>NW_027361869.1:5000-2422500 GCF_039654945.1 Dendrobates tinctorius | reverse complement strand
CATTGGGGACAATAAGGGGCGGCACTAGGAGGAATTATTCATGGGTGCTGTTTACCCCTCACTCAGATTTTTTTTTTTATTGATGTGGAGCCCATTCTATATTTTTCCTATGAAGACCCATGATTTCTATTTAATCCCCTGCCTCTTTCTCTCCCTCCTATTATTATTAAAGGGGTTGTCCAGGTTTGAGGTTAATGTTGCAGTCACACTATGTGACTGCAGACTTTTCATTCTTCACAGCGCGTGCACGCCTCGTCACAGCCGGAGGACTAAATAAACCTAAAGCAAGAAAAGGGGAAATCTAAACTGCCCCAGAGCAGACCCCAAAGCAATAGACAGCCCAGCCCCCAAACATGTATTGTCGCTGAGACAAGATGAAAACACAAACACAGATAGAAAAATAGGCTGAGCAAACGATGGGGCCCGCACTAACTAGAAAGGACAGGAAAGGAAAGATGCTGTCTGCAATCACGCACAAAACCCTGCCAAAAATGTCCAACACTTTCTGATAACAAAAACCCTGAAGTCACTAGACTTCAATTCCCTATATCAGCACTCTGGTATATTCTGAAGACAGAGCAAAAAGAGACCAATCTGATCAGGGACAAAAAGCAAAGTGGCATAAACAGAGACATAAGAATGGAAATTCAGCACAGCCCCAGCAGGGGTTGGCTGACCACAAAAACTTAGTAAACAGACCAAATCTCATGTGAAAAAATAGCAGAGCACACTTAGCTTGAGAAGGCAGGAACAGAACTGGAAACCAGAAACTCAGGGCAGAAATAAATCACCAGCACAAAATTAGGGAGTCGTCTGTCTTAAATCCAGTCAGAGACTCCTGATGTCCACTCGCAGTCCTCCTCAGGTGGCAGGTCTCTGCCATTTAGATCAGCTTCATTACCTACTGTTACCACTAGAGGGAGCCCGGATGGAGAACTCACGACTTCTCTGTCAACACATCCAGCTCCACCACCCTCACCAGAAGCCAGAGGTAAACCAGAAAATGAGTTCACAACAGAGTGGGGAGCCGAGAGAGCTGTGAGAACTGTGTCGGAACTCTGATGGAGTTGTAACATTTTTGCATGGCACTCAGCTAGATATAGAACTTACAGTCCGCAGCAGAAAAATGGTTTAAAATTTTTATTAAAATGTGAAAAAAATTACTTTTCAGCCATCCTTAACATCTTCAATGTTGGAGGTGCTCTCATACATGTAGTAAACCAACAAGTGCACTTGCAGGAGGCTTGCTGGTCTTGTATGGAGATAGGAGGTTGATGGGACAGGGAAGATACTTTATGTAACTGTCTGCAGGTGATAGGAGACGTTGTTTGTGCATCTACTTAAGGAAGAGATCAACTCAAGGACACACATGCTGTTTTCTGCCAAGTTTTTTATTCTATTCATTCTTTCCTCCTGTTTCATTACCATGAATAGGGAACCACGGTGAGTAAGTGGTGGTTAGAGGAAAACAGAAGTTATTATTCAGACAGATGGTCACGAGTTGGGAAATTCTTTAGGACAAGCAAAGTATAACCACAAGAGTTCAAGCAAAGAAGAATACTTATCTTTGTCTCTAGTTCCAAAGATGGACCTAAGAGTATGGGGTTTAGTAGCTTTTTTTCCATACTCTTTTGGTGAAATTCTTTCATGTTTTTAAAATATCAAATAGTCACTGACTTTGAGCAAGATTGCCTGTACTATGTGGATATGCGTTCCTGAGCTGCAGATGTTGGATGTGAGAGTGATGTCAGAGAGGTTGAACTAATATTGTAATAACCATTTCTTAAAAATGTCCCAGAAGCTGTTTTTCAACATGACAACCCCAGACTGGCTGTTGCTCATGCTACCTCAGCTGCATCATCTCCAGACTTATCTCCCATCGAGCACATCTGGGAGGTCATTAGCCAGCAATTGTAAAGGTAGCTGCCAGCAGTGGATCTTGATGATTTGCCCAAGTGCATTCATGGGCAAAACCTTCCACAGACGACCATTAATAACCTCAGTGATAGCAGCCAAGGCTGTAAGTGTTGAGATTTCTGCACATGGCGCTGATGCTCAATAAGTTGAGATGTTTTGACAATTTAATTTCCATTATCATGTGCAGATCAGTAATTTATCTGTCCATTCTGTGATTACCATCAAACCACGACATTTCCTTCTTGGTGTTGCAATTTCAATGCAGAGGAATGAGTGTATATATATATATATATATATATATATATATATATATATATATATATATATACACACACACACACATACACTTTATGGTTTAACATATCACAACATAATGAAAAAAATCTGTCCTCTAGGAGGTCTTAAAGTTTGGTGAATCCAAACTCAGATGAGGGGCAAATGACAGATTGCACAGTGTTATTTAGTTACTAAGAATAAAGCAGAATAAGTTTGTGAAAAATTAACAACAAATTTACTTCTTCCACAGAAATGAAGTGGGTGAGTAGCATCTGGGTGTTGCTTATCAAATGCCCTATGTCAGCAAGTGTGACCACCAGTAGAAAAGCAGAATTTTTGACAGTTTGCTGGTCTGGAGCATTCAGACAAGAGTTAACACAATGCCAAGGAGGAAAGACATCAGCAATGATCCTAGAGAAATAATTGTTGCTGGCCATCAATATGGAGAGCATTGTAACACCATTTCCAAACAATTTAGACTGGTTTCACATTGCGTATATGTGCGCAGCGTTTGATCCACATAGATCCGCGTGCTTCATGCGTACATATAGTTAACATGGTGTACACAGGGACATGCGTTCTCATGCTTTTGCGTACGCATGCGTTGTTTCGCGGTGTGCGGCGGGGCACAGAGAACACAACATGTTGCATTTTTTGAGGTGTCAAAAATCCGTCAAATATGCGCAGGCATGCGGATGAGTGCATCGCGTCAAAAAAGCGCATTACTGTCTATGGGAACGTATTGGTACGCAATGTGTTCAATATGCATGTGTTCTTCAAAATGTAAATAGAAATCCCATGAGACACGCCCATTTTTCTCTGATGTCATATCGAACGCATGCGCATAAACAACGCAAACGCATGCAAAAACACATACAAACACATGTAGCTTTTTCCGACATGCGTAAGATGATGCGTATAAAAAACGCTGCGTAAACATGCGTTTTTGTATGCGTTTGGACATGCGGATGATGCGCTGCGGATTCAAATGCTAATGTGAACCTAGCCTTAGAGCTCACCATTCTACAGTATGAAAGATTATTCACAAATAAGAAAGCATTCAGGACAGCTGACAATCTTCTCAAGCAAATTTACCCCAAGGTCAGGCTGTGCAATGCTAAGAGGCACTGCAAATAAACCAAGAGCTACAGCTCAGATTCTAAAGGCCTCAGTTATAATATTAAATGTTCAAGTTCATGACCATAAAATTAGAAAAAGAATGACTGAGTCTGGCTCGTTTGAAGTGGATGAAAGAGAAAGCCTCTTATTTTGTAAAACAACAGGGCAGCACGGCTAAATTTTTAAAGTTTCATGCTTTATCTGAACAAACCACAAAACTTTTGTTATAATTTCCTTTGGAAAGAAGGGATGAAAGAGGAGATGTTTGGCCATAATGCCCTGTACCATGTTTGGCATGTTTGGCAAAATACAAATCGCATATCAGCACAATCAGCTCACAGAAAATGTTAAGCATGATATTAGAAGATGATGATTTGGGCTTTTTTTTGCAGACACAGGACCTGGGCAGTCAATGAATAGTCCATGAATTCCCTTGTATACCGAAGTATTCTAAAGTCAAAAGGAGCGCCCTCACTCACCAGGGCTATGGGGTACTCGGTACCGGGCCGGTTAATCATCTCAACGGGGGTTGTCACGGCAGCAGGGACCCGGTCCGTGGCCCTTGGGCTCCATTACAAAAAGGGGTTGTTTCAGTGTGCTTATGGTGGTGAAAGTTTATAAGTGATTCGTGACGCCACCTGTGGTGTTCGGCAATAGAGGTGTAAGCCGACGCTGCAGACAGATCCTCTGGGACAGATGGTGTGGTGCAGCCGTGACGTTATAGCCCTCCACAGGCAGGGCTGTAGTCCCAGGGCAGAGTAGGTGAAGTGACACTTAGATGGTGTAGTGTCGGGCGCAAGGGATGTAGCAGTGCTGAGCGGGTCAGCGCAGGAACAAGTGGAGGACACCAGGGCATGTAGTTCCAAAGCTTTACTCACAGTCAGTTGTGGTACAGGTGCCCGCATCCGTGCCGTGTCCTCCGGGTCAGGAGCTCAGCCAACTTCCAGGCAAGATGAAGTACTCCTTTCCAACACTCGGCCAACATTTGTGCCTTTTCTGAACGTCTCCTCTTATAGCGCCTTTCAATGAAGTACTCCTAGTACTGAGTTACACTGGAGTTCCTCCTGTCAAATGTTCCTATGAATTCTACTTGTACGGCAGACAGCTGTAGCCTGCTTCGAGGACTCCTTGCTACTAAGTCCCGGCTCACTAATATGTTGCTGTTGTGCCCCCAAGTCTTGTGTGGGAATAAAGTGGTCACTACTCCTATTCCTCCGGTGTCTGCTGCAGGACCATTAGTATCCGTACAACCTCGGGGACCGGACCCCGGCCTTGCGCTTAGAACTTGAAAAGGGTTCTCCTCTAACCCAGGTCCCTGTTCTCTTATTCTCCTCACGTTCTGTGCTATTCCTTCTTTCCAATGGAGAATCAAGCTTCCTTTCTCTGTCTCTTTCCTGTGCCAGCAGACCCAGATCACTGTGGCCTGCTGCAGCACTTCCTTCTTCCATCCCTCTCCCGGGGATCTTCTCTTCCTCACTCTCTGACCTTCTACATCCTCACTCATTGACTGAAGACTGACTGACTCAACTCTTCCCGCTCTTTTGTGCGAACTAAACTCCACCCACCTCCCAGCACATTTTGTGTTCCAAGCAGGGAGCCACCAAGGGGTGCTATGCTACACTCCAAGCAGGGAGCCGCCGAAGGTGCTTTGCTACAGTACTTTGTGGTATGGGGTGCAGGTGTTGGAGTGTGGTCAGGTGTCTCCACCTTACCTGGATGGTGGGGTACCACATCTCAGGAGGAGGTGCAGTACCTCTGTGGCGACTGAGCCTCAGGGGCGCCACGCAAATGAGTCCATCAAAGTTTGGCCAAAAATGGGTCATGCTATAGGACAATGATCCCAAGCACACCATTAAATCTGCATCAGAATTGTTGTAAAATAGACCAGAATTTAGGAGTTGTAATGGTCCAAAGTCCAGACCTCAACTCAATGGAAATTCCGTGGTGGAACCCTAAGAAAACTTTCCATCACTGGACCCTAAGAGTTCTGTATAAACAAATCTCATAGGTATATATTATATCTGTAGTAGAAAAAAAATTCATCATCTTA
Organism: Dendrobates tinctorius; assembly: GCF_039654945.1. NCBI lineage: Eukaryota > Metazoa > Chordata > Amphibia > Anura > Dendrobatidae > Dendrobates > Dendrobates tinctorius. The sequence continues at coordinate 2,417,138 of NW_027361869.1, read as the reverse complement.
CCAATACATAGTTATAAAAACTTTCACACACCCCCATCCTTTTTGTAAAATAAAACAGTCATCTCGATATCGGACGTGATCATTTTAATTTCGCTATTAATAATAAGTGGGTAACCCTCCATTATCCTTAGGTCAGTGCCACTTTATATAACCACATAATAATAACTCATTAATTGTTCTAAGATGATCGAGTGAAGGGTAGCGGAGTTTCCAGGTTGAGAACACTTTCTGAAGATGGTGTTGCCGGTGTACACACTGGGTCGTGTCTCTGTGTACTGTAAGCACAGCACAGGATGGCACCGGCTACCTGGACCCCGAGTGCACGACTTGTTCCAGGAGAAACCTTTCTCATTAGGACTCTAAATAGTCTTCATGTGCCACGTGTGTCTAATGCAAATACGGCCCTGGATGCTACTGGAAGCCGTAGAGCCGGTCATTGGTCGGATTCTGCTGTGGAAATACTGAAGGGAAACAGTAAAAGGTGTGACATTGCGTTCATTCCACAAGTAACATCTCCACAAGGGCAGAAGACAAGAGGAATGGAAAATTATGAAACTGCAATGCATGTCATATTGGCTTTGATTTTTTAAAGGATTTTCCTGCTTTGGATGGTCCCTTTTTATGATCGAAGGGTACCCCAAAATAAGTTAAGTTCCCCAGCTCCCGTAGATTGGCGTTGAAATGTTCTTTGAGTGGCTGAAAAGATACAATGGCGCTTAAAGGGGTATTCCGGTAAAACGAAATTCTCACCTATCCGCAGAATCGGAGGAAGTTTGACTAATGAGACCCCCTCTTTCCCCACCAATTACTTCCAGCAATGCATCTCGCTATCTCTGTCCGCATGCTCAACCACATCTCTGCTCAGACAGGGGACATAAAACCCTCATTATGGTGTTTAGTAGGGGTTTAACAGACCCCAACAATCTAGAAGGGAAAACCGAACATGTGATTAAAGGATAACTTTCTCTGCAATGGGCTTTACACAAAATCACAAGTTCCTCCACTCCATTTATTGTCTATAGGACGGTCAGAGACACCCAAGCCCACATTCTACTTTCTTTAGCTGTCCCAACACAATGAATGGAGCAGAGACAGAGCTTGCACAAATTCCCATTCAAGACAGTGTGCCACAGATCCCCGTTCCCAGGATCACACCGAGGGTGGTTCCTGCACTGTTACCTGCCCAATCCTATGGATACAACATAATTTGTGATTTTGAAAAATACACTTTAGTACAGGACCAATCCTTAAGCCCCTTTCTCACGTAGCGATATCGCTGAAGCGTCACCGATTTTGTGACGCAACAGCGATCTCACTTTGTGTGACACGCAGCGGCGACCGCCCCCCCACCCCCCCCCGCTGATAATCGCTGATCGTGCATGAAAGCCCTGGGCCATTTTTTCATCTTCGGTGTCCCGCTGGCCAGCGCGCATCGCTGTGTTTGACGCCAACGAGCGATCTCTTCAGCGGCGCAGAACTCAGGACGCAGGCTGGAATCGTTTAGAAACGCTGCTGTGTGGCAAGGCACCAACGACCACCGAGGATCACTGGACGGTTGCTGTGTCGCTGAAGAGATCTGCCTATTTGACAGCTTACTAGCGATCATTTAGCTACGCACCAGCGATCCTTACCAGGTCGTATCGTTGTCGGGATCGCTGGTGCGTCGCTAAGTGTAACGGGACCCTTAGAGGTCATTTTCTATCCTAGAGATTAGATACTGATAGGATATGTGGCCAACAACTAATGATTTATAGAGAACAGCACGGTGGCTCAGTGGTTTGCACTGCAGCCTTGCAACGCTGTGGTCCTGGCTTCAAATCCCACCAAGAACAACATCTGCAAGGAGTTTGAATGTTCTCCCCGTGTTTGTGTGGGTTCCTCTGGGTTCTCCGGTGTCCTCCCACATTCCAAAGACATACTGATTGGAAATTTGGATTGTGAGCCCCATCGGGGACAGTGATGATAATGTCTGTAAAGCGTTGCGGAATTAATGGTGCTATATAAATGAGTAAAATAAATAAAAACTTAAGAAGTTCTGCTAAAACAAAAAATGGTTTTGAATGTACTACAACTCCTAGCATACCTTAAATTACAGCCAGAATTATCCCCAACCACAATAAGGCTCATCAGCAAAGATGCAGTAATTAGAAAAACATGGCTGTCTTCTTCCACAAACAGCACCTCCCCTATCTACGGGTTGTATTTGGTATTGCAGCTCAGTTCTATTAAAGTGCATAGTACAGAGGGTGGCGCTGGTTTTGGAAGAAAAAAGCAATGTTTTTAAAATCTTGTACAACTCTTTAAAAAAGAAAAGACACCTGATCTGAAGACTGGCGTTATTATATATCTCAGGACATACAGTCCGACTGATCATTAGTCGTGTGTGGCAGCTTTTGGATGTATCTTATACATGAGTCACAGCCATTTAGAGGTCATCCATCTCTTTAGTATCACTCATGGCTGGTTGTATCCAGATACAGTTATCCTTCTAAACACGTTTTATTTCCGGAGCTGCTGTGACGGCGGTTGTCAGACTGCAGCTTACTGGCTGGGCTCCGGCAGGACAAGCAATGACAGACTCCGACAAAACCGGCCAGATCTTCCTTGTGCCTGCCCGGAGCAGGGGTGAGTGTCATGGGTCCAGGATGATGTGTTTGTTGGTAAAGAGACAAAGCAAACGAGGACAGGACAATGAGGGTCTGTCATACTGTACGCAGTGACCCCCTGCAGACAACTCGGATTATCGGAGATGGCGTCGCGTTGTCAGTGCTGCAGTTAGTACTGAGTGCAATGATGTCTTGGAGGGTCCGTGCTGCATCCTGCCTGCAAGTATTCAACAAAAATTAGAGATGATAAAACATATAAATAACCATTTAAGGATTGTGGGACTTGGAGTAAAAGCCGCAATTTATACAAAGCAAATACTCTTATAAAGTTAATGTCACATTAGCGTCTTTCTTGCACAGCGTATCATGCGCAATAGAAACGCATGCAAAAACGCATCGTGTTTTTGCACGCATTTGCGTTTTTTATGCGCATTTGTTCTCCAGTGTGTAGACATGTTTTTACTCTTAAAACGCATGCGCAGGCATACGCATGTCCAAGCGCACGCCTGCGATCCCATAGACTGTAATGTGTTTTTTTGACGTATTCCATGCGCAAGCGAATGCATGCATTTTTTTAACGCCGTTGGACGGACCCAAAAATGCAACAGGTTGTGTTTGGCGCGACTAGACGCACACCTGAAAAAAACGCATACGCATGAAAACGCAGCTGAACGCATGCAAACGGAAGACCATGCGCACGCCATGTTAAACATAGGTGCACATGCACACAGATGCACTGCGCAAAAAAACGCTAATGTGAAACCAGCCTAATATCTTATTACAAATTAACCTATTTATTGAAGGATGAATGTATAACTTGTGTTGATAAAGAAACAAGTGTAGAACGACCCCCCCAATGACTCCCTACACGTCCACGAGTGATTGTTGTCATCCATAATGACCGATTTTCACTACTTATTTCTGCCATTCACTATTTTTAATTGACACAAAAGATTGTCTTTGACACTGACCACAAGACTGATTTGCAAAAAATCTGATCTTACGTGTTGGACTTTAAAAAAAAATAAACTTGTAAAGTTGTTGGTGTACACTATTCATAAAATCCCAGCTCAAGGCAGAAGCTCAAGACATCAGCTGGTCGTAATTCATGACTGTCATCCGAAACGTCAACCTTCAGAGACCAACAAGTCCTTCAGAAAATGGAAAGATCTTGTATAAAGCCGTGATCTACTCAGAATCTATCGGAGATCTACTCAGAATCTGTCGGCTGCCTACCATGGCTGTAAAGCATCAAATTTATGTATTTTTAGGACTTGATAATAAACAGCCAGGAAACCCCACAACCGGAAACAAAATTACCCCTAGAAATACACGAGCCGTAAAAAGCACAAATTATTACCTATGGAAAAATGATAATCTTGTCCAGAACGCAATCTCCAAACTTACAAATATAAAAGAGTTTTATTAATCCATTAAAATGCTAATTTACAAAAAACACAAGTTTAAAATCACGACAACCTGCGGCAAAAAACCTACATGTTTCGAACCTGAACATAGCATGACTAAGAACCGTTTATATTTTCAGGTTCGAAACGCGTAGGAATTTTTCTCAGGATGTTGTGTTTCTAAACCTGTGTGTTTATTTGTACTTCACTTTTTTAATGGATTCATACAGCTCTTTTTTAGCTGTAAATTTGGAGATTGAGTACTGGATAAGTTTATTGTTTTTTTCATTTGTGTTACAACCGGGATCCAGTGTCTGTGCACATCTTGAGAGTTTTTCCATCAGGTGAGATGAACATTCCCTGTTTTTTTTATTTTTGGGACAAATTATTACTGCAGACACATGGAAAGGGAAGAACATAAACTGTTTAGTATTTGAAGACGTCTTTGTCCTTCTGCTACAACCTAAGCCATGTATTAGTATTTAGCCAAATCCACATATGGGAGAAGCAATATGACAGCACCCGGGGGGATGATCACAAGTCTCTGAAGGGTTTCGGGTATTGTAGTATCAGGTGTAAACACAATTCTGCATACTTTCTAATGTACAATAAATATTGCCTTATCTCATGTATTATAAGAACATTCCTGGAAGAACAGATGCATCATTGTATACCTGGTCGAGGGCCCATGGGGCAGAGCAAATCCCAAGGGAGACGCACTTGTGCTGACTGTCGCATCCTTGTCCCATTCACTTTTAGGAAGGTGGAGGAATGTAAACATTGAAAATGCTGCACCGCTTTTACAAGCGTCTTGGCCGTTTTAAAGGGTTTATCCCGGGCTATTAGTGCTTCGTCCCATAGTGACAAAAAGTAACAGGCAGGTAGTTGCTAACTGCCTACCTGTGGTGCCCTGCGCCGATCTCTGCAGTCACAGACCACTCCTGCTGGCGGATTCATCCGTTTCTCACCCGCTCTGCTCTGTTAATGGGGCGTGACTGCCAGCATAATGCTGATTGACAGCTAGCTCCTCGTTGCCTAAATGCAGAGGGCCTGCTGTCAATCAGAATGAGGCATGAAGTCACGCACCATCGACAGAGTGACCCATAAGAAGTAGAGTAGCTCTGTTGACGTGGATGTAAAGCAGGTAAACAGACGCAGTAACACAAAGGCGCAGAGCATGGGTTAACAAGACTGTGGTTTAATTAACAATAATGAACTCCTTGCAGGGAGATAACAGGAAGGGGGAAGACAGGTTAAACAGGATAAATGTGGTACAACACAACAATCTCTCTATAAACTTTAACTTATCATGACTCCGCTGTCTTTTAGTTACCTGCAGTCCAATAGATGATGTAATGCAGTCGGGGGCCGACACTGTGTCTTCAAGCTTTCCCACCCAACACACGGTCACGCTACTGGCAGCAGCAAGAGGTCTCCGGTCTTGCCCATTGAGCCCCTAGGCCATTCAACGGCAGAACCGAATTGTGAAGCTCCGTACAAGTCTCTCCTTGGCATCTGCTCCCCTGCGCACCCGCCAACAACTGGATGCACGCACCACGATGTCTCGTCCTCACGAACCCCGCCATGGGTCTCTGCTCTGTGCTTCAACTTGCTCCACAGCACGCAGCCCGTCCCTGCTCTCTTTCCCTTTCGGCGGACCTTTCTGACTTTTCCCGCACTCGACTCTGTCTTGCCCCAGCTTACCACGCCCCTTCTCTCTAGGTCAGGGGTCCTGTCCGGCTTCCATTTCATTCCCCCCTACAACACTGGACGCGGCTTCGGCAGTTTCGGACCCGGCGTCTCAGAGGTAGCCACAGCCCGGTCCCCTTCCTTACATGGAACAGCTGAATCACCAGCAGGAGCGATCGGTGACCACCCTGGGTTCACCAGGCAAGTAGTTGCTTCTGTTAGTAACTACCTGCCTGTAAGGTTTTAGCCACATAGTAGAAAAAAATGAAATGTCCTGGACAACCCCTTTAGCCACTGATCAGTTGGCTCCCCACCAATCTGATTTTGATGGCTTTAAAAGTAGTACATCAGCACACAATGACTGTTCAAACCAAGCACTGGTGTTTAGCGCACCCTTCTCAGAACAGTCCTGTGCACCGTCCAGTCTACTTGTCATTCATCTATCTCACTATTTATTTTGCCAGGTAAGCCAGATCTGTCAATAAAGGAAAATAAGGGTGGAAATAGGTGGGAAGGTGCGCTGAATTGTTTAGCCAAGGGTGCACAAGAGCGCTTGTGCTTGGTTTGAACAGTCATTTTGCGACAGACTCCACTTGAGTCCTCATACTCATCTGCAATGAAAACGGACGAGTGTATTCTGATAAAAAAATTGGACTGCACTCTGACCAATGTTAATCTATGAGTCTCTGCTCATCTGCGATTCTTTTCTCAGCTCAGATAGGACTGAGAAAAAAAAATTGCAGCATACAATTGCACTCCTATATCAGACAAGACATGCCAATGCAAGTCAAAGGATGCGATTAAAAAAAAAAAAAAAATTGCACGGCACTCGGACCATGGGAGAGCCGTCTGACTTTTATGCACCTATCTCCTTGAAAAAATTTAATCAGCCGCATACAGTAAAATCACAGCATGACAACTTAGAATAGATATATACACATAGGATAAATATTACATTAAGCTACACACGTAATGTACATTTAATTAAATAAATATCTGAAAAAAATGGCATGGGATCCCCCAAAATTTTATTAACCAGCAGGGGGAAAGCAGAAATCTGAGGGCAGATGTTTATAGCCAGGGAAGGGGGAAATACTCATGGAGCTTCCCAGGCTATTAATATCAGCTCACAGCTGTCTACTTAGCCTTTACTGGTTAGTAAAATGGTGGACCCCCCAAAAAAAATGATGTAGGGTCCACCTATAATAACCAGAAAAGGATAGGCAGACAGCAGTGGGCTGATAATAGGCTAGGGACCATGGCCCCTTCCCAGACTAAAAACATCAGCTCTCAGCTGCCCCAGAAAAGGCACATCTATGAGATGCGCCAATTCTGGCGCTTAGCCTCGCACTTCCCACAAGTGGGATGATAGTATTGGGGTTGATGTCAGCTTTATATAGGTAGCTGACATCAAGCCCAGGGATTAGTAATGGAGAGGCTTCTATAAGATGCCCCCATTACTAACCTCAGTCATATTGTAAATAAAAAAAAATGAAAAGTCCTTAATTTGAAATAAAGACTTTGTTTATTTAAAAAAACAAACAAACAAAAAAAACAAACTTATGCTCACCTTTACACTCAATCTAATGAAGACAATGTTCCCTGTAAAATAATTACAATAATAAACAACCATATCCCTCACCTGTCCCCAACATGGAGATAATCTTCGGATACCCATGTCTCCTTTAAAAGAGTTAAATAAATATAAGCTATAGCTTGCCAAATAAGTGGGGAACCAAAGGTATTCACTCAACTCTAGTCATCTAGTCAGGAGGCAGAGACACTGAGCTGCCAGTGCTTTATGGAAATGAACCAGTGCCAAAAACAGGAAAGGGACTATGAACAAACTGAATTTTTTTTTTTATAAATGGGAAGTTACTTTTTTTTTTTTATCATGGAGGATTTCCCCTTTACTCTTGGTCAAATCACTACAATTCTTGCACAATCAGCTTCGAGTTCTTTAGCGTGGGTCTTCTCTCTTTTTGGAAGGGAAATAAAGTGCTGTCATGAAATGGAGAATAACAGTCTCATCTCCTTGATACTACTGCATGTATTTGCATTACTGACGTGCCTGAGACGGTGCTATACATTAACACTCGCATCTCTCCAAGGAGACAGAAAGAGGCCCCTGGGAATACAGATTATCTCATCAACCTGTCACAGCTGTAACGTATGCATTATTAACACCCAGCACTCTACAGAGCCAAGACCATACAGCCAGTCCCATAAAGGTTAGGCTGGAAATACAGCAGCCCATTGTGTATGAGACGTCTCCCAGACATCCAGTCCATTGCAGGTAAATTATGATAGGCACAAAACACTGCCTACCCCATCCCCTTAATTACTCATCTCGAGGCGTACGCTAGGTAATGATCTCCAGGAATAAATTCATTTTTTGTTTTCCTTTTGCGTTGAGATGCAATTTGTGCAAATGCATATAGGACGTAATGTATGCTTCAAACTGCTTTTGTTTAAAGGGGTATTCCTGTATTAAAAAGTTTCCCTCTGTCCACTGGATATTTTAGGTTGGTTATATCAGTGTGAGTTCCACCAGTCGCCACATCAATGGATTCTACTTCATTCTGCAGCTTTTGGATGCCATCTTCTGGCCAGAGGAAAATGGGACCAGAAGGTCGCAGAGATGGAACAGTTTTCTAGCCAGAGGAGAGCAGGGGGCACAAGCTACCAGGGATGGAACATTCTTCTGGCCAGAGGAAAACAAGGGGCACAAGGTCCCAGGGATGGAACAGTCTTCCGGCCAGAGGAGAACAGGGTACGCAAGGTCCCAGGGACGGAACCATCTTCTGGCCAGAGGAGAACAGGGGGCACAAGATCCCAGGGATGGAACCGTCTTCTGGCCACAGGAGAACAGGGGGCACAAGGTCCCAGGGATGGAACAGTCTTCTGGCCACAGGAGAACAGGAGGCACAAGGTCCCAGGAATAGAACAGTCTTCTGGCCAGAGGAGAACAAGGGGCGCAAGATCCCAGGGATGGAGCAGTCATCTGGCCAGAGGAGAACAGTGCCACAATGTCCCAGAGATGGAACCATCTTCTGGCCAGAAGAGAACAGGGGGCACAAGGTACCAAGGAAAGAGCTGTCTTCTAGCCAGAGGAGAACAAGGGGCGCAAGGTCCCAGGGATGGAACAGGCTTCTGGCCAGGAGAACAGGGGACACAAGGTCCGAGGGATGGAATAGTTTTCTGGCCAGAGGAGAACAAGGGGCGCAAGATCCCAGAAATGGAGCCATCGTCTGGCCAGAGAAGAACAAGGGGCACAAGATCCCAGGAATGGAGCCATCGTCTGGCCAGAGGAGAACGGGGCCACAAGGTCCCAGAGAAGGAACCATCTTCTGGCCAGAAAAGAACAGGGGGCACAAGGTACTAGGGACGGAGCTGTCTTCTGGCCAGAGGAGAACAAGGGGTGCAAGGTCCCAGGGATGAGCCGTCGTCTTCTGGCCAGAGGAGAACAAGGGGTGCAAGGTCCCAGGGATGGCGCAGTCTTCTGGCCAGAGGAGAATGGGGCCACAAAGTCCTAGGGATGGAACAGTCTTCTGGCCAGAGGAGAAGGGGCACAAGGTCCCAGGGATGGAACCATCTTCTGGCCAGAGGAGAACAAGTGGTGCAAGGGCCCAGGGATGGAGCCGTCTTCTGACCAGAGGAGAACAAGTGGTGCAAGCTCCCAGGGATGGAGCCGTCTTCTGACCAGAGGAGAACGGGCGACACAAGGTGCCAGGGATGGAACAGTCTTCTGGCCAGAGGAGAACAGGGGACACAAGGTCCCAGGGTTGGAAACATCTTCTGGCCAGAGGAGAACAGGGGACACAAGGTTCCAGGGATGGAACCAAACACAATCTAACAGTGATCATCTTTCCAGTGTTTAGGATGGAAATAATATGCAAATTGCCTCTTTAGAGAAAAAGAGGACTTGAACTCTATAGCGCCACCTGTTGGTAGTAGCGATCCTACAAGTCACAATCAACCCTTTAACGAGTCTTGTAATATGACTTAGGATAAAAGCCAAATGAGAATCTCAATTTGCAGACACGGTGTTTCGAGCTATTGGCGCTCGTCAGTGCAAAGTATGAGAACTGATTTGGCTAGGTGAGAGGCTCTGGACTGAGGTCTAAGGGGTAAGGTTTCTCCTTGTAGAGAGTGACATGCCAGCAAATAAGCCTCCTTACCTTGACAAGCCAGAGCTGGCATGTCATTCTCCACAAAGAGAAACCTTACCCCTTAGACCTAGGTTGGAAATACCAATTCTTTAAAATGGTCCTTTAGTGGAAACAAGAAACATGTTGGGTGTTAGGTAGTGTACACTGTAAGTGATATTTCAGAGTAAAGAAGATCCTGTGCTCCTATCCTCTCAAGTTAATGGGTGGAAATAGACCACTTAAAATTATTATGGTAGGAATAATCCAGGTACTATCTTGCTAGAACCTTCTTCCTCTCAATTAGCAACTCATGTAGACACTCACTGGATGTTCATCACAAAGAACAACCTCTTTCATCACTGGTGTGGGAGCTGCTATGAGCCACTGCAAAGAGTTCTTGCTATGGCGGACCCTGCATTATATATCCATATATTACAAGGTGGGACAAACATTTTAATGGCCCTATGGTCACTTGGGTAATAGTGATCACATATTAATAAGTTTTCATGTATCCTTTAATAAGATGTGTAGTAGAGGGGTTACAAGGACACTAAACTTCAGGAAAGCAAATTTCCAACGGATGAGAGATGATCTTGGTGCAATTAACTGGGACGATATCCTGAGACATAAAAATACACAAAGAAAATGGGAGACGTTTATTAGCATTCTGAATAGGACCTGTGCACAATATATACCGTATGGGAATAAACATGCGAGAAATAGGAGGAAACCACTATGGCTAAATAGAGCTGAAAGGGGAGCAATAAGAGATAAAAATAAAGCATTTAGAGAAGTAAAGCAAGTAGGTAGTGATGAGGCATTAACTAAATACAGAAGATTAAATAAATTCTGTAAAAAGCAAATCAAAACAGCAAAGATTGAGACAGAGAGACTCATTGCCAGAGAAAGTAAAAATAATCCCAAAATATTCTTTAACTACATAAATAGTAAGAAGCTAAAAAATGATAATGTTGGCCCCCTTAAAAATAGTCTGGGTGAAATGGTGGAGGAGGATGAGGAAAAAGCCAATATGCTAAATGACTTTTTTTCAACAGTATTTACACAAGAAAATCCCATGACGGATAACATGATCAGGGATAAAATTCTCCATTAAATGTCACCTGCTTAACCCAGCAGGAAGTACGGCGGCGTCTAAAAATCACTAAAATTGACAAATCCCCGGGCCCGGATGGGATACACCCCCCGAGTACTGCAGGAATTAAGCACAGTCATAGATAGACCATTATTTTTAATCTTTAAAGATTCCATAATAACAGGGTCTGTACCACAGGACTGGCGTATAGCAAATGTGGTGCCAATATTCAAAAAGGGGACAAAAACTGAACTTGGAAATTATAGGCCAGTAAGTTTAACCTCAACTGTGGGTAAAATCCTGGAGGGTTTTCTAAGAGATACTATACTGGAGTATCTGGAGAAGAATAAACTTATGACCCAATATCAACATGGGTTAACAAGGGACCGTTCCTGTCAGACTAATCTGATAAGCTTTTATGAAGAGGTAAGTTCCGGACTGGACCAAGGGAATGCAGTGGACGTGGTGTATATGGACTTTTCAAAAGCTTTTGATACGGTGCCACACAAAAGGTTGATACATAAAATGAGAACAATGGGGATAGGGGAAAATATGTGTAGGTGGGTTAAGAGCTGGCTCAGGGATAGGAAACAAAGGGTGGTTATTAATGGAGCACACTCGGACTGGGTCACGGTTAGCAGTGGGGTACCACAGGGGTCAGTTTTGGGCCCGCTTCTTTTTAACATATTTATTAATGACCTTGTAGGGGGCATAGAGAGTAGAATTTCAATATTTGCAGATGACACTAAACTCTGCAGGGTAATCAATTCAGAGGAGGACAATTTTATATTACAGGAGGATTTATGTAAACTAGAAGCTTGGGCTGATAAATGGCAAATGAGCTTTAATGGGGATAAATGTAAGGTCATGCACTTGGGTAGAACGAATAAGATGTATAATTATGTGCTTAATTGTAAAACACTGGGCAAAACTGTCACTGAAAAAGACCTGGGTGTATGGGTGGACGACAAACTCACATTTAGTGGCCAGTGTCAGGCAGCTGCTGCAAAGGCAAATAAAATAATGGGATGCATTAAAAGAGGCATAGATGCTCAGGAGGAGAACATAATTTTACCCCTATATAAGTCACTAGTGCGACCACACTTAGAATACTGTGTACAGTTCTGGTCTCCGGTGTATAAGAAAGACATAGCTGAACTGGAGCGGGTGCAGAGAAGAGCGACCAAGGTTATTAGGGAACTGGGGGGTCTGCAATACCAAGACAGGTTATTACACTTGGGGTTATTTAGTTTGGAGAATCGAAGGCTTAGGGGTGATCTTATTACAATGTATAAATATATGAGGGGACAATACCAAGACCTATCTAATGATCTTTTTACTCTTAGACCTGTGACGGGGACAAGGGGGCATCCTCTACGTCTGGAGGAAAGAAGGTTTAAGCATACTCACAGACGCGGATTCTTTACTGTAAGAGCAGTGAGACTATGGAACTCTCTGCCATATGATGTTGTAATGAGTGATTCCCTACTAAAATTTAAGAAGGGACTGTATGCCTTTCTTGAAAAGTATAATATTACAGGGTATATTCACTAGTTTCCTTAGTGTTGCGTTGATCCAGGGAGCTAGTCTGATTGCCGTATGTGGAGTCGGGAAGGAATTTTTTTCCCCAATGTGAAGCTTACTGTTTGCCACATGGGGTTTTTTTTGCCTTCCTCTGGATCAACATGTTAGGGCCGGTTAGGATAGGATATGGGTTGAACTAGATGGACTTAAAGTCTTTCTTCAACCTTAATTACTATGTTACTATGTATGTGATACTCTATTTTCTCATAGCAGACGAGGAAATCTATGGCTTTCCACTGCTGAAAAAAATAAGTTTTTCCATCTTCATTATGTCAATCCGTAAAATCGGACCATGGTAGTCTGGCATCCGAGTGTGCTCCAATTTTTTTCATGGACCCATAGACTTGCAACGCAGATTTTGTTCCCTCCCTTGGAGTAAAATCGAATATATGTCACCGATTTTTTTTCTGCACCAAACTCAGTCCAAGGAAAAAACACATGTGCACAGCCTCATAGAATATCATGGGTACCTATGCTATCTATGATACCTACAGAGAACAATCGTCCGAGAAAATTGGTCTGGTGCATGAGCCCTTACAGTGAATGCAGCTGATCTTTAATACCATATACAACCCAGGGACAAAAGTGGTGCTATTTTACGTAAAAACTGATCCTTCTTAGCCCACATATCTCTATTAAAAGGTGGCTACGACTATGTTGTTTTTTTCATTGGAGACTGCCCGAAAGTTAGATGGTCATCAAGGGCAGGGCCGGTTTTAGGCAAAGTGGGGCCCTAGGCAAAGTTTAAAATGGGGCCCCTAATGCTAACAAACTGCACATCATACAAGCATTTCGATTGTATTTACATGCGCTGAGTTCAGGCCGCTAAATGATCGACAAAATTGAAGAAGTCGTTCAATACTTGTTTCCTGGCATCTTTCCACCGTCTGAGAAAGAATGATGGAGACAGAACGATCACTAATGGATAACTAAGGGTGTGTGCACACGTTGCGGTTTTTGCTGCGGATCCACAGCGGATTTGGTCCTGCGGATCCGCAGCAGTTTCCATGCGGTTTACAGTACCATGTAATCCTATGGAAAACCAAATCCGCTGTGCACATGCTGCGGAAAATTCCGCACAGATTTGCTGCAGTTTATTTTCCGCAGCATGTTACTTTTTTGCGGAACCGCAGCTGCAGTGTACGTTCCGGGACATACAAATCAATCTCTCTCACTCATCCGCACTGCCAAACCTCACTAGAACCTGCATCAAATCCGCTGTACACATGCTAGGAATCCGCAGGAAAAATGCATGTGTTTTACCCTGCGGTTTCTGCCAAGAGATATGGATTCTCTGCAGAAAAAGCCGCAGACTAATCTGCAACGTGTGCACAGTGCACACACCCTAATAGATTACCATACAGTATCATGTTATCAGCAACACATCTACAGTTTACACCCCATAGTCCTCCATATAATATAATCTGCCTCATAGTCCTCCATATAGTATAATACACTCCTTATAGCCCTCCATATAGTATAATACATTCCTCAGTCCTCCATATAGTATAATACACTCCTCAGTCCTCCATATAGTATAATGCACCGCCATAGTCACCCATGTAGTACTATTCACTTCCCATAGCATAATGCACCCCGTAGTTCTTCATATAATGTATTCCCCATAGTCCTCGATACAGTATAATGCAGCCACCCAATAGAGCATAATGCAGCCCCGCCATACAATATAATGTAACCCACATAGAATATAATGCAGCCCCCCTCTTATAGTATAATGCAGCCACCCCTTAGAGAATAATGCAGCTACCCCAGAGTATAATGCAGCCACTCCACAGAATATAATGTAACCCCCATAGAATATAATGCAGCCCCACCCCCCACATAGTATAATGCAGCCCCTCCATTGAATATATGGCAACCCCCCTCATAGGATATAATGCAGCCCCTTATATAGTATAATGTAGCCCCTCCATAGAATACAATGCAGCCCTCCTCATAGTATAATGCAGCCCCATCGAATATAATAAAAATAATACAGCCCCCCATAGAATATAATGTAGCCCCAAATAGAATATAATACAGCCCACCTCCCCATAGAATATAATGTAGCCCCCTATATTTTATAACACAGCCTCCCCCTATAGAATATAATGTACAATGTACCCCCCATGGTATATGCGGCTGTGTTATAGTATATAGCCCAGCACCACATGGTATACAGCCCAGCCCACCATGGTATACAGCTCAGCCCACCATGGTATACAGCACAGCATGGTATATAGCCCACCATGGTATAATACAGCCCAGCATGTCATATAGCCCCCCCAGAATGGTATAATACAGCCCAGCATGATATATAGCCCCCCAGAATGGTATAGTACAGCACAGCATGGTACAATACAGCCCAGCATGGTATACAGCCCACCATAGTATAATACAGCCCAGCATGGTATATAGCCCCCAGAATAGTATAATACAGCCCAGCATGGTCTAATACAGCCCAGCATGGTATATAGCCCCCCCAGAATGGTATAATACAGCCCGGCATGGAATATAGCCCCCCCAGAATGGTATAATACAGCCCAGAATGGTATAATACAGCCCAGAATGGTATAATACAGCCCAGAATGGTATATAACCCCCCCCAGAATGGTCTAATACAGCCCAGCATGGTCTAATACAGCCCAGCATGGTATATAGCCCCCCCAGAATGGTATAATACAGCCCAGAATGGTATATAGCCCCCAGAAAGGTATAATGCAGCCCGGTATGGTATAATACAGCCCAGTATGGCATATAGCTCTCCCAGAATGGTATAATACAGCCCAGAATGGTATATAGCCCCCCCCAGAATGGTATAATACAGCCCAGCATGATATATAGCCCCCCCAGAATGGTATAATACAGCCCAGAATGGTATATAGCCCCCCCAGAATAGTATAATGCAGCCCAGCATGGTATAATACAGCCCAGTATGGTATATACCCCCCAGAATGGAATAATACAGCCCAGCATGGTATATAGCCCCCCAAGAATGGTATAATACAGCCCAGTATGGTATATACCCCCCAGAATGGAATAATACAGCCCAGTATGGTATAATACAGCCCAGTATGGTGTAATACAGCCAAGCACAGTATAATACAGCCCAGCATGGTATATTGCCCCCCCAGAATGGTATAATACAGCCCAGCATGGTATATAGCACCCAAGAATGGAATAATACAGCCCAGCATGGTATATAGCCCCCCCAGAATGGTGTAATACAAGCCAGCATGGTATATAAAGTTGTGGCCAAAAGTATTGACACCCCTGCAATTCTGTCAGATAATACTCAATTTCTTCCTGAAAATGATTGCAAACACAAATTTTTTGGTATTATTATCTTCATTTAATTTGTCTTAAATGAAAAAACACAAAAGAGAATGAAGCAAAAAGCAAAAAAACATTGATCATTTCACACAAAACTCCAAAAAAGGGCCAGACAAAAGTATTGGCACCCTCAGCCTCATACTTGGTTGCACAACCTTTAGCCAAAATAACTGCGACCAACCGCTTCCGGTAACCATCAATGAGTTTCTTACAATGCTCTGCTGGAATTTTAGACCATTCTTCTTTGGCAAACTGCTCCAGGTCCCCGATATTTGAAGGGTGCCTTCTCCAAACTGCCATTTTTAGATCTCTCCACAAGTGTTCTATGGGATTCAGGTCTGGACTCATTGCTGGCCACCTTAGAAGTCTCCAGTGCTTTCTCTCAAACCATTTTCTATTGCTTTTTGAAGTGTGTTTTGGGTCATTGTCCTGCTGGAAGACCCATGACCTCTGAGGGAGACCCAGCTTTCTCACACTGGGCCCTACATTATGCTGCAAAATTTGTTAGTAGTCTTCAGACTTCATAATGCCATGCACATGGTCAAGCAGTCCAGTGCCAGAGGCAGCAAAGCAACTCCAAAACATCAAGGAACCTCCGCCATGTTTGACTGTAGGGACTGTGTTCTTTTCTTTGAATGCCTCTTTTTTTCTCCTGTAAACTCTATGTTGATGCCCTTGCTCAAAAAGCTCTACTTTTGTCTCATCTGACCAGAGAACATTCTTCCAAAACGTTTTAGGCTTTTTCAGGTAAGTTTTGGCAAACTCCAGCCTGGCTTTTTTATGTCTCAGGGTAAGAAGTGGGGTCTTCCTGGGTCTCCTACCATACAGTCCCTTTTCATTCAGACGCCGACAGATAGTATGGGTTGACACTGTTGTACCCTCGGACTGCAGGGCAGCTTGAACTTGTTTGGATGTTAGTCGAGGTTCTTTATCCAACATCCACACAATCTTGCGTTGAAATCTCGTCAATTTTTCTTTTCCGTCCACGTCTAGGAAGGTTAGCCACAGTGCCATGGGCTTTAAACTTCTTGATGACACTGCGCACGGTAGACACAGGAACATTCTGGTCTTTGGAGATGGACTTGTAGCCTTGAGATTGCTCATGCTTCCTCACAATTTGGTTTCTCAAGTCCTCAGACAGTTCTTTGGTCTTCTTTCTTTTCTCCATGCTCAATGTGGTACACACAAGGACACAGGACAGAGGTTGAGTCAACTTTAATCCATGTCTGGCTGCAAGTGTGATTTAGTTATTGCCAACACCTGTTAGGTGCCACAGGTAAGTTACAGGTGCTGTTAATTACACAAATTAGAGAAGCATCACATGATTTTTCGAACAGTGCCAGTACTTTTGTCCACCCTCTTTTTTATGTTTGGTGTGGAATTATATCCAATTTGGCTTTAGGACAATTCTTTTTGTGTTTTTTTCATTTAAGATAAATTAAATGAAGATAATAATACCAAAGAATTTGTGTTTGCAATCGTTTTCAGGAAGAAAGTATTAAGTTGCGTACCGGTAACGGTATTTTTCGGAAGCCCATGACAGCACCACGAGAGAGGGGATCCGCCCTTCGGGAACAGGAAACCTACAGATACAAAAGGGCGGCACCTCTCCCACGCATCAGTTGGATTATAGAGCTTGAGAGGCTACCATGGTAAGTACACCGCATATACACAATATATACAACCTATCTATCCTATTTACAATTCTTTAAACCAGCTCAACACATAAGGTGAACTCGCGAAAACAATCCTCTAAAGGGGTGCACCCTTCTACGTGAACAAGGGAGGGAACTAAGGGTGCTGTCATGGGCTTCCGAAAAATACCGTTACTGGTACGTAACTTAATACTTTATTCGGACTCCAATGACAGCACCACGAGAGAATTACAGAGATGTAAACTAATTTAGGGAGGGACTACAGCCTGCAGCACCCTTAGCCCGAAGGTGAGATCTGAGGAGGCACTCATGTCTAACCGATAGTGGTTAAAAAAGGTGGAAGGAGATGACCAGGTGGCCGCCTTACATATCTGGTCAATTGATACTCCCGATCTCTCTGCCCAGGATGATGCCATGGCACGAGTGGAATGCGCCCTCAGGTTCTGTGGAGCCGGACCGCCACCTGCTGTGTAGGCAAGAGAGATAGCCTCCCTAATCCACCTCGCTAACGTGCGTTTTGACACTCTATACCCTTTCCTGGGACCTTGGAAGGATAAAAATAATGCGTTCTCCTTCCTCCAAGGATCTGTGGCTGCTAAATATTTAAGTAGGCATCTCTTAACATCTAGAGCCTGAAGTTTTTGTTCTTTAGGATTGGTTGGATTAGGGAGGAAGGAAGGCAGAACTATTTCTTGTGTCCTATGAAAATGAGATGCTACCTTGGGAAGGTATGCCGGGTCTGGCCTTAGGATTACTCTATCCTGTAAGAATTCTGTGTACGGAGGCAATCTGGAAAGTGCCTGTTTGTCGCCTATTCTACGTGCAGATGTTATTGCTACCAAAAAGGCTGTCTTAAGCGATATCATTTTTAGTGAAGCAGAATCCAGAGGTTCAAACGGTTTCTCTGTCATGGCTGTCAGGACTAAATTTAAGTCCCAAGGCATACACCTATCTTTGAGTATGGGTCTCGATCTGGTAACTGCCTTAATGAATCTCGCTACCCAATGGTTACCGGCAATGTCGCATGCAAATAGGGCCCCTAAAGCTGAAACTTGTACTTTCAATGTACTAGTGGAAAGGCCCAATTCGAGACCCCTCTGGAGGAATTCTAGAATCTGTTTTACGGGTATTCCATCCCTGATATTAAACTCACAGGTGGACAGGAATCGCCTCCAGGTTCTAGCATAGATACCTGTGGTGGTTTGTTTCCAACTTTTTAGGAGTGTATCGATTACATTTTCTGAGAACCCTCTATCCCTCAATAGTGTCCTCTCAAACACCATGCCGTCAAACGGAGTCCCGCTGTGGCGTCCGTCTGCGGTCTGGGCTGCGGCCAGCCAACACCCCGAGAAACACTGATACCCTTTACCCCTATACAGGGATCTGGATTTATAGCAGAGCCCAGGAGGCGTTGTCTGAATAGGAGCAGTGGCCAGAGCAGGACGGTCGCCAGAAAGGTGTTCCAAAAACAAGACAAAAAAGTAGTGGTATCCGGGTCTAAACCAGTCAGGCAGCAAGGTACAAAAACAGTAGACAGTAGCAGAGTCAGATTCAGGCCAAGGTCAGAGTTATAAACCAGGAGGGCAGCAGAGGTACAGAATCGTTAGGCAGAAGCAGAGTCAGAACTCCAGGCCAAGGTCAGAGTCATAAACCAGGAGGGCAGCAGAGGTACAGAATCGTTAGGCAGAAGCAGAGTCAGAAGTCCAGGCCAAGGTCAGAGTCATAAACCAGGAGGGCAGCAGAGGTACAGAATCGTTAGGCAGAAGCAGAGTCAGAAGTCCAGGCCAAGGTCAGAGTCAGTCAGCTATAGCAATTCACACAGTAACACGCAGGGGAACCAAGAATATATCCGGCGGCTTGCAAGCCCAGTCCCAAGGTATTTGAGGGATCAGATCATCCCTCACAGGCTCCCGGGCTGATGATGTCATCAGGACCGCCCCCAGGACCAGACCTGATGACGATGCACCAACCCCTTCATGACTGACAGAGGAGCGGAGTCTGCGTCCACCAGACGCCTGCGCAGAAGCCCTTTCACTGTTGCCGCCATCACTGGGGCGTGAGCCACGGTGCCTCCTAGTGGCTGAGGGCGGGACAGCAGGCCCTGAATTCGACGACGACATGTCAGTCCGGCGCCTCCTGGTAGTGGAGGCCTGGACAGCAGGCCCTGAGCCCGAGGGTGGCGTGACAGTCCGTCGCCTCCTAGTGGCTGAGGGCAGAACAGCAGGCCCTGAGTCTGACGGCGACGTGACACCCGCTACTTGTGGGTGGTTGACTGGCCCCTGGTAGAGGAGATCTGGAAGGTTCGGCAGTACCCAGGGATCGCTTACTGACATGGTCCTCAACCATGCAAACCAGGTCCTTCTGGGCCAGAAGGGGGCAATCAATATGACTCTTGCCCCGTCTTCCCTGATCTTCCTCACTACCAGAGGTAGAAGGTTCAAAGGCGGAAAGGCATAAGCCAGCGAAAAGTCCCATTTTATTAGGAGGGCGTCCACGGCCAGTGGATTTTCCCTGGGATTTAGGGAACAGAAAGTTTTTTCCTTCCTGTTTTCCTTGGTGGCAAAGAGGTCCACCTCCAATTGACCCCATTTGCGGACAATCTGGTTGTAGATGTCTGAGTTTAAAGCCCATTCTCCCTGCCTTAGGGCCCTGCGGCTTAGAAAGTCTGCCTTCATGTTGTCTTTTCTGCTGATGTGGAGCGCGGTTAAAGATAGAAAATTTCTCTGCTATCTGAAGGAGACGTTCCGTTATCCGCATCAGGCCGTTGGAGCGGGTTCCACCTTGGTGGTTGACATAGGCTACCGCTACCTGGTTGTCCGAGAGTATCCTCACATGATGGCCCTGTAGATACATAATGAGTTTTTTAATGGCCAATTCAATCGCCAGCAGCTCCCTCTGGTTAGATGAGATCTCAGCATCGGAGTCCCATTGTCCCTGTACCACTATGTCCCCCATATGGGCCCCCCAACCCCAAAGACTAGCGTCTGTGGTTATTACGCGGGTTATCTGTATCACCCAGGGCACCCCCGAGGCTAAATTTCCGACATCGAGCCACCACCTAAGAGATGTAATAGTTGAGGGGCTTAGCAATACCTGACCCTGCAAGAAGCCCTCTAAGGTTCTGCTATTAACCAGGACGTCTTTCTGAAGGGCCCTAGTGTGGAATTATGCCCACTTGACCGCTGGGATACATGAGGTTAGGGAGCCTAACAGGGACATGGCCTGCCTGAGGGTCATGGAGGGTCTATCGATTGCCCGAAGGACCTGCTGCTGTATCTGCTGTAATTTATCTACGGGTAACAGACACTGCTGAGCTTCTGAATTTAACAGCAACCCTAGAAACTTCTGGACCTTTAAGGGCTGAAATCGGGACTTCTCGTAATTTATTATCCATCCGAGGTTCTCTAATCTGGACTTAGCTTTTTTTTATCTGAGAGACAATGGTCCACTGAATTTCCCACAATCAAAAAATCATCCAAGTATGGGATAATTAAGATGTCAACTTCCCGTAAATGAGCCATAACTTCGGCCACTATTTTTGTAAATACCCGGGGCGCTGCTGAAAGATCAAAGGGAAGGGCTCTATATTGATAATGACGGATTATACCATCTATTGATACCGCCACTCTCAGGAACTGCTGGAAATCTGCGTGGATGGGCACATGATAGTATGCATCTTTTAAGTCCACTACCGCCATAAAACACCCTTCAAACAGCATCTTTATTGTAGAACTAATGGATTCCATTTTAAAGGTGCGTTTAACCAAAAATTCATGAAGGAAACGTAAATTAATAATCGTTCTGAATGTTTTATCCGGCTTTTGGATTAGGAATAAGGGAGAGTAGAACCCTCTTCCTCTCTCAGACTCTGGAACCTCTATCAGAACGTTTTTTAGACACAGGTTCAAGACCTCTGCTTCTAAAGCCGCTTGCTCGAAGGGTGAAGACCTTAAGGGTGTTGGTTTAAAGGTATCCCGTGGGACTTGAGTGAACTCCAACCTGAGTCCGGTGGATATCAAATTCCGCACCCAGTCACTATTGGTGACCTGTAGCCATGCTGGGAGGAAGGATGACAGTCTACCCCCCACAGGAATTGCTAGTCATTGGTTCTGTCTTTTTTGCTCTCTCGACGAGCGTCTGAACATGAAGCCCGTACCTCTTCTCCTTCTATCCTCCCATCTGGGATGGTCTCTATTAGGTGAAGGGTTACGTTGCCTTCGCCCCTGACCGAATCTCCTTCTATTAAACGGACGTCGGTACGATGCGGACCAAAGATTTGGGAATTTCTTTTTATCATCCCCGGCCTTCTCCAGTAGTTCGTCCAGG
The DNA here is from genome assembly GCF_039654945.1 of Dendrobates tinctorius. Taxonomy (NCBI): domain Eukaryota; kingdom Metazoa; phylum Chordata; class Amphibia; order Anura; family Dendrobatidae; genus Dendrobates; species Dendrobates tinctorius. Next base: position 2,395,295 of record NW_027361869.1, on the reverse strand, counting down.
ACTGCTCCGAATAAATATTCCCCCTCACACGGGATAGTGCAGAGTTTCGCCCTGGACTGAGTATCTCCCGGCCAGCACTTCAGCCACAGGGCTCTCCGAGCCGCATTAGAGAGTCCTGCTGCCCTGGCGGCCATTCTGACTGCATCAGCCGAGGCATCCGCTAGGAAGGCTGCGCCATCCTGGATTATTGGTAGGGCCCCAAGGATTGCCTGTCTAGATGTTCCTTTTTTTAACTGCGACTAACTGGTCCAACCAGACCATCATGGACCTGGCCGTGCAAGTCGATGCTACTGCTGGTCTTAAGGAACCGGCTGCCATTTCCCAGGTATTTTTAAGGAAGGCATCTGCCTTCCTGTCTAGAGGATCTTTAAGGGACCCCATGTCCTCAAAGGGTAGCGAGGATCTTTTCGATGCTTTCGCAATAGCTGCAACTAATTTGGGGGCCTTGTCCCAAGTATTCATTGCTGAATCGTCAAAGGGATATCTCCGCTTGAGGGCTGGTGGTAGCGACCCTCTTTTATCTGGCTTTTTCCACTCTCTGCAGATGAGATCCTGGATCTTTTCGTTTAGTGGAAAGACCCTACGCTTCCTCTGCTCCAGCCCCCCGAACATTACATCCTGCATGGATAATTGAGGCTTTGGCTCCTCCACCTCCATTGTTCCTCTGACCGCTTTTACCAATTTGTCCACTCGGTCGAGCGGCAGGCAAAACCGACCAGAGTCCTCTTCTTCTGAGGAGGACGAGGGAGATGAAATATGGGAGCCCTTACTTCTCCTCCACTCTGTCGAGGAATCCGACTCCACCGGTTCCTCACCCCTTACACTCTCTGGTTGGGACAGGGATTTTAGGGTTTCCTTAATCTCTGCCCTTACTATTTCCCTTAAACACGCCGCTACTGCGGGCGACTCCTCCGCCACTGTCTGCTGGATACAGGGGGGACATAACTTTTTGGGGCATGAATCTGGTAACGGGCATGCACAGAGTGCGCATTCCCTGTGTCTGGTTTTACTCGTAGCTTTCTTCCCCTAGAATAAAACACAGAAGGAGGCCTCGTCACTGAGTGAACATTCACGAAGATCACTTACCAGTGCCACAATCAAGTACCGGAGAATGAGGGGGATTTTTCTCAGTCGATGCTCCTGTCCGCCTAGAGGAGCTTTTATGACTGGACTGGTCACTTCGTCCCGGACGCTCCTTACTGTCACGGGCCTCTTTCTTCTTCTGTTTGACCTGCCTAAGGTCATCCAGGGGCGGCAGTGAAGATTGTCGCTGTTGCCGCCGTTGCTGCTGCTGCTCCTGATCGCTCTCCATTACTGGCTTGCCATAATGTGGCCAAGGCAAGGCACCCATCTAGGGTCCTGCCTATATACCCCTCCTCCGGACAGCAATTTCCTCCTGCCGCGCCCTCCCCCCTAATAGGGCCCCCCTTCCCAGCTGGCGCCGCTTTGGGCAGGGGAACCGGTGCTTATCGGCGTCCTCCCGATGGGCGCCACCATCTTGTGTCCCCGCGCCTGCGCAGTGGCGCCACCGACCCGGAAGCGCCCCGAGGCTCCACCCCCTGACGTCACCGCGACCCCGACATGACCCGAAGTCACGCGGGACGCCCGGGCGCTCCACCATGGAGCGCTCCCCGGCCCCAGCGTCCTGCAGCTGCGCCGGCCCCCTCAATCCATCGCGATCGTGCCGCCGGAGCTGGGAGCCCCCGGGGGGCATACTTACCGGCGGCGGCGCACATATGGAGACGGACCTCCTCCGGATGCCGCTCCCTGCTGTATCCACCACCGCCGTTCCACCCATCCTGGGCCACCGTGGCGTCCTCCAGGAGCTCCGCACAGGCCGAGGTAGGAGACCCCCTCGCTACCTATACCGGCCGGCCGGCCTGGGATCCGGTCTGTAGGATCCCGTCCCCTCAGGAACAGGAAACCAACTGATGCGTGGGAGAGGTGCCGCCCTTTTGTATCTGTAGGTTTCCTGTTCCCGAAGGGCGGATCCCCTCTCTCGTGGTGTTGTCATGGGGGTCCGAATAAACTGAGTATTATCTGACAGAATTGCAGGGGTGTCAATACTTTTGGCCACAACTGTAGCCCCTCCAGATTGGTATAATACAGCCCAGCATGGTATATAGCCCCCCCAGCATGGTATAATACAGCCCAGCATGGTATAATACAGCCCAGCGTGGTATATAGCCCCCCAGAATGGTATAATACAGCCCAGCATGGTATATAGCCCTCCCAGAATGGTATAATACAGCACAGCACGGTATAATACAGCCCAGCATGGTATATAGGTCCCCCCGAATGGTGTAATACAGCCCAGCATGGTATATAGCCCCCAAAAATGGTGTAATACAGCCCAGCATGGTATATAGGCCCCCCAGCATGGTATGATACAGCTGAGCATGGTATATAGTCCCCCCAGAGTGGCCCCACAGTCCAGTACTCGCACTGATTTAAAACAAAACAAAAAAAAAAAACTCCTCACCTTCTCCTCGTGCCTGCGCTGCTGGCTGCTCCTGTCTCCTCCTGCTCTGTCTGGCACACAGTGAGAGCGCAATGACATCATCGCGCCCCTGCTGTGTCAGAGGCAGAGCGGGGAATGATGGGAGAGGGAGCATCAGCTGACGCTCTCTCCTCCATCACTGCCTCCTTCAGTGCGGCGGCGGGCCCCCCTGCCTCACAGGGGCCCCATAGCGGCTGTGTGATGTGCCGCTGGCTGGGGGCCCCTGGGGGAGCGGGGGCCCTAGGCAGCTGCTTGGTCTGCCTGCCCATAACGCCGGCCCTGATCAAGGGTTTAGCTTTAGGGATTTACATGACCTTCATTACAGCTTCTATTAGGGTTGTCCAGCATGTCAGATCTGCCTATGAATACAGAAAAGGAGTAAAACTCAATGGACCGTGCTAAGCGATGATATCAGTTTATTTTTTTCAGTTTTCAGATTTTTTTTGCAGGATATATTTAAAATGTGATTTTTGGGTATTTTTTTTAACTTGGTATGGATAATATGATACTTTTTTTTAGAAAATAATTGCACTCATGTATGTGATTGAACATTAGGATCTTTTATGGTTATATTGTCATAAATGTATTACACATACCATTACTTACAACATTAGTGTTGTTAACGCTCACGTACTTTTGGCAATTCTTGCACTTAGTTTCTAACATTAAGAGTATGATGAGGACTCTGATATGCGATACAAAGTATATGATCCACAGACCTCTGGTGGACATGCTCCAAGGCAATTCAGTCTGTCTAAAGGAAGCCTTCCGACGGTTGGGGTGTTCTTGCCTGTGATATCATGGTGCTTTGATTAGGAAGACATTTGTGGTCGAGCTAGACCACCAAAATGTGGCAAAGAATATGGTTTCTTTGCGCATGCACCAAAAACATAGTGATCTCTGTATCTTTGATTAATGTGAATATAAAAAGTTGTAGGATAAACTGTGAAATCTGCTGACAAAGCAGATAGGTGAAACATGCATCAGGGTGGTAAAGCAGTGGGTCACATTATCAGGTAAAAATGATCGGTAAGAGCTCTGTATTTATGACTTGAAATGCTAGTTATAATATATGGCCATATGAGTGAGAAGAGTAGATTTGTAATAAACACCAAAAACTCTGGTCTCAGGACTCTTTATTATACATATGCTAAAGAGTTATAGAATGAACTATGCTATCTCCTTCTCCATTACCCCCTGACAATGTAGACAAGCGAAACATGCATCAGGATAGTCCAGCAGTGAGTCGCGGTGTCAAGGAAAAATTATGGGTACCAACCATGTACTTATAACTTGACATGACTTGAAATGCTAGTATAATGGCCCGATGGGTGATCAGTAGAGCAGTTTTGTAATGAATCGTCAGGTCCACTTGGGTTGAGTGAACACTGTGATTTCTAGGGTATTAGTCACTCTGTATATTTGTAAATTGCTGCCGTATAGATCGGTGATTTATATCTTATGTGCCTGGATTTACGAGGATAGAATAAAAAAAAAAAAAATATATAAGCTGAAGAGCCCAGCGCTGCCCGGGCATAGTAACGAACTGTGGTTAGTTATAACAAATGATAATTATCCTCCATCCCATAGTCCCGTGCCCATATACCCATCATACATATCCACGATCCCATAGGCCCGTGCCCATATACCCATCATACATATCCTCCATCCCATAGTCGAGTGCCCATATACCCATCATACATCCTTCATCTCACAGTCCCATGCCCATATACCCATCATACATATCCTCCATCCCATAGTCGAGTGCCCATATACCATCACACATCCTCCATCCCATAGTCCCGTGCCCATATACCCATCATACATATTCACCATCCCATAGTCGAGTGCCCATATACCCATCACACATCCTCCATCCCATAGTCCCGTGCCCATATACCCATCATACATATTCACCATCCCATAGTCGAGTGCCCATATACCCATCACACATCCTTCATCCCATAGTCCCGTGCCCATATACCCATCATACATATCCTCCATCCTATAGTCCCGTGCCCATATACCCATCACACATCCTCCATCCCATAGTCCCGTGCCCATATACCCATCATACATATCCTCCATCCTATAGTCCCGTGCCCATATACCCATCACACATCCTCCATCCCATAGTCCCGTGCCCATATACCCATCATACATATCCTCCATCCTATAGTCCCGTGCCCATATACCCATCATACATATCCTCCATCCTATAGTCCCGTGCCCATATACCCATCACACATCCTCCATCCCATAGTCCCGTGCCCATATACCCATCATACATATCCTCCATCCTATAGTCCCGTGCCCATATACCCATCACACATCCTCCATCCCATAGTCCCGTGCCCATATACCCATCATACATATCTGCCATCCCATAGTCCAGTGCCCATATACCCGTCATACATATCCTCCATCCCATAGTCCCGTGCCCATATATCTGTCATACATATCCTCCATCCCATAGTCCCGTCCCCATATACCCATCATACATATCCTCCATCCCATAGTCCAGTGCCCATATACCCATCACACATCCTCCATCCCATAGTCCCGTGCCCATATACCCATCACACATCCTCCATCCCATAGTCCCGTGCCCATATACCCATCATACATATCCTCCATCCCATAGTCAACCATTATGACATAATGAGGGGCGGGGCTTGATACACACTTTTCCCCCATTATGTAGATAGGGGCAAAATTATTTGATGAATTGGAACGCGCTGGGTTAAAATTTCGCCTCAACATAGCTTAGGATGCTCTCGGGGTCCAGACGTGTGACTGCCAAATTGTGGCTGTAGCTGCGACGGTGCGGATGCCTATCCCGGACACACACACTTGAGCTTTATATATTAGATATATATATTTTACAGGTGATGAACCTAGCCCAGATAGATAGTTTATGTGCTGGGAAGAGCGGCTCCACTAATAGAGAAGTCTGCACAGCGGCCACTTGTGCAATACGCCTTTTTTATGTTTTACGGGTTACGTAACTGCTTCTTCCTGTTTTAACACTTCTCGGTCACGTTTCTGCCCTATACTACCAGTGCCCTTCCTTCTCCAAGATCTTGTAGACTACACAGAAAGGGGGTCTGTGCTTATTTGTGATAGGTCTTGTGTGCTCCAGGCCTGTTTTCCATGCACCTGCTCCCACAGTGCAGTGTCTCTTTAATTTTGGTGGCCTATTGCTAGGATCAAGATCAGGTTGGTTGAGCTGAACTTTCAGGAATCTCATGATCATGTGATTGAAGTGGCAGCAGGCAGCCTAGACTTTATTCCATTTCTGAACAGCGCCATACTTCCAGTAGTGGCTGTGCTTGGTATTACAAACAAGAGCAGCTCAATCTTATACAAGTGGAGCAAGGCAGCTGTGCAGCAGGGAGCGGAGAAAAAAAACAAACCGCCCCCCACTACCAATCTAATATTGATAACCTAGCCTTTAAAAAAAACAACCCAGAAAAACAGCCTTAAAAAATAATTTGGCAGTGCTCACTTTTTGATACGGAAGTACGCGTGGTGCTGGAAAATTAACTATTAACTGCACAACTACATACATGTGCACAACGAGCAGGTTTCATGAAAGCATTTTTTTTTTTTTTTTGCATCTCAAGTGCCTAGTCAAGAAACCCTGCAAAAAGTGGAGAAAAATTAAAATAAAGTTTCAATTGTTTGATGTATACAGCGCTTCTGCTGCCTATACATCACCAGTTTTAAACAAACCACAATAGGTCAGATGCTACATTTGTCTCCCTTCCATCTTCTATGTAAGTTACACTTCAACAATAATGCCCAACTTCTGGGCCCCTATGACAACACTTCCTGTGTTCCTTGCTTCTCTTGTTCAGATCCACACAATTTATAGTAATTATTCAAGTGGCCATTGTCAGGCGCTTGGTCTTGATAAAAGTTGATTTTCTGCAAGCATATGCAATTTGCTAAGCAATTTTCCCCATGGGTGTGGTGAGATAAGTTGTTTGCCAGCAGGAGAAGGGGAAATTTTACAACGTCTCAGTTGACATTATTTAAAAGAATTATAAGTTTCCAGGAACGAAGATGAAAAGTGTTTTGTGTGATGTATGGACACCTGTTTCAACAATGGTTTACTGTCCTTCCATTATGAGAAAACTGGTCTTTGCTTTCTTTTTTTTTTTTTTTTTTTTTTTAGCTATGACTGGCCTTACAGTTAGTAATAATATCCCCCCCCCCCTCATAAAAAAATGGATGAGTGAGAACATTAATTTTAATATCATAGAGTTACCTTAACTTGAATTTGATTATTACATTACTGAAGCTTCCTAGCAAAAACCTTTACAGGCTGCAATTAGCAAAGCCACCACTAGGTGGCCACAAAGACACCTATAGCATACACGTCTCCAAACAAAATGTCACAAAATCATGTTTATTTTTCAGAATACTGATCATCTCCCATCATCACATCTCTTCGGCTATGTCAAGCCACAGGAAAGGAAACATTAATATATTGCAGTATATAGTCTAAGCAATAAAAAAAGTACTTAAGTTTTTTTTTCCTTTTTCAAGTATACAAAATGTACATACGCACAGAAAACCACCATGGTTACTTACCGGTAGCCGGTTTTTCCGGAACCCATGACAGCACCACCTGAGAGAGAGGGATCCGCCCCGCCAGGACAGGAACCTACTGAGACATAAGGGGCGGCACCTCTCCCCCGCTTCAGTTGGGTTACAGAGCATTGAGAGGACTTCCCGGTTAGTTACATGTTTAATCCAACACCACAACACTCAAAACACCCTACTAATTGTGCACACCATACAGTGAAAAAGGGGGGGAATGTACGGGTGCTGTCATGGGTTCCGGAAAAACCGGCTACCGGTAAGTAACCATGGTGGTTTTCCCTTCACCCATGACAGCACCACCTGAGAGATTTTTGGAGACTTCGAAACACCTTAGGGAGGGACCACCGCTTGCAGCACCCTTCTACCAAAGGTTAAGTCAGCAGAGGAGGATAGATTTAATCTATAGTGCTTAAAGAAGGTTGAAGGTGAGGCCCAGGTAGCGGCCTTACAAATTTGTTCGATTGATACCTCTGCCTTTTCAGCCCAGGAGGTCGCCACGGCTCTGGTGGAATGAGCCTTGATGCCGTCAGGAATCGGGATACCACTAGCTGAATAGGCTACACTAATGGCTTCCCTGATCCATCTAGCAATAGTCCCTTTTGAAACCCCATAGCCTTTCCTGGCACCCTGAAAAGCTACGAATAGGGACTGTGACCTCCTCCACTGGCTAGTGGCAGATATATATTCTACAAGAGCTCTTTTAACATTCAGACTATGGAATTTTTCCTCCCCCAGATTTTTTGGATTTTCGCAAAAGGATGGAAGAACAATTTCCTGACCCCGATGGAAATCTGACACTACCTTGGGCAGATAACTGGGGTCTGTTCTTAACACTACCCTATCCTGAAAGACTTGCGTATAAGGAGGATTTACTGAGAGAGCCTGTAAGTCGCTTATCCTGCGGGCTGATGTGAGGGCTACTAACAGGATCGTTTTTAGGGTCAAAAACTTTAGGGGTAGCTGATGTAATGGCTCATACGGTTCTTTTGTAAGGGCTTCTAACACCAGGTTTAAATCCCAGGGGGCTATTCTAGGTATTGGAATAGGCCTAGCTCTATGGCAGGATTTAATAAATCTGGCTATCCACCTATCTGATGCCAGTTTGCAATTGTAGAGCGCCCCTAGTGCCGACACCTGAACCTTAAGTGTGTTTACTGCTAACCCCATCTGCAACCCAGATTGTAAGAACTCTAGGATGTCACTAATCGGGGGTTCTTTCCCTAACGGCTTACCCAAGAACTGTAGGAACTTATCCCATGTTCTGCCGTAGATGTTAGTAGTCACCGGTTTCCTGCTTTTTAGCAGAGTGGCCACCAGCCCAGGGGAGAACCCCCTATCTATTAAAAGCGACCTTTCAAATTCCACGCCGTCAGATGGAATCCTTTGACCTGAGCGTGCAATATTGGACCCTGAACTAGTAGGTCCGGGATTTCTGGCAGAACCCAAGGATCGGAGAGGGATATCTTCCGTAGCAGAGCGAACCAGGGCCTTTTTGGCCAAAATGGAGCTATTAGAATTACCCTGGCTTGATCGTTTCTGATTTTTCTTACCACAGTCGGGATCAGAGCTACTGGGGGGAACGCGTAAGCCAGTCTGAAGTTCCACTGGATGTGCAATGAGTCCACTGCCCATGGGTTTTCTCTTGGGTTTAGAGAGCAGAACCTTTCTGTTTGCCTGTTGTGCTTGTTTGCAAAGAGGTCTATCACCGGTTCCCCCCAAAGCTGAATTAACTTTTGAAAAATGGATCGGTTTAGCGCCCATTCTCCTTGCCTCAGGGTATTGCGACTCAGGAAATCTGCCTCTATGTTTTCTGCCCCTTTTATGTGTAGGGCTGTCACGGAGTGTAGGTGATCCTCTGCACTGCTCAGAATGTCTGTTGCTGCTTCCATTAAGGAGTGTGATCTTGTCCCTCCTTGGTGGTTGATGTATGCCACTGCTACCTTGTTGTCTGACATGATGCGTACATCTCGACCCTGGAATAGCGGAATGAAGTGGTTTAGGGCCTTGCCCACTGCCCACAGTTCTCTCAGGTTGGAGGATGCCTTCCTTTCTTGAGGTGTCCAGGAACCTTGACCTATGAGGCCCCTTAGGTGTGCCCCCCACCCCGAGGAGCTTGCATCTGTTAAAATTATATCTGTCGCCTGTCTGTCCCATGGTATTCCTAAGGTCAGATTTGTCTCGTTCAACCACCAGTTGAGAGAGTCTCTGGTTTTTAAGGAAAGCTCCAGCTTTCCTTCCAAACGCCCTCTTAGCGATCTTTGTGCTCTTAGTATCTCCCACTGGAGTTGCCGGGTGTGAAACTGAGCCCACCTGACCGCCGGAATACAGGATGTTAGGGTACCTAGCAGGGACATTGCTTTTCTTAATGTCATACATGGTTGGTTTCGGCCCGCCAAGGCCAGATTTTGCACCTTCTCTATCTTGGACTCTGGGAGCAGACACTCTTGCCTTTCTGAGTCCAGTATAAATCCCAGGAAGGTCTGTTTCTTTAGGGGTTGTAATTTTGATTTTTTGAAATTGACTATCCACCCTAACTCTTGCAAGGTGTTGATCACCTGAGTCAGCTGTGCTGTACAGTGGTCCTCTGAACTGCCCACTATAAGAAAATCGTCCAGGTATGGTATTATGACCGTATCGTGAATCCGGAGAAAGGCTGTCACTTCCGCTATGACCTTGGTGAAGACCCTCGGGGCTATGGATATGCCAAACGGAAGAGCCCTGAACTGAAAGTGCCTTAGTGTGCCCTGAATATAAAGCGCTACCCTCAGGTATTTCTGGTAATCTGGATGGATAGGGATGTGGTAATACGCATCCTTTAAATCGACTACGGCCATGAAGCAATCTTGATGTAGCAGCTTCACTGCCGTAGTTACTGATTCCATCTTGAAGGTCGGGTTCTTTATCCGTAGATTGAGGCGTCTGAGATTTATGATTGTCCTGAACGACTGATCCGGTTTTTTTATTAGGAAAAGGGGTGAATAAAACCCCTTTCCTTCCTGTAAGCGTGGCACCTCGGACAGTACCCGCTTGTCTATCAGGCTCAGGATTTCTGTTTCTAAGGCCAGTTGTTCTTCGGTCATCTTCCTGATAGGTGTGATGACGACCACGGATTTTGGCTGACGAATAAAGGGGATTTTCAGGCCTTCTTTTAGGATGCTCAGAATCCAGGTGTTGGAGGAGATCTTTTCCCAGGCCTGGAAAAAGAGTGCCAATCTCGCTCCTACTGGAATACTGGCGTCACTGTGGTGACTTTTTGGAGGTGGAGGTGCCTCCACCAAACATAAACCCTGATTCTTTTTTCTTTTTATCCTCCCATCTTCTTCTGTCAGCGGGAGGACGCCCCCTATTGAATCTCCCCCTCCGAAAGGGCTGTCTCCTCTGATCCGTAGGGAATCTGGGGAAGCCTTTTTTCTTATCGCCTGCTTTCTCCAGAATATCGTCCAAGTTCTTGCCGAACAGGAATCGGCCATCGCAGGGGAGAGAGCACAATTTGGCCTTGGACTGAAGGTCACCCGGACAGCCCTTAAGCCATAACGCGCGTCTAGCAGCATTTGATAGTGACGCTGCTCTGGCTGTCAATCGCATAGAGTCCGCCGAGGTATCTGCCAGAAAAGCCGCTGCCCCGTGCAAGAGATACATGTCTGATAAGATCTTCTCTCTTGGGACCCTTGACGCCAGCTTCTCTTCTAACTGCTGCAGCCAGATCATGAGGGAGCGTGCTGTGCAGGTGCCCGCTATCGCCGGCTTAAGACCTCCTGCTGTCGCTTCCCATGCGTGCCTCAAATATGAGTCCGCTTTTTTGTCTAGCGGGTCTCTAAGAACCCCTGCGTCTTCCAAGGGCAGGGCCGACCTTTTGGAAGACCTGGACACCGCTGCATCTATTTTTGGGACTTTGTCCCATATTTCCGTATCCTTGTATTCAAAGGGGTATCGTCTCTTAGAGGCGGATGGAAGGGCCCCCGATTTTTCAGGCTTTTTCCACTCCTTCTCAATAAGCGCCTGGATTTTCGCGTTTACTGGAAAGGTTCGTTTTTTCCTCTCCTGAAGCCCCCCAAACATGACGTCCTCTAGGGTTTTAGCCGCCCTTTCTTCCTGTAGGCCCATTGTGGTTCTAATGGCCTTTAGGAGGGCATCTGTATCTTCTACAGGGAAACATGGCTTTCCCCCTGTGTCACTATCTGAGGAGGATGATTTTTCCGCCTGAGATGATACTGATGCGGAATCTGAGGGGGAACTAGGGAAATCTTTCCTGCTTTTTTTCCCTTTTTTCAATAAGGACTTAATTGAGCCTTCCATTTCTGACCTGAGGGCAGATATTAGATTGGCTGCGAAACTAGGCGCTTCCTCCGCCATAGTCCGCTGAATGCACGAAGCACAGAGATCTTTTTGCCAGTCTCTTGCTAGGGGAGATTTACATATAGCACAATCCCTATTGTTCTTCTTGCTTCCTGCTTTTCTGGGCCTTTCCTACAGGGTGAAGCATACAATAGAAAAACCCCCTATTAATATACTGCTGACATTCACGAAGATCACTCACCACCCGTAATCAAGGGTACCGGATTTGGAGGCTGCGTCGGAGCACCTGACCCGCGCTCTTTGGACCTTGAGGAGTGCCCCGACCTGCGGCTGGGGCGACTGCTGCTTGAATGGCTTCCATGCTTTCTGCCAGAGGGCTGTGAGGGAGGCAGGGACGCTGAACGTTCCTGCTCGGACTCCATCTTGCACCGCCGATCTACAGCTGTCTTTCCTCTTTTAAATTGCATGCCTCCGCCTGGTGAGCGTCTTCCTCCCCTCCCCCCTGCGACCGCCGGCCCAGCGCTTCAGAAAGCCGGCCGGCGTCGCACCCGGCGCCATTACACCGTCGCCCTCTGCTGACGTCAGCCGGCGCACCCAGCATTCCAAGCGCCGCTGACGTCAGCGGCCGGAAGACGCCAGCGTCTCTCCCCTACCACGGGGATCGAGATGCGGCGTGCGCGAGGGGAGGGCGGCGCGGTGGGGGCTTCCCGGAGCCACCGGGATCCCATCCACGCCCGCACGAACCCGGAGCCCCAGGGACCCCGGGGACTGCGCTTCCAGGACCCGACGGCCGGCGCTACAGGTAAGCTACCTGTTCTTCCCGCGCCGGGACGGGCCTGGGTCTTTATCTTTTCTCTTCGCCCATGACAGGCACCGCCACAGTGGGATTCCTTCCAGGACAGGAACCCAACTGAAGCGGGGGAGAGGTGCCGCCCCTTATGTCTCAGTAGGTTCCTGTCCTGGCGGGGCGGATCCCTCTCTCTCAGGTGGTGCTGTCATGGGTGAAGGGAAAACCCTTGTTCTGCTCTTCTCATCATAGTTGTATCATGACGGCTCACCATCTCCTTACACCATGCTGCCCCTTTTAGAGAAATAGGTGCAAAACATTTATTAGAGGTTTTCTTGATGTCTGGCAGGCAGCGAGTTGCACGCCAAAGTCAATTGCTTTCAAAATGTCTTGGGAGCCAAACTCACATGAAAACTAGAAAAAACTAAAATTTAATCCTGCACCGTTGATCAAGATAATGGTCCCGAAAAGAAGAATTGTAGCATTTTGGAAGTTAACAGTCTGAAATCAGACCCTGCAATCGCTAATGATGGGAACAGACCGACACTAGGAGAGGATCTCACCACCACTTGGTGGCAAGGATGCCATGATGTGCTCATGTAAAATGTCTGTTACTGCTGCCATCTAGTGGACACATGGTGAAATAGAGCTGGCCTAATCCCGACTTCCAAAGCAATTCAGAGTATGGGGATGACCTCCATCAACTAAAGATCAGAAAGAAAAAAAAAAAAAAAAAAAAAAGGAATCTCCTAATAATCAATACTTAGTAAATTTTTACATAGAAATTAGAGAAATAAATTTTCTTTGCAATCATGGAATCCCCAGTTGATAGTTACCCAGCTCCGGGTGGCATAAATATACGTTAACCAGTTACAGGAAATTTTATAACACAAGGAGACCGGACTAATGGAAGGGGATAATGTCAGCTTCCATTTAGGATTCATGCAGTCCAAATCATGGGCAGCACCAAAATCAGAGCCAGGGTGCAGGAATGCAGCAGAAGAAGAACACAGTGCCCGAGTCATCATCTGCGGGGTTTTTTTTTTCTCAAGTCGCTTTAATTCTTTGATTTTTTTTTCCATTCATCAAATTCATCAAAATGTCACACAATTCATGAAGTTTGGGCAAATCCCAAAAGTTGTCTTTTTTTTTTTTTTTTTTAAGGATTAGTGAATATAAAATAAACCTCAATTTATAGTTGCTTACCTCCTTATTGATTAACGACATCTGAAGCAAAGTAACATTAATTTTAAGACTGAAAAAACAAAAACAAAAAAAAAAAAAAAGACACCAAGAATGACTTCTTCCTGAATTAACCACCTGAGATGGGTTTATTACACATGTCCTGTGTCACACTAAGGATACAAAACACCAAAGAAGAAAAAAAAAAAAAAAAGGGCACAAATCCTCTCTTCGGGTCTGGATGACATTTGTCCAACCTCTATGTGGTGACCTGATGTCGCCTCATTATGGTGGGAGTTCTGGGTTTTAGGATTATTAACTCTTACGATATGTGGCTATAATAAAGATTCACACCTAGATTCATTTAAAGGGATACATTTATGAATTTCTGCACAGACTGCAGAACAACTATTGACAGCGTTCAATATGCACACCGTCAGGATTCCCTTCCATTTTCAGCTCATAAATTTGCATAGTTGGGGTCATGTGCCGACAAGGTGTTCTCAATAGAATATTTGGAGAAGCAAGAAATGTTGCTAATCATATGATGACCGCTCGAGCATGGTGCATTTGGTAAGAACAGTCAAGAGTGCAGAAATTTGTGTGTGGCCTGTAAATCCTTTTAAGATAGAGATATATAATTTTTCCTTTTCTTTGTATTCCTACAATGCTCTCCATTTACAGAGTGACAGATCAGGACTGGTGATGAGCAAATGTGCTTGAGTGATGTGTTAAGAGTCCCCGCGGCTGCATGTTTCGAGGCGGTCAGACAGCCACAGTAAATGCAAGGATTGCCCGTGTTTGTCAGGCAATCCCGACGTTTTGTGGATGTCTTAACAGCTTCGAAATATGAGGCCGCGGATGCTAACATATCACTCGAGCACCCTAGACAAACTTGAGTGACGAACACTTGGGCTCATCACTAATCAGGACTATCTTATATTCTCACATGAATCCAGACTTGAGGCGCTTTAAAGATGTTATCCCACCATAACTTATCGCCTACCCATCCATCTGCTGGACCAACCCTGATCATGAGAATTAGGATCAAACGTCCCCCATTATGAATGGAGCAATGGCCGCCGCTCATAAGCGCAACTACGCAAAACAGTGCTGACCCGTGTCCGTCGGATCCATAGAAAACGCATTGATCATTGCTACTTTCAAATCGGGGACTCCAGAGACTCCCTTACTAGGATCATGAAGATCCCACTGGTAAGACCCCAGCGATTAGCAGTCTATCCTATGAATAGTAGAAAAATTGTTATAGTGGACTAAATCTTTTAAATCAGGAATAACCCGTTAATTGCTGTTTTTTAAGACAAGTCAAAGGAAATACAAAACATGGACATTGGGGAGACAAGTAGACTCTCTTCTCTATCTCAGGGTAGATCTGCACAGCAAACACACACGGGGACAGACAGTCTACAGGGGGCTTCCATCAGATAATTAGTGGGAATGAATTCTAACAAAAACCAGTCCAGGAATTGGTAAGTGCTTGGTCCAGCATGTAGACGTCCACGAGACCATTAACAGTCATCGGATTGGCATCTAAAGTCCGACACTAACTCTTCACATTGATAGACAGCGAGCAAGAGGTCCAGAAGGTACCAACATCTGCTCTGATGCCTCAACCGAGACACGTCCACAATCACATGAACAGACCGCCTCATGGTAACGCAGAGGAGCGCTCGTCATTGTTTAGATTGTCCTTGAAGCCCCACACCTCGATGATGGCAATCTGGAAGGTTTCGGAGCACAGAGGCTGGTTGTTGAAAGTATTGCAGTGACTGGTTCGTCCATAGTTCAAGTCAGAATCTAGATACAAGGCTTGTCCATCACCCCCTCCTGAGGGAACACAACAGTCAGGTTACAGTGCACGTGCCATATGCAAGGATTTGTAACAACTAGAGATATGTAGAAATAAAAAGATTTAAGTCTTCCAGATGCCACCACTAGAGGGAGCTTACTGCATACTGCTACCCACCAACTCCTCCTAGTGGTGACGTCAGGGAAGAATAACACTAGATATGGCTTTATTTGACCTGCATGCTGTATTTTTTCTCCAGTTTTTCTGGGTGCAGGCTCACTCTCCAATTTTCAGTTGCCTCTAGTCTAGTGGATGGAGACTAGCTGCTATGATGTCTCCCATACACAGCGCACGCGCACACACACACACGATTCCGGTTCTCCTGCATCTATGTAGTACATGTTCAAAAGTAGCAGCAGCATAAAGAAAATTATATAGCAGTACTGAGCAGTGTAGCAGTGAATCCAGCATTGGGGTGAGGTAAAACACTTATTAGAAAGTGCAGCATGATCAATCTCTCGTCTGCTTTCTTTTACCTTTAAAAATCATACAATGTGATTGTTTTTTTCTCTTAAGTGTTTACAGGAGACTTACCAATGATGATGCAGTCTGTGCTTCCTGCCATAAACATGGAGGCCGTTTTGGATGGAAGATTGAAATGCCGAGTGGCCAGAAAAGGCGAGAGACGGGCGGAAGGGTCCGAGCTTTCGGCAGCGTCCTGATAAGAGTTGGAACCATTGTCGGCAGGCACCGGTGTATCTCTACCGAGCTCTGGATGTTTTATTATCACCCACTCATAGCGCTCCACCTCCGGCTGCAGCTGTGAGAACAAGAGAGAATAACCCAAAGAATGAGATGTTATGTCCAGGAGAAGATGGGATTGTTAAGTCACTTCAATATTTGTCATTTATACTATTGATATATGGAGAGGACAGGGATTGTTTAGACAAATAAATATATTATCTGGAACTTGTGCTCAGAGTGCAATCTGTCTGAGTAATAAATCCTTAAGATCAGAGGACCAAGATCAAACTGAGTGAGCGGTTTAGCGCTTGCATTATACTCCGGATGAACAAGACCTTACCCGAAATACAAAGCATTCTCCAGTCCCAAAGAAGCTCAGCTTGTTCCCACTCTTCTTCCGTGCGTCCCAGTCAGTGGATAAGTATGCCCCGCACACCTGGGAAGTGATGGTTAAGCGGCCATATAAGAAGAAAGCTCATTACAAGGAAAGTTAACCATTGTTTAAATCCGGTTTTTATGTTAAAATGTATCCTCCCCCATCCTTTAATGTTCCACATTACTGACTGAAGGTTAACACAAGAAACCTTACACATTTTCACACTGACCCTAATTCTAAAATCAGTTCTTGTTCTGCAAAACCGAAACAACTACTTCAGCAGCTTCATTAAAATCACAAATCGGGACTACAATGACAGTACACAGTAGATAACACAGGATCCTCCACACCACAGGAGATGTCACAGCTCACCTCCTCCCCCTACACATTTACAGATAACATCTCTATATAATGGATAACAGCATCCTCCACAGGAGACATCACAGCTCACCTCCTCCCCCTGTACATCTACAGATAACATCTCTATATGATAACAGCATCCTCCATAGGAGACGTCACAGCTCACTTCCTCCCCCTGTACATTTACAGATAACACCGCATCCTTCAGCTATACCTTCTGCTTGCAGAGCAAGATACCTGGACTGATTCTCTTTCCCCTTTGTCTCCTACTATTTGTGGATTTGGTGGTGCATGCCTCTGTTCACAATTTTATATGGTGCCATTTATTTCTGGCTAGTACACATTGATCTTCCAGTTAGCACTGATGGGGGGGTGAACTTGTCACATTATTAGGGTGCTAACCTCCGCTGTGTCGACAGGTGCTCAGGGAAGGGAATAACATAGGGTGAATCCAGGAGTATCTACACTATTGTCTAGTGAGTGTCTATGTTAGTTTTATTTTATTTACAATTAATAAAAGGTTCATGTTTTTAATTATAGGTTTTCATATGTGAGCCACTACTTTGAGACATGAGTTAATATTTTTTTTATTTTAGGATAATAGAAATGTACGTATTAGAAAAATAATAATAATAATACATATTATATACACACACTTGAACAAAATATATTATATTATATTATTATTATATAATAATTATTTATTTATTAATAGCTGTCTACAAATATCTAAAGGGCTGTCACATTGTAGAAGGATCAACTTTATTCTCATTTGCACAAGGAAAGACTAGAAGCAATGGGATGAAACTGAATGGGAGGAGACACAGATTAGATATTAGAAAAAACTTTTTGACAGAGTGGTCAATGAGTGGAACAGGCTGCCACGAGAAGTG
The DNA here is from genome assembly GCF_039654945.1 of Dendrobates tinctorius. Classification (NCBI taxonomy): domain Eukaryota; kingdom Metazoa; phylum Chordata; class Amphibia; order Anura; family Dendrobatidae; genus Dendrobates; species Dendrobates tinctorius. The sequence continues at coordinate 2,377,736 of NW_027361869.1, read as the reverse complement.
GCGAGTTCTCCTTCAATGGAAGTCTTCAAACAGAGGCTGGACAGACATCTGACTGGGATGATTTAGCGAATCCTGCTTTGAGCAGGGGGTTGGACCAGATGGCCCAGGAGGTCCCTTCCAACTCTACGATTCTATATACACTGAATTATAATATATATATATATATATATATATATATATATATATATATATATATATATATATATATATATATATATTTTAAATGGAAAAATGTGTTATATGCTAAATATATTTTTTATTCAGAATATACATTTTTTTCTAAATTAAATTATATTATACATTATTTTTGTGCATGTGAGATATACAGTACATTATCCTAATGTATATACTTATTGATTGTAATGACTTTATGTATATTTGCATAATAGAAAAATATTAAAGACATTTCACAAATGGGTCATGTTGTAATAACACATTCGCTTTAAGAAAGTGCACCGCCAGAAGGCGCTTACCCACCTCTTGATTGCTGGTTTTGATGAGGAGCAGGGTGGGCTCATGTCCTTCACAGTGCAAGTAAAACCTGACCATGGAGAGAGACAAAACAGAAATATTTGGAGTCAGTCTGCGGCATCAGAAGTATTAAAACCATCAGGTCTTCGTCACCATTGTGCAGGTATAGGCAGTGTTCACACTACAGTTATGGCTGCAGTTTATAAGCGATATTATTGGTGCCCAATGGATAAAAGCAAAACTGAGCACAAAGCTCAGAGTACACAGCGATATGGAGGCATCAATGGTGCAACCGAGAAAACCACTGTGCAGGCTGAAGACCCAGCGAGTCCTAAGCTACTTGATTGACAGATCTCCTTATAAACAAACAGATGAGACCTGTCAATCAAGCCACGCCGGGCGGGAAGATGGATACGTTCTCCATCCATACACCACAGCATACACACAGACGACGCACCTGCTCAGGGTGTTGCCATGCTCTTGATTGGTATATAGCAGTAGCGGTTGGCAGAGGGCAAATCTCTCTGGGATCCAGGACCATATATCTCTCATTTCTTTCACGCTCACAATCTCAGATTTGAAGTTTTCGGCATGGACGGCTAGGTGGACATTCTGTCTGTCAAAAATGAGGACAGGAAAGAAAGAAAAAAGTGAGTAGGCAAAAGACTCAATTAGGAGGGCACCATGTCTGCAGAGCAAAAGCCTGGCACTGTAAGGAGCAGACTGGAGCTCCAAGTGCCTACTAAGTGACTTCACGGGAAAACCACTTTCAGGAAAGCTGTGCCCACCTGGTGCAGTTTGTAGTAAAAAAAATAAAAATAAAATTTGTGCTTTACCCCCCTCCCCAGGTCCAGCACTCAGTCTCTGCTGCTGCTTCCGGTATCTGTTGTCTGCAATCAAATCTGTGCGTTCAGTGGCTCGTGCCACCAGTTTGGGCAGAGTTATTGGTTGCAGCCGTTTCAACGTCACATCAGTGCTGCAGGAATCAGACACTCAGTGTTGGACCTGGGGAGGTTAGGCAAGGAACTTTTTGGTTTTTTTGCTCTTGTTTTAAAATTACTAACTGCACAACTTTCCTGTTAACACAAATTCAAGCAACTTTGTAAAAAGGCGATTCCTTATACACGCACATAGTCGCCAAGCTGCAATACCAGACACAGCCGGACAGGAGAAGCTCCATGTCGCAGATATTAGTCGGCATGCCTGACGTTAGTATAAGCCGATCGTGCATGGAGGGGATCATGGCGGTGCAGAGTCCCTCGTTGCAGTGGTGTAGGAGCTCAGCTGTGCGGCGTGGTACAATAGGACCGTATTGGGTGTCATGCACTGGTCTACATTTCTCACCGAAAGTTTTTTTCCCCCTTCTGAATGGATGCGCTCATAAAACCGGCATTAAAAATGAACGACGGAGCGGTCGCCTGTGACACAAGCAATGCAGTGTAACACCGTGACCGGCAACAATGGTTTGTCCTATTCACCACCAGCACGACACTTATTTATGGCCATATAATTCCATGGTCGTGAAGCTGCCGGACGCAGCACAACTTGGGGCTCAGACTACACAGTTTGTAATCTGTAACCACGGAAACACATAGTTCTGTGCCGAATCTGTAAACAAAACGGCAGAACATTTTTAATTCACTTTTTTTTTTTTTTATAGATGCTAAATATTAAAGGGAAAAGTGGGCATAGCCTTCAAAAATTGAAGGCTGATGTGACCCCCTATAGGCTCAATGGCAGATCAACCCATACCATGTGCAAAGGCTCACGTATTCGTGCAGCCCGAGCCTTTACCCCCATGTATGTATACCTGTCAAATCCTGTGTGCAATGAACAGAAGGTTGGAAAAATGAGCAAATAATTTAGTGTTGGAGGTTATTATTTGCAATCCGAGGCTGGGAACAGTTAGACAGGCAGGACGGCAGAATGTTACGGGAGAATAAGCAGGAGAAAAAAAAAAGAAAAAAAAAAAAAAAAAAAAGTCAGCCACAGGGTATGGAGAGGAAGGAAGACCGCAAGGTCACTTACCGGACAGGAGACTTTACTCTGGAAATAGGAGAGCAGAAGAGAGAAGAAGTGAAAGAGAAAACAGGGAAAGGAAAAAAATAAAATAAGTGAAACATTTCACATTAAACCACTGACCGAGTCCACCGGAAGGTCACCTAGGAAAGAAAATAGTCTGAAAGCGCAGTGCAGAATCCTGGAGGTCTAATACGTGGCTACAACAATCACCTGTGCAAATGGGGTGTGATCAGAAATCTCAGCCAGATACCACACTTACAGCATTGTGATGCAAGTAGTAAGAGACAGACCACCGCTGAAAAGACTGCGAAGGTGGCAGTGAGCGGCAAACCATAAAATAACCTTCAGTTATTAAAAAGTCTTCAACGTTCTTAAGGAAAAGGTGAAAAGCAAAGCGGCTTGTTTTTAGAAGAATATTGAGTGATTTGCTAATATTTTGGGGGTGAAAATTTCAATATCTTGATTTAAAAAAAAAATAAAAATCATATTTTCTTTTCTTGGTTAAGATCATAGATGCAAGAGGTGGAAATATCTTTTAAAAAAAAGGTTCAACACCATAGACAGAAATCCTTTTATAGGGCCAACATTATAAGGCAATTTTACTACTCAAAAGAGGACTCTTCATCAGGTCAGAAATATGGGCTTTTTTTATTTAGCACAAATTGTTATAGTCTTTACTCAAAAGGGCATTTCTTTAGGCTGATCTGCATAATTAATCTGTGAACAACTCCCCCTCGAAGAGGAGCACAAAAAAAAAGAGGGAAAAAAAAAAAAAAAAAAAAAGGGAAAGAGCGCAAAAAAAAAAAAAAAAAGGGAAAGAGCGCAAAAAAAAAAGGGAAAGAGCGCAAAAAAAAAGGGAAAGAGCGCAAAAAAAAAAGGGAAAGAGCGCAAAAAAAAAGGGAAAGAGCGCAAAAAAAGGGAAAGAGCGCAAAAAAAAAACAAAAAAAAAAAAAAAAAAAAAACTAACAAGGGCAAGAAGGGACAAAAAGAAAGAACAAAAGCAAGAAGGTAAAAATAAAAAAATAAGCAGAACAAGAATACTTAAGGGGTTGCAGTGTGAGTAAAGAAAAAAAATGCCCACTTTTGACCTCATGACAGGTTCTCTTTAAAGGTGTATTCCCATCTCTGGCATATTCAAAATGAGGATAGAACCATCTCTCCACCTGGAATTGAAAGGTCCTTGCCTAGTCACAGCTTTATTCACCTTTTATTGAAGTATATACAAGCATACTTTACAGTCAACTTTTGGAAATTACCAGAAGCAGGATTCACATCTGTCTTTAGATAGCAGCCCTGTCTTGCACCACCCAAAATGGAATTATGGCTGTACCCTCTATACAGTGTCAAGCATGCTCAGCTATTTTCAGAACACCCACAGAAGTGAATGGAGAAAGTAGTGCATGCATGGTGACCTCCAATTCAGGTGGCGTGAGATCGGCCCTGTTGAATAGCTAGGAGTTGGTCCCAGTTGTGGGACTGTAAAAAATTCACTTCGCAACAGCAAGTAGTTACATTCACAAATTCCACAACGATCACTACAAGAAAAAAAAGTTTTGGGGAGCTGGGAATATCTTTATTTTAGCATACTCTGGCCACTTACCTTTTCTGTTTCACGGTGATGCCTTTTTGCTGCAGAGCTTTTTCATTTGCCATTTGGAGCAGATGAATCTCTTTACGGGAGAAGAGCCGGATAGCGAAGGCCTTTTCTAATACCTTTTCTGGAGTTACCGACTTGCTGATGTCCCTCACAAATGCTTGGATGTCTCCTTTTACATCATTCGACTCCATCGGTTGGCCACCTCTTACCTTATGGAAGAACTTGAGAAGAGCCAGGGCTACTCTGAATAGCACTTTATAGCCTTCTACCAGAAAGACATCAAATATACGAGCAACATAGGTCAAGGGCAGGTCTCCAAAAAGCCACTTCTGCCAGTCAGAATAAACCTCAAGGACATCTTCAGACACAGCCACCATGAGCTTGTGAGGTCCCTGACAGTATTTGCCTGCAAGATCCCCAAAAGTCATGCAAGAAGACTCGAAGGCCAAGAAAGTCTGATCGACGAGTCGTCTGTTTGGGTCATTACAGGCCAATATTCTGGAAACATTTTCGAAGCATTCTGCCTCATCCTTGCTGTAGTGGAGGAGAAGGGCCACAATAGGTGGCAGGATAGGGCAGAAGGAGATGTCCGGAAACTGATTTGAGATGCACAAGAGGATTTTCCTAACCGCTCCGATACCTTCAGAGTTTAGACAATAGCTGGGAACCTGTCGATCATCAACAAACTCCGGAAGAGACAGGGTATTAGCATTGCGCTTGCCCACTATTTTGCCCACAATGTCTCGATACACGCTGGCATCGGGTGTTACTGTGCGGCATGGGATCTCCTTGATCAGTTTTTGATATACCTTGGCCCGTAATGAATGGCTTTTTGCCCAATACCCCTGACGGGATAGTTGTTTTAGCTCTTGGAAATCTGTGCAGTTTAATACTTTTGGGTTCTGTTCTTGGCCGCCTGTCTCCATCTTATCCCAGTCCACAAAACGGCCATATTCAGTGTCGTCCATGGCTGTTCCTTGGAAGAAGATGGTGTCCTTCAGGAATACAATTCTGTTTTCGTGTGGTCTGCAAATGGAGAGAAACACTCATTCGTTGGGAGATCGGATTATTTATAAAAATACCAGTTAGTGATCGTACATCATCCGTTATAAGAGAGGGATGCGCTCCTGAAAGCATGATGCTATATGTGGACAAAATTATTGCATTAAAGATCCCGAAACCATGTTTTATTTTGGCCAGTAAACAAGCGCAGATTGGTTTAGATGCAATTGTTCAGCGCTCAGTAAGTGAGCAAAATCAGCCAGTTTGAATGGGCCTTAACTCTCCTAAAGTATTATAGATCCGAATTGTTAGGAGTACGTCTGATAACCAGCTTGTATATGGTTTCCAACGTTAATCAGCAGAATTGTGATTTCAGCTCTGGACTAGATCACATATTGTAAAATACAAGCTAAATTACTCCATTGGGGCTCAATGATAAACACGCTATTTCCATGACAATCGCAGGTTTCAAAGATTAAACACTTAAGAGGGAAATCTCGGAAAATGCTATATACTGTATAGTGTTAATCTGCAGGTAAATGGCGTTCTAATACTGCCCGGCCACCTTACTGAAGTGCGGATGCCAGGAGAAAAGTTAGCTTTTCCTCACAGGAGCCTCCGGCTTTCAGTCATGGGGCGTGTGTGGACAAGTTAAACTCACTGCTCACTGTGCTGTGAGGGGCAGCTGTAATTATGCCCATACACTACGATCACTTACTGTTAAAGTGCAGGACTGTGCTTACAGCCACCACTCACAGTATAACGAATGGTCAGTGCTGTGAGCGGTGGCTGTACCTGCCCCATGACTGAAAGCCGGCGGCTCCCGAGAGAAATGAATTAATTTTCTCACAGTAGCCGGACTTTTAAGTAAAGCAGAATTTCAACATTATTTACTTGCAGACTGAACGCATATCTACAGGTAAAATGTGTCCCCCTCTGAGGCGATAGGTTCCCTTTAAAATGGTAATTTACACTCCAGAAGTTACTGATCTGTTATTTTTCCAAGGCCTGATAGGGACGCTATGATAAAGAGCAGGAATCAATCTTAGACCCTTCAATAGATATAAACGTGAATCAGTTTCGCCTGAATTTTCGCCCTTAAAAATTAATAAGTAAAATTTAAAGCATTATTCCACTTACAAGGTGTCACCCATCCACAACTTCTTGAGATAGGCCACCATGGCAACCATGATCGCAAGAACGGAACACTTTTGTACCCCGAGTAAAATGACAGTATGCATGCTCGACCGGTCTATTAGTTTTGCATGGGACTGCTGGAAAAAGCAGAGCTCTGTACTCCCTGCAGATGCGCTTTTCTATTATCTGAATATCCCTGATATAAGCTTCTATACTCATGATCTATTAGCCATTTCTGTGAAATCATACACTAGTTTATAGGGGTATCTGCAGTACAAGTGGCAGAACCCAGTAAACCTGCACGGGCGAGATATAGTCAGAGGTGACCTAGATAATCTGACACCGGGTGGCTGCACACAGCCTTTTACTGAAGCATTAGAAGCAGTGACACTATATGCACGCAAGCAAAAAATTGTTTAAATGGGAATCAGATTAACACAAAATTTGCACATAAATCCTATTTATCCGGCTTACTGGAGCAGCGGTTGCAGGGGAAAAAAAAAGAATTCAGTTTTATTCTCCCTGCATCCACTTACATCCAGCCATCATAGTGGTGTAGTCACCACTCAATGGACCTATTCCTTGCAATAAATTTACAGATGGATTAGGGGGTATTCACTATGTGTGGAGGAAAGGCAATTCTGGAAGCTAAATAGGAAAGGGTTCTTGACAGTTCATGCAGTCACCTAAGGCCAGTACATAATTATGGGGAAGAACCAAGTCTGTAGAGAAACATTATCAAATATTGGCAACATATCACATCAATCTCCCTACAAGTTTTAAATAAAAAGAAAAATACATTTATTGCATGTCCCATCAGATGCCTTTCCCCCGAACAGCACACAGAGGCTTTACAGCAGCACATGGAGGTTGTGAAGCTCCTTAACCGCCTCTGTACGCAGCAGTTCAGACAATGATTTTTCTGATGAAGTTGCAACTTTTGGAAATCTATGGAACCGGTGCACCTATCTATGGCCAGGTCCACTTCCAACTATTACCGGAAGGGTGTGAGGGGAGAAAAGAAAAAATAATCAGTAAGCGCGGGCTACTGGCTGCCGGGTATTTTTTTATGCCATTAGTCACAGTTGTTGACAGCCTTCCCATAAATTTCTGCAGGATGACACATTCCACAAAGCCTCGTGTTTTTTGGCTTCAGGAAGATATTGAGGTTTACAGCAAAAAGTCAGAGAAAACTGAACTGTACGAAAAATGACGGCCGAATCATACAAGAATCTGGAATAACGCAATGGTGCGACCTCAAGGCCACGAGGTGGCAATTTTTTTTTTTTTTTTTTTTTAATGGCCAGGATCGTGAAAATATTCAGCACAAGATTTGCCTACAAAAATGCAGCAAATGGTACATTTTCTGCTCTGTGTGCACATGGCCATAGAAAGGATCTCTGGCGTCACCAAGTTCCGCATTGGGAGGCAGTCAACGGCACTGACGATGTTGCGTCAGCAAATGCCTGGCAGAACACAGGTGCGAGTTAATAAGGCTGGTGCAAAATACGGGCACTGATCTGCTGACGGCACATGCCTCCTGATTCAAAATTGAGGAGAGAACTCCCCAATTTTTTTCCCAGTAGGTAAATATAGAGATGCATTGCAGCAGCATCCATAGTGCGGCGCGCCTACCCAGCCATGACAGGAGGAGGGGGCTCACAGCCACGACAAAGCTCCATTACAGAATCACTGCACCATTCAATAACGTCCTGTAATGAGATTAACCATTATTCGATCCTCCCCAGAACAGCTGCCGGCGGCTCAGAGCACCGCGCACACATCTTTGCACCCGGCAGTACACAAGCATCAGCGGTCTGACCACATCACATGCAGCGCTCTGCACCTTCATGCAAAAAGTCAATGATTGACATGATTTATTAGATGGTTTTTGCAGAAATTAACATTCAGGCAGACTCATAAAAAAGGGACGGTAATAAACCAACTGTCTGCATTGCCAAATGAATGCAGATATCGTTTTCGGCTCTGTAGTCCTGAAAAATCCCTCTAAATCATGAAAAACTGCAGAAAAATCCAAATATTCTATACGTCAGTTTTTGATAGAATGTGAAAAAAAAGCGAACAGTTTTTCAGTGTGCTGGATCCCATTTTCATTCATTTTTGGGCCGTATGTTTTTTATATCAGTGTAGCATGTGAATTTTTTTGCACAAAAAAAAATAAAAAAAATAATAATGAATGCTTCTCCTAGCCATTAACTGAAAAACAGAATTTGGATGACATATGGCATCCATGTGGACTTCCACCCCCTTCCTTTATTCTCCTTCTGTCCACAGACTTGAAATGGAAAGTTTGAACCATGACTTGCATCAAAAGTCGTCATATTTAGACTCCCCCTCCCCCCCCCCCCGTACAATTAGGGCCCCAAATGATCTAAACGACAAAATTAAAAACAAAACACACTCACACACACCAGCTTAACCCCTTCATGCTCCATGACTGACACACGTCATGGGCTGGGACTCGGCATGTGGAGCCGACCCAGGAGAAGAGTCCACTCCACACAGGGTAGGAACGAGCCGCATTACAAAAATGTAAGGAAAAAACCCCCCAGAAAACTCACAATCCTACACGGATATGTATGGATGCCCATCACGCCGCCACCACCCCGCAATGTGATCGTGGAGTACCTTAAGCACACAAAAGTCTACAGTCAATTTTACTACAACGCTAATACAGAAAAAAATATAGTAGCATCCACTAAAACTCAATTTTTTAACAATTTTCCCACCCACATTATCTAAAAAAAACTCCTACAAACGCACGTCCCTACTTCCACCATGCGACAATCAAGAACTACGGTATCCCTATTCCTAGAGGGGAATATAAGGATACAGGGTTTATCAGAAGGTGAACATGGGAGAGGTGTAGGATGAGAGACTAGATGGGGAAGAAGGGATTAATACAGGGGGAAAGGGTGAAAATACAGAGGGAATAAACCTTAGGCTGTAGAGGATGGATCAGGGGGTAAGTTGGTACTCAGCCAGGTGGAGGAGGAACTTCAGGAAAGGTCTGCAGGGCTGATGGTAGGCTCCTCTTGTGATGGTGGTAGTGGTCAAAGGGAGTGCATGTCCAGGTTTTTTTTACTTTTAAGCCTAGCAAAAAAGGGGGAAATGTCCAGTTTCACGTGTGGGGGATAGCTTGTTTAGTTCCCCACCTTCTGGCTAAGGTTCACCACCCCCCCCCCCCCATCATCCCTGGCTTAGGGCCAAGATGTACATTTGTTATCTCAACTGATAGAACAGAATGAAGCAATAGGTTTGTTACCATTGTCCAATTACTGTTTACTTACACTGTCATGCCAAAGATTACAGCTGGGGATGGGAAGGTCACGCAGATCCCCACCACTGTTAGCAGTTTGTCAGGGGAACGCAACTCTGCTACCTCCAATTGTCAGGGAAATTGTCTAAGGGTCCCGTTTCACTTAGCGTCGCACCAGCGATCCCAACAACGATACGACCTGGTAGGGATCGCTGGTGCGTCGCTAAATGATCGCTAGTAAGCTGCCAAACAAGCAGATCTCTTCAGTGACGCAACGATCCAGCGAGCAAACACGGCGATGCATGCTGGCCAGCGGGATGCAGACGAAGAAAAAATGGCCCAGGACATTCCTGCATGATCAGCGATATCCAGCAGGGGGCCGGTCGCTGCTGCGTGTCACATGTAGCGAGGTCGCTGTTGCGTCACAAAATCGGTGACGCATTAGCGATCTCGTTATGTGAGACGGGCCTTAACGACTGATGGACAAAAATGAGACTGCTTACACTACTAGGCCGGTTATTGGGGAACTCACAGTGAGTGTATGATATATATACACACCTCTGATTCCTATATATATATATATATATATATATATATATATATATATATATATATATATATATATATATATATATATATATAGAGTACGGCCCAGTATGGTCACTGCCAGCTCCACAATAACAAAAAATTACTAGCTGTCACCACCAGTTACAGGTAGCGAATGCCTTCAAGGATGAGGTTTACAAAGCAAGAGGAACAGAGCAATTCAATTTTATCATATGATTGATAGCATCAGCTATCGGACCGTTATTAAGTTGAAAGGGTTCTAACGGCCTTACAGTGATGCGAGTTTATGCAGTCTCTTTGTCCCTTTGCTACAACGTCAAAGATCTATCAGTCATAACTTTTGGATTGCTGCAAAACCCCAATGTTTATTTCTGGACAATGGGGACAAAATTTCTAGAACACCCACAAAAAAATCCTTTGAACAAAGGGTGCTCTTTCCTTGGAACAAAGGAAGCCTCTGCACTCCTCTGCCTGTGCATAAACAGGACTCAAGCTTAGGGTACCGTTACACTTAGCGATGCACCAGTGATCCCGACAATGATATGGATCGCTGGTGCATCGCTAAGTGGTCGCTAGTGAGCTGCCACACAGGCAGATTTCACCAGCGACATAGCAGTGGTCGGGGGTCGCTACTTACCTGTCAGACGCGGCGATCCTGACGTCCTCCCGCCCGCGTCCACGCGTCGCTCGTTGGCACCACAGGAAGCGCCCAACGAGAAATGGTCCAGGACGTTCTCGCGCGATCAGCGATAGCCAGCGGGGGAGCCGGTCGGAGGTAAGTATCACATGTAGCGATATCGCTAACAATATCGCTGCTGCATCACAAAATCGGTGATGTTACAGCGATATTGCTAGCGATATCGCTATGTGTAACGGGCCCTTTACTGTCTTTTTCTCCCCAGCAGATATCTTGTTTTAATCACCTGTCTAAGGCAGGAGGTCTCCGCTTCAAAGGGGATGACGTGTTTGACTCATTAAAACAAATGAAATGAGAGACCGCTCTGTACCTAGGTCTAATTAATGCCAGATTTTCAATATGTAGTACCATTTCAATGGAGGCTGAAGTGTCAGCTCTTCTTCTGGATAGTCCGTATGGATTTTTACTCTCTCTGTGACATACAATATCGCAACAAAGGTTGGCATCCCCTCCAGATGAATTGTTCTCTGCACCCTGCTGGCTCAGAGCCTTGATGCCTTTTTACTTCAGATGATAACACAGAATGAAACAAATTTTTTACCATATTCACTCTGTTTGGAAGGGTCAGAAAAGGGACATAATACTCTACATATAGATATACGTATATATCCATATACATAGATGTACGCTAAGAACACTCCCTTTACTTGTAGGTTGTGACTTTTTTCCATTTGCCCTCCCCCCCATTAAATTTTATAAAATCAATACAACCAAATATTTATAAAAGAAAAAACACTAACTTTATACATTTTTATTCTTCATTAACAGCTCTGATGTATTTATTTCTCTTAATGTATTAAGCTGTCAGCCAAGCAAAAAAGTGATGTATTATTACACAAAAAAAAAAAAAAAAAATCAGCGCTGGCGATCTTAATTCAGCAGATGATCTCAGAAGAGATGGGGCAAAGTTACGTAATGCCGAGTTGCCAGTACCTATGCCTCCATGAATGATGCTTTTGTTCGCAGGCAGTCGATATGGGCTGTTAACTGCGGCCATACTCCACATTTGCTGGAACATTTAATTTAAAAAAGGAGAGGCGGACACTACACAGCGCGGAGCGTAATTATTCATCGTGACAGCACATCAGCACAGAGGGGAGAAAAATGAGCCATATGGCAGAAGAAAAAAAAAAAAAAAAATATCTCTGGTTTATGGAAAAAAAGGAGGAAAAAAAAAAAAAAAAGAAAATCCAATTACCTGCAGATACAACTCACTGTATGCAAATGGTGACATGTATGAGATCTTTTCTTCATGACGCTTGATGCACACCTTACTTTGTTAGTATAATGGACACGTCAACCAGGGTGACAATACAGACTTCAGATGGGTGCCAGCATACTGGAACTACTTGCACCAGTGACCCTATTCTCTCACATCTCCCTCCAGTCCCTTTCTCCTGCTGTCACCACGCACCTAACAAAAATATTCAACCTCTCTCTTTCTTCTGGTATTTTTCCCTCATTTAAACATGCCATCATACTTACATTAAAACCATGCCTGGACCAAAACTGTGCTGCGAACTACAGACCTGGAATGCCTGGTCCACTCCTGTCTTATCCGCTATCTCTCAGATCACTCTTTTCTTGACCCTCTTCAATCCAGTTTCCTCTCTTTACACTCTACTGAAACAACTGACTACACTAAAGTCTCTAATGATCTACTAACAGCTAAATCTAATGGTCACTACACCATGCTAATGCACCTGGATCTCTGCAGCATTCGACACTGTGGATCATCAGCTCCTCCTCACTATGCTCCGCTCTTTTGACCTCAAGGACAACTTTCTCTCTTGGTTCTCCTCCACTGTATCTTTTGCTGGTTCCACCTCCTCCTCTCATATTCTCCTTACTGTTGTGGTTCCTCAAGGAACAGTCCTAGGCCCCCTTCTCTTCTCTTTTTTTCACTGCCCCTATTGGTCAAGCAATCAGTAGATTTGGTCTCCAGTACCATCTCTATGCTGATGACACGCAATTATACGCTTCTTCTCCTGACATCACGCCTGTATTATTACAAAACACCAGTAATTGTCTTACCACTGTCTCCAACATCATGTCCTCCCCCTATCTGAAACTGAACCTGTCAAACACTGAAGTCCTAGTCTTTCTTCCCTCCACTAACCTACCTATGCCCGATATTGCCATTTCCATGTGTGATAAGTGGAAAAAATGGTTAGCACTCGATTTTTTGTGAAACGGTGCCAGTGAAAGGAACCCGAGGTCCCATAAGCATAAGTTCAGAGAAGATCACTGCACACGTACAAGAAAAATAATGCTTCAGGCGAGTTTATTGCTGATAGGTGAAGCGACAATTTAAACGACGTTTCGGCCAATCATTGGCCTTTATCATATAGTCGCCTTTTCAAAAAAGCAGCATGGGAAAACCAGGTAAGTAGTGTCACCGCAATGCAATATGATATGTCAGAGCCTATTGGGTCCAGTTTAGAGTCAATGCCCAGTGTATGCAATGGGTTCAGGAGGAGCCGCTCTCCAGAAAGTATGGGCTTGATTCATTGGTGGCGCAGTGGAGGGTGCAGACACTTCTCTGTCCCAGCGGTGACTGACACTCAGTGAAAAGGCAACTATATGATAAAGGCCAATGATTGGCCGAAACGTCGTTTAAATTGTCACTTCACCCATCAGCAATAAACTCACCTGAAGCATTATTTTTCTTGACCGTGGGCAGTGATTTTCTCTGAACTTATTTCCGTGTGTGGTTCTACCATTATTTCCCAGCAACATGCCGACTTGTCTTGGGGGTCACACTCAATTCAGAGTCTTCATTCACCCCCCACATCCGATCACTGGCTCGCTCTTGTTATCTGCACCTCAAAAACATTTCTAGAATTCAACTCTACTAATCGGTCTCCCTCTTACCAAACTCTCCCCTCTCCAAGCTATCTTGAATTTTGTAGCCATGATCATATTCCTTTCCAGCAGCTACACCGATGCCTCTACCTTGTGCAAGGTCATTGCACTGGTTACCCATCCACTCCAGAATTCAATATAAACTTATCACTCTCAGCCACAAAGCGCTCCACGGTTTAGCACCACCCTACATCTCCTCCCTTGTCTCAGTCTACCACCCTACCCGTGTACTCCGTTCTGCTAATGACCTAAGATTAATATCCTCAATCATCAGAACCTCCCACTCCCGTCTCCAAGGCTTCTTGCGTGCTCAGCCAATTCTCTGGAATGCACTACCCAGGATAATTCAATTAATCCCCAATACCCGCAGTTTTAAGCGTGCCCTAAAAACGTATTTCTACAGACTGGCCTACCGCCTCAACACATTTATCCAACTATCCCTGTGTTGCCCATTTAAAGTTTTCTTCATAACCAGGACCCTTGTATCATCTGTTTTTTTATGCATTTAATAGCCCTCTGTGTCTGTACTTTCAAACATTCTGGCTGATAACCGGTTCATGCAGCATTACATGAACACCTGATTCTTACACTTTGGCTGGTCCAAACAATGAAAGCAATTGTTACCATCCACCTTTCGTGTCTCCCCTATTTCCTCATAGATTGTAAGCTTGCGAGCAGGGCCCTCATTCCTCTTGGTATCTGTTGATTTACGTGACTGTTGTTATGCTGTAATGTCTTTTATTGTCTGTACAAGTCCCCTCTAAAATGTTAAGTGCTGCAGAATATGTTGGCGATACAGAAATAATAAGAATAATTTTAACAGATAGGTAGTTTAGCAGAGCCAGTCAGAACCAAAAAAAAAAAAAATAAAAAAATGATGAGACCCAAGCAAAAGGCTCACGAGTCGGAGATGAACCTCATGGTTCAGAGCATGAAACGCTGATTGTAGAAGGCACAGACCAAGCATGAAATCGCATCCATATTGCAGAACAAATAGATATACCACACTTAAGGTACTGTCACACTTAGCGATGTACCAGCGATCCTGACCAGCGATATGACGCGGTCAGGATCGCTGGTACATCGCTAAGTGGTCGCTAGTGAGCTGCCACACAGGCAGATCTCACCAGCGACATCGCTGGGGACGGGGATCGCTACTTACCTGTCACACCAGGCGATCCTGCGTCCTCCTGCCCGGCTCCACGCGTCGCTCGTCCTCACAGCAGGAAGCGCCACAGGAAGCTGACGACAAGAAACAGTCCTGAACGTTCTCGCGCGATCAGCGATAACCAGCGGGGGAGCTGGTCGTAGGTAAGTATCAGACACAGAGATATCGCTAGCAATATCGCTATAACGTCACTAGTTATAGCGATATCTTAGTGTGACATGCCCTTTAAAACAACAGATACATTATTGCAATTAGTTGTGTTTACAGATCCCACACAAACAGATGTGTATCTATGCTTGCAAACAGCAAGATCCAGGCTAGGACTACACATGGTTTGGTTGTAGTCTGTAACCTTCAGCAGAGAAGCTGAATACATAACAGAGATAGGCTCATGGACCTGTCACCAGGTAAGAAGTGGCCAGTTTTGTTCTTATTGCAGTCACGCTGCTCGCTCGCCTGCCTGGGCATGCACATGGTGCCAGAGGTATGAATCTTTCTGTTTAGTGTTGATTATTCTGCAGGAGATCGTTTTTAGGCTGCTCAACCTACAAACTGAATAGTCAGGGGATAAGCAGTAATAAAATAAAGCCAGAACTAGCGACAGGTCCTTTTTAAAAGGAATAAAGAGGTGTTCGAAGACCAAAAAAAAAATTATTATATCATCTATTATTAACAACTTTTTATTTATATAGCGCCAACATATTCTGCAGCACTTTAGTTTTTTTGCACACATTAGATAGCGCTCTTTTTAATAAAAATTTCCAGTACACTTACCATTTAAGTTCCTTGCTGTTATGGGTTAGATAAATCAAAATCTGATATCATTAGGGTACAAAACTATGGTAAGTTAGCCAGTCTACAGACCAAATACTGTCTTGTGCATTTCCTTGCTAGCAAGGAGGTACTAATATACGGAGTGCAGGATAACGGCCCCAAAGTAGACTGGACGCCTCCAGTTCATACCAGGGACACCACATGGCACAATGGAAATGCAACATTATACCGTATTTTTCGGACTATAAGACGCACCGGACCATAAGACGCACCCCAATTTTCAGAAGGAAAATAGGGGAAAAAAATAATAATGTGTCAAATGGGGGTCCGTCTTACAGTCCGAATTCAGCTTACCTGGGAAGGGATCCGGCACAGGTGGAGGAGGAGAGGTCACAGGGGTCATTCAGTGATCCAGGTTCGTGCGGTGGCGGCTCTGTGCTGGGGCAGGTTGGTTGTGCTGGGGCAGCTGGGCTGGGGCAGCTGGGTTCTGTGCTCCGATGCAGGGGAGGCGGCATTTCCTCCAAGCCCGGAGGTCCCCGCACATCCCTTGCTGGCGACCGCCATGTTGCGGTGGCCTCCGGGAACATGGACGCCGGGAAGATGGCCGCCGGTCCGGGGGACGGTGCATGCGCAGGTTCAGATCTCGTCCCGAGATCTCGGAGGACGAGATTCAAATCTCGGCAACGAGATCTAGTCCCCCAAGATCTCGGGACGAGATCTGAACCTGCGCATGCGCCGTCCCCGGACCGGCGACCATCTTCCCGGAGGCCACCGCAACATGGCGGCGCCCAGCAAGGGATGGGTGGGGGCCTCCGGGCTTGGAGGAAATGCCGGCGGAGCCGCCGCTGCCCCTGCACCGGAGCACAGAGAGCCGCTACCCCTGCACCGTAGCAAAGCTTGCTGCCACCACTGCACTACAGAGCCCCGCGGCACCTGCACCAGCCTCCGGAGGTTAGTAAATTTCGACCATAAGACGCACCCCCCACAATTTTTTGGGGAAAAAAGTGCGTCTTATGGTCCGAAAAATACGGTAATAAACTGATATCAACACCATCCATACATACATCTGTGATCGGGGGACATAATCTCGCCAGGTTTTTCAATCAACGAAAACCACAGAAATGTAACATCAGCTTGCACTGTGGATATATCAGCCATGGCTGAGCAATGTGGATTGGACCCATAAAAACCTCATCCTGGGAAATGACAATCATAGAACTGGCCAGATTTCTAGCAGACGGTCTCACAAATCCACTCCATAAGATTTTTCTCCCTTTTATTTTTGCTGGTTTTTGCGTTTATACGTCTTCATGGTTTCATCTTTTTGTAACTTTGGAAGCACTGTACCCCTTTTGTATATTACGGTACATCTAAAATTGTATATGCCTGTTCATTGTTACTCTAAGGCTGAGTGCAGATGGACTTTTTGGCCCTGCGGATTTTTCCGCGCAGAATTGAAGAAATCCGCAGGTCAAATGACCTGCATTTTTCCTGCGGTTTTCCACTGCGGATTCTCCCCTGCGGATTTGGTGACAGGGGAGATGGAAAACCGCACAAAAGTAGTAACATGCTGCGGATTTTGTACCGCAGGAAAACCGCGCGAAAAAATCCCCAGCGTCTGCACAGCGTTTTTTTTTCATTAAGTTCTATGCTACTGTACATCACAATGCGGATATGCAGCGTTTCTGCACGGAAAAATCCACTGCATATCCGCATCATGTGCACACAGCCTAAAACGTACCCACAATTTCAAAGAGGGAAATGCCAATGTACACTAGCGTGTCTCCCAGGGTAAAGGTGTACCTGGCTTAACACCCCCCACCCCCGCGCAAAAAAAAACAAACAAAAAACTACATGTGCCAGCATGTTCCGACAGTCGCAGATGGTAACCATGGCATAAATATCATATTATGGGATTTTCTCCCGGACAGGATGATGTACAGTACACACCCGATGGCTCGAAAATTCAATTTAACTTCAGTGAGTCACAGTGTAATAAAAGTCATGTGGACGACAAGGAAAACAAGACTACGAGACACGACAGCAATTTACGAAGGTTACATAAAGTAGACTTTGCTCATTAAACAGAAGATAGACCTAAACATACATCATTTCCAATGAGTAGCGATCAGCTTTCATTTTCCTGGTCCCCGAGTGACAGGCCCTGTTGTCCTCGGTTAATATGGGCAAGGTCCCACAAAAAAAAAAAAAAAATGCATTAGGAAAAGTTTGTCCCAACAGTCTGGTCCGGCATAGCCATCTACTCCATTCACTGGAATCGGTGACATAACCCTACAAGTCTTCTGTAGGACAAAGGTGTGGGCATTTTAGCAGTCAGATTTTAGGCAGTCATCTGGCTGTAGAGACTTCTAAAGCAGTGGGTGCCCAGTTCAGGCAAGTGACACACGGAAATAAATGGGCACCTGGAGCAAACAATAGTGCCTGAGGTGCTCCAGTATATACAGTGATGGGGATATCCTACCATTACACATGTTAAACTCTGGCCCGCGGGCCAAATTGGGCCTGCAGGTTGGGTATATTTGGCTCTCGATGCCGAGCGGGTCCCTCGAGTATATTTGGCCCATCCCCTCCCTGCCATCACCCTTTCAACTATATCGGCATCCTAGATGTGGATAAGAGTTGATAGCAACGATGGAGGAAGGAGCATCAGCTGATGCTCCCTCTCCCATCATTCCCCCTGCGCGTCTGACGTATCAGCACAGCTGGTGTAGTTACATAATTATGACGCACCCACTGTACCGAGATGAGCAGAGGATCTGAACACACCATGAAGAGAACGGAGCAGTGTGGGAAGGGGCGGGTGATTTTTTTTTGTTTTAAATATGGGCCCCATTAAACTGTAGGGAGCACTATGTGGTGGCTATTATATATTATATTGAAAGGATCACTATGTGGCGCCTTTCCACTGAAGGGATCACTATGTGGCGCCTTTCCACTGAAGGGAGCACTATGTGGCGCCTTTCCACTGAAGGGAGCACTATGTGGCGCCTTTCCACTGAAGGGAGCACTATGTGGCGCCTTTCCACTGAAGGGAGCACTATGTGGCGCCTTTCCACTGAAGGGAGCACTATGTGGCGCCTTTCCACTGAAGGGAGCACTATGTGGCGCCTTTCCACTGAAGGGAGCACTATGTGGCGCCTTTCCACTGAAGGGAGCACTATGTGGCGCCTTTCCACTGAAGGGAGCACTATGTGGCGCCTTTCCACTGAAGGGAAGAGAACAGGGCAACTTTCACAAAATGTTCAAAAGCCCCCCCACAAAAAAGGGGGAAATCTTTTTGATTGGAAACGCTGGCCATTGCTTCAGATGCAGCACAAATCTGCAGCAAGGTAACGTTCTCCAACATATCTTTTGCAATGACACAGCAATGTTGCTTCATCAGCCTCCCATTTAGTGGAAGGAATGACGCAACATTTGCCCAAGTTTGCCTCAATGTGGCAAATTTTGAAAACTGCAAACTCCAGTCTCCCAGAAATGCATTTATAGGAGTTTGCCAGAATTGGTGCAAATTACTGTAATGGCCTCAATACACATTGGATGAGAGATGACCCTGATTCTAGTACACTCAGCTAACAATCTGACGGATATGGGACCCTCCGGACTCATCTGTTGGAGGCGATGAGGATTGACTAGTTGAAATTTCAATGGATTCAGGGAAGCGAGCGGCTCCCAGAAGTGTCCTACCGCGGCTTACGGCCCTCTCCCCTTAATCCCTGGAACTTTCGGCTGAGCATGCACGAGTACGGGGGGGGGGGGGGGGGGGGGCGGGGAATTGGGTCAGATCGTCGACTTACAGTTATCTCCAACTGGTTTAAGACGTTGGATATTCACAGTCCAAGCACAAGCCGTAATATAAAGGCTTCGATGAGGGTGCAGAGTTTGCGCCAGGAGACCCATGATCGGTCCGGACTATTGCAGTCTGCGAGGTGTAAAATAATATAATACATTTTATTCTATAGCGCCGACATATTCCGCAGCACTTTACATTTCAGAGGGGATTTGTACAGACAATAGACATTACAGCATAACAATAATCACATATAGTAGATTATAACAAATACCAAGAGGAATGAGGGCCCTGCTCGCAAGCTTACAGTCTATGAGGAAAGAGGTAGACACGAAAGGTGGGTGGTAACAATTGCCCTGATTGTATGGACCAGTCATAATGTTAAGTGTGTAACAGTACAGACATAGAGGGCTAATGGATGCATAAAGCATGTGGGAACATGATGCGGGGAACCTGGTTATGGTAAAACTTTTGGCTGTGCCACACAGGGATAGATTCGGTTAATGTGTTGAGGCGATAGGCCAGTCTGAATAAATGAGTTTTCTGGGCACGCTTAAAGTTGTGGGGATTGGGGACTAATCGTATTGACCTGGGAAGTGCATTCCAAAGAATTGGCGCAGCACGTGTATAGTCTAAAAGGAAATAGAATAAAAAAAAAAAAAAAAGAAAAAAGTACAAACAGAAAAGACGATGAAATCACACAAATGACAAGATCCCATCATCGGGTCACTATGACAAAAGCACAAGATCCTACTGATCGCGGATTTGGTCCATTCATCACACCTGGTGCACGACGCCATAAAGGAAGGGAAGGAAAAACTGCCGGTTTCACCAGGTAAAGTGTGTTAGGGGATTACAGGAGCAGACACGTGAATGGAAATATTCTGCACAGAAACAGACGTGGATTGTAAAATATGGGGTACAACGAATGGCGCCATACCAGCCCTCATACCGCTGCATCAACACCAAAAAATAAGTTATGGCCCTGAGAAGGGAGGAAAAAACAAAAGCACAAGTACTTAAAAAAACAAAACAAGAGAGGGTTAAATGCCCATTCTGCAGCCCACCAAGACCTGCCCTCAGCACAGACACATGCACACAGGGTGGCTGCCATTTTTAAAGCCCCCCCAGTCACATTCCAGGGGGCAGGACTGGCTCCCAGGCCCCAGGCTGGTGCTGCACTCACCGGTCTTACCTGTTATGCAAAGGGTCGTGTTTGCAGGGGAGGCCGCGGCTGCTCTCATTTCCTCCCTCTTTATCTCGAGCTGCAAGTAACGAATTACCGCTCCGTCTCCGCCCTAAGATTCCGGAGAAGACAGCTACTGGCCACGCCCCCCGCGCCTCCACCGGAGCTGTCACTCACAAGCTGCAGCTCCGCCCACTACTGAACCCCCTTCAGATAACCTGTCAATCAAAGCCCCGCCCTCCTCCTCCTCCTCACCGCAGCTGTCACTCAGTAAGACGCCGCGCTCTTCCTACTGTCAGTCACAGGCTAAGCCCCGCCCACTCCAAGCTTAAGTCCGCTAGTCGGCGCATGCGCAGTTGCCACGCAGAAAACACCTCATTGACGCGACGTCGACGTCTGCGATCTGCTGTTAGGTATCAGTCATGGCGGGAGACGGCAGACCTTCCTGTTCATAGCAGTGAGTGCTAGGAATAAGGAAGAGTAGTGACTGACAGGCTGAAGGAGAATGCGAGGTGTAATATGGAAATATAGGACCCCCAGGCCGAGTAGCGAGTGTCCTGGACGCCCCCACAACCACCAGCTTTTATGTCGGGTCCCTGTGGCCTTGTTTATAAAGGTAAAGTTTTCCCTAAAAAAACCCAACTAGTTATTCAGACAACGGGCAAATACGCCCATACACACAGCTATACCGCCAGGGCCGCCTCCAGGTTCTCATGGGCCGCGGGTGAACGCATCTGTGGGTCCCGTTAACACAGACCACTATTCACGATGCACAGATACGGCAGAGAAACGTATGAAAAAGTACAATGCGAAAGATTTCACTGACTTCTTACACTACATGAGTGATCTCTATTGTAAATGATACAGTAGCTCAGAAACCGGTGAATCGAACGTTTTCATTTTAGACAGGACAGTATAGTCCTCCATACAGTATTACGGGCACCACATAGTCCTCCATACAGTATTACGGGCACCACATAGTCCTCCATACAGTATTACGGGCACCACATAGTCCTCCATACAGTATTACGGGCACCACATAGTCCTCCATACAGTATTATGGGCACCACATAGACCTCCATACAGAATTATGGGCACCACATAGTCCTCCATACAGTATTATGGGCACCACATAGACCTCCATACAGAATTATGGGCACCACCTAGTCTGCCATGCAGTATTACGGGCACCACATAGTCCTCCTTGCAGAATTATGGGCACCGCATAGTCCGCCATACAGTACTGTGGGCACCACATAGTCCTCCTTGCAGAATTATGGGCACCACATAGTCCTCCATACAGTATTAAGGGCACCATATAGTCCTCAATATATTACAGGCACCACATAGTCCTCCATAGAGTATTATGGGCACTACATAGTGCTCCATACAGTATTACGGGCACCACTTACTCTTCTATACAGTATTATGGGCACCACATAGTCCCCCATACAGTATTACGGGCACCAGATAGTGCTCCATACAATATTACGGGCACCACATAGTCCTCCATACAGTATTATGGGCACCACATAGTCCTCCATACAGTATTACGGGCACCAGATAGTCCTCCATACAGTATTACGGGCACCATTTACTCCTATACAGTATTATGGGCACCACAAAGTACTCTATACAGTATTATGGGCAACACATAGTGCCCCATACAGTATTATGGGCACCACTTACTCCTCTATACAGTATTATGGGCACCACATAGTACTCCATACAGTATTATGGGCACCACATAGTCCTCCATACAGTATTACGGGCACCACATAGTGCTCCATACAGTATTACGGGCACCATTTACTCCTCTATACAGTATTATGGGCACCACATAGTCCTCCATACAGTATTACGGGCACCATTTACTACTCTATACAGTATTATGGGCACCACATAGTCCTCCATACAGTATTACAGGCACCACTTACTCTATACAGTATTATGGGCACCCCATACAGTATTATGGGCACCACATAGTCCTCTGTTGTGAATTCACTTTCTGGCCTACCTCTGGTTGCTGGTGAAGGTAGTGGAGATGGTCGTATTGACAGAGGGGTCGCGAGTTCTCTTTCCGGGTTCCCTCTGGTGGTTACAGGAGGTAATGGAGCTGATCTAATTAACAGAGACCTGCCACCTGATAATGAGGAGGAGGATTGGACATTGGGAGTTTCTGACTGGATTTAAGACAGCCGACTCCCTCTATCCCTGCTTGTGATTTTTTCCTGCGTCCTGAGGTCTTAGTTTCCAGCTCAGTCCCTGCATGCTCAAGCTAAGTGTTCTTTTCCTATTGTTCACATTTGATTCAGTTATGATTGGGTCACGAGGAGGAAAGCAAGACCAAGCTAAGCCACAGAAAACCAGAGAGGTTGGTAACTAAGCGGATTGCAGACCCCTGATCCTATCCACACAACTAGCAGTAGCCGTGGAGCGTACCTACAATGATTCTAGATGCCTCGACACAGCCGGAGAACTAAATAAGCCTAATGCAAGAAAGGGGAAAGCTAAACTGCCCTGGAGCAGACCCCAAAGGAATAGACAGCCCCCAAACATATATTGTCGGTGAGACAAGATGAAAACACAAGCGCAGGTAGGAAAATAGGCTGAGCAAACGATGGGGCCCAAACTAACTAGACAGGACAGGAAAGGAAAGACACTGTCTGCAATCAGGCAAAAAACCCTGCAAAAAATGCCCAACACGTCTGATAGAAAAAATACTGAAGTCACTAGACTTCGCCCACTGTGTCAGCACTCTGGTATATTCTGAAAACAGAGCAAAGAGAGGCCAATCTAATAAGGGACAAAAACAAACTGGCACAAACAGTAACATAAGGATGGAAATTCAGCACAGCCCCAGCCGGGGCTGGCTGACCACACAAAACTGAAATAGACAAAACCAAATCAAATGTGAACAATAGCAAAAGAACACTTAGCTTGAGCGTGCCGGGACTGAAATGGAAACTAAGACCTCAGGAGGCAGGAAAAAAATCAGCAGGGATAGAGGGAGTCGGCTGTCTTAAATCCAATCAGAAACTCCCAATGTCCAATCGTCCTCCTCATTATCAGGTGGCAGGTCTCTGTTAATTAGATCAGCTCCATTATCTCCTGTAACCACCAGAGGGAGCCCAGAAAGAGAACTTGCGACCCCTCTGTCAATACAACCATCTCCACTACCTTCACCAGCAACCAGAGGTAGGCCAGAAAGTGAATTCACAACAGTCCTCCATACAGTATTATGGGCACCACATAGTCCTCCATACAGAATTATTGGCACCACATAGTCCTCCATACAGTATTATGGGCACCACATAGTCCTCCATGCAGAATTATGGGCACCACATAGTCCTCCATACAGAATTATGGGCACCACATAGTCCTCCATACAGTATTATGGGCACCACATAGTTCTCCATACAGTATTACGGGCACTACATAGTCCTCCATACAGAATTATTGGCACCACATAGTCCTCCATACAGTATTATGGGCACCACATAGTCCTCCATACAGAATTATGGGCACCACATAGTCCTCCATACAGTATTATGGGCACCACATAGTTCTCCATACAGTATTACGGGCACCACATAGTCCTCCATACAGTATTATGGACAACACATAGTCCTCCATACAGAATTATGGGCACCACATAGTTCTCCATACAGAATTATGGGCACCACCTAGTCCTCCATACAGTATTATAGGCATCACATAGTCCTCCATACATTATTACGGGCACCAAATAATCCCCCCATACTGTCAGCAATGCACACCATGATCGTATATTACCACTGCATGGTGACCAAATAATACCCCCATACTATCACCAATATACACTATTTTTATTTTACTCATTTATATAGTGCCATTAATTCCACAGCGCTTTGCAGACATTACTGGCACTGTCCCCGATGGGGCTCACAATCTAAGTTCCCTATCAGTATGTCTTTGGAATGTGGGAGGAAACCGGAGTACCTGGAGGAAACCCACGCAAAAACGGAGAACATACAAACTCCTTGCTGATGTTGTCGTTGGTGGGATTTGAACTCAGGACCCCAGCGCCATGACCACATATTACCACTGCATAGTGACCAAATAATACCACCATACTGTCACAGTCACCAATACTACCAACAATACTGCTGTACCAGGAAAAGTAATACCGACGCGCCATGACCATGTAATACCATCACATAGTGAGTAAAAATACTATTATACTGCTACTGACACCAGTTCTGCCAGCAATACTGCTATGTAAGGTAGTATAATACCACCACAAGATGACTGCATATTTCCATCACATAGTGATCAAATAATGTCACACTTTCCTGTTAGGAATCTGGTTTCTACTATGCCTATGCAGGAATCCAGATTCTCACATTTATCTCCAGAGCCTAAGTCCTTTGTTCCAGCTTCTGAGCATGCCCACGGGACGAGCTCCCATTGGAGTTCGGGAGTCAGGTGCTCAGGTCATGCTCCGGATCCTATTGGCTCCTTTTGGAGACCTGGAGATTTCCGGCAGGTCCCGCTTGCTATAAAAAGTGCGCATGGCCGTTCCGCCATGCGCTAGTATAGCCATACTGCTGCTGTATGATTGTTGATGGATGCATGGACTGGTGACTGACTCATTTGAAACCCCCTACCCTCTGATACTACGCATGTGTGAGTGTTTGTGTTAGTGCCAGTACTCAGCGCCAAGCGCCAGCGCGCTATGCTCCATGCCACAGCAGCTTAAGCGTCAGCATTGCACCTGCTAGTTAGCAGTGTCTTTGCAGCAGCTCATTTATCGCTGCGCTGCAGTTGCAGCTCCTGGGTGTATTCGCGGTTGCGACGCCTTGCACACGTTTCCCGGTAGGTCCCTACGGAGTTTGTACCGCCACCTTGTGCTTCTCCAGTGACCGCATACCGCGTGTGTTGCGCTGAGATTCTGTGTCCTGAACAGACTCAGCGTCTTTTGTGTTACCGTTTATTATTACAGCTCTGTGAGCTCAACAGAGTTTGTGCAGTGCACCTGGTGACGCACTTAAACCGGTGCACTCTACCGCCATATAGCTCTGCCACCACCTAGCAGCGGTCTTTCCATCTACCGCACGGTGGACCCCGAGTGGCGAAGGCACTTTATTTATATTTTTATTTTAGTGTCTTCCGCCACTCCTAACATTATACTAGCGCCAGGGTCTGGCTAGGGATGGCAGATCAGCAGCAACTTACACAGTGCATATGGCAGCTTGAGAACCGGTTGGTTACTCTTGAGAGGGCTCTCTCTGCTGCACAGGCCACTGATGCTGCTGTCAAGGCCCTAACCGATGCGGTAGCGCGTATGTCCATGTCTGCCCTCGCGCCGACAGTCACCCGCCTCCCGTTGCCCGAAAAATTTTCCGGTGATGTCGCCTCCTGTATAGGTTTTATCAGCCAGTGCTCAATCCATCTGGAGCTGCTGGCTGCGCAATTTCCAGCCTGGAGAAGTTAATATCTGTCTCCTCGCGGATTGACCTCCGTTTTTCAGAGCGTGGTTTGGAGCGTGCTCACTCCAAACGGAGAGGTATTCCGGCTCCTGAATTCTTTCAGCCTCTGGAGCTGCCTGAACCAGAGGTTCTACCCCCAGAGCCCATGGAGGTATCTCGTGCCTTAGCTAATACACCTCCGGCCCAGGAGTCCATTTGCGGTTGCCACCGGTTACACGCTGCTTCTCCGGAGGTCAGTGCCCCGCAATCCTCGGATTCCATGTCGGTTGACGAGACCTTTGTCCCTCCTCGTTTGAGGTCTAGGATTCTCGCGTGGGCACACGTGTCTAATACGCATAACCATCGTGGCTACATGCAGGCCACCAAACTGTTGGCTCATGCGTATTGGTGGCCGCACAGGGCTCGGGACGTCAAGAGTTTCATTCAGGCCTGCACCTTCTTAGGCGGAGTGTGGCGACGACCGTCGACACAAGGCGGCGTCCCACTGTAACTCCCGCTCCTGCTGTCTCCCAGGTGTCCCTTCTAAAACCTGGCGACCTTGCCTCCACTGAGGCCTTCCACATGTCCCGGGTTACCGTGTCATCTCCCAGGACACCAGGCTTGCTTCCTAGCGAGCCTAAGACCTACGCCTCTTTTGGGCACAGGCCGGTGGGTCGGAAGGCTCAGGGAGGGGGGGGGGGGTCTTAGGAGGGGGGGTAATGTTAGGAATCTGGTTTCTACTTTGCCTATGCAGGAATCCAGATTCTCACATTTATCTCCAGAGGCTAAGTCCTTTGTTCCAGCTTCTGAGCATGCCCACGGGACGAGCTTCCATTGGAGTTCGGGAGTCAGGTGCTCAAGTCCTGCTCCGGATCCTATTGGCTCCTTTTGGAGACCAGGAGATTTCCGGCAGGTCCCGCTGGCTATAAAAAGTGCGCATGGCCGTTCCGCCATGCGCTAGTATAGCCATACTGCTGCTGTATGATTGTTGATGGATGCATGGACTGGTGACTGACTCATTTGAAACCCCTACCCTCTGATACTATGCATGTGTGAGTGTGTTAGTGCCAGTACTCAGCGCCAAGCGCCAGCGCGCTATGCTCCATACCACAGCAGCTTAAGCGTCAGCATTGCGCCTGCTAGTTAGCAGTGTCTTTGCAGCGGCTCAGTTATCGCCGCGCTGCAGTTGCAGCTCCTGAGTGCGTTCGCGGTTGCGACGCCTTGCACACGTTTCCTGGTAGGTCCCTACGGAGTTTGTACCGACACCTTGTGCTTCTCCGGTGACCGCATACCGCGTGTGTTGCGCTGAGATTCTGTGTCCTGAACAGACTCAGTGTCTTTTGTGTTACTGTTTATTATTACAGCTCTGTGAGCTCAACAGAGTTTGTGCAGTGCACCTGGTGACGCACTTAAACCGGTGCACTCTACCGCCATATAGCTCTGCCACCACCTAGCAGCGGTCTTTCCATCTACAGCACGGTGGACCCCGAGTGGCGAAGGCACTTTATTTATATTTTTTTTTAGTGTCTTCCGCCACTCCTAACAGTTTCCAATGCTGCTACCAATATCATTATATAAGGTAGGATATTACTGCCACTTACCAACCAAATAATAACACCATACTGTTATTGCTACCAGTACAAATAATATTTCGACACCATAACGGCGTAATATCATCATACTGTTGCTGACAACAGTACTAGCAATCATAAAGCTATATAAGGTAGTATAATACCACTATATAATAACCAAATAATACCACCTTATTGTTATTGACACCAATGCTAGCAACAATGATGCCATATAAGGTAGTTTAATACTGCCACACCATAACCACATAATGTAAATAATACCACAATACTAATCATACAACTGTACCAAGACCAATATTACCACCATACAGTGACCGTATAATGAGAGATATGTGTTGTACACAGGTGTTATGTGCACCATATGGTTGTGTACTGTATATACAAGTCCAGTCATCCTGTTCTCTCTGATCCTTGTCCTTCATTTCCCTTCTTTTTCTACATCTGTCCCAGACCAAAATCGCAACTCCTTCCTTCTACGTCTTATGTCTGCAAGATGTAACCAAAACTAGAATTTTTTGGCTCATCGCTTTTAACCATTTCGAAACAGACTGCACAGTGCCTCGCACAGTAATAATTCACCCCCCCATTGCTGTACACTATGTTTGTGACCTCCATGACTAACAGCTCACACCTTCTATCTTAATACATTTATACTGCTCCCTTACAGAAGTCTTGTCACATTTGCAATGTCTTTCTTTGCGCATCCAAACAATAATTGTCCACTTTTGCACAGTAAATAAAATAATAAGTCTCCTTTTGCACCCCCATACAATAATTATACCCCTTTTTTTTGCCCCCATACAATAATCATGCCCGTCTTACACCCTCATACAATAATAATGCCTAATGTAGAAGAAAATAAAGAATTGCAGCACTTTCCCGATCCTTAAAGATGAAGTCCTTTATTTCTTCATGTAAATAACATCTTAAAAAAGTGTGGTTGTGCAGGTGACGGGAGTTTTACAAGAAGAGACAATAGACTTAGCTTGTGCTTCTACGGGTCCAAAATCACATGGCGTGAAACGGCCGTAGTCCGTCAGGTCTATTGATTCTCCTTGTAAAACTCCCCTGTCACCTGCGCAAATTGCACTTTATGATGTTACTTACATGAAGAAATAAAGGAATTCATTTTCAAGGATCGGGTGAGTGCAGCAATTTTTTCTTTTCCTCCACGTTGGTTATTATTTGTATGCTATGACTGTGCACTACCCTGAAGAGATCCTTTTAAGAGATTCATGAAGCACATCGGGTTTTATTGACACGCAAAAAAGCTTTAGGGTTCATACTCACATGTGAGAAACATTGACGAGTCTCGCACGTCCATATCCGGTACTGCCGCCGGGACTTGGATCGGAGCGTTCAGCTGCATGTATTTCTATACAGCTGAACACTCCGATCCGAGTGCCGGCAGCAGTGCCGGGTATTGACGTGCGAGACTCGTCCGAGTTTCTCGCATGTGAGTATGAGCCCTAAAATTGGTGCCCCCATCTCCTCTTTGGAAATAATAATGCCTATTTGTGCTCCCTTTATACAATAATAATGTCCCTCTTGCACCCCTGTACAATAATGATGCCCCTTTTGTGTCCCAATACAATAATAATACAACTTTCATTCCTCTTTAAAAAAAATAATGATCCTTTTCCACCTCTATAGAATATTAACAAAAGCAGCAATTATGCTATTGATTTATTTTTTTTTTACATGATTCAAAATGCCCTGGTAACTTTATTCTATACATAAGTACTGTTATGCTGATAGCAAATTTGTATGTTCTTTAAAAAGTAAAAAAAAAAAAAAGTTGTCAACCTACCCTGAGACTCGTGACTTTTTATTTTTTCCAACTATATAGTTGTATCAAAGCTTGTTGATTTTTCAGAAAGAGCTGTATTTTTCTGTACCATTTTGGAATTCATGTGACTTTTTCTCTTTACATTACATTTTTTGGAAGGTGGCTAGACCCCAAAAACAGCAATTCTGATACACAGATAAATATATGTATATTTCTTTTAGCTCTGACAATTATGCACACAGAGAAAATATACAAATATTATTTTTTTAGATTATCTCCTTTATAATAAAACGTATATTGTATGATTAACGATCTCATGTGAAGCCCATTTAGGCCTACATAGAAGTAGTTATGTGGCAATCACGTCTGCCTTCAGTATGCCCCTATTTATTGTGAATGGGACTGCTGGAAATAGTGCAGCGCTGTGCTCTGTTTATTGACAATGAAAGGAGCGGAGGTTGAGCATGTGCTCCATTTAAGTCCCCGCTTTTTGAGTTTGAGAGCCCTAAGCTTGAGATCACTGAAGCTATGTGCACACGGTGCGGATCCTCCCGCAGATTTTTCCGCGCGGATTTTACTAAATCCGCAGGTCAAATGACCTGCATTTTTCCTGCGGTTTTACTGCCGTTTTTGTGCGGTTTTACTGCCGTTTTTTCCACCTGCAGATTTGTAGAATGGAGCAGGTGGAAAACTGCAGCAAAACCGCACAAAAGAAGTAACATGCTGCTTTTTTTTATTCCGCACGAAATCCGCACTGTTATGAATGAGTCACTGTAGGAGGCAAAAGCAGAAATACTAGCTAAGTCCAGAAAACCAGAGAAGTTGGCAGCTATCGGATTGCAGACCCCTGAACCTATCAACAACAACTAGCAGTAGCCGTGGGGGGTTCCTACGGTGCCCTAGACCCCTCGATCACAGCCGGAGAACTACATAGCCTAAAGACAGAAAGGGAAATCTAAACTGCCCCAGAGCAGACCCCAAAGCAATAGGCAGCCCCCAACATATATTGACGGTGAAGCAAGATGAAAAAACACTCACACAGAAAGATAGGCTGAGCAAATGATGGGGCCCAAGCTAACTAAATAGGACAGGATAGGAAAGCTGCTGTCTGCAATCCGCCAAAAACCCTATCAAAACAAGGGCCAACAGGCTGATAGGGAAAAAGGCCCTGAAGACGCTAGGCTTCAAAAAGACTATATCAGCACTCAGGTATTTTCTGAAGACAGAGCAAAAAGGAATTCAACTCACCCCAGCAGGG
The DNA here is from genome assembly GCF_039654945.1 of Dendrobates tinctorius. Lineage (NCBI taxonomy): Eukaryota > Metazoa > Chordata > Amphibia > Anura > Dendrobatidae > Dendrobates > Dendrobates tinctorius. The sequence goes on along the minus strand of NW_027361869.1, from coordinate 2,347,073 downwards.
AATGGCAGAAATTCAGAAAAACAAGGCAAAAACAAAACACAAATGCAAAAAGCAGTGCAGAAAACTTAGCTTTTGAGGAGCAGGAATCAGACTGGTCTCCTAGAATCCCTCAGAGAGATCACCAGCAAGGCAGAAGGGCGTCGGCCGCCTTATATCCAGTCAGCAATTCCCGTCACCCAGTATCATCATCATCATACCCAGGTGCTTGGTAATCAGCCTCACTACCTTCCTTCACCAGAAGAGGGAGTTCATCAGATCTCAATGGTGAAGGGGAAAATGAACTCACAACAGTACCTCCCCCTTGAGGAGTGGTCACCGAACCCTCATCCACGCCACCAGGGCGATCAGGGTGAGCCCGATGAAAGGCACGCACCAATCTTTTGGCATGAATATCAGAGGCAGAGACCCAGGAATTATCCTCCTGACCATAACCCTTCCACTTAACCAAATAATGGAGTCTCCGTCTAGCCAGACGGGAATCCAGTATCTTCTCTACCTCATATTCCATGATACCTTCAACCAATACAGGGTCCGGAGGTGCCACCCCAGGAACTATTGGTTCAACAAACCTCTTCAACAAGGACTTATGAAACACATTATGGATTTTAAATGTGACAGGAAGAGCCAAACGAAAAGAGACCGGATTAATAATCTCCAAAATCTTGTAAGGTCCAATAAATCTAGGCTTAAACTTAGGAGAAGCCACCTTCATAGCGATATTTTTTGATGATAACCAAACCATATCACCAACCTTAAACTGGGGACCAATGGTCCTATGTCGGTTGGAAAACCGCTGGGCCTTTTCCTGGGAGAGAGATAACTTATCCACCACTTGGTCCCAGATCTGGTGCATTCTCTCCACCACAGTGTCAACACCTGGGCAGGCAGAAGGCTCCACCTGCCCTGAAGAAAATCGAGGAAACCCAAAGTTACAAAAAAAAAGGTGACATTAAAGTGGCAGAACTAGCTCTATTATTTAAAGCAAATTCGGCCAAGGGCAAAAATGAAACCCAATCATCCTGATCAGCGGAAATAAAACATCTCAAATACGACTCCAAGGTCTGGTTTGTTCTCTCCGTCTGCCCATTGGTCTGAGGGTGAAAAGCAGAGGAGAAGGACAACTGAATTCCCAGCTTGGAACAGAAAGTCCTCCAAAATCTAGACACAAACTGAACTCCTCTGTCAGATACAATGTTCTCAGGAATCCCGTGCAAGCGAACCACCTGTTGCAAAAACAGGGGCACCAACTCAGAGGAGGATGGCAACTTAGGGAGTGGTACAAGATGAACCATCTTAGAGAACCTATCACAAATCACCCAAATAACAGTCATTCTCTGAGAGACAGGCATATCAGAGATGAAATCCATTGAAATATGGGTCCATGGCCTCCTGGGGACCGGCAAAGGCATCAACAACCCACTAGAGCGAGAACAAGGTTTAGACTGGGAGAAAGTCCCACAGGACTGCACAAAATTCCTGACATCACGAGACAAGGCGGGCCACCAAAAAGACCGACTCACCAGATCTCTAGTACCAAAAATACCAGGATGACCAGCCAATGCAGAGCAATGAACTTCAGACATCACTCTCTTCTTCCACTGGTCAGGAACATACAACTTTCCCCTGGGACAACGCTGAGGTTTGTCTTCCTGGAACTCTTCCAGAGCACGTCTCAAATCGGGCGAGATGGCAGAAAGAACTACCCCTTCGCCTAAGATGGTAGCAGGCTTGGTCACCACAGGAGAATCAGCAAAGAAGCTCCTAGAGAGAGCGTCAGCCTTGACATTCTTAGTGCCAGGAAGAAAAGAGACCACAAAATCAAAGCGTGTAAAAAACAAGGCCCACCTAGCCTGTCTAGGGTTCAAGCGTTTGGCCGACTCCAGGTAAATCAAATACTTGTGGTCAGTGAGGACCACGACTTGATGTTTAGCTCCCTCCAACCAGTGTCTCCACTCCTCAAATGCCCATTTCATGGCTAACAGTTCCCGATTCCCCACATCATAGTTACGTTCAGATGGAGAGAACTTTCGGGAAAAGAAAGCACAGGGATTCATTTTAGATGTTACAGGATCCTTTTGGGACAAAACAGCTCCTGCACCAATCTCAGAAGCGTCCACCTCTACCTGGAACGGGAGTGAGAGATCAGGTTGCTGCAAAACCGGGGCAGAAGTGAATCTTCGCTTCAGCTCCTGAAAGGAAGAAAGAGCCTCCGTAGACCAATTCAACACATCAGCACCCTTCTTAGTCAAATCATTCAATGGCTTGGCAATGCTAGAAAATTTTGCTATAAATTTCCGATAAAAATTAGCAAAACCCAAAAACTTCTGGAGGGCCTTCAAAGAAGTGGGTTGAACTCAATCATAAATGGCCTGTACCTTGGCCGGGTCCATTTCAATAGTTGACGGAGACAAAATAAATCCCAAAAAAGAATTACTCTGTACCCCAAAAAGGCATTTCGATCCTTTGACATACAGGGAATTCTCCCTCAAGATCCGGAACACAGTCCGAACATGTTCCACATGAGAATCCCAATCCTTGGAGAAGATCAAAATATCCAGATAATAATCAAAAATGTATCCACAAAGTCTTGGAAAATGTCGTTCATGAAGCACTGGAAGACAGAAGGGGCATTAGTGAGCCCAAAAGGCATCACCAGGTACTCAAAATGTCCCTCCGGAGTATTAAACGCCGTCTTCCATTCATCCCCATGCTTAATGCGGATAAGATTATACGCCCCCCTGAGGTCAAGCTTGGTAAACTAGCAAGCACCTTTATCTCTGGAGAATAGATCTGAAATCAGGGGTAACGGATACTGATATTTAATAGTAATTTTGTTGAGGGCACAATAATCAATACAAGGCCTTAATGAACCATCCTTTTTGGCCACGAAAAAAAAACCCAGCACCTAAGGGTGAAGAGGATGGTCTAATATGACCCTTCTCCAACGCCTCCTTAATATAGGATCGCATAGCCTCGTGCTCGGGTACAGATAAATTGAAGAGCCGACCCTTGGGAAATTTACACCCTGGGCTCAGTTCAATTGCACAGTCATAACTCCTATGAGGAGGCAAAGACGCAGACTCATTCTCACTAAATACATCATAAAAGTCCGCCAAATAGTCATGAACATCATGCGACTGAGGAGAGGTGGAAAAAACCGGAGCCTCATTAAGGGCACACCGACAACCCTAACTCACCACAGACACAGATTTCCAATCCAAAACTGGATTATGAATTTGCAACCAGGGAAACCCCAGAACAATGGTATCATGCAAATTATGCAACACCAAAAATCTGCAATTTTCTTGATGGTCTGGGGTGACCCGCATTACCACCTGGGTCCAAAACTGAGGTTTATTTTTCGCCAAAGGAGTGGCATCAATCCCTCTCAAAGGGATAGGCGTCCGCAGAGGTGTCATCGGAAATCCACAACGTTTAGCAAAATCCAAGTCCATTAGGTTCAGGGCTGCTCCCGAATCCACAAAAGCCTTGGCGGAAAATGTGGACAGAGAGCAGATCAGAGTAATTGCCAGAAGAAACTTAGGTTGAACACCACCCACAGAAAACGTGTGTGCAAAACGTTTCTCTCGTTTAGGACAGACAGAAATAATATGCGAGGCATCTCCACAAAAAAAACACAGCTTATTACGCCTTCTGAACTCCTGACGTTGCTCCCTGGACGAAACTCTATCACATTGTATAGGTTCAGACACTTGTTCAACAGGTGGCAACACCTCTCGTGCAGTCCTGCGTTCACGTAAACGCCGATCAACCTGAATGGCTAATGACATAGAATCGTCAAGACCAGAGGGAACAGGAGATCCCACCATAGTATCTTTTACGGCTTCTGACAAACCCTTCCGAAAGAGAGCTGCCAAGGCATTATCATTCCAGGTAGTAAGGACCGCCCACTTTCGGAATTTTTGACAGTACAATTCTGCAGAATCTCGACCCTGGCTTAATGCCAACAGGGTCTTTTCAGCCTGATCAATAGCATTAGGTTCGTCATACAACAACCCCAAGTCTTGAAAAAATGCGTTCACATTAGTCAGAATAGGATCATCTGGTTCCAAAGAAAACGCCCAATCCTGGGGATCGCCACGCAACAAAGAGATGACAATTTTAACGCTGCGCGGAGCTCCCTGACGAGTTAGGCTTCAGGGCAAAAAATAGTTTACAATTATTTTTGAAATTCAAGAATTTAGACCGATCCCCAAAAAACACATCAGGAGTAGGGATCTTTGGTTCAGCAGCATGTGAATGAGCAAGGTAGGTGGAAATTCCCCGCACTTCTGCAGCGAGCTGCTCCACACGATCAGACAATTGCTTTATCTCCATTGAGAGAAAAAAAAAATTCCCCCTACGGCCTCAGAGATATAGAGGAAAAAATAAACACACTTTTTTTTTTTTTTTTTTTTTTTTTTACAATTCTTTCCTGCTATTGAGTACCCTAGGATCTGCGGTATGGCTGGTGATTCTGTTCTGAATGAGTCACTGTAGGAGGCAAAAACAGAAATACTAGCTAAGTCCAGAAAACCAGAGAAGTTGGCAGCTATCGGATTGCAGACCCCTGAACCTATCAACAACAACTAGCAGTAGCCGTGGGGGGTTCCTACGGTGCCCTAGACCCCTCGATCACAGCCGGAGAACTACATAGCCTAAAGACAGAAAGGGAAATCTAAACTGCCCCAGAGCAGACCCCAAAGCAATAGGCAGCCCCCAACATAATGACGGTGAAGCAAGATGAAAAAACACTCACACAGAAAGATAGGCTGAGCAAAGGATGGGGCCCAAGCTAACTAAATAGGACAGGATAGGAAAGCTGCTGTCTGCAATCCGCCAAAAACCCTATCAAAACAAGGGCCAACAGGCTGATAGGGAAAAAGGACCTGAAGACGCTAGGCTTCAAAAAGACTATATCAGCACTCAGGTATTTTCTGAAGACAGAGCAAAAAGGAATTCAACTCACCCTAGCAGGGAATGGCAGAAATTCAGAAAAACATGGCAAAAACAAAACAAAACACAAATGCAAAAAGCAGTGTAGAAAACTTAGCTTTTGAGGAGCAGGAATCAGACTGGTCTCCTAGAATCCCTCAGAGAGATCACCAGCAAGGCAGAAGGGCGTCGGCCGCCTTATATCCAGTCAGCAATTCCCGTCACCCAGTCATCATCATCATACCCAGGTGCTTGGTAATCAGCCTCACTACCTTCCTTCACCAGAAGAGGGAGTTCATCAGACCTCAATGGTGAAGGGGAAAATGAACTCACAACACCGCGCGGAATAATCCGCAGCATGCGCACAGCGTTTTTTTTTTTTAACATAGTCAATAATGGTACTGTACATCACCTGCAGTTCTGCTGCGGATCCGCAGCAGAATCCGCACGGTGTGCACAGAGCCTGAGGGTTCCAGCAGTCGGACGCACAGCAATCAGCAAGTCTCCTATCGTACAGATATGACTTGCCTTACTAATTTTGGGTGAAACCCTTTAATGAAGCTTTTTAGTGGCATTTTTCATGATCGTACAAGTTCATAGCATGCTTTTTTTGGGGTCTTATACTAATGCTGTATCCAGAATATGCAGGTATATACCACTGACCCCAAAAATAAAAAATAGGCCATTAGCAGCAGCCATACAACCAATGTAGCCAATGAATGACGGCAGGATTGACTGACCACTGATGGGCTGCTGTAGTCATATGACTGTAAGAAGAAGTGAGGAGAGCGGTGGAGGTTAAGGGCAGCACAAATGAGGAAGGGCAGGGGTCCACAAAGTGAACATTGTTTTTTTTTCCAGACCTAGAGCCCATTTTTAAAAAGAAGCTTACGACCCCTTTAAAGTGTCTTTTGCTGGTAATGCAGGGGTTAAATGCTATTTAATAGTCAGTGCATGAACCTGCCTATCTCATAGGTACGGCTGAGGAATGGGGCGATGTTACACAGTTAGTTTTGCCTTTTACTCTTTTTTTTTTTTTCCCAGCATACTTGCGTATTTAACCTTGTTACATTGTTTAGAAAAACAATATTTTCCACCGTCCGGCTAATAAATGGCCAAAGTCCAGGTGCCCACACAGTCCCAGATGTACATTACATGCACACATCTGGTGTTCACTGGGAAACCATTAGTTCCTGGACCTTCGCCTGACCAGGTTACTGGAAGGCGAGGGACACATAGGGCCAAAAATAATGTTTTATTACCCTGTGTCTTAGAGACGAAAGGGAATAGAAGCAGGAACGCGAGAGAAAGAAGACGATGCTTGTCAAAAAAGGTATATAGGAATACCAGCTTACTTTGTCTCATCCAAGAGAAACAGGACGATTATGCTAGTTACACTTTGATCAAACTCTGATCTGAGTTTGATCAGAGTGTCATCCAATTTTATCGGGTGGGAAGAAGTGGCTGTAGATCTAATAGGGGAGTAAAAGTTGTTTTGATGATCTTTGGGAGCTATACGGCGGCTATGGTACGTCACAGGTCACATAGCCAACGATCACTGTATACCGCTGCTACATCCCAGCATAGTGCAAGTGATTGGGGTTGCATTGTGACCACCAGAGCATTGCCACCCTGACAAGCAAGTCACAAAAATATTCAACCACATTATGCTGCAGTGTAGCAAAGTGTAGCCCCTTGACTAAGGAATTAGTTATTTTCTAAGTCGCCTTGATCTGGTGTGTGTAATTCAATCATTTTTCATTAGGGGGCAGCATTGATCTTTATAGGTAAAAGACAAATAAATACATATGGCTTCTCCCTGTGAAAGTCTCGGAGAAGCCAAAAGTGTAGTAGTACATGTGCCGAGTTTATGTATATTAGTGACTCGCACATGTTAGACATTATTTGCGAAGGAAAGTTTAAAAACAAACAAGCAAAAAAAAGCATGACGCTTATTACAATATTTCCTAATTTTCCCTTCAGACTCCCTGATAAATAACCTGTGCAGGTGCAGAGCTGACAGGTGTCGGTATGACTTATGTTGGGTAGGGAGCGCACCAGATGTAGGTTTACACTTGTGCTCAGACTTCTGCTCTGGCGGACGGAATACTGTAAGGCTGCAGCCGATCAGCAGCTGCTGATTACCTGCAGTGGTCACATGACCTAACAATGGAGGAACAGCATCAATCCGAGAGGTAAGTATATGTTTGTTTTTTATATCAAGAGGGGCAGTCTAGCTGCTAAGAAGGGATTGTCCACTTTACGATTACTGAATATATGAAGAATACTTTGGTCTCAATTCAAATTTTTATTGTATCCCATGTTTGTAATATACATCATTCATATTCACAGGGCTCCATTTTCCTGATGGAGACCATAATGTTGTGAATTCTCTTTCTGGGCTCCCTCTGGTGGTTACTGGAGGTAGTGGAGCTGGTCAGATTGACAGAGGCTTGCCACCTGATAATGATGATGACGATTGGAGATCTGGGGTTTCTGACTGGTGTATTTAAGACAGCTGACTTCCTTCAATCCCTGCTGGTGATTTTCTTCCTGTGCCTTCTGAGGTCTGATGTCTCCTGCTCTGTTCCTGCATGGTTCAGCTATGTGGTTCATTTGCTATTCTTTTTGCATTTGATCTGGTTTTGTCTATCTCTGCTTTGTGTGGGTCAGCTTGCTCCTGCTGGGGCTGTGCTGGATCACCGCCCATATGTTACTGCTTGTGTCAGTTTGTTTTGTCCCCTGTTATATTGGTCTCTTTTTGCTTTGCTTTCAGTATAAACCAGAGTGCTGATATAGTGGGGGCGAAGTTGTGTGACTTCAGTGTTTTTTGTGCATCAGACGTGTTGGATTTTTCAGGGTTTTTGCGTGATTGCAGACAGTGTCTTTCCTTTCCTGTCTTGTCTAGTCAATTTGGGCCCCATCATTTGCTCAGTCTATTTTTCTGCCTGCGTTTGTGTTTTCATCTTGTCTCGCCGACAATATATGTTTGGGGGCTATCTATTCCTTTGGGGTCTGCTCCGGGCCAATTTAGATTTCACCTTTCTTGCTTTAGGCTGAGTTAGTTCTCCGGTTGTGCCGAGGTGTCTAGGGCATCGTAGGTACACTCCACGGCTACTGCTAGTTGTGTTGATAGGATCAGGGGTCTGCATTCCGCTTAGTTACCAACCTTTCCGGTTTTCTGTGGCTTAGCCTGGTCCTGCTATCCTCCTCGGTGACCCATTCATAACACCATAATGTGTCCTTTTGTCCTCTAACGTGCATTGAATAGGGCCGATACTCATATGGATCTGTGAGAATTCGGGGGACACCAAAAGCAACAGGGTCTTATCCGTTGAATAGATGAGTCTAGGTTAGAGATGTACACGTTTTCTCACCTTTTGGGGTTGTTAAAATCCACAACTTAGGAATCAAGATGTGACAGCTGCAGCAGTATCCTCAGGTCGGGAAATCCCACCGTGTAGACCGATAAATGGGAAACTAGAAGTAGCAGTCTGCGCTGGGTTATAAAAAATCTACCGGAAGCAATGACGGATTTAAGCCAAGCATTTTATTCTCAATGCGTTTCTAAGTTGAACCAACTTCATCAGGAGAAGCGATCAGGGAGTCCCTGATGAAGTAGGACGATACCTCTGAAACGCGTACAATCGCTTAGTATTCCTTTTTGCCCATGGGTGCACCCGTAGTAAGTGACGTCACATTGTCTGGAAGCTGCAATTTTTTTCTTTGGCGTGCTTGCACCAGTGCTGCTAGCCGGAGCATCACATGAAACATTATAGTACAGACCTCGGAACTTCACGGACTCCTCTATTTTCGAATGAATGCAGAATCCACCGATTCAGCGATCTGACACACAGTGCCAACGTGCTTCATCCTATTAGGATGGCGGGAGAGCTTGTGCATATCTTATATAGAAGTGAAAAGTAAACAAGGGTATTGAGAACAAAAGATGAGAAGATGACTGGTGCCACTGGTTGCGGTGTTTCTCGCCAAAGGAAAATCGGAAGGTTAAAGCCCCGAAAGTGAAGGGGTACACATTGGAAAGTCAAAGGTATCGCAATACTGAATGTCAAATCAAATCTAATATGTTTCATTAGGATGGGAATCAGAAGAGCGCAGTTAACCAGAGGATGTCAGGATGAAGAGTCCTATAAATGGAGATGGGGTGTGAGGGTTAATATAAAAGGTAGTGGAGAGTACAAACAAATTACAGGTCCTTACGGTTTACAGAAAGAGCATGTCTTTGCTCTTTCAGTAGAGTGTTAAGTCTGGAAATCAGATCATGGAGAGCCAAGCAAGGTGTTGGAAGAAAGGAAATGAGTCATGTGCCTGTATGTGAGAAAAACCTGGAGGAGGCTCCATAGGAAACTACAGAAGGTCATCAGGTCATGACATTTTTTTAAATAAATTAAGAGAATTTGTCAAAGAACAAGCTATTTCAACCTAGTGAATTGTCCGATGGACACTGACACAAAAATGGGCACCAAATGGTCGAGCAAAAAACCACTCCATTTGAAGGTAACTTTTGAGACGAAGATGCTTTCTTAAGTTAAAAAGTTTTCTGCTGTCATTGGACCTGATCATTCCCAAGTTAAAAAGTTATACCCTTATTCATGGGCCTGACCATTGAGGACCCCAGAGATCTTATGAACAGGGATCAAGATCACTGATGAGTAATCACATGATCCAACACATATATTCCTTGTTGGTGTTGTTCTTCACGAATGTGGGGGCCTCACAATTTCTTAGACTCTTTTCTCTGTTTAAATTATAAATCTTTGAGACATTTTTTCCAATTTTATTTATTTTGTTGTTTAATATTTGGATCCAGAAACATAGTGTTCATATTACAACTGCAAGAAACAAACTTATCATGGATCTACTCAGCAAAAACGGACACTAAAATATGGACACTTAAACATGGTCACATTAGGACTACAACAGACCCTTAATGGTATATTCACATCTTGTTGGGTGTGCACATACAGTGTCTATGGCAGGAAAGACTTGTCAATTACGCCAGTTGTATACATAGACTTCCAATGAACAGATGTCTTCACCGTGGACGTGTACAATTAGTGCAAACTCATAAGTTATTAAAGGGGAGTTTTTGTTTTTCGTCTGGGTTCACTTACTTGTTTTGTACTTCTGTTCTCTGCTTTTCTTTAGCCAAAACATTTCAGTTTGTAAACGCAGCTCTTGGACATTATTAGATTTTTTTTTGCCTTTTTAGGAAGCAGAAATTAACTATTTATAAAATGTTAATATGAACAATGCCGTCTGTCGAAGATGCATGGCGGCTCTTAAAGGGAATTCGCTTAACGTGCAGAAATGCTTCTTAATTTGAGTTACTATTAGCCAGCAATATATATCCTATTTTTCAGACTATGAGACACACCTGACTATAAAATGCTCCCAGGTTTAAATATCAGGAAATAGAGAAAAAAAATTCATACCCAACAAAAACTTTTCTTATGGTATACGGAAGAGTATTAATAATATTGCTAAGTTTGGCTTTCACAAGCAATGGTCTTATTGCGATGTGGCTCAGTATGATAGGGAAGACATTTCCTTGTGCAATCAATTTTTAATTAAAATATCCAAAAAGTTTTGTACAATTTTCTTTTTAAACTTGATAGTGGATCACTTTAGTGGTCTTTTCTGTTTTGTTGAAAGGCAGGAGTACTCTGCTCGCACTTTAGACAAAATTTATTCTTGGGGAAGAGTCAGATGGCCAAATAACTTGAGGATCATAACGCAATGCTCAGACTGGCCAGCGGCTCTCCCGACCTGATCGTGACAGCATGTATTTCTTTGCAGCTGTCACGCCCGGGTGTAGAGAGCTGTCGGCCAGCCTGAGCATTACATTGTACGGGTAGTCTGAGCTGTACGGGTGCCTGACTCTTAGTAGGCAGTTACTGATCACTGGGGATCTGCTCACTAAGTAGTTAACATTGTTTTGATAAAAAAACAAAAGCCATCACTTCAAGGTGATCCTACTCGGGACGGTCCTAACCTCTAGTAATAAAACCTTACTATTTGTCAAATGACATAAATGTGAAAAGTGACCATCCCAAGTAGGGTCACCTTGTCGTGGTGGCATTGTTTTTATATTTTTTTAACAAAACAAGGTTAACTAATCACCCTATGTTATTTTCATGCACTATTGCTATTTATTCACTTACTGAAGGGTATTTGCTCATTTTGTTATCTTAGGGTTTGTAAGTAAGATGAGAGCAGCATGATGTAGGGGCTGACACCCTGACTCTAGTGATGTATCACTTGCTGGGCTACTTGCTGTCATTTTGATAGAATCACATTGTTCTCTGTTGCAGATCTAGCAGAGCTCGAATGCTGAGCTCTGCATACCCGCCCACACCACTGATTGGCAGATTTCTGTGTACACTGTATATTGACAGAAAGCTGCCAGTCAGTGGCGGAGATGTGATTGGACCAAGAGGCACGAGACATGTAGTCCTGTTGTAATAATCTCCTGCTGAAAAAACACTGATTGTATTGAAGCAGGAACACACAGCCTAGTAAGAGATACATTTCTGGAATCAGAGTATATGCCCCTACATAATGCTGCTGTTGGATTACATACCAAAACATGCTGACAAATTCCCCTTAACCCCTTAGTGACATAGCTAATTTTGTACTTAATTACCAAGCCAATTTTTACAATTCTGACCACTGTCACTCTATGATGTTACAGCTCTGTAACGCTTCAACGGATCCCATTGATTCTGAGATTATTTTTTGTGACATATTGTACTTCATGTTAGTGGAAAAATTTATTCAATATGATTTGCATTTATTTCTGAAAAAAATGGAAATTTGGCAAAAATGTTGAAAATTTTGCAATTTTCAAACTTTTTATTTTTGTGCCCTTAAATCAGAAAGTCATATCGCACAAAATAGTTAATAAATAGCATTTCCCACATGTCTACTTTACATCAGAACAATTTTGGAAGCAGAATTTTTTTTTTGTTAGGACATTATAAGGGTTAAAAGTTAACCAGTGCTTTCTCATTTTTCCAACTAAATTTACAAAACCTTTTTTTTAGGGACCACCTCACATTTGAACTGAGTTTGGGGGGGGGGGGGCATATGACAGAACATCCCCAAAAGTGACACCATTCTAAAAACTGCACCCCTCGAGGTAGTCAAAACCACATTCAAGAAGTTTAGTGACCCTTCAGGTGCTTCATGAGAACCAAAGCAATGTGGAAGATAAAAATGAACAATTTACTTTCTTCACAAAAATTTTTCTTTAGACACAATTTTTATTTTAACAAGGGTAACAAGAGAAAATGGACCACAAAATTTGTTGTGAAACTTTTCGTGAGTACACCGTTACGCTGTATGTGGGGGAAAGCCACTGTTTGGGTGCATGGCAGGGCTCAGAAGGGAGGGAGCACAGTTTCACTTTTTTAAACCAAAATTGGCTGGAATCAATTGGCGTGTGCCAGGTCGTGTTTGGAGACCCCCTGAAGTACCTAAACAGTGGAAACCCCCAATTCTAACCCCAACCCTAGCACAGCCCTACCCCTGACCCTAATTCCAACCCTAACCACAACCCCAACTCCAACACCACCCTAACCTCAACACCCCAACCGTAAGCCCAACACAACCCTAACCCCCACACCACAACTGTAACCCCCATATCACAACCGTAACCCCAACAAAAAACCCTAACCCTAACCCTAGCTTTAACACCAACCCTAACCCTAATGGAAAAATGGAAATAAATCCTTTTTTTATTTTATTATTTTTACCTAACTAAGGGGGTGATAAAGCGGGGATGAGTTACTATTTTTTTTTATTTTGATCACTGTGATAGTGTCTATCACAGTGATCAAAATGAACCAATAAGAAAAATCTCCTATTGTTGCTGGTTGCTGGCCGGCACATCTTGGCGGTTGCACTGCGCATGCGCCCGACATTTTCTTTCAGGAAGAAGGAGCCAATAGCCAGGGGACAGAGCCTGAGGGTCCAGGTACACCGGAGGTACTGGGGTGGGCTCAGGGGACCCCATTTCTCTCTTCTCTGGTATGTTAGATCATATCAGAGGAGAGAGAAATATATGGGAAATCTGACTTTTTTTTTTTTTTTTGCAGTCGCCGTTATTCAGTGAATAACAGCGATCACAACACTGGGGACGGTAAAAACCAACCCCAATCATGTTCTCCGGGGTCTCGGCTACCCCCGGTAGCCTAGACCCTGGAGATTTTCCGATGCTGGGGGGCGCTATTACCTTATTTCTCAGCGCCGATAAAAGCAGTGCTGATGAATATGTATCCTTAACTGCTGCTGTTAAAAGGCCTATCGGCGGTCATTAAGGGGTAAAGATGCCACCTTTCTCCCAAGACATAATCCATATTCTGAGGACATGAATGCGAAGTACAGAATCAATACAAAAAGGCAGACTATTAGAGGAAAAACTTGGTACCAATGGGCACTGCTGTGAGCGTGATCAGAGTGTCGTTTTACTGTGATCCGATTCTCTCATACTTGAATCGGATCACAGATGCGGAGAAAATGGAGAACTTAATTTCTCCTCCATTCTGTGAGTCGGCATATAACTGAAGTGAGTGGCGTCGGATATACCCTTTAAATATTAAAGTGTACCACCAGTGAAAAATAATAACTTTAGATTCTAATGTACAATCACCTTTACAGAGCCTTTGCCTTGAACACTTACCACCTTCTCCTCTCTCTTCTTCCAGTTGATGTCTACACACTACTTGACTCAGTGCTGTTGTTGCAGTAATCACAGGACTTTCATAGGAAGCAGGTTTCATCTTCAGACCCACAAACCGCTTTTAACTCCATCTGGCTATTTTATCCAAGTTATATAGCTATATTTCTATCAATCATTTTTTTCTATTCTGCCCCTTATTCCAGTAGATGTAGGTAGGCTGCAAGAAAGCTTCTAAATAGCTCATTTATTATTTCTAGATTAGAAACCCGAACTTTCACGTTCCAGGATGACTGAAGGAACACCTCAACATTCATAGTACAAATATAATATCAATATCAGGTTTCTGTGTTCTTAGGAAATACTGTTGTTACAGCTGACTGTACTTGAATTGCATTAATTTACCAATGATTTTACTTTTCTATAAGCTGGTCACATTAATATGATATTTCTATTTTTTTTTTCTACAGTGTTATATTAATATTTGTAATTTTATTGCACTTCTATTATTTCAGGGAACCACATGCCGGTGCCATATTCATCCGAACCGTCCCTCAGGAACCCCCACGTAATTGAAGGTATGGTGGAGTGGTTACATGTTTGGTGTTAACCACACAAGTGTGTGGCTTTAGTTTTAGCCGCTGATGCTTGTACTCACTGTGTGTTCTGAAAAGGCAATCATTTAATCCCACGTTTCTTTGCGGAATTAACCATATTTGCTATAATCATTGGAAACAGTATTAACCAAGGCTCTTCTTTCCACTTGAGACTACATAATACTAGATGTAACTAGCGTATGTTTTCGGGCTGAATTTGCAACTATTTAATGTATTTTAATCTAGGCCTAAAAGTTGTATTAAAATGAAACTATGGTAACCATACAAAGTCTATATACTGTCTGTATTTGAAGGTCAAAATGTTATGGTCATTTCCACAACCCAAAGTATGGCAGTAGACGCTCCAAACCCAAAACATTGGTGTCATTTCTACAACCTAAAGCATGGCAGTAAACGATCCAAAACCAAAATGTTGGTGTCGCTCCAAAACGTTGGTGTCAGTTCTACGACCCAAAAATAGCAGAGGATGTTGCAAGACGTGGGTGTCATTTCTACAGCCCAAAAATGGCAGTGAACATTCGAAAACTGTGTCAGTTCTAGAACCCCCAAAAATGCCAGCATTGGTGCTAGAAATAGAATCATATAATAGAATCGTAGAGTTGGAAGGGACCTCCTGGGCCATCTGGTCCAACCCCTTGCTCAAAGCAGGATTTGCCAAATCATCCAAGACAGATGTCTGTCCAGCCTCTGTTTGAAGACTTCTATTGAAGGAGAACTCACCACCTCCCGTGGCAGCCTGTTCCACTCATTGATCACTCTGTAAAAAATTTTTTTCTTATATCTAATCTGTGTCTCCTCCCATTCAGTTTCATCCCATTGCTTCTAGTCTTTCCTTGTGCAAATGAGAATAAAGATGATCCTTCTACAATGTGACAGCTCTTGAGATATTTGTAGACAGCTATTAAGTCTCCTCTCAGTCTTCTCTTCTGCAAGCTAAACATTCCCAAATCCTGCAACCTTTCCTCATAAGACAGGGTTTGCAGACCGGTCAAATTCAAATTCAAAGAAGCTTTATTGGCAGGACTAAATACACATTAGTTTTGCCAAAGCAAGTACACAAAAGGGAATAATGATAGGGACTGTAGGGATGTTGGGTAGGGGCTGTAGGAAAGGTGGATAGGGGCAGATCCAGGATGGGGCTATAGAAGTCCATAGCATAGGGAATGTGGATAAGGGGATGGGGCAGATCCAGGATGGGGCTATAGAAGTCCATGGCATAGGGAAGGTGGATGGGGGCAGATCCAGGATGAGGGCTGTAAGAGGAATGGATGGGGCAGATCCAGGATGGGGCTATAGAGGTCCATGGCATAGGGAAGGTGGATGGGGGATGAGGGCAGATCCAGGGTGGGGCCATAGAAGTCCATGGCATAGGGAAGGTGGATGGGGGGATGGGGCAGATCCAGTGTGGGGGCCATAGAAGTCCATAGCATATCATAATTCTCTTTCTCGCAGTCTATGACATTCACTCACATATTGCGCTGCTATCGCCACTGCTCTCTCTTCTTCCCCCAGCAGGATATATGTTTTCTCTTCCTCCTTCATGGTGTTGAAATCCGGGAAGAGATGTGAGAGTCTCCTGAAGTGAGTGGCCCTCACTGCTGAGTATTTGGAGCAGTATAGCAGGAAGTGGGTCTCATCCTCCAGGGCCTCCTGGTCACAGTGTTGGCACAGTCTTTCCTCCCTGGGCTTGTAGATCTGCCTGTGTCGGCCGGATTCGATGGCCAGACTGTGGGCACTGAGTCTATATCAGCTCAGGATCTTGCGGTCTCTGGGGTCTGGGAGTTTCTCCAGGTATGGGGCCAGTCTGTAGTCTCTCTGTAGACTCCGGTACATGGTCAGTTTCTGTGAGCTGATGATGTCGTTCTTCCAGTCACTTACGTACCTCTCCTGGCCTTCGTCTACCATGTTCCTGATTCCATACAAAAATGGTGGGGGGAACAAGAGGCGCAATAGTGCCCTATCACTAGTGACACTAGAAGTATGAGCGGTATAATACAGTTCCACTCACCTATTCCAGTTGTGTAACCCACAACTGGCTTGAGAGCATATCACAGAATCAGCTGCTGCAGGACCTCCACCAACCACTCGCACGTGGAAAAACCTTCAGAAAGTTGTGGGAAGCAGGGTGTGTTACAGTCCGCGCTGCCGAGATTCACAAATCACCTGGGATGCAAGATGTTGTAGCAGTGTACTCCTTTATTTCCTCCTACGCGTTTCGGCGCCCTTCCTGGCACCTTCCTCAGGAAGGTGCCAGGAAGGGCGCCGAAACGCGTAGGAGGAAATAAAGGAGTACACTGCTACAACATCTTGCATCCCAGGTGATTTGTGAATTTCCTCCTACGCGTTTCGGCGCCCTTCCTGGCACCTTCCTGAGGAAGGTGCCAGGAAGGGCGCCGAAACGCGTAGGAGGAAATAAAGGAGTACACTGCTACAACATCTTGCATCCCAGGTGATTTGTGAATCTCGGCAGCGCGGACTGTAACACACCCTGCTTCCCACAACTTTCTGAATGTTCCTGATTCTGGCTTTTGTCAGGTTGCTGTGATTGGTGTTCTGGTCAGGTTGGGTTTGGGTGGGCTGTTCCGAGCGTCCTGGTTTTTCTGTTTCACCTACATGTGTCAGGGCTTTATGGTCATGGGAGCTTGGATTGCTCCTACGTAGGTGAGCCCGGAATGACAGTGCCCTCTTTAGAACCGTTAGGTGTAGAGGGAATCTGCCCAGCTCGGCCCGACAAGCACTGTTGAGGGGGCTCCGATGGACTTGGGAGAATGTCACCATTCTGGTAGCTCTTTTCTGAACTTGCTCCAGTTTGTTGATGTCTTTTTTTAAAATGTGGCCCCCAAAACTGGACAAAGTATTCCAGATGAGGTCTGACCAAAGAGAGGAGTAGAGGGCAATAATAACTTCACGTGATCTAGACAGTATGCTTCTGTTAATACATCCTAGAATTGCATTTGCCTTTCTTGCTGCTGCATCACACTGTTGACTCATATTCAGTCTGTAATTTATTAGTCTCTCCTCTCAAGACAGTTCTATGTGACCCCTCTAGGCTCTCAACAAAAATCAATTCTAGAACAATCACCCCCACTACACACACACACAGTCAGTGGCAATTCAAGATCCCCACTCCTGTACCCCCTCACAAAAAGGCTCCACTCTATAACCCCAAAAAGCAATTGTCTGTTCTAGAACACAGCAAATGTAACTGCTGGAAATTTCTCCCCCACTGTCCCAAAAGTCAGAGGCAGATCTAGGTGATCCTCCCCATAAAAAAGGTCAGATCTTAAACAAACATCCCTTACACACTCACAGAGTGGCAATCTAGAAACGTTTCCACCCCCCACCAACACCACCAAAAACATTAAGTTCTAGAACCCATAATTTTTCACTGACACTTTTAGGGCCCCAAAATTAAATTTTCCAGTCCTAGAATCATTATTATTATTATTATTTTTCATTCTCCAGTTCTATAACACATCGATCCAAAAAAAAAAACCCAAAAACGTTTCAGAAATCTCAAAATCCCAACATTGCTGTTGTCCCTAATAATCTGTCTACCATAGCGAGCAAGTTGCAAAAAGTGTCCATATCTCTTACACGGCCCTGGAGAAACGAGGTGCAGCCCTGGTTGTTCCTGTCGCTTTTTTAAGGGGTGGTTAAAGCCAATGGATGACCCCTTTCTTCATACCGTACGGTATTATTTATGTGTCCCGGTAGGGAATCGACTCAACAGTCATGGATAGAACTTTGCAGGGGATGGCGATACAAGATCCTTCTATCCCGAGTGTCTAAAGCTGGCGCCTTGATGTGAGACCCATTTTGAGTTTGGTTCTGGACCCCACTTTTGTCACTTTATGCCTCTGGTGTGCTGCACTAATTATACCCCGGCTATATATTCACGCGTCCATACAATATACTATTGAGAAACCCGCCGCCCTTAGTGTTCTGATACCTGCATTCGCTCCTTCATAACTTGCATCTAATATGACATTGTTGTGTCTGGGACCAGCACCTCTAGACTTGGCATCAGACCAGGCGATATTGTACTGGCACGTGCCCTTCTATATTTGCTATTAGACGTAGTAATATTACACCAAGCACTGAACTTTCTGGCTTCCCACCAGGTATACCCAACACTTTCCTTGTGCATTTAGGCCTGCAGTCAGACATGGCTGTATTATAGCTGGCATTGGGACTTTTATAATTGCCAAACAATCTTTCTAATATATCGTCTAAAGTTAATGAAAGCCTCTTAATGTGTCCTGGATATAAGAATATGGTGATGGTAAAATACATTAAAAAAATGCCACAACGTATGACCATAACCCAAACCTACGTTTTATTCCAGGACCTCTTTTTTATGTTATAGGGGGGGGAGAGGGCATGAAATTACAAGTGACTGCAACAGCACGCTACACAGGGATTTGTTTATATTCTGTAACCGTTGGAAACACATAGTTGTGCATTGGAGCTGCTATACACAAAACAGTAGAAGACTTTTAATCAAGTTTTTTTGCTGGTCTATATTTTATTTCCCATTTTTAGGCTGGCCATACACTTGAGATTACTGTCGGCTGGAAGGCAGCTATACTTCCCAACTTCCCCTTGGAGATTAGCGTCCGGGGTCATCATTGGGGAGAGAAGAGAAAGCCGCGGCCAGACGTGTCTACCCTGACAATACAGGGTTCAGCCGTTGAGATACCAGCAGCCCGATCTTTCTTTCCTTCAGCATCATCAGTCGGCAGGTCCCCATACACATCATGCTGATAGTCAGCTGCGCCTGTTATATTTGTTGGGTTTGCCCAACTTTTATCTAATGTGTATGAGGATCATTAGATACATTGAATCAATTACATAGAAACAGGTGGACATACCCTTTAATATTATTTTTAAAGAGTTATTCTCAATATAATCATTGGGAACATCGACGAACCTGAGAATGGGCCCCCGAAATGTATGTTCAGCACCTTTGCATTAGTTTTCTCTGGGCATCCGGTAAATAATCAGGTAGGGCATTTCAGAACCCCATTCTAGTGGTCGGAGAGGGTCCTAGCGATCCGATGGGTTTGGATAGGTAATGATATAATGATATTGAGAATGGCTCATGGAGCTTGGCAGAGGAAATGGTAGAGCCCAGCTGTCATTTATTTTTCCCTTATATTTCCAGGAGGAATAACAGAGGAACTAATGAAACACATTTCTAATAAAATGTGCTCTGGCGTTCTTATTTAATAAGAAATCCAAGTATTCACTATAGCAGGCAGGTTAGGAGCGCGGAGCGATCCTCTTTAATTGCGCCTGCGCCCTCTGAAATGTATACTCCCTAAATGTCCTCAATATTCCCATTGTTTCACCTGCGTTTCCACAGGAAAATTTAAAAGTTGTGACCTTTTAAGAGTTCATTGGGGACAGCTTAGAGAAGCCTTCTTGTCAATGAAAAGTGATCCGTAGATGGGAGAGCAGCGTACAGCAACTGGCATATTGTGGCGGGGGATTAGCGGAGGGCAGATTAGGGCAGCGATTGGCAGAGGGAGGGAGGGAATCCTGAGAAAACAATGTTTCTTAGGGGCTGTGGGAATGACTGATGCCGAGAGGGTGAATGAGTCTTTGATGAGAGGTACAAGCTCTGGAGACTGAAAGAAGTCATGAAGATCAGAGAGAAGGAAGGGGTGAGGCTGCCTGCGTGTGCCAGGAATGTGGCTGCCTATAACATTTAATACTATATAAGGAGACAGCAAGTAAGGCCAGAGATGGGACGAGCGCTGGCATTTCGGAAAGGGGGGAGAAGAACACCCATTCTGCTCGACTGAATCCAGCAATGTGACAAGTTGTTTATATTTAACCACTAGCGCACCAGGACCATGTCTGGAAATCTGCTTGCAAACGTCTCTTGCAAAAAGCAGAGCCAGCCTAAACTAAGCCTCATAGAAACCTTTGGGATGTGTCCAAAGAGGAAGACGTATGTGGCACGTGACAGCAGGGGAGCCGCAGATGCAAGAAGATAAGCTACCAGCTCAGTAGGCACATATAGATGTAACCCAAGCCTATCACCTCCTGTCTGCATGGTCAGAACTGCACTGGTAGCATCAAAAGTACTACTTCTACAAACAACTATTCTTGTTTAACCCCTTAAAGTATTGTTATCTCCAAGATCCTCTCCCAATATGTAGTAGGTGGAATAATAATAATAACATTAGCAAATACTCCCAATTAGAAATGTATATAGTTCTTCTGATTGTCGCTTACCCCAGGTGCAGGGCATTGCAGTATCTTTGGTATCCATGATTATGGCCACTTAAATAGTGACAGTTAGCTATCTGTTAGTGGTCGTAACCATGGATACCTAAGCTGCACATGGGGTAAGCGACATAGCGAAGCAGGAGAACTATACTACGTTTCTAGTTGGAGGTATTTGCTAATATAATTATTATTATTACTACACATGCAGAAACATAGACACATGCAGACACGTTCACATAAACATATGCAGAAATATACACACATGGAGACACGCAGAAATATACACACATGCAGACACACGCAAAAACATACACGCATGCAGAGAGACACAAGCAGAAACATACATACGCAGAAGCATACACACATGCAGACACTCACTCACATAGAAACATACACACACATGCCGAAACAAACGCACGCACTCACACCCGTAAAAACATACACACACCGAAACATACACATAGGCAAACACATACGCAGAAACATACACACATGCAGAAAAATACACACACGTAGAAAAATACATTCAGACACACATGCGCAGAAACATATGCACATGCAGACACACGCAGAAACATACACACATTCAGACACATTTACACACGCAGAAACATACACATGCAGACACATACACACATGCAGACACATGCGCACATAAACATGTACACACATAAGCATACAATCACATACACACAATCATGCACATATACATTTGTGCTCTAAAGTTTGCATACCCCGGCAGAATTTTTGCTATCTTGGCCTTTTTTCAGAGAATATGAATGATAACACCAAAACTTATTCTCCACTCATGGTTAGTGGTTGGGTGAAGCCATTTATTGTCAAACTACTGTGTTTTCGCTCTTTAAATCATAATGACAACGCAAAACATTCAAATGACCATGATCAGCAGTTTACATACCTTGGTGATTTTGGCCTGATAACATGCACAGAAGTTGACACAAATGGGTTTGAATGGCTACTAAAGGTAACATCCTCACCTGTGACCTGTTTGCTTGTAATCAGTGTGTGTGCATAAAATCTGAGTGAGTTTCTCGGATCCAGACAGACTCTTGCATCTTTCATCCAGCCACTGACATTTCTGGATTGTGAGTCATGGGGAAAGCAAAAGAATTGTCAATGGATCTACAGAAGAAGGTAGTTGAACTGTATAAAACAGGAAAGGAATACAAAAACATATTCAAGGAATTGATAATGCCAGTGAGCAGCATTCAAACTGTGATTAACAAGTGGAAAATCAGGGTCTCTGTAAAAACAAAACAACGGTCAGTTAGACCAACAAAATTTTTGTCTACAACTGCCAGGAAAATTATTCAGGATGCAAAGAAAAATCCACAAATAACATCAGCTGAAATACTAGACTCTCTGAAAACTAGCAGTGTTGCTGTTTCAAGATGCACAGTAAGGAGGCCCTTGTAGAGAAATGGGCTGCATGGTCGAGCCACCAAAAGAAAGCCATTACTGTGCAAATGCCACAAAGCATCTCGCCTACAGTACACAAAATAGCACAGAGACAAGCCTCAAAACTCCAAGGTAGTTTGGAGTGATGATACCAAAATTGAACTTTTTGGTCACAACCATAAACGTCACATTTGGAGAGAGGTCAACAAGCCTTATGATGAAAGGAGCATCATTCCTACTGTAAAGCACTGAGGATGTTTTGGGGATGTGTGAGCTACAAAGGCACTGGAAACTTGGTCAAAGTTGAAGGAAAGTCAGCACGTTATCAGAAAATACTGGAGGCAATTTTTCAATCATCAGTCCAGAAGCTGCGCGTGGGACGTACTTGGATGTTCCAACATGATAACGATCCAAAACACAAGGCCAAGTCGACCTGTCATTGGCTACAGCAGAACAAAGTGAAGGTTCTGGAGTGGCCATCTCAGTCTCCTGACCTCAATATCATTGAGCCACTCTGGGGAGATCTCAACCGCGCAGTTCATGCTAGATAGCCCAGGAATTTACAGGAACTGGAGGCTTTTTGCCAAGAAGAGTAGACAGCTTTACCATCTGAGAAAATAAAGAACCTCATCCATAACTGCCACAAAAGACTTCAAGCTGTCATTGATGTTAGAGGGGGCAATCCACAGTATTAAGAAATGGGGTATGTGAACTTTTAAGCAAGGTCATTTGATGTTTTGGGTTGTCATTATGATTTAAAAAGAGAAAACACAGTAGTTTGACAATAAATGGCTTCACCCAACCACTAACCTTGAGTGGAGAAAAAGTTTTGGTGTTATCATTCATGTTCTCTAAAAAAAAGGCCAAGAAAGCAAAAATTCTACCGGGGTATGTAAACTTTTGAGCACAACTGTATACACACATTGAAACACATGCAGACACATGTACACACTTTCGCATACACACACATAAAAACATATACAGATATACATACATAGGCATACATACACAGACACGTAAAAATATACATACACATATACTTACATACACAAACATAACCATACACACATGTACACTCACACATATACACGTACACTCACGGAAATTCTCACATGTGCATACTCAAACCCATCAAGTATACAGGAAAGATCGTATGAGATCGTCGTCTTGGGAAAGGCAGGTCTCCTGGGGGCCACATATCAGCTACATGAGGGATGCATGTAGCCCTCGGGCCGCCAGATATTGTACATATGGGGGACATTATAATGACTACTGATACTATTTTGAGTACTGGGTAGGGGTGGGGGAGATGCCATCAACCCAAATAGTGCCCTATATTATGGTAAAACTCTGGGTTATACTGTTATGACTACTACCCCAAGTTGCACCACAGATGGCATCCTATCAGCCACACTTACATTTTGTGTGGGATTTTCTCACTCTTCCCATACATGTTGTATGGCCAAGTCTCCGCTGAGTTTATTTGGTCTGGGGTGTAAGCTCTGCGGGGCCGGGAACGACTATTTCCTCTTGAAGCTGCAGAATGAATCCCCTTCCATTGTCCCCCTATATCACACGTATAATGGCGGCGCTGTATAAATAAGCTTCACATACGGTGGAAGATCGCTGCGATCGCTCCATGGCATGAAGGTGACTCTCCCCTTATGTCAAGGCAACAAGTCTGTCCTCATCCACAACTGAAATAACACGGGAAGGCCGTGTAGCGACACAATGGTGGAATTCATCCAGCCGCCGTTTATTTTCTTACTTGTCACTAATTTCTTACAGAGGAGTTGGATTATAGCGACATATATGGATTGTTACCCCCATCGTCTGTATTAGGAATAGATGCGTGTTTTATACCACGGGATGGGGGGTATGCTTGCTCCCTGCATTGTATCAGGACCCATCACAGCAGCTCCAGCTTCTTCAAGAACTAGGAATGGGATCACCACCCTCACCATGTACAGAATTACACTGCGGCCACGCTGGGGGTTGTAGTGTATTTTTTATAGAGTATGACAGGATTGTTCTATGATCATGTCTAGTGGTCGGTCATGTTGGAAGTTGTAGTGTCCTATGTATAGAAGATGATAGACTTGTAGTATGTCCTGTTCAGTGGTTTGGGCATGTTGGGAGTTGTAGGGTTTTGTCTAGATAGGATAATAGAATTGCATTTTGTTGTGTTGGGAGTTGTATTATATAGAGTATAATAATATAATCTTGCTCTGCAGTAGTCGGACATGATGGGAGGTCTAGTGTACTAGACTATTACATCATTGTAATTTGTTTTTTCAGTGGCTACTTTATGTTGGGAGTTGTAGTCTTCTATGCAAAAGTATAATAGCATTGCTTTATGTTTTGTTCAGTGGTCGGGGCATGCTGGGAGCTGTAGTCTTCTATGCATAACGTATAATAGCATTGCTTTATGTTTTGTTCAGTGGTCGGGGCATGCTGGGAGCTGTAGTCTTCTATGCATAATGTATAATAGCATTGCTTTATGTTTTGTTCAGTGGTTGGGGCATGCTGGGAGTTGTAGTTTTCCATACACAGAGTATAATAGGATTGCATTATGTCTTGTTCAATGGTCAGGGCTTGTTGTAGTGTAGTTGTAGTGCTCTATGTATAAAGTGTGATAGAGCGGTATTATACTCATGTGCAGTATTAAGCAATGTTCACATGCAACATTTTTGCTGCTTTATTTTTTCCTGCAGCCAAAAACCTGCAGTAAACGCAAAACGTCGATTTTGCCGCATTTTTAGGGGTGCAGATTACACGTATGCTTTTTTCTTCAGTACATGTTTAATAAAGTTAGTTTTATTCAACAAAAATGTTGCAAAAATGCTACAAGCGATTTTTGGGGCATTTTTTTTTTTTTTCATTTTCTATTGCTTTCTGTGAATGAAAAAAGTTGCAAAGCAAACTGAAAGAATTGACATGCCATAAATTTCAGGATAAAAATCTTTTGCTTATTCTGTAAAGCGCAGCTTTTTATTTGCATAAAAAAGCTGCATGTGAACAAAGCCTTAGGGTAACATTAGAAATCATTACTATGTTACTTTCATGGATGGACGCAAACGAATAAATGAACCACACTATTTTGTAACTTTTCTTCAAACTCTTCTTCAGCAAGATCTACGCCCTCCATTCAGCCTTTTGCTCTTTTCACTCATCTTAATAAGTGTAAGCCCTTTTATTTTATCTCTATGGTCACATTTTTCTGTTCCCAGGTTTTTTTTTTCTTTATTTCCAGCTCTTTACATTTCTTTTTTTCTCTCTCTTCACATTTGTTACTTTTCCCTCTCCCTACCATTTATTCCCAGCGCCCCCCTTGTATCCCTGTATCTTTTCATCTCCCGCTGACATTTGCTGATAGAGCTGGGTGACAGTCACATTGATATGGTAATACGCCAATGAATAGATGGAGAGGGTGTTGGGGGGTCAGTGCCAGCCCCCCCAGTGTGTGGCACAGGGGAGTAATACTGCTTGGCAGCACCCCTGCATCACACAGGAGATGCCATTGTGTTAGACTGGCACAAAAGACGTGGGGTGTTAGCGAGCTGGACAGTATCTCTTATTATCTCCTGAAGAAAGAAGTTATAAAATGAAACATGGGGTCTCCAGGATGACGTCATATTAAGATATACCCGCTCAAGGGTGGTCCTAACCTTTTAGCCATTATTACCGTTCATACAAGCCAGGATTAATATTTTACAGTAGACGGGTATCGTAGACATTTAGACAATGGGGGGGTTATTTACAAATGTGCAAAATCCCATAGTAACCAGTGAAGTATTCACCTTCATTTCCTTGTGCACACATCAAGTTTTGTTCAACTTTGGAATTTATATGCGCCCATTATACACATATAGACAGGATCATTGGCTCGGTTGGCATACACGAAGGTAACCTTGGTAAATGTCATAGGTCTTGTTTAGAATTGCACTAATCGCCCAAATTCCGGCCTGCCTCAGTCTTTTAGATATCCTCTGCGGTTACTTTTGGAATATTTATAGTCGAAAAACCTACAATATGTTCCTGAAGAAAGGCTCATGTGCAACTGTTCTGGAAATATGGAACTACAAATTTATTTGCCATTTTGCCTTCTTCATTTGTCAAAGGGAACCTGTCAGGAGTCACCAAACTAATTAAATTGCAGGGTAACATAGAAAAAAACATGTTAAAACAAACTTTACTTGACACAAATGGATCTAACATCACTGAGAAAAATCAACTTTGAATCTTTATTTAAATGTGGCTGCAAGTGCATTGAGGGTGGGATGGATCCTGGCAAGTGCATTGAGGGCGGGACGGCTCCTGGCAAGTGCACTGATGGCAGGATGAATCCTGGCAAGTACACTGGAGGCGGGACCATTCCTAGCAAGTGCACTGAGGGCAAGACTAATCCTGGCAAGTGCACTGAGGGCAAGACAAATTCTGGTAAGTGCACTGAGAGCAGGATGAATCCTGGCAAGTTCACTGAGGACGGGATGAATCTTGGAAACTACGCTGAGGGCAGGACGAATCCTGGCAAGTACATTGGAGGCGGGACCATTCTTAGCAAGTGCACTGAGAGCAAGACTAATCCTAGCAAGTGCACTGAGGGCAAGACCAATCCTGGTAAGTGCACTGAGGGCAGGATGAATTCTGGCAAGTTCACTGAGGGCGGGATGAATCTTAGAAACTACAATGAGGGCAGGACGAATCCTAGCAAGTACACTGGAGGCGGGACCATTCCTAGCAAGTGCACTGAGGGCAAGACTAATCCTGGCAAGTGCACTGAGGGCAAGACTAATCCTGGCAAGTGCACTGAGGGCAAGACTAATCCTGGCAAGTGCACTGAGGGCAAGACAAATTCTGGTAAGTGCACTGAGAGCAGGATGAATCCTGGCAAGTGCACTGAGGGCAGGATGAATCTTGGAAACTACGCTGAGGGCAGGATGAATCCTGGCAAGTACATTGGAGGCGGGACCATTCCTAGCAAGTGCACTGAGGGCAAGACTAATCCTAGCAAATGCACTGAGGGCAAGACCAGTCCTGGTAAGTGCACTGAGGGCAGGATGAATCATGGCAAGCGTACTGAGGGCAGGACATTTGTAGCCTTATTTACATAAAGTTGATTTACTCAGAGATGTAATATACATTTACAGTCAGGAAGGTTTGATCGATCTTGACTTAAACGATCCTACCTAATCATGTCATGTGATTGGTGACCCTAAAGCTCCTTACAGGTTACCCATAAAGTTCTTGGCATACACAAAAAAAATGTATTCACAGACCCTCGTTCACCCGACAAAAGTCAAGAGTGTCATTTTGTCCCATTTGCCAACATACCTTTCGTAGTTTAGTCTGCTACACTATTGTAACGTCCGTCTGCGGTTCTGGGCTGCAGCCAGGCAACACCCCGAGAAACACTGATACCCTTTACCCCTATACAGGGATCTGGATTTACAACAGAGCCCAGGAGGTACTGTCTGAATAGGAGCAGCGGCCAGAGCAGGACGGTCGTCAGAGTGAAGTACAAAAACGGCAGGCAATAGCAGAGTCAATTTCAGGCCAAGGTCAGAGTCAAAAACCAGGAGGGCGGCAGAGGTACAGAATCGTTAGGAAGTAGCAGAGTCAGAATATCCAGGCCAAGGTCACAAAACAGGAGAGTAGCAGAAGTACAGAATCGTCAGGCAAAAGAGGGGTCAGAAATCCAGGCTGAGGTCAGAGTCAAACAGAAATCAATCACTAAGTAACACACAGGGGAACCAAGAATATATCCGGCGGCTTGCAAGACCAGTCCCAAGGTATTTGAGGGATCAGGTCATCCCTCACAGGTTCCTGGACTGGTGATGTCATTAGGGCCGCCCCCAAGACCAGGCCAGATGGAGTTGCAGTAACCCCCTGATGACTGACAGAGGGGCGGAGCCTGCGCCCACCAGATGCCTGCGCAGGAGCCACTTCTCTGTCACCACCATAACTCACGGGCGGACCACGGCGCCTCCCAGTGGCCGAGGCAGGAACAGCCGTCCCCGAATCTGACAGTGAAGTGGCGGTCTGGCGCCTCCTAGTGGCCGTGACCGGAACAGCAGGCCTTGAATCCAACGGTGACGTGACAGACCGGCGCCTCCTAGTGGCTAAAGCTGGGATCATAGGCCCTGAGTCTGACGGCGACGTAATAGAACCACGGCGCCTCCCAGTGGCCGAGGCAGGAACAGCCGTCCCCGAGTCTGACGGCGAAGTGGCGGCCCGGCGCCTCCTAGTGGCTGCGACCGGAACAGCAAGCCCCAAATCTGACGGAGACGTGACAGTACCCCCCCTTCCAAGAGGGGCCTCCGGACCCTCAAAACCTGGTTTGTCAGGGTGGAGGAGGTGAAACCTTCTAATTAGTGCTTTTGCATGGATGTCCCGCGCAGGGACCCAGGACCTCTCCTCCGGGCCGTAGCCCCTCCAGTGTACCAGATACTGTACGGACCCTCTTACAAGGCGGGAGTCAAGGACACCCTGGACTTCATACTCCAAGGACCCTCCGACCGAAATGGGAGGAGGAGGGGACGGGACAGGGTGAATTGGGGAGCGATACAACTTGAGGAGAGATTTGTGGAAGACATTGGGAAATTTGAAAGACTGAGGGAGTTTTAAACGGAAGGCCACCGGGTTAATCACCTCTATAATCTCGTATGGACCAATAAATCTGGGACCCAGTTTGGCAGACGGTACTTTAAGCTTGATGTTTTTGGTGGAGAGCCAAACCTTGTCTCCAACTCCCAGGTGCGGTCCTTTGGATCGCCGTTTGTTCGCTGCCGAGGTCTGTCTAACCCGGGCCCCTTTCAAGTTAGAGTTTACCTCAGACCAAATGGTTTTTAAACGATGTATATTTTTCTCTACCCCAGGAAGCTCCGACATTCTGGCCGAGAATGAGCCAAAGCGCGGATGCAGCCCGTGGTTGCAGAAAAAGGGGGTAGACTTAATGGAGTCCTGATACTGATTGTTTAGGGCAAACTCGGCTAGTGGCAGATGTTCTGCCCAATCGGACTGGTGTTCTGAGATGTAGCAACGAAGGTATTGCTCCAGAGCCTGGTTGACACGTTCGGTTTGCCCATTGGTTTCAGGGTGGTAAGCCGAGGAAAAAGATAGCTCAATACCAATGCGTTTACAGAACGCCCTCCAGAACTTTGACACGAATTGGGTACCCCTGTCAGACACAATATTGACTGGGGCACCGTGTAAACGTACCACATGTACAATAAACAGTTTACTCAACGTTTCCGAGTTAGGTAACCCCGACAGGGGGACAAAATGACATTGTTTACTGAACCTGTCCACCACCACCCAGATACACGTCTTTCCATCTGAGGACGGTAGGTCCGTAATGAAGTCCATGGAGATGTGGGTCCATGGACTCTCGGGGGTGGGCAAGGACTGGAGCCAGCCGGCAGGGCGAGTATGGGAGGACTTGGCGCGGGCACAGACCTCACATGCTAAGACATATTCTTTGCAGTCCTTAACCACCGTCGGCCACCAAAAATTCCTAGTTATCAATCTGGCGGTATTATTGAGACCAGGATGGCCTGCCAAGACAGAGTCATGTGATTCTCTAAGCACTTGTAGGCGAAACGCAGGTGGAACGAACAATTTGTTGGGTGGCGTAGTGTCAGGGGCTTGTTCTGGGGATTTACGGATCTCCTCCAGAAGGTCCAATGACACTGCGGAGACAATGATCCCAGTGGCCAATATCGGAACTGGTTCACAGTCCTCGGCTTGTGAGGGGCAGAAACTGCGAGAGAGGGCATCGGCCCTCACATTTTTTGTACCAGGGCGGAAGGTGATTATAAAATTAAACCTAGAGAAAAACAATGCCCACCTTGCTTGTCTAGGATTTAACCTTTTTGCTGATTCTAGGTATGTCAGATTCTTATGATCGGTAATTACCGTGATCTTGTGTTTGGCGCCCTCGAGGAAGTGACGCCATTCCTCGAAGGCCCATTTAATTGCCAATAGTTCCCGATTCCCAATATCATAGTTTTTCTCCGTGGGAGAGAATTTGCGGGAAAAAAACGCACATGGACGAAGCTGAGTGAGGGATGTAGTGCCTTGTGATAGCACTGCTCCCACTCCGATTTCAGAGGCATCCACCTCCACAATAAATGGACGGTCCAGATCCGGCTGAACCAAAACTGGGTTGGCCACAAAACTCTCTTTTAACGTAGAAAACGCCTGAATTGCCTCAGGATTCCAGTTGGCCACGTCCGCCCCTTTCCGGGTCAGATCCGTGAGTGGCTTGGCAATCTCTGAGAAACCTCTAATAAACTTGCGGTAATAATTAGCGAACCCCAAAAATCGCTGCAGCGCTTTCAGCGATTTTGGTTGCACCCAAGCCTTAATAGGCTGGACCTTGGCAGGATCCATGCGGAAGCCTTTACCTGAAACCATGTATCCTAAAAACTGTACCTCCTCAGCAAAAAATACACATTTCTCCAGTTTAGCAAACAAGGAGTGTTCACGTAGTCTTTGTAGCACAGAACAGACGTGTTGAGAGTGTGTCACTGGGTCAGCAGAGTAAATCAGAATGTCATCTAAATACACCACGACATACACCCCACAAATGTCTCTAAAAATATCGTTAACAAAGTGCTGAAATACGGCAGGTGCGTTGCTGAGTCCGAACGGCATAACCAGGTACTCAAAATGGCCAAGGGGTGTATTGAAGGCCGTTTTCCACTCATCCCCGTCTCTTATGCGGACTAGATTGTATGCCCCCCGGAGGTCAAGTTTAGTAAACCAACGGGCTCCTGTTAGCTGATTAAAAAGATCAGGGATGAGTGGAAGCGGATACTGGTTTTTTATAGTGATTGCATTCAACTCCCGATAATCAATGCAGGGTCTGAGACCACCATCTTTCTTCTCCACAAAGAAGAACCCAGCCCCAACTGGAGAAATGGACGGTCTGATAAACCCTTTTCTTAGGCTATCTGCAATATAGTCATTCATGGCCTGACGCTCTGGGCCAGAGAGATTAAATATTCTTCCCTTAGGGAGACGGGCATCCGGAATCAGATCAATAGGGCAATCATACTCTCTGTGAGGGGGTAGCTTTTCAGATTCTACAATAGAAAAGACATCCTCAAAATCTCTGAAAGCAAACGGTATGCGGGGGGTTTTAACCTTAACTTGGTTTACTGCCAAGGATATGCAATTTTTCTGACACTGTGGGCTCCAGCGTACAACGTCACCCAAGTGCCAGTCGATGACAGGATTGTGCTGGCGTAGCCATGGCATACCCAGAATAACTGCAGAGGTTAAATTGTCCATCACAAAAAATGACACCAGCTCAGTGTGTAAGGCTCCCACAGACATGGCAACCTTGGCAGTAACAAACTTAACCCCCTCCTGAATAATGGACGTGCCATTAATAGCCGTGGTTTTAATAGGGGCATTAAGTTTTAGTAGAGTTACACCCAAATTCCTAGCAGTCAAGGAATCCATAAAATTTCCTTCAGAACCACTATCCACATACGCGTTTAAACACAGCGATTTCTGACCACATGAAACTGAAATGGGTAATAAAACTTTAGCCGCATCTGCGGGCAATACCTGAACCTCTGGGCAACCATAGCCAGAGTAGTTGCCCAGAGGTCGACGTGCCAGGAGCATGGATCTCTGAGGTGCAGCTCTCTCCCTGAAGACTCCAGACTGCCGCATAGTTGTCCAAGAAAATGAGAGAGATCTTCCAGGCTGTGCACTGCAACAGGTGTTCAGGCCAAAAATCAGCTCAGTCAGAAGAAGAAAAAAAAAAAGTTCAGGGAGACTGCTTTTGTATATGTTGGGTATATACACAAGAAGCAGTTAATTTTATGGCCGGATATAATGTAACGTCCGTCTGCGGTTCTGGGCTGCAGCCAGGCAACACCCCGAGAAACACTGATACCCTTTACCCCTATACAGGGATCTGGATTTACAACAGAGCCCAGGAGGTACTGTCTGAATAGGAGCAGCGGCCAGAGCAGGACGGTCGTCAGAGTGAAGTACAAAAACGGCAGGCAATAGCAGAGTCAATTTCAGGCCAAGGTCAGAGTCAAAAACCAGGAGGGCGGCAGAGGTACAGAATCGTTAGGAAGTAGCAGAGTCAGAATATCCAGGCCAAGGTCACAAAACAGGAGAGTAGCAGAAGTACAGAATCGTCAGGCAAAAGAGGGGTCAGAAATCCAGGCTGAGGTCAGAGTCAAACAGAAATCAATCACTAAGTAACACACAGGGGAACCAAGAATATATCCGGCGGCTTGCAAGACCAGTCCCAAGGTATTTGAGGGATCAGGTCATCCCTCACAGGTTCCTGGACTGGTGATGTCATTAGGGCCGCCCCCAAGACCAGGCCAGATGGAGTTGCAGTAACCCCCTGATGACTGACAGAGGGGCGGAGCCTGCGCCCACCAGATGCCTGCGCAGGAGCCACTTCTCTGTCACCACCATAACTCACGGGCGGACCACGGCGCCTCCCAGTGGCCGAGGCAGGAACAGCCGTCCCCGAATCTGACAGTGAAGTGGCGGTC
Source organism: Dendrobates tinctorius (assembly GCF_039654945.1). NCBI lineage: Eukaryota > Metazoa > Chordata > Amphibia > Anura > Dendrobatidae > Dendrobates > Dendrobates tinctorius. The sequence continues at coordinate 2,314,626 of NW_027361869.1, read as the reverse complement.
TGGCGCCTCCTAGTGGCCGTGACCGGAACAGCAGGCCTTGAATCCAACGGTGACGTGACAGACCGGCGCCTCCTAGTGGCTAAAGCTGGGATCATAGGCCCTGAGTCTGACGGCGACGTAATAGAACCACGGCGCCTCCCAGTGGCCGAGGCAGGAACAGCCGTCCCCGAGTCTGACGGCGAAGTGGCGGCCCGGCGCCTCCTAGTGGCTGCGACCGGAACAGCAAGCCCCAAATCTGACGGAGACGTGACAACTATACCATAATGAGGTGTCTGTGGGCGACAGATGACATTGTATATGGTTTCAGGGTCATCCAATGGAGTCTTAGGATTGGAAATTTCTATATATTTCAGATTGACACTGTAGAATGCAACATGGTGGCAGATTTACCTTGGCTCCCATGATCTATAGGCAGCAGTATAACACCAATCACATCTGGTCCAAAAATATAGTAAACCGATCTGTATAACCAATAGCTCCCTCTTCTGGTTGGAAGGTCTTACAAATGACTATTTGATACAACATTTGCAAGCTCTGATGGTAAAAAGGAGGCAGAAAGAAAGAGGGTTTGTTTTCTAATTATTAACTATATATAATTATAGGGCAATTTTTTTTATTTTGCAAAAATAAAGTTTTGGTTTTGCTCTTGGAATCACTTTAAGGATACAATTCTGCAGGATTATGAATAGTTTCTTGTGCGTTCCTTGGCACATAGAGTTTTTCATCCCAGCAGATAGTTTTTTGCTCCATGCTTACACTGGAAGGTGAAGGGTTTCTGGCCCAAAGGTTCCTCTGGCATGGGCACACAGAAATGAGCGTTTTAATCCTGTGTGACCAATCTGTCCTCACTGGGAGCTGCTCTCCATGAGTACTTTGTCATGCTAATCACAGCTTGCTGAGTGAAAGGTGTGTGTCCTGCTGTGTATGTTTGTTGTTCTGTGTGTGCGTGTTTTTGCTGTTTTGTGTACCCTGCTGCGGGCTTATGTTTTCCTGCTGTGTCCTTCAAAATATTTATGCATCATAAAAATCTTTATGTACGTGTCAGTCAAAGTGTTTGGCCTAATGCATTTGTGAATCGAGCACCTTATTCCACATTGCCACATCTAATGAGGTCTAACAAGTCTGAAACAACAGCATGAAAGTTGTGATACACCCATGTCAGTGATGTACACCAGCGGCATGGTCCAGGGATTTGGACAGCCTCTGAGGGGAAATCATAAGCCTTCATTTAGGTTATATGTACTGAAATTGAGATATTTAAATATCCTTTTTATGAAGGAGATGCAGAAACCTTTCCATAATGTTTTGTGTTACTGGGATTTTAGAGGTATGTAGTAATAATAATAATAATAATAATAATAATTTTATTTCTATAGCGCCAACATATTCCGCAGCACTTTACATTATAGAGGAGACTTCTACAGACAATAGACATTTCAGCATAGCATAGCAATAAACACAGATCAAAACAGATACCAAGAGGAATGAGGGCCCTGCTCGCAAGCTTACAATCTATAAGGGAAAAGAGGAGACACGAAAGGTGGATGGTAACAATTGCTTATATTGTTTGGACCATCCCTAGTGTAAAGGGCCTTTTACATATAGCAAGATCGCTAGCGATATCGCTAAAGCGTCACCGATTTTGTGACCCAACAGCGACATTGCTAGCGATCTCGCTACGTGTGACACTTACCTGCGACTGTCCCCCCCCGCTGGATATCGCCGATCGCGCTCGAACGTCCTGGGCCATTTTCTTCTCGTTGGCGTCCCGCTGGCGCCGACTAGCGACGCATGGACGCAGGCGGAAGTCGTCATCATCACTGCCGTCTGACAGGGAGGAGCGACCGCCAAGCATCACTGGATCGTTGCTGCGTCGCTGGTGAGATCTGCCTGTTTGGCAGCTCACTAGCGACCATTTAGCGATGCACCAGCGATCCTGATTGTTGTCGGGATCGCTGGTGCGTCGCTAAATGTAACAGGACCCTAAGAATCGGGTGTTCCTGTTGCTGCATGAACCAGTTAGCAGTCTAAATATGTAACAGTACAGACACAGAGGGCTATTGGATGCAAAAAGCATGTGAGAACATGATGTGAGGAACCTGGTTATGGTAAAAAATTTTGAAATAAGCCACGCAGGGATATTTAGGTTAATGCGTTGAGGCGATAGGCCAGTCTGAACAAATGCGTTTTTAAGGCAAGCTTAAAACTGTGGGGATTAATCGTACTAGCCTGGGTAGTGCATTCCAAAGAATTGACGCGACAACTGAAAAGTTTTGGAGACGGGAGAGTGGGAGGTTCTGATTAATGAGGATGTTAACCTCAGGTCATTAGCAGAACGGAGGGCACGGGTAGAGTGGTAGGCTGAGACAAGGGAGGAGATGTAGGGTGATGCTGAGCCATGGAGGGCTTTGTGGGTAAGGGTAATATGTTTATACTGAATTCTGGAGTGGATGGGTAGCCAGTGTAATGACTGGCACAAGGAAGAGGCATCGGTGTAACGATTGGTGAGGAATATGTTCCTGGCTGCAGCATTCAGGACTAGAGAATGTCATCCGCTCAATGCCAACTTTTATTTCCCATTGACTTGCATTGGGGTCGGGTTTCGGATGAAACGCCGACTTTTTTTTTCCCTAGTCGGACCAGTTTCATCCAACTCAAATTTTGTTTCATGAAACCCGATCCGACCAAAGTCACTCAACTCTATTCAGGACAGATTGGAGAGGGGAGAGTTTGGTACGAGGGAGACCGATTAGTAGAGAGTTACAGTAGTCCAGACGAGAATGAATAGGAGAAACAGTAAGAGTTTTTGCAGAGTCGAAAGTAAGAAAGGGTCGAATTCTAGAAATGTTTTTGAGGTGCAGATAACAATAGCGAGCCAGTGATCGCATGAGGGGGGGGGAATGAAAGCGTGGAATCAAGTATGACCCCAAGACAGCGGACATGTTGCTCGGGAGTAATGGTGGAACCACATACGGAAATGGCAGTGTTGGGTATAGGTACATTAGTAGAGAGAGGAAACACGAGGAGTTCAGTTTTTGACAGGTTCAGTTTCAGATAGAGGGAGGACATTATGTTAGAGACAGCGGTAAGACAATCACTGGTGTTTTCCAAAAAGGCAGGAGTGATATCAGGAGAAGAAGTGTATAATTGAGTGTCATCAGCATAGAGATGATACTGGAAACCAAATCTACTGATTGCTTGACCAGTAGGGTTAGTATACAAAGAGAAGAGGATGGGGCCTAGATTTGATCCTTGAGCAACCCCAACAGTAAGGGGAAGATGAGAGGAGGAGGAGTCAGCAAAAGATGTATGTATGTATGTATGTATTGGATTCTGCCTCCGACTAGGTCCTAAAAGTGTACACAGGTCACTTTTCTGTGGATCTTTGTTTTTGATAATCATTCCATTCAATTTACTGGAAACAGGATCTAAACTAATCGGCTCTAATCTGCAGCTGAACCCAACAGCAAGTGCTCTATTTCCCCACAGCGCACCCACAGGGAAAGCAGAGCATTACCCAAGTTCTCCAAAGTAAGTAATGCACTTTGTTGCTAATAGACGATAATCTTGGACAGAGACAGCCCTAATAACTCACAGGATCTAATTCATTAAACTGGCGTTTCAAACTGATGGGCATGCAAGAATAAGGCTGAACGCAACAGCAAGTGCTCTATTTCCCCACAGCGCACCCACAGGGGATACAGAGCATTACCCAAGTTCTCCAAAGTGATTGATGCACTTTGTTGCTAATAGACGATAATCTTGGACAGAGACAGCCCTAATAACTCATAGGATCGAATTCATTAAGACTGGCGTTTCAAACTGATGGGCATGCAAGAATAAAGGGGGTTTTACACTAAGCAATATCGCTAGCAATATCGCTAAAACGTCACTGGTTTTGTGACGTTATAGCGATATTGCTAGTGATATCGCGATGTGTGATACTTACCAGCGAACGGCTCCCCCGCTGTCCATCGCTGATCGCGCGAGAATGTCCGGCTCCATTTCTCGTCGGGCGCTTCCTGCTGAGACTTCCTGCTGTGACGACGAGCGACGCTGGAGGTGGGCGGGAGGACGTCTGGATCGCTGCGTGTGAATGGTAAGTATCGTGCGCTGCGTCGCTGCTGCATCGCTGTGAGGACTTTCTGTATGAAAGCTCACTAGCGATCATTTAGCGATGCACCAGCGATCCTGACCGGGTGGGATCGCTGGTCGGATCGCTGGTGCATCGCTAAATGTAAAAGGGCCTTAAGGCTGGCCATACACATTAGATGATTGTCAGCCAAACAATGCTTCAGTCGATTGTTTGACTCGCAGCCATCTCGGCCGACACTCATACACAGTAGCGCTCTTTGGGCTGAGCGCTCCTTTGTTCTCTGTGATAAAGCTATCGACTGACCCCCTGGCCAGTGGCTTATCTCAGAGAGAACAATGCAATCAACAGTTCGAAATTGGACATGCACAATCAACATCTCTCTTGACCACCAGTCATCCGGGGCCACCATACTCATTAGATCATTGGCCAGACCCATCGGTTCAGACGACATTAGTCTTATTATTATTATTATTATTATTATTATTAAATGCCAGAATTACCTGTTCAATTATAATAAAAAGAAACCTATGCAAGTTTGGTATCACTATTATCATATTAAACTAGAGAATCAAGTTGTCAAGTCACGTTTATCACTTCTTGAGCATCATATAAACAAAAAACCATTGACGAAATTGAGTGATTTTTCACTATTTTATCCCAGCTGGAATATTTTTTCCTTTATTCATTAAATTATATGGTAAGATGAACGACGTCACTCAAGACTACAACTCGTTCTGTAAGAAACAACAACTTAATACGTTTGTCGATGGAAAAATAAAAAAGTTATGACTCCTGGAAGAAGGGAAGGAAAAAAAAGAAAATCAAAAACAAAAATTGGCCATGGCGGCAAGGGGTTACCAAAGGGTTTCTCCAAAGATTCTTTCATAAAACCATGGTCCTAAAATGATCTCATACGTTGATATTCCTTGCACAGGTGTTCTAAGTGGGTGGCAGAGGAAGGGGACAGAGTGACAAGAAAGGACGGGTAGACAGGCAGACATCTAGGGAACTTTCTCATGAATATCAGCACCCGGCGAAGAGAGACAGGAGGATTTCCTTGATATTACCTGGCATTGACAGACATGTGGCGTATATGTGTCTGCAGGTGCCTCTCCGCAGGTATGTGTGTGTATGCGTTACACAAGCACCCACTTCCTCTCCGCAGATGTGCGCTCTCTCTGTATCACCAATCCCATTTCCTGAGTGCAAGCCCGAGGTATCGTCTGGCAGAATACAGTAGATTTTAATAGCCACTGAAAAGATGTTTGTAGCCAACTCACTTTATCAGTTTTATAATTAACAAAACAAAAAAATCAAGTCTCAGATAGTCTCCATTATTGACCCTATCATCTGCTTGTCAGAGGGGTTTTCAGTTGCATTGTTGGTGAATCTTGGCCCTAACATGAACCTATTCTAAAGGTACTGTCACACTAAGCGATATCGCTAGCAATATCGCTATAACTTGTGACGTTATAGCGATATTGCTAGCGACATCGCTGTGTCTGATACTTGCCTACGACCGGCTCCCCCGCTGGTTATCGCTGATCGCGCGAGAACGTCCAGGACTGTTTCTCGTCGTCAGCTTCCTGCGGCGCTTCCTGTGGAGAGACGAGCGACGATCGTGGACGGGAGGACGTCAGGATCACCTAGTGTGACAGGTAAGTAGCGACCCCCGTCCCCAGCGATGTCGCTTGTGAGATCTGCCTGTGTGGCAGCTCACTAGCGACCACTTAGCGATGTACCAGCCATCCTGACCGCGTCATATCGCTGGTCGGGATCGCTGGTACATCGCTAAGTGTGACAGTACCTTAAACCACTGACAGGTGACGCTAGTAACACTGATAATCTTGTTACAATGGCGCCTGTCAGGGTTGGGATATATCATAAGCAAGTGATCAGTCAATTCCGGAGTTAATATGTTGATTTACAAAAAATGCCGATATGTGAACGACTGGTAAGAGAATCTCCAAAATGGTGGGTATTGTAGGGTGTTCCCGGTGTATGTCAAATCTTGTTTTGTGTACCCGGTATATGGCAGGTCTTGTAGGGTGTTTCTGGTATATGGCAAGTCTTGTAGGGTGTTCACAGTATATGGCAGGTCTTGTGTAGTGTTTCTGATATACAGCAGGGCTTATAAGCTGTTCCCAGTATACTTCAGGTCTTGTGGGTTGGTTCTGGTATATGTCATGTCTTGTGTAGTGTTCCCGATATAAGACGGGTCTCGTGGTGTGTTCCCAGTATGCTGCAGGTCTTGTAGGATGTTCCCAGAATACCGCAGGTCTTCTGTGGTGTTCCCGGTATACAACAGATCTTGTGGGATGTTCCTGCAACGCCCACTAGGGCCGGGGGACTTAGTCAGTTCTTCAGGGGTTTTGTCATGGCAGCGGTGACCCGGCCCGTGGCCCTGGGCGTGCAATGGAAATATAGTTTTGAGGATGGTTTGGGGGAATAAAGATGGGGATAAGTCGTGACGCCATCCGTGGTGTTCGGCAATGATGATAAAACCGACACTGCAGTTCAGATCCACTGGGGCAGTTGGTGACGCAGCAGAGTTGGTACAGCTCTCCACGGGTAGAGCTAGGCCCCAGGGCAGTTATGGTTTAAAATGTGATGATGGTGGTTGTAGTGCAAGGCAGGTGACGCTGTAAATAAGTTAGAGGACACAGTGGAGTGCAGTCTTCACACTTTTACACACAGTTCTTCCAGGTATAATCCCCAGCCGGGGTGCTGTGTCCTCCGGGTCGGTGGGCCAGCCAGCTCTCGGGTAATTTGGGGTGCACTGTACAAGAACCCGCTTCTGATGTTCCTTTCCTGGCCGTCTCACTATGCTGGCTCCCACCTCTTCTGCCCTGCTCCTTCACACACAGTGTCCCAAGCCAGCAGCCTCGGATCCCGTTGGGCGACGTTCTCTTATTCCAGTTGATCCTATCTGGCTGCCTTTTCAGCGAATGTGTATGGAGTTGGCTGTCGCACATACAGATACTACAGCCTCCGGTTTTCTAGCTGAGTCCTCAGTTTCTCCACTAGTCTGGGGCCGGTTCCCTACTGTGACCTGGTCCCTCCATCCGACGAGAGTCGGCGTGGATTTGGGCTCCACAGGTGGATTCTTCACTTCCTGTGGCCCTAGGACCCCTTCTTTCTCTTCTCACTCTTCTCTAGTCTAGGGACGAGCTCCTCACTCCTCCAGTCCCCTTCACAAACTCATTTCTCCTCCTGACTCCTTCTGACTCCTCCTACAACTGTCACTCCTGTTACCATGACAACTCTCCACTACCAACTGTCAGCTTTCTCTCCAGCTGTCCTAATCTTATCTGCTTTCTCCACCCACACCCTCTACCTAGTTCCTCCCTGGCCTAAAGAGGTCTAGTGTTGGGTGCTAGTGTGTGGGTCCTGGGTATTGCCCCCTCCTTACCCGAGAGTGGGGTGCCACACCTCTGGCTGAGGTGCAGTACCTCTGTGGCGACTGGACCCTCAGGGGCGCCACATACCCGTTATAGCATAGTTCTTGTGAGGTGTTCCCAGTATATGGCAGGTCTTCTGGGATATTCCCAGTATGCGGCAGGTCCCATGGGGTGTTCCCGGTATAGCATAGGTCCCGTGGGTTGTTCCTGGTTTACGGAAGCTCCTGTGAGATGTTCACAGTACACGGCAGGTCTTGTGGAGTGTTCCCAGTATACGAACAGTCCTGTGGGGTGTTCTTGGTATACAGCAGGTCTTATGGAATGTTCCGTTATACGACAGGTCCTGTGGGATGTTCCTTGTATATGGCAGGTCCTGTGGGATGTTCCCAGTATACGGCAGGTCCTGTGGGGTGTTCCCTGTATACATCAGGTCTTGTGGGGTGTTCCCTGTATGCGGCAGGTCTTGTGGGGTGTTCCATGTATACGGCAGGTCCTGTAGATTGTTACCGGTGTACACCAGGTCTTGTGGGGCGTTCCCAGTATACGGCAGGTCCTGTGGGGTGTACCGCTATAAGGCAGGTCTTGTGGGGTGTTCCCTGTATTCGGCAGGTCCTGTGGAGTTTTTCTGGTATACTGCAGGTCCTGTGGGATGTTCCCGAATCCCGAAGGTCTTGTGAGATGTTCCTCATATATGACAGGTCTTGTGGGATGTTCCCATTTTATGGTAGGTCCTGTGTGGTTTTTCCGCTATACAGCAGGTCTTGTAGGATGTTCCTGGCATGTGGCAGGTCTTGAATGGGATTACCGATATATATGGCAGGTCTTGTATGGTGTTTCTGGTATATGGCAGGTGTTATAGGATATTTTCTGTATACAGCAGGGGTTGTGAATTTTTCTCCGTATATGCCACGTCTTGTAGTGTGTAGTGAATTAAGTAATCCAAGGCCAACTTGGCGCCATATACCACCGACATCTTAATAATAATAATAATAATAATAATATAATAAATTTTATTTCTATAGCGCCGACATATTCCGCAGCACTCGGCTCAGTCAGAAGCTTCCAGGTACACATAAATTGGCCATTTTATGTGCTAAACTTTCTAAAATTTTCATACTTCTAATGCAGTAATGCAATTCATTTTTCATATTTGCATGTTATGGCGCTACAGTGTGCTTCCTTTTTTCTTTGAATGTTTATGAGTTCGTGACTCTAGGTTAAGCACCTGTTCACACTATGTTTATTCTTAGATGTGACTGTCAGTTTTTTGAAATTTGTATTCATTAACCTTCTGACTGAGCACTCCACCTGTTAGCCGCAGGCGGTTTTAATTAAAGCAGGGCCACCACCCCTCCACAGAGATATAGATTTCAGTCTAAGGAGAGGATTTACATAGGTTCCCATTCAGATGAAGACTTTAGTCTAACTGAGAATTGGCTTTAGGTTAGGGTCCTGGAAAACGAGAAATGCCTTACCGTGGTGTCCAGGCACACATAAATTGGCCATTTTATGCGGTAAACTTTCTCAAATTTTCATACTTCTAATGCAGTAATGCAATTCCATTTTCATATTTCATATTTGCATGCTATGGCGCTACAGTGTGCTTCCTTTTTTCTTTTTATTAGCCGGCCTGATGTGACATCGTCATCGCGGTGTGACATCGTGCAAGGCCAACTAATCAAAAGAATAGCCGGTAGGTAGGAGGGATCCCATCCGACGGCCATAGATCCCTGAAGTGGCCGCTGGGCCAGGTCCTGTGTTGACCAAGTCAACTCAGAACCATGATCTAAATGTATGCATAGTGGGAATGCAGCGGTTGTGTGGTGCCCGAGTGCGTCATTGACACCTGTCAATCTGCCCTTATACTTATCAGATGATGGGTGCATTTACAAGGTACAGCAAAATGTCCCCAATTTGCATTGTTCGGGTAGTAAAGCGGGCAGTATAGGGCACTGAATCGGTTAAGTACCTGTAGAGGTATGGGGCAGAAGATTTTCATTAGCCTAAGTGACCTGAAAATAGCTGACAAGCACCAACCCATGACAAAGGAAATGAAAGAAAAAAGACTTGATCTTCCTCCTCCCTCTGCGCCAACCATTCGTAGCAAAAAGGTACTAGGTTTATATCAGGTAATGCTTTGCCTAGAGGCAGGTACAAGACAACATCTTCTTGAAGAACAATGCCTAATCCTTGTATTTTCAGTAGATGCCGACATACAGCTACATCAACGTAAAAGTAAAAAGTTTGGGCCCTTGGGAAAAGAGGAGGAAAGAAGAAAAGCATATGGAAAATAAATGAAAAATTGCCCTGATTGGAAAGGAGTAAAAAATATACTAGTTTGCATTGTTTGCAATCTCCTTTCACCTCTATGCAAAACTCTTTGCATGAGCCCGAATAGTTAGTGACCCTGGACGGACCGTTTAGAATACTGCTCTTCCTTCAGCTCCTTCCAGGCTTTCAGTCCCCGGAGTCAGTTCATTCATCTCTCGCTTCTGTAAATATACAGACATTTCAAACAGCACCAAAAACTTTCCTCTCCATCGTCTGGCGAGGACTTTCTTTTGTACAACAGTCCCCAAACGACTGCAATAAACTCATAATGTCTGCTCACAACCTAACACATGATAAGGAATGAGCTGGAACTGTCCCGTCCTCTGCTGGATTGTAAAATGAAGAATTCGTCCTCCCTAAACTAGAAAATACTAATAATTCACTTAAAATGAATTTCAAGCTAAAAGATAATAAAGTCCATGCTCTGTGAGCCATCAACGGCAAAGAAGATGGTAACATTGTCCTTGTTTTCATCAGTTAAATTAACTCGTCCTTCTTAAAATAAATATTTCCATGACGGCTGCGCTCCTTTCATCCTATATAGAAATTCCTTGTGCCTTTAATTTCCATTTTCACACCCTCTGCTTGTCTCAATATTCTCCTCTTCCATCTTTCTTTTCGTACCTTACAAGTGTCTCGATTGATGTTACCCTGGGAGAAAAATTCTTAGGGATGCAAGATTTCAGAAGGTAAACATTGTGCATCCCCAAGAATTGGCGTCGACGATCCGAGACAGTGCCACATGCAATAGACTATTAGCCAAGTGTCCCAAATATTCAGACAAACACCAACATGATGCTGATAAATTGGGATCCCTCGATGGAACAAGGAGCTAAAGACTCCCTGCTCCACCCAGGGCTGTGGAGTCGAAGTCGTGGAGTCGGAGTCTGTGCTCATTTTGGTGGAGTCGGTATAAAATGGACCGACTCTGACACCTAAAATATATAATAAAATTGGGTACAGTAGTTCAATGCAGGATGTGCTGAATATTTTTTCATAGGAATTTGGGAAAGTTATGAAATATCCTATAAATGGCTGTTCTATTCCTGATCTAAGGCTACATTTTTCAAAGCAAAATTTGTATATATATAAATAGTAAGGTCAAACAACTTAACTTAAGTAAACAAAGGAGCCTTACAACAACTTCTAGATACAGATGTACATAAAAACAACCTTTAATGAAGCCTAAATAGTAGACAAAACAACCACATAAACAACAAGCAACCGTGTCACCTATTACACCCTACTATGGGGTACTGATATGAAAGCTGCCTAACAACGGAGGTTGGCACCCTAAACACAATCGAGATTGGTGCCCCCGTTCCACGATGGATGAACCCTAAAGCTCCTAAATAGCCCTGAATATGTGCCACATTTAGTCAACCAATTATTCAGAAAAGGAGTGTATAGGGGTTGCCAGATAGGAAGCTCAATAGGCAACAAAGAGAAAAAGTGTAAAAATAGTGCAAAAAAGACACATTCACACAAGAACAGGTTCTTGCTATTGAAACGGACAATGCTTCAAACATTATAAGTACAATTAAACTGATGAATAATAAATTTATAATAATAAATTTTTATTTTTATAGCGCCGACATATTCCGCAGCACTTTACATTTCAGAGGGGATTTGTACAGACAATAGACATTACAGCATAACAATAATCACATACAGTAGATTATAACAAATAACAAGAGGAATGAGGGCCCTGCTCGCAAGCTTACAGTCTATGAGGAAAGAGGTAGACACGAAAGGTGGGTGGTAACAGTTGCCCTGATTGTATGGACCAGATGAATGAGAGTAATGAACAGCAGCTGGAAGAAAATTTAGGATTCAGTATGTTTGAGATGGAAGGCCACAGTGCTGTTCATGTAACTGAGGAACAAACAGATATTACAACAGAAGAACAGCAAAATTATACTTTAGAAATAGATGATCTTGTTGAAGCCGCTTCAAAACACTTTCAAATTCATCACATGTGCTGTGTTGTGTCTGCAGCTGGCAATAATAGATAGTCTGCAAGAGGGACATGCTGGAAATCTGATTGGAAAAGTGAGGAAATTGCTTATTGCCGCCAGAACCCCTAAATTTGATTCCATCTTGAAGAGACATGTTGAGAAAGGGGCAATTGTCGATCAAGCCACTCGGTGGGGCAGCACTTATTTAATGATTGAGTGATTGCTTGAACTAAAACCATTTCTTATAGATATGGCGAACCCTCAGGTAACCCTAAATGAAGGTCAATGGACACAGGTGGCTGAATTGAAGGAATTGCTTAATCACCCATTTACTGTGACTAAAAAATTACAAGCTGAGGATTTAACTCCTGGCATTTTCATGAGGGAGCGGAAGAACGTGCTATTTTACCTGTCCCAAAAAGGAGGTTTAATTGCAAATGGCATTTCTGCTTCAATGAAATGGAGAGAGACACAGCTATTGGAAAATAAAATTTTTCTGGCAGCTGTTTATGTGGACCCAAGTTATCGTATACTGCTTGATGATCAACGGCTTACTAAAGGAAAAGAAGCTCTGACTGAGGTAGCAGTTAGGATGAGTGGCCTACAGGAGGACTGCCAGGCGCAAGAGGACTTGGGTCCTGACAGTGCTACTGATGCCATATCATCATCCTCATCAGATGAGGCGTTTGACTTTGACAAGTATTTGGATGACATGGAGCAGGCAAAGCTTTGCCGCAAGGAAAAAGATTTCACTCCGTCTCCTATAGCAAGCAGATTGACCATATTTCAGCAACATGTTTCACTTGCTCTCAAAGAAATAGAAAAATTCAACCGTTCATCAAAGCTGACTGTGCACGAGGCAATTCCTTTATACCCGGAAATTGTTAGAGATGTTGCCCTTGTGGTTACGGCTTTGCCTCCAACCCAAGTTAGTGTAGAGAGGTTATTCTCTGGCCTTAAAATTATTAGGTCACATTTGAGGTCATCTATGAAGGAGGATCTGATGGATGCAATTCTATTTCTTAGAACAAATTCACAGACTGCACAAATGTTATTTCATAGAATCATAGAATCATAGAATCGTAGAGTTGGAAGGGACCTCCTGGGCCATCTGGTCCAACCCCCTGCTCAAAGCAGGATTCGCTAAATCATCCCAGTCAGATGTCTGTCCAGCCTCTGTTTGAAGACATCCATTGAAGGAGAACTCACCACTTCTCGTGGCAGCTTGTTCCACTCATTGATCACTCTAACTGTCAAAAAGTTTTTTCTAATATCCAATCTGTGTCTCCTCCCATTCAGTTTCATCCCATTGCTTCTAGTCTTTCTTTGTGCAAATGAGAATAAAGATGATCCTTCTACAATGTGACAGCCCTTTAGATATTTGTAGACAGCTATTAAGTCTCCTCTCAGTCTTCTCTTTTGCAAACTAAACAATCCCAAATCCTGCAACCTTTCCTCATAAGACAGGGTTTGCAGACCGGTCACCATTCTGGTTGCTCTTTTCTGAACTTGCTCCAGTTTGTTGATGTCTTTTTTAAAATGTGGTGCCCAAAACTGGACACAATATTCCAGATGAGGTCTGACCAAAGAGGAGTAGAGGGAAATAATGACTTCACGTGATCTAGACTGTATGCTTCTGTTAATACATCCTAGAATTGCATTTGCTTTTTTTGCTGCTGCATCACACTGTTGACTCATATTCAGTTTGTGATCTATTAGTATACCCAAGTCTTTTTCACATGTGCTGTTGCTTAGGCCTATTCCTCCCATTCTGTATATGCTTTTTTGATTTTTATTGCCCAGATGTAGTACTTTGCATTTTTCCCTGTTAAAAACCATTCTGTTAGTTGCTGCCCACTTCTCCAGTTTATTTATATCTTTTTGAATCCTCTCTCTCTCTTCTCTAGTATTAGCTATCCCTCCTAGCTTTGTGTCATCAGCAAATTTAATCAGTTTACCCTCAATTCCTTCATCTAAATCGTTGATAAAGATGTTGAACAATACAGGGCCCAGGACAGAGCCCTGTGGTACCCCACTTGAGACATTCTTCCAACTGGATGTGCAGCCATTTACGTCCACTCTTTGGGTCCGATCACTAAGCCAGTTATGAATCCACCTAACAGTTGCCTTGTCCATTCCTTACTTAGTCATTTTCTCCTTCGTCTCATTGGGGGACACAGAGACTGTGGGGTGTGTGCTTCTGCCGTCTGGAGGCTGACACTAAGTATACAAAAAAAGAGTTAGCTCCTCCTCCGCCGCATACACCCTCGCCCCCAGACCGGAAGTAACTCAGTTTTTGCTTAGTGTCTGATGGAGGCACACGCAGTCTGGAGCTCCAGACTAGGTTTTTTTTTTTTTTTTCCCTTTCTTTGAAGATAAGACAGGGGCGACGGATCCTATAGAGAGGGTCCGATCTCCCCAAATCACCAACGGGCGACCACGTGTGAGTAGTCCTCCACGTGTTTTCTCTCCCGCACCGAGGGACACATCTGGGACTTTTCCCCAGACAACCATTTTTCTTTTTTATTTTGTAAAGAGGGGCAACGCATCCTGATGAGAGGATTCGATTTCCCCATGAGCTACAACGGGCGAGCACGTGTGAGCGATGGGCGATCCCCAACGGACTCCACGTTTTGTTCCTCTCCTGCAACGCGGGATTTCAGGTTGGCCCCTTCCACCCCTAGGTAGTGACACCAGGGGTGCAGTTGGAGGCACAGGTGAGCCAGGGGATCGAAGCATCCACCCCCAGTAGCCTCCCCCTCCCCGCCCAGGGATGGGGTTGAGTGCACCCCAAGAGAGCCCCCCCGGCGGCAGGCTCACCTTTGTTTGTAGGGTCACCCCCCGGAACGGGACCCTCCAGAAGGCGCCGCGGGGCTGTCTGTTCCCCCGCCCGACGGGGTTACTTCTTCTCACGGGGCCCGACTCTCTCCCCGGTGGAACCCGGTGCAAGTAGTGCCACATGCGGCAGCAGACGCTCTGCGGCCAGAAGTCCCGCCGGCGGCCGCGGTCCCCGCGGTATGGGGAGATCCGCAAGGCCTGCCCGCCCCTTCCGGTGGTAGCCGGAAGCCCCGCCCACTGACTTCCGGCAGCCCGGGGGGCGCGGCGGGCGCGCAGTGTCCGGGGAGCGCGCGCCCTCCTCCCCCTCCTCGCAGGTCCCCGCCGGAGTACGGCTGAAGCTCCGCCGGCGGCCGCGGTCCCCGCTGTGACCAGAGGCTCCCGCCCTCCTCCCCCTCCTCGCATTTCCTCGCCGGAGTGCGGTCGGAAACCCCGCCGCCTCTCTCCAAAGTGCACCGCAGTGCCCCCGGCGAGTAACGGCACGTGAAGGAACAGGTGTGCAAAGCAGCTCGTCCACGTCTCAGGGTTTTCGCTGCGTCCAGAGCACCCCGTGGAAGAGGGGGGACGTTACCGGTGGGTGAGTGCAACCGCGTTTCGAGTGCCGCACTGGTTGTCAAGGAAGGGGTTACCCTCCTCCTCCTACCCTACCCTGCAATATGTCTGGCAAAGGGAAAGCTCACTCTTTCCTATACGCTGTTTGCGTTTCCTGTGGGGTCAGGCTGCCTAAGGCGCAGCCGGGTAAATTTTGCGAAGCCTGTGAGTCGGAGCGAGCCCAGGAGCCCCCCATTGTTGCAGAGCCCAGGGGTCAGGACCCCCCAGAATGGGCAGTGTCTTTATCGCATTCTATGATGTCCCTTACGAAGGCAATTGAGTCCCTTCGGGGCCCGGGCAGGGTCAAGGATGGTGGTCTGCCAGCGGAAGACAGCTCGTCCACGTCTCAGGACCCTTCGTCCGTTAGGGGCCGCTCCAGCACCAGACAAGCTCATGGTAAGAGAGCTCGTTCACCGTCGGCCGGGCCCTCTGGGGAGTCGGCGGCGATTTTTAGGGCATCTCGTTCCCTGTCGCCAAGCTCAGGAAGCGATCAGGACGAGGGCGAGTAGGAGGAAGAGGAAGCCTGGAATCCAGAAAGCCTGGGATACCAGGACTCGGTGGACAGCCTCATTGAGGCGGTCAACCAGACTTTAGAGATCGAGGATGATGTGTCCGCGGCCTCAGGTCACAAGGTCTCCTTCAAGAAAACCAGGCGTCCGCATAGAAGGTTTGCCACACATCCGGAGTTCGAGGAGCTAGTCCAGAAACATAGGGAACACCCGGATAAGCGCTTTGCAATGCAAAAGGCGCTGCAAGCAAAGTATCCGCTCCCTCCTGAACTCCATAAAGGGTGGGTGGAGTCGCCAGTAGTGGACCCACCGGTGTCACGTTTAGCATCAAGATCGCTATTGTCGATACCCAGCGGTTCTTCTATTAAGGACCCAACTGATCGCCTCATAGAGGGGCTTGCCCGCTCAGTGTATGAGGCAGCAGGGTCGGCTCTGGCCCCCTCCTTTGCGGCTACCTGGGTGGCTAAGGCCATGGTTTCATGGGCAGACACTCTGCATAGGGCCCTCCAAGACAGGGATCTGCCCGCGGAAATCTTGGAGGTGACAAATCAGATATCAGGAGCGAGTGATTATCTCGTCGGCGCCGCTCTGGATGCGGCCGAGTGTTCTGCTGTGGCAGCAGCAAATGCGATCGCCGTAAGGCGAGCATTATGGCTGAGATTATGGAAAGCGGATTCTATCTCTAAAAAATCCTTGACCTCATTGCCTTTTCAAGGCAATCGATTGTTCGGTGAAAAGCTTGATAAACTTATCTCAGAAGCCACAGGGGGGAAGAGTAGTTTTCTACCGCAGCAGAAGAGTTGGCCGGCATTCAGGCAGACGCAGAGGCGTTTTCGGCCCTTTCGTAGCTCCTGGAGGTGGACTTCGGCCAGGGCATCCACCTCCGCAAATGATGGTCAGATTAGAGAAAGGCAAGTTTCTTACAGGGCCAATCCGCTGTACCTGTAATGAGGTCACAGGAGGGGGAGGAGTCAGAGGTCACATGATCAGGGGCCTCAGTGTATGAAGGACGCTGCTGTCTGTGCTGGTTGTCATGGTGCTGGATGCGGATAAGTTTATGTGTGGGGTCAGGAGGGGTTTACAGGGTGTTCGGAGCGGAGCCGTGTGTGTACGAGGTGTACGGAGCGGAGCCGTGTGTGTCCGAGATGTACAAAGTGGAGCAGAGTGTGTACGAGGTGTACAGAGCAGAGCCCAGTGTGTACGGAGCGGAGCCGCGTGTGTACGAGGTGTACGGGGAAGAGCTGTGTGTGCGAGGTGTACGGGGCGGAGCCACGCGTGTGCGAGGTGTACGGGGCGGAGCCGAGCGTGTGCGAGGTGTACGGAGCGGAGCCGAGCGTGTGCGAGGTGTACGGAGCGGAGCCGAGCGTGTGCGAGGTGTACGGAGCGGAGCCGAGCGTGTGCGAGGTGTACGGAGCGGAGCCGAGCGTGTGCGAGGTGTACGGAGCGGAGCCGAGCGTGTGCGAGGTGTACGGAGCGGAGCCGAGCGTGTGCGAGGTGTACGGAGCGGAGCCGAGCGTGTGCGAGGTGTACGGAGCGGAGCGGAGCCGCGCGTGTACGAGGTGTACGGAGCGGAGCCGCGCGTGTACGAGGTGTACGGAGCGGAGCCGCGCGTGTACGAGGTGTACGGAGCGAAGCAGAGTGTGTACGGAGCGGAGCCGCGTGTGTACGAGGTGTACAGAGAAGAGCAGTGTGTGCGAGGTGTACGGAGCGGAGCCGCGTGTGTGCGAGGTGTGTGGAGCGGAGCCGTGCATGTACGAGGTGTGCGGAGTGGAGATGTGCGTGTATTTTGGCATGGGGGGGGGCCCATTTGGAAGATCGCACCAGGGCCCATAACTTTGTAGTTACGCCACTGCTCACGCTAGAAGAGAGGAGGAGTGCGCCGCTCCATAGTGGCTGTGGCCCTGCGTGATGACATCCCTCTGGCGCTGTGTAATGACATCACGCCAGCGCGCAGAGAGCGGAGGAGAGACTTTCCCCCCATTGCTGGATTTTGCAGGTGACTGTAGCTGTGCATGTACAGCGAGTTGATAGCACCGGCTCACATGCAGAGACGACACTATCATCCGCTGAGGTAAGCTGTACATCGCAGCTGACAACCTATTTGAATGGCCACGATCGGTATTAGCGATTAACCCCTTAGATACCGCTATCAATTGTGGCTGTATTAAGTTTGAAAGGAATGCGGCCTGCACGCTTAAATTTTTTTTTTTCTGTGCGGCCCATTTACTCTGTCGAGTTTGAGACCCCTAGTGACTACTCCATCCATCTGGACCATCCAGGGTTGCTCGACACTCATCAGTAAACAAGACTGTTTAAAATTAGTCTTTAGGTATGTCTGGGCCCACTGCAACTGTTTCTGCTTGTGAGCACTGTTTAGGGGTGACCGAATAAGTAGGTTTATGACACTTAAAACCAATTTGCATAATAATTTGGAACACGGTGTACTTACGGCCTCAATACTTCAAAGAAATTTTAGGGATGGAGGGAACCTGAGTGGCCAGTGGCAGAAAAATATAATTCTTAATGTTCGGAGGATAATTTATAGAATCTTGTTAAGTAAAGCATTGGGTTTTAATTAAAAAAATGTAGGAAAGGATTACATGCATTTAGCAAATCTAGAGGGTTTAAACACAAAATTTACTGTTTTAATTTTTTTTTTTTTAGAAAAATCTGTAATTACTTGTTCGTTTCTTACTGCTGATTCAGAGATATCACATCTGTAAATGAACCAATCTCTTATGTTTCCTAAGAAGGTACGTCCCAAAAATGAAAAAGCCCCCGTATCCCAAGGTAGGCTTGTTACTTTTGGAACATGTACAATATTTTCAGAACTTGTACAATAATATTCTATTCCTAACTTTCATGTTCCAATCTGGGATATTTATGGCCTTTGGACAGGAATGATAGAGGCGGGTCTCGCCTTTAATGGGGTTGTTCACTGCTATATTTTATTTTACAAATGGTCACGTGGTAGTCCTAAAATAAAACCAGATTCCTATTTACACCCATCATTTCTGCTACCCATGTCCCGCACTTGTCTACTTGCATCCTTCTCAGGTTGAGACTGCTGCAGTCAGTCACTCGCCACTCATTAGCTGTAAGGGTATGTGCACACGTAGTTTTTAGGTGCTGCAGATTTCTCCCTGCGGATTTTGTAAAATCCGCAGGTAAATTTCAGGTAAAAAGACCTGTGGTTTACCTGCGGATTAGGCTGCGGTTTACAATGGAGGAGATGGTAAACCTCAGCGGAATCCGCAGAAAAGAAGTGATATGTCATTTCTTTCTGCGGATTTGAAACCGCAGCAAAACCGTGCGGAAAATTCCGCAGCATTTGCACAGTGGTTTCCATTTTACATAGAGTAAAATGGTACTGTTCAACGCAGCAGATTCTGCTGCGGACCCGCAGGGCCAGAAACTCTGTGGGTCCGCAGCAAAATCCGCAACGTGTGCACATAGCCTAACAATGAGCCTAGAAGCTCTTTTCTGTGGTGCTAATTGGCTGTAGCCATCAGGTCTTGTCCTCCACTGGAAGTAAAGCAAGAAGACTATGGAGACATAGGCCGAGCGAATATCGTCGGATCCCTCCTTATTCCTCTCACTAATAGAGCTTACCGAATAGCTGCAGCGAGAACCCGGATACCTAGAGCACTCCCAATAATCAGGTTTTCGGCGCTGCAGCTGCATGTGTCGCTGTGTGACAGTCACAACACACAGGCTCTCCATGCATGTGTTGTGACTGTCACACAGTCTTTATTTTTTTCATTTTAGGACCGTCGTGGGTCCATTTGTAAAATAACCTTGTGCTTTTTTTTGTTTTAGTGCACCATAGGGTTCTTGAGCTAGGGGTCTTTTTGGTTAGGGCTAATTTTATGGTCCTGTTTTTTTACAAGTGGGCGTGGCTCACAGGATTCTCTAGGGGCGTGTCTATAGGCTGTTATGCATTACTAGATGGTGGCCCGATTCTATCGCATCGGGTATTCTAGAGTCTCTGTTAAAATAAAAAATAGTTATATACTCATCTTCCGACGACCCCCGGACTCTGTCCCTCCTCTCACCACGCTCCCGGCATCTTCCGGTCCCAGTAATGCTTAGCGCGAAACACAGCTGATGACGTCGCGCTCTCGCCAGAGTGACGTCATCTCCGGCCGTTCTCGCTAAGCATTACTGGGACCGGAAGATGCCGGGAGCGTGGTGAGAGGAGGGACAGAGTTCAGGGGTCGTCGGAAGGTGAGTATAGAACTGTTTTTTATTTTAACAGAGACTCTAGAATACCCGATGTGATAGAATCGGGCCACCATCTAGTGTATTATACTCCTGTTACACCCGGAGCTGCTGTCACTGTTCTGCTGTTACCTAATGTATTGTACTCCAGTTACAGCCAGAGCTGCAGTCACTGTTCTGCTGTTATCTAATATATTGTACTCCAGTTACACCCAGAGCTGCTGTCACTGTTCTGCTGTTATCGAATATATTGTACTCCAGTTAATCCCAGAGCTGCAGTAACTGTTCTGCTTTTACCTAATGTATTGTAGTTCAGTTACACCCAGAGCTGCAGTCACCGTTCTGCTCTTACCTAATGTATTATACTCCTGTTACAGCCAGAGCTGCAGTCACTGTTCAGATCTTACCAAATGTATTGTACTTAAGTTACACCCAGAGCTGCAATCACTGTTCTGCTGTTACCTAATGTATTGTACTCCAGTTACACCCAGAGCTGCTGTCACTGTTCTGCTGTTATCTAATGTATTGTACTCCAGTTAATCCTAGAGCTGCAGTCACAGTTCTGCTTTTACCTAATGTATTGTACTCCAGTTACACCCAGATCTGCAGTCACTGTTCTGCTGTTACCTAATGTACTCCTGTTACACCCAGAGCTGCAGTCACTGTTCTACTGTTACCTAATGTAGTGTACTCCAGTTACACCCGGATCTGCAGTCACTGTTCTGCTGTTATCTAATGTATTGTAGTCCAGTTACACCCAGAGCTGCAGTCACCGTTCTGCTCTTACCTAATGTATTATACTCCTGTTACAGCCAGAGCTGCAGTCACTGTTCAGATCTTACCTAATGTATTGTACTCCAGTTACACCCAGAGCTGCATTCACTTTTCTGCTGTTCCCTAATGTATTGTACGCAATTTACACCCAGAGCTGCAGTCACTGTTCTACTGTTACCTAATTACCTAATGTATTGTACTCAAGAATATGTACAGGACTGTGCCTGTGTAATGAGCAACGCAGTGATGCCTTTAACGGCTGTAATGTGCTTGTACAATAAGCAATGCGGCCGTGTTGCCACGATGACTAAGCAACTCGCTGATTGGTCGTGGCCTAACTGCTGCGAGCAATCAGCAAGGTGGGATTTCCATGACAGACAGACAGAATTAGACAATTATATAGTAGATTACCTTATATGCCACACCCCTTTGGTGAAGTGCCTAAAAAAATTAATTGAATACCTAAGGAACAAAATAAAGTAAAGCAAAAACTCACCACTTTTGATCTGGCGAAAGGTCCCTTTTTTAAAGAAAAAAACAAACAAAAATGCAATTAAGGTACATATTAATTCTAAAAAAAATTCACAAAAACTCAATGAAAAAAAATCAAAAACAAAAAACTTGTAAAAGTACGCTATTTTATGCAACTCAGAAAAGGCCTACTGACATGCACCAGCCAGATGTCCAGACATGCACTAGGTAGATGGGGGATTGTCGATACATAGAGACTTTCGCAGCCTATGTGCAGTGTGAATGCGCCCTTATAGCATGATCTTTCCTTTATGAGAAGCGATAAATCTCTGATAGGGGGAGAACACAATCTAGATGACATGTGCATTCCTATGGAGCTGAACGCACGGGTGCTAGTACTCAGCAAAACCCAATGTGCTGATCAATGCTGTTCCCTGCTCTCCGTCACTTTGTGTTTTTGCTTCCGTTTCATAAGGATCTATCGGCCGCTTGCTTGTTTATTTTTCTTCCTAGCGCACAGCCAAAATATGAACTTTTCACTTCTTCCTTCCTCTACACTTTATTTGCACATTCTAGCTACTTTATAGCAAAATATATGATCTTCTTCCAAAATAGTTACATTGGGGGTTGATGTAAGGCTAGCCAGCGAAAACAGGACATGCAACAGCGGTCCTAGCGAGGCGCAGAGGCCGACCAATAGCATCGAAGACTAGTCTGACACATATAAAAGGAAACGGAGCACTAAAGTACCGCTCTATAGCGCCGTACTGCCTAAATAAGTACATGCAGTGGTCACTGCATATTACATAGATTCTTCATTATGGAGGCATTAATACGACGACAACGATGATACCAGGGTATATGCACCTATGTATTAATGAATGTATTATGTAGCTTAAAGGGGTTTTCTGGTTTCGGAAAACTTTTCTCTCCACTAACTTCAGTTTCTTTAAGGCTATGTGCACACGGTGCGGATTCTGCTGTGGAATTTTCCACGCAGATTTTGCTAAATCTGCAGGTAAAATGACCTGCGTTTTACCTGCAGTTTTAGTGCAGATTTAGTGCAGTTTTTGTGCGGATTTCCCCTGCAGTTTTCACCTGCAGATTTCTATAATGGAGCAGGTGGAAAACTGCAGCAAAACCGCACAAAAGAAGCGACATGCTGCTTCTTTTATTCCGCACCAAATCTGCGTGGAAAAATCTGCAGCATGTGCACAGCGTTTTTTGTTTTACATAGCCTTAAGGCTAAGTGCACACGTAGCAGAATATTTCTGCTCAAAAACCTGACTCCCTTCCCAGAAACCGAGCCTTTTTTGTCTGGGCGTTTTCGTCGCGAATTTTGCGCGGTTTTGATGCGTTTTTTTCCGGTGCGTTTTCAAAACGCATAGAACTAGCCAGAAACGTGGAAAAATCCGCGAAATTAATGAGCATGCTGCGTTTTTTACCGCGATGCATTTTTTTTGCGGTAAAAAACGCATCAATATGCACAGAAAGTGCAAAATGCATAGAAATTAATGGGAAACTTATTTTTACCGGTTTTATTGGCAAAACCGCTAAAAATACCGCTAAAAAAACGCTGTGTGAACACAGCCTAAATGGTACTGTACATCACATGCAGTTCTGCTGCAGTTCTGCAGGGCCAAATCTGCTGCAGAACTGCACAGAATCTGCACCGTGTGCACAGGGCCTAAAAGAAACAAACAAACTGAGCTTTACTCGCCCTTCCTGGGTCTAGCACTGA
The DNA here is from genome assembly GCF_039654945.1 of Dendrobates tinctorius. Taxonomy (NCBI): domain Eukaryota; kingdom Metazoa; phylum Chordata; class Amphibia; order Anura; family Dendrobatidae; genus Dendrobates; species Dendrobates tinctorius. Next base: position 2,291,698 of record NW_027361869.1, on the reverse strand, counting down.
GACTCTGCCACTGCTCTCAACGTTTATTATTGGCTGCAGGGGTGACATCACGGCGACAGCGCTGCAGCCATTCGATTAGCTCAGCAGCTCTGACTAGAGTTCTGTGCCCTGATGGCTGTGTATTAGGAGGAGGACGGGGCCGTGTCCTGATGGCTGTGTATTAGGAGGAGGAAGGGGCCGTGTCCTGATGGCTGTGTATTAGGAGGAGGACGGGGCCTTGTCCTGATGGCTGTGTATTAGGAGGAGGACGGGGTCGTGCCCTGATGGCTGTGTATTAGGAGGAGGACGGGGCCGTGTCCTGATGGCTGTATTAGGAGGAGGACAGGGCCTTGTCCTGATGGCTGTGTATTAGGAGGAGTACGGGGCCTTGTCCTGATGGCTGTGTATTAGGAGGAGGACGGGGTCGTGTCCTGATGGCTGTGTATTAGGAGGAGGACGGGGCCGTGTCTTGATGGCTGTGTATTAGGAGAAGGACGGGGCTGTGTCCTGATGGGTGTGTATTAGGAGGAGGACGGGGCCGTGTCCTGATGGCTGTGTATTAGGAGGAGGACGGGGCCTTGTCCTGATGGCTGTGTATTAGGAGGAGGACGGGGTCGTGCCCTGATGGCTGTGTATTAGGAGGAGGACGGGGTCATGTCCTGATGGCTGTGTATTAGGAGGAGGACGGGGTCGTGCCCTGATGGCTGTGTATTAGGAGGAGGACGGGGTCGTGTCCTGATGGCTGTGTATTAGGAGGAGGACGGGGCCGTGTCCTGATGGCTGTGTATTAAGAGGAGGACCGGACTGTGTCCTGATGGCTGTGAATTAGGAGGAGGATGGGACTGTGTCCTGATGTCTGGTATTTCGAGGAGATATGAATAGTAATGGCATCCCAGACTATATGATATCTCCTGATTGTATATACTTGGTCGGTGGGTGCGAGTTGTGTTTGGCAGGAGGGTGAGGTAAGTGATGCCTGATGCTTTGCAGCAGCAGGTTGGGGTGTAAGTGTCCCTGATCGGTGCGGCTGTGGTAGAGATTTTGGAGTGGGAGGAATGTTTTCTGTTAATCACCGCTTGGTCTAATTGAAATGTAAAATGAAGTGCGGGTCTCCTGTTTCCAGGGAACTGTCAGAAGTGCAGGTGTGAGTCCAGGCAGCCTGAGGTGGGTTACGGGGGGAGAGGACGGCTCTTTTAACTGGCGTTGGGTTACTGGCAGCAATGAGAAGAACGGGAGGAATCTTGCCTCAGCCACAAGGCTCAATTCTTCCTCTTGGAATGAAAGTCAGGAAAACAGACCGCCCCTGTGCACCTGTCCCCCACCATGCTAGCCAACACAGGAAAAGAGTGAGCGGACATTAACCCACCACACACTAAAGGCTTTGCTGTCTTTTTCTACTTTATTTGCTGTCTGAACTTATGTGTTTGCAAGCAATTGGACAATTATCTTTAAGCTTATGGTGACATATATGGGGAAATAGTAAATATTACACTCTGGTATTATCCCCCCTAACTATAATGCTGATCAGACACAAATCTCTGACCAAAGGGCCTCTCTCTCTCTTTCTCTCTATGTATAGATATAATATTTGCATATTAGTCCTGACCGGTAAGGGGGGTGTTGACACGCTGCCTGAGCCACCAATGTAAAAATACCAAATTAACTTGAATGGTGCTGCAATCTGTCTCCCATTCATTTCCGGTGGATAGCTGAGCTTGCGGTACATAAACATTCACTGTGCATTGTACGAAGCTGTCCCACTCCAGAATCGCTGTGGTGCCAGCAATAAGATGAGTGTAACATCATAGAGTAGTAGAAAAACCCTTTAAGAAGGGGTACCAGTTCAATACGTGGACCCCAAACACTTTAAAATGCCCAAAACAGCAAACAGATCATGTGCTCACTCTTCCCAGGTCCAGCATCGGCTTCCCGCCACTCCTCGAGTGTTGCTGTTTTGGTCATGGTGACAGCTTGCATCACCGCTGCAGCCAATCACTGAGCTCAGCAGCTTTGCCTAGGTAGACAGTGCAAGCCGCTGAGCTTAGTGATTGACAACAGTGATGATGCACACTGTCATTGTTATGTCACCGCTGCAGCCAATCACTGAGTTCATCAGCTGTGCTGAGGTAGACAGCGCGAGCCGCTGAGCTTAGTGATTGACAACAGTGATGTCACCTTTCTGTCACTGCTGCAGCCAAAGCACTGAAATCCGAGCACCGGCGGGGAACCAGCACTGGACCCGGGATGGGTGGGTGAGCTTCTTCTCTGTTTGTTATTTTAGTGTTTTACAGTATTTGAGATCCACTTTCCTAAAAGTGGAAAACCCCTTTAAGGCTGCCAGACACATAAGATGAACGCCTGTCAACCTCAGCGCTACTCTACATCAATATATTAACCAATATGTATGGAAATATCCCGACTTCTCTGACAGCAAGTGTCAGGGGATAGAAGAGTGGGCAAGTTGGATTTTAGCACATCCAATCCTTTTTGTTTTTATTGGAGATACGTTGCTACCAGAGGTGTGTGGGGAACATATGCACACTAGTTTGAGCCAAGTATGTGCATGAGGGCGCACTGACATTAGGTAAGGGGTCAGCACCGTGGTTGCCCTAGGTGTAAAGTTCTGAAGGGCACAAAATGTAAAAAGTCAAAAATTAAAAAAAATGCAAGCAAAGTAGCTCTGGTAACGCTATTGACAAAGATCTCCCCAAATCTCAGTGTCACTTTGAGTTATATCAGCAGTTGGATCTTGTGGTAGAGCAGGAAGTCACAGGAAATAGGCCCCACCACAAGCCATAGGCCCCACCACTCTCCATTCTGTAGCATGCAGGGTTCTGTAAGCCTACAAGACTTCAGAGTCCCTGCACTGGACTTCACTGCCAGGGAGAAGAGGGCTTGATGGCTTGAATTAAGTGGGTTTAAACTATGGGTGCATGATGGTGACGTTAATAGTTTTGGAGATGGTATAATTATTTTTTAATGTTGTTCTAAGAGAGTATTAACACTTTGTAAAGGAGGCACTCAGAGGGCCTTATTACTGAGTTAGGGGTGCAATACTGGTACTGTCCTTGGCGGTGGCAATCCACGCTACGTAGAAAGGAGGTTAGGAGGGATAACTCTCAGATGAGCAATCATTTGGCCGACTGCGATCTAGGATGTGTGGTCATCTTTACATCTTTTTTCACTATGTTGGTATATACCACATTTTTATATACCTGTATGAAAGGAGACTGACAGCATATTGTGAGCTGCCCTATTGTGCATGGCAGTGCCGTAATCTCTGTAACGTCAGGATCAGACTGTAGTTCTTTGTCCGTTTACATACTACAGTGCCCAGATTGATTCTGAGTCTTCTGACCCAAACTTACAGCCTCATGGGCATGTGCTGATTCAGATGAAACATGGCTCAACAGGTACACATATCTCATAAAAGGAGGAGTGCATATATGACCGACCTCTGCTAAAAGCAGAGAACCCTTAGGAACCATCATTTAATACACTTGTATAGCAATCTGGTCATGTTTGTCGATTTTAAAGGGGTTGTCTGAGACTATTTTCATTTCTTTTACTATGGACCTAAAAACTAACAGGCAGTTAGTTGCTAACAGAGGCCGCTACCTGCCTGTTCTACCCAGTGCTGACTCTTTTTTTGTTTTTTTGGTATCTGTTGATGATTTTTTTTTAAGCAAATTCTTCAAAATGGCGCAGGTAATCCATGAATTTTGTGCAAAATAAGTTGTGCTCAATATGTTTGTCTTTAAACTTAAAGTTGCTTGTTACCCTAAAACATTGACAAATATGCTCAAAATTTTAAGGCGTACACTAAATTACTCTAGAAGAGGAACTGGAGCACATCTGTCCCAAAATTTTGCGTCTTTTTAAAGTCTGAAAAAGTTGCAATTGACGAATCAGCCGAAAACATTTCGAAATCCCAAACTGTACCAAGGACTATGAAGCATCCAGTTTTATATATGATTATTAACAATTCTGTTCTTTCTGCCTCCATTTTTTTCTTAAAGGAACCCATCAACATGATATTGCTGTTCAAACTAATGGCATCGAATCCCAGTAGTTGAGCAGATTGACATACTGAATCTTTTCCCACAAAACCATATAGAAATCTGCTCTGCTCTATAACATGCTGGCAGTAGTTTGGACAGTATTTTCATGGTGACTACTTCCCTTTAAATGTTCATGGTGACTGGTTCCTTTAAAATAAAAAAATCATCTAGTACAGAGGTCTCAAACACGCGGCCCGCGGGCTGCATGTGGCCCCTGAAGCAGTCATCTGCGGCCCGTGGCGCACCACGTCGCACTCCTTGAGGTAGGTAGAAGGGGGAAGGCAGTGGCACGCATTAGGAGTGTGAGATGGCTGTGTGCACAGGACCTGTGATGAGGTCACAGGAGGGGAGGAGTCAGAGGCCACATGATCAGGGGTTTCAGTGTATGCATGATGCAGGACGCTAATGTCTGTGCTGGTTGTCATGGCGCTGGATGCCGGTAAGTTTATGTGTGGGGTCAGGATCGGTTTATAGGGTGGATGTAGCAGAGCCGAGTGTGTACGAGGATCGAGGTGTACGGTCGGAGCCATATGTGTACGAGGTGTACTGAGCGGAGCCGCGTGTGTATGAGGTGTACGGAGCAGAGCCACGTGTGTACGAGGTGTACGGAGCGGAGATGTGTGTGTATGAAGTGTACGGAGCGGAGGCGCGTGTGTACGAGGTGTGCGGAGCCACGTGTGTATAAAGTGTACGGAGCGGAGCCGCGTGTGTATAAAGTGTACGGAGCGGAGCCGCGTGTGTATAAAGTGTACGGAGCAGAGCCGCGTGTGTATAAAGTGTACGGAGCGGAGCCGCGTGTGTATAAAGTGTACGGAGCGGTGCCGCGCGTGTATAAAGTGTACGGAGCGGTGCCGCGCGTGTATAAAGTGTACGGAGCGGAGCCGCGCGTGTATAAAGTGTACGGAGCGGAGCCGCGCATGTATAAAGTGTACGGAGCGGAGCCGCGCGTGTATAAAGTGTACGGAGCGGAGCCGCGCGTGTATAAAGTGTACGGAGCGGAGCCGCGCGTGTATAAAGTGTACGGAGCGGAGCCGCGCGTGTATAAAGTGTACGGAGCGGAGCCGCGCGTGTATAAAGTGTGCGCGGAGCGGAGATGTGTGTGTATTTTGGCATTTCACCAGGGCCCATAACTTTGTAGTTACGCCACTGCTCACGCTAGAAGAGAGGAGGAGTGCGCCACTCCGTAGTGGCTGTGGCCCTGCGTGATGACATCCCTCTGGCGCTGTGTAATGACATCACGCCAGCGCACAGAGAGCGGAGGTGTGACTTTCCTCCCATTGCTGGATTTTGCAGGTGACTGAGATGATAGCGCCGGCTCATATGCAGAGCTGATACTATCTGCTGAGGTTAAGGCCCCGTCACACACAGCGATCTCGCTAGCGAGATCGCTGATTTTGTGACGCCACAGCGATCTCGCCAGCGAGATCGCTGTGTTTGACGGGGATCAGCGACGGCCCCCCTGCCGGTTATCACTGATTGTGCAGCAGCTGCCTGGGCCATTTTTCGATCGCTGGTCTCCCGCTGCCCAGCACGCATCGCTGTGTGTGGCAGTGAGAGACCAGCGATCAGCGACGCTGGTTTCTAATGAAAACATCGGGTATCCAGGAGTTGCGCGGCTCCTGGATACCCGATGTTTACATTAGAAACTAGTGTCCAGCGTCGCTGGTCCTGATCGCTGCAGGGGCTGTCTATGTGACAGCTCTCCAGCGATCAGCCTAACGATGTCCCAGCGATCCCATCATGTCGGATCGTTCGTGGGATCGCTGGGACATCGTTATGTGTAACGGGGGCTTAAGCTGTACATCACAGCTGACAACCTATTTAAACGGCCACGATCGGTATTAGCGCCGATCGCGGCCGTTTAACCCCTTAGATACCGCTATCAATTGTAACTGTATTAAGTTTGAAAGGAATGTGGCCCGCCAGCTGAAATTTTTTTTATGTGCGGCCCATTTACTCTGCCGAGTTTGAGACCCCTGATCTAAACTGTGTTCCAAATTATTATGCAAAAAGAGTTTAGGAGTGATAAGGTTAGAATTTTTTTGTTTGTCATTTAAACTCATTGATGGTGATGTGTGTCAGGGCTCTTTATATCACTGAAAGCAATTGCAGATACCTGTGCAAATTAGTTTGGCAGGTGTGTCCAAATAAAGGCAAGACTACTTAAGAAGGCTGTTCCACATTATTAAGCAGCCTACATTTTTTGCCAAAATGGGAAAGAAAAAGGATGTGTCGGCTGCTGAGAAGCAACAAATTGTGGAGTATTTAGGTCAAGGCATGACTACAATCAACATTGCCAAGACACTTCATCGTGATCATCGCACAATCAAGAAGTATGTAGCTGATTCCCAGCACACACGTGTGCGTGCTGATAAAGAAAAATTGAGGACTCTTTCCAACAGGCAATTGCGTCAGGTTAAAAGAGCAGCTGCAAAAATGCTTTGTCATAGCAGCAGACAAGTTTTTGAAGCTGCTGGTGCCTCCAACGTCCCCTGAACAACAAGATGCAGGGTCCTTCAGAGGTTTGCAGCTGTGCGTAAGCCATCCTGTCGACCACCTCTATCCACTGCACACAAGCAGAAACGGCTCCAGTGGGCCGAACGATACATGAAGACTGACTTCCAAACTGTTCTGTTCACCGATGAGTGCCGTGCAACGCTTGATGGTCCAGATGGATGGAGTGGAGGATGGCTGGTTGATGGACACCCCATAAAAACACGGCTAAGGCGCCAACAAGGAGGAGGTGGCGTAATGTTTTGGCTGGAATCATGGGGAGAGAGATTGTCGGCCCCTTTAGGATCCCTGAAGGGATAAAGATGAACTCCATAATCTATGTGGAGTTTCTAAAACAGCACTTCCTGACATGGTTCAAGAGGAAGAATCGTGCTTTCCGCAGCAAGATCATTTTCATGCATGATAATGCACCGTCTCATGCTGCAAATAACACATCTGCATCTCTGGCTGCTATGGGCATAAAAGAGGACAAACTTATGGTGTGGCCACCATCTTCCCCTGACCTCAACCCCATTGAGAACCTCTGGAGCATCATCAAAAGGAGTGTCTATGATGGCGGGAGGCATTTCACATCTAAGCAACAGCTCTGGGAGGGGATTCTGTCCACATGCAAAACAATTGAAGCACAAACCATCCAAAAACTGACAAATTCAATGGACGAGAGAGTTCAGAAGCTTCTTTCCAACAAGGGGTCCTATGTGCAAATGTAACATCACCGAGAAGAAAGTTTTGACTTGAAAACTGTTTGATTTCATTCTGTAATAAGCTGATAATGCTTATCATTTCACAATTCACCAGTTTTTTGTTCAAAATAAAAATAAAAAGGTTGAAAACTCTGCTGTGCATAATAATTTGGAACATGCATTTTGAGTGTTTCTTAATTTTAAAAATATACTGTTTTCATAGGCAGTTTGTTCAAAAACATTGCAATTATACAAGAATATTATATGACTGGAAAATAACTGACTGCAATTCATATAGGTAATTTAGAGAAAATATGAGGAAATACTTTTTGCATAATAATTTGGAACACAGTGTAGTGTAAAAGAGTATTATTAGAAGATGGGGAGGAGGGAGGTGCAGCTGCAGCCTCTCTGCCTCAGAGTATGAGCCTGCCTGCTGTGAGAGGGGGCGGAACCTATTGGAGGGAATCTCATTGTGGAAAACCTCAGGCATTCACACTGGGTTCACCTTGTGTTTGTGCTTTCAACAGTTCCAAGGAATAAAGAAAAAACGAAAAAAAAAAGTATAAAAAGTTTTTCTTTACAAGTAACCTGATTGTTTGGTAGCGCAAGCATTTTCCTTGGTGCAGTGGTCTACGTGTAGCACAATGGGGGTCACATCTGTAGCTTCACATTACATTAGTGTCTTCCGTGTATCGGGGGAAGGTAGCCATATATACATCGCCATTTCCAGCTTATTGACAAACTGTTTTTCATACATCCCATTCTCTATTAAGAGGAGAATGACTAAGTATGTGTGGAGACCCCACTTACATATTTCCCCAAACGATTACTTTTTTAAAGGGGTTGTCCCCTACTAGGGCAGCCACTTCTCAATCCAAATCCATGTTTCCTCCCTTACACTCCCCTCCGGTGTCAGCACCGATCCAGCGCATGTAGGGCAGCGATCCACTACGGAAGAACGATGGTCTGAGAAACCCCTTTCAGCCTTGCACCTTTTGTAGCCATGTTGCTAAGATTGTCCCGGAAAAATCGGGAGTGTTGGCAATAATTCACTTCTGCAAACCAGAAACCTAGAACCTCAATTAAGAAAAATCTAAGTGTCACCAACGGGAATTGTGGATCCAGGGGCCACCTGAGGGCCAGTACGGCTCCTGAGCTGTCAATTGTCTTACAATGCATAATTTTGTAGGGAGTTTCTCCAGTATATTTTTCACATGGGGCAATACTACAGCACCCAGAGTAAACTACCATGCTGATATAGTCCTCAGGATCCCAGGTCTGCGATGAGGCTAACCACGGAGCCACCATGCTGCATTATTTTACAGCAGGTGTTTGCTTTACTGTACACCGCACAAGCATTTATGCAGACATTATAAATTTGCCTCTCATCCCGACTGCATTAGTAATCCATTGTATGGAGTACATCGGTGTGACGAGACGTTTATATGGCTTTTTATGATTTTGCCTTTTTTCCCCAGCTCATACATTAGCTTTTACAACACCCAGGTGTGCAGCTGATGATAACGCGATGAATTATCATCTCATCCCCCTCCGCGAATCTGTCCTCACTCCCCTTCAGCATCTCACTCTACTCGTATTCTTCCAGGTGTTTGTCTGTCATGCATGTTTCTACCGCCATTCCGACTTCTTTCCACATTTTAGCAGCGTGAGGGAATCAATGCGAGAAGTCTTTCTACACATAAAAATAAACCCAGCTAACATCTGTCATGTGAATAGTCTACACAGCTCGCCATGAGAGTCTGAGTAATACACATATTTTAATATATTCCGTATAACATAATTTTATTCATGGACATTCATCTTCTTGTGTTCACAAATAATGCTGCCACATATAATACAAAGTAAATGTCAAATTTGGTATTTAATGCGGCCAGGGCGGCTGAATTTAGCGTAGGTGGCCATTCTCTGAGCAGACTAATAATGCATTGCATTAGGAAATTGTGCTTAATGTTCCTGAAAGGACACTCCAAAAGATAGGCTGCATTATTTCCAGGTGTGTTATACGACGTGAACCCATATTTTATTCTTAGCACGAGATCTTAGCTGTCTAGATTGTCCTTTAGATTTATTTGTGATAGCGCACAGCGAATACTAATGCTCGAGTGTAGGACTGACTAGAGAAGAGCTTTGTTGTTTTCATCTTTAGGGCAGTGGGGTTTAAAAAATCTTCATATTTTCACTTTTATCAATCAACCTATGTTTGGTGAATAATGTTTAGCTTCTGGTTACTTGTGGACAGGATAAGCATCTCATTGTAACATATGTCATGTATACTGTATAGAGTGTATCCTATAGGATTCCTCTCCACACTCCAGAGTCTTAGTGTAGTTCTATGTGATGAAGATTCACAGTGTTTCCCCTACCTCCTACTTGTGATTGGTTACTCCCTATTAGCTCTTACAAGCAGGAGGCAGGGAGAGCAGTATGAATCTGGACCTCATGGAATACACAGTTCTGCATTCAGCCATCACAGATAGTATAGTCAGTAAGTGTAGTTGTATAAAATAAAGCTGTTGAGTTAGCATTATTTAGTATTATTTTTTGCTGAAGTGCTACTTTAAGAAAGGAAAACAAAGAAGTTTCTGCCTTAAGAAAAATGTTTTGCTTCTGAATCTAAGATGAAAGGGGTAATTAAATTGATGATTTGTGTATCTAACAGCTGTCATGCAGAACTTTGGAAGCTGAGATTTTGCGAGAAGGGTGCACATTATGAAACCCCATGCATTTGGGCACTAAGAGAACTTGTCTAGCCCCTTATATTGCATCCTGCTCATTGCCAGCATTGGTAACTGTAGTGAAGCTGGAATCGAATCTAGCGGCAACAATGATTGCTTTCAGCTCAGAATAGATTTATTGATGCTGACAAACAGAGCAAATATGAGCCAGGTCTACTCTACAGTAAATTTGGCTTTATGGCTGTAGGCGAAATTCCCTATGACATTATATAATAGGATTACCTGTGACCAGTATGTAAACCTCCATTTTATGTAGCGTGCACTTTGTCAGGAGGTAGCAAGTACCACAAATTAGATCTTCCTGTTTCGACATACCGACCATTATTATATTTAGCTGCCCTAACCCCATAGATAGCTGTCTACCTCCTTTTTCTTTTGACTTCCCCATACATGTGCACACTCCTCTCAGTGTGTTTTCAGTGGGAAGAGCACTTATCTCCTATGGTAACAAAGGATTGGACAGGTTTAACGCCAACATGCCTGATCCTCCTTTCTCCCAATGTCTGCTGTCTGGGAACAGTCAAGCATATTTTTTCCTATGTCACAGGCTGTACATACTATAACAAATCCCAACAATAATTTTTTAGTTGCCAAGAATGTTTGAAGAGTATTTTCCAGGTGCTGAACAAAAAATGGCATTGGTGTCAAACGGGATCTATTTTTTTAAGCATCTCAAGTAATGATTTTGCATCAATGTCATTTATCTGATAAATACAGCCGGGTTTGGGCTATCTTTCACCCCGGCAGGCTGTGCTTACCTAATCCAGTACTGCAGAATGTGAACTCAGCCTAATTGTTGGTGCAGCAATCATCATTACCAAGCCATTGATTGACAGTAAATTGACAGGAAGTAATTTGTTAACCCCTAGGATCTGCAGTCATTTTTGGCAGCAAAATTATTTTTATTTTCAATCCTTGCATTCCAAAAAAGATGACTTTTAGGCATAGGTGTCTTATTGTATCCTGTGTTATGCATACTGCAAAGTCTCATATCCTAAGTGATTCATCTTCAAACTCCAGAATATTAGTGTAGTTTGTAGTTTTATGTAATGAAGCTTCAGAGTGTTTCTCCTACCTCCTGCTTGTGATAGATGTCTCCTTGTCAGCTCTTACAAGCAGGAGGCAGGGAGAGCAGTGTGAAGTTGCACCTCATAGGATACACAGTTCTTTATCCAGCTCTCACAGATAGTATAAACAGTCAGTAAGGGTAGTTGTACAACTGCAAGATCATTTTGTTCCTTTTGCTTGTATATAAATGGCCTCTATAAAACTTGACTGATATCTTCAGCTTTGTGGAGGCTATATATATTTCTTTATCAATATGTAGGAGGGATTTTTTTATTTTTGTACTCAGTTTTTTTGGAAGTAATATATTTATTTACATTTATTTATTTTTTTTAAACTATTTTTATTAATTTAACAATTTTAACAACAAGGAAACGGTACAGACAGTTACAGTATATTTATGACATTAAGCCAAAATCCCACCTTTTCCTCCCCCCCCCCTCCCATTCCTACAATCTTCATCATTGGAAAAGATTCCTTAAATTGGTGCGAGTCCACTGATGCTTTGTAGCAGGTACCATCTGATGCTCTCAAATTGCTTCTTAAGTCTGTTCCTAGATTCTGTATCCAAGGATGGAACAAAAAACGACCATCTGGTGAAGAACTTCTCTGTTAATTTTTCTTTTTTGGTCAAGGTTTCCAACCAGTCCATTTTAAACAGAAAATGAATTTTTGTCAATATTAACGATTTTGACGGAACATTTGAGTGTAACCATTGATGTAATATACTTTTCCTTACTGCTGAGGCCCAAATCACTAACATGGCTTTGGTGTGCTTTGGCAATACTCTTTGGGTCTCCTCTAAGATATTAAAAATAGCCCATTGTGGGGTAAGAGGGAACGTCAAAACCACTCAATTGTTGCATCTCAGAGTGGATATCACGCCATAACTTTTGAATTTTTGGACAATCCCACATATGATGGAAAATGTCAGTATTATGTAGACCACATTTTATACATTGATATAAATTTGTGGGAGACATTCTAGATTGGACGTGCGGGGTAATATAAGCCCTATGTAGCCATAATATGGCCATATCCGTATAACTATTATATGGAATAACTTTCCTTTTTGTCTCAGTAGCTTCTAATATATCTCCCACCTCCAGACCTTCCATGTCCCGTACCCATCTTGCCGGACCCGAGGTTTTGGCCTCCCTAGACCATATATGGTACTAGTTGACACCAATTTACATTTATTTTGTACTTAGCAAGGGTGTTTATCCTTTTTCATTCTTTTTTTTTTTATAATTTTTTAATTATATTTCAAAACTTTTTTTTCTAAATGGCTGATTGCTGCTTTCAATAGCTAAGCTAGAACCCTTCTCTGTCACAGTCGATGCAATAAGCGACCAGCCCCCTTCACACACAGCTGTGGTCGTATGCCGACACCAAAACGCTGTCACGACCGGAAGTGATGCTCCTCGCATCCATAATGCAGTGGCTACCAGATAATCAGACACACAATTACTCGTGCATTAACAGATCGATGTTTAATTCATGTATTAATATACAGCTGTATATCAACCCCTGAGGAAGAAGTGATTTGTACTTCGAAACGCGTTGGGAAAATGAATTAGACATCGATCTGTTAATACACGAGTAATTGTGTGTCATGTTAAGCAGCGCACTGAATCCATAAAAAAAGTTCCATTTAACTATATGTTTCAGCGGTCACTGGTTTGACCTATGGATGTGCAGCAGCTGACTGATAATTTCATGCGTTATACCTCTCCTATATCAGGTGAGTAGAATCTCAATACGTTTCTTACCCTGTTTATCGGATAAGACCCTATTTGCACTTTTTTACTGTCCTATAGTGTGAAACAGTGTACCAGATAATCAGGGCACTTGGCACAATTGATCCATGTCAGTAAGTCTGACTTCACGTGTCCGAGAATCGCAGTCCGAGAAGGATGGCGATTTCAATACCAACCCTATGGTCTCCTGGCACAAACTCAGTTGCCTCATGGTGGTCCGGGTATACTCAGGCCATAATATTTGAATGTGTGTGAAACCTGCCTAGCTTACGTAAATTCCATTTATGTATTTTCTCGGCTGGACACCCCGTTTAAACTAATCTGTGCCTTTTCTTCAATTTACTAATTTCATCTACTTTATTTTCTGCGTTACCTTCACCCTGGTAAACCCCTGCCGCCCTTTATCCTGTCTAAATATATCAGATATGCTGACACATCAAACAGCCATCTGTGAGCCAATTACATCAAAATTATGTTTTCAGAGATCATTTCCAGAATTATTTCAAACACACAAGGAACACATTGCAAAATAAAAAAAAAAAATTCAGGATCACATAAAAGCATTCTTTCCAAGGCACAAATTTATTTCACACTTGATACGTAGGAAATAAAGCGAAAGAAAAAAAAAACATACAAAGAGTCAGGTAAATCTTTTTTCTTTTTATTGAATGTGTTTCCATGTTGGAAAGGTGTTTACAAGGCAGGAGCCTGCTCCTTCGCCACAAAGAAAAAGGAATTTAGGATGTGGTGTAAGTAGATACAGTAATTGCTTCATTGATCGGAGTCAGAATGTCTAAATAAAATAATCTGGAAGGGTGGAAAAGGGTAAAGGTTTGGGTGGGCATCAGGACTCACAAGGCACTGTGCAGAAGAGGGTGGACAGTAAGGACATTCATACAGAGTCGGGGACCACCAAACTCCAGCTCATATTTGAGGGGTTGCTGTATTCTACTACCAAGTCAGCCCGCATATTTAGCAATAATTTGTAAAACTGGTGCTTTTCCCCTTTGCAATATTTTGTAATACTGTTTTCAGCAGCTGCAAATTAGAGGAATTCTGAGTCCCTCTAGAAAAAAAAAGTGTAAATTGGTGAAAATGCACCCAAATTTTTTCTCAAATTACGTAGAAATGTGAAGTACATGGTGCACATCAAATGTATTATTGGTTTTGGACACTTCTTACACTTAAGCTATAAAGTACCATTTTGAAATATGCTGTATAATTCTCCAAATCCATTAAAGAGAGGAAAATATATTGGTGTACAATCACAGATACCAGCCAATTGGAGGTGTAAGGCCTCAGGCCCATGTTAGTTTTTCTCATACAAGCTCTAATTGTGTTTTTTCAGCTATATCACTTATACCTATAATAGGGCCGTTCACACGTCCGTGATTTTTTGCCGAGAAACGTGTCGAATCAAAATCGGCAATGCAAAGCTATGGGCCATCTGAGTGCTGTGTGTTTTTCACAGACTGCTGGATAATAAAAGATAAAGAAACTTTTTGTTTGTTGCTTTGACCAAACTGTGATGTTAAAAACTGACACTTTGACCATACTCTGATGACACACTGATTAGGAAAACAAAACACTCATGGACCGATTTTCTCGTAGGAGGAAATTACTGATGTGTGAATGAAGCCTAAGGAAGGTTGTCTAAAACCCTGTTAATATCCTAATAATGGATCATCACACAAGGTATCCTCTCGAAACATATTTGTACCTGGATGTAATCAGCATTTTAATTGTAGTAGCTGGTGACTTAGAGTAGGATCGCCACTTTTTCTTTCCTCTAGTTTTGATAAAGTGACTAAAGTTATCCCCTATTGGTAGGATAAGGGATAACTTATTGATTGCTGGAGGTCCAACCACTGGGACCCTCACCGATCCCAAAAACTGCCTTAGATTTCCAGCAGTCCTGAATCGAATGAGGGGAGCAGTGGTGCGCATGTCAATTATTTTTTGGAGATCATTGCGACCACCAACAATCATTAAGTTATCTCCTTTCCTATCAGTAGGGGTAAGTTATATTCTTGGTACATCCCATTGAATATGTGGCAGGTTTGATTGAAGGGGTATTCCTATTTCTGACATGTATGGCATACGCATCTCTTTTCATTCACTACAATAGGAGGTCCAAATATTACCAAGCAAGCAGTTATCTCTGCATTGGCAGCACATGCTGGATATTCTCAACATAGTCGCAGGTCAACGGGGTATACCGTAAATGTCTGATAGATGCAGGTCCCACCTCTTGAACTTTATGTCTGTATTGATTGTTATTTTTGGACCTCCAGTCGTAGTAAATGAAAAGAGATGAACATTCACCGCCACCTCTCAGTTCACAGCAGCCTTGAGATGGGGATTGGAAAGGTGTGGATATGCCATAGATGTTTGAGAAGGGAACAGCCTTTTAATTCATGTCTTCTCCATTATGTAAAAGGGACTTAAGTAAAAAATATTCTACATTTACCGCATATATCTGCCATAAATTTTAAGATCAAATATTAATCAAATTTAATCAGTGCTCTGCCCACCTTTTACTCACTGCACGTCTCATAAATTGTGAAAAAAAGAGGGGGAAGAAAATAAGAATTTGCTCAAATCTTTGTCCAAATAATCAACAGCCAGTTATTTCCATTCTGGTTGTACAGGGGAAATACGCACCACAGTAGCAAATCGTCTGTTTACGTCGATTTTTAATCTAATTGCCCACTGGATGTGGCACATTTTTCCTGCTTACCACTTTCCATAAAATCCATAAAGAACTTTTATTCAGCAGATGAGTTGATGAGGGGATTCCCAAGCAACAGGCACGAAGAAAACATCTGCGTTCACCAAATATTCTATACATATGATACACACTAAATAAACAAGTACATAAACGTTGTAACGGTGGTTAAAATCACAGATATATTACTACAGAACACACATTGTATTATACACCCCGTCACTGCGTGCAGGACATGTCTAATGCATGATAATAGAAGATAATATACCGGCTTGTATGTTACACAATTTTGCATATCACAACACTTTTTTACACTCAAAATGAAATCCTCGAGTCCGTAGTTTTTGTTAAAAAAAACTTTTCGTTAAAAGGCAACATATACTGTGTCGCGCTGTTTGGCAGAGGCCGGATTATTGTACAAAGCTCTGCAGGTCTTCATTGCTAAATGCAATCCATACAGTTCCATAGAATGATCCGCAAGCAATCAGATCAGTTCAAAGGTGCTACAATTTGGGGGCAAATACTGTTTTATACTTTTTTTTTTTGCCCAGTATAAATTAGCAGCAGCCTTTCATTTTTTTTTCTCTTTCAGAAATTAAACTTGTCTCCCGTTTTGAGAGACATTAGCATTTTGCGATGTGATGTCCCGAGACGATTTTACTTAAACCTTCTCAAATTTCTTACAATTTGAGGACAAAAATCAGTACTTATATTTTTAGAGCTTAGATATTTTTCCCATCAGGATAAAAGAATGAAGAGTTGATCTTTGGGTAAACAATACAGATCACAAAAAAAAAAAATAAAGTTAAAACCATCTGGTTTCCAGAGTTCAAACACATTATAGGCCTCAGAAATGAGTGACACCAGGTCACAGCTTGAGAACTGTCATTGTCCTTTTTAAATTATTCTGCGTTTTGTCATTTTTTGTCGTTGACCCCAATAATAGAGATCTGAAAACCGAGATTAGTGTCTAACATGCTCGGGGTGGCGAGTCGACTGCCAGATCATGGACGATATTGGCGCTTTTGTCTCTTGCTTTGGACATTGCAGATCTATTGATGGACTATTAATGTAACCCTATCGGTGGGTGAGTCCTTCTGCATAGGTGGATCTTGCCTAAGCTGTACTTTTGCTCTCACCTACACTCTCAATCTTGGGTGAGACCGACATGTTGCGAGGTTCCAAGCATTGGAAGTTGTGTATATATATACAGAATTAAAGTTCTCTTCTTAAGACAACCCTCATGGTTTTACACATTTTCCTTTCTTTTCTTTGCGCTGTAGTTTCCGCAGGCGCCTGGTCCAAGCGTCCCTCCATTGGATCACCATGCTGTTTTTGTCAGCTGTAAGTCCCGGCCTATCTCCTTGACCTTCGCCGCTGCCCATCACTAAGTATCGGCGGCTCAGCAAGATCTTAGGGCATTTGCAGGAGAGATCTTTTATGTGTATCCAGAGTATACTATCTCCACGTTTTACTCGGTCATCTCGGCATTTGTAGACCGAAAGGACGTTGACGGTAAATTTCGCCCAGGAACCGACCATCTCCATCTCCAAAACATTCACCTGCACCACTGAAGGGAAAAGATTGGAAGAAAATTATAGTTTTATATATATATATATCGTATGGGGTAACACAAACTTTACAGGTTATTTTCATCTGTGATATGCCATGAATGTCCTTTTAGATGGGATCTGTATTGAAAACAGGGCTCAATCAAAGCTTCGCTGTCCGTGGAAAGGTGTCTGTTGTGTTCAAATGATAAAAGTGCGTGTGTGGCCATTCTTAATACCCTTCTTGTCACCTATGTAATATTTGGGTTACATGACTGTCCAGGGTCCAGGCTCTTCTCCCTTCACCCCGGTTCACTAAACTCTCTTGTGCACCATGTGATCATCTTCCTAGGCCTCTATAAGGCATACCAAGACACACACCTGTGTCATGGCATTAAGACCCTTCATTTTCTTGTTCTCAGTTTTCTGGCCACCTTCAGCTTGCAGAACTTCTTCCTTTTCCTGGTCTTCCAGAACCTATGCAATCTGTTCCTGGTCTCCTATCCTTTTGCGGTTTCCTGGACTTCTACTACATTTTCCCGGTCATTCAGAACCTCTGCTACCTGTTTCCAGTCTTCCAGGACCTCTACTATCTGTTCCTGATCATCCAGAACCTTTGCTACCTGTCTGTGGTCTCCAGGACCTCTGCTACCTGTTCTGGAACTCCTGTCTGTGGTCTCCTGTACCTCTGCTACCTGTTCTGGAACTCCTGCCTGTCTGCAGTCTCCTGTACCTCTGCTACCTGTTTCCCGCATGCCTGGTGGCCCATATACCCATCCAGACTTTGTGCTTTGAGGATCCACCTCACCTAGTGAGCCAAACAATCAGACAGATGGATTTTGCCGGTTTGTGGGAACTTATAACATCCTACCAGAGAGAGGACAATAGATAGAGCATGCACCTTTCACCAATCCAGCGACTGCTGCGAGTGACGTGGCCCTTTTTTCGGGATAGATAAGAGTCCCTGTAGTTGACCCGCGGATATGCCAGAAATATCCCAGATAAAACAATCCTTTTAACCTATATAACAAAATTTTAGGCATTTATAGATATTTCACTGTTTTCCCCTAATCTCTTGCAGAATTTTCCGTGAATATGGCTTGCAGAAATCCAAGCACATTCACATGTATAGAACAAGTTTATGGAATAAGTTTCATTTAAAAATAAAACATGAACCCTTTGCCATTGCATCACGTAGATGACCATTACACCGGGGCAGGGGGGATTCATTCACATAGGTAATAACTTGATTTATCATCCCAGCACATAATATCTCTTGTTTGCGCTAAATGAGGTACCAAGCGCTGAGGTTATGGTATGAGCCCACTACCCCCCACTTTTAAAAAAAGAAAAAAAAAGCTCTATTTATCAGTGGGAGGTCTTTGTCTCTCTGACAGGGACAGCTTGGGGAGGCCTGGTTCAGACTTTCTCGTCTCACAGTGCCATAACGCCTTCTCTATTCTCCGCACGCCAAGAGTCCCTGCCATACATCAATGTGTTGCTTCCCCTCTGCGCTCAGGATGAATGGTCACCGTGTCACACTGATTAGGGGCCATCAGTCTACGTCCAATGGTTGAACAGCCAGGTGATTATTAGCATCTCATTAGCATATTGCTCCCTCCCATGGATTTTTTTTTTTTTTTTTAAAGGGGGGGATGCAATATCCTTTTTAACATTTCTGGCAGACAGAGAATGGGACAGGAATGAAAAGAAATAGGGAGAGGGAAGGGAGTATGTGAAATAGGGAGAGGTGGAATCAGACCGTCCTAGGAATTAAAAGGCGAGAGAGGGTCTCCTCTCACCCTAATGAGGATACAGTCCTTTTATAACCCGAGTGTGGGGGGGCAAATCTCCCCTCTTTGTGCCTCTCTTAACTCCTCTATGGCCGAACAGTCCTGGAATGTCAATGCTTTGGGCTGTCAAAAGGCCAGTGATGGGAAGAACACAAAGAAAAAGTAGTATAAATGTGGGTTATATAAGAATATGGTATATCTGTTTAAACTGGTTGCACATTCTTTCACTTTTTGGACTTTATACAGCACTAAAAAAAAAAAAAACTTTTGGAAACTAGTATATAGCGACCCCTTTACCCCATACTCACATTGAGGTCTTTGATTAGTAATCAGTCACTGACCTCGTAGCCATTTTTACCCCTGAATTGCTCCGAAGCTCTGGCCCATTCTATCACATCCACTCAGCGTTGTACATTATAAAAAAACCCACCGGCGTAACAAACCAGGCGGTCGTATAGCTGTAGAATCACAAGTAGTGTCCTGTGCCCGCAGGGGCTACTACAGGCATCAGATTCAAAGTTATTCTAATATAATTTCTTTAGCCAGTTTTTAAGACCACTGCCTGCTGTCATGTAAATCATTACGGGGCGCATGTGCAGTAACCTGCCGCCACCACTATACAGTTGATGGAGCCGTTCTGTGCAGCTTCACAACTGAGCACAGCCTGGTGTTGGGAATAGTTTACCTGTAGTGTCAAAATAGTCCCGAACACCCCCTTTAAGTCTCCATTGACTTTATTCTAGTAGTGCCCTTCGGAGATGTATACATAAGGAGTATTCCTTAAAGGGTTATTCTCATTTTCATAAACAGGTATTTTCAGATAGGCCTTGTAAATTAAAAAAAAATTACTGTGAATTCACATTTTCAGTTATCTCAAGATATTAATGCTTTTGTTTTCATTTACTAAAAGCTTTTTACCTTGGAGACCGACCGCTGCTCGACAGTAGGAAATGCGCAGTGCTTACAAGCTCTTTTCTGTTGAGCTTGTAAGCACTGTTTGAAACTGTCCGGTGTCACTGGAGCGCACTGTTACCTCCTAATTCCGGCCAGCTTTAGCTCAGAGCGTACAAGCTAGAGAGAATTGGTGGTTCGTCTCCTAGGCAACAAGCTGTAAACAAATGAAAAGAAAGATGTTAATTTCTCAAGAACAGCTGCAAATTTTAATAAGCAATAAAATGCAAAAGTGCTTGTTATTTCAAGCTCTATTCGACAAAATGCACATCCACGAGTTAGGTGCTGAATACTGTTATAGATTTTTAGTAGGGACCCGGGAACTACGGGCAGAATGAACCCATTGTCCCCGAACATGAAAGATATGCCTTCGCCTCAGCGCACCTTTCTGATATTGAGCACCATCTCGCCCACAATATATATACAGTTGTGCTCAAAAGTTTACATACCCAGGCAGAATTTTTGCTTTCTTGGTCTTTTTTCAGAGACTATGAATAATAACACCAAAACTTTTTGCTTTGCATCCCAAACAATTTTCCTGGCAGTTGTGGACGAAATTTTTGTTGGTCTACATGACTATGATCTTGTTTTTACAGAGACCCTAATTTTCCACTTGTTAATCACAGTTTGAACGCTGCTCACTGGCATTATCAATTCCTTGGATATCTTTTTGTATCCCTTTCCTGTTTTATACAGTTCAACTACCTTTTCCTGTAGATCCATTGATAATTCTTTTGCTTTCCCCATGACTCACAATCCAGAAACGTCAGTGGCTGGATGAAAGATGCAAGAGTCTGTCTGGATCCCAGAAACTCACTCAGCTTTTATGCACACACTCTGATTACAAGCAAACAGGTCACAGGTGAGGATGTTACATTTAGTAGCCATTCAAACCCATTTGTGTCAACTTCTGTGCATGATATCAGGCCAAAATCACCAGGGTATGTAAACATTTGATCAAGGTCATTTGGATGTTTTGGGTTGTCATTGTGTTTTCTCTTTTTCAATCACAGTAGTTTGACAATAAATGCCTTCACCCAACCACTAACTATGAGTGGAGAAAAAGTTTTGGTGTTATCATTCATCTTCTCTGAAAAAAGGCCAAGAAAGCAAAAATTCTGCTGGGGTATGTAAACTTTTGAGCACAACTATGAACTGAGTATGTTTCTTACCAAAGTCTTTCTTGCAGTATTTCTTCAGATTGATTTTATAATTCCCTTTCGGAGGCTTGCAGTACTGTTCACAATCTAAAAAAATACAGAAGAGGGTTATTACAGTAAGGTTTATAATTCAGGCAGAAGAAATATTTCCAAGTTCTGCATATTAGGACGATATTACTAGTCTGCATATGGCGTAACGTAGCCTTGTCCGTAGTGAAGGGTATACGGATTTGAAGTATTTTGTACAGAAGTGCAGCTGTCAGTAGATCAGGAGGGTTAACCGACCAGCAACATACGGAATACCGGAGGTGGTCTATTCCTTCACGTGCAGCTCCAAAACCATCAATATATGCGTCCTCCAGATGTAACAGTCCAGTCCGTGTACTTGTCTGCACGACTTGCTGATATGAGCTGACTCTTATTATTATTTTGTGCCATTACCTTGTTTAATGTTTAATTTGCTTTGAAAGTGATAGAAATGCAAAACAAAAACTAAAAAAAAAAAACAGAAGCTCCCCCCTCACACCCTATAAAAAGCCTTGGGACTAAGCCAGGGTGAAAAGGCCATCTGTTGTAGGGTGGAGGGCATTCAGTGTGCCAGGGACTCGTGCCAGGGTGACATTAGGATTCCTGGCACATGCCATGCTAACGCTGGGCACAGGCAGGTACAGCTTGTCATGTAAAGAGCTGCAGCTGGATCACCTGGTATATAATGCCGATTACAAACACTAATTATTTAATTCACGGAGAGAGATTTATTAAAAGGGCTATAAAGCTGGTAAAAAAAGACAAAATCCGAGCGTTCTGAAAAGGGTCAAGGTCGTAGCTTTATTTTTAGGAATTACGTAATTCTTCATTTGTCACGTGGCATCACAGTTGTACTTAATGTCATGCTTGATAGTTCAGTCAGACCTCCACCAGGGCGGCGACACTGGCCCTAACCGTGCACTCTACGATGCTGCAGGCAAAGGCAGCTGTGCCTCTGCAACATCGGGGGGGGGGGGGGGCGCCGTTACCTAGAAGCTGATCTTATTTGGCTACCCGGCCGGCTTCAAAGCTGCTCTGCTTGCCTAGGAAACTGGCCACCGCTGATAAGACTGCAGAAGTGGCCGACAACAAAGGCAACGACCAGTAAACTAAAGAAGAAAAAATTCTTATGAACAGAGAAGATTTTGTAATAAAAAAGTATGTATTGAAAATTAGCAGCATACTATATTCCTGCAGAACGTGTAGCACAGACTTTTCAGTGATTGTTGGATTTTGGCAGGGAAAAGTTAATTCCAGTAATCTGGATTCGGTTCTGGTCTGTGGCAGGACCTCCTCAGATCCCAGCATCATAGCGTTCATTCAGCTAGAGAGGAAATCAGCTTATAAACGACAAGCCCCATTATACACCTAACCTCCTTCTTATCTCATAATCCAATTACTGTGTGGTCAAAAATAATCTAGATAACCTTGATAATTCCTACTGCCGGCCTGACACCTATTTACAATAGCGATGTATCGGACTAACCCTAAACTGACTCTAAAAGTGGCGACTTTTCATGTGATACAACCAGTAAGGAGCCTTTGTGATTGTGTAACATTTATTTTCCGCTATCACAAAGAAAGGATGAAAGGTTAATTACTGGGAATGGAAGTTTTTGAGAGACCAATAGCAAAAAAAGTGCATCATTACAATTATTCCGATTCGACATATGGACACTAAATAAATAAGAATTAAATGTTATGTCTCCGCTCCAGGATTGATGCCATCTAAAAATGCAAGGAAACTATTCTGGCAAGTTTTTCAGTAGTTCTTTCAAGGACCATTTGGTGGAAAAAGGAGATGTATTATCGTCCCGTGGTGCAAAAGCGGGGGGCAGCAATAGAAAGAGCTGACACTTACTGTGGCGATGGGGGCAAGGGTTGAGGTTTGGGTATAGGGTGCCTACTAAGATACATGCCACCTGTTCCTTCTACCTGTTGGCGCTGTCGTCCAGCAGATTGCTGTATCCACCATATATTTCGGGAATGTTCTATCCTACTACCTTTCTGGATAGAAGTATGGAGAATTATGTCCACGTTTACGGACTATGCTATCCCTTTTTCACGGTACATCGACACAACATTCCCCAGAAGATCTCCTGCCGCTCTGTTTTGCACCATTTTGTTAAAGCCGCAAAATCGTTAGTCCCAGCGCTTTTGAGATGCCAGGAACTTTCTACGCTCAAATTGTGGCTTCAGAGAGTACAAGATTTACATCAATTGAAGATCAACCGCCATGACATATTCTGCCGCATCTTTCACACAAGCTTTCTTTCATTTAGAAAGTGTATAACTTATATTAAAGGTTATTGGGTAGGATCAATGTAGTGGACATAAATGTCTTCCTCTATGATCAGTGCCATTACTGTTCAGGGCAGCGTGGCGGATCACTGTTATTTTGCAGTCCTGGAGTCAAATCTGACCAAGGACATCTTCTGCTTGGTAATTGCACATTCTCCCCGTGTTTTTGTGGGTTTCTTCTTATGTTTTACTAACAGATTACGTAATTCTGAATTAATATTGTGAGCCCCAGTGGGGTGAGGGACTGATGTGGGTGATTGCAATCTCTGTACACCGATACGGAATGTGTTGGCGTTATATTTAGATAAAACAAAATAAGTCATTTTGTCGTGGTATTTTCTGCAAAGTCCCCTTCAGCCGGGACCGTGCCAAGGCGCAGGTTGCTTCCCCCTCTTCTTGGTATGTTACTGCACCCTTGCTGAGATTTTGACTTTTAGTTTATAGCTAGTTCTAGCTTAATTTTCCTGCGTTAGCCAAGGGGTTAACAGTATCATTATTTCCGCTGGGAGATTTAGTTTCAGAAAATGAGGGGAGAACTTCTCAAAAATGTCAACGCAAACAGAGCTGAACAGGCCTCCACCCTGACTGCAGGACGGAGAAGGGGGAGCGGACCCCTCTCGGAGGTAGATGGAAGCGTGATCCTGGGCTGCTGCCTCACCTTGCTGCCGTATTGCTGCATCAGCCTTATCTGCTTTATAGGTTGTGTATGAGACTGATCTTTTAAAGGGGGTTGTGTAACTAAAGATACGGAGAGCATGTCACCGATTGATGTTGGCTTGCCTTTGCTTTACTCAGAGGCTGCGTGGTTATCCATCCAATTTTGCCCCTTTTAGAGATTAGTGGGGTCACAGCTTAGGACCACCACCAGGATTGACATTATTGGCATATTCTTGCAAGGCAGCCCTATATTGAGCGTTCTGTTTAGTATTCGCCCTTTTTTTATTTTTCAGGAAAAATTTAATTATTAGAACTAGAAGAGGGAAATTTAGTAAAAAAAATTAGTAAGAAAATGATCACAATAAATGAACATGGAATGAATGCTGGAGAACTGAGTACTGAGTGAGGAGTGCTCCATACTGGTGGTGTCTGTCATGGTGGTCTTCAGTTTCTGTGCTAAGTATAAAGGAGTGTGCATTCGAGAAGTTTTGCTATGCTGATATCTGAGAGCTGGATATTTCTGTATTGCTAGAAATCTGCTGAATATAGTAAATTATGGAGGAAAGACCCTATACATACACATGATGTACAGTGGAAGCTCGCAGAAGGCCTGGTAGTGATGGGGTTAACATATCCCGACCACAAGAATGTTCTGTGTAAGATTTCTGACCAGCAACCACTTCCCCTCCCTGATCCTCAGACCGATCATGAGAGAGCAATGGGTACATGGTACTCCAGCATCCAACCACACGTGGGCAGTGACTACCCCACAGACCCACTAGTGCTCTTCTTAACCCTTCAGCACCAGACGTCTATCTGCCTGTGCAATAGCTGCACAAAACCTCACCGCACAGTACACTTGTACTGCTCCAATAAAAAAGTTGGGCAAAATTCAAAAAGCAAATGTCGTTTATATGACGTCACATACCGTGGTTATCCTCAAAGGCCCTTTTCACACGGCTCATGTACGCAGACCGCTTTTTGTCCATGTACCGCTTGGTTTCTTCCTATGAAGCAGTTATCTCAGGTCAACCCGGGTTTTCCGATGCGAGAACAGATGTTTGAGACCGGTCTAAGAAGGATGGGGCACCTGTATTTCAGTATGCCTAATCCTTTTGTTCTAAAGCCGCTATCAGAAGTGTCTAAAAGCTGATGGAACACATGCGTGCTCTGTAGAGGCGTGCGTGCGTTTGTATCGGGGGTTTATGATGGAAAACTGTTGAACCTACATCTATCTTGAGTGTTGGCCACCAATAAGGGGAATCTGTCACCCTTTTTTTGAGATTTCATATAATGATATCATTCAATTGTGTGTCACATAAGGATTCTCTTAGTACTTTTGCTTCGCCCTGACCCCGCACCTTTCATGCATAAATACCTTTTTTATGTCGGTTCAGATGTATGTAAACTGCCCGCTGTCCGGTCCGCTGGGCGGGGCTTATTCACCTGTCCCCCCCCCCCCGTCTTGCTCTACACAAGAAGAAATGCATAGAGCAAGATGGGGGGGAGCAGGTGAATAAGCCCCGCCCAGCGGACCGGACAGCGGCAGTTTACATACATCTGAACCGATATAAAAAAGGTATTTATGCATGAAAGGTGCGGGGTCAGGGGGAAGCCAAAGTACTAAGAGAATCCTTATGTGACACACAATTGAATGATATCATTATATGATATCTCAAAAAAGGGGTGACAGATTCCCTTTAAAGGGCATCTGTCAGTAGGATGAACCCTCCTAAGCCGTCTGCATGGGCATGTAGGTCATAGGAAGCTGAATAAAAAGGTACCTTGATATCTGTGATCTGATCTCTTATTCCAGAGAAATCCACATTTTTCTTAATATGTAAATGAGCTGTTGAGATCTATAGGCCGGACCTGCTGCTCAGGTCGTTGTTGATTGGCAGCAATGGTGACGTTACATTGAAAGCTCTGAAGCCAATCACTGAGCTCAGCTTGGCATACCTGCTGATGTAGAGGGCATGAGCCGCTGAGCCCAGCAATAGTTTGCAACGGTAACATCACGCCGCTGCAGCTTATCAACAAACACTGGAGAGGCATTACTGGACGCGGGGAAGATGAGTAAGAGATTACTTTGTCATTTTTTAGCAGCTACTTAGTGTTATAGATGCACGCGTAAACGGCCATGGGGAATTATTTACCTGACACTCCGTACTACAATAGGTCATTTACTTGGCCAGTGACATTCGTGGTATAAATCTATACATTATTTGTGAGAGGTAAATAATCTCTTATATCTGTAATTCCCATTTAAAAGTGTTTCCACTCTGCAATTTAAAGGGAATCCATCAGCAGGTTTATGTCCTCTGCTGCAGATCTAGCAAAGCTCAGAATACTGAGCGCTGTAAACCCACATCACTGATTTGCTGCTTTCTGTGTCCACTGTATATTGACATTAAGCTGCCAATCCGTGATGTGGGCGAGGCTACAAAGAGCAGGAGGACTACAAGGCACAAGACATCTAGTCCTGTAGCGATAGTATCCTGATGATAAAACATTGATTTTAATGAAACAGCAGCACACATCCTAGTAAGTGACACATCGCTGGAAATCAGGCTCTCAGCCCCTACATCGTTTTGCTCTCAAAGTATAAATCTGCTGACAATTTATGTTTAAAGGGGTATTCCTGTCTGCAAAAATTAAGCAGGACACAAGCTCGACTGGCTGCTCCCCTCAAGTCCTCCTGGCTGCAGTCTCTTGTGTCCAGGGGAGAACTAGAAGAAGACAGTGGATATTAGGGGGTCCCACTATGATCTAAAAATTATCACCTATGCATTGATCATTATTCTAGTTTGGAATACCCTTTTAAATATACGACAATGAGCTGCAATACCACAAATCTAAGTGGTGCAGTTTCTGGGCCCATTTTTTTAGAATTACTTACCGTACATCCCATTTCCATTTACTATTTCCCTTCCTTTTTCATCTTCCGCTATGGTAAATTCAGCCCATTGTGTTTTAATCTGTGCTTCGGTTTTGTTTTCCCACTCTTTTTATGATTGTCCTCGCTGACTTATTTCTTTTGATTATCCCTTTTTGCCGCCCCTGAACTTTCTCCCCTTCAATCTCCTGGATTTCTGCAGCTTGGTAAATACCTCACTGTCATAACTGTCCTCACATGACTGATGCAGGGAATAATACAAAACTTCTGCAAAATCCCTGTAAGATGACTATTGTTTTCCTTCTTCTGACATTTAGTCACCCTCCCCTTGAACTAAGTGTCCTTTCCTTCCTTCTTCATTTCAAGTTTTTATTATATTTGGGAGAGGGGCCAGGACGAGTTAACCCATTGCTTTGCATGCTCCCACCCCCTGCGGCCTGGCATATTCTCTGGCGATGAGCCTGGAAAACTTGTCTCTGAACAGCTTGTCTCGAAAAGCAGGGAAAGATTCCCAGTGTTTTGATGCACTCTTTAAACGTCTGGCACCCACCATCTTCCTCCCAACAAGATGAACTGGCAACAACGCTAATTTCATTTACTTTTGGGTCGCTATCTAGAATACCGCCCCAACTTCTTTATCCTGCAGATTGCTAAGACTTACCAGCTGGCTCCTCTGTGCTAGTGAGGGCTGGAGTAGGGACCACTGCCGGGATTTCTGAAAGGTGAGAAAAAAATAAGGAAAGATGACATTCATTGATGCAACATTAGCTGTGACTAATAGAAGGCGACAAGATCAGAGTCCATACAGTCAGATATTAGGAGAAAGGTAAAACCCTAGAGGAACAGTACAAAGTCATTTTCTGAAATGTTATCCTAAACAGCAATCCTGGTCGCAGTAAAAGAAAAAAACTCAGAATATTGCCTATTATAGGAAATGGTTAGCTGTAAGTTGTCAGTCAATGGTGAACAACCTTAAGAAATCTATCTAGTGTAAAGTACATAGAAGATGGGGAGGAGGGAGATGCAGCTGTAGCCGATTGTTCAGATTTTCATAGAAGGAGAGGAGGGATGAGACTGAAGATAAAGAGTTCAGCTTGTATATCACCTTGGAGGAGCCGGAAGAAAAAAGACCTAAAATCTGTAGGTTACATGCAACTTTTGTGGCCGCATTACATCAATTATATCTGTAGCCTGAATGTGATTTTCTTTTTTACATTTTTTTTTTAACTTTAGGTACAAAAGCCACATTGGAGATAAGGCAGAATAACATTTAGCATGTGAAGGGAACAGCTCTGGGGGCATTTTGTAGCCCCGTGTATATTGCTAGAAATGGCATCACAATGCTTCGTCCCCATCATTCTCAAATTCGGTATAGGTCCCAGAGGTCAGACCAATTATATAGCAATATACCATCACTTTACAAGATAGGAGTTCATCCTTAATATAGAAACTGTTCCTTTAAGCTACTTACTGATGCATGGAGCAATAGGGGATCGGCTTTGTTGATATCCCTTGGCGCATCGATTACATGTTAGACCAGTCACGCCATCTTTACACGGGCATTGTCCAGTTGTCTGGTTGCAGGTCTTTCCTGCTGCCCCCACTGGATGACAGTCACAGGCTGGAAGAGAAGAAACAATAAAGCCAATGATTACTCATAATAAGGCAAATCTCCTATAAAAATAAAAAATCACTTAAGTAGAGGTTGCTTTATCCTAGGCAAAAATAGTTGGGTGCAGCAGCCCTCACTTAAAGGGTTCATCACATTTTTTGTTTTCAGGACCACACCTCTTCTATGCCTCCTGGTTTCTTGCTTGCTGGGGAAGGCAGAACTCCAGATAATTGACAGTTGTTCAGATCAGCAACATGGTTGCACCACAGGCACCTTTGCCTGAGTATCATCAGGAAATCGCAGGTTCAGAACGTTACCCAAGAGCGTATAAGCACTGCTCTCCTTGCCTAGGAGACCTGCCACTTCTTATAGCCTGCACAGGTGGCCGGTAACCTAAATAATGAACTATAGCACTAAAGATCCATCCATTCTTGAGAATAATAAGAAATACAGAGAACCCCTTTTAATAATGTGGCCAATGCTTGAATTCACAACCCTGGGCACAGTCCCATCTTCTCACTTCCTAGCTTTGTCTCCAGGCATAATTTTACTGACGAAAAGGATGGTTAGAGATGTTCTGACAGCTCATAGACTTTACCAAAAGTGATTTCCATTGAAATTTTCTATGGTGTTGAAATGCTAAAATTTGTGTGTGTTCCTTTAATGATAACCCCGCTGTGTGTTTCCATTAGATAAGTCCTTAAATAAAGAGTTGAAACCACTACAAGGCTTCTATAAACCGTAAAACATGCTGGGAATATTAACGAGACAACCTACTCCAATATGCAGACGTTGGACGGGTAGTGGATGGTGGGGGTGTTCGTTCTTGAATGATGAAATTAAATCCTCGCAATATGAGGTGGGGGTGGTAAAATGTAGATGTAGGGAATTTCGCCCTTCTGCATCATTAATATCCCAGGTAATATGAAGAGGAAGAGAGCATAATGAAGGGACTCGTGGGATTCATCCCACAAGGAGAAGGTAGCACGTATGAGACATCAGCCAGCTCCTTTACTGCAAAGCTATAATTTTGTAATGAGCTAATAGAGCTGCGGTTGCTGTTTTTTGTTCCAGTGGGCGTCTTCCCAGTTATTAAAGGAGCTTAGCTCAGCGACCGATAATTGGACAATGGCAATAACATTGTTCTTTCTGTCTGCGGGATTTAACCTCTGACATTTTGCAGTTGGGCTTTAAGAAAAATATCAGCATTAGTGGTCCAGAAATTATCATTTGAAGACAATCGTAGTCCATGTGACTTGTTAGGGTATATGAACGTCATAGAGGGGCGTTCCCCTTCAGACAAGAGAGCAGTTGTATGTAGCAGGCAACTTGCATCAATTGCAAGAACTATGATCATGCACAATTCCAGTGGCTGGAGCGTTCAGTGCCCGTGCCAAGCCCACACCTCCCTAAGTTGCCAATGGGTTGCCATAGGAAAAGGGAGCCTACTTAAAGACATTGTCCATACTTTGGGTACAATCTGCTGTCACTCCATTTGACTGCAGACTTGTTATTCCTCACAGCATGCACAGTGCGCACTGTCAGAATACTCCAGGGCCATAGGCCGGCATTCATGTGACTGCAAGTATGTAATTTGCATACTCCCGGCCACATTCCAACTAGACATGTCCAACCTGCACAGGTTTAGTTGGCACAAGACAAATCGAATAAATGCAGTTATGATGCCTGCCCGCTCCTGGCACTGGCACCTGGGAATCCTGACAGTGGGTACTGTGCGTGCTGTGAGGATTCACATGTCTGCAGTCACGTAGAGTAACTGCAGACTTGAAGCCCAAGCCTGGACAACCCCTTGGTAACGCTGTCTTGGTGCTCCTTCTGAGGCCCAGTCATAAGCTGGGCTTCACAGGAAACAAATATTTTTCCTATGTACTTACAGTATATCGTACAATCAATCAAACAAATTTAGGTTCATGTCCTCTATGGAGACTAAAAATACAGTGTAAAGTTAAAAAAAAAATTGAAAAATATATTAAAAATGTAAATCCCCCTCCTCTTCCCTACTTAAAAATAAAAAATGCAATAAATAAGCATATTCAGTATTGCCGCATAACCCTTTTTCCCCCTCTGCACGTCTCCTAAAAAATGCAAAAAAAAAGCGATCAAAACTTTGTATGGACCTCTAAATTAAATAGACTTTTTTTTACCATTTTAAACCACTTTAATTATTTCTCCTAGTTTTCGGCATATTAAATCTTAAAATGAATATTGTCATTCTAAGCCACAACTCATCCTGAAAAAAAAACGCAAACAAGTTCTCATAGTGCTATGTCCATGGAGGGGTAAAAACGTTCTGATTTGTGGAAGAAGAGGAGGAAAAAATGAAATCGTAAAAATTGGCTGCATCCTAAAGGAGCTAAGTGATGGTTAAGCTCAGCAGAAGATAAACACCGTGTAGTAAGGTCTCCAAATAGTTCCATTCACAGGCATCAAGTATTTGGTTAATTTAAGGTCATTGAAAGAGAATAATTTCCAACTTTGGATTATCTGCATGGGGCCTAAAGGGAATGATGATGACCATGGAAACATATGCAACAGCTGTGCACTATGGAGCTGCTGCCTCGCCCAATGTCCGGTCCACCTGAGAATCAGAGGGACCGAAAGATTAAATGGAACAAGAACAGAGGGAAAGCTCCTCGTGGTTTTAAGGAGGACATGTTAACAGGCCAGAAGTGACCAGTTTTTGTTCTTATTTTTTTGCCGCTCCTCCCCTGTGTGTTCCGATTTTTTTTTAAAAAATCCTCCATAGATTTCCTGAGATTTAGGTCTATGACGTCATGTGATTAAAAACTGACAAGCGAAATCCTTCTAAGCTCTACATAGAAACAGGAGGTCAATTTTCCCTGTATGAGTCATGAGTCACTGCAAAAGTCCCTGGCACGGGGGAGGAGGGAGCATCTGGGTCAGGAGGTGAAGAGGGGAATTATAAAGCAGGGAAAAGAGACTTCCTGTTTCTACATAGAGCAGAGGAAAGAGGAGAATTATCTGGGTAGAAAGGCAAACTGAGCATTTGTATGTACACAGTGCTATATAATGTAATGACTGCAATACATTAACAGGATAAAAGCTTTGATGGGAGTAGAAGTGCTTCTTTAAGGGTATAGGCAGATGGCATTTTTTGAGGAGTGTTTGGAGCAGGTCTGCTCTAAAAAAAAAAAAAAAAAATACCAAAGCAAAAATATATATCGCTTAAAAAGACTTGTAAAATTATTCCTATTCTTTTCTATCGTGAAACCACTTTGCTGTTCATATGTTCATTTTTTTGTGCATTTTCTTCCTGTCTTGGGGTGTTGATAAAAAAGGCCTCTTTAAAAAAGAAAGTTTTCCAAAACTCTTCTTCAGAACCATTTCAAGGTAAAGAAAAACTGTTTCAAAAATTCCCCGAAGTAGAAGCGCTTCCTGGGATTTGCACTTACGGTAAATAACTTGTCGTTTTTGACCTTCTCAAAAACATTCGTTTACACATACCCCAAGGATGTGTTCACACTGGGTTATTTTGCTGAGTTGTCTGAGCAGAAGCTCTCCAATTCTCCAAAACTCCTTGTGGTTTTTGCCATGGAGGTTTCCAAAAATTGCTAAAACTTCTCAAAATACAACCTTTACAGAAAGCACCACAGAAAAACTTTAATAAAATACTTTGGGAAATGTTTAGGATATAAAAGAAAATGCCCGTGTTTCCTGAAGATTTTTTGCGCTCACTAATAGGTTACTTGCATTTTTTTAAAACACGCAGTTAAAAAAAACTCAACAAAAACTCATTGTAGGAACGGAGGCTTAAGATATGTGCACACTTGTGTTTTGGACGCCGATGTACCCATTGAGTTTTTGGTGCAGGAAGATGCTCCATTACAACGCCAGCAGTATTCTTCCTGAAGTGTCTTATTTGGCGTCTTTTTAGTCATGGCAGCTTTGCCACCAGGGTCTTTTTTTTTTTTTTTTGTACGTGTGACATATTGAGTGGCTTCCAAATGGAAACCGTCTGAATACCGGTCACTTCTTACAGCCGCATCACCGCTTTCAAAAACTGAAGTAGTTAAGAGAAGCTAAAAAAATGGGACATGCACACAGCAAGACGTTTAGACATTTCAGTGCATATGTTCATTCTTTTTAGCATTTTTTAACATTTTTGTTTAGGCGGGTTTCTGAGCAAAACCTACCTGAAAGACGCCATGTGCGCCTACCCTTAATGAAGAGGACCGCTAGAGTAAGATGCACCTGATCAATTAAGAGGCACGCTTTACAGCCAGCATGCGCCTTGCCACAAATGTTACCCCAATCAGGGACTGGAGCACATTTCTGGCATAAGTTATGACACTAAAATGGCGTAACTTTTCTAAGGGTTTACCAAGCAGACGTCGCCACACCATGGCCCACCCATGCTTCTCCCACTTTGGCTGGCCAAAAACTGCAAAAGTTGCAAAATGTCTGAGCGACTCTGAGTTGCACCAAAAGTTTTAAATCCTTCAAAGTATTTTGCACCAGAAAGCTGGAGTAAACACTGATAAATTGGGCCTAGGATTTTTGAGGTGGATTTGGGGAGATCCTGCTATAAAAACTGAGTTTGAACACAGCCTTTTTGTCTACATGACGTTTTTCTTATACACACTCAAAAAAAGACTAGTTTGTCAAGCAGAAACCTCTTTAGGAATCTGTCCTTTTTTGACAAGTTTTTCTTTTCCTGAAGTCTCCCGAGATAGTCTTGAAGAACTTTTTTTTCATACATTTTTTTTTCCGCAGCCTTTTGATTGGACAGCGCTTAGTTCCCCCTATACGAGGAATGACCCAATAATGTTCCTATTTTTGAGTTTTATAGCATGGAAGAAGTTTTATCTAAAATATTTATTTTAATAAAAATCCACCCCTTTAGGCACATATAGGGGGCTTTTTCATCAATTATCGTCAACCTCATAATGTCTGTCCGCTATTTCATCCTTCTCTGCTAGATTTCTAAAACTTAATATGGACAAAACAGAAGTCATCATCTTTCCCCCTTCTCACTCGACCCCTCAACAAACCTATCCATTAAAGTCAATGACTGCTCACTCTCCCCAGTCCCTCAAACTCGCTGCCTCGGGGTAACCCTGGACTTTGATCTCTCCTTCAAACCACACTTCCTGCTGACTCAAGTCAAACATTTTTCCCTGATCAGTACATTCTTTAATCAAGTATCTGCAAAAACCCTAGTGCATGCCCTCATCATCTCCCGCCTCGACTACTGTAACCTCCGGTTTTGTGGCTTCTCTTCTAACACTCTTGCTCCACCAATCTATCCTAAACTCTGCTGCCTGACTAATCCACCTATTCCCCTTTTATTCCCTGGCCTCTCCTCTCTGTCAATCCCTGCACTGGCTCCTCATTATCCAGAGACTCCAGTTCAACCCTAACCATGACATACAAAGTCATCCACAACCTGACTGATCCATATATAAGTGACCTCGTCTCCCGAGACTTACCTGCACGCAACCTCCGATCCTCACAAGATCTCCTTCTTTACTCCCCTCTTAAATAATAATAATGATCTTTATTTATATAGCACCAACATATAGCGCCCTCTTATCTCCTCTTCCCACAATCGCATAGAAGATTTCTCCTGCGTATCCCCCAACTCTGGAAATCTATACCACAACATATGAGCCTACGATGGGAACCTTGAAAAGGAACCTGAAGACCCACCATCTGCCGACAAGCCTACAACCTGCAGTAGCCACCGATCCACCAAACCGCTGCACGACCAGCTCTACCCTCGCCTACTGTATCCTCACCCATCCCTTGTAGACTGTGAGCCCTCGGGGGCAGGGTCCTCTCTCCTGTACCAGTCGTGACTTGTATTGTCTAAATTACTGCACTTGTTTTTATTATGTATACCCCTCCTCACATGTAAAGCGCCATGGAATAAATGGTGCTAGAATAATTACTAATAATTACATTCACTAAATGTAATGCTGGCGTTAGGTAAACGCTGCTTTTTTTTCTGCAGCAAGCATTGTATGGAGAAGTATTAGGAAGGAGGAGCCCCTCTAAACAGCTGTGTGTAAACCCCCTCGCAGCGGCTACCTCAGCTGCAGCTGTTTAAAAAGACGGCGCTGTATTTTCCGTGTGAAAAATGGGAGGAATTTAACCCAAATGGGGAAACTCACAGCTGGTAGAGTAATTTATCCAATAGCAAACTGGCAAAAGAAAAGGCGGAGGGGGGAAGGGACACGTTAGGGCTCATTAGGAGAAACTAATTGCCACCTTGTTATGGGACAGGAAAAAAAAGCGAGAGGGAAATTCTTTCCAGGATTTCTTTTTTTTATTTTAACTGTGGAAAAAGAAACGTGTTAGGAAGCTACAAGGAAGAATGCAAAGTTCAGGAATATAGAGAATAGAGGCGAAGGTCCTAGGAAAAAATAAATATACGATCTTACTAGGAGAAGGCTTAATCAATGCACAGGTGCCAATTAGGAGAGTGTATAGGAGGCATGTGCAATATCCTGGCAGGCAGGCGGGCGGCACAGGGATCAGTGATCACAATATAATTGCCTCTTATTCCATCATTAACTGCACTCGGCTTTGGCACCACACCCGGTGCCAGGTGTCAGAAGCGTGAGTGCAGATACAGGGGGAATTTTCATAAACCTCATTTTTGGTTACATTATTAAATTTAAAAAATAAAAGATTTTCCACTTTTGGGGACATTTTTTGTGTGCTTTTTTTGGCTGAAAAGAATTTTTGTAATTGGGTTCTTATAAAAAATGTTGGACCATGAGCCTTCTATAGCCCCGGTGTTAGGCCACGTTCAGTATTTGGTCAGTATTTTACATCAGTATTTGTAATCTAAAACCAGGAGTGGGTGAAAAATGCAGAAGTGGTAACGAGTTTCTATTATACTTTTCCTTTGGTTGTCCCACTCCTGATTTTTGCTTACAAATACTGATGTAAAATACTGACCAAATATTGAATGTGTGAACGTGGCCTTACATTGACTATTGCTGCAAAATATGTTAACTGAGAATCCATCAGTGAGCATATTTAATGAAACCAAACCGAAAAAAATGATTTTAACCCCAAATACATGCATTTAAGTGGAATAATAATATAAAAAAAAGATATATAAATATATATATATAATTATCGTGGAATGGGGCTGTATGTTAAGAAGTGGATGTTATTGGTTTAGCTGATATTGCTAGTTGTATTTCTAGGCTCCTTAAAGGGGTTGGCAGGCCTGGACTCAAGTCTGCAGTCAATATATTTGACCGCAGATTTGTGAACCCTTAGAGTGCCACTGTTGTTATATTCTGGTGCCGACACCGGGAACAGGCGGTCTTGTAACCGCAAGTATGCGATTTGCATACTTCAGGTCACATTCTGACTAGACGTGTCAGACCTCGCTCAGTTCACTTGTATTGAGCGAGGTCACTACGTCTAGTTGGCAAATGACCGCATGTATGTAAATCACATACTTTCATTCGCCCGTCTGTTCTTGGTGCTACCACCGGAGAACCCTGACAGTGTGCACATTGCACGTTGTTAGAGTTCACAAGTTTGCAGTCACATACAGTGACTGCAGACGTGAAGCCCAAGCCTGAACTGATATTTCAACAAAATTTGTATAAATCAAGAAAATAAAGTAAGAAACGTAATGTATAAATAGAAGAAAATAGAAAAAAATAGTAATATATCTTATCAGAGAAGTATTCTTTCTTCTTTTGAGAAAGAAGTCACTTTATCCTTATTCACTCTGAAAAAGTCAAGACAGACCGCTCACTGAGGGATCAGGTTAAAGCCTCCTGTTGAAGACAATAGAGAGGAGGGATCAGAGGAAGAGAGGCACAGAGATATTCAGATCTGTACTGCTGTTTTCTAGGAAGTGTTTTATCTCACCACACCCAGAGCTGGATTTGCAGCTACACTGCTCAGTACTGCTGTATAATGTCCTCCTTGCTGCTGCTTCTGAACTTGTGCTACATGAAGTCAGGAGAAAGGCTAATTTGCATACTGTTTCCCATGAAGATTCTTTACATAAGCTGGATGTCCACAAAGAGAACCGGTACCTTTTGAGTGAGACAGTCCAGAGTATCCTGCAGCCTGCTTAAGATCTCTGGATATGCATTAATGGTAGAATGTTCTTAGCCACGTAGGCTCATGTCTTACCTTTACAGGCTCTTCGGTCAGTTATGGGGCGGGTGACATCCCGGTAGAAGCCCTCTTTGCAGTAGTGGCAGTGCCTGCCCGCCGTGTTGTGCCTGCAGTTCAAGCACACGCCGCCACTCTTCCTTCCTGACAGCTTGTATAGTTCCATATTGAAGCGACATCTCCGGGCGTGCAGATTACAGGAGCAAGCTGGGGATAGATAAAAAAAGAGAATGGATTGTTAGAGAAAAACTACTTGTTTTTGGAGCAGAAAATTTTTTTTTTAGTTGAAAAGTTTCAAAGTAAAGAGAGTCAATATTATCCCATATGACATGGGTCCTGATCCAATATTTGAGGCTTCGTGGGGAAGATCATTGAGGATACGCTTAGCTTAAGTGCCCAATATGTAATCTTTGGGGTCTAACCATTCAGCAGAATGAAGGGGCCCCGGTAAGTGATATAGCGTGACAACCGCTTCACTCCAGTAACTGAATAGTGCTGCCATTGTCCTTGTGGATGTGCGTGGTACTGCAGCACAGAGTAAGTGTATTGGTGAAAGGAGACTATCATTGCTCAGTGTTTGACCATAGATATATGAAACTATTCTGCATAGTGACCGAATACTCAAAATACCTTAAGCCTTTTTACAGTCAGGATTGTTCAGGAGATATAAACCTAAAATACTTATCACCTACATAGACCCTAAATGTTACATCAGTCATTGCTATTAGTCTGTAAATGATCGATTTGTTTGGGGGAGGTTGGGTGGAGATAAAGCTATTGTACCCCTGTTGTAGATTTCAGCTTTCAGCAGAATCATCAGCAGATTGTAGGAGAATAAACTGCTCTACTTGGGACAAAGAAATTATTAACGTCATCATCAAATAACATGGAGGATTTACAGGGCAGAACTGACACAGAGAAAACAGAGGTCTAAAGTAAGAAAGTCAAACTCAAATACACAGAGGGCCGAAATAAAAAACTTGTACAAAGTCACGTCCAATCTTGATATCTATCAAATCTATGTCTACAATTGAGGAAGTTTTTCTTTTATCATCAAATATGACGATGAAACTTTTCATATGGAAACAAACGTAAAGGGGTTGTCCCACTAACAAAGTATATTGTAATTAACATATCTTAGTAAAAAAAATAAACACATATCACAAATGGGGCAAACTGAAATAAAATATGCCATGTAAGAACAGTAAAAAGCCTAATTTAAATATGTAATAAAGGTAAAAAAAAAAACTTGAATTAATAAATAATACAGATACTAAAGTGTGATGCCAACAAAAGGCCCCCCCCCAAATACAGTATGATACCACCACATTGAATTCCTCCACAGTACCCTATATACTCACAGTATGATGCCCAAACTGTGATCCCCACACAGCCTCTCACACAGTATAATGGGCCCTGGATAGTCCTCCATACAGTATCATGGGCCCCACATAGTCGTCCCTTCAGTATAACGGGCCCCACATAGTCCTCCATACAGTATAATGTGCCACACATAGTCCTCCATACAGTATAATGTGCCACACACAGTCCTCTATACAGTATAATGGACATCACATAGTCCTCCATACAGTATAATGGACATCACATAGTCCTCCATACAGTATATTGTGCCACACATAGTCCTCCATACAATATAATGGACATCACATAGTTCTCCATACAGTATAATGGGCCCCACATAGTCCACCATACAGTTTAATGGGCCACACATAGTCCTCCATACAGTTTAATGGGCCACACATAGTCCACCATACAGTATAATGGGCCTCACATAGTCCTCCGTACAGTATAATTGGCCACAAATAGTCCTCCATACAGTATAATGGGCCACACACATAGTCCTCCATACAGTATAATGGGCCACACATAGTCCTCCATACAGTATAATGGGCCACACACAGTCCTCTATACAGTATAATGGACATCACATAGTCCTCTATACAGTATAATGGACATCACATAGTCCTCCACACAGTATAATGACTCCACATAGTTCTACATACAGTATAATTGGGGGCGGTGCCGGCGTCACGGGCCAAAACTAATCACCCTGTGGGACAGATTTGGCTCGCGTTTTACATGTGTGGTCTACAGGAACTAACACACATGTCCACCAACTATCTGCTGTCTGCATAAGATTAGTCTGCAGCTGTTGTATTTTTCAACTATCCCCACTAATTCCTAGAAAGGGGACCACAGTTCTTCATCCTCCATCCAAACTCAACATGCCTGATCCTACTTTCCAGCCAACATCAGGGTTGTAGGGGGGAAGTCAGGCCATCACTACACACATTAGGTGGCCAGTCCCTCTGTAATCGTCAAGTTTAGCCAACATTCATCTTGTGTGCGACCACCTTTAGGTAGCCATTGGTTCAATTTAGTAGCTATAGCTGTTTTCTGAGTAGCAGAGGGACTACAAATAAACCTGCATTGTGTATTAGATTTTTACAGAATCATGTTAACCCCTTTCCCGCCGCCATAAATGTGTCTCTAAATTCTTCCTAGCTGCAAATGTTCCACCACAAATCTGTCACAGCAGTATAATTGTGCAGGCAGCAGGTATGGCCGTCATTCACACACAGCTGTCAGAACTCACCCTGTGTGTATGGCAATGCCTGTCACCGACAGTGTGTCCGTGTGTGTGTTTGGCACAGTCCACCTGTGTTTGTGTGCGCCTGTCTCTGTAAATGTCTTTCTGCGTGTGTGGCTGTGAGAGCTGCCATTCATGTATACACAGCCTTTGTCTATATGCAGATGGACGATAACAAACTGCGTCTCTGTCCAAGGTCTAAATATGGAACATGGGCCTTTCTCTGCATCACCACTTGTAACCTTGGATTTGGTGTGCTGCCTCAACTTTTTTGTCTTTATTCATGAGGACGGGTATGTACCTGTGAGGCTTTTGCACCCTATTTTTCAACTGTGCTGTTTTTCTATTCTTTTTGTTTTTTTTTTATCTATCTATCCACCCTATATCTATGTATGTATTTATCTATTTATCTATCCATCCTATATCTATGTATGTATTTATCTATTGTTTATCTATCCATCCTATATCTATCTGTTTATCCATATAGCTACCTATCTTTACATTTGTCTATTTATCATCTAATTATCTGTTGATTTCTCTGTTTATTATCTATCTATATAGAGAAAAAAACTGACCAGCAGCTCCTAGGTTTGAACAGGTGCAAGCTGCAAAAGCTGCATTATATAAAAAAAAACACAGCAGCACTCTATGGGTATGTGCACACGGTGCGGATTCTGCTGCGGTTCCGCAGCGGGTCCGCAGCAGATTCTGCTGCGTTGTACAGTACCTTTATTTCCTATGGAAATTAAAAAACGCTGTGCACATGCTGCGGATTTTTCCGCGCGGTTTTGCTGCAGCTTACAATCCGCAGCATGTCAGTTGTTTGGTGCAGAAAAGCTGCAGTTTTACACCTCATCCATTATGAGGTGTAAAACCGCAGATAAACCGCAGGACTTTTGTCCTGCGGATTTAACTGCGGTTTTCTCTCCAAAATCCGCACACCAAAAAAACTATGTGTGCACGTAGCCTATATAAGCCAAGATATATGCAAACACTGAAAACATTGAATCTAAACTGTGTTATTACTCAATAAGATGTACTTACAAAAATGAAGGTTCTTAGCGCATAAATTGGCCAATTCATGTTTGCCCATCAACCACGGCAAGGTGACCTCCCTCTGATGGGTCCTTGTTCTACTGTCCATACCTCTCTTGAGCTATCAGCCTACAGTTAAATGGACAAACATTTCTCTCCTTGACCATGAGCCTAAAATTCAAATGGGTAAATAGAACTAATGAAAATCACCTGCTGGTCAATGGGAGGAGTGCAGACCCATCGAAGTGAGGTCACCTTGCTGTGGTTGATGGGCACACATGAATTGGCCAATATATGCGCTAAGAAGCTTCATTTTTGTAAGTACCATATTTTTCGGATTATAAGACTCACTGGACCATAAGATGCACCCCACATTTTCAGAAGGGAAGTGGGGGAAAAAAATTAATGCGTCAAATGGGGGTCCGTCTTACAGTCCTGGATTCATCTTACCCGGGGTGGGGGTGGGATCGGCAGCGCTAGTGGCAGCAGGAGTCGGACGATTCTTCCGGTGGTTCGACTCTGCAGGGCGATGATCTTGCTCCCATTCCAGCCTGGTGCAGCAGTTTCGGTGGTGCTCGGTGCTGCAGGGGGCTCCGGCGACATTATGTGAAAGCCCGAGGCCCCCGCAGTTCTATTGCCTTGATGCTGTGGCCCCCTGGAAAATGGCTGCCGGAGGCGGCGCATTCGCAGATTGAGGTCTCGACAACGAGATCTCGGAGCCGAGATCTCAATCTGCACATGTGCCACCTCCGGTGGCCATTTTCTCGGAGGCCACAGCATCGCAGCCATAGAGCTGTGGGGGCTTCGGGCTTTCACATAATGTTGCCGGAGCCCCCCACAGCACCGAGCACTGCCGCGCGAGGCTGGGATGGGAGTGAGATCATCGCCCTGCAGTGTCGGACCACTGGAAGAATCAGATGACTCCTGCTGCCACCACGCTAACTGTAAGTACATTCCGACTATAAGACGCACCCCCATGCCCCCCCCCCAAAAATTGCGTCTTATAGTCCGAAAAATACGGTATATCTTACTGAGTAATAACACATCTATCTCATGTCTATATCTTTATATTTGTATATCATCTAATTATTGATTTCTCTATCTATATCCATCTTTCTATTTATCTCTTTAGTTATCTATCAAAATCTGTCTACTATATTATCTATTTCTAGTGATTTATCTATTTACATTTTATTTATCTATCTTGTACCTACTTACCCAACTGTTTTTCTATCTTTCAAAATCTGTCTTTCGTCTAAATATCTATCTTATGTCTAGCTATTGATTTGTCTATTTATCATCTATCTATTTATCGGTCTGTCTGTCCATCCGTCCATCCACCCCTCCCTTTATCTCTGTTCCTGGCCCGGTATAACCAGCAGGTGTCGCTATTGTTATTTTGTTACAGCCTGTGGCCATCAGGTCACTATATGGACAGGGTGATATTTTAGGATATAACTTCATAGAATAATTTCTTAGTTCAGCAAATATATTATTTTCCTTAATTTATGGTCCTATGTATTAATGTTCCTTGTACTAGTGTACATGATTCACACTAACAATAGTTTTGTTGATTTGCAACATCCACTGACCTGACTTCATCTGTAACCATTGACTAAAGTGCAGAAATCCCAGCAAATAATTGTGCACTTTCCAGTTTTACCGTTCTCATCCCCTTCCTTAAATATATTGTAGTATAAATTATCTCACACTACAGATACGGTACTGCCACTCATAACTATACTATAACAACTGATCGATTTTCTAATACGCTTTATACCTCAGTTCTGCCAGTCAAATCCTGATATGTAGCTGCTCAGATTAGCTGGACTGCCTGACACGTAACACCTAGTCCTGTAGTGATAATTTCCTGCTAATAAAACACTGATTGAATTAAAACAGCACACAGCCCAGTAAGTGACAGATCACTGGAATAAGGGTCTCTGCCCCTACATCATGCTGCTCTCAGATTATATAGCAACAACCTGATGACAAGA
The DNA here is from genome assembly GCF_039654945.1 of Dendrobates tinctorius. Taxonomy (NCBI): domain Eukaryota; kingdom Metazoa; phylum Chordata; class Amphibia; order Anura; family Dendrobatidae; genus Dendrobates; species Dendrobates tinctorius. The sequence continues at coordinate 2,249,423 of NW_027361869.1, read as the reverse complement.
TTCCGGTTAAGACGGATGCAAAGATCATCTGTGTCTCTGTAGGACTAACTCACACCCACAGGGACATGATTAGTGGTAGCAAAATTTGTAAGAGCTGCGTCACCACCGGCTCTTTACAAATCTCTGCCTCCTTGGCAATGCACAGTGAGCAGGGTGTACGATTCCCGGCTTCATGGGCACCCTGTGCATGCCAGGCAAGGGAAGAGCAATGCTGCTGTGAAAAGAGAGATAGCTGCGCATGTGCGGCTCGCTCCACTCACTTCTGTAGGATGCCGAAAAATTGCTAATCATTTTTTTGCTGCAGTTTTTGGGAACCCTGCAAAAGTGGATGGAGAGATGCTTGAGCCCCATTCTCGACTCAGATGGGGGTCCCAATATATTTATACTTTTAAGCGTAACCTACTATCCGCTACCTATGATAATTATTCAGGTTCCCAATAATTTGCTGTTTTAAGGTTTATTTCTAAAATCGTAAGTTATCCCTTATCAAAAGGATTGTGGATTAATAGCTGATCGCTGGGGGTCCGTCCACTGGAACACCCAGTGATCGTGAACAGAGGGTAGGTGTGCTGTGCATGCTCAAACTCCACTCTATTCTTTGTCAATGAGACTGCTGAAAAAAAGCCAAGATCGCCTGTTTCCAGCAGTCCCATTTACATTCTACAAAGCTGAGGTGGAGCATGGGCACCGTAACGCCCTTCAAGACAAGGCTCCAGATCTTTTTGGGTCCCATCAGTGAGACCCCCATTGATCAGATAGTAATCTCCTGAACTTTTGACAAAAACCTTGTAAAAAAAAATATAGGAAAAATGCTGACTTTTTTAAAATACATTGACTAAATTTTCCATTATCCGGTCACTACCAGGAGAAGCACTCCAACACCTAAGCCAGACCTAATGGAGAGGTTGGTCTTTGTCAATCGCTGGGGGAAGTCATTGGGGCTGGTTGGAAATAACCAAGGCTTTCTCCAAATGTCCCAGAGATACAGTGGGGAAAAAAAGTATTTAGTCAGTCAGCAATAGTGCAAGTTCCACCACTTAAAAAGATGAGAGGCGTCTGTAATTTACATTATAGGTAGACCTCAACTATGGGAGACAAACTGAGAAAAAAAAATCCAGAAAATCACATTGTCTGTTTTGTTTTCATTTTATTTGCATATTATGGTGGAAAATAAGTATTTGGTCAGAAACAAAATTTCATCTCAATACTTTGTGATATATCCTTTGTTGGCAATGACAGAGGTCAAACGTTTTCTGTAAGTCTTCACAAGGTTGCCACACACTGTTGTTGGTATGTTGGCCCATTCCTCCATGCAGATCTCCTCTAGAGCAGTGATGTTTTTGTCATTTCGCTTGGCAACACGGACTTTCAACTCCCTCCAAAGGTTTTCTATAGGGTTGAGATCTGGAGACTGGCTAGGCCACTCCAGGACCTTGAAATGCTTCTTACGAAGCCACTCCTTCGTTGCCCTGGCGGTGTGCTTTGGATCATTGTCATGTTGAAAGACCCAGCCACGTTTCATCTTCAATGCCCTTGCTGATGGAAGGAGGTTTGCACTCAAAATCTCACGATACATGGCCCCATTCATTCTTTCATGTACCCGGATCAGTCGTCCTGGCCCCTTTGCAGAGAAACAGCCCCAAAGCATGATGTTTCCACCACCATGCTTTACAGTAGGTATGGTGTTTGATGGATGCAACTCAGTATTCTTTTTCCTCCAAACAAGACAAGTTGTGTTTCTACCAAACAGTTCCAGTTTGGTTTCATCAGACCATAGGACATTCTCCCAAAACTCCTCTGGATCATCCAGATGCTCTCTAGCAAACTTCAGACGGGCCCGGACATGTACAGGCTTAAGCAGTGGGACACGTCTGGCACTGCAGGATCTGTCCATGGTGGCGTAGTGTGTTACTTATGATAGGCCTTGTTACATTGGTCCCAGCTCTCTGCAGTTCATTCACTAGGTCCCCCCGCGTGGTTCTGGGATTTTTGCTCACCGTTCTTGTGATCATTCTGACCCCACGGGGTGGGATCCTGCGTGGAGCACCAGATCGAGGGAGATTATCAGTGGTCTTGTATGTCTTCCATTTTCTAATTATTGCTCCCACAGTTGATTTCTTCACTCCAAGCTGGTTGGCTATTGCAGATTCAGTCTTCCCAGCCTGGTGCAGGGCTACAATTTTGTTTCTGGTGTCCTTTGACAGCTCTTTGGTCTTCACCATAGTGGAGTTTGGAGTCAGACTGTTTGAGGGTGTGCACAGGTGTCTTTTTATACTGATAACCAGTTTAAACAGGTGCCATTACTACAGGTAATGAGTGGAGGAAAGAGGAGACTCTTAAAGAAGAAGTTACAGGTCTGTGAGAGCCAGAAATCTTGATTGCTTGTTTCTGACCAAATACTTATTTTCCACCATAATTTGCAAATAAAATGAAAAAAAAACAGACAATGTGATTTTCTGGATTTTTTTTTCTCAGTTTGTCTCCCATAGTTGAGGTCTACCTATGATGTAAATTACAGACGCCTCTCATCTTTTTAAGTGGTGGAACTTGCACTATTGCTGACTGACTAAATACTTTTTTTCCCCACTGTAAAAAATGGAGCAGAGATTCACGCTCACCGCTCCTCCTCCTTTCAAGACTGAGCTCACTTCTCAGAATCTTTGAAAGTCCCAGCAGCGATTAGCCAGGGAATAAGGGATAATTTGCAATTTTATGGAAAGACACCCCCCACCCCAGAAAATTCAACAACAACAACAACAAATAGTAAAACACTGAACAAGCAGATAAAGTATAGTAGAGTGTTTCCTATCGTCTGATCCTCCAGCTATTGCAAAATCATAACCCCTGGCATGATTGATGTTGTAATATTGCAATAATTGGAAATCCACAGTGCGAGAACGTTGATATAATATATACCAGGCAGAGATGCATGTTCCTTGCTAATGATTTGCTTTCATTGGGCCATATAATACAAGTCTGTGTATTGCTCCAGTGTAAATGGCTGTTTGTATATGGAGTCTGCTGCAGGTTTCGGGAACAATCTGTACTCCAGATGCTGGGTGTTCTCACTACCCCACAGAGCCAGGTGCTGTCGAGGTCACAATGTTAGACATTAAGGACACGGTGGAATTAATAAGAAGGGGGGCACATAGGAAGACGTGGAAAAAAAAAATGTTCCGAGTCGGTGGCTAGCCTTTGAGGATCAGGGTGGCACCTTAGCCGCTCGCTCCGGCCCTCTGTGGCTCGCCCAGATTGCATGCCAAGGCTGTTATATCTATCATGCCCTGTGAAAGTCATTTCTAATTTCAGACCATTTTACAGCTGTTGGGGGCCTGATGGCTTCATAGGCCACATGTGCTTTATAAAACCCAACAGCGAGGGCCCACACCTCCCCCTCCGCCCAAACTCTGCAGACCATCTCCACCTCGCTAACTTTTTAACTTTTTTTTTTCTTTTAGGGCAGGGTATAATGAAAACAAGATTTTCTTCAGCTTGCTTGGCCCCCCACCCTTTCCCTCTTCCCCCACCTTCCTGAAAACCTTCAGCTAAAGGTGCGAGTTTTTCCAGACATGCTGTGAAATTCATTAACATGTCAGAGAAATAATACAGCATCCTGAGAGAGGAGCAATTTATTAAGGAGAAAGGGGCGCTCCATCCAGTCAAGAGGTCCACCACTGCAAGAGCGCGGCACTACCGGGGGTGACAGGAAGAAAATCTACAGCAGGCGGCTAAAGTGACTTTATTAGTATTACTTCACAGGATGGAAGCTGGGTGGTCTTCATCATTGCTTCATCAGTGCATCATTTCCAGCCAGTAATGACTTATCATATAACCCTGCACAATTTATGAAGGCGTCTGTGGGGACTTACTGTAGCCAGGACCATGGTTACCAAGTACAATTGTGCCATTGCGTCTACAAAAGAGTAATTCTGTAAAATGGCGCTGTATGGAAGGTACTACGGCACAGTATGAAGGATAAAATGGCGCTGTATGGAAGGTACTACAGCACAGTATGAAGGATAAAATGGCGCTGTATGGATGGTACTATGGTGCAGTATGAAAGATAAAATGGCGCTGTATAGAAGGTACTATGGCGCAGTATGAAAGATAAAATGGCGCTGTATGTACTCTAATATGGCGCGGTATAAAGTGTAAAATTGAGCTATATGGAAGGTACTATGGCACAGTATAAAGGATAAAATGGCGCTGTATGGAATCTAATATGGCATGGTATAAAGCATAAAATAGCGCTGTATGGAAGGTAATATGGCACGGTATGAAGTTTAAAAGGGTGCTATATGGAAGGTATTATGGCGCGGATAGAAGGGTAAAATGGCGCTTTATGGAAGGTAATATGGCGCTGTATGGAAGGTAAAAGGCGCGGTATTAAGAATAAAATGCACTTTATGGAAGGTAATATGGTACAATATAAAGGGTAAAATGGTGCTGTATGAAAAGTAGTGCAGCGCGGTATGAAGGGCAAAATTAAGCGGTATGAAGGATAAAATGTCCCTTTATGGACGGTAGTATGTTGTGGTATAAAGGGTAAAATGACGTTGTATGGACGATAATATGGCATGGCATAAAGGATAAAAAATGCACTATATGGAAGGTAATACGTTGCAGTATAAAGGGTAAAATGGTGCTGTATGGATGGTAATACGGCACGGTATGAAAGATAAAATGGCGCTGTATGGAAGGTAATACTGCACAGTATGAAGGATAAAATGGTGGGGTCTAGAAGGTAATACGGCGCGGTATGAAGGGTAAAATGATGCTGTATGGAAGGTAATACAGCGCGGTACGAAGGAAACAATGGCGCTGCATAGAAGGTAATACAGCTTGGTATGAAGTGTTAAAAGGCACCATATGAAGAGTAAAATGATGCTATAAGAACGGTAATGAAGGGTAAAATGACGCTGTATGGAGGGTAATACAGAGCGGTGTGAAGGGTGAAATGGTGCTGTATGGAAGGTACTATGGCGCAGTATGAAAGATAAAATGGCACTGTATAGAAGGTTCTATAGAATCATAGAATCGTAGAGTTGGAAGGGACCTTCTGGGCCATCTGGTCCAACCCCCTGCTCAAAGCAGGATTCGCTAAATCATCCCATACGGATATCTGTCCAGCCTCTGTTTAAAGACTTCTATTGAAGGAGAACTCACCACCTCTCGTGGCAGCCTGTTCCACTCATTGATCACTCTAACTGTCAAAAAGTTTTTTCTGATATCTTATCTGTGTCTCCTCCCATTCAGTTTCATCCCATTGCTTCTAGTCTTTCCTTGTGCAAATGAGAATAAAGATGATCCTTCTGCAATGTGACAGCCCTTGAAATATCTGTAGACAGTTATTAAGTCTCCTCTCAGTCTTCTCTTTTGCAGGCTAAACATTCCCAAATCCTGCAACCTTTCCTCATAAGACAGGGTTTGCAGGCCGGTCACCATTGTGGTCGCTCTTTTCTGAACTTGCTCAAGTTTGTTGATGTGTTTTTTAAAATGTGGCGCCCAAAACTGGACACAGTATTCCAGGTGAGGTCTGACCAAAGAGGAGTAGAGGGAAATAATGACTTCACGTGATCTAGACTGTATGCTTCTGTTAATACATCCTAGAATTGCATTTGCCATTTTTGCTGCTGCATCACACTGTTGACTCATATTCAGTCTGTGATCTATTAGTATACCCAAGTCTTTTTCACATGTGCTGTTGCTTAGCCCTATTCCTCCCATTCTGTATATGCTTAATTTTTATTGCCCATATGTAGTACTTTGCATTTTTCCCTGTTAAAAACCATTCTGTTAGTTGCTGCCCACTGCTCCAGTTTATTTATGTCTTTTTGAATCCTCTCTCTCTTCTCTAGTATTAGCTATCCCTCCTAGCTTTGTGTCATCAGCAAATTTAATCAGTTTACCCTCAATTCCTTCATCTAAATCATTGATAAAGATGTTGAACAATACAGGGCCCAGGACAGAGCCCTGTGGTACCCCACTTAAGACATTCTTCCAGCTAAATGTGCAGCCATTTACAACCACTCTTTGGGTCCGATCACTAAGCCAGTTATGAATCCACCTAACAGTTGCCTTGTCCATTCCATACTTAGTAATTTTTTCAATAAGGATTGTGTGAGATACTTTGTCAAATGCTTTGCTGAAGTCAAGATATACTATATCTACAGCATTTCCCTGATCCACCCAATCAGTGATTCTGTCATAGAAGGAAATTAAGTTAGTCTGACATGACTTATTAGTTACAAACCCATGCTGACTCTGTTTAATCACTTCATTCTTATCAAGGTACTGAAATACATGTAGTTTAATAATTTGTTCAAAGATCTTTCCTGGTATAGAAGTCAGACTCACCGGCCTATAGTTGCCTGGGTCCACCTTCTTCCCCTTTTTGAAGATAGGAACAACATTTGCTCTTCTCCAGCCTTTTGGGACTTCTCCTGTTCTCCACGAATTTTCAAAGATTATAGAGAGCGGTTCAAAAATTTCTTCTGCTATCTCCTTCAGTACTCTGGGGTGTAATTCATCTGGACCTGGAGACTTGAATTCATTTAGGTTAGCTAAGTGTTTCCTCACTATATTTCTGTTTATAGTTATCCTGGATTCTTCTATTCCTTTAATAGGACAGTGAAGAATAGTTGATGTTACATTTCCTTTCTGAGAGAAAACAGATGCAAAACAGGAATTTAAAAGTTTGGCCTTCTCAACATCCTACCATTTCATCATTTTCATCCTGTAGAAATCCTATAGCATGTTTGACTTTTCTTTTACTTTTGACAAATCCCCAAAATCCTTTATTATTGCTTTTGACGTCTCTTGCAAGCCTCAATTCATTGTCAGCTTTAGTTAATCTGATTTGTGCCCTGCAGGTTCTGCAGACAGCATTATATTCTTCTTTAGATATGCCTCCCTCTTTCCATTTTATAAACATTTCTTTCTTCCTTTTTAGCATGTGCTTAAGTTCTGTGTTCATCCATCCTGGTTTCCTTAAATGCTTCCTATTTTTCCCTCTTTTTGGAATTGTTAACGATTGTGCTTTGAGAATTTCATTTTTCAAGATTTCCCATCCTTCCTGATACAGTAAAGATGTATATCTTTGTACCGTGTTAGCCAGTAGATAGAAAAATATTCAGGATTGAGAGTCCTCAGTAGTTGATACCTTTTAATGGCTAACTGAAAAGATGGTAACACATTGCAAGCTTTCGAGACTACTCAGGTCTCTTCATCAGGCTAGACTAATACAAAATCTGAAGTCACATATTTATGCACAATACAGCCTAGAAAAAATGCAATAGATAAGACAAGTGACGTGAAGCAGAACTATCAATATGGGAGAGGGAGAAACATAAAGATAAACATTGGACCAGTTCATAGATAAGGAGTCCGGATGTTTTATGGTCCTCTGATTGGGGTCTAGTTCTGTGTTGTGATTCCCCCACAATGTTTTAAAAGGAAATTCCTTAATTGATGTAAAAAGACATAAATCCATGCGACACATTCATTCCAGCACTGAGAGTGTCAAAAGTCGTCATAAATTTGTACTCCCAAACTCGTCTCTCTCTCTGAGAATTGAAGTTACCTTTCAATACCAGTAATTTCATATCCACGTTGCTGTGATCAGGGATACAGAAATGTTTTGCCACAGGTAGATCCATTCTTTTTTCTCTTATTGTGTGACGATGAGCATTCATCCTTGTTCTAAGCTTTTGCCCTGTCTCCCCCACATACAGACCCCCAGTTGGACATTTAGTACAAATAATTAAGTATACCACATTAGATGTAATGCAGGTGAAAGTACCTGGGATCTTGTAGTCCTGATGTGAGTTTGGGATCTTTATCTTGTCCGTGGTCATTATAAATGGCATTTTTTCTGGTTGCAAGGAAAGGTTCCTGCAGCTGTTGGAGAGGACAGGGAGCTTCTGACAATGATGCTTCTTAAATTTTGGGGCTGCCTGTAACACAGCAATGGGGGGTCTGGAAAAATGGATTTTAATCGGGCATCTTTTTGTAGTAAAGGTTGTAATTTCTGTGCAGCTCCCCTTAGCACCTCCAGATTTGGGTTGTAGGTGACTACTAGAGGCACTCGGTTATTTTCTTCTTTAGCTTTGTAATGTAGCAGGTGATTCCTTGACAATCTGGTGGCTCTTGTAATTTGGTTTTCAATTGTTCTTGGATGGTAACCCTGATTCAAAAAGGTCTTTTTGAGGCGACCAAGGTGTTTGTCTCTATCCATGGGGTTGGAACATATACGATTGTATCTGATGGCTTGGCTATAGATAATAGAGTTCTTTATGTGTTTTGGATGGAAACTGTCCCATTTAAGGTATGTTGGACGGTCGATTGGTTTCTGATACAGGGATGTCTCTATTTCATTGTTTTTTTGGACACCATCATTAAGCTAAAAAACAATGAAATAGAGACATCCCTGTATCAGAAACCAATCGACCGTCCAACATACCTTAAATGGGATTACCGTGCGCAGTGTCATCAAGAAGTTTAAAGCCCATGGCACTGTGGCTAACCTTCCTAGATGTGGACGGAAAAGAAAAATTGACAAGAGATTTCAACGCAAGATTGTGCGGATGTTGGATAAAGAACCTCGACTAACATCCAAACAAGTTCAAGCTGCCCTGCAGTCCGAGGGTACAACAGTGTCAACCTGTACTATCCGTCGGCGTCTGAATGAAAAGGGACTGTATGGTAGGAGACCCAGGGAGACCCCATTTCTTACCCCGAGACATAAAAAAGCCAGGCTGGAGTTTGCCAAAACTTACTTGAAAAAGCCTAAAACGTTTTGGAAGAATGTTCTCTGGTCAGATGAGACAAAAGTAGAGCTTTTTGGGCAAAGGCATCAACATAGAGTTTACAGGAGAAAAAAGAGGCATTCAAAGAAAAGAACACGGTCCCTACAGTCAAACATGGCGGAGGTTCCCTGATGTTTTGGGGTTGCTTTGCTGCCTCTGGCACTGGACTGCTTGACCGTGTGCATGGCATTATGAAGTCTGAAGACTACCAACAAATTTTGCAGCATAATGTAGGGCCCAGTGTGAGAAAGCTGGGTCTCCCTCAGAGGTCATGGGTCTTCCAGCAGGACAATGACCCAAAAAGCACTAGAAAATGGTTTGAGAGAAAGCACTGGAGACTTCTAAGGTGGCCAACAATGAGTCCAGACCTGAATCCCATAGAACACCTGTGGAGAGATCAAAAATGGCAGTTTGGAGAAGGCATCCTTCTAATATCAGGGACATGGAGCAATTTGCCAAAGAAGAATGGTCTAAAATTCCAGCAGAGCATTGTAAGAAACTCATTGATGTTTACTGGAAGCGGTTGGTCGCAGTTATTTTGGCTAAAGGTTGTGCAACCAAGTATTAGGCTGAGGGTGCTAATACTTTTGTCTGGCCCATTTTTTGAGTTTTGTGTGAAATGATCAATGTTTTGCTTTTTGCTTCATTCTCTTTTGTGTTTTTTTTTCATTTAAGACAAATTAAATGAAGATAATACCAAAGAATTTGTGTTTGCAATCATTTTCAGGAAGAAACTGAGTATTATCTGACGGAATTGCAGGGGTGTCAATACTTTTGGCCACAACTGTATGGGGAGTAATAAATCACCATATCGAGGGTAATATGGCGCTATTTTGAGTGTAATATGGCGCTGTATGGAGGGTAATAAATGACCGTATCGAGGGTAATATGGCGCTGTCTGGAAGGGTAATAAGTCACCATATGGAAGGTAATATGGCACTATATGGGAAGTGATATGGCATAATATGGAAGGTAGTACATCACCTTATGGAGAGTAATATGTCACAGTATGAAGGTTAATATGGTGCTACATGGAGGTTATTACAGCGTATAATATGTCGCTGTATGGAGAGCAATACTGCGCAGCTTGAATGGTAAAATGGTATGGTGGGTAGTGTGTCTTGGAATGGAGGGGCATAATATAGAAGGTAATAGTGTGGTATGGAGGATAACATTGCGCCACATGCAAGGTAATACAAGCAGTATGGAGGGTAATATAGTGCAATAATAATAGTTGTGCTAAGTGCAACTTTTCTTGCAAATCTATTTGTATGTACACCTAACCCTGCAGCACTTTTTACTATTTTTACAGCCTGGGTCAATGCTGAAATGCAATGCACAAAGGACAAAGATAGTGACTTGATTAGACAGTCAGATCTTGGCGTGCAGCACAGATGAAGTATTGGTCAGGAATGGAGAGATCAGGCAAAAAGGGTAAGCAAGCCAGGTCCGTAACAGAAGAGTCAAAACAAGAATGCACCAAGACAGGAAACTGGAGACTAATTGGACAGAACCTAAGTTCAGGCAAGACATGGCGGGAGGAACTGCCTGATATATCGATAGACCAGGGAAGCAAAAATCCGTAGGACACAGCAGGTTAAATTCCTGTAGACTTGCCTTGCATCTCTATAGCCAGGTGGAGACTTTCCAGCAACAGGAGAATGTAGCAGCGTTGGGAATGCTGCAAGAGGCCGATCAGCGTGATGTTCTGATACTGGGGGGGGAGCAGAGCGGTGAATGCAGTGAATAGGACGGTGCTGAGAAGGCATGCAAGTTACCGGCATGCTAGGCCATTATATGACTTGTATTATGCACTTATTTAATAGTTTTCCCTTCTGAAGGCTCTGTTTCTAATTTTCAGTTGTTTCTGAGCTAGTGGATGGAGACCAAATGCTTTGGTGTCTCCCATTCACAGCACACACAGATATGAGTGTTTCCTGCTTTCTCTAATTAGCAGATATTCAGTTGCAGAAACAGCATGGAGGCTATTATACCTCAGTACTGAGCAAAGTAACTGTGAATCCAGCTCTGGGTGAGCTAATTCACTTACTACCACCCTATGTGTATATTTTTTATGCTCTCTTTCCTCACTCTATTTTAATAGAGAGCTGTAATCTGATCTCTCAGTGATCTGTCAGTCTGTCTTATTTTGACTAAGAGGGATTTTAGCACTTTTTTTCAAAAGGAAAGGGAAGAAGTGACTGATAAATGGGAAAAAGCAGATTTCTATGATAATATGTATTACAGTTTCTTATATTTGATTGTGCTATTGATTTTTAGAAAAGTGATCATTTAATTGCATATGCAACAGAAAAAAAAAATCACGTCTCCAGATGCCGTGTTATATATTTTTCCCAGTAGAATATGTTCTTGGGGTGTTAATGGTGCATTGACTCACGGCAAAAAGGAGCGGGTTAAAAATCAGAATTGATGCTTCCAGACTGAGAGCTTTGATTTAGCTCCATAGTTAATGGGACTGACTGTAATAACCCAGTAGGATTAATGCCCGTATGACAAGAATTTAACATATTCGGAGAGAAGTTACCATTTTCCTACAGGAGAGCATAAATCACATGCAGCGTTAAGAATTTTTAAAAGGGGCTTGAAAATGGCTCATATTTTATCTCTATCAAAACCCAGCGGAAACATTAGGAAAGACAAATGACTGTATGGCGCTTAGAGGTGTCAGAGAGCAATACATAAAAATCATATCTGCGCTGTGCAGATAGGCCCCTAAAAACAGATCCACAAAACATGTATGAATTTAGAGAACCTACCGTCACTGCTCAATTGTACAGTGCCAGATTAATTGTGTGTGTGTGTGTGGGGGGGGAGATTGCTGAATATGTGTGCCAGGAAAGGGTCTGCAAATGAATCTGCTGTATGGTGTCCAAAAAACAAACTGGGACTTCCATAATATTGCTGGGTTTTACCACCTAGGGCCGATTCCCCAAGACTAGTATTTTGTGCACCAGTTTTGATTGAGTGGACTGGAGCAAAATGCTCTAAGCGTAGCGTAAAAACGTCGAAAGTTCCCCAACTTTTCCAGTGCTATAAGATGTGCAAAACTTTTATGACATTTCAAAAAGGTTCGCAACACATTTCAGGAGCAAACTGCCCCTTGTCGTTTATTTCTCCCCAACCCATGGGCTAATTCCACAACCCCAATCATCCTTCAAAAGTTCTCACAATCCCAGATGATCGGCCAAGCCATACCTCAGCGGCTTTACAATGGCCGATAACCGATTTTTCAAGTGTGTCTGTAAATAGAAGATGTGCTGCCGACAATATGGTAACTGTATGGGGATTGAACTGATAGTATTAATGAACCTTCAGCCCCCATACAGTTTGCATTGGCTCATGAAAAAGAGCCTTTAATTGAGAGCCAATCGACTCGTCGTATCATCAATCAGTGCTTAATATGAGCCAAAATGAGACCATGTAAGCCCACCTTTAAAATCATTGTTGTCAGCAGCACATGTCTATGGTAACGGAACTATCATATTAATAATCATTTCCCATACAGTTGGCATCAGCCCGTGTAAAAGGGCCTTCAAACAAGCGCAAACAACTTCTTATGTTGTCAACATGAGCTCACTATGGACAGAGACGTTTGAGGGTGTGTGCACACGCTGCGGATTCTGCTACGGATTGATCCGCGTGGATTTTGCAAAATCCGCAGGTAAATCCACAGGTCAAAAGACCTGCGGTTTATCTGCGGATTAGCCTGCGGTTTTGCTCTGCGGTTTATCATCTCTACAATGGAGGAGATGGTAAACCGCAGAGTAATCCGCAGAAAGAATTGACATGTCATTTCTTTCTGCGGATTGAAAACCACAGCAAATCCGCGCTGAAAATTCCGCACCGTCTGCACAGCGGTTTTCAATTCCCATAGGCTATAAATGTACTGTTCAATGCAGCTAATTCTGCTGCGGATCCCCAGGACCAAAACCGCTTCGGAACCGCAGGACCAAACCCGCTTTGGATCCGCAGCAGAATCCGCAGCGTGTGCACACACCCTAAGAGTAATCCCACCTAGCTACCTAGCAGCCCCGTTGTCCGGCTCCTTGGTATATACTCCTATGACTGCCCTAGAAAAACACAGGACAAGAACAGCCATCTCAAAGTTTGCCCCAAGTGAAGTCTACTGTAAGGGGTAATATTCTACTTTTGAAGATTGACAAGCCAAGCTTGGGATGTCATGGTGAGGAGACTTATAAGCCATGCATGCTCCTCTTTGAAAATTAACTATGCAAAATGTTTCTAAAGGAAGAGGAGACAACTTGCATGTTTAATTCCCCAAGTGAAGGAAAGCTGAGCTGTGATGGCATTAATGTCTGATAATCGTAACGCCGGGTTCACACGTCCGACGTTCACGGTCTGAGTATGGACCACAGTGTCTGGACCAGCCATGAATCTTCTGACCCAAATTCGGCAGAGGGACAGATATCATATACAGACAACAATGCCCGAACTGACCGCGGGTCTCCTGTCCCGAACTTAAAACTTTATCTGAGGCTGTAAGTTCAGGTAGAGAGACCCACTGTCAGTCCAGACATTGCAGTCCCCATATGGATCGTGAAATATGCTCGTCTCAATTTGCCCTTACAAATACCAATGGGGCTGCTGTAATCGGTACTGGTCCAGATATTCAGGGGGATGTGTGAAACTGACCTTAGTCATGATATATAGTTATTTTCATTACGTAGTATGTACATATAACTCCCAGCCCCAGGTGACTCATACAACATAGCAATATTATTTTTTTTTCCTGGGGCGCTACAAGTCTCGGAGATGTCATAAAATAGGTGTTTTGTGGTTTGCTACTTAAATGAACATAAATGCTGTGCAGATATTCTGAACACATTTGCTTCCTATAAAAAGTAGCAGCAATCGATGATATAAATCAGATGTGGGCAACGTGTGCTACTCCAGCTGCGGGGCTTTTCGCTGGCAGGACCTGCTGGAGGTTGTAGTTCCTTAGCAGCTGCTGAAGCAGAAGTCATCCCAAACAATTTTTAGATGCTTAATCCACACTAGCCCGAAGAACATACACCATGTTTTCTGCAAGACAGCTGGAGTCTTGTTCCAACAGTGGCACTGGGTTAATTAAAGCAATTATCAGCAACCTCATTGGTGATGTTTTCCTAACCTTGTTAGGTTGCGCGTTGCTTTTAAGAGATCATTCAAGGACGTGGTAATGGCAAATGTTAATCCGTAGGCGCGGACCTTTGTGTGACCTTGATATTGGACCTCGGTTGGCACTTTCCTTTCATGTAAGAAAACTTTGCCCTAAAATCTGCAGATCATCACCTTGAAAGGTGAAAGTGGACATATTACAATGATTCCTCTATTTAGCTATAGGATTTACTTTTTGGCTTTTTGCAGTTATTGATTAGTCTTCGATCAGAAAATCATATTTTATATAATGCAAAACTATATTTTAGGATGGCAACAGACATTCGGATAGTTTGACTTGAGATCTGTAAAATCAGTGATGCCAAATGGTTAATGCTGGTGAGACAGCTGTCTGCTGAACGATCTTCTGGAGAACGCTATTTCTTCCAACTTCCCCATATATATGAGTGCTCAGCTTGGTTGAGCATTCATCTGTTTCCTACTGGACCAGAGGAGAAAACCGCCCTAAAAATAGAAGGCTTTGAAATTGAAACCACCCCATCCTTATTTCCCCAGACATCTTCTATTGTTGTCCCTATACACCTAAAAGTGTATGAAGGACTTAAAGGAATTGTCCATAAATGTGCTGTTTTACTTCACTTCCTGTAATATTTAGTTTAAGGGGAGTCTCGAACGAGACGTCACAGGAGTCTGGGGCTGCAGCCACTTCCCCGCAGCTTCCACTCTGTTTCTGTCTTTGGCACCACAGCGTCTTACTGTGAAACAAGACGTCATCAGGGTGCGGAAATAGAAGCAGGGTGAGTGACCCTGAAGTGATTGAAGCTGTGAGGCACTGCTGGGTATCACTCACCCTTCTTCAATCACTACCCCTGATAATTTGTTGTTTCACAGTAAGAAGCTGCGGTGACGGAGACAGAAGCTGAGTGTCAACGCATTGGTCACTTCTCCTACAACTTCTGTCAGCAACAGGGATTCAGCACACCTTCAGAGGGCGGCGATGAAAGACGCTGTGGTAAGTGACTGCATCGACACCCCCTGAGGACATCCTTTTCCAGGAGCGGTAGACACTGCGGGAAAGTGAGTGCAGCCCCAGCCTCCTGTGATGTCCTTCAAACAAAACAGAAGTGTAGATATTTTATAATAAAGTAAAAGACAATAAAAGACAAAAGTGCCGAGAGTGTAAGATAGATATTTATAACCGACATTTCAGGTATCAAACCAGCCCTTTAAGCTCTATTTATATTACATTACTGCTGTACATCTGCATGGAAATTTTTCAAGACTGGTGTTCATAATTGTCAACATTTCTGGGGATTTTTAAGCCATGTCCATCCCAGGAATATCCCACCACTACCGGTAACACCCTCTTTTGGCCAGGAAGTCATTGGAAAACACTGGGCAATTGCCAACTCTTGAACAAAAAGGCTGCTGGAGTGAGATGTGCCAAATTTATCAAAAAGTACAAATATTTTAGATTTTATATCTCTCGGCTTGTCTGCACTTTGCCAAGTGAACCCTTTTTTATGTGACAGGACTGGCGCAAAAGGGAAACAAAGACAGTTTTAGTACAACAATGCCTAGCCTCTAATTTTTTAGACTTTTTTTATACCAAAAAACTAGCATATAGGGAATGATAACTCTCCTCCTAGATTTCCCACTAAGCATCTAAAGGACGCCATTCACTTGATGGAGGCCCAAAACGCATCGTTTTGGCCTACAATTGGTCGGGTTATGACCCAGAGAAAAGCTATGGATTTCTGCAGTAGACTGCGATTTTCCAAAGTAAAGTGTACAATAAAAAAAACATTGGTAGTATATATTTTTTATGTACTTTTGGCCTATGCAGGGGGTCACGTTGCAGTCTTCTGCCGTATTTAGGAACGTTTTCTGACGTATATGTCAAATGAAAGGCCGTAGTGTGAGGGTCTATGCGTACGTCCAGCTTTATACTCCCAATTTACATCATGTAGGGAACCTACTAACTCAAAGCAAATGTTCCCTAGAAGATGTCCACAGTTGTGTGGTTTAAAGGCAAATTTTCCAATTTTGTAAGATCATCTGATTCACTACTGTCTCTACAGCTTGGGAGAACAGTGGCCCACTCAAAAGTTGGACTATAAGGCTATGTTCACACGCAGTATTTTTGCTTTCAGCCAAAACCTGCTCTTTTGACAGTTAATACACTGCGTTCAAAATACAAATATTGCTGCTTTTTCGCTGCTTTTTTTGCAGCGGTTTTTAGCTGCGTTTTTTTGTGTGGATTACATGTGTGCATTGTCTACAGTAAATATTAGTTTTAGGGCTCATTCAGATGCACATTTTACTCATGTATGAAAAAATTGACAGATTATTTTCATCAGCGTGTGGTCCAAGTTTCGTCAGTTTTCTCGTACATAGAGAAATAAAAAAAAGTTTCTCTGCCTTCTCCTTTCTGACAGTCCGTGAAAATCTGACCAAAATTGAACATGTCCTTGTGATTTTTTGCAGAAATATGCACAGCCCCATAGACTATCTCACGTCAAAGTGCCATCCGTGAAAGCTACACTGCAAAAGCACAGCAAAACCTTGTTTTCTGCGATTTTTGCCATGTGTTTTGCACTTTATCATTGCTACCGATGGGTGAGAAAATGGTGCAAAAATACTGAAAGAACTGATGTGCTGCAGATGTAGAAAAAAAGCTGTAGTTCTCAACTTCAACCAGGGAGATAAAAACATGCTGGGTACTGTATAATGCAGCTTCTTTTTTCATAAAAAAAAAACTTTAAAATAAACCCCCCAAAACACTTCATGTGAACATAGCCTAGGGATGAATTCTCACGCTGCCGTTTTCATTGCAACTGAAAATCCCTTCCCGTTCATCTGAGTGGAGTTGTTTTAGACCAACATACAACTTTCCGCAGCAAATACACATGGCGTGAACATCCCGCTACACAGGTCCAATTGTACGATCAATGGAAATAAAGAGTGGCAATGCTGTAAGCCATATGATAGTAGAGATCATCGTATCAGCTCCTTGATGTAAAACAACGCTTCTTGCTCTACTGGGCAAGTGCAAGTTTGCAATCAGTGATGGCAACAATTACCGTGTCATTAAGATTCCTTTGCGTTTTCATTGGTTGCCAATGGCAAGAGTTTTGGAATTTCTCTAATTAACAGATAATAAACCAATTAACGTTACACTCCACAATGTCAGAAAATGCCTCTGCGCTGTGGACTCCGAGGCACGGTCTGTATATATGACTCACAAGTTTCTCAGGTGTAGAGTTTCCTGATATTGGCACAGTATCACTGGTACTTTTATATTTTTTTTTTCCCTGGCCACTTTTTGAAGCCGCCTACACAGATGGTTCCTTTTTCGACTGAGTAGAAACACGGGGAGAGACTCCTTGCAAAGAAGACCTCCCGCTAAGACTAGAGAGGATTCCTTTAATTGCTGCTAATTAGAGCATCTGTTCAGGAAAAGCGGATGAGGTGTCATTGTTAAAAAAAAAAAAAATCACAGAGAGTGAAAGGGCAGGAGGAAGAGTACAAGCAATGGGAAGGGAGAACACTAAGAAAAGATAGTAAAAAGCTATAAAAGAAGAAATGGGAACAAATGTAACATGATAAAAAGGATTGTGTGTGATGTGGTAGCAAAGTAGAGGTGGCAATGATCTGCCAGATATGGATGGAGATGATATTTTGAATTTCTGTGAAGGATCGCAGAGAATAAGAAAAAAGACTTATGCAAAAGAGAGATGAATGGACGCAGAAGCAAAAAACGAGACTGCACGGATTAAATTAAAATGGACTGATATAAGGAAAGGTTGGTGATGAAACACATGCTGCCAAAAGTCAAGGAGAAAAGAAGCAGGCGGCGAGAGATATACAGAGAAAGGACAAAGGCTTGGGAAGAGTCACATGCTGTATGGATGAAAGAGGGGAAAAAAGTCTCAGAAGAGACAGAGAAGAGAAACAGACTGGAGAATACAGAGAAGATGAATGAGGTCCAGAGCAGGAGATGAGATGCGCCATAAAATAGCGGCTGTCCTCAACCTTTTCCAGCTCACATGCTACTGTCAAATCTAAAAAATAGTGTCAAGCCTAGTATATCAAATGCTCGTCCCGTGTCGTTACTTTTGCCTTACTGTTAAGAGAGTTGTTTTATCACATTAAGCCCCTTTAATTTATGAGCCGCCAGATCAGCTAGCTAATTATTGTGGGCCACTTTGCCAACAGCTCGATTTGGCAGATGAAGTAGCTAAAAGCCAATAATTTCTCCTGATATAATCGTAACCCTAGTGCCAAGCTTTTAGTGATTCTGCAATGCCCCTATTGTGTTTAGTGCACAATAGTGTTTGTTGATGTCACCAGCTGACGCAAGACTGACGCCATGTATGACTTCCGACCTCTGCCATTGGTTTGGGAACAATGATGTAGAGAATAAATGAGTGCACCAATAAACTATCACAAAATTATTGGAAAGTGACTCTGGCTATACAGTAATAATCCAGAAGATCTAAAGTAGGGGCAACCAAAGATTAAAGACGTTCGGGATGAGGATTTGTACATTGTAGCTTGTAACATAGTAACATTGTTTTGAAGGCTGAAGTAAGACCTTATGTCCATCTAGTTCAGCCTATTTTTAGTGCAGCTGCATTGTTGATCCTGGGGAAGGGAAAAAACCCACAGAGTAGAAGCCAATTTTCTCCATAGGGAAAAAAATTCCTTCCCCTAAGCTGGGTCAACCATCTACCTATAATATTCTGTTATCCGTAACCTTCTATACTGTTACTCACAAGAAAAGCATCCAGTGGCGGATTATAATGAGGTCAATTTGGGCAGTTGCCCCGGGCCCAGTGGGGTTAAGGGGCCCACAGCCCAGGCCAGTAAATTGCCCCATTATAATCCGCCACCGTGCAGGGCCGGATTATAGGCAGGGCAGGCGGGGCTTCAGCCCCGGGGCCCCCACCACAAGAGCTTCTAAGGGGGCCCCCACCACATTCCTGCTGGCTGCTGCAATGGCACTCCATCTTCTCCCCACCTAAAAGTGAGTGACCGTGGGGGCGGCATTATGTGCTCTGCTACCAGCAGCATCTACAAGTAGCGTGAACGCTGATGCTGCTGGTAGCGTGCAAAGGCTTGTGATGAAAACCAAACCAGTGGAAGAGTCTTGAGGAGATCATTTGCATATTCCCAGTGCCTTCTGGGATAAGTGAAGAGTCTCCGTGAGCTCAACGATCACTGGGTTTTGGCCGTTGCAGCTGAAAAGAGGAAATCGGAAAAACCGCGCCCCGATTTTGGCTCATCTTTCATCGTTTTTAAGAAATCTCAAGATGGAAGAGGCCAGGAGCCATTTGGTGAGCTGCATTTCTTGCTACATGTTCACAGATTTACCAGTGGAAAAGCCAAACTTCACATGCCACAAATGCAAGCTTGTGACCCTGTTGGAGGAAAAGTTGCAAAATCTCGAAGAGAGGTTAGCTACATTGAAGATCATTAAGGAAGGTGAAGAGTTCTTGGACAGAGCAGAATTATCTCTTCCCGTTACAGAAAGAGAAGAAATTCGAAGTGCACCTGAAGAAACAGAGGAATGGAGACATGTGACCCAGAGAAGCAGGAGGATCAGGAGGCAGTCAGCACCCATACTGCTCAGAAACCAGTACCAGACTCTCACGCAGGAAAACGATGAAGAAATACATCAGGATAAGACTTTGCCAACAAACAGCAACCTTGTATGCCTTCAGAGTCCTCCTGGATGGAGAAAGAAAAATGTTGTGAAGAAGAAACGGAGAGTGGTGGTCATGGGGGATTCCCTGTTGAGAGGAACAGAGGCCGCTATCTGCAGACCGGATTTAACTTCAAGAGAAATGTGCTGTCTTCCAGGTGCAAAAATTAAAGATGTGTCTGACAGGATATCAGGACTCTTCAGACCTACAGATGACTACCCATTCCTGCTACTACATGTGGGGACAAATGACACCGCAAGAAACAACCTGGAAACCATCTGCAGAGACTTTGAAGACTTAGGCAAGAAAGTGAAAGAACTGGGAGCGCAGGTGGTCTTCTCTTCCATCCTCCCAGTGGATGGCCATGGAACAAGGCGGTGGAATAAGATTCTGCAGGTGAACAACTGGCTACGTCGATGGTGCCGTCAGCAACGATTTGGATTTCTGGATCACGGAGTGAACTACTTATACGATGGACTACTTGCTAGAGATGGGGTGCACCTTACGAAGACTGGAAAGCAGGTATTTGGAAGTCGCCTTGCTACACTTGTAAGGAGAGCTTTAAACTAGAACAACGTGGGAAGGGAAGCAAAAGACCAGAAAAAGCCATACACCTGACAAATGCTATTGAGAACTTTGCTATTAGAAGTGGAAAGGAAGAACAAAGACGAAAGAATCTAATTAATAAAAATATTGGAGAAAGAGAAACCAATCACAAACTAAAATGTTTCTATACTAATGCACAAAGCATGGGCAACAAACAAGGAGAGTTGGAACTACTAACACAGGAAAAGAAATATGATGTCATTGGAATCACTGAAACTTGGTGGGACAATACACATGATTGGAATACAAGACTAGAAGGATACAACTTATTTGCAAGAAACAGACTTGATAAACGAGGAGGGGGTGTCGCATTGTATGTTAGAAACGCGTATATCTGCACAGAGATTGAAGCTTCAGAGACTGGGAGTTCTGTGGAAACTGTTTGGGTAAGAATACAAGGACAGAACAATGGAAAGGACACCATTGTAGGCATTTACTACAGGCCACCTGTGCAAGCTGAAGATATGGATGAACTCTTTATGCATCAAATGGCCAAGTTCTCCAAAAAATATGACATAGTTGTCATGGGAGATTTCAACTATCCAGACATTTGTTGGGAATCTCTCTCAGGCAAAACTAACAGGTCAAGGAAATTCTTATCCTCTCTTGCTGACAACTTTATCTTCCAAAAGGTAAGGGAGAAAACAAGGGGAACTGCTACCTTGGATCTAATTCTTATAAACAGGGAGGAAATGGTTGAGGAGGTAAAAGTGGCTGGGACCCTAGGAGGTAGCGACCATGCTATTTTAGAATTTTGGATAACTAGAGGCGGAAGACCTGTGAAGACTCAGATGTCAAGGTTAGATTTCAGAAAGGCAGATTTTAAGGGATTCAGAAAGAGAATTGGAGGGATCCAATGGCTGGATATCCTTAAAGACAAAAATGTCCAGGAAGGATGGGAAATCTTGAAAAATGAAATTCTCAAAGCACAGTTGTTAACAATTCCGAAAAGAGGGAAGAATAGGAAGCATTTAAGGAAACCAGGATGGATGAACACAGAACTTAAGCACATGCTAAAAAGGAAGAAAAAAATGTTTATAAAATGGAAAGAGGGAGGCATATCTAAAGAAGAATATAATGCTGTCTGCAGAACCTGCAGGGCACAAATCAGATTAGCTAAAGCTGAAAATGAATTGAGGCTTGCAAGAGATGTCAAAAGCAATAATAAAGGATTTTGGGGATATGTCAAAAGTAAAAGAAAAGTCAAAGATGCTATAGGATTTTTACAGGATGAAAATGATGAAATGGTAAGACAGGATGTTGAGAAGGCTGAACTTTTAAATTCCTATTTTGCATCTGTTTTCTCTCAGAAAGGAAATGTAACATCAACTGTTATTCACTGTCCTATTAAGGGAATAGAAGAATCCAGGATATCTATAAACAGAAAGATAGTGAGGAAACACTTAGCTAACCTAAATGAATTCAAGTCTCCAGGTCCAGATGAATTACACCCCAGAGTACTGAAGGAGATAGCAGAAGAAATTTTTGAACCCCTCTCCATAATCTTTGAAAATTCTTGGAGAACAGGAGAAGTGCCAGAAGACTGGAGAAGAGCAAATGTTGTTCCTATCTTCAAAAAGGGGAAGAAGGTGGACCCAGGCAACTATAGGCCGGTGAGTCTGACTTCTATACCAGGAAAGATCTTTGAACAAATTATTAAACAACATGTATGTCAATACCTGGATAAGAATGAAGTGATTAAACAGAGTCAGCATGGGTTTGTAACTAATAAGTCATGTCAGACTAATTTAATTTCCTTCTATGACGGTATTACTGATTGGGTGGATCAAGGAAATGCTGTAGATATAGTATATCTTGACTTCAGCAAAGCATTTGACAAAGTCTCTCATACAATCCTTATTGAAAAAATAACTAAGTATGGAATGGACAAGGCAACTGTTAGGTGGATTCATAACTGGCTTAGTGATCGGACCCAAAGAGTGGTCGTAAATGGCTGCACATCCAGTTGGAAGAATGTCTCAAGTGGGGTACCACAGGGCTCTGTCCTGGGCCCTGTATTGTTCAACATCTTTATCAACGATTTAGATGAAGGAATTGAGGGTAAACTGATTAAATTTGCTGATGACACAAAGCTAGGAGGGATAGCTAATACTAGAGAAGAGAGAGATAGGATTCAAAAAGATTTAAATAAACTGGAGAAGTGGGCAGCAACTAACAGAATGGTTTTTAACAGGGAGAAATGCAAAGTACTACATCTGGGCAATAAAAATGGAAAAAGCATATATAGAATGGGAGGAATAGGGCTAAGTGACAGCACATGTGAAAAAGACTTGGGTATACTCATAGATCACAGACTGAATATGAGTCAACAGTGTGATGCAGCAGCAAAAAAGGCAAATGCAATTCTAGGATGTATTAACAGAAGCATACAGTCTAGATCACGTGAAGTCATTATTTCCCTCTACTCCTCTTTGGTCAGACCTCATCTGGAATATTGTGTCCAGTTTTGGGCACCACATTTTAAAAAAGACATCAACAAACTGGAGCAAGTTCAGAAAAGAGCGACCAGAATGGTGACCGGTCTGCAAACCCTGTCTTATGAGGAAAGGTTGCAGGATTTGGGAATGTTTAGTTTGCAAAAGAGAAGACTGAGAGGAGACTTAATAGCTGTCTACAAATATCTAAAGGGCTGTCACATTGTAGAAGGATCAACTTTATTCTCATTTGCACAAGGAAAGACTAGAAGCAATGGGATGAAACTGAATGGGAAGAGACACAGATTAGATATTAGAAAAAACTTTTTGACAGTTAGAGTGATCAATGAGTGGAACAGGCTGCCACGAGAAGTGGTGAGTTCTCCTTCAATGGAAGTCTTCAAACAGAGGCTGGACAGACATCTGACTGGGATGATTTAGCGAATCCTGCTTTGAGCAGGGGGTTGGACCAGATGGCCCAGGAGGTCCCTTCCAACTCTACGATTCTATGATTCTATGATTCTATGAGATCACAGGAGGTAAGGTATCAGGGCCTGCGATCATGTGACCCCTGTCTCCTCCCCTCCTGTGACCTCATCACAGGTCCTGTGCGCCCAGCACAGAGCACTGAGAGCAGCCATGTATGTGGAGTGCGGCTCTGCGGGTGGAGGTCGGTGCTGGAGGCTCCATTATTCTCTATGTGGAGTGTGGCTCTGCGGGTGGAGGTCGGTGCTGGAGGCTCCATTATTCTCTATGTGGAGTGTGGCTCTGCGGGTGGAGGTCGGTGCTGGAGGCTCCATTATTCTCTTTGTGGAGTGTGGCTCTGCGGGTGGAGGTCGGTGCTGGAGGCTCCATTATTCTCTATGTGGAGTGCGGCTCTGCGGGTGGAGGTCGGTGCTGGAGGCCCCATTATTCTCTATGTAGAGTGTGGCTCTGCGGGTGGAGGTCGGTGCTGGAGGCCCCATTCTCTATGTAGAGTGTGGCTCTGCGGGTGGAGGTCGGTGCTGGAGGCCCCATTATTCTCTATGTAGAGTGTGGCTCTACGATTCGTGACCCCCGTCACGTGACGAGGGGGGCCCACAGAGTCTGAACTGCCCCGGGCCCTGGCTACCCTTAATCCACCCCTGAAAGCATCCATTCCTTTCTTAAATTCATTCAGTGAGTTGGCCATCACCACTTCCTCAGGAAGAGAATTCCAGAGCCTCACTGCTCTTACTGTGAAGAACCCTCTTCTATGCTGGTGCAGAAATTGTCTTTCCTCCAAACGAAGAGAATGCCCCCTTGTTCTTGTCACAGTCCTTGGTACAAACAGTTCATTGGAGAGATCTCTGTATTGCCCTCTGATATACTTGTACATATATATTAAGTCTCCCCTAAGTCTTCTCTTTTCTAGAGTAAACAGACCTAATTTTGATAACCTTTCTGGGTATTGTAGTGAACCAACTCCATTTATCATTTTAGTAGCCCGCCTTTGAACCCTTTCAAGTTCAGTAATGTCTTTCTTGAGCACCGGCGTCCAAAATTGCACACAATACTCCAAGTGTGGTCTGAAGAGTGATTTGTACAGAGGGAGAATTATGTTTTCATCTCTCGTGTCCCCAGACCTCTTCTAATGCATCCCATGACCCTATTTGCTTTGGTGGCAGCTGCCTGACACTGGGCACTCCAATTTAGCTTCTTATTGACAAAGATGCCTAAAGGTACTGTCACACTTAGCGATGCACCAGCGATCCCGACCAGCGATATGACGTGGTCAGGATCGCTGGTGCATCGCTAAGTGGTCACTAGTGAGCTGCCACACAGGCAGATCTCACCAGCGACATCGCTGGCGACGGGGATCGCTACTTACCTGTCACACTAGGCGTTCCTGACGTCCTCCCACCCGGCTCGTCGCTCGTCTCTCCACAGGAAGCGCCGCAGGAAGCTGACGACGAGAAACGGTCCAGGACGTTCTCGCGCGATCAGCGATAACCAGCGGAGGAGCGGGTCGGAGGTAAGTATCAGACACAGCGATATCGGTAGCAATATTGCTATAACGTCACAAGTTTCCCATTTAGTAAGTAATTGCAGCATCTGTTTCTCCTTCCCATGTGCATAACCTTACACTTATCTGTTAAACCTCATTTGCCATTTTTCAGCCCAATTCTCCAATTTACTCAAATCTGTCTGTAGTTGCAAACTGTCCTCCTTTGTGTTAACTACCTTACATAGTTTTGTATCATCTGAAAATACTGATATTTTACTGTGTAAGCCATCCATTAGATCATTAATAAATATATTAAATAGTAGGGGGCCCAATACAGAACCCTGTGGTACCCCACTAGTAACCCTGGCCCAATCTGAGTATGCCCCATTAATAACCACTCTTTGTTTTCTATCACTAAGCCAGCTACCTACCCATCTACACACATTTTCCCCTAGCACAAGCTTTCTCATCTTACTTACCAATCTTTTACGTGGGACAGTGTCAAATGCTTTAGAGAAGTTGAGATAAATG
Source organism: Dendrobates tinctorius (assembly GCF_039654945.1). NCBI lineage: Eukaryota > Metazoa > Chordata > Amphibia > Anura > Dendrobatidae > Dendrobates > Dendrobates tinctorius. The sequence continues at coordinate 2,224,231 of NW_027361869.1, read as the reverse complement.
ACATCCAATGATTCTCCTTGGTCCATTTGAGAGCTTACATCCTCATAAAAGCTGATCAGGTTAGTCTGACAGGAGCGATCCTTCATAAATCCATGTTGATATGGAGTTAAACATTTATTAACATTGAGATATTCCATAATGGTATCCCTTAGAAACCCTTCAAAAATGTTACCCACAACAGATGTTAAGCTTACCGGCCTATAGTTTCCAGGTTCCCTTTTACACCCCTTTTTGAATATTGGTACCACATTTGCTTGCCGCCAATCAAAAGGAACAGACCGTTTCTATAGAGTCTTTATATATAAGGAATAGAGGCCTGCCTATCACATTACTTAACTCCCTTAATACCCGAGGGTGAATGCCATCAGGGCCTGGTGATTTGTCAATTTTAATCTTACTAAGGCGGTTCTGCACTTCTTCCTGGGTTAGGCAGGTAATACTTAATGGGGAGTTTACATTATCACTCTGCATTTCCCCTGGCAAATCCTTTTCCTGTGTGAACGCTGTTGAGAAAAAAGTATTTAAAACATTTGCTTTTCCTACATCGATCTCTTTGATTTCACCCTCATTGTTCTTTAACGGGCCGACACCATCAATTTTAATCTTTTTACTGTTTATATAATTAAAGAATTGTTTGGGGTTTGTTTTACTTTCCTTAGCAATGAGTCTCTCAGTTTCCACTTTTGCTAAATGTATTTGTTTTTTACACATTTTATTTTTTTCTCTATAACTTTTTAATGCTTCTTCATTGCCTTCTTGTTTTAGCTTCCTGAATGCCTTGTTCTTGTTATTTATTGCCCTTTTTACATCCTTATTTAGCCACATCGGTGTTCTCCTGTTCCTAGCCCTTTTATTTCTGTACGGTATGGCTAGCTCGCAGTGGGTGTGTAAAACTGAATTAAATATTTCCCTGGTTTTTTTTTGTAAACTCGTGTTCACAAATTTAATTCCTTTTTCGGTGACCAAAGATTGGTTTCTAAGTGATGAACATGTGGACGAAAAGTAGTCTCGATATTTGTAATTACAGTTATTGTAGACCATGATTCATAAATCCATTATTCCCTTCATGGCAATATTTATCTTCTCGTGTCTTATAAAATCTTGACTTTTTAAAGTTTTCTATCTGTGTAACTCAAATATTCGAGTCAGCTCTTGGGGGAGCAAAGTGAAAACAAAAACAAAAGGGTTTGAAAACAAGGAATCTGTATTTGCATTTCCATCAGACACTTACCCATGCACTCGTTGGCTTCACGGGCATTGGCCCTCTGCCATGGTCGATCATAATGGAACGCCTTGCATCGATCACATTCCGGTCCTTCCGTATTGTGCTTGCAGTCACAAATTAACCGTCCTTCTTTATCTTTGCCGCAGCGAGAGGCATGTCCATTGCACTTGCACCTGCCTCCCACTTGAAACTCTCCAACGGAGTAAAAGAAACCCGGACCGTCATCCGATAACTCAGAATCCCTGTTCCCTTGGAGGTGAGGACGGCTGAAGACCACACGGATATCAGTAGCAGTCACCCAGTCCTGGAGCACAGGACTATTGTCAAAATCTTGAGCTGAGGGTCTTCCATCTAAGGTGCTAAATGCGATAAGTCCCCCAGTGAGTGGATAAAGATCTGTGTGCCCGTCTGTGCACAGTGCCTCTTGCTCGTTTTGCTTGGTGACACTAGCACGGCTTGGTTTCCCATAAAGCCGACGGCACTGGGATGAATAATACTGATAAGCAACCCAAGTCTTACCATAATCCATAGACTTGAAAATAGCCACGGACTCGGGACGTGGAGAACAGAATTGGAGACTGACATAAGTTACCTCAAACTTCTTTCCCAGTGAAAGGGTTAGACTGACATTTTGTGGTGAATGACGTGGGAAACTCTCTGACCTCCAGCATGTCATGTTCCCAGCTGAGTTAAGGTCAGTTAGATGGGTGGCCGGGTGAGCTTTCTTCGGATCAGAAACATCACACGTGCGGGTGGCCGGACGTCCACAAGTGCTGGTGGTTTGGACTTCTTTTCCAAAGGCTGCGTTAACAAACTCCGGCACACATCGACGGGGAAGGCCATGCTCATCATAGCAGGGATCTGGGATTGGATGTTGCTGCTGCCCAGAAAAAGGTGCCGCCGCCGAATGAAGCAGCACAGGAAGAAAGGAGAAAACGAATAACAGATGAAGCATCTTCAGAAGAAATCACTGCAGCCTACAGCAAGAAAATGAAAGGTTTATTAGTATATCAGATAATGTTTGTAATTTTAGCTATATACATCTACTTAAAAGAAAACTGTATAAGGTTGTAGACTCCAACCCTAGTGCCGCAATCATACATCCATGTGTCTTAGATATATATGAGGCTGTAAGCTTCTGGTCAGGAGACCTGTAGACAGTCTGTGCATCTCAGTCCGTGCTTGATCAATGATAGAAGGATGTGTAAATAAAACATCCGTGTGAGTCTTTCCATCCGAGACGAACGGATCATTTTTTTTTTAGTTGCATCCATTTTTTTTAGCAGGTAGACAGTTTGAACTTTTTTTTTTAATCTATAAACTCTTTAACAACGAAACGCAAAAGGAACGCTGATGCGTACAAAGTCTGTCTTTGGTGTTTCATCGGTTTTATATCAACCCACATAAACATAAATGCCAAAATCAGATCAGAATAGGACATGATCTGAGTCTCGCGGACCCATTTATAAAACGGATGGGTGTATGGATCAATGAAACTCTATGGGTCAGTGCATGTCCGAGAAAAAAACGGACAGCACATCGACGTGTCACATGAATGTGTAAGTGCAGCCTAACTTCAACCTGCTTCTCTAAACCATTCAGAGTCGTAGGACAAGAGTCAGACTGTCTTCATATTTTAATGTGGCACTTCCTTCCAAAACCAGAAGAATCCCCCAATAAATATCATGTATCGCTGAACAGCTCAACAATTGTTTAAGTGAAATCCTTACCTACATTCACAGATGAAAAGTCTATTGGAATAGCATTGTACAGCTGGTTTTATGATGATAGCAAAAAAAGTCTCCATACTTGTAAATTGTTGGGGAGCATAATATTGATGCCCTATTTTTAGGATCTGTAGGGTCCGACTCTGGGCGCCCCCAGATAGGCCATCCATATCAGATGAGAGATGGTTTAACTCTAGGCACTCTCTCTGATCAGCTTAGCCATAGTGAATGGAACATTGCTACCGTACCAATCACGGCCTCTGCTACGTGTACAGTGTGCAGTTGGATAAGTGTCACAGCTCCGTCAAACATCTAATCTGTGGGGTATCCAGAATTGAGACTTCAATTTTAATGGGCAGAACAGCAGCTCGATGGTTAGCACTGTAGCCTTGCAGCACTGGGGTCTTTGATTCAAGTCCCACCATGGACAACATCTGTATGGAGTTTGTAGGTTCTCCCCCGCATTCTTCGGTTTCCCCCCATACTCCATAGACATACAGATGGGGAACTGTTGAGCTCCAATGGGAACTTTCTGTACAGCATGTATCATTATATAAATAGTGTCTGATCCTAAGGACATGTCGTTATGGATTTACGATTGGGCATTCTACAATCTAACATGCCGTCTCTTCTTTTCCCTTCGCAAGCAATGACTAGCCAGGTCTTTCCCCGGGAAGGAACAACCACGGGAAGGGCAGTCTCCAATGAAGGAAACCACCTATGCCAAAACATGGTATCCATCCACAGACAGCTGTTTCGGGGTTTTGCCCCTCATCAGTGTAGAGTAGGAAACTGGCCAGTAGGAGCAATGCCTAGTAGAAGACTGTGAAAAATGAGGATGAATGAACTCATGGAGATCAACATCCAACACTGCGCAGACACCATCACATGTTTCTCAACGCAGTGATTCTAGAGCAAAGCCCCCGTCCCTTATGGGAAATATGTAAAAAATATGCAAAGCACAAGCCGCGGAGACACCATCACATGTTTCTCAATGCTTGCAATGACTAGCCAGGTCTTTCCCCGGGAAGGAACAACCACAGGAAGGGTAGTCTCCAATGAAGGAAACCACCTATGCCAAAACATGGTATCCATCCACAGACAGCTGTTTCCGGGTATTGCCCCGCATCAGTGTGGAGTAGGAAACTGACCAGTAGGAGCAATGCCTAGTAGAAGACTGTGAAAATTGAGGATGAATGAACTCATGGAGATCAACATCCAATGTGATGGTGTCTCCGCGGCTTGTGTTTTGCATATTTTTACATATTTCCCATAAGGGATGGGGGCTTTGTTCTAGAATCACTGCGTTGAGAAACATGTGATGGTGTCTCCGCAGTGTTGGATGTTGATCTTCATGAGTTCATTCATCCTCATTTTTCACAGTCTTCTACTAGGCATTGCTCCTACTGGCCAGATTCCTACTCCACACTGATGAGGGGCAATACCCCGAAACAGCTGTCTGTGGATGGATACCATGTTTTGGCATAGGTGGTTTCCTTCATTTTAGACTGCCCTTCCCGTGGTTGTTCCTTCCCGGGGAAAGACCTGGCTAGTCATTGCTTGCGTTGAGAAACATGTGATGGTGTCTCCACGGCTTGTGTTTTGCATATTTTTTACATATTTCCCATAAGGAATGGGGGCTTTGCTCTAGAATTACTGCGTTGAGAAACATGTGAAGGTGTCTCCGCAGTGTTGGATGTTGATCTCCATGAGTTCATTCATCCTCATTTTTCACAGTCTTCTACTAGGCATTGCTCCTACTGGCCAGATTCCTACTCCACACTGATGAGGGGCAATACCCCGAAACAGCTGTCTGTGGATGGATACCATGTTTTGGCATAGGTGGTTTCCTTCATTTTAGACTGCCCTTCCCGTGGTTGTTCCTTCCCGGGGAAAGACCTGGCTAGTCATTGCTTGCGTTGAGAAACATGTGATGGTGTCTCCACGGCTTGTGTTTTGCATATTTTTTACATATTTCCCATAAGGAATGGGGGCTTTGCTCTAGAATTACTGCGTTGAGAAACATGTGATGGTGTCTCCGCAGTGTTGGATGTTGATCTCCATGAGTTCATTCATCCTCATTTTTCAGTCTTCTTTTCCCTTAACCTGTGGTGACCCCAATACACTCTAGACCAGTGTTTCCCAAACTCCAGTCCTCCCTTTCCCCCACAGGTCATGTTTTCAGGATTTCCATAGTATTGCACAGGTGAGAGATTTCCTGATGCCTTGATGACAACTTCCATCACTTGTGCAATACTAGGCAAATTCTGAAAACATGACCTTTTGGGGGATGTGAGGACTGGAGTTTGGGAAACCCTCCTCTAGATGGTCAATAAATCCAGTCAAGATCGCCCTTGTCCACTCTTGTTCCTGGACCATGCCTAATATTGCAGCTTAGTCCCATTCACACAAATTCTTCAGTACCAGATACCATTTTTTTTTCCAACCCCTTTAAGGTACACTAGACATTAGATTGTCAGCAGACCCTGAAAACATTGCACGTGAGCCAAGACATATCTGATATCTAGTGCCACTTAGACTTGTAGGTTCAAGCCAGAGGAGCACTTCGGGGGTTGCACTCCACATTTGCATTGTCAGGATTATTCGTGTAAGGAAATGTATCCCTTTGCAGAGAGAGGGTTAAACGCGCCAGACGTCTCTCGCTTTTTCTTTTAAGAGCACATAGTTGAAAGGTTGCCCAGCAGAGATTAAAAAAATAAGTCAAAATACTTCCAGTGTAAAACTAAACATAGTTATATATACGGAATATGATGTGATCATTGTGCCAAACCTTCTAGTTACAGACTGATACACCCCAGAACTGCTGGAAACAGCCCCTCCAAGACAGATACACCCCAGGTCTATTCATCACAGCTCCCGAAAGACAGATAGACCCCAGATCCATTCCTAAAAGCCCCACACAGACAGATACACACCAGAACTGCAGGAACTTCTTATAAACAGGTATCATTTACAATGGGGAGAAAAAAAAAAGAAGCTGGCTCAGTGGTTAAAAGCGCTGGCTGCGAACCAAAGACACACTGGAGGCTCTAGCATTACTCCGTGCATCTAAGCATTGGTGACCTTGAATGACACTTTATTTCCATTTCTTCTGGAGAATTATTAAAAAAAAAATAGAATTGCGAGCTCTTTTGTGGACAGTATCTGAGAACTGTGTATTAGCCATATGCAGAAATTTATGTTACATTTATTTGTATGGACAGATGAGCATGATAGATGCTGACCAAAGCAGGTACCCATTAAAAGGTTGCGCTACCCTGTTGGATATTCTTTGGTTGTTTTTCGGTGCTGTTCATGCAGAAAGGCAGATCTGTATCCCGCCAGTGAAAGACTAAACCAAACCATCGATGAGTGCCCGATGGCCAAAGCTGTTAGTAGCGGTATGGGCATTGCGTTTCTACAACCTACAGCACTGCAATCTTTTTCAGACGTACCACCATAAATAAACAGCGCATCAGAAGAAGTTCTTTAAACAGTCACCATAAAAACATTATACATTGGCTCCTAGAGGGGATTTTCTCACTTTTGTAAAAGGGTGTAAAATTGCCAAGTTCTTGTAAAAACAAACAACTTTGCAATTTGCCGGTTAACAAAAAAATCCTTCCTGTTCTCAAGAACTGATCGAATGTAATTGAATTATTTACTGCTTATTGCCTAGTTTACTAGCCACTGCTGCAGTGTATCAGGGGTGGCCGGTCTCTTAAGCAAGGAGCGCAGGGCTTTCAAACTCTTTGCTCTAGAGTTTGCAAGTGCTGATTGAAGGTGGTGACTGGTTTGCTGAGTCCGGCCTGCTTCAGTGATCCTGCGCTCGTCTGATACTGCATAAGGAAAGTGGCGTCTGCTTGCCTGAACTATCAATAATCAGGAGCGCACTGCTCCCCAGCATGCAGGGAGCTGGGAGTTAGTGGAGCAGTGCCCTCCTGAAGAAGAATCGAGAACAAACCTTTGATGGGAACCTGTCACCAGGTTGAAAGTGGCCAGGTTTGGCTCTTATTTTATTCCCACCGTTCCTTGGTTTGTTTGTTTTTTTTAAATCCGCCATACGGTTCCAGAGACATGGGAATTTTTATTTACTGCCTATTTTTAGAGTCTTTATCAAGGGGGTGTGGCACACATGGTCATGCCTGTGAGAATCCAATGAGCAACACTCCTTTGGCAAAGACCATAAAAATTAACACTAAATAACTAAAAAAAATCTCTGGAACTGTATGGTGGATTTAAAGAAAATAATGGGATACTCAGGGGTGCACTTTTGTACTGGTGACGGGTCCTCTTCAACAATAGTCATGAAGCAGTATAATTGATGGTTAGAATCCACACAAAGTTTCCGTGACAGGTCTGCACCTGACGGAAATCAGAAGGCAACCTGATGTCACCAGCATGGTGGGCCTATAACTTCACTTGATTGTTTCTTATATATATATATATCTATCTATATATATATATATATAGATATATATATATATATATATATATATATATATGACAACTTTTTCTTTTTACAATATATAGAAAATAGCTTTCTTCTTATAGAATTTGGAGACTTATTTTTTATTGCTCTAGAAAATTAGAAAAATTGAGAATACTTAGTGCATAAATTGGCCAATTCATGTGTACCTGGCAGCCACGATAAGCCGATTACACTGGTCAACAGCATTTTTGGTGCCAAAGATATTTCATCGAATTTAGGGTATTTTTGGGGTGCTGATTCTGAATATGTCATCAGTTTTGCCAGATTGGCTCAAGTTTTTGAGATTTTTGGTATCTTATTTATAGCACTTGTTGGTAAATGCGACGCATCATCTCATTAATTTCTTTGGATTAGTACTTGAACTGAGCAGTTCTCAATATAGTTTTGTGTTAATTAGTGTTCTAAAAGTTTGTTCATAGCTTGATTTTTGCACTAACTTTATGTTGTTGTCTGTTTTCCAGTGAAAAGCATGAACTCATCATGAAGAAGTTGTCTTAACGATCCAGACTCATTCTGTTACATTTGTGGTGAATATACACTGCCAAAACATAGAAGAAACATAACACACTTCGTAAAAAAAGTGTATTTTGCCTATTTTGGGGTTATGCTTGGGGACCAAGACAAGTTTTGGGCACCACACATAGTGTGCAAAGCATGTATCGAATTATTACGAAAATGGAGCAAAGGACAAAGAAAAAGCTTCAAATTTGGTGTTCCAATGGTGTGGAGAGAGCCAAAAAATCATCATGATGACTGTTATTTCTGTGCAGTGCAAGTGCAAGGATTCAATAAGCATAAGAAACGAAAATGGGAGTAACATGGAATCTGCAAGAAGGCCTGTCCCTCATTGTGAAGATGTGCCTGTACCTGTGTTTACCATAAATAACAGTCATCATGATGATTTTTTGGCTCTCTCCACACCATTGGAACACCAAATTTGAAGCTTTTTCTTTGTCCTTTGCTCCATTTTCGTAATAATTCGATACATGCTTTGCACACTATGTGTGGTGCCCAAAACTTGTCTTGGTCCCCAAGCATAACCCCAAAATAGGCAAAATACACTTTTTTTACGAAGTGTGTTATGTTTCTTCTATGTTTTGGCAGTGTATATTCACCACAAATGTAACAGAATGAGTCTGGATCGTTAAGACAACTTCTTCATGATGAGTTCATGCTTTTCACTGGAAAACAGACAACAACATAAAGTTAGTGCAAAAATCAAGCTATGAACAAACTTTTAGAACACTAATTAACACAAAACTATATTGAGAACTGCTCAGTTCAAGTACTAATCCAAAGAAATTAATGAGATGATGCGTCGCATTTACCAACAAGTGCTATAAATAAGATACCAAAAATCTCAAAAACTTGAGCCAATCTGGCAAAACTGATGACATATTCAGAATCAGCACCCCAAAAATACCCCAAATTCATTAAAATATTTTGGACACCAGAAAAAAAATTTTTTTTCGTTGACCTGTGTTATCGTTGCTGGGAGCGGCTGCCTGTGTGACTCCTCTACCTTCCCACATAAATGTAGGCTTTAGCCCAAGAGAGGATTCACACAGGCAGGTTCCCAGCAACGAGAATCGCCTTATCATGGCTGCTGGGTACACATGAATTAGTCAATTTATGCGCAAAGTATTCTCAATTTTTCTAATTTTCAGGAGCAGTATATTGTGTGTTTCCATGCTGTAGCGCTACATACTGCTATTTTATTTGTTGCTTAATATATATGCCATGTTACATCAGAAGTCTTCCAGGTTTGTAGAAAAGACGTACACTATAACTAAGAAACCGTTTAATGAGATGATGCAGGAATGTGTAATAATATATGGGGGGGGGCAATCTCTTGGACCCTGATCTATTGAGGCAGCAGGTAAAGAAAATCCAGCCTGGCCACATATAGGAGACCAAGTGTTGAGGTGGCACTTGTAAAATACGACGTGTAAAAAGCTCTCTCTGCTATATGTGTCACAGAAATAGAAAGTATAACTTGGCTGCCATTGACCATTTTGGCTTGCAGAAAAAGGGCAAGAGAACCCCCTATTCTAATTATCGGTAAAGTCCTAGAGGAGGTACACGTGTAAAATGATCTCTCCATTGAAGTCTAAGGAAATCACAGAAATAGGAAGCTTGATTGTTTGGATTTTTCCATAGCATGGCTACCATTGATCATTTTGGCTTGCAGAATAGTGGCCAGAAAACCTCCTGAGGAGGCCCCCACAGCTATTAGATATTTATGACATAACCTATGGATGTGTCAGTAATGTCTGATTTCTGTAGACCTCATGTAATACTTAATTTGTCCTGCGGAGGCACTGCAGAAAAGCAGAGCACCTGCTTCTTTTATAGTTTGCAGCTGATTGCTTAGGATTTCAGTATCAGGGACACCCTGTTAATCAGCTTCTTTTGGGTATTTTTCTAATAAAAGGTAATTGCCCAGAGCAGAAAAACCCTTTAAGGCCCCAATATTGAACAGGTGAAAAGCCTCCTATAATTGATGTAACTGCTTTTGTAATTTGCATGTGAATGTGACGCAGCTAGAAGCAGGCCTTATGGTGACATTGACAACGTCATGGGTCTCGTCTACCAAGCGTTCTCACTTGTCAGCTCGTATAATAAGTGTTGTCAGGCCATTTAGACTATTATCTGAATGAGAGCATATTGGAGGAGGCCCCAACAAATTCAGGTACGGGGGCGAGCAATGGGAATTCTGTCCGGCAATGACGGCATTCTGCTAACATAAAGGGACAAATACTTGTGCACCTGCTGTAGGGCAGGAAGGTCAAAAGAGCAGCTTGCGGGCTCTCCTAGAACCTCCAGGATCCTAACTCCTCCACAGAGATCCATTGTCCTGAACAGTATATATATTTCTCTCTCTGCCTCGACTCCCTCCTCCTCTTTGTGGTCTGAAATCCAAGGATCAGTCTTCCACGGGAGCTCACACAGACCCTTCCGTCTTGTGTTTATAGGGGTACAATTGGGAATTATGTGCCTTCTGCATCTGTAATTAGGAGAGGCGGGAGATGAGGGCTTAGTTTGAAGTGATGTGTTTTTGGTTTTTTTTTGATGCACAGACAGTTTAGAAGGGGAATTCTCAAAAGACCAAGGGATTGGAAATGAGAGGGGAAGGGAGACACGGGATACACTCTGCAAGTGCTAGTGTCCAGGTGGAGGTTTAGTTGTCAGTAGGTAAAGCCACCCACATCACCATCCATTTAACACCTCACTACCATCCAGGCTGATGTTAGTGCATGTTTTATTATCAGGGGGTGTACACAGCGTCGCCTATACCCAGAAGTATAAAGATTCATGACTTTAAAGGTGTGGTTTTTGCAGTATTTTGTTTTCTGCACCAGAGTGTTAGCAGGAAAAACACTGCTTCCATCATGCGCATTTTTGACTCCGTTTTCTGTGTATTTTTTTTGCAGTATTTTTACTTGCATTCAAATAAATGGATTTAAAAACCCTGCAAAATCGCTGAAAGAATTCACAAGCGGCGTCTTCTTCTTGGCAAAAAAAGCAGGGCTCAGAGTAATAGAGGAAAAAATAATTAAGGGTGTGTGCACACTTTGCGGTTTTTGCTGCGGATCCGCAGCGGTTTTGGTCCTGCGGATCCGCAGCAGTTTCCATGCGGTGTACAGTACCATGTAAACCTATGGAAAACCAAATCCGCTGTGCACATGCTGCGGAAATTTCTGCTCAGATTCGCTGCGGTTTATTTTCCACAGCTGCATTCTACATTCCAGGACATACAAATAAAATCTCTCTCTCTATCTCTCTCACCTGCACTGCCAAAACACACTAGAACCTGCATCAAATCTGCTGAACAAATACTAGGAGGCCGCAGGAATATTTTACTCTGCGGATTCTCTGCGGAAAAAGCCGCAGCAAAAACTGCAACGTGTGCACACACCCTAAGTGTATGCAATAGATTTCAGAAATCGCATTGACTATGGTGGTACTGTAAAATGCTGCATATTTTACTCTCCAAATACGTGGCATAAATAATGCAGATCAAAGGACTGTCTATTTATCTATCTATCTGTCTGTCTATCTGTCTATCCATCTATCTGTCTCACCATCTATCTATTAGAGTTGATGCAAATGGATTTGCTGGACCTAGTCCCACTGCCGAGACCTGAGAACTACCTCTAACCTCCCGGTATCTGTGACTCTTTTTTTTGACTAGCTGGCCTGGTGTATCGTCATCGTAGCAATGTGATGTGCAGTGAGGAAAATAAGTATTTGGTACACTGCCAATCTTGTAAATTTTCCAACCTACAAAGTATGGAGAGGTCTGTCATTTTTATCGTAGGTACACTTCAACTGTGAGAGATGTAATCTGATAAAAAATGCAGAAAATCACATTATATGATTTTTACATAATTAATTTGCATTTCTTTGCATGAAATAAGTATGTAATACAATAGAAAAACAGAACTTAATATTTGGTACAGAAACCTTTGTTTGCGATTACAGAGGTTAGATGTTTCTTGTAGTTCTTGACCAAGTATGTCAAGAACTACAAGACACTGCAGCAGGGATTTTGGTCCACGCCTCCATGCAGATCTTCTCCAGATCTTTCAGGTTTCAGGGTTGTCACTGTGCAACATGGAGTTTCATCTCCCTCCAATGATTTTCTACTGAGTTCAAGTCTGAAGACTGGCTAGGCCACTCCAGGACCTTGAAATGCTTCTCACTCTTCTGTTGTACTGGCTATGTGTTTCGGGTCATTGTCATACTGGAAGACCCAGCCACGGCCTATATTCAATGCTCTTACTGGGGGAAGGAGGTTGTTTGCCAAAATCTCGCAATACATGACCCCACCCATCAACCCTTAAATACAGTGATGACCCCATCCATCCACCCTTAAATACAGTGCAGTCTTCCTGGCGCCTTTGCAGAAAAGCAAAAGAAAAAAAAGAATGATGTTTCCCCCACCATGCTTCATGGTTTGGTCAGTGTTATTGGGGTTCTACTCATCCTTCTTCCAAACACAGTGAGTGGAGTTGATACCAAAATTTTGGTCTCATCTGACCACATGACCTTCACCCGTGCCTCCTCAAGATCATCCATATGGTCATTGGCGAACTTCAAACGCGCCTTGACATGTGCTGGTGTTAGCAGGTGCAAGTGGACCTTGCGTGCCCTGCAGGATGTTAATCCATGACGGCGTAGTGAGTTACTAATGGTAATATTTGAGACTGTGGTCCCAGCTCTCTTCCGGTCATTGACCAGGTCCTCCCGTGTACTTCTGGGCTGATTCCTGACCTTTCTCAGAATCATCCTTACCCCACAAGGTGAGATCTTGCATGGAGCCCCAGACCGAGGAAGATTGACAGTCATCTTGTGTTTCTTCCATTTTCGAATATATCTGCTAAAAGTTGTTGCCTTCTCACCAAGCTGCTTGCCTATTGTCCTGTAGCCCATCCCAGCCTTGTGCAGGTCTACAATTTTGTCCCCAGTGTCCTTAGACAGCTCTTTGGTCTTGGCCATGGTGGAGAGGTTGGAGAGTGATTGAGTGTGTGGACAGGTGTCTTTTATACAGGTAACAAGTTCAAACCGGTGCATTTAATACATGTAATGAGCGCAGAGTAGGAGGCTTCTTAAAGAAAAACTAACAGCTCTGTGATAGCCAGAATTCTTGTTAGTTGGTTGGTGATCAAATACTTATGTCATGCAATAAAATGCAGTTTAATTATGTCAAAATCATGCAAAGTGATTTTCTGGATTTTATTTTTAGATTCTCTCTCACAGGTGAAGTGTTCCCAAGATAAAAATTGCAGACCTCTCCATTCTTTGTAGGTGGGAAAACTTGCAAAATTGGCAGTAAAGTCTGTGGGCCTTTCGACATGTCCCCTTTTTTGTGGATTAGTTAAAAAAAAAGAAACTTGTCCAAATTTGATCCAATGTGCCAACCAAGCTCACCATTTCTAATGATAGGATCCGCATTTCAAATGGACAGCACACAGATGCCATTCGTCTTGTATCCATGTGTTGTCCATTTCAAATGTTGTAAAATTAAAAAAAAAATACCCTATTAAATTTGTCACTTATCCTGGACAATGCCTTAGTAACTCCTTAGTAACCAGGCATAAAAGGGCCTTAATGAGAAAACATTTTTTCCCCTCAATTTTTGCCTCTCCTATTTTTAGTAGCCATACTTTTTCCATTTTTTCAGTCCTGTGACTACATGAGTCTTTTTTATGCGGGACAAATTTTATTATTTTTTTTACATATATTACTGTGTCATTTATATACTGTACTGTGCAAACGTTTTAGGCAGGTGTGGTAAAAATGCTGCAAAGTTAGAATGCTTAAAAAAAAATAGAAATTGTAAATTTATTTGAATTAATTAGCAAAATGCAAAGTGAATGAACAAAAAAACAAAACAGAAAAAGAAATCTTACTCAAATCCATATTAGGTGTGACTGCGCTTTGCCTTCAGAGCAGAATTAATTCTTCGAGGTACACTTGCACAAAGTCAGGAAACTTGTAGGATTATAGTTAGACTAGCTGAAGAGCCCGGTGCTACCCGGGCATAGTAACCAACTACGGTTAGTTATAACAAATTTTATTGATTTTATAAATATACAGTGGGGCAAAAAAGTATTTAGTCAGTCAGCAATAGTGCAAGTTCCACCACTTAAAAAGATGAGAGGCGTCTGTAATTTACATCATAGGTAGACCTCAACTATGGGAGACAAACTGAGAAAAAAAAATCCAGAAAATCACATTGTCTGTTTTTTTTTCATTTTATTTGCATATTATGGTGGAAAATAAGTATTTGGTCAGAAACAAAATTTCATCTCAAAACTTTGTGATATATCCTTTGTTGGCAATGACAGAGGTCAAACGTTTTCTGTAAGTCTTCACAAGGTTGCCACACACTGTTGTTGGTATGTTGGCCCATTCCTCCATGCAGATCTCCTCTAGAGCAGTGATGTTTTTGGCTTTTCGCTTGGCAACACGGACTTTCAACTCCCTCCAAAGGTTTTCTATAGGGTTGAGATCTGGAGACTGGCTAGGCCACTCCAGGACCTTGAAATGCTTCTTACGAAGCCACTCCTTCGTTGCCCTGGCGGTGTGCTTTGGATCATTGTCATGTTGAAAGACCCAGCCACGTTTCATATTCAATGCCCTTGCTGATGGAAGGAGGTTTGCACTCAAAATCTCACGATAAATGACCCCATTCATTCTTTCATGTACCCGGATCAGTCGTCCTGGCCCCTTTGCAGAGAAACAGCCCCAAAGCATGATGTTTCCACCACCATGCTTTACAGTAGGTATGGTGTTTGATGGATGCAACTCAGTATTCTTTTTCCTCCAAACACGACAAGTTGTGTTTCTACCAAACAGTTCCAGTTTGGTTTCATCAGACCATAGGACATTCTCCCAAAACTCCTCTGGATCATCCAAATGCTCTCTAGCAAACTTCAGACGGGCCCGGACATGTACAGGCTTAAGCAGTGGGACACGTCTGGCACTGCAGGATCTGAGTCCATGGTGGCGTAGTGTGTTACTTATGGTAGGCCTTGTTACATTGGTCCCAGCTCTCTGCAGTTCATTCACTAGGTCCCCCCGCGTGGTTCTGGGATTTTTGCTCACCGTTCTTGTGATCATTCTGACCCCACGGGGTGGGATTTTGCGTGGAGCACCAGATAGAGGGAGATTATCAGTGGTCTTGTATGTCTTCCATTTTCTAATTATTGCTCCCACAGTTGATTTCTTCACTCCAAGCTGGTTGGCTATTGCAGATTCAGTCTTCCCAGCCTGGTGCAGGGCTACAATTTTGTTTCTGGTGTCCTTTGACAGCTCTTTGGTCTTCACCATAGTGGAGTTTGGAGTCAGACTGTTTGAGGGTGTGCACAGGTGTCTTTTTATACTGATAACCAGTTTAAACAGGTGCCATTACTACAGGTAATGAGTGGAGGAAAGAGGAGACTCTTAAAGAAGTTGTTACAGGTCTGTGAGAGCCAGAAATCTTGATTGCTTGTTTCTGACCAAATACTTATTTTCCACCATAATATGCAAATAAAATGAAAAAAAAACAGACAATGTGATTTTCTGGATTTTTTTTTCTCAGTTTGTCTCCCATAGTTGAGGTCTACCTATGATGTAAATTACAGACGCCTCTCATCTTTTTAAGTGGTGGAACTTGCACTATTGCTGACTGACTAAATACTTTTTTGCCCCACTGTATATATATATATATATATATATATATATATATATATATATATATATATATATAAAGCTGAGTGTATAGCCCCGCCCACACCGCATAGCCACATTCACTATAATATCCCTCATCATCCCGTCAGCCAGAGCTAGCCGGACTACTACCCCTAATATCCCACATCGTCCCGTCAGCCAGAGCCACCGGACTACTAATATCCCACATCATCCCGTCAGCCATAGCCACCGGACTACTACCCCTAATATCCCACATCATCCCGTCACAGCCGCCGGACTACTACCCCTAATATCCCACATCATCCTGTCAGCCAGAGCCAACGGACTACTACCCTTAATATCCCACATCATCCTGTCAGCCATAGCCACCGGAAAACTACTCCTAATATCCCACATCATCCCGTCACAGCCGCCGAACTACTACCCCTAATATCCCACATCGTCCCGTCAGCCAGAGCCACCGGACTACGAATATCCCACATCATCCCGTCAGCCATAGCCACCGGACTACTACCCCTAATATCCCGCATCATCCCTTCACAGCCGCCGGACTACTACCCATAATATCCCACATCATCCTGACAGTCATAGCCACCGGACAACTACTCCTAATATCCCACATCATCCAGTCAGCCATAGCCACCGGACTACTACCCCTAATATCCCACATCATCCCGTCATCCAGAGCCACCGAAATACTCCCCTTAATATCCTGCATCATCCTATCAGCATGGGGTCAGAACCAGAGCGCTGAGTAGAATGGCCCTAACTTCCATATCAGGGATCCCTTTAATAGAAGCCTGGGGTGAGAATCAGAACGCTGAAGGATTTACCCTAACTTCCATACCGGAGATCCCTTTAAGAGAGTGAAGCGAAAAAAGAAGAAATATGCAGCACTCACCGATATAGCTGAAAAACTCTGCGTCTTTATTTCACATTAATTCCATCAAATGTGTGGACATGCGGGACGTTAGGGGAATGCTAGGGGAGGGAGGTGCCGGACAACGGCCCGTTTTGCGATTACTCGCTTCTACGGGTCACCCGTAGAAGCGAGTAATTGCGAAACGGCCGTTGTCCGGCACCTCCCTCCCCTAGCATTCCTCTAACGTCCCGCATGTCCACACATTTGATGGAATAAATGTGAAATAAAGACGCAGAGTTTTTCAGCTATATCGGTGAGTGCTGCATATTTCTTCTTTTTTCGCTTCACATTGAAATATTCATGTTTTTTCATGCAAGCACCTCCATTTTTTGACTGAATTATATGCCGCAATACTTCAGATAAATAACTCCGTCTGGTAATGTGGTGATTTGTGTGCCCTAGTATGCCGTTCATCTGTTTGCTCTTTGCTGGGATCATCCCTTTAAGAGAGGCCTGGGGTCTGTACCAAAGCGCAGAGTGGATTTCCCTCACTTCCCGTACTGGGGATCCCTTTAACAGAACCTGGGATCAGAACTACCGTAGAGCGCTGAGTGGATTTGCCCTGACTTCCATACCAATGATCCTTTTAATAGAATCCTGGGGTCAGATTCAGAGCGCTGAGGGATTTGCCCTAACTTCCATACAGGAGATCCCTTTAAGAGAGCCTGGGGTCAGAACCAGAGTATTTTAAGGCAATTGCCCTGACTTCCATACCGGGGATCTGTGATGGTGTGATATGCTATGTGGATATCATTTTGTGTATATTTCTATTTCACTTATTTTCATAGTGTTTTTCTTGTTGCCTTGTAAAGGGCCCGTTACACATAGCGATATCGCTAGCAATATCGCTGTAACGTCACTGGTTTTGTGACGTAGCAGCGATATTGCTAGCGATATCAATACATGTGATACTTACCTCCGACTGGCTCCCCCGCTGTCTGTCGCTGATCGCGCGAGAACGTCCTGGACCATTTCTCGTCGGGCGCTTCCTGCTGGGCTTCCTGTGGCGGCGACGCGTGGACGCGGGCGGGAGGACGCCAGGATCGCCGCGTCTGAGAGGCAAGTAGCGACCCCCGATCGCTGCTATGTCGCTGGTGAGATCTGCCTGTGTGGCAGCTCACTAGCGACCACTTAGCGATGCATCAGCGATCGATATCGTTGTCGGGATCGCTGGTGCATCGCTTAGTGTAACGGTACCCTTAAGGCCCTTTTACATTTAGCGATGCACCAGCAATCCGACCAGCGATACGACCCGGTCAGGATTGCTGGTGCATCGCTAAATGATCGCTAGTGAGCTGCCACACAGGAAGATCTCACAGCGATGCAGCAGCGATACAGCGGACGATACTTACCTTTCACACACAGCGATCCAGACGTCCTCCCGCCCGCGTCCACGCGTCGCTCGTCTCACACAGCAGGAAGCCCAGCAGGAAGCAGACGACGAGAAATGGAGCTGCCCGATCTCGCGCGATCAGCGACAGACAGCGGGGGAGCCGGTCGGAGGTAAGTATCACAAATAGCGATATCGCTAGCAATATCGCTATAACGTCACAAAATCAGTGACGTTTTAGCGATATTGTTAGCTATATCGCTATGTGTAAAACCCCCTTTAGGCTACAGCCTGACTGGATCTGTCTCTTGATGACCCCCTGTAGTTACTTAATCCCCAAGGCTCCTTTATTCTCCTCTGGGAGGCCTGCAAACAGCCCCAACCTGTTTGACCTCCTCTGGACACAAGGAGTCATCCGGTCCTCACCGGGGAGCAACCACCACGAACCACATCAGAGGTGGTAAGCAATTCGTTCGCTACTACTACATTGGGAGAGTCTTGGGACAGATAGGAGTTTAGGAGAGAAATAGAGGGTGACACTACCTTAGCAGCCCTTAGGTGAAAGGCAGAAACTGGGCACATGGGAGATAATGGGCATGGCTTCACTCTAGAAAACGGACTGTATTATCGTGTAACAAATCTCAGTGACCAGGGCAACCCTGACGCAATGACCAGGCAACTCATTGTCCCTCAAAAGTACAGGGCACAGCTACTCCAACTGGCCCATGACATCCCCTTGGCTGGGCATCAAGGGAGAAAAAGGACTGAAAAGAGACTCACCCAAAGTTTTTACTGGTCGGGCGTCTCGCAGTCGGTAGCCCATTATTGCCACACCTGCGATATGTGCCAGCGAATGCGGCATCCAGGAGCTCGACATAACGTACCCCTGCAATCCCTGCCCATAATTGAGGAACCATTTCAACGTGTAGCTGTCGACATCATAGGTCCTCTGGCTCACCCCTGCTGGTCGGGGAAAAAATATATCCTGACCGTGGTAGACTATGCCACTAGGTATCCTGAAGCTGTGGACCTGTCCAGTATTACAGCAGTAAAGATAGCCGAGGCCCTTGTTACCATCTTTACCCGGGTAGGGTTTCCTAGTGAAATATTATCGGATCAAGGCACGCAGTTCATGTCAGATCTGGTCCAGTCCCTATGGCATACCTGTGGTGTTCGAGTCATTCGCACCACCCCATACCACCCGCAGACCAACGGACTATGTGAACGCTTTAATGGAACCCTAAAAAATATGCTGAGGGCTTTTGTTGATGTTGAAAAAGACTGGGAAAAGTACTTGCCACATCTCCTCTTCGCCTATCGGGAGGTTCCCCAAGAGTCCACAGGGTTCTCTCCCTTTGAACTACTGTTTAGCCGGATGGTCCGTGGGCCTCTCACTCTTCTGAAAGAACATTTAGAGGGAGACATCTCAGATACCGGAATGCCCATCGTTCCCTATGTTCTAGAGTTCAGAGACCGTCTCGCCCAGCTAGCTACCTTGGCTAAAGAACATCAGCGAATGGCCCAGTCCAGACAAAAAACCTGGTATGACCGTAATGCCAGGAACTGGGAATTTATGGAAGGACAACAAGTGCTCATGATTACTGCTTCCCCTGCCAACAAGCTTCAAGCAGTGTGGGAAGGCCCTTATCAGGTTGTCAAGAAAATTAATGACACTATCTACATTATTGCTCTGGACTCTAGTGGTCGACGACAGAAAACCGTCCACATTAACATGCTGAAAGACTACCACAACCGATCTCTCTGCCTGTTCTAGCTGTCTGCCACCCCCCTAGTGATACCACCGCCGACGAGTATCTCCCCGATCTCCAGGTTGCCCAAGCAGGAGGATCACTGGAACAAGTGCCCCTGGGCTCCCATTTATCGGATATACAAAAGGACGATATTTTACTCTCACCAGCCACCATGTGGAAACCCCCGGTCAACGCCCCATCCAGCAGGCTGCCTACCGGGTTCCAGAGGCTGTTCAAGGCATGATAAAGGATGAACTGGAGGAGATGAAACGACTGGGAGTTATTCAGCCATCTCACAGTTCTTGTACTTCTCCTGTCGTCCTGGTCCCCAAGAAGGATAGTACAACACGCTTCTGCGTCGATTACAGATGATTAAATGATGCCACCAAGAGTGATGCTTATCCCATGCCTAGAATTGATGATCTATTGGATCGTCTGGCCAGTGCCCAATTTGTGACCACGTTAGACTTGAGCAAGGGGTACTGGCAGATACCCCTAACGGAGGACGCTCGGGAGCGCTCGGCCTTCATTACTCCATTTGGGCTTTTTGAGTTCCTGGGAATGCCCTTTGGGATGAAAACTGCCTCCGCTACTTTCCAGAGACTGGTAGATCGACTGTTACAACAATGTCAGGACTTTGCCTGTGCTTACTTAGACGACATTGCCATTTTTAGCATAACCTGGGAGGAACATCTTAAACACTTGGGCATAGTGCTAGACTGTATCCTTACTGCAGGACTGACCATTCGCCCTGATAAGTGCCAAATAGGGATGGCTGAGGTGCAGTACCTCGGGCATAGAGTAGGGGGTGGATCCCTAAGACCTGAGCCTGCCAAGGTGGAAGCCATTAGCAACTGGTGTAGACCCCAGACTAAAAAGCAGGTACTTGCATTTTTAGGAACTGCTGGTTACTATCTCAGATTTGTTTCTAACTTCAGCACCTTGGCCAAGCCTCTAACCAACCTGACCCGCAAGAACATGCCTAGGAATGTGACGTGGACGACTACATGCGAGGATGCCTTTTCAGCATTAAAGACAGCCCTCGTCACTGCTCCTGTCTTGGCTGCCCTGGATTATAAGTGCAGGTTCCTCGTTCAGACAGATGCATCCACCTTTGGGATTGGGGCAGTATTTAGCCAAGTGAACGCTGCCGGAGAAGAACATCCTGTTGCTTTTGCCAGTGGGAAACTACTGGATCGGGAAGTTGCCTATGCCACTATTGAAAAGGAGTGCCTTGCCATCGTATGTGCGCTAAAAAAATTGCAGCCATACTTGTATGGCAGAGACTTTGCAATTGTTACAGACCACAACCCCCTCACATGGCTGAACCGCGCATCAGGGGACAATGGAAGATTGCTGTGGTGGAGCTTGTCCTTACAACCCTACAGCTTCTCCATCCAATACAAGCGGGGAAGCCAACACCCGAACGCCGATGGTCTGTCTCGACAAGAAGAACCATAGGCTGCCCAGGCCGACCTACCCCTGCCACTGTACAAGGAATTATAAATGATTGAGCAATGTGGACTAAAGTGAGCAGGCCAGAGGTCTGTGTAGACCTCATAGCATGCTCACTTATTATGGGGGGGGGGGAGAGGTTGTGATGGTGTGATATGCTATGTGGATATCATTTTGTGTATATTTCTATTTCACTTATTTTCATAGTGTTTTTCTTGTTGCCTTATAAGTCTACAGCCTGACTGTATCTGTCTCCTGATGACCCCCTGTAGTTCCTTAATCAAGGCTCCTTTGTTCTCCTCTGGGAGGCCTGCAAACCGCCCCAACCTGTTTGACTGCCTCTGGACACAAGGAAGGGGGTGGGGAGGACAGGAGCTGGACAAGTCAGTTCCTCTGTAGAGAGCATTGTGTAAAGACTGCACCTCAGAGAGAAGAAAGCGTTTGGACCCATTTTATCCTCTGGATGCTAGAGTTTTGGAATCTCATCTCCCTGGACATTTTATCTTGTTACTGGACTATATTCTTGTTCTGGACAATTGTATCCTCAGTGTGGTGGATTGTTTATGGACCTTCTAATTTTGCCTGTAATAAAGGTCTTGGGATTGTTCACACTTCCCTTGCTCTGTTGATTGTGTGGTATCAGAGAAGGACCCCGTGACAACTGGTGGCAGCGGTGGGACCAACAGAGTGTAACCCAATGGAGAATCACCCACAGAGTGAGTACAGAAATTGGACTGTATCCAGTTTACAGGAGAGACCCAGAGACCTGGGCCCAAACTACCAGGGACTGACTAAAGAGGCCTTAATTGATCTATTGGTGGGCGCTAGCCTGGCCACCTCCTCCCAGATGTCTGAAGGATGAGCACTGGAGACAGAGATCCCCATCCAGAAAAGCCAGTGGTTGGTGTGGTACGAAGAAGAGATGGCGGTTCTGGGCCCAGGCGCCTCTCAGGAGTACAAGGAGGAGGCTGCGCGCCGGGCACAGCGGAGACAAGAAGCAATGGAGCTTGAAAGAGGGAGTAATGCAATGTGGAGTGTAACCCCAACGATCCGGGAGCCTGTACGGATCATCCGGACAGTTTTTAAGCCATTTGATGAGGCTTCCGGAGATGTAGAGGGGTTCTTCAAGGACTTTGAGCAGTAGTGTGCTGTGATGCAGGTGCCCTACTCTGTCTGGATGCGTTTGTTAGTGGGACTCCTGAACGGTAGCATGGCGGAGGCAGTGGCGGATTATAATGAGGTCAATTTGGGCAGTTGCCCCGGGCCCAGTGGGGTTAAGGGGCCCACAGCCCAGGCCAGTAAATTGCCCCATTATAATCCGCCACCGCGCAGGGCCGGATTATAGGCAGGGCAGGCGGGGCTTCAGCCCCGGGGCCCCCACCACAAGAGCTTCTAAGGGGGCCCCCACCACATTCCTGCTGGCTGCTGCAATGGCACTCCATCTTCTCCCCACCTAAAAGTGAGTGACCGTGGGGGCGGCATTATGTGCTCTGCTACCAGCAGCATCTACAAGTAGCGTGAACGCTGATGCTGCTGGTAGCGTGCAAAGGCTTGTGATGAGATCACAGGAGGTAAGGTATCAGGGCCTGCGATCATGTGACCCCTGTCTCCTCCCCTCCTGTGACCTCATCACAGGTCCTGTGCGCCCAGCACAGAGCACTGAGAGCAGCCATGTATGTGGAGTGCGGCTCTGCGGGTGGAGGTCGGTGCTGGAGGCTCCATTATTCTCTATGTGGAGTGTGGCTCTGCGGGTGGAGGTCGGTGCTGGAGGCTCCATTATTCTCTATGTGGAGTGCGGCTCTGCGGGTGGAGGTCGGTGCTGGAGGCTCCATTATTCTCTATGTGGAGTGTGGCTCTGCGGGTGGAGGTCGGTGCTGGAGGCTCCATTATTCTCTATGTGGAGTGCGGCTCTGCGGGTGGAGGTCGGTGCTGGAGGCCCCATTATTCTCTATGTAGAGTGTGGCTCTGCGGGTGGAGGTCGGTGCTGGAGGCCCCATTATTCTCTATGTAGAGTGTGGCTTTGCGGGTGGAGGTCGGTGCTGGAGGCCCCATTATTCTCTATGTAGAGTGTGGCTCTACGATTCGTGACCCCCGTCACGTGACGAGGGGGGCCCACAGAGTCTGAACTGCCCCGGGCCCTGGCTACCCTTAATCCACCCCTGGGCGGAGGTCTTGGGATTGTTCACACTTCCCTCGCTCTTTTGATTGTGTGGTATCAGAGAAGGACCCCGTGAAAGGATCCCTTTAAGAGAGCCTGGTGTCAGAACCAGAACACTAAGTGGAATTGTCCTAACTTCCATATCGGGGATCCCTTTAATAGAAGCCTGGGGTCAGAATCAGAGCACTGAGGGATTTGCCCTGACTTCCATACCGGGTATCCCTTTAAGAGAGGCCTGGGGTCAGTACCAAAGAGCTGGATGGATTTGCCCTAACTTCCATACCAATGATCCCTTTAAGAGGGAAGATGTGCCTATGGATGGAGGATGTGTATATGGGCACGGGAGGGGGGGATCCATTTCTGTCATGTGCTCTCTGCTCCTTTCTGGGGGCAGACAATGGCTGGGAGCTTATGTTCCCAGGGAAGCTAGATTTCTCTCTCCATTTCAGTGTCTGCTGAGGTGTTTTCTGGAGTAGGAAAACTGTTGCGCATAGCAACCAATCACAGCTCAGCTTCTTTTAAACAGCTCTGATGAAATGAAAGATGTTTCGTGATTGGTTGGTGATACACACACACACACTTTTATATATAGAGATGTATGAGTAGCCAGATATACTCAATATATTATAATGATCATTATTTTCATTTGTACAATGAAATACAGTCATTAACTGAAACTTCTGTGTAGGAGGCCTAAAACTGGGTGAGGAACAGACAAGCTGTGCTATAAAAATGAAGTTGTGGAAGACAATTCCATGTCACTGGTTATCCACCATGGCAAGACAGAGCTCAGCAACAAGACACAAGGTAGTTATACTGTATCAGCAAAGTCACTCCCAGGAAAAGATTTTACAGCAGACAGGGGTTTCAAGATGTGCTGTACAAGCACTTTGAAGAAGTGACAAAAAAAACGCACTGGTCGTCCAAAGCAACTTCATGCAGCAGATAAAAGACATTGTACGAAATTGGAAGATGTCCAGCAGTGCCATCATCTCAGCCCTTTCAGTTACTAGTGGGACATAGCTTGACCAATCTACTGTTTAGAGAAGTCTGGCTAGAAGTGGTTTTCATGGAAGAATGGCAGCCAAAAACCCATTACTTTGACATGGAAACAAGGGCAAGTGTCTCAGCTGTGCTCAGTGATTAGCACTGCAGCCTTGCAGTGCTGTGGTCCTGAGTTCAAAACCCACCAAGGACAACATCTGCAAGGAGTTTGGATGTTTTCCCCGTGTTTGTGTGGGTTTCCCCTGGGTTCTCCGGTTTCCTCTCACACTCCAAAGACCTACTGATAGGGAGTCTAGATTGTGAGCCCCAATGGGGACAGAACTAGATACCTGATATGAATAGGTTTTTTTTGTATGTTTGTGAGAAAATTTTACATTAACACAATTTGATTTTGTCGTACATTTTTTTTATGTAATTTTTTTTCTTTTGTTAATTTTGTAAATGCTTTTTACATATAAAGATTTTTTTTCTTAGATAATTTATCCCTCCAGAGATCATAAAAGATCTGTAGGGGTCATATATTTTTGGGGGGCACATAGATGCCTCAGTTAAAGGGGAAAACATTTATAAAACGGTGATGAAACGTACAGACAGAGGTGATCTGGATCTGCTAGGCTTTGTTACACCAGGGAGAGACCTTGCTAACTTATGATTGCCAGGTTCTACAGACGTGAGCGCTGCTGATGCTTCTGCTTTCTACATAGTGCTCACTAAGCGCTAAGTAGCCGTCAAAAGAGAAGACGGAAACAGTGATAAACTGCTTCTGTCTTCTGCCCAGAGTCTTTGGCTGTGCTAACAGCTGGCGACCGGACCTTCTCCTGCTAGACTGCAGGAGCTTTAACACTGTTTTGTAAATTTACAATGGCGCAGTGTCAAAGCCCACAACTAAGCGCCTCACATCTACATTGTGTCAGTTGTCTGTAGGTTGTTGCTTTGTCACAGAAACATCTGTTTGGCCCTTAACCTTAAATTTGTTTTAATGCAGACCACCACATAAAAATGTAAGCGAACATACAGACCCAGTAAACTTAAGTTTAATTGCTGCAGTAAACCTCCAAAATCCTTTTTTTGCCGTTTTTGATAGAAAGGCACCAGAGTAAAGTTCTAGTTCCCATTATAGCCGTGCTACGTGGGCTAATTCCAGAAAATGCCAGGAATGGAGGTGACTTACGGCTTTTCCACCAGCGCAGGTGGAGATGGTTGCTCTGTGCAGGCAATTGCTAGACTGCTAGTTTGTTTATTGCAGTCAGTGTGCAGAGTAAGGAGTGCAAGTTCCAAAAAGTATAATTGCAATTTAAATAGTAGTTTACAGTTTTTTTAATAACCTACATTAAAATAGATGACTGCTCTCAGAGAGGTAGTCTACTGCCATTGTACGTGACTGCAGAACATCAAATAGTGGTGGCAGTGTGTGATGTACACACTGTCACAGCTCCTCTGTACTCCCCTTGTCCGCATGTATCAGATCTGCGAATTTGCAGTCACTTGCCGACTAGACTACTGCACTTCTCTTCTATTGAAAGAAGCCAGATGAGACTAGTCTACATGTGACCAGAAGTATAGAAATCACATCCATGCATCTGCATGGAGAAAGCGGGAGTCATGACAATGTGCACTGTCTCGATTCGTCAGACTTCTAAGGCCGGGATCACACATGTGAGAAACACGGCCGAGTCTCGCATGTTAATACCTGGCACTGCCGCCAGCACTCGGGAGCGGAGCGTGCGGCTGAATATATTGCTATGCGACCACACGCTCCGATCCGAGTGCCAGCGGCAGTGCTGGGTATTGACATGCGAGACTCGGCCGTGTTTCTCAAATGTGTGATCCCAGTCTAAGACTGGACAACCCCTTTAAAAGTTAAAGAGAATCTGTCATTAGGTGAAACAATGGACAGTTTTTTTGTTCCCACTTCTCCTCTGAGTACTCAATTATTTTTTTTTTTTAACCTGCTATATGGTTTCAGAGATATGGTCCTTTTTGTTTAGTGGTCATTTTTATGGCTTTTAACAAGGGGGAGGTACTAAAATGGGAATTATGCAGAGCTGCCTAAAGACACGCCCATAAAGAATATTGTGAGCCATAAAATTTGGACTAAATAACAAGGCCTGTAAAGGAACCATATTGAAGATTCTAAATAAAACAAAATAAAAAACGAACTATTCAGGGAAACAGCGAGAACAAAAATTACCCACTTTTCTCCTGGTGAAAATACTTTAATACTTCAAATGCTGATCCTGCGTTACATGCTGTATTTTACTGCAGAGCTGCACTCACTATTCTGCTGGTGCAGTCACTGTACATACATTACAGTACTGATCCTGTACTGATCCTGAGTTACCTCCTGTATTATACTCCAGAGCTGCACTCACTATTCTGCTGGTGCAGTCACTGTGTACATACATTACTTTACTGATCCTGAGTTACCTCCTGTATTATACTCTAGAGCTGCACTCACTATTCTGCTGGTGCAGTCACTGTGTACATACATTACATTACTGATCCTGTACTGATCCTGAGTTACATCCTGTTATTATACTCCAGAGCTGCACTCACTATTCTGCTGGTGCAGTCAGCGTGTACATACATTACATTACTAATCCTG
Source organism: Dendrobates tinctorius (assembly GCF_039654945.1). NCBI lineage: Eukaryota > Metazoa > Chordata > Amphibia > Anura > Dendrobatidae > Dendrobates > Dendrobates tinctorius. The sequence goes on along the minus strand of NW_027361869.1, from coordinate 2,197,359 downwards.
TACTGATCCTGAGATACATCCTGTATTATACTCCAGAGCTGCGCTCACTATTCTTATGGTGCAGTCACTGTGTACATACATTACTGATTCTGAGTTACATCCTGTATTATACCCCAGAGCTGCACTCACTATTCTGCTGGTGCAGTCACTGTGTACATACATTACATTACTGATCCTGAGTTACATCCTGTATTATACTCCAGAGCTGCACTCACTATTCTGCTGGTGCAATCACTGTGTACATATATTACATTTTGGAGTCAATTCTGCTCCAAAATACTTACAGAAAAATAAATTTTCAAATACTCTTTGAATCCGCATACTTCTTTGTTGTGAGTTCATTTTCCCCTTCACCATTGAGGTCTGATGAACTCCCTCTTCTGGTGAAGGAAGGTAGTGAGGCTGATTACCAAGTGTCACGGCACCGCCAGACTCAGGGCCTGCTGTCCCGGCCTCGGCCAGTAGGAGGCGCCGGACTATCACATCACCGTCAGACTCAGGGCCTGCTGTTCCGGCCTCGACCACTAGGAGGCGCCGGACTATCACATCACCGTCAGACTCAGGGCCTGCTGTTCCGGCCTCGACCACTAGGAGGCGCCGGACTGTCCTATCACCGTCTGACCCGTGGCCTGCAGTCTCGGCCTTGGTCTCTGGGAGGCGTTGTGCTTCAACCCCGAGTGGTGGCGGCGATAGTCATGAGGCTCCTGCGCAGGCTTCCGCTGGACGCAGGCTTCGCTCCTCGGTCAGTCATGAAGGGGCTGGTGCATTACCATCCAGCCTGGTCCTGGGGGCGGTCCGGATGACATCATCAGGCCACGGGCCTGTAAGGGATGACCTGATCCCTCAAATACCTTGGGACTGCTCTTGCAGGCCGCCGGATATATTCTTGGTTCCCCTGCGTGTTACTGTGTGAATTACTGTTGACTGACTCTGACTTTTGCCTGGACTTCTGACCCTTCTTCTGCCTAACGATTCTGTACCTCTGCGACTCTCCTGGTTTATGACACTGACTTCGGCCTGGATTCTGACTCTGCTTCTGCCTAACGATTCTGTACCTCTGCGACTCTCCTGGTTTATGACACTGACTTCGGCCTGGATTCTGACTCTGCTTCTGCCTAACGATTCTGTACCTCTGCGACTCTCCTGGTTTATGACACTGACTTCAGCCTGGATTCTGACTCTGCTTCTGCCTAACGATTCTGTACCTCTGCGACTCTCCTGGTTTATGACACTGACTTCGGCCTGGATTCTGACTCTGCTTCTGTCTAACGATTTGGTACCTCTGCGACTCTCCTGGTTTATGACTCTGGCTTCGATCTGGTATCTGTCTTTGCTTCTGTCTACCGTGCTTATACCATTTCTGCCTGACTGGTTTAGTCTCGGATATCATTGCCTCTGTGTCCTGTGTTGGAACACCTTTCTGGCGACCGTCCTGCTCTGGTCTTTGCTCCTATTCAGACAGCACCTCCTGGGCTCTGCTATAAATCCAGATCCCTGTATAGGGGTAAAGGGTATCAGTGTTTCTCGGGGTGTTGTCCGGCTGCAGCCCAGACCGCAGGCAGACGTCACATTATATCCGGCCCAAAAAATAAAACGGCTTTTTGTGTCTATACTTAACACAGATAAAAGCAGTTTTCCTCACCTTTTTTTTTTCCTTCCTCCTGACTGAGCTGATTCTTGGCCCAAACACCTGTTACATTGCACAGCCTGGGAAGTCACTCTCAGGCTCAAGCATGCTGCAGCCTGGAAGCTTCAAGGAAAATGCTGGCTGTTGGAAATCCACATTCCTGGACCATCACCCCCTGGACAGCTTTGGGGGTCAGGTATTGCCCGCAAATGCGGCCAAACTGTTGTTACCAGTTTCCCTTTCGTTTGCTAAGAAACGTCTGTGTGTGAAGGCTTATGTGGATTGTGGTGCTGCCGTCAACCTTACGGATTTTTTATTTGCTAAGAGCCTTGGTGTACCTCTGTCAAGGCTTAAAGCGCCTATTCAGACTACTGCGATTAATGGTACATCTATATTCCAAGGAGGCGTGGAATTCGTTACTGCCGAAATTTCTATGTCAGTGGGGACATTACATAACGAACAAATGTCATTTTTTGTTATATACAATTTATCAGATCCAGTTGTGTTAGGCATGCCATGGTTGCACCAACATAATCCGGTTATTGACTGGCGCATAGGTGACGTTGTGCGCTGGAGTCCATGGTGTCAGAGTAACTGTATGTCTTTTTCAGTAAACCAGATTAAAATTAAAACACCTTCTATTCCATATGCGTTTAGGGATTATGAAGATGTTTTCTCTATAGTGGAGTCGGAGAAACTACCTCCTCACAGAGAATACGATTGTCCTATTGAATTGGTCCCTGGTGCCCGTCTCCCTAAGGGGAGAATATTCAACCTCTCTGGTCCTGAGCGTGTAGCCATGAAGGAATACATAGCAGACAGCCTTCGAAAAGGCTTCATTAGACCTTCCACCTCACCTGTAGGAGCTGGGTTTTTCTTTGTAGAGAAAAAAGATGGTGGACTCAGACCATGCATTGACTACCGTGAGCTGAACGCCATAACCGTAAAAAATCAATACCCGCTGCCACTCATTCCTGATCTGTTTAATCAGTTACTGGGAGCTCGCTGGTTTACTAAGCTTGACCTCCGGGGGGCATATAACCTGGTCCGCATAAGAGATGGGGACGAATGGAAAACGGCCTTTAATACACCCCTTGGCCATTTTGAGTACCTGGTAATGCCCTTCGGACTCAGTAACGCTCCTGCAGTATTCCAGCACTTCGTCAATGATATTTTTAGAGATATTTGTGGGGTGTATGTCGTCGTATATCTGGACGACATTTTGATTTATTCTGCTGACCCTGTGACTCATGCTCAACACGTCCGTTCAGTACTGCAAAGACTGCGCGAAAACTCTTTGTTCGCGAAATTTGAAAAATGTGTTTTTTTTGCCGAAGAGGTGCAGTTCTTAGGATACATGGTCTCAGGCAAGGGGTTCCGCATGGATCCCGCCAAGATTCAACCCATTAAGGATTGGGTACAACCCAAATCGCTGAAAGCACTCCAGCGATTTTTGGGATTTGCGAATTATTATCGCAAATTCATCAGGGGATTCTCAGAGATTGCCAAGCCACTCACGGACCTTACCCGGAAAGGGGCGGACGTGACTAATTGGAATCCTGAGGCAACCAGGGCTTTTTCCACACTAAAAGGGTGCTTCGTGGCCAACCCGGTGTTGATTCAACCAAATTTGGACCACCCGTTTATTGTGGAAGTAGATGCCTCCGAAGTCGGAGTGGGAGCAGTGCTCTCACAAGGCTCTGCATCCCTCACTCAGCTTCGTCCATGTGCCTTTTTCTCCCGCAAATTCTCTGCCACGGAGAGAAACTATGACATCGGCAACCGAGAATTATTGGCGATTAAGTGGGCCTTCGAGGAATGGCGCCACTTCCTCGAAGGCGCCAAACACAAAATTACTGTTATTACCGATCACAAAAACCTAACCTACCTAGAGTCGGCTAAAAGACTAAACCCTAGGCAGGCCAGGTGGGCCTTGTTTTTCTCCAGGTTCGATTTTTTTAATCACCTTTCGCCCCGGAACCAAAAATGTGAGGGCAGATGCCCTCTCCCGCAGCTTTTGTCACACACACACCGAGGACTATGAACCAGCACCCATATTAGCTAATGGCATTGTTGTGTCGGCAGTATCTCTGGACCTTCTGGAGGAGATCCGTAGGTCATCAGAACAAGTTCCTGACACTACGCCTCCCAAAAAATTATTCGTCCCAGCTACCTTTCGCTTACGAGTGTTAAAAGAATCTCACGACTCCGTCCTGGCAGGCCACCCTGGTCTCAATAATACCACTAGGCTGGTAACCAGGAACTTTTGGTGGCCAACGGTGGCCAAGGACTGTAAGGAGTACGTCTCAGCGTGTGAAGTCTGTGCCCGCGCCAAGTCCCCCCATAACCGTCCTGCCGGCTGGCTTCAGCCCTTGCCCACCCCTGAAAGTCCATGGGCCCACATCTCCATGGACTTCATTACAGACCTGCCACCCTCCGAGGGGAAAACTTGTATTTGGGTGGTGGTGGACAGGTTCAGTAAACAGTCTCACTTTGTTCCCCTGTCCGGCTTACCCAACTCTGAAACCTTAAGTAAGTTGTTTGTTCTTCACGTTGTACGTTTGCACGGCGTTCCGGCAAATATCGTATCCGACAGGGGTACCCAGTTCGTCTCGAAGTTCTGGAGGGCGTTCTGTAGACGTATTGGTGTTGAGTTGTCTTTTTCCTCGGCATACCATCCCGAGACGAATGGTCAAACTGAGCGTGCCAACCAAACGCTGGAGCAATACCTCCGCTGCTATGTCTCAGCACATCAGTCAGATTGGGTGGAACATTTGCCATTGGCAGAGTTCGCTCTCAATAATAGATACCAAGACTCCATCAAAACCACCCCCTTCTTCTGTAACCTCGGACTACATCCGCGCTTTGGATCATTTTCGGCCAAGATGTCGGAAATCCCAGGGGTTGAGCAAAATATATATCGTCTAAAGACTATTTGGTCCGAAGTAAACTCTAATTTAAAAGGGGCTCAAATTAGACAGACTTCGGCAGCCAATAGTCGACGATCCCAGGGGCCGCACCTGGGAGTTGGTGACAAGGTTTGGCTCTCTACAAGAAACATCAAACTTAAGGTACCGTCAGCCAAACTGGGTCCCAGGTTCATCGGACCATATGAAATATTAGAGGTAATTAACCCAGTAGCGTTTCGGTTAAAGCTCCCGCAGTCTTTTAAAATTCCTAACGTTTTTCATAAGTCCCTCCTCAAGGTATACCGCTCCCCAATTCATCCCATCCGGTCCCCTCCTCCTCCAGTTTTGGTCAAGGGCGCCTTGGAGTACGAGGTCCAGGGCATATTTGATTCCCGTCTAGTGAGAAACTCGGTACAATATTTGGTGCATTGGAAGGGCTACGGCCCAGAGGAGAGATCCTGGGTCCCCGCTAGTGACATTCGTGCAAAGCGGTTGATTAGCAGGTTTCACCTCCTCCACCCTGACAAACCGGGTTTTGAGGGTCCGGAGGCCCCTCTTAGAGGGGGGGGTACTGTCACGGCACCGCCAGACTCAGGGCCTGCTGTCCCGGCCTCGGCCAGTAGGAGGCGCCGGACTATCACATCACCGTCAGACTCAGGGCCTGCTGTTCCGGCCTCGACCACTAGGAGGCGCCGGACTATCACATCACCATCAGACTCAGGGCCTGCTTTTCCGGCCTCGACCACTAGGAGGCGCCGGACTGTCCTATCACCGTCTGACCCGTGGCCTGCAGTCTCGGCCTTGGTCTCTGGGAGGCGTTGTGCTTCAACCCCGAGTGGTGGCGGCGATAGTCATGAGGCTCCTGCGCAGGCGTCCGCTGGACGCAGGCTTCGCTCCTCGGTCAGTCATGAAGGGGCTGGTGCATTACCATCCAGCCTGGTCCTGGGGGCGGTCCGGATGACATCATCAGGCCACGGGCCTGTAAGGGATGACCTGATCCCTCAAATACCTTGGGACTGCTCTTGCAGGCCGCCGGATATATTCTTGGTTCCCCTGCGTGTTACTGTGTGAATTACTGTTGACTGACTCTGACTTTTGCCTGGACTTCTGACCCTTCTTCTGCCTAACGATTCTGTACCTCTGCGACTCTCCTGGTTTATGACACTGACTTCGGCCTGGATTCTGACTCTGCTTCTGCCTAACGATTCTGTACCTCTGCGACTCTCCTGGTTTATGACACTGACTTCGGCCTGGATTCTGACTCTGCTTCTGTCTAACGATTCGGTACCTCTGCGACTCTCCTGGTTTATGACTCTGGCTTCGATCTGGTATCTGTCTTTGCTTCTGTCTACCGTGCTTATACCATTTCTGCCTGACTGGTTTAGTCTCGGATATCATTGCCTCTGTGTCCTGTGTTGGAACACCTTTCTGGCGACCGTCCTGCTCTGGTCTTTGCTCCTATTCAGACAGCACCTCCTGGGCTCTGCTATAAATCCAGATCCCTGTATAGGGGTAAAGGGTATCAGTGTTTCTCGGGGTGTTGTCCGGCTGCAGCCCAGACCGCAGGCAGACGTCACACCAAGCACCTGAGCAGGATGATGATGACTGGGTGACTGGAATTGCTGATTGGATATAAGGCAGCCGACGCCCTTCTGCCTTGCTGGTAATCTCTCTGAGGGATTCTAGGAGACCAGTCTGATTCCTGCTCCTCAAAAGTTAAGTTTTCTGCTCCGCTTTTTGCATTTGTGTTTTGGTTTTGTTTTGCCTTGTTTTTCTGGATTTCTGCCATTCCCTGCTGGGGTGAGCTGAATTCCTTTTTGCTCTGTCTTCAGAAAATACCTGAGTACTAATATAGTCTTTTTTAAGCCTAGCGTCTTCAGGGCTTTTTTCCCTATCAGTCTGCTGGCTCTTGTTTTGATAGGGTTTTGGCGAATTGCAGACAGCAGCTTTTCTATCCTGTCCTATTTAGTTAGCTTGGGCCCCATCATTTTCTCAGCCTATCTTTCTATCTGTGTGAGTGTTTTTTCATCTTGCTTCACCGTCATTATATGTTGGGGGCTGCCTATTGCTTTGGGGTCTGCTCTGGGGCAGTTTAGATTTCCCTTTCTGTCTTTAGGCTATTTAGTTCTCCGGCTGTGATCGAGGGGTCTAGGGCACCGTAGGAACCCCCCACGGCTACTGCTAGTTGTTGTTGATAGGTTCAGGGGTCTGCAATCCGATAGCTGCCAACTTCTCTGTTTTTCTGGACATAGCTAGTGTTTCTGTTTTTGCCTCCTACGGTGACTCATTTCATAGCACTTCTTATTTCAATGGGAAATCAATCCTAAAATACACACATTGCTGTTTTTTTCATGAGAAAAAGTAGCACCATGTCAGTTCTTGTGGCATTTCTATTTGGAAAAAAATGCTCAAAATAAGGATAATTACAGTAATCAATTTAAGCAGAAAATAATTCCCATGCACAAAAACAGCGCTAAAAGAGAGAAAAAAAAACAGATGATAAAGAAAAACCATAATTATTCATCATTGTGTTTGCACCTTTTTTGGGAAAGTTTTATTTTTAGCCATTTCTATTCTGCCAAATTCATTATGGATTTTTAGGTAATTTTTGGGTTGTTTTATTCTTTCATTTATTAATTTAAATTCCTCGTCAATTTTAGGATTTCCTTGACAGTGTGGATGTAGTTTTCATTATCCACATGTCTTCAGCTAATTCATCACTTGCATCTTATTTGAATTTCACTATGGTGCAATGATTCTCAAGTATTCCAGTGGAGCGCAAAATTTCATTTTTGATGTACAGTTGAAGAATAACGAGCTATTTTAAAGCTTTTTGAAAGTGGTGTGTAACATTTTACTATAAAACAGTGCAAAAGAAAAGGCTTTTTTCATTTTGGGCCAAATTCATAAAGCTTTCTTAATTTTGCGTAAACACCACCAGCAGAAACGGAAGGTCAAGACTGAAAAATGGCTTAACAATAACAACGTTTTGTGAATCAATGCCTTACTGTTTTTAAGTATGGATGTTGATTAATATGGAAAATCCATGTGAACAAACCTTTAAAGGAAATCTGTCAACAGGTTTTTGCTACTCTATCTGAGGGCAGCATAATGTTGAGGCAGAGACCCTGATTTCAGCAATGTATCACTTATTGGGCTGCTTGCTGTCATTTTGATAGAATCACTGTATTACCTGCTGCAGAGCACTAAATGTTGAGCTCTATATATCCCCGCCCACACCCCTGATTGATTGCATTATGTGTACACTGTGTATCGGCACAATGCTACCAATCAGTACTGGGAGCGGGTTTGGCCTACCTGGTCCTTTAGCGATAATCGCCTACTGATAAAATGGTGATTTTGTCAAAACTACAGCAAGCAGCCCAGTAAGTGACACATCGCTGGATTCAGTAGCTTTATCTCCACATTATACTGCTCTCAGAATAGGTGGCAAAAACTTGGTGACAGATTCCCTTTAACATTTAGATCTGAAGAGTTTGTTAATTTTTGCAAATCCAGATTAGATTTATAGTATATACTTGCTACAACATTCGTTTTTTTCGGGTATTTCCCATTACTTGGGAATAATATACCAAGTCACTGGATCTCCATCTTCATGAGTAAAAGCTAGTGTTTCTTTTTTCTGATCTGCATGAAGTTTTTTTAAACTTATTTAACAAGAAAGATTCCGCTACCGTTTTATGTATACAGCTCCTGAACAGACCTATGTGTCTCTATGGTGACAGATTACGAACATTCCATGTGCGTGTTCCGATCCTGCACATATTGGCCATGCCATAATTCAGCCTTTAGGAATACTAGATAGAATTGCCTTACATGCTTAAAAGTTTCAAACTTGGGTCTGTTCCCACAATCAGTGGGGATCCACCATTTGCTGTAAGTTTTTACAAAAAATTAATTAAAAAAAATGTTATGTGCGTTCTATAGTAAAAGTTGTGTGCTGCGTTCTTAACCGCTCCCGGGTTTGTGCCTCATATAGAGGTTTTTTACGTTGACTATTTAGGTGTATTTCTCAGGACTGTCAGTGTTGTAAGTAATTTATTTTTTTCTCTGAGATCAATTGTTAATTCTGTTCTTGCAGGGCAGAGTGTCGTGCTCCTGACCCCTCCGGTGCATGTGCTCCTTAATGAGATGGGGTCCAGATTTCCTTCCTCAAACATCTGCATTCAAAGAGCCCAATCCAAACATTTCAGGAACTTCAGGTAGGCCGCCATGAAACTTTCCTTTAAACTTCAAGAGTGGGTCACAAAGTCCTTGACTCAAAAGCTGGTATATGACCTATGCTCAAAATGTGTAGGTCTTCATTAATTGCCTCTAGCAACGAGTAACCCCCTCTTCCAAAATGCCAAAGGACAGTTTGAGGTCTGAATACTCAGAGTAATACCTCATATTGACTTAGAAGGTTTTCTGTTTTAATTTCCACAGGTTATGTGAGATTAATAAAAAGACTGCTCTTATTTTATTTTTTAATCCTGAAACAGCACCACTCTGGTCTATGGGTTGTATCTGGTATTGCATCTCAACCTCAAACAGCTTCAGGTCACGAATGAGAATTGACGCAGATTTTTGAAAATCTTAAGAGAAATAGTCTGAAAAACCTTAGCAGAGAAACTATTCATAGTAGCAACACCGGACGCCCGTTCAGAAGACTGGGATTTAAAACCCACCAAGATTTTTCATTTTTACATAGGTTGAAAAAAGGCACAGGTCCAACAAGTCCAACCTTTCTCCACCATTTGTTGTGAGAAAGCATCCAGCCTTCTTTTTAACCCCTTAGGGACAGAGCCAGTTTGCAGCTTAATGACAAGGCCAATTTTTACAATTCTGACCACTGTCCCTTTATGAGGTTATAACTCTGGAACGCTGTAATGGATCCCGCTGATTCTGAGATTGTTTTTTCGTGACATATTGTACTTCATGGTAGTGGTAAAATTTCTTCGATAAGTCTTGTGTTTATTTATGAAAAAAATGGAAATATGGCGAAAATTTTGAAAATTTTGCAATTTTAAAACTTTAAATTTTTATGCCCTTAAATCAGAGAGATGTGTCACAAAAATTTCTTAATAAATAACATTTCCCACATGTCTACTTTACATCACCACAATTTTGTAAGCTAAATTTTTTTTTTGTTAGGAAGTTATAAGGGTTAGAATTTGACCAGCGATTTCTCATTTTTACAACAAAATTTACAAAACCATTTTTTTTAGGGACCACATCATATTTAAAGTCATTTTGAGGGGTGTACATGACAGAAAATACCCAAAATTGGCACCATTCTAAAAACTAGACCCCTCAAGGTGCTCAAAACCACATTCAAGAAGTTTATTAACCCTTTAAGTGCTTCACAGGAACTAAAGCAATGTGGAAGGAAAAAATTAACATTTAACTTTTTTTTTGCAAAAAATTTACTTCAAAACCAATTTTTTGTATTTTCACAAGTGTTAAAAGAGAATATCAACCGCAAAATTTGTTGTACAATTTCTCCTGAATACGCCGATACCCCATATGTGGGGGTAAACCACTTTTTCAGCAAACGGCAGAGCTCGCAAAGGATGGAGCGCTGTTTGACTTTTTCAACGCAGAATTGGTTGGAATTGAGATTGGATGCCATGTTGCGTTCGGAAAGCCCTTAATGTGCCTAAACAGTGGAAACCTCCAACAAGTGGCCCCATTTTGGAAACTAGACCCCCCAAGGAACTTATCTAGATGTGTGGTGAGCACTTTGAACCTTCAAGTGTTTCACTGAAGTTTATAACGTAGAGCCGTGAAAATAAGAAATCCATTTTTTTCCACAAAAATGATCTTTTCGCCCCCAAATTTTTATTTCTACAAGGGTAACAGGAGAAATCATACCCCCACAGCTATTGTGCGATTTGTCCTGAGTATGCTGATACCCCTTATGTGGGGGGGAACCACTGTTTGGGCGCATGGGAGAGCTTGGAAGGGAAGGAGTGCCATTTTGGAATGCAGACTTTGATGGAATGGTCTGCGAGCATCATGTTGCGTTTGCAGAGCCCCTGATGGGCCTAAACAGTGGAAACATCCAACTAGTGACCCCATTTTGGAAACTAGACCCATTAAGGAACTTATCTAGATGTGTGGTGAGCACTTTGAACCTTCAAGTGCTTCACAGAAGTTTATAACGTAGAGCCGTGAAAATAAAAAATCCATTTTTTTTCCACAAAAATGATCTTTTCGCCCCCAATTTTTTATTTTTACAAGGGTAACAGGAGAAATAATACCCCCACAGTTGTTGTGCGATTTGTCCTGAGTACGCCGATACCCCATATGTGGGGGGGAACCATTGTTTGGGCGCATGGGAGAGCTCAGAAGGGAAGGAGTGCCATTTTGGAATGCAGACTTTGATGGAATGGTCTGCGGGCGTCATGTTGCGTTTGCAGAGCCCCTGATGGGCCTAAACAGTGGAAACCCTCCACAAGTGACCCCATTTTGGAAATTAGACCCCCTAAGGAACTTATATAGATGTGTGGTGAGCACTTTGAACCCCCAAGCGCTTCACAGAAGTTTATAAACGCAGAGCCGTGAAAATAAAAAGTCTTTTTTATTTCCACAGAAGTGATTTTTTAGACCCAATTTTTAGACCCCCAAAGTTGGTAAATAGTGAAAACCCCTCAATTCTTGCTCCAACCCTAACCCCAACACACCCCTAGCCCTAATCCCAACCCTAACCCCATTTCCAACCCTAACCTTAATCCCAACCCTAATCCTAATTCTAACCCTAATCCTAGTTCGCCCTAACCCTAAATCTAACCCGAGCCCTAACCCTAGCCCAACCCTAACCCTAGCCTAACCCTGACCCTAGCCCAAGCCCTAACCCTAATGGAAAACTGAAAAAAAAAATATTTTCTTTATTTCGTTATGTTGGCCTAACTAAAGGGGTGATAAACGGGGGGGTTATGTACTTTTTTGTTTATTTTGATCACGATGATAGTTTATCATCGTGATCAAAATGAATGAATGGAATCTGCCAGCCAGAGCCGGCAGATTCCCGGCGGGCGCACTGCGCATGCGCCCGCCATTTTCCCCGGATCCAAGATGGCGGCGCCCACCGGAGAGGTATCGGGGGGATAGGGGACAATCTTTCTTTCTCCTCTGATGTGCGATCACATCAGTGGAAAGAGAAATTAAATGTAAAATCGCAGCTTTTTTTTTTTTTTTTGCGGTCTCCGTTATAGGGTTAATAACGGCGATCGCAAAAGCGGGGTCGGTAAAAACCCGACCGATTCATGTTCTCTGGGGTCTTGGCTACCCCCGGCAGCCGAGACCCCGGAGAAAATCCAACACTGGGGGGCGTTATTCACTTTCTCCACAGCGCCGTGAATTAACGGCGCTGTGGTTTAAGTACCCTTAATTACCGCCGTTAAAAGGCGTATCGGCGGTCGTTAAGGGGTTAAATGCTGATAATGGTGTCTGTCGTTACTGCCTCTTGTGGTCGGCCATTCCACAGTCTGACTGCTCTAACTGTAAAGAATCCTTTCCTATTTAGTTGCAGGAATCAAATTTCCTTTAGCTGTCTCCTGGTCCTTGGAAGATTTTACCTTCTTCCATTAATTGAAGGAATAAGTGATGTGCCAGTCCCTTTTTAGTAACTACACATGTACTTATACGTAAGTGAGAGCTCCTCGGAGCGTTCTGTTTTCTAAGCTAATCAAAAACAATTTTCTAACCTCATTATTAGAATGATCTAGTTCTAACTCTCCAATATCCTCTGATTCCAGCGATGTGTAACTTCCTAGACTCTGTGCTACTGTATCAATAAAATTAGTGTTTTATGAGCAGGAGATTATCTCTCCTGATCCAGCCACGCCCCCACCACTGATTTGCAGATCTTTCTATGCACAGTGTATACAGAAATCCGCCAATCGTGATGTGGGTGGGGTAATACAGAGCTCAGTATTCTGAGCTCTACTAGCTCTGCAGCAGAGAAAAGCTGTGATTGTATCAAACTGACTGAAAGCAGCCACATCGCTGGAATCAGGGTCTGTGCCCCTACATCATACTTCTCTCAGTTTGCATAGCAAAAACTGCTGACAGATTCCCTTTAAGATGCTCATAAAACCAGACATAGGGGCATACAGGGGTATAGTTCTGATATTATAGTGTGTTTTCGTGCTCTGGATCTTGGCCCCCATTCATGCAGCAGGTAAAACGTTTGCATCGGTTTTGCATCTGGAGGTGAGTGGTGTCTGTAACGCTGTGTATGCACGTACTTTCCAGGACGCGTACATGATCGGCAGGTCTGTCATAGTCATTACGATAGGTGCACGACACCTGCCGATTCTACATATCCCGGCAGATATGTGCCCACGTGACGAGTGTCACTCACCTCTCAATGCGGAAGTCGGCAGCGCCAGACAACACCTTTGTCAACTTGTGGTAATTTTTTTATGGCCATATGAGGCACAACACACACTGGTGAGGTATAGCCGGATACCCAGTCATTCCATCTTATTGGTGGCAGAAAATACGGGACCGGACTCGGTATCGATAATTGCGGCTCTTATTTGCAAAGCGATCAGACATCAGCTCCTAGCAAAGGTTTTTCTGCCTCTCCTGTACCGAATATTGTACTCTCTACACATGCAAAAAGCCATTAATGTCAATCCAGGGAGTTTATCCATCCTTATTAATTGAGATTATACTGAATTGTATAAATATCCTCTGCACCGTAATTTACTGAGTCTTCAAGTCTAGTAATAATGAGCGTATGTCGTCCTCACCCCAGAAGACCTTTGATGTAGAGAGCTTTCCGAAATATTATGACAGTAATAACGAAGAGCAAAAAAGAAACGTATTCAGAAATCACAAAAAGTTATGTACCTGACCCGTCCTGCTACATGGGGCACAGTGCTGCGCTCCAAAAATAGGAGAAGCTGCAGCTAGGAAGCAGCTCCCCCTGGTGGACACTTTCCATTTTCTTAGCCATGCACCTCCTGTCTTATTATGTTTCTGTGTGTAGATGATGGGAAAACCTTTGTCCGCACAACCTTTAGTACAACTATACACCTATGGTTGCTGACAGTCAGCGTCAATTACAGCTCAGTCCATGTCAGCGGTGCAAACTGGTATGTACTGGGCATACATGTACCGAGAAAGCAGCCTATGGAACACCAGAGATGCCGTTCACACAGGATTTATGTGGCCACGTGAAGACGTAAGCGGCACCACAATAGGTTAATATGCAGTGGTCAGCAGGGGGCACTGAGATTTGCACACTCGGACAGGTGTTCCCACCGGCTAGGGAAGGACTCAAAGCAGAAGCAAAAAATCTTATATAATTGGGGACACGAAGAGGTACAGAAAGGACCTTTACCCGCATATGAGCGCAAATCCGTACTGCACGGATCTATACTGATGCATATGTATGTGCATACAGGGGATTGTATCTGACATTGTATAACGGTTTTATTACTCCGAAAAAAATTCTTCAAAATGTATATTTATTAAAAAAATTTGTCATATGAGCGTTGGATGGATCTGAGGCAGAGGGAGATAGAGAGACAGACCGTAACTAGAATTTAGTCAGTCTGTCAGTGGAAGAATTGCAGCTCTCATCACAGTATGCTTAGTATACTTAGCAATGTCCAGCTAGGAGTAGTATAGGTGCAGGCATAGTAAAATATAAGAATACCATAACAATATAATAATCCTTAATAAAGAGGTAGGAAAAAGTGACAGCGCCAGTCCAGGGTAAAATGCACAAATCACGGCCTGTAAAATAGATGTCGGACAGGTGCTGGAGTAGGCTCGGTAGTGTTTCAGCTGCTGTGGCGTAAATGGAAAATGACAAGCAGCGTATATACCTAACAAGCCGAATAAGCATTGCCATGTAATCAATATAGAAGATTTGATCATCTGTAGGTGGTATTTGTATTAATATGCAGTGGAATTTATTTTATTTTTTTTTTTTTAATTTGTCTTCTTTTTGCACATGGACACGTAAGGCAATTAGATCTTTGCGTTATGATTATTACAGGTGCTGATATTTGCTTTTAATTAGCTGAGCTAAAAACAATTACTGCCACACACCCCAAAAAATGAAATGACATTTATCTATCATCTTATCTTATCCAACATCTGTCTGTCTCACTTTGGGGCCTAGCAATACAATTCTAGATGAACAAGATCAGAAAACTGATTATAGAATAGAGCTCCAGAATCTATCTATCTGTCTATCTATTATCTATCTATCTATGTATTGCTATCTATCTATCATTCTATGTATTACCTATCTATCTATCTATTTATCTATCTATCTATTATCTATCATCTATCTATCTATTATCTATCATCTATCTATGTATTATCTATCTATTATCTATCTATCCGTCTATCTATTATCTATCTATTATCTATCTATCCGTCTATCTATCTATCTATCTCACATGTATCTATATATCTATGTGGAATTGAACTTTTCAACTTGTAAAAAAAAAGTCTCCATCCTTAGAAATATTCTCCAGTCTCCTACTAACTACACAACAATTTCAATTTCGCTTCACGATTTAGTTCTAAAATGTATTTCAATATTTATCTACCCCAATTTACAGATGCGTCATCAATTATAAATGATCATCCTAGTAGGAGGAAATGAAAACTGAAATTGTATGGTTATTATAATAATTAATAAAATTATCGTCAAACGCTCATTTCATTTTCTAATACAAATGATAGAGCCCAAGTATAGTAGATAGATAGATAAATAGAAAGATGATAGATAGATAGATATATGATAGATAGTAGATAAAAGATGAACATCACTATTGTTAGAGCTCAGGTCTCCTCTTTGGATTCCCCAGTAGATATTGCGTGACGATAAGATCTCATCTCTAGACACCTTTCATTGCGGAAGATATTGGCTCACGGCCGAAGAAAAAAAAATAATATATACAGTTCCAAGTGATTTAAAGTAAATTATGAGATAAAAAGTCCAGCAACACTTGTCTGAGAAGAATGATAAGAATTCTGCAAGTGTAATGAGGAAAGCAGCAGTTTCTCTTGGGTCTTAATATAAAAACTAAACAAAAAAAAACATAAAGCTATAAAAAACAACTAAAAAGGCTTCATATGAATGTAACACGGATGATCCTTTCCCTGGAGCTTACAGTATAGGTAATATTGTGCAAGATAAGAGATTGGATGGCAATTAGTCAGGAACTTACAATTTGGAGACAGTGGCAATATTCCGGATACCAAATCTTCTGTTCCGATCTGGGGTTAGTATCCGCACATTATCACACCGGCCATTTCCATTAGCGATTTCTAAGAAAAGTCAGGGAAATACAAGGTTCTTATTGGATTTCACAAGCTGAATTTCTCCCAGCAAGATTGCAACCTTCAAATGTGGAGATAAAATTTGGGTGGTGGGGTGTAAATAAAAAATGGGGGGAAAAAAAAGAAAGAGGATGTAAAATGCAGAATGATGATGAAGTTGAAGTTTCAAGAATGTCCTTAGGGTAGGAGAGGATCCGTCTGCTGGTTGATGCTGTGCTGTAGAGAGCAAGCTGAGATGTGCTACATACTGGAGCAGTGTGCTTCCTCTCCTCTACCACTTCAAGGCAATACACTTTGCTTTGGCTATTCCTCCCCCTCCCACTTCTAAGTATCACTCCTTCGAGGCTCTCCGGTGTGAAAGGAGGGGGGTCCCTGCAAGTAATGTGTGTGTGCGTGTGTCTCAGACACTACTGATGAAGAGAGAGCAAGTGATGAGGACACAACACCAGAATGAAGTCATTATGGAGGGACGGGAATTCCAAATTTTCCATTCTATTTTATTTCGCTGCTGCATTGTGATTTTTTTTTTCTTTCTTTTTTTTCATTATTCTCTGCAGTCTGTTCTTGTCGTCTCTGGTATTTGACGTCACTTTGCATCAGCCATCATTTAGGATATAGCAGAATAGGTATTGGCAATATGCATAATTTTGGTGGGATAAGATTCCTACTGTGTAAGACAAAAACATATCTAGTATGGGCAGAGGAATAGCAAGGCTTTTCTTCACACGGATATGCCAGTATCTCATATCAGCCAAACCAGAAACACATCCAAATCTAAAGACTGCATTGTTCCAGAGTTTTGGCCCCTCATCAGTACAGAGCAAGATACTAGTTGGCTGAGTAAGATGACTAAGCAAGCTCATACATGTTAGATTAAAGTTGGTCAAAATGGTCAATTCAAACCATAACGATCAATGGTTGCTTTGGTGAACAATCATTCATTTCAACTGACTATTGAAAATACTAGTTGGCATGTTGGATTTTTCCAGGTCAGAACTGGCTGAAAAAAATCTAATATTGTCGGATCTGGTCTGTAATGTATTTTGGGCCATGAAATGATCGGTTAACAATTGTTAATAGACCAATTTTCACTTAATATGCGTGGGGGCTCTTAAGTTCCCAATACACTTTGATAACGATTGGACGATTGTTTGGCTGTCAGGTCACTTACATCGTTCTCTGCTGATTCTGTGTACTCTATGAGAGAGCCGCTGCCAGACTCCTCTGGCGGCACCTTATCTCTAGGTAGATAAAGGATTGTTAGTCCATAATCAGACATGCCAGATTCTTATTTCCTCCAACAGTAATCTGTCAGTAGCCCCAAACTCATTAGACTGTCATCGAAACCTGTCGATATCAGCAGGTTTGGCTGGCGTTCTGTGCTGATGAGGGGTAAAAACCCCCAAACAGTGCTGTCTACAGATTACAGATAAGCCTCTGGTTGGGCTGATACGAGTTACTTTGATATTTTTTTTCCATGGAGAACTGCCTTGTAAATCAGTCTTACTGAGTTTGGCCTCTTCAATGAAAACCAGCATTTCCCCTGAGCTTCACGTGGGGTAAAATTTGCAGTCCTCTGTTATTTCCATCCTCACAAGTGGATAGGTGATAGCTGGCTTCTATGGTCATAAACCTTTTACGAGGCTGCCATATTGAGCAATTATCATATAAAGCATTGTGCTATCGCATTGCAACCATTGTATTTACCATCGCCAAGGGAGAGTCGCCTTTTTGGCCTCTCTGATATCAATTGCTTTTCTCTGGATGGCTATTTAGTAGTTTGGATAGACAGGCCGACAGCTCTTCCCATGCGCACAGAACAATTGGAAATAGATCGTTCTGTGCACAAAGGCTACACATCTTCCAATGACAGTCTAACTAATTTTAGGTTTTCATTATGATGTCTGACATTTCACTAGACAAAAAAAGCAAAAAACGCTTTTTGTCCAGTAAATTCTGTATATTCTACGACGAACACTTCAATACAGATGTGAACACAGCCTAAACCTAAAATGTGTTGAGTCTTGTCATCACTCCCGTACCCCACACAGGTCAGTTTGCACAGTCTTCATCCAGTTAAGCTTTGCTCACAGTTGGAATAAATCCTAACTAAAAACACAATATATGACCCCATGTGGACTCACTAAATGGAGCTCCGTACAGTGCCAAATTACCAAGTGATGCCTCCCGTTTCTTAAGCTTAAGGCATCCAATGGAGCATCTTTTTGGATTTCTCATTGGTAGGATTCATACAAAGTCCAAATGAAAAACTGTAGATGACATGTGAAACATACGGAGGTACAGAATAGCCACCTAGAAGCCTAATGTTGCCGTATTACGACCCCATGCTACATGGCGGTTTTACAGAGCATGAGAATAAATCAACCTTGACATCTATGTATGTGTTGGATTAGCAGCTCATCTTTACCCAGATGTCAACACGACTGAACTCACTCATTATGGTAAACGTCTATCACAAGTGCTGATGACTTTCAGGCACTCTCTTGACTTTCAGTGATTGTCTATACGAGCACCGTACTCAAGTGACCGAGTGATCAAGTGAAAACTTTGGATTTTCAATTACAAAGATGTTACCATTTTATGGCCGCTATCTCACTTTGTGCAGACGTCTGTGAGTGAATTCCATTATTGATCCCACAGCTAAAAATATATTTCCTAATGTAGAGTAGTAAAGTGCTATATAAATCTATATACAAGGCCAAAAGCTTTCTCTGAACACAATTTAACAACCCTCTCTGTTGATTTATTTTACGAAGGCGTAAATGCCGCAACTGTTCAATTGCTTTCAGTTACTTACACCTTTAAAACTTTTAATGTTTTTATTTTTATTTTTTGCAAATGCCATTGTAAAGGTGCATTTACTCTGCCTGATTTTGGAGAACAAGCTTTGATAGGAACACATATTTCTCAATCATCAGGCAGTGTAAACAGGCTACCAATCACCCGACAATCCAATCACCCAGCAAAGCCCTCCATCACGACTCATACACATCAACCCCTCTATACTTCCATCTCCCATGTACAGCTCCCATGCACTCCCTCACCTTCCTGAGAAACCGCAGCCCATCTTGCCCAAACACATCGCAGAAAAAAACTACTTACAATTCCAACAACTATTTGCTCTTTATCTTCCTACTCCTACTGATTTCAGGTGACATCTCCCCCAACCCTGGTCCACCATCCCCCAACCTCAACCCCTACCCTACCTCATATCGAAACCATAATAATCTTATTAATATTGCTTGCACTCCCTCATCTCCATCTTTTAATTGTGCCCTCTGGAATCCACGGTCTGCTTGTAACAAGCTTCCTTTCCTGCACAACTACTTTCTGAACAACTCTCTTAATCTGTTGGCCCTCACTGAAACCTGGATTCAGGATTCTGACACTGTCTCTCCTGCTGCCATTTCCTATGGTGGCTTACAATTCTCTCATTCCCCGAGACCCACAGACAGACATGGTGGTGGAGTTGGCATACTCCTGTCCCCACAATGCACTTTCCAGATCATCCCCCCAGTTCCATCACTCTCATTCCCTTCTTTTGAGGTTCACACCATCAGGCTCTTCCGTCCCCTCTCCCTCAGAGTAGCGGTCATATACCGGCCCCCAGGCTCAGCCACCCACTTCTTTGACCACTTTTCAGCCTGGCTGCCGCACTTTCTGTCCTCAGAACTAACAACTCTTATCCTGGGAGACTTCAACATCCCCATTAACAGCTCTACTTCCACATCTGCATCCCAGCTTCTATCACTAACCACCTCTCTAGGCCTCTCGCAGCTTTCAACCTCTGAGACACACAAGGACAGTAACACCCTTGATCTGGTCTTTGTCCGGCTCTGTTCAATCTCCCACCTAAATAACTCACCGCTTCCACTCTCTGACCACAACATTCTCTCTTTCACCCTCGCCCACCCCAGCTCACTCCTACCTACCAATCAGAAATCTACAAGCCATTAACCCTCAGACACTTTCAGACTCCCTACACTCATCACTGTCACCAATCTCCTCTTTTTCCTGTCCTGATCTGGCTGTTCATAACTACAACTACACTCCTAGAAGCACCATTGACCAAGTAGCTCCCCTCATCCTCAGTCAGAACCTCCAAGCACAGAGTAAAACAGCCCTCGCTCACATCGCAAACTCGACTTCTCCAGCGATGCTCTAGGAGTGCTGAACGCCAATGGAGAAAAACCAACACACCAGAAGACTTCATCCACTTCAAATTTATGTTAAGAACCTATAACACTGCCCTTCACCTCGCCAAACAGGCCTACTTCACCACCCTGATCTCCTCACTAGCCAACAACCCCAAGAAACTTTTTGACACTTTTCACTCCCTCAGGCCAAAAGCACAAGCCTCTATCACAGACATTTGTGCTGACGACCTGACCTCCCACTTTACAGAAAAAATAGATAATATCCGTCAGGAAATCTGCTCCCAACCACCAAGTGCTGTGACTCCCATCCCTTTCTGCATCTCCCCTGGCTCACTTTCCACATTTGATCCCATCACAGAAGAAGAAGTCTCCAGACTCCTCTCTTCCTCTCGTCCGACCACTTGCACTACAGACCCCATTCCCTCACATCTCCTCCAGTCTCTCTCTCTAGTCGTCACAACTCACCTAACTGCAATCTTTAATCTCTCCCTCTCCTCGGGCATTTTCCCATCCTCCTTCAAACATGCCATCGTTACTCCATTACTAAAGAAACCTGCTCTCGACCCATCCTGCACAAACAACTACAGACCAGTCTCCAATCTCCCCTTCATCTCTAAACTTGTGGAGCGTTAGTTTACTCCCGCCTTACCCGTTACCTCTCCACTCACTCCCTCCTAGACCCTTCACAGTCCGGCTTCCGCCCCCTACATTCGACTGAAACTGCACTCATCAAAGTGACCAATGACCTTCTGACAGTAAAACGTAACGGTGACCACTCTCTGCTCATTTTCCTTGACCTATCTGCAGCTTTTTACACTGTTGACCACCATCTTCTACTCTCTAGGCTCCAGTCACTAGGCATTAAGGACACTGCTCTCTCCTGACTCTCTTCCTATCTTTCTGACCGCTCCTTCAGTGTTTTGTTCTCTGGCTCCACGTCATCTCCTCTTCCTCTCGCTGTCCGGGTACCTCAGGACTCAGTCCTTTGCCCCCTTCTCTTCTCTCTCTACACGGCCCCAATTGGACAGATCATCAGCAGATTTGGCTTTCAGTACCATCTTTATGCTGATGACACACAACTATGCACGTCATTCCCCGACCTTACCCCTGCTGTATTAAAGAACGCCAGTGACTGTCCACAGTCTCCAACATCATGTCCACTCTCTATCTGACACTCAACCTCTCCAAAACTGAACTACTTCTGCTCCCGCCGTCTACTAACCTCCCTAAATCTGACATTTCCCTCTCCGTGGGTGGCACCAGAATAACACCCCGGCAGCAGGCAAGCTGTCTGGGTGTTATGTTTGACACCAATCTCTCCTTCACATCCCATATACAATCTCTTGCCCACTCTTGCCGCTTACACCTAAAGAACATCTCTAGAATCCGCCTGTTTCTCACCATGGAAACAACAAAAACCCTCACTGTAGCATTGATCCACTCCCGCCTGGATTACTGCAACGCTCTGTTAATTGGCCTACCCGTTACTCGACTATCCCCTCTCCAGTCCATACTTAATGCAGCGGCCAGGATCGTCCATCTGGCTAATCGGTACTCGGACACGTCCGGTCTTTGCCAGTCCTTACATTGGCTGCCCATTCATTATAGGATCTAATTCAAAGTACTTGTTCTCACCCACAAAGCTCTCCACAGTGCGGCACCCCCCTACATCTCCTCCCTCATTTCTGTCTATCGGCCTAACCGACCGCTGCGCTCTGCAAACGACTTTCGACTAACCTCTGCACTAATCCGTACCTCCCACTCCCGAATCTATTGCCCTCTACTCTTCTTTGGTCAGACCTCATCTGGAATACTGTGTCCAGTTTTGGGTGCCACATTTTAGAAAAGACATCAACAAACTGGAGCAAGTTCAGAAAAGAGCGACCAGAATTGTGACCGGTCTGCAAACCCTGTCTTATGAGGAAAGGTTGCAAGATTTGGGAATGTTTAGCTTGCAGAAGAGAAGACTGAGAGGAGACTTAATAGCTGTCTACAAATATCTCAAGGGCTGTCACATTGTAGAAGGATCATCTTTATTCTCATTTGCACAAGGAAAGACTAGAAGCAATGGGATGAAACTGAATGGGAAGAGACAGAGGTTAGATATTAGAAAAAACTTTTTGACAGAGTGATCAATGAGTGGAACAGGCTGCCACGAGAAGTGGTGAGTTCTCCTTCACTAGAAGTCTTCAAACAGAGGCTGGACAGACATCTGTCTGGGATGATTTAGCCAATCCTGCTTTGAGCAGGGGTTGGACCACATGGCCCAGGAGGTTCCTTCCCACTCTACGATTTTATGATTCTATGAATCCAAGACTTCTCCCACTCTGCGCCAATCCTCTGGAATGCTATAACCCAAGAAATTAGGACTATCCACAATTTGCATAGTTTCAGGCGCTCCCTCAAAACACAATTGTTCAGAGCGGCCTATCACGTTCACTAATCACAGTCATTCTATGTGTAAGTGTCCATGTGTAGCCCATTCACTATCTCCATCCATCCCTCACTCCCTCAAGATGGCTGGACCATCATTGTAAATACACACCTGTACTTTGTATCTCCCCCACCTCATTGTAGATTGTAAGCTCTCACGAGCAGGGGCGTCTTATTTTGCTTTAATTATTGTATCGTTAACGTTGTTACTTATGACTTATTTTTGGAACTGTTAAACTGTAAAGCGCTGCGGAATATGTTGGCGCTATATAAATAAAGATTATTATTATTATTTGTCGGGTGCAATGATTTTTAAGCTTACCTAGAAATCATCATTCTCGATAAGACATTGTTCTGTGTAAACATATGTTGCCAAGATCATTGGCAGTTCACTCCCACAGAACAATCTATTAAAGGGGTTGAGCAGCCTTAGGCTACAAGTCAGCAGTCACTGTGTGACTGCAGACTTGTGAATCTTCACAGCTTGCTCACTGCGTGCTGTCCGTATTCTCCAGTGCCTGCGCTGGGAACAGTGACTTTGAGTATGTCATTTGCATACCTGCGGTCACATGCCGAATAGACGTGCACAGTGTCGCTCAATGCAAGTCTAGTTGGAATGTGGCCGGAAGTATTCAAATTGCATATTTGTGGTCACATGACCACCTGCTCCCTGCACCACAAAGTCCTGACAGTGTGCAGTGTCCTCGCTGTGAGGATTCACAAGTCTGCAGTCATATAAAGTGACTGCAGACTTGGAACCCAAGGCCAGACAACCCCTTTATTGATCTGTGCACATCACAAGCTCTGCTGGTGTGTCTAAACAGGTTACTCATCGACTGGGCAAACATGCAGCTGATTTGCTATCGTTTTTGACCACAGGTTGTGCAATGTAATCAAGCCCCAACGGGTCTGGAAGAGAAAGTTTATACTTTCTTCCTAAATGCGGCTGTCTGGGAATTCTGAAAGTAGTAGTTTTGCACAGAACAAGTGTTAAGATAAAGGGGGTAAAAATATGTTGGTCGGCTATAACAATGCATTTATATTACTTTTTCTTTCCAGAAAATACTTACATTGATGTCGGTGATGTCGCCCCCTGTAGTTTTTCTCCTTGATCTGCATTGTTCATTCATTTGACGGGAAATAAATTGCCGCCTGACAGATGGGGATTAGAAAAGTTGGATATGCGAAAATTAACTGGGTTTCATCCTAAAAGTGGTTATCTTCATGAGGCTACCCATCTTCGTCCTCGTATCCACAACAAAGCCTTGTTCACATAGCCTGTACGGTAGTAGCTGTGGTCCCTAATCACTCATATTACAGAGGCTGTCATTTTTCTTATCTCTTTTCCTCTTTAAAGGTTTATTCTGGTGGGTAGAAGTTATCGCTTATCAGCAGGTGATAATTTCTAGATCAGTGGGGTCTGACCGCTGGGTCAACCATTATTTTCCAGAACAGGGCACTTTTATTCCCGTTTATATAGAGCGTCATTCCTGACTGCTGCTCTTTTCATTCTCTATGGGACTGCTATAGTGCTGTATTCTGCTTTTTCCGGCAGTCCCCATATAAAATGAATGTGGCAGTATTTGGGCATTCGCACTGATTCTCCTTTCTGCCCTGTTCTGGCGATCAGTGAGGGGACCGCCACCAATCTAGAAGTCATCATTTATGCTAGCCAAGACAAAAAACGCTGGATTGCGTTCGAAATGTGTTGCTTTTTTTCCCCCTGGTTATTTTTCTATGTGTCATGTGGAATTTTTAATTGTGATCAAATAAAGTTTGGAATTGTATTAAAAAAAACCTGGAACAACTTTTTTTTTATATCCTCCGGTGACCCCTACGTCCTAGCATTGTGGACACTAATGGGCCTATAGATTTTTATGGCTACTGTCCCATGGACCCATTCAACACAGACAGTAGTATCCCTATAACAGCCTTTTTTGGAAGGTTATACTTTGTAGACCTGACTCTCGATATAGCCAATTGTGCATATGTTTACAATGGGGACCTCCCCTCCTAAGAAGAAAAGGATGGGACGTTGAAATTCAGCATGCCCGCTCCTTCTGAAAATCAGACCAAACCTATTCTCTGATGTGCTCGGACACCTTTATATGATAGATGCGATTGTTGTCCAGTTTGATTCCATTTTCTACAGCCTCGCTGACATTATTTGACTAGTGATTCTTCCTCATAGCTGTGATGAGGATGAGCAGGCCAGTACACAATAATAGTCCTAGGGTCTGTTGTACAGAAAATGTGTGTCTGAGATATCACCCCCTTCTCAATACACACTTCTACTACACAAATGGTTTCCCCAGCAAATGAGTCCATCCTTCACTGAGGCGAAACTTATTGTGTCCTGTGCCGCCTCCTGCCAGGGCCATGAATACCGTAATGTGGAGTCCTTTGTAAGAGGTGTTAATGGGCAATTGCTCATTCTGTTGCACTATTGGAGAAGGATTTCCATATTAAACAAGGACTTAGTGCATGTAAAGACTGACAGGTTGAATTAGTTAAGGTATTTGCAGGTGAAAACCAAAGAGATTATAGCCATTTAAAAGAGGCGTTAGAAAGGGAAGTATGTCTGATTACCAAAGACTAATGAGTTCTGCATACTAGAATACTGTTACAGTCTACGGCAAATTAAAGGGAAGCTATCACCATAAAATGACATATTATTTAAATCAGGTGTTTGTGTTAAATGTATGTTTTTTATTTTTTTTTTAATATTTTTCCCCATATCACAATGTGTATTAAAAATATATAACTTGCAATTCTCACACCGGCCTCTGGGGCATTTTTAGACTCTAACTTCCTGTTGTTTCAAGAAATAACACATGTACATTAGCAACAATAAACCGGTCTCCAACCCCATCTTCTGTATTGAAGCATCTAATATGCGTGTTAAAAGGTCACTGTAAAGGGAGAAGGGTCAGCTGTGACATTGTTTATTGTGATTGTTGAATCCTGTGTAATCAGCTGTGTATAGAGATGTTACCTGTCATTGTTATTTTACCTGTGAAGTTAAGGAGCAAGGGCAACTCCCGGTTTTCATAAGCCCCGGGGCGAAAAAGTCTCAGTGGGCCTTTTTAATACATACCAGGATTCATGATGCATAGATAGGGCAAAGAAATATAGGTATAGTACAATGCCGAAGACTTCACTTACTCCTTACATTACATGAGTTACGGTATATTTATTGTAAGTTCTACAACACCAACAGAGAGGATTCAGGTGATTGAGGATCCACAGGTTTCCGGGTTTCAGTACTTGTGATGTTAGAGGTTAACAGGATATTGATAAATGTACCCTACCAGTAGACATTGCCCTCAGCAGTGTGCCCTTTACAAAAGACATTTTCCTCCTCTATACTACTAAATACAGTATAATGGGCACCACATAGTCCATCATACAAATTATAGGCACCATATTGTCCTCCCTACAGTATTATGGACACCACATAGTCCTCCATACAGTATAATGGGAACCACATAGTCCTCCATACAGTATAATGGGAACCACATAGTCCTCCATACAGTATAATGGGAACCACATAGTCCACCATACATTATAATGGGTTCCATATATTGCTCCATGTAGTATTATGGGCCCCATATAGTGCAACATTCAGCATAACCCCATATATTGCTCCGCATAGTATAATGAGCCCCATCCATTGCTCCAACCTTTAAAGATAAATAAACAAATACTCACCTCATCATGTCCCCCCCCCCCCCCCTGTCACTGGGGTCTTCTGACCCTGTGCACTGCTCGGCACAGAGGATTCGCTGTCACATCAGAGAGCTCAGTCGCAGAGGGGTAATAATGGGAGATGGAGCATCAGCAGACTGCTTCCGCTCCCATCATTATTTTCATCCATGATGCCGAAACAGTTGAAAGTACAATGAAGGCCCCCCTGACTCACAGCTCCATAGCGGCCGCATGGTCTTCCGCCATTGGCGACACGCCACTGATTGGGTACCCCATTTGTCTAGGGCCCTGTAACTTACCTCATTGGATGGTGGCGCCAGCCCTGATATGGAGACCACTGAAAACTTCCAGAAAGGACAGGAAGTATGAGGCCAAAATACTCCTACCAGTGTAAAAGTTGTACAACTTTTAATGTTGCTTTTTTTTTTAAACAAAGACTTTATGAAAAAAAAAATGTGCCATTTTTTTAAGACGTGTAACACAAAAACCTCATTTAAAGGGGCTATCCAGGCTATTTTTTATTTTTTTTTTTACTATGGGCCTAAAAACTAACAGTCTTTAGCAGTCATTACCTCCTTAGCTTTGATGCTCGGCGCCGATCTCTGCCAACACAGAGCAGTCACAGACCTCTTCTACCAGTGATCCTGTGGCTTCCCCAGAGCTGCAACTTCTCTTCTGCTCTCTTGATCGGGCGTGCAGGTGTGACTGCCAGCATCATGCTGATTGACAGCCGGTTCCCCACTGCCTAACTACTTGAAGCTGGCTGTCAATTAGCATAACATCGGCATCACACCCTGTCGACAGAGCAGAGTGGAAGGGACAGATCTGTTCTGTTAATGTTGAGCAGCTGAATTGCTGGAAACCCCTTTAAGCAATAGGTAATTTTCTGATTGTAAATTCCCTTTAAATTTGTTACGCTACCAAATATTTTCCTATAGATAAGCTCTAAAAGTCTAATTGTAGGGCTTGATAGATGAGATCACCACTAATATGGTGACAGGAGTTTTATTTTCCCAATCTCCATGAAAGGCATTGTCTTCATTTTACTATTTTTAGTTAAGGTTCCTTAGACAATCAGCAGATCACAGGGCATCCTGCAGCCTAGCACCCCCTTTGATCATCTGTAATCTGTGGAAGAACCTTTCTGCAAGTGTTCAGTTTCTATGCAGCACCCCCAGAGGGGAAATAAGGCATTACATGGTACTTCTTAAACTCAGTTGTTTGTCATTGTACTGCCAGATCATCATGAGCAAAGGATTTTTATTAACTTTTATGTTTTCACTTATGATATACAAATTACGGATAGAAGGAGGAAACACTTAACCTTCATTAATAAATAATTAAAGAAAAAAAACCTTGAAATTTAATGCATGGAAAATGTGACTGAAGACTTGTGAATCGTCACAGCGCACAGTGTGTGTACTGTCAGGATTCTCCGGGAGCGGTAGGACACGCATACTTCCAGCCACATTCCAACTAGATGTGTCCAGCCGTGCACCTCTAGTCGGCACATGACCACATGCATGCAAATCCCTCTCCTGGAGAATCCTGACAGCACGCACACTGCACTCTGTGAAGATTGACATGTCTTCAGTCACATAGAGAATATCCACAGACTTAAGCCCCAAGCCTGGACAACACCTTTAAACTATTTTTCCTGTTTCTTTTGTTCTGTATCTAGTTGCATTCATTCTTGAGAGGTTTTCTATGGTCACCTCTATGGACGTGGTTTTTCTAACCCAGATGTTTGCAGCCATTTCATTATTTATGACTTTTTATAAAGTCACAGATTTTTTTTGCGCAAATTTACTTTAGTCCCCTCACCCCTTGGAGTTATTTTTTATTTTTTATGCAAAAATCATTTTATTGGATCATTGAAAGTTTTGCTGTAAAAAGCCTAAAAAAAAAGTTTAAAGCAAAAATAAAAAGCATTTTTTTTTTGTGTGCAAAATTCATCAACCTGCTAGAAGATTATGGCGCTAAAAATACGGCGACAAATATCATAAGACAAATAAGAGACATAAAAAAAAAAGACACAAAAATACAAATAATGAATAGAACCCTTAGTCTGAGTGTCTTGTACCATGTGTAAGCGCTTCTACACATCAGTGCCATACGTACCAAGCATTGAAATCAGACCCCCGCATGGTATGAACTTTGCCACTCGGGACAGAAGTGTCCGGTGGGCTTTTTTCCCCCCATTCCACGCCCTTTCTCAGGTCAATGCTTTTATACCAATATTGGCCACCATTTCTTTGGAGAAAGAACTCAAAAGGGCTGAGACCAGCCGTTGCTGGGCCGAATGGTAGCCACATATTCATCCCCTTTCTGGTCGCAATGATGCCCAAAGTATCCTCCCAACAAAAGCAGAAAATTCTGAGCCGCTTTGCTCATTAAACATTGAAGTAATTAAGGGATAGACCGCCTTTAACCTCACTGGATGATATATTGGTAATTTGGAGCGATCTTGATTCGTAGCTTTAGATTAAATCTCAGAGACCCTCCTGAAACAAAAGGAGAAGGGCATCAATTACCAGGGCTTCAGCGTTCACATTGGGGCCTGCCGTGGCTCCTTTGTATTTGCATCTGCTCCATGTGTGGCAATAAATTAATTGAGTATACCTCTGCCCCTTGGCTGCCAGCGTAATGCCCAACGCTCGTTAGTGAAAGGGCGGCACACATCTCTCAGCGCGGCACGGCTGGGTGCGTAACAAGACCTGGCCACCTGTAGTGATCTGAGGGCAGACATGATCCGGGATCCCCAGAGGACATCCATAGCTGGCCTCTTCTTTCTGTCTTCTCAGTAAACATTCATTTCTTTAACTTTACAAATGCTCGCTCCCAATTAAGGGCTTAAAAGTCCCGACGACACACATGTGTACTCTGCATTGTCCACCTCTTCTTCTCCGACGAGAGTTCTTTTGACTTTTTTTATTTTGCGTTGCATTAACTCCGCGGTCGCCCGGACTGTCCATCTCTTGAACAGGTGTGACGTTGACACATCGCTCAGCCGTAAGATTTAATGCAAAAATCAGTTTGTGTGGTCGAAAGTGAGTCAGAGGGATCTAAATTTAGACGTCTCCCTCTTATTTTCCGGCAACTGATCCTGGTACGAGTGCAGTGTAAGCGCAAGATGTGACGACTGCTGACAGCTCTGGAGCAACATCTCACAGCAATCACAAATGTCATTCCCCGTCCTGTACGGCACGATCCGGCCGACAGTCACCTATTATGAGGATATACCTGTATTATTGATTTGCTGTATTTGTACGGCCAGTGCGTAGGACACTATGTTTATTCACATCCCGTACTGGAGAAACAGTTTGTGTCACTAAAACTGGCACACCAATGAACACAGGGTCAATATAATCATAAGCCAGTTGGACAGGGTGTTTTACATGAGGACATCTTTCCTATAACATCAGTCTTGCAATCTACCAATGGCGATCTCCTCTTGTAGGGAGCGCCCACTGCAGACAGATTTATGCAGCGCTCATCGAGTTGAATGCTGCTTTTATAAAACCATGTGCAGCGAGCTCCCCCTAGTGGTGTCTGCAGGCAGGCGGAATTATGTAATTCTTCAGGTAAAACAGAGCTCCCTTCCAGAGTTGTATTATGACATTAATCACTCCTGAATTCTGACTTATAATCAGAATGATTGGTAAAGTAAAGGTCTAGCACATGTGGTGTGTGGTTATCAATCACTCTGTACAGTAGAAGTAAGTATGAGTATGGTTTGTAGCGCCTATGTGTTTTCAGTGGGGAAAGGGGAATAAGCTTCTGCCAGGAATCTCTGGGAGCGGCTTATCTCGCTTTAAAGGGGGTTATCACAACCACTTAAAAATAAATAATTATATCTCAGTAGTGATCAAAATAATGAATGTAACCATATAAATGAAAAAAAACCACCACTCCCTAGTGTAATTTCCCACTCTTTATGCACTCCTTTTCAATTTTGGTATCTTCTTTTCCTGTGGGTGGGAGATAGCTTGTCTCATGTGACCAGGAAGCTACAAAATTTCTCAGCTATCTGCTAATTCCTGAGCTTCTAATCATCTTCCTCCCCAGACCCCCAAAACAAATTGTCCCTCTCGCAGTCTCAGCAATCCCAATAACATCTATCTATCATCCAAAAAATGATGTGCCTGAAAGGTGCTGGCCTTTATTGGTCCATGTGATTGCTACTTTCTGTCTGTCTGTCTTTCTTTTTTCTTTTGCTGTCTTTTTCTTTCACTCTCTTTCGCTTTTTCATTCTTTCTATCCTTCCTTCTTTTTCTTTCCTACTCCTCATATTTAGCTATGGATCTACATTTATTTAAATATTTCTTTTTAATCGCTTTTTTGTTTTTCTGTCACCTCATTTATTTTTATGTTTACATCTCTCTAAATATCTCTTTAGTCTCCCTTGCTACTGTGACTGTAGATGCTGTAGTTCTCCACATAGTGTCAGAACAGGGAAGCTACTGAGCATGTGCGTCCATCACTGAAGGTGGACCTACATTGCAGCCATAGGAGATACACCATGGGGCACTATTAAAGATTGTCATTTATTTACTGCAAACTATTAATAATTGATGCACATTGCAAATACCCTTCTTATTACAGGCTTTATTTAGTTTTGCACAATACTTTACCCCTTTAAGAATAAAGTATTGGGCATGTGGTAATCCAACATGTCTGATTTTTTTTTTCTTTCATAAAAGAGAAATAGCACAAATGGTCCCATAATCGGCAGATTTGGCGAATGTTAGTCTAATCCGCTCTCAATCCCCGGATTTTTATTTTGCAGGGGTTGGTACGTTCCTGGAGATTGACAGTCCGGGCCAACAGCATGGGCATGCAGCTGGTCCAAACTGTGTTGTCTCCCAGGTGTGACGGACTCAGCTTCTGCTGAGCCCATCTTCCTTTTTAGAGTGGACCCTCTGGGCCCTGGCACCGACCCACCTAGGGCGAGCTGACCTAGTGAGAACCCACCCCCTGTACAGGGCGTGTCAGGGGCAAGACCAAGGGGGTGAGCCACCACAACTGCTGGGACCAGACGGCCGGATCAGGGGACACTATTGAGTGTCTGGCAACAGGACGAGCAAGACAAGACAAGACGTAGGTGCAAGGTATCTTCATTAGGATAACTTCAGAATCACATTCAGTGTGAGAACAAGCAAAACGTGCAAAGTGCGTGTGTGGGCACGCCAAGGTCCATAGCATGGTACGTGCCAGGTGGCACGCCTAGGTACAGGTAAAGGCACAATGGCATCGGACTCCGGACCGCTGGCAACGATCGACATGA
This sequence comes from Dendrobates tinctorius, assembly GCF_039654945.1. NCBI lineage: Eukaryota > Metazoa > Chordata > Amphibia > Anura > Dendrobatidae > Dendrobates > Dendrobates tinctorius. Next base: position 2,165,901 of record NW_027361869.1, on the reverse strand, counting down.
TCAAGGCATCAGGCTGCGGCCATCAGCTCCGGACATCAGGCCGCAGTCATCCAGCTTACGATCTCTGGCAGCGATCGGCAGGTTCCGGGCATCCGGCAGGCAAACCAAGGTTCAGGCAAGGAGGCACGTCAGATATCCAGGCATGGTGCGACTTAGGGAACACACCAAGGTCCAAGGCTAGGTGCGTGTGTAGGGGACACGCCAGGGTTCAAGGCTAGGTGCGTGTGTAGAGACACGCCAGGGTTCACAAAACGAGACAGGGTGCGAGTGTAGAGACACGCCAAAGCACAAGGTAAGACAGTGCGTGTGTAGAGACACGCCAAGGCACTAGACAGAGTCCTGCACGTGCAAAGGAGCACGCCAGGGCAGGCGAGGCAGAGTCCTGCGCGTGCAGAGAGGCACGCCAGGGTTAGGCGAGGCAGAGTCCTGCGCGTGCAGAGAGGCACGCCAGGGTTCCAGGACAGGGTTAGGACCTGTGCGTGCAAGAGGGCACGACATGGGACATGGCAAGGCCTGCGCATACTTTTACAGAAGTACGGGGAGGTATGCCATGGGCAGGCGAGAGCCTGCGCGTGCTTTAGAGAGCACGCAGAGCACAGTGCAGAAACAGCGTGAAGTGCAAGGGAGCACGGCTGGGGCACTGGCTAGCTGATCGGGCTGCGGCACTGACAGCCGGGCAAGACTCCAGCGAACCCGGCTGAGGCATGGCAGGCGACACAGCTGTCACTGACCGACGAGCACGGCTGAGGCACAAGCAGGCGGGCACGGCTAGGGCGGGCACGGCTGAGGCACAAACAGGAGGCTAGGAAGGCCAGGCGCATGCAAAGGGCACACGAAGAAACAGAGCAAGGGAAGACAAGACGAGAAACAAGGCAGAGCTTAAACAGAGTACAGAACCAGGGACGGAAGAATAGGCAGAAACACGGAATCAGGTCAGAGCTAGCAGTGGAGCGTAGGCCGAAGCCCAGAGCCGGGCCAAGGGAGAACCTTGGGACTAGCCTGGAAACGTGCAAGAGAACACAATAGGAAAGAGTCTAGCAGCGGAGTGTAGGCGAAGCCCAGAGCCGGGCCAAGGCAGAGCCTTGGGACTAGACATGGAAAGGAGCACCAAAAGTAAGAGAGGAGGAATGGTGCATGTGCCAGAGAGCACTACAGGAGAGAGCGAGGCAGAGCAAGCAAAGACAGAGACCATAGGGAGGAACAAGGCAGAGCATAGCAAAGGCAAGACATGGCAAAAACAGGCAAGGCAGAAAATAACAGAAGGACTACAAGTCCAAGCAGGACAAGGACGAACATGGCACAACGGACAAATATAAGACAAGGCACGGGACAAGAGATGGAGTACGAGCACGCTGCGTGTGCAGAGACGCACGACAGAGCAGAGTGCAAGGGCACAGAATAGAGAGAGCAACCCCACAGACCAAACAGCCATGCAGAGAAGCAACACAATACTCAGGCCCTGAGCATAGGAAGGGGCGGTCTAATATAGGGCATAGCACCTCCTCTTCCGGGTCAGGACCAGGGGAGAACTTCCTAGCTCAGATGCTCCAGGATCACAGAGCGCAGTCACATGATCAGGGTTTCAGACATGACGAGATGATCACAGAACCAGACAGTGCTGGATCCTATGAAGGACACATGATCAGGTATTCTAGACATGACGAGATGATTGCAGAACCAGAAAGTGCAGGATCTTAGGAAGTGTCACATGATCAAGGTTTCAGACATGACGAGATGATTGCAGAACCAGACAGTGCAGGATCTTAGGAAACGTCACATGATCAAGGTTTCTAGACATGACGAGAAGATCACAGAAGGCAAAGCAGAAACGCAGGCATATTGCCGCTCAGCAGACATGAGGTGAGTGTGCAAACTGCTCTAGGGAACAAGCAGGATAGCAGACATGAGATGCGGGTGCACACCGCTCCAGGGTCATGAGGCAAAACAGACATGGCGGACATAACAGACATGGCGAGCATGACACCAGGTTGCTAGCAGAGGCAAAGTTACCTCTGTAGCATAGGAGACGTTCGGGGGGGACTGAGGCTGGACTGATCCAGTGATCCGACCAGCTTCAGAGTGGAGCGTGAAGGCTTTTTAGCATAAAGCTTGCTTAAGACATCTGCTTGGTAAGCAGTCTGTTAGCGCGGGTGGTCTGGAGCGGGAAACTCCGAGAGTGGACCCTCTGGACCGTCGCACCGAGGGGCCCCGGGCGAGCTGCCAGGTGGAACCGACCCCTATACAGGGACCGTTAGGAGCAGGCCCAGGGGTTCGAGTACCACGGTAGCCGGTACCGAGAGGGGCGGCTCAGGATGGACCGGAGTAAGACTGAGACTGGAGTAGGACGGCAGGAACACTGAAGGCAGGACTGGAGTAGGACGGCAGGAACACTGAAGGCAGGACTGGAGTAGGACGGCAGGAACACTGAAGGCAGGACTGGAGTAGGATGGCAGGAACACTAGGCAGGACTGGAGTAGGACGGCAGGAACACAAGGCAGGACTGGAGTAGGACGGCAGGAACACTAGGCAGGACTGGAGTAGGACGGCAGGAACACAAGGCAGGACTGGAGTAGGACGGCAGGAACACAAGGCAGGACTGGAGTTGGACGACAGGAACGCTGATAGCAGGACTGAGAAGCTGCTGTGAGGAGCAGCCGAGACTAGAACTGCAGGAGCAGAGTGTGCACGGTGGAGCGAGGCCAGAGTGTCAGGAAACACAACGATCAGGCGCCTCCCTCAGGGGGAAGCGGCCTGATATGGCCCCGTCTGGTCAGCCATTGGTCCAAAGGTGCTTCCGGGTCAGGGCACAGCCGGAGCATAAGAAGTAGGAAGGAGGCGCGGCCGCGGCCTATGGCGCATGCGCATAGCATGCAGGGAAGGCATCGGTCGCGGACCTGTCTCAGGTGACCGCCGCGGCCGTCGGGTGGAGAGAGGCTGCGGCGTGGGAGCGGAGGGCGACTGCGGTGTGGGAGCGGAGGCCGGGTGAGTATGGCGGAGCGGTGTAACACAGTCGATCTGAGAGACTGCAGGATCCTCGGTAATCTAGACACCGAGCTGTAAACTATAAAATAAAATAATCTCTTAGTTCTTGAGAATTAAGAGAATTTTTAATACGCGGTAAATTTGCAAAATTGCTCGTTTTTATATACACTTTGCAATTTTATCCATTTGTCAACCTGAGAGAACCCTCATTAAGTCAAGTATTCCTTTATGCAAAGTAGATGGGTGGTAAAAAGCAACTGATTTCTGATTTTATAGTTATCGCATTGCTCTCTGGGTGGAGGTTCACTGCGGTAATGCTCTAGTACAAGACATTGCACCTGCCGCTTGCAAAAAGTATGTCTCCATTTGGTGGATGGACACCAAAGATGAGAGCACAACACGTGCGTAGACCCCACCAAATGGAGACGTGCTTCGGGAGTGGGTGGTAGTGCCGGACATACCCAACATATGCTGGAGGTCAGTATATTGGAGTTTATCTGAGTACTTTGGTTTCATGAATGTTTATTCTCCCAACTGTCTGGTGGTCTTTATTACCGTTGTAGATAAATGGGTTATTCTTCTATATTACTGGATGGCTCCGACAAGCAGGAGAAGAATCTGACCTACGGTCCAAGCACTCCCCGCTCCTCTATCATTGAACTCATTTTTCATTGCATTCCTTTACCTTTCAGCAAATTTCCCTGCTTGGTTTGGTGACTCAATAAACCATGTCTCTGACTCCAGGATGTGTATAACATAAGCGTTCTTGAACTAGCCGACTTTTCTGGGAATGGTGAGACCTGCAGAAGAATTCCAGGCATGGATTCCATAAACAAGTGGGTGGCTTTGCAGTCAGACTGAGGTGCAGAAGAGGCGACTTTCATCCAAAAGAAGAGATGCAGTAATTGTGATAATTACGATTATTCATACGTGGCTAACCGGTCGGATGGCTCGCCCATGAAATATTCACCGCTATTACAGAAAGACAGATTACTGTAATTCTTTTATAAGATGATGTTTAGCAAATAGGTAAAGCCCCAAACTTTATTGAAGGGCAGATTACTTTTGAGAATTTGTTGGTAACCGAAAGGTATTATCAGGGAAACCTTGTAACAAGTGCTCAGTATCGTCGCATCAGGTTTTTTCTTCTCATAGGTGAAAATTGGTGTTTTTTTTTTTTTTAAATTTTTGGTCCGTGTGTCAGTTTTTGCAGTCCTTCTTGCATTTCTGTAATCTTCTGCATCATTCATCTCCTGGATTGATCAGTCTAAAAAAAAAAATCCCAATTAACTCATTCACGTCGCAGCTAATTTCCATTTTTGCGTTTGTTTTTTCCTCCCCTTCTTCCCAGAGCCATAACTCCTTTACTTTTCTGTCCACATAACCGTATGAGGGCTTGTTTTTTGCGGGACGAGTTGTGCTTTTGAGTGGCACTATTGATTTTACCACACAGTGTACTCAAAAACTATGAAAAGTGCAGTGAAATGAGAAAAAAACCCACAATTCTGACATTGTTTTTTGGGAATTGTTTTTGCGGTGTGCATTTTGTGGTGAAAATGACCTTGCAATATGATTCTCTTCATCAATACGATTACGGCTCTACCAAACATGTCAAGTTTTTTATTATTTTAGTGGTGACAAAAAAATAAGAAGTTTGAAAAAAAAAAAATTGTTTTAGTTGTGTCACCATTTTTCGAGACCCATAACATTTTTATTTTTCGGCCGATGAAGCTGTGTGATAAGTTATTTTTATGCGCGGCGAGACAACATCTTTATTAATACCATTTTGGGATTGATGTGACTTTTTGATCACTTGTTACAGCATTTTTTTGGGAAACTGCGGTGACCAAATAAGCGTAAATTTTATCGTTCTCGAATCTTTTCAGTTTTACAAATCGAGTTAATTGTTTTCATATTTTTATATATCTGACTTTTCTGAATGCGGTGATACCACATATATGTATTTTTTATTTTTTTTAATATCTTTTTATTGGGGGAAAATGGAGTGGTCATTTTTTTTTTTTTTTTTTTTTTTTTTACTTTTTCTGATCTTGTTAGCCCCTTAGGGGACTTGAAGATGTGATCGCCTAATCATCTCTGCTTATAGCAGAAATCACAGTCTCTTTTGAGGGGTTTCAAAGGAGCTCCATAATGAGAAGCATGGAGGTCATCAGCTGACCCCCAGTTGTCATGGCAACCCATCTTGTGACCCGCACTCATGTCACGGGTGCGCCATTGGGCAGAGGTAATGACGCTCGTGCACGTCGGCGCTTGTTAAATGCCACTGTCAGCCTGTAATACACAGCCATCACCTGCTCGCTGCCTGAGCCCGCTCCATACACCCACTTCTGACATGCACCGTATATCTACGACGGATGTTGTGAAGGGGTTAAAGCTTAAAATGTGTCTTCAGTAAATACAGACCTTCCCATTACTGAGATAGAAGACTATAGTTTGTAAGGTGTATGGGTCCAAAGTATGTAAGTAGTATGGGCACCAAGTATTAGTAAAAACCCACAATCAAAGAGATAAACCTGGTAGGGATTGTGCAAGAAAATAAAAGGAATACAAAAGCTTTATTAAAATAGCCTTTATTGTGAAAATTGGCACAACAATATAAAATTACAGATACAATATTAGTGCATATGACAATTAGACCGCTTTAATAAGAAAACCAGGGATAAAGGATCTTTCAAGGTAGAAATAATAGATCCGCCAGTATATTTAAAAAATAATGATACCTCTCAGTCCTGTTGCAGGTAAAAATAAATGGCCTGAGATGAAGCAGCAATAAAGTGCAAAGAATGCACATTGATCACATAATTATTTACCAATTTATGTATTATTTTTTGAGATCATTATTACAATTGTGCTCCCCTCTCTAATTGGGCACCAAGTATGTAGGTAGTATGGGCACCAAGTATGTAAGGTGTATGGGCACCAAGTATGTAAGGTGTATGGGCGCCAAGTATGTAAGATGTATGGACACCAAATATGTCCATACATCTTATTCATGGGAATAGAAGAATCCAGGATATCTATAAACAGAAAGATAGTGAAGAAACACTTAGCTAACCTAAATGAATTCAAGTTTCCAGGTCCAGATTAATTACACCCCAGAGTACTGAAGGAGATAGCAGAAGAAATTTTTGAACCCCTCTCCATAATCTTTGAAAATTCTTGGAGAACAGGAGAAGTCCCAGAAGACTGGAGAAGAGCAAATGTTGTTCCTATCTTCAAAAAGGGGAAGAAGGTGGACCCAGGCAACTATAGGCCGGTGAGTCTGACTTCTATACCAGGAAAGATCTTTGAACAAATTATTAAACAACATGTATGTCAGTACCTGGATAAGAATGAAGTGATTAAACAGAGTCAGCATGGGTTTGTAACTAATAAGTCATGTCAGACTAACTTAATTTCCTTCTATGATGGAATCACTGATTGGATGGATCAAGGAAATGCTGTAGATATAGTATATCTTGACTTCAGCAAAGCATTTGACAAAGTATCTCATACAATCCTTATTGAAAAAATGACTAAGTATGGAATGGACAAGGCAACTGTTAGGTGGATTCATAACTGGCTTAGTGATTGGACCCAAAGAGTGGTCGTAAATGGCTGCACATCCAGTTGGAAGAATGTCTCAAGTGGGGTACCACAGGGCTCTGTCCTGGGCCCTGTATTGTTCAACATCTTTATCAACGATTTAGATGAAGGAATTGAGGGTTAACTGATTAAATTTGCTGATGACACAAAGCTAGGAGGGATAGCTAATACTAGAGAAAGAGGATTCAAAAAGATATAAATAAACTGGAGAAGTGGGCAGCAACTAACAGAATGGTTTTTAACAGGGAAAAATGCAAAGTACTACATCTGGGCAATAAAAATGAAAACAGCATATACAGAATGGGAGGAATAGGGCTAAGCAACAGCACATGTGAAAAAGACTTGGGTATACTAATAGATCACAGTCTGAATATGAGTCAACAGTGTAATGCAGCAGCAAAAAAGGCAAATGCAATTCTAGGATGTATTAACAGAAGCATACAGTCTAGATCACGTGAAGTCGTTATTTCCCTCTACTCCTCTTTGGTTAGACCTCATCTGGAATATTGTGTCCAGTTTTGGGCACCACATTTTAAAAAAGACATCAACAAACTGGAGCAAGTTCAGAAAAGAGCAACCAGAATGGTGACCGGTCTGCAAACCCTGTCTTATGAGGAAAGATTGCAGGATTTGGGATTGTTTAGTTTGCAAAAGAGAAGACTGAGAGGAGACTTAATAGCTGTCTACAAATATCTAAAGGGCTGTCACATTGTAGAAGGATCAACTTTATTCTCATTTGCACAAGGAAAGACTAGAAGCAATGGGATGAAACTGAATGGGAGGAGACACAGATTAGATATTAGAAAAAACTTTTTGACAGTTAGTGTGATCAATGAGTGTAACAAGCTGCCACGAGAAGTGGTGAGTTCTCCTTCAATGGAAGTCTTCAAACAGAAGCTGGACAGACAAATGTCTGGGATGATTTAGCGAATCCTGCTTTGATCAGGGGGTTGGACCAGATGGCCCAGGAGGTCCCTTCCAACTCTACGATTCTATGATTCTATGTAAGGTGTATGGGCACCAAGTATGTAAGGTGTATGGGCACCAAGTATGTAAGATGTATGGACACCAAGTATGTAAGATGTATGGACACCAAATATGTAAGGTGTATGGGCACCAAGTATGTAAGATGTATGGACACCAAATATGTAAGATGTATGGGTGCCAAGTATGTAAGGTGTATGGACACCAAATATGTAAGTTGTATGGGTACCAAGTATGTAAGGTGTATGAGCACCAAGTATGTAAGATGTATGGGCGCCAAGTATGTAAAGTGTATGGGCGCCAAGTATGTAAGATGTATGGGCACCAAGTATGTAAGATGTATGGACACCAAATATGTAAGGTGTATGGACACTAAATATGTAAGGTGTATGGACACTAAATATGTAAGGTGTATGGACACCAAATATGTAAGGTGTATGGGCGCCAAGTATGTAAGGTGTATGGGCACCAAGTATGTAAGATGTATGGACACCAAATATGTTAGGTGTATGGGCGCCAAGTATGTAAGGTGTATGGGCACCGAGTATGTAAGATGTATGGGCGCAAAGTATGTAAGATGTATGGACACCAAATATGTAAGGTGTATGGACACTAAATATGTAAGGTGTATGGACACCAAATATGTAAGGTGTATGGGCGCCAAGTATGTAAGGTGTATGGGCACCAAGTATGTAAGATGTCTGGACACCAAATATGTTAGGTGTATGGGCGCCAAGTATGTAAGGTGTATGGGCACCGAGTATGTAAGATGTATGGGCGCAAAGTATGTAAGATGTATGGGCACCAAGTATGTAAGGTGTATGGGCACCGAGTATGTAAGGTGTATGGGCACCGAGTATGTAAGATGTATGGGCGCAAAGTATGTAAGATGTATGGACACCAAATATGTAAGGTGTATGGGCACTAAGTATGTAAGGTGTATGGACGCCAAGTATGTAAGGTGTATGGGCGCCAAGTATGTAAGTTGTATGGGCACCAAGTATGTAAGATGTATGGGCGCCAAGTATGTAAAGTGTATGGGCACCAAGTATGTAAGGTATATGGGCGCCAAGTATGTAAAGTGTATGGGCACCAAATTTGTAAGGTGTATGGGCACCAAGTATGTAAGGTGTATGGGTACCAAGTACAGGCACCAAGTACAGTATGTAAGATGTATGGTAGCCAAGTATGTAAGGCGTGTGGGCACCAAGTATGTAAGTCGTATGAGCGTCAAGTATGTAAGATGTATGGACACCTTTATACAGCTGTTTACCAAATGCTCATTTGTCCAACAGCTATTTCACCTAATAGCCACCATACACATGCACACTAGGTTTTTTGTAGAGCATTCATGTCTTCTCCTTAGGGAAAAGGAAGTAAACCATAGCCACACGTCTCCAGTGGTGACTTATCTCAGACTTATCTCACATGAAATGGAAATCATTGGGAATGTTGTAATCCAACATGTTGATCCTTATTTCCTCCAACATCTGCCATCGGGGGAGGGTCAGGAAATCTCCATCCACATCAGATGGTTGTCCAGTTAGGCAGCCATCATTAGGTTCGGTTGACATTCATTTTCAGTGTATGGCCACAATTTATCAATCCAAATTCAAACTAAATTCCCGGTGATATTGCTTTATCTCACTCAATCAGATTGACATTAAAGAGCAACAAGTATCAGATAGAATGAAGGTGTCATAGGAGTGGACGGATAAACATGCAAGTGTTGACTTTATGCCTTTTGTCAGGGCTCTTATCACCTCTGATCCTTTGTCATATGCATCAACACAGTGACATTTGCAGTTTGACTGCATTGAACTCTCAGCAGCAGGCAATAAACACAGTTCAACTAATTTCAGCACTTGTAATCACAGAGCCCCATACTACAGTATTTATTTCCTCTTAGTCCCCTCTAAACAGCCTATCCTGTAGTATGTCTCCTTGTGCTTCCTCTATATACAGCCTATCCTGCAAAGTATATATTATTTCCTTCTCCACAACAAACAGCCTATCCTGCTGTATAACTCTAATTTCTGTCCCCTCTATATGCAACCCGTTCTGCAGTATAACTCTAAGGCCGGGGTCACACTAACCGGCGCAAAATACGGTCCGTAGTTTACATGCGTAATACGGATGAATGACCCCTATGAATGACATACCTCCGTATGTCAACCGTAAGCAAGGTGTGGTTGCGTATTTTGCGCATGTCAGCATCCGTATGTAATACGTATGGCATCCGTATGCAATCCGTATGGCGAGATTTTCTCGCAGCCTTGCAAAATGGACATTTAACGGTTTTGAGGCCTGCGAACTATTTAAATCATTAGCCTGCACCCTATTTATTGCCTCAGGAACAGGTGGCTGCCTCCATTCTGTCCATTTGTGACCTTGCCTTCACTAGGTGTGTTGGTGTTGTATGTGCAACATGGCAAACAGTCTGAGTTTCAACACAACTGAGCAGGTTCTCTTCCACTGGCTTTTGTCATGCCACTTTGGCCAACCATACCCAGTGATAGTGGATCTGCGGAGGAGGAGACGCATCCACTTTTGAGGCAATGACTCACAAGAGGTCATTTTCACCACCTCTATTCTATGCGGGAGCATCCTGTAAAATTCTACCAATACTGTCGCATGAGCCTCGCAACATTTGATCGACTCTTGGAGACAGTGCGCCCTGGGATAACCTTTCAGGACACAAGGATGCGCAAAGCTATATCTGCAGAGGAGCAACTTCTACTCACAATATGGTATGTACTACACAACCACATTCTCTATGTTCATAATGTGTTGGCCAAAGTATGTATTTTTGGCTTATTGGACTAAGTTTAATGCCCTCATCTTAGTCCACATATGTTTCAACTTACAGACCAGAATGTTATGTGTAATATGTACTGAATATCACTTAGTAATTGTGCAACCAAATATGTGTGTGTTAGACGCTCTGAATTCCTAACAAGTTTGGTATGTATGTACCTGTTTTTTTTGTAATTTGTGCATTCTAAAATCTTCCTTTTCTGTTGTTCTTCAGCTTCCTGTCCATTGGCCTGTCTTATGCCGCCCTCCACCATGAGTTTCTCATTGGAAGATCTACCATTTCTGGCATAGTCAGGTCAACATGTATTGAAATCTGGACAAGAAAACATCAAGTCGTCATGCCCGAGCCCAGGATGGAAGACTGGTTGAGGATATCAAGGGACTTTGAGGAGGAATGCCAGTTTCCTAATTGTATTGGGGCCCTTGATGGCAAACATATCCGGGTGCGTAAACCGCCGAACTCTGGCTCCCAATTCTTCAATTATAAACAATACTTTTCTGTTGTATTGTTGGCTCTGGCCGACCCTCAATACAAGTTCATAATTGTTGACATTGGGGCCTATGGAAGGACGGGAGACTCTCGAGTCTTCAATACTTCCATTATGGGTCGGCGGCTACGCACCAACCAGTTGGATCTACCCCTACCACGCCAGCTACCAGGCTCCACTCAAGAATCAGTCCCTTATGTCCTTGTGGCAGATGAGGCGTTTCAGTTAACACGCAATGTCATGAGGCCATATCCCCGGGGCAACCTTGACCACAGGCGCAGAATTTTTAACTTGCGCCTATCACGTGCTCGGCGACTGGTGGAGTGTTCCTTTGGCATTCTTTGTGCCAAATGGCGGGTACTCCAGTCTGCCATTCAGCTGAGTGAACAAAATGTTAATCAAGTAGTTAAAGCCTGTGTGGTTCTTCATAACTTCACCAGGATACATGATTGTTCCTCCTCTGCTGGTGTTGTGCATAGGCCGGACAATGTGTGTAGGGTGAGACCACCTATCAACCCTCAACGTAGACCGCTCTCTGGGCTCAAAGTGCGTGATATATTCACGAATTACTTTATCTCACCTGAGGGGGCAACTTCTTGGGAAGAGCATGCTGTATCTATGTTTATAATTTTTGGTTTTATGTGTGTCTAAATATATATATTTCTACCCCTTCTGATTCTATGACTGTTTAATTGCATTGGTAAGCGTATGTTAGTATGCTGACATGGTTTTTGAGAATTGAGACAGAGACGTAAACTGTAGTAGACAAATTTTTACTTTTGCCTTTTTTTTGTTTTGTTTTTTTTTAAAGGCAAACATATTATTGCCATATGATAACTGGGGAAATGGGCCAAATTGGCCTTTTTGCAGATGTGAACATTTTAGAAAAATACAATTTTCACACATATCCAAAAAAAAACAGAATGCAATAACAAAATTGCTACATTAGAGATTTTGAATCCAAAGGAAAAAAGAGGTGGTCTCCATCAGCAAAATTATATAAAAAAGATAAAACTCACATTTATTAGGAAGGTTTTCAAATCATATTAATAAGCCACCATGACAGGCAAGGCTACCTTACTCGTTTCTGACACATATTACATGTCTGTAAAAAAGACAATATTTCACCGCGCTATACTGGGAAAGTCAAAGGATCAAAATAGACTACTCACTTGATAATGCATAGAAAAGGCGTGCTGTCTTTATGCAATTAGTCACTTTTGGCAGCTAACTATATTCCCAAATCAAGGCGAACAGCCTGAAGAACATCACGCTCTCTCTATGTATTATCAAGTGAGTAGTCTATTTTGATCCTTTGACTTTCCCAGTATAGCGCGATGAAATATTGTCTTTTTTACAGACATGTAATATGTGTCAGAAACGCGTAAGTAGCCTTGCCTGTCATGGTGGCTTATTAATATGATTTGAAAACCTTCCTAATAAATGTGAGTTTTATCTTTTTTATATAATTTTGCTGATGGAGACCACCTCTTTTTTCCTTTGGATTGGGATTTACAGCACCAGTTGAACCACACTGGACATCTCAAGGCATCAGACCGCTTATGGACACTGATGTATGGTATGCGTAAAGAATTTGCATGTTTTTATGCTCTTATAAATTGTGGTAAGTTGGGGAAGGAGAAGGCGGAAGAGCAGCCTGTGGTTGCTGCTGGCTACTTTGCCCAACATCGCCCTGTGTGGGGGCATACTGTTGCCCATGATTTGGGTAGTGTCCTTCCTCCTGGGATTGTTGGGGCTACTGGCCAGAGTAATAATGAAGAGGGGCATCTTGTTGGCTCGGGTAGGCCCGTGTCTCATACCCACCAATATAACCATGTCGTCCCCAACCAGGTTGGGACCAGCCTCCAACACTGGGTGGGAAAAAGTGGCCATATTGGTGGGGTTGGCTAGAGGCAGACATATGTTGCTGGTGTTGTAAAGGTTGGGTAGGGGGAGGAAGGGGGTGAGGTGTAGGCCCACGTATTTCAGGATCCTCAGAGCCTGCTTGAGCAAGCATCTGTGTGGGTGGTCTCATGCGCATTAGATTTCTGGGGGAAAGCTGCCACCTCTCCAGATATTCAAACAGCTCATATGGGGTATTGGGGGGTGCTTGCATCAAGCAGGATCTGAAAACATCCTCGAATACGGAGCCTCACCTCACGGGAAAGGGCACGTAGATAAAGGGCTAGGCTACGTGAGTATGCCTCCTCCCCATCATCTGTATTCACTCTAGCCAGATAGTTGAGGACCCCTGTGTCCACATTGGTACGGGTATCTTGGGCAGGGATCTGGTGCCTTCTTCGTCCTCGCCGGGATGTTCCAGCAGGCTGTGGGGAGCCCCGGATCTGGGCAGTTGGGCTGCTGCTCATGTTGCCCTGCTCCTCCAGTATGGCTGATGGTGCAGCAGCAGACGGTCCTGGCGGTGGAGTTTGTGGCACAGGCAATGGGTTCTCCTGAGAGGATTCTTCACCCTTGCTGCTTGTAGGGGGAGAAGATGGGACAGCCACCTCATCCCCTACAGGATCAATGATGGGCTCTGTATCTGAGCCCGTTCCTCTATCCGTAAGGTTGGACTGAGTTCTGTTATGAAATGGAACAGAGCCAAAAATACATTAATATTTTTGGCCCTGTAAAGTATCGGTGTAATGTGGTGTGAGGTATCTACTTACGGTCTCAGATCCAGAATAGGGGCGAGGAAGGAGAGGCGGTCATAATAGATGTATTTTCGCTTTACGTGGCCCGCATCACCATTCCTGGACCGCTGCTGACGTTCCCGCCTGTACTGATCGCGGAAGCTGCGCCAGCGTCTCATCACATCTTCCACTGCAATGTGACAGGAAATATTCTCAATTTCACATATTTGCTAGGTCACATTTGCTACCAGTAGTCTAGGCATGTGGCCTTCTGGGGTGTGCTTTCTACCCAGGGTGGCATATATAATTGGGGCATCCAGGCCAGATACACAGGGTCACAATAGTTCATGTATCAACTAACTACACTTAATAACTTGGTTGGCTAAGAGGATGAGGAGCTTGTGGCCTGGGCCAAATTATGGCAGTGTCAAACCATGTGTCACATCAAAATCTACCCGCCTCATGAGGAAAAAAGTCCAAGCACAGGAAGGGGGGGGGGGGGGGGGGCTGGTTCTATATGCATTTTTTGATGTGAGGTAATTTTAATCATTTTTTGGCTTCTACTTACTCAGTTGCTGCTGCTCCTCACGTGGCCGATCACCAAAATCATGGAACATCTGACGACATATGCGCCTCCATGACGCCTCCTTTCTTGCCCAGTTCGCATACTGGGCATCATGTTGGTCCTAGATTTCTGGCCGCTCCTGCACCAGTACAATGAGCATCTCCACATTGAGGAAATATCGTGCCATGACGCTGCTGTACTCCGTGGAGGCGTACTTCCTGGATGTCTGGAGCGCTTTTTGAGCTCATTTGCTTGTCTAGGCTTCCTGATGATGAATTGGCCCATTTCCTGTCACCAGTCAAAAGACCTGCGTATTGCTCGCAGGTCACACGTGTGGTCCATGTGTAATGCGTATTTTTTGCGCACCCATAGACTTGCATTGGCGTACTACAGGCGTAGTACGCTGACAATGGCAGCATGCTGCGATTGGCACGGACCGTAGAATACGGACGAGAAATATACGGCTGTTGGGAGCAAACCCATAGAGAATCATTTGTCCGTGTGTAATGCGTGCTTATAACGCCTCTCACTCGTCCGTATTCCTCTCTAGTGTGACCCTGGCCTAATTTTCGTTCTCTTTATATACAATCCATTCTGCAGTATAACTCTAATTTCTGCCCTTCTATATACAGATCATTTGCAGTATTTCTGTCCTTTATGTCTCTTCTATATAAAGCAATATATCGCTCATCTCAGCCCCCTGTATACAGTCCATTCTAGAGTAAATCTCTCCTGTCTGTCCCATGTATAACAGCCTCATCCTGCCATCTATTTCTAATTTCTGCCCCCTGTTTACAGCTCCATCCAGTAGTATGACTCTCCTCTTACAAGCACACAGGCACCGCTGCTTCCTGGTATAGGCTGCACGCTGTAATGAAGAAGGCTCTGACCCTATCTTTTACATCATTCCTCACAATAGGAGAGAATGATACTACTAAATTGGTGAATAGATACATGGATAGAGAGATAATGAGTAGTACTTTGCAATTTTTAGAACTCCCACAGAAATAAACAGAATGCCCACGCATGCGCATTCCTAAAATCGTGTGGTGGGGACTTCTACAGATCGTTGGGACCTGCATCTGTAGATTTTTGTTATGTCCTATTAATATGTCATGTATGTCTCCAAGGTTGCCTATACCTAATACGACAGTAAAAAGTAAATCTGTAGAGAGGAATTTGAAGCCTCAAGATCTTGTAGTTTATTTATGTTCACAATACATAGTCATTTTATGCCAAAATTTGCTGGGAAAATGTAAGAAACAAACAGCCTGATCGATTGAATTCAGCACCGTTCACACGCATAATGAAGCGCCAGAGGGCAGCCATCTTGCTCCATTAGCCGTTGCTTGTTTTGATTCCAGTCACATTGTCGCTGGGCCTTTGGTTTGTGTTACAATAATGTTATTATAACATGGCCGCCATGTCTATGATAAACAAAGACATTCATTTCATCTGACACTTTCTGTTTACACAACTCTCCGCAATTAGCAAACTCAATCTGTAATCAAGTAAAATGGCCACAGCTTTATTTTCTGAATAAATATGTAAAGATTGTGAAGATACGAAGGATCAACAGAGAATCTGCATCTTGTTAGATGAAATAAACGTTTTGTTACACTGGCGCAGTCCAGACTTCATAAAAATACAACCAGAACGTAGAGATTGGCGTACCAGCGTCATATTCTTTTACCGATTTGATAACGTGACCAAACTTCCTGCCAGATTTCTCATGGAAAATAAAAAAAAGTAGAGAAAATGTCATTAGAAATAAATTTCCTACGAAAGTAATCAATTTAATTTTAAAGTGGACACTGCTTGTTACACTGACAGAAGCCCACTCTAGAGTTTTAGGACAGGATCATGTGAGCATGTGCAGTAGAAAGAGATAACCTATAACATGTTCAACCAAGGCATCTCCAAGTCACAGCCATCACTCAACATTCAAACACACGGGATGGACAGCAGTGGGAACAGCCTCTTCCTCAGCACCTCTGGTATCTCCCGTATTAGATCAGATACTCAGAATAGATAGCAGTGGGAGCAGCCTCTTCTTACCTCAGTACCTCTGGTATATCCACTGTTAGATCAGAAAGGGATGGTAGATAGCAGTGTGAGTAGCCTCTTCTTACCTCAGCACCCTTGGTAACTCCCATATTAGATCAGATGCACAGGATGGACAGCAGTGTGAGTAGCCTCTTACCTCAATACCCCTGGTATCTCCCATGTTAGATCTAATACACAGCATGGACAGCAGTATGAGCAGCCTCTTTTTACATCAACACCCCTGTATCTCCAGTATTATATCAAATAGAGTGGACAGCAGTGTGAGTGGCATGTTAGAATCATAGAATAGAATCGTAGAGTTGGAAGGGACTGCCTGGGCCATCTGGTCCAACCCCCTGTTCAAAGCAGGATTCGCTAAATCATCCCAGACAGATATCTGTCCAGTCTCTGTTTAATGTTCTTACATTAGCACACCTGTATCTCTAGTATTATATCAGATGGACAGGATGGACAGCCGTGTGAGCAGCCTTTTCTTACCTCAGCACCTCTGTATCTCCAGTAGCATGTCAGATAGACAGGGTGCACAGCAGTGTGATCAGCCTCTTCTTACCTCATCACCCCTGGTGTCTCCAGTATTAGATCAGATAGACAGGATGGACAGCAATGTGAGCAACCTCTTCTTACCTCATCACCCCTGGTATCTCCAGTATTAGATCAGATAGACAGGGTGGACAGCAGTGTGATCAGTTTCTTACCTCAGCACCCCTGGTATATCTAGTATTATATCAGATAGAAAAGGTGGACAGCAGTGTGAGCAGCCTCTTCTTACCTCAGCATCCCTGGTATTTACAGTAATATATCAGATAGACAAGGTGGACAGCAGTGTGAGCAGCTTCTTCTTACCTCAGCACCCCTGATATCTCCAGTATTATATCAGATAGACAGGCTGGATAGCAGTGTGAGCATGTGCTATAAACTTGTGTAACAATTCAGAGTTTCATTTATAAATCATCATTTTAATGTGCAGCTTTAAAAGCAGTGACAATAAAATAAGCGCAAAAACGGACACTTTTGAAATAGGTTATTTTTAATGATTGCCAAGATACTTTCGTATTTCGTTGTTCTCTAAATCTCTTGTCTCTAATTAACAAAAATATACAAACATCTTGGAGAACTGACCCCAGACCTTCTGTGTATGAAGCTTGTGCGGATCCTTCTGTCTCTTCCTGTGATCCCAGACAGATCATGACTACATGGGGCCGTATCATCACCTACAGGAGTCTTTGTTCTTTCCGCTGAAGGTAATCCTTAGTGACATTGGCTGTATGTTTGGGGTCGTTCTTCTGCTGCAGAATAAATTTGGAGCCAATCAGGTACTTCTCTATTGGATACGTATCTGCCTGTATTTCTCAGCATCGAGGACACCATTCCTCCTAATCCATTTGCTTAAATGCAGCTTAAAACTTGCAGGACCCTCCACCATGCATTACCGTTCCTGCACACCTCTCCAGTCCTACAGGGAACAAACTTTCTTTTGTTACAACCAATTATTTCCCATTTTTACTCATCAGAGCACCTGCTGCCATTTTTTGCAGTCAAGTTCTTCTGTTTTCGTGCTTAGTTGAGTCGCCTGCCCTTGTTTCCATGACAAATGTATAGTATTTGGTCGCAATTCTTCCATGAAGACCACTTCTGGCCAGACTTCTTTGAACAGTAGATGGGTGTAGCTAGGTCCCAGATTGTGAGCTGATGGTACCGCTGGACATATTCCAATTTGGAGGTTTCCTTGTCCAACTACTGAGTCTACGGAATAGAATTGATTAGGTGAGTTTGATCCATGACTTAGATGAAAATCGGACATATCTCTGGGGAGTTTTTCAATAGCACTAGTGCTCCACCGCTTTTTCATGCAGGATACTGCCACGTATTTCCATTGTTAAATTTTTTTTCCCCATGGTGGACAGAAATCCACAGCAAAAATATTCTATGTGAGTGTGGTTCTTAAAACACCACTCACACACGGGATGCAGATGATTTTTAGATTTGACTTTTTGCCCCAAATGTGGGCCAAAATCCTTATTTAATTTGACACACACACACACACACGAGTAGACCCTTTGTGCACCCCTTTCATTACATGGGATTGTGCAAAATTGTGGATAAATAAGAGGATTTTTATCAGCAACAGTTTATTACATGTCTCTTAGTTTTTTATATTTTTTTTTCTTGTCTTTTTTTTTATTATTATTTTTGCTGTATGAAATCTTCCATTTTCAAAATGTAGCAAGGCCGCCGTATCGAATTAGTATTGTAAAAAAAACTTTTATGCTAAATATCCTGAGAACTAACCAGAGGTTAAAGAAGAGGTAAAACAATAAAAAAAGAGTAAAATAAAAGTACAATAAATGTCATTTTATTTCATTAAATCTTAAAATGTGTATTAGGGTCACCAAACAGAAAAAATAAAACACAGGCTCATATTTGGCATTAACATACAGTAAGTCTATTGCAGTGAGTACGGTGAAGGGGTTATGAAAAAAATAAGCTTATTTAATGCATATCACAAATATATAAAAACACATTTATCCAATTCATACTTAGTCCCTATTCACACAGAGTTTTTTGAGGAGTTGAATGTATTGAGTTTTTTAAACAGGAAACACTGGATTTTTTAAGAAGTTTTTCATTTTCTGAAGAGCTTTTCCAGCCTTTCGATTGGACAGTGACTAGATCAGAACAGATATCAGGATCCTCTTCAGGCAAGTGACCTGTACTTCCTTTTTATTCTACTAGATATTTTTCAGAATCTCATCAGGAAAAAAAATGCTTGAAAAACTCCTCATTTGTACGGCAACAGTATCATACTGGGTTGTCAAAGACCCAACCAGTAAGGCTAGTTTCACACTACCGTTCTCGGGCGCAGCGCAGGGCCGCCGCTTAGCTCTGCTCCCGGCCGCGCCCCCTCCGGTCAGTTCCTCCTAGGATCGTATGACGCTGCATGCAATCAGCGTACCGTATATTTAGTGTTGGGTACTCTGACGTGCGCTGGTATGATTTTGCTGGCGATGCGCCCAGCGCACAAAAACGTGCTGTGTTGCATTTTTGTGTGCTGGGCGCAGCGCCAGCAAAATCATACCAGCGCACGGTCAGCGTACCCAACGCTAAATATACGGTACGCTGATCGCATGCAGCGTCATGCGATCCTAGGAGGAGCTGACCGGGGGGCGCGGCCGGGGTCGGAGCTAAGCGGCGGCGCTGCGCCATGAGAACGCTTGTGTGAAACTAGCCTAACATTGATTCTTGGATCCCGCTCTTCAACTACATGCAAAAATAACCTGTCCATAGTACGCAAATTTATTGTTGCTTCTATGTAATATTAATTTGGCTAGATTGTTTATTAAATTATTAGATTATACCTTTTTCTGCAAATTGTGAATCAAGTGTAAATGCACTACTCATTAGCACTCCCATCACTGGGGCGGCCTACCCGAGGATTCTCCTGTTCCCCTGTCGGCCAGTCCAAGCCTGAACGGCAAAGTGGGATTCCGATAGAAATTAATAAAAGTTTTCCAAGTTTTTTTTTAAGAGGATTATGTAGTGGATCTGCTTAAAAAAAAAACAACAAAAAAAACACCCCTCAGACAACTGTCAATCTCCAGTGTCGGCACCTGACCCTGGAGATTGAAGAAGTCTTAAATATCCCTTGCCCCAGATGACGAGGCGAGTGCTATAAATGATAGATACTTGGTGATTCTGTTACTTTACTTTACCCCTGAATTGAGAAATTGTTCCTTTTTAACTTTTTTTTTTTTTTTTTTTTTTTTTTAGAAGTTTTTCCACTTTTAGTTCTAGTGTATGTTCAATTCCAGCAATAATCATCACCCCCAGTCCACGACTCCTGCTGACTCTTCTCTTCTCTGCCTCTGTGTATGGGACCCTCCATTTCTTTTCCTTCTCCATGGCTCTCCCTCCCTTTCTTTCTCTCTCCTCTTTCCCCCCCACAAACCTTCCTACAGACACACGCTCTCACACACACATAAGGCGTGTTGTTTTAAATGGGTCTCGGCCCAGATCAGACTAGGGAGTGCCAGGAAACCAAGAGAGAACTCTGCCTGGTCTCCTTGTGCCTTCCACATACTGAGGGCCGGCTCTGGTTACAGTGAGGGGGCAACTTTGTCTGGAGGGGCAGCAGTGGCAGTGGAATGTATTCCTGCACCCTTCCCCTGCCGGAGAGACTTCTGCAGCCCGTGACCAGATCCCGCCACCTCTGCCCATGTGCATTTAGTGTGAAAGATGTAGACATTTCCTTCTTTTCTCTGTGCTTCACTCACATCATCTGTGGACATTTATTTCGCCGTAAACTTGTTGGTTTGCAAATGATCAATTCATTGGCTACCTGTATCTGTTACAGACAGGCGGCATCGTAAATCTCCTTGGTATTGGAAATTGCTTGTCTGCAACTATAAGGCTATGTGCACACGTTGCGGATCTGCTGCGTTTCCGGCCCTGTGGAAACGCAGCAGTTCCGCAGACCAAGTACAGTACCATGTTATCCCATGGCATTTCAAAACCGCTGTGCTCACGCTGCGTTTTTTTTCCGCGCGGTTTTGCTGCGGTTTACAAACCGCAGCATGTCAATTGTTTGGGCGGATTCCGCAGCGGTTTCACACCTTTAACATAGTAGAGGTGTGAAACCGCAGGGCTAAACTGCAGGCTAAACCGCAGGTCACTTTACCTGCGGTTTTACCTGCGGATCCGCGTGGAAAAAGCCACAGGTGAATCTGCAGCGTGTGCACATAGCCTAAATCTTGGATTGCAATACTGTAAGCCCATCTGAACCCTCCGAAAAATAGATGACCCTAGTAATATATACAATCTATCCAAAAAAGATGAGGGCAGCACTCCAAAAGTCCAAACTATAGTGGTTTATTGTGCCATCATGTCAGGGTTAGGTTTCGTTTCAAGAAAAATGGCATAAAACCTTTGAAAAGTCGCAACTACCTGGCGTAGCATCATTTCTGGTGCAGCACACGGAGGTGCGCGGCATTCAGGAGATGCGCCATATTCATTAAGTGGCGTGCACCTCCTAAATTGTCTCCCTGTACTCCAGCAAGACTGGTGTAGCGCAAGAGTGCACTACGCCGATCTTGATGAATTGACCCCTGGGATTTCTCACTTTTCTTTAAGAAAAGTTCTAGGGGGCTATTCATTAGGCTTACACTAACGCCAGTCTTAATGTATCTCAGCCCTTCGCCCCTAGTTTTGGACTGAAGAGTCGCATTTGGGCAAATAAAACCCACAATTTTTGCCAATTTGAAGGTTGCCTTACTTAATTTTTGCTGTCTTTCTATCTATTTACTTATCCATCATGTACGTTTCTATATTATTTATCCCTTTCCATGCTGACAATTCCACCGCAGTGTGACAGATGAATGGAGGTCAGTACTATAGCCGAGCGCGGAAATGAACATCTTTATTAGAAACATGATCCTGGTTATTGGGTCACTTCTTTTGGGTCTTGCAGAAAAATTAGACGCTCATTTCCAGATGACAACACAATCGTCTTTTGTATAGTACTTTGCGTCTGGGACGTGCCCTGGTCATTGGGAAAAAAAAAAGTGTATATCATCTCAATGAAGCAAATCCTGATGGAATCCGCTCCAAACTAGACACTGGCCAATCAAAAGACCGCAACAAAAAAAGCTTAAGGAAAAGAAAAACTTCTTCGAAAACTTTCTTCAAACAAGAGTTTCCTGAAGTAGTAGTGTCTTTTGAGGAAAACTTATAAAGAACATCTTCTGAACCAAGATCGTGTTCACACTGAGATTTTGGAAACCAAAGAGGATTTTGAAACAGAAGTTCATGAAACTATGGGAGAAGTTTTTTTTCCTTTTCTCAAAGAAGTTTTAAAGCGTTTTGGGAGAATTTTATTTCCTAAAGTTTTTCTTTTGCAGTGTTTTGATTGGACAGTGCCTAGTATGGAGCAGATTCAGGATCCACTTCAAAGAAGTGGCATTAACTTTTTTTTAACCATTTTCTATTCAAAACTTTCAGAAAAGTAAGCTCTCATAAACAACAAAATGGATCTCCTATAGAAGCAATGGGAAGATTTTTCCAAGTATTTTTAAAGAATTTTTAAACAGGATTGTGTAGCAAATCTGCTTAAAAAGTTTCTCAAAAACTCTGTGAACATGGCCAGAATGTATGTGCCCACGACGTCGTTTTCTGGAGGATTCTGCTGTGGAAACCGCCTGAAAAGCCTATCAGACGACTCTCAGGATGAACGGAAGCATTTCTATGTAAAAATGATTTACTTTTCAGACTTATGCGCAGACTTTTTTTTGGAGCATTTTATTATCGTTTTTGCTTAAAAAATTCTAGTAGTTTCTTCGTTATTAAGTAGAATGAGAAAAAATGACCAGAGTTTGATTCCCCTGAGTTTATAAGACATGGTGTGCACATAGCCCAACACTGACAACTCTGTGATCTACTAACCTGACTGTACAGCCATTGCCACCTGCCCAAGGATCGTGTACAGCCGTGACGACACTGGGAATGACCATTGTTGTCTGTATCACAGGATTACAACAAGGAAGAAATAATATTTCTTTGTCCCCTGCTGTCATTTTCTGTGACAAAACTTAGAAGATCCCAGTGATTTGTTGGAAAGTTGTCTAGAAGTGATTTACTGGTGAACCTTACCCAGAAGGAAGTTTAGCCATCTGAGATCACAAAAAGCAGTATGCGTCGCCATCTGCTGGACACGTTCATCATTACATGGAGGATCACAGGCTTTTAAAACGCATGAATTAGGTTGGTTTCACACTAGCGTTTTATCACGCAGCGCATCGTGCGATCGCACGCGCAATTGTCCCCTATCTTTAAAATGGCGGGCGCAGTGTCCAGCAATTGCACGCATGCTTCAGCGTTTCAGTGCGCTGCGCATTTTCCAGGTGTGCCGTCAGACGCGCCGGACGCTACATGTTGCTTTTTTGTTCCGGCCAACGTCGTTAAAAAATCGCATGCGCAGGCATGCGCACGCAATGCACAAAAAAGTAGCATTAGAGTCTATGGTGGCGCTGATGTGCGCTGTGTACTGCGCATGTCAGCGCATTGTGAGCGCGCCCGCTTTCAGAGTAAACAATGTCTAGACACTTGGTAAATCCACCCCCTAAACAAGCAACATTGTTTGGAAGGAAGGTAGATAAAATAAGGGCTTTGTAGTGCCAGATCATCACTCTCCAGACAGACAGCAAGAAGACAAGACAACACCAACCCAGCCATAGACCATCCACAACTTTAGAGAAAACAGCAGTTTTAATGTGAGTATTCTAAAATCAATTTATGTGAGGCTGTCCTTTAAAATATATAATGTACTATTTTTTTTTTTCCCAGCATGTCTTCTGGATCAGAATATGCTCCTCCACAGGAAGAATTGGAGGAGGCAGAGCGTGAGGTGAGTATTTTGCTGCCTTTGTATACCTGCCTTCCCGAGGAAGCGGTTGTACCGCGAAACGCGCATTGGGGTCTCCCTGGACAGCGGTATCCCCTCTGGCTGACATGATGGGTATGTTGCAACCTCTCTTATGATCGTTATACTGGGCAAATGTGCAATATGAGGCTAGTTTTGTTCTCTCTATTCTATTCATTCTACTATTGTTCAGGAGTGTTTTTTCTCCAGATGACTACACTTACTGAAGGCTAGAGAGTTTTTCTCTTTTCTCAGCACATACCTTTTCTTGCCAGTACTACCAATAAGATATTTCCGTGGAAATCTACCCTGTTGTGCCAGTGGTCATACCGCCTGAAAGGGTTTTTTTATTTTTGTATCCGGCTACTAATGACACTGGTTCTTGTACATCTGATTGTAATCAATTGTCTTTACTGCCGTTGCTCCCTGTTTTCCGCCTTTTTTATTAATAAAGATTTAAATTTGCATGTAGATTTGGACTCTGGTTCTCCTTTTTTCTACTACCTCTACAAATGGCTAATAATTTCTGTTCCTTTACAGACCTCGGAATCGGACCAGGCAAGTGAGCGGGAACAGCCGGAGAAGCGTACACAAGGCACGGTGGGGAGGAGACGCCATGTAAGGATACATTCTACCTGTTTTTTTGGTTGAAAAATTTTTTCTATTCCTGTTTTTCTGCCCTGCTTTTCTCTCTTTTTTTTATTTCCTATCTCTATCATTCGCCACAATTTCCAAGATTCTAAATGCATTTGTTTTCTAGGTTCCACAACGGGATGAAGACCTGTATATTGACAACGAGCAACTGATCAGCCTTGTCCAGGAGCGTGTCCCATTGTGGGACAGCCGTGACCAGCAGTACAAGGACATTGTGGTGACTCGGCAGCTCTGGAATGAAGTGGCCGCAGTGTTGATGGAGGGCTGGGACAGCGCCTCTGCAACTTTAAAAAAGGCTTTCAGTAAGTATTTCTCTGTTGTGTGATGCTGCATTGACTCTTGTTCCTGATGATACTTGTGTGTGTAGTGCAAGATATATACTTGCAGTAAACACACCAGTGTCCTCAGGTTCAATAGTGTATGACTTTTGTATTGTCATGCTGTATATTTCATGCTACACTCTTGTTCGTGATGATACTTGTGTGTGTAGTGCAAGATAAATACTTGCAGTAAACACACAAGTGTCCTCAGGTTCAATAGTGTATGACTTGTGTATTGTTATGCGTTATATTTCATGCTACACTCTTGTTCGTTTAGTGCACACTTTGGAATTCCTACGACCGGTCCTTGCCCGAGTTCATGCACTTGAGAGAGGCCTTTCATGCCAGTCTCAAGACGTTGTCCGAAAGAGTGGAAAGTGGTTTCTCACTAATGGAACGTGGTTTTAACCACATGGAACACCTCATCCACTCTTCCGACCAGCGCCTTGAATGGCTGGAGGCCGACCTCAATAGACCAGCGCGCCATTTCTTTAGTAAAATTGAGCGGGGCAACAGCTGAATGTGTTGCACGCCTGCAACACTGCTTTCTTGCAGGCTATGCAGCAGAATCAGTACGTGCAGCAGTCAGTGTTGTCATTCCTATCTGTGCCACCACTGTCTCGCTTCACCACAGTACCGACTTTTGCTGCATATCACTGCACGGCCACATGCATTCCTAGCCAAGCCAGACACCACTATACAACACCAATGCCCAGTGCTGCTGGACACTTCACCCCCGCCACCACCATGTCAAGCACTGCTCCTGTCTGGAGCACCAGTACTGCCACCGTTACCTCATCTTGGCACACCACAAGTGCAAACTCTGCTTGGTCCACCGCAACCTCTTCTCCTGTTTGGAGCACAGAGTCACCATGATCTCCGGATCGGAGCACCGCCACTTCTCATCAGTATGAGAGCACCGGCACAAATCCTCATTATTCAAGGAGCACCTCCACCACTCATCAGAGGAGCACCGCCACCACATCTCCTCATAGGAGCACCGCCACCACTAC
This sequence comes from Dendrobates tinctorius, assembly GCF_039654945.1. Lineage (NCBI taxonomy): Eukaryota > Metazoa > Chordata > Amphibia > Anura > Dendrobatidae > Dendrobates > Dendrobates tinctorius. Next base: position 2,140,361 of record NW_027361869.1, on the reverse strand, counting down.
TCTTCACAGGAGCACCGTCACCGCTTCGCCTCCTCATAGCACCGCCAACACTCCTCATCAGAAAGCACCGCCACCACTTCACCTGATAGGAAAACCGCCACCACTTCTCCAACCAGAAGCCCTGCGCACACTTCTCCTTCGTTGAGCACCGTCACCACAATTTCTCCTTCAAGGAACACCGCCAGCGCCACCATCGAGCAGCCTAGGGGAGACCCACATTCGTATTTTATTCTGCTAAGACAAGGTCCACCATCTCTAGTCGGTCAGCCAATGTAAGGCGGTCATACGTTGTTAGTCGGTCCTGGCAGGTGACTCCTGCCCCAAAGAAGACTTTGTTAGTCAGTCCCCCCTCTCCTTCCAAAGTTTCTCAAACTGCCTCCGTTTCCATACCTGATCTACCTTCCCCCAGTACTTTAGTAGCCCCTTCCCCTAGAACCCCTTCCTCAATTTCCAGCCATTCCTCGTCTCTCCACACCCCCAAGGTATCCCACTCTTCCCACCAAACGTCCTTCAAAAGGAAAATAATTTTTTTTTTCAACTAAAAAATAAATGTGCAATTTTTATGTTTCAAAAAAAGGTTTGTTTAATGTGTCTTTCGCCGCCTACACACATTTGGCGTTTTTGTCAACACATAGCTCCACTACTGACACATGCTTCGCATGTGAATCTTTGAGCTATGTGTAATCTATATGGCTTTTATTTTCCACAACAGTCTCTTCAGTAAGGTAATATAGCACATACTGAATAGAGGATGAAGTTGAGTGCAAGGCCTATCTATTGTTACCTTGTCTTGTATCCTAAACAGTTAATTGACTATGGTGTGTTTTAACATCATTTAACTTTTTGGGATACAATCCAAGGTTATTCTAGGTAGACTTTGTAATTAACCTCACCCTCTATTCAGTGTATGTTGAAAAACTGAGGAGATGATGTTGAAAATACACGCCATATGTGCAATACCCTGGCCTTTGAAAGTATCTATCACACCTGGCCAGGTGAATACACCTGAGTTTTAAACCACAGCGTTGCTTCAGTCTGCATATATTTCTATCAGACTGTAGCGATGCTGCAGTTTACCTCTTATGTGTATTCTCCTGACAATATGTGATAACCTTAAGAAGTCTGGATGCATTGCTTTAGGCGTCATCACTTCAGCATGATGCCAGGCCTGGGTATTCTGCAAGTTGTATCAACTTTATTATGTATACATTCTTGAGTTCAAACTGGCCACAGTGATGATAAATACAACTAATATCGATAGTCACAGCGCTCTGTATGATACATACTTTGGGATGATACTGCATTCCAAAATGAAGATTTTTTTAATCCTGACAAGTGACACAAATATTAGTTGTATTATCTCCACTGTCGCATCACATTACATACATAGTAGCATTGTTTTGAAGGCTGAAGGAAGACCTTATGTCCATCTAGTTTAGCCTATTTTTAGCGCAGCTGTTCTGTATTGTTGATCCTGGGGAAGGCAAAAAAAACTCAGAGTAGAAGCCAATTTTCTCCATAGGGAAAAAAATTTCTTCACCTAAGCTGGGTCAACCATCTACCTATAATATTCTGTTATTCGTAACCTTCTATACTGTTACTCACAAGAAAATCATCCATTCCTTTCTTACATTCATTCAGTGAGTTGGCCATCACCACTTCCTCAGGAAGAGAATTCCAGAGCCTCACTGCTCTTACCGTGAAAATCCCTCTTCTATGCTGGTGCAGAAATTGTCTTTCCTCCAAACGAAGAGAATGCCCCCTTGTTCTTGTCACAGTCCTTGGTACAAACAGTTCATTGGAGAGATCTCTGTATTGCCCTCTGATATTTGTACATATATATTAAGTCTCCCCTAAGTCTTCTCTTTTCTAGAGTAAATAGACCTAATTTTGATAACCTTTCTGGGTATTGTAGTGAACCAACTCCATTTATCATTTTAGTAGCCCGCCTTTGAACCCTTTCATTGAACTCAAAGTGTAAAGATAATAAAGATCATACAACTTGTGTGTATGTATAGTCACCTGGTCAGGAGTACTAGTAAATTCATGATATACAAAACCCAGCATCGTGAATTCACTCTTAGGATGTGTTCACACACAGCGTTTTTTTCCGTGTTTTTCCCGCGGATTTACCAAAAAATCCACTCAAAAAAACGCTTAAAAGAAGCTTCCCATTCATTTTAATGCATTTTGCACCTTTTGTGCATATTGATGCGTTTTTTACCGCGAAAAAAATAGCTTAGCAGTAAAAAACGCAGCATGCTCATTAATTTCGCGGAAAATTCCGCATTTCTGGCTATTTTCTTTGTGTCTGGGGACGCGCGGCAAAAACGTGCGGAAAAAAACGCGCGTTTTCTGGGAAGGAGTCCTGTTTTTATGCAGAAATTTTCTGCATACGTGTGCACATAGCCTTACACCTGGCCAGTTGATTATTGTATTGAAGTGTAAAAAGACAGAGTGCACTCAGTACAGGTATCAACACAGGTTTTTTAGTTTCAACAATTTTATTGAAATGAAAACATCACTTAACATGAAATACAATCACATTAGAGAACAAGGATCCCCTCGCAGGGGGAAATACAGTTGTGGCCAAAAGTATTGACACCCCTGCAATTCTGTCAGATAATACTCAGTTTCTTCCTGAAAATGATTGCAAACACAAATTCTTTGGTATTATCTTCATTTAATTTGTCTTAAATGAAAAAACCCAAAAGAGAATGAAGCAAAAAGCAAAACATTGATCATTTCATACAAAACTCCAAAAATGGGCCAGACAAAAGTATTGGCACCCTCAGCCTAATACTTGGTTGCACAACCTTTAGCCAAAATAACTGCGACCAACCGCTTCCGGTAACCATCAATGAGTTTCTTACAATGCTCTGCTGGAATTTTAGACCAATCTTCTTTGGCAAACTGCTCCAGGTCCCTGATATTTGAAGGGTGCCTTCTCCAAACTGCCATTTTTAGATCTCTCCACAGGTGTTCTATGGGATTCAGGTCTGGACTCATTGCTGGCCACCTTAGAAGTCTCCAGTGCTTTCTCTCAAACCATTTTCTAGTGCTTTTTGAAGTGTGTTTTGGGTCATTGTCCTGCTGGAAGACCCATGACCTCTGAGGGAGACTCGGCTTTCTCACACTGGGCCCTACATTATGCTGCAAAATTTATTGGTAGTCTTCAGACTTCATAATGCCATGCACATGGTCAAGCAGTCCAGTGCCAGAGGCAGCAAAGCAACCCCAAAACATCAGGGAACCTCCACCATGTTTGACTGTAGGGACCGTGTTTTTTTTCTTTGAATGCCTCTTTTTTCTTTTGTAAACTTTATGTTGATGGCTTTGCCCAAAAAGCTCTACTTTTGTCTCATCTGACCAGAGAACATTCCTCGAAAACGTTTTAGGCTTTTTCAGGTAAGTTTTGGCAAGCTCCAGCCTGGCTTTTTTATGTCTCGGGGTAAGGAGTGGGGTCTTCCTGGGTCTCCTACCATACAGTCCCTTTTCATTCAGATGCCGACGGATAGTACAGGTTGACACTGTTGTACCCTCGGACTGCAGGGCAGCTTGAACTTGTTTGGATGTTAGTCGAGGTTGTTTATCTAACATCCGCACAATCTTGCGTTGAAATCTCTTGTCAATTTTTCTTTTCCGTCCACATCTAGTGAGGTTAGCCACAGTGCCATGGGCTTTAAACTTATTGATGACACTGCGCACGGTAGACACAGGAACATTCAGGTCTTTGGAGATGGACTTGTAGCCTTGAGATTGCTCATGCTTTCTCACAATTTGGTTTCTCAAGTCCTCAGACAGTTCTTTGGTCTTCTTTCTTTTCTCCATGCTCAATGTGGTACACACAAGGACACAGGACAGAGGTTGAGTCAACTTTAATCCATGTCAACTGGCTGCAAGTGTGATTTAGTTATTGCCAACACCTGTTAGGTGCCACAGGTAAGTTACAGGTGCTGTTAATTACACAAATTAGAGAAGCATCACATGATTTTTCGAACAGTGCCAATACTTTTGTCCACCCTCTTTTTTATGTTTGGTGTGGAATTATATCCAATTTGGCTTTAGGACAATTCTGTTTGTGTTTTTTTCATTTAAGACAAATTAAATGAAGATAATAATACCAAAGAATTTGTGTTTGCAATCATTATCAGGAAGAAACTGAGTATTATCTGACAGAATTGCAGGGGTGTCAATACTTTTGGCCACAACTGTACATAGAAAGAAAAAGGCACTTAAAGTCATGCGGTATCCTTGACTACAGAATCTTTGTTTAGAATATGTGTAGAAAGACAGTTATAACACAACTAAGTTAAACTTAGAGGGATGGGAAGGGAATGTGGGGAATTTAAAGTGAGTGTCGATAATACGAGATATACCAACGTGGGACACCAGTGTACCTGCTTTAGAGTCTCTGATTGTAAGGAGCCACTGCCATGCCAGTATATTATATAGATAAAGATATCATTTTGGAAAGGTCATCATCTCTCTGTGCCTGAATCCAAGGATCACAGATACCTCGAAAGTTTTCGAAGGAATCAGATCTGATGGCTTCTATTTTCTCATATAACATTATCAGATTGACCCTTCTCCTCACCTGCGTAATTGAGAGCGTACTAGTTTTTCATCTGCTGGCAATGTGATTTCTTGTTGCCATTGCAATAAAGTCAACGAGACGGCAAGTACTATTGTTAGCATTGATTGGTCTGTCCCCCAGTAGAAGAACTGACGGTGACAGAGGTAGTTTCCTACCCAATATAGTATCAATTAGTTTTACTACATCTTTCCACAGTGACTTTACTATCGGACATGTCCACCAAATATGGAGAGTGTCTCCATCGTCAGTGCACCCTCTAAAACAGCTACCAGGAACCGAATGATAAATATTGTGCAGGAAGCTGGGTACATAGTGTATTCTAAAAAAACAATTTAAGGGAAGTCTCAGTAAGTGAAACTTGATTACTGCCCCTCATTATATTTTCATAACATCTGAACCACCTTTGAGGTGTGAGAGAGATTGGTAGGTCTGCCTCCCACTGCTCCATAGTCTCCATAGTCTTCAATTTCAGGCAATCTCTGGGTTTGTTAAATATAGAATAAAGATGGGATAAAAGGCCATTGCCAAGTGGGTCACATAGACATTTTAGTTTGTATGTTGTAGGTTGTATGTTTGAGGAGCCAACCGTTAGGTTTTGCAGGAAATGAAAAATTTGTTCAAGTCGGAAAGTCCCAGACCTCGGGACTTGATATTTTGCGATTAACTCTTGTTTTGACATTAGTTTGAAGTGGGTAGTTAAATTTTGTAGCCTAGTTAGCTTATTCTGCTGCCACCATATGTGGTTTCAGGATGTCACTCCTGGTGGGAACATGGGATTATTAAACAGGTTCAGGAGAGGAGAGGGATGAGATTGCAATGCAAATTGGAACCTATTCGCTCTCCAGATTCGCAGGGAGTGAAAGGTATATGGCGAATGTAAAGCCAAATCTTTCGGGAAAGGCCCTGTAGCCCAAATTAGGCTCTCTAAAAAGTAAGGTGCTATTTGAGAATTTTCTATTTGCGGCCAGATAGGTGTGTGTTATTGCGCATTTACCCCTGCCAGCTGGGCGATCTGAGCCGCCCTATAATAAAGAGTAAAGTTTGGTAGCGAGACTCCTCCCTGTCTTTTGTGTCTAAACAGAATTTGCTGGGAAATACGGAGCTTTTTATTGTTCCAGACAAAGCGTAGTATATGTGAGTGTATCATTTTCAATGTCATTAGGGGTATTGAAATAGTAATACAGCACAGTACAAAAAGAGGACTTGAAAAACCTCCAATAATGAGAACAGCAATAGAACAACAAGGTTTACCCGTACAGGCCTCCAAACAAATGCACTATCAGGGTGCAGTGGACCCATATAAAGATGGCAACACAGGTGCAAAAATACCAATCAAGCAACTGCTCCAGCCTACCAATACATGGAGGGGGCGATTGCCTGGTATGTTGATGCACAAAAACAACTTGTATGCGGCGCTGTTCACACTAAGGCCATGCACAGCGTCCAGGCCAGCCTAGTACCAACACCCTTCTATTAGTTCAGGCGGGCTGCCCAGCGCTAACAAATGCATGCCGTGTGGAAAACAGACACCACAGTTTACAAGACCAAATGAGCCCAACTGCACCCTGAATAAAAAGTGCAAAAAACACATTTTAAAAAAATATATATAAATATATCTTTCATAAAAAATGTGGAGTATTGGTTAATATAAATTATTATTTAGTGTTAGGTACCCGTAAGCGTGGAGATCTTTGACGTAGGTTACGGGCTCACGTATTTTGGCCAAAATATTAACCAATACTCCACATTTTTTATGAAAGATATATTTATATATATTTTTTTAAAATGTGTTTTTTGCACTTTTTATTCAGGGTGCAGTTGGGCTCATTTGGTCTTGTAAACTGTGGTGTCTGTTTTCCACACGGCATGCATTTGTTAGCGCTGGGCAGCCCGCCTGAACTAATAGAAGGGTGTTGGTACTAGGCTGGCCTGGACGCTGTGCATGGCCTTAGTGTGAACAGCGCCGCATACAAGTTGTTTTTGTGCATCAACATACCAGGCAATCGCCCCCTCCATGTATTGGTAGGCTGGAGCAGTTGCTTGATTGGTATTTTTGCACCTGTGTTGCCATCTTTATATGGGTCCACTGCACCCTGATAGTGCATTTGTTTGGAGGCCTGTACGGGTAAACCTTGTTGTTCTATTGCTGTTCTCAGTATTGAAATAGGCAAGGATCGGAACAGATATAGAAATTGAGGCAAGGTAACCATTTTAACCGAGTGCACCCATTTTGACAAAGATAGCGTTAGTTTTTGGAGGAGGGGAGCGTAAATATATTTAAATAGCGTGGACTTAAATAAAGTAAGATTCATTCCTAGATATGTAATGTAATGCTTTGCATGTCGGAAGTGAAAGTTCTCTACTATTGAAGCTTGTTCGGCAGGAGGAGTGTTCAGAAACATAATCTCTGATTTATCGATATTGACCTTTAAGCCTGAGATTTCCTCAAAAGAATTAAGTGTATTTAAGAGATTCGGCAGGGATATATGAGGATTTGTCATGGTCAGAAGTAGGTCGTCGGCAAACAGACTGACCTTGTATTCATGTCTACCTATAGTTTGGCCTGTGATATCAGGGTGTAAACGGATCTTCTGCGCTAGTGGTTCCATCACTAGAGCGAATAGGGCTGGAGATAGGGGGCACCCTTGCCTGGTTCCTCTGCCGATAATTATTGGTTCTGGAGTGGTCGAGGGTAATTTTAAATAGGCAACCGGAGTATTGTATAGAAGTTTAAGTGAGTCGATTAGTTGTTGTGAAACCCCCATTTTGTGCAAGATATTAAACATATATGACCAAGTAACGATGTCAAAAGCTTTCTCTATTTCTAAAGCTAGCAAGGTTGAGGTTTTATGCTTGTTGGCATTATGTATGAGGTTTAGGTTTTTACGAATATTATCCGGGGCTTGCCTGGTTGGGATGAATCCAACCTGATCTTTGTGAATAAGACTAGGTAGGCATTTATTAATTCTATTTGGCCTGTAATTTTTTGTGAGCAATGGGTCTCTCCCTTGTTTTGGGATGACATTGATATGCGCCGTATAGAATTCCGGCGGCATTGTTTGGCCTGTTAGCATATTATTGCAGTATTTTTGTATATGTTTTAATAAAATATTTGAAATTTTTTTATAATATAATGCGGTCAATCCATCGGGGCCCGGACCCTTCCCAGTTTTAAGATGGTTTATAGTAGATGTGATTTCCTCTTCAGTGATAGGGGAATGTAATGTATCAGCGTAAGCCGGAGTTAGGGAAGGTACATTAGCTAGAAAATCATCCAATTTGGGCAATGAAAAATTCGTGCTATCAGTGTATAGTTTTTGGTAATAAGTTTGGAATATTTTGTAAATTTTGTTCGGGTTAAAAGTAGTTTGGGATTGTTCATCTTTTATAGAGAAAATAGAGTTTAATTGCTCTTTCTGTTTCAATTTTCGAGCAAGCATTCGGTCCATTTTATTAGAGAACCGATAGAATGTTGCTTGCATCCACCTGATTGCTCTTTCCGTACGAGTCGTTAGCAAAGTGTTTAGCTGAAGTTTTAAGTCATAGATTCGCTTAGGCCGCTTTCACACTTCAGGCTTTCGGTATCCGGCATGGGGCGGCAAAAAACCGGACTACCGGATCCGGCCGCATACGCAGATACCGGATCCTTCTTTCTGCCGGATATATTCCTGGCAGAGAAGGTTTCCGGGCATGCACAGTGCGAAAAACCGGTCCGGCGTTGGGAAAAAACGTTGCATGCAACGTTTTTTCCCGACGCCGGACCGGCTATTATCTCCGGATCCGGAAAAAAACGGACGCGCCGCATTGCCATCCGGCGCAATGCGGCAGCAATGAGACAGCACGGGGAAAAAGCCGGATCTGGTCGTAACAGGCGCCGGATCCGGCAGTCCGGTTTTTCGCCGCCCCATGCCGGATACCAAAAGACTGAAGTGTGAAAGCGGCCTTAGTTAAGTATAGAGACGGGTGTGCCTGATTGGCGGTCTCTAATTTATAAAGTTATCAACACAGGTTTTTTATTAACATACACACGAAAGTAAACTTGGTTACACCATTTGCTCTAGCCAGGCCACCCATCCTACATCTGAGTTGAAGTAGGCTGCAAATTGGTCCCTCATTTGGCCTACTTCAACGGATGACCTGAGAGGGTGCTGATTAAATTCAGGCAAGGGGTTAGGAGCGGCATCATGGAGTTCAAAATTCGGGTGCTCTCTAACCATCACAAAATTGTGTAGAACCACACAGGCCTTCACCACCTCATCCACTGTTTCCAGTTTAAGATTAATGGCTGTGCTGAGAATGCGCCATCTGGAGACAAGTATTCCAAAGGCACACTCCACAGTTCTTCTTGCCCTGGTCAGCCTGTAATTAAAAATTCTTTTGGTGTGGTCCAGGTCACGGCTGGAGTAGGGCTTGAGGAGGTTTTGGCACGTCTGGAATGCCTCATCACCAACCATTACAAAGGGCTGTAGTGGACCTTCGGTGTTGGGAAGAGGCCATGGCATGGGAAAATTGAACTGGTTGCCATACAACCTCCGGCCCATGTCAGAGTTCTTAAAAGCCTGGGAGTCATTCCCACGACCAAATGCACCAATGTCCACGGCAACAAACTTACAGTCTGCATCAGAAATGGCCATGAATACTGTAGATAAGTACTTTTTATAGCTATAGTACTCCGAGCCTGTTATTTTGGGTTTTATAATCCGGATATGTTTACCATCCACCGCACCTAAACAGTTGGGGAAATTGCAGACTGTCCAGAATCTTTCTGCATGTTAAATCCACTTTTCCACGGTGGGCAGGGGCAGAAATCCTGGACAGAGAACGTCCCACAAAGCCCGGCAGGTGTCTGTAACTATTCCCGACAAGGTGGTATTCCAAGCCGGTACTGGAAGTGCAGTGAAGAGAGGGTCTCTCCAGTAGCCAGGAATCTGCGACACAAAGAAACAACAAAAATTAATATCTGTGCATATTGTTTTTTACCACACCATAAACAAAAAACATTAACACAAAAAAAGGGCATTAAGAAATAAATCTTCAGCCTTTTCTTTACTTGCATAAAAATAATGCTGGAGCCTTTGATTAAGTACATGGCAGATAAAGAATTCAGCAAGCTTTGGAATAGTACATCTGAGAACAGATAAAATTATGCAGGCATTGGTTTTTAAATACTGCGTACCATAATGTGACCAGGAGCCGACCCTCAGGAGGAATCGCACGACGGAGCTGCGTGTCCTGTCTCCGGATGACATCTTGGACACGACCAAGCAAATACATGAAGCTTTGTTGCAACATCCATGTATAGTCCATAAATTTCTCCGGGTTTGCCTGTAGCTCGCTGTAGAGGGTGTGGTACGCTCCACGGCTCTCACGGAGTTCAAGAATCGGATGTATCCACAAACACCGGCGCTGCCGTCTTCGCTGTCTCTCTCTCTCCCTTTGTTCATGGCAAGCAACTGCATAAGCCCGAGCCATCCTGATGTCCAGATCCAAGTTGAAGTGAAAACTCTTCCAGCGCAGATCCATGTTGTCAATATAAAAAGCAAGCAAATGTGAAGAATTAAGCTGAAAACAGGGTCTATGTAACAAATTCCCATAACACACGCCCATTGCTGTCCAATTGGTGGAGTCTGTTGCACTAATTGGTCAATTATTTTTCTTCCTGTGATTGTGACATCATGCGCATAAAAAAAGCAGACACATGGAAAACGCTTGCATACGCATACAAACGCTGCGTTATTTTTCCTTAACGCGCACGATGATGTGAAAAAAAAGCAGCATTTACATACGGGTGTATGCGTTTTTGCCACGCGTTTGATGTGCGCACCAAACGCAGCGCAGAAAAACGCTAGTGTGAGACTAGCCTAATAATAATAATTTTTATTTCTGTAGCGCCAACATGTTCCACAGCACTATACATTTTCGATGGGACTTGTACAGACAATAAAAGATATTACAGAGTAGCAGTAATCGCATAAATCAACAGATACAAAGAGGAGTTAGGACCCTGTTGCTCGCAAGCTTACAATCTATGAGGAAATAGGGGAGACACATAAGGTGGGTGGAAACAATTGCTTGTATTGTACGGTTCAGTCATCAATATAATAAAAAAGGTGTTCAACGCTGCATGAACCGGTCACTATGTGTACAGTTAGTGCAGACACAGAAAGAAAGCTATTACAGGTGCTTCTCACAAAATTAGAATATCATCAGAGTTAATTTATTTCAGTTCTTCAATACAAAAAGTGAAACGCATATTATATAGAATCATTACAGAGTGATCTATTTCACGTGTTTATTTCTGTTAATGTTGATGATTATGGCTTACAGCCAATGAAAACCCAAAAGTCATTATCTCATTAAATTAGAATACTTTATAGCACCAGCTTGAAAAATGATTTTAAAACTTGAAATGTTGGCCTACTGAAATGTATTCTCAGTAAATGCACTCAATACTTGGCCGGGGCTCCTTTTGCATCAATTACTGCATCAATGTGGTGTGGCATGGAGGCGATCAGCCTGTGGCACTGCTGGGGTGTTATGGAAGCCCAGGTTGCTTTGATAGCAGCCTTCAGCTCGTCTGCATTGTTGGGTCTGGTGTCTCTCGTATTCCTCTGACAATACACCATAGATTCTCTGTGGGGTTAAGTTCATGCGAGTTTGCTGCCAATCAAGCACAATGATACTGTTGTTTGTAAGCCAGGTATTGGTACTTTTGGCAGTGTGGACAGGGGCCAAGTCCTGCTGGAGAATGACATTTCCATCTCCACAAAGCTTGTCGGCACAGGGAAGCATGAAGAGCTGTAAAATGTCCTGGTAGACGACTGCGCTGACTTTGGTCTTGATAAAACACAGTGGACCTACACCAGCAGATGACATGGCTCCGCAAACCATCACTGATTGTGAAGACTTCACACTAGACCTCCAGCAGCTTGGATTGTGGCCTCTCCACTCTTCCTCCAGACCCTGGGACCTTGATTTCCAAATGAAATGCAAAATTTACTTTCATCTGAAAACACCTTGGACCACTGAGCAACAGTCCAGTTCTTTTTCTCCTTGGCCAAGGTAAGACGCTTCTGGAGTTGTCTGTTGGTCATGAGTGGCTTGACACAAGGAATGCGACACTTGTAGCCCATTTCCTGGATACCTCTGTGTGTGGTGGCTCTTGAAGCAATTACTCCAGCAGCAGTCCACTCCTTGTGAATCTCCCCCAAATTTTTGAATGGCCTCTTCTTAACAATCCTTTCATGGCTGCGGTTATCCCGGTTGCTTGTGCACCTTTTTTCTACCACACTTTTTCCTTCCACTCAACTTTCCATTAATATGTTTGGATACGACACTCTGTGAACAGCCAGCTTCTTTAGCAATGACCTCTTGTGGCTTACCCTCCTTGTGGAGTGTGTCAATGACTGCCTTCTAGATATCTGTCAAGTCAGCAGTCTTCCCCATGATTGTGGAGCTACTGAAACAGACTAAGGGACATTTTTAAACACTTGGGAAGCCTTTGCAGGTGTTTTTTGTAAATTAATCTAATTTACTGTGATAATGACTTTTGGGTTTCCATTGGCTGTAAGCCATAATCATCAACATTAACAGAAATAAACATGTGAAATAGATCACTCTGTGTGTAATGACTCTATAGAATATGAGATTCCCTTTTTGTATTGAAGAACTGAATAAAAAAAATAACTTTTTGATAATCTAATTTTGTGAGACGCACCTGTAAGTGCATGTGCAATGTGTGAACAGATGATACGAGGATCCTTATTTTAAAGAAAATTTTGTATGGGCAACATAGGGATAGTTAGATAAATATGTTCAGGCAAACGTCCAGTCTAAAGAAATGCTTTTTTAGGCCTTGCTTAACCTGGTGGATATTGGGGATTAATCGAAGTGCCCTGGGTAGTGCATTCCAAAGAATTGGGGCAGCTCGCGAGAAGTCTTGAAGGCAGGAATGGGAGGTTCTTATTATTGAGGATGTAAATGTTAATCTTAGAAAAGTTTTTTATCTGTCTTCATAACTATCCATCCCTATGATGGGTTTCAGCATTGGGAGCTGGGTAAAACTAGGTAATAGCCTAGGGCCTCAATAGCCAAAAGGGCCCCCAGCAGAACCATGCACCACACACTGTAGGTAAAAATCTGGTCCTCAGGGTGAGTATATTTAGCTTGCAACACCAACCGGGTCCCCCTAGTATATTTGGCGGGGGACCAGCCGGGCACTTTCAGCTATATCTGCATTCTGGATTATGATACTATTGAAAGCAGTGATAGAGGAGTGGGCATCAGGTGACGCTCCTTCTCCCATCATTCCTCCTCAACGTGATGTCTTCTCCACGCTGTGTATAGCATGAAGTCTTTGTTTCTAACATTGTCTGTGTGTAAAATGTAGTGTGCATGTATGTTACATACAGTATTATCACACAATGATGTCCAACAGTATTACACCCATTCAATGTTTGCGTTAATGTATCCCTTTAAATACTAAATTATTCTCCAAATTTGTTACCAAAAAGAAATTAATGCACTGATAACCAAAGGTACTTTATAATTAAAAAGTCTTTTTTATTGATTCAACAATATTAAAAAAAAAAAGTATTAAAAGAAAGGTGCTAGGTCTAAAAGGGTCAAAATGACACGCGGTGCCACGTAACATAAGCTATTCAGTGATGATCTGATGTAAATGTTGCTAAAAATTTCTGCGCAGAAACTGACCTGTCATGCTGATTTTAAGGTTATGTTTACTCATTTCGTCTTTGATGCCGATTTTCTGCTTGGATTTCTAAACTGAAATTTACATCGTTTCCACATCCAAATTTCATGCATATTTTTTCCACTAAGGCCAAGTTTACACTTTTCGTATTTTATATAGATTTTGCGTGTGGATTTTTTAATTTCATTTTCAGTCCGTTATTCATTTTAAATCTGTGCAAATTTTCTTTCATGCATTTTTATGTACCTTTTTTTGTTGTTGTGGAAATGCAGCAATTTAGTCATCACTATGAGTGGATAAAGTCTGCACTAAATCTGCATTGAAACGGACACTCTGAGGATTTTCAAAATGCAGCAAAAGCCAATTTCCATGCTGATTCTGCATGAAAAAGAAACTGCAGTATGGTAATGAGATTAAGTTAAGACCCCTCCACTTTGCTGGTAATCCAAAGTGAAGTTATGTAGATTTTACTTGTGTAAAATCCGTACCAAATACGCAATGTGTGAGTCTAGCCTAAAGTCAGCAGCATGTCAATTCTTTTGTCACGCTTGCGCCTTGGCTGAATGGCACGAGCCGGGGGGGTTGTGGCCCCACTGTGCCACAAATCAGACTACCCTGGAAGGGGCGTGACTACGACAGCTACCTCGGTCTTCACTGGAGCCTCTAATGGTGAGGTCAGGCTTGTGCGGCAGGTAGCTGTCGGGTGCCACTCCAGGGTGGTGTCTGGCTGTGGCTGCTGATCCCACTCGGGGACAAGTCACTTGGACAGGTGTGACTAACAGGCAGGCTGAGACACAGGGCAAGCAGGCACGGCTTGGAGACACAGGGCAAGCAGGCACGGCTCGGAAAGGAACAGGTAGGGGCCTGTTCACACAGCAGGGGCAGGTATAGGTTTAGGCAGGAAGAAGTGGAGTATGTTGGAACAGGTTAGGAACTGAGCCGCAGGAGTGCGGCGTAGGCGGAGCCGCAGGAGTGCGGCGTAGGCGGAGCCGCATGAGTGCGGCGTAGGCGAAGCCGCATGAGTGCGGCGTAGGCGGAGCCGCATGAGTGCGGCGTAGGCGGAGCCGCAGGAGTGCGGCGTAGGCGGAGCGGCAAGGGAGCCGGGCAAGCAGAGCGGCAAAGGAGCAGAGCCTCAGATAGGGAGGACACAAGGAAAGACACAGCAGAGAAGGAACCACAGACAAGTAGACTGACAGACAGAGATAAGACTGAGTTCAGACAGAGACACAGGGACAAAGACACAAGGACCAGGGTATTCTGCCTCCTGGCAGGCGGACAGAGAAGTACTAGGCAAGGTACCAAGACACAGGAATATGCAATAAGAGCCTTCAGAGAAGGCAAGACATAGGACAGGGCCTGGCTAGCTCAGCAGCAAGGAGCTAACTGAGTTTAGACATTGCATAGGCAATGTTTCAGTGGGTGTGGCGGAATTACATAGTCAAGGGCTCTAGGTGATTGGTCAGGGACAGATTAGACAGGTGCACCCTGACTGCATAAGAACCAGAGAGGTCTGGCACCGCCCCCCTATACACACAGTCAGGAAACATGGAGAGCAGAAGCACGGAGCACAGGACTGGCAACAGACAGATTTCACAGCATGGCTTGAAGCAGAAAGTAAGTTGGTGTGCGGGGGATGGGAGACCATGCAGTGATGCCAGCAGGGTTGTTACATCTTTGTTTAGAATCAGCACAGATTTCACCTTTTGCGATGGAAAGACTGAATCCTGCATGAAAATCTACAGCAAAATCTGTAAGTATCATCTGTGGATTTTGCTGCCAAAACTGCTGCAGTAAAATCCATAGCAAATGTGTGAATTTACTCTTAGTTTTCTCCTATTTATATGGATTTATATAATGACAATATACTCCAAACACTGTTAGTATCAGTCCCTTGTTGCTTTGGGGTTTCACAAGCTAAATTCCAAATTAACCTACCGGTAGATTTTCAGCGTGTGTGGGAATAAACTGGATCTAATTATCGGGAAAACCCCACAACACTCTCCATATATCAAGAATTCCATACAAGACCTGCTAAAGCAGAAACACTCCACAAAACCCTCCATATATCAGGACCACTACCACCACAAGAGCCGCCGTACACATTGCACACCCCACAAAACCTGCCATATACCAGAAACACTCTACAAGACCTGCCATATACTGGGAATTCCCAGAAGACTTGCCTAATACCATGGTATACCAGGAACAATCGTTTATTGGGAACATTCCACATCACCTGCCACATATGGAGAACACCCCACAAGATGCAGCCTATACCAGACATATCATAAACGACATGTCATATACTTGGAACCCTCAGAAGATTTACTTAATGCACAGCCTGCCGTATATATATTTGCGTATTTCCTGCGCTGCAGCATAATCGCATGGTTACTGTGCACTTAATTCCTTTTGCAGGTTTACTTGCGCTAGGAAAAAAATAAGTCTTTTGAAAATGGCGCCTGGGGCACCTGCGCACTAGCAGCTATCGGTTTGTATATAGATTCAATAGCTCCTGTTGAGCAGGCGTCCTGGGCGCCATTTTCAAAATGACTTTTTTTCCTCCCCTCGCTAACCAGTAACCATGCAATTATGACGACACCTGCCTGCAAAAGCGTTCTTTTTTTTTTTTATATTCAGTATGTGATGGTATTCATTATGCAAACTAGGGGGCAGGTCAGTGTGGGATCAGTGATCTGTCAGCAGTCTGCATTATGAATAGCTAGTCAGAGCACCACATACCCCAGTCCCACCTCAGGACACAAGCATATCATTAACACAGAACTGAAAATAAAGATTAAGAAACAACCACAAGACGGATTTCATCAACCAAGGTATCATTCTATTCAGTATAACAGCGCCGACCTGATACTGTGTGTAGGTTACTGACTGTGCACAATCCTGCTGACAGGTTCCCTTTAAATAAATTTTGACTTTTTAAATACTTTGCATAGGAGCTGGATCTATTTTTATCCTGTTTGTCTATATAGGTGGGAACTGGCTCACTGATCCGGCACCAGTATCCTCAGCTGTAGGATGACCAGCAGCAGCTATATGATGACCAGCAGATATATATATATATATATATATATATATATATATATATATATATAATTTTGTAATCTTTGATGAGAAAGGCTATGTTGATAGGTTTATGTTTAGATGTTATCCAAAAATAGCTTAAAATAGGTGTTTTTACACCCATTCAGTGAATGCTGTCCATCATTTAGTGTGGACAAGTAAAGTATCACTCATAGCTTTGGCTTTAAAATATTAGGAAGTATGACTCACAAGCGTTCTCATTGAGTTAGTGGAGGAAGCAGGACTCACTGGCTTTCTTTATTAGTTAGTGTAGGAGGCAGGCTTGTAGGAGGAGAGGCCTCCGCCGAGTACCCGGGCCGGAACTGAGGGGACCATCTTCCAGGTTCCTGGGGTATCTGTTTCCAGGGAGCAGAGCTAGGTGATAGACTGCTGAGACTGACAGGGCGTTTGGGGGAGGAGTCCAGAGAAGAGGGGCGTAGAGGGCCAGACTGTGTGAGTCAGCAGAACGAGGGAGGAGGTGGAGACTTGGGGAGGGCCAGAGAGCGAGAGCCACGAGCAGCTTCCAGAGAGGAGGACAGCGACAGGAGGGAGACTCTCGGTGGACCGCAGTGAGACGGCGCCGAGCTTACCGACAAAAGATGACTGCTGCCTCACTCCAGCTCTTGGCTGCGGCCTACTCGCAGCCGTCCGCGGCCGACGCCGACTCACCCCAGTTCGCGGCTGCGGCCTCCTCGCTGCTGCCTGCAGCCACCGCCGCTTCACTCCTGACCACGGTGGTGACTCCTCCTTTGCCACCCGCAGCTGCCACCGCCCTGCTCTAGTCCGCGGTAGAGACTGGGCCTGTGCCCGCTGCGGATCCTCCAGTGCGGCCTCAGACTGCGCCTGTGGCCTATCAACCGCCACTTATCACTGCCTCTGCCAGTCCCTGTCAGGGAGTTGCGGCCTCCCCTCTCCCACTCCGAGGCGGTATCCTGCTGCCTCCGCTGGAGGACATCCCGCCAAAGAACTCTTCGCGGGCCTGTTGTGCCCCTACTCCTCCTGGGCATCGGAACGCCTGAAGACTACGCAGATCTTCAGCGGCTGGGCCCAGTGGCTGCGACACCACTGTGGAACAGAACACCGAGGGACGTCAGGACGGATAAGTGATACATAGTGACTAAGGACCCGTAGTCGGCCATTCCGCGGCCATATAGTGACCGGTCTTTGCCGGATTAGTCGTGTTCTCCCAATCCTTGTTTATGTGTATTGGCTCCCTGCGAGGACAACTACTGTTATTCTGTTGGTTGCGTAACAATAGCCCTAACGGCATTTATCTATAAAAGTTAACGTTTAAAGTCATTTCTGTCTCGCGTTTCGTCACTGCATCCTGCATACCTGCTATTACCACAGACTCACAGGCTTTCTCTTTGAGTTAGTGGAGGAAGCAGGATTCACAAACTTTCTCTAAGTTAGTGGAAGAAGTGGGACTCGCAGGCTTTTGTCTATGAGTTAGTGGAAGAAGCAAGACTCAGTGGCTTTTTATATGAGTTAGTGGAGGAAGCAGGACTCACAGGTTTTTATCTATGAGTTAGTGGACGAAGCAGGATTCACAGGCTTTCTCTGAGTTAGTGGAGGAAGCAGGGCTCACAGGCTTTCTCTATGAGTTTGTGGAGGAAGCAGGCCTCACATGCTTTCTCTGTGAGTTACTGGAGGAAGCAGGACTCTCAGGTTTTTATCTATGAGTTATTTGTGAAAGCAAGACTCACAGGCTTTCTCTATTTATTAATGTAAGAAACGAGTCACAGGCATTCTCTTTGAATTAGTGGAGGAAGAAGGACACACACACTTTCTCTATGAGGTAGTGGAGAAGGCAGGACTCTCAGTCTTTCTCTGAATTAGTGATGGAAGCAGTACTCACATCCTTTGTGATTAATTGAGAAAGCAGGAATCACAGGATAGGCTTTCTCTATGAGTTAGTGGAAAACGTAGGACTCATAGGCTTTCTTTATGAGTTAGTGGAAAAGGTAGGACTCATAGGCTTTCTCTACGATTTAATGGAGGAAGCAGGACTCACATTCTTTCTCTAGAAGTTAGAGGAGGCAGGACTCACAGGCTTTCTCTGAATTAGTGGAGGAGGCAGGACTCGCAGGCTTTCTCTATGAGCTGGTGAATAACAGCAGGGCTCACAGGTTTTGTCTGAGTTAGTGGAGAAAGCAGGACTCACAGGCTTTCTCTATGAGTTGGTGGAGGAAGGAGGACTCGCATCCTTTATGAGTAGCCCAGAAAGCAGCATTCACATGCTTTCTCTATGGGTGTGTAGGAAAAACGGACTCAAGGGCCTTCTTTTCATTGTGCAAAACAGGACTCACAAGTTTTCTCTATGGCTGCAAGGAGTGTAAGACTCCAGCCCCTCTCTAAATGTTTTGGGCTTCCTTAAAATCCTATAACTTTATCAATAAAAAAACACTGAATGCCATTATGGGTTAAAAGGGTTTGGCCACAGCTGTTATTCAACAACTGCGCATTACAAACAAGTCATCTCCATCCATGTCCATTTCTTCTTAATTCCAACCATTGTCTTAGGCAGATCTGAAGGCCAACCATTGCTATACAGTGGTCCCTGTAAAATAAACATAATTGCCAATAAACCAAGTAAATGTTTATGCCATTTATTATCATCATTATTATTATTATTATTATTATTATTATTATTTCTTCAAATATTACTAGAACACCAGGAAAGGGTGGGAGGGTGTGCTGGTAAGATGGCCGAAAGGTCAGTTGGCCCCACAGACCTCTCTTTAAATCATGCTCTATTATACACCCAACCACCTAAGGCAGCCCCATAAGTTTTCCCGCATTTTTTGTTAACCCTGATTTGACTCTCTTGAAGTCCTGGGCCCTGTTCTGACTTAATTCAGGCACTGCTAGATTGAGTGTGAAAACTGGACTCAGAAGCTTTCTCAATGAGTTTGGAAGGGTTGCAGAATTCAGGCCTTCTCGAGGTGGGCAGGGATAAAGGACTTACAGGATTTCTCCTTGAGTGAGCATTGAAGGAGGACTAAGGTTAAGATCACACTGGGCGTTTTTGCTGCGTTTTTGTCTGCAGCAAAACCTGAGTGCTTGTCAGGAAAGAAGCTGTGGCCAAAAACGCAGGTTTTGGGTCGTTTTTTTCATGCTTTTTTTTCATTCAGTTCAATTGGTGAAAAACCTCTACAAGAAGTGACATGCTCTTTATCCAAAAAACGCAGCAAAGCACAAAATACTGATGACTAAAAAAACAAGCTGTGTGCATGAGATTTCTGAAATTTCATAAGCTTTGCTGGTACTGTAAAACACAGCTGAAAATTAGTATAAAAAAGCAGCCAAAAACCACAACAAAAATGCCCAGTGTGAACATAGCCTTAGAATTTTTCTGTGATTGCAGAAAAACCTATAAAGAAGAAATGTACGGCATCATAGTCTCTTATTTTTCTATGATTAGACAGAGAACTACAACTCGCAGAGTTTTCTCATGAGTGAGTGGCAGACTTTACCTGAGTGAATGAAGTAGGGCTCACATGCTTTTTCTATTAATTAACGTGTGAAGCAGGACTCTTAGGCTTCATATATGGGTGGGTGGACAGGCAAGACTCACTATGTGTGGCTGTAGAGGCAGGACTCACAGGCTTTCTGTTATTTGATGGCAGAAGCAGAACGCTCAGACTTTCTGAGATTTGATGGCAGAAGTAGGACTCACTTTTTCTGAATATTTGAAAGAAGCAGGACTCATGCTTTTTTATATGATTTGATTAGCGAAACAGGCATTCTATGATTTGATTGCAGAAGCAGGACTTACAGGCTTTCTCTGATTTGATGGCTGAAGCAGTACTCAGGAACTTTCTGAAATTTGATGGCAGAAGTAGGACTCACATGCTTTTTATGTTTTTTCGAAAAAAGCACGACTCCTACTTTATATGATTTGATTATCGAAACAGACATTCTCTGATTTGATTGCAGAAGCAGGACTCCCAGGCTTTATCTAATTTGATTGCAGAAGTAAGGCTCACAGGCATTCTCTGGTTTGACTTCAGAAGTAGTACAAACAGGCATTCTCTGATGTGATTGCAGAAGCAGAACTCACAGGCTTTCTCTGATTTTATTGCAGAAGCAGAACTCATAGACTTTATCTGATTTTATTGCAGAAGTAGTACTCACAGGTTTTCTCTGAGTTGATGGCAGAAGCAGGACTCACAGGCTTTCTTTGCGTATCAGATAAACAGCTTTGTGTTCAACAGTAGTAAACCAAATCCTATAAACCGGAATGCCCTTGAGCTGTCTCTCTATCTTACACTGCCTCATATAGGAGACCCTCAGTTCCCTGATATAGTCTTCTCTGGCAATGTAGATTGTTTGTGCTTGAATTACTGGATTCTGCCCAAATAAATGTCAGCATCTCCGTTTTCAAGCACCAGTAATATATTTTATTCAGACTTTATATTAACATTATTCACATATGGAGAAAATAATGTATAATTCAGGAGTCCGACGCACCAAGGAGCCAGCTGAATCTTTCTCAGATGCCATAGACTTCGAGAAATAGTGCCAGCGGTAACATCATTGCTGGGCTTCATCCAGACCTGCATTAAGCGATTAGTACTAAAAATGTATATCTTAATCATTACGTGTGAGCTGCATTGTGTCTCATTTATCAGGCCCAAAATATATAAATGACTAATTCCAGAGAGATCTATTGCCCCTAAATCTGAGCTAATTTAAGTATTTCTGGCTTAGATTTCCTTTTAAGTCATTTAGAAGATGTTCACCTTCAGCTCAGTTCCAGTTCATTTGCATGTCCCCTTATAATCTACAGAAAATCCTCAGTATATTCTTACTTTTTCTGATGACTCCCAGTTGTGTCTGTAGATAAATACTTTCATGACTGTAAAAGGTCAAAACATTTAGGTGCAATCAAAATTATCCAGCACCCAAAATGTGCAAACTTTCTTTTGTTTGCAATAAATCAATCAAACAAGAATAATATATATACCTCAACACAGCTAATATAACGAGGTTTCTCCAAATTTACCACAAAATACTAACTTTTCTAAGTTCTGCAGTCTCAGGATAATTCACCTCATTCAAGCGTTATTCATACGAGTTTTCTCACAAAAGGCATTACGTTTTCTCTCCAGATATCATGATACTCAATTGAATCCATCATGCCCTCCACATGCTGCAGGTTTTCAGTGCCAGCAAAAGCAAAGTAGCCCCAGAGCATCATCGAGCTACCGCCATACTTCACTGTGGACATAACCAAAACACCGCCAATTTTCACTGTGGGTCATTAAGCCACCGCCATGCTTCACTTTAGACATCACCGTGCCCTCACTATGCTTCACTCTAGACATCACCGAGCACCTGCCATGCTTCACATAGACATCACCTAGCTCCCGCCATGCTTTACCGTATCCCTGCCGTGCTTCACTCTAGACATCACCAAGACACCGCCATGCTTCACTGTAGGCATAACTGAGCCCTCACCATGTTTCATTGTAGGCACCAGCATGCTTCATTGTCGGCATCACTGAACCACCGCCATGCTTCACCGTAGACATCACCAATCCCTCGCCATACTTCACTGTAGGCATCACTGAACCCCCACCATGCTCATTGTAGACATCACCGAGCCTCTGCCATGCATAACTGTAGACATCACTGAGCCCCTCCCCCATGCATCACTGTAGACATCACTGGGCTACCACCATGCTTAGTGTCTGCAAATTGAGATTCTGGTTTGGCTTTTATTCTAAGTCATGTGACAAGGCTCATTAAAGGGTCAATATTGACTTTTAGGATTGCTACTTCCTATAGGTGGCACTAGACTTTTAGTCCTCTTCCTCTCTGAAAAGACAATTGGCATATTTAATTTCACAGAGGAACGTTTCAAGCCTTAAATGTCTCCTCACCTTGGCATGCCAGGCTTGACATGTCACTCTCCGCAAGGAGAAATGTTACCCCTTGGATTCCAGTCACGCAGAACAGAATCTTAAAATTTCTGTGACTTGTATATAAATTTTTGAGCATACTGTAGCCAATTTTCTTGCAATTTTATGTATGAAGATGCAACGTCTTGGAGTTCGGGCATGGAGGCTTTCAGCGTCTTTCATGCGCCTTACTGTGTAAGTTGAAACTTTAGTGGCAGCTAATGTTTCTGCAGGTCTTTTGCAGTCATTCAAGGGTTTTTGACTCCTCAGGAATCTGGTGGAAGCCGGTGACAGATTCCTTTCTGCCATGTCCAGGTAGTGTAGCCTATTTTACAAAGCTATCAATCTTCAGGAGCAGGGGCGGACATACCGCATGTGCAGCCTGTGCCAACACACCGGGGCCCGGAGGTGGAGGGGGGCCCCTACAGGGTGGCCAACAGTGAGGGCGATCTGGAGAAGACAATGATGGAGGTGATGGGGGAGGGTAATGATTAGGGTGGTAGAGAAGGCAGTGGTGGAGAGGGTAATGATGGAGGTGGTGGAGAGGGCAATGATGGAGGTGATGAAGAGGGCAATGATGGAGGTGGTGCGAGGGCAATGATGGAGGTGGTGGAGAGGACAATGATGAGATGCGGGGCGGGAGGACAATGATGAGATGCGGGGGGGGAGGACAATGAGGGATGTGAGGAATTGAGAAGGGAAGAAGGGGGACTTATAAAGAACTTGCAAACAGGAGTGGGATGTTAGATATGGATGTAGAATGAATTGGGTGGTGGAGGAGAGAGCTAAGCCCCTGATATTGTCCTCGTCCACCTCACAATTCATTGTGATGCTATCGGGGACTTAAAATTTATTGGGGAGTGAGAGAGGAGGCAATAAGGTGCATAGGACACTTTATAATAAAATGAAAAGGCAGGAGAAGACGCTGTCATGGACTTGTAATGAATTGGGAGGTGGCGGAGGATGCTCAGTACGTGATAGCGTCTTCTCCCACCCCCAAATTCATTATGATGCTATCAAGGACTTATAATGAATGGAGGGGGGGGACACAGGACAGGGACTAAGGCTGTGTGCACACTTTCAGGATTTGCAGGAGATAATTCTGCTGCATATCCTAATGTGTTGGCATGATGAAAGTTGCTTAAAATACATTTATTTTTTTTCCCACATTTTTGCCATGCTTTTGTTATGTATTTTCCTCCATTAGTACGGGTGAAATACGCTGCAAGAATTGACATTATGCAGATTTTAATCTGCTGAAAATCTGCAAGGAAAGAATAAGCAGCGTGTGCAGGAGACTTCAGGGATCTCATTCACTTCGCTTGTACTGTAAACCTTGCGTACTTTCCGTGTGCACATAGCCTTAAGGTTAATTAGGGAGAATCACAGACTGAATAATTTATATTATTGTGAGTCAGAGACTATAGGTAATGGGGGACACAGTGCTGCTTGGCACTTTATATTTTTAATGGTGGGGTATATATCTGTATTCAGTCGGGGAGACGTGTGTATACAATGTATGTGACCTTGTTATTTTCAGGGCTGCGACGATCATCGTGACAAGACGAGTCGTGGCTGGGAGATGTCTACATGAAGGTCTGACCAGATGGAGAAGAAACAGAAGAAAGTGGCTTTAATTAGACAAGACGTCAGCGATAAGTGCCTGGATATAGATATTATTCTGTATCTGCACTGTGTGATTTGGCGTAATAATGTTATCTGTAAAATCCCTTATTCTACATTCTCACATTTGTGTTAACCCCTTAGCGACAGAGCCAGTTTGCAGCTTAATGACTGGGCCAATTTTTACAATTCTGACCACTGTCTCTTTATGAGGTTATAACTCTGGAACGCTTTAATGGATCCCGCTGATTCAGAGATTGTTTTTTCGTGACATATTGTACTTCATGTTAGTGGTAAAATTTCTTCGATAAGTCTTGTGTTTATTTATGAAAAAAAGCGGAAATATGGCAAAAATTTTGAAAATTTTGCAATTTTAAAACTTAATATTTTTATGCCCTTAAATCAGAGAGATGTGTCACAAAAATGTCTTAATAAATAACATTTCCCACATGTCTACTTTACATCGCCACAATTTTGGAAGCAAAATTTTTTTTTGCTAGGAAGTTATAAGGGTTAAAAGTTGACCAGTGATTTCTCATTTTTACAACAAAATTTACAAAACCATTTTTTTTAGGGACCACATCATATTTAAAGTCATTTTGAGGGGTGTGCATGACAGAAAATGCCCAAAAGTGGCACCATTCTAAAAACTAGACCCCTCAAGGTGCTCAAACCAACATTCAAGAAGTTTATTAACCCTTTAAGTGCTTCACAGGAACTAAAGCAATGTGGAAGGAAAAAATTAACATTTAACTTTTTTTTGCAAAAAATTTAATTCAGAACCATTTTTTTTTTATTTTCACAAGTGTTAAAAGAGAAAATCAACCACAAAATTTGTTGTACAATTTCTCCTGAATACGCCGATACCCCATATGTGGGGGTAAACCACTTTTTCAGCACACGGCAGAGCTCGCAAGGGATGGAGCGCCGTTTGACTTTTTCAATGCAGAATTGGCTGGAATTGAGATCGGATGCCATGTTGCGTTCAGAGAGCCCTTAATGTGCTTAAACAGTGGAAACCTCCAACAAATGACCCCATTTTGGAAACTAGACCCATTAAGGAACTTATCTAGATGTGTGGTGAGCACTTTGAACCTTCAAGTGCTTCTCAGAAGTTTATAACGTAGAGCCGTGAAAATAAAAAATCCATTTTTTTCCCACAAAAATGATCTTTTCGCCCCCAAATTTTTATTTTTACAAGAGTAACAGGAGAAATCATACCCCCACAGTTGTTGTGCGATTTGTCCTGAGTACGCCGATACCCCATATGTGGGGGGGAACCACTGTTTGGGCGCATGGGAGAGCTCCGAAGGGAAGGAGTGCCATTTTGGAATGGTCTTCGGGCGTCATGTTGCGTTTGGAGAGCCCCTGATGGGCCTAAACAGTGGAAACCCCCCACAAGTGACCCCATTTTGGAAATTAGACCCCCTAAGGAACTTATATAGATGTGTGGTGAGCACTTTGAACCCCCAAGCGCTTCACAGAAGTTTATAAACGCAGAGCCGTGAAAATAAAGTCTTTTTTATTTCCACAAAAGTGATTTCTTAGACCCAATTTTTAGACCCCCAAAGTTGGTGAATAGTGGAAACTCCTCAATTCTTGCTCCAACCCTAACCCCAACACACCCCTAACCCTAATCCCAACCCTAATCCCTAATTCTAATCCTAATCCTAGTTCGCCCTAACCCTAGCCCTAACCCTAGTCCAACCCTAACCCTAGCCCAACCCTAACCCTAGCCCTAACCCTAATGGAAAACTGAAAAAAAAATATTTTCTTTATTTCGTTATGTTGGCCTAACTAAGGGGGTGATAAACGGGGGGATTATGTACTATTTTGTTTATTTTGATCACGATGATAGTTTATCATCGAGATCAAAATTAATGAATGGAATCTGCCAGCCGGAGCCTGCAGATTCCCGGCGGGCGCACTGCGCATGCGCCCGCCATTTTCTCCGGATCCAAGATGGCGGCGCCCACCGGAGGACGCCGGCGGGACCACCGGGAGTGGACCCGGGACCTCGGAGAGGTAACGGGGGGGGGGGGATCGGGGACCCTAGTTCTTTCCTCTGATGTGTGATCACATCAGAGGAAAGAAATTTAATGCACAATCTCGGCTTTTTTTTTGCGGTCGCGGTTATAGGGTTAATAACGGCGATCGCAAAAGCGGGGTCGGTAAAAACTGACCGATTCATGTTCTGGGGTCTCGGCTACCCCCGAGACCCCGGAGAAAATCCAACACTGGGGGGCGCTATTCACTTTCTCCACAGCGCCGTGAATTAGCGGCGCTGTGGTTTTAGTACAGTTAAATACCGCCGTTAAAAGGCGTATCGGCGGTCGCTAAGGGGTTAAATGTCCGTGTGCTTCCAGGTTTCTTTATCAGATGGCACATAGGCTCGTAGAGTTTTATAGGCCCACTCACACATCCGTGAAAATCACAGATCTGAGAATGAGATCTGTGAGGGTCAGAGAATGTCCTTTAGGATATGCTCAATACGTCTGTAAAAGCGGGCAGCACACTGACACTGCACACGAATACAGGAATGTAGCCTTATTATGTATAGCACAGTCCCTTAGAATATAGTGTACTCACTTACTATGTATAGCACAGTCCCTTAGTACATAGTGTACTCATGAATAGCAGAATCCCTTAGTATATAGTGTACTAACTTATTATGTATAGCAGAGTCCCTTAGTTTATACTGTACTCACTTATTTATACTGAGTCCCTTAGTATATAGTGTACTCACTTATGTATAACACCGTCCTTAGTCACATAGTTTCCTCTTTTATTATGTATAACACAGTCCCTTATTGCGTACCATCCTCTCTAGTTATCTATGGTGCCGTCCCTTATTATAGATCTTCCTCTGCTGTTACGCACAGTGCTGTCTCTTACATAGTGTAGTGTATTCTTGTCATTTTTGTTATTCACAGCGTCCTCTTTTATTACATGGTCCCATCTCTTGTTAGATATAAAATGACTGCTGATGAAGCGAGTTCATCAGGTCCTCAGTTAGAAAAGAAGCTTTCCCATGCTCCATAAGCCATCATTGCATTATATAACTAACAACATATGACGGTATGTAATAGAGAACAGGGCTCTATATAATCCGATATGTAAGGGACGGAGCTGTACATAGCAAAAGAGGGCACTGCATAATGAGGGACGACAATATACATAATAAAGGAGACTATGCAATTTATATCTGTAGCTTTGACCAAATAAAAGGAGGAGGCCCAGATACATTTCTTGCACAGGGGCCCCAAGCTGTCAGTGTCCGCCCCTGTTCAGGTGCGAAAAGCCACTGGCAAGCAGGAAACTGGGAGGCTGGGGAAAGGTAGAAGCAGGTGGAGTACAAACATTAGGCCATCCCTTTAAAAGCTACCTTTTTTTATAATATTTTCTAGGCTTTGCAAATTATGAATTTTTCTAATATATTTAATTACCTTATTTTGCTTCTTTCTGTCTCAATACACCTTGCTTCAGTGCTGTTTGAATATACACTTCCTGCTACTTTAAAAGCTGCTTTCCACTGCTGCTTATTATAGAACTGTACGCTATGTTAAAGGACTTTTCCTGTCTGTTGCCAATGCCTGTATTCAGACACCAGAATTCCTGCACATTGTTTGATTATAAAGTAAAGTTAATGCTCCTTTAGAAGCTGCTTTCAACTGCTGCTCAAGTGCGCATTAAAGCATAACTACATTATACTAAAGCAAAACAAGGTAATGAAGTTGCCTCTTAAAGGGAACCTGACACCTCATTTTTTGCATATAAGCTGTGGCCACCGCCATTAGGGGCTTATCTACAGCATTCTGGAATGCTATAGATAAGCCCCCGATGTAACCTTAAAGAAAAGAAAAACAAGTTAGATTATACTCACCCGGGGGCGGTCCGGTCCGATTGGCGTCGCAGGTCCGGGTCCGACGCCTCCCATCTTCATGCGATGACGTCCTCTTCTTTGCTTCCTGATGTGGCTCCTGCTCAGGTGTACTGATCTGCCCTGTTGAGGGCAGAGTAAAGTACTGCAATGCTCAGGCATCTCTGACCTTTCCCGGCGCCTGCGCACTGCAGTACTTCGCTCTGCCCTACAGGGCGGCTAACAGTGAGGGAAATCTGGAGAAGGTAATGATGGAGGTGATGGGGGAGAGTAATGATTAGGGTGGTAGAGAAGGCAGTGGTGGAGGGGTGGAGAGGGTAGAGAATTACGCCTGCGCAGGAGACGCGACAGAAGCAAGGAAGAGGACGTCATTGCATGAAGATGGGAGGCGCCGGACCCGGGCAGCACTGGACTGCCCCTGGGTGAGTATAATCTAACTTGTTTTTCTTATTTTTCAGGGTACATCGGGGGCTTCTCCACAGCATTACAGAATGTTGTAGATAAGCACCTAATGGTGGTGGCCGCAGCTTATATGCGAAAAATGAGATGACAGGTTCCCCTTAAAATATTCAGGCCATCTGTCTTGGAGCATCTAGAAATTACACTCAGTATAGGTCCCTTGGCTGCTTTGATATGTTTTCTGGTTATTTTTCAGAAATACATTTTTGCAGTTTTTGTTGCCACTTGCTTTATCTCTGACACTCTGCATTATGAACAAGTAGCCACCAGATGTCACTATTGCACCTTTTCTGCATTCTGTTAGGCGCTAACTATTCAGTGTTCTATTAAACTACACTTCAGTGTGTTCTAGCCTTAAAGGGGTTGCCCGGGATACATTTTGTTATCCATAGTATAGCTGCTGTAGAATATATATAAAACTCATCATTATTCACCCTTACCATTGCCTCTCTGCCACTGCTTTGCTCTTTACAGTAAAGCGCTACAGAATATGCTGGTGCTATATAAATTATTATTATTATTATTACTGACAGGCTGCAGGGTTGACTACAGCACATGCACTGCTGCAGCCAATCACTGGGCTCTGCTGTCATGTATACTTTAGTTCTGACGTCACCACTACATTTAGATTTCTTAAACTGGCCATACACATAAGGTTAGGATCAGCCAGAATGCAGCTAATGAATCGTATATCAGATCATCTGAACAAACCCACCTGTCAGAACACTAAAAAAATTAACAGAATGGGATTGTGTTAAGTAGCAAATGATCAACCATAACTGGCCAGTTATGCCATATGCTGTAAAAAAAGGATTCTAATATTATGTTTTGTTCAAAATTGTCAGTACATTGCAGCTCCAGCAGAATAACATATGGTACCTGATTTTGCCACAATAGGCTGTGACATTTCTATGTACTGTATTCAATGTTACAGGTTGCTGCCGATGTTTCTTTTCAGTTTACCTTTATTATGGGCCAGACATTTTTTTAACCCCTTCACTACTGGAGCTTTTTTTGATTTTTCATTTTCTTTTTTCGCTCCCCTTCTTTCCAGAGCCATAACTTTTTTATCTTTCTGTCTATATGGCCATGTGAGGGCTTATTTTTTGCGGGACGAGTTGTACTTTTAAAAGACACCATTGGTTTTACTATGTTGTGTACTCTAAAACGGGAAAAAAAATCCAAATGCGGTGAAATTGCAAAAAAAGTGCAATCCCACACGTGTTTTTTGCTTGGCATTTTTGCTAGGTTCACTAGATGCTAAATCTTACCTGCCATTATGATTCTCCAGGTCATTACGAGTTCATAGACACCAAACATGTCTATGTCCTCTTTTATCTAAGTGGTGGATAAAAGATTCCAAAGTTTGCTAAAAAAAAAAAAATTGCACAATTTTCCGAGACCCGTAGCGTCTCCATTTTTCGTGATCTGCGGTCAGGTGACAGCTTATTTTTTCCGTGCCGGGCTGACGTTTTTAATGATGCCACTTTCATGCAGATACATTCTTTTGATCGCCCGTTATTGCATTTTAATGCAATGTCGTGGCGACAAAAAAAGCGTAATTCTGGCGGTTTGAATTTTTTTCTCGCTACGCCGTTTAGCGATCGGCTTAATGCTTTTTTTTATTGATAGATCGGGCGATTCTGAACGCGGCGATACCTAATATGTGTATGTGGGATTTTTTTTTTACTGTTTTATTTTGATTGGGGTGAAAGGAGGGTGATTTGAACTTTTAGTTTTTTTTATTTTTAAACATTTTTTTTTTTACTTTTGGCATGCTTCAATAGCCTCCATAGGAGGCTAGAAGCATGCGCAACCTGATCGGCTCTCCTACATATGGGCGATGAGCAGATCGCCCATATGTAGCAGATTTACTCCTGTGCTTTCAGCGCCGACCATCGGGTGGCGCTGAAAGCCATATGCCTGGAACAACCATAGAGGTCTCATAGAGACCTCTGGTTGTCCAGGCAACATGACGCTGACCCCCCGATCACATAACGGGGGTGGGCGATGAGGTCATATTCGGCCCGGCGGCCGGAAATGCTACTTAAATGCCCGTTGTCAGCTTTGACAGCGGGATTCAACTAGTTAATAGGCGCGGGCAGACGGCGATTCCGCTCGCGCCTATTGCGGGCACATGTTAGCTGTTTAACAGCTGACATGTTGCGGC
Source organism: Dendrobates tinctorius (assembly GCF_039654945.1). Taxonomy (NCBI): domain Eukaryota; kingdom Metazoa; phylum Chordata; class Amphibia; order Anura; family Dendrobatidae; genus Dendrobates; species Dendrobates tinctorius. The sequence goes on along the minus strand of NW_027361869.1, from coordinate 2,109,935 downwards.
TTTGACGTGGGCTCACCGGCGGAGCCCACCTCAAAGCGGGGGACCTTACCGATGACGTACTATTACTTCATCGGTAAGGAAGGGGTTTTAAAGAAAATATATAGAAATTTGAGTAGAAGGAATACAGTGCAAATATGGACATATAAACATATGTGCATCCTCTGATGGAGTTGCAGGTCACATACATAAAGTATAAGTTTCACAGTGTCAGGTTCTTCCATAGTTTAAGAATTTAAAGGCTTATTCCCACAATCTCACTATTTTTCACAAAGTGCAGTAAATAACAAACTAGAATTAACAACAAACTTCCCAATTTCCTTGTTCACTACCATCTATAAAATCGATCTTCCAGATAATTGGAAGCAATCGGGAAGCAAAAGAGAAGACTGAGAGGAGACTTAATAGCTGTCTACAAATATCTAAAGGGCTGTCACATTGTAGAAGGATCAACTTTATTCTCATTTGCACAAGGAAAGACTAGAAGCAATGGGATGAAACTGAATGGGAGGAGACACAGATTACCGTATTTTTCGGACTATAAGACGCACCGGACCATAAGACGCACCCCTATTTTCAGAAGTATTTTCAGAAGGAAAATAGGGAAAAAAATAATAATGTGTCAAATGGGGGTCTGTCTTACAGTCCGAATTCAGCTTACCTGGGAAGGGATCCGGCACAGGTGGAGAAGTAGTCACAGGGGTCATTCAGTGGTCCAGGCTCGTGCGGTGGCGGCGGCTCTGTGCTAGGGCAGCTGCACTGGGGCTGGGGCGGGTGGGCTGTGCAGGGGCAGGTGTGGCAGGGGCAGCTGTGCTGGGGCAGGTGGGCAGGGGCAGCTGTGCTGGGGCAGGGGCAGCTGTGCTGGGGCAGGTGGGCAGGGGCAGCTGTGCTGGGGCAAGGGCAGCTGTGCTGGGGCAGCTGTGGCAGGGGCAGCTGTGGCAGGGGCTGCTGTGCTGGGGCATGGGCAGCGGCAGGTGGGCAGGGGCAGCTGTGCTGGGGCAGGGGCAGCTGTGGCAGGGGCAGCTGTGCTGGGGCAGCGGCAGGTGGGCAGGGGCAGCTGTGCTGGGGCAGGTGGGCAGGGGCAGCTGTACTGGGGCAGGGGCAGCTGTGCTGGGGCAGGGGCAGCAGGGGCAGCGGCAGGTGGGCAGGGGCAGCTGTGCTGGGGCAGCTGTGGCAGGGACAGGTGGGCTCTGCGGTGGTGGCAGCGGGCGGCGCTCTGCGGTGCGGTGGTGGCAGCGGGCTGTGCTCCGGTGCAGGGGCGGCGGCTCCGCCGGCGTTTCTTTGCAGCCCGGAGGCCCCCGCACACCCCTTGCTGGGCGCCGCCATGTTGCGGTGGCCTCCGGGAGCATGGACGCGGGCAAGATGGCCGCCGGTCCGGGGACGGCACATGCGCAGCTTCAGATCTCGTGCCGAGATCTTGGGGGGCGAGATTCAAATCTCGGTAACGAGATCTCGTCCCCCGAGATCTCGGCACGAGATCTGAAGTTGCGAATGCGCCGTCCCCGGACCGGCGGCCATCTTGCCCGCGTCCATGCTCCCGGAGGCCACCGCAACATGGCGGCGCCCAGCAAGGGAACTGCGGTGGCCGCCGGGCTGCGAAGAAACGCCGGCGGAGCCGCCGCCCCTGCACCGGAGCACAGCCCGCTGCCACCACCGCACCGCAGAGCGCCGCCCGCTGCCACCACCGCACCACAGAGCCTCGCCCGCTGCCACCAGCGCACCAGGTACCGTGCATTGCGACCATAAGACGCACCCCCCACTTTCCCCCAAAATTTTGGGGGAAAAAAGTGCGTCTTATGGTCCGAAAAATACGGTACATATTAGAAAAAACTTTTTGACAGAGTGATCAATGAGTGGAACAAGCTGCCACGAGAAGTGGTGAGTTCTCCTTCAATGGAAGTCTTCAAACAGAGGCTGGACAGACATCTGACTGGGATGATTTAGCGAATCCTGCTTTGAGCAGGGGGTTGGACCAGATGGCCCAGGAGGTCCCTTCCAACTCTACATTCTATGATTCTATGAATCAAAAAAGTAAGAGAGTTGCATAATGGGCTGAATTTTATACCATTTAACCCCTTTCTGCCATATGACGTACTATCCCGTCCATGTGCCCTGGGACTTAATTCCCAGGGACGGTATAGTATGTCATAGCGATCAGTGGCGCCCACGTGGTGAACCGGTGTACCGGGGGTTAAAGGGAAGCATCGGCAGGGAGGGGGCTCCCTCCGTGCTTCCCTGAGCCCCCCACAGCAGCGCAATGTGCAGCGCTGCTGCGGGGGGCTCTTTCCCTACAGGCCCCCGGATCCAAGATGGCGACGGGGACCTTCGGGGGGCCTGTAGGGAGCTGACTTCCTCAGTGCCTGCAAAGCGCAGGCATGAGGATGTCTGCAGCAGTGCCTGTGATAGATCGCTGATCTATCACAGTGATCTGTGATGTGACAGATCAGCGATCTGTCACAGGACAGTGATGTCCCAACTGGGACAATGTAATAAAGTTATAAAAAGTGTAAAAATATTTTTTTTAAAAATCGCCAAATTAGTAAAAAAAAAAAAAATATTCCCCAATAAATTCATTTTTTGAAAATAAACAAAACAATTAACGTACACATATTTGGTATCGCCGCGTCCGTAATGACCCGCCCTATAAAACTGTCCCATTAGTTAACCCCTTTAGAGAACCCCTATAAAAATAAAAAACGAAGCAAAAAATAATGATTTATTATCATACCACCAAACAAACAGTGCAATAACGCGCGCGATCAAAAAGACGCATATAAATATCCATGGTACCGCTGAAAACGTCAGCTTGTCCTGCAAAAAACGAGCCGCCACACAGCGTCATCCACAAAAAAATAAAAAAGTTATAGCTCGCAGAATAAAGCGATGCAAAAATAATTATTTTTTATATAAAAGTTTTCATTGCATAAAACCGACAAAACATAAAAAAGACCTAAATGAGGTATCGCTGTAACCATACTGACCCGAAGAATAAAACCGCTTTATCAATTTTACCGCACGCGGAACGGTGTAAACGCACCCCCCCAAAAGAAATTCATGAAACGCTGGTTTTTGTTGATTCTGCGTCCCAAAAATCGGAATAAAAAGCGATCAAAAAATGTCACGTGCCCGAAAATGGTACCAATAAAAACGTCAACTTGTCCCGCAAAGAATAAGACCTCACATGACTCGGTGGGTCAAAATACGGAAAAATTATAGCTCTCAATATGTGGTGATTCAAAAACTATTTTTACAATAAAAAGCGTCTTTTAGCGTGCGACAGCTGCCAAACATAAAAACCGCCATAAATAGTAAATCAAACCCCCCGTTATCACCCCCTTAGTTAGGGAAAAATAATAAAATAAAAAAAATGTATTTATTTCCATTTTCCCATTAGGGTTAGGGCTAGGGTTAGGGCTGAGATTAGGGTTAGGGGTGTGTTGGGGTTAGGGTTGGAGTTATAATTGGGGGGTTTCCACTGTTTGGGCACATCAGGGGCTCTCCAAATGCAACATGGCGTCTGATCTCAATTCCAGCCAATTCTGCGTTGAAAAAGTCAAATGGTGCTCCTTCCCTTCCAAGCTCTGCCATGCGCCCAAACAGTGTTTTACCCCCACATATAGGGTATCAGCATACTCAGGACAAATTGCAAAACAACTTTTGGGGTCCAAATTCTCCTGTTACCCTTAGGAAAATTAAAAATTGGGGGCAAAAATATAATTTTTGTGGCAAAAAATGATTTTTTTATTTTCACGCCCGGGCGTTATAAACTTCTGTGAAGCACTTGGGGGTTCAAAGTGCTCACCACACATCTAGATAAGTTCCGTGGGGGGTCTAGTTTCCAAAATGGGGTCAATTGTGGGCAGTTTCAATAGCTTAGGCACATCAGGGGCTCTCCAAACGCACATGACACCCGCAGACCAATCCATCAAAGTCTGCATTCCAAAACGTCACTACTTCCCTTCCGAGCCCCGACGTGTGCCCATACAGTAGTTTTCTCCCACATATGAGGTATCAGGGTACTCAGGACAAATTGGACAACAACTTTTGGGGTCCAATTTCTCCTGTTACCCTTGGGAAAATAAAAAAATTGGAGACTAATTGATCATGTTTGTGGAAAAAATACGATTTTTTTATTTTCATGCCTGGGCATTATAAACTTCTGTGAAGCCCTTGGGGGTTCAAAGTGCTCACCACACATCTAGATAAGTTCCTTAGGGGGTCTAATTTCCAAAATGGGGTCATTTGTGGGGGATTTCCACTGTTTAGGTACATTAGGGGCTCTCCAAAGGCAACATGACACCTGCAGACCATTATATCAAAGTCTGCATTCCAAAACGTCACTACTTCCCTTCCGAGCCCCGACGTGTGCCCATACAGTGGTTTTCTCCTACATATGAGGTATCAGCGTACTCAGGACAAATCGGACAGCAACTTTTGGGGTCCAATTTCTCCTTGTACCCTTGGGAAAATAAAAAAATTGGTGACTAAAAGATCATGTTTGTGGAAAAAATACGATTTTTTTTATTTTCACGCCCGGGCGTTATAAACTTCTGTGAAGCACTGGGGGGTTCAAAGTGCTCACCACACATCTAGATAAGTTCCTTGGGGGGTCTAGTTTCCAAAATGGTGTCATTTGTGGGGGGTTTCTACTGTTTTGGTACATCAGGGGCTCTCCAAACGCGACATGGTGTCCGATATTCCAGCCAAAAACGTCAAATGGCGCTGCTTCCCTTCCGAGCTCTGCCATGCGCCCAAATAGTGGTTTACACCCACATGTGGGGTATCTGCGCACTCAGGACAAATTGCACAATATCTTTTAGGGTCCTGTTACCCTTGGAAAAATAAGAATTGAGGGTGAAAAGATCATTTTTGTGGAAAAAATATGATTTTTAATTGTACGGCTGTATGTTATAAACTTCTGCTCACCATACATCTAGATAAGTTCCTTGGGGGGGTCTAGTTTCCAAAATGGGGTCATTTGTGGGGGTTTCCACTGTTTTGGTACATCAGGGGTTTTCCAATCGCGACATGGCGTCCAATCTGAATTCCAGCCAATTTTGCATTGAAAAAGTCAAACAGCGCTCCTTCCCTTCTGAGGTCTGCCATGCGCCGAAACAGTGGTTCCCCCCACATATCAGGTATCAGCGTACTCTGGACAAATTGCACAATAACTTTTGCAGTCCAATTTCTCCTGTTACCCTTGGTAAAATAAAAAAAATTGAACCTGAAGTATTTTTTTGTGAAAAAAAGTTAAATGTTCATTTTTTTTTTAAATGTTCAAAAAATTCCTGTGACGCACCTAAAGGGTTAATAAACTTCTTGAATGTGGTTTTGAGCACCTTAAGGGGTGCAGTTTTTAACCCTTATAACTTCCTAACAAAAAACAATTTTGGTTCTAAAATTGTGCTGATGTAAAGTAAACATGTGGGAAATGTTATTTATTAAGTTTTTTGTGTGCTGTATCTCTGTGATTTAAGGGCATAAAAATTCAAATTTGGAGAATTGCAAAATTTTCAAAATTTTCGCCAAATTTCCGTTTTTTTCACAAATAAACGCAAGTTATATGAATGAAATTTTACCACTAACATGAAGTACAATATGTCACGAGAAAACAATGTCAGAATCACCGGGATCCATGGAAGCGTTCCAGAGTTATAACCTCATAAAGGGACAGTGGTCAGAATTGTAAAAATTGGCCCGGTCATGAACGTGCAAACCACCCTTGGGGCTTAAGGGGTTAAAGAAGTAAAAGAAAAATTTAATCTAACCTCCCAAGACTTTGTTCTTTTTAATTTTAAAATATAGCATTCGTAAATTTATAAGCAACAAAAATCCGAAGGCAGAAATTAGTGCTATATTATTAGAAAATCCTAATAATAAATTTTTATAGAGCACCAAAAATCTTTATAGTTATTTAAATAAAGATAATACTTTGCATAAAAACTCGTATATGGTAAAGTGGGAATCAGAACTAAATATTTCTATTAACCACGAACAATGGGAAAACGCTATCAGAAACTGATATTCGTCCAACATTTCTATTATCCTTCACGAGTAGTGTTGAGCGATACCGTTCGATACCCAAAAATATCGTATCGGATGGTATCGCCCGATACGAAAAAAATATCGGGTATCGCCGATTCCGATACCGGAAGTCCCATTCAAGTCAATGGGACTTCCGGTATCGGAATTAAAAAAAGGCCTTTATTTCCTTGTTGGCTAATTCTACATAATTCAAAACAAATAAGAATCATGTAGAATGTATTGTGGGAGGTGGAGGAGACATTAAAAGCATAGTGGTTTATTCAAATCACATGGCATAGCATTAATTCCAATTTTTTTTTTCAAGACGTTCGGAGTTAAAAAGATATTGACTATGTTAACTTTTTTATATTTAGTCAGATATGTATGTTTCGCAACTTCCATGCTCTTCACCTTCTTTTGTACTTCTCCCACACTTTCTCCTTCATGATCCGCAGCAGTAGCATTTTTTTCATCAACTTTTTCTTCACCTTATTCATCTTCTTCTTCTTCACCTTCTTCCCATTAATTTTTTTTTTCCATTCTTCATATTCTTCTTATTCAGCTATTATTAATTTTCATATGCTATTTCTTCATCTTCTTCCTATTCTTCTTTTTCTTCATTTTCTTATGGTGACAGGCATTCCTGTAGTACTTATCTATAAAAGTTATAAGATTACACCTTACGTTCTGCATGTCACAAAAGATTTACAACAGGATTTGTCCGTGTTCAGTTTGGCCTGCAGCAGCAGGCATTTTCCAGGGGCACCACGAGGAGGAACGGACTCACCCCCATTTACTGCTTAGTCTTCTTCTGCTTATAATTTTGATTTCTTCTATGCTGATTTTTTGTCTTATGCTTAATGTTCTTCTGCTTTCTGTTCTTCTGCTTTTGCTTCTTCTGCTTCTTGTTCTTCTGTCTTTTGTTCTGTATCTTGGTGGTTGTCTTCATGTTCTTTGTCCTCTTGGTCTTATTATTTAGGGTCATATTTCTGGTCTTCTTTGGTGTGGTCTTCAGGGTCGTCATCATCAGGGTCATCGTCATAGAGATCAATAAGGATTACCAAAGACAATTTCAAAAAGCTTGATCTTGGCAATGTAGCAGAAGGTACAAGAAGGCTGAGAAACTGGCGAGAACCAGCAGACAGTGCTGGCACCCGGATGGGTAGCAGAAGGAACAAGAGCCAATGGCACTACCGAGGACCAACTGACGGTGCTGGACCACGGTTACTAAGCAGAAGGTACCTGTGCTAAAAAGCACTACCAAGGACCAGCTGACGGTGCTGGACCTCGGATACCGAGATGGAGGCACCTAGGCCAAAGGCTGTGGCGAGAACCAGCAGACAGTGCTGGCACCCAGATGGGTAGCAGAAGGAACAAGAGCCAATGGCACTACCGAGGAACAGCTGACGGTGCTGGACCACGGTTACTAGGCAGGAGGTACCTGTGCTAGAAAGCACTACCAAGGACCAGCTGACGGTGCTGGACCTCGGATACCGAGATGGAGGCACCTAGGCCAAAGGCTCTGGCGAGAACCAGCAGACAGTGCTGGAATCCGGGTGGGTAGCAGAAGGTACCCATTGAAAGCAAAGTAGCCAGGCCGCAAGCCGGCCGCAGTTACCGAAACCCACAGTCCTACAGGGGGTCCATGTCCCATTGGCACTACGGATCCAGCCTTCAGTGCCAGTTCCCGCAGCCCACATAGGAGTCACCTAAACTGCAGGCACCGTAGAGTCGGCTAACCCGGCCGCAAGACGACAGGACAACGGATTGGCATAGTGACCTTGACACTACCCGGAAACAGCTGCCGTGCTGGAACCAGGCTGGGCAACAGGGAGTACCCGTGCCATAGACACTGCCGAGCACCAACTGGCGTTGTTGGAACCCAGGGACAATCATGGTGAAGGCCGAGGCCTACTTGGTGGTAGTTTTAGATTGTTTGTAGGCTACAACAGACTGTCAACGTGCTCCAATTAGGCATCTGTCTCCACTCTGTTTCCAGGATTTCACGTGACCACCAACACTGCCAGTTTATGCGTACAGTAGCCGTCTGCCCAATCCACACGTGTTCCTGTGTTACTGGGGTTCTATAATGTCAGCAGATCCCCTGATGTGTGTCTGCCAATGTCTCCTGCTCTGTCCACATTCCCACCACTTGCAGTGGGAAGGTGGACAGCGCAGGAGACAGTGGCGGACACAGATTGGGGGATCAGCTCACATAACAGAACACCAGGAACAAGTGTGGAATGCGTGGACGGCAACTGTGACCAGGAACTGGCGGTGTTGGAGGTCAGGGGAAATACTAGAGACAGAGTGGAGACAGAGGCCAAATCAGAGAAAGTTTAAATCTAAAGTAGTTCCAATTTGGAGTCAGCAGCACTTTGCCCTCCACACAGCAGGGGATCAGCTGACGTTACCGACCCCCACTTTCACATGAACGAGTGTTTTTTTCTGTGTGGACAGCACTTCCGAGCACCAACTAGCGTTATTGGAGCCCAGGGACAATCATGGTGCAGGCCGAGGCCTACTAGGAGCCAGGTGTAAATCGGAGGTATTTTGACTTTGGAGGCAGCAGGATAGTTTGCCGTACACACAGCAGGGGATCAGCAGACGTTACCGAACCCCACTTTCACATGAACAAGTGTGTTTTTCTGTGTGGACAGCACTTCCGAGCACCAACTGGCGTTGTTGGAGCCCAGGGACAATCATGGTTCAGGCCGAGGCCTACTAGGAGCCAGGTGTAAAGCGGAGGTATTTTGACTTTGGAGGGAGCAGGACACTTTGCCCTCCACACAGCAGGGGATCAGCAGACGTTACCGAACCCCACTTTGACATGAACAAGTGTGTTTTTCTGTGTGGACAGCACTTCCGAGCACCAACTGGCGTTTTTGGAGCCCAGGGACAATCAGGGTGCTGGCCGAGGCCTACTTGGTGGCAGTTTTACATTGTTTTTAGGCTACAACAGACTGTCAACGTGCTCCAATTAGGCATCTGTCTCCACTCTGTTTCCAGGATTTCACGTGACCACCAACACCGCCAGTTTATGCGTACAGTAGCGGTCTGCCCAATCCACACGTGTTCCTGTGTTACTGGGGTTTTGTAATGTCAGCAGATCCCCTGATGTGTGTCTGCCACTGTCTCCTGCTCTGTCCACATTCCCACCGCTTGCAGTGGGAAGGTGGACAGCGCAGGAGACAGTGTCGGACACACATTGGGGGATCTGCTCACGTAACAGAACACCATGAACACAGGAACAAGTGTGGAATGCGTGGATGGCAACTGTGAGCAGGAACTGGCGGTGTTGGAGGTCAGGGGAAATACTAGAGACAGAGTGGAGACAGAGGCCAAATCAGAGAATGTTTAAATCTGAAGTAGTTACAATTTGGAGGCAGCAGCAGTTTGCCCTCCACACAGCAGTGGATCAGCTGACGTTACCGAACCCCACTTTCACATGAACGAGTGTTTTTTTCTGTGTGGACAGCACTTCCGAGCACCAACTGGCGTTGTTGGAGCCCAGGGACAATCAGGGTGCAGGCCGAGGCCTACTAGGAGCCAGGTGTAAATCTGAGGTATTTTGACTTTGGAGGGAGCAGGACACTTTGCCCTCCACACAGCAGGGGATCAGCTGACGTTACTGACCCCCACTTTCACATGAACAAGTGTGTTTTTCTGTGTGGACAGCACTTCTGAGCACCAACTGGCGTTGTTGGAGCCCAGGGACAATCAGGGTGCAGGCCGAGGCCTACTAGGAGCCAGGTGTAAATCTGAGGTATTTTGACTTTGGAGGGAGCAGGACACTTTGCCCTCCACACAGCAGGGGATCAGCTGACGTTACCGAACCCCACTTACACATGAGCGAGTGTTTTGTCTGTGCGGACAGCACTTCTGAGCACCAACTGGCGGTGTCGGAGTCCAGGGAAAATCAGGTAGTAGGCCGAGGCCTACTTGGTGGCAGTTTGCGATTGTTTCTAGACTACTACTAACTGTCAACGTACTCCAATTAGGCCTCTGTCTTCACTCTGTTTCGAGTATTTCCGCTGGCTTCCAACCACGCCAGTTGCTGCTCTGAAATGCCGTCTGCACAACCCACACTTGTTCCTGTGTTACTGGGGTTCTGTAACAGCAGCTTCTCCCTAGAGGTGAGTCAGGCAATGTCTCCTGCTCTGTCCACATTTCCACTACAAGTAGTGGGAATGTAGACAAAGCAGGAGACATTGCCGTGTTCAACTCTGGAGATGAGCAGATGTTACAGGACCCAGGTACCACAGGAACAAGTGTGGATTGTGCAGACGGCACTTGAGAGCAGAAACAGGCGGTGTTGTAGGCCGGAGGAAATACTCAAAACAGAGTGGAGACAGAGGGCAAATCAGAGAACATATTAAATCAGAGGTAGTCAGAAGTTGTAGGCAGCAGGAGAGTTTGCCGTACACACAGCAGGGGATCAGCTGACGTTACCGAACCCCACTTACACATGAGCGAGTGTTTTGTCTGTGCGGACAGCACTTCTGAGCAACAACGGGCGTTGCTGTAGCCCAGGAAATAAAGTTCAGGTCATAGAAACATGAACACAACAGGAGACCTGGATCCTGTTGCCAGCCAATTATTTATTCTGGAAGAGGACTGGCAAATTCAGGTGAGATCCAGGCCTTGTTCATTTTCACAAAAGTAAGCCGGTCAACATTATCGGCGGATAGTCGCGTGTGACGGTCTGTTACCACACCACCTGCAGCACTAAAGACACGTTCCGATAATACACTGGCAGCAGGGCAAGCCAGCACCTCCAATGCATACTGGCTAAGCTCTGGCCATGTATCCAGCTTAGAGACCCAATACTTGAACGGGGAAGAGCCGTCTGGGAGAACACTAACAGGGCACGACAAGTAGTCTGTCACCATCTGACGGAAACGTTGCCTCCTGCTGACTGGAGCCGTCTGTGATGGTGTAGCCGTTTGTGGCGGTCCCACAAAACTTTTCCACATTTGGGCCATACTGGCCTTGCCTTGTCCTGCGGCACTGCCTCTGCTACCTGTTTGTGCAGAGCTTCCTCCACTGCCTCTACCCACATGGCTGCTTTGAAAAGCACTACCAGCAACACTTGTGGGGGGAATGGAGAACATGATGGCCTGCACAAGTGTTTCTTGGTACTCCCGCATTTTTCGCTCCCGGTTCAACTGTGGTATGAGGCTTTGTAAGTTGTCCCGGTAGCAAGGATCTAGGAGGGTGTACACCCAATAATCAGCCGTGTGGAGAATGTTGGCGATGCGGCGGTCATTTAACAAGCACTGCAGCATGAAATCAACCATGTGCTGCAGACTGCCAACTGGACTGGAAACGCTGTCCCCAGCTTGAGGCAGCATCTCTGCCTGCTCAGCATCACCCCACCCTTGCTGTACACACTGACTACTAGAGCCTTGTGTACCTCCCTCCTCTGGAGAGATGTGTTCCTCCTCCTCCATTGACTCCTCGTCATCCTCCTCACTAAGTGTCCCCTGCCTGGGCCTTTGTGTGGAAGCACGTTGCGCAGACTTGCCAGAAGCAGATGGCATTTCTGACTGCTCATCCTCGACCTCTTCAAAAACCTCCTCACTTAGTGCTTGTAAGGTTTTTTGAAGCAGACAGATGAGGGGGACAGTCATGCTGATTAGTGCATCATCTGCACTGGCCATCCGCGTGGAGTCATCGAAGGCACGCAAAACTTGGCAGATGTCCCTCATAGTGGCCCACTCAGTGGTGGTGAAGTGTGTCCGGCGCACAGTGCGACTTGTTTGCGCCTGATGCAGCTGGTACTCCATTACTGTTGCCTGCTGCTCACACAACCGCTCCAACATATGTAACGTTGAATTCCACCTGGTGGGGAGGTCACATACGATGCGATGTTCTGGCAGGCGGAATCGGCGTTGCAGAGATGCAATGCGCGATCTTGCCATGCTGGAACGCCGTAAGTGAGCACACTCTAGGCGAACCTTGTACAGCAGTGCATCAAGATCCGGATAGTCCCTCAGAAAGCTCTGCACGACCAAATTGAGCACGTGTGCCAGACATGGTATGTGAGTGAGGTTGCCTAGGCCCAGAGCTGCCACTAGATTTCGGCCATTGTCACTCACTACCAAACCTGGCTGGAGATTCGCTGGCACAAACCACACATCGCTCTCCTGCTTGATGGCATTCCAGAGCTCCTGTGCTGTGTGGCTCCGATTCCCCAAATAAATTAATTTAAGGACAGCCTGTTGACGTTTGGCCACACCTGTGCTCATATCTGGCCTAACAGGCTCACGCAGTGCTGATTCCGAGGAACTAGAGTAGGAGGAGGACTCAATATGTACAGACTGCATTCCTGCAATCCTTGGAGTTGGCAGAATACGTACAGAGCCACTCTCCAGATCTGTACCCGGCTCCACAACATTGACCCAATGGGCAGTGAGGGAAAGGTATCGTCCCTGTCCATGGCTACTGGTCCACGCATCGGTGGTCAGGTGGACCTTGCTACTGACGGCATTTAGTAGCGCATTTTTAATTTTTCCCTCCACATGCTTTTGCAGGGCAGGGACAGCTTGCCTGCTGAAATAAAAGCGGCTGGGCACATTGTATTGTGGAACTGCCAATGACAAAGTTCCGGAATGTGTCAGTCTCCACCAGCCTGAATGACAGCATCTCAAGGGCCAGTAGTTTGGCAATGCCGGCATTCAGAGCCAGTGCTCGGGGATGGTTTGCCGAGTATGGCCGCTTTTTCTCCCATGCCTGTGCTACCGATTGCTGGTGAGTGGCCTGGGAGGGTGCTGATGACTGCGAACGTGGTTCAGTGGGTGGAATTTCACTGGGTCTCTGGACAACAGTGGCAGTGGTTCTTCCATGGCGTTCCAGTGAGGAAGCCGAACCAGCTGTGTGTGAGCTGGAGGAAGAGGCCCCAACACGAGCTGAAGAGGTGGTAGGTGCTGCTGAAGGTTGGCCTACATCTTAAGTGTGTCTGTGTAACTCCTCCTCGTGCTTGGTACGCACATGTTTCCACATATTTGTGGTATTGAGGTTGGTCACATTTTTGCCTCGTTTCACTTTCTGATGACACAGCTTGCATTTGACAAAGCAAATGTCATCTGCAACTGTGTCAAAAAAAGACCACGCACTGCAAGTCCTGGGTGCGCCCGTTTTGTGTTTTGGAAGAGGATTGCTCCTCACGGGTGCCAAAGTGGAGGCTACAGGCAACCAAGTCTGCCCCCGCCCTCTCCCTCCTCTTTTGGCCGTTCGGGGAATCTCTTCCTCAGAGCTGCTCCCACCACCTTCCTGTGGCTGACGCCATGATGGGTCAAGGACCTCATCATCTCCACTCCCCTCTTCAAGCACCGGCTGGTCCTGGGTTGTCTCGCCAGCACCGTACGCACCAGAAATTGGCAACTGAGTCTCATCATCATCTGATGCATACTGAGGTGTGCTGACCATAGGCACTGGCCCACCCGCCTCTTCAGATTCAGAGGGACAAAGCAGTTGCGCATCACTGCATACTCCCTCTTCTTCACGCTCTAGAATGCTGCTTGGCTGGCCACCTCTTTCCAAGCCAACAGATTCTGAGAACAGAAGTAAAGATTGAGATGGCTCCTGTCCAGGGCTCTCGGACTGCCTGGGCAATTTGGCAGGTGGTGAAGAGACAGATGGTTGCTCTTCAGTGCTCTGGCCTTGGGAGGATGCGGAAGTCATTGAAGTGGATGCGTTAGCTGCCATCCATCCAACAATGGCTTCAATTTGTTCGTCACGCAGCAGTGGGGTACGGCGAGGTCCTACAAAGCTGCGCATGAAGGACTGTTGCCTGGTAAAAGTGGGGGATGCCGGGTCACTGGTGGCCGCAGCAGATACCGAATCCCCACGTCCTCTCCCTGCTGAATCCCCCCGTCCTCTCCCTGCTGAAACTCCACGGCCACGACCACGTGCCTTACTCCCTGCCTTCTTCATCTTGGTAGACTGATAAAGATAGGCAGAAAAGTAAAAAAGGGGTGGCTTAGTGTTCTTATTCCTGAACACCTGCTAACCAGTATAAGAAACACTAATTTGGCTAAGAGTGTGTGTACTACACTTTAATATGATCTAATGTGGCCTAGACAACTGTAAAGTGGAGTGTTTGGTGAACTTTATTTCCTTTTTTTTTTTGGGTGGGGGGAAAGGAAAGGATGTGACCAAAGTTTGAAAGCTATAGTATCACAAACTTTTTGGAGCGATTACAGTGCAGGAAGCTAACCTACAATGCAATTGATGAGGCTCCAAAAAATAGGGTGATACTAGCCTGGCTGGCCCTGAAGGGCACAAGCCAGCAAAAAGGCTCCTCTATCTAATCCTATATAGTGTTTGCAACCAACCAATGACAATGGATGCGGTTGGAAGCACACTAATATAGGAGCAAAAATCTGGCTAAATTTGCTGCAAAAAAAGGACTATGTATGAGGCAGTGACGCACGCTGAGCGGACTACAGCTAGCGGTGGCTGTAGAACACACTGCAACGTGAGCTGCACTCACACACAGAGAGACCTATCAGACAGCCAAAAACAGTGCAGAGAAATGGGCTATAGCACTGAAAGGCTGCTGAAAGGCTCCGCTGTCCACTCCTTTAGTGTTTGCAACCAACGTATATGGATACGTATGGAAGCACACTATACAGGAGAAAAAAAAGCAGCAATAAAAGAAAAATGTGTATGAGGCAGAGACACACGCTGGCCGGCCTACAAGCAGACGTGCCTGCAGGACACACTACACAGCGTGGGTCTGCACTCACACAGCCCTTGCAGACAGCTGTGAAAACAGCGCTGCTAGGGAAAAGCAAGCTACAGTGGTGGTTTATGTAGCCTGGATAAAGCACAATATTGTTTTTAGAATCGCTATTTCTAACTGTCCCTCACAGTCTTCAACAGCAGCCTGTCCAGCCTGTCAGCAGAGTGACCAGAAATGGCGGCTGCAGCGCTTTTTATAGTGCATCATGACATCATTTCAGCAGCCAATCACAGCCATGCCAGTAGTTAACATGCCTACATGCCTAACAGGATATGCCCACACTTCTGAGGATCCCCATTGGCTGAATCAAATCGAGCGGGCTCCTAGCATTATGGGAACTTCCGATTCCGGTATTCGATATGAAAAAAGTATCGGAACTAAGTATCGGAATTCCGATACAGCTAATATCGGCCGATACCCGATACTTGCGGTATCGGAATGCTCAACACTATTCACGAGACTTACTATAAAACCCTCGTTAGATGGTATTACACCCCTTCTCGCCTAGCTCATGTTGACCAAAAGAACTCACGCTTATGCTGGAGGAATTGCGGACTACAAGGTAATCTCCATATTTTTTGGAGTTGCCCTAAAGTTAAAAGCCTGTGGAAACAGGTATCGATATATGTTGACTCCCTTCTCAAGAGGCATTACCCGCTAACTCCAAAGGCCGCTCTTCTCTCTATTGACCTTGTAATACATATTTTCCTGGTGGTTAGGAATTCCCTGGCATTGTACTGGAAAAGAGTGGATGTGCCAAAGTTTTCAGATATTTTGGAGAAAATCTCTTCACACTACTCTTTGGAACTACCCTTCGCTATTATTAATAATAACTTAAAGAAACACGCAAAGAAATGGGGCAAATGGAAATCAATTCCTTTTACAGCTTAAACCAAAGATATACTTTTTTGTTCAAATAATAAACGACACCTGCGCTACGGTACGGCTGATGGAATACTCCCACAGATCTGGTCAACACACAACCCCCTTTTTTTTAATATACTATACTGGTCATTAAGTACCTACAGTTGTTTTTTATGATATAAACTTAAGTTAGATACAGTTTATACAGTTTACATTTGCATTAATTTCATATGGAAATGTATATTTGGCGTTTTCTAGTTTTTATTGTCACCCCATTTCCCTTCCCTTTCAACCCCCTCTCCTAATTGTACCCCCCTCCCCCTTTTCCTAAAACCTTACATTTCCCTCCTCACTCCTCCCCTTATTAAAACTTCAAAATCAATAAAAACAGTTAAATACAAAGTGCAGTAAATGAAAACTTATTATTAATATACAGAGCAAGCCAAGCATAACGTTTCTTTCTTGTACCTTTGTGTCTTTTTTCATCTCTGTCTGCCCCTTCTGTGCATCCAGCTTCACAGAGCTGAATAGATTGTCCTATTCTTACGCTACAGAAACAATATTTCCCAGAGGCACCCTGTTTCTCCTCAGTGCTGCAGGCCCCTCTCTACCCGTGTGCCCTACTTCTCTGAATTGAGCTGTGCTAGAAGCTACTGACTGATGAGTGTGCAAAAAAGCAGAGCTCTGCTATACTCTGCTCAGGTGTGCTGCATCAACCACACATATTTGGCACAACATCAAGAATACACTCTATTCTGTACATAACTATGCCTAAAGGAGTTTATTTTCTGCCATCTACATCAGTATAAAGCCGCCTGTGTGGTTTTACATCATTAATCTATTATCAGGTTTCCAGCAGAGATCAGCAGTCCTGCACTCTGCTCCTCTCTGTTGTCACAACGGAGCTCGTAATGACTAGACACAACAGAATTGAGGCATGCTGGGTTGGGGTTAACGATGTAAAAACACATGCTGCTATGTTGGTGTACATGGCAGTAGATAAAATCAGGTGGACAGGTAAGTGTACAGGACTAGAGAGTGTATTGTCAGTGGTGGACACAGAGCCGAGCTGTGCTGAAAGCCATCTGAGAGGGACTGCACTTAATGCGTATGCTCCGCCAGGAGCACAGGAAAAGGACGGGTCTAATGACAACTGAGTGGTCTGAATAGTACCTGGAGGGGCAACGTTAGGGGGATTTGATGTGTTAAAAACAGGACAGATTTAACAATCAGCTATATTGGCACAAATGAATACATATTTACAGTTGTGCTTAAAAGTTTACATACCCCGGCATAATTTTTGATTTCTTGACCTTTTTTCAGAGATTATAAATGATAACACCAAAACTTTTTCTCCACTCATGATTAATGGTTGGGTGAAGCCATTTATTGTCAAACTACTGTGTTTTCTCTTTTCAAATCATAATGACAACTCAAAACATCCAAATGACCCTGGTCAAAAGTTTACATACCTCATTTCTTAATACTGTGTATTGCCCTCTCCAACATCAATGACAGCTTGAAGTCTTTTGTGGTAGTTGTGGATGAGGTTCTTTATTTTCTCATATGGCAAATCTGCCCTCTCTTCTTGACAAAAAGCCTCCAGTTCCTGTTAACTCCTGGGCTGTCTAGCATGAACTGTGTGCTTGAGATTTCCCCAGAGTGGCTCAATGATATTAAAGTCTGGAGACTGAGATGGCCACTCCAGAACCTTCCGTTTGTTCTGCTGTAGCCAATGACAGGTCGACTTGGCCTTGTGTGTTGGATCGTTGTCATGTTGGAATGTCCAAGTACGTCCCATGTGCAACGTCCGATCTGTTGATTGCAAAATTTCCTCCAGTACGTGCTGCATTCATCTTTCCTTCAACTTTGACCAAGTTTCCTGTGCCTTTGTAGCTCACACATCTCCAAAACATCAGCGATCCACTTCGGTGTTTTACAGTAGGAATGGTGTTCTTTTCCATCATAGCCCGTGTTTACCTCTCTCCAAATGCAATGTTTATGGTTGTGGCCAAAAAGTTCGATTTTGGTCTCATCACTCCAAATGACCTTGTTCCAGAAGTTTTGAGGCTTGTCTCTGTGCTGTTTTGCATATTGTTGGCGAGATACTTCAGAGAGTCCAGTATTTCAGCTGATGATGTTTTTGTTTTTTTGTTTGCATCCTGAACAATTTTCCTGGCGTTTGTCGACAAAATTTTTGTTGGTCTACCTGCCCGTGGTTTTGTTTTTACAGAGCCCCTGATTTTCCAATCACAGTTTGAACGCTGCTGCCTGGCATTATCAATTCCTTGGATATCTTTTTGTATCGCTTTCCTGTTTTATACAGTTCAACTACCTTTTCCTGTAGATCCGTTGACAATTCTTTTGCTTTCACCATGACTCACAATCCAGAAACGTCAGTGGCTGGATGAAAGATGCAAGAGTCTGTCTGGATCCCAGAAACTCACTCGGCTTTTATGCACACACACTGATTACAAACAAACTGGTCACAGGTGATGATGTTACCTTTAGTAGCCATTCAAACCCATTTGTGTCAACTTCTGTGCATGTTATCAGGCCAAAATCACCAGGGAACGTGAACTTTTGATCAGGGTCATTTGGATGTTTAGTGTTGTCATGATTTAAAAAGAAAAAACACAGTAGTTTGACAATAAATGGCTTCACCCAACCACTACCCAGAAGTGGAGAAAAAGTTTTGGTGTTATCATTCATATTCTCTGAAAAAAGGCCAAGAAAGCAAAAATTCTCTCGGGTTATGTAAACTTTAAAGCACAACTCCAAAGACATACTGATAGGGAATTTAGATTGTGAGCCCCATTGGGGACAGTGCCAATAATGTCTGTAAAGCGCTGTGGAATTAATGGCACTATATAAATGAGTAAAATAAATAACTGTTTGTACATTAGAACAGCACATTGTGATTTTGGGAATAGCACACTAATTTAGCTTCCAGCAGGGGGCATCCGAGCACCCCTCTCTGAGATGTAGTACAGAATCAAGACTTTAAAATGGGATCTTACATAAATAAGTCATAGCACTATTTGGACTCTTACTTCAATACATTAATTACAATTAATTTCTCACCTCATAATAGGAACCCGGGGCTAATTGGAGCGAAGGGTGTCTCATTATATACCGGTACATATCAGTATTCATGTATAAATGTATCACATCCCCAAATGCTGTTCACCTGCAGATATACATCAAATAGTAAAACTGGAGAGGCAAAAAAAAGCACAAATCGGGTCTTATTTTATACCACTTGGTTATCATATATTATAGGCATGCTCACCTGATAGGGCCTGACAGTCACAATTCATGCGTCACCTTTGTGTATCATTGTACCTTGGGCAGCGCGGACTCTAATCCACCGTATTCCTCATTTATTGAACCTGCGGATATAGGTTTTACAGTCACGGCTATGTGCGCAGTAAGCATCCCACCCCCCGACACTTTGATTGACAGCTCGGTCTGCAGTGCATTTGTGCAGAGCAAACTGTCAATTAGAGTGCCGGGGCTTAGCCCTCTTTCAGTATAGCAGCATTGTAACACTATTAACCTGCAGAGTAACCCTATATCCGCAGATTAATAGTGTTTTGGGACATAAAAGGTCCTTTAAAATGCAAATTGGGTTCTGATCCATGCCCATGGGTTAGTTTAGTAAAATACTTTGCTTCTATGGTTTATTCTTTGTAGGCATCCGACTGGAAAGGACAAGAGAGAAGCGCATTGTTCGGAATATGCTGAGGATATCAGTCATCATTACTGAGCACACTCTCAGACATTCTGATTGACTAAAATACTCGTCCTCATGTTGTCCGTCTCTCCTGCCCTTTTCAGTTGGACACCAGCAAAATATGCAGCTCTAACAAGAATGGCGCTTTGTATTGAAGTTTTCCCCATTTTCAAAGTAGTCCATTGTAAATTTATTCAATTATACTTTACATATATAATCTCTTGATAATTTCTCCATCACTGGGACACCCACAGATCACTAGAATGGGGGTCTGGAGGCTCCGGCCTTACTCACTATGGTCGAATGGATCAGCATGGTCACTGCATCCTCTCCATTCCAAGTCTGTGGGTCTGATGGAGGAGGCATCTGTTGGTTTTTCAGCTGTACACAATGAATGGAGCAGCAGTGCATATGGGGTCCTAGGGATCAGATAGTTACCATTTTTTGTGGCTAAGTGTTAAATATCATTGGAGGCAAAAGCTATAAGGGACAAATTCACTTCATCTGTATTTCCAGCAGTTTGCGTGCAAAACAAAGTGCACAAACAGTCTCACATATTATATGGACACAAGTATTAGGACACACGTACTAACCGGATAACTTTCGGCCAGTTGCACCCATGTATAACCTCCAGACCCTCGCCGCCCCCCGTGTATAACTTCCGGACCCTCGCCCCCAGTGTACAACATAACATCTGTCTTCATTTCCCCCGGTGTATAACATCCGGACCCTCACCCCCAGTGTATACCATAACATCCGGCCCCATTGCCCCCGGTGTATAACATCGGGTCCCATTGCCCCCGTTTTACGACATCCGGGTCATCGCCGTGCCATCTGCCTTTATTAATGTGTTCCAGAGACACTGGTAGTAAAGACCTCACCAATACCAGAACAGTCCGGTAATAGGAGCCACCAGGGTAACAAGTCCATTCATGACATTTCTTCCTCCTAAATCTTCCCCCATCACCTGTGAGTGATATTATTGAGAAGTGGAAGGAAGCGCAGCAATTCGGCTACAAAGTGAAGACCCCGTAACATTATTGAGCGGGGGACCGAATGCTGAAGAGCAAAGGGCAGAAAAGTCACCACCTGTCTGCTGACCACATAACTGTAGAGTCCACACCTCCTCGGGTATTAACATTAGCACAAACACTGCGCCCCCACCGTGAGCTGCATGCTGTCGTACATCACCAAGCTCAATGCCGAGCGTCGGATGGAGTGGTGTACAGCCGCCACCACTGGACTTCAGAGCAGGGGAAACTTAATGTTGATGGATGAGTCTGAGTTTGAGCTGTTATGTCTGCAAGGGGAGAAACAACTCTATATGAATGTCTATGATGCAGAATGGGAGGTCATAAATGTTCCTGTAGGGGTAATTTGGAGGGGGGCACTTACTTTTCTGCCATTATTGTTCATGCCTATGAGGCTGCTTATTTGGGATTTGTTGTCATGTCTTGGTGCAGATACCACCGGACATCTTTACAGGTCTTGTGGAGTCTATGCCTATACAGCTCCTGGCTGCATAGGGGAACTGCGCAACCTTAGGCCTGTGATCTGTATGTTACGGCGGATCGATGTACATTTTGACAGTTTTTCATTCCGTTTTTGCAGACTTCCAGTAACGCTTGTATATAAGTGGTTGATGTGTCCTCTGGGTTAGGAAGCCGGAGCTGCAGCGTTTACTTCAGCTGTAACATATTTTTCTTAGCTCATTCTGTACTTCTTCCTTGTCTTCTTTAAAAGAAACAGCCCAGATCTTGGCAGTCCTTCATTTTGGCAGCCGGCCCAGACGTCAATCCTGTCTTACTTTAAGTTTGGCACTGATCTCCCATTCTATTTATGCAACTGTGCAGGTCTGCCACCTGAAGTGGAGATCGGAGTGGCTGTCCCATTGAAACAATCTAGTAAAAACCTAAAAAATTCTCTTTACACAGCTATCCTCAGCAGTGGAAAGGGCAGGATCGGAGAATAGTGTTCAGGGCACAGTGCACTGCACTGACCTCCAACTTGTACTTCTCCAGCTGTTGTAGAACTACAACTTTCAGCATGCACGGACAGCTGAAGAGCCACCGGATGAAAACCACTAATGGGAGAACCTCTACCAGTGCTCCCATGTTATACCGTATGTTAATGAGCCTGGCTGTGATGTAATAGGATGGTTAATCCTACAACTCATTTACCGTAAAACTTAAAGGGGGTTGTCCAGGAAAATAAAACTTTGTGAAAATTAACGAACTTAGTCATACTATTAGCACCAAACAGGTAGGCCGCCCCGTAGTCTGCGCCGAGAATGGAACCGGTGATGTGACTGTTCCACCACTGCGGCCTGTGATTGGCTCCAGCGGTCAGGTGACCTTGACTACCACTTCCTGTCTTTGAGCAGACCACAGAGTGGACTTTGCTGCATCCTGGTGAGCGCTGATATTTTTTTACATATTCCTTCTCCTGGGCAAAGTTTTATATTGCCTGGACAGCCCATTTAACTATTTAAGTGAGGCACATAGTTAAATATAAGGTCTGTCAACAGCAGCTTGTCACTAGAAGATCGAGAAAGTAGAGTTGAGCAAAATGCCTTGCACAGTCCTGGTCCAGTGGTCATGTTAATAGTCCAAGACCTCCAGATCAGAACCCTGCAAACCTCCTCCAACCTGTTGGCACACTCGGCTCCTCTTTTGACTACATGGTCGAGTGCGACGTCCTGCCGAAATGATGACGTCGCACTCGACCTACTAATCAGTTGAAGCACTGAAGATTCTAACAGAAATGTACTGGTTTGCAACGTCACCTCTGGACCAGGTCAACTTACAGTTAGAAAATGTAAAATATAAATATTTTATATTTGGTAACTGTATAGGAAATGTTAATTAAATGAGGAGTGTCACAAGTGAGGAGGTAGGATAGGTTGTGTAGGGTAATAGTGATGGTCTCTGCTCTAGTGCCACCACATGATGCTTCTATGAGGCATTAAGGAAAAAAAACACCTCCATAATACAGCGTGCAGTTAAAATGCCACAATGCTACAAAAATAAATGTATGGGCCTTTGTACAAAATCAGAAGCATGCATCGGAGGTAAGGTATCAGCACGTACATTTCCAAGGATGGATATATGTAGTGAGTAAAAAGATTGGGTTGCTGGAAAAAAGACCACTGGGATAGTTATAGACTCAAACGTCCAGTACTTACAGGAAATATTTTCAGCAATCTCCTTATCATCAGAGGCAGTATTACAGGGATAGGTATTCTTTATTGGGCTGCTGGAAAAAAAAGCCAAGCATAGCTCTCGGCTGCCACATAGGCAATGAATGGAGGGCAGGTGATGGTGAAATTGCAAAAAAAAAATAAAATAATCTGATTTTTGTGTGTTTCTGCCACATTCACTGTATGGTAAAAGTTACCTGGCAACATGGTTCTCCAGGTCAGTATGATATCGGCGATTCCAAACTTGTCCATTTTTTTAAATTTATTATTATTTTAGTGGTGAAAAAAAATCTGAAATTTGTAAAGAAAAAAAAAAACAATAATGTGTTTGTCGTTATTTTCTGAGACCCATAACTTTTCAATTTTTATGTCCACAGAGTTAGGTGACGGCTTGTCTTCTGCGCTCCCGAGCTGTGGTTTTTATTGATACCATTTTGAGGTACATATCAGATCTTAATCACTTTTTTATTGTATTACTAGCGGAAGTGCTCCAAAAAAAAAAAAGTCAATTTGGGATTTTCAAATTTTTTTTTTTTATTGTACAGTTTAAATAATTTGAGATTTTGACAGATCGAACTTTTTGGGCAAATGTTTTTTTTTTTTGTTTTTTTTTTCATTTTTACATTTCCTAATTTTCAACGGGGGAGAAGTGGGGTGTTTGTATTTGTTGAAAAGATATAGGAGGCTAACACATGGAAATTTCTCAGAGTACGCGCCCCCTTGGGCATGATCCTACCAGCATGCTTAAGTCAGATCCAATGACACCACTGAGGGATCAGGTGGCAGACACCCGAAATTCCACCAGTGAAAGCTGCCACACATAAAACCTTCAGATTATTCCACTATACTTCCAGAATGCATGGAATGAAAGCCGGCCAGAAGTCAGCTCCGTGCAAGGAATAGTCTTACTATTATTGGGTCATATTACAGGACGCTAATCCCTGTCTGTCACTTTGTTTGAAAGGTGCAGTCTGCCTATCAGATATGGATGGACGCCGTCATGCCAATGGTTTTGTCAGTCTCAGCAGTGCTTCGTCTTCGGGGTTATATAAGATTTGCTTACGTCAGGTTGTTTCGAAGCCAACGTCTGTGCAGCGGAGCAGATGATAATTATTTCTAGAATTGTGCACTAAATTGACTCGTTGGGTTGTAAAAATCTGGACAAGTAAAAATCTAAGCCAACCAGAATCACTCAAAGGGGGATGTTCCACCAATATATATTATATTCATTGTTAAGGTCATAAAAAGTTGAATATTTTTCATTTATATGCTGATAAAAATAATCCAGTAAAAAGTCATTAGATTTACCGTACATATATACTATGGTGCCACCTGGTGTTCAAAGTTTCCAACAACATGCACATCCAACCCAATGAGCTGCATTTGGTAGTCACACATGCTCAGTTTCACCGTTGCCAGGTCTCTTCATAGTGATCCTCTGTTCACTGCCGCCAGTAGAAAGCTTTCTACCTTTTATGCCAGGACAGGAACAAGGTAGTGTAGCAGTATAAGGGCCTATATTGCCAGTTGTCAGAGGCGGAAGGAGACTGATTATATCCAGTTCCTAGGCTGGCAAAACAGACTAGCAGCACCAGGGGTGAAAACTCTGGGGTAAACCTGATTCACTGTGCCACACTCCACACCTTCAGTCCCTGCCTATGGTATGGCATAGTAGTATATCAGTGACTTTCCCTGCTGCCAGGTCTCTGTGATGTTTTTTTTTTTTTTCAAAAAGTAGGGCAATCACTAGAAGTAGTTTTCTGGTCTGCTTGCCAGAACAAAAAGCAAAGTCTCTGTTGTAGCTTTGCAGTATAACCAAGAAGACTCCTTCTGCTAGGAGAGTAAGAGACTATATTGTCAGCTGCCAGAGGGGGAAGGAGACTGATTTTGTTCAGAAGCCACCAGGAGGAAAGATCTAAGGCAAACCAAATTGCCTGTAATACTCTACTCCTTTAGTCCTTGCATTCGGTATGGAATAGTACGGTATATCCGTTTTAATGATCGTAAGATGCCCCCCACAGTGCTTCCTTGGGTAACATCCCTTCATAATCAGACTGATGTTTCACAGTTTTCACATCACCCTTTTCATATCAGCATTTCCTTTTTTTCCTATATCACTGTTGTCTAACCTGGTTACATATGAAATAAACCATGCGAGGTGATATCAGGATAACCCTCATGAAATAATGCAGCACTACAGATGCTGACACCTGGGGGATTGCAGCACTACAGATGCTGACATCGGGGGAATTGCAGCCCTACAATATTTTTTATACTGTCTATGTGACAAGGATTGGGCGCAGATGATGTTTTTATATAAAAATAATTCTCATCTCTGCTTTCTTTTTATGATTCTGGGGCAATTTGGTAGAATAATTAATTTTGTAAACTTTTGCGCAAATTTATGATAGGTCATTTAAGGACATTACATATTTGAGGTTGTTTGAGATTATGGAGTCTAACGATTGGTTGTGTCTGGTGTTGCAGATGGGTCTCCGCTGCAATACCAGACATAATCTATGGAAAAAGTGGTGCTAGTTCTTGAAAAAAAAACCAAAAAAACAGACTTTTTCAAATATACACAACCCCTCTAACCAGGGCTGTGGAGTCGGTAAGCCAAACCTGCGACTCCGACTCCTCAATTTCCCGTCCTCCGACTCCAACATATATTGCTTATATTTAAGTGAAAAATTTATTTTAGTACAATGTGAACATCAGACATTTAATCATTTTTATGATACAATAATCAAGATATTTAGATAGAACATAATATATATTTATTGGAATACAACTTTAGAACACAAAAAACTGTAATAAATTGTAAATATGTAATACACTATGTAATATCGATTATATATATATATATATATATATATATATATATATATATATACAGTATATATATATATATATATATATATATATATATAACACTATGTAATAAACTATGTAAGTGGCAAAAAACCGTTTTCAACAAAAACATACTAAATAACATTTGTGCAGTCTATGAATTTGTTCTAAGAAATAGAATTGCCTCCATCAGATCCTCCGTCATAGATGACCTCAAATCTGACCTAATAATTTTAAGGCCAGAGAACAACCTCTCTACACTAACTTGGGTTGGAGGCAAAGCCGTAACCACATGGGCAACATCTCTAACAATTTCCGGGTATAAAGGAATTGCCTCATGCACAGTCAGTTTTGATGAACGGTTGAATTTTTCTTTGAGAGCAAGTGAAACATGTTGCTGAAATATGGTCAATCTGCTTGCTATAGGAGACGGAGTGAAATCTTTTTCCTTGCAGCAACGCTTTGCCTGCTCCATATCATCCAAATACTTGTCAAAGTCAAACTCCTCATCTGATGAGGATGAAGATATGGCAGCAGTAGCACTGTCAGGACCCAAGTCCTCTTGCGCCTGGCAGTCCTCCTGTAGGCCACTCATCCTAACTGCTACCTCAGTCAGAGCTTCTTTTCCTTTAGTAAGCTGTTGATCATCCAGACATATACGATGACTTGGGTCCACATAAACAGCTGCCAGAAAATTTTTATTTACCAATAGCTGTGTCTCTCTCCGTTTTATTGAAGCAGAAATGCCATCTGCGATTAAATCTTCTCTTTGAGACAGGCAAAATAGCAAGTTCTTCCACTCCCTTATAAAAATGCCAGGAGTTAAATCCTCAGCTTGTAATTTTTTAGTCATGGTAAATAGGTGATTAAGCAATTCCTTCAATTCAGCCACCTGTGTCCATTGACCTTCATTTAGGGTTACCTGAGGGTTCACCATATCTATAAGAAACGGTTTTAGCCAGGATCAAAACTGGGGGGGGCAGAACCTCATACTGTTCCGCAGAATCTCATACTGCACACCTCAGCTGCTGCATAACCTTATACTGCACACCCCTACACTTGAAAATAAAGCCTGCACCTTAAGATGTGGTGAATGCAGTCTATTTATTCCAACTATCAATTAATGTTGATGTGTTACTGAAGACGAGCAATGCCTGTCCTGGGCGTCCTTTTGGGCAGCTATGAGGTGTACCTGACTGGTGCTAAAAAAAAAGGAGTGTTAGTCTGTGTGCTACCCGGCTTTCATTCTTTTTGGTACAGATAAGATATGGATAGACAGATATGGATATATAGATAGAGCAGATTTCTAATCTGCTTTTGCTATTGAAAACATTATCTATGAGCTCAAAAACCTTTCAGGTGATGCGGTTTTTTAAAAAGTTGATCTGCTTTTGCAGCTGAAAAACGTATCCTCAAAAAACGCAGCAAAAACGCTGTGTGTGAATGTAGCCTTAGATTAGGAATAGAACAGTCATTTATAGGACATTTCATAACTTTCCCAAATTCCTATGAAAAAAATATTCAGCACATTCTGCATTGATCTACTGTACCCAATTTATTATATATTTTAGGAGTCGGGGAGTCGGTTCATTTTATACCGACTCCGACTCAACCAAAATGAGCTCCGACTCCACGACTCCGACTCCACAGCCCTGCCTCTAACAAATAGATGCTCAATGGAAATTTGCAAAAACAGGGCAAAAGCATCCAATGGCCAGTAAATTAGGAAAACAGTAATTTGTCATATTTGGTCATTTTTTTTAGGATAATGGACATGTTTACTGTTGACTTCCATGGGATCCTTAACTATTATTAGTTCATTAAATCTTAAGCAGGATTTAGAAGGACAGAAAATTGCCTTTAGTTGGCCCTTCAAATTTCTGATTTGTTTCATTGGATATTTGTGATGAATAGACAATTTACAAATCACTTTGTTTAAAAATGATGTTGTCTTACCCCGAAAAGTCACTCCAAAGTGCCTGCTACCTCCTGTGTAAGTTTCTGTCCACTGCCTGTTGTCAAATGTAATCCATCCCTTAAGAGCAGAAACATCCAGACAGATTACAAGAAGTGGGGGTGGGTCTTTATCGTGCTACAGGAAGTGGTGGCCTGGTCTTTAGCTCTCAACAAGTGGTGGTCTGGTCTCTAGCTCTCAACAAGTGGTGGTCTGGTCTCTAGCTCTCAACAAGTGGTGGTCTGGTCTCTAGCTCTCAACAAGTGGTGGTCTGGTCTCTAGCTCTCAACAAGTGGTGGTCTGGTCTCTATCTCTCAACAAGTGGTGGTCTGGTCTCTATCTCTCAACAAGTGGTGGTCTGGTCTCTAGCTCTCAACAAGTGGTGGTCTGGTCTTTAGGTCTCTACAAGAAGTGATGGGCAGGTCTTTATCGCTATATAAAAAGTAGTGTGTGGATCTTTAGCTCTCTACAGGAAGTGGTGGGCAGGTCATTATCACTTTAGAGGAAGTGATGTGCAGGTCTTTTTTTCTTTACAGAACGTATTCACAGGTCTTTATCTCTCTTCAGGAAGTGGTGTGTGGATTGTTATCTCTCTACAGGAAGTGGTGTGTGGATTGTTATCTCTCTACAGGAAGTGGTGTGTGGATTGTTATCTCTACAGGAAGTGGTGTGTGGATTGTTATCTCTACAGGAAGTGGTGTGTGGATCATTATCTCTACAGGAAGTGGTGGGTGGATCGTTATCTCTACAGGAAGTGGTGTGTGGATCGTTATCTCTACAGGAAGTGGTGGGTGGATCGTTATCTCTACAGGAAGTGGTGTGTGAATCTTTATTTCTCTACAGGAAGTGGTGTGTGGATCGTTATCTCTACAGGAAGTGGTGGGTGGATCGTTATCTCTACAGGAAGTGTTGTGTGGATCTTTATTTCTCTACAGGAAGTGGTGTGTGGATCGTTATCTCTACAGGAAGTGGTGTGTGGATCTTTATTTCTCTACAGGAAGTGGTGTGTGGATCTTTATTTCTCTACAGGAAGTGGTGTGTGGATCTTTATTTCTCTACAGGAAGTGGTGTGTGGATCGTTATCACTCTGCAGGAAGTGGTGTGTGGATCTTTATTCCTCTATAGGAAGTGGTGTCTGTATTTATCTCTATACGAAGTGATGGGCAAGTCTTTATCTCTGTACAGGAAGTATGGGCTGATTTTTGGTCTTTCTGCTCCTGCTCACCTGTCTCTCACACTGCTTACAGATATAACAAAGAGGGGACTTTTGGTTCAGGACAGGTCAGTAATTGAACAATGGCAGAAACAATACATGCTGGAAAGTGAGGGAGAGAAAATTCAAACTCCTGTAGTGCTGGCAGAATGCTAACAAGGAGGAACCACCCACTCCAAAAGATTGAATGGAGGGTTAAAGAGCCTGTTAAATGGGTACAGTCCTTGCACATATTAGACTAGTATGTGCACCACAATTGAATAGAAAAGGGGGGAAAGGAAACAGTCATAACGTCCATCATAATATAAAAAGTGAAATCTTTTTTAATATCATAATTACAGACAGATGGAAAAAATTAGGCTAAAAAAATGTAGTGTACAAAACAGCATCCATAAACTACCACAGGGCAGGTTCGACCACTGAGGAAGAGATACTTCCGAAACGCTCGTAGGGTGGGTGGGTGTACCACATGGGATCCTGTTGAAGCTCTGCATAAGGTATTGTTATTGTTTTATACCATATACATGTGTATGCATTTGTTTGGACTATCCTGGACGCATATATACAATTCTTATAACATGGACATTTGCTTCCAGTGATTATGGATCTGATTTATTGTACTATGTACAGTGTGGAAAAAGTATTTAGTCAGCCACCAATTGTGCAAGTTCTCCCACTTAACCCCTTCACGACCTTTGACGCCACATAGGGGTCATGAAAAGTCGTGCCAAAACGACCCATGATGCGTATGTGGCGTCATGACTTTAAAGCCCTTCTGTGGGTCGGATGACCGGGGTCACTGAAAGGTCACCCGACCCGCAGATACAGGGGGCTTTGTTCTTCACCATAGGGGGCGTGGCTTCGCCCCCACGTGGCTACGATCGATCTGATTGGCTGTTAAAAGTGAAACAGCCAATCCGAGCGATAGTAATATTTCATCAATGAAAATTGATGACATATTACAATCCAGCCATGGCCGATGCTACAGTAGCATCGGACATGGCTGGAGACCGTGATCTGACCCCCCACACACACACACGACTCACAGGGCCGATCGGCCTAGTTTCCAAAATTGGGTCACTTGTGGGGGGTTTCTACTGTTTAGGTACATCAGGGGATCTGCAAACGTAACGACGACCGCAGACCTTTCCATCTAAGTCTGCATTTCAAAACGTCACTACTTCCATTCTCAGCCCTTACGTGTGCCCAAACAATGGTTCCCCCCCACATATGAGGTATCAGCGTACTCAGGACAAACTGGACAACAACTTTTGGGGTCCAATTTCTCCTGTTATCCCTGTGAAAATAAAAATTTGCGAGCTAAAAAATCATTTTTTGAGGAAAAAAAAAGATTTTTTATTTTCACAGCTTTGCGTTATAAACCTCTGTGAAGCACTTGGGGGTTCAAAGTGCTCACCACACATCTAGATAAGTTCCTTGGGGGTCTAGTTTCCAAAATGGGGTCACTTGTGGGGGAGTTCCACAGTTTAGGTACATCAGGGGCTCTGCAAATGTAACATGACGCCCGCAGACCATTCCATCAAAGTTAGCATTTCATAATGTCACTACTTCCCTTCCGAGCCCTGACGTGTGCCCAAACAGTGGTCCCCACCCACATATGGGGTACCGGCGTACTCAGGACAAACTGGACAACAACTTTTGGGGTCCAATTTATCCTGTTACCCTTGTAGAAAAAAAAATTGCTGGCTAAAAATCATTTTTTTTGTGGAAAAAAATGATTTTTTGTTTTCACAGCTCTGCGTTATTAACTTCTGTGAAGCACTTGGGGGTTCAAGGTGCTCCCCACACATATAGATTAGTTCCTTAGGGGGTCTAGTTTCCAAAATGGGGTCATTTGTGGGGAGTTTCCACAGTTTAGGTGCATCGGGCTCTGCAAATGTAACATGATGCCCGCAGACCATTCCATCAAAGTCAGCATTTCAAAATGTCACTACTTCTCTTCCGAGCCCCGACGTGTGCCCAAACAGTGGTCCCCCCACATATGGGGTACCAGCGTACTCAGGACAAACTGGACAACAACTTTTGGGGTCCAGTTTCTCCTGGTACCCTTGTGAAAATAAAAAATTGCGCACTAAAAAATAATTTTTTGAGGAAAAAAAAATATTATTTTCACGGCACTGCGTTATAAACTTTTGTGAAGCACTTGAGGGTTCAAAGTGCTCACTATGCATCTAGATAAGTTCCTTAGGGGGTCTAGTTTCCAATATGGGGTAATTTGTGGGGGTGCTCAAATTTTTAGGCACACAGGGGCTCTCCAAACACGACATCGTGTCCGCTAACGATTAGAGGTCATTTTCATTTCAAAAAGTCAAATGGCGCTCCTTCCCTTCTGAGCCCTGCCGTGTGCCCAAACAGTGGTTCCCCCCCACATATGGGGTATCTGTGTTCTCAGAACAAATTGCACAACAACTTTTGTGGTCCAATTTCTCCTGTTACCCTTGTGAAAATAAAAAATAGCGTGCTAAAAAAATCATTTTTGAGGGGAAAAAAATGATTTTTTATTTTCACTGCCCTGCGTTATAAACTTCTGTGAAGCACCTGGGGGTTCAAAGTGCTCACCACACATCTAGATAAGTTCCATAAGGGGTCTAGTTTCCAAAATGGTGTTACTTGTGGGGGGATTTCACTGTTTAGACACACAGAGGCTCTCCAAACGCGACATGGTGTCCGATAACAATTGGAGCTAATTTTCCATTCAAAAAGTCAAATAGTGCTCCTTCCCTTCCGGATCCTGCCGTGTGGCCAAACAGTGGTTTATGACCACATATGAGGTATTGGTGTACTCAGGAGAAATTGCCCAAATAATTTTAGCATCCATTTTTTCCTGTTGCCCATGTGAAAATGAAAAAACTGAGGCTAAAAGAACATTTTTGTGAAAAAAAAGTACTTTTTTTTTTTTTACCGATCAATTTGTGAAGCACCTGGCGGGGTTCAAAGTGATCATTATGCATGTAGATAAGTTCCTTGGGGGGTCTAGTTTCCAAAATGGGGCCACTTGTGGGGGAGCTCCAAAGTTTAGGCACACAGGGCCTCTCCAAACGTGACATGGCGACAGCTAAATATTCCAGCATGTTTTCCATTCAAAAAGTAAAATGGCGCTCCTTCCCTTTTGAGCCCTGCCATGTACCCAAACAGTGGTTTATGACCACATATGAGGTATCGGTGTACTCAGGAGAATTTGCCCAACAAATTTTAGTATCCATTTTATCCTGTTGCCCATGTGAAAATGAAAAAATTGATGCTAAAAGAAAATTTTTGTTGTAAAAATTAAAATGTACATTTTTTCTTTCCACGTTGCTTTAGTTCCTGTGAGACACCTGAAGGGTTAATAATCTTCTTGAATGTAGTTTTGAGTAGCTTGAGGGGTGCAGTTTTTAGAATGGTGTAACTTTTGGGTATTTTCTGCCATATAGACCCCTCAAAGTGACTTCAAATGTGAGGTGGTCCCTAAAAAAAATGGTTTTGTAAATTTTGTTGTAAAAATAAGAAATCGCTGGTCAGCTTTTAACCCTTATAACTTCCTAACAAATAAAAAATTTGTTTCCAAAATTGTGCTGATGTAAAGTAGACATGTGGGAAATGTTATTTAGTAACCACTTTGTGTCACATAGCTCTCTGGTTTAACGGAATAAAAATTCAAAATTTGAAAATTGCGAAATTTTCTAAATTTTTGCCAAATTTCTGATTTTTTTCACAAATAAACGCAAAAATTATCGTCCTAAATTTAGCACTAACATGAAGCCCAATATGTCACGAAAAAACAATCTCAGAATCGCTAGGATCCGTTGAAGCGTTCCTGAGTTATTACCTCATAAAGGGACACTGGTCAGAATTGCAAAAAATGGCCAGGTCATTGGCCAGGTCAAAATAGGCTGGGTCATGAAGGGATTAAAAAGATGAGAGAGGCCTGTAATTGACATCATAGGTAGACCACAACTATGAGAGTCAAAATGAGAAAACAAATCCAGAAAATCACCTTGTCTGATTTGACAAGATTTATTTTGCAAATTATGGTGGAAAATAAGTATTTGATCACCTAAAAACATGCAAGATTTCTGGCTCTCACAGACCTGAAACTTCTTCTTTAAGAGGCTCCTCTGTCCTCCACTCATTACCTGAAGCAGTGGCACCTGATTGAACTTCTAATCAGCATAAAAGACACCTGTCTACAACCTCAAACAGTCACACTCCAAACCTCACTATGGTGGAGACCAAAGAGATGTGAAAGGACACCAGAAACAAAATTATAGACCTATTCCAGGCTGGGAAGAATGAATCTGCAATAGGCAAGCAGCTTGTTGTGATGAAATCAACTGTGGGGGCAATAATAAGAAAATGGAAGACATACAAGACCACTGATAATCTCCTTCGATCTGGGGCTCCACGCAAGATCTCACCCCGTGGGGTCAAATTAATCACAAGAATGGTGAGCAAAAATCCCAGAACCACACGGGGGGACCTAGTAAATGAACTTCATAGAGCTAGGACCACCATAACAAAGGCTACCATCAGTAACACACTACGCCGCCAGGGACTCAGATCCTGCAGTGCCAGACGTGTCCCCTTGCTTAAGCCAGTACAC
Organism: Dendrobates tinctorius; assembly: GCF_039654945.1. Classification (NCBI taxonomy): domain Eukaryota; kingdom Metazoa; phylum Chordata; class Amphibia; order Anura; family Dendrobatidae; genus Dendrobates; species Dendrobates tinctorius. Next base: position 2,076,746 of record NW_027361869.1, on the reverse strand, counting down.
GTCTGGGCTCGTCTGACGTTTGCTATAGAGCATTTGGATTATCCAGAAGAGTATTGGGAGCATGTCATATGGTCTGATAAAACCAACGTAGAACTGTTTGGTAGAAATAAAACTCGTTGTGTTTGGAGGAGACAGAATTCTGAGTTGCATCCAAAGAACACCATACCTACTATGAAGCATGGGGGTGGCAACATCATGCTTTGATGCTGTTTCTCTGCAAAGGGACCAGAGTGACTAATCCGTGTACATGAAAGAATGAATGGGGCCATGTATCATGAGATTTTGAGTGCAAGCCTCCTTCCATCTGCAATGGCATTGAAGATAAAGCGTGGATGGATCTTTCAGCATGATAATGATCCAATGCACACCGCCAGGGCAACGAACGAGTGGCTTCGTAAGAAGCATATGAAGATCTTGGAGTGGCCTAGCCAGTCTCCAGATCTCAACCCCATAGAAAACCTTTGGAGGGATTTGAAAGTCCGTGTTGCTCAGCGACAAGCCCAAAACATCACTGCTCTAGGGGAGATCTGCATGGAGGAATGGGCCAACATACCACCAACAGTGTGTGCCAACCATGTGAAGACTTACAGAAAACGTTTGACCTCCGTCATTGCAAGCAAAGGATATATAACAAAATATTGTATTATTTTCCACCGTAATTTGCAAAATAAATCTTACCAAATCAGACAAGGTGATTTTCTGGATTTGTTTTCTCATTTTGATTCTCATAGTTGTGGTCTACCTATGATGTCAACTACAGACCTCGCTCATGTTTTTAAATGGGAGAACTTGCACAATTGGTGGCTGACTAAATACTTTTTTTCCCCCACTGTATGTACTGATGTTTCCACTAATAAGCGTGGTCGAACCTGCCCTGTGGTAGTTTATGGATGCTGTTTTGTACACTACATTTTTTTAGCCTCATTTCTTCCATCTGTCTGTAATTCTGAGATTAATAAAGATTATATAACTTTTTATATTATGATGCACGTTCTGACTGTTTCCTTTCCCTCCTTCTCTATTCAATTGTTTTGCAGTTGGTCCATATTATTGTCTATATTTATACTGACCAACAACAGCTATGGATTGCAGGGAATTGGTGAAGCCCAAACCATGCTTTTCTACAGGTTTTGTGTGAAACAGCATTGTGTAGAGGGCGAAACATAAACCTGACAAACTCAACATCATAATAGGGGCTCAGTTAGGTCATGGCTATAGGGTCACCTCTGTATATATGACATTTCTTACCTGCTGCTCTTCCTACACAGCAGCACATATTATACAGCTCACTATACGGCACAGGGGGAATATTTCTGACCTGATGATAAAACAGAAGAAATTTGAGATGAAAGATCTTGGGTAAATGTCAGTAGTTTTCAGAGTCATCGCATTTCAGTAGTCACATGGGAAAGGGGCAGAGGATTGTAGGAGACAAGAAGATGTCATTTGACAACTTAGATGAGTTCATGGGAAGAGTCGGCTGAAGGCAAGAGGGAGGGTGAGATGTTTATGGAGACGTCTGCAGAACCTGGGCAAATGGAAGAAATCTTTAGGACAAAGATTCCACCAGTGAATGGGAGGAAAGTAAGAAGCAACATAAACATGTGTAAGGAGGGTTTAAGCTGCGTCTTTCTTCTTCTCTAGGCTTTTGAAGCTAAGGAGGGTTACTAAGATCAACAAAATATTCAGGATTGAGAGTCCTCAGTAGTTGATACCTTTTAATGGCTAACTGAAAAGATGGTAATACATTGCAAGCTTTCGAAACTACTCAGGTCTCTTCATCAGGCTAGACTAATACAAAATCTGAAGTCACATATTTATGCACAATACAGCCTAGAAAAAATGCAATAGATAAGACAAGTGACGTGAAGCAGAACTATCAATATGGGAGAGGGAGAAACATAAATATAAACATTGGACCAGTTCATAGATAAGGAGTCTGGATGTTTTATGGTCCTCTGATTGGGGTCTAGTTCTGTGTTGCCCTGCAAGGTTTTAAAAGGAAATTCCTTAATTGATGTAAAAAGACATAAATCCATGCGACACATTCATTCCAGCACTGAGAGTGTCAAAGTTCGTCATAAATTTGTACTCCCAAACTCGTCTCTCTATCTGAGATGTGAAGTTACCTTTCAATACCAGTAATTTCATATCCATGCTGCTGTGATCAGGGATACAGAAATGTTTTGCCACAGGTAGATCCATTCTTTTTTCTCTTATTGTGTGACGATGAGCATTCATCCTTGTTCTAAGCTTTTGCCCTGTCTCCCCCACATACAGACCCCCAGTTGGACATTTAGTACAAATAATTAAGTACACCACATTAGATGTAATGCAGGTGAAAGTACCTGGGATCTTGTAGTCCTGATGTGAGTTGGGGATCTTTATCTTGTCCGTGGTCATTATAAATGGACAGGTTTTACATTTTTTCTGGTTGCAAGGAAAGGTTCCTGCAGCTGTTGGAGAGGACAGGGAGCTTCTGACAATGATGCTTCTTAAATTTGGGGGCTGCCTAAAACACAGCAGTGGGGGGTCTGGAAAAATTGATTTTAATCGGGCATCTTTTTGTAGTAAAGGTTGTAATTTCCGTGCAGCTCCCCTTAGCACCTCCAGATTTGGGTTGTAGGTGACTACTAGAGGCACTCGGTTATTTTCTTCTTTAGCTTTGTAATGTAGCAGGTGATTCCTTGGTGATTCCTAAGATCAACAAGAATTGCTTTTCATCTATGGCAATCCATACTGGAGGGCTGCATTGGCCACATGTTTGGTGTAATCCGTGATACAGCTTCGTCATTTATCCATAAAATTCTTTTTTGCCCTGTCTATATGAATTATAATCAGAAGAAGACTCAGGAGGTCAGGCGGACTGCCAGATGGCCCCTGCTGCCCCCTAAAATGTAAACACTTTGCGCCTAGTTATCATGTTTCCATTATTGCTATCTCACTGCTAGCTTGACCTTGTAGTAGAAGTGCTGCAGACATGATGACCATGACTTAGGCTACAAATATTTAAAAATGTACTAAATAGTTTTTTCCGGAGACTGATAGGTAACGAATCCCTTATTAGAAAGGACTGGAATGAAATGGCAGATTTTGACCATAACCAATGATCATTGGCGAAACGAATCATTGTTCTCTATGATCTAAAAATGTTCAGAATAGTTTGGCATGTTGGATCTTTTGGCTGATGAACAGCACTGGCTCCTTGTTGGATCCTTTTGGCTGATGAAGAGGACTGGCTCCATGTTGGATCTTTTGGCTGATGATCAGCACTGGCTCAATGTTGGATCTTTTGGCTGATGATCAGCACTGGCTCCTTGTTGGATCCTTTGGCTGATGATGAAGACTGGCTCCATGTTGGATCTTTTGGCTGATGATCAGCACTGGCTCCATGTTGGATCTTTTGGCTGATGATCAGCCCTGGCTCCATGTTGGATCTGTTGACCGATCATCAGCATTGTCTCCATGTTGGATCTTTTGGCTGATGATCATCCCTGGCTCCATGTAGGATCTTTTGGCTGATGATCAGCTCTTGCTCCATGTTGGATATTTTGGCTGATGATCAGCACTGGCTCAATGTTGGATCTTTTGGCTGATGATCAGCATTGGCTCCATGTTGGATGTTTTGGCTGATGATCAGCATTGGCTCCATGTTGGATGTTTTGGCTGGTGATCAGCATTGGCTCCATGTTGGATGTTTTGGCTGATAATCAGCCTTGGCTCCATGTTGGATGTTTTGGCTTTTGATCAGCTCTTGCTCATGTTGGATGTTTTGGTTGATGATCAGCATTGGCTCCATGTTGGATGTTTTGGCTGATGATCAGCATTGGCTCCATGTTGGATGTTTTGGCTGATGATCAGTCTTGGCTGCATCATCAGCCTGAAAAATAATGTAATATTGACAGATGTAGTCTGTGATGTGTTTGGGGATATTGACGAACAATCATTCATTTGACTGCCGAAAGATCGTTTCATCTAATGTGTTGGCCAAATCCATCCAAACAAATCCACCAACTAAGACTAAAATCCATCCATAGGCCTGCAGTGAGTGGGAGCAGCGGTCATTTGCACTGTGTTGTGATGTCTATATTGAAGTCAAAATACAGAGACTGGCACTCTACCTGTGGAGCGCGAGTACCTTCTTTGTATGTTATTTTACAAGTATAGTGTGACTTTTCTTAAAGTGGAAAACCCTTTTAGACCACGTTCACACGTTCAGTATTTGGTCAGAATTTTACATCACTATTTCTAAGCCAAAATCAGGAGTGGGTGATAAATACAGGAGTGGTGACGTGTTTCTATTATACTTTTCTTCTGATTGTTCCACTCCTGATTTTGACTTACAAATACTGACTGTAAAATACTAACCAAATACTGAACGTGGCCTAAAAGGGAACCATTTTAAAAATGTAATTTGTGTACCTCATCATAGGGGTCACTATCTTGCCCGAGCTGCAGTTTTGCCACATTCAGATATATGCTTTACAGCGTCCACCTGGACCATATGTAAGACTAGATTGGCGATGTTCATTTATCTCTATAGGAGAGTGTTGTGGGCATGCTCTGTGATCTGTGCAGAGGACATTGTGCAGGGAGGGTGGGCTGTGACTATTGAGATGCAACGGCTGAAGGTAGCACTAGCTTCTGTGCTCTAATATTACCTTAAGGAGGACCTGTCACCTGGTAAAAATCGTTCTCTTTTGAACTCATTTTTTTTCTCAGTCACCCTAAGTAATGCATTTTTTTTTTTATCTGCTATATGGATCCAAACATACGGGCCTATGAATTCAGTGCTAAGTTTGATGGTTTTATGATTATTTATCAAGGGCGTTACTTACTGACCGGCGGGGGTCCGATCCCTGAGACCTACACTGATTTGCAGAACCAGCAATTTTTATCCCTGATGGGGCGCTTTTCTCATTGTTCGCATGTCTTAACGCCGTTTTCCATTCATTCTTCATGGGACTGCCGGAAAACGCCGAACTCAAAGCTCGGCATAAGGAATATAGGCGTGACGGTCGGGTCATGCCCATTGTCTTTCGATTTCAGCAGAGATTAAAGTGCCCCCTTCTGCTGACCCCCACTACCGCATTACTTTTTTTTCTCCTGACAATTTGTGTACTCAGAGAACTTTTACTGTGTGTTATCTGTTGTAGCATTAATTCGTGTTTGTGACTTGGGCCCCTGATCTTTTCTGACTCTAGCATTGCCGCTACCACACATGGAAGATATTTTATGCAATTTTTCCATAGCAAATCAGCACAAAAGTGTTGTATTTGTTACACTCGGATTCCGCTGCATATTTTACCCTACGTAGTGCAAACTGTATGTTTTAAATAGTAACCATCGTTTTAATTACTATGTGATAAATCAATAATACACATGAAAATAAGCAACTTTGCAATATATCTTATTAGAGAAATCTGCTTTTCTCTTCCTGGACTGATCTTACATTCTCAAAAATCTGTAATCATGGACAACAGATTTTCACATTGCTGAAACAGAAAATAGTTGGTGCTTTTAAAGTTCTATGGAGAAGGGAGGAGCTAGCGGAACACACAGACATTCTGGAAGTTCTCCGGATACGACAGTTACAGATCTCCAGAAACGACAGTTACAGTTCACCATAGAACTTTATGAGCACTAACTATCATATCTTGTCTCAGTAATGGAAAAAATCTGTGTTCATTGAAGACAGATTTTACCCATGAAATGACAATTTTGAGAATGCATGAACAGTCAGGGAGGAGAACAAAAAGCAGATTTCTCTAATAAATTATATATCACAAAATTTTTTTATTGAAAAAAATATATACACTACCGTTCAAAAGTTTAGGGTCACTTAGAAATTTCCTTATTTTTTAAAGAAAAGCAGTTTTTTTCCTATGAAGCTAACATTAAATGATTCAGAAATACACTCTATACATTGTTAATGTGGTAAATGACTATTCTAGCTGCAAACGTCGGGTTTGTAATGCAATATCTTCATAGGTGTATAGAGGCTCATTTCCAACAACCATCACTCCAGTGTTCTTATGGTACTTTGTATTTGCTAACGGTGTAAGAAGGCTAATGGATGGTTAGAATACCCTTGAAAACCCTTGTGCAAGTATGTTGGCACAGCTGAAAAGAGTTTGGCTGATTAGAGAAGCTATAAACCTGACCTTCTTTGAGCTAGTCGAGAATCTGGATCATTACATTTGTTGGTTCCATTAAACTATCAAAATGTCCAGAAAAAATGAACTTTCATGTGAAAATCGACAGTCTGTTCTTGTTCTTAGAAATAAAGGTTATTCCATGCGAAAAATTGCCAAGAAACTGAAGATTTCCTACAACGGTGTGTACTACTCCCTTCAGAGGAGAGCACAAACAGGCTCCAACCATGGTAGAAAGAGAAGTGGGCCCCGCTGCAGAACTGAGCAACAAGACAAGTACATTAGAGTCTGTAGTTTGAGAAATGGACGCCTCACAGGTCCTCAACTGGCAGCTTCATTAAATAGTACACGCAAAACGCCAGTGTCAACGTCTACAGTGAAGAGGCGACTCCGGGATGCTGGCCTTCAGGGCAGAGTGGCAAAGAAAAAGCCATATCTGAGACTAGCTAATAAAAGGAAAAGATTAATATGGGCAAAAGAACACAGACATTGGACAGAGGAAGATTGGAAAAAAGTGTTATGGACAGACGAATCCAAGTTTGAGGTGTTTGGATCACACAGAAGAACATTTGTGAGACACAGAACAACTGAAAAGATGCTGGAAGAGTGCCTGACGCCATCTGTCAAGCATGGTGGAGGCAATGTGATGGTCTGGGGTTGCTTTGATGCTGGTAAAGTGGGAGATTTCTACAAGGTAAAAGGGATTTTGAATAAGGAAGGCTATCACTCCATTTTGCAACGCCATGCCATACCCTGTGGACAGCGCTTGATTGGAGCCAATTTCATCCTACAACAGGACAATGACCCAAAGCACACCTCCAAATTATGCAACAACTATTTAGGGAAGAAGCAGGCAGCTGGTATTCTATCTGTAATGGAGCGGCCAGCGCAGTCACCAGATCTCAACCCCATTGAGCTGTTGTGGGAGCAGCTTGACCGTACGGTGCGCAAAAAGTGCCCATCAAGCCAGACCAACTTGTGGGAGGAGCTTCTGGAAGCATGGGGGGGACATTTCTCCAGATTACTTCAGCAAATTAACTGCTAGAATGCCAAAGGTCTGCCATGCTGGAATTGCTGCAAAGGGAGCATTCTTTGCTGAAAGCAAAGTTTGAAGGAGAAAATTATTATTTCAAATAAAAATCTTTTTTTCGAACCTTGTCAATGTCTGGACCAGATTTTAAATTCATTTGGCAACTCATTTGATTAATAAAAGTATGAGTTTTCATGGAAAACACAAAATCGTCTGGGTGACCCCAAACTTTTGAACAGTAGTGTATATTTACTCTTTAAGGCCATGTGTTTTGCTGGAAATCCAGACAGTAGGTGCAAACTAAGGCACATGGTGGTCCGAGGCTGACTGCGCTTTGTTTACCCCCTTCATATAAGGGTCCGCAGTGTCTACACTTTCTAAGATACAGACGTGCTACTTGGCATCCGACAAGACGCTAGATGCCATGGCACCATTCACCTGCCTTCCCCTATACGTGTATATAATCGGCAGTCTATGAGACCGCCGGAGAATGAATTCCTGCCAGCCTGTGAAGGGGTTACATTTTTGCTGTTATTAGGGGAGTGAGCAGCCTGGTCTAAGGTAGCATTATATACAAGTTCTTTACCAATCCGTCAGTGTTATTAGAGAAGAAAGCAGATCTTTTATACAGAGGCATTTTATCAATTCCCCCTGGCGTTCAGGCTGCAGTAAATATCCTGATCGGGAACTAAGTGCATTCATAACCCCTCTTCAGCTACACACAGCTTATGAATAGTAATTTGTTTACAGCAGTTGCCAGTTAACTTTCTAGCACAAGGCTCCAATTTTTTTTATTTGCCTTGTCTTAACTAATAAAAGGCCTCTGTGCCTGCACAGGCTCACACCAGGCTATGCTCCTCTCCGCACTCATCTAATAGCATGCCGTTATTAACCTGTTGTGCATCTCATGACGTCTAGTCTGCGTCGGGATTGTCTTGGGCATCGAAAACTAATAATCCCATTTTTTGGGTTTGGTCCATCTGGATCTATAATCTCTGACCTTCGTCTCTTTATCTGATGTGGAACTACTACTCCCAGCACGTTCTGACGGCTCAAGGAGTCCGGAGGTTCTCAGAGATATTGTTTCTCCAAACGTTAGAGATGGGCCACTACCACAATCTCACCAATTTCAGGACAGCTTTGGTCAATAGGTTTCATCATCTGAGCCATTTAGGCTCTTATAGGGATAAAAATATCAACTTTTGCAATTTAAAGGGTTTGTCCAATGGAGACCCCTTTTAAACAGATCATCGCTTTCTCCAACCCTGAATGATCTGTGGTGTGGATTAGGGGAAGCCTTTATCGCCATACATAATGGAAAGGCTGGGATGGATCAGCAGAGACAAAACTTCTCCCACCGAGCGTCTGTCAGTCTTGACTCTTATTTGGGTGCTCCATGCAGCGGACACCCCTCTATGATGACTAGTGACTAGCGTAAGCTTTTTACCTTATGGACACAGATTGTTGCTAAAGCAAAACAGAATAAAAAGTTATAATATGAAGAAACACACACGTGTGTGTGTGTGTGTGTGTGTGTGTGTGTGTATGTATCTATCTACACTTGTTCTGCACTTGAATCATTAAATGAGTTATTTAAACTTTCTGCACTGCGTTATGAAAGAAGGAGCCAAAAGAAAAAACCGTCCACCACCCTGGCAACTGTCCCTTTAAGAGAATAATCCCCCGTTCCATCTAACAGCTTCATCAGTCGGCTAAGTGGCGCCTACGATTTAGAAGGGAGCTTCTAAGTCCCCTGATATTTGAAGTGTGGAAAGCCAGGTCCTCTCTCTCGCCTGGCATGCTGCCCTGATTTTTTTTGCCTCTTTTAAAAAAGAAACCTCTCTTTCTCTGCACACACATACAGGAGGAGTACAGAGACACAATACAGTGGAAGTATATATCCCCCTTCTTCCCCCCCCGAAAAAAATAAATAAAAAATACCTCTTTGCAGACATTTCCTTTCCTCCACTGCCTGCAGCATTTTTACTGAGCGGGCGCTATAGAGAAGCACTCATCCATTCAAACGCTTGTACCTTTTTTTTTTATTTTAGGATACTATTTAGGAGTCCTCAATACGGGTACGGTGATGTGACCTTGACATGATATAGATCTATTTTGTGTTTTGTGGAGAGTAGGGGTTAATCTCTTACTAGAGGAAATGGAAAGTTTTTTGTGTCTGCGGTATGAGGGTGCTCAAAGCTTGTATAAGTAAGATAGATGGTTGTATTATAGGTGGGCTGGTAGGCGCCTGGAGGGGGAGACGTACGGACACAATGATGTATTTTAAAAGTTCTACAAAATGATCCCACTGCAACTAAAATGCCATTTTTTGTTATTATTATTATCGCTTATTCCTATAGTACATAGTATAGATGCTCGACCTGCAGCCTAGATGCAACATGGACCAAACCCTACTGCGTGAGACTTAGCCATCCACCGCAATGAAAATGTAGCATTAGGTAATACTCCTTTAGCCATTTAAAGGGTTATTCAAAAAATAGTAAGTTAGCCCCTATCTAAAGCCCCCTTCACATGTCCGTATAATACCGATACCGGAAAAAATGGTACCAGTGTAATCAGTGAGCTATAAGTGTGTCATCAGTGAGTCATCATTGTACCATCAGTGAGTCATCAGTGAGCTATAAGTGTGTCATCAGTGAGCTATAAGTGTGTCATCATTGTGCCATCAGTGAGTCATCAGTGAGCTATAAGTGTGTCATGAGTGAGTCATCATTGTGCCATCAGTGAGTCATCAGTGAGCTATAAGTGTGCCATGAGTGAGTCATCATTGTACCATCAGTTAGCTATAAGTGTGTCATCATTGTGCCATCAGTGAGCTATAAGTGTGTCATGAGTGAGTCATCATTGTACCATCAGTGAGCTATAAGTGTGTCATCATTGTGCCATCAGTGAGTCATCAGTGAGCTATAAGTGTGTCATGAGTGAGTCATCATTGTGCCATCAGTGAGTCATCAGTGAGCTATAAGTGTGTCATGAGTGAGTCATCATTGTGCCATCAGTGAGTCATCAGTGAGCTATAAGTGTGTCATGAGTGAGTCATCATTGTGCCATCAGTGAGTCTTCAGTGAGCTATAAGTGTGTCATCATTGTGCCATCAGTGAGCTATAAGTGTGTCATCATTGTTCCATCAGTGAGTCATCAGTGAGCTATAAGTGTGTCATGAGTGAGTCATCATTGTACCATCAGTGAGCTATAAGTGTGTCATGAGTGAGTCATCATTGTGCCATCAGTGTGTGATCAGTGAGCCATCATTGTGCCATCAGTGTGTCATCAGTGTTTTGGATCAGTGAGCCATCAGTGTGCCATCCGTGTGCCATCAGTGAGATATCAGTGTGTCATCAGTATTCTGGATCAGTGAGCCATCCATTTTTTTCCAGTATGGCTTAATAAAAGAAAATTCCAGAGATTCTCCTATACTTTGCAATGTGAAAAACAGACAGCACACGAATGACACAAGGATGGTATCCGTGTGCTGTGCATGTTTTACACAGACCCATAGATTTGTAACAGCCCTTGTCATCCATGCAGCTAGTAAAAAAAACAAAAACGGACGTGCACCATAGATTATAATGGGTACATGTGGTATTCGTGAAAAAAACGGATGTCACACTTACCTGAAACACGCACTTGTGAAGGGGGGCTAAGCTGAGTCTTATCAGCCACCCCCCACCGGATGTTTGACCTCCGCTCCATTCATTCTCTATGGGAGTGCTGGGGAAATTGAGGAGTGTGCTCGGCTTTTTCTGTCTGTCTCATAGACAATGAATGGAGCAGAGCTCGAGCATGGATGCGTCTGTAACAAGCAATGCCGCATCTGTAACGAGTGATGCCTCGCCTGTAACAAGTTGATGCCACGTGTGTAACAAGTGATTCTGCGTCTGTAAGGAGTAATGCTGTGCCTTGTATCTACGGAAGAAGATTGAATTGCAGAAAATGTTCATTATCTGAGCTCAGCTGCACTGGTTAATACAGAAAGGCACCAAAAAAGACAAAGCAAGCTGACAGCCGGCTACTAGAAGAGCGCGCCAGGGTAAATAAAACTGGAGAAGGCTTGATGATCCTTCTTAGAGGACTTTATATAGTTTATCCAAGAATATAAGATAATCAAGCACTGTTACGGGACGATCTCCAAGGATGTTGTTGGGATAATTGGGTTTGTTGGAAAGGGAGCAGAGAACGTCATCATTGACTGAACCCAAGGTCAATAACATAAGGCCAATTTATACAGGTTGATAATCGGCAAACATAAGAACCTTGTTACCGAGCATCGGCCCATATAAACATGCTGCCGATCACAGGACAAACAAGCGAAAGGCTCTTTTACCAGCTGATTGCATTGTCTATGTGGGCCACTAGGCTCCATTTAAATAGGGATGTGCTGCCAGCAACATGATGCTGTATGGGGGCAGAGTGATCATACTAACTATAGTTCGGTCCCTATACAGTTTTGTAGGTCAGTTTGAATGGGGCCATAAACAAGAGTCCATTGGCACTTGTTTATGGGCAGACGTCGGCTCTCTTGACGCTACGTTTTTACCTTCATTAAATAAGTGAAAAGCTTCCGTCATATTGTGGATGGTTGTGACAAATACCAAGCTATCACATTCGGCTTCCATAGGAATCCATAATGAAAGAAAAGTGTATTTTATATTAGATGCCACTTCATTGAATAACAAAGCCAAAAAGACAGAAACCCCAAATATGCTGCTAATTGGAAGCCAAATTGGTGACTGGGGTGAATCACTTTTGATGTTCCTTCATTGCCTGGATAAGTGAAAAGTCCCAAAAGTCGAGCCTCCGCTGATCATAAAGTAATGGCATATCCCAGAAACCTACCATCGCTGTATAAGATGAGAATACCTGGGTAACCTTGGCTTCGCCGGAGCTTGGGAATATGGTGTTTGCCCTCTCCTCCGAAGTCCATAATTCCTACATGCCACATCTAGTTAGCTCCTACTGTACTGCCAGCCACATTGTGCCCCAGAATTATTATATACAGTCTCAAACACTATACAGACTAAAGTATTGAACACACGTCTTAATCACTGAATTCAAGTTTTTACATTCAGTCCAATTTATGCAGATGTATAACTTGCAGCCCCTCTCCCCCAGTGAATAACATCCAGCCCCTTGCACCCTGGTGTATAACTTCCAGCCCCTCGCACCCAGTGTATAACATCAGGCTCCTCACCTCCAGTGTTTAATGTCCACCCCCTCCCCACCAGCGTATAACATCTGCCCCCCCGGTGTATAAAATCCAGCCCCTCGCCATTAGTGTATAACATCAGTCCCCTCACCTCCAGTGTATAACGTCCACCACCCTCGCCCCAAGTGTATAACATCCGGTCTCCCAGTGTATAACGTCTGGCCCCTCGCCCCCAGTGTATAACATCCGGCCCGTCGCCCCCTCCCGGTGTATAAAATCCTGCCCCTTAACCCCAGTGTATAACATCCAGCCCCTCTTCCCCGTGTATAACATCCGGCCCATCACCCACAGTGTATAACATCTGGCCCATCGCCCTCAGTGTATAACATCCTGCTCATCATCCCCAGTGTATCATATCCAACCCCCCATTATGCCATCTGCCTGTGGTAAAGAGCTCTCTGATACCAGCGTAATCCAGGGTAACAGGTCAGTTCATGACATTTTCTCCCTCATATCATCAGCACAAACACTGCTCCCCCACTGGGAGCTCCATGGCTGAGCTGCTGCATGCAACCGTACTTCACCAAGCACAATGCGAGCGTCGGATGGAGTGGTGTAAAGCCACCACCACTGGACTCTGGAGGAGATGTGTTCTGTACAGTGATGGATCACACTCCTTTATGTGCGTCTAATGGAGGAGTCTGGGTTTGGTGATTCCAGGAGGACGTTGCCCCCCGACTACATTGTGCCCCCTGTACAGATGGTGGAGGAGGATAATACTATGGGATGTTATCAGGGGTCGGCTTCGGCTCCCTAGTTCCAGTGAAGAGCAATCTTTATAGTTCAGCACAAGACATTGTGGACAATTGTAGCTTCCAGCTTTATGGGAACAGTTTAGGAAAGACCCTTTTTGTACCCGATGACTGTGCCCAGCGCACAAGCTCCATAATTACATTGGTTGGAGGGGAAGAACATGACACAGAGCCTAGACCTCAACCCCATCCAACATCTTTAGGATGAACTAGAGAGGATATTGTGAGTTCGGCCTCTCCCCATCATCAGTATCTGACCTCACAAATGCTCTTCTGGATGAAGGAACAAAAATTTGCCCAGACACCTCCAAAATCTTGTAGAAATCTTTCCCAGAAGAGCGAGAGCCGTTATATCTGCAGAGGAGCCGACTCCATATTAATGTTTATGGATGGAGAATGGGAGGTCAGAAAAGCTCCTGGAGGTGGAATGTGGAGGGGGCACATACTTTTCTCTATATTGTGCATATTGCCATATTCCAATTCTCCAGAATTTAGGAAAAAGTTCCCCAAAAATGAAAGTTTCTTTATTAATCACACTAAATATGGCAACTTTCCAATGAGTCTGAAGCTAACAAGAAGAAGTTGGTACAGAATGAATAGATCGCCCCAGGGAAGGGCCTGATGGACATCATGGTGATTGGAAAATTAAATGAAATATAATATGAGGGAAAAAGTATAAATGCAGAGAAAAACAGATGGATGAGAGGAGCCTTAGGAGAAGCCTTACATTGTACACCATTTAATTTGGTTCCCGGAAAATAAAAGTCCTGTACTTTGAAACCTTCCAGAAAACGATCCCGGTGCGTTCACAGTTAGTAAATGTGTGGGATTTGTTCTCACCGAGGTAAACAAACCATGAGGACAGGTGAAGAGATACAGGCTCGGGGCTGTCACCTATCACTCCCATTACTATAGTAGTTCTTCAGTGGTGCGGAGCTGGAAACATTCACAGCGGTGTTATCCACACAATACTATACTGTATGCCGGGATCAGCAACATATACACAATCAGGAACAGAAAATATTATACAAAGTAAACCCATGTGAATATGCAGTGAGGAAAGGCGTTTCTCAGGATTTATTATTTGGAGCAAGACGTTGGGAGGGGGGGATCAATAACTGAGGAGTCTGTACTGCATTGAAGAATGAGTATTGATTATATAATCGAGGTCCTGTATAGGACGAGTCACGAAGACGACCAGAAAAAATTTCTTACAGATTTCCAGATGACAATGAAAAACTTTACTTGGTGTTCTTGAAAGTTCGTTTCGACCCTCGGACACCAATATGTTTCTTCTCGAAGCATTACTTTAATCAATAAATGTTATCGCCTATCCTTTGGGACAGGTGTGGGGCTGGTTTCTAGGAACCTCACAAATTTCCAGATTGACGCGTCCGAATAAAGCAGTGGCCACCCATGAAGTTTAACCAGTGCAGATAATGAACGAAGAGGTGGCACACACTCTGGCCAAGCGTTGTGTTTTATCCCAGCCAAGTGCTGGATTCATGGCTACATTGCTCATTATTCTTATATAATGTCCATCACATTACATATAGACGGGAGGGCAGGATTCCCTCATGTCTGTGTTTGCAGTGTATAAGAGACATCATAGCACCTATTCTCCACGCATGCGTGGCAATCACTCCATTCCAACTAAGCATTGTGTTTTATTCCACCTCAGTGTTGGATTCACAGATACATTGCTCAATATTGCAATATAATGTCCTTTACATTACATGTAGACAGGACAGCTGGATAGGTGGTGGTGAAGGTAGAGATGTTAGCTAAGGCAGAGGTAAGTGAGCCTAGGGAAGGAAAGCAGAAAATGTGTGGAGTCTCCATGTTCTAAAAGAAACGTTCATGAAGTTATGCCCCCGCTATCTATTGTACATAGTTCCTGACAAGTTACTGTCCAGTAAAAAACTTTATTGTTGGATGGTGGTCTGCCTCATTGAACTCCTCAACACCTGGTCCTGGCCAACCGAAGTCACCGGCACCATGTGGCCTGCAAGGGCATAGCGCCTCCATTGACAAAGCTCATACAACCAGCCAGAAGGACAAGTACCTCGCCCACAGCCATCGCCCCTCGCCACGTTAAACACATACTGGCAGTCATGCTATTTAAATGCTGCTGTCTGTGATTGAGAGTGGTATTTAAATGGTTACACAGCAGCAATCAGAGCAATCTTCGGTCGCTGCTATTACAGGCAGATGCTGGCTGTATAACACAGCCGGCATATGCTGGGTGTGGTTTGGCTCAGTCCCTGAATCCACTCCATACATGGGGACCCCGTGTACCACGTAGTATGTACTGTTATGTCATATGTCGGGGAGAGGATAAAGGGGTTCTCTTGTTTTTAAAGTTAATAGAGGGTAGGGTTCCTATAGAGACTGCCAGGGGTCTAGCACTGGGTGGGAAGTTGTAAATGTTGCTTGTGTCTTCCATTTATAAGAATCCCTACTGTCTGGTTACCTACAAAAAAACTAGTGAAAACTCCTTTAAGGTTTAGTTAACATGTAGTGGATTTGCTGTTGAAAACTTCATCACCAGATCCATGGGAAAATCCGCAGTGCAATTCCCACAATATTGTAAAGATTCTGGTTCGGATCTTACTGCTGATTTTCTTTGACAAAAAGTGGAGAAAAGCATTAAAACAAACACTATACCACGCTCCTTTGGTGTTTCAGAGGCTCGTAATGCTCACACCCTGCTAGTCTCCACACCACCTGGCCTTCTAGCATGACATTTTGTCCCTTGTGACCGTTTCAGTTGGCATCATAGTAGGTCAGGGTATACAGGAGTGAGGAGCAGGGTGCTTCTAAAGCACTGGAGGAAATTAGTGGGCTTTTTTTTTTTTAAATTGAAGAAAGTTTTTATAGCTTACTGATTTTGCTGTAAACCTGCCGTAATCCACAGCACAATCCATAACTAATGAGGTTTTTTCTGGTAACAAATCTGCAAATGATCTGCAGCATAAATGGACCTGCCGCCAGTGACGTGGAGTAGGTTGCCAACGCCTGAGGCAAGCTATGTATTTTGCGACCCTTATCCGTGGACTTGTCAGACCTCCGTGAGGCTTTTCCACAAATCCAGTATTGACCCTGATATCCTTCAAGAAAATGTATGGTTTATTAAGAAAATAGTGATATAATTATAATTTTGCCCCTTGACCATCTAGTTATTTTCTACTTTTTGCTGAAATCTAATATACAATTTTAAGAATAAAAAAGTTTTAAATTATGTAACACTTTTTGAATTATTTTTTTCTGTTTTTATGTAACCATTTTATTACCCTGGCCCTAAACCTAAGTCAGCCCTATCCCTAACCCTAGATCTATCCCTGACACTTGTCCCAATCCTGAGCCTTGTTAGAATTAGGAAGAAGCATGCAAAAACTTAGTGCATTATAACCTTAGTGTTTTGCCTGTTGCTTGTTTTATTGCAAGGGACACTTTTTTTTCATGTAGGACATGTTCCCCAGTTCGTCTTACAAAATGACAAGTGAGGGGACAGTCTGAGCTATGGGAGAGGAAAGTTTAGCCTTTGTCATCTCAGTTGTTACCCATGCATAATGCAGCAGTTGCGATGAATTTGTCGTCGGCTGCTGCGCTTTTCATAGCAAGCGACTGAGATGACAAAGTTCATTTCATCATACTGAGAGCTTTGTCATTTTTGTTGTGGCCTATGCAGAGCGCATAGAATGTAATGTATTACTGAACTCCCACTTGTTTAATCATGTTGAAAATGAACACTTAGAGCCCATTTCATTGTTGCATTTGCTCTTTTTTTGTCTAGTTTTTGGTGTTTTTACCTGTTTCTCATTGGCACTTTATTGTTCTCTTAATTTACTTTAAAGTCTATTTTATTTGCGTTCCACCTGTTGCTGTTTTTTTTTCTAAATGTTCGTCAAATGGGCAAAGGTTTGGGGTTTCCAGATGTATTCGGCTGATTCATCAGTTGCAACTTTTTGCGCAAATGTGCTCCCACCTACCGTAGTGATTTTATGTAAGTGTGATTTTTTTTGCGCAAGTTTTGAAGCATTTTAGTGGAGCGTGTGACTTCATAAGCTAAAACGTTGCACAATGAATCAAAACCATTTTCTTTATTTTCCCCAAAATTCCTGAACCGCGTTGCCCCCATTTGAATTTGCCACAAAAAAAATCAGTGAAAAAAAGAAAAATTACTTAAAAAAAAATCACAAATGATCAATCAGGACCTCAAGTGTATGAGTGTATGTAAATTATAACTCCAAGCAAAAAAAAAAAAGATATGTATGTACCGTACTTAGATGTTAGAGAAGGAATTGCAGTATAATTTGTGCTAATGTTTGCAGAGTAATTCTTCAAAGCCAGTGATCTGCCTCAGCTGAGCACAGCTGCGGCCTCCTGTGCTGAGGCTTCATCTGGCCTCGCTCCCTTTTCCAGCCTGATTCTGATTGAAATCTTTCATGGGGTGTTATCCTTTAATGAGATTTGTAACATAAACCAAAAAGGAGTTGTTTTATGTACAGTTTTGCTTTTGTTTCTAGCTTTGCCCGTGATTGATAGAGCTTAATAGGAGGTCTAAACTTGTTTGATGGCCGAAATCTTCCACTTATCGTCTCCATGTGGCCACTTTGAAGAATGGCGTCATTCTTGGCATTGATGTTTGCTACCCTCTGTACACACACTGATATACACATAGCCCATAGGAATGTATAGGATAAAGTCTTTAGCATGGGAATGAAGTCTTAAAGGGTGATTCCCACGATTGATACTTATTACCTATCCATAGGCTCTGCTACTGAGGCCCCCATTTGACTTTTGGAGCGCAATAGTCAGGAACAGGTTGCGGATGCCATGTCGCATTCAAAGAACCCCTGAGATGCCAAAACAGCAGAAGAGACCCTATTTTGGAATCATAGAATCATAGAATCATAGAATCGTAGAGTTGGAAGGGACCTCCTGGGCCATCTGGTCCAACCCCCTGCTCAAAGCAGGATTCGCTAAATCATCCCAGTCAATTAATTTATTTTAGAAAAAATAATATTTTTTCTTTTTTTTTTTTTTTTATCTCAAAGCTAAGTTTTTCTGCTCTGCTTTGTACTCTTCAGTTTTGTTCTTGTTTTGCCTTGTTTTTTGGGAGTTCTGCCATCCCCGGCCGGGGGTGAGCTGAATTCCATTTTTGTCTCTGATCTGTTGATATTTTGCTCTGTCTTCAGAATATACCTGAGTGCTGATATAGTCTTTTTGAAGCCTAGCGACTTCAGGGCCTGTTTTTCCTATCAGTCGGTTGGCTCATTTTGTTAGGGTTTTTGCGGATGGCAGACAGCAGCTTTCCTATCCTGTCCTATGTAGTTAGCTTGGGCCCCATCATTTGCTCAACCTATCTTTCTATCTGTGTTAGTGTTTTCATCTTGCTTCACCATCATTATATGTTGGGGACTGCCTATTGCTTTGGGGTCTGCTCTGGGGCAGTTTATAGAATCATAGAGTGGAGTGGAAACTAAACCACTCCAAAAATTCATATTGTGGCATGGTGAGTATTTTTGAACACACATGTGATTTACAGAATTGTATAACAATAACTTTTTTTTTTCTAGTAAATTGTTGCTTTAGCCTCCAATTTTTCTTTTTTCATGATTGGTAGGTGAAAATGGACTCACAATTTGTTGGGCAATGTCTCCTTAACATGGAAATATTTGGTTGGAAACTCCAGTTTGGACGCACCGTAAGGGCTTAGAAGGAAGGAACGCTATTTGACTTTTGGAGCACAGATTTTCCTGAAATAGTTTGTGGGTGCCATTTACAGAACCCCTAAGGTGCCAGATGAGCAAAACAATCCCCTCCAGTGACCCCGTGTTGGAAATCATTCCTCTATGGAAACTCATCTACTTTTGTAATGAATACATTGACTTCACTGGTGTTTTCCAGAAATAAGCGCCAGTTGGTGTAGCAGAGTGAAAATTGCATATATGCCAGCTTTAGTACCCAATATATTGTGCCAAGCTTGTACATCTCGAGGCACACACCCCATAAATTAAGTGGGTTCTTCTTGTTACAGCAATACCAAGCATGTGGGTGCTGACTGTGATTTAGGCACACTACAGGGCTTAGAAAGGAGGGCAGTGATTTGGATTTGGAAGCGTAGATTTCGATGGATTTCTTTTTTGGTGCTATCAGTATGGTGGACACCCCCTATTGACAGATGGCGGAAATACGTGTGGACTTGTTTTTTTGTGGGTTGATTTGAAGTTTTTATTGGTACCATTTTGGGGTACAGAAAATTTTGGATCTCCTGGTTCACATTTATCCAACGCTCTACGCTGAGCCCTTACATTGCTCTTTTCTTCTAAATCTTTGAAATACGTGATTCAAATAAAACCCCCACAGATCCATTCCCTATAATGAGGCATTGTTACTCTGGACTCCATATAACCCCTGTTTGGCAGTGTCCATCTGTTTTTAGAAAGATGCACAAAACTGTGGTCCACCGCTGTTTTGTACAACTATTTTGCACATGCCTAAAAAAATTGATAACCAGCACATGAGAGGCCTTACGAAGTCCAAAGTGAATTCATTTGGCTCATATTGAATGTTCCATCAGGGGTTCTGTCTGAATTCAGTGATACCATATTTCTTTACATAAGACTTGAATTGATCACATTTTATTCCACTTTTTTGCAGCGCTATGATGAAAGAACAGCATGTTTCCATGTTTTTTTTTAACGTAGGTCTTATATCTGACTTGAACACTAAATATTCTGATTGCTGGTCTAATGCACTGCAATACAAGTGTAGTGCAATGCAATAGACTTTTTTCAGTGTTACACTGACAGGAGGCCTGTTAGACCATGCAAGGTCTAACAGTCCACCGTGCTTGGCAGGAATAGAGGTCATATTTACCATTGGGAAGTGGCATAGGGGTGGGGTTAAAGAGAGAACCCCTTCCCTTTCACAAGCATCTCAATGCTGCGGCTGTTATTGATTGTATCATTTAGAGGGTTAAGCAGCCAGGATCAGTGCTGGTACTGATTCTAGACTGCAGGAGATCAGCGGTCACTTAGGCTGTGTTTTGTATGAGTGAGCCATGGACCCATAGACTTGTATTGGCCCTTTTCATCTGTGCTGCCTGTAAAAAACAGACATATGAAGGGGGAATGAAGCTGAGCTCCTGTAATGATAATGATCATGGATTTCATAGCACTGGTGCCCACGCAATCACATGGACTCATCACTACCCCCATTTGGGGAATACCTTCTCGAATAAGACATACTATTACCTCGTCTTTCGGGAAGGGGTTAATAGACTCTAATCTAGTGTAAAAACCATAAACAGATCAATAGAAAAGAGCCTGTTTCTTCCAAGTGCATTGACACGCCCCCAGTGCACTTCCATACTAATGTGCATATGGCTTCAACATGAGATTTCTCATGAGGCCCATCAGATATTTACAAAAAGGTATTTTTGTTATTGTTGCATATGTCACCCTTTCACTTTATTAAAAAAAATAAGCTAGAGCTGACTGTGCCATTGTCTATGCTGATGGAAGAGCGGTTAATAATAGTCAAAATAATTTTTTTTTACTTTATTTGGTTCACTAAAGTTTATGGGTACACGGAGAAATGCGTGAGTAGGCCCAGATCCATTACTGAGCCGCCACTGTGTTGTGGAGATCCCACTTGTCTTGTGTGTGTTGTCACTTGGGCATCATAGATGACAAATGAAACTCCATCTCTTTGTTTGTTTCCAAACTAGGTTCCCGGGACCAGAACAAACAGATGTAAGTTTATGTAACAACATGAAGCCTCCTCTGCACCTCCATCGCCTGCAGCGCAGCCTTTGTGTGTTGTGCTAAGGAACCTGCGAGGCGACAAGTGACCATCATCAGATTTCAAAGACCATGACGGGCAGCGGTCGGATCTCGGTAAGAGCTCTCAGGACCATCGCTCCCATTTTTCTGTAATCTTACCAGCTGTGAATGGTCTGAGTTTACAGGTTATGTAGTGCTATCAGTATGGGAAATTCAAGGGTCTGTGCAATAATTACCTATAGATATTATAGGATTTTTATGTTTTAGATTTAAATGGTCTCTGTGCTTTCAGACATTTTGATATCATTTCATATATCATGTGATAGATAATCTGCAATTTATTATATTCATAAATTATGCTGTCTTACCCTCTAAAAACCACTCCAAAATGCCGTCCACCAGGTGTCACTCTTCTGCTTAAATTGCTGCCCATTACCTGTTATCAAGTGTAATCCGTCTGCAGCAGGGACACTAAGAGGAATTACAGGAAGTGGGGGGTGGGTCTTTTCCTCTACAGGAAGTGGGGTAGGTCTTTTACTCTATAGAATATGGGGTGGGTCTTTTCCTCTACAGGAAGTGGGGTAGGTCTTTTACTCTATAGGATGTGGGGTGGGTCTTTTCCTTTACAGGAAGTGGGGTAGGTCTTTTACACTATAGGATGTGGGGGGTGGGTCTTTTACTCTACAGGAAGTAAGGGGTGGTTCTTTTACTCTGGAGGGCATGGGGGCAGATCTTTTACTCTGGGGAGAGTGGGGGTGACTCTTTTACTCTGAAGGAAGTGGGGTAGGTCTTTTACTCTATAGGATGTGGGGTGGGTCTTTTCCTCTACAGGAAGTGGGGTAGGTCTTTTACTCTATAGGATGTGGGGGGTGGGTCTTTTACTCTACAGGAAGTAAGGGGTGGTTCTTTTACTCTGGAGGGCATGGGGGCAGATCTTTTACTATGGGGAGAGTGGGGGTGACTCTTTTACTCTGAAGGAAGTGGGGTAGGTCTTTTACTCTATAGGATGTGGGGTGGGTCTTTTACTCTATAGGATGTGGGGTGGGTCTTTTCCTCTACAGGTAGTGGGGTAGGTCTTTTACTCTATAGGATGTGGGGTGGGTCTTTTCCTTTACAGGACGTGGGGTAGGTCTTTTACTCTATAGGATGTGGGGTGGGTCTTTTCCTCTACAGGAAGTGGGGTAGGTCTTTTACTCTATAGGATGTGGGGTGGGTCTTTTCCTCTACAGGAAGTGGGGTAGGTCTTTTACTCTATAGGATGTGGGGGGTGGGTCTTTTACTCTACAAGAAGTAAGGGGTGGTTCTTTTACTCTGGAGGGCATGGGGGCAGATCTTTTACTCTGGGGAGAGTGGGGGTGACTCTTTTACTCTGAAGGAAGTGGGGTAGGTCTTTTACTCTACGAGAAGTGGGGTAGGTCTCTTTCTCTATAGGATGTGGGGGCGGGTCTTTGTCTTTACAGGAAGTGGATCTTTGTTTCCATGCTTCTGCTCTTCTGTGTGTGTAACTTGCTGTTCACTGCCTATTATCAAGAGTACTCTATCAGCAACAGAGATATTGACCTGGAATCCAGGAAGTGTGAGCATGTTTTATTTTCTACAGGAAGTGGGGGTGAGGTTTTTTTCTCTACAGGAATTGGGGAAAATTTTTATTTTTATGCTCCTGCTCTTCTATCTGTATAAATTGCTGTCCACTGCTTGTTATCAAGTGTAATTTATCAGCAACAGACACATTGGGATGGATTATGGGAAGTGGGGGCGGGTCTCTGTTTCTACAGAAAGTGGGCTTGTGTCTTTGACTCTTGAGGAAGTGGGTAGGTTTTGTCTATAGGAAGTGGGGGTGGGTTTTTGTTTCTTTGCTCTTGTTCTCCTGTCTGTGCGATTTTCTGTTCACTGTCTATTATCAAGTGTAATCTGTCAGTAACAGAGACATTGAGCTGGAATCCAGGAAGTGTGAGTGGGTTTTTTACTTTACAGGACGTGGGGGCAGATCTTTATTTCTATGCTCCTGCTCTCCTGTCTGTGTAACTTGCTGCCCATTGCTTGTTATCAAGTATAATCTATCAGCAACATAAACATTGTGATGGAATACGGGAAGTGGGTGTGGGACTCTGTCTCTACAAGAAGTGGGCTTGTGTCTTTGTCTCTACAGTAAGTGGGGGTGGCTTTTTGTCTCTGTAGGAAGTGGGAGTTGATCTTTGCTTCTGTGCTCCTGCTCTCCTATCTGTGTAACTTGCCGTCCACTGCCTGGTAACAATTTTAATCCATCAACTCCATGGACACTGATACAAATTACAGGAAGCGTGGATAGGTGTTTGTCTCTACGGAAAGTGGGAGCGGGTCTTTATTACAATAGGAGGTGGGTCCTGTCTTTGTCTCTACAGGAAGTAGGGACGAGTATTTATTTCTCTGCTTCTGCTCTCCTGAGTGTCATACTGCATGCAGGTACTACAGGGAGATGGGCTATCAGTGAAGGGCAGGGAAGATGTTAGATAATGGCAGGTGCAATGCATGCTGACAAGTGTTGGAAAAGAATTTAGTGCTGGCAGAATATGAATGAAGAAGAACAATGCACTTAAAAAACTGAATGGTAAGTTACAGAGCATGAGAATCAGGACAGGTTCTGAACATATTAGACTCAGTTTGTTTACCAATAGCAGCAAGACCATGCTTTTTACAAATTATTTGGGAACTGACCCTGGTCTATCCGTTCATTGTAGACCTCTTGGCGTCTTTAGTATTAGCGTTGCAATGACCACAGTTCATCCCTAGGTGGCACTGTAGCTCAATTATTTTTTGTCTAAAAGCACGTTAATCACATTGATTTTATGAAGGTAATTGTGAAATGTATTTATAAAGAAGCAGTTAAGGTAGAAAGAACAGATGATACGGGTGTCGCTAACATCATTTATATCATTGTACGCAAATGTTTCTGTAGGTTCTCTGAAGTGGAGACGAGTAACAAAAAGTTATCATCCCGAGACTGGGTCTTTTCTGTTCTTCTATTTGTAATGTCATGAAGTGGTGAAATAGCTGGCAGTGAATGCAATTAAAACATCACATTTTGCGTCACATGCATGAAATATTGGGTACAATTTTGGGAAACTGAGCCCATGGAAGACCTCTTAGAGGGCGACTTAAAGTACCATGTCTAAATGTGTCAGACGTCTGTACATTCTGTATGCCCATGCCTGAAACTATCAGGGAAGATCTGCGTAGATTCTTTATTGTAAATGCAGTAAGACCTCACAACTCTCTTCCCTAGTTGTTGATTCGTTAACGGACTTTAAAGGGTTCTTGATTTATGGGGTATCCCTGTTTCAGACATTATAGAAGAGGGTCCCACCACTTGGATCTACACCCTGTCTCGCACTGTCGTAGATGGGAGAGTGGGGTGCACATGTGCTGCTCTCACTGTTCACTTCCAAGGAAGTTCAAAACACAGCTGTGGCAATGCCATAAATGCCATAAATGTCTGAAATGGGGTTACCCCTTTAATGCTACAAGCTCTAGGTACTAGATTGAGGAAATAGGTCCTGAAGGCCCTTAAAGGGGTGTTTCCATCTTAAAAAGCGATTTTATATCGGTAGGATATGCCGTCACTTTGGACAGGCGGAGGACCGACCTCTGCGACTCTCCACAGGGGTTTAGCACTTCATGCCAGATGCTTGGTCAGTTATCAGCCAAGCTAATTTTTGGGCTTTATCCTATAGACATTCATAGGTTTTCACTCCCAGTGAGCTTCTCCTCAAGGAATCTTAGTGTAGGTGACAAAAGATTTTAATACGCGCGCCCACTGCAAAAGTTTTGCTGCTTTTTGCTGACTGCCTTGGCAAGTATTCAAAAAGGCAAAACCCCTAAATCTCTCCATAATACAAATTCGTGACCCGTTGCATTGTCTCTGGCGACCTATGAATTATTGTATAGGTTTTAGGATAGAATTTAGGGTTAGGGTTCAGATGAGACCCTCCGTGTCCTCTTTGTGGCCCCCGACCCTTGTAGACTGAACAGAGCTCCAGCAGCAAAATAAATCATTGTCTTTTCTATCTGGAAGAGGGGTATTAGCGATCTACCATGGAGATCAGTGGAATGCAAGAAGGAAGCATCTGACCATGGGGGTGATACATATATATATATATATATATATACATCTAACAAAGTGCTTTATTTGACTAGTCAATGCAGATTTACTTGGGGGGAGGGGTTTATATCTTTTTCAATAGAGCCTGTCACTTGGGGGGTATGTATGGGGGTCTATACAGAATTTAGACGTGGTGGTCTATATTCATATTGCAGCATCGTCCCTTTAAGAATTTCCCATTTTTTATCGATTTTGCTTGGATTTGAGTGATTTTTGTATGGGAAAATTTCCTCTCGCAAAAAAAAAATGCTTGCAAGGGATTTATGTGGGACATAGATCTGCTATAAGGCTCCATTCAACTGTATAAGTATAAAGGGGTTTTCCTTCACTTTCGACAGTAGAACCCACAACTAGCGGCTATTGCACTGCGGCTATTCAGAAGTCAGTCCTGTGGTAGGATGGATGGCATGAACCTGCTAAAACAGGAGCCATTCATACAGAGAGGGACTCCATTCTGGCTTGTAGAGGGGGATCTCAAGTGGGAAACTTCCCTCCATGATGTCAGTATGACCTTTCGTATGTTTATCTATTTTGTCGCTATCAATATAGATAAAGGTCCCAGCATGTTCCCCCAATAAACTTGGCTAAGCGCCAGGGGTTTCAGCATCTGGGCACATAGTGACCGGATTATAGTCAGGATGGTGAAGCTGGTTGCTCAGTTGAGCCAATACCTTTGACTGATCGAAGCTTGATTGCCTACAGCTGCCACTAGGGGGAGCCAGCTTCGTTCAGATTTATACAATGTGTATTGCACTATATACTACAATCAAACGATTGCAGAGAAACTGAAAAATAAAGTAGAAATAAAAAATGTTTTAAAAAATAATTTTCCCCATTCAAAAATGAAAAAAATAGAAAATGAACATATTTGATATTGTTTATTTAAGCTATACATTAAACGCAAAAAATCAATATGCAAGAATTGTAGCTTTTTTGGCTAATGCACTTCCCTAAAACATACAATAAAAAGCGATCAAAATGACTCATGCCTCGTACTGTATATGCCTTAAAATGGCATCAATAAATATGAGAAATCATAGCACAAACCACATTTTTATTTACAGGTTATGAATTTTTTTAACCATTAAAATATATATATATTTTTTTTTAAAAAAAAACCTTATAAGTTTGGGATCGCTGTAATCGTACTGACCTGCAGAATCCTTTTGCCAGGTCATTTTTAGCACACAATCATCGACGTAAAACCAAAATCCAAAAAATAATGGCAGAAATAAGTTGTGTTTTTTTTCACCGCTTCACCCTACTTGGTGTATTTTCCCATTTTCAGTACAGTATATGTTAAAATGAATGGTATCGTTCAAAACTACAACCTGCACCGCAAAAATAATAAGCCCTCATACAGCACTTTTGAGGGAAAACTAAATTTGTTATGGATGTAAGAAGAGGAAGAGAAAATAATTGTTGTACACATCTGTATACAGTAAGCTCCCCCTAGTGGTAGCTTAAGGCAGCCAGAATTTTATCATCTAATTCTAAGACTGAACTTAGGGCTTACTACCAGAATAACAGAACTCTAAACCAAACCATATGTGTGTGTGTGTGTGTGTATATATATATATATTAGGCGTCGGGGTTCTGCAGCTGCACAGCAGGAATCCAGAGCCTTGCATCCAGCGGTCTCCCATTCTCGACCGACTGCTCAGGAGCCTGCACAGCAATCTAGGCGTCCCAGACGCTCTGCTCAGACCAGCTCTGTAGGACTGGTTGTTGCTGCCACCTCTGGGTCAGCAATAGCAGCGCAGGCTATCCTGCAGCAAGCCACTCCAGAGGCTAAGTCCTCTCGTAGCGCTACTGGGCATGCTCACAAGACAATCTCCCATTGGAGATCGGGAGCCATGTGCTCAGGTCCTTCTCCTGATCTGATTGGTCCAGAGAGCTGGAAGGTCCTGGAAGCGCACGGCTATAAAAGGTCTGCATGGCCGCTCGGCCATGCGCTAGTATAGACTCTACTTGCTGCATGTGTGAATGATGACGGATGCATGAACCTGTGAATGACTCATTAAGATTCCCCTCCCTCTGATATTACGTGTGTGGATAGGGACTTAGTCATAGAGTCAGCACCAGTCAGTGGCAAGCCACAGTGCATATCATCACCTAACTAGCGTCCGACAGTGCGCCCCTCCTGGGCACTGTCGCATAGCGGCTGTGTCAGTCGCCGAGCTGCTGTAGTCTGCAGCACCTGTGGGCGTCCGCGATAGCGACACCGCACGCACGGTAGCTCTAGACGGACTCTGTCCCTCTGCCTTGGGCCCAGCTCCTGTGACCATATACCGTGTGTGCATTTCTCTGACACCTGTGAGTCCAACAGGCTCAGTACTTATGTTTATGTCTAAGGCGTCTCTGTGAAGCTAACAGAGTAAGCCGAGTGCACACTGGGTGACGTTCAACCCGTGTGCGATATACCGCCATATTGTGCGTCTGCCATTATAAAGCAGCAGTTTAAGACCTCTGCACGGTGGACCCTGGGCAGCGAACGCACTTTCTATTTTATATTTAGTGCGTTCCGCCGTCCCTAACATATATATATATATATATATGTGAGTGTGTGTGTATATATATATATATGTATATATATATATATATATATATATATATATATATATATAGTGGCCATAGACCATGATGTTTACCAGGATGGAATCTGGAACGGATGTTTGTGCCTCTATATTCAGTTTAGGCTCTCAGTATTTCTTCTCCTAGAAGAGACAGGATGTTACACTTTACATGCTTGTTACATGAAGGACGTGATCCCGTGGTCGGCACACACCTGTCTATACCACACATATATTATGTAAGGTGCCATAACTCCACCTTAACAAGGTCAGCATCCACTTGTATCCTCTGTGCCCCTCACCATATCCTCATTATATTCACATTTTAGGGGAATTAATTAACTTATGAATGTGCAGCAAAATGGCCGTGGAGGATCCCATGTTATGTGTTTTATAGTTTACAGCTCCTGCTCTGGATTGCTGGGGCTCGGATACTTTTAGATTTTGAGATTTCGGACTTTTTCGGACATGATGATACCAAATATATTTATTTTTAATGGGTAATTTAAATTTTTTTAAAAAAAATTTCACTTTATATTTTTTAGTCCTTCTGGGAGACTGTTGTCAAATGTTTATCTCTTATATTTGCAGGATTATTATTATTATGCATTTATATAGCGCCATTTATTCCATGGTGCTTTACATGTGAAAAGGGGAGATATAAACAAGTATAATAAACATGTGTAAGACAAGGGACACACAAGTACAAAAGGAGAGGGAACCCTGCCCGCGAGGGCTCACAGTCTACAGGGATGGGTGAGGATACAGTAGGAGAGGGTAGAGCAGGTCTTGCGGTGGTTCAGTAGACCGACGATCATTGCAGGCTGTAGGCTTGTTGGAACAGGTGGGTCTTCAGGTTCTTCTTGAAGGTTTCCATTGATGGTGAGAGTCTGATGTGTTATGGCAGAGAGTTCCAGAGTATGGGGGAAGCACGGGAGAAGTCTTGTATGCGGTTGTGGGAAGAAGAGATAAGGGGGGAGTAGAGAAGGAGATCTTGAGATGATCGAAGGTTGCGTGTGGGTAGGTACCTAGAGACCATGTCACAGATGTATGGAGGAGACAGGTTGTGGATGGCTTTGTATGTCATGGTTAGGGTTTTGAATTGGAGCCGCTGGGCAATAGGAAGCCAGTGAAGGGCCTGGCATAGGGGGGAGGCTGGGGAATAGCGGGGAGACAGGTGGATTAGTCAGGCAGCAGAGTGTAGGATGGACTGGACCGGAGCCAGAGTGCTAGAGGGGAGGCCAGAGAGTAGGAGGTTGCAGTAGTCGAGGCGGGAGATAAGAGCATGCAGTAGTCGAGGCGGGAGATAAGAGCATGCACTAGTGTTTTTGTGGTTTCGTGGTTGAGGAATGAGCGGATCCGCGAAATATTTTTGAGTTTGAGGCGACAGGAGGAGGCGAGGGCTTGGATATGTGGTTTGAAAGAGAGCGCAGAGTCGAGGATCACCCCAAGGCACCGAACGTGCGGGACTGGGGAAAGAAAGCAGGATTCATCGTGTCCGGGCACAGTGCTTGGACTCATTGACATTGGATGGAACGGTAGTACGAATGTGTAACCTCTGATTCATCTAATCTCTTGGTGAAACAGGGGCCTGCTACCAAAACCTTATAAACTGTGGGGGGCCCAGTAGTCAGACTCAGAGCAATTAAAGGAGTTATCTGTGACTGGTGACTTAAGCCCCCGTCACACTAAGCGAGATCGCTGCTGAGTCACAAGTTTTGTGACGCAACAGCGACCTCGGCAGCGATCTCGCTACGTTTGACAGGTAGCAGCGACCAGGCCCCTGCTGTGACATCGCTGGTCGTGTCGGAATGTCCTGGACATTTTTTTGATTGTT
This sequence comes from Dendrobates tinctorius, assembly GCF_039654945.1. NCBI lineage: Eukaryota > Metazoa > Chordata > Amphibia > Anura > Dendrobatidae > Dendrobates > Dendrobates tinctorius. Next base: position 2,047,241 of record NW_027361869.1, on the reverse strand, counting down.
GAGGTCCCGCTGGGTAGCATGCATCAGTATGTTTGAAACCTTACCAATGACCTCGTTAGTGACTCAGAAGCGAGACACATAGGCATGGATTTGCGTTGATTCGAGGTCTGAATCGTCAGAGTAGCTGCTATGTGACAGGGTCCCAACGACCGCCGACATCGTTAGAAAGGTCACTACGGGTCGCCGTATCGTTGCTGCGTCGTTGGGAACATCTGACTGTTTGCATCTCACCAGCGACCACATAGCGACACAGCAACGATCCCTACAGGTCATATCGTTGTCAGGATCGCTGTAGCGTCGCTGAGTGTGACGGGGGCTTTATTCTTAGGGTTGCAGTCAGACGGCCATATAAATTGGCCCAAGATCTGAACATAGGTCACGGACTGGCCATGTATCTCTCGGCCCAAGCGAGACAGTTTCATGTATTTCGATCTGTCAGGCTCGGAACGGAAGAGCCTCTTGCCAGTGCATGCCCTGCGTTCTGATCTCGATACGATTCATACGGCCATCTGACTGCACCCTTAGGATACTTCATCAATATCAAATTGGTCGCAGTCCAGCACCCCCTCTAATCAGCTCCACACTGCTCAGCGGCCGTTGCTGCAGCTGATCACTTATTGAAGCCAATATCTCAGTCCTGGACAACACCTTTAACACTGAGCACTTATACTGTGGATAGGTGACACATTTTGTTTACGGTTAAACCCCTTTAATGTTATAGGCCCCCTATTACATGTATGAACACCCATCAGTCATTATGTAAATCACCTGCTTAATATTGTCGCAGCCCCCCTCATTCCTCCAAAATAAATCCGATTGGTCAAGGCATGGACTTATTTCACCAAAAGGCTTGTTGTATACCAGTAACACCCCAAAAGATCCGCTATATACCGCAAGACTCTGCAAGAATTGGGAACACCCAACAAGATCAGCAGTATAATGGGAATGCCCAACAAGACCTGCTGTATACTGAGAACACCCCACAATATTTGCTGTATATCGAGAACATCCATTGAGACCTGTGGAATGCTGGGAACACTTCACAAGACCTGCTGTGTAATAGGAACACCCAATAAGACCTGACATTTTGGGAACACCCAACAAGAGCTGCTGTTTATCAGGAATGCCCAACAAGACCTACCGTATATCGGAAACGCCCAACAAGACCTGCCATATATCGGGAATGCCTAAAAACACCTGCCATGTACAGGAATACTCCACGAGATCTGCTGAATAACGGGACACTTCACAGGACCTGCCATATACCATTTACTGCCATATACAAATCATGCAAGACCTGCCGTATACTGAAAATGCCCTACAAGACCTGCCATACACTGGGAACGTTCTGCAAGGCCCGTCATATACAGTGAAAACCATACAATTTCGGACGTATACCGGGAGCACTCCACAAGACCTGCTGTATATCGGGAGCACTCCACAAGAACTTCTATAAACTGGGAGCTCCCACAAGGCCTACTGTGTACCCAGACCTCCCCACAGGACCTACCGTATGCCGGGAACACCCAACAGGACCTGTCGTATACTGGGAGCACCTCGCAGGACCTTCCGTATACCGAGAGCACGCACGCACAAGACCTGCCGTATACAAGAGCACTCCACAAGTCACGCTGTATACTGGGAACTCACCACAAGGCCTGCTGTATACTAGGAGCTCACCACAAGGCCTACTGTATACTAGGAGCTCACCACAAGGCCTGCTGTATTCCGGAAACAAACCATAGGACCTGCCTAATACTGGGAACACCCCAAAAGACCTGACGTTTGCTGGGAATACCCTATCAGAACTACCGTATACTGTAAACACCCTACAAGACATGCAGTATACCTTGAACACTTCACAAAACTCCTTCCTTGCTGTCTGATATATCCAACCCCTGACAGGCACCATTGTACGATATTACTATTATTTATATAGCACCATTGATTCCATGGTGCTGTACATTGAATTAATTTAATTTACGTTGCTTCTCAGTGATTTTAATGGTATGATCGGTGAGTAGAGGTGGTTTCCATCCTGTGGCTTTCTATCTATGCTTGGGCATACTGCTCGCTGTAGTTTTACAACAGCTGGAAAGTAATAGGTTAGAAACCACTTGTTTATATTTTCATTAGCCAATGCTTCCATCAGCTATAATTTCGTTAAGGTGCTTGTCTGGCAGCGCTCACTTCCCCAGTAGAGGTGAGCATTGCCAATGACGTTGCGACCCCACATAACTGCCAAGACGGAACAGCGTGCAAGGAGGCTGTGGGAGACACATGGAGTCTCAATAGGGCACCTGTATATGTTATAGTGACATTTTCCAGTAGAAGCAATGCTTCTAGTGTAGAGAAGCCCCATAATATGGCATTGTGATGGAATCTTTCAGAATCAAAGTCATAAAGCTGTAGTCCATGGGCTCGAAGGGAGCCGTAATACAGCAGTGGGCAAGAATCCTAATGATGATCTTCCTATACATTAGATCAGGACACATTCATGACACCTGCTGATTGTGCACTCGTCTCGTAACGTCATCCAAAGGGAAAATCATCGGCACCAAGCAAACCCTTTACAGTTTGAAGATCATCACTAGGGTACATGGAGGCGGCTGTATTACGGCCCCACGGACCATTGCTTTATGTCTTCCAATGTGTGTGAATCCGCCACAAGACCAAATTACTGAGCTAGTTTCCTCTAGAAGCGCTGCAGCGAGTGGAGGGTAGCAGCATAATCTGGCACGTGGAGAGTAGTGTGAGGGTGCAATGGCCCCATGTGCCTCGGTGCAGCCTCAGTGCACGCAGCTCCGCCATATGCATGAAGTTAAGGGTTACCCTAAAACTTTTTTTTGATGGATACCAAAGATGTCACTCGCTTCTTTACTGCACAAAGTGAGAACACTCGCTCTGCTTCACAATCCCCTCTCATGACCGACCTACGGGTACGTTGTAGACCTCGGCCTCTTTGATCCCCCTCGGATTTCCAGCTCTCGCCCAGCGGAGGGGCTTTGTAACGCGTCACACACATATATGTCAAAGGGCCGTTTGTTTCATTCTTACGTTTTAAAATGTGTTATAGCGGCTAGACTGGGACATAATCAATTTCTCAATAAAATAAATCCATTACCTTCCCCAGGGCCTTTGGTTTCAGCCTATTAAACCAGTTGCATTTCTTTCGGTTTTGTTTTGTGAGACGCTTTGATCTGAGACCCCCATAGTTTTACAATGAACAACCCCGGTGCTATCTAAATGGCTTTAATACATTGCTGGGGTATTGTCTGTGCTCTGCCTGCTCCGGCCTCTCACTCACAAGTGAAAACAGAAAGATTATTGCTCGTTTTAATAGCACATCATCATTGGCCAGGAATAGAAAAATCCAAGACGTAAATCTGATGCACCTTTATCGTCCCCCATACTTTATACTTCCATCCAACCAGTCACATAGAAGAAAAACGGACACCAGGGATTAGATTGAACCACTGAATGTTTATTTATTGCTATAATGTTTTGCTGTTTTTTTTACTTTTGCTCTTGTTTTTTTTTTTCTTTTTTCTTAGATATTTACACTGTTACATGAAAAGAGAAATTTCAAGTATTATTATATTCGTCCATTATTTTTATAGCTACAATTGTTCGCCTGTTGCTTTAAGTAACCGCAAAACCATCAAATAAATAACATGGACAAAGATATCCCGATCTGCACCCTAAAAACGTAATACAAGTAAACCAAGATATCACTCTCTTATAAAACATCTGTATAACATTTATACTATTTATTAATGAGCAGAAGGAGCAAGACAAGTCAGCAAGATCAAGATCCTCTCATACATGGTGGTGGGGCATATGGAAGGCTTGGGAGAGCCAATGGTGTAGGAGGTGTGGCAGGGGTTAAATTAAAGGAGAAGCTTATATCCACCAATTAAGGATGGATAGAATAAAAATATGTGGTCCATATGTCTCATATTATACAAATACCCTCCAAAAAAATACAGCTAATCAGTAAATAGGGGAAAAAAAAATTACATCAATATTACCTTAAAAAAATCTATTTTATTTACAAAAGCCGGTGACTCGAATTTTAAATTCCCTTTTGTTTTGTTTTTTTTTTACGCTTTTCTTAGTGTCGTTTCTTTTTTTTTTTTAATTATGTTAAAAAGCTATATTACATATAAAAATAAAACATCTGTTCGGAGGTGCTTAGTTCTGGAGGCTTTTATCAAGCTTTAAAAATAATATACATAGCAATAATACAATAATAATAATAATATGAATAATTATACTTATCAACAGTGCAAGGTTGGGGAGGATAACACTTTTTTTTTTCTATCTCTTTTTTAATACTGCATAAATTGGTTATTAACCCAACAAAAAGAAAAGAAAAATATTAATTTATGGCAATAATTCCTTTTTTTTTTTTTTTTTTTTGTCGCTGTTCTTGTTTGCCCCCGTCTGGCCTCTTGGTGAGTACCTTCAGGAGTAATCTCCGGGGGAGAGCCGCCCAGGAAGGGTTAAGGGAGTCCACTCCCCCCCCACCCATAGTTTTCTGCTGTCAACCAGTTGAACTGTGGTTGTATTCACTATCCAGTTCCCCAGTGTCAATGGCAAAAAAAAAAAAAAAAGCACCAGGTTTCTTGTCCTTTAACAGTGCAAGGATTAACCAGTGACCCATTCAGCTCTCGAGTCCTTTCACCGATGAGCAGCAATTAACACGAGCACTTGCATTCAGATAGTATTGGATACTGGAAAGGGATCCATGTGCAGAACCGTTGCCTCGACCAGCCCTGGCAGTGCCACCTTAAAAAAATTTTGGTGACAGATTTATGGGGTCTGCAGTACATACCCTCTGGTAAGGAGCAGGACTTCTCTGCAAAGCATTGTCCTTCCTTGATGAACCTTGGCCAAAACCTGATCCCTAGATCCTTCCAGGTGTACAGTACCGGGCAGTAGGTGTAAGCCCACAACCACTGCAGGAACTTCCGCCTGGCTTTCTTGCCTATCTTGATCCTGCCACCATAAGGTGCTTCGCTGAGGTCCATCTTCTTGAGCTCAATTGGTAGCGAGCCAAGGGTTTTAGTTTTTGTCAATGAGTCTTGGGTAGACGTGTTATCAAGGTTGGGCAAAACCACCGCCATAAAGTTGGGGTCAAAGTTGCTGCCAAGTTTCTTCCTCAGTGTCCTCTCATCCAAGTCCTGCTCTTTTGGATCTTGTTCCGGATCTGGTTGCTCGATAACAGGTAAGACCGGTAAGTCTCCACTCGGAGAAGGTCGAAACCTAAGAAACGGTTGGCAAGACCCCTGATGGTGCACCAAAACCAGGCAGGAGCAAAGAAGAACTGCTTGAGGCAGATTTATCCTCTTCATGATTTTTGGTGCCCCCCCTTCAGAGAAGAACAGAGTTCTCCCAACCCCACCCTCCTGATGGAGTTTTTTTTTTTTTGTCAATGGAAAGAGTAAATTTTGCAAATAATCCAACAAGAGCCTTCAGTATAGACGGCACATGGGTAAAACGTTATTTTCCCCCAAAAACAAATCTCTTATATTCTTTCCTCGGCCCGTTTGGTAGAGCGCAGAAATAGACACAAAGTCCAGAGAAGATGCTTTAAATAGATCAGCGGCGTGTGTGACACACACACACAGATGGATATACTGTATGTGATCTCCAGCCTTGTGGAGCCAGGAAGTTCTCACAGAGAGGTAGCTGTGTCCGTCAGCAGGGAGAACCACACAAGGAAAGCAAAGATCTTTAATTTACCCCTTTTCTCCAACTTTTTTTTTTCAGTCCTCCCCCTTCCCTCTCTCTCTCTCCTTCTTTCCTTTCTTACTCCGGTGAAGGATCTGGCTCGCAGGACATAAAAATTCACAGTGGAATAGTCTCCATCCCCATGGTGACATCCAGGACAACTTGTCTAGACTCTGCAATACAGTCTGAGCTCAGGGAAGGAGCCAATGGTATAAAAATAATTAAAATTAATCCTTTCAAATTGGGGGAAAATTATAGGCAGGGAGGTATGGCTGCCAGCGTATCCAAAAAAATCGCACACTTTCCAAGTTCTGAGTCTTTAAAACTTCTGCAGACAACGACTTCAAAAATAGGACAACCCTTCAAAATATCCTAAAACTGTAGAATGGTCTTTCTTCATTTAGACAGTTCCAAAATCCCAGAAGAGATCCAGACCTGCATTGAGGTAAGGCTTCATTTTGGAGGATTTTTTTTTATTTTAATTTTTTCTTTTTTGCAGAAGTAGCTGTTATCCAAGGAGTCTGCCGGCCGCGGGGGAAGAATTGGGGTTTTGTCACAATTCCTCTGGCTCCAGTCTTTGTATAGAGAGGGTAACAAGCCTTTTTATTTAGGAGCAAATGAAAAGACATAGAGGGCAGTGAGACAGCAGACACATGGAGCTGTGTGTGCGCAAGAAGGGAGCCCTTTTTAAAAAAAAAAAAAAAAAGCAAAGCTCTTTCTTTTCTTTTTTTTCTGGCTGCTTTGGGTGCAAATGAGATGTGGCTGCTTGCGGAGGATTAAAACTTTCTTTTATAATACAACGCACAGACTTTCGCAGTATCACATTGCCCAAGCAAGCTTTATATCCAGATGTCCTTCAGAGTTCAAGCATGGTGTCTACCATTCTGGCTTCCTCTGTGAATGGCCCCAGGGTCTGTCTCAATGCAATGGCCAGATGGGAGCTGGAGAGCAGCAGGTAACTGGTTCCTGTGAGCTGGGATGTCCAGTGCAGGTGCTTTGTAGGGCTCTGTCCTTCCTCTGTACCTGCTGGTCGCCCTCCTCTGTGCAGAGCTTGCAGTAGAGTGACTTTCCCCTGGTGCTCCTGACTGCTGAATGTGCTGCGCTCCACTGTCCAATGCAGGTTAAATATCTCCCCCTGATGGTGTGAATTGTTAACTGACACTACCCTCTGCAGTCACTCCCCCCCAAACACATACTCTCTGACAGCCTTTCCACAACAACCTCCCCCCTCCATCCCTTCCCAGACCCCCTAACCAATTGAGTGTGTCTTCTGGGTCCTGCGACCCTGGGACGTCTCTTGTTAATCCCATGCAGATTGGAAGGGGGGGGAGCGTGCAGCGATCATACACTCCTGGCAATTCTGCACTAATGTCTCGGGTCGCTATCAGCCGGAAAAAAAAAAAAAAAAAAGATGCCGTCAAATTTTTTATCAATTTTTTTTTTATTAACCGGTTGCTTTCTATATCAGATTTTGATATTCAGTATAGAAAGCAAATGGTTAATTAAAAAAATTGATGAAAAATTTGACAGCATTCGAGGACTCTCTAAGATCAAACAAATAGTGAGACACTTTATTGCTATCCGGAAATATTAATGCATTTATTGAACTCTGCTACGTTCTGCTCTCAATAAAAGAATTTGGATATAAAAAAACAAGCAAAAAACAATTGCACAAATTGCACAGAAATTGCTTAGACAGGCTTGCGGGGTATAGGAGGTAAAAAAAGCTGGGTGACAAATTTTCGTGCAAAAATGACCAGAATGAATCTGGCAAAGAAAAAAAAAACCCGCTTCTGACCAGTTTCAAATAGGACGGATAAAGACTGGATCTGTTCACATTTGGTCATATATATCGTAGTTTTAAGGTGCGTGCCCACGATCAGGAATTGCTGCGGGTTGGACGCTGCGTATTTATTTTTCCTGAGCACTCGGGAAGCGGGCCATAGATATCACTATATTAAGGCTGTGTTCACACGTTACATTTTTGCTGCTTTTTTTTAGGAACATTTGAAGCTGAGGTTTACAGTACCAGCAAATGCTATGAGATTTCAGAAATCTCATGCACATACATTAAAACAACAGAGAAGAGAAAAGCCGGGGTTAGTCCGCGCTAGACCACAAGGAACCAACCGAAGATGCAAGCATACCTTTATTCACATTCATGCACATACATTGGGTCTTTTCCTGGCTGAATTGGAAAACTGCTTCTTATGTTTTAAAACTGTGGCATGCCTCTTTTTTCAGCATTTTTGCATTGTTTTTGTCACAAAGCACTGAGTAAATGCAAAAATGCAGCCAAAAAAATACAGGTATCAAGGTTTTTGCTGTATTTGTGGTGCAAAAACCTATGGAAGTTGCATCATGTGTTTTGGATGGGGGTTACTAAACCTTATCACCATGCACACGAGGATAAAAATACAGCAAATAATGCAGCAAAATCTGCTTTGTTTAAGCAGCTTCTTTACTGCCAAGAGAGCAGGTTTTGTAACGTGTGATTATAGCCTACTAAAAGGTTTTGCCACCTCTCAACTCTTTGCAATGATCGCCCCTGTCACCAGTCACACACGTGATTTTCTGTGGCTTTTTGCACAATTCTTTAGTGCGGTTCAGCCCTTTCAAGACTTAAAAAAAAAAAGTTAAATAAATCAAACACGGTGATTCCAAAGGATTTCAGTACATGGGGATAATTAAATTAGCGCCATAAATATTCATTGCGAGGACTCATGATGGATCCTGCCTGGCTCACAGCTCTCTGCAGCCTGTACGTTCCTATAGTAAATCCCAGTATTCTGCAGCCAGAAGTGGGGGCTGGGTGAGGATGGAAAACTATATGCCTCTTAGTGCAGACTGGATCTCAGCGGAGACTGCGGTGCCAACCAGTCATGTATTCAGCTCAGGGGTACTCCACTATCCAGCTATAGCATGATGATGATTTGGGATACTCCCAGCAGGTTGCCTTACTTATTGATCCGAGTGTCCAGATCAGTGTGATTTAGTAAATACTCGTGGTAACGATTCTTTAGAAATACAATGGAATAAATTCAGTTATCTGTGATTTCCAATGTGGGTAGAAAAAAGAGAAACAGCACAGTACTTAGCTTCTGGTGCACGGCCCCTAGGCATATAGTCCAATATTCACCACAATGTCCAATATTCATTCCAAATGAAGGCAGCACTCCATGGTATAGCTTTTAAACCATAGTGAATTTATTAGACCCACATATCAGGGCAACGTTTCGGCTCAAAATGAGCCTTCCTCAAGCTGATTTCCAATGTGGACATTCTTACTCCCTTCTCAGTCCTGGTTCTGGACATAAAAGACAATTCATAAAATGAAGGTCGTTGATCATGGCAGGTCTGGCTACTCTTACCCATCACGTACCATAATATGGCAGCAATTCATATAAATGCCGCTGTTCTCCTGAATCCGGCAATATTTTTCTTTTGTTCCTGCGCCTCTCTGTTCCTGAGATACGACCTCTTCTTCCCTGTGTATATAAATCTAGTCCTTTTAAGTCAACTGGGTGAGGTCATCAAGAGAAGAGCTGGTGATCACACCCACTTGGCTAAAATGACTACTTACAGGGAAGAGGGAGACATGTCTCTGGAACGGAGAAGAGTTGGAAAAAAAAGAAAAGCATTGCCGGATTCCGGAGAACAAGCAGCATTTACATGGGGTAAAAGAATACAAAACATTTTTATGGCAAGTGACGCTGGCCGGCCACACACGTTGGATAACTGTATGCCAAACTCTGTTGTTCAGCCAACAACTATTCCTCCAGCCCCTCCATAAAAATGTACGCTCGGTATAGCCAAGCATGCATTTGTTCTCAGCAGGGAAAGGGGAATAAGCTGCTGCCCTACACCTCTGTCGCCTGATTATTACTGTTGAAAATAAATGATCAGGCATGTTGAAATCCAACAGCCCAATCCTTCTTGATTGTCCTCCCCCATAAAACATTAGAAGGCCACCAACTTGAAGGGATATAGTCCCATTACCTATGTGTATATAGTAATCATTCACTATTAACTATCACCAGAGCAGTTTTGGGATGGCCAATATTACCTGCAAAATATGTGGATGTCACTAATTTAGAATTCTTCACCCTGGTATGTCATCAGTTGTGGGCAGGTAAAGCTTGGATGGACTTCTATCCATAGTGTGGGCCTCCATTCTGAAAGGTGGGAGACCTTTACTGCAGTACCTAACAGCGCCACTCTTCTCCTTCTGGCTGTGTCTGGTATTGCAGGTTAACGCTCTTCACTTGCTTCTTTAACTGCAGAGCTTTAGCTAGACTTTCCTTCACTGGGACAAAAGGACCAACGTGCTGCCCTCATCTGTAGAAAAATACCCAGCTCCAGACAAGTGCTCCGGTTGCCGCCCCCATAGCTTTGCCCCTTGTTCAGCAATCACACATTTGATAACTTACCCTAAGGATCGGCCGCACGTGATACATTGGAAAGAAGTCCACAATGTCCGCATTATTACAGGCGCAAACGTAGGTGAAGTCAGGCCCGAGAGAAGAATGCACTAAGTTCATCACAAACATTCTGGATACAGACATCGGGAACCATTAAAATCTGGAAAATAAAGATGCAGATCAAATAAGAGTTTTCTTCACACAGCAACTAATAAAAAAAATAGTCAGCGTTGGTGGCCCAGATATTTCGGCATCTATAAATAATTTTTGTTTAAAACTTTACTTTTTTTTTATTTTATTTTTCATCTGCAGAACAGCACAAAGAAATGTATTTATTGTTCTGGCAGGCACATTTTTACTACATTTATATCAGTTACACGGTTTCAGAAAATTGGCAGGAATAACAGTGTTCCAGTGTAAAAAGCGTGGCAATTACTTTTTACTGTGTACACCTTGTGCGGCTGAACACCTGTACGGCATGGCTGCTGCACTGCGCCGAGGTATTTCCATACGTTTAATGACCAAGCTCTGCTTTTGTAAACTCTGTTGTGGTGACTCATACACCAGAGAGATTGCTCGTGCCTCGTGCTGGAAGATCTAGTGGATCAATAGTGGCATTGGATATAGTCCTGAAACATGGATGAGACCTACACTGCACAGAATAGATACTAGATAGATGATAGATACATAGAAAGATAAAGCAAAGGATAGATGTAGATATGAGATAGATACTAGATAGATATAGGAAAATAATAATCATGAAAAAAATAAATAGCTGCTTGTTCTATAAAGAGATAATAGATACTGTAGATATGAGAGGTAGGAGATAAATGAAAGATATAATAGAAAGGAATAGATACATGATAGATACAGTATTAGATAGATGGGACAGATATACCGTATATTAAAGCAGGCTTTTGCTATGTAATCTGATAGCAACATGATGTAGGGTCTGAGAGCCTGATTCCAGCGATGTATTACTTACTGGGCTGTGTGCTGTTGTTTCAATACAATCAGTGTTTAATCAGCAGTTTATTCCTACAGGACTAGGTGTCTTGTGCCTCCTAGTCCAACCCTGCCCCCACCACTGATTGGCAGCTTTCTGTCAACATACAGTGTACACAGAAATCTACCAATCAGTGATGTGGGCGGGGTTATACAAGGTTCCGCATTCAGAGAGAACTGATAAATCTGCAGCAGAGAAAACTGTGAATGTATCACAATGACAACAAGCAGCCCAGTAAGTGATACATTGCAGGAATTAGGGTCTCTGCCGCTACATGATGCTACGCTCAGATTACACAGCAAAAAACCTGGTGACAGACTCCCTTTAAATAGATATTAGACACATGTACAAATAAAAGATGTGAGATAGATATTAGGCAGATAGATATTAGAGGTAAAGATCAATATGAGCTAAAATATGTACCGTATATATTTAGGTATATAAATAGATTAGATTTGTTATAGATATTAGATATGAGATAGATGTTAGCTTAGTAGCTATAACATTCGATAGATTTATTTTGTTTCAAGATCTAATTTTTGTAGTTTGTAAAGCCACGCAGTACGGGCACATTAGATGGATCCGATGGTTTTGGCAGGAACAGCTGACCAGCTAATGTGTATTGGGGTCTCCTAATTCTCACCCTAATAGATGATGTTGGGCGGGGACAAGGATTGGGTATGTTGAATTTTGCGGTCTCTTGTTCTGGAACATTATTCCTTCCAACAGCCTCCGACTTTCAATCATAGATGTGCGGCCGCTCAGTACAAAACTCAGACTTAGGACCGTTCATTTACTGATAATGGGGCAGTATATACGGGCTACCAATCATCCGACGAATTAGCAAAACGCTTGTTCGTCAGGTGAAATGATAATCCTTGTTTAATAATCCTTCTCAGCAGCGCATTGTCCTGTGTAAACATTGACAGGTTTCAATGAATACAAGAATGAGACTCGTCTACAATAAGCTTGCAATTCATATAGCATAAAGGCCAGATACAAGACATTAGGGGCGTATTATAATGTTATCTGAAAAAAAACAACCCTGTATTTTTACAGTAGCCTTAAAGGTTTATAGGTTTTGTGATCGGTGGGTGAAAAAAGACAAGGAAAGATTAGGGCACTGGGAGGTGAAGGTAGAGAGAAGACACATGGTATATAGACCAAGAGATAAAGTAGACCTAGTTTTATTTGGCAGCCTTGTGGAAATGAGATACCCGGATAGATAGATAGATAGATAGATAGATAGGTAGGTAGGTAGATAATTAATGCCAGCAAGAAAGCACACAGATGAGCGGCAAGACTAGGGCACACAAATCACCACATTAACAGACGGAGCTATTCATCTGAAGTATTGCGGTGTATAGTTCAGTCAAAAAACGGAGGTGCTTGCATGAAGAAACATTAATATTTCAATGTATCATGACAAAAAAAGAAAAATGCAGCACTCACCAATAGAACTGAAAAACGCTAAGAAGCGAGTAATCGCGAAACGGCCGTTGTCCGGCACCTCCCTCCCCTAGCATTCCTCTAACGTCCTGCATGTCCACATACCTGTTGATGGAATTCATGTGAAATAAAGATGCACAGTTTTTGTAGTCTGAGAGTAGCATGATGTGTAGGGGCAGAGACTCTGATTCAGGCGATGTATTACATACTGGACTGATGGTGCAGTTTTGATTGAATCCCTCTTTTAGCTGTTTTAGATAGAGCAGTGCTCAAATGCTGAGCTGTGCAAAACCCCGCCCACACCACTGATTGGCAGATTCCTGTGTACACTGCCAGGAGGCTGCCAATCAGTGGTGGGGCGGGATTAGATAAATTAGTTACCTGACACAAGACACACAGTCCTGCAGTGATAATCTCCTGCCGATAAAACACTTATTGTATATTGATACTATATTGATAGGTTAGATAGGTCAGATGTCATGACAGATTCCCTTTAAGTATTAATAGATAGAGCACCATTGGATCTGCTTTTCTGTACATCTCAGACTTCTTACATATTATGTCATATTTGCTCCACATCAATCAAAATTCCCTTTAGCCACGACGTATTTTAATACCCAAAGTAGTTTTCACGAGTGAATGCAAACACACAAGCAGATATTTTTACTTTGTTTTTTTTTTTCTTACTGTGGTTACAGTTACTGGCATATGGTGATGGTAAGTGGGTCATTAGTTAGTGCACCATCTAATTTTTTTTTTTTTTTTTGGGGGGGGGGGGGTTAGTCGGGGGTTGTTTTTCAACCACTGCTATAGAGGGGCATAAAGATGCTGGGGGGGGTGAACAGTGGGACAGAGGCTGTTTTCAGTTTGGAGAAAGGAAGGCCTGTTACAAGGCTCGATTCAGGTCATTATGAAGCACACAGACTTACTTACAGCTTAATGGGCCACTTCACATCTATGGACTAACTTGACACAGTGAGTTATAGTTTGTGAAGCGTGTAAAACTGAAGATATATATAGCAGCAGTTGTGAGTTTATGATGCTCTGACTGATTCACATAGCTTTCTTAATGCCCCCCGAGAACGGATTGGATTTTGAGCAAGTTTTTATTGGCTGTTGGTTATTCAACATGACGTATTACATGGCTTACTCCAGCCCATGACACCGACGAGCCCTCCGGCTAACATCCCTTGGAAGAGTCATTGCGACCCATACGGCTGCCATCTTACCCTGTAAATAATATGGTACTATGGCCCCGGGGAGGGGGGCATCTGATCTAATGATAAGCGTGTTTTCTTACTGACAGGGCATCCTTCAATTCATTAAGTAATGATATCATCTGCATTCTCTGATCAATTTCCCTAGAATATTTAAAGGGCATTTCCATATTGAACGGGGTTATCACAATATGGCTTCCATACGTGTTGTGTTCAGATCTTCTGCCAGTCACCTGATAAATGAGCAGATCGCTCGTTCATCAGGAGAAATGATTTTTAAACTTGTTTAATAACTATTAAACAAGCTTAATCGTCAAGTGAAATACTTTTTAAGCTTGTTTAATTATTAAACAAGCTTAAAAATCATTTCACCTGACAAACCAGTGTTTTGCTCATTCATTAATTAATTCATTCATTCATTATAATCGTTCTCGGAAGCACATCGTCCTGTGTAAACATGTGCTGCCGAGAACAATTATATTCTAGGCAGCTAGAATAATCTTAACAACGTTCTTTTCTAAATGCACATACAATAATGTTAACAGTTTGTGGACATATTTTTAGATTGGACACAGGGACCGTATGTAGAAATATGGGCGCACCATAGCGAAGGCCCAAATCACGTGCCCCCTGTGGTCACAACAGAGCCATTAGAACGGGGAGAAACCACTAATAGTGACAAAGGGTCCATTTCTATCAACTTAGATGCCATAGTCGCTATTCCCCACAGCATCCAGGGGGTTCAGCTGCTGCGGTCAGAGCTAGATCTCTTTACACCAGTTACCAGCAGGTCTACTTTGTAAAAAAAAAAAAAAAAAACCTGTGCCAGCTCTTTACCAATTTTCCTTAGTTTTGAAATATGTATATGGCTGAGGTCAGGAGAAGTGGACAAACGGCAGAAAAGGGTCAGGGCTAATCGGCACCAGCCCTTCTCCTGGGTCCCATAGCCATTACGTAGCCTGCCTCCATTGGTGTTAGTCTACCGGTTGCTGTTGAAAGACTTGAAGAATGATAACCATCCTCCACCTTGTACTGTCCCTTCTATATACTAAGTTTTGTGGAGATTGAAAGTAAAATAAGTAGATGGAAAATCTGACTGGTCAGGAACGTTTGCAAAAAGAATCAATATGCAGTAAAACCTCTCCACCCATTATCACAATTTGATTTCATGAAGGTTTCACGTCCACTAAGAATAAGTCATACTGGTTGACTATTTTTGAGAGGACCATCCACTTAGAAGACCACCATTCAATGCAGTTTTTAGCGGTCATCTCAAAGAGTTTTCACTTCATAAAAATGAAGGCAAAGAAAGTTACAGTGCTTGATTACACTCTGAGGAATATCGTAATATCGTAATAAAGGAAAAGCAAAATCTTGTAGTTCGTCTTTACAGGCCTCAGGATTTCTACCATCTCTTCTGTTTAGCCTGGAACAACAATCTGAGGAGAGGGGAGGAAGATGGGTAGGAGGGGGATGCAACTGCAGAACTTTAGCTATGATACAATTTTAACCCAGTATATCAACCATATCAGTTAAAAAAATAAAGCAAAGAAAATGCTCGTTTTCTTAATATTTTTGAGAAACTTTGAAGCAATAAGCAAGATATCATAGAACTGGGTGCTGTGAATCTGTAGGCGTATGTGTGTGTGACTTCAGGGACCTGAATGGAAAATATATTTCCTGACAGTTGCAAAGTGTGAATATCAGTGCATTGATTTCAAAATTGTAGATTTCATCAGTTGAGATTACTCAGCCCATACGTCATAGAATTGTACATTGCTCTGTAAACATTTTTGGGAAATGTAGAAAAAGTTCTTCAAAGTAAAAAAAAAATAATTAAAAATTACCAAAATGCAAAATAAAAGGACAAAAGAGATCAATATCTTGGAGAACTAACCACAGATCTTCTGTGCGTGAGGCTTGTACAAATTCCTCTGTCTCTTCATACAATCTCAGACAGACTGGATGATGTGAGATCAGGGCTGTGTGGGGCCGGAACATCACTTGTGCACCAGTCTAGGTGATTTACAGGTCTCTATCATGTGTTAATAGGAAGAGATCTGTCAATCATCTAGAAAAGTGCAGGTAGATGCCTGCCAGGGGCTGCGCTGTACTAGTCTGATCTCTCCATATGGTCCCCAGCAGGTTTTTTTTCTTCTCAGGAGTATTTCAGAGAAAAGAAAAACCTTGTTACCATTGTGCATCCAGGCTCTGTTTCATGCTGCCCAAAGTTTTAGCAGCATGAATCAAGTGACAGGTTCTTTTTTATTCCTTACCAAAACCCTATCTCCATTTGCTAAAATGCAGCCTAATACTTACAAGGATCCTTAAGGAGGTTGAACAGCGCATGTTGTAGCCCCAGTGTGTTTTAAAATCTTTGCTTGGGAGACACCTTGTTGATGCAGTATAACTACCTTGCAGGTGCTTGAACATCACATTTTGTATCCCCATTCTGCTTTGAAATCTTTGCTTGGGAGACACCTTACTGAAGGAGCATAACTACCTGCTAGGAGTAGAAGCTTGAACAGCACATTTTGTAACCCCAGTCTGCTTTGAAGTCTTTTCTTGGGAGACACCTTGCTGATGCATATATTACACATCGAACCAAATAATGGGTCGAATACCAAAGAGATCCATAATATAAATATAACTTTTTTATTAATTAAAACATGATAGTAAAAAAGCAGAGATGTCACAATAGGGGACGCTTCTAGGTGGCACTCAGAGTAATTAAAATTTAATATATGTGCTTACAATTAAATTTGTAATGGCTTCAATATGTCATAGGGAGCAACAGAAAAAAGAGAATGAATCAAGTAATTCTTATTTACATAGAGTGATGCACTCATTAGGCCAACAAACCTCCCCCTGGAAAAAGCTGGCGGCGAAACGCGCGTCGGGGTAAGGGGACGCCGAGGTGACCTCAGACAATGGAGCTTTCACAGATCGATTTCAATCAGGTAAATTGAATAAAGCACTTAGCACTTTATTACTATGTATTCTCCCACGTCTCTCCTAGGTGTCAGCGGTAACGTCACACAGTGTTAGGTGCTGCAACCTCTGCTGATTTATCCACACAGTGGCGAATATTAATACATGAGGGCAGCACCTAAGTTTACATACCTTTAAGTCAGCACTAATATAACTGTGTTTTTTATGATTCTATAATTTAAATTAATGTACCATAATATTGACGGTTTGTTGGGCTAGTAGTGAGTGCATCACTCTATGTAAATAAGCATTATATGATTCATTCTCTGTTTTCTGTTGCTCCCTACGGCATATTGAAGCCATTACAAATTTAATTGTAAGCATATATATTTTAATTACTCTGAGTACCACCTCCAAGCGTCCCCTATTGTGACATCTCTACTATTTTACCAAGCGTCCCCTATTGTGACATCTCTACTATTTTACTATCATGTTTTAATAATAAATAAAGTTATATTTTTATTATGGATCTCTTCGGTATTTGACCCATTATTAGGTTTGAAGTGTAATATATGAATATTGTTGAAGTCCCTAAAACAATAGTCTTGGACCTTTTTGTATAATTAAACCTTGCTGATGCAGTATAACTACCTCGTAGGAGCTTGAACAGCACATTTTGTAACCCCAGTGTGCTTTAACATCTTTGCTTGGGAGACATCTCGCTGATGCCATGCCGTGGTGTGTGTCCTCTGACATGAAAATTTCTTCCACAGCCTCACCTTTAGTAGCAGAGTTTGTCTGTTCCTCACCCAGTTTTAAGACTCCTACACAATTGTTTCTGTCTCAGTTGATGACTGTTTCAGTCTACATATGAAAATTAAAATTCTCATCGCCAGTTTGATGTAATTAGTTACTCATACTGCCGACTATAATCCTATAAAATCCTTGAATTTTAGCAAACATACCTAGAAGAATTGGTGCTGTTTTGAAGGCAAGTGTTGATTGGATTTAGATTTCTCTTTGCATTTTGTTTAAAGATAGAAATACACTATTGACACTTTTAGTTTTAAAAGCATTCTTTTCCACGCTTGTCTAAACTTTTGCACAGTACTGTGTGTATATACTGTATACCTATAGTAGCTGCTTGAGCCTTTTCTGGGTTGCACTTGTGCACACTCACCACCAGAGGACGCCGATGCTTTTTTCTGCACGGCACATTATCTCCACACATACTCCTGTAGACTGAGGCTCCAGCCTGTTTATTGGTGCTAAACAGTTTATTATGAGGCCAGGCGGTGATAATGAATGTGTTCCCTTGGAAACAGCATCAATAATAGCGGAATAGCTCTGGCGCCAACCTTTGATAGCAGGAAAGAGCCCTGTGTGTGTCTCTCCCTCTGTTTATCTATATGTCAGCTCGTGTGCTTGGCTGTAATCACCTGTATATACATATAGTATATATATTTATAATGTGTCGGTGCCTGTGGCAGACACTTCCAAAGGGCAAGGATGCTTGTGCTGTATTATAGCCTGATGATAAGGGATGAACTATGCCTGGCTTCTATTACAATTCATTTTCAGCCTATTGTAGCCGGGTTTTTTTGGTTGTTTTACACATTTAATAGTGAATCATATATTCATGCGATGCTCCTTTATCTGACCGTTACTAAATAAACGACCACAATGATTATTTTAAAAGTCAACACAATGTCCCTGCTGGACAGAGGCAGTTGTACTATCTTAGTAAGTGAGCAGACTTTATGGTGTGATATGTAAAGTGCTGTGACAGCTGATGGCACTGTATACTGATATACTTTTCCTGTACTGATCCTAAGTTACCTCCTGTATTTTCCAGAGCTGCACTCACTATTCTGCTGGTGAAGTCACTATGTACATATATTACATTACTGATCCTGTACTGATCCTGAGTTACATCCTGTATTACACTCCAGAGCTGCACTCACTATTCTGCTGGTGCAGTCACTGTGTACATACATTACATTACTGATCCTGAGTTACATCCTGTATTATACTCCAGAGCTGCACTCACTATTCTGCTGGTGCAGTCACTGTGTACATACATTACATTACTTATCCTGAGTTACCTCCTGTATTACACTCCAGAGCTGCACTCACTATTCTTCTAGTGCAGTCACTGTGTACATACATTACATTACTTATCCTGTACTGACCTTGAGTTACATCCTGTATTATGCCCCAGAGCTGCACTCAATATTCTGCTGGTGCAGTCACTGTATACATACATTACTGATCCTGAGTTACCTCCTGTATTTTCCAGAGCTGCACTCACTGTTCTGCTGGTGCAGTCACTGTGTGCATACATTTCATTTCTGATCCTGAGTTATATCCTGTATTTTACTCCAGAGCTGCACTCACTATTCTGCTGGTGCAGTCACTGTGTACATACATTACATTACTGATCCTGTATTGATCCTGATTTACATCCTGTATTATACCCCAGAGCTGCACTCACTATTCTGCTGGTGCAGTCACTGTGTGCATACATTACATTACTGATCCTGAGTTACATCCTGTATTTTACTCCAGAGCTGCACTCACTATTATGCTGGTGCAGTCACTGTGTACATACATTACATTACTGATTCTGAGTTACATCCTGTATTGTACTCCAGAGCTGCACTCACTATTCTGCTGGTGCAGTCACTGTGTACATACATTACATTACTGATTCTGAGTTACATCCTGTATTGTACTCCAGAGCTGCACTCACTATTCTGCTGGTGCAGTCACTGTGTACATACATTACATTACTGATCCTCTATTGATCCTGATTTGATTTACATCCTGTATTATACCCCAGAGCTGCCCTCACTATTCTGCTGGTGCAGTCACTGTGTACATACATTACATTACTGATCCTGAGTTACATCCTGTATTTTACTCCAGAGCTGCACTCACTATTCTGCTGGTGCAGTCACTGTGTACATAGATTACATTACTGATCCTGAGTTACATCCTTATTATACTCCAGAGCTGCACTCACTACTCTGCTGGTGCAGTCACTGTGTACATACATTACATTACTGATCCTGTACTGATCCTGCGTTACATCCTGTATTTTACTCCAGAGCTTCACTCACTATTCTGCTGGTGCAGTCACTGTGTACATACATTACATTACTGACCCTGAGTTACATCCTGTATTATACTCCAGAGCTGCACTCACTACTCTGCTGGTGCAGTCACTGTGTACATACATTACATTACTGATCCTGTACTGATCCAGAGTTACATCCTGTATTTTACTCCAGAGCTGCACTCACTATTCTGCTGGTGCAGTCACTGTGTACATACATTACATTACTGATTCTGAGTTACATCCTGTATTGTACTCCAGAGCTGCACTCACTATTCTGCTGGTGCAGTCACTGTGTACATACATTACATTACTGATCCTCTATTGATCCTGATTTGATTTACATCCTGTATTATACCCCAGAGCTGCCCTCACTATTCTGCTGGTGCAGTCACTGTGTACATACATTACATTACTGATCCTGAGTTACATCCTGTATTTTACTCCAGAGCTGCACTCACTATTCTGCTGGTGCAGTCACTGTGTACATAGATTACATTACTGATCCTGAGTTACATCCTTATTATACTCCAGAGCTGCACTCACTACTCTGCTGGTGCAGTCACTGTGTACATACATTACATTACTGATCCTGTACTGATCCTGCGTTACATCCTGTATTTTACTCCAGAGCTTCACTCACTATTCTGCTGGTGCAGTCACTGTGTACATACATTACATTACTGACCCTGAGTTACATCCTGTATTATACTCCAGAGCTGCACTCACTACTCTGCTGGTGCAGTCACTGTGTACATACATTACATTACTGATCCTGTACTGATCCTGAGTTACATCCTGTATTATACTCCAGAGCTGCACTCACTATTCTGCTGGTGCAGTCACTGTGTACATGCATTACATTACTGATCCTGTACTGATCCTGAGTTACATCCTGTATTATACCCCAGAGCTGCACTCACTATTCTGCTGGTGCAGTCACTGTGTACATACATTACATTACATTACTGATCCTGTACTGATCCTGAGTTACATCCTGTATTATACTCCAGAGCTGCACTCACTATTCTGCTGGTGCAGTCACTGTGTACATACTGTACATTACATTACTGACCCTGAGTTACATCCTGTATTATACTCCAGAGCTGCACTCATTGTTCTGCTGGTGCAATCGCTGTGTGCATACATTGCATTACTGATCCTGTACTGATCCTGAGTTACATCCTGTATTATACTCCAGAGCTGCACTCACTATTCTGCTGGTGCAGTCACTGTGTGCATACATTACATTACTGATCCTGTACTGATCCTGAGTTACATCCTGTATTATACCCCAGAGCTGCACTCACTATTCTGCTGGTGCTGTCACTGTGTACATACATTACATTACTGATCCTGTACTGATCCTGAGTTACATCCTGTATTATACTCCAGAGCTGCACTCACTATTCTGCTGGTGCAGTCACTGTGTACATACATTACATTACTGACCCTGAGTTACATCCTGTATTATACTCCAGAGCTGCACTCACTAT
Organism: Dendrobates tinctorius; assembly: GCF_039654945.1. Lineage (NCBI taxonomy): Eukaryota > Metazoa > Chordata > Amphibia > Anura > Dendrobatidae > Dendrobates > Dendrobates tinctorius. The sequence continues at coordinate 2,025,867 of NW_027361869.1, read as the reverse complement.
TCTGCTGGTGCAGTCACTGTGTACATACATTACATTACTGATCCTGTACTGATCCTGTGTTACATCCTGTATTATACTCCAGAGCTGCACTCACTATTCTGCTGGTGCGGTCACTGTGTACATACATTACATTACTGATCCTGTACTGATCCTGAGTTACATCCTGTATTATACTCCAGAGCTTCTGCTGGTGCAGTCACTGTGTACATACATTACATTACTGATCCTGAGTTACATCCTGTATCATGCCCCAGAGCTGCACTCACTGTTCTGCTGGTGCAGTCACTGTGTACATACATTACATTACTGACTCTGAGTTACATCCTGTATTATACTCCAGAGCTGCATTCACTATTCTGCTGGTGCAGTCACTGTGTACATACATTACATTACTGATCCTGAGTTACATCCTGTATTATACTTCAGAGCTGCACTCACTATTCTGCTGGTGCAGTCACTGTGTACATACATTACATTACTGATCCTGAGTTACATCCTGTATTATGCCCCAGAGCTGCACTCACTGTTCTGCTGGTGCAGTCACTGTGTACATACAGTACATTACATTACTGACTCTGAGTTACATCCTGTATTATACTCCAGAGCTGCATTCACTATTCTGCTGGTGCAGTCACTGTGTACATACATTACATTACTGATCCTGAGTTACATCCTGTATTATACTCCAGAGCTGCACTCACTATTCTGCTGGTGCAGTCACTGTGTACATACATTACATCACTGATCCTGAGTTACATCCTGTATTATGCCCCAGAGCTGCACTCACTGTTCTGCTGGTGCAGTCACTGTGTACATACAGTACATTACTGATCCTGTACTGATCCTGTGTTACATCCTGTATTATACTCCAGAGCTGCACTCACTATTCTGCTGGTGCAGTCACTGTGTACATACATTACATTACTGATCCTGAGTTACATCCTGTATTATACTTCAGAGCTGCACTCACTATTCTGCTGGTGCAGTCACTGTGTACATACATTACATTACTGATCCTGAGTTACATCCTGTATTATGCCCCAGAGCTGCATTCACTATTCTGCTGGTGCAGTCACTGTGTACATACAGTACATTACATTACTGACTCTGAGTTACATCCTGTATTATACTCCAGAGCTGCACTCACTATTCTGCTGGTGCAGTCACTGTGTACATACATTACATTACTGATCCTGAGTTACATCCTGTATTATACTTCAGAGCTGCACTCACTATTCTGCTGGTGCAGTCACTGTGTACATACATTACATTACTGATCCTGAGTTACATCCTGTATTATGCCCCAGAGCTGCATTCACTATTCTGCTGGTGCAGTCACTGTGTACATACAGTACATTACATTACTGATCCTGAGTTACATCCTGTATTATACTCCAGAGCTGCACTCACTATTCTGCTGGTGCAGTCACTGTGTACATACATTACATTACTGATCCTGAGTTACATCCTGTATCATGCCCCAGAGCTGCACTCACTGTTCTGCTGGTGCAGTCACTGTGTACATACATTACATTACTGACTCTGAGTTACATCCTGTATTATCCTCCAGAGCTGCACTCACTATTCTGCTGGTGCAGTCACTGTGTACATACATTACATTACTGACTCTGAGTTACATCCTGTATTATACTCCAGAGCTGCATTCACTATTCTGCTGGTGCAGTCACTGTGTACATACATTACATTACTGATCCTGCGTTACATCCTGTATTATACCCCAGAGCTGCACTCACTATTCTGCTGGTGCAGTCACTGTGTACATACATTACATTACTGACCCTGAGTTACATCCTGTATTATACTCCAGAGCTGCATTCACTATTCTGCTGGTGAAGTTACTCTGTACATTCACTACTTATCCTGTTCTGATCCTGAGCTATGTCATGTATTATCAAGTCTATAAAATGGATGAAATCCCTCAGAGGAGATGTTCAATCCGCCATATCTCCCCTGGGAAGGGGGTTATCACAGTCTCACATGGGTATCAGTCTTGCATCATTATGTTTGTGAAAACACACAATCTGCTTGCACCTTAACCCCTGAATTTCTATCTCCTGACATCAACATTGAATCCTCGCCAGAAATTGGACACACAGCTGGCCGCTGATGCTGACGGCATTACGGCCACATTCTCACCCACAGCCGTCACTCCCAGAAGACATGACTTAGCTGTTAGCACAGCAGACAATGACAGGGAGAACACTGGACACAACTGAACAATGTGACGTCAACCCGTGTCTTGTGTCCTTGTTTACCAACTGCATTATAACAGGTGCCGCAGTCACATCCGCACAAAAATCAACCAATATATTAGTAAGAGATCAGGATGTGCTAATCTAACTATTTATTTTACCATGGCAGAAGTTGCCTTTGGGTTTGATACAATCTAGTTAATTGAAAAAGGGAATGTACTGTATATGGTACAGCATATGAAGTCTGTATAGAAGGCTTTAGAAAAAGAAGTGCAATGGAGGCACGGTGGCTCAGTGATTAGCACAGCAGCCTTGCAGAGCTGGGGTTTCGGGGTTCAAATCCCACCAAGGACAACATCTGCAAGGAGTTTGTATGTTCTCCCTGTGTTTGCGTGGGTTTCCTCCTATGATGATAGGGAATTTAGATTGTGAGCCCCAGGATTGATAGAGTAGCAGTTCCCTAAAGAATAAAGGAATCGCAAACAAAACAGCAGCAACCAACATAAACTACAGCAATGTGAATGAATCCAACAAAGCCTATTACCAGCAGAAAGAAACAATAGGGAAAGGTATTTAAAGCTGCACCCGAAAAGTGATAGGGAAGACAAACAGAGTAAATGAAAAACACCTGTTACCTAAAGCCGACAGAAACAAAGATAGCATAACTAAAACATCCAAAGAAAAGGCATCCCTGTTGTGGCTCAGCGGAAAAAGAATACAGGATTAAGGGTTTGAAACCAGAAGCATGACAGTACCCTCTTCTAAGGGGTACTTCACACATAGCGAGATCGCTGAAACGTCACAGGTTGTGACACATAGCGGCGACCTCCCCCCCGCTGCAATATCACTGATCGTGCTCAAATGTCCTAGGCCATTTTTTGATCGTTGGTGTCCCGCTGGCCGGCATGCATCACTGTGTTTAATGCTGACGAGCGACCTTGTTGGTGACTCAGAACTCAGGGACGCAGGCGTGATTTTGCTTTGTCTTTTCAACGCCCCCTCAGCTCCGATTGGTGGACTCAAATTAGGATCTTTGTAGCGTTTCCCTTTATAGCTCAGCTATCAATTATATGCAATCATAACATTTAACATGTACAGTTATAATAATCACGTGTCCCCGTGTCAGTGACTGTGGATTCACAAATAAATAGCGCACTAGCGACTCAGACAGGGACACTGAAGCAAACCGCATAGTGATAGCGCAATAGTGGCCACCAATTGGAGCAGAGGTGCATGGAAAAGGTAACGCTGAATCACGCCTATCGAGGTCTGAGTCGTCAGAATAGCTGCTGTGTGACAAGGTCCCAACGACCACCGAGGTTGTTATACGGATCGCTGTATCGTTGCTGCGTCATTGAGTAGATCTGCCTGTTTGACAGCTTACTAGCGACCTTGTAGCGACGTACCAGCGATCCTTACAGGTCGTATCGTTGTCAGAATCGCTGGTGGATCGCTATGTGTAACGGGACCCTAAGAGAGGCCACTGGACTCACCGAGATTCCCAACTTCTGACGCCACAGATAGAACTCGCTCACTAGGCGATCAGCATGTAAACCTTTAGCATTCACCCAGGAGTTATCCTCCAGACCAAAACCCTTCCACTTAATGAGAAACTGCAATTGCTCTGTGACATCTCGCGTTCCTTGTCCTCTTCCAAGACAATCTCAATATTGTCCTGAGGACCCAGCGTCCTTTCAAACTATCTAAGAATAGAGACATGGAAGGAATTATTAATTAATTAATGATTAATGATCTTGATTATCTTATACGGTCCAACAAATTTAGGAGCAAATTTTCTAGATGGAACTTTAAGATGAAGATCCTTAGAGAATAACCAGACAAATTCACCCACCTTAAAAACAGGAGCCCTCCTACGTCTGTGGTTAGCAGTTCTCTCAGTCTGATCACAAGTTATCAAATGACCTCTTTTCACTTCTCTCCAGACCTTAAGTACGGTAAATGAAAAGAATATCTTTCCTCTATTGGGACCGCAGACTGCAAACCAGAAAAATATCTGAAGACCGGCTGAAAATCCCCACAACAAATAAAAGGCGAAGTACCAGAAGCATACAGGTGCGGTTATTGAGTGAGAACTCAGTCAGAGTAAAGGCCCCGTCACACACAGCGAGATCGCTAGCGAGATCGCTGATTTTGTGATGCAACAGCGATCTCGCCAGCGACATCGCTGTGTGTGACATGCATCAGCGACCGGTCCCCCTGCCGGGTATCGCTGATCATGCTCTAATGTCCTGGGCCATTTTTTGATCGTTGGTCTCCCGCTCGCTGCGTGTGGCAGCGGGAGAGCAACGATCAGCGAGCTCCCAGCGCTGTACGCAGACCCTGGGAGCTGGTATCCAAGGTAGATATCGGGTAACTAAGCACGCGTGTCGCTTAGTTGCCTGCTGTGTACCTTGGATACCTGCGTGATCGCGCTGGGAGCTGGTATCCAAGGTAAACAGCGGGTAACTTTGTGATGCGCTCGCTTAGTTACCCGATATTTACCTTGGACACCAGCTCCCAGCGCCAGCACGCAGGTATCAAAGGTATACAGCGGGTAACTAAGCAACGTGCGCACTTAGTTACTCGATATTTTCCTTGGATACCAGCGTCCTCGCTGGTGCTGATCGCTGGTGAAATCTGCCTGTTTGACAGCTCACCAGCGATCATGTAGCGAGGCACTAGCGATCCTGACAAGTTTGTATCGTTGTCGGGATCGCTGGTGCATCGTTTAGTGTAACAGGACCTTAAGAAAATCCACCCAGTCTTCTTGATTAGATGAGATAACACATCTTAAATATTGTTCCAATATCTGGTTCATTCTCTCGGTTTAACCATTTGTCTCAGGATGATAACCTGCAGAGAATGAAAGCTTAATTCCCAACCTGGAGAAAAAGCTATGCCAAAAGCTAGCTACAAACTGAACCCTTCTATCGTAAACAATGTTTTTAGGAACACCATTTAACCTAACAACGTGGGAGATAAGCAAAGTAGTTAAGCTTTTAGCTGTAGGCAATTTTGGTAGAGGAACCAAGTGAACCATCTTGCTAAAATAGTGCACCACTACCCACACCATAGAATTACCTCCAGAATTTGATAAATCTTTGACAAAATCCATAGACAAGTGAATTCAAGGCTGAGACGAAACCTCATTAGACAAAAAAAATCCTGCCAAGGCCTGGCGAGAGGCTTTAGATCTGGCAAAAATTTTGCACTTAAGCCCCCATTACACACTGCGATATCGCTAGCAATATCGCTGTAAGGTCACCGATTGTGTGACGTTGCAGCGATATTGCTAGCGATATCGCTGCATGTGATACTTACCTCCGACCGGCTCCCCCGCTGGTTATCGCTGATCGCGCGAGAAGCTCCTGGACCATTCCTCGTCGGCCACTTCCTGCTGCGCTTCCTGTGGAGCCGGGCGGGAGGACGCAGGATCGCCGTGTCTGACAGGTAAGTAGCGATCCCCGTCCCCAACGATGTCGCTAGTGAGATCTGCCTGTGTGGCAGCTCACTAGCGACCACTTAGCGATTCACCAGCGATCCTGACCGCGTCATATCGCTGGTCGGGATCGCTGGTGCATCGCTAGGTGTAACGGTACCCTTACTGACATACTCATCCACATCTTTTCGATCACTCTGCCAACAAAAGGACCTGGAAACAGCTCTCCAGGTGGCAGAGGAACCAGGATGTCCCACCAACACTGAGTCATGTACTTCGTTAAGATCAGTGCGAAGAGTAAAAGGCACAATAAACTTGCCGGTTGACAAGCCCTCCAGTGCATCATTCTGAGCCTCCATAATGCGCTGTTTGAGATTGATAGTCAAAGCACCCAACACCACACGTTCACTAAGAATTTTGACTGGATTTTCGTTCTTCAACTCCGCAACGAAACTGTGTGATAAGGAATCCGCATTAACATTCTCAGTACCAGGGAGATATGAAAAATCAAACTGAGAGAAAAAGAAAGCCCACCAGGCCTGTCTAGTATTCAAGCACTTGTCAGCATAAAATTTTTGTGATCAGTGAAGAACGTTACACTATGCCTAGCCACCTCCAATCAATGCCTCCATTCCTCGAAAGCTCTCTTAACTGCCAAGAGTTGCCGATGGCCTATATCATAGTTGGACTCAGCTTGTGAGAATTTCCAAGATAAAAAAGCACAAGGATGAAAATAACGGTCCTTCTTCTGTGAAAAGAACAGCACCCATCCCTACAGAATAGGTGTCTACCTCAACCGCAAAAGGCAAATCAACATCGGATTGACTAAAGAACGGCGCTGTAGAAAGGCTAACTTGAGAGCAACAAAAGCATGAACAGCCTCAGAAGACAAAGAGTTAAAGTCAGCACCTTTCCTAGTCATATGAGTAAGAAGTTTGACTGATAATTTTTTAATGAACTTATGATAATTAACAAAATCTAAGAACCTCTGTAAAGCTTTAAGATTAGTAGGTTGCACCCAATCAAGTACGGCCTGTACTTTAACGGGATCCATCTGAAAACCTTCAGCAGAAAGCAAATGACCCAAGAACTGAATTTTCTGCCCCTAAAACTAACAGTTATCTAGTTTGGCAAAAAAATGATAGTCCTGAAGAACATGAAGCACCTGTTGAACATGTTTCTCGCGAGAACCTGAGTAGATCAAAATATCTAGGTGTATCACCAGCAGGAAACACCAGTAAGAGAAGCTGCACCCGAAAGGTGATAGGGCAGACAGAGTAAATGAAAAAGACATGTTACCCAAAGCCGATAGAAACAAAGATAACCGAACAAAAACACCCAATGAAAAGTGTATCTGTTGTGGCTCAGCGGAAAGAGATACCTATCACAGAACACAGGATCATGGATTCAAATCCAGAAGCATGACAACTGTGTTTGGAAGATTCTGGGCTATCACACTGAGAGAATGTACTTCAGGGGCATTGTTTTGTGTTTGGGGGATTGTATCATCGGGATATAATACTGTGTGGGGGGTAATTTATCGTGTGGACATCATACTGAGTGTGGGGGAATGTACTGTGGGGGCATCATACTGTGTATGGGGGAATGTACTGTGGGGGCATCATACTGTGTGGGGGAATGTACTGTGGGGGCATCATACTGTGTGTGTGGCAATGTACTGTGGGGGCATCATACTGTGTGTGTGGGAATGTTCTGTGAGGGCATCATACTTTGTGTGGGGGAATCTACTGTGGGGGCATCATACTGTGTGTGGGGAATGTACTGTGAGGACATCATACTGTGTGTGGGGGAATGTACTGTGGGGCCATCATACTATGTGTGGGGAATGTACTGTGGGGCATCATACTGTGTGTGAGGGAATGTAATGTGGGGACATCATACTGTGTGTGGGGGAATTTACTGTGGGGGCATCATACTGTGTGTGAGGGAATGTACTGTGGGGACATCATACTGTGTGTGGGGGAATGTACTGTGGGGCATCATACTGTGTGTGGGGGAATGTACTGTGGGGGCATCATACTGTGTGTGGAGGAATGTACTGTGGGGCATCATACTGTGTGGGGGAATCTACTGTAGGGCATCATACTGTGTGGGGGAATGTACTGTGCGGCATCATACTGTGTGTGGGGGAATGTACTGTGGGGCCATCATACTGTGTGGGGGGGAATGTACTGTGGGGCATCATACTGTGTGTGGGGGAATGTACTGTGGGGCATCATACTGTGTGTGGGGGAATGTACTGTGGGGCCATCATACTGTGTGTGGGGGAATGTACTGTGGGGCATCATACTGTGTGTGGGGGAATGTACTGTGGGGCATCATACTGTGTGTGGGGGAATGTACTGTGGGGCATCATACTGTGTGTGGGGGAATCTACTGTGGGGCATCATACTGTGTGTGAGGGAATGTTCTGTGAGGACATCATACTGTGTGTGGGGGAATGTACTGTGTGGCATCATACTGTGTGTGGGGAATGTACTGTGGGTCATCATACTGTGTGTGGGGGAATGTGCTGTGGGGGCATCATGCTGTGTGTGGGGGAATGTACTGTGGGGCATCATACTGTGTGTGGGGGAATGTACTGTGGGGCCATCATACTGTGTGTGGGGGGAATGTACTGTGGGGCATCATACTGCGTGTGGAGGAATGTACTGTGGGGCATCATACTGTGTGTGGGGGAATCTACTGTGGGGCATCATACTGTGTGTGAGGGAATGTTCTGTGAGGACATCATATTGTGTGTGAGGGAATGTTCTGTGAGGACATCATACTGTGTGTGGGGGAATGTACTGTGTGGCATCATACTGTGTGTGGGGGAATGTACTGTGGGGCCATCATACTGTGTGTGGGGAATGTACTGTGGGGCATCATACTGCGTGTGGAGGAATGTACTGTGGGGAATCATACTGTGTGTGGGGGAATGTACTGTGGGGCATCATACTGTGTGTGGGGGAATCTACTGTGGGGCATCATACTGTGTGTGAGGGAATGTTCTGTGAGGACATCATACTGTGTGTGAGGGAATGTTCTGTGAGGACATGATACTGTGTGTGGGGGAATGTACTGTGTGGCATCATACTGTGTGTGGGGGAATGTACTGTGGGGCCATCATACTGTGTGTGGGGAATGTACTGTGGGTCATCATACTGTGTGTGGGGGAATGTACTGTGGGGGCATCATGCTGTGTGTGGGGGAATGTACTGTGGGGCATCATACTGTGTGTGGGGGAATCTACTGTGGGGCATCATACTGTGTGTGGGAGAATGTACTGTGGGGCATCATACTGTGTGTGGGGAAATGTACTTTGGGGCATCATACTGTGTGTGGGGGAATTTACTGTGGGGCATCATACTGTGTGTGAGGGAATATTCTGTGAGGGCATCATACTGTGTGTGAGGGAATGTTATGTGAGGGCATCATACTGTGTGTGGGGGAATTTACTGTGGGGCATCATACTGTGTGTGGGGGAATGTACTGTGGGACATCATACTGTGTGTGAGGGAATATTCTGTGAGGGCATCATACTGTGTGTGAGGGAATGTTCTGTGAGGGCATCATACTGTGTGTGGGGGAATTTACTGTGGGGCATCATACTGTGTGTGGGGGAATGTACTGTGGGACATCATACTGTGTGTGGGGGAATGTACTGTGGGGGCATCATACTGTGTGTGGGGGAATGTACTGTGGGGGCATCATACTGTGTGTGGGGGAATGTACTGTGGGGGCATCATACTGTGTGTGGGGAATGTACTGTGGGACATCATACTGTGTGTGGGAATGTACTGTGGGGCATCATACTGTGTGTGAGGGAATATTCTGTGTGGGCATCATACTGTGTGTGAGGGAATGTTCTGTGAGGGCATCATACTGTGTGTGGGAATGTACTGTGGGGCATCATACTGTGTGGGGGAATTTACTGTGGGGCATCATACTGTGTGTGAGGGAATATTCTGTGTGGGCATCATACTGTGTGTGAGGGAATGTTCTGTGAGGGCATCATACTGTGTGTGGGGGAATGTACTGTGAGGGCATCATACTATATATGTTGGTGAATGTACTGTGAGGCCATCATTCTGTGTGCTGGGCAAATTACTGTGGGGGAATCATACTGTATCAAAAAAGGGTTACCGTATTTTGTGGAAATGCTGATGGGCCTCACTAGGGCAGTATTTCTTTCTGTGCTCATCTAAAGGACCGAATGTTAAGGAAGTGGTTTAATGTAAAATAATAATGCTGCGGTGTGTCCCTCTTTCCTGTATTTCAACGTTGGCAGGTAGAGATATCTGGGCCTTCAACTGGACTCCTTGAAACGCCCTTTACAGTGGAAGAGATTATAAAGTACAAAATTGAGATGGGTAGGATATGGAGGAAATAAAGACCACAGAGACTCATATAGAGGGCCTGTCCCCAAAAACTAATTTGCTATATTACCTTTAATGGGCATATCCGGATCTTTAAAGTGTCATGCTGATTGACAGCCAACTTCCCCCAAGTAGGCATCAGAGAGCGTCTGTCAATCAGCATGACACCAGTAGTCCCGCCTGTCAACAGGAAGAGAAACTGCTGCTCTGTTGAGAGGGAGTAGCTGGATCTCTGGCAGGAGTGGTCAGTGAACGGCGGCGGGTACAACAGACATGTAGTTGCCTCGGTTAGCAAATAATTGCTTTTTTTTTCTTCAAAAGTCTCGGATATCCCCCTCTAATACACACAGAACATGTCCAAGTCATCACTGTTCAGATTGTGTTCTGATCCTTCCATCAGATATTCCATCTTAGTGCTAAAAGATTCAGACAGAACCTCTTACGGAGCCATAGAGTGGAATGAGACAAGCTGAGTTTATATGGACTCCGTTTGTGCATTTTGTCTGGTGGCGTGCATTTTTTACAGGCAGGAAGAAGAGCGCAGTGGACCAGGTTTTTGTGCCTGTCTGAAAAGACGGACCATGCCAGAAAAAAAGCACAAACGGATGCCATATGAATTCTATTTTTCTCCTTCCACGCTAAGGGTGAGACGAAGGTTCCATCTGAATCCCATTTGTCGGCTGGAGATGACTTTCGGTACAATTTTGGACATGCCACAACCACAAAAAGGTAAATAACCTTTTATAGAGTTCTCTATTATCAACTCTAGATAACCAATACAATCACTTGATATTTTTTGCCAAAAACGCATTGTTTCATCTTGTTTGGCAATGTTTAAAAATGAAAAATAAAAAAAAATAATGCTGAAAAGAAAAGTTCTGTGTTCGTGTATGTTGTAGATGTCTCGTTGAAATCTGCTCTGGATTTAGGCAGTTGTGTACTCCAGTCGACCGTTCATTTTCTGATTAATGGAGTATTGCAAAATTATTGAATTGATGAAAATCTGTTAGTTCCTCGTGTGCGTAAATAATTCACAGATGTGATCGTCTGAAAGTGTCCAGAGCGTTTAACACGCACTAACTTTTTGTTATTTTTTTCTAATGTGTTTAATATTTGCTTTTTAAGAGATTGAAAAACCATAAAGCAAAGAAACCTTTTCAAAGAATAAAGTTTTTCACCCCCAAAATCTAATAGACCGAAAAAAAAAAAATAATAATTTATTGAAATTCCTCATTATTAGGACTGAACACTTTTGCTGTTTTAGACATTTCCTGCCACCCCGTGAGATTCTCAATTCCATCCGATTTCATACTGAGCCAATTACAGAGGACCGGGCCTCAAGGCACTCTCCGTCTACCTTTTGTGTGTGAGATGTCTGAGGAGCATTATCAACCCCCCAGCTCTACAAACCTCATGTATTTGATAAAGAAAGGTGGGGAGACGTCCCAAAAGGAAGGGGACTTTCTGGAAAGAATGCAAGGAACATGGACGAGGAATTTAAACCTAGACAAGAGGCTTAGCAGCATTAAAGCTATTTCTTCATTGTTCACATTTTTCATGCCAACTTAGCTTTCAATAGACTACAAGACAATAACTCAATAATTAGCACTGGAAGGTGATAAAAAGGAAACTGAATGAGCTTTCTTGGATTAGTTTATAGGGACATTTAGCATCTAGAGAACCTGGAGACAGCTAGAATAGACAAATAAACATCTTACTGATGACTCTTTTATTGGCTTTATTCGACTGCTAGTATAGAAACATTCAAGAGAGAGACAAATTACTGATCTACAGTATGTCTAGCATTCAATATCGCCTAAGGTGCCACTAAACGTTGGACCTTAGTCTAATCAGAATGATCGTTGGTCGGGTAAAAATTAACAATTGTTTCAGACGACCCATCACAGATCTGCATTTTCTGAAATTAAGTTGACTCTGTTTTGATGTTTGTTTGTTTTTTAAGAAGACAAAAGATTTCCGCAAACTCGCTTTTCTGGATAGATTAGTCCTAAAAAGATCATTTGTTCATCGCCCATTGTCATTGGATGGGCAGGTTGATGAATGTAACGGCCAAAATGGTATAAAATGTGTATGGCTGTTGGTTAGTCAACCGTTGTTCAACCATATAACCACCATTAGTATATAAACTGCCCATGCATATTAGGTAAAAATGGGCCGACGAACATTTGTTCAATCTTTGTTCAACCATCAAACCACCTTTGCAGAATAACCACCCAGTGATTGTAGGAATGTTCTTACAATAGATCAGTAAGTTAAGAGTTGGTGGAAAAGCTTATGGAAAGTTTGTTGGTTGATCACCTGAGTGACCCATGCACATTCCACCTGTGCATATCATCCAACGGAAAAAATCCAACATGCCCAACTGGACTATGAACGGTGGACCATTAAAATGAACGATTGTTCAGTTCATCGATCCAGAAGACTGTCGCTCGTTTCAGTCATTAACTTTGATCTAATCTATAATCCTTTAGGGTGACAGAATTCTTATTGCTCATATGGTCTGAATATATGGCCAAAATGATGGGTTAAAGAGTATGGACACTCTATTTTATGCAAAATCAGCTATGCATAGAGGATTAAAATCTGCAGAAACATGAAACATTTAGTGTCCTCCTAGGTCTGCAGATGTGGATATGCTTGTGTTCTCTTAGAGTGCTCCAAAAATGTTGCCCTGTCCAGTGAACTCTATGTACCTGCAGTGAAACATTGTGCCCATACACACACTTTATTAGACAATTGCAGTTAACTGTCTGGATTTGGGGGAATTTTCTTTTGTATTTTTTTTTTTAAAGAATTATTCGCAAAAATGATTGCACAAAAAATGTAAAAATTCAGTACAGTCGCTTATAGCAAGCAACACAACCATCTGTCATGGACACTGATTTCAGATTTTTTTTCTCCTACTACTACTGCTTTTTAGTGCATTAAGAATGAAGAAAAAATGTGTAATTGTAATTCAAATAAAAAAAAAAAAGCTAGCTACCGAAGAAAATATCACTAATCAATCATCATGAGGCTGGCTTATCTGCTGGCTATTATATTATTTCTCTCTGTCCATCTATCAACTGAATCTCTGTAATATTTCCAGACAAATACTCTCATGAGTTCTGCAGCTGTACAGAACATTACTGTTTAGAGTATTTGTCCAATGTTTTAGGGCCTTCTCTTGCTATCTCTATTGCTGAGCGGTGTCCTCACGCTATCCTAAAATCAACCTAAAATGTCTGCTCCATTCCATTCTTATGCTTTAATACAGGCTCTGATAGTCCCTCCTGATTGGCTGCAATATACCATGTGATGTGATAGCTGCAAGGCACTAGGGGGAAAGGTGAAGTCATGTCAACCTTGTTGTAATTTGGCCAGAACTATGGATGAGCGAGTATACTCGTTAGGATTCGGTACTCGGCGAGTAATGCGGTACTCGAATCCTGGCGAGTATTTCACTAGTCAGCACAGCCCGCACAGTCCCCGCACAGCCCAGCACAGTCCCCGCACAGTACCTGCACAGCCCAGCACAGTTCCACACAGCCCGGCATAGTCCCCGCACAGTACCTGCAAAACCCAGCACAGTACCTGCACAGTCCCACACAGTACCTGCACAGTCCAACACAGTCCCACACAGGCCAGCACAGTCCCACACAGCCCGGCATAGTCCCCGCACAGTACCTGCAAAGCCCAGCACAGTCCCGCACAGTACCTGCAGAGCCCAGCACAGTCCCGCACAGTACCTGCACAGTCCAACACAGTCCCACACAGGCCAGCACAGTCCCACACAGCCCGGCATAGTCCCCGCACAGTACCTGCAAAGCCCAGCACAGTCCCGCACAGTACCTGCAGAGCCCAGCACAGTCCCGCACAGTACCTGCACAGTCCGCACAGTACCTGCACAGTCCAACACAGTCCCACACAGGCCAGCACAGTCCCACACAGCCTGGCATACTCCCCGCACAGTACCTGCAAAGCCCAGCACAGTCCCGCACAGTACCTGCAGAGCCCAGCACAGTCCCGCACAGTACCTGCACAGTCCGCACAGTACCTGCACAGTCCAACACAGTCCCACACAGGCCAGCACAGTCCCACACAGCCCGGCATAGTCCCCGCACAGTACCTGCAAAGCTCAGCACAGTCCCACACAGACCAGCACAGTCCCACACAGCCCGGTATAGTCCCCGCAGAGTACCTGCAAAGCCCAGCACAGTCCCACACAGCCCGGCATAGTCCCCGCACAGTACCTGCAAAGCCCAGCATAGTCCAGCACAGTCCCACACAGCCTGGCATAGTCCCCGCACAGTACCTGCAAAGCCCGGCACAGTCTTCGCACAGCCGGCACAGGCAGGCACAGTCTTCGCACAGGCCAGCACAGCCCGGCACAGTCTTCGCACGGGCCAGCACAGTCTTCGCACAGGCCGGCACAGTCCCGCACTGTCTTCGCACAGGCAAGCACAGTCCTGCACAGTCTTCGCACAGTCCCCGCGCAGCACATACACATTGCCCATTACTCGCATTTCCCATAGACTTACATTGGACTCGTTACGAGTACCCGAGTATTAGGAGGTACTCGTTACGAGTACAGCAAGTCCGAATACTTCACTACTCGCTCATCCCTAGCCAGAACATGCAAATTTCCTAAAATTCAACTCAAATTTGAGTTCACTCGATCATCTGTAGTTGATGAATTTGACCCTTATGAACAACCAGTGTTTTTTTCAATTGAGCCAAAAAAGTGGTAGTTTCAGATGTTATTTTTGTAAATTTTTGGTTTTGTGATTTTGTTTTATTTATTTTTTTAATTACTATATAGGATTACTAACTCTAGTAAGTTTTCTTTGTAGATAAAAAAGAATCATGCACGGAATGCTTTAGGGTTTCTTTTTTCTGCGAAAAGTAAAAGTTGTATTGGAGAACTGTCAGATGAAGTAGTGTTTTCTTTTAACATAAAGCAGAAGAGTATTTTTCATTAGAAAAGAAAGCACATGATATATGTGATCAGGATCAAACAGCGCAGACTATCAGTCAGTTCTAATAATATATACTGATAACAGGAGCACAGCGCTGAAAGCTCAGAGGCTCATGGTGGTATGGATGCAGTTTGCCTTGTTATTTCTTAAAGTGACATTGCAGGAAAAATGTAGATGCTGCATTATTGCCCCTTCAGACCCTGGGTTAACCATAATATAGTGTATTTTATCTGGAGTAAGTATATGAGTAGGGGGCAGGAACATGACAGTGCTGAAAGATCAGAATTTCAGGCTGTCCAGCTTCCACTTATTACCATAAATTACCAAAAAAATGACCAAAAAGATAATCTATCAGGTTGGGTTTTTTTCAGCCACGCTTGGCAGAAAGTACGAATGCATTGTGTGATTAACTGATTGGTTGGTTATTGGCCATTTTGCGAAAGCCTACACTCCTATTTTCCTTTTTTTATCTGCCTCCCTGATCTGCAAGTTTAGCCTGGCATGACCCAACATTCTTCATATCATCTTATGTGCATGGCCAGCTTAAAGCGAATCCGTCACCAGGTTTGACCGATATGAGATACGGCCACCACCTTTCAGCCCTGATATATAGCATTCTGTAATGCTGTATATCTGCCCCAACCCAACCTGCAAGAGAATAAAAGGAGCTTTTATTATACTCACCAGTCCGAGGAGTGTTGCTGGTCTTGGTCCGGTGCCTCCCTTCTTCTTGCGATGCCATCTTCCTTGCGCCACACAGTCTCCCCGGCATAGCGCCGCTGCTCAGGTGTACTTTTCTGCTGAGTACAGTACTGCAGTTCGCATGTCTCGGGGCTCTTTGACCTTTCCCGGTGTCTTGGCATTGCAGTACTTTACTTTGCCCTAGTTAGGGCAGAGTAGTACGCCTGCGCATGAGCGCGATCCTGCGGAGACTGTGTGGATGACATAAGGATGCGTAATCCTCCCGAAGCAAGAAGGAGGACTGCATCAGAAGAAGGGAAGTGCCAGACCAAGACTTGCAACACCTCTTGAACCGTACCGCCCTCAGGTGAGTATAATGAGAGTTCTTTTTCTTATCTTGCAGGTCGGGTTGGGAACTTATATACAGCATTATATAATGCTGTACAGGGCTCAAAGGTGGTGACCGTATCTCACATCGGTCAAACCTGCTGACAGGTTCCTTTTAAGACTGTTTTGCACAGAGAGCAAATTGGCGGGTTTGGACTATTTTGTTGGTGCTTGTTGCACCCTTGTTGTGGCCAAACAGTCCAGTGCACCTTCTCGCCTACTTGTTTTCCAAATATCTCCGCCTTTCTCTGGCTCTATAAAACCTGAACTGTCAATCAATATATAAGGGGTAGGAGAAAAAAGGAAAACAAGTAGGTGGGAAGGTGCACTTAAATGTTTGGCCCCACCATGGTGCACTGAGTGTTTATGCTTGGTTTGAACAATCATTCTCTTATGACCGAGTCCCTTTTAAATGACAATTTTCTGAAATAAACCATATCTGAGACCCAAATTAGAAGGATTATCAAAATAAATAAGTCATCAAAACTATGGGAATACCACAGTATGCCAAAACCAAAATGAAGATATTCACATAAATGATAAAGAATATAAGCAAAAAAGTGAAAATATATTTTATTTCACAAACAAGGCTATAAATGACAAAGGACATGAAAAACATGATAATGAGTAAGCAATAGTGAAAAGGTGTGATGTTAAATATAAAAATTAATAACCATACCAATAGAATGGGAATATGGTAGAAGGTATATTAGTGCTTGGGGTGAAAAAAAATCAGTGAAATGGAAGTACAGATACCTTAATAATACAACTAAAAAAAGAAAAATACAGACCTAATGGTACAATAATGGAGTCCCCCCCCCACACTACTTCCAGCACGTTTCGCATGGGCTTCCTCAGGGAGTGTTTTTTTTGCATCTCTGCTTGAATGGCTCCTGAAATCCCAATCTTCGTCTGAACCGCAACTTAGAGGCGAAAATTGTGCCATGGCCTTAGGACTCTTTCACACAACAGTTTTTTGATACGTTTGCTTCATGGATAGATTACGAACCCGTCAATGTGCCTTTGTCTCCATGCACTTTTGAGTTTTTGGGCTGATTGCCACCCTCCCCCTCCAAAAAGAAGGAAACATGTCCTACTTGTATCTACTGATCTATGCTGCTGATCAAACCCGCCAATGCAAGTCAGTGTCACCATTAAAGAAACAAAGCAAAAAAAAAACGCATAGCCCAAGGATGTCATCTGGTGCTGTATGTATCTTACTGCTCAGTGTGTAGGAGAAACTTGTATTTTTTTTTTCTTCTTATGAGAAAAATGGTTGAAACAAGGAATGTAAAAACTGACACACGGTTCAAGAATGGTTCCTGATGTGTACAACATATTGTCTGAAAAGTTATCTTCTCCGACAAGTAAAACTTGCATTATTGATTGGTATGTATAGAAAACCACTTGGTCCATTTATATTTTTGTAATGGCATAAACAGAACCATAATTCAATAGGATTTAAGTCAGGATTTGGTCATCCTCCCTGGAGAAGAGGGGGAGACGAACACATGAGGCCAATGGGTGTTGGGGCCCATACATTCAAGACATCACTGATGGTACGGAGACTATTCTAGAACTTCCCCGTAATAAAAGCATTTGATGTTTTAAATTATAGACAAAGACGTCTTGGTGAAGTTTATTCTGGTAAATTAGCATCTTGGGAACTTCTAAATTAATATGTTTAAAGAAACAATACAAATAGCCACGGAACAAAGCATTTTTGCTGCCGTGATTCATATGTTAAGGGTTCAGATTCGATGTCCCGAGCGCCATAAATTTAACACGTTCCACATATATAGACTAATACCAAGCTTTTTTTTTAGATTATGTCGATGAAGATGAAGCCTACTGTAAATCATTTGATTGTTTGACCTTCTTGGATGGGAAAAAGAAAAGAATATTTTTAGGTCATAAATATCTATAAGTCCACGGTCCTCTGAGCTTCACTTTAGATGTCTACGTTGATCCATCAAGTCTTAATGTTTGCATGATTTTGGCCATTAATCCAAGTCAGTCACATGGGTCACTGATCTCTACGTTATTCGAGAATATTCAAGGAGTTAAACCTCGAGGAACCAAATTCCACCGTATTCTCCCGGGAGGCCAACAGGATTGTTTGAGCTGTTCCCCACCAGACTGCATTGGAGCCTCTTCGTACTGTGGAAATTAAAAGCAGGAGCCGTGGAACAGTGACAAAAATCTGCATTACGTTATGCCATTCCTTTTTTCCTTAAAGATGTTATAATACATGGTTCTTGAAAAATATCCAGCGAACATCATCAAAGTGGTAGACACACTTTATAAAGAACAATAGTTTTTTTGAAGGGGCGACTGGGCGGGCGGCCCATCTTGTTTCCTAATCCTTTTTAATGCCAGTTCAAGCAGGGGAAAAAAAATAGTTCTTGTTTTTCTGAAGTGCAGATATAATTTGGGTTTGGTAAATGGAGCCAGCGGTATTAAATATGAACATACTAAGCTGCATTAACCCTAAATCTGTGAAAACGATCAGAGATCATAGGAGTGAACATTATGTTCTGCTTGGTGGAACTGTAGTTATCTATCCTCAAGTTTCATCGTTGGTTACGTCTAGACTTTTGATTTTTTTTTTGATTTTTTTTTTTTTAGGATGGCATTTTTAGGTAAAACCCAAAATTTTAAAAAACGTAAAACACTCAAAAAGAAAAAAATTGTCGTACTGGAATTGTGAAATTATGCAAAATATGATTTTACAATTTTTATCTCTGACCACTCTTATAACATGGCAAAGTCCTAAAGCTCTTCTTCTTGGCAGATGCTGAGGTGCACATTTGCACTCATCAGTGTAACAAACGACTGCAGCAGAGACCAGAGAGACTGCAAGAGTGAGCGCAGCATAGACTGTCCTCTCGCACTGCGGAGCTTTTCGGGCAGCGCACTCTCTGGCCAATCTATTTACAGAGAGGAAAGCATGGTAATTGAGCAGCGGAATAGTGCACTTGGCACTGGAGGCCACACTAAGGGTGCATTGAATACCCTCATTCGCATATCAGACAAAATGACTGCTTTTTGTGCACAAGGGCAATTAGCAAGAATGAGATGACTAGGTGATCTGGCACTCCAAAAACAACCATCATCAGACAAAAACAGCTTTATTAAAAGGTGAAAAAAATACAACGTGAATCAGAGCCTGAATCCTGTGAGGTATGACTTACTGGGCTACTTTCTGCAGCTTTTAGAAAATCAGTTTTATCAGAAGGAGATATTCATTAGAGGACTACTAAACTTGCTGCCAGGTAGTCCAGCCACGCCCCCCACCAATGTTGGATCACAGAAAGCTGCCAATCAGTGGTGTGGGCGGGGTTATACAGAGCTCATCATTAAAAGAACTGCTAGATCTGCAGCAGAGAAATCAGTTTTTACTCAAAACTGCAGCACACAGTAAAGTAAGTGATACATCGCTAGGATCAGGGTTTCTTCCCATACATCATGCAGCTCTCAAATGAGGCAAAAACCTGGCAACAGATTTTAATGTGGGTCTGACCTCACGAGAAGGAAGGAGCTAATTCAGCACTGA
Organism: Dendrobates tinctorius; assembly: GCF_039654945.1. Classification (NCBI taxonomy): domain Eukaryota; kingdom Metazoa; phylum Chordata; class Amphibia; order Anura; family Dendrobatidae; genus Dendrobates; species Dendrobates tinctorius. The sequence goes on along the minus strand of NW_027361869.1, from coordinate 2,006,230 downwards.
TTCCGCAGTGATCCCCGACTGTCCAGGGAACCGCATCAGGTCACCCTTACTTGGAAGCTGCCACCCCTTCATTCTGAGGAGAGGGGAGGGTCCTAAAAGGTCGAACCTCCACCAATCATAGTGATGGCATGTCCTTGCCATCTTTTTATATGATGGAAAAACGTATTTAATTGATGACATACATCTTATGGGGTGCAGAATTTTTGGTCATACCAGCAGATCTATTTGTGCGCCTGCAGCGAGCTTAGCTAAAAGAGCGGAATGCTACTTATCATATCCTAGAAATCATAAATACCCCATTAACGTTCTGTATTTATGGCACAGTGGTAAACTGATGCAGATGTCTCATTTCTTCCCCAAGCCCCTAAAACTGAGATATTAGTAGCTGCAGAAACTCCAAGCACATGAACCGAAAATACAACTCCCCTCCCCGGTCAACTATAAACCAAGGGTGGGAAAACTTTCACTGACTTTTTGTTTAGATTTGACTTTTTGATGTTTGGTTTTGATTGCGGTTATGGATTTGATAAACATTTTTGATGGTCCAACCTTCGTGTGAAGACATCCCAAAAAAGTGCTCCGCATATATATTTCCCAAATACCAGCATTCATACTAATAACACATGAAAGATGAGATATGTTTGGACTAAATATCAGAAGAATTTTGTTTTTATTGACCATGAAACCCATTTTTACAACAAATACAGATGGATTTCAAGCTGGAAAGTCGGCGCTCTGTAATACTTGTCAGCAGAGGTGACCGAAAATGAGTCCTTGATTGAAAGGGGCTTTAGAGCTACAATAAAAAAAACATCTTCTGGCTGCAATGTGTACAGGCTACGTAGAAAAGACTGGAGGAGAATAAGTCTGTGTTTTATTAGATATCAGTCATCAAATCCAAAATATACCTGGGTTTTTGTAGAATTTCTGAACTATTTTTCTTTATTATGGTTAAAGGCAAAACGGGTTATTACTGGTAGCCTGAGTGCAGAAATCCTAGATCCTGAGTCTGACCAGTGTTACGCAGTATGGTAATTGATAATAAGATGGAGTTATACAGGATATATATATTGGCTGCGATTTTCCAGAGAAAACCCAGTGGAGGAGCCTCAGAGTTCAGGATCGGTGGTAGAGGTTCACATCAGATGAGAAAACACCTTGAAATTGCGTTTTGTAATTTGGTCCCATTGGGGACAAGGACTGATGTGAGAGAATGAATTCGGTGCCTAAAGTAAGTTAATGTTGTAAAACAATAATGATCAAATGTTTTCTATCATATAATTTTGTCGATTTTGGCTGCTATCCATCTGAGATGAATCTGGATCTCCTGGTTGTACCTGTGCAAGCAGAGGAACCATGGAAAATCAATCCTATCCGCTTCCCCCTCACTGTTTTCTTTCCTATTTGTCTTGTACATTACAAGTCTATAGGAACTCACATTATATATTCATTTCATATTAATGACGGGTCAGTAGTAGGTCAGAGGTTCAGGTTATGAAGACTGGCGGCAGCTGCGGGGAGTTCCTGACAGGCAGATGCAGGAAGGAGGAGTTGAATTTCCAGAGTGGGCGGCTTGTTGGACTCCCCTACTTGTCATCTCGCAGATCAGGGAAGACATCTACTTAGACCCTAAGCAGACTTAAACAGAGCTTAACTGAAGACTGACAGCTATGTGAACTTAAAAGGCTCCTCCACAAGAAAAGTGCATCATTTCTTGGGTTTTATTCTTACTTTTTTGTTTCAATCTTCATTTAAGACACCTATACTCTTAGTACTTGGCCGAACGCTCCTATGGTCTCTATTAGAGCGCCGCAGCCAGACTCCTTTTTCTAGGCTGAATAAAAGTATCAGCCGCTGAAATTCCAATTTGTTTATCAACATCCCATTGATCCTGTTCATCAGCTCCCTTGCCAGTCTGGCAGGAATGAGCCGGTAGGTCCACCATGCTCATTAGTCTGTCTACCCATCTCGCCGATATCGCCAGGTTTGGCTGACTCTAGTCAAATGTGCATGGAGGCCTTTATTGTTTTTGAGATTTGTGGAAAACAGAATCCATTCATATTGTATATTCTATTAAAGGAGTTTTCTAGCAAAACAATCCCTGTCTATCTGCTTTTTTGGGGCATATGGACATCATAGAGAGGGGTCCCCCACTCAGTACCACCCTCTACGAACAAGAAAGGACAGTCTCTAACTAAAAGCGGCATTTGCTTTGCCACATTCCAGCTACATGGACATCCACTAATTTTTATGGTCACATGTTATAATGCATACATAGCAAATGTAAAAAGAAACTTGCAGTTCAATCATAAATGGGGTTGTTAGTAATCCTTTAAAAGCCCTAATGATGTGAAATCCTGTCCCAGGATTTCACATGGTATTATTCTGACCCGTAATAGTATACAGTATGTGCAATTTTATAGAGTATATTATATTACTCTACAGTATAAATGTTACATTTTATCTATGTAATTCTTTTTGTAGTTTTCTTTGTCGCAATCAGACCTTTATTTTTCTTGAATGCAGAGAACCAAATTACTAATTGACATAGAAAATGGAAAAATATTTTCCTCCCTGCAGCAACCACTAGGGGGAGCCTAAGAGCTCACTGCATACAAATGTACAGTGTGCTCCCTCTAGTGGAGGCTCCAGGCAGTAAGAAAGGTTTTAATTACCTCTATGTCAGTACAGAGAATTTGAAGCTCTGTACCATAAAAAAAAAAGCTCTGAAAGCAATAACGATAAATTATTAAATGTTTCAGTTCAAAATATTGTGCATTATGTATTCTATCTTTATAGGCAGGAGAAATCCTCAGGGATGGAATATAATTTTTTTTTCATAATTTACATTTTTTTTCCAAGTCTTCTCATCCACGATTACTAGACATCCTTTAACAATCGGCGTTACAGGAGTGCACTCTCCCCTCCGGCATCTGTAAGACATTCATTTGTAAATTGGAGCAGTCTCCACTGGTGGACAAGAGGTTAATACGCTTTTTTTTCCCACTAGCACATTCTTTTGTGTGTTTCTGAAACCGTCTTCTGCTGTGAGATATTTCAGAGTTCATCTATAAGGATGAAATAAGCGGATCTCTTCTGCTAAGCCCGTGTAAAATGATTCCTTGTGCGCTGGATTAAGGGAAGGCAATACTAGACCATTTATACTCGCAGCAGTCATATAGAAGATGAGGATGGGAAGGATACCAGTGTAAAGAATATGATAAAGATACCATTTCAGTGGCGAGACAGCATCATTGGCAGCCAGCTCTTAGAAACATGGTTCATAAGGGAAAAAAAAGAGAAACTGAGACTAAATGGAACCACCGACATATAAAAGTCCTATATTGCCCCTTATCGATAAGAAAAGGGGGTGTCCGGTCACGTACAAACAGTTAATAATGGTGAGTAATGCTCACTTTACGAATCCTCTTCCATACCAATTTTATCTTTGTGCCCGCCAGTCTCTGTTTACCGGGTGTGTCCAGACATGACCGCCATTGTCAATGTTGATGTGTGCATTGGTCACTTACTTATCATGTCAACACTAGAACTGAGCAAAACGATTAGTAGAACCCTGGTCCAGTAGCCATATCAGTAGCCCATGGCTGCCTGGACCAGAGCCCTGCAAACCTCCTATTATCTGCTGTATCCTAGCGCCACCTCTGACGATGGAAATTCAGTATTTCAATGCCACCTGTATAATCATCTGATGTCAAAACCATTCACAGATATATTTCTTATCAGGGACAAAATTGCTTCTATGGGTTCAGGCGCCAGGACTTTCAGCCTTGGGAAAGCACAAAAATGTAATATCAACCCGAATTATGGATTTATCATAGACATGGGTGGTATGTCTAAGATAAGCTAAGACTGTCCTCTGAAATTTGGCAGACATATAATTCCACTAGGAGGATCCTGTGGGAAAATACCACATAAATTATAATTTTGTCTTTAAGCTTTCTTTCCTTGCATATAATTAGCCATCCTCCTCTCACTTGACTCGGACGAGGGGTGGGGGGCCTAGATGAGACCCTTTATAATACATCATCCAGAGACACCCATTCACAAACCCAGGAGAAACAACGTCCAAATTCCCACTGTGTTCCGTCCACACCGATTGCTCACTGATCTAATTCGTAAGAGCTTTCTTTATGATTCCCTTTTATTTTTGTACTGTTTTGCCTTGTGTGTAGGTCTTTTTGTTATTTCATCTGTTTTGTAATTTTGTAAGCACTGTACACTCTATATATACATTAAATATAAACTTGAATAAGCTTGTTGCTCTAAACGTACCCACAACCTTGAAGATAGAAAGCATGTATCTTGGTTGTGTCACCCTGTATGTGCCAGGCTGCTAGATGTGTACCTGTTTGGTGCGGGAAAGGTGAATGTGCATGTGAACTAGTGTGTTATCCAGGACCGGCGTCTCACTGGCCTAACAAAACGGCTAGTTGATGTCAGCAAGAAGTGTGGTGTGGATGCGTCGACAGTCTGCAAGGAGCACATAGCTCATTGTCTGCCTATTGCAGTAGGTGAATGGACAAGTGAGTGGGAGAAGTGGAGTACCCCTTTACAGTCGCATCCGAGTCATGTTTACCGTGAGCCATGGCATTTCACATTTATTATTTGTTTTTGCTTTTGGCCTCGCTTTGCAATTGGTGTTGGCTTTGTGGGGGAAATAGGAGAAGCCATAATGTGGCTGAAAATGTGCTTTGGTGCTGCAAAGTTTTTGGTGCAAATAATGGTGCAAAGTAAACCAAAAGATGGTCTAAATGTGGACAAGTGCTTCTATATTATTACTGTGTTTCAGTAGCTGTGCAATCATCTTCATAAACTGTGATAATTTTGGCACTTTTTCAGCAAAAGCCACTACATTAATACTGTGTTTCAGTAGCTGTGCAATCATCTTCATAAATTGTGATAATTTTGGCACATTTTCACGATAGCCATAGTATTAGGCTGGATTAGTTAATTCCAGTTCACTTAGGTACTGTAAATGTCACAGAGCGCTAATGGTCTTGAAATAACCTCAGGTAGATGTGGAGTACTATAATATGTAATAGGAATATTGCCCTAAAGAAGCACTCCGGTTTTCTTTTCCTCATTTCTGCACATCCTTCTGATTGCCTATCACACGCTGCACTTCTGTTATTTATAGTGTACTTCCATGCACTGCAAACCCATATTTACGTGTCTACAGACTCCATCTTGAATTTCAGATTTCACTCTGATTCTTTCTCCACCATACTCTGCTATCAATCTCATGAAGCATCAGCACAGCAGGATCAGCTAGAGCCAGAACCATCAGTGTCTGTTGTAGTAACTGCGATTATCCTCTCCTCTATATTCTCCTACACGAGCTAATAGCTGATCAGTGAACATTCACGAAGGCTGAGCTAAGATCTTCTACATTACTACTGTGTGAAAGTAGCTGTGCAATCATCTTCATAAACTGTGATATCTGTTTTTTTTTTTCTTCCCCACTATGTGTGTGTGTGTGCAGTACATTCCATACAATTGTATCATACAGGTAGTAGTAGGAGCGGAATTATATAATGTAGGAGACTAGAGACAGAACAAAGTAAAGAAAAAAAAAAAGCAGCATGTTTCTTTAAGGCTCCATATACATTAGACTAAAGGAAGAGTCAGACCGCCTTATAGGTCGCATGAGGATCGCAACTCAGTGTTCGGACTGGCCGGCGGCTCTCCCGACCCGAGCGTGATATCATGGATTTCTATGCAGCTGTCACGCTCCGGTTGGGAGAGCCGCCGGTCAGTCGGAGCATTGTTTTGGCGATCCTCATCAGAGTTGTACGGCCATCTGACGCTCCCTAAAGTTGACCGAACCTGTTAATATCAGTGGGTTCGGCTGTCAGTCTATGGGGGGGTCTCCCGATTATTTCCCTTTTCAGACCTTTGATCCTTTTGTTCGCCAGGAAATAATAAGCCCCCAGAGGAGTCCGGCTCCAGCTCTTTCACAGGGAACATAGGAGCCAAACATCTTGTGTATGAGGGAGTCTGGAAAGATACCTGTCTGCCCAGTAATCATGCTGCCAAAAGCTATCATGTATGGTGTGGGGAATACTTAGGATTAGAAAACAAGTTCTTATTTTGCAAAAACGGCCCATCCATGGTCTGTAAATGGTATTACCGCTCTTCCCATTTCTTGTGCATTAGACTGTAATATTGGACACAGACTGACAGATAAGAGTACTGCAGATGTTGGGGAAAAAATGCTGTCATTTTTTTCTGCCCATATTTTTCTTCTGAAATCCAAAAGTTCATAGAAAGATAAAAAAAAGCTTCTTGGAAAGCACAGGATGAATGATGGGAGCCTGTGCATGGATGACACGACTGCTTCCCCACCAGTGATTATGTCTGTAGATTGCATTCTCCACCTATGACAGAAGTCTTCCCATCGATTCACTGAGAGCAACTGCTTCAGATTAAGTGTCTTTATTTCTCCTATATAGCGTCTGACTCTGGCGCCTTTGTGTGAAATCTGAATGAGACTTGCAATGAAGAGACAGCGTTTATCCCCCCCCCCCCCCCCCCCGTCTCCTCTGTGCGCCACTTTAACACCATGTGTATATTTCACTTCCCATAAAATACTCCATTCCGGGGCGTTAAGTGTGTACGTGAAGACATTCGTGCCATTGTTTTACATAGGCATTAGGTGGGATAATATTTATTCCCTTTTAGTAGGGTTTCTTTATCAGAGAAGACGTCATGTGGACGTGGAAGACGTCAGTCCTGTGTGGGCTCAGTGCACTGGAGCCAATGACAGATGGGGTGTGACCACCTCTGCTGAGTTCAGAGAGACACAGTGTTTGATCTCTGTGGGGTTCCCCCTCCACAAACTGCGGGTGTCCCAGTGGTAACTCCAACACCAAACCGTTTCCACCCGATGAGGATCACAATTTCCACCCTTCCCCCAAATTGTGCAAACACGTAAAGCTGCTCTCCACCATCTCAAGAATTGTGTAAGCTGTGCCCATATTTGCTCTTGGATTATTCTTTAATGAGTTTTTCCCCTTTATTTTTTCATCTGGTAAGGCTCTGTCCACCCTAGCATAGGACTGATGGACCACATTGACATACAACGATGCCCAAAAGGCATTCTTCGAAAACATCATGCAAGTGTTGCCTGCAGAAATTACGGAAACTCCACTGTCATCTGGATTTTCACATATTTAAAAGTCCATGTTGTAAGAAAGACAACATTAGGTAAAACTACTGGCCCTTTCGAGGGGCACATTCCCTGTTGCATTCAATTATATAGGATGATAAATTGTGTACTGTCGCCAGTAGGACATGCGGGGACTCCTAGATTGGGCGCTCACAGGGCACTTTCATGGTCACCTAGTAGGCACGGGAACTAGAAATGGATCAATTAGACACTCTCCTTCTTTTCTACTATATAACATGGATGTATTTAGGCCTGGCTCTGAGTTTATTCTGGCCCCGGGAGTCCCAGTAGGGTCCCTCGTCACTTTCGACATTTTCTTTGCTTCAAAACCTATAACCTTTTTATTTTTTGGCTGATAGGATTGTATCAGGACTTGTTTTCTTTTGTACTAGCTGTAGTTTTTATCATCACCATTTTGGAGTCCATATGAATTTGTGAATTTTTTTTTATTATTATTATTACTCTAAATCTTTGGGAAGCAAAAGGACCAAAAACAGCAATTTTACCATGCTGTTCACTCTATGGGATAAATGTTTAAACACGTGAAAATACCAAATATGTAAAAAAAAAAAAAAAAATTAAAGATTTTATTTGAACTTTTATATTTTTTTGCTGTTTTAGTTTTTTTAGTCTTCCTACGGGAACTTGAAAGAGCTATTGCATGTATGATACAAAGTAATATGTAAAATATAAAATTACCAATCTCGTATAAAACTAGACTAACATGACAGATACTGGGGCCTTCAGTAGGCAACACCATTGGTACCCCGTAATTGTGACACTTTGGAGGAGGTGAGGTTGCGATGGTCATTAAAAGGAACACCTATACCCCCATTTACAGCCTTTTAGTTACACTGTCACTGCCATTCAGACGTACCTTTTGGGAGGTGGGAATCAGGGATTTGGAAAGGTGCATTACTTGCAAAAGATACGTGGCTATGCACACAATTTTCAGCAATGGGCATCATGAGCAATCTCCCCACAAGACAGTTTTGAAAAGTTGACAAGTACGCTAACAGGCAATAATATGGGTTTCAGCCCAGGGGCCAGATGACATGGCCCCAACTGATATCGCTGGTAAAAATAATTTAGCACCCCCGTAAAGCAATCCTTATATAATTCGGAAGCAAGAGGGTTAAACTCTGATGAGTTTATCTAGATTCCCAGCAATGGAGACAAGCAGACAGTAAAGTGGAGCCGCAGAGACACGGGGCCCCGGAGGTGTTTATGGCAGGAATAACTGCAGGGGATTGTGTGCCTTCGCTGTGATATATAAAGGCTGGGTTTGTCCTGAGGCTCCTGTTAAGTTTATGGAGAACGAAAGCGAAGATACATAAAGAGCGGATGCATAAATGTAAGAAGACACGAAGACACAATTGTTGTCTTGTAGACCCCGTAAAACATGGGTGGTATGCAGAAGTAGTGCTCCAGATTAGAAGGTTTACAGCTTGTAAGAGGAGTGTTTACGACCTCTGTCTCCTGCCCCAAGAATATCACAGCCATTGTCTACGAACTCGGACATCGCCAGTAACATCATAATCCAAACCAACACAGAGAATAAATGGTGATGATAACTGATAAATCTATGTGGTTTCACCTCTTGGACCCCTACCAATCTCCCCTGGCTGCAAGACCACGTTGATAGGGTGTTGAGCTAAGCTGCCGGTTGCATGTGCGCCATGTGCCCTGCTCCATGCCAAGTCTTTGGCATTTAGATGAGCAAAGCAGCGGTCAAGCATGAGCCAGTACTGCCGCTCTATTGTGACAGGGCTGGGAGTGCCCCGTTCTGCTGACTGAGGCAAGCCCCAATGCTCGGACCCCACCGATCAATAAGTAATCACCAATCCTGTTTCTAGCTGATTACTTTTTTTCACTTATCAACCCCTTTACCTAAAAAATAGCAGTTCTGCTGTTTTAATAAAGTTCACCTATGTTTGCCACATCAAACCATTTGCAGTTTTGTACGGCACAACCAGTAAGTGCTAATATACCCCAAATTTTGTGGTCAGTTAAGGGCACATCATGAAAGCGATACTAACGGGTTCCAGTAGAAGACATAGCAACTGCAAAAAAAAACCAACCAAGGCCCTGCAAAGGAAGAGGAGTCATCTTCTACCTACACAGCCCAGGTACATTACCGCTGAAAGGTTCAGTCCTTCTACATAGGACGTTAATCAGAAAACTGGCCGATGGGATTGTTCATGTGGACCATTAAATCATCATCGTCAGCAGCACATGTGTAAACCGAGGATGTGATGCCGACAACTGTATGGGCACAGAAACAATGTTACTAATGATTGTTCTCTCCCCATACAGTTGTGGTTGTGACATTTGAATGAGACAATAAATGAGTGCCAATCAACTTGTAGGTACTCCATTTATGGACAAGAATCGCCCCGTGTAAAAGGGCCGATAGAGAAGTGTGCCCATGGTATACTCTTGGCACAGCTAAAAAAGAGCACTCTAATGGCACTGTTAGTGGGGGACAGTCTAATGACACTTAAAGGGTGACATCGGTGGCACTGTTAAGGGGTGACAGACTGATGACACTGGTAATGGGAGGACAGTCTGATGAAACAAATGGGGGGACAGTCTGATGACCCTTACTGGGGGACAGTCTGATGGCACTGTTACTGGGGGACAGTGATTACACTGTTAATGGGGGACAGTCTGATGACAATGTTAATGGGGGACAGTCTGATGACAATGTAAATGGGGAACAGTCTGATGGCACCGTTAATGGGGGACAGTCTCTGGCACTGTTAGTGGGGGACAGACTGATGGCACTGCTAATGGGTGACAGTCTGATGGCACTGTTAATGGGGACAGTCTGATGACAATGTAAATGGGGAACAGTCTGATAACACTGTTAATGGGGAACAGTCTGATGGCACCGTTAATGGGGGACAGTCTCTGGCACTGTTACTGGGGGACAGACTGATGACACTGCTAATGGGTGATAGTCTGATGGCACTGTTAATGGGTGACAGTCTGATGGCACTGTTAATGGGGACAGTCTGATGGCACTGTTAATGGTGGACAATCTTTGGCACTGTTAGTGGGGGACAGACTGATGACACTGCTAATGGGTGACAGTCTGATGGCACTGTTAATGGGTGACAGTCTGATGGCACTGTTAATGGGTGACAGTCTGATGGCACTGTTAATGGGGACAGTCTGATGGCACTGTTAATGGGAGCCAGTCTGATGGCACTGTTAATGGGTGACAGTCTGATGGCAATGTTAATGGGGAACAGTCTTATGGCACTGTTAATGGGAGCCAGTCTGATGGCACTGTTAATGGGTGACAGTCTGATTGCAATGTTAATGGGGAACAGTCTTATGGCACTGTTAATGGGAGCCAGTCTGATGGCACTGTTAATGGGTGACAGTCTGATGGCACTGTTAATGGGGACAGTCTGATGGCACTGTTAATGGGTGACAGTCTGATGGCACTGTTAATGGGTGACAGTCTGATGGCACTGTTAATGGGTGACAGTCTGATGGCACTGTTAATGGGTGACAGTCTGATGGCTCTGTTAATGGGGACAGTCTGATGGCACTGTTAATGGGAGCCAGTCTGATGGCACTGTTAATGGGTGACAGTCTGATGGCACTGTTAATGGGGACAGTCTGATGGCACTGTTAATGGGAGCCAGTCTGATGGCACTGTTAATGGGTGACAGTCTGATGGCAATGTTAATGGGGAACAGTCTTATGGCACTGTTAATGGGAGCCAGTCTGATGGCACTGTTAATGGGTGACAGTCTGATTGCAATGTTAATGGGGACAGTCTGATGGCACTGTTAATGGGTGACAGTCTGATGGCACTGTTAATGGGTGACAGTCTGATGGCACTGTTAATGGGTGACAGTCTGATGGCACTGTTAATGGGTGACAGTCTGATAGCACTGTTAGAATCATAGAATGGTAGAGTTGGAAGGGACCTCCTGGGTCATTTGGTCCAACCCCCTGCTCAAATAGGGATTCACTAAATCATCCCAGACAGATGTCTTTCCAGCCTGGGTCTGAAGACTTTGATGGAAGGAGAAATCACCGCCTCTCGTGGCAGCCTGTTCCACTCATTGATCACCCTCACTGTCAAAAAAGTTTGAAATTCTAGAATTGCATTTTTTGCTGCTGCATCACATTGTTGACTCATGTTCAGTCTGTGATCTATTAGTATACCCAAGTCTTTTTCACATGTGCTGTTGCTCAGCCCTATTCCTCCCATTCTGTATATGCTTTTTTCATTTCAATTGACCAGCTGTAGTACTTTTCATTTTCCCTGTTAAAAACCATTCTGTTAGTTGCTGCCCACTGCTCCAGTTTATTTGTCTGTTTTAATCCCCCCTCTCTCTTCTCTAGTATTAGCTATCCCTCCTAGCTTTGTGTCATCAGCAAATTTAATCAGGGTACCCTCAATTCCTTCATCTAAATCATTGATAAAGATGTTGAACAATACAGGGCCCAGGACAGAACCCTGTGGTACCCCACTTGAGACATTCTTTCAACTGGATCTGGAGTCATTTACGACCACTGTTTGGGTTTGATCACTAAGCTAGTTTTGAATCCACCTAACAGTTGCCTTGTCCATTCTTTACTTAGTCATTTTTTCAATAAGGATGGTGTGAGATACTTTGTCAAATGTTTTGCTGAAGTCAAGGTATACTATATCTTCAGCATTTCCCTGATCCACCCAGTCAGTGATTCTGTCATAGAAGGAAATTAAGTTAGTCTGACATGACTTATTAGTTACAAACCCATGCTGACTCTGCTTAATCACTTCATTCTTATCCAGGTACTTAAATACATGATGTTTAATAATTTGGTCAAAGATTTTTCCTGGTATAGAAGTCATACTCGGCGGCCTATAGTTGCCTGGGTCCACCTTCTTCACCTTTTTGAAGATAGGAACAACATTTGCTCTTTTCCAGTCTTCTGGGACTTCTGTTCTCCAAGAACTTTCAAAGATTATGGAGAGTGGTTACAAAATTTCTTATGCTATCTCCTTCAGTACTCTGGGATGTAATTCATTTGGATCTGGAGACTTAAATTCATTTATGATAGCTAAGTGTTTCCCTACTATCTTTCTGTTTATAGATATCCTGGATTATTCTATTCCTTTAATAGGACAGTGAAGATCAGTTGATGTTACATTTGTAAATGGGGGACAGTCTGATGGCACTGTAATTGGGGAACAGTCTGATGGCACTCTTAATGGGGGACTGTCTGGCACTGTTAATGGGGGACAGTATGATGACACTGTTAATGGGAAACAGTTTGGCACTGTTAATAGGGTACAGTTTGATGACACTGTTATTGGGGAGAGTCTGGCACTGTTAATGGGGAACAATGTGATGGCACTGTTAATGGGAGACATTCTGATGGCACTGTTAATGGGGGACAGTCTGATAACACTGTTAATGGGGCCCAGTTTGGCACTGTTAATGGGAGACATTCTGATGACACTGTTAGTTATGGACAATCTGATGACATTGTTAATGGGGGACAGTTTGGCACTGTTAATGGGGACAGTATGATAGCACTGTCAATGGGGGACAGTCTGATGACCCTGTTAATGGGGGGATAGTCTGATGATACTGTTAATTATGGACAATCCGATGACACTGTTAGTTATGGACAATCTGATGACATTGTTAATGGGGGACAGTTTGGCACTGTTAATGGGGACAGTATGATAGCACTGTTAATGGGGGACAGTCTGGCACTGTTAATGGGGGATAGTCTGATGACACTGTTAATTATGGGCAATCTGATGACACTGTTAATGAGGGACAGTCTGATGGCACTGTTAACCCCTTCACGACCAATGACGCCACATAGGCGTCATGAAACCTGGTTCAAATCTGACCAGTGACGCCTATATGGCGTCATGACTTCAAAGCCCCCCTGCGGGTCGGGTGACCGGGGTCACTGAAAGGTCACCCGACCCGCAGATACAGGGGGCTTTGTAATTCACCACAGGGGGCGTGGCTTCGCCCCCATGTGGCTACGATCGCTCTGATTGGCTGTTAAAAGTGAAACAGCCAATCAGAGCGATAGTAATATTTCATCAATGAAAATTGATGAAATATTACAATACAGCCATGTCCGACGCTGCTGTAGCATCGGACATGGCTGGAGACACCGATTCCACCCCCCCACCGGCGATCGCCCCCCCAGCAACTGAATGACAGCGGCGATCTGCCGCCGCTGTCATCATCTGCCCCCCTCCCATTCCCTCTGCTCCCCGCCAGCCTCCGATCCCCCCCTCACCCCCCCCGGTACCTCCGGTGTCCCCCCGTCCCTCCCGGTGTCCCTCGGGTCCGGATGATGGGCGCCGCCATCTTTGAAAATGGCGGGCGCATGCGCAGTGCGCCCGCCCGAATCTGCCGGCTGCAGATTCCATTCTTTCATTTTGATCACTCTCACAGTGATCAAAATGAAAGAAAAAGTAAATAAACCCCCCGATTATCACCCCCATAGGTAGGCAGAACTAATAAAATAAAGACAATATTTTTATTTTTTTTTTTCCATTAGGGTTAGGGTTGAAAAGAGGGTTAGGGTTAGGGTTGAAAAGAGGGTTAGGGTTAAAACGAGGGTTAGGGTTAGGGTTGAAAAGAGGGTTAGGGTTAGGGTTGGAAAGAGGGTTAGGGTTGGAAAGAGGGTTAGGGTTGGAAAGGGTTAGGGTTGGAAAGAGGGTTAGGGTTGGAATTAGGGTTAGGGTTGGAATTAGGGTTAGGGTTGGAATTAGGGTTAGGGTTGGAATTAGGGTTAGACTTGTGGTTAGGGTTATGGTTAGGGTTGGGATTAGGGTTCGGGGTCTGTTGGGGTTGGAATTAGGGTTAGGGATGTGTTGGGGTTAGGGCTGTGGTTAGGGGTGTGTTGGGGTTAGGGCTGGAGTTAGAATTGAGGGGTTTCCACTGTTTAGGCACATCAGGGGGTCACCAAACGCGACATGGTGCAACCATTGATTCCAGCCAATTTTGCGTTCAAAAAGTTAAACGTTGCTTCCTCCCTTCCAAGCCCCGACGTGTGCCCAAACAGTGGTTTACCCCAACATATGGGGTATCAGTGTACTCAGGAAAAATTGCACAACAACTTTGGGGGTCTAATTTCTCCTGGTACCCTTGGGAAAATAAAAAATTGGGGGCTAAAAAAATATTTTTGTGGAAAAAAAATTTTTTTTAATTTTCACGTCTCTGCGTTATAAACTTCTGTGAAGCACTTGGGGGTCCAAAGTGCTCACCAGACATCTAGATAAGTTACTTGGGAGGTCTAGTTTCCAAAATGGGGTCACTTGTGGGGGGTTTCTATTGTTTAGGCACATCAGGGGCTCTGCAAACGTAATGACGACCGCAGACCATTCCATCAAAGTCTGCATTTCAAAACGCCACTACTTCCATTCCGAGCCCTTACGTGTGCCCAAACAATAGTTCCCCCCCATATATGGGGCACCAGCGTACTCAGGACAAACTGTACAACAACTTTTGGGGTCCAATTTATCCTGCTACCCTTGTGAAAATAAAAATTGCTGGCTAAAAATCATTTTTTTTGAGGAAAAAAAAATATTTTTTATTTTCACGTCTCTGCGTTATAAACTTCTGTGAAGCACTTGGGGGTTCAAGGTGCTTACCACACATCTAGATAAGTTCCTTAGGGGGTCTAGTTTCCAAAATGGGGTCACTTGTGGGGGGGTTCCACAGTTTAGGTACATCAGGGGTTCTGCAAATGTAACATGATGCCCGCAGACCATTCCATCAAAGTCAGCATTTCATAATGTCACTACTTCCCTTCCGAGCCCCGACGTGTACCCAAACAGTGGTCATCCCCCACATATGGGGTATCAGCGTACTCAGGACAAACTGGACAACAACTTTTGGGGTCCAATTTATCCTGCTACCCTTGTGAAAAAAAAAATTGCTAGCTAAAAATCATTTTTTTTGAGGAAAAAAAAATATTTTTTATTTTCACTGCTCTGCGTTATAAACTTCTGTGAAGCACTTGGGGGTTCAAGGTGCTCACCACACATCTAGATAAGTTCCTTGGGGGGTCTAGTTTCCAAAATGGGGTCACTTGTGGGGGGTTCCACAGTTTAGGTACATCAGGGGTTCTGCAAATGTAACATGATGCCCGCAGACCATTCCATCAAAGTCAGCATTTCATAATGTCACTACTTCCCTTCCGAGCCCCGACGTGTACCCAAACAGTGGTCCCCACCCACATAAGAGGTATCAGCGTACTCAGGACAAACTGGACAACAACTTTTGGGGCCGATTTATCCTGCTACCCCTGTGAAAAAAAAATTGCTGGCTAAAAATCATTTTTTTTTTTGTGGAAAAAAAAATATTTTTTATTTTCACGGCTCTGCGTTATAAACTTCTGTGAAGCGCTTGGGGGTTCAAGGTGCTCACCACACATCTAGATAAGTTCCTTGGGGGGTCTAGTCTCCAAAATGGGGTCACTTGTGGGGGGGTTCCACAGTTTAGGTACATCAGGGGCTCTGCAAATGTAACATGACACCCGCAGACCATTCCATCAAAGTCAGCATTTCAAAATGTCACTACTTCCCTTCCGAGCCCCGACGTGTGCCCAAACAGTGGTTCCCCCCCATATGTGGGGTACCAGCGTACTCAGGACAAACTGGACAACAAATTTTGGGGTCTAATTTATCCTGGTACCCTTGTGAAAATAAAAAATTGCGCACTAAAAAATAATTTTTTGAGGGAAAAAAATTTTTTTTTATTTTCACGGCTCTGCGTCATAAACTTTTGTGAAGCACTTGAGGGTTCAAGGTGCTCACTACACATCTAGATAAGTTCCTTAGGGGGTCTAGTTTCCAAAATGGGGTCATTTGTGGGGGAGCTCCAATGTTTAGGCACACAGGGGCTCTCCAAACACAACATGGTGTCCGCTAACGATTGGAAGTAATTTGCATTTCAAAAAGTCAAATGGCGCTCCTTCCCTTCTGAGCCCTGCCGTGTGCCCAAACAGTGGTTCCCCCCCACATATAGGGTACCAGCGTACTCAGGACAAACTGGACAACAAGATTTGTGGTCCAATTTCTCCTGTTAGCCTTGTGAAAATTAAAAATAGTGTGCTAAAAATCATTTTTGAGGAAAAAAAATTATTTTTTATTTTCACTGCTCTGTGTTATAAACTTTTGTGAAGCACTTGGGGGTTCAAAGTGCTCCCTACACATCTAGATAAGTTCCTTAGGGGGTCTAGTTTCCAAAATGGGGTCACTTGTGGGGGAGCTCCAATGTTTAGGTGCACAGGGGCTCTCCAAATGCGACATGGTGTCCGATAACGATTGGAGCTAATTTTCCATTCAAAAAGTCAAATGGTGCTCCTTGCCTTCCGGGCCATGCCGTGCACCCAAACAGTGGTTTATGACCACATATGAGGTATCTGTGCACTCAGGAGAAATTGCTCAACAAATTTTAGGATCCATTTTATCCTGTTGCCCATGTGAAAATGAAAAAACTGAGGCTAAAAGAAAATTTTTGTGAAAAAAAAGTATTTTTTTTTTTTTACAGATCAATTTGTGAAGTACCTGGGGGTTCAAAGTGATCACTATGCATCTAGATAAGTTCCTTGGGGGGTCTAGTTTCCAAAATGGGGTCACTTGTGGAGGAGCTCCAATGTTTATGCACACAGGGGCTCTCCAAACACGACATGGCAACCGCTAAATATTCCAGCATATTTTCCATTCAAAAAGTCAAATGGCGCTCCTTCCCTTCTGAGCCGTGCCGTGCGCCCAAACAGTGGTTTATGACCACATATGAGGTATCGTTGTACTCTGGAGAAATTGCCCAACAAATTTTAGCATCCATTTTATCCTGTTTCCCATGTGAAAATGAAAAAATTGATGCTAAAAGAAAATTTTTGTTGGAAAAATTAAAATGTCCATTTTTTCTTTCCACATTGCTTTAGTTCCTGTGAAACATCTGAAGGGTTAATAATCTTCTTGAATGTAGTTTTGAGTAGCTTGAGGGGTGCAGTTTTTAGAATGGTGTCACTTTTGGGTATTTTCTGCCATATAGACCCCTCAAAGTGACTTCAAATGTGAGGTGGTCCCTAAAAAAATGGTTTTGTAAATTTTATTGTAAAAATGAGAAATCGCTGGTCAACTTTTAACCCTTATAACTTCCTAACAAAAAAATATTTTGTTTCCAAAATTGTGCTGATGTAAAGTAGACATATGGGAAATGTTATTTATTAACTATTTTGTGTCACATAACTCTCTGGTTTAACAGAATAAAATTTCAAAATTTGAAAATTGCAAAATTTTCTAAATTTTCACCAAATTTCTGATTTTTTGACAAATAAACGCAAAAATTATCAACCTAAATTTACCACTAACATGAAGCCCAATATGTCACGAAAAAACAATCTCAGAATCGCTAGGATCCATTGAAGCGTTCCTGAGTTATTACCTCATAAAGGGACACTGGTCAGAATTGCAAAAAATGGCCTGGTCATTAAGGTCAAAATAGGCTTGGTCATGAAGGGGTTAATGGGGGACAGTCTGATGGCATTGTTAATTATGGACAGTCTGATGGCACTGCTAATGGGGGACAGTCTGATGACATTAATGGGGGACAGTCTGATGGCACTGTTAATGGGGACAGTCTGATGGCACTGTTAATGGGGGACAGTCTGATGGCACTGTTAATGGGGACAGTCTGATGGCACTGTTAATGGGGGACAGTCTGATGGCATTAATGAGGGACAGTCTGATGGCACTGTTAATTATGGACAATCTGATGACACTGTTAATGGGGGACAGTCTGATGGCACTGTTAATGGGGACAGTCTGATGGCACTGTTAATGGGGACAGTCTGATGGCACTGTTAATGGGGACAGTCTGATAGCACTGTTAATGAGGGACAGTCTGACGGCACTGTTAATTATGGACAATCTGATGGCATTGTTAATTATGGACGGTCTGACACTGTTAATGGGGACAGTCTGATGGCACTGTTAATGGGGGACAGTCTGATGGCACTGTTAATGGGGGACAGTCTGACGGGACTGTTAATGGGGGACAGTCTGGCACTGTTAATGGGGAACAGTCTGATGGCACTGTTAATGGGAGACAGTCTGATTTCACTGTGGCACCATAATGAAATTATTTGGCACGGTCATTGTTGTCCTCAGTTCTTCAGTTTGATGACACAATTCAGCTCAGCTACATCACTTTCTTTGGTAACCTGCTTCATTCTTAATTCGGCCTCAGCCCACAAAGCCGCCACCGCAGCCCCATGCAGTGTGAAGGCTGAACCTCAGGTCGGGGTCTGATTTGACACTTCTTAAAGGGAATAATGGTTTTAAAACTATTTGACCGGTTTCATTTGTTGCACAGTCTAATTGAATCTTGCTGAGAACAGTATGTTGCAGGCGACTTCAAACAACAGACTTCTCGCATTATTGTGAAGACCTCGCTTTATTAATAAAAGCACAGATTGTAGATAAAACTGCAGACAGTTCCCACCATAACATCACATACAGCTGCAAGCCCACTTTAAAGAGTCTCCATGGTGGAATGTACAGTAATTTAATGAAAATGCTACAGTTTCTAAGAATCTTCCAAGGAGATTTGTTAAGGTCCAAGTGAGAGAGGAAAGTGATTCAGAGAAAACTCTGTTGTTCCGCGGCTTCTCTTTACCCTCCTAGACCTTGTTACCAACTAGAACAGAGGATACTGTTTAAAAACAATAAATGGGGCTTGTGCGTGTTTAGAAAAATGTTCTGCTCGTTTTCCAAGAAACAGTGCCTTCCTTGTTATTTGGCCATGTCTGGTACTGCAGCTCAACCCCATATTGGTGAAGTATCCACTGCTCTGTGTAGTATTACCAAAAAAGTACAGGATACTGGTGTAGCATGGATTGCCGGTTAAGGCAAGTAATGCCCCCTTTAAGTAAATAATGCCCTCCTGAGTGTCCCATTAAAATAAATTTGTTTCCTCTTTAGAAAGTATTGATTTACCTCTTTAAAAAGTAATAGTGCTACCCCCAAAATTAATAATGCCATCTTTGTGTTAAACCCCACAAAAAAAATTATATTTGACTAATTCGAGAGGGTTCTCTTCTCCCCTGCACAAAGACCGGGCCAGCACAGGTAGTGCACTGCATTAATGTCATTGCGCCACCTACACCAGGGTGCTAACGTGTTATAGGACGTAGGCCTACACCAGTTTGCGGCCTATAAGCCTGTTGACCCCTATAAATTTCAAAGTGATGTTCTTTTGGAGGTTTAGAAAGTCAGGGTATGTGGCACTGCCTGGTCACAAGTTTGGACATACCGCTCATGCAATCTTTTTCCTTGTTCTTAGTGGAATGTGAACAATGTTGATTCAGACAGAAGGCAGCAAAACCACAAAGAAGGACATATATAAACAAGGAGTAAAGACACAAACCAGACTATGTGTTCTACCTTAGGTTACCCCCAGTACTCTCCCTTTTAAGGCTCACTCACACTAGCGTATAACTCGAACGAGTGCTATCCAATATTTTATCTGATAACACTCGGCCCAATGTTATACTATGGGGCAGTGCGGTTCATCAATTTTCTTCTCATGCCGATTCTGCATCAGAAAACAATCGGAGGCTGTTGAAAGTGACTCCTCAAATCAGACCACGCGCACCCATACAAGTGTGCAGTCCAATGTACGCACACAAAGACAATGGAGAAGATGGAAAAAATGTTGCTCTCCGTCTTTTCCACACCTGTGATACGAATCTTGCATGCAAAAGAATCGGATCACAGTAGGAAGACACCCGGGCTAAACTCTAACAGAGTTTGAGCCAAGTGTCATTAACATAATAGGCCTGATTTTATCGTATGAGAGAATCTACGGTAGTGTGAGCGTATACTCACTCTGAGACAGTTTTACACCTCCTTGGTATTTTCTCTTGTACCTCCATCAGGTCACACTTGGAATGGCTTCCAATGGACATGTCGCCTCGTCAACAGTTTATTTGTAGAATCATTGACCTTCAGAAAGCATTTGCATAGATATTGTTTGTGCACAGTCCCATAAAATGCTCAGCACTATTCCACAATTGTTCTAAGCCAGAATATGGCATGGACCACTCAACTAAGTACAGAGACTCGACAGTCCATCATTACTTTAAGACATGAAGTTCAGGCAGTCAGTCCAGATACATGATAGAACAGGTATCCTCAAGTGCAGTCATGAAAACCATCATCGCTATGATGAAACTGGCTCTCATGAAGACCGCCCAGGAAAGGAAGATCAAGAATTATCGCTGCTGCAGAGGATAAGTTCATCAAAGTTACTGGCCGCAGAAAACACAAATTGACAGCACCTCAGATAACATGATGCACAGACATCAAGTAAGTAGTAGACAAATCTCAACATCAACTGTCCAGAGGAGACTGCGGGAAGCAGGCCTTTATGGTCAGATATGCAAGCAATCTGCTACTAAGGCCCACAAACAAGAAGAAGGGACTTGTTTGGGTTAAGTAACACAAGAACTGGACTTAGATCAGTGGAAATTTGGACTATGGTCTGATGAGTGAAAATTAGACATTTTTGATACCAACCCTTGTGTCTTTGTGAGATGCAGAAAAAGTGAGCAGCTGGGTTCTACGTGTTATGCCCACTATGAAGCATGGTAGGAGGTGTGATAGTGTATGTGTTGGGACAGTGTGCTGGTGACACTAATGGTGAAGTATTCCAGATTGAAGGCTCACTTACTCAGCATGGCGCCCACAGCATTCTGCAGAGATATGCCAACACCTGGTTCGCACTTACTGGGACCATCATTTGTGCTCCAACAAGACAATTATTCACAGTACGTCCAGGACTAAGAAGGCGAGGGATGGAGTGCGGCATAAGATGACATGGTCTCCACAATCACACAAACTCAATTCAATTGAGAAGATTTGGGTTGAGGAGGACATAAGGTGAAGGCAGAGCAGCAACAAGTGCTCAGCCCCTCGGGGAACTCCTTCAAGACTGTTGGAAGCCATTCCAGGTGATGACCTGACAAAGCTTCTGGAGAGAATGTCAAAGGGATGTAAAGCGGTCATCAGAGTACGAGAGGATTTACTGTGAGGACTCTAAGGCTTAATACATATTGTGGTTTGTTTCACACGTGTTTCTTCACTCCTTGTTTCCGTATGTGTCCCTTTGTGGTTTTTCTGCCTTCAGTCTGAACTGACAATGTGCACATTCCAATAAGGTGAAGGAAAACCATTGCATGAACAGGTGAGCCCAATCTTTTGATAGATACTGTATTTGCCATGAGCTTATACCTGATGCATACGGTGAATGCTGTTTGCAAACACTGTGTGAATTCAGCCTAAACATTTTTACCATGGCGCTTTGCCGAATATAAAGCAGCCATGCTCCTCCACAGAAAGGTATTGCTTAGCACACGGTCTCTTAATTTTTGGTAAGTGATTCAGCAGCCAGAGCTGGCCTTCGACTGCCGCCAAACATTAAAGGTAAATGACAGCAGCGACGTAACGGCTTAGCAGTTTGTTTTGTACGCTTTCATGGCGTCTCCTACTAAGATGTCATCTCCATTGATTAAGGACTCGCAATTATTTTCATCTGCAGTTTATAAAAAAGGAAAAAAATAAAACATTTATTGCGAGGAGACACAAGAATATTGTTGATGTGTTGCCAGGCTTGGCAGTGCTACACACGAGCCTTGTTATTACAGTGGCTCCATCCGTGCTGAGTCTCCGCTTCGTCCCCATACCCCTTATGCTCCATGGCAGTGACATCTTTGCTGCTTAGTGCATGAGAAGCATCTCTAGTCTCCAGCCGAGAAGAGCAAGCAGATGAAAGCATGCCTGGATGCTGCCAGCCGGAGATCCTTGGAGACGGACATGGCCTCATACTGCTGCCGCACAATGGCCGGGCCCAGTATGTCTCTAGATGATGTCATATCTATCTGGGTAGGCACAAAATTCTAACACACGCTCGCACACAAAGACAAGCCGCTGGGCTTTGAAGTTCCCTCAAGAGGTGTGCCATATTCATCCAGGCCCCGAATGGGGGGAAGGATGCGCCTATCTGTTCTGTTTGGAGGCCGCAGTTGGTGTCCTGCACTGTAATAATCACCTTCTATGAATCTATTATATCTGACATTGACTTTGCAAGTTGGAGAACGTGCATAAAGTGATCCAATCGCTTCCAGGGGCCTGAGCGTCTAATCTTCTGTACGGTAATCATTGCCCTGTAAAAGCCGTCCCGCTTTGAAGTTGTCAAAACAGATTTAGGGGATAAAAATGAAGGTTACAGAAGATAGCCTGGCCCCAGTGCAAGATTATTATGACCCCCAGCCTCATCCTCCATCAATCACTTTAAAGGCACCTGGATTAGAGGTGAGGAAATGCTCTATTTTTAACAGATGGCGACTGGGGGAATTTGATAAAGATGGAAAGAAAAGCAGATTTTTTTTTATTTAGTTGACCGTTTTTGATCATATGGATTCATACATTCTGTACTAGGGGTCCTAAACATTTCTTAGCTTGAGAGTAGCATTAAAGGTAAATTTCTAACATCCAGAAGCACCAGTTATCTAGAGCTATAGGGGTAATATACAGGTAATTAGCATTTTAATCGTTTGAAGCCAGTTTACTGGAGCAGCAGCTACAGGGAGAACAACATTTTATTTTCTATTCCAGTCATTAGGGCGGTGCAGGGGTACTCCACTGCACCTTGATTGACAGCCCACTCAGCACACACCATACTGCACACACACACTGCAGAGCAGGCAGGTAATCAAAGTGCCTAGGAATGATTACAGTGCCCTCGTTGTATGGTGATAGTGAGTGTATCGGCTCCTTGTACCGCCATGATGACTGGAAGCGAGGGATTGCAATGAGAATAAATGTAATTTTCTCCCTGTTTCCCCTGCTCTAATAAGCCTGCTACACAAGATGAAAATGCAGATTACACCTATATATGCAGATAACTAGCATTTATGGATGTGACCGGTTAACTTTGAAAGATGGTCACGTGCCTCATTCTATGCTAAGAAATCTAAAAAGCGTGTATCTCTTTGAAGGATATAATACTCCAAGTGCCTCTTTATAAAGTAATAATGGCCTGAGAGCCCTGTTATGAATGAGTCACCGGGGGAGGAAAAAACAAAAACACAAGCTAAGTCCAGAAAACCAGAGAGGTTGGTAGCTAGCAGATTGCAAACCCCTGATCCTATTCACAACTAACAGTAGCCGTGGGGGTTCCTACGGTGCCCTAGACCCCTCGTCACAGCCGGAGAGCTAAATAAGCCTAAAGAAAGAAAGGGGAAATCTAAACTGCCCCAGAGCAGACATGTATTGTCGGTGAAAAACAGATGAAAACACAAACACAGACAGAAAGACAGGCTGAGCAAATGATGGGGCCCAACTAACTAGATAGGAAAGGACAGAAAAGATGCTGGCTGCAATCATGCAAAAAACCCTGCCAAAAATAAAGTCCAACACGTCTGATAGAAACGGCCCTGAAGTCACTAGACTTCAAAATCACTATATCAGCACTCAGGTATATTCTGAAGACAGAGCAAAGAGATCAACTGATCAGAGACAAAAATGGAGTTCAGCCCGTCCCAACCAGGGCAGGCTGAACACAAACACTAAGTAAACAGAGAAAATCTCATGGAAAAATAGCAGAGCAAAAATTAGCTTTTAGTAGACAGGAACTAAACTGGATGCCAGAGGTCAGAGCAGAAAGGATCACCAGCAACCCTGTAGGGCGTCGGCTGCCTTATATCCACTCAGAAATTCCGGATGTCCAATCACACTCCACCTGTTCAGATGACAGGTTCTTCCCATCCAGATCAATTTCACTACCTCCTTTCACCAGCAGAGGGAGTTCATCAGACATAAGAGGTGAAGGAGAAAATGAACTCATAACAGAGCCCCTTTAGAAAATATTAATGCCCCTCTTAAAAATACCACTTAAAAATCATACGTGCCCCCCTGAAAAATAGTAATTGACTGAGTACTGCTTATAAAGTAATAATGCCCCTTCAGTTTCCCCTAAACAAGTAATATTGCCCCAAATCAGGTTATACTGTTTTGTTATTTTCAGTGGAGAGCAGCTATAAAGACCATCTCTTGGTCTGGGGGACCCAACCACTGATTTGAATGATAATTGTGCAATGCTTCATTTTGCCTGTGGGGGTGCTGCAGGGCAGTTAAAATGTGGCACAGATTTCAGTGGATTGCTAAATGTTCTAGCTGCTGGTCTCATTCATGGCTAGGAGATCTTTCCTTAACTCCACATAAACATTGAGAGAACCAGCAGCAACTGTTCAACTTTTCTACAGTGACCCCAGAGGGCAAATGAAGAATTACACAATTTATAATAAAATCAAAGGACTCTGTGTAATGACGGGAGGAACAACCAACTAACTCGCTTTTGTCTTAGCATGACCTAGTATGACATTTAATAAAAGGTTTTCTAAAACACACACACAGCCCCTTTAATTAAACGTGTACGTCCACTCTCCATACCAAAATTTCGATGTTTCCATTATTTTTTCTCCCACGTTTGCCCAGTATTATTTTTCATGGACGGATACAAGTCTTTTTATATTTAGTGCGTATTTCAATTAATTAATAGTTCATCTCATAAAAAAAAAAACTGGTGTAATAAAAACAATGTGTGAAAGGCCAGGAAAAGTTATGACTAATATAAAAACACTAATTTATTCCTTTTATATTAGTGTTTTTCCCCTATTTATGGCAATTAGGTTTGAAGATCCATCTTCCCGTGACAGGACTCTGCCGCCGCTAGTCCTGCGGGGCCGCACACCACAAAAATGAAAGTTACCATAAGAAGGCAGATTTTGTGTACTTATGTAGACTTTATTTGCTTAGTTATTTTTTGGATGTGGATGACAAATTGGAGCTCCAAAGTAGACGGGAAGAAAAAAAAAAGGGGGATCGGAGACTTCATGTCTTATCCTTGCAGGTGTTATTAATTAACGTCTTATTAAAGCCTAAAACAGATCAAAGTTGCCCACAGATGGAATCCAATGGGATGACACGGAGGAGAAGAATGAGGTCACTAGTGGTGGTGACAAGTTGGAAAAAAATTGAGGCTAGTGTTGTGCCAGTGAGGCAAGGAAGGAGGACCAGCCGGAGGGGGCTGGAGCGGGTTTTGGGAAACTGAGCTCATTGATACCCATAGTCTCAATGTGAAAAAATGCAGGGCAAGTATCGGTAAGGTATGCGTCATCATGACACACTGCTACTATTCCAGGCCACCCAGCTAATAGCAGATCAATTCACAGATTGGGGTGAGAGATACTCCATAATAACCAAAGGATATACCAGATCTATTACTCTTCATGAAGTCAGTAGTTTCCGTTAAGAAACATAAAAGCTATGACTAAAGCTAAAATAAATAATGACACGACTTTAAATACTAGGCAATAAACTCTGGTTGTGTTTAAAGAGGAAGCCCCTCAGAAAGGATCATGTTATGGTGAAGGATCCAATTCACTACCAATTTCCAGAAAAAAAAAGCCTTATAGAACAATCAGTCCTTTTGGCATTGCTTAGGGTTCGTTCCTGCATTCATTCGGTGTCCCCGTCAGGGCTTACATCCGAACTATCCCTCAAAACGGGATTCAGACACAAGCGCCGATGGGACATTAGACTATAAAGGTGGCGGCACAGCGAACGTGCGCTCTGATGTGTATCATTTTCAGTTGTGTATGCCTACTGGAGGATGACACTTATGCCCGAAACCGATGCACGTCAAAGTGCACATTCGCTCTGCCGCCACCATTATAGTCTTTGGCTCTGTCTGCACATACGTTTCAATCCCATTTTGCGGGGAGTTCGGACGTAAGTCCCGACAGGGCCACCGAACGGGTGCCAAAAGGCAATGTGACAGCACCCTTAGATATTTCTGGTACCAATCACACAGCCATTTATTTATAGGGGTTGTCCAGGATAGATCGAATAATTGATAACCTAGGATGAAATAGCGCCTGGATTACAGAGTCAATTCAATTTTCCAGAAACAGAAATTTCTGAGCAGCACCAAAGGGGCTCAGTGCTCTGTTTTACGGAAATTCAATGAGGATCTGAGATTAGAGACCTTACTGATATCTACTCACAACTTCTTATGCATATCAGAATATTCTTTTTCCATAAGTGTTATTCCTTTAAATGAGTCATATAATTTACTTTTTATATGACCATTCAGGACGCCCCAATAAATCAGAGTATAAAGTCACTAAGAAAGAGTGACTCTCACTCTATTGGACCCAGCCCATCCATATATTGGATCAGGGGTGGGGAATCTTTTTTCTGCCAGGGGTCATTTGAATATTATACCATCCTTTGGGGGCCGCTCAAAATTATCAACTTGATAATTATCTTACTATATTTGTTCAAATATATTAACTCCCCCTAATGTGTTGACTGTAGCTACTCCTCTTTGGGGAGACTGTAATGTTAGGTGGTATTGAAAATGTTTCTACTCGCAGCTGTTTTTCCAGATTTGCATCAGTCTGGAGAGCAGGTTACTCTTTGCGATGATTTGTTTTGTACATAAATGGCTCACAGCAGTAAGTTGTACCAAGCACAGATGTATATTAAAGTGGGAAATTCATCACTTCTCACTTTACATTTATAGAACTCAAGCAATGGCATGTCTTGCAGTATACATCACTTAGGAGATACAGAGACTGCTGTATATACATCTCATAGGAGTCACCGATACTGCTGTATATACATCACACAGGATACATTGAGACTGCTGTATATACATCACATAGAAGACACCGAGACTTCTGTATATACATCACATTGGAGACACAGAGACTGCTGTCTATACATCACATAGGAAATGAGACTTGTATATACATCACATAGGAGACACAGAGACTAGTCTATACATCACATAGGTCAAACTGAAACTGCTGTCTATATATCACATAGGATAAACTGAGACTGCTGTATATACATCACATAGGATACACAGAAACTGCTGTATATACATCACATAGGATACACTGAGACTGCTGTATATACATTTCATAGGCGCGACAGAGACTTGTATATAGATCACATAGAATACACTGAGACTGCTGTATATACATCACAGGATACACTGAGAATGTTGTATGTACATCATAGGATACACTAAGACTGCTGTATATACATCACATAGGAGACACTGAGAATAATTCTGTATATATGTTACACAGGATACACTGAGACTGCTGTCACATAGGAGACACAGCTGTGTATACATAATAACAGAGACAGCCGACAGCACTATAGACATATATCAGGATGCACGCTCCAAGTCCATAGACCCAACTGGACACAAAGTATTCCAAGTAAAAAGGAACAGCACCCAGTCCAGGTGAAAAAAGTAGAAAAGTCTTGATAAAGACCATACAGGTCGAAACGTCGTATCATGGCGGAATAAAGACTTTCCTACTTTGTTCACCTTGATTGGGTGCTGTTCCTTTAAGCTGTATATACATGTCAGGAGACACAGATACTTTTGTATATACTCCATCCACTACTGCTTTGGTCGTGAAACTACCATCATTTTTTAGACAATCATCTTGACTATCTCATACATAAATTTGACTTGCAGCTATTTAGCATATGATAAGTTATGCAGATTCTTGTTACGTCACTGCATTGTTACTGTTTTGCTCCTGCTGGTGGAAAGATATTTTTCTTGATGATGATGATGATCTTTATTTTTATATAGCGCTAACAAATTCCGCAGCGCTTCACAGTTTGCACACATTAGGATCACTGTCCCCGATGGGGCTCACAATCTAAATTCCCTATCAGTATGTCTTTGGAATGTGGGAGGAAACCGGAGAACCCGGAGGAAACCCACGCAAACACGGGGAGAACATATAAACTCCTTGCAGATGTTGTCCTTGGTGGGATTTGAACCCAGGACCCCAGCGCTGCAACTACTGAGCCACCTTGCCGCCCATTTTTCTTCCTGGATACTGCAAAATACAACCTGCTCTCTCATTCCCTAATAGCTCAGTGTATTATTAGGATGATTCCCAAGTGAAAGGTCATTGGTTTGAAACGAGGAGCTGCCATGAAGATGATTTCCCAAGAAAAGAGAAACAGCATCATCCAGCTCATCGATAGCGGTCTGTTAGGCAAGAAAATTGCCAAACTGCATCATGTGAGTGTCACGACAGCTGGAAAAATGCGAAATTAAGTCCGCCCATCTACTCAGAAGCCAAAAGATGGACACCCAAGCAAAAGATCGGAGTCAGCAAGTTGGCTCATCCCCAGGTCTATCAGTCCTGGTTACAAACACAGCAGTGAAGGAGGCTTGCATGCTTCGTAATAGTGAGATCACAGTCATTGATGCAAGCACCGTGCAACACACATTACACAAGTCTAGAATGGTGATCCGAAAAAAGATGAAGAAGCCTCAACTTCAATATTGTCATAAGAAGCGTCGGTTTGAGTTTGCAAACAACTGCGAAGAGTGGACATTTAAAGATTTGAAACTGGTGATTTGGAGCAATGACACGAAAGTCAGTAGAGTAGGATCTGATAGGTTCAAATGGGTCTGAAAGAAGCAAGGAAAAAAGGAGATAACGGACTAAGAAATTGAAAGAAATGTCAACTTTGGTGGAGGAAGCCTGATAAGGGGTTGTTTCACAGCCAGAGGTGTTGGATACTTAACCAAGATCAATGATGGTCTCAATGCTGAGCTGTGTGCGAGTATTCTACAAGATGAGTTACTTCATACACTCCAATAGTATGGGTATGAAAAGGACGACATCGTGTTCCAGCACGACATCACGACACGAAGCATACGTCGAGATTGGTGAAAAAATGGTGCAATGGCAAGTAGAGGTGCTGCATTGGCCCCAACAGTCCCCGAACCTCAATCCAATAAAACTCTTGAAAATGCTGTATACAGACCCAAGTGAGGTGACCAGTATACACCAACTTTGAGAATGTGTAGAAGAGGCCCGAGATCAGATTTCGATTGACATGTTTGAATCTGGTCGATAGCAGCCCAGAAGGATTCAGGCAGCGTTGAAAGCCAAAGGTGGATCTGCAAAATACTTAACAATTTAAATTTAGATGTTTAGGAGCAAAACAGTAACAATGCAGTGACATGAAAAAAATCTGCAGCACTAAGCATATGGTAAATAGTTGCAAGTCAAATTTAAGTATTAGATATCTAGTATGATTATCTATAAAATTATGGTAGTCTCAAGTTCAAATCAGAAGTGGATAATGATACATCACATAGGATACACTGAGACTGCTGTATATACATCACATGGGACACACTGATGCTGCTGTATACATCACTTAGGATACACTGAGACTGCTGTAAATACGTACAAAGAACATCCTGACCTGGATCTAGACAGAATCAGGACACAATCTAGCATTGCATTTGTTGCAGGGTTCAGTAGTCAATGGGCAGGCCCGCACTCCAGGAAAAAGCTAAGGCTCAAACACTTGGGTCCATTGCGAAGGTGTCCGAGGGCAAGAGCAAATTAAGCTTTTAATCAGTTGATGGTTCAGAGCGTTATTTTTGGGACAGTTGTCTATTTAATTTTCATTAATACCGTAGACTTCAAGTGGAGCGGCAGCACATATTTGACCTCCGCTTTGTTCCAACTATTCCTAGCTGCGGTATTGTAACTTGGGGTAACTAGGTGGACTGTGCCCGTTCTTAGGTCCACAAGAGGACATGAGACTAAGGTCCCATGTTCCAGCTACACAGAACATCTTATGTTCATATCATCAATAAGGTCATGTAAGTTATTTGTGAGTCAAATGGACTTTGGACCTTGGGGACCTAATATTGCGTTGAGAACCTGAGCCTAACGGTGCATCTTGTGGTTCTAGATGAACTATACACCTTACGGTGCCATAATCATTTCCCTCCCCTAATAGTGCCCAGACGGATTGAGCAAACTGACTTTATAGTAACAGAGAGACCTAATAATATCTCATTTAATAATCGACATTCGTTTACGGTCTTCATAACCTTTTGAAGAAGAAAGCACGGGCAGCCGCCCAGATCTGTCCCTCTAATGATTCTTTCATCTCCAGCTTGGCAGTCACACATAAAGAATTTATAATCCACATTTACTATGTGTTTCTATTGGATTTATCAAGTTGGAAAATGGACTTGGGCAGCGTTACCATCTTGGGTTACTTAAAGGGGAAACTGTCATCAAAGCTCGTCTGGATTTATGTGCGTGCTTAAACACATCAATAAACTGTAACAAATTGTTAGAATTGTGTAACATTACATCTCACCTTTTTTTTGCATTTTTTGGAGTGTGTGCAATTTTAGCATGCCAGGCACTATTTTATCTACTGCTTACCCCATCGACAGGGCTTCTCCAAACCTTGTGTTGACCACCAAAGTCCTACATTGATGAAGGACATTTTGCTTTATTCCAGACCCTGATGACAGAGGTCAAGGTGTCTGGGTGACAATGGCCACAAGCATAGGCTGACTAGATTGTAATTATCAATTAATAAGCATTTCTGGCATGGAATTTAAAGGGTTTGTCTGGTTTCGCTCAATCTCACATCAGAAGGTGAGAAGCTCCAATGACGTCGTGTCTACACATGTCCAATCGGCACACTCACTCACCTTCCAATGTGGAAATGAACAGAACGAGAAAATATATTTAAGAAAACAGTTAAGAAACTTAATTGTTCACCATCTTCAAAACAGATGCTTGAGGTCAGCGGAAAGTCTTATTCAATATTCCTGTTTGCATATCAAAGTCTCAAATCTGTCTTCCTAATACCCAAAAAGTTTCACTTGTTTTGGTAGGACCCGATGATCATTTAAGTTGTATGGTCGACTCATGATGATGAGACATAACAAAAGATTAACACTCAATTTATGGGTTGTCGTTAATGATATCACATACAGTTGTGGCCAAAAGTATTGACACCCCTGCAATGTTGTCAGATAATACTCAGTTTCTTCCTGAAAATAATTGCAAACACAAATTCTTTGGTATTATTATCTTCATTTAATTTGTCTTAAATGAAAAAAAACACAAAAATAATTGTCCTAAAGCCAAATTGGATATAATTCCACACCAAACATAAAAAAGAGGGTGGACAAAAGTATTGGCACTGTTCGAAAAAATCATGTGATGCTTCTCTAATTTGTGTAATTAACAGCACCTGTAACTTACCTGTGGCACCTAACAGGTGTTGGCAATAACTAAATCACACTTGCAGCCAGTTGACATGGATTAAAGTTGACTCAACCTCTGTCCTGTGTCCTTGTGTGTACCACACTGAGCATGGAGAAAAAGAAAGAAGACCAATGAACTGTCTGAGGACTTGAGAAACCAAATTGTGAGGAAGCATGAGCAATCTCAAGGCTACAAGTCCATCTCCAAAGTGCTGAATGTTCCTGTGTCTTCCGTGCGCAGTGTCATCAAGAAGTTTAAAGCCCATGGCACTGTGGCTAACCTCCCTAGATGCGGACGGAAAAGAAAAATTGACAAGAGATTTCAACGCAAGATTGTGCGGATGTTGGATAAAGAACCTCGACTAACATCCAAACAAGTTCAAGCTGCCCTGCAGTCCGAGGGTACAACAGTGTCAACCCGTACTATCTGTCGGCGTCTGAATGAAAAGGGACTGTATGGTAGGAGACCCAGGAAGACCCCACTTCTTACCCCGAGACATAAAAAAGCCAGGCTGGAGTTTGCCAAAACTTACCTGAAAAAGCCTAAAACGTTTTGGAAGAATGTTCTCTGGTCAGATGAGACAAAAGTAGAGCTTTTTGGGCAAAGGCATCAACATAGAGTTTACAGGAGAAAAAAAGAGGCATTCAAAGAAAAGAACACGATCCCTACAGTCAAACATGGCGGAGGTTCCCTGATGTTTTGGGGTTGCTTTGCTGCCTCTGGCACTGGACTGCTTGACAGTGTGCATGGCATTATGAAGTCTGAAGAATACCAACAAATTTTGCAGCATAATGTAGGGTCCAGTGTGAGAAAGCTGGGTCTCCCTCAGAGGTCATGGGTCTTCCAGCAGGACAATGACCCAAAACACACTTCAAAAAGCACTAGAAAATGGTTTGAGAGAAAGCACTGGAGACTTCTAAGGTGGCCAGCAATGAGTCCAGACCTGAAACCCATAGAACACCTGTGGAGAGATCTAAAAATGGCAGGGACCTGGAGCAGTTTCCCAAAGAAGAATGGTCTAAAATTGCAGCAGAGCATTGTAAGAAACTCATTGATGGTTACCGGAAGCGGTTGGTCGCAGTTATTTTGGCTAAAGGTTGTGCAGCCAAGTATTAGGCTGAGGGTGCCAATACTTTTGTCTGGCCCATTTTTGGAGTTTTGTGTGAAATGATCAATGTTTTGCTTTTTGCTTCATTCTCTTTTGTGTTTTTTCATTTAAGACAAATTAAATGAAGATAATACCAAAGAATTTGTGATTGTAATCATTTTCAGGACGAAACTGAGTATTATCTGACAAAATTGCAGGGGTGTCAATACTTTTGGCCACAACTGTATATGAACCAGGTCAAGCTCTAGATCCCCACAGCGCATGCGCAGTCTGATACCTAAAGTTAATCCTCTAGCCCATCTAATTTAAACTGAATCCGTCAGCAGGGTTTGCTATGTAATCTGAGAGCAGCATGATGTAAAGTCTGAGAGCTTGATTCCAGCAATGTGTCATTTACTAGGTCGCGTGGTGCTATTACAGTAAAATCAGTGTTTTTTTTTCATGATCCAGACCGGAGTTGGAGTCCAGTTTAACTTTTTTCCCGGTCTAGTCATGTAGGGCAGTGTTCCCCAACTCCGGTCCTCAATGCCCACCAACAGGTCAGATTTTCAGGATTTCCTTAGTATTGCCCAGGTGATAATTGCATCACCTGCACAGGCAATAATTCCATCACCTGTGCAATACTAAGGAAATCCTGAAAACATGACCTGTTGGTGGGCCTTGAGGACTGGAGTTGCGGAGCACTGATGTAGGGGTTAACCTTTCTCAGCCTCAGGCTGGGTTCACATTTGCTATTTATCGCCGCTGCTTCCTGCAGGCTATGTCGGTTATAATTTTGCCTAGGGCTGCTGTAGCTGACCCTGATTTCTCTGATTTGTCCTCCTGCGTTTGCTGTATGAACTCATGTCTCTGGTTTCCCCATTCCAGTTTTGACTGTGTTCCCCTTTAGTGTATTGACCTCCCGGTTCTGACTTGGCTTGTATCCTGACCTGCTTCTGTCTTTTGTCTTATCCGCTCCTGACCTTCTTGGCTTGCCTCTTTCACTGAGTTTGTTCCACTTGTTACCACGCTACAGTGTGTTGCATGAATGACTAATCTGCTGCCACCTGTGGTAGCCTGGCTGCTGCATTGCAAGCCTGCTCTGTTTGGGTGCAGTTTTGCGTCCACTCTACTGCCATCTAGTGGAGCCTGCATCTATCTGCATTGCAGCAGCCCTGACAGTTTTATCATCAAGAGATTATTACTAGAAGATTAGCTGCCTCGTGCCTACTGGACCAACCACACCCGTTCCACTGATTGGCAGCTTTCTGCCTATGCACAGAAAGCTACCAGTGAGTAGTATGTGGGCAGGGTTATACAGGGCTCAGCATTCAGAGCCCTGCTAGATCTGCAGCAGAGAAAACAGGGATTATATCACAATGACAGCGAGCAGCCCAGCAAGTGACACATCACTGGAATCAGTGCCTCGGCCCCTACATCATGCTGCTTTCAGATTATACAGCAAAACCTGGTAACCGATTCCCTTAAAGAAAAAATAAAATATATATATATATATATATATATATATATATATATATATAACATATCTTTATGTCTATCTGTTTGTAGTTTGGTCTGACGTGCTTGTTTGAAATAACACATGGAGGATGATGATATATAGATATTACCTTTATAATCAATCATTAAAATGTCACTGTTTTATTAGATCGGTAAGCGGCAAGTCTATCTTGTATTTTCACAAAGAGAACGGACATGATGAGGGGGTATTATGGGCGTCCCGGGGCACACACGCCACTTCTCTGTGATCCTGATAAGGGTGTACGTCCTCTCTCATTTGGGGTCGCCTTGTTTAGGTGAGTGGGTGTTGGAATTCACATTTCTCTTCCCTGGAGAGCGGCTGCCCTTATGGTATATATCATACAAACAAAACCACAATTTCACTAATCCTCTTGATCTCTTTTCCCCGTTATATATCATGTTGAAAAATGTGGTGCTGCTTCCTAACCACTGGATATGTTTCTACTTAAAATGACAGTATTCTTATATTTTCAGAAGTTTGGAGGTTTTTTTACAGTAAATTTCTTCACTCTCAGATGTTTTCACAATACCTTAAACTCGAAAACTTTGCCAAATGTTATCTTAACTATACTAACACTCATTAGAACAGTAGCCCTGTCCACAAGGCGCTGGGAAAGCTATAACTAAGCATTGAAGACATCATCCTTCATTGCTTCAGATGATGTCACACTGTATGGGAGTGGACCAAAGTAAGTGGCTTTACAGCTGGTGTGAAATGTCATCTCCCAGGATGGGTGTCTGTGCATGCTGGTGGTTGTAGTTGTGCCACATTGTGGAGACTGCTGATTTATGGGTTTTATACATGAGTATTTACGGGGAGGTGGTAGGCATCTTTTTTTCGTAGCTTAGTTATTGGTGGTTATTTTAATATTTTATTGTTGGGCCAATGCATTTACAGAGAATGAGCATTTTTGTTTTTCAAATGCATCTAAAATAAAGGAACTTTGCAAATCATCTTGATTTAAAGGGGTTCGGCCATTTGCCATAGATATATCATTGTTTTTACTTTATGCAA
The DNA here is from genome assembly GCF_039654945.1 of Dendrobates tinctorius. Lineage (NCBI taxonomy): Eukaryota > Metazoa > Chordata > Amphibia > Anura > Dendrobatidae > Dendrobates > Dendrobates tinctorius. The sequence continues at coordinate 1,971,196 of NW_027361869.1, read as the reverse complement.
ATGCCGCTGTTCTCCTGAATCCAGTGTCGTGTTTGTTTTCTTCCTGCACCTCTCCGTTTCTGAGATATGGCCTCCTCTTCCCTGTATGTAAGTCTAGTGTTATTAACTAAGCTGGCGAGGTCATCAAGGCAACACCCACAGAGAAGTAGTGATGGCCAGAGAAGTAGTGATGGCCACAGAGAAGTAGTGATGACCACAGAGAAGTAGTGATGGCCACAGAGAAGTAGTGATGACCACAGAGAAGTAGTGATGGCCACAGAGAAGTAGTGATGGCCACAGAGAAGTAGTGATGACCACAGAGAAGTAGTGATGGCCACAGAGAAGTAGTGATGACCACAGAGAAGTAGTGATGGCCACAGAGAAGTAGTGATGGCCACAGAGAAGTAGTGATGACCACAGAGAAGTAGTGATGGCCACAGAGAAGTAGTGATGGCCACAGAGAAGTAGTGATGGCCACAGAGAAGTAGTGATGGCCACAGAGAAGTAGTGATGACCACAGAGAAGTAGGGATGGCCACAGAGAAGTAGTGATGGCCACAGAGAAGTAGTGTTGGCCACAGAGAAGTAGTGATGGCCACAGAGAAGTAGTGATGGCCACAGAGAAGTAGTGTTGGCCACAGAGAAGTAGGGATGGCCACAGAGAAGTAGTGATGGCCACAGAGAAGTAGTGTTGGCCACAGAGAAGTAGTGTTGGCCACAGAGAAGTAGTGATGGCCACAGAGAAGTAGTGATGGCCACAGAGAAGTAGTGATGGCCACAGAGAAGTAGTGATGGCCACAGAGAAGTAGTGATGGCCACAGAGAAGTAGTGATGACCACCCCTGCTTTTCTTAGAAGCCTAAATTTACACAAAATGAAGAAGGAGCCATATCTCACGAACGTGGAGGCGCAGGAACAAAAGAAAAACGCCGGTTTCAGGAAAGCAGCAGCATTTTCAACTGGTTAAAAAAATTACATACATTGATTAGCAAAAGGGTAGCAATGTTTTAAAATGTTGACTTTCAGGCTCCATATCTCACCATCCACTACTCTAACATGAGACCACCATCATTTTGTAGACAATCATCTTGGCGATCTCATACATAAATCTGACTTGCAGCTATTTAGCATATGATTAGTTATGCAGATTCTCGTCACGTCGCTGCATTGTTACTGTTTTGCTCCTGATGGTGTAAAAATATTTTTCTTCCTGAATAATACAAACTACAACCTGTTCTCACATTCCCTAATAGCTCAGTGTGTGATTAGGTTGATTTCCAAGTGAAAGGTCGCTGGTTTGAGTAGAGGAGCTGCCATGAAGATGTCACAAGAAAAGAAAAACCGCATCATCCAGCTCATTGATCGTGATCTCTCGGCCCAGAAAATATCCAAACTGCATCCCGTGAGCGCCATGACAGCTGGAAGAATATAAAATGAAGTCCGCCCATCCAAAAGCCAAGAGGTGGAAGTCCAGGCAAAATATCAAGTCGGCTCATTCGAAGGTCTATCAGTTATGGGGCGACAAACTCGACAGTGGAGGAGGCTCGTATGCTTCATCATAGTGAGATCACAGACATCGATGCAAGCACCGTGCGACACACATTACACAAGTCTGGAATGGTGGCCCAAAAAAGGTGAAGAAACCTCGATTTCAATATTGTCATAATAAGCGTCAGCTCGAGTTTACAAAGTAGTACGAAATGTGGACAATAGAAGATTGGAAATGGGGGATTTGGAGGCTGGAGCAATGAGACGAAAGTCAATGGACGGCTCTAATGGGTGCAAATGGGTCTGAAAGAAACAAGGGAAAAAGGGGCTTTAGGATCGAGAAACTAAAGGAACCATCAAGTTCGGTGGAGGAAGCCTGATCATATGGGTTTGTTTCACAGCCAAAGGCGTTGGATACTGGACCAGGATCAATGGTGGTCTCAGTGCTGAGCTATATGTGAGTATGCTACAAGGCGAGTTACTTCATACACTTGAGTACTATTGGTGTGAAAAGGACAACATCGTGTTCCAGAAGGACAGCGACCAGAAGCATGCGTTGAGATTGGCGAAGAAATGATTCACTGACAATGAAGTAGAGGTGCTGGATTCGACCCCTCAGTCCCCAACCTCAGCCCAATCCAACACTTGTGGGTAGAGTTGAAGAAAAAGCCATATACAGACCCAAGTGAGGCGACCAGTGTGCACCAACATTGGGAACGTGTAGAAGAGACCTGAGATCAGATTTTGGATGAGACATGCTTGAATCTGAACACGAGCATGACCAGAAGGATTCAGGCAGGGCTGAAAGCCAAAGGTGGATTTACAAACTAATACTTACTAATTAAATAATAAAAATCAAAATTCAGATTTTTAGGATCAAAACAGTAACAATACAGGGAGATGACAAGAATCTGCATAACTAGTCATTTGATAAATAGCTGCGAGTCAGATTTATGTATGTGATAGCCAAGATGATTGTCTTTAAAATGATGGCAGTCTCACGTTAGAAGCAGTAGTGGATGATGAGATATGGGGCATGGAAGTCAAAAGTTCACAATATTGTTACCCTTTTGCTCATCTTTGTTTTTATAGCAATTGACAGGTCCCCTTGAAAGTCTATCATTTGCTGTCTACAGCTCCTGTGCAGACATATTATCAGGGACCCTCACTAGCCAAAGCAGAGCATACAAAATCTGTAGCAGCGCTTCACAGCTCAGGTCTCCCCAGTATTCTGCCTTTTTGCCCTCCTCTGTCTCCTCGGCTCAATTTTGTCTGTTACCGCTGCAAAGCACAAAACTCTGATAACTCCCTTTGTGGGACACTTTCAGTATTTATCGTAAGCTTGGGTCATTTTTCAACAATACCAGTGGCCAACAAAATTGTATTTATGTATTTTGTTCTGGATTGGTGACTATTTTAATCTGTCGTTTTCCGCTTCTCTTTCTGAAGACGCGACATAAGCGAGACACGTCGGACACGATATACTTCCATTACTACACGGATAGTCCATGTTAGGTGCTGAGACTGAATTCCTGCTTTTTATCACTCGCAGGGCATCACACAGCCCTGTACTTGTGAGGACATGGCAGCCATTGACCTTTTATCTGCATGTTGTCAGCACATCCTTCTCGCATTTAAACAACATGTCAATGCCCCGCCAGTCCTCAGCAGAAATGGTAGTCACGCCTCAGCCTCCTCTCTAGGATTTTACAAGCTGTGTCTGGGACAGAGATTAGCTAATGGTGCTTGTGACGTGACACATAAATAAAGCTGCCGGGGAAGATTGGTGGTGATGAAGCCAATGGTGCAGCCAAGGAGACAGAACGCATTTATCCCTTTGGTGGCACAGATCAATCATGTCATGTACCTCCTATCCAGAGATTACTCTATACACAGCAAATGTAAACCTACTCTAATGAGCCATTACATAATGATCCCGGCTCTCTTCTCTTCTATGCAAGATATGTCCAGTTCCCTTATGTCATTATGGTGCCCCATGCGACACCGCAAGCTTCCTAATATGAAACGTAATGCTGCGTACTGGGGAAAAAAAACCTAAAGTTAGAGGCATATTAAGGTACAGTGTGAATGATCCCGTAGTGGTGCTCCATATCATTAATTAGTCCTAACATAGCTGTAAGCTCTTCAAAATGTTCTAGGTGGCAGGTAGGACTCCTGATACAATATTTGGTGAAGCTAAACATATGTGTAAAAGTGGTGTCCCCCTCCGGCATACAGTGACTTCCCCGGGGACCTCCAAACACATGACAACTCTTCCTCGCATGCGTGTTTTGTCAAATCTGTGGGCAGACGGCTCTTATGAGAACTTGACTCCCTCAAGAAAAAAGGATTGAACAAGTTGAAAACCAAAATGCCCAATGCTTTTTCTTCTCCATCATCTGCTTTTGATGAAAAATCAGGTCACTCCCAGAGACATCAGACAGTTGTCAGGTCCTGCTGAAACGGTGTGGTCCACCCAATGTCCATCTAGCGTGTATTGCTGCCTTAAAGTGACCCTCCATTTTACAATTGTTAGGTATAGTATTCCTACCATGGGTGTACCTATAGTAGCTACAGGGGTTGTAGTTGCATTGGGCCATGAAGCTTGGGGGGGGACTTATGCCATATGAGACCCTTATATCGGACACCCAAGGAGCAGCCTCTCACCCATACACAAGCAATGGAAATGTTGAAATCTGCCCCCATCACATAAAAGGACACATAAAGGCGCAGTGTAAATATTTCATATCCTGAATAAATACATTTGTAAAGGGATTGCGCTCTATTTTCTCCATATGTCATTTTGCTTTGTACTTCGCACTGGAGAGCATGTCCCGCTGTGTCTCACGCGCCTGTCACCAGACTAAAGCACTTTATCTCTCCGCAGTAACATGCTTCTCGGTGTAACAAGTGAGCTGTCAGCCTGCAGTGCACATTTTAATCATTTCCCATTTTATATAGTATGTAAGGCACCAATGGCCTGAAACACAGATCCAAAGCTATATTACGTCTCCGGTTGCCAAAAAGACTCTTTAATTGTCTGCCAAGACCATCTCCAGGTATTCCAAACTCATACAAGATGAAATAGTAAAAATGACATTTATTTCTCCCTGGATTCTTTGCCGGCTCTAATAACGTTTCTAGAACAAGCAGAGAAATGATTCGCAGATGTAGACGCACTTGGTATCTCTCATGGGGTCACTTGTGGCCACATCACAAAGGTTGACCTGCTGTATAAGCGGTAATATTCTACGCGGCAGATCGTATGTAACCGCGTTCAGATGTTTTTATTTTATTTACTGTGAAATATGACTGGCGTCGAGCTTATACCATTGTGTAATAAAATCTGGGGTCATTGCGGCGCTCAATGTGTGAACCACTGATTCAGAAGCTTCGAGGGAAGTCATATGTACGGGTCATAAAACGGAAACACTTCATCTGCCCATTTTGGTTATTGTGCTCAGTCCTCCAGCTTTAGGGGAATCTGGCAGCAAGTGTTCAGTTTCCCTGCAGCACCACCGCAGGTGGAAATAGGTGTTACACTGTTTTCTTGTTCGGGTCCTCCAGAGCAAGAGACGCTCTGTGTGGCCATTCTCTGTTGTTGCTAAAAGTTGACGGTCGTGAACAGGAGACCCTCCTACATTAAGTCACTTCCCTAATTGAATTTTTTTTTAGTATGATATTTCACTTCCAGTTCTAATTATTTGCTTGATGGGCCTTTCAAAATGCTTAATGATTCCTTTTAAAATTGCGCAGAAATATTGGCAGGACCTTGATCCAGTGGCCACGCTGGTAATTCTTGACTGCCGGATCGGAGCACTGTGATCATCCTAATACCCGTGACCTCTTCTGATTAATAGGTCGCCGCAACACCATGTATGCGCTGTGCCTCAAGGTAATGATATTGCAAGACCTAAATATCAAAAAAAGACATCAGAGAAGCCACAGGTAGTAGGAGATTCACAGGACTCTTGCCCTGTAGTCATGAACTACCAATGTTGGCGCTGGTACATGGTCCTCCGGGTTTTTCTGCTCAATTCTAATCCGTTGGACTATTTATCAAGAAGCAGTGACTGTTGTATGGTCCAGCAGGTGTCTCAAAACGCAATGTGACTTCACTTCCCAATAAAACCCACGCACCAGTTCACCAGACCGTCTATACTATGAGGCCTTTCTTCTCTTACTCCCTCTTTGTGATTGAAAGTCCATGAGATCTGTATTTCTATCACTACTGGAGACAAATATTGTTTGTTCTTCTGAGGTCTGGCATAAAACTGTATATTTTCCATAAATACGTCTAAAGAATCATTTATAAGCTCAGGAAAATACGGTGGTCCAGAGCAAACACTAATTCTTCTTTTTCTTATGATGTCATTCACCTATTTTTGTGCGTTTGCACTCATTTTCCTGGGCATGTGCTTGGGTTGGCTAGTCAAGATGTCATCTGCCCTCGATGGTTGGAGAAGCTGGCAGACGGAGCAGGAACGGGTGTTCCACAATTAAGGTTAGCGGCTCTTGTGTGTCCTTCACTAAATGCACAACCAAAATTTAAGGGATTCTGAAAGTCGTATTCACATATTCGATTAGGGAATTATGGATACGTTTAGGGGAATCCATGATTAGGACACTCATCAGTTATCCAGACAGGAGAGAGTCTCGTTGTAGAGGACCCAGCACGTCCATACCTTATACAGGCAGCCCAATCATTTCAATTAGAAACTTGTCATGCTGTATTTCCCTTGTGGGGGCACCTGCTGCTGACAGATAAATGTTCCACCTTGTTATCTGATTATCGCTAAAAGAACCTAAAGGAGGGTGTCATCTGAAGGGAAGCATGCCTTCAATCCTTGAACAAGGACCAACCATTTGAGAAGTTACTTTATTCAATTTTACCTTATCTAAAATTGAAAAATGTATTTTGTGCATTAGTTGTCCAATCTTGTAAATTCTGTACCCAGTATATGTAACCGATTCCAGAGGGTCTTAAGCCCACCTTACACAAGAGCTAGCTCTCATATGAACAGACGGTCAACTGACTTTCTCCAAAGTCCCCCATATACAGGCCAAGAACTCTTGTTTTCTCTTTGAGAGAACCGCTGCCAGACTCCTCTTTTGGTGGTCTATTTTGCCGAGAACGAAAGGATCGACCATTGAAAATACGATGTGCTGAATCCTTCTATCCCACCGATATAAATGGTCAGGGAAAGTTCAGAAGGTCAAACATATAAGGCCAACCCTGCCAAAGTCAGCAACTTTTGCCAGCGTTAGTCCAATTTGTATTGTGGCCATTAGAATTATAGATATGTGAGAATATTACCGTACATCAACTTTTCGGTTGAGCTAGGCAGCAGACATATTTGGTTGGCCTTAATTGACTTTCATGGGGTTGTCCAAGCTGGACACTCACCAACTCACCAATGCACATAGTCTGTTATTACATATGGACATCATAGCGGGGGGAGGGCACTACAGCCGTATGAATCCAAGACAGGGCCTCTAGCCTTTCAGATATCGTGGACCCCCTATAGACACTTCAATCTTTCATCCCACTATAGTCCTACACCGCAGAACTTGGCCCTATAGCCTGTGTAGTCCTCTAAAAAATAACTTAAATTTTGGCTGATCACAGTGGTCCGTAGAAATGTTCAAGCATATGCAAACTCGTGACAAGGCTGTATGGAGATGGCGGCATGATGTCAACACGACACTAGAGCGCCGTTAGTGTGCTGTGATAAATACTGTATATAGGTACCTGCATTGCTACAGTGCATATTGCAAAATGTCTTTAACCATTGGAGTGTGCAGGTAACATTGCCTCAGCAAAAAATATTTAATGTGCCCCTGGCACCCGCAAGGCCCCCAGACTTCAGCCTCACGAAAAATATGGGAGCAAGTCTATGAGCCACAGTGAAGAGCGGCTGCAAAGAGCATGCCTCACTTTGGTGCAACTCACTCAAGAGTATTGTGCCCCATATTATGGTTATGTATTTTAGTCCTGGACTGACCGCAAGTCTAATGACCGCTTCATAAATCCATACGCTCATCTGATACTTAACAAACATGGTCTGCTAGCTAAGGTTTATCAGTAGTCATGGATATGCGGCATGCAACAAAGCCCCCACTAATTAATCACTGGGGTAAAGAAGCAAGAAAAGAGGAGATGTATCTGCACCATCAATATATCGCATGAAGCTCTGAACGCATCCAGATTCCATTGTGCATTCCTTAATGATTAAACAATGTGCAATAAGTACACGGATAATTAGAAACTTCCTGAAAGAGAAACTGGACCTGGCAGAACAAATAGGATAAGGGCCGGCTGCTTACTTGGGAGCTGAACGCGACGTTATGGATTATTAGTCATGTCTAATTTATTCATCAGGCTCACAAGGGTGGGGGGCAATTAGTCAGAAGTTCTCCCAGCATTAAAACAGAAAAACATTAATGATTACCCATTTTTTTTCTTTATCATGAGGGATCCAAAATTCTGCATTGATTAATTATCTGTAATATATCTGTGGAGTTCTGAAATTCTGCTACAGCGCTCCAACTACCACGCAGCCATAGAGTTCAATGATGGCGTTTCGGCTTCCTGTAGCTACCACTAGGGGGAGCTTACTGAATACATATTTTTACTGCAGCCATCCAATATCTAGTAAGACTAGCTCTGTCTACAGATATTTTGAGATGTATCAAAAGATATACAGCTTGCTTATGTGTATTGTTTTATGTCATGTTAGATTTATCTGTAGTGTGTTGTGACCATACAGGAGGTCTTACAACTGTCAATCAGAAATGAAGGACGAGTTGCCTGATGTATGCACTGGTTTAATGTGTATAAATAACTTTTAACATGGGTGGAAAAAAAATTAAAAGTTGCAATGTTTCTGACTGCAATCTTTAATTTATTTTGAAACACCCTGATAGGCAGTTTACTGTTGTGAGTTCATTTTCTGGTCTACCAGTTGTGAGTTCTCCTTCCAGGCTCCATCTGGTGGTAACAGGAGGTAGTGAGGCTGATTTAATCAGTAGAGATTTGCCACCTGATATGGAGGATGACGATTGGACCTCAGGAATCTCAGACTGGATTTAAGACAGCCGACGCCCTAGTCTTGGTTCTCAGCTCTGTTCCAGTCAGCTCAAGCTAAGTTTTTCTGCTAATGTTCACACTTGATTTTGTTGGTCTATTCAGTTTTTTGTGTGGTCAGCCAGCCCCGGCTGGGGCTGTGCTGAATTTCCACCCTTAGGCTACTTTCACACTTGCTTTGTTTTGCAGCGCGTTTTTCCCGCAAAAAAACGCATGGAAAAAACGCATACAAATGCTGCGTTTTCTTCAAGCATTTTTATGAGCATGCATGAAAAAAACGCAGCGTTTTTATGCGTTTGTAGTGCGTTTTTACCGCGTTCGCGTTTCTTTCCAACATTCGTTGGCCCCTCACACTAACCCAAACTATGACTTTACTAACCCTAACCCTTAACCAAACCATACCCTAACCCTTAACCAAACCATACCCTAACCCGTAACCAAACCATACCCTAACCCTTAACCAAACCTAACCCTGACCCTAACCAAACCACACTAACCCTAACCCTAGCCCTTATCCAAACCCTAAACCCTAACTAACCCTAACCCTTAACCAAACCATACTAACCCTAACCCTAAACCCCCTTAACTAACCCTAACTAACCCAAACCCCTAATTTCCATTGTCTAACCAATGGTCAACAAAAAACGCATGCCCAAAAAAACGCATACATGAGCATGCCAATGCGCACCCATAGACTTATAATGGGTGTCTTGCTGTAAAAAAAAACGCATTGCGCGCGCATGCATTTTTTGAGGCAAGTCGGACGCCCAAAAAATGCAACATGATGCATTTTGTGCACCCGAGCGCACACCACAAAAAACGCATGCGCGTAAAAACGCATACAAACGCATGTGTATGCGCACATAAGCGTATCCCATGCAAAATATAGGGAAAAAAAGCACATGCGGTTTTTAGCGCTAAAATACAGCGCAAAAAAACGCAAGTGTGAAACCAGCCTTACTTATCTGTATTTGCCAATTTGCTTTTTGTCCCTTATTAGATTGGCCTCTTTTTGCGCTGTCTCAGAATATTTCAGAGTGCTGATATAGTGGGAGAAGTCTAGTGATTTCAGGGTTAATTTTGTTATCAGAAGTGTTGGACATTATTTTTGTAGGGTTTTTGGAAGATTGCAGACAGTGTCTTTCCTTTCCTATCCTTTCTAGTTAGTTTTGGCCCCATCGTTTGCTCAGCCTATTTTCCTGCCTATGTTTGTGTTTTCATCTTGTTTCACCGTCAATACATGTGTGGGGGCTGTCTATTCCTTTGGGGGTCTGCTCTGGGGCAGTTAGTTTTCCCCTTTTCTTGCTTTAGGATTATTTAGTCCTCCAGCCGTGACGAGGCATCTAGGTTCATCGTAGGTACGCTCCACGGCTGCTGCTAGTTGTGTGGTTAGTATCAGGGATCTGCAATCTGCATAGTTACCAACCTCTCTGGTTTTCTGGGGCTTAGCTTGTTTAGGTTTTTCCTCCACGGTGGCCCATTCATAACAGAATCACCAGCCATACCGCAGATTCTAGGGTACTCAAAAGCAGGGAAAAGTTGTTAAAAAAGGGAAAAAAAGTGTCAGAATTTTTTTTTTTTTAATATATTTTTTCCTCTTTTTCTCTGGGGCCATAGGAGGATTTTCTTTTCCCTAATGGAGATTAAGCAATTGTCTGATCGTGTGGAGCAACTTGCTGCTGAAGTGCAGGGAATTTCCACCTACCTCATTCAGTCACATGCTGCTGAACCTAAGATCCCTACTCCTGATGTGTTTTCTGGGGATCGGTCTAAATTTTTGAATTTTAAGAATAATTGTAAATTATTTCTTGCCTTGAAGTCTAACTTATCGGGGAGCTCTGCGCAGCAGGTTAAAATTGTCATCTCATTGCTGCGTGGCGATCCCCAGGATTGGGCTTTTTCTCTGACACCTGAAAATCCTATTCTGACTATTGTGGATGCATTTTTTCAAGCCTTGGGGTTGTTGTATGATGAACCTAATGCTGTTGATCAAGCTGAGAGAACCCTGTTGGCATTAAACCAGGGTCAGGGTCCTGCAGAGTTATACTGTCAAAAATTCCGAAAGTGGGCGGTCCTTACTACATGGAATGATAGTACATTGGCAGCTCTCTTTCGGAAGGGTTTATCAGAGACCGTAAAAGATGTTGTGGTGGGATTTCCTGTTCCCTCTGGTCTGGATGATTCTATGTCATTAGCCATTCAAGTTGATCGGCGTTTACTTGAACGTAAAACTACACGGGAGGCGCTGCCACCTTTTGAACAAACGTCTGAACCTATTCAATGTGATGGGGTTTTGTCTAGGGCGCAACGTCAGGCGTTTAGAAGGCGTAATAAGCTGTGTTTTTTCTGTGGAGACGCCTCTCATAAACGTTTTGCACACACATTTGCTGTGGGCAGGGTACATCCTAAGTTCCTTTTGGCAATTACTCTGATCTGCTCCTTATCCACGTTTTCCACTAAGGCTTTTTTGGATTCAGGAGTAGCTTTGAATCTGATGGATTTGGACTTTGCTAAACATTGTGGTTTTTCTATGACGCCTCTGCGGACGCCTATTCCTTTCAGGGGTATTGATGGTACTCCTTTGGTGGAGAATAAACCTCAGTTTTGGACCCAGGTGATAATGCGAGTTGCCCCAGACCACCAAGAAAATTGTAAATTTTTGGTGCTGCATAATTTGCATGATACTATTGTTCTAAGTTTTCCCTGGTTGCAACTCATAATCCAGTTTTGGATTGGAAATCTGGGTCTGTGGTGAGTTGGGGTTGTCAGTATGTTGTTAGGGATGCTCCTGTTTTCTCCACCTCTCCTCAGTCTCATGATATTCCTGATTATCTGGCCGATTTTGCTGATGTATTTAGTGAGAGTAAGTCTACGTCTTTGCCTCCTCATAGGAGTTATGACTGTGCAATTGAGTTGATGCCTGGGTGTAAATTTCCCAAGGGTCGGCTTTTCAACTTATCTGTACCCGAACATGATGCTATGCGATCCTATATTAAGGAGTCGTTGGAGAAGGGTCATATTAGACCATCCTCGTCACCTTTATGTGCTGGGGTTTTTTTTGTGGCCAAGAAAGATGGTTCATTAAGACCGTGTATTGATTATTGTTCCCTTAACAAGATGACGGTTAAATATCAGTACCCGTTACCTCTGATGTCTGATTTATTCTCCAGAGATAAGAGTGCCTGCTGGTTTACTAAGCTTGACCTCAGGGGGGAGTATAATCTTATTCGCATCAAGCATGGGGATGAATGGAAGACGGAGTTTAATACTCCGGAGGGACATTTTGAGTGCCTGGTGATGCCTTTTGGGCTCACTAATGCCCCTTCTGTCTTCCAGTCCTTTATGAATGATATTTTCCGTGACTTTGTGGATAAGTTTTTGATCATCTATCTGGATGATATTCTGATCTTTTCTAGTGATTGGGATTCTCATGTGGAACACGTCCGGACTGTGTTCCGGATTTTGAGGGAGAATTCCCTGTTTGTTAAGGGATCGAAATGCTTCTTTGGTGTACAGAGGATTTCATTTTTGGGATTTATCTTGTCTCCGTCGACTATTGAAATGGACCCAGCCAAGGTACAGGCCATTTATGATTGGGTTCAGCCTACTTCTTTGAAGGCCCTCCAGAAGTTTTTGGGTTTTGCTAATTTCTATCATAAATTTATAGGTAATTTTCTGGTATTGTCAAACCACTGACTGATCTGACCAAGAAGGGCACTGATGTGCTGAATTGGTCTCCTGTGGCTGTCTCAGCATTTCAGGAGCTTAAGCGGAGATTTACTTCAGCTCCAGTTTTACAGCAACCTGATGTTTCACTTCCATTTCAGGTGGAGGTAGATGCTTCTGAGATTGGTGCAGGAGCTGTTTTGTCCCAAAAAGACCCTGTGACTTCTAAGATGAATCCCTGTGCCTTCTTTTCTCGAAAGTTCTCCCCATCTGAACGCAACTATGATGTGGGGAATCGGGAATTGTTGGCCATGAAATGGGCATTTGAGGAGTGGAGACATTGGTTGGCGGGAGCTAGACATCAAGTTGTGGTCCTCACCGATCACAAGAATTTGATTTACTGGAGTCAGCCAAACGCTTGAATCCTAGACAGGCTAGATGGGCCTTGTTTTTCACGCGTTTTAATTTTGTGGTCTCTTTTCTTCCGGGCACTAAGAATGTTAAGGCAGACGCCCTTTCTAGGAGTTTCTTTGCCGATTCTCTTAATGTGACCGAGCCTACTACCATCCTAGGTGAGGGGGTAGTTCTTTCTGCCATTTCGCCCGATTTGAGACACGCCCTGGAGGAATTTCAGGAGGATAAACCTGAGCGTTGCCCTATGGGAAAATTGTATGTTCCTGACCAGTGGAGAAAGAGAGTGATGTCTGAAATTCAATGCTCCGCATTGGCTGGTCATCCAGGTATTTTTGGTACCATATTTGGTGAGTCGGTCTTTTTGGTGGCCGGCCTTATCTCGTAATGTCAGGAATTTTGTACAGTCCTGTGGGACTTGTTCTCGGTCTAAACCTTGTTCTCGTTGTAGTGGGTTGCTGATGCCCCTGCCAGTGCCCAAGAGGCCATGGACCCATATCGCAATGGATTTTATTTCTGATCTTCCTGTCTCTCAGAGAATGACTGTTATCTGGGTGATTTGTGATAGATTTTCGAAGATGGTCCATCTTGTACCACTCCCAAAGTTGCCATCTTCCGCTGAGTTGGTGCCCTTGTTTTTGCAACAGGTGGTTCGGTTGCATGGGATTCCTGAGAACATTGTGTCCGACAGAGGAGTCCAGTTTGTTTCCAGATTTTGGAGAGCCTTTTGTTCCAATCTGGGAATTCAGTTGTCCTTCTCCTCCGCGTTTCATCCCCAGACCAATGGACAGACTGAGAGAACAAGCCAGACCTTGGAGTCTTATTTAAGATGTTTTATATCTGCTGATCAGGATGGTTGGGTCTCATTTTTGCCCTTGGCCAAATTCGCGCTGAATAATAGAGCTAGTTCTGCCACTTTGATGTCACCCTTTTTATGTAATTTTGGGTTTCATCCTCGATTCTCTTCTGGGCAAGTGGAATCTTCGTCCTGCCCAGGTGTGGACACTGTGGTTGAGAGAATGCAGCAGATATGGGACCTAGTGGTGGATAAGTTGTCACTGTCTCAGGAAAAGGCCCAGCGATTTTCCAACCGGCACAGGACCATTGGTCCCCGGTTTAAAGTGGATGATATGGTTTGGTTGTGGTCTAAGAATATTCCTATGAAGGTTGCATCTCCAAAATTTAAGCCAAGATTTATTAGACCATATAAGATTTTGGAGATTCTTAATCCTGTTTCTTTTCGATTGGCTCTTCGTTACGTTCAAGATCCATAACGTATTTCACAAATCTCTGTTGAAGAGGTTTGTTGAGCCAGTGGTTCCTATGGCAGCACCTCCTGACCCTGTGTTGGTTGAAGGCAATGTGGAATATGAGGTAGAGAAAATATTGGATTCTCGTTTGGTTAGACGGAGACTCCAGTATTTGGTCAAATGGAAGGATTATGGCCAGGAGGATAATTCTTGGGTCTCTGCCTCTGATATTCATGCTAATAGATTGGTTCGTGCTTTTCACCGGGCCCATCCTGATAGGCCTGGTGGCGTGGATGAGGGTTCGGTGACCCCTCCTCAAGGGGGGGGTACTGTTGTGAGTTCATTTTCTGGCCTACCAGTTGTGAGTTCTCCTTCCAGGCTCCCTCTGGTGGTAACAGGAGGTAGTGAGGCTGATTTAATCAGTAGAGATTTGCCTCTTGATAAGGAGGATGACGATTGGACCTCAGAAATCTCAGACTGGATTTAAGACAGCCGACGCCCTATTCTGGTGCTGGTGATTCCTTCTGGCTTGTCAAGTCTTGGTTCTCAGCTCTGTTCCAGTCAGCTCAAGCTAAGTTTTTCTGCTAATGTTCACACTTGCTTTTGTTGGTCTATTCAGTTTTTTGTGTGGTCAGCCAGCCCCAGCTGGGGCTGTGCTGAATTTCCACTCTTACTCATCTGTATTTGCCAATTTGCTTTTTGTCCGTTATTAGCTTGGCCTCTTTTTGCTCTGCCTCAGAATATTTCAGAGTGCTGATATAGTGGGAGAAGTCTAGTGACTTCAGGGTTAATTTTGTTATCAGAAGTGTTGGACATTATTTTTGTAGGGTTTTTGGCAGATTGCAGACAGTGTCTTTCCTTTCCTATCCTTTCTAGTTAGTTTTGGCCCCATCGTTTGCTCAGCCTATTTTCCTGCCTATGTTTGTGTTTTCATCTTGTTTCACCGTCAATACATGTGTGGGGGCTGTCTATTCCTTTGGGGTCTGCTCTGGGGCAGTTAGTTTTCCCCTTTTCCTGCTTTAGGCTTATTTAGTCCTCCGGCCGTGACGAGGCGTCTATGTTCATCGTAGGTACGCTCCACGGTTGCTGCTAGTTGTGTGGTTAGGATCAGGGATCTGCAATCTGCATAGTTACCAACCTCTCTGGTTTTCTGGGGCTTAGCTTGTTTAGGTTTTTTCCTCCACGGTGACCCATTCATAACAGTTTACATTCTGCTGCCAGTTTCATGCTTTTATATATATATCCCTTCCTGTAAAACAGGCTGAATAGGAGGTCTGTGTGTACAGATGCTGCCATCGTCACTTATGTATCGGCACAGCTTCATTTCTGCACTGATTTCCCTTTTACATCCCATTAGAGTTCACTTCGCCCATGTGCTAACACACTCACGCTTATGAGTGTTTGATTTCACCTGTCTCTGTTGAGTTTGCCATGGGTGATCTCCTCTTCTGCACTGCTCATGAAGTCTTTTCTTTATTCTCCTGTAAACTGTCTTACATGCATTCTTTCCTTCCTATCTAGAGCGTGTGTATATATATATATATATATATATATATATATATATATACACACATGTATATATTACATATATACACAGAACAGACCCTGGCTACTTAAACACGGCTGAGCTAGCCCCAGCTCGGTCAAATGAAACAGCTACAGTGGGGAAAATAAGTATTTGATACACTGCAATTTTTGAAGTTTTTCCACCTACAAAGAATGAAGAGGTCTGTAATTTTCATTGTAGGTACACTTCACCCGTGAGAGACAGAATCTAAAAATAGAAAAAAAAATCAGAAAATCACGTATGATTTTTACATAATTTAATTGCATTTTATTCAGTGAAATAAGTATTTGATCACCGACTAACCAGCAAAAATTCTGGCTATCACAGACCTGTTGGTTGTCTTTAAGAAGCCTCCTACTCTGCACTCATTAAATGTGTTATTTGCACCTGTTTGAATTTGTTATCTGTATAAAAGACACCTGTCCACACACGCAATCACTCTCCAACCTCTCCACCATGGCCAAACCAAAATGCTGTATAAGGACACCGGGGACAAAATTGTAGACCTGCACAAGGCTGGGATGGGCTACAGAACAATAGGCAAGCAGCTTGGTGAGAAGGCAACAACTGTTGGCACAATTATTAGGAAATGGACGAAACACAAGATGACTGTCAATCTTCCTCGGTCCAGGGCTCCATGGATGTTCTCACCTCGTGGGGGAAGGATGATCCTCAGAAAGGTCAGGAATCAGCCCAGAACTACACAAGAGGGTCTTGTCAATGACCTGAAGAGAGCTGGGACCAAAGTCTCAAACATTACCGTTAGGCTGGGATCACACATGCGAGAAACTCGGATGAGTCTCGCATCTTAATACCCGATACTGCCGCCGGCACTCAGGAGCGGAGCGTGGTGCTGCATAGAAATACATGCAGCCGCAGGCTCCGCTCCCGAGTGCTGGCGACAGTGCGGGTTATTGACGTGCGAGACTCGTCCGGCCTTAGTAACACACTACGCCGTCATGGATTAAAATCCTGCAGGGCACACAAAGTCCCCCTGCTCACGCCAGCACATGTCCAGGCACGTTTGAAGTTCACCAGTGACCATCTGGATGATCCAGAGGAGGCATGATAGAAGGTCATGTGGTCAGATGAGACCAAAATAGAACTTTTTGGTATCAACTTCACTCGCCGTGTTTGGAGGAAGAAGAATGAGTACAACCCAAAGAACACCGTCCCAACAGTGAAGCATGGTGGGGGAAACATAATACTTTGGGGATGCTTTTCTGCAAAGGGGACAGGACGACTGCACCGTATTGAAAGGAGTCATGTATCGTGAGATTTTGGCCAACAAACTCCTTCCCTCAATAATAGCATTGAAGATTGGTCGTGGCTGGGTCTTCCAGCGTGACAATGACCCAAAACACAGAGCCAGAGTAACTAGAGAGTAGCTCCATAAAAAAACATTTCAAGGTCCTGGAGTGGTCTAGCCAGTCTTCAGCCCTGAACCCAATCTTTGGAGGGAGCTGAAACGCAATGTTGCCCAGTGACAGCCCCAAAACTTGAAAAAATCTGGAGAAGACCTGTATGGAGGAGTGGGCCAAAATCCCTGCTGCAGTGTGTGCAAACTTAGTCAAGAAATATAGGAAATGTCTGACCTCTGTAATAGCAAACAAAGGTTTCTGTACCAAATATTAAGTTCTGTTTTTCTATTTTATCAAATACCGGTACTTATTTCGTGCAATAAAATGCTAATTAATTATGTAAAAATCATAGAATGTGATTTTTTTAAAGATTTTTTGTCTCACAGTTGAAGTGTACCTACGATAACAATTACAGACCTCTCCATTCTTTGTAGGTGGAAAAACTTGCAAAATTGGCAGTGTATCAAATACTTATTTTCACCACTGTATTGTCCATAGTAACCACTCATACTTGTGCGCATACTTGTGCGTTCTCTGTGCACGGCCTGTGCAGACTCTTCTGAGAAAGAGATGGTGGTCTCTCTCTTTCTGGCTCCAAGACACATCCAGTCTGGTCAACTTCCCTGAGCTGACAGCCTTAGATGAACACTTAGCCTGTTTATAAGGACACCCAGCCAGACCTAATGGAAGCTTCCAGGGGCTAGGATTTAACTATATCCTACCTGCCATTGCCACTATATATCTATCTATTTATATCTATCTATATATAATATAAATATATATATATTTCGTCCCTTCACTTGAACTCTATTTCATACAGGTCCTATAGATTTTCCAATCGTCTAGTAAAGCTGACACTACACTACCGTTCAAAAGTTTAGGGTCACTTAGAAATTTCCTTATTTTTGAAAGAAAAGCACAGTTTTTTCCAATGAAGCTAACATTAAATGATTCATAAATACACTCCATTCATTGTTAATGTGGGGTAAATGACTATTCTAGCTGCAAACGTGTGGTTTGTAATGCAATACCTTCATAGGTGTATAGAGGCCCATTTCCAACAACCATCACTCCAGTGTTCTTATGGTACTTTGTGTTTGCTAACTGTGTAAGAAGGCTAATGGATAGTTAGGATTCCCTTGAAAACCCTTGTACAAGTATGTTAGAACAGCTGAAAACAGTTTGGCTGATTAGAGAAGCTATAAACCTGACCTTCCTTTGAGCTAGTTGAGAATCTGGATCATTATATTTGTTGGTTCCATTAAACTCTCAAAATGGCCAGATAAAAAGAATTTTCACGTGAAACTTGACAGTCTATTCTTGTTCTTAGAAATGAAGGCTATTCCATGCCAGAAATTGCCAAGAAACTCAAGATTTTCCTACAACGGTGTGTACTACTCCCTTCTGAGGAGAGCACAAACAGGCTCTAACCAGAGTAGAAAGAGAGGTGGGAGGCCCCGCTGCACAACTGAGCAACAAGACAAGCACATTAGAGTCTGCAGTTTGAGAAATCGATGCCTCACAGGTCCTCAACTGGCAGCTTCTTTAAATAGTACACGCAAAACGCCAGTGTCAACGTCTACAGTGAAGTGACTCCGGGATGCTGGCCTTCAGGGCAGAGTGGCAAAGAAAAAGCCATATCTGAGATTGGCTAATAAAAGAAAAAGATTAATATGGGCAAAAGAACACAGACATTGGACAGAGGAAGACTGGAAAAAAGTGTTATGGACAGACGAATCCAAGTTTGAGGTGTTTGGATCACACAGAAGAACATTTGTAAGACGCAGAACAACTGAAAAGATGCTGGAAGAGTGCCTGACGCCATCTGTCAAGCATGGTGGAGGTAGTGTGATGGTCTGGGGTTGCTTTGGTGCTGGTAAAGTGGGAGATTTGTGCAAAGTAAAAGGGATTTTGAATAAGGAAGACTATCACTCCATTTTGCAGCACCATGCCATACCCTGTGGACAGCGCTTGATTGGAGCCAATTTCATCCTAAAACAGGACAATGACCCAAAGCACACCACCCAGTTATGCAACAACTATTTAGGGAAGAAGCAGGCAGCTGGTATTCTATCTGTAATGGAATGGCCAGCGCAAACACCAGATATCAAACCCCATTGAGCTGTTGTTGGAGCAGCTTGACCGTACGGTGCGCAAAAAGTGCCCATCAAGGCAAACCAACTTGTGGGAGGGGCTTCTGGAAGCATGGGGGGAAATTTCTCCAGATAACCTCAGCAAATTAACTGCTAGAATGCCAAAGGTCTGCAATGCTGTCATTGCTGCAAAGGGAGCATTCTTTGACGAAAGCAAAGTTTGAAGGAGAAAATTATTATTTCAAATAAATAATCTTTTTTTCGAACCTTGTCAATGTCTGGACTAGATTTTAAATTCATTTGCCAACCCATTTGATTAATAAAAGTATGAGTTTTCATGGAAAACACAAAATTGTCTGGGTGACCCCAAACTTTTGAACGGTAGTGTATATGAATTTGATCCTAGATGATCCAACTAGTTCCAATTGGCTCAGATAATTCCAATGGAATTGATCTTTGCCGCCAAAGGTAGGGGCCAAAAGGTATTATCAGTAATCATGAGGTCCAGTAGTACCCTAATTGTGGCCCACTGCGCTGTGACCTCTCGTTTCTTTATGGACGTTGGAAAGATGTCCTATTTTGGATTGTCCAGGAATATAAGGTTGGTTGGCAAATTTGATACAAGGTTGACTTTTTTTATTTTTTAATTCTGCATGGCCGACCATGCTGGGTCTCGTCACAACACAGAGGACCAGTGCTCCGAGCTTCTCAGTAAATCACGGCAATGAGCGGGTGAGCCGTATCAGCATGAGGTCATAGGCTAACATGGGTCTGCTTAGTCATAAGTACAAGCGACTGAACATTTGTACACAGCCAACTGCATACATCTAGCACCTGATTAACATGTTTCAGCCAAAATGCTAACAACTCGGCTACCGCTAATTCTGCAATTACTAGCAATCTCCGAGGCGGCAGCCACCTGGATATGTGGAGAGATAGGACCCCGCCGGCCCAGCGCACTGTGCGAAATACTTGTAGTTTTTCACACAAGCCTGATGCATTGTTAATACGGACAGCTTCTTCTGGCATGTTGGGAATATCACGTTAACACATGCCAGACGGGGTAATACCATTATATGGCGCAGAATAATGTGCTACTTAACTAAGGGAGGATTGTGGAAGCGAAGCCCCAGCTCCAGCGGGAGAAGTGCATGTGTTTGGTAGGAGATAGGCTCACCCCTAAGTGCACAGACCGAATAATCAGAATCGATTACAGCCTCTCGAGGAATGTTTTCTTTACAGATATACAGGCCTAAAATTAGATTTGCTTTCTGGTTTAGTAAGTGTTAGCATTTAATTTCAACAGTGAAGTCACAGCTACAGGACAGACAGCCTGGCTAATAAAAGGATTTCTGCTCACTTGTGTCTACAAAGGTCTCACAATTTTTTTAATTTTCCAGAATCGAGTTACTTACGGCTCTAAGTGTGGCTGGCAGTTCAGAGGAATGCTGTTGTCTCCATGGGACACTGGCAGACAATTTATAACGGCATAGTCCTAGTATTAAAGGTTATATCCACCTTTGAATTTTGTAAATGCCTTACATATTACCTATCTTGCACTAACCCTGAGTTACATACAGTTTAGACTTCAGAGCTGCACTCTCTATTCTGCTGGCGGAGTTCGAATAGGGGCGGATGTGCAGTAACCATCCGCGGCCACTGTGCAGCTGACGGAGCTGTGCCTTGTAGCTGATCACATCCGGCCACCACCAGGAACAGCTGATTGGCTGTCACACCGCCACCAATTAGGTATTGCTGACCTATCCTAAGAATCAATTTTAAAGCACAGACATACACTTTAAGACTTTGTTCTATATTTTCTGGTACAATTACAATAAACTCTGTGAATACATAAAGAATAACACTTTTTGGCCATTTTATGATTTGTATCCTGCATTTTCACCAGTTTTTGATCTCTAATTTTCAGTTGTCTCTGAAGTACTTGGTAAAGACTCGCTGGTTTGACAGCTCTCATACATATCAGAAACACACACGACAGATTCCTGCTCTCCTGCAGAAGCAGCAGCAACATGGAGGACATTATACTGCAGTACTGAGCAGTGTAGCTGTAATTGCAGCTCTAAAATTAGATACAACACTTACTTGAAAGCAGCTGCATATTGTCTTTGTCTATTGCCTCTATTACTATGTCTCTCCTTCCTTCTCCTCTCTCTTTAGACTTTAATAGGCAGCTGTAATTTGATCCTTCAGGCAGCTGGCAGTCTGAAAAACAGCTAAAATCCATCTTGGTCAAAAGAAGACAGCGTGAATGATGAGTTCAGGAGGCGGGGAGGACGGAAAGAGGCTCATAAGTGGAGAAAGAAGCGTATTTCTCTTATAAGATACATTACAAAGTCGCTTGTATTATTGATTTATGCAAAGTTTGTTGAAACGACTATGACCATTTAAGATCTCGTCGCACCTACAGTATGTTCTCTGTTTTGCAAGAAATATAGGTTAAAGTATATGGATATATTCTTTTTTTCCACCTTTTTAATGTTATCCATCAAGACTTCTTAATGTATAGATCTTGCCATTGTGCCATAGACTCTTAGCAGCAAATGCCCCGCCGATGCCGGGCTGCCGAGGATCTGCCTGGGCTTCTAGCAGAAGTGCCCAGATGGAGCAGAGCGGTAATAATAGACTGCTGCTGCTGGATGGCACTATTAATATGGAGTTATTTATGTATTAGCAATGGCTAATGGACTCTTGTGTGGAGTCTAATAAAAGCCATAAGACAACTAAGTTCATCACGGCTAACATGTCATTGTTTGGGAGTAAACTGAGATGAAAGTAAATAAAGGATTAGTTACTAAGTGACAATTAAAGTGATTGAGATCTGTGCTGTATTATTCCAGTAAGGCAGATGCTGGATGAAATGTGTAATGTACTCGCCGAAGCATAGAAATAGCTTCCTTACGTCAACCGAAGAGGACAAGTTGCTGAGGAAACAGAGAAATAATTGGCCATATCGGCCCTCATCTACGGTGCTGTGCCCTCATGGGTGGTCTTGTACAGATCTCTGGGACTACACTAGTTGTTTGGGCGACTTTCTTAGTTAAAGTTTGTGCAATCATTATTTCAGGCTCCATTGAATCTATTAGATTTTTGGGACTATTTGCAACTTTGCTTCATTTTTCTATCGTTTTGCATGTACAGCTCCTATGCGGAACTATGTGTCTTCATGGTTACAAACGGTTTTGTATGTCCGAGCCTACAGTTACGGCGATTTTACATAGGGCGATAATCACCAATATGAGTGTTTGGAAGTGCACTTGTTCCCCTTTCATTGGCCCAGGCTGAGCAAAACGCTCGTTTATCTGCCGATATTCTCATTTACGCGGCCTAAAAATCATTGACATGGTCACACATCTCCCCGTATAAGCAGGGGGTGCTCTGACAATGATATGATTCATGGGAACAGAACAGTCATATTAACGATTGTTCTTTCCACACAGTTTTTTTTTTGTTCTGTGTAAACTTAGTCTTAAAGTCGATCGGCGTTCTTTACGGCAGAAATCTACCCTTGTCAATGGACCTTTACACCCTTTCATTTAATCCCTTGCTCCTTGGTAACCGGCAAAATGTAGGTGAGAAGAAACATGAAAGAGTTAAACAAGTGAGTGCAGGATCTGACTACAGTCAGGGGTTTGTTTGTAGTCTGTTACCATGGAGACAGATCTCTTTCCATAAGAGCAGACAATGAAATCATTTGAAACATTGCTTAATTTTTTTTGCAAAGCATGACGGAAGGGTGGCAAGGGCGCAAGACAAATATGTAATAAAGCAATCCTTAAGGTATCAGGTTTGAACAAAGTCTTCTGACTTGGAGGTCCCAAGGCCATAAGCTAATTACTCAGTGTATTGTTACTCTTGGCTTATAGGTTCAGCTGGAGGGCTATACGAAAAAATCACATTGCACACGACAACTAAAATGAAGGGACACCTGACACCCACTGACACCAATCAGCTGTTTTCCTCTCCTGTGACAACCAGATATAAGCTCACTCTAGTGGCTGTTCCCAGGTACTGCAGCTCAGACCCTATCAACTTGAGTACTCAAATAAACTCATATAATAAATCCCTAAAACGATACTTTATTGTTTAAAAACCACGAGTGTGGTACACACCAGAAAAAATGTGACAGAAATTGAAAATTAAAGGTGTTCAAACATAGCCCACACTAAGGTAACCCCTACGAGTCCCTAATTCGTTACTAAGCTGTACCCTGCCTGGCTGCGGAGGTTGGCACCCTAAGGGGGGAACGTTGTGGCGCCCCCGCTCACGATGGCTATCCCTGGGGGCCCTAACAAACCCTACAGCCACTAGTGGTCCCTTCTACCCGATACAAGGGAACCCCTAATTCTAAACAGAGATCAAACCTGCTCTATAGAGGACCCTGTGTCCCAAGAAAAGAGGTTAATATAAATTTAGAACACACATGGCATTAGGTGGTCATATTAAAGTCCCACAAAAAAGCAGACAGCCATAAGGCAACCCAGTGGGATAACTCAATTCAAATAATGCCTAAATCTTGTACAAAAGATTCATAACCAAGAGAGGCATCTTTTACATTGACTCAATAATAAGCCATAGCCCAAAAAGATGATTGAGAAATGACTATAAAGGCCATCAACAGTCTCCCACTGTTAAAAATATAGGGAACGCAGAGCTGCAACAGCGGTACTTATCTGCGTTTGTCGCCACCTGCCATCAAATAGTTAATGCATTAACTATTTGATGGCAGGTGGCGACAAACGCAGATAAGTACCGCTGTTGCAGCTCTGCGTTCCCTATATTTTTAACAGTGGGAGACTGTTGATGGCCTTTATAGTCATTTCTCAATCATCTTTTTGGGCTATGGCTTATTATTGAGTCAATGTAAAAGATGCCTCTCTTGGTTATGAATCTTTTGTACAAGATTTAGGCATTATTTGAATTGAGTTATCCCACTGGGTTGCCTTATGGCTGTCTGCTTTTTTGTGGGACTTTAATATGACCACCTAATGCCATGTGTGTTCTAAATTTATATTAACCTCTTTTCTTGGGACACAGGGTCCTCTATAGAGCAGGTTTGATCTCTGTTTAGAATTAGGGGTTCCCTTGTATCGGGTAGAAGGGACCACTAGTGGCTGTAGGGTTTGTTAGGGCCCCCAGGGATAGCCATCGTGAGCGGGGGCGCCACAACGTTCCCCCCTTAGGGTGCCAACCTCCGCAGCCAGGCAGGGTACAGCTTAGTAACGAATTAGGGACTCGTAGGGGTTACCTTAGTGTGGGCTATGTTTGAACACCTTTAATTTTCAATTTCTGTCACATTTTTTCTGGTGTGTACCACACTCGTGGTTTTTAAACAATAAAGTATCGTTTTAGGGATTTATTATATGAGTTTATTTGAGAACCCTTGAAGGATTATATTTCAGATTGCCAACTTGAGTACTCACCAGAGTGAACAGACCTGTGATATTCAACTCCATTCAGCCAGGAGAGCAGAGAACAGCTGATTGGTGGGGCGCTGGTCCTTCACCGATCTGATATAGTGAGCCAGGAAGCCTCTTTATTTCCGTATGATATTGGAGCAGCGTGCGGATCTGGTCCAGGAGCTTAACACATTCAAGTATCCGGTACCAGAACCCCAAAGCAGATGTCTACAGATAGGTCTCTGGCTCCGTAATCATACTAGGGGCGTTACCTATAGGTTGTACTGGAGAGAAAGTTTTCCTCCTTCTGGATGAGAGCTAATTTGCATACTTTTTCCCATAGAGCGTTTCCTGTAAGGGCTTCTTCACATGCTGCATTTTTTCCTCTGAAACAAAAAAAAAAAACCGCACCATTTTCCAGTACCAGCAAAGTGAATGAAATTTCCGTAATCTCATGCACAGATTTCAACCATCGAAGCGGTTTTTTTTTTTTTCTTCAATTCTTCACCGTGTCACTTCTTTAAGCGTTTTTCACCCATTCAAATTAATGAGGGAAAAACAGAAGTAAAAATGCATCAAAACCATGTATCTGGATCTGATTAATGAGAACCAATACTTGACTCCATCGCTGTCAAATACTGCTGGGCTCCTGCCTATAGTTTTTAAGATATCAAAGTTTTATCTGCTTGTCCCCTCACTGACGGGCGCAGTCCCTCCGGCCCACGCCATTGATTGGCATTCAGTCTATACCCAGGGTAAACAGAAAGCTTGCCAATTAATGGCGGAGGCAGAGGTTGGTCAGAGCTGATTAATATGGAGGACTAGATAACAGGAGCAAGAAAACGAAAGGTGCCGCGGCAGATAAAAGTGTGCTTTATCAAAACAAGAGCAAGGAGCTCAGTAAACGACCTAGAATTGGGACATGTGCACACACTGCGGATTCACTTGCGGATTATTCTCTGCGGATCCGCAGGTAAAACCGCAGGTAAAATGACCTGCGGTTTTCCCCTGCGGTTTGACACCTGGACAATTGATTAGGTGGTAAACTGCAGCGGAATCTTTCTGCGGATTCAAAACCGCAGCTTTTCCGCAGTGAAACAACCGCAGCATGTGCACTGCGGATTGTACATCCCATAGACTTACATGGTACTGTACACTGTCTGCGGAACTGCTGCGGATCCACAGAGGCCAAATCCACAGCGGATCCACAGCAAAAACCGCAGCGTGTGCACATACCCTTAGAATCAGGGTTTCTACCCCTACTTTATGCTGCTCTCAGATTGAGTAACAAAAACTTAGACCTATATTTATTTCTACTAAAGAGACTCAGACTCCAGCATCCTGTGATTGTTATTTCTCAAGATATCTTTACAGTGGTTGGAGCATATATAGCCGTAGATAACAGGGTATTCCGTCCTTGAACTGGGATATGCAATCAGTTTGAGCAGTGATGGTACCTTTGATAACCCAAATGAAGCTGCAGCTAGGCTCTGCAGTGCAGGAAAAGACTATAAAGAGGTCCAATTACTAAATTAGTGGTGTGGCCCCTTCATTCAAAGGATCGATGGTGGTCCTAGAGGTGGGTACTACAGCATCATGACATTGATTTACTTACAATAAATCTGATGACAGGTTCTCTTTAAAGGGGTTAAACGAGGACTATTAATATTTTTTTTTAATATGGGGCTAAGAAGTAACAGGCAGGTAGCCTGTTCTGCACAGGGACGATCTCTATGGGCGATTCCTCTGCTTCATTTCCTCTCATCAACAGGGCAGCATTTTCTATTCCGCTCTGCTCTTTTAAAGGGAATCTGTCACCCCTTTTTTGAGATATCATATAATGATATCATTCAATTGTGTGTCACATAAGGATTCTCTTAGTACTTTTGCTTCCCCCTGACCCTGCACCTTTCATGCATAAATACCTTTTTTATATCGGTTCAGATGTATGTAAACTGCCGCTGTCCGGTCCGCTGGGCGGGGCTTATTCACCTGCTCCCCCCCCCCCCGTCTTGCTCAACACAAGAAGAAATGCGTAGCGCAAGACAGGGAGGGGGGGAGGGAGCAGGTGAATAAGCCCCACCCAGCTTAGGGATGGGGGCATTGCTCTAGATCACTGCGTTGAGAAACATGTGATGGTGTCTCCGCAGTGTTGGATGTTGATCTCCATGAGGTCACTCATCCTTATGTTCATAGCCTTTCACTAGGCATTGCTCCTACTAGCCAGTTTCCTACTCCACACTGATGAGGGGCAATACCCCGAAACAGCTGTCTGTGGATGGATACCATGTTTTGGCATAGGTGGTTTCCTTCATTGGAGACTGCCCTTCCCGTGGTTGTTCCTTCCCGGGGAAAGACCTGGCTAGTCATTGCTTGCGTTGAGAAACATGTGATGGTGTCTCCGCGGCTGTTGATTTACATGCTTTTGCATATTTCCCATAAGGGATGGGGGCATTGCTCTAGATCACTGCGTTGAGAAACATGTGATGGTGTCTCCGCAGTGTTGGATGTTGATCTCCATGAGGTCACTCATCCTTATGTTCATAGTAATACAGGCAGAAGCAGGGGAACTACCTGTCTGTTAATTCTTAGCCCAATATGAAAAAATACTAAAAGTCCCGGATAACCCCTTTAAAATATTTAATACAGGCTACCTGCAGTCACCACTAGGGGGAGCATAGGAGCTCACTGCATACTGTTTAATCACAGGCTACCTATAGTCACCACTAGGGGGAGCTTAGGCGCTCACTGCAAAACGCAACTTTGTTAGTTATGTATGGAGATGGCTACTCTTATCTTTGACAAAGATCTTATAGATCGAAACGCGTTGCCGTTGTCCATGTTGGGGCACACATTATGAAGATTTATGTATTTTTATTGAAGAAATAAAGAAAGAATTTTACACGCAGCTGGAACTAATTGCTCTCTCCCATTTGTCTCACGTCAGTCCAGACGGAGTTCCGAGGTCTGCGGTGGAAGTGTGGTGAGCTGGCTTATGTTGCTTTTGATTACTCTTAGTATGCACCTGTGCACACTTATTTTCTGTTTGGAAGTAACGGTCAGTCTTTTTATATTAGGATCTCGCTGCCTACTGTTTAATCAGTGGCTACCTGCAGTCTCCACTAGAGGGAGCTGCTCACTGCATACTGTTTTATCATTAAATTTAATGTATGTATTCAGAATTCTCCTAGACTCCCCCTAGTGGTGACAGCAGGAAACCAGAAATGTATAATCTGTGTTTCTCTACTGGAGATTTGGAACAAAAAAAAAAAAATAGTGCTCCGAACCTGTGCTATGGAGTTCTAGATCCACATTAGGGGCACCCAACACCCTGATCCGATTACATATACAGTACAGAATTGCTGATAATATTGACAAGTGTAATGATAAAACAATTTAATGTTTGTACAATCATAGCACCAGTGCTGTAAAAGTTTTGTTCATCACCACGTGATGTCTTTATTATTACAGAAATAGAAACAACCAATGATATGTTTCTTCTCGTCCGGCTCATTAGAAGACAAAAGAAAAGGAAGAGAGAAAGAGAGAGAAGTTTGGAATGGCGGAGAATGGGCATAAGATAAGAGGTAGGAACAAATAGTAACAAGATCTAGGTATCAGTATAGAGCACATCATTAAACAAATAGAATCCAAAAAACAATTTTCTTATGTCTGAGCTTGGACTGGTACGGCCTTCGAGGAGCGAGTTCAATGAAATTCTCACGAAAGCACCACCAATCTGTACTGTGAAGCACAAAAGATTTCAATATACCCATCGACTAAACAGAGGCGTACTTGAAAACATCATGCGGTTGGACGTAGGCAAGCCAATTCACAGCACTGAAACGAAGGGAGAACTCCGCCGTGGCACAGACTTTATGGCAATGACGGGAAAATATATCAGTGAGATGCAGTTACCTAAAAACGAAAGCATACGAAGAGGGGAGTAGTCGACAGATGGCACCGGCCGCCTAGATTTTTTTTTTTTTTTTTATATACGGTGTATATATGAAATTTTTTTTTCCTTATTGTGCAACAAAATATTTTTTTTTCAGGATACAGTAAAACAAGCACAAAAAAACAATATTATTTAATAGAAAAAAATCTTGTGGTTATTATTTGTTTGTTCTATCCTCTGGGTACATACGGGTGGACCGCCATCCAATGTCCCATTATGTCTCTGTGGTTTCCACATCAAAAAAACCCAAATTTTTTTTTCTTTTAATTTGTGAAAAGGGATGGATGGGGGTAAGGGAGGAGAAATATGTATTGCTTCTTTTGGTGTGAGTGGTATGTTCTATGTTCTCCTAAAAATACTTCTTTCCAAATTCCTTTCCAGTGAAGACGTTGTGGTAAAAGATACATTCTCATGTGCCAGTCAAATTTTTCTCTTTCATGGTCAGAAAAATAAAGTCTTTGGTTGACAAGAAAAGGAGGAAAAAAAAGAAGAAAAAAAAGCGCAAATGCATCTTAAACCTCTTACTTTTCAACTGGAGTTTACCATTCAGCGCAAGGAGTAATACTTTATTACGTGAAGGAAGCATTAAATTTGAGCTGACAGTCTCTCGGAAAGGTCGACCGGGTGAAGCCCTATCCTGAGGAGGGCTCTCATACTGTTGTTGCCGGACCATATTGAAAATGCAAAGGAGAGGTTTCTCGAATGCGGACGGAGAAGTGACCTATGTTCCACGAGCTCTGAAGTGAGAAAGGCAGAAAGTCATCATCCAGCCACTGCTCCTTATTGTTTTCAGAAGTAAAAACCAGTGCAAAATGGTCCAACTGGTCTTCAGCATAACAGTAGCCTTCTGAAGTTCCAAGCATGCTCCTGGAGATCTCGTTCATCTGGAGGACCACCAGCTTTACAACTTCCCGAGCTGCTGTTTTGCTCGTTATATGTAACTGGTCATACAGAAAGGAAAGAAAAATAAAATATTTTATTGGTTCGGTACTGAGCTTTTGTCCACATGAAAGTTGCCAAAATCCTAACAGTTCTGTACAAAAGCATCCTGCCCCCCACCTCCTTCCAGATGTCCCCTTTTATTACATATTTGTCACAGCGATTTGCCAATATGGAAAAATAATCGACGTCCCACCGTGTTTGTCTCCAATTCCTGGTCCTGACTCGATCTCTAAATGTCTCCTCTGCCAATCATTGGGCGAGGCGGGTCACTTCTGAGGCCCGTGATTGGCCGAGCAAGAGTTTCTCCACGCATCAAGACAACACCGGAAAGAAGATATCAGCGTGGACCAGGTTAAGGTCAGAAAAGGAGCTGCTGAGGACTGGAAAGACGAGTATGGCTTCTTTTAGATTTTTTTTTTTTTTTTTTTTTAAATCAGTTTAAGCCATAGTTGCTGACTCTCACTGATTTCCTGTGACTCCTCAGCCAAAAGGGGGCTGGGTTTATGTAATTCCTGCCCAACGTTGGATGTTTTAGGGTTTTAGTGGGAGGGTCAGGGCGTAACATTTTTTTTTTCCAAAGGGCTTAGATCACAGTTACCAACATTTTTCTGGATGATTATTAGCTGGGCAACCCATATAAATTCACACCACCTTTATAATCAATACACAACTATACGGCTATGTTGCTCTTTCAGAATGAGTTTAGCTCACACCAGTTTCTCCTGCTTCATCTCTGTTGGGTTCAACTTCTGACCTGGTCTAGGCCAGTGCGTTGTAAAGCTTAGGAAAAGGCCTCACTGGGGAGGTCCTTCCACCATTTGTGAATAATTGGACAATTCTTATTTTGGCATAACTACTGTTGTAAAAATAGTTTAAGAAGCCCTGGACCAGTATAATGATCTTCACATGACCACGTTGAGGATCGGCTGTATCACATATGGGGTGAATACAATTGTATCCAAGGCTGCAGCACATCCATGTGTCTCTCATCTGGCCTAATTCAACCCACCCTGAATGGAGACCAGAGATGCCACCATGTGAAAAATAGTTCATGTAACTAGGCCTGTTGACTACCGTGGGACTGTATGCTGCTCGTGCTCACAGTGATGTAGCGTGGGTCTCCATAACCCGGGCAATGTAGTATTTTGCACCCCGTAACAAATATCACACAATGTGGGGAAAGGATTAAACCACCACAGTATGAGTATAATCCAAAAAAAAATCAAACTTTATTTAAACATATGCTAAAACATTAAACGTCTGCTCAAAACCAGATTACAGGGGCCAAGGTCACCAAAACATGCATTAAGAGATTAACGAGCCCTCACACTATAGGAGCAGAATAAAGAAGAAGAAGAATTCCAGTGCTGAACCACATGAATACTAATAGCTTAGATCACAAAATAATAATAATCATGTTATACAACAAAGTGCCAGTGCCTTAAGGTTTAGGTTATGAGTAAAGGAAGTTGTAGGATACAGCCTAATTTGCTCAAAAAGATGAACAAAAAGCTCAATAAATATTAAGGTAAAAATCCTATTATACTGCTGGCACGGTTTACTATGTATAATGCAGTGTACTCCATGTCACCGCGCTATTAGAAAGGCAAAGTTTATGCTGAAGCGGAGAAACAAAATATCTAACTGCACAAATTCACAAACTGCAGAGAGTACCCTTACTGCAATGATGAGGAGGTATGCTTGGCGTCCCCGTCGCCCCAATGCATGTTTCGTTAATCTTATTTAGGTGGCGTCCTGAAGAAAATTAATGAAACGTGTGTTGGGGCGATAATGGGATTTTTCTCTTAATATTTATTGAGCTTTTTGTTTATCTTTTTGAGCAAATTAGGCTGTATCCTACAACTTTCTTTACTCATAACCTAAACCTTATTGCACTAGCACTTTGTTGTATAACATGATTATTATTATATGATTATTTTGTTATGATCTAAGCTATTAGTATTTATGTGGTTCAGCACTGGAACTCTTCTCTTATACTGCTCCTATAGTGTGATGGCTCATTAATCTCTTGGTTAAAACTATCTACTGCATGTTTTGGTGACCTTGGCCCCTGTAATCTGGTATCTAGCAGACTTTTAATGTTTTAGCATTTGTTTAAATAAAGTTTTATATTGTTTGGATTATAGTACTGTGGTGGTTTAATCCTTTCCCCACATTGTGTGATATAGATGCATTTGAGTTCTCCTGTCCCATATTTAACCTTGTTTTTGGCGTTTTTGTATTAAATACCCCATAACAAATGAATTATTAGCAATCCCTTTAACCAGTCCGATTTCAGCATAATATTGATGTAATTATAGTTTGTAGTATCGACCTTTTTATTTTTTAAGTTTTAGCAAAAAGCAGAAAAAATACCTTAAGTGTTATATATTGTTTAATTTTTTTATTGCTTTTTTCTTTCTTTATTACATTTTTTATGTAACTATTTTATTACTCCAGCACAATCCTAAACCGAATGCCTAAACCAATCCCTAGCCCTAACCCTAGTGAGGCCTCTTTCACACGCCCGTGTGTCCGGTACGTGTGGTGACAGTTTTCACATGTACCGGAGACACGTACTCACATAAACCCATAAAAATGAATGGGTCTGTGCACATGTCAGTGTGTTTCCACAGACCGTGTGTCCGTGGCCAAAACATGCTGACATGTCCGTTTTTTGTCGTCAGCACTAAAGGCAAAACGTCCTGCACACGGAGAACACACATTGATGTCCTCCGTGTGTCACGCATCGGCACCGGGTAAGAAGTGCTACAGTAAGTGCTCTTTCCCGGCGGCAAGTGCTGAAGACGGTTCTCATTCTCCCCTGCTCTGCCAGCGAGCAGGGGAGAATGATGACAGCCGGCTTCAGCACCTGCTGCTGGGGAGAACAGCGCTTACTGTAGCGCTTCTTACCCGGCGGCAGTCCGTGTGTTACTGATGTGGCACACGTAGTACATACATGGACACGTATATCTCCGGTACCGGAAATAAACAGACGTGTGAAAGAGGCCTTAGTGTTAGAAAAAGTGTAAAAGTACAAAGATGTAAGAGAACAGGCAAGATCTCATTTACAGCAAGGAACAGCGTTGTCATATTTTTATCCTCCCTGGTTGCGATTATGCAGCATAATATATATATATTTTTTTTTTTAAGAGAAAGTGGCATTTTCATTTTTTCTATTGTATATCTCTACAATCTTTAAAATATCTCTACGATTAATGTATTCATCACTAAGTGTGCTGGGCAAATTAAAAAGTCTGAGATATATAAAACCTGATAGACCATAACCATAAATCTGGGTGCTTTAGTCAAAGATTTTGGACAAATGTAAATTTAGTTTTTGCAAAATTTGTAAAAGTAAAATACGTCACAAATCACAGAACAAATACAGGCCTTCGGCTACAGTACCTTAACACTCATCTCTTTAGACAGACCAGTCTCGTATTGTGGATATATCCGTAAAGTTACAGAGTGGTTCTTTTTTCCTTGGCCCGATACAATTTTCCGTTCCAAAGGCTCTTGGAAGTCGTGTGTCCACTCCACAGAGTGAGTGCGGTAAATTCTCTGTGAGTTATCACACGGCTGATCATTGTCAGGGGTAAAAGAAGTGCTTGTCCTCAAGCCCCGGACACTGCGGTGACTTGTAGGTTTGGACTCCGTCGGAGAGCTGTCTACGGATCCTGGACAGGACTTTCGAGAGGCCTTGTAAGGCTGCTTGGGAAAGTCCAGGCTGCTGGTACGGACGCAGTAAGCTTGCCGCTTTTCAGTGATGCGTAAAAGTTCAATCTGGCGGCTGGGAAGCACAAAGTCACTGTCATAAAGCTGTTGTGGGCGATCATCTTCCTGAGTCGATACTTTGGGCTCATGTGTTTGCAGAACATCGGGCGTTCCATCTCTAAAGCTACGGATGGTCCTCCTGCCGCATTCCTGCCCAGAGGAGTAAACCAGGTCTAGTTCTTTCGGACTTTGGGCTCTGCTAGAGTCATAATCACTGTCAGTAGCAAGGAAGACTTCTGAAGAGCCCTCTTCATCTGACACACCATGGGAATCTAGAAGAGGGGAAGACTGGCTCGTGAACTTCACATCCAAGAGTTCATTATCGGAGTAGGGAGCAGCAAGGAGATCTAGACGTGCAAATGATTAGAAATGGGTTATACCACCTTCATTGAGATACATCTTACAATATATCTGTGCACAAGGACTTCTATTGTACAATATATAATGGTCCCATACTGCAGGACTCGTACATTTTTGGAATTTTTTGGGATGGTGTTTAACTGATTTGCCTCAGCGGTTGTGTGGACACAGCCTCACAACAGATACAAATGGAGCTTGACATTGTGGTTACTGTCAGTTTCACAGGAAGAACTTCAGTGCATGAAAATCTGACGATGTGTGATACAAACAGAGCCATTGACAGACGTGTACCTATATGACCCATCATCCACCCACTCACTATGACCTTCTAAAGTATAGAAAAGTTCCTACTGACCTGTGTTGAGCTTTCGATTAGTTTCAGGAGAGGGAGTCGGAGATGGAAAATAGTCCAGGTGAGATGAAGTAGACTGAGATTTCTCCTTGAAGAATATTTCTCCAGAACCATTGAGGAACCAGGTGAGGGGTACAGCACATGATGGTTGTTTGTACCTAGCATGTTGTAGGGCATCCATCATCCATCGCATCTCCCTCCAGATCTCTTCCATTTGCTGTAAGGATCAAAAATTGAGTATTACTTGCCTACAAGACTTTGAATAAATTGAGGAAAGATCAATTAGACTTTAGTTTATGAAAATTAATTAATTTAACCCAAATTATTGTTTAATGGATGAAATTAAACACCAATCAATCACACGTTTACATTTTTTAACCAATAGTTCATGGATGAAAGATCTTTTGTGAAAAGAAAGAACTTTATGCAGACTAACTTTATTAGAAAAAATATCCCCAGTAAGATCAATCCTCCTTCACTCAGTGTTAGTGAATACGGGATGGCTGGGTTGAATGACGGTGACGGACAATATGGACTAAAATGAGAATGGTGTAACAACCGCTCCAGACGATTGTCCGTCCAATGGCTGCTCAACCATCACATGACTTTTATGTAATGTTGAATGGCTGCAAAGACTATCTCACACTCTCTCTGAATGGCTCATTAGATTGATGCATTATACCAACGTCCTATTGATTTCCCTGCAGAGACACCACAGGGAAAAATGAAGCGTTATACTGTGAAATTGAAATCAAACACTCGATACCAGGTTTCCGCTGTTGATCTTAGAAAGTTCCAGCAGTAAATCACCCTCTGATCAGCGTATTTTTCATAGGCCCTTTTGTTAAGGGTGTCCATACATAAGAGGTATCAGTCGGATGATCGTTAAACAGACCGCCTTCTCTCCCGACTCCCCTATACATGGGAATTCTCAACTTGGCCGAGAGGGAGAGAGTGATAAAAGCTGCTGCCAGAAACCTCTGCCTGCTGATTCTCTTCACTGAAAACAAAAGGATCAGGCATTGAAATTCCAACTTCCGGATCATCAGTTGGGTGAGAGTCGGGAGACCCCCGTACACATGACATGGTCGACCGGACTTTCTGAAATAGCCTGGTTAATATCTGGTGGTCTTTAATGCTTTGTCCACTATGGACATTTCCAGTACACAACCAGCAAGGAGAAGAGTAGGGAATAAAACATTAAGACTGGAAAGATTTTCAGACTGTGCCGCACAACAGGCTGAGACATTGACCCCATCAAAACAATAATCTGCTCGCAATAGTTTGCAAAACAAAACAAATGCTAAATTTTTCGGTTTTCCAAACCTAATTGGGGAAAAAGTGCATTTTTTTGGTAACTCAAGATATCAAATGAGAAACAAAAAAAAAAGCATAAGAATAAAAGCTGCAGACTCAACTCTGCAGGAGCACGGCCTGGTCAGACCAGACGACTCCTACAATTGCCTCCCAACCAATAGCCCCATTAGCCAAAGAACAGACTGCCATGATAAATAAATGGCACGGAGACGTCTGCTCCAAGCAGAATCAGTACACACGTCTTCATACATAGCGTATCTCCCCGACTTCCTCTGTGGGACTTGGCAAGGCCAGGTCTGTATTAGTGGTGAAAAGGTCTCCCAGTCTTTATCCTGTTGGCTGGTGCAGCCATACACTTATACAGTTATCAAAGCATGTATTAAATCTCCTCCCGCATACCCGCTCCGTGCCAGCAAACTTGTCTTACTCATAGGGGGATTGCTTTGCTATTCCTTTCCAGCAGGGCCACAGAAGTGCTATTTGGAAGCGTGGGCAAAAAAACACCGCTGGCTTCTACTAAGTAATAATCATTAACGAAAACACAGAGGACGTTAGTAATACGACCAGTGTCCTATGCGGCTTGTAAAATGATCATCTTAGAACTCATGGCACCTGTGGGCAGCCGAATGGTTAAAAGCTAATACTGCCTGACCCAGACACCAAAACAATATGCAATCTATAGGAATGCCAATGGCTCCGTCCAACCCCCCATTACACACAGTGTAATGGCCATGTTTACAGAAAGGCTTCATAAGTGGTAATGGGAGGAACTGTCAAGATTCAAGTTCGAAGCCAAGAATGAATGAGATCTCGGATTTATCAGGCAACCCTTCCCCTACAATTAAACTTTATGCGTCCTCGTCATTAGACTTGTTGATTTAGAGCTGCCCTTGGCTTAATTCATACCTGTACTTTACATGCGTTCCTGCCAGACAAAATGAAATGTTGTCTACCGTAAGCTAAAGTAGACATTGATCCCGGGGGGAATGAGCTCACGTCCATTATTTGGTATTTCCATAATTAAGCGTGGTATATATTTGCTTATTCCGGAGTCTGTTTGTCTCATAATGACAGATCAAGTAATAACAGGAAGGATAACAACAGGAGATGAAAAAAATATATATATAACAAAAAGAAAAAATGGAAATAACACAAATACATAAAATATCTCAATACACCTCTAGGTGTTAATATCATTTGCTATGTTTCTGCACTGCTTTCTCTTTATGCGGCATGTAGATCAACAGGATTTTATCATCTAATGTGTATGGGGTTT
This sequence comes from Dendrobates tinctorius, assembly GCF_039654945.1. NCBI lineage: Eukaryota > Metazoa > Chordata > Amphibia > Anura > Dendrobatidae > Dendrobates > Dendrobates tinctorius. Next base: position 1,934,897 of record NW_027361869.1, on the reverse strand, counting down.
ACAGAGTCTTCTACGACTGCAGATGTTTGGGGAATAAAAAGGTTGGGCATGTCGGAATTCAACATGCTGATCATAAGCCACCAATAGATGTGTCTGGCAGTGTCTTACTATCCAATCCCTATTGAGAACACATGTACACTCAGCTGAACGGAGTGTGTACGAGTATGGGGGTCTAGAGGAATAGTTCTCAGAGGACAGCCACTTCTGCTTTTAGACATATTTTGGAAAAATGCTATCGGGGCCAGTTTGGAATCTGTAGGAGTGGGTCCCTGTCCTTTTTTTGGAAGGAGAGGAAGGGTGAACATTTCAGCAACTGCTAAAAGTGAAGAATTGTACATCTAGAAACGACCATAAAAAATGCAAATAAAAACCGCATACAGTGCCCGAATAATACCGCTATACAGACGCTGATTACTACCACACACAAATAACTATGCCATACGAAGCTCAGATACAGCTGTGCCCTAACTACAATCCTATACAATTCACACATGCTACCATGGCCAAATAATGGCGCCTCACAGAGCCCAAATGACGTAGTTATGCCGCCATGAATCATCCTTCTGCTGCTTATATATGTTAGAAAGAAATGAGCTGAAATGATTTTTTTTTTCTATTTTTTGGCTGATGGTTGTGTGAAAATATTGTGTGAATGATCGATTGAAAGGACGTGTGGGATTTTGCTGGCGCTTCATAATATGCACTGGTATTTGTATGGCATTTTCTGCCAAGCAAGTCTGACTGCAGCCACTTTGTGTTTTTGATTACGTGAAATTAAACGTCAGTTCTGTGAAAATGCATTTCTTGTGTACAACTGTAACAGCCATGTTGGTCTGGGTAGTTTTTACATTTTTATCGCAGAAGTCAGCCAGATTTGCATCAAAAAAAGCACCAGCTAATGACACGAAGTGATGCTGCTTAACTTTATTTTATTTTGCTTTATAAGTTGACAGTGCATTTGGTTGAATAGGGAGAGATACTGCAGGTATGTGACCATGGAACAGGACAGAGAGATACTGCAGGTATGTGACCGTGGAACAGGACAGTTAGATACTGCAGGTATGTGACCGTGGAACAGGACAGTGAGAGATACTGCAGGTATGTGACCATGGAACAGGACAGTGTGAGATACTGCAGGTATGTGACCGTGGAACAGGACAGTGAGAGATACTGCAGGTATGTGACCGTGGAACAGAACAGTGAGAGATACTGCAGGTATGTGACCATGGAACAGGACAGAGAGATACTGCAGGTATGTGACCATGGAACAGGACAGTGAGAGATACTGCAGGTATGTGACCATGGAACAGGACAGTGAGAGAGACTGCAGGTATGTGACCATGGAACAGGACAGAGAGATACTGCAGGTATGTGACCATGGAACAGGACAGTGAGAGATACTGCAGGTATGTGACCATGGAACAGGACAGAGAGATACTGCAGGTATGTGACCGTGGAACAGGACAGAGAGATACTGCAGGTATGTGACCATGGAACAGGACAGAGAGATACTGCAGGTATGTGACCATGGAACAGGACAGTGAGAGATACTGCAGGTATGTGACCATGGAACAGGACAGTGAGAGAGACTGCAGGTATGTGACCATGGAACAGGACAGAGAGATACTGCAGGTATGTGACCATGGAACAGGACAGTGAGAGATACTGCAGGTATGTGACCATGGAACAGGACAGAGAGATACTGCAGGTATGTGACCGTGGAACAGGACAGTGAGAGATACTGCAGGTATGTGACCGTGGAACAGGACAGTGAGAGATACTGCAGGTATGTGACCATGGAACAGGACAGTGTGAGATACTGCAGGTATGTGACCGTGGAACAGGACAGAGAGATACTGCAGGTATGTGACCATGGAACAGGACAGAGAGAGATACTGCAGGTATGTGACCATGGAACAGGACAGTGAGAGATACTGCAGGTATGTGACTATGGAACAGGACAGTGAGAGAGACTGCAGGTATGTGACCATGGAACAGGACAGTGAGAGATACTGCAGGTATGTGACTATGGAACAGGACAGTGAGAGAGACTGCAGGTATGTGACCATAGAACAGGACAGTGAGAGAGACTGCAGGTATGTGACCATGGAACAGGACAGAGAGAGATACTGCAGGTATGTGACCATAGAACAGGACAGTGAGAGAGACTGCAGGTATGTGACCATGGAACAGGACAGTGAGAGAGACTGCAGGTATGTGACTATAGAACAGGTCAGTGAGAGATACTGCAGGTATGTGACCATGGAACAGGACAGTGAGAGAGACTGCAGGTATGTGACCATAGAACAGGACAGTGAGAGAGACTGCAGGTATGTGACCATGGAACAGGACAGTGAGAGATACTGCAGGTATGTGACCATGGAACAGGACAGTGAGAGAGACTGCAGGTATGTGACCATAGAACAGGACAGTGAGAGAGACTGCAGGTATGTGACCATGGAACAGGACAGAGAGAGATACTGCAGGTATGTGACCATAGAACAGGACAGTGAGAGAGACTGCAGGTATGTGACCATGGAACAGGACAGTGAGAGAGACTGCAGGTATGTGACTATAGAACAGGTCAGTGAGAGATACTGCAGGTATGTGACCATGGAACAGGACAGTGAGAGAGACTGCAGGTATGTGACCATGGAACAGGACAGTGAGAGAGACTGCAGGTATGTGACCATGGAACACGTCAGTGAGAGATACTGCAGGTATGTGACCGTGAAACAGGACAGTAGTGAGAGATACTGGAGGTATGTGACCATGAAACAGGACAGTGATAGACACTGCAGGTATGTGACCATGGAACAGGACAGTGAGAGAGACTGCAGGTATGTGACCATGGAACAGGACAGTGAGAGAGACTGCAGGTATGTGACCATGGAACAGGACAGTGAGAGATACTGCAGGTATGTGACCATGAAACAGGACAGTGGGAGATACTGCAGGTATGTGACCATGAAACAGGACAGTGAGAGATACTCCAGGTATGTGACCATGAAACAGGACAGTGAGAGATACTCCAGGTATGTGACCATGGAACAGGACAGTGAGAGATACTGCAGGTATGTTACCGTAGAACAGGACAGTGGGAGATACTGCAGGTATGTGACCATGAAACAGGACAGTGAGAGATACTCCAGTTATGTAACCGTAGAACATGACAGTGAGAGACACTGCAGGTATGTGACCATGGAACAGGACAGTGAGAGATACTCCAGGTATGTGACCGTAGAACATGACAGTGAGAGACACTGCAGGTATGTGACCATGAAACAGGACAGGTAGAGATACTGCAGGTATGTGACCGTGAAACAGGACAGTGAGAGATACTGCAGGTATGTGACCGTGAAACAGGACAGTGAGAGATACTGCAGGTATGTGACCGTGAAACAGGACAGTGATAGATACTGCAGGTATGTGACCTTAAACCGGGACAGTGAGAGATACTGCAGGTATGTGACCATGAAACAGGACAGTGATAGATACTGCAGGTATGTGACCGTGAAACAGGACAGGTAAAGATACTGCAGGTATGTGACCGTGAAACAGGACAGTGAGAGATACTGCAGGTATGTGACCGTGAAACAGGTCAGTGAGAGATACTGCAGGTATGTGACCGTGAAACAGGTCAGTGAGAGATACTGCAGGTATGTGACCTTAAACCGGGACAGTGAGAGATACTGCAGACATGTGACCGTAGAACAGGACCGAGAGAGATACAGCAGGTATGTGACCGTGAAACAGGACAGGGAGAGATACTGCAGGTATGTGACCTTAAACCGGGACAGTGAGAGATACTGCCGGTATATGACCGTAGAACAGGACCGAGAGAGATACTGCAGGTATGTGACTGTAGAACAGGACCGAGAGAGATACTGCAGGTATGTGACTGTAGAACAGGACAGTGAGAGATACTGCAGGTATGTGACCATGGAACAGGACAGTGAGAGATACTGCCGGTATGTGACCGTAGAACAGGACCGAGAGAGATACTGCAGGTATGTGACTGTAGAACAGGACCGAGAGAGATACTGCAGGTATGTGACTGTAGAACAGGACAGTGAGAGATACTGCAGGTATGTGACCATGGAACAGGACAGTGAGAGATACTGCAGGTATGTGACCGTAGAACAGGACCGAGAGAGATACTGCAGGTATGTGACCGTAGAACAGGACAGTGAGAGATACTGCAGGTATGTGACCTTAAACCGGGACAGTGAGAGATACTGCAGGTATGTGACCGTAGAACAGGACCGAGAGAGATACTGCAGGTATGTGACCGTAGAACAGGGCAGTGATAGGTACTGCAGGTATGTGACCTTAGAACAGGACAGTGAGCGATATTGCAGGTATGTGACCTTAGAACAGGACAGTTAGAGATACTGCAGGTATGTGACCTTAGAACAGGACAGTGAGAGATACTGCAGGTATGTGACCTTGCAAGTATCTAATCCATGGCACTGGTAAGCAGTGTGTATTTAGGTCTATGGCCTATGATAATGGACAAGGAGTGATACTCCTGGTACCGTATGTGACCCATGGCCTTGAACAAGGAGAGTCACTGCAATTATGTGGCCCTAGACAAGGAGTTTTCCATTTTTCATGGTTGGTGTCCGTTACCTGGATAAAGTCCTGAACTTGCTGATGTTGCTGCTTTGCAGTTGTAAGCTCAGTGTCGGAGAAGGCTTCCCGGAGACTCTGCTGTGATAGGAGAGACTCCAATTCCAACAGGGCTGATAACTGACAATACTGACTGATGAAATCCCGATCATAAGTGAAAAAGTGAACTGCAAAAATAAAAGGAAAAGTGAGCCCAGTTCATTACAAGATACAATTAATAGAGGAGTAAAAGCAGAGCTGCCCTAGGATGTTTTCCACATGTTTGTTATTGTCACATGCTGTGATCGCCCCACAATTTTTTTTTATTTAGAAATAATTTTCTTTCTTTTAGCAAGTAAAACTACTCGGAGTCGGCAGTTGTGTTTGTTTGTTTTTTAATTAAGGGTGACGTGATGTGGAGCCCCCTGATGGGAATGTGGGTTTCATGAATGTTTTTGTTTCTATCCCACATTTCCTGGGAAGACACGAGGGACTGGCAGGTTCCCAATTAATAATGCCTTACAGCTCTTATCCCAGTGTGATCACAAGTACCTGATACAAAGAACTCGCGTCACGTTTACTACAATGAAACACACAGAAAATAAAAAATAAATACCAAACTTGTGAATAATAAGGTTAATGTGTAATACCGCCTCTGTGCCATCTGTTATTAGTTCATTGTGTGACATGCGCTGTACATGTTGCATGTAGTCGGGGAGACATCGATGACCATTGTGCTCCGAGAAACAATCGGTCGCGTCTTTATTTGACGTACGTCCTTCACATCGTGACAATGAGTATATAGGATTTGTTTACATGTATATTATTAGGCAATTGGTTAAATTGGTGATTTGGAGGTTAAATATGTGGTTTACGCATTGCTGCTGTTATGGCTTGATGAAGACCCATCTGTTGGAGTTGAAACGTTGTCATCTTCCTGTAATAGCATGAACCTTTTGTGCTCTGGATGCTTTCACCATCGTCATTTACTGACTAAACCACTGATGGCCAAATTGGACTAACACTGGCTCGGTGATGGTACTATAGCCTATTATTGGCTAAGACACAGGGAATAAGTGGGATGGACAGTGAGGTTAAGACTCTTACCCAGCTCAAATATTTGCAGGGGCAGTGTGAGGAATCCTGAGTAAGGGGTATATGGATTGTTCTGGCCCGGGGCTGTGCAAACATCATCAGACGGAGGAAGCAACAACAGCAGAGACACCTGACCCCCGAACTCCAGCACTTCTTGACTGTATAGCCGGAAATCTTTAGCCTGTGAACAGAGTACGATGAGAAATGAGGCGGCTTCCTTGACAGTTGTGTCCTGACCATAACACTTCTCCAGAAGAAATTCATTGACAGTAGTGTGCCACGTTGTATTGGTAGCACTAAGAAGGGTGAGGATACATTGCACTCTCCTTTATCACACAGTTATCGACTTTGCTGAGGACGGCTACCTCTTGAAGGGGAATGTTGACTTGACTCATTAGATCTTTCACAGCCATCCGAAGTTCTTGTAGCAATAGATTTTGGCTGCTTTCTGAGTCTTGCTCGTTGTTCATTGGTTCGTCCACGTTGGTCAAAGTCTGGAGCCATTCCCATTCTTCCCTACGTAGGATACAACAATCAGATTAAACCTTACAGCCAAAAACACAAGGTCACGGCAAAACTACGTAAAGCCTATGAAGGCCAAGGTCAAACATAGATCGGGCCGCCCTTCGATTACCAACCTTGTTCTTTGGCTACTTGATGTGTGCCATGAAATAAGTGATGTCGGCAGCACATGTGTAAATTGGGCATGTGCTGTCGACAACATGCATGAAGTGTGGGGTACAGGGTAAGGCTATGTGCCCACGGTAGCGTTTTTAAACGCTCAGGAAAAGGATCCCCTTCCCAGAAATCGCGCGTCTTTTTCCGCGCGTTTTTTGCGCGTTTTTGACGCGTTTTTTGACACACGATTTCTGGGATCATTGGGGAAGGCTAAAAACGCTCAGCAATGCGGGAATTAATGAGCATGCTGCGTTTTTAGCCGCTAAGCGATTCCTGAGCGGTTAAAAACGCATGCATTGGCACAAAAAGCCAAAAACGCATGCTAATTAATTTGATGCATCTTTTAAGCATTTCTGCAGCGTCTGAGCCGGCTCAAACGCTGCGGAAACGCTTACAAAAATGTATCGTGGGCACACAGCCTAAAACTTATTAGCAATCATCTTGACCTCATAAGTTTGTGCCAGCGCTTGTAACAGGAACAATCAAAGTCAATCGTTGCTCATTTATGGTTAGAGAACATGTGGGCCATTGCTCAGCTATACAGTGATTATCTGGTCTCCTTCAGATGCTCTTGTTTATAAAACTCATTATTTAGTACTGTATTAGGCCTGTTTCACACCCGTTTGTCACCATCAGTCAAAATCCGCCGTTTTGGAAAAAAAACGGATCCGCCATTTTTCTTGGCGGATCCGTTTTTTTCCCCATTCACTTTCATTATTGGCGGATTTTGACTGATGGCCGTCCGTAGCATCCGCATGTCTGCAGATCCACCAATATTTTGGCGTCCGCTGACCTGACCGGACGGACCCTGCAACGTTTTTTCTGCCTCCGGATCCGCTATTTTGTGTTTGTGTACAGGTTTAACCCGCAATTCTGTCTGGCTGCTGGATGAAAGTCTCTCTCTCTCGCCGTCGCCCGATTTCCAGCCACATCTCTCACACCATGCTCTTCCGGATACCACTACATCCGGCGGTATTAATTTTTTATTTTTTTGCTTTTTTCCCAGGCGCGGTTCCTTTAAATTTTTTACCATCGGCGGATCCGCTGACCCCCGTTTCTGTCAGTCCGCCTGCGGATCCGTTTTCTGCTATTTTGGCGGATTTAGACTGACAGAAAAAACTGATGTCTGAAACAGGCCTTAGTGATTTACAATGAGTAGGCGGGGATCTCCCTGTTCAGGATATCCATTATTTAGTTGAATGGAAAGCTAAAAAGAACGTTTCTGACAATGGAGGACCCTACAGCCTATTGATTCCACTAAGTATGTAATGCTCCATTTACCCTGTAGAGGCGCTGCAGGGAAACTGAGCAATTGCTTCCAGGTTTCCATACTGATTATAGCTGATCACAGAGAATTCTAATTGATTTGTTTATTGCCAGAACCCATCTAGCAGAAATTGGTTAATGCTGGTGCATTTTGGTGCATCTACTTTTAGACCTAAAAAAAAAAAAAAGTGGGAGACCTCAAGGGTGGGAAATGGGGGGTGGCTTAACAGGTGCCAAAATTTTGGAACAAAAAAAAAGTGTTGAAAAAAATCTGACCTGGAGTGTGTCTAAAGATGCACCCAATTTATCACCACTGTGGTTCACTTTTAGACTGTCTAGTCCAGGGGTCTCAAACACGCGGCCCGCGGGCCGCATGGGCAGGCATCTGCGGCCCGCGGTGTACCACATGTCTCACTCCCTGAGGCAGGAGGAAGGCACGCATTCAGGAGTGGCGATGGCATTGGCTTTTCTGTGTGCACAAACTGCACAGGACCTGTGATGAGGTCACAGGAGGGGGAAAAGTCAGGGGTCACATGATCAGGGGCCTCAGTGTGTGCAGGACGGACGCTGCTGTCTGTGTGCTGGTTGTCATAGTACTGGATGAAGGTAAGTTTATGCGTGGGGTCAGGAGGGGTTTACAGGGTGGATGGAGCAGAGCCCTGTGTGTTCGAGGTGTACGGAGCGGAGCCCTGTGTGTACGAGGTGTACGGAGCGGAGCCCTGTGTGTACGAGGTGTACGGAGCGGAGCCCTGTGTGTACGAGGTGTACGGAGCGGAGCCCTGTGTGTACGAGCTGTACGGAGCGGAGCCCTGTGTGTACGAGGTGTACGGAGTGGAGCCGTGTGTGTACGAGGTGTACGGAGCCCTGTGTGTATGAGGTGTACGGAGCGGAGCCCTATAAAAGGTGTATGAAGCGAAGCCGTGTGTGTACGAGGTGTATGGAGCGGAGCCGTGTGTGTACGAGGTGTACGGAGCCCTGTGTGTACGAGGTGTACGGAGTGGAGCCGTGTGTGTACGAGGTGTACGGAGCCCTGTGTGTATGAGGTGTACGGAGCGGAGCCCTATAAAAGGTGTATGAAGCGAAGCCGTGTGTGTACGAGGTGTATGGAGCGGAGCCGTGTGTGTACGAGGTGTACGGAGCCCTGTGTGTACGAGGTGTATGGAGCGGAGCCGTGAGTGTACGAGGTGTATGGAGCGGAGCCGTGTGTGTACGAGGTGTACGGAGCAGAGCCGTGTGTGTACGAGGTGTATTGGGCCCTGTTTGTACGAGGCGTACGGAGTGGAGCCGCGTGTGTACGAGGTGTATGGAGCCCTGTGTGTACGAGGTGTATGAAGCGGAGCCGTGTGTGTACGAGGTGTACGGAGCCCTGTGTGTACGAGGTGTATGGAGCGGAGCCGTGTGTGTACGAGGTGTACGGAGCCCTGTGTGTACAAGGTGTATGGAGCAGAGCCGTGTGTGTACGAGGTGTACGGAGCCCTGTGTGTACGAGGTGTATGGAGCGGAGCCGTGTGTGTACGAGGTGTACGGAGCCCTGTGTGTACGAGGTGTATGGAGCGGAGCCGTGTGTGTACGAGGTGTACGGAGCCCTGTGTGTACAAGGTGTATGGAGCAGAGCCGTGTGTGTACGAGGTGTATTGGGCCCTGTTTGTACGAGGCGTATGGAGCGGAGCCGCGTGTGTAAGAGGTGTATGGAGCCCTGTGTGTATGAGGTGTACGGAGCGGAGCCCTGTGTGTACGAGGTGTACAGAGCCATGTGTGTACGAGGTGTATGGAGCAGAGCCGTGTGTGTACGAGGTGTATGGAGCCCTGTTTGTACGAGGCGTATGGAGCGGAGCCGCGTGTGTACGAGGTGTACGGAGCCGCGCGTGTGTGGGGTGTATTAAGTTTGAAAGGAATGCGGCCCCCAAGCTCAAATTTTTTTTTATGTGCGGCCCATTTACTCTGCTGAGTTTGAGACCCCTGGTCTAGTCTAAGTCTACATAGGATTAGCAAATCTGCCGGTATGTCTTCTTAAAGCCAGAATATATGGTTATTTAGCTCTTGATTCACCACATTAGACTGTACAAGTATAAATATACATAGAAAGACGAAAACAGCTCCAATACTGATTGAACCTAATGCGGAAGAGTTCCAGAAACAATATGGACCCTTTATCCAATATCAACACTTTCACTAGCTTGACCTTACGCTGAACCATTCTGGATTTTCTCCTCCAAGATAGGACTGTCTTTGCCGCTACTAGGACTGGTAGTTTGTTGCTTGTTAGGGTCAGACCAGACTCCAGCCAATGGAGGCCGCGTATAGTAAATGTGTTTGCCTCTCCTGCTGTTCAAAACCCTGTGCCGAAATATGTGCTCAGACGCTGCAGAAGGAATGGCGCCTCAGGAGCTGTTAAGGGGCTTCGGGGATTGACTGGGTTAAATCCCCAGATACAGACAGATCAGAAAAAATTTGCAGCCTCAGTTCTCATGGCTTAACCCTGTGCACAAGGATTAGTGACCATCGGGAAAAGCAGCGACAGGTGATACTACAGGCAGATATTTCAATTCTGTCCATCCAGGCAACTGATGATGGTGGGATTAAAATCCTGAAACATGAGTTAATTTCAAATGTGCAACGTGTGTGCGCTCCCTGCACTGGTGTATGGGGGAAGGTGAAAGCTAGCCGAGGACCTAAATAGAGCACAGTGGCCGGGTACGTGCCTCAGTGAAATGACTTTGGCATGGTGAAGGTAAACTGAGCATGCTGCGCTGCGTAGTGTAAGGTGTCTCCATCCATTCCCCCTCTAGGGTGATGCCCGTCTATACATCTTCCAAAATTCTTATGCCAAGCGATACTACGACTGTCTGGGAAAACGATGCTAACAAAATTTCCTACGTCAAATGAGAGCAATGTATATGCAAAAATAATCTAATCTTATATAGGGTGCTGGTAAAAGGACAATAACAAGGAGTAGGCACTGTGTGTATGAAGGCACAAATGCCTTAAAAGAAAGCGTGTGCTGCTTGTCCTACATCCTCTTCTTACTTTAGGAAATGCTCCCATATAATGTATCTGCTGTGAAATCTGCAGTATCCTCCATCACATTAGATTGTGCTTATTAGGGTCCAACTGGTCCACACCAAGGTCTAGAGGATATCACGGATGGCCCGGGCTTGGAAACAACAATAGGCTTCAAAAGACCATCAGAAACAACCCCTTATCGAGTTGTATTTTGCATGAAATGACTCACAAATATACACTGCTCAAAAAAATAAAGGGAACACTAAAATACCACATCCTAGATGTCACTGAATGAAATATTCCAGTTATAATTCTTTATTCATTACATAGTGGAATGCATTGAGAATGATAAAACATAAAAATGATCAATGTAAATCAAAATTAATATTCCATGGAGGTCTGGATTTGGAATGATACTCAAAATCAAAGTGGAAAATCAAATTACAGGCTGATCCAACTACAGTGGATATGCTTCAAGACAAGGAAATGATGCTCAGTAGTGTGTGTGGCCTCCATACGCCTGTACGACCTCCTTTCAATGCCTGGGCATGGTCCAGATGAGGCAGCGGATGTTCTCCTGAGGAATCTCCTCCCAGACATGGATTAAAGCAACAGACAACTCCTGGACAGTCTGTGGTGCGCAGTGTCGATGGGGGATGGAACGAGTCATGATGTTCCAGATGTGCTCGATTGGATTCTGGTCTGGGGTAAGGGCAGGCCAGTCCATAGCATCAATGCATTCATCATGAGCCACATGAGGTTTAGCATTGTCATGCATCAGAAGGAAGCCAGAGCCCAGTGGACCTACATGTGGTTTCAAAATGGGTCTGAGGATCTCATCCTGGTACCTAATGCAGCCAGGGTACCTCTGGCTAGTACATGGAGGGCTGTGGTGCCCTTCAAAGACATGCCTCCTCACACCATTACTAACCCACTGCCAAACCAGTCATGCTGGAGGATGTTGCAGGCAGCCGAACATTCTCCGCGGTGTCTCCAGACTCTGTCATGTCTCTCACATGTGCTCAATGTGAACCTGCTCTCAACTGTGAAGAGCACAGGGCGTCAATGTCAAATCTGCCAAACACTGTGTTCTCTGGCAAATGCCAATCATCCTGCACAGTGTTGGGCTGTGAGCCAACCCCCATTTGTGGACGTTGGGCACTCAGACCATCCTCATGGAGTCGGTTTCTAACCGTTTGTGCAGACACATGCACATTAGTGGCCTGCTGGAGGTCATTTTGCAGGACTCTGGCAGTGCTCCTCCTTGCACAAAGGCGGAGGTAGCGGTCCTGCTGCTGGGTTGTTGCCCTCCTACGGCCCCCTCCACGTCTCCTGGTGTACTGGCCTGTTTCCTGGTAGCACCTCCAGCCTCTTGACACTACACTGTCAGACACAGCAAACCTTCTTGCCACATCTCGCATCGATGTGCCATCCTGGATGAGCTGCACTACCCGGAGCCACTTGTGTGGGTTGTAGAGTCCGTCTCATGCTACCTCGAGTGTGAAAGCACAACCAACATTCAAAAGTGACCAAAACATCAGCCAGAAAGCGTTGGTACTGGGATGTGGTCTGTGGTCCCCACCTGCAGAACCACTCCTTTATTGAGGGTGTCTTGATAATTGCCAATAATTTCCATCTGTTGTCCCTTGCACAACAGCATGTGAAATTGATTGTCAATCAGTGTTGCTTCCTAAGTGGACAGTTGGATTTCACAGAAGTTTGATTTACTTGGAGTTATATTCTGTTCTTTGTGTTCCCTTTATTTTTTTGAGCAGTTTATATTACTGATAACATGTCACATGTGTAATGATGATGTGCCCTACAGTGAAACCAAAGGTCAATTTACATTTTCCAATAATTGGGTGGTGTAAAACAGATTGCAAGATGAGTGAGCAAAATGGTGATTCGTCAAATTAAACTGTGTTCCAAATTATTATGCAAAAAGAGTTTAGGAGTGATAAGGTTAGAATTTTTTTGATGTGTGTCAGGGCTGTTTATATCACTGAAAGCAATTGCAGATACCTGTGCAAATTAGTGTGGCAGGTGTGTCCAAATAAAGGCAAGACTACTTAAGAAGGCTGTTCCACATTATTAAGCAGCCTACATTTTTTGCCAAAATGGGAAAGAAAAAGGATGTGTCGGCTGCTGAGAAGCAACAAATTGTGGAGTATTTAGGTCAAGGCATGACTACAATCAACATTGCCAAGACACTTCATCGTGATCATCGCACAATCAAGAAGTATGTAGCTGATTCCCAGCACACACGTGTGCGTGCTGATAAGGAAAAATTGAGGACACTTTCCAACAGGCAATTGCGTCCGGTTAAAAGAGCAGCTTCAAAAATGCCTTGTCATAGCAGCAGACAAGTTTTTGAAGCTGCTGGTGCCTCCAACGTCCCCCGAACAACAAGATGCAGGGTCCTTCAGAGGTTTGTAGCTGTGCGTAAGCCATCCTGTCGACCACCTCTATCCACTGCACACAAGCAGAAACGGCTCCAGTGGGCCAAACGATACATGAAGACTGACTTCCAAACTGTTCTGTTCACCGATGAGTGCTGTGCAACGCTCGATGGTCCAGATGGATGGAGTGGAGGATGGCTGGTTGATGGACACCCCATGAAAACACGGCTAAGGCGCCAACAAGAAGGAGGTGGAGTAATGTTTTGGGCTGGAATCATGGGGAGAGAGATTGTCGGCCCCTTTAGGATCCCTGAAGGGGTAAAGATGAACTCCATAATCTATGTGGAGTTTCTAAAACAGCACTTCCTGCCATGGTTCAAGAGGAAGAACCGTGCTTTCCGCAGCAAGATCATTTTCATGCTGATAATGCACCGTCTCTTGCTGCAAATAACACATCTGCATCTCTGGCTGCTATGGGCATAAAAGAGGACAAACTTATGGTGTGGCCACCATCTTCCCCTGACCTCAACCCCATTGAGAACCTCTGGAGCATCATCAAAAGGAGTGTCTATGATGGCGGGAGGCAGTTCACATCTAAGCAACAGCTCTGGGAGGGTATTCTGTCCACATGTAAAACAATTGATGCACAAACCATCCAAAAACTGACATTCAATGGACGAGAGAGTTCAGAAGCTTCTTTCCAACAAGGGGTCCTATGTGCAAATGTAACATCACCGAGAAGAAAGTTTTGACTTGAAAACTGTTTGATTTCATTTTGTAATAAGCTGATAATGCTTATAATTTCACAATTCACCATTTTTTTGTTCAAAATAAAAAGGTTGAAAACTCTGCTGTGCCTAATAATTTGGAACATGCATTTTGAGTGTTTCTTATTTTTAAAAATATACTGTTTTCATAGGCAGTTTGTTCAAAAAACATTGCAATTACACTAGAATATTAGATGACTGGAAAATAACAATGACTGCAATTCATATAGGTAATTTAGAGAAAATAGGAGGAAATATTTTTTGCATAATAATTTGGAACACAGTGTAAAGTATGTTCAAGCTTGCTTTAATTGTTTGGCAAGAAACAGGATGTAGCATAGTAACATAGTTTTTAAGGTTGAAGGAAGACTTTAAGTTTATCTAGTTCAACCCATATCCTATCCTAACCGGCCCTAACATGTTGATCCAGAGGAAGGCAAAAAAAAACCCATGTGGCAAACAGTAAGCTTCACATTGGGGAAAAAAATTCCTTCCCGACTCCACATACGGTAATCAGACTAGCGCCCTAGATCAACGCAATATCAAGGAAACTAGTGTATATAACCTGTAATATTATACTTTTCAAGAAAGGCTCACGAGAAAAATGACAGTCTACTAATCTTTCTGTATGTATCATAAGCATGTGTGTGTGTCTATATTGCAGAGCTGTATGTAGGAGAGCTGTGGTGTGCCTGTGTAGGAGAACTTTGTGGTGTGTCTGTGTAGGAGATCTGTGGTGTGGCTATGTAGGAGATCTGTGGTGTGGCTAAGTAGGATAGCTGTGGTGTGGCTATGTAGGAGATCTGTGGTGTGGCTAAGTAGGATAGTAGTGGTGTGGGTATGTAGGAGAGCTGTGGTGTGGCTAAGTAGGATAGCTGTGGTGTGGGTATGTAGGAGATCTGTGGTGTGGCTATGTAGATCTGTGGTGTGGATAAGTAGGATAGCTGTGTGGGTATATAGGAGAGCTGTGGTGTGGCTATGCAGGAGAGCTGTGGTGTGGGTATGTAGGAGATCTGTGGTGTGGCTATGTAGGAGATCTGTGGTGTGGCTATGTAGGAGATCTGTGGTGTGGATAAGTAGGATAGCTGTGGTGTGGGTATGTAGGAGAGCTGTGGTGTGGCTATGTAGGAGAGCTGTGGTGTGGCTATGCAGAAGAGCTGTGGTGTGGGTATGTAGGAGATCTGTGGTGTGGCTATGTAGGAGATCTGTGGTGTGGATAAGTAGGATAGCTGTGGTGTGGGTATGTAGGAGAGCTGTGGTGTGGCTATGCAGGAGAGCTGTGGTGTGGCTATGCAGGAGAGCTGTGGTGTGGCTATGTAGGAGAGCTGTGGTGTGGCTATGTAGGAGAGCTGTGGTGTGGGTATGTAGGAGAGCTGTGGTGTGGCTATGCAGGAGAGCTGTGGTGTGGCTATGCAGGAGAGCTGTGGTGTGGGTATGTAGGAGATCTGTGGTGTGGCTATGTAGGAAATCTGTGGTGTGGATAAGTAGGATAGCTGTGGTGTGGGTATGTAGGAGAGCTGTGGTGTGGCTATGTAGGAGAGCTGTGGTGTGGCTATGTAGGAGAGCTGTGGGCTTTGTATCTGGGAGAGCAGTGGGATGTGTATAAGTAGAGGAGCTGTGGTGTATATGTAGCAGAGCTATGGAGTTTGTATGTAGGAGAATAATGATGTGCTTGTGTAGGAGACTTTTGTGTGTATATACAGTGGCATGTAAAAGTTTGGGCACCCTTGGTCAAAATTACTGTTATTGTGAACAGTTAAGCAAGGGGAAGGTGAAATGATCTCTAAAAGGGCTAAAAATAACACATTTCCTTTGTATTTTAGGAGAAAAAATATATATTGTAATTTTTTACATTTAAAAAATTACAAAAAGGAAAATGGATTGATACAAAGATTTGGTCACGCCTAAAGATTTGTGTGCTCAGTTACCTTTGACCAAGGTTTCAGACCTTAATTAGCCTGATAGGGTTATGGCTTGTTCACCATCATCATTAGGAAAGGCCACGTGATGCAAATTTTCCAGCTTTATAAAAACCCAGCCTCATCTAACCTGGTGCCAAAAACAGCAGCCATGGGTTCCTATAAGTAGCTGCTTAGCGCTCTGAAAATCAAAATGGTGAAAGCCCACAAAGCAGGAGAAGGCTATAAGAAGATGGCAAAACATTTTCACGTTTCCCTTTCCTCAGTTTGAAATGTAATTAAGAAATGGCAATTAACAGGAGCAGTGAAGGTCAAGTTAATGTCTGCAAGCCCAAGCAAAATTTCAGTGAGAGCTGCTCGTAGGTTTGCTAGAGGGGATAATTAGATCTCCCGCTTGACTGTAAAAGACCTTCAGAAAGATCTAGCACTGGAGTTGTGGTACAGAGACACCTGCACAAATATGGCCTTTATGGAAGAGTCATCAGAAAAAAACCTCTCCTGCGTCCTCACCATAAAATTCAGCATTAGAAGTATGCAAAAAAAATCTAAACAAGCTTGATGCATTTTGGAAACAAGTCCTGCGAACTGATGAACTTAAAATAGAACTATTTGGCCACAATGATCAAAGGTATGTGTGGAGAAAAAAGGGCACAGAATTTTAGGAAAAGAACATCTCGCCAACCCTTATGTATGGGGGTGGATCAATAATTCTTTTCGGTTGTGTTGCTGCTAATGGCAAGGAGAACATTACACAGGTAGAGAGAAGAATGGGTTCAATGAAATTTCAACAGATTCTTCATGCAGACATAACCCCATCTGTAAAAAAGCTGAAGGTGAAAAGAGGAAGAGGATGGCTTCTACAAAAGGATAATGCTAAACACGGCAAAATCCACAATAGACAACCTCAAAAGGCAAAACCTGAATGTTTTACAATGGCCCTCACTGTCCCCTGATTTTAACATGATTGAAAATCTGTGGCTACTAGACCTCAAAATCACAGTGCATGCAAGAAGACCCAGGAATCTCACAGAACTGGAAGCATTTTCCAAGGAAGAATAATCCCTCAAATAAAAAATGAAAGACTCTTTGTCTGGCTACAAAAAGTGTTTACAAGCTGAGCTGTGATACTTTCAAAAAGGGGTGCTACTAGGTACGAAGCATGCAGGGTGCCCAAACTTTTGCATTGGCCCATTTTCCTTTTTTGTAATTTTTAAAATGTAAAAGATGAAAATATTTTTTCTTTGCCGAAAATACAAAACAAATGTGTCAACTTTAAAGAGTATATCTGGGACTTTATGGAAAAACTTAGTTTGCCTAAGCACCAAGAGGCAGGTAACTGCAACTTACCTGCCTGTTGTGCACGGCAACATTCTTTACGGCGCAGAGTGGTCACAGACCTCTCCTGCCAGGGATTCAGGAGCTTCTGCTGATGCGACTGGGCGTGACTTCTGAAATCATTCTGATTGACAGTCTGTTCAGTTAGGCGGTGGGGATCTGTCTGTCAATCAGAATGATGACAGAAGTCACGCCCCGTCGACAGAGTGGAGTGGAAAAGAAGCTTGCGCTCTGTAGTCGTGATGTCAGCAGAGGCTTTTGAATCCCCGGCAGGAGTGGACTGTGACCGCTCTGTGTCAGGTAAGAATGGCGCCGTGCACAACAGGCAGGTAAGTTGCAATCACCTGCCTATTAGTGCTTAGGTACTTTTTTTTTATACAGTCCAGATATAACCTTTAACTTTAGCCCTTTAAGAGATCATTTCATCTTCAACTTGTTTAACTGTTCACAATAACAGTAATTTTTAACAGTAATTTTGACCAAGGGTGCCCAAACTTTTACATGCCACTGTATATAGAACAAAGCTGAGTGTGCATGTAATGTGCATGATGCAGCATATACATAATGTGCGTGCTGTAAAGTTATATTTGTATAATACACATGCTGTAGAGAAACACTAGCAATAGATCTATTACCTCCCTATTGTACCCTAGTGCATGAAAATGAGTGGTATTAACCCCTTGCTCTACTGTCCATCCTGTGTATCTTATCTGATCAAATACTGGAGATACCAGGATGCTGAGGTAAGAAGATGCTGCTCACACTGCTGTCCACCCTGTCTGCCTGATCTAATATTGGAGATACCAGGGTGCTGAGGTAAGAAGACGCTGCTCACACTGCTATCCACCCTGTCTACAAACTCTCCCAGACACAGGTATTTAATAATATATTCATAAAGACATTTTTTTTCTATCTCTGGAGAATTCTTAACAGAAGTGTGAACAGTGCCTATATACTGCTGCTATATACATTATATATTACATGTCTTGTCATTTGGCATATATTGATAATATATTTAATAAAGAAAAAGTCTATCCAGATTGACTTCTGCCCCAGTGCTGTTACAATTTATGTAATAGCAGATGTTTGCAGAAAGGTTCTTGTACTTATCCGTGCTAAGCCCTAACTAGAGCCTGTTTGTTCAGCCAGCAAATGATCCTTTTACACTCACACCATTTCCTGTACTTCCACGCTCCTATTTAAAACCATGTTCCTTCGATCTGTACGGGACGACACATCATCCCGTGCACAGAGAACTTCCCTGACAACAATGCTGACATCAGGTAAATGACAAGAATAGGGGGGTCGTATTCAGAATTAGCCATTGGGTCGTTGCCATCTAGAAACCAGAGTATTAACAATATAAGCAATAATCAATGTGTTACTTACCATAGATATCCCTAAATACCCCTGGTAGTGGGGAAACAGAACTGAGCATGTGCCGTAGACCCAAGAGTGTCAATCAAAGAGGAAGGCACATATGAAGAGCCATGACTATCCTACGCTGGTGATTTCAAAGTATGCTACTCACATACAGCATGTGCGGCATATAACATTTCCTTACTATTAGACTGACAATTGGAGCACAAGGAAACACCATTGGTATCGGAAAACATCTGTTTAGTTTAATCACAGGTACTAAATGAATGTGTAAGTAAAGAAGGAATAGTTATAGTACAATGTCAGTGCATATACAAACACATATATTACTACATGATTAGTACATTCTGTTCATTAGGACTGCATGTTAACAATCATTGTGCCACCCCGTGGAGAGGGACATAGTGCTATCAAAATGGTATTACCTTGGGAAGGTGACGCTAGATAAAATGGCGTTTAC
This sequence comes from Dendrobates tinctorius, assembly GCF_039654945.1. Lineage (NCBI taxonomy): Eukaryota > Metazoa > Chordata > Amphibia > Anura > Dendrobatidae > Dendrobates > Dendrobates tinctorius. The sequence continues at coordinate 1,915,984 of NW_027361869.1, read as the reverse complement.
AGTCCACCAACATGGGAAAGTCCCACTACCCCGTTGCGCGTTTCACTACGTTTAGCCTCTTTCTGCGGGCGTCCTTCTACACCTACACATTGATTTAGTTAGTACCTGTGATTTAACCATGTAGATGTTTTCTGATACCAATGGTGTTTCCTTGTGCTCCATGTTAGAGACGTCTCTATTTTACAATTCAATATAGTTGTAAAAGGTTTTTGGGACATTGGCTGAAACCCTTGTGTACTTTTCTATATAGACTTTTATAGAGCTAACAACACTGCTGACGTAGCTGCAAAGTGATTGACTGTAAGCTCTTCGATTTTATGGGCCATTTTCATGTAAGCGCATCCAATACACATTATTAATGAGTTAGGGACCCCCTTTCTCTTATCCAGCATCTACTAAGAAATTATAATCTGCATGTTTATGTCCCTTTAGGTATTCCCTGTTTCAAGACATTGTTTATCCATGTCTTTTAATATAAATCTCTTAATAAACTTTTCAATGTTTTATTATGACATAGATCACTTCTGCTTCATTCATTGAATACTTTTATGGACATTATAAAAATTTACTTTTAAGTATGTGACACTGTCTTCTTGCAGTGACCACTAGAGGGAGCTCACCACATGCTAGTTTACAATAAACTCCTGAGTTCCCCCTAGTGGTGACGACAGGCAGACAGGGTTTTACTCATGTCAACGCAGCAGATCTGGAGCTCTGCTTCTGAAAAGAAACAGAACTGTGACTGCTCTAAAGATATTTTATAAAATGAATCAGCACAAAGTTTTAATTCTGTTTAAATAAAGAAAAAAATGAGTCAAAGGTGGGCATTCATTTGGTATAGACCTCAATTCTTTTCTTTGTTTTCTTTAAGACCACACCCAGTTGGCTAAAAATAATATATATATTTACAAGGATGAAGAGGCCATATCTCAGAAAGGGAGAGACACAAAAACAAATAATAACACCAGATTCGGGAGAATAGCGACATTTACATCAGGTAAAAAAATGCATATTTATAGCACGTATCAGGTTCACTTTATATGCCCAAAAATAGAGACGGCAATTAGTTTACTCATTAAACATTGGATGATGTTCCCTTACAATCATATAATGCAGTCTCCTTGCAGTCACCACTAGAGGGAGCTCACTGCATACAAATTTATTATTGAGATCTATGAATAAACAGTTTGCAATAAGCTCCCCCTATTGGTGACTACAGAACCCAGATTTTTTTTTCTGATTTTACATTATCTTTATGCAAGGAATCTGGAGCTCTACATGAGAAAAACGAATCTAAACTGAAATATAGATATATTCTGAACTTAAAAAGCATGTAATTTTAGTCCCATTTAGAAATAAAATGGAGATAAAGGGGTATATTCACTAAAAAATATGATTTATGATTGTTAGAGGATGACCCCATATAAGCAAAGGCTGGTGCTTGTATTGTATTTGAGCTGCCTATGTCCGTCACTTCTGGGGCTGAATGCAGGAGACAGCTGAATGCACGATGAAATGTATCCCAGTGTGGAGAAAGCCATCACTAGCAAGAACCTGAGCTTTCCAGGATCCGGCTAAGCTGCTCCGATCATATGGAGCTTTAAATAGAAGCACACTGGTGAGTCAACGCGGATCAGTCAGAGCCCAGAATGGGGCTCACTATAGGAAGTGTCCTGGTATTCAAACCCTTGTTTTGGATTTAGAAGTAATTTTTTTTTTGAACGACTAAGATTAGATACCGCTATCTGCAGGTATCAGTGCCGCCTCCTCAGCACGCGTCGGTCCACCATTACTCCGGTCCAGGAGTCGCCGGAATCCTGACCCAGCGCAGCGCTAAAGTAAATATTGATAGACAGCAATGCGCGGCTTTCATAACTGAGTGTAACTGAGAGCTCTCATTACATTACTGTCAGATAAAGATATAAATAGGGGCACACATGAACATGGACCGATATAGACAGCATTAAGGTTGGCAAAAAAAAAAAAGTGAAACCCAAATGTCTCTTTTTACCTTGTGTGAAGAGTTCAGAGTGAAAAAAACATTTCAATGTTATAAAGATCTGCAAAAATGGGTTTATTGTTTTCCTTTTCTAGAACAGCACCATTTCTATCCATAAAATTGGAGGCAAACCCAATCCAAGTCAAGTCAGCTGCAATACCATACACAGCCCCGGCACAAAAGTGGCGCTGTGTCTCCTAAAATAAAAGGAGGCAAGTTCTTAAGATAAAATCTACCTTGCGTCATCCTTTCCAGAACCTAAAACTTGTCAGCAAAAATTTACTAATGAAATAGAGCTTTAAAGCCACATGTAAATTAGCATGTTAGTGTATTGGGGGCGTGTCAGTGTATATGAAGTGCAGCAGCACACCCCCCTATGCACGTCCAGGCTAATTTGCATGTGTTTTTAAAGCTCGATTCCCCAGCACAGGAACATCCGATTATTGCAGAAATGGTGCCATTTGTATGGTTTTCCTATGATCTCTCTCTCTTCAGCCATACCGCTAGTTTTATTAGTTTAATTCTCCTGATAGGTTTCCTTTAAATGGGTTTTTCAACCTCGTGAAATTCACTTATAATGGAGTAAAAAAGAAAAACAAAAAAAAACCTTTCCAGTACCAGGCCGCTCCTGTACCAATATTTCCCGGGTCTCCCGCTCTTGTATGTTTTTCTACTCCGCAACTTCACCAAGGTCACCGCTGCGCCCGGTGATTGGCTTCAGCGATCACATGTTGTGTGGACACATTATGTCTAGAGCTGGGGCAGCAGGGACTGGCAGGGCAGTGTAGGCACCGGAGGGCAGGGGGTTGGGGAGGTGAGCGGTACAATTTTATTATTATTATTTATTTTTTTTTTTTCATTTTACACCATTGTGAGCTACTTTAAAAAAAAAAATTGGATATCCTTTAATATCATCCTTTTTAATTGTCTGAATTGCATTAAAATATTCTGTAACTTGTAGGTCTCGTGTACAAGGCGCAATACTGCCCACGCTGTATTGGAGGTCTTGTTCTCTAGAGACCTGCTTACCATGCGGTGGCCTATAGAAGTCCTACAGCACCACAGTACAGCCCCATAGGAACCATATGGGCTTATCATAGGATCTAGGAAAATGCTATATAAGCCCTTAATTAAAACATCTTCTACCACAGATCATGAAGACAGGGGTCCTGCACTCCTCAAATGAATGAAGCGATGGTCATGCCTGTGCACAGCTGCTCCATTTATCTCTATGGGGTTGACAAAGACAGCCATGAGCAATTTCAACTATCTCATTCAATTCCATAGATAATGGAGCATCAGCTCACATAAGTGACCACAGCTTCGTTCAGGTGGGCAGCACAGATCGTTCTTGTGATCAGCGGGGATTATAGTAACTTGATACTCATCACTTATCTTGTGGAGAGGTGACAAGTAGTATGTTAGGAAATTCTGTTTTTGGTAGCTCTTAAAAGGGCTTCCACGAACAAGTTTTGCACAAGCCATCCTGCTTAGCAGGTCACAGGGGAACCCTTGTCTTCATCCTTTATTCCTTAGGAGATCTGAACTTATGCATGACCTCCTAAAGTCCATGGAGTGACTGCTGGCTGGTGGAGCAAGCTGGCAGAGATAAGTTTCACCAAGGCAGGCTGTTACCGGGAGGTCAAAATCAGGGACAGAATCGTGAGTCATGTGAATAGAAAAACAAGGACTAGACACAGCAACAAACCAGGGTAGAATAAACTATGACTGGCAGACACAAGTAGCTACTGGGGGTTTAAATAGGGAGTGGTCCTGCCCAAGACTCGCAACAGAAAGCTAATTACAACACATAATAACCCTGTAGCAAGATGGAGACCTCCTATCTGGGCAGAACCATAAGTTCCAGCCAGACTAATGTAAAACAAACTACCCCAACATTCTTCAACGTCAGCTACAGGGAAAGCACAGAGGTTGCAGGAGAGAGTTCAGACATGGACATAGTATTGTAATTGTAGAACAAGCCCTTTAAAAGCACACAGGTCCATATTCTGCAATGGTGGTCACCGATACAGGAAGTCGTGCGGTTTGTAGGCAACCGGATCTCATACATCCTGCAAAACACACTAAAGCCAGCAGCAGGGTAATTATTACTACTGACATAAAGCGCCTCATTGGAATATAGAAATAGAAGATTAGCTGGAAAACCAGAATGGAGGTACAGAACAGCCGATCACCACTTTGTTTACATGAGCAAAAATAAGAAGCGTCTCTGGTTACAGTAACAAGGCTCCAGTGTGTCACCGAGAAGAGCTGAAGGATTTTATCTATTTTGGAGAAGACACCACCTTCCTGACCAGAACGTTCTGCGGACCATCACTTTCTCTCTAAACGTTTACAATGACTCTTCCAATAAATGTTTACATACGTCCACCGCATGCAGGAAGCAGGATCCCGACTCCAATAATATGAAGACAAATATTTGGAAATGTATTGAAATGTTAGGACACATCTCTTATTGTTGGCACTGCTGCATGGGCTCTGTGTAAAGGCTGCACAACGCGAACCACAAATATTTCTTCTAAGATTCACTTCCATGAAAAAACACAAAACACCAAGGTTCTTGTTAAAGTTCAGAGAGCTAAAAATGGCAAATACTCCTGACTATAAAGCGATGTATGCGACAAAGAATATGGTGGCATCTGAGAAAACATCGAAGAGATAAAAAGGGATTGTCTGGCAACCAAGAAGTGGATAAACACTAATGTACCTGCCAGGATGTGTGTATGGAGACCAGGTACCGTGGACCCGTCCCGGAAGGTATGTGCAGATAAATGTCACAAGTGCCCCTAACCTTCTCAGGTGGAAGTGAGTGGCGCAGATTCCCCCCCCCTTCAAAGTGGCCATACAAATAAGAACCTCGAATGGACCTGGTAAGTGTGACAACTTTTGCAACAGCAGATTTTGTGGAAAAGAATTATTGAGCATGTTGGATTTCAACATGCCTGATCCTTTTTTTTTCCTTACTCAAGATAAACTGTCTCCACAGGTGTGAGCCAAGCATGAGTGCGGGGGTGGGATACGAAAAGATTACGGACCGCCACCTCTCCTGAACCTAGTTATTTAGAATTGACTTATTTTTTTACTATCGGAAAATAAAAAAAACAGAACATTTTGTTGACAACATTTCGCCTAATACTGCAAGAGTTTTCATCACTTCTTCTCAATAAAGGGCAAATTCAGGAGCCTTCAATGCTTCCAAAAGTACAAGATTGGGATCTGGTCATGAAGTCAGGAGTAAGATCTGTAGCAGGCAATCCCAGGCAGGTGCCAGGGACATGGGAGGCCCATGGTCCTCCTGAGTGATCCTGCTTAATGCTAGTGAAAGCTAGTAGGTTAGACCGGGCTCATTTGTGACTGTGCTACCCAACGGCCCACCTAACCCCAGCTCAAGGTGATGTGGTCCATGATGCCTATCATAGACTGATCGAACCAGAAAATTATCTCACAGTTCTGGGCTTAACAGGATCTGGAGCGAGGATTGAGCACACAGTATACATATTTCCATATCTACTCACCTGGACACGTTCGCGTTGGCTCTGACCTTCACATGGCAAAGGATATTTGGTAATCTATCGGGCACCAGTACTCGGATCTGGTCTACGGCACTGCACAGCTTCAGATATCCCAAATACAGGCCAGGGGGCAAAGCTTGGCTGCTTCTTCTGTGATAAGCCAACTTGTCCTGGAATGTACAGAGAATTCGCCGAGTACACCAAGGGTTAATGAATATCCGAAAACTATTGATCGCAGCATCGTAGAGGTCTTTATACATAGTCAAGAGCAAGAACTAAATTTGTGCCTCATCTTATCCCACAGCTCATCATAAAGCACCTTATTTTTTTCCTTTATAACATTCCCCCAGAAATCATGAGCTATGAAGTTTATTAGTGCCTGTCCTTACAAACCTTGTCATTGATATTAGAAAACACTTAAGATGACAGTGGCCTCTAAACCATTGAGCCCCTGTGCAGCTGCAAAGGTATCAACTGTGGTATTTCCGCCCCTGGGCTGACATCTTTTCCTACCTGGATGCATGGCACGGTTACATAATACTACCAAACCCTGTGTCATCGTCTCCTCCTGCCTGAGGTGACAACACCCGGAGACCGCAACTGCCATGGGACTGTCGGCGAGAGGCGCTATTGCTCTTGGGTGGCAAGTACTTATGCTGGGTATGGTGAATTCGCCCAAGAGTCATGGAAAGAAAAGCAGCCCCTTCTGACCTCGGTGGCAAACCCTGGCACAATATATGCATCACAGCTATGGGGCAGCTTGTCTTCTGCATGCAACACTGTCATCTGTCCTGGCTACTTCTTACTAACGTGTAGTAAACTACAGCATCACATGTGAGATGGTGCAAGAAGATTTGCAAGGTCCAGGCCATCAGCCATGTTGGTAACCTGTGGACACTGGCAAGAGCCACGAAAATGCCTCTTACCTTCCCCGCATCTGCTGCTCTTCTTTTCTGGCGTCCTGTCACATTTGTCACAGCGGAAAGATGAAGTCACCCCAGGCGGGTAATCAAAAGAAGAGGTGACTCTTAAGGCTCCCATCTAGATGCCACAGATTACCGACGTGGCCAATGGACCGCATCTTGCTAAATCAATTCACACCAACTCTACATTAAAGGAGCTAGAAACACAAAACCTGTATTATCGTATTTTTCTTTTCAAACATTTTGCAAAGTTGCTTTATTTTTTTTTTTTTTATTTTAGATGCACTGAAGCAATAAACCAGTTAACAGAATAAAGGGTGACGGAATATACCGGGTATAAATATTGATTGCATGTATTGATTTATTCTCCTGTAAATGCAGAGCTGGATTCGCCTCTTAGACGGATACATTTCTGCATTTGGAGTGACAGGTCAGATCAGAACACATTCCTGGAGATAACACACCTCGCTCACTTCCTTCCTCCAACTACTGTAAGCCGAGAAGGTCAACTCACATGCAGTGTCATCAGCAGGACGTCCAGGGAGCTGGGCTCGTCCGGGGATGAGACGGACTTCCTGTGAGTCTGCAGTTTGCACACGGGCATCCAGCGTACGTTCTCCAACGTTTGGCTCAGCTTCACCTCCTTCAGAGTCACAATCAGAATATTTCCCTGTTTATCTTTAATCGGCTCAAAGAACACTTGCCCCAGGTCCTGGAATCCTAAAAGACCCTGGAAATGGAGGAGAAGGGGAGCAAAGGTTCACAATGACACAGTAACACCTGATCTGGCAGATCTGCAGCAGCTGATGACAATGAGCGGATTCATTGCGATCGTGCCAGTCCTACACATGGCAATGACATTTTTCTCATCGCCACTAGAAGTTAAAGGGTTTTTCAGGTTTTAGAATAATAAAGCAAAATCGCTGGATAACAAAAAGTTCTGTAACTTTCTAATATACGGTACTTTATATTTCAAATGATTATTTTTTTCAAGATTATCTGCTTTCTATGAATGAAAGTAATATTGCTGAACACCATATAGACCTTATTTACAGACCTTGCTTAAAGAAAAACATTACACCCAGCATAGACGAGCTTTAAACCCTGCATAGGCGAGCAATGCATCCAGTGTAGGTCAGCATTGCAGCCAGACTAGGCAGGCACTGCATACAACATAGGGGAGCACCGCACCTGGCGTAGGCCAGCACTAAAGATTGGAGAACCCCTGGATGTTCTGGTTCAGGTGCCAGAACAGTAACAAAACCCGGACCCCATTTACTTGAATGGGGGGCCCGAACATCCAGTGTTTGCCGTAAAAAAATTTACCCCCAGTCACTGACTTTGGGCTGATATGACTACTACTCGTATCAGCCTACGCTTGCTGCCGCTATTAACAGCGAAAGCAGGAGTGGCTAATGGGAGTATTCATCAACTGACATCTGTGCTCTAAATAAATAATTAAAAAAAAAAGAAAAACGGCGTGGGTTCCCCTGTGTTACTGATAACCAGCTAGGCAAAACTGACAGCTGCGGGCTGCAACCCTAAGCTGTCATCATTAGCAAGGCTGGTTATCAAGAATAGAGGGGTCCCCACGCTGTTTTTTTTATTATTATTTATTTAGAGAAAATAAGTAATTTAAAAAACGACGTGGGGACCCTACATTTCTTTTTACAACCAGCCAAGCTACAGCAGAAAGCTAAGGACTGGTATTCTCAGGCTGGTAACGGGCTATGGCTCACCTACGCTGTACACGATGCTCACCTAGACTTATTACCGTACGCACCTAACGGTACACAGTGCGCTCCTACGCTGGATGCAATACTCGCCAGTAAGCAATGTCTGTAAATATGGCCTAGATGATGTTCAGCAACTATACTTTCATTCATTGAGAGCAAACATTTACATAAATCTGGAAGAAGCTGCACTCACATGCAGTGTAGACAATCTTCTGCAAGCTAAATGGCTCCAGGGTAATTGCCTGTGGACATTGTACAGATGCCAGGTGTGACAAGTGCGGCTTCATAACAATAATAGCAATAGCCACGGTATAATCAGGACAAGGATCACAAAAGGCAGACTGGAATCAGCTTAAGGCTGTGTGCACACGATGCGGATATCCAGCGGATCCGCAGCGGATTTTACCGCCCAGAAACGCTGCATATCCGCATTGTGATGTACAGTAGCATTTAAAGCAATGAAAAAAAAAAACGCTGTGCAGACACTGCGGATTTTTCCGCGGTACAAAATACGCAGCATGTTACTTCTTTTGTGCGGTTTTCCACCTCCCCTGTCTCCAAATCCACAGGGGGAAAACCGCAGTGGAAAACCGCACAAAATCCGCAAGAAAACCGCATTAAAAATGGAAGAAATCTGCAGGAAAAATGCAGGTCATTTGACCTGCGGATTTCTTCAATTCTGCGCGGAAAAATCCGCAGGGCCAAAAAGTACGTCTGCACTCAGGCTAAAGAAGAAACACAGAAAGCTCCGACTCCCTGACAATAAGGAGTTGCCTGTGATTCGGGGGAAATAGCGACTTCAGCTTTTTTTGAGACTTTTACCAGGTCAATTGCAACTTTGTATTTCAAAGAGAAACTTTGAATCCTTTTGCAATATCGGAGACTCCATGCCACATTGGATCCTCGTCTAAATGAATATTGTGTCCCTGGAACTCATCGCTCTAATCGTGGACATACCTGCATCTGTGACACAGCTAGCAGCATTTTAAAGCGGGTTTGAAGAATGCAAGAGCAGGAAGATTGTGACACTGTGACGCACTGTCGTAGCCACAAGATGTCGTCCCACATACAGGACACCTAGAGGGGGGAAGCAATGCAGGGTCTTTAGTATTGTGGAACCCAGTAACCTTCCAACACACAACCTTCACCCCAGATATGGCCTAAAGATGGCCATGCACAGCTCCCGACTTACAAGTATCTCTCCTGAACTTCCCTGTACACATGCACATTCGGCTCGGCTGAGCGTGCATGTATTATGAATGTAAGGAGGGGATTCTAGAGATCTCTGCTGGAAACTTATCTTCCTTGCATAGAAAAGGATCTGATGTGGAAATTTATAAAGCTCGATCCTTCTCCTCCCCAATATCATCTGTCAGGAGGCCCCATATACATTAAATAGGTAATCCCCTTTCATAAAACCCCTTTACCAGGCGCATTTATTAAAAACAAACTATGCTTCTCTCACCCTTATCAGGTCTAGTTCTTGCTCTCTGCTATTGTCTACAACACTGATGTCATGTCAACAGCACTGCAGCCAATCAGTGAACTCAGCAGCTCATGCTGCTTACACGGTCAGAGCCGCTGAGGTCACTGATTGGCTGCAGCGATGTCAACATAACATCAGCACTGCAGAAAATAACAGACATCGGGAGCAACGGTGGAGACCGAGCATTGGACGTGGGGAGGGTAAGTAAAGAACTTTTTTTTTTGTTCTTAATTTACCGGGGAAAGCGAAATAACTCCTTTAAATGGTCCTGCCTAAATCAAATGAATGTGCAGGGTGTGATACCAAGTACCAGTAACTACTGGTATGACAGTACCTCGCGTGGCAGCAGGTCTCACCTTAGTGAACCACAGGAAGTCCTGCATGAGGAGACAGGAGTAGGAGTCGTCTATCTCCACCACCGGGATCTGGTCTTCATGAGTCACTAGAATATTGTCATCCTTATAAAATATGGACGCCAAATACAGACCCCTGGAAATGGAATAGAAACATCTCAAATAAAGTGAAACTGTAGGCAGGAGGCTACAGAGCAGGATGAGCTGATCAGGTTGGAAACGTTTCAGTAAAGCTTGCAATTTATTCAATGAATAGGACCACCCACTTGGCTCATATACATACAAACACCAGGGATTTCAGTGATTGCCTACAGTCATACAGGGAATACTGACAATCCCTGATGTTTGCATGCTTATGAGTCCAGTGGGCGGTCCTACTAGTGATTGACAGCTCTCTGCATACACAGTCATACAGGGAAGACAGACATAGAGAGCTGTCAATCACTGGTAGGACCGCCCACTGGACTCAATGAATACAATACCAGTTATACTGGATCTTTTACTATAAACCTATATATCATTCTGCTCAGTTTCTCTGGGCCGTGATGTCCACAGATTGGATGATTTATGCAACGTTGACAGGTTTGAATTAATCTACACTTTTGACTTGTTGTTAATTCAACCCCTACCATGTGGTTTCCCAACCACGACCTATTCAATGATCAAGCACTACCCCCCGTAAAAACCAAATCTTGCTCCACTGTCCAGCTCGGAGTTATACATTGGGACGTATGCTGTATTTCCGATAAACCTAGTGAGAAAACACCGTTAGGTATCATCAAACAGGCGACAGACCAGCTGTGGTGCCCCCCTTGTACAATACCTTCTGAGACCTTTTAGAAACTTGCTGCTCGTATGGAAAAGATGCTTCAAGCTTTTCGACACTGAATGTTTTCTGCTCTGCGGCTGGTTCTTGAACGGCTCTGGAACAGAAATGACATCTGAATACAACACCTATGCAATGAAACATCTCCGAAGACCACCTTATCCTGGCTCTCTGAAGACCACTCCCCTAAGAGATCACTGCTCAATTCCGTATTGTCGGACACCAGGCAGTATAGACAGTCTCTCACACACGGATATGTACGTTATTGATTTGCCAATATAGATGGCAACGACATCTTACCGTGGCACACACAATGCTGGTGACCGGTCTTCACCTGACTGAGCAGAAGATCTAGGGCTTCTGCCTGGCCCCTTCTTCTTGGTGGCCGACCATCGTACTCACGCCAGTCTAGAGAACAGCAATGGGAAAGTATTGGTGCATTCTCTCGCCCCAGATTGTTATGCATATATGTTCTTTATATCTGTTTAGACTCTTCAACAATTATATATTATTGCTTCAATGCATTGGAGGATAAATGATATAGTAATTTTGCAAACAGAAACACATAGGTAAGTATACAATCTCAGCCACAAAATGGAAGAACACTTGATACCAGCATATGGGGCACGTAATCGTAGCTCAGCTGTTTAAATAGCCTTTAAAGGGAACCTGTCACATCCCTAAACGCAATTTATCTGCAGATATAGTAATCTGCAAGTAGATGAGATTACTGGAGAAGAAAATATGTTTTATTCTCCCTGTACCTGCTCACTTTCAGTCATCGGAGCATGGCAGGGAGAACTTTCAATCATCTCTGAGTGAGCGCGGCTGTGATTTATTCCCCTGGCACCTTGATTGACAGCCTGCTGTGCAGACACACGGCACACAATGCTGCAGAGCAGGCTGTCCATCAAGGTGTCGGGGAATGATTACAGCTCATTGACAGAAGTATATTGAGTGGTGACTGTAACCGCAATGCCCCAATGACTAGAAGTAAGTGCGCAGGGAGAATAAAACTTCACGTTCTCCCTGTAGATGCGCTTTCTGTAAGCCGATTACGCAGGACTTAAATGCTGTTCATCTGTAGATCACCCCTATATCTGTAGGTAAAGAGAGGTTCTGGACATGATAGGTTCCCTTTAAATATGCTCAAGGACGGAACTTGCCCACAGAAGTCTTAGCTTCTAGTACCATGTAAGAGAGGAAGAAGGGAAGCTACACAACCGAGGCAAAGTGAGTGGACAGAATATCCTTCATGGAGAACGGAATCGGAGCTCTGGACCTGCAGATCCACAAGCAGACTAGTCAAAAAATAATGGGAGTCAGAAAATGGCTGAGAATACAGCGCTGCTTCTCCCGCCTTAGCTACATCGGTGCATATGGGATTCCACCTTTTTCCATGACAATAGTCTACATGCTCTTCTAACCCCATTTTGTCATGGACAAGGTACATACCATAGTGATTATATATATTTATACAGCTATTTATACTGGTCTCTCTAGAACTGATAGATCACAATAATACCATGTATCCAAGGAGCTGTGAGAATGTGATACACTTACTGGATGGGATGGCAAATGCTGGGAGCGACGTCTGCGGAGACCCCCAACCTTTCATATTATATGCAGAAACCTGGACATAATATCTTGTGCCCTGTGAACAATCATATGTTTTAGAAGGACACACGCTTCATGCACATATACACATGTACTGTCACATGTGCCACGTACAGCACACGCACGACATCGTATTGCCCAGCAGAACCAATAAGAAGCCCGCAGGAGACATCTGGATGCATCCTCTGTGTTAGCCGGCCATGCTCCCATGTGCCCAGTCACTTTGCTTGTTGACCCTTCCCCTGTTGCCGGCCTGGCTAGCCACACATATCTGTCCTGATTACCGGAGCAGTTCTACTTCCATCCCTGACCCCAATCTCATGATCTCGGATTGGATACGATTATAGTCGGTGGACAGCATTTAGTCGTTAGTTTGGTTACCGATCAGGACTGCACATTTCCAGTACACGTGCCCTTGGCATAATGTTTTTCTCTATCTTCCCCTCATCTGGGAAAATCAAATCACACTTAGATCAGAGTGTGATTTGTATAATTAACGTGATTCTGTCAGATGAGAGGATACAGGGTTGTCTGCACCTGCCCCAACAGACGGTCATCAATTTATTCCTACATTTCCAGGAGGAATAACAGAGGAACAGTGCACGAATCACACGTGGAAGCCACCAATCTTCTCCAGGGTATCAGCTGCCTTTGTGATTGTCATTGAGCTCCAGTACTGTCCGCTCCTATGTAATGTGAGCCAGGAATCAATGGAATTGTGTTGTGTAACACACGCCAACATCCGGAATGTCACACCTGCCTTATCACAGCTGAGAAACGTTTCAGTGTTAATCTCTGCAGTGAGAAACCAAGTCATGAATGCAATCGTGTCTGTGTTGCGGGTTTGCAGGTTGCGTTGTCAGTAGCTTAGCTGTCCAAGGTGTATGGGGGGCTTAGGAGGTAGTGTGAAGGGTGGGTGGTTGGGCTGATCGCTGGTCGGCAGCTATCTCAGCTGAGCGCTCCTGTATTCTCTATTAGAGTCGCAGCCGACATCTTTGCTGGTGGCTTATATTAATGAGAACAAAAGGATTGGCAGTCCAAAATCATCTGTCCATGGCCCCCATACACATTAGACTGTCAGCTGAACCCATCAATATCAGCAGGTTTGGTGCAAGTTAGTCTGATGTGTATGGGGGGCTCAGGATCCCAGTGTAGGCACATTATTAGTCTGATGTGTATGGGGGCTCAGGATCCCAGTGTAGGCACATTATTAGTCTGATGTGTATGGGGGCTCAGGATCCCAGTGTAGGCACGTTACTCTCATGTGTATGGGGGCTTAGGATCCCACTGCAGGCACATTATTAGTCTGATGTGTATGGGGGCTCAGGATCCCAGTGTAGGCACATTATTAGTCTGATGTGTATGGGGGCTCAGGATCCCAGTGTAGTCACATTATTAGTCTGATGTGTATGGAGGCTCAGGATCCCAGTGTAGTCACATTATTAGTCTGATGTGTATGGGGGCTCAGGATCCCAGTGTAGGCATGTTACTCTGATGTGTATGGGGGCTCAGGATCCCAGTGTAGGCACGTTACTCTGATGTGTATGGGGGCTCAGGATCCCAGTGTAGTCACATTATTAGTCTGATGTGTATGGGGGCTCAGGATCCCAGTGTAGGCACATTATTAGTCTGATGTGTATGGGGGCTCAGGATCCCAGTGTAGTCACATTATTAGTCTGATGTGTATGGAGGCTCAGGATCCCAGTGTAGTCACATTATTAGTCTGATGTGTATGGAGGCTCAGGATCCCAGTGTAGTCACATTATTAGTCTGATGTGTATGGGGGCTCAGGATCTCAGTGTAGGCACGTTACTCTGATGTGTATGGGGGCTCAGGATCCCAGTGTAGTCACATTATTAGTCTGATGTGTATGGGGGCTCAGGATCCCAGTGTAGGCACGTTACTCTGATGTGTATGGGGGCTCAGGATCCCAGTGTAGGCACGTTACTCTGATGTGTATGGGGGCTCAGGATCCCAGTGTAGGCACGTTACTCTGATGTGTATGGGGGCTCAGGATCCTAGTGTAGTCACATTATTAGTCTGATGTGTATGGGGGCTCAGGATCCCAGTGTAGGCACATTATTAGTCTGATGTGTATGGGGGCTCAGGATCCCAGTGTAGTCACATTATTAGTCTGATGTGTATGGAGGCTCAGGATCCCAGTGTAGTCACATTATTAGTCTGATGTGTATGGAGGCTCAGGATTCCAGTGTAGTCACATTATTAGTCTGATGTGTATGGGGGCTCAGGATCCCAGTGTAGGCACGTTACTCTGATGTGTATGGGGGCTCAGGATCCCAGTGTAGGCACGTTACTCTGATGTGTATGGAGGCTCAGGATCCCAGTGCAGGCACATTACTCTGATGTGTGTGGGGGGCTCAGGATCCCAGTGCAGGCACAATTCTGCACTGGCAGCAGAGGTTCGGGAAATCATTGTTGGGGATGCAGATACAGCTGTCATGCCAGTTTTCAGAGAGATAAAACAGCACGGCTCACCGGCCCCCCCCCCCCCCCCCCCCCCCCCCCCCCCCGACCAGCCTGTGACCTTGTTCGCTGTAGGGGGTTGAGCCACAGAGATAGAAAAGGTGATGGAGTGGAGTCACAGCTCCTGTTCTCCAATTAGCTATGGAGCTGGTGAGAGGGTTTTGATCTGAGTAGGTGGCGGGTGGCCAAGTCCTGATTTAACTTGAGCGTTGGGATAAAGGGTGGGAGTAATGACAGACACTTGTAGGAGACGCCTGAATCAAGGACCTAATATTATCTGTACATGGAAGGGGATAGGGAATTTGCAAGAGACGTAATTAGGAATTTGATCATTATTTCCCAGGCCGAGAAACTTGCTTTGCAAATGTGCATTCACCTGCCACATTGTCTACGGCCCATCTGCTCCACCGTCGTCTAGCCAGGAGAACCTTGCGCCACCAGACAAGGCGGCTCTGCCACGGAAACGCCGGGCCATTCATTATCACCAGTATAATGGCTACGGCTTAGGGGAAGACTTATACCCTCCATGCACAGGGAAAAAAACAATAGCCTTTCACTAACACACAGGATATGCAGCTGTTGCAAAACTACAAATCCCAGCATAGCAGGAAAGAAGTTGTGGTTTTACAAAAGCTGGTGAGTCCCCACTTGGGGAACAGTCTCCTAAAAGAGCCTTTGAAAATGGGGAAATATTCTCACCATTCACATTATTTTCTAGCAGTCAGTGAATGGAAACTCATAGCAGCCAACAGCTGATGAGCTTGTTACAATGTATCAGTCTCTTACACACTGATACAAAACTACAGCTGTGTGAGCAGGAAAAAAATCATCAGAATGGGCTTTCAGGCTTGAAAGTGTGAATGGAAACCTTTTTATATAACACCAGTAAGCAGGGTATTTGGAAGTAGTGATGAATTAAAACAAAAAAGTAGAAACCTTCTGTAAATAACTTAGGGATAAAACACACATTCAATCTCATCATACAGTATATTCAGTGTAGCTGTGTAAAAAAAAATCTTACCGAAACCAGACCCCGGATGTTGAACTGTAAGTTTCTCAGCTTCTCAATGACGACTTCTCCCACATTGGGAGAGAACGAGGATGACAAACTCCATTCCACTATAAAACATCAAAAAGAAATATTTACACGGTATCTACAAACCACTGGCACTAACTACCACCATTCTCCACCAACTGGTAATGTCCAGTAAAGCACTCTAGACCACCAGGGAGATTGGCCTCATTTATAATCCCTGGTGGTCTAGCGTGATGTACTGAAGAGCCGTATGATTAAACTGGTATTATTGGTAGAGAAAAATCATAGTATATGCCATAAGTCTCTTACAGACAAGACTGCCTCCTCTATACGCACCCCGACCCCTGTCTCACCTAGTGAAGAGTCTGCAGAGAATGATTGCAGAGGGGCCTGCGATGATTGGGGGACCCCAGACAGAATTGTAGGTCCAAAAGAACATGCCATAAATGTCCGAGTTGGCGATAACCCTTTAGAATGGATATTTTCATTAGCCCCTTCCCATCTCAAACCACCAGGAATAATAGGTGCTTAGCGGTTACCACCAGATATTAACCCTTTATCAACTTAAACCACCAAGGATAAAAGAGGGATATTCCCATCTTCATAGATAAGTGTAAAAACAATCACTTTTGCAGTTTACGGTTTGTTAAAATTTTCAGCCATTGTCGAGATATTAACACTTTTCTTTTGTTTACAGCTTTTTGCCTAGGTGACCGACCGCTGCTGTCTAGAAGCATTAGTCGAACATGCAAAGTGATTGAAAGCACTTTGGATGTTGAGCTTGTAAGCACTGCTTTGAAGCCGGCCAGGATCACTGCAGCGTGCTGTTATCTCCTAATCTTAAGCGCAGCCCTTACAAGCTAGACAGCGGCGGTGGTCGATCTCGTAGGCGACGAGCTTTAAACAAAAGAAAAGTGTTAATATTTCAAGAATGGCTGCAAATTTTAATAAACAGTAAATTGCAAAAGTGCTTTATTTACAAGTCATATACGATAATATCCATCTATGAAGATGAGAATAACCCTTTAATGATTGATTGCTAACCCAGCAGAAATATGATCACTAACCACTATATGAAATATGTGTAATATAATGTGAAAAGTTGGCAAAGTTATCATTGGCATCGATGCCCTGGCATTGCCCTGTAAGAATCTGGTGTCTTCGGTAATGAGCTTTAATATTATTTTCTAACGCTATTTTAGCATGTGAAGAGTGAATGGACCGTTTTGGTCATTACCTTTGTATTTTGTGACAACGGCTGAGTTGACGCTCAGCGGCTCCTGGAATGTAAGTCGCAGGGTGGTGCTGCTGGTGACGGCCAGGCGTACATTGGTCGGGGGATCCGGCGCACCTACAAACGGCACAGAAGATTCACATTATGCTTCTTATGTATAATGGGTTAATAAGTGGTAAATATTTGACATATTCAGACCTCCCTTATATTTCAATTTTCAAGATTTCTGCTTGATGTCATTGAATGGAAATAGTCTTGTTTCTATGGAGAGGCTGGTCTTCTCTGTGGTAATAAGTGATACATTTGTGATATGACCAGGATGGCTTTCAGTCCCTAAGTAGAGGTAATACTGTTGCTAGTCACTAACTGCAGACAGAGATCTTAGAAATAACGAAGAATGGAAACAAAGAATGAGTAGATCAAGGATAGCTGCCATTATTACGGTTCCTGTAGCATTAATATCAAAGTGCTATGGATTTAAAGGGGTTGTCTGGGACTTTAACACTGATGGCCTATCCTTAGGATAGCTTGTCAATGTCTGATCGGTGGGGGTGCGACACCCATGATTGTCAACTGTATAGTGGCCGCCGTCGGTTATTGCACATCTGCCAACTATTCAAACCAATAGGGGTGAATGAGCTATACCCGGCCGCGGCCACTATTCCGCCAATGGAATGAGCAGTTATGGCTGCCGCCGACACTGGGAACAGCTGATCAGCGGGGGTCTCACTTAAGGATAAGCCATCAATGGTAAAGTCCTGGACAAATCCCTTTAATGAAGGAGGTCAGCCTAAGTTTGGTCTGGAGTGCAGAATGACCTTTACTTATTACATACTTGTCAGCACTACTAGAATGTCCAGGATGCTGCCGGAAAGGAGGGAGATGTCCAGGACTCCTGAAAGAGTTGGAAAATCTCCTGTTCACTAATGAAACTTTCCAAAGTTCTAGTAGACATTGGGATGTTTCATCATTTGACAGAGGTCCAAGATTAAGCGCACATTTAAAAGTGCATGACAGAGGCATAAGGGGGTGTGAAAGAGGCACGCAGGTGGTATGGAGGGAGCCCGGCGTGCCGCGATCAATAACCTCTAGGAAAGACGTCCATACAAGTTGTCAAGTAGGACTTACGCGCATGCTCAAATCCAGCTTTCATGCGTTTGTAGAGCCGGTATCTCCATTCCCACGATTTCAGCTGCTTTTCTTTCTCTGAACAGTCTACATTGGGGGCTTCATTGACCACTTGAGCAGTGAGGTCGTTCACCCTTTGCTCCGCCTCCCGGACTAGTGTAGACAGATGGAGTGATCGGCTTTCCAAGCTCATGACTATAGAGAGACAGAATGACTATAGTTACTTGTGTGCTGTGAAATTGAAAAAAAATAAATGGGTCAGCAGCATTTTTCCAGAAAGGGTGTCACTCTGGCCTATAGGATATGCCTGGTATTGCAGCTCCAACAAAGGACATGTTTAGTGAGTGTACGCGAGTAAGTGACACCGTGCACAGCGGACATCTCCCTATACTCACAGTGTGGACTTTCCTTGGCTCCCGCCTGCAGTAGTGTCTTAGCGATTGGCGCATTATTGGTCATAATGGCGATATCCAGCGGCAGGAGCCCCTCACTATTAGGAGTGTTGAGGTCCAGCTCCTCCACACTGTATTGCTTCAATAGTTCCTGCACCCGGTCGAGATCTTGCATTTCAACTGCCTCAAAGAGAGCAGCGTTCCCCTGAAACTGCACAAGAAAAGACCAATTTCTATATGTAACGACTAATATTAAGTGGCCTGAAAAGGCAGCAGATGAATGGAAGGGTTTGTATTCTGTAACCATGGAGACACATAGAACAGCATGGGAGCTATATACACAAAACGGTAGGACTTTTTCAAGCAAGACTATATATGAAAATTGCTTTTACTTCTTATTTTGCATTCACTGGAGCAGCCAGAAAAAAATAATTTGGGGTCATATACTCTGGACATACAAGACATGACTTCCGCAGCCTCTCCTTTTCATTCCGCGCTGCCAGGCTGCCTTCGTCAAAAGAAGTGTAGTTGACCCTGAACTTCCCAGACAGGTTTCTGTAGAGTCTCTTGGCAGCATTGGGCGATGAGGGGCCTGACGGCTTCTTGGGCTGTCCCATCTGGAGGTCCCTCATCTGCTGCGTCATTTTTGGTGGGGAAGACCTAAGTTGGAGAGAGAGGAAAGAGTAAGAGCATGTTCTGCACGCCACGACTGACCCTTTAAGACAGAAATGACAACTAAAAGACTTGTATATTTTACCATCTGTCATTAATCACCTGCCATTAAAGGGAATGTTCACCACTGAGTCTTTTTAGATTTTTAGCAATAAATGGGGATCACATGGGAACACCACCACTGATTTCGAAATGAAGGGGCCACAGTGGCCCGAGAACGTGTTGTGAAGGTTACCAAGCTTATGTGTGTCACTGCAGACCCTCACTAATGACGTCTTCTTGTGATACCCAATGAAGGTCCCAGTCTGGCTCCAAAATACGAAGCAAGACATTAGGGCACATGCACATGATGCAGATTTTCTGTGGCGAAATAGGCATGTAGAACATGCAAAATTTGATGCAGATTTTTGGTGAATTTCACCTTCTACTTTGCAATAGGTAAAATCCGCAGAATCCGCACCACAGCTCAGTTTATGCACAGGGTACAGATGACACTTTAAAAGCTCCTCTATGTAGCTGCTACTATATTTTGCTGTGGATTTCCCGCATGCAAATCTGCACCAGCTATGCATGGTGTGCATTTATCCTAAGGAAACACACTTATTTCCACTTTGAGCGTTTCATTGTTGGCAGCGCCTTTTGTTATCCTCCCAGTCACATAAGCTTTCATGATGGTCCCTTTATTGTTCAGTCTTGGGTTTAGCTTGGTACATTATCAATGACTGCAGGGGCTCAGGCTGCCCCCATCCCATTTTTTGCATTTTCTGATTGGCTTCTGTATATAAACACAAGCACTGCAGTAAACAAAGCAGTAAGACTGTGCATAGAGAGCGGACCTACAGTATAAACTGCAAGGCACAAAGTCACCACGCAAACTTACAGGGGACCTGTCACTTACCATAAATATGTAATGTTTTCCCCCCGGTGTAAATATTGCTGTTTTCCTGAATCTGGCGCAGTTTTTCTTTTGTTCCTGCGCCTCTCCGTCCCTGAGTTATGGCCTCCTCTTTACTGCATATAAATCTATTCTTTTTAGCCATCTGGGAGTGATTCTCAAGAACATGCCCACAAAGAAGAGTTGAGGAGTCCACCCATTTGGCTAAAATGGCTACATTTACACAAAGAATAGGAGACCATATCTCATGAACAGAGAGGCGCAGGAAAAAAAGTAAAACAACTCCGGATTCAGGAGAACAGCGACATTTTCACCAGGTAACAATATGACATATATATGGCAAATGACCCGTCCCCTTTAACGTGCGATCATTTGTACTTGGATGCGCTTGGTTTCATCTTAATCTTTGTTTAAGAAGCCCTATTTATGGAGCGCAGGAAGAGAATGGCCTTACGAGGGATTTGTTTCACAAACTTGAGACAGATGTATACACAGTTAGGAAATTGTTTCTCCATGTGGCGCAGGGAGATGACCTCATGAACACATTTATTACACGGCAGTGTCACAACACGTCTCATTCTCCCCAGGAGTGTTATGGTAGGCCTGGCACCCCTTAATCGGATACCCTATACGATTTACAGTAGCAGGCGGGACGGACGTCTTCTTTTCATCTGTTAACCGTCTTTGTGCCAGACTAGGTGCGGAGCGGTCTGTCAGACTGTCTCTGTGGGGGGAGCAAACAAGTCAAACATATCCCAATAAGAACTGGCGTCCCCCGTGCAAGAATTCGTTCTGGAGACGGTGCCACTTCAAACCATTTAAATACGGCGCTGGTGGGAGACGGGTGAGAATTCCTCCGACTGTCTCCATAGGAATCGGGCCTATAATGTGGCCTATACTCCACTTAATGAGGCCGGGCTGCCCGTCTAGGGGCCCTGCCTGCCGCTTAAGAATACACCAGGCTGCCACTTATAAGCCATCACCCTGGTGGCCCCGGCCGCGGATCTGCACTATATAAAGCGCCCAATAATGCAGGTTTACATTGACCATGCTAATTGTAGCAGCCATACGCAGTCTGGGGAACAGGTGGCTAGTAATCTGGCTAATTGCTGTATATTTTTGTGCTCAGATTGCCTTCCTGTGGCCGTAGAGCTCCGATCATTCTCGCTCTCAGACACGGGCCGCCGTCTTGTTGTATAGCCGGCTATTTCCCGCAGCCCTCCCTTCTCTTCCCTCGTGGCCAGTACAAGTTCATGCTAAATATGGCTACTTTCGATCTCCAGGGTGAAACTTGAACCTCGGCACCAGGCTGACTGGAATCGGCACAGGGTCGGGGTTACGAGGACCACACATTCCCACTTTATACACCCCCCGGCCCAGCTTGTAGCTCTCTGGGCCTCCTCAGTACTTCCGAGGGCTATTTCCATTACAATAGGTAATTCTATAGCTGAAGTCTATATATACTGTATAGATATATATATATATTTCGGATGCCGTTGACAGCGCAGGACCGAGGAGTATACAGTAGAACATGGTGTCAGGCCTTGTTACAAGGCCACATGGCGCCAGTATACACAAGATATAGGAGAGCGCGTGTAATGTTATGTCAGTATTGCACTGCAGGATCAGACAACTTCTTTACTTTGTGCTTTAGTTTTTTACATTTCAGGCTCTCTGCTGTCAGTGAACGGATGGAGTCCACATTTACATCCAGGTGTAAGAACCTTGCCTGATCATGTCTGACCAATGTCCACATCTCGTTACACTATCCAGAATATCTGTGATCACTGACCGTAAGCAGGGAGCTGGAAAATGGAGGCAAACTGAAACGTCTACAAAATCATAGTTAGTCTGTTCTTTGTTGGCCCCATGACAACACTTCCTGCTGTGTTCTCCAGGAGATAAAACACCCCTTCTATGCTGTAGATCACCAGGAATGCTTTCACTAACCCCTACACTGGTCTAGACCACCAAGGATGTTTACATCAGCCCCTCAACTCCTCTAGACCACCAAGAATGCTTACACCCCATCCCCCACTGCTCTAGACCACCAGGGATGTTTACATCAACCCTTTCAATGCTCTAGACCACAGGAATGATTACCCCCCCCACACACACACAGCTCTAGACCACCAAGAATGCTTACACCCCCTCCCCCTATAGCTCTAGCCCACCAGGAATGCTTTCACTAAGCCCTACACTCCTAAAGACCACCAAGAATGCTTACATTCACCCAGCTCTAGAACACAAGGGATGTTTACACCATCCACCCACTACTCTAGACCACCAAGAAAGCTTACACCCCATCCCCCACTGCTCCAGATCACCAGGGATGTTTACATAAACCCTTTCAATGCTCTAAACCAACAAAAATGATTACCCCCCACACACTCACATCTCTAGACCACCAAGAAAGCTTACACCCCCTCCCCCCATAGCTCTAGCCCACCAGGAATGCTTTCACTAAGCCCTACATTCCTAAAGACCACAAATAATGCTTACATTCACCCAGCTCTAGAACACAAGGGATGTTTACACCATACACCCACAGCTCTAGACCACCAAGAAAGCTTACACCCCATCCCCCACTGCTCCAGGCCACCAGGGATGTTTACATAAACCCTTTCAATGCTCTAGACCACCAAAAATGATTACCCCCCCCACACACACATCTCTAGACCACCAAGAAAGCTTACACCCCTCCCCCCATAGCTCTAGCCCACCAGGAAGGCTTTCACTAACCCCTACATTCCTAAAGACCACAAATAATGCTTACATTCACCCAGCTCTAGAACACAAGGGATGTTTACACCATACACCCACTGCTCTAGACCACCAAGAAAGCTTACACCCCATCCCCCACTGCTCCAGACCACCAGGGATGTTTACATCAACTCTCTCAATGCTCTAGACCACCAAGAATTCTTACACCCCTCCCCCACACACAGCTCTAGACCACCAGGAATGTTTAGATCTTATCCCCACTTCTCTAAACCACCCTACAATAACCCTTTCCCTGCTCTACACCACCTGGGATGTGGATATTAACCTGTTTAGCACTCCATCCCTTGGACATGGTTGATTATTAAAAGTGCGTGTATGAAGTTACTCACCTGACATAACTTCCCTGTTCCTATAGAGCAGGGTTCCCCAACTCCAGTCCCACCAACAGATCATGTTTTCAGGATTTCCTTAGTATTGCTCATGTGATAATTGCATCACCTGTACAATACAAAGAAAATCCTGAAAACATGACCTGTTGGTGGGCCTTGAGGACTGGAGTTGGGGAACCCTGCTATAGAGAATAATTTTGGGTGACAACCCCATTTGTAGATCACAATTAACACAATGCAAAGAAGAGGAACTACAGATCCCAATGATCTGTGTGAGTATCAGTAAGGATGGGATCGATAGTTTGCATCCATACATATAAAAACAAAAATATACATTGTACTTAGTACAATATGTAATAATAAAATATTTTTACATGTGAAAATCATGGACATCAAATATCTGACACATGTAGAAGTCGGAGCCATCAGTGAGCAGAAGGGAAGATCTGGGGGTAATAATAGGATGGAGGAGGCCGTTATAGGTGTTTCTATGGTGATCGGAGCTGCCGGAGCGGATGATTAACATACGACGAGGCTGTGGGAACATACATGGAAGCCGCAGTCTGACCCCACACGAGATGGTAAATAACCCTCATTAGCGGCTCTTCCTACCCGCCTCCAGCCCGCCAATCCTTTGTAAGGAAGCAGAATATGATGATCAATATATTTCCTTTGGCGAAGGAGTAATCCTCCCCTTTAACTCTATGCACAGCCAGCCCTTGGTCAGAAGAAGAAAACACAATGTGAAATACGTAGAATCAGGCCGACGCTCGGGCACTTTTGGCCTAGAGTTTCCTGTAGATTATTCTTATTGCAAAAAAGAGGCTAAAAATTAACCATCTCCATTCATTGATCCCAAGATTAAGTGCACATTATTACGTCTTGTGCAGGGGCGAAGCGTGACACAAGGCTTCTACAAAATCATATGTCATGATCCGCCACGCAGAACTCGCCCGGGATGTAACAATATTTCAGTTTTGCCTGAAGTGTTTTCTTGAAAGCTGGAAACCCCCTTGGAAGTTGTTGTTCGGGAGCTTAAAAACAAATAAGAAGTAACAAAATTCCTAATTTTCTTTTGTTTTGTTTTTTAAAAGGTGTGTACATCTTCAATTACTTGTCAGTCCAGCTACAGCTAAAGTCACACCCATGCATGAAGGAACCATACAGCATTCTACAACTGATCTTGAGTGCCCAATATACGATAGAGTGCCCAGTATACAATAGAGTGTCCAGTATACAATACAGTGTCCAGTATGCAATAGAGTGTTCAATATACAATAGAGTGTCCAGTATGCAATAGAGTGTTCAATATACGATAGAGTGTCCAGTATGCAATAGAGTGTTCAATATACGATAGAGTGCCCAGTATACAATAGAGTGTCCAGTATACAATAGAGTGTCCAGTATGCAATAGAGTGTTCAATATACAATAGAGTGTCCAGTATGCAATAGAGTGTTCAATATACAATAGAGTGCCCAGTATACAATAGAGTGTCCAGTATGCAAGAGTGCCCAGTATAAAAAAGAGTGCCCAGTATACAAGAATGCCCAATATATAATAGATTGCCTAATATGCAATAGAGTACCCAGTATACAATAGAGTGCCCAGTATACAAGAGTGCCCAATATACAATAGCGTGCACAGTATGTAAGAGAGTGCAAAGTATACAATAGAGTGCTCAAAATACAATAGAGTGCTCTGGTAAGAGACTGCCCAATATACAATAGTGCCCAGCATACAATAGTGCCAAGTAATAGTGCCCAATATACAATACAAAAGAAAGTGCAATACACAATAGAGTGCCCAATGTACAATAATACACAATAAATTGCCCAATGTACAAGACTGCCAAATAAACAATAGAATTCTCAATATACAGAGTGTTCAGCATACAAGAGTACCCAGTATTTACCCAGCAAGTTCAGGACTTTATCCAGGTAACGGACACCAGCCATGAAAAATGGAAAACTCCTTGTCTAGGGCCACATAATTGCAGTGACTCTTCTTGTTCAAGGCCATGGGTCACATACGGTACCAGGAGTATCACTCCTTGTCCATTATCATAGGCCATAGACCTAAATACACACTGCTTACCAGTGCTATGGATTAGATACTTGCAAGGTCACATACCTGCAATATCGCTCACTGTCCTGTTTCACGGTCACATACCTGCAGTATCTATCACTGCCCTGTTCTAAGGTCACATACCTGCAGTATCTCTCACTGTCCTGTTTCACGGTCACATACCTGCAGTATCTCTCACTGTCCTGTTTCATGGTCACATACCTGCAGTATCTATCACTGTCCTGTTCTACGGTCACATACCTGCAGTATCTATCACTGTCCTGTTCTAAGGTCACATACCTGCAGTATCTATCACTGCCCTGTTCTAAGGTCACATACCTGCAGTATCTATCACTGCCCTGTTCTAAGGTCACATACCTGCAGTATCTATCACTGTCCTGTTTCACGGTCACATACCTGCAGTATCTATCACTGTCCTGTTCTAAGGTCACATACCGGCAGTATCTATCACTGCCCTGTTCTAAGGTCACATACCTGCAGTATCTATCACTGCCCTGTTCTAAGGTCACATACCTGCAGTATCTATCACTGTCCTGTTTCACGGTCACATACCTGCAGTATCTATCACTGTCCTGTTCTACGGTCACATACCTGCAGTATCTATCACTGTCCTGTTCTAAGGTCACATACCTGCAGTATCTATCACTGCCCTGTTCTAAGGTCACATACCTGCAGTATCTATCACTGTCCTGTTTCACGGTCACATACCTGCAGTATCTATCACTGCCCTGTTCTAAGGTCGCATACCTGCAGTATCTATCACTGTCCTGTTTCACGGTCACATACCTGCAGTATCTATCACTGCCCTGTTCTAAGGTCGCATACCTGCAGTATCTATCACTGTCCTGTTTCACGGTCACATACCTGCAGTATCTCTCACTGTCCTGTTTCACGGTCACATACCTGCAGTATCTATTACTGTCCTGTTCTACGGTCACATACCTGCAGTATCTCTCACTGTCCTGTTTCACGGTCACATACCTGCAGTATCTATCACTGCCCTGTTCTAAGGTCACATACCTGCAGTATCTCTCACTGTTCTGTTCTAAGGTCACATACCTGCAGTATCTCTCACTGTCCTGTTCCATGGTCACATACCTGCAGTATCTCTCACTGTTCTGTTCTAAGGTCACATACCTGCAGTATCTCTCACTGTTCTGTTCTAAGGTCACATACCTGCAGTATCTCTCACTGTCCTGTTCCATGGTCACATACCTGCAGTATCTCTCACTGTTCTGTTCTAAGGTCACATACCTGCAGTATCTCTCACTGTCCTGTTCCATGGTCACATACCTGCAGTATCTCTCACTGTCCTGTTCTAAGATCACATACCTGCAGTATCTATCACTGCCCTGTTCTAAGGTCACATACCTGCAGTATCTCTCACTGTTCTGTTCTAAGGTCACATACCTGCAGTATCTCTCACTGTCCTGTTCTAAGATCACATACCTGCAGTATCTATCACTGCCCTGTTCTAAGGTCACATACCTGCAGTATCTCTCACTGTCCTGTTCTAAGGTCACATACCTGCAGTATCTCTCACTGTCCTGTTCTAAGATCACATACCTGCAGTATCTATCACTGTCCTGTTCTAAGGTCACATACCTGCAGTAACTATCACTGCCCTGTTCTAAGGTCACATACCTGCAGTATCTATCACTGTCCTGTTCTAAGGTCACATACCTGCAGTATCTATCACTGTCCTGTTCTAAGGTCACATACCTGCAGTATCTATCACTGTCCTGTTCTAAGGTCACATACCTGCAGTATCTATCACTGCCCTGTTCTACGGTCACATACCTGCAGTATCTCTCACTGTCCTGTTCTACGGTCACATACCTGCAGTATCTCTCACTGTCCTGTTCTAAGGTCACATACCTGGAGTATCTCTCACTGTTCTGTTCTAAGGTCACATACCTGCAGTATCTCTCACTGTCCTGTTCTAAGGTCACATACCTGCAGTATCTCTCACTGTCCTGTTCTAAGGTCACATACCTGCAGTATCTCTCACTGTCCTGTTCTAAGGTCACATACCTGCAGTATCTCTCACTGTCCTGTTCTAAGGTCACATACCTGCAGTATCTATCACTGCCCTGTTCTACGGTCACATGCCTGCAGTATCTCTCACTGTCCTGTTCTAAGGTCACATACCTGCAGTATCTATCACTGTCCTGTTCTAAGGTCACATACCTGCAGTATCTATCACTGCCCTGTTCTACGGTCACATGCCTGCAGTATCTCTCTTTGTCCTGTTCTACGGTCACATACAGTTAGGTCCATATATATTTGGACAGAGACATTTTTCTAATTTTGGTTCTAGACATTACCACAATGAATTTTAAACAAAACAATTCAGATGCAGTTGAAGTTCAGACTTTGAGCTTTCATTTGAGGGTATACACATTAAAATTGGATGAAGGGTTTAGGAGTTTCAGCTCCTTAACATGTGCCACCCTGTTTTTAAAAGGGACCAAAAGTAATTGGACAGATTAAATAATTGTAAATAAAATGTTCATTTCTAATACTTGGTTGAAAACCCTTTGTTGGCAATGACTGCCTGAAGTCTTGAACTCATGGACATCACCAGGCGCTGTGTTTCCTCCTTTTTGATGCTCTGCCAGGCCTTCACTGAGGTGGTTTTCAGTTTCAGTTGGTTTTCAGCCGGAGAACTAAATAAGCCTAAAGCAAGAAATGGGAAATCTAAACTGCCCTAGAGCAGACCCCAAAGGAATAGATAGCCCCCAAAGATATATTGTCGGTGAGACAAGATGAAAACACAAACGCAGGTAGGAAAATAGACTGAGCAAACGATGGGGCCCAAACTAACTAGACAGGAAAGGAAAGACTCTGTCTGCAATCACGCAAAAAACCCTGCAAAAAATGCCCAACACGTCTGATAGAAAAAATTCTGAAGTCACTAGACTTCGCCCACTATATCAGCACTCTGGTATATTCTGAAAGCAGAGCAAAAAGAGGCCAATCTAATAAGGGACAAAAATAAACTGGCACAAACAGTAACATACACAAACAAGAAGTATTCAGCTCACCCCTCTTCACTCTTGATCACACCTCCGACGCACGGAAACACCCTGACCCGGGTGTATAGTGCATGCACAACATAAAGAAGGATTTTTCCAGCGTCTCCAGGAGATAAAATAAAAATTGCTTTATCGAGAATATAAAATCTTCATACCATCAGGTAAAAACGACATAAAGAGGCGTATGGAGGGGAGCAATTTCCTACGCGTTTCACCCTGAAAGGGCTTAATCATGGAATGCGTAAGAAAGGTCTCCAAGCAAATATTTAAACACATCAAGAAAACAGGTGAACCAATTAGATGAAAAACACACCCATTCGTTTAGCATGAAAAAAACAAAAACAAAACAAATTTAAATCAACTGTGCAAACGATGGAGACCAACACACAAAAAAATTGTAATAACAAAAAAGATGAGAGGAAAAAAGAAAGAGGAAAAAATACTAGTGTATAATGTCAACAGTTAAAAAACACACATTAATGTTATAAAGAAGCCATAGTATATTTTGATGGTGTTATAACAAGAGTCTTGCGATTCACAAACAATTTATGTACAATTTATTGACGAAAAAAAAAAAAATTCTTACGCATTCCATGATTAAGCCCTTTCAGGGTGAAACACGTAGGAAATTGCTCCCCTCCATACGCCTCTTTATGTCGTTTTTACCTGATGGTATGAAGATTTTATATTCTCAATAAAGCAATTATTATTTTATCTCCTGGAGACGCTGGAAAAATCCTTCTTTATGTTGTGCAAACAGTAACATAAGGATGGAAATTCAGCACAGCCCCAGCCGGGGCTGGCTGACTACACAAAACTGAAACAGACAGAACCAAATCAAATGTGAACAATAGCAAAAGAACACTTAGCTTGAGCATGCCGGGACTGAGCTGGAAACTAAGACCTCAGGAGGCAGGAAAAAATCACCAGCAGGGATAGAGGGAGTCGGCTGTCTTAAATCCAGTCAGAACCTCCAGATCTCCAGTTATCCTCCTCATTATCAGGTGGCAGGCATCTGTTAATTAGATCAGCCTCATTACCTCCAGTAACCACCAGAGGGAGCCCGGGAAGAGAACTCGCGACCCCTCTATCAATATAACCAGCTCTACTACCTTCACTAGTAACCAGAGGTAGGCCAGAAAGTGAATTCACAACATCTCCCACTTAAAAAGACGAGAGGCCTGTAATTGACATCATAGGTAGAACAGAACTATGAGAGTCAAAATTAGAAAACAAATCCAGAAAGTCACCTTGCCTGATTTGGCAAGATTTATTTTAGAAGGTTCCCAGCAAATTAGATAGATGGGGTAAAATGGGAACATACTTGGGCAAAGTCTTGGAAGGATGTTGGGAAGTTCTCCAAGAAAGAACATCACACAGGTTCTTCACAAACGTCTGATGTCTTGGGGAAGACCGTGGGTGCTGTAGACGCAGCCCTGGTAGACCCCTTCCCACTTCCCCTCATGAGCAGAGGGTTTCCTTCCCTATAGCCACACTGTACCACTGTGGTTACCACTTGGAAATCCTACATATCGCAACCTTTGGCCAAGGATCGACTTTATGACTCTCCAGAACAAATGGTCCATCGGTAAATTACCCTTATGGCTCGCTAATCAGTGTGGCCTTGCCCATGTGCCTTTTCACTCCCAAGATTTTTGTGACTCTTCTTTCCCCAAACCAATGGCCTGTCCATCTCGTAAGTTCTGATGAAGAACTAAAGATGTCAGCCCTCATCTACAGTACTAGTCATCAGCAGTTCTATTTTCCTGACCGTTTTGGTAGCTCTTCCTCAGGATTGTCGTGCCAGCAGCTGGCAGGGTAATTATGTGGCAATGTCCTTTCCAATCACTTTGTCTGCTTTCTGAATTTTCATTATCACATTGACCTCCACCTTCTGATATCTTGTGGACTAATCAGCAATATTCATGAGGAGCCAAGGACATTACACTGAATACAGAGAACGCTTTTCCAATCACATTATTACTGGAGCACAACCATCATAACCTTGTCATCCTCATCACAGAGAGTCGAGGCTCGGACACCATGGGTAACTGATGATGTCTCACACTCGACTTCTCCATAGAGTCATTTCAGCTTTTTACATAAAAAGAAAACGACACTTCTAATGAGCTTCAAAAGTGTAATATCTTGGTAGGAAGAAGGGCTTCAAAGAAAAAGGTCTCCAAGACTGACTGTAGTCCCTGTTCCTCATGCGACAGTCTCTCTTTTTGGCTATGAGAACAATATAAGTGGTGCCAAATTGTAAATGTCTTTGTGCCCAGTGACTTACATACACATTGCTGCCTGACAAGAGACAAGGCAACGCAGACAGCTGCCATGGGCAACATTTGTGATGGGGCAAAATACAGGTCTAAAAAGGTTAGATGGGGAATAACGAAATGAATATCATCTGTATCTGTCCATCCGATAGCCATCATGCTGAACTTCAGGGACGGAAAGGAGCAAGGCTACTGAGCTCATGATTATATATACAGTGGGGAAAAAAAGTATTTAGTCAGTCAGCAATAGTGCAAGTTCCACCACTTAAAAAGATGAGAGGCGTCTGTAATTTACATCATAGGTAGACCTCAACTATGGGAGACAAACTGAGAAAAAAAAATCCAGAAAATCACATTGTCTGTTTTTTTTTTCATTTTATTTGCATATTATGGTGGAAAATAAGTATTTGGTCAGAAACAAAATTTCATCTCAATACTTTGTGATATATCCTTTGTTGGCAATGACAGAGGTCAAACGTTTTCTGTAAGTCTTCACAAGGTTGCCACACACTGTTGTTGGTATGTTGGCCCATTCCTCCATGCAGATCTCCTCTAGAGCAGTGATGTTTTTGGCTTTTCGCTTGGCAACACGGACTTTCAACTCCCTCCAAAGGTTTTCTATAGGGTTGAGATCTGGAGACTGGCTAGGCCACTCCAGGACCTTGAAATGCTTCTTACGAAGCCACTCCTTCGTTGCCCTGGCGGTGTGCTTTGGATCATTGTCATGTTGAAAGACCCAGCCACGTTTCATCTTCAATGCCCTTGCTGATGGAAGGAGGTTTGCACTCAAAATCTCACGATACATGGCCCCATTCATTCTTTCATGTACCCGGATCAGTCGTCCTGGCCCCTTTGCAGAGAAACAGCCCCAAAGCATGATGTTTCCACCACCATGCTTTACAGTAGGTATGGTGTTTGATGGATGCAACTCAGTATTCTTTTTCCTCCAAACACGACAAGTTGTGTTTCTACCAAACAGTTCCAGTTTGGTTTCATCAGACCATAGGACATTCTCCCAAAACTCCTCTGGATCATCCAAATGCTCTCTAGCAAACTTCAGACGGGCCCGGACATGTACAGGCTTAAGCAGTGGGACACGTCTGGCACTGCAGGATCTGAGTCCATGGTGGCGTAGTGTGTTACTTATGGTAGGCCTTGTTACATTGGTCCCAGCTCTCTGCAGTTCATTCACTAGGTCCCCCCGCGTGGTTCTGGGATTTTTGCTCACCCTTCTTGTGATCATTCTGACCCCACGGGGTGGGATTTTGCGTGGAGCACCAGATCGAGGGAGATTATCAGTGGTCTTGTATGTCTTCCATTTTCTAATTATTGCTCCCACAGTTGATTTCTTCACTCCAAGCTGGTTGGCTATTGCAGATTCAGTCTTCCCAGCCTGGTGCAGGGCTACAATTTTGTTCCTGGTGTCCTTTGACAGCTCTTTGGTCTTCACCATAGTGGAATTTGGAGTCAGACTGTTTGAGGGTGTGCACAGGTGTCTTTTTATACTGATAACAAGTTTAAACAGGTGCCATTACTACAGGTAATGAGTGGAGGAAAGAGGAGACTCTTAAAGAAGAAGTTACAGGTCTGTGAGAGCCAGAAATCTTGATTGCTTGTTTCTGACCAAATACTTATTTTCCACCATAATATGCAAATAAAATGAAAAAAAACAGACAATGTAATTTTCTGGATTTTTTTTTCCTCAGTTTGTCTCCCATAGTTGAGGTCTACCTATGATGTAAATTACAGACGCCTCTCATCTTTTTAAGTGGTGTAACTTTTCACTATTGCTGACTGACTAAATACTTTTTTTCCCCACTGTATATATATATATATATATATATACACAGTGCAGCCCAAAAGTTTGGACACACCTTCTCGTTCAAAGAGTTTTCTTTATTTTCATGACTATGAAAATTGTAGATTCACTCTGGAGGCATCAAAACTATGAATTGCCACATGTGGAATTATATAATTAACAAAAAACAACTGAAAATATGTCTTATATTCTAGGTTCTTCAAAGTAGCCACCTTTTGCTTTGATTACTGCTTTGCACACTCTTGGCATTCTCTTGATGAGCTTCAAGAGGTAGTCACCGGAAATGTCTTCCAACAGTCTTGAAGGAGTTCTCAGAGATGCTTAGCACTTGTTGGCCCTTTTGCCTTCACTCTGCGGTCCAGCTCACCCCAAACCATCTCGATTGGGTTCAGGTCTGGTGTCTGTGGAGGCCAGGTCATCTGGTGTAGCACCCCATCACTCTCCTTCTTGGACAAATAGCCCTTACACAGCCTGGAGGTGTGTTTGGGGTCTGTTGTGAGTTCATTTTCCCCTTCACCATTGAGGTCTGATGAACTCCCTCTTCTGGTGAAGGAAGGTAGTGAGGCTGATTGCCAAACACCTGAGCTGGTGGAGGATGACTGGGTGATGGGAGTTGCTGACTGGATATAAGGCAGCCGACGCCCTTCTGCCTCGCTGGTGATTTCTCAGGGATTCTAGGAGACCAGTCTAATTCCTGCTCCTCAAAAGCTAAGTTTTCTGCCTTGCTTTTTGCATTTGTGTTTTGGTTTTATTTTGCCTTGCTTTTCTGGATTCTGCCATTCCCTGCTGGGGTGAGTTGAATTCCTTTGTGTCTTTTTGCTCTGTCTTCAGAAAATACCTGAGTACTGACATAGTCTTTTTGAAGCCTAGCGTCTTCAGGGCCTTTTTCCCTGTCAGTCTGTTGGCTCTTGTGTTGATAGGGTTTTTGGCGGATTGCAGACAGCAGCTTTTCTATCCTGTCCTATCTAGTTAGCTTGGGCCCCATCATTTGCTCAGCCTATCTTTCTATCTGTGTGAGTGTTTTTTCATCTTGCTTCAACGTCATTATATGTTGGGGGCTGCCTATTGCTTTGGGGTCTGCTCTAGGGCAGTTTAGATTTCCCTTTCTGTCTTTAGGCTATGTAGTTCTCCGGCTGTGATCGAGGGGTCTAGGGCACCGTAGGAACCCCCCACGGCTACTGCTAGTTGTTGTTGATAGGTTCAGGGGTCTGCAATCCGATAGCTGCCAACTTCTCTGATTTTCTGGA
Organism: Dendrobates tinctorius; assembly: GCF_039654945.1. Lineage (NCBI taxonomy): Eukaryota > Metazoa > Chordata > Amphibia > Anura > Dendrobatidae > Dendrobates > Dendrobates tinctorius. The sequence continues at coordinate 1,882,088 of NW_027361869.1, read as the reverse complement.
CTTAGCTAGCATTTCTGTTTTTGCCTCCTACGGTGACTCGTTCATAACAGGGGTCATTGTCCTGTTGAAAAATAAATGATGGTCCAACTAAACGCAAACCGGATGGAATAGCATGCCGCTGCAAGATGCTGTGGTAGCCATGCTGGTTCAGTATGCCTTCAATTTGAATAAATCCCCAACAGTGTCACCAGCAAAGCCCCCCCACACCATCACACCTCCTCCTCCATGCTTCACGGTGGGAACCAGGCACGTAGAGTCCATCCGTTCTCTTTTTCTGCGTCGCACAAAGACACGGTGGTTGGAACCAAAGATCTCAAATTTGGACTCATCAGACCAAAGCACAGATTTCCACTGGTCTAATGTCCATTCCTTCTGTTCTTTAGCCCAAACAAGTCTCTTCTGCTTGTTGCCTGTCCTTAGCAGTGGTTTCCTAGCAGCTATTTTACCATGAAGGCCTGCTGCACAAAGTCTCCTCTTAACAGTTGTTGTAGAGATGTGTCTGCTGCTAGAACTCTGTGTGGCATTGACCTGGTCTCTAATCTGAGCTGCTGTTAACCTGTGATTTCTGAGGCTGGTGACTCGGATGAACTTATCCTCCGCAGCAGAGGTGACTCTTGGTCTTCCTTTCCTGGGGTGGTCCTCATGTGAGCCAGTTTCTTTGTAGCGCTTGATGGTTTTTGCCACTGCACTTGGGGACACTTTCAAAGTTTTCCCAATTTTTCAGACTGACTGACCTTCATTTCTTAAAGTAATGATGGCCACTCGTTTTTCTTTACTTAGCTGCTTTTTTCTTGCCATAATACAAATTCTAACAATCTATTCAGTAGGACTATCAGCTGTGTATCCACCAGACTTCTGCACAACACAACACAAGCAAAAGGTGGTTACTTTGAAGAACCTAAAATATAAGACATATTTTCAGTTGTTTCACACTTTAATTATATAATTCCACATGTGGTAATTCATAGTTTTGATGCCTTCAGAGTGAATCTACAATTTTCATAGTCATGAAAATAAAGAAAACTCTTTGAATCAAAAGGTGTGTCCAAACTTTTGGTCTGTACTGTATATAGTAGTGGAACAGTTAGTTTTTACTACAGTAAATTGCTTTTCTTTATAGACAGCAGAATAGTGAGTGCAGCTCTGGAGTATAATACAGGATGTAACTCAGGATCAGTAATGTATGTACACAGTGACTGCAGCAGCAGAATAGTGAGTGCAGCTCTGGAGTATAATACAGGATGTAACACAGGATCAGTAATGTATGTACACAGTGATTGCACCAGCAGAATAGTGAGTGCAGCTCTGGGGTATAATACAGGATGTAACTCAGGATCAGTAATGTAATGTATGTACACAGTGACTGCACCAGCAGAATAGTGAGTGCAGTTCATGTACATGGATTCTGGCTTGGCTTTTATCCTAAGTCATGTAACAAGGCTTGTTAAAGGGTCGACATTGACTTTTAGGATTGCTACTTCAATAGGTGGCACTAGAGTTCTAGTCCTCTTCCTCTCTGAAGAGACAATTTGCATAATTAGAATATTTCCCAGAGGAGCATTGCGGCTTTAAGTCTCCTCATCTCAACATGCTTAGCATGTCATTTTCAGCAAGGAGAAATGATACTTCTTGGATATAGCTCTGGGGTATAATACAGGATGTAACTCAGGATCAGTACAGGATCAGTAATGTAATATATGTACACAGTAACTGTACCAGCAGAACAGTGAGTGCAGCTCTGGAGTATAATACAGGATGTAACTCAGGATCAGTAATGTAATGTTTGTACACAGTGACTGCACCAGCAGAATAGTGAGTGCAGCTCTGGGGTATAATACAGGAGGTAACTCGGAATCAGTAATGTAATGTATGTACACAGTGACTGCACCAGCAGAATAGTGAGTGCAGCTCTGGAGTATAATACAGGATGTAACTCAGGATCAGTAATGTAATGTATGTACACAGTGACTGCACCAGCAGAATAGTGAGTGCAGCTCTGGAATATAATACAGGATGTAACTCAAGATCAGTACAGGATCAGTAATGTAATGTATGTACACAGTGACTACACCAGCAGAATAGTGAGTGCAGCTCTGGAATATAATACAGGATGTAACTCTAGATCAGTACAGGATCAGTAATGTAATGTATGTACACAGTGACTGCACCAGCAGAATAGTGAGTGCAGCTCTGGAATATAATACAGGATGTAACTCAGGATCAGTAATGTAATGTATGTACACAGTGACTGCACCAGCAGAATAGTGAGTGCAGCTCTGGAGTATAATACAGGATGTAACTCAGGATCGGTAATGTAATGTCTGTACACAGTGACTGCACCAGCAGAATAGTGAGTGCAGCTCTGGAGTATAATACAGGATGTAACTCAGGATCAGTAATGTAATGTATGTACACAGTGACTGCACCAGCAGAATAGTGAGTGCAACTCTGGGGTATAATACAGGATGTAACTCATGATCAGTACAGGATCAGTAATGTAATGTATGTAAACTGTGACCTCACCAGCAGAATAGTGAGTGCAGCTCTGGAATATAATACAGGATGTAACTCAGGATCAGTAATGTATGTACACAGTGACTGCACCAGCAGAATAGTGAGTGCAGCTCTGGAGTATAATACAGGATGTAACTGAGGATCAGTAATGTAATGTATGTACACAGTGACTGCACCAGCAGAATAGTGAGTGCAGCTCTGAAGTGTAAGAGTGCAGCTCTGAAGTGTAATACAGGATATAACAACTTTCTATGTACATTTTTACTAATCACATGTTACTACTTTATAAAGGTATTCATCTCCCTTAGAGATCGTTTTTGGGCTGTCAGCACCTTAATTTGGGGCTTTCCTCCGGTTTGTTCTCCCTGGGGTGTACGGACTTTCCATACACAGAACTTTTTCCATTTCACAGCAATTAGCAATATGATATAAAGAACTACATAACTTTTCCTGTAGGAGATAGATAAGCATCCGGACTATATTACACTCCCGACAGCCCAAAATATCTGTCCCCTAAATGCTCCAAGTATTTGCCGGACTCCCCCCCGCCAATCATGGTGCAGATTATCCTGCCACATTCCCGGAGTGCCGTCCTGTGATGTCCGCACCTACAGCAGGCGAATGTTTACCTCTGTCTGTGGCTGGAGCCGCTGCGGATATCATATACAATCAGCTTTATCCTGCCTATATTTAGCGGCTGTCACACAAAGCACATAGTGATAAAAAAGGAATAAAAATGCAAAAAGGGAAGAGACAATGCTGAATGTATGGACATGCTGGGGGTTGTAGTCCCACAATCACAGGCTCCAGGGTGCCGCCTTGCAGTGGTCATTATATACATTTGTTTACAGACTGCAGTGTGTGGTCACAGGCCGCTGTCCAATGATGAGGGTGGTACTGCAAGGACGTGGTTAATATATGACCAGAGGATTCAGAGAATATCCTTGTCTTAGGGAATGTAATGGACAACTGCAAGGTTTACAAGGGAAGGATGAGCCATGAGCGCCCCCTACTGGCCTGCCGTTAAAATGAATGCAGAATCACTGTATATGTAGTGTGATGCTGCCTGTCTCCTGTATACCTGAAGCACAAGTCACTCTCCAGTGTAAGCGAATGGGCATGACCGTGCACAAAAGAGCTACAACTAGGGCGCCAATGCGTAAGGCTGCATTAATATATAAGGAGAGGGGACCCTGCCCCCGAGGGCTCACAGTCTACAGGGATGGGTGAGGATACAGTAGGAGAGGGTAGAGCAGGTCGTGCGGTGGTTCAGTAGACCGAGGATATATGGCATGCTGTAATGTATGCTGTATTGGGGCATATTCATACTGCACGTGCACAAATGTATTCATACAGTCCTCAATCACCCGACAGGCGCCGAGAGAGTGCACATTTATAGTGATGCACCTCTTATTCTCCGCTGTATATCATAGGGTCCATTGTATGAAGAAGCATCTAGGAGACTAAAGGCATATACGTCTGGAGATCCTGAGGCGGGTGGAACTTTATGTGGAATGGCACCTTATCCTGGACGCATTGCTTACACCATCTTGTGTTGATCCAGAGTTAAATACTTTATTACCTCCAGAGCTCCACTCATAATTCTGCTGGTCATCAGTGGAAATGATAAACAATCTCGTCTTTAGATATACACTTAACAGCTTAGTTAAGCGTCTATAAAACAATGGACCAGTTACTTTTTACTACATCAGATTGCGTTACTGTGAAGTCAGCAGAATTGTGCACGCAGCTCTGAAGTACAATGCAGGCTACAAGCGCCGTGGAGAGATTCTCTTCTGTAAATTGAAATCTTGCAGAATTTGATTCCAGATAATTATATTACGTGTATTTATAGAGATTCGAGGAGACGTATAATTGGACGTCAGCGGCCGAATAAGCCGAGATACGGATGACAGCGCAGCCGACAGACAGCACTAATGTGCGCCTAACCTAGTTTTAATGAAGGGGCCGAACGTCGACTATAAACACTTTACATATTTTTAGTGTTATTAATCACCCATAGTCCGTATTCGGCTTTGTAGGTTACAAGCTTTGGCTACTTTATGGAGCCGCGTGCGGCCGATGATGGGAGCTACATGTACACCTACACCATGCTAAATCTGAGAATTAAAGGGGTTGTTCAGGCTTAAATAAAACACATACATATATATGTATATACATACACACAGCCCATAGATAACAGTGGTGCAGGCCCTTCTTTCTCATCTCATGGAGATGAGTTGTGTTCTCTGCCATGAAGGAGAAGCAGCTACAACCTGGGGTATTGCTGTCAATCTTCTACATACCTTTATGTCCATACAGCCATGACACCCTTGTGGGGCGTCATATTGTGCACACTACCTGTTATTCCCCCCGTCGCAGCACATCCAGCTCTGCATGTTCCTCAGTAAAGCCCTGCTGAATGTCTGAGCCACACCATGAAACCACCAAGTGCACACAGTAGACTTGTGATGACACGTACGACCATAGACTTCCACAGTGATGAAGAACTCTTGTTTTTGCAATCTTTTAGCTTTGTGCTTCAGGCATGTTGTGGGCATAGGTGGTTCAACCAGTGCCGACATAGGTAAAATGCTAAAGTTTAAAGGGGTTGTCTGGGGAAAACACTGAATAAGTGAACGGTGGGGATCCAACCGCTGGGACCTACACCAGTCACCAGAAGGGGAGCACTTTTGGAACGGAGTGGCAGTGCACACACTCAACCACCATTTCCGGCAGCCCTTGGAGAATGAATGGGGCCATAGCCAGGCATCCGTCCCGCCACTTCATATCATAACATCTACTCTCAAGATCACATCTCACCATCTGTGCACTCAACCCGATTCCATCCCACTTCATCCCAAACCTCACCACAGGATTCAAACCAACCCTAGCCCATCTCTTCAACCTATCACTAACAACTGGTGTTTTCCCTTCATGCTTCAAATATGCCTCAATCTCACCCATCCTCAAAAATCCCTCTCTTGACCCATCCTCTGTATCTAGCTATCACCCTATATCACTACTCTCCTATACCTCAAAACTACTGGAACAACATGTCCATCTTGAACTGTCCTTCCACCTCTCTTCCTGCTCCCTCTTCGACGGACCGCTTAAAATCTGGCTTCCGGCCACACCACTCTACTAAAACTGCCCTAACTAAGGTCACCAGTGACCTACTGACTGTCAAAGCCAAGCGACACTACTTTGTCCTCCTCCTGGACCTGTCCTCTGCCTTTGACACAGTGGACCATTCCCTATTACTACAGACCCTATCATCTCTTGGCATCACAGACTTGACCCTATCTTGGATTGCGTCATACCTAACAGACCGGACATTCAGCGTCTCCCATTCGCACACCATCTCCTCACCTCGCCCCCTATCAGTCGGAATCCCGCAAGGTTCAGTCCTAGGGCCCCTGCTTTTCTCCATTTACTCCATCGGCCTGGGACAGCTCATAGAATCTCGTGGCTTTCAGTATCACCTCTATGCTGATGACACACAGATCTACACCTCTAGACCAGATATCACCTCCCTACTAACCAGAATGCCTGTCGGCTATTTCATCCTTTATCTCCGTTAGATTTCTAAAACTTAATATGGACAAAACAGAATTAATCATCTTTCCCCCATCTCACTCGACCCCCAAACAGACCTATCTATTTAAAGTAAACGCTGCCCACTCTCCCCAGTCCCACAAGCTCGCTGCCTTGGTGTAATCTTTGACTCTGATCTCTCCTTCAAACCACATATCCAAGCCCTCTCCACATCCTGCCGACTTCAACTCAAAAATATTTCCCAGATCCATACATTCCTCAACCAAGAATCTTCAAAAACCCTAATCCATACCCTCATCATCTCCTGCCTTGACTATAGCAACCTCCGCTCTGTGGCCTCCCCTTTAACACTCTTGCACCCCTCCAATCTATTCTAAACTCTGCTGCCCGACTAATCTACCCTTCCCCCCACTATTCCCCGGCCTCACCCCTCTGTCAATCCCTGCACTGGCTCCCCATTACCCAAAGACTCCAGTTTAAAACCCTAACCATGACATACAAAGCCATCCACAACCTGTGCCCTCCATACATCTGTGACCTCGTTTCCCGGTACTTACCTGCAAGCAACCTCCGATCCTCACAAGATCTCCTTCCCTACTCCCCTCTTATCTCCTCTTCCCACAATCGCATACAAGATTTCTCCCGCGCATCCCATCTACTCTGGAACTCTCTACCCCAACATATCAGACTCTCGCCTACCGTGGAAACCTTCAAAAGGAACTTGAAGACTCAGCTCTTCCGACAAGCCTACAACCTGCAGTAACCACCGATCCATCAAGTCATGCACGACCAGCTCTACCCTCACCTACTGTATCCTCACCCATCCCTTGTAGATTGTGAGCCCTCGTGGGCAGGGTCCTGTTTCCTCCTGTACCAGTCGTGACCTGTGTTTTTTAAAATTACTATTCTTGTTTTTTATTATGTACACCCTTGTAAAGCGCCATGGAATAAATAGCGTTATAATAATAATAATATGGATAAACATTTCCCCCCTGTTCTATTGATCAGTTCAGGTCTCCACCGCTCAGTAATTTATCCTATGGCTAGATGAAAGTTCCCCTAAATACATAAGATTATTACCAGATGAACTAGTCAATATCTAATGTGTATGGGAGCCTCGGACCGCCGATTGCATCGTCTCCTCCAGAAGATCAGATATGTCTGGTGACGGCTCTCCCGTACAGAATACAGGATCACCCAGCCAAACGAGTGCTCCTGTGTATGAGAGAAATTACCAAGATGGCCGCTGGCAGAGTCATCCATTGACCGACAGCCATCTAATGTGTATGGGGGGGGCTTCACATGTTTTCATTGGGCTACCCCTTTAAGGGCTCCTTCATGTCGGGTATTTTTTTGTGTATAATAAAAATTACAAAGTTTGATCAGTGGTCTGATAGGAGTCATCAGCGTTTGGTCGCAGTTTCATCAGTGTTCTGATCAGAGTTTGGTCACAGTTTCATCAATGTTCTGATCAGAGTTTGGTCACAGTTTCATCAATGTTCTGATCAGCATCATAAGAGTTTGGTCAGTTTCATCAGTGTTCTGATCAGAGTCAGCAGAGTTTGGTCGCAGTTTCATCAGTGTTCTGATCAGAGTCAGCAGAGTTTGGTCAGTTTCATCAGTGTTCTGATCAGAGTCAGCAGAGTTTGGTCGCAGTTTAATCAGTGTTCTGTTCAGAGTCAGCAGAGTTTGGTCGGTTTCATCAGTGTTCTGATCAGCGTCATCAGAATTTGGTCACAGTTTCATCAGTGTTCTGATCAGCGTCATCAGAGTTTGGTCAGTTTCATCAGTGTTCTGATCAGTCATCAGCGTTTGGTCACAGTTTCATCAGCGTTCTGATCAGCGTCATCAGAGTTTGGTCAGTTTCATCAGTGTTCTGATCAGTCATCAGCGTTTGGTCACAGTTTCATCAGTGTTCTGATCAGAGTCAGCAGAGTTTGGTCAATTTCATCAGTGTTCTGATCAGAGTCTTCAGAGAGTGGTCACAGTTCCATCAGTGTTCTGATCAGAGTCAGCAGAGTTTGGTCACAGTTTCATCAGTGTTCTGATCAGAGTCAGCAGGGTTTGGTCACCGTTTCATCAGTGTTCTGATCAGTCATCAGAGTTTGGTCGTAGTTTCATCAGTGTTGTGATCAGAGTCATCAGAGTTTGGTCGCAGTTTCATCAGTATTCTGATCAGAGTTTGGTCACAGTTTCATCAATGTTCTGATCAGCGTCATCAGAGTTTGGTCAGTTTCATCAGTGTTCTGATCAGTCATCAGAGTTTGGTCACAGTTTCATCAGTGTTCTGATCAGTCATCAGAGTTTGGTCGCAGTTTCATCAGTGTTCTGATCAGAGTCGGCAGGGTTTGGTCACAGTTTTATCAGTGTTCTGATCAGAGTCAGCAGAGTTTGGTCAGTTTCATCAGTGTTCTGATCAGAGTCAGCAGAGTTTGGTCGCAGTTTCATCGGTGTTTTGATCATCGTCATCAGAGTTTGGTCAGTTTCATCAGTGTTCTGATCAGGGTCATCATAGATGGTTGCAATTTCATCAGTGTTCTGATCAGGGTCATCATAGATGGTTGCAATTTCATCAGTGTTCTAATCAGTCATCATAGTTTGGTCGCGGTTTCATCAGTGTTCTGATCAGAGTCAGCAGAGTTTGGTCAATTTCATCAGTGTTCTGATCAGAGTCTTCAGAGAGTGGTCACAGTTCCATCAGTGTTCTGATCAGAGTCAGCAGAGTTTGGTCACAGTTTCATCAGTGTTCTGATCAGAGTCAGCAGGGTTTGGTCACCGTTTCATCAGTGTTCTGATCAGTCATCAGAGTTTGGTCGTAGTTTCATCAGTGTTGTGATCAGAGTCATCAGAGTTTGGTCGCAGTTTCATCAGTATTCTGATCAGAGTTTGGTCACAGTTTCATCAATGTTCTGATCAGCGTCATCAGAGTTTGGTCAGTTTCATCAGTGTTCTGATCAGTCATCAGAGTTTGGTCACAGTTTCATCAGTGTTCTGATTAGTCATCAGAGTTTGGTCACAGTTTCATCAGTGTTCTGATCAGTCATCAGAGTTTGGTCACAGTTTCATCAGTGTTCTGATCAGTCATCAGAGTTTGGTCGCAGTTTCATCAGTGTTCTGATCAGAGTCGGCAGGGTTTGGTCACAGTTTTATCAGTGTTCTGATCAGAGTCAGCAGAGTTTGGTCAGTTTCATCAGTGTTCTGATCAGAGTCAGCAGAGTTTGGTCGCAGTTTCATCGGTGTTTTGATCATCGTCATCAGAGTTTGGTCAGTTTCATCAGTGTTCTGATCAGGGTCATCATAGATGGTTGCAATTTCATCAGTGTTCTGATCAGGGTCATCACAGATGGTTGCAATTTCATCAGTGTTCTAATCAGTCATCATAGTTTGGTCGCGGTTTCATCAGTGTTCTGATCAGAGTCAGCAGAGTTTAGTCACATTTTCATCAGTGTTCTGATCAGAGTCTGCAGAGTTTGGTCGCAGTTTCATCACTGTTCTCATCAGAGTCAGCAGAGTTTGGTCACAGTTTCATCAGTGTTCTGATCAGCGTCATCAGAGTTTGGTCAGTTTCATCAGTGTTCTGATCAGTCATCAGTGTTCTGATCAGAGTCAGCAGAGTTTGGTCAATATCATCAGTGTTCTGATCAGAGTCTTCAGAGAGTGGTCACAGTTCCATCAGTGTTCTGATCAGAGTCAGCAGAGTTTGGTCACAGTTTCATCAGTGTTCTGATCAGAGTCAGCAGGGTTTGGTCACCGTTTCATCAGTGTTCTGATCAGTCATCAGAGTTTGGTCGTAGTTTCATCAGTGTTGTGATCAGAGTCATCAGAGTTTGGTCGCAGTTTCATCAGTATTCTGATCAGAGTTTGGTCACAGTTTCATCAATGTTCTGATCAGCGTCATCAGAGTATGGTCAGTTTCATCAGTGTTCTGATCAGTCATCAGAGTTTGGTCACAGTTTCATCAGTGTTCTGATCAGAGTCAGCAGAGTTTGGTCAATTTCATCAGTGTTCTGATCAGAGTCTTCAGAGAGTGGTCACAGTACCATCAGTGTTCTGATCAGAGTCATCAGAGTTTGGTCGCAGTTTCATCAGTGTTCTGATCAGAGTCGGCAGGGTTTGGTCACAGTTTTATCAGTGTTCTGATCAGAGTCAGCAGAGTTTGGTCAGTTTCATCAGTGTTCTGATCAGAGTCAGCAGAGTTTGGTCGCAGTTTCATCGGTGTTTTGATCATCGTCATCAGAGTTTGGTCAGTTTCATCAGTGTTCTGATCAGGGTCATCATAGATGGTTGCAATTTCATCAGTGTTCTAATCAGTCATCATAGTTTGGTCGCGGTTTCATCAGTGTTCTGATCAGAGTCAGCAGAGTTTAGTCACATTTTCATCAGTGTTCTGATCAGAGTCTGCAGAGTTTGGTCACAGTTTCATCAGTGTTCTGATCAGTTTAATGAGTGTTCTGATCAGAGTCAGCAGAGTTTGGTCACAGTTTCATCAGTGTTCTGATCAGAGTCAGCAGAGTTTGGTCACAGTTTCATCAGTGTTCTGATCAGTTTCATCAGTGTTCTGATCAGAGTCAGCAGAGTTTGGTCACAGTTTCATCAGTGTTCTGATCAGTTTCATCAGTGTTCTGATCAGAGTCAGCAGAGTTTGGTCACAGTTTCATCAGTGTTCTGATCAGTTTCATCAGTGTTCTGATCAGAGTCTGCAGAGTTTGGTCACAGTTTCATCAGTGTTCTGATCAGTTTCATCAGTGTTCTGATCAGAGTCAGCAGAGTTTGGTCACAGTTTCATCAGTGTTCTGATCAGTTTCATCAGTGTTCTGATCAGAGTCAGCAGAGTTTGGTCACAGTTTCATCAGTGTTATGATCAGAGTCAGCAGAGTTTGGTCACAGTTTCATCAGTGTTCTGATCAGCGTCATCAGAGTTTGGTTGCAGTTTCATCAGTGTTCTGATCAGTCATCATAGTTTGTTTGCGGTTTCATCAGTGTTCTGATCAGGGTCATCATAGTTTGGTCGCAATTTCATCAGTGTTCTGATCAGTCATCATAGTTTGGTCGCGGTTTCATCAGTGTTCTGATCAGAGTTAGCAGAGTTTGGTCACAGTTTCATTAGTGTTTCTCGAATACAAATAAATAACTGCTGGAGGTTTCTACAGCTTCTCGTATCAAACAGTCCATGAAAAATGGACAGTACACAGATGGCATCCGAGTGCTGTCCAATATTTTCACAGACCCAGAGATTTGCATTGGTGAGTTTGATCAGACTCTCGGATCAATACTGGACAAGTGCACTGTCATGTGGACCACTTGGTCATAGGAAAAAATCGGGCAAGTGAACTTCCTCGTAGATTCTCATCCTAGGTACCAGAGTTGAAAACATGGATATTACCCGTACGAGAAAAACTGCCGTGTGAATGATGCCGAACAGAGATGGTGAGAACTACAGCTGTAAAAAAGGCCCCGATGGCTACAACTTTGGCCACATGACTTCTGGAGTCATGACGGATATACTGTACACCCAGGTTCGGAAATCATGGATACACGCACAGGTTGAAGAGTCATAACGGATATATTCACAGGTTTGGGGGTCATAACGAAAGTAATGGATCCATTGTTAGGCAAATTGAAATTATCATAGGTCCGTCAAGACTCAGTTTTCAATGTCAGATGTAAATTCTCCTTTTCTAACCAATAAAGAACAGAAGCTTAATAGTAAATCTCTTCACATTTGCTTTAGCTCTTTCTGTTTAGTTGCTGTTTGACAGATGGAATAGGGAAGCCCGCAGACAGCTGCATCTACGGACATTTGCCTTCACATTGGCACAAGTCCAGGCCTTCGATCCGATAAGTAAATTGGTAGAAACTCTACCACAAAAGTGGCGCATGTGACTTTTTTACATTCTCTGCAAGTCAATAGGATGTGACGTAAATTACATGAAATGATAATAATGTAACAAATTGTGGCAAGTTTTTCTTGCAGTTTTGGTTATGGCCTCTTCAAAAAAGTTGCAAAACATTGTTTAAAACACATTTGTGTGCCCGCTTTTTGCTTTGTAAATCTTCATTTTATCTGGGGTCTACTTTGTCATTTTTTCTGCAGTAAATACTATGGAAAATCTTGGGTTCAAGCTGAACGCCTTATGTATGAACCCTTATGCTACTTGGGGTTGCTTCCTGCCAGCGACAGATTCTCCAAAATGTGGTGCATCCTGTTGGGAACATTGATCAGTGCACTGTGCATACAAAGTAACTTTCCCCTGTTATGCGCCATTTCCTACATTTTGGAGTAATACAGTAAGTGAAAACCACTCGTATGATAAATCGTATGTGTGAATGATCCCTTATACTTGGCCCTCGCCAATCCCCTGCTGATCTTGTTTCGGCACTCATCTGGCCTCAAGCTTATTGGTTCCATATTCGACACATCAGAAGTTGCCAAAAATGCCTGCTTTGCCAATCACTGGATGAGGAGGGTCATCGCTGCAGCCAATAATGGGCTAAGCAGACATTTCCACCTTTCTAATAGAGAAGGGCAGAGACCAGCGGAAACTGGGAAAGTGCGTGAACAGGATCCGAAGGGGATCGGTGATGCCGACTATCCATTCTATCATTATTTTAGGGCAGTCATAGATATTTCACTGAAAAAAAATAAAAAATCCCCAAATAGCCCCTTTCACGTTATCAAAAAGCATGGAACAATAAAACTGTCCGTCAACCAATCACAGTGGACCTTTGACCGCGGTGGAGAATTGAAGCTGCGCTTTGATTTATGGCCTTTCTATTGGAGTCCACATCTCCGCACCGTCCAGAATATCCACAAGGTTTCAACAACAAGAACATTTTAACATGGCCGCGTAATGTGTACTCAGCTCCGCCGCAAGCCATGAAACCTAATACAGGAAACCCATAGTATGAATTTCGCGTTGGTATCCTGCCCCTAAGAGCAGATCTAATGACTCCAATAAACATGATTTCTATTTTGTGAGACAGAATCTCAATAAGATATTAACGAGGCACCAGGAAAAGAAACCACAAACTTGACAGACTTCATTTATTTCCCCCCACCACAGGCCCACATAGGTTTCCCAGAATGGGTGGGAAAAGCCCTACTGTTTATCTCCCTTCCAGTCCCGATTCCATCCACCCTCTGAGTGTTCCCGGCCAAGTTTCTGCATTCGCCTCTTGGCTTATGAGCCCACCACGAAGTACTTTCACACACACACCGCAGTCCACAAGAACATGGGCCCCGTCCAAGAACCCGAGCGGCTTGAACAACAACTCCCAGATAGCATTACTAGCGAAAGCAAAGAGACTCCAGGGTCATTAGTGAGAGATTGGAGAAAGGAGGGCGAGGGAAGCCGGCATGGGAAATGTGGCTGACGTTGGCATCTTTTAACACGAAGAATGTAATCACTTGGCCACCGGCCGAAAACACGACATAAGCAAATGTGTATATCTGTGATAAGTTACCGTCACGACATGAATCATTATCCGAATTCTGTTAGGCTACTTTCACACTTGCGTTTTTTTTGCTGCGTGCACAGTGCACACGCGCATAAAAAACGCATCATGCGTTTTTATGCGTTTTCTTGTTTTTTTGCAAAAAAAAAAGCATGCGCTAACCATGCGCACGTCAGCGCTCCCATAGACTTTAATGTGCCTTTTGGGTGAATTTTGTGCGCATTGCGTGCGCATGCGTTTTTTTGAGACAGGTCGGACGCACACAAAAAATGCAACAGGATGCATTTGGTGCGCCCGGGCGCACACTACAAAAAAATGCATACGCGTACAAACGCATGCCAATGCGCACCCATGTTAAGTATAGGAAAAAAAAGTATGCGCAAAAACGCAGCGCAAAAAACGCAAATGTGAAACCAACCTTAGACATGGATTATGGGATAGTTCAAAACTGAAACACACTACATTTACTCAGTTTTATTATTATACTACGTTATGACTCCCCAATATTGTCCGCCTTCAAAACCCACTTAAAATCCCTTCTACAGTTACCTCCTGTGCTGGCAGGTACGGTACTAAATAAGGAACGTGCCTCTGACTGGGGAGCCCATTATGGCTAAAATAGAGTTAAAGGCTGTTCAGTGCCCAATTCCCCCCTTTCCACCACTCCCCAGGTGAAGCACTAATTGGGATGCCCAACTGACCAATGGGATTAAAGGGGAAGGGTCATCCAACCACACCTACATGGGTTAAAGTCAGATGCCCAGGGCCAATGACTTCCTCTTCACCCACCCACCCTTTCGGCTGACCCCTGGAAGCTTTTATACATACATTACATTACTGATCCTGTACTGATCCTGCGTTACATCCTGTATTATACTCCAGAGCTGCACTCACTATTCTGCTGGTGCAGTCACTGTGTACATACATTACATTTCTGATCCTGAGTTACATCCTGTATTATACTCCAGAGCTGCACTCACTATTCTGCTGGTGCAGTCACTGTGTACATACATTACTGATCCTGAGTTACATCCTGTATTATACCCCAGAGCTGCACTCACTATTCTGCTGGTGCAGTCACTGTGTACATACATTACATTACTGATCCAGAGTTACATCCTGTATTATAACCCAGAGCTGTACTCACTATTCTGCTGGTGCAGTCACTGTGTACATACATTACATTACTGATCCTGTACTGATCCTGAGTTACCTCCTGTATTATACCCCAGAGCTGCACTCACTATTCTGCTGGTACAGTCACTGTGTATCCAAGAAGTATCATTTCTCCTTGCCGAAAATGACATGCTAAGCATGTCGAGATGAGGAGACTTAAAGCCACAATGCTCCTCTGGGAAATATGCTAATTATGCAAATTGTCTCTTCAGTAGAAGTAGAAGTAGCAATCCTAAAAGTAAATTCTCGACCCTTTAACAAGCCTTGTTACATGACTTAGGATAAAAGCCAAGCCAGAATCCATGTACCTGAACTGTACTCACTATTCTGCTGGTGCAGTCACTGTGTACATACATTACATTACTGATCCTGAGTTACATCCTGTATTATACCCCAGAGCTGCACTCACTATTCTGCTGGTGCAGTCACTGTGTACATACATTACATTACTGATCCTGAGTTACATCCTGTATTATACCCCAGAGCTGCACTCACTATTCTGCTGGTGCAATCACTGTGTACATACATTACTGATCCTGTGTTACATCCTGTATTATACTCCAGAGCTGCACTCACTATTCTGCTGGTGCAGTCACTGTGTACATACATTACTGATACTGAGTTACCTCCTGTATTATACCCCAGAGCTGCACTCACTATTCTGCTGGTGCAGTCACTGTGTACATACATTGCATTACAGATCCTGAGTTACATCCTGTATTATACTCCAGAGCTGCACTCACTCTTCTGCCGGTGCAGTTATTGTGTACATATATTACATTACTGACCTTGAGTTACATCATGTATTTTACTCCAGAGCTGCACTCACTATTCTGCCGGTGCAGTCACTGTGTACATACATTACATTACTCATCCTGAGTTACCTCCTGTATTATACCCCAGAGCTGCACTCACTATTCTGCTGGTGCAGTCACTGTGTACATACATTACATTACTGATCCTGAGTTACATCCTGTATTATACCCCAGAGCTGCACTCACTATTCTGCTGGTGCAGTCACTGTGTACATACATTACATTACTGATACTGAGTTACATCCTGTATTATACCCCAGAGCTGCACTCACTATTCTGCTGGTGCAGTCACTGTGTACATACATTACTGATACTGAGTTACATCCTGTATTACACTCCAGAGCTGCACTCACTATTCTGCTGGTGCAGTCACTGTGTACATACATTACATTACTGATACTGAGTTACCTCCAGTATTGTACCCCAGAGCTGCACTCACTATTCTGCTGGTGGAGTCACTGTGTACATACATTACATTACTCATCCTGAGTTACCTCCTGTATTATACTCCAGAGCTGCACTCACTATTCTGCTGGTGCAGTCACTGTGTACATACATTACATTACTCATCCTGAGTTACCTCCTGTATTATACTCCAGAGCTGCACTCACTATTCTGCTGGTGCAGTCACTGTGTACATACATCACATTACTGATACTGAGTTACCTCCAGTATTATACCCCAGAGCTGCACTCACTATTCTGCTGGTGGAGTCACTGTGTACATACATTACTGATCCTGAGTTACCTCCTGTATTATACCCCAGAGCTGCACTCACTATTCTGCTGGTGCAGTCACTGTGTACATACATTACTGATCCTGAGTTACATCCTGTATCCTGTATTACACTCCAGAGCTGCACTCACTATTCTGCTGGTGTAGTCACTGTGTACATACATTACATTACTGATACTGAGTTACCTCCAGTATTATACCCCAGAGCTGCACTCACTATTCTGCTGGTGGAGTCACTGTGTACATACATTACTGATCCTGAGTTACCTCCTGTATTATACCCCAGAGCTGCACTCACTATTCTGCTGGTGCAGTCACTGTGTACATACATTACATTACTGATCCTGAGTTACATCCTCTATTATACCCCAGAGCTGCACTCACTATTCTGCTGGTGCAGTCACTGTGTACATACATTACATTACTGATACTGAGTTACCTCCAGTATTATACCCCAGAGCTGCACTCACTATTCTGCTGGTGGAGTCACTGTGTACATACATTACTGATCCTGAGTTACCTCCTGTATTATACTCCAGAGCTGCACTCACTATTCTGCTGGTGCAGTCACTGTGTACATACATTACATTACTGATACTGAGTTACACCCTGTATTATACTCCAGAGCTGCACTCACTATTCTGCTGGTGCAGTCACTGTGTACATACATTACATTACTGATCCTGAGTTACATCCTGTATTATACCCCAGAGCTGCACTCACTATTCTGCTGGTGCAGTCACTGTGTACATACATTACATTACTGATACTGAGTTACATCCTGTATTATACCCCAGAGCTGCACTCACTATTCTGCTGGTGCAGTCACTGTGTACATACATTACTGATACTGAGTTACATCCTGTATTACACTCCAGAGCTGCACTCACTATTCTGCTGGTGCAGTCACTGTGTACATACATTACATTACTGATACTGAGTTACCTCCAGTATTGTACCCCAGAGCTGCACTCACTATTCTGCTGGTGGAGTCACTGTGTACATACATTACATTACTCATCCTGAGTTACCTCCTGTATTATACTCCAGAGCTGCACTCACTATTCTGCTGGTGCAGTCACTGTGTACATACATTACATTACTCATCCTGAGTTACCTCCTGTATTATACTCCAGAGCTGCACTCACTATTCTGCTGGTGCAGTCACTGTGTACATACATCACATTACTGATACTGAGTTACCTCCAGTATTATACCCCAGAGCTGCACTCACTATTCTGCTGGTGGAGTCACTGTGTACATACATTACTGATCCTGAGTTACCTCCTGTATTATACCCCAGAGCTGCACTCACTATTCTGCTGGTGCAGTCACTGTGTACATACATTACTGATCCTGAGTTACATCCTGTATCCTGTATTACACTCCAGAGCTGCACTCACTATTCTGCTGGTGTAGTCACTGTGTACATACATTACATTACTGATACTGAGTTACCTCCAGTATTATACCCCAGAGCTGCACTGACTATTCTGCTGGTGGAGTCACTGTGTACATACATTACTGATCCTGAGTTACCTCCTGTATTATACCCCAGAGCTGCACTCACTATTCTGCTGGTGCAGTCACTGTGTACATACATTACATTACTGATCCTGAGTTACATCCTCTATTATACCCCAGAGCTGCACTCACTATTCTGCTGGTGCAGTCACTGTGTACATACATTACATTACTGATACTGAGTTACCTCCAGTATTATACCACAGAGCTGCACTCACTATTCTGCTGGTGGAGTCACTGTGTACATACATTACTGATCCTGAGTTACCTCCTGTATTATACTCCAGAGCTGCACTCACTATTCTGCTGGTGCAGTCACTGTGTACATACATTACATTACTGATACTGAGTTACACCCTGTATTATACTCCAGAGCTGCACTCACTATTCTGCTGGTGCAGTCACTGTGTACATACATTACATTACTGATCCTGAGTTACATCCTGTATTATGTTCCAGAGCTGTGCTCCCTATTCTGCATGTTTCAGAGCTGAAAATCTCCCATTGCTGACTATTGTCAGGACCTCTGCTTGCTGGCAGAGCCATAGCTTTCCATTCCTGGGCAGCAGAAAGGAAAATTGTTTAGAGAGTGTGATAGTAGATAGATGATCTCTCTATTCTGGTGAGCCCTGCTGCACATTTTCGGGTCAGTCTTTGGATGCTCCCAGTGGTCATTTCTATTCTCTGACAGCAAACAAGAGATCTTGAAAGTGCACAGCTGACACACAATGTATATTAGAAGTTATTTACTGATGTGAAGATGTTACCCCAGTATATGGAAGCGTATGTGTCCCAGATTAATGACCTGTGTCACCCCTGTATACAGCCCCATCTAGCTCCTCCACCAGCTGCAGGCACACGACCGACGGCGGCAGTCACTTGCACATTGTATACGTCTTTGTGACGGCTGCCAGAACAGCAGGAATGACGCGATTTTCCATGGATGTGACCAGAATGCCTTTTTTTTGTTTTTGCTTCCTTAGGGCACATTACCTGGTTCAGAAAAATTTGGCAGATATGACAATGATGTTAGTTATGAGGGAATGTCAGGCCGAGTCCTAATGACAAAGATCGCACTGTCTCCACTGCGGTTTACTTCTCGTCAGGCACATTATATACGGCTGACACCTGCCAAGTTGTGAGATCAGACAATCACCGCTAAAGAGGCAGGAAAGCGGCCATTCTTGTAACACACATCATTATATATAAATTTGGCGTCACTAATAAAGCTGATCCGTCACCTGATAGCACAATACAAACCGCGTACATTGTTAGCTCACTTAGACCTGATGTGGCCGATGTCCCTATTGTGAACATCCATATTAGAAAAGCTGCTACGAAAATTAATAATCATTTTAGGAGTTCAATGTATAAAAGTCTAATTTCAATTTTAGCATTTAAAATCCATATCAGAAAGAGTGTATACAGTAAGTCCACCGGCCTCATCAGGTCTGTGAAATCTATTTCATAATGTATTGTGAAATCTGGTGACAGATCCACTTTAGTATTCAGGATTTTCAGCTGTTACCCAAAATGAAAAACGATTACAAAGAGCTTCTCTCTGGGAGATATGTCCGGTATTTCACAGACAACTCACGGATTTCAATGGGAGCTGTGTAATACTTAATTTTCCCTGTGGGGGCACTGCAGGAAAACTGAACACTTACTGCCAGATTTACCCATAGATTACATCTGATTAATGGAGGTCGCAGCAGGAGGATGGCTGTGTGGACAACATCTACTTGTTAGACGAGTCCATTGACAAAGTAGAGAACATCTTTTAGGGTGAAATGTCCCTTTTAATGTTCTGTGTGTCTTAAAGGCGGTGTCACGTTTTAGGCAACCCCAAATTATTAGCACATTTCCAAATGCTTTCTAATTGCCAATATTTGCCCCATCAATGTTCCAGCTATGGATTGTCTAATGGTCATAGTGTCTGGTTACTCCATAGAGCCAAGGCCTCCAAATGTGAAACAGTATTTGGGGCCTACAAAAATGATCACCATTCCGGGAGAAGCTGTATCTTCAGTCATTATATAAGAAAGGGGCACAATTTAACTTCAGGAAGCAAAAGTTCTGAAGAACCTCTACCACAAGGGTGTAGGCACCATGGCAGGCAGCATAGCTGTCAATATGCCAGAGAAAAAAAACAAATGCAGATGGCTAGGAATTCAAGGACCAAACATATCACTGAGATGTCATGCCCATCGTGTCACCTTAGGAAGATGGTCATGGTGAACTTGGCCAAATCCCAAGTTGATGAACAGGATCCCAAAACTACAGTAATTTGATACCTAACATACATAAACTTGAGTTTAGGTTCACCATGTCACAATGGATCTACACTAGAGTTGAGCGAAAAGGTTCCCTAGACCCTGTTCCAGAAGCCACATTGGTTGTCCATGTCCACCAGGTTGGTGCAACATCATCATTATAGCAGGACACACGCATGACATTGGGCCAGGCCTACTAATTAGAATAGGTGCTGGGGATGCTGACAAGTAGGAGGTTTGCAGGGCTCTGGTTCAGGGTCCACGCAGTAAAGAAATCTTTATGCTCAACCGTGATCTGCACATAATGGATGTATATCAATGAGGTTGTGTAGAAGACAACCTTCATTAGATCAAGACAACCTTCATTAGATCAAGTCTCAATTGGAAAGACAACAACCTTTGCAATACGTCAAGTGGTCAATGAGATCTTAACTATTTTTATGACTCATGCAAAACTTGAGATACCCAATCCAAAATTTGTAAAGTCTATAAAGAACATCCAACATGGCACCAGACCAGAACTGTCTACTCTACGACCACCATGTCTTTTCCGTAGGCCAGTCCGGCTGCGTCCCACTATTCTCACCATTCAATGCTCAGTGATCGTGGTCTGAATGCGGGCTGCTCCAGCGGTGCGGGCTCAGCATCGTTCTTCTCGGACCTCTCCTTCAGTGACAACCTGTGGGTTAGCTTTGAGAAGCCTCCAGTGGACCTGCGGGTGGGATAAAATAGGAGGTGTTATTGGAGCCTCCTGGACAACTCTCCTTCTTCGCCGCTCTCAGGACCAAGGACAGAGCATCTATGGGTCTTCTAGGGGAAAAGAAAAATCACAATTTCTCCCACTAAGCCATGACGGTTCTTCTTAAATAATAGAAATGTTGGAGAATGGTACTGTACCGCATTGTATCACCGGCTATTTATAGAGTGCACAGACTGTGCTGCAGCAGCAAGATGAATCATGGCAGATATGCAGTGTCTGTGCAGGCATATGTAACCAATACCACTGACAGTAACATGGACAACCCCTACCAACACACACAAACAACCAGCGCTCGGATGGGCTGCGACGTCCGCTCGCCCCGGGGTAACGGCCGGGCTTTCAGGATGGTCAAAGTCTTGATTGAAAACAATTGTTGCCCAAGGAGAAATCACATTATGTGATCTCGGTAAGGCGGCAGCTTCCCTTTGGGCACAAACTTAGTGCTTGTGTGTATGTGCTGTGGACGTGCGGAGGACGTGCGCGTATAGATGCAGCTGCGAGCGCTGCACAAGCAAATGGAGGAATTCAATAACCCACTTCATTTGTAAATGGACTGCGATATGATGAGGAGCCGCTCTCGAGGGAAGCCCCGATATGTCTGCCAGCCGAAGGACAGGGTTCATGTGCAGGGAAGCCCTGAGTCTAATTCAGTCCTTCTCCTGCCATTCCTGAGCATCGACTTAAACCTCGCGCCCTCGTTTGATCTCTCAGTCTGCAGATACTTAACGCACATTTATCACCTTCATGGCTCTGCCTAACGCATCAAAATCACCAATGTTAATAGGTCCGGTAATTATAAGCCGCTCTGCTTTATAGAAGATATCCCTGCTATAAAACCAAAAAAATAGATAATAGATACATAGATGAGAGTTAATAGGCAGATAATAGAAGATGATAATAGATTATAGATAGATAGATAGATAATATATAGATAATAGACAGATGATAGATTATAGATAGATAGATAATATATAGATAATAGATGATAATAGATTATAGATAGATAGATAATATATAGATAATAGATAGATAGATAATATATAGATAATAGATGATAATAGATAGATAGATAATATATAGATATTAGATGGATGATAGTTAATAGATAATAGAAAGATAATAAATAGATGATAATAGATGGATATAAAGAAAGGGATAGATAATGGATAGATAGATAAGGGATAGATATAGAGAAAGAAAGATTATAGTGATATTTTAACCCTTTATCACATTGATCTGCCCTAACCTGCCATACAATATAATGGCCGCACCCTTTGATCTCCGCTTGCTGTAAGTCAGTGGAACCCACGTAGATAAATGCATGGAGAATACTCCGGACTTGCGGCTTCTATTATGTGGGATCAGTCTACGTCTTATCTGAAGGCGCAGGGATGTATTTTTATTGTTCTTTTAGTATTTATTTCCGTCCCTGGCCGTTTCCCACCACCTGTCAATGCTTCTCTTACTAACATCCTACTGACGTGGAGGCAATGAATAATGGAGTAAGGACAGGGAATAAGACGAAACACACACTCTCATTATCAGAAATAAAATGTGATGGTCTTTACCCAGAATCCCCTGTGGTGAGGGACCCACGGTGGGGCGTCTTTACGACTACATGGCTGTGTACATTTTTCGGGCCCCCTATGGGATCACGCTTCATAACTGTTCTTTGATGAAAAAAAGTTGAGCACGGATTTCACATCTCATTTCAAGTTGTCAGCCCCAATGATTATCTAGGATTTGTGATGTCAGCTGGTTGTCAAAATAAGCTCCAGAAGGGAGATGGCGGCACTTCAGCCCCGCTGCTGGGTATTGTTCGGCTCTGCTTCATACAGAGGAGCCGCTATGTGGAGCGCAGCGACTTTTCCCTCATTAGCGGGGGGAGTTGCCGGATGCAAAACTGGATCACCAAGGGGAATAAACGAGGGGGCCAAGCAGTGAAGAACGCTTTTATTAGGGGGTCTGTCCAGCAACATCAGTTACAGATGGAGGACTACAGTGATGTGCGCACAGGGGGGGGGCAGAGATACAGGACTTACACATCATGCGGGGAAAGATGGAGCTGCTGTCTAGTATGGCCGCAGCCCGCTCTGGGTACTGACCTTGGATGGGGGAACATTATGTGCTGGGTGGGTTCTGTCCATCTCTCCTACAATCCCATCTTGGCTGAAAAGTATCCAAACCAGTGATTAACTTATAAGCCTAGGCTTATATCCCAAAGGGGGCAAACCCTGAAGCCCCTATATTGGCCCCAACAGTCAAGGTTGGTCTCCTCTCTTTAATATTGGGGATCTGTGAAGGACTCTGCATAGGCAGAAATAAGGAGCACTGGGCAAATGTCTGTCTTTGTGGTTCCAGTCTGACCTATATAAATATGCTCCACGCTTTTTACAATGGCAGCGGCCCGGCAAAGACCTGGAGTCAGACCATGGTCACGAAAAGGTCAAAAAGTGCTGATTGTTTTTAGAATAGAAAAAAGTGACAAATGGGTTAATGTCAAATCCTTCTTCAGGATTTCAGTCTCGCTTTACAGCGCTGCATTGGAAGGCTAAAAATCTGTAATTATATGAAGTCTGTTTGGAAAAGCTGATTCTGGAAGTATTAGCATATTTTCCACTGATGTACTGAGGGCAGAGACGCAGCGTTACGATTCATAAGCCGACCGTCCGTCCCATATAGTCAGTTATGTCCATAGCTCAGCAGTGATCCCACCGGAGTTGGGGAGTTACAGCCCCCTACACCTGGTTCCTGCCGCCGGGTACAGGTGATAAGATGAGTCTGATATAAAGGAGTTCTAGAGAATTTCACACCTGTGCTGTGCCGTTCCTCTGTTACACCTCCTGGAATTATAGGACTACATTCGACAATTAGGAGTCACCATTTCCCTTTATGAATGGGGCGTGCTCCTACACACACTGACACTGTCCAATCAGTGCAGAGAGTGGTATACACGCCTTTAATCAAGCAGAATGGTAACGCCCTTTTGTCAGTTCCAGGAGGTATAACAGAGCACCGATGCAATGCAAAGTCCAAGTAGTTAATTTCTGGAGGATACACATAAAAATTGTCAGCATTGATGATCAGTTCCCTATAATAGAGGGAATACTAAATTTAGGACCCCGCCATGAGTCTATGAGCCAAGAAACTAATCACACTGCAGCCTCTGTGGCTAGCACAGGAGGAGGAAGTGACCGGACATGTAGCGGGTAGACATGCCCTGTCCTTGTGTTTCCATTAGGACTGTAGCAGATAAAACAGGGTTCGGACGTATGCACTGATGGGGCCATAGACCATATAATGGTGCTTGGAAAGCGATCGTATGCCCTGTCGTGCATCGTTTTCGGGTGTATACGCCTACTGGATGCGGACACTGACACAGTCTGCTACATCTGAGTGTCCGCCTCCAGTAGGCATACAGGCCATAAAACGATGCACGACTGAGCGCACATTCGCTCTGCCAGCACCATTATCGTCTATGGCCCTGTCGGCACATACGCTGAATCCCGTTTTACAGGGAGGTACAGACACAAGTCCCGGCAGGTGCCTGCAAAAGAATGACAATAAATCACACTTTCACAAAGCTCAAGCTTCCTCTTTACAAAGAGGTTCTGCAGCAGGTGAGACATGTCAGGCTTTTCTCTCCACTTCTACTTTTTGGCTAAGAAAAACAGAGTATTAAAAACCATAGTGTGAATGGGGTCTAACTAAAGAAATAGAGGGCAAATCCAGAGATATCGGAGCACCTCGGGCTCTCGGTAATTGGAGCTTCGGTTTTCCTGTTCCGTGTGACATTGAACCTCATGGTGGTCAAGGTTCGGTTCCAGGGATCGGACCCATAAAGCAGACGCTATACTGACGTCAATCTAAATCTGTCCCAATTGTGTCCAATGAAATGTAAAAAGCCATCTAGTATTAGTATTCAGGCAGGCGCCATGAAATCTCATTTCCATCTTCATAGATGGGATATTTTCAGACAAGCACTTTTGCAAATACAAGAAATTTAGCAATTTGCTGCTTAATAAAATGTGGAAGTCTTTCTTGAAATATTAACAGCTTTCTTTTCTTTACAGCTCGTTGCCTTGGAGACCGACCACTGCTGATCAACAGCAAAACATGCTCAGTGCTTTTTTTTCCTAAAGAGCTTGTAAGCGCTGCTTTGAAGCTGGCCACGATCGCGCAGTTATCACTTTTCATATTGTATACAACTTATTGTTGTGGACACCGACCACCGCTGCTATCTAGCGTGTAAGTGTTGCGATGAAACTTCCTGGGATTCGGAGCTAACCACACTTTCCAGCAATCCTGGATAGTTTAAAAACTTTGCTTACAAGCTCAGTAGAAAAGACCTTGTAAGCGCTGGTCAAGTACTGCTGTCTAGCAGCGGTGGTCTGTCTCCAAGGCAATGAGCTGTAAACAAAAGTGTTAATATCTCAACAATGGCTGACATTTTTAATACACAGTAAATTGCAAAATTGTCTGTACTTCCAAGCACTCTCCGACAATAGCCATATATGTTGTTGGGAATAACGCTTT
Organism: Dendrobates tinctorius; assembly: GCF_039654945.1. NCBI lineage: Eukaryota > Metazoa > Chordata > Amphibia > Anura > Dendrobatidae > Dendrobates > Dendrobates tinctorius. The sequence goes on along the minus strand of NW_027361869.1, from coordinate 1,856,742 downwards.
CATTCATACAGAAGCCCCGGTCCACGCGCTTCAAGGCCCAGGGGACACCAGAAATGCAGGAGCGATGTTCGTGAGCCCCATTGTGAACAAGGACTGATGTGCAGCGCTGTGGAATAGGTTGGCGATACATCCAAAAATGAAATAGATGCAAAGGGATACACAAAGCAAAATATCTAAAAATGGCTTGATAATGCAGGTGACCTGCAGATGGAGGGGTATGCGGCTACTAGGGTTACAGGGTGCTGCAGGTACTGATCATGATCCGCGTCCCTCTTTAGTGGCGCAGGCTTAGGTCCATCTCTCATATTGCTCCCCTGTTTCGATCTGCCGTACGGAATGGGAGTCAACATATGTTAATGAGGTTTAATAATAGCGCAGGCGAGCGGACGCAATTATTGCACCTGTCATCAGCCGGAGAACAGGTGGACGCTCGGCAGCAAGCAGTCACTTCATCACGAGGGATCGATGGCCGGTATTAGGTTTTGGGATCGCATTTCTGAATAAATAGTTTTAAATGCAGAAAACAAGACCCTCAGCCGTAGACCACCATAGACGGGTATCCTGCATTACTTTCTGCCCATCAACTCGTCAATGTCATCGTGAGATTCAACAAACTCGGAAATAACTTCTACTACGAGCAGGTGACTTTTACATATAAAAGAGCAAAGCACAAATGCAAAACTTTAAGCCACATTTAGTAATATGTTCCCCTGTCATCCGAAGCAAGTTTCTTGGGTCTCAATGGAGGGGTGGCTGCATTGTCTACAGCAGAGAGAGAAAACGGAACCATGTCATCAATCATAATGGTAAATGTGACCATTGATGGCTAATTTGAAGTGGTGGGTGTGGATCATGATTCTGTAGGTTAGAACCTCAATGTCTAAGCTTGCAATGCTCCTTTAAGGATGAGCTGTCACCAGCACAAAAGTGGCCGGGTTTTGCTCTTATATTATTCCCAGTTCTCCACTGATTATTCCACTTTTTTTCTTTTAGAAATCCGCCATACGGTTCCAGAGATATGGGGCTTATTATTTAGTGCTACTTTTTATGTTATTTACCAAAAGGGGGTGTGTCTCTTAGGTGTATATTGGGGCGTGTCTTTAAAGAGGTTTGCATAATTACCCTGTGAGCCACGCCCCCTTAGGTCATAAAAATTAGCAGTAAATAATAAGGCCCATATCTCAGGAACCATATGGCAGATTGGAAAAAGGCAAAAACTGAAATACTCAGTGAAGGAGAAGGAATAAAATAAGAGTGAAAACTAACTTGGTAATAAAAGCCCTTTAAGAGCAGTTTGTGGGTCTCTTGTTTTTTCAGCTGTGATGGTGGGCATTGTGGTGCTCATGGCTGGTGTATTCACTACTGATCTAAAGTCTAATATCTACATAATATATCAATATGCAAACGAAGAAATGATGTCAAACCACCTACTGAAAAGTAATTCTATTAACTTGCGGAGAAGGGGACTAACATAATCCCGGACCGCTTCACTTACTTGTCAATGAGAGCGATGCAAACCTCGCTCGACTATTACAGAAAGCGCAGAGTCCACGTCAGATGTTCTTATTAATAGTGGGATCTGCACAAGGGCCAAGAAAGGTAATGAAAGGTACCTTCCCCGGAGCAGAGAAGAGTTATTGCAGGATAACATAAGCCGGGGCTGTAACTCCATCCCGGGAACGTCTTCTGGACCCGAATCAAATAATGGGGGAAATAAAATGCATGAAAATGACAGGCGGGTGTTGGTAGCAAATGGGAACAACAGATGGAGACGGGGAGAGGAGTCTCTTGACCCGGGCGTCCCGTGTTCCTGTTCCGAGCAGGATATGCCAGCCACCTGTTGGGGGTTAATCTATGGAGCAATGTCTCGGTTTTTCAGCCCGATACTGTATCTATTTCTGCCACTCTGTCTTGTAACAACTTTGCAGTGGGTTCCATAGATGCAATGAATATCTCTTCTGTAATCGGATGCAAATGATAGAAACCCGCATTATTCTCCGTCCCCGCTCACTTGCATTAACACTTACCTGCTCTTACTCTACCCTGACTCCGTATCCACCTCCAGAAGAATCTAGGATCCGTTAACAGCATCCCGGCACATCAGTTATGTGGAGGAACTTGATGCGTCACCTGTCCGTCAGCAGATCCCTCGCTGCCCATTGTGGTCCCCCCCGACACCCCTCATACCTATGGCTGCTCACCTCTCTATCCCTCTCGTTCTTACTCTTTTCTGCCCCTCTCCGTAGGTCTTTTTTCCCAATCTTGTTTCTATAGAAACTAGAATAGCTGGGGGAGGGGGGGTGGACTGTCACGGCCCCATGTGACTAAGATTCCAACACTGAAGAATCTCTCCACGTTTTTTGCTGGATACAGGCTTCTTTACATAACAAGCCATTGTCACTGGTACCCGAGGAGTGAGAATAGGCCGACGGGGAGAGGACACCACTCGTAGGTTAATCGCATAGGGCCGACAGATGTACAGGATCCATGGAGGCCCTACAGTAATCTACGCCCATCGGCAGGGCACAGGTCTATCATTAGTGGTAGAAGTTGTAACCCATGTCTATACAGCTCACATACAGGACGCGTCCCCATTCTACACACACGATGAGGCCCGATTATACAAATACACACGCAAGATGGGGTGCCCCATTATACACACACAGGACGAGACCCCATTATACACATATATGAGCAGGTGCCCCATTATAAACACACAGGACGAGACCCCATTATACATATACAGTGGATACGGAAAGTATTCAGACCCATTTACATTTTTCAATCTGTTTCATTGCAGCCATTTGGTAAATTCAAAAAAAGTTCATTTGTTCTCATTAATGTACACTCTGCACCCCATCTTGACTGAAAAAAACAGAATTTTTTGCAAATTTATTAAAAAATAAAAACAGAAATATCACATGGTCATAATTATTCAGACCCTTTGCTCAGACACTCATATTTAAGTCACATGCTGTCCATTTTCTTGTGATCCTCCTTGGGATGGTTCTACTCCTTCATTGGAGTCTAACTGTGTTTAATTAAGCTGATAGGACTTGATTTGTAAAGGCGCACACCTGTCTATATAAGACCTCACAGCTCACAGTGCATGTCAGACCAAATGAGAATCATGAGGTCAAAGGAACTGGCCAAGGAGCTCAGAGACAGAATTGTGGCAAGGCGCAGATCTGGCCATGGTTACAAAAGAATTTCTGCAGTACTCAAGGTTCCTAAGAGCACAGTGGCCTCCATCATCCTTAAATGGAAGAAGTTTGGGACCACCAGAAGTCTTCCTAGACCTGGCCATCCAGCCAAACTGAGCAATCATGGGAGAAGAGCCTTGGTGAGAGAGGTAAAGAACCCCAAGATCACTGTGGCTGATCTCCAGAGATGCAGTAGGGAGATGGGAGAAAGTTCCACAAAGTCAACTATCACTGCAGCCCTCCACCAGTCAGGTCTTTATGGCAGAGTGGCCCAACAGAAGCCTCTCCTCAGTGCCAGACAAAAGAAAGCCTGCATAGCGTTTGCTAAAAAAAACACATGAAGGACTCCCGGACTATGAGAAATAAGATTCTCTGGTCTCATGAGATGAAGGGAGAACTTATTTTTGGTGATCATTATAAGTGGTATGTGTGGAGAAAACCAGGCACTGCTCAACACCTGCCCAATACAATCCTAACAGTGAAACATGATGGTGGCAGCATCTATGGGGGTGTTTTTCAGCTGCAGGGACAGGAAAACTGGTTGCAGTTGAAGGAAACATGAATGCGGCCAAGTACAGATATATCATGGATGAATACCAGAGTGCTCTGGACCTCAGCCTTGGCCAAAGGTTCACCTTCCAACAAGACAATAACCCCAAGCACACAGTTAAAATAACAAAGAAGTGGCTTCAGAACAACTCTGTGACCATTCTTGACTGGCCCAGCCAGAGCCCGGACCTAAACCCAATTGAGCATCTCTGGAGAGACCTGAAAATGGCTGTCCACCAATGTTCACCATCCAACCTGACGGAACTGGAGAGGATCTGCAAGGAAGAATGGCAGAGGATCCCCAAATCCAGGGGTGAAAAACTTGTTGCATGATTCCTAAGAAGACTCATGGCTGTACTAGCTCAAAAGGTGCGTCTACTCAATTCTGAGCAAAGGGGCTGAATACTTATGACCATGTGATATTTCAGTTTTTCTTTAATAAATTTGCAAAAATTTCTACATTTATGTTTTTTTTCAGTCAAGATGGGGTGCAGAGTGTAAATTAATGAGAAAAAATGAACTTTTTTGAATTTACCAAATGGCTGCAATGAAACAAAGAGTGAAAAATTTAAATGGGTCTGAATACTTTCCGTATCCACTGTACATGAGGAGGTGCCCCATTACACACATACATGATGGGGTGCACCATTATATACATACATGAGGTGCCCCATTACACACACATGACGGGGTGCACCATTATATACATACATGAGGAGGTGCCCCATTACACACACACATGACGGGGTGCACCATTATATACATACATGAGGTGCCCCATTACACACACACATGACGGGGTGCACCATTATATACATACATGAGGAGGTGCCCCACTACACACATACATGACAGGGTGCCCCATTATATACATACATGAGGAGGTGCCCCATTACACACATACATGACAGAGTGCCCCATTATATACATAGATGAGGAGGTGCCCCATTACACACATACATGATGTGGTGCACCATTATATACATACATGAGGTGCCCCATTACACACACACATGACAGGGTGCCCCATTATATACATACATGAGGAGGTGCCCCATTACACACACACATGACAGGGTGCCCCATTATATACATACATGAGGAGGTGCCCCATTACACACATACATGACAGAGTGCCCCATTATATACATAGATGAGGAGGTGCCCCATTACACACATACATGATGTGGTGCACCATTATATACATACAAGAGGTGCCCAATTACACACACACATGACAGGGTGCCCCATTATATACATACATGAGGAGGTGCCCCATTACACACACACGACAGGGTGCCCCATTATATACATACATGAGGAGGTGCCCCATTACACACATGACAGGGTGCCCCATTATATACATACATGAGGTGCCCCATTACACACATGACAGGGTGCCCCATTATATACATACATGAGGAGGTGCCCCATTACACACATACATGACAGGGTGCCCCATTATATACATACATGGGGAGGTGCCCCATTACACACACACACACACGCCAGGGTGCACCATTATATACATACATGATGAGGTGCCCCATTACACACATGACAGGGTGCCCCATTATATACATACATGAGGAGGTGCCCCATTACACACATACATGACAGGGTGCCCCATTATATACATAAATGGGGAGGTGCCCCATTACACACACACGACAGGGTGCACCATTATATACATACATGAGGAGGTGCCCCATTACACACACACGACAGGGTGCCCCATTATAACACCCCTGACGAAGGCACGCCGCCAAAAAGCGCGAAGGGGTTGTGGCGCCACAGCTGTTTACAGGTAAACCATTGTTTCCTATACATCTGCGGCACTATATGTTATATGAATTAATATTTTAGTTAGTACCTTGGTTTTGTGTCCACTGCAGTAGCTTTATGCACTATGCAGCAACTTGATTTTAAATCCCTACTGCAGGTCATTGTATCTTGGTATATTCGTATAACTATATCTATATATAATACTAGCTGAAGAGCCCGGCGCTGCCCGGGCATAGTAACTAACTGTGGTTAGTTATAGAAATTTATAATTATCCTCCATCCCATAGTCCCGTGCCCATATACCCATCATACATATCCACGATCCCATAGGCCCGTGCCCATATACCCATCATACAATACCCATCATACATATTCGCCATCCCATAGTCGAGTGCCCATATACCCATCACACATCCTTCATCTCATAGTCCCATGCCCATATACCTATCATACATATCCTCCATCCCATAGTCCCGTTCCCCTATACCCATCATACATATCCTCCATCCCATAGTCCCGTGCCCATATACCCATCATACATATCCTCCATCTCATAGTCCTGTGCCCATATACCCATCATACATATCCACGATCCCATAGGCCCGTGCCCATATACCCATCATACATATCCTCCATCCCAGTCGAGTGCCCATATACCCATCACACATCCTCCATCCCATAGTCCCATGCCCATATACCCATCACACATCCTCCATCCCATAGTCCCATGCCCATATACCCATCATACATATTCTCCATCTCATAGTCCCATGCCCATATACCCATCATACATATTCGCCATCCCATAGTCGAGTGCCCATATACCCATCACACATCCTTCATCTCATAGTCCCATGCCCATATACCTATCATACATATCCTCCATCCCATAGTCCCGTGCCCATATACCCATCATACATATCCTCCATCCCATAGTCCCGTGCCCATATACCCATCATACATATCCGCCATCTCATAGTCCTGTGCCCATATACCCATCATACATATCCTCCATCCCATAGTCCCGTGCCCATATACATATCCTCCATCCCATAGTCCCGTGCCCATATACCTGTCATACATATCCTCCATCCCATAGTCCGGTGCCCATATACTCATCACACATCCTCCAATCCATAGTCAACCATTATGACATCATAATGAGCGGCGGCAGGGCTTGCAACCTTTGATGACATCAGCGTCGCCATGGCAACCATTGTGACATCATAATGAGGGGCGGAGCTTGGCACACACACACTGCTTCCCCAGTATGCAAATAGGGGCATTGTGACATCACAATGAGGGGCGGGGCTTGACGCGCACACACTTTTCCCCTCAGTATGTAGATAGGGGCAAAATTGTTTGGTGAATTGGAACGCGCGGGGTTAAAATTTCGCCTCACAACATAGCTTAGGACGCTCTCGGGGTCCAGACGTGTGACTGTGCCAAATTTTGTGGCTGTAGCTGCGACGGTGCGGATGCCTATCCCGGACATACAAACATACACACACATACACACATACATACTTTGAGCTTTATATATTAGATTTTTCTGCTGCTATTCTATTAATGGTCCCTGTGCAGCTGTGGTGCCACAATGATTCTTGGCTCACCACTGAGCGTTTGGGCTTTATTTGTGCCTATTACTGTTTTTACCATTGCTGTATTTTTGTTCTAATAAAGATAATGTTTTGTACCTTATAGTTTTATAGTTCTGTGCGCACCCTCCCTTTATATCTGTTCTGATACATGACGAGGTGCCACACTATACACATACATAATGAGGTGCCTGATTATACACACACACACACACACACATGAGGAGGCGCCCCATTATACACATGCATGATGGGGTGCCCCATTATATACATACATGACGGGGTACCCCATTATATACACACATGAGGAGGTGCCCCATTATACACATACATGACGGGGTGCCCCATATACACACACATGAGGAGCCCCATTATACACATACATGACGGGGTGCCCCATTATATACATACATGAGGCGCCCCATTATACACATACATGACGGGGTTCCCCATTATACACATACATGACGGGGTGCCCCATTATACACATACATGACGGGGTGCCCCATTATACACATACATGACGGGGTACCCCATTATATACACACATGAGGAGGCGCCCCATTATACACATACATGACGGGGTGCCCCATTATACACATACATGACGGGGTACCCCATTATATACACACATGAGGAGGCGCCCCATTATACACATACATGACGGGGTGCCCCATTATACACATACATGACGGGGTGCCCCATTATACACACACATGACGGGGTGCCCCATTATATACACAAGACAGGTTGCGTCTTTATCCACAGACGTGATCAGATTCTCCATCATACATACATGCTACCAATGATAATCATTTCTGCACCGCAGTGAAAGTCCCATCATCACATCATCCTTCTCTGCAGCGCGGCTCTGCCGTGGAGAGTAAGGTGAGAAGCTACAGACAGCTGCAGTATGCGCCAACCGGGCTCCACATAGTAAAGTCTATAGATACACGGGGATCGCATGTGTGATGACCGACGGCTTGTGTCTCACACACTACACATAGTATTGATGATGATGAAGATTGCACATTTCATCGCTGTAGACCAGAGTATACATTGCACTATATGAAATGAATCAATTTGTAACTTATGATTCATTTTGCAATATTCTATATTGATAACTGGCTACTTAGATCCAAATTCTGTCTCTTCCATTTCCTTTTTAATATATAATGTCCATGTCCGGTGTGCTCTGACACAGTGTGAAGGTCTCTTGTGACTAGATGAGGCAGCTTTGCTGGGTAATCTCATAATTTTAGCTTAGATAAAGGACATCGCTGTGTCACCTTGGAGCGCCAGCATAAGCAAGAAGGAGCAAGAAGGTTTTCATTCACTGACAGAATGCAGAATTCTAGAATATGGCAATGAATGGAAACACAAAATAAAAAGTTGCAAAACTTTTTATTTGAAAGAAGGAAACTTACATTTTAGATTATTACAGGAAACTCAAGCAAAATAAGTAGAACATACAAGCTCCAGAGAGATGTCCCCATGGGTTTGATTCCCACGCAGGACTCCAATACTGCAACAGACCGGGGGCACTATACGGCCCACTGAGAAGTGTGTAACCCCATGAGTTATGGCCATTTTTGAGTTCTTTGATCTGGGGGTCCCGGGGTCCAACTATGGCCGACATCTGCATAGCGTTAGCTTGTTCTTCCAATGTCAGGTCGTCAGGTCACAAAGAGACAACTGATGGCAATGTCCATACTGTGCTGTGGAATACAAGATGGAGAATGTGCCCCATCCACATTACACCGACAGGAGCTTTTCTCACCTCCTGTTCTACATAGAATCATAGAATCATAGAATCGTAGAGTTGGAAGGGACCTCCTGGGCCATCTGGTCCAACCCCCTGCTCAAAGCAGGATTCGCTAAATCATCCCAGTCAGATGTCTGTCCAGCCTCTGTTTGAAGACTTCCATTGAAGGAGAACTCACCACTTCTCGTGGCAGCCTGTTCCACTCATTGATCACTCTAACTGTCAAAAAGTTTTTTCTAATATCTAATCTGTGTCTCCTCCCATTCAGTTTCATCCCATTGCTTCTAGTCTTTCCTTGTGCAAATGAGAATAAAGTTGATCCTTCTACAATGTGACAGCCCTTTAGATATTTGTAGACAGCTATTAAGTCTCCTCTCAGTCTTCTCTTTTGCAAACTAAACATTCCCAAATCCTGCAACCTTTCCTCATAAGACAGGGTTTGCAGACCGGTCACCATTCTGGTCGCTCTTTTCTGAACTTGCTCCAGTTTGTTGATGTCTTTTTTAAAATGTGGTGCCCAAAACTGGACACAATATTCCAGATGAGGTCTGACCAAAGAGGAGTAGAGGGAAATAATGACTTCACGTGATCTAGACTGTATGCTTCTGTTAATACATCCTAGAATTGCATTTGCCTTTTTTGCTGCTGCATCACACTGTTGACTCATATTCAGTCTGTTATCTATTAGTATACCCAAGTCTTTTTCACATGTGCTGTCACTTAGCCCTATTCCTCCCATTCTATATATGCTTTTTTCATTTTTATCATTTTTATTGCCCAGATGTAGTACTTTGCATTTCTCCCTGTTAAAAACCATTCTGTTAGTTGCTGCCCACTTCTCCAGTTTATTTAAATCTTTTTGAATCCTCTCTCTCTCTTCTCTAGTATTAGCTATCCCTCCTAGCTTTGTGTCATCAGCAAATTTAATCAGTTTACCCTCAATTCCTTCATCTAAATCGTTGATAAAGATGTTGAACAATACAGGGCCCAGGACAGAGCCCTGTGGTACCCCACTTGAGACATTCTTCCAACTGGATGTGCAGCCATTTACGACCACTCTTTGTGTCCGATCACTAAGCCAGTTATGAATCCACCTAACAGTTGCCTTGTCCATTCCATACTTAGTCATTTTTTCAATAAGGATTGTGTGAGACTTTGTCAAATGCTTTGCTGAAGTCAAGATATACTATATCTACAGCATTTCCTTGATCCACCCAATCAGTGATACCATCATAGAAGGAAATTAAGTTAGTCTGACATGACTTATTAGTTACAAACCCATTCTGACTCTGTTTAATCACTTCATTCTTATCCAGGTATTGACATACATGTTGTTTAATAATTTGTTCAAAGATCTTTCCTGGTATAGAAGTCAGACTCACCGGCCTATAGTTGCCTGGGTCCACCTTCTTCCCCTTTTTGAAGATAGGAACAACATTTGCTCTTCTCCAGTCTTCTGGCACTTCTCCTGTTCTCCAAGAATTTTCAAAGATTATGGAGAGGGGTTCGAAAATTTCTTCTGCTATCTCCTTCAGTACTCTGGGGTGTAATTCATCTGGACCTGGAGACTTGAATTCATTTAGGTTAGCTAAGTGTTTCCTCACTATCTTTCTGTTTATAGATATCCTGGATTCTTCTATTCCCTTAATAGGACAGTGAATAACAGTTGATGTTACATTTCCTTTCTGAGAGAAAACAGATGCAAAATAGGAGTTTAAAAGTTCAGCCTTCTCAACATCCTGTCTTACCATTTCATCATTTTCATCCTGTAAAAATCCTATAGCATCTTTGACTTTTCTTTTACTTTTGACATATCCCCAAAATCCTTTATTATTGCTTTTGACATCTCTTGCAAGCCTCAATTCATTTTCAGCTTTAGATAATCTGATTTGTGCCCTGCAGGTTCTGCAGACAGCATTATATTCTTCTTTAGATATGCCTCCCTCTTTCCATTTTATAAACATTTTTTTCTTCCTTTTTAGCATGTGCTTAAGTTCTGTGTTCATCCATCCTGGTTTCCTTAAATGCTTCCTATTCTTCCCTCTTTTCGGAATTGTTAACAACTGTGCTTTGAGAATTTCATTTTTCAAGATTTCCCATCCTTCCTGGACATTTTTGTCTTTAAGGATATCCAGCCATTGGATCCCTCCAATTCTCTTTCTGAATCCTTTAAAATCTGCCTTTCTGAAATCTAACCTTGATGTCTGAGTCTTCACAGGTCTTCCGCCTCTAGTTATCCAAAATTCTAAAATAGCATGGTCGCTACCTCCTAGGGTCCCAGCCACTTTTACCTCCTCAACCATTTCCTCCCTGTTTATAAGGATTAGATCCAAGGTAGCAGTTCCCCTTGTTTTCTCCCTTACCTTTTGGAAGATAAAGTTGTCAGCAACAGAGGATAAGAATTTCCTTGACCTGTTAGTTTTGCCTGAGAGAGATTCCCAACAAATGTCTGGATAGTTGAAATCTCCCATGACAACTATGTCATATTTTTTGGAGAACTTGGCCATTTGATGCATAAAGAGTTCATCCATATCTTCAGCTTGCACAGGTGGCCTGTAGTAAATGCCTACAATGGTGTCCTTTCCATTGTTCTGTCCTTGTATTCTTACCCAAACAATTTCCACAGAACTCCCAGTCTCTGAAGCTTCAATCTCTGTGCAGATATACGCGTTTCTAACATACAATGCGACACCCCCTCCTCGCTTATCAAATCTGTTTCTTGCAAATAAGTTGTATCCTTCTAGTCTTGTATTCCAATCATGTGTATTGTCCCACCAAGTTTCAGTGATTCCAATGACATCATATTTCTTTTCCTGTGTTAGTAGTTCCAATTCTCCTTGTTTGTTGCCCATGCTTTGTGCATTAGTATAGAAACATTTTAGTTTGTGATTGGTTTCTCTTTCTCCAATATTTTTATTAATTAGATTCTTTCGTCTTTGTTCTTCCTTTCCACTTCTAATAGCAGAGTTCTCAATAGCATTTGTCAGGTGTATGGCTTTTTCTGGTCTTTTGCTTCCCTTCCCATGTTGTTCTAGTTTAAAGCTCTCCTTACAAGTGTAGCAAGGCGACTTCCAAATACATGCTTTCCAGTCTTCGTAAGGTGCACCCCATCTCTAGCAAGTAGTCCATCGTATAAGTAGTTCACTCCGTGATCCAGAAGTCCAAATCGTTGCTGACGGCACCATCGACGTAGCCAGTTGTTCACCTGCAGAATCTTATTCCACCTCCTTGTTCCATGGCCATCCACTGGGAGGATGGAAGAGAAGACCACCTGCGCTCCCAGTTCTTTCACTTTCTTGCCTAAGTCTTCAAAGTCTCTGCAGATGGTTTCCAGGTCGTTTCTTGCGGTGTCATTTGTCCCCACATGTAGTAGCAGGAATGGGTAGTCATCTGTAGGTCTGAAGAGTCCTGATATCCTGTCAGACACATCTTTAATTTTTGCACCTGGAAGACAGCACATTTCTCTTGAAGTTATATCCGGTCTGCAGATAGCGGCCTCTGTTCCTCTCAACAGGGAATCCCCCATGACCACCACTCTCCGTTTCTTCTTCACAACATTTTTCTTTCTCCATCCAGGAGGACTCTGAAGGCGTACAAGGTTGCTGTTTGTTGGCAAAGTCTTATCCTGATGTATTTCTTCATCGTTTTCCTGCGTGAGAGCCTGGTACTGGTTCCTGAGAAGTATGGGTGCTGACTGCCTCCTGATCCTCCTGCTTCTCTGGGTCACATGTCTCCATTCCTCTTTTTCTTCAGGTGCACTTCGAATTTCTTCTCTTTCTGTAACATGAAGAGATAATTCTGCTCTGTCCAAGAACTCTTCACCTTCCTTAATGATGTTCAACGTAGCTGACCTCTCTTCGAGATTTTGCAACTTTTCCTCCAACAGGGACACAAGCTTGCATTTGTGGCATGTGAAGTTTGGCTTTTCCACTGGTAAATCTGTGAACATGTAGCAAGAAATGCAGCTCACCAAATGGCTCCTGGCCTCTTCCATCTTGAGATTTCTTAAAAACTATGAAAGATGAGCCAAAATTCGGCGCGCGGTTTTTCCGATTTCCTCTTTTCAGCTGCAACGGCCAAAACCCAGTGATCGTTGAGCCCGCGGAGACTCTTCACTTATCCCAGAAGGCACTGGGAATATGCAAATGATCTCCTCAAGACTGTTCCCCTGGTTTTCCGATTTCCTCTTTTCAGCTGCAACGGCCAAAACCCAGTGATCGTTGAGCCCGCGGAGACTCTTCACTTATCCCAGAAGGCACTGGGAATATGCAAATGATCTCCTCAAGACTGTTCCCCTGGTTTTCCGATTTCCTCTTTTCAGCTGCAACGGCCAAAACCCAGTGATCGTTGAGCCCGCGGAGACTCTTCACTTATCCCAGAAGGCACTGGGAATATGCAAATGATCTCCTCAAGACTGTTCCCCTGGTTTTCCGATTTCCTCTTTTCAGCTGCAACGGCCAAAACCCAGTGATCGTTGAGCCCGCGGAGACTCTTCACTTATCCCAGAAGGCACTGGGAATATGCAAATGATCTCCTCAAGACTGTTCCCCTGGTTTTCCGATTTCCTCTTTTCAGCTGCAACGGCCAAAACCCAGTGATCGTTGAGCCCGCGGAGACTCTTCACTTATCCCAGAAGGCACTGGGAATATGCAAATGATCTCCTCAAGACTGTTCCCCTGTTCCATGGACATTATGGAATTAATCTCCATTTTGCAGCTCTAACAGCTTCCACTCTCCTGGGAAGGATTACTACAAGACCTGAGGGAATTCGTGGCCCTTCATCCAGAAGAACGTTTTTTGAAGTTGGGGAGAGACCGGGCTCATAATCTCCATTATATGTATTGGATGTGGCTGAGGTTTGGGCTCTGTGTCATGTTCTTCCATTAAACTCCCCTTCCATGTCTGTATGGACCTTGTGCACTGGGCACAGTCATGGGGAACAGAATAGGGTCTTCCCCAAACTGTTCCTACAAAGCTGGAAGCTAAAATTATTATTATTATTATTGTACATTTATATAGCGCCATTTATTCCATGGCGCTTTACATGTGAAAAGGGGCAAATATAGACAAGTACAATAAACATGAGCAATACAAGACACACACAAGTACAGAAGGAGAGAGGACCCTGCCCGCGAGGGCTCACAGTCTACAGGGGATGGGTGATAGTACACTAGGAAAGGGTAGAGCTGGTCGTGTGGCGGTTCAGTAGACTGAGCATCACTGCAGGTTGTAGGCTTGTCGGAAGAGGTCAGTCTTCAGTTCAAGACATTGTCCTCAATGTCTTGAACTGTAGAATTTAGAGTTCCCATCACTGGGACCAAGAAGCCGAGGCCGACCCCTGATAATAAGCTCATAGCTTTATCCTCCTGTACCATCTATACAGCGAGCACAACGTAGTCAGGGGGTAACGTTCTTGTGGAATCACCAAACCCAGACTCCTCCATAAGACGCCAGATAGAGAAGTGTGATCTGTCACTGTGCAGAGCACATCTTTTCCAGAGTCCAGTGGTGGCAACTTCTGATGCTCGGCATTGTGCTTGGTGATGTACGGCTGCATGCAACTGCTCGGCCATGAGGCTCCTAGCGGGGGCGCAGTGTTTGTGCTAATGTAATACCAGATGAGGTCTGGACTCTGCACTTTTGGAGTCAGCAGAGAGGTGGTGACTTTTCTGCTCTTTACTCTTCAGCACTCGGCCCCCGCTCTGTAACATTACAGGGTCTCCTCTCTTCGTGGCTGAGTTGCTGTGGTTCCTTCCACTTCTCAATAATATCACTCACAGGTGATGGAGAAAGATTTAGGAGGATGAAATATCATGGATGGACTTGTTACCCCGATGGCTCCTATTACAGGACCACGCTGGTATCCGTGAGCTCTGCACCATCGGCCGTTCTGTCACAGGTTAGTAAAGGCAGAGGGAATGGCGGCGGGGCCAGAGGTTATGCACTGGAGGGAAGAGGGGGCAACAGGTCCGAATGTTATATTCTGGGGGTGACGAGGTCAGATGTTATACACCGGGGAAATGGGGCTGACAAACAAATTCAATTACTAAGATGTTTGTCCCAATTCTTTCCCCATAGAGAGGATGTTAGCCCCATTTAAGCCATGGGACATGCACAATGATAGAAAATACAAGAGAAGGAGACAGGCAGGGAAAAAAACATTGAGACAGATGACAAAACTACAACTCCCAGCATGCCCAAATGCTATGAGTATGATTAGTTGTATTTGTGGAGTAAGGGGCAGGATGTACTTAGAGAATCATCAATAGTGGGGTTGCAGATCTGGAAGCCAATTTTGGGTTCTGGTGCCTGGGGGGGGGGGGGTTGAAGATCCCTCTACCATGGCACTATAGCTGGCAAATGACATTTAGAGGGGGAGGTGTTGGAGCTTCCAGCTGCACCCCACATGTAATGGACACTCCGTACACTGATGCGTTTTGCTATATATTATGAATGGTGACAATCTCTTCCCATCACACATGTATTCCGCTTCATGTTTGGCAGAACTGCTGACAAGAGATATTGGAAGCATTTTCTCTACTCCCCTGAGCGCGCCTTAGGGGTCCAATTCACTGTATGAAGGATAATCCCATTTGTCAGCACACAAGTCAGAAGAGTCGCTGCTTAACTCTTTCTCTGACAAGGTCACAGACCTCACGGCTCCCCACTGCTCTATCTTCAGAGTCGCAGCATTATACAGTGTGTCGCCAAACTCTTGCTGTGATGGTGCGTTGTTATAGGATATACACTGCTTAAAAAAATAAAGGGAACACGTAAACAACACAATATAACTCCAAGTCAATTACACTTCTCTGAAATCAACCTGTTCAGTTATGAAGCAACACCCATCGTGAATCAATTTTTCCTGCTGTTGTGCAAATGGAAGGTAGAAATGATGGGCAATTAGGAACACACCCCCTATAAAGGAGTGGTTCTGCAGGTGGGGACCACAGGACCATTTCTCTTTTCTCAACCTTTTTGGCTGTTGCTTTGGTCACTTTTGCATTTTGTCATTGCTCTCATCCTTAAAGGTACTGTACAGTAGCATGAGGCAGTGTCTACAACCCACAGAAGTTGCTCAGGTAGTGTAGCTAATCCAGGATGGCACATTAATGCAAGCTGTGGCAAGAAGGTTTGCTATGTCTGTCAGCGCAGTGTCCAGAGGCTGGAGGCGCTGCCAGGAGACATGCCAGTACACCAAGAGATGTGGAGGGGGCCGTAGGAGGGCAACAACCCAGCAGCAGGACCGCTACCGCCACCTTTGTACAAGGAGGAACAGGAGGAGCACTGCCAGAGCCCTGCAAAATGACCTCCAGCAGACCACAAATGTGCATGTGTGTGCACAAACTGTTAGAAACTGACTCCATGAGGATGGCCTGAGTGCCCAACGTCCACAGATGGGGGATGTGCTCACAGCCCAACACCGTGCAGGACGCTTGGCATTTGCTAGAGAACACCAGGATTGGCAAATTCGCCACTGGCGCCCAGTGCTCTTCACAGATGAAAGCAGGTTTGCACTGAGCAGATGTGATAGACATGACAGAGTCTGGAGACGCCGTGGAGAGCGATCTGCTGCCTGCAACATCCTTCAGCATGACCGGTTTGGCAGTGGGTCAGTAATAGTGTGGGGTGGTATTTCTTTGGAGGGCCGCACAGCTCTCCATGTGCTAGCCAGAGGTAGCCTGACTGCTATTAAGTACCGAGATGAGATCCTCTGACCCCTTGGAGGACCATATACTGGTGCGGTTGGCCCTGGGTTCCTCCTAATGCAGGACAATGCCAGACCTCATGAGGCTGGAGTGTGTCAGCAGTTCCTGCAAGATGAAGGCATTGAAGCTATGGACTGGCCTGCCCGTTCCCCAGACCTGAATCCGATTGAGCACATCTGGGACATCATGTCTCGCTCCATCCACCAACGTCATGTTGCACCACAGACTGTCCAGGAGTTGACAGATGCTTTAGTCCAGATCTGGGAGGAGATCCCTCAGGAGACCATCCACCGCCTCATCAGGAGCATGCCCAGGCATTGTACAGTAGGGAGGTCATACAGGCACGTGGAGGCCACACACAATACTGAGCATCATTTTGACTTGTTTCCACTTTAATTTTGTCTTGTTTTGATTTTCATTTTGACTTGTTTCCACTTTCATTTTGGGGGTCTCTCCAAATCCAGGCCTCCATTGGTTCAAAAATTTGATTTCCATTGATGAGTTTTGTGTGGTTATGTTGACAGCATATTCAACTTTGTACAGAACAAAGTATTCAATGAGAATATTTCATTCATTTAAATCTAGGATGTGTTATTTGAGTGTCCCATTTATTTTTTTGAGCAGTGTAGTATGATTACAGGGGGTGCAGTGGTTACAGCTGCTCCTAAGGGGGATCTACAAAATCTCTACTATACACCGGAGGCCAGTCTTGTATAAGCGTACATTATTAAAGGGGTTTTTCTCTTTGGACTATCCCTTATTCTTAAAAGGCCACCCCCAACAATAAGCGTATCACAAGGCATCTTGCTGTTGAAATATTCCGCAATCAATATCTTTAAGAGATCCTGGTAGGGAGTTTTTCATTTTCTTACAGTGCCCCTGCAGGAAAAAATGAAGCATTACATACTGTAGTTCCCAATTAAATTAATAGGCTGCCGGGATGTGCCGGGTCCTCCAGAGGGTGAGACGCTTTTCTTTCAGGGTAGGGCGATACGGTCAGCTCAAACGTCGCACACTCCTCCACTATGGTGGTCTCCAGAGTAAAACAAATACCCAAAACTCTTTTATTTTTCAGTTCTTGCAGCTGACGAACTGCCTGACATGGGCTGTAATAACATCTATGGCAAATGTTAGTCACTGACTCTCATCCTTTAAAAGTATAATTATGGATCAAGCAATTCAGCAGAAAACTCTGGTAGAAAATGGGAATTTATGTGACGAAGTATCAGAGGTTTAAGGCACAGTTGTCTCATAAAATAACTTATTTGCCTTTTCCCCCTATGACAACACTTCCGGTATGGCTAGAAATAACAACCAGGTGTTTTTACCTTATGGCTGTGACTTTTCCCAGTGAGAAATGCAGAAAGGGAGAAATGTAGAAAGTGAACTATGGCTTACTGCTAATCTGCTCCTTAGATCCTCCTCTATGATCCATTGTATAGGACTGCTAAACAAGCAGTGGATCCCATAATGGAGAACACGGAGCAATATTCAAAAAATGGCTATTTACTTTAATGTCTGCATGTACTGTAATACCACATATCCCCTGTAGTGGCCGCTGCAGGGGAAATGATCAGTCAAAGAAGAAAATCAGAGACGATCTCTGGGTCTCTGGAGCTGAAACTCTGATTTAATATAAGACTGTACCAGTTTAGAAATACATGGCTGCTTTCTTTCAGAAACAGCGCCACCGCTGCCCACAGGTTATGTCAAGTACTGTAGCTCAGTTTCCTTGAAGTACATGCGGTTACAATGCTGCACACAATGTGAGGACAGTTGTCGCTGGTCTTTGCAGAAAACAGCCAAGTAGTACTAATTCAGGACAAGTCCTCTAAAGGGTCTGTGTGTGATACAAATACAAGAGAGAAGTGGAACAACAGTTCTAAATAAAACCACGGTCACGATCCAGTAAAATCCCAGCGATCAGTCACCGATGAGCGGAGTGAACACTTGAAACGAGGAGGTTGCGCAGGCTGAGTTCTGAGCGGCCGCAGACGCCACTGCTCAGGAGGAAAGATTAAGCCTCGGGCCATGAATTGTAGAACAATAAGATGAACTGTAGAGAAAACAGTCGGAGGATTCTGTTGTTTCAGGAAACATGAGGATCGGCAGAGAGAGGAGCCTCGACTGTGCCCGGAGCCGTCGCAGCATTTGGGGAAAGCACGGAAGATGTCACTTTCCTACAGTTACGCTAATTATTGAAACATGGTATAAACAGGAAATATATAACACACTACTAAGTATCAATACAAAAGGAGAAGTCTCCAACTATCATGAAACTACTACATCCAGAATCTGATTGAAACCAAAAATGTGTACTGCTTCATCTCACCTCTGGGAGTGCTGCAGGGAAACTGAACTCTAGCTGTGCAGATCACAGCTAATCATTGGGGATCCCAGCATCGAGACTTCTTGTTATCTTATTTTTAGAGTGATCTCTAAACAAAACAGGATCAAAACTGGACAATCCCTTTACAGACAATCACATTTTGACCCAAACTCTAACTTTTAAAGCACAAGGAGACCCAAATAATAAAACTCAAAAGGTCATATAAAAATTATCCAGAGGTGACCAGTCATGGGCCACAGTGGAGAGGACCGTACCACTGGCATCAAGGCTCCATCACTGAATGGTGGTGCCAGTAACACATCATGTGATCACTTTGGTCACCGTAGGCTGTCGCAGTCATGTGCTGTTCACAGGAGCGCTGCAGAAGGGTCAGGGCTACATCGCTGGGGGAGAGCCAATGAGAAATATTGCTTTTGGTATTTTACAATATTGGCATCGGTTGTTTTTTTTTTTTTTTTTTTTACATTCTATATTTTGGATAACCCCTTTAAAAGTAATCATAAGGCCGGTTTCACATGTCTGATATTCATGGTCCATATATGGAACGTGATATCGGGACCGGTCACGGGTGCCTCTGAGGCTCTTCAGGAGGGGTGGTAACCCATGGCCAGTCCGGACATCATGTTCTGTATCCAGAACACAAATGTTGGAGGTGAGAACCCAAACTTCATATTCACATGCTAGAGAAACAGTTTGTGCTTCAGAGCTGAACTTCCTATTGGTATTAGGAACAGTCAGCTAGTTTGTGTATTGTGGGCAGTTGAGGTGGGTGACCGGATGACTCCATAACTACAACAGTGATACAGTGAGTCAGGAACGACCACATGACAACCACATACTCGCCCCAGGTTCGGGTTTTGCAACCTTCTATTACTGTGGTCTCCATAATTTCAGGTATATACAAACCAAAAAATGCCAATTAGGTTTTAAAAGCGCAGCAGAAACTCAGCTCCTGGCCATGGGGGGGCGCTGTTTATGGAGGCCAAAAGCCATATTTTTAGACTCTCATGCAACAATTCTAAGAATTTAAAGAAACAGTAGACATATTTTAGGTAACACATGAAAGACATGCAGGTAATGTTTGATGTTCCTTTATAAATCCTATTCTTAATCCGCCATGACAGATCAGCTAACCAGCAGATTACCACCTTCGTTTCTGTCTGACATCTCAGTAATGCACAACTTTGCTTTCAGTAAAAAGTCTTACTGCTCTGGAAAGAACAGCCCATCGGAAGCCTCCTGGAGATGCACCGGCCAAAAACGGTCCACCGAGAAGTCTCCAAGTTCTATCTGCTTCTAGGAAAACTGGAGGACAGTCAACACGGCAGCCACTACAGCTGTCAGACTTTGTATCGCCATCACCTAGTGGAAACCCATAATCAATCGATGGTGGTAGTGGTGCACGTGAAAAATAGACCATGTAAAATCAAGAAAGTCCCAGCCCACCTGCAAGTTTTTCAATTCCTTTATTCAGCAAAGCTGGACGCGTTTCAGGCCATCTGAAGCTTTTATCATCACAATGGTAAGGAAAGCTTTGGATGGGCTGAAACGCGTCCAGTTTTGTTGAATAAAGGAATCAAGGAAAAAACGAACGTATGTGAGTGCCGGGACCTTCATGATTTTCCACCACCTACTGGTCTTCACCACCAGCTTGCTCTATCTAGGATGTACTACATTAATATCACACTATTTAAAGGGGCATCCTCACCTTAGACATTTATGGAATATACAAAGAATATATTATAAATGTCTGATGCCACATCCCAAAGCAGGAGAACACGGGGCCCAGTTTTGTCAGGTGAAGTAGCTGCCAGGTCTAGGGGGAGAATGGACAGAGGAGGCTGCGCTCGTGTGCGTGTCTCCCTCCATTCATTTCTATGGGAGTTATAGAACCAACCAAGTTTGCCATTGCCATACCTCCTGTAATAATGAACAGACATGCACAGCCTCTCTACTTAGTCGCCAAGTAGGTTATGGGACATCCTTTCTCCACATAAGTCATTACTAGAGAGATCTGTCAGATATTTAGAAAAAAAATATTCTGTTTATATGCCATGTATGTCTAAAATGCAAATACACTTCTAAGGGTTAAATACAGTGAACTGGAATCAGAAGTAGTGAAAGGCACTGCTGGCATACAGGGCCAGCAGTTGCCTAGGGCCCCCGCTGCTCCAGGGTCCCCCAGCCAGTGCCACACAGCTGCTATGGGGGCCCCTGCCAGCGGAGCAGCAGCGGGTGTCAGGAGGCAGGAGCCCCTGTCCCCGCTGCTAAAGAGAAATGAATATTCACTGCGAAGCAGGTCTCCACCCCCAGAGGCCCCGCCCCCAGCCCAGTAAGCCGCTCTGCAGACTACAGCTGTAAATCAGGGCCGGCGCCGCCCTCAGTCCTCTCTGCTCCTGGCTCACAGCCAGTGCGCGATGACGTCACTACATCGCGCACCCGCTGTGTGTCTGGCAGAGGGGGCAGCTCCTGACACTGAAGCCGGGATCAGCGTGGGAGCGAGGAGGAGAGGTGAGTATTGTGGTTTTTTGTTTTTTATATCTCTCTCTATCTATCTCTATATCTCTATCTCTCTTATATCTATCTATCTCTATTATCTATATCTATCTCTATCTATTATCTATATCTATCTCTATCTATCGCTCTATCTTTATATCTATCTTTCTATCTCTACATCTATCTATCTCTATATCTATCTATCTTACTCTATCTCTATATCTATTATCTCTATATTTATTATCTATCTAGCTACCATCTATATCTATCTTTATCTATATATATATCTCTATCTAATATCTATATCTATCTATCTCTATACCTATCTATCTATTTATCTATCCGTTATCTATCTCTATATCTTTTCTCTGTATCTATCTATCTCTATATCTATATCTCTCGCTATCTATCGCTCTATCTCTATATCTATCTCTATATCTATCTTTATATCTATATCTATATATCTATCTATCTCTATATCTATTTCTCTATATCTATATAGCTATCTATCTATATATCTCTATCGCTCTGTATATCTATCTATCGCTCTATCTCTATATCTATCTCTCTCTATATCTATATATCTATCTATCTATCTTTCTCTATCTATTTATCTCTATATCTTTTCTCTGTATCTATCTCTCTCTATATCTATATCTATCTATCTCTATATATATCTATATCTATTTCTCTCTATATCTATCTATCTATTTATCTCTATCTCTATATCTATCTCTCTGTATATCTATCTTTCTCTATCTCTATATCTATCTATCTTTCTCTATCTATCTATTTATCTCTATCTATTATCTATATCTATCTCTATCTATCGCTCTATCTCTATATCTATATTTCTATCTCTACATCTATCTCTATATCTATCTTTCTATCTATCTCTATCTATATCTATCTATTATGTCTATCTATCTAGCTATCTCTAATATCTATATCTACCTATCTCTATATCTTTCTATCTTACTCTATCTCTATATCTATCTGTTATCTCTATTTATTATCTATCTTTATCTATCTATCTCTATCTATTATCTATATCTATATCTATCTCTCTATTTATCGATCTCTGTATCTATCTCTCTCTATATCTATCTCTCTATCTACCGCTCTCTATCTATCTTTATATCTATATATCTCTATATCTATCTATTATCTCTATATCTATCTACCTGTCTCTCTCTATATCTATATCTGTTTCTCTCTATATCTATCTCTATATCTCTCTCTCTATAGCTATCTATTATCTCTATATCTATCTATATATTATCTCTATATCTATCTATCTATCTCTATATCTATCTATCTTTATATCTATCTGTTATCTCTATATCCATATCTATCTCTATATCCATATCTATCTCTATATCTATTTATCTCTATATCTATCTATCTATCTCTATATCTATCTATCTATCTCTATATCTATCTTTCTATCTAACACTATATCTCTATCTCTATCTCTTTATCTATCTATCTATCGATCTATCCATCTATCTCTATATCTATCTCTATATCTCTCTATTATCTCTATTATCTATATCTATCTATCCATCTAGCTATCTCTATCTATCTCTATATCTCTCTCTATATCTATCTATCTTTCTAACTCTATATCTATCTATCTCTATACATATCTCTATATCTAGCTATTATCTCTATATCTCTATATCTATCTGCCTCTATATCTATCTATCTCTATATCTATTATCTCTATATCTATCTATCTCTATATATATCTCTATATCTATTTTTATTTATAGCCATCTATCTATATATATTTATCTCTATATCTATCTATATATGTCTATATTATTATTATTATTATTATTATTATTATTATTATTATTATTATATCTGTATATCTCTATCTATTATCTATCTCTATCTATTATCTATCTATCTCTATATCTTTCTATCTATAGCTATCTATCTCTATATCTATCTATCTATCCATTATCTATTTTCTATCTATCTCTATATCTATCTACCTATCGATCTATCTATATTTCTTTCTATATCTATCTTTATATCTATATCTATCTCTATCTATCTCTATGAATCTTTCTATCTATATCTATCCATTATCTACTATCTATCTCTATATCTATCTATTTCTACATCTATCTATCTATATCTATCTAACTCTATATCTATATAGCATTATACCCTATGAGGGGGTGCATTATTCCCTATGAGGGGGGCAGTATTATACCCTATGAGGGGAGCAGCATTATACCCTATGAGGAGGCAGCATTATACCCTATGAGGGGGTGCATTATACCCTATGAGGAGGGCAGCATTATTCCCTATGAGGAGGGCAGTATTATTCCCTATGAGGAGGGCAGCATTATTCCCTATGAGGGGGTGCATTATTCCCTATGAGTGGGGCAGTATTATACCCTATGAGGGGGGCAGCATTATACCCTATGAGGAGGCAGCATTATACCCTATGAGGAGGCAGCATTATACCCTATGAGGAGGGCATCATTATTCCCTATGAGGAGGGCAGCATTATTCCCTATGAGGGGGTGCCTTATTCTCTATGAGGGGGGCAGTATTATACCCTATGAGGAGGCAGTATTATACCCTATGAGGAGGGCAGCATTATTCCCTATGAGGGGGGCAGTATTATACCCTATGAGGAGGCAGCATTATACCCTATGAGGAGGGCAGCATTATTCCCTATGAGGGGGTGCCTTATTCTCTATGAGGGGGGCAGTATTATACCCTATGAGGAGGGCAGCATTATTCCCTATGAGGGGGGCAGTATTATACCCTATGAGGGGGCAGCATTATTCCCTATGAGGGGGGCAGTATTATACCCTATGAGGGGGTGCATTATTCCCTATGAAGGGGGGCAGTATTATACCCTATGAGGGAGCAGCATTATACCCTATGAGGGGGGCAGTATTATACCCTATGAGGGGGGCAGT
The DNA here is from genome assembly GCF_039654945.1 of Dendrobates tinctorius. NCBI lineage: Eukaryota > Metazoa > Chordata > Amphibia > Anura > Dendrobatidae > Dendrobates > Dendrobates tinctorius. The sequence goes on along the minus strand of NW_027361869.1, from coordinate 1,832,339 downwards.
ATTATACCCTATGAGGGGGTGCATTATACCCTATGAGGGGGTGCATTATTCCCTATGAGGGGGGCAGTATTATATTCTATGAGATGGCTGCATTATATTCTATGAGATGGCTGCATTATACTATGTGAGGGGGCTGCTTTATATTCTGTGAGGGGGCTACCCCAACTCCTGCTACATAATTAAGACATGTACAACCTTATATTATACCCGGATATTAGCGTGTTTTACCGCATAATTGGTGGTCTGGTATTTAACTCTATGCAGCTACATAGTGGGCCCCAAGAATGATTTTCTCTGGTGGGCCCAAGGTGTTCCAGTCCGACGCTGGGCACAGATCACAGCGGATGTGGCACCAACCATATTCTTTGCTCAGGGGTCTTTGTCAATCTTAACCCCAACCTGATAGCAAAATAAAAAAGAATAATAAAAACAGCCACCATGTGAGAATTGTAATAGCAGCAATGCTGATTGTTTCCCAGATTTCTTATAATCTGCTAAAATATAAAATGGTTACTGTCCTTTCAATAAATTTTGTATAAACCAGTAGTAAAAGTGAATATAAGAAACTTTGCAATGTATATTATCAGAGAATTCGGCTATTTTCTCCATTTATGAGCTCAGTACACTGTATAATGTCCTCCATGGAGCGGCTGATTTCTAGCAGGTCTTTTATTCACCCCAGTGATAGATTCATAGCCACACTGCTCAATACACTGTATAATGTCCCACATGGTGCCGCTGCTTTCTATCTGGTATTTAATCTCATTCCAATGCTAGATTTACAGCTACATTTCTCAGTACTAGTGTGTAATGTCCTCCATACTGCGACTGCTTTCTAGTAGGTTCTTTTTATCTCTCCCCAGTGCTAGATTCACAGCCACACTGCTCAATACACTGTATAATGTCCCACATGGTGCCGCTGCTTTCTAGCTGGTATTTAATCTCATTCCAATGCTAGATTTACAGCTACATTTCTCAGTACTAGTGTGTAATGTCATCCATACTGCGACTACTTTCTAGTAGGTTCTTTATCTCTCCCCAGTGCTAGATTCACAGCCACACTGCTCAATACACTGTATAATGTCCCACATGGTGCCGCTGCTTTCTAGCTGGTATTTAATCTCATTCCAATGCTAGATTTACAGCTACATTTCTCAGTACTAGTATGTAATGTCCTCCATACTGCGACTGCTTTCTAGCAGGGCTGTGGAGTCGGTAAGCCACAGTTGCGACTCCGACTCTTGGATTTTATCAGGCTCTGACTCCGGCTCCAACCAAAACTAACTCCGACTCCACGACTCCGACTCCACAGCCCTGCTTTCTAGTAGGTTCTTTATCTCTCCCCAGTGCTAGATTCACCGCCACACTGCTCAATACACTGTATAATGTCCCACATGGTGCCGCTGCTTTCTAGCTGGTATTTAATCTCATTCCAATGCTAGATTTAAAGCTACATTTCTCAGTACTAGTGTGTAATGTCCTCCATACTGCGACTGCTTTCTAGTAGGTTCTTTATCTCTCCCCAGTGCTAGATTCACAGCCACACTGCTCAATACAGCTGTATAATGTCCTCTGTTATGATGAGTCACCGAAGGAGGAAAAAACAAAATACCAGCTAAGTCCAGAAAAACCAGAGAGGTTGGCAGCTATCGGATTGCAGACCCCTGAACCTATCCACAACAACTAGCAGTAGCCGTGGGGGGTTCCTACGGTGCCCTAGACCCCTCGATCACAGCCGGAGAACTAAATAGCCTAAAGACAGAAAGGGGAACAACTAAACTGCCCCAGAGCAGACCCCAAAGCAATAGGCAGCCCCCAACATATAATGACGGTGAAGCAAGATGAAAACACTAAAACAGATAGAAAGATAGGTTGAGCAAATGATGGGGCCCAAGCTAACTACATAGGACAGGATAGGAAAGCTGCTGTCTGCCATCCGCAAAACCCCTATCAAAATGAGCCAACCGACTGATGGGAAAAACAGGCCCTGAAGATGCTAGGCTTCAAAAGACTATATCAGCACTCAGGTATATTCTGAAGACAGAGCAAAAGATCAACAGACCAGAGACAAAAATGGAATTCAGCTCACCCCCGGCCGGGGATGGAAGAACTCCCAAAAAACAAGGCAGAACAAAAACAAAACTGAAGTGTACAAAGCAGAGCAGAAAAACTTAGCTTTGAGATGCAGGAATCAGACTGGTCTCCAAGAATCCAGCAGGAAAATCACCAGCCAGGAAGAAGGGCGTCGGCAGCCTTATATCCAGTCCTCAATTCCAGCCACCCAGTCATCATCTAGCTGCCCATGTGTTTGGTAATTAGCCTCACTACCTTCCTTCACTAGAGGAGGGAGTTCATCAGACCTCAACAGTGAAGGGAAAAATGAACTCACAACAGTCCTCCATGGTGCTGCTGCATTCTAGCAGGTCTTTTATTTCAATGCAGCATTCACATCTGTGATGCTCCGTACTATTTGTGTAATGTCAACCATACTGTTTGCTGCTTCTAGCAGTTTGTTTATCTCACCCAAGTGAAAGATTCACAGCTACACGTCTTATTACTGCTGATGCTCTCTCGTTAAATCAGTTATCTCATTCTAGTGAAAGATTAACAGCTCCACTTTTCTTTACTGCTGTGCAAAGCCCTCCATACTGCTGCTTTCTAGTAGGTTTTTTTTTTCGTCATTCCGGTGATAGATTCACAGCTACGCTTCTCAGTACCACTGTAAAATGTCTTCCATGCAGCAGCTTCTGAACGTGTGCTATACAGAGACAGATGAGCATGATCTCTTCATGTCTGTGTGTACAGAGCATGGGAGATATCATAGCAGCTAGAATCCTTTCACTAGCTCAGAGATGGCTGTAAATTAGAGATGGGGCCTGCAGATGAGAAAACTGGTGATAAATGCATAAATTATATTCTTCCTCATATACACACCATTAACATCTCATTCTGGATAGTCACCTGAAAGAGCAGGTACAAGGTTTTGTGCCATTCTGAAATTCTTGTTGCAACAAGACAACCTTCTTTTTAAAAGCCATCACAGTGATCAGTGCCGCAGCCACACAATTTTCTCTGCAGTGACCTCTGTTGGACCAATAGAGTATTGCAAGTCAGATTTATTGAAATGAATGGGTGTCCATGTAACACATGGCTGAGCAGAGTCCTCCATAGCAGGAGCTATATTTCCTATAGAAAAAGATCCTGAATGGGCCCCTCATAGGGCATGAAGACATCGTGGCGATATAGGAGAATAGCGTGTCTGTTGTCGGGCTATGAGGGATGCCACGTGAACTCTGTATTATTGGAACAGCTACTATTTCTTATTGGACTGACTTACGTTTCAAGTTTAGTGCCCCCTTAACTAAATCAACACTTTTCAAGTGGCAAAGAGCGAGGGTGTCAGCTGAGCATCGAATAACCTAATAACTCCACCAAAAAAACCCTTGCTCCTTGCTGAATGCTAATCCCGAGGCAACGCTTAGCTGATTTTTAGTACGCCACCCAAACATAATACAACCTTATATATATTAACAATTTAAGTGGTGCCAGGATTGAAAAGCAAACTTTTTTTCTCAGCCTGGGAAAGCTGATTTTCTGCAGGAGCCCAGACAGTGATGACGGGGGAAGCCATGCCGAGATGCGGTTACACAGGCTTGGCAACTACTGCCTTGATGAATTTTATTTTTTTTTATGAAGCAACGTAAGCCTCCCTTGATACCGACCACACAGCGTGAAAGGAGCACAGGGCAGAGAGAGGGAGAGGTGAGCGCGGCTGTGAAGTGGGTCCTGGTGGGAGAGATTCACAGCTGCCACTCGCCAGATTACTAAAATCTGAGGGCCATGAGTCTCAGGCAGCTCCCAAAACACTTGGATATTTCACTGCTACATTTGAATGCAGTGGGTCCTTTCATTTAAGAACCCCATGAATCAGCTTGAGTAGATAGCAGCACTCTCCGGAGGACCCATCACAATGATGTCAATGGGTATAAAGTTTATACCTTTATTCTCCTGCGATGGGGCTGCGGCGGTATTCAGATTTGATTACAGCTGTTCTTGTAACAAAAGGGATTGTACGAAAAAAAAAAAAGTGTTTTCCCATTTTTATACATGGGTATCGTAGTATAGAGCTTGGAAATACAAGCAATTTTGCAATTTAGCGCTTGTTAACATTTTCTGCAGTTATTGGGATATTAACACTTTTGTTGACATCTCGTTGCCTTGTAGACAGACCACCGCTGCTAGACAGTAGATAATGCACAGTGCATACAAGCTCTTATCTATTGAGCTTGTAAGAAGTGTTTGAAGTTGGTCAGGATCGCTGAAGTGCGCTGCTACCTCCGAATCCCGGCAAGATTCAGCACAGTGATAACAGGCTAGACAGCAGCGGTGGTCGGTCTCCTAAGCAACGAGATGTAAACACTAAGAAGTTGTAATATCTTAAGAATGGACACAAATTTTAATAAGCAGTAAATTGCAAAAGTGTTTGTTTTTACAAGCTCTATCAGACAATAGCCATGTATGGAGATGGGAATAATCCTTTTAAACTTTGTTTCCAAAATTTGAGTTCCCCTTTAAAACAACTCTAATATTATAATTTAGTATGAAAGGACCAAAGGGATTACTTTCTAATGAGATCAGCTCCATGTAATTAGCAGGTATAGCAGCAGTGCTCCCACTGATTAAAACAATGTACATTTCTCAAAGGATCCATAAAGAGATTCAACATGTAAAATCATTAATGTTATATAGTTTAGTGAAAAAAATATATATATGTACCGGTATATACAACACACCTCGTTCTGTAGGCCTGTATTCACACCGATCAGGAACAGCGTTAAAACCGCCGACAGCTGAAGTGGATGACATAGATCATCTTGCTTCATTGTCACCCATCTGTCACATATGAGGCAGCAAGTGATTAGTCCATTATTAAGGTCAATGAGTTGGAATTTGACAAAAAGGCGTCAGCACACACAGAGCATCCGCCAGTATGATAGGTGCCAGGACATGTAGAGCATCTCTGCTATGATAGAAAGGTAGGACACGCAGAGCATCGCAGCTATGATAGAAAGGTATCAGGACATGCAGAGCATCGCAGCTATGATAGAAAGGTGTCAGGACACGCAGAGCATCGCAGCTATAGTAGAAAGGTGTCAGGACACGCAGAGCATCGCAGCTATGATAGAAAGGTATCAGGACATGCAGAGCATCGCAGCTATGATAGAAAGGTGTCAGGACAGGCAGTGCATCGCAGCTATGATAGAAAGGTGTCAGGACATACAGAGCATCGCAGCTGTGATAGAAATGTCAGGACACGCAGAGCATCGCAGCTATGATAGAAAGGTGTCAGGACACGCAGAGCATCCCAGCTATGATAGAAAGGTATCAGGACATGCAGAGCATCCCAGCTATGATAGGTGTCAGGACACGCAGTGCATCGCAGCTATGATAGGTGTCAGGACATGCAGAGCATCGCAGCTATGGTAGAAAGGTGTCAGGACACACAGAGCATTGCCAGTATGATAGGTGCCAGGACATGTAGAGCATCACTGCTATGATAGAAAGGTATCAGGACACGCAGAGCATCGCAGCCATGATAGAAAGGCGTCAGGACATGTAGAGCATCGCAGCTATGGTAGAAAGGTGTTAGGACGCGCAGAGCCTTGCCAGTATGATAGGTGCCAGGACATGTAGAGCATCGCAGCTATGGTAGAAAGGTATCAGGACATGCAGAGCATCGCAGCTATGATAGAAAGGTGTCAGGACACGCAGTGCATCACAGCTATGATAGAAAGGTGTCAGGACATACAGAGCATCGCAGCTGTGATAGAAATGTCAGGACACGCAGAGCATCGCAGCTATGATAGAAAGGTGTCAGGACACGCAGAGCATCCCAGCTATGATAGAAAGATATCAGGACATGCAGAGCATCGCAGCTATGATAGGTGGCAGGACATGCAGAGCATCGCAGCTATGATAGAAAGGTGTCAGGACATGCAGAGCATCGCAGCTATGGTAGAAAGGTGTTAGGACGCGCAGAGCATTGCCAGTATGATAGGTGCCAGGACATGTAGAGCATCACTGCTATGATAGAAAGGTATCAGGACACGCAGAGCATCGCAGCCATGATAGAAAGGCGTCAGGACATGTAGAGCATCGCAGCTATGGTAGAAAGGTGTTAGGACGCGCAGAGCATTGCCAGTATGATAGATGCCAGGACATGTAGAGCATCGCAGCTATGGTAGAAAGGTGTTAGGACGCGCAGAGCATTGCCAGTATGATAGGTGCCAGGACATGTAGAGCATCGCAGCTATGATAGAAAGGTGTCAGGACACGCAGTGCATCGCAGCCATGATAGAAAGGCGTCAGGACATGGAGAGCATCCCAGCTATGGTAGAAAGGTGTCAGGATACGCAGAGCATCGCAGCTATGTTAGAAAGGTATCAGGACACGCAGAGCATCGCAGCTATGATAGAAAGGTGTCAGGACACGCAGTGCATCGCAGCTATGGTAGAAAGGTGTCAGGACACGCGGACCATCACAGCTATGATAGAAATGTGTCAATATGTGCAGAACATTGTAGCTAAAATAAAAAGTATCCCAAACACGCAGAGCATCACAGTTATGATATAACGGTGTCAGCCTACTCAGAAGCATCACCACTCTGACTGAAAGGTGCCAGGACATGCAAAATCTAGGTTTTTTTTTTATTATTCCACTAAAAATGGAACAGAAAGTGATCAAAATGTCGTACATAAAAAAAATTGTATCAGTGAAAACGTCATTTCGTCCTGCAAAGAATGCAGCCCGTGAAATTAAATTTTAATTTCTATTTACGGCCCACTTACATGGCTGAACTTGAGATCTCTGATCTACACGATAATAAGCATGAGATTTTAGAGGTGTATTCTCATCTTGTGCAGAGATGGCACGTTGCTAGGGACATTCTTGCACCAACAATTTAGTGCAAAAAAAGGAAAATTGGTCAACCTCTTCTGACTATGAAATGATTGACTGTTGTTATAAGAGGCCTCCGGTGGCTAGTGTATAAAGCAGACCTCCGGTGATTAGAGTATAAATTAGGCCTCCGGTGGCTAGGGTATAAAGCAGGCCTCCGGTGGCTAGTGTATAAAGCAGGCCTCCGGTGATTAGAGTATAAATTAGGCCTCCGGTGGCTAGGGTATAAAGCAGGTCTCCGGTGGCTAGGGTATAAAGCAGGTCTCCGGTGGCTAGGGTATAAAGCAGGCCTCCGGTGGCCAGGGTATAAAGCAGGCCTCCGGTGGCTAGGGTATAGAGCAGGCCTCCGGTGGCTAGAGTATAAAGCGGGCATCCGGGGGCTAGGGTATAAAGCGGGCCTCCGGTGGCTAGTGTATAGAGCGGGCCTCCCGTGGCTAGTTTATAAAGCAGGCCTCCGGTGGCTAGTGTATAAAGCAGGCCTCCGGTGGCTAGTGTATAAAGCAGGCCTCCGGTGATTAGAGTATAAATTAGGCCTCCGGTGGCTAGGGTATAAAGCAGGCCTCCGGTGGCTAGTGTATAAAGCAGGCCTCCGGTGATTAGAGTATAAATTAGGCCTCCGGTGGCTAGGGTATAAAGCAGGTCTCCGGTGGCTAGGATATAAAGCAGGACTCCAGTGGCTAGTGTATAAAGCAGGCCTCCGGTGGCTAGTGTATAAAGCAGGCCTCCGGTGATTAGAGTATAACTTAGGCCTCCGGTGGCTAGTGTATAAAGCAGGCCTCCGATGGCTAGGGTATAAAGCAGGCCTCCGGTGGCTAGGATATAAAGCAGGCCTCCGGTGGCTAGGATATAAAGCAGGCCTCCGGTGATTAGAGTATAAATTAGGCCTCCGGTGGCTAGGATATAAAGCAGGCCTCCGGTGGCTAGTGTATAAAGCAGGCCTCCAGTGGCTAGTGTATAAAGCAGGCCTCCGGTGATTAGAGTATAACTTAGGCCTCCGGTGGTTAGTGTATAAAGCAGGCTTCCGGTGGCTAGAGTATAAAATAGGCCTCTGGTAGCTAGTGTATAAAGTAGGCCTCCGGTGGCTAGAGTATAAATTAGGCCTCTGGTGGCTAGGGTATAAAGCAGGCCTCCGGTGGCTAGGATATAAAGCAGGCTTCCGGTGGCTAGGATATAAAGCAGGCTTCCGGTGGCTAGGATATAAAGCAGACCTCCGGTGGCTAGGATATAAAGCAGGCCTCCGGTGGCTAGGATATAAAGCAGGCCTCCGGTGGCTAGGATATAAAACAGGCCTCCGGTGGCTAGTGTATAAAGCAGGCCTCCGGTGATTAGAGTATAACTTAGGCCTCCGGTGGTTAGTGTATAAAGCAGGCTTCCGGTGGCTAGAGTATAAAATAGGCCTCTGGTAGCTAGTGTATAAAGTAGGCCTCCGGTGGCTAGAGTATAAATTAGGCCTCTGGTGGCTAGGGTATAAAGCAGACCTTTGGTGGCTAGTGTTTAAAGCAGGCCTCCGGTGGCTAGAGTATAAATTAGGCCTCTGGTGGCTAGTGTTTAAAGCAGGCCTCCGGTGGCTAGAGTATAAATTAGGCCTCTGGTGGCTAGGGTATAAAGCAGGCCTCCGGTGGCTAGAGTATAAATTAGGCCTCCGGTGGCTAGGGTATAAAGCAGGCCTCCGGTGGCTAGAGTATAAATTAGGCCTCCGGTGGCTAGGGTATAAAGCAGGCCTCCGGTGGCTAGAGTATAAATTAGGCCTCCGGTGGCTAGAGTATAAAGCAGGCCTCCGGTGGCCAGGGTATAAAGCAGGCCTCCGGTGGCTAGAGTATAAATTAGGCCTCCGGTGGCAAGAGTATAAATTAGGCCTCCGGTGGCTAGAGTATAAAGCAGGCCTCCGGTGGCCAGGGTATAAAGCAGGCCTCTGGTGGCTAGGATATAAAGCAGGCCTCCGGTGGCTAGAGTATAAATTAGGCCTTCGGTGGCTAGTGTATAGAACAGGCATCTAATCTGCTTGTATAATCCTAATCCTCACTTTCAGTCTTATGAATAACCCAGAAAGGCATCCTATACCATAACGAGATTCCATAGCCGACGTCCAGTATGGAGGCTTATTACACTTTTTATAGAGGCATACTTTGCATTCCAATGCTGATGGCTACTTCCATGGTTACTATTAAGTCTTTAGTCTCATGTCGATGGGTTCATGGGGACCTTTGTATAATGAGGCTTGGGTGTTTGTAAAGACGTTGATGCTTTGGATTGGCCAAAGCAAGACTATGAACAGCACTAAAGTCACAGCAGCTTTTGGCACAAGCTGTAGGGGCTCCCACAGACCATGTTTACATGGTACCAGATTAAGGCTACACACCAAACATGTAGGCTTATCAGGTTTTCCAGTTATGCTGTTGTCACTATTTAGTATTTTAATTTCTCTGAAATATAAGTGAAGTTTTATATATACTCACCTGATCTTCATTGGAGGATCTCTTCTTTTCAAGTCTTCAGTAAGTGGGGGCGGGTCATTATCCATCCACATTAAGTGGGGGTGGGTCATTATCTATCTGCCGATAGTGGGGGCGGGTCATTATCCATCCACATTAAGTGGGGGCGGGTCATTATCCATCCACATTAAGTGGGGGTGGGTCATTATCCATCTGCAGATAGTGGGGGCAGGTCATTATCCATCCACATTAAGTGGGGGTGGGTCATTATCCATCTTAAGTGGGGGGTGTCATTATCCATCTACTGTTAGTGGGGGCGGGTCTTTATCCATTCACAGTAAGTGGGGGCGGGTCATTATCCATCTACAGTTAGTGGGGGTGGGTCATCATCCATCCACAGTAAGTGGGGGTGGAGGATCTCTTCTTTTCAAGTCTTCAGTAAGTGGGGGTGGGTCAGTAGCCATCTACAGTTAGTGGGGGCGGGTCATTATCCATCCACATTAAGTGGGGGTGGGTCATTATCCATCTGCAGATAGTGGGGGCGGGTCATTATCCATCCACATTAAGTGGGGATGGGTCATTATCTATCCACATTAAGTGGGGGTGGGTCATTATCCATCTACAGTTAGTGGGAGCGGGTCTTTATCCATTCACAGTAAGTGGGGGCTGGTCATTATCCATCTACAGTTAGTGGGAGCGGGTCTTTATCCATTCACAGTAAGTGGGGGCGGGTCATTATCCATCTACAGTTAGTGGGAGTGGGTCATCATCCATCCACAGTAAGTGGGGGCGGGTCATTATCCATCTACAGTTAGTGGGGGTGGGTCATCACAGTAAGTGGGGGTGGGTCTTTATCCATCCACAATTAGTGGGGGCAGGTCATTATCCACATTAGGTGGGGGGTGGGTCATTATCCATCAACAGTTAGTGGGGGCGAGTCATCCATCCACATTAAGTGGGGGTGGGTCATTATCCATATACAATAAGTGGGGGCGGGTCTTTTTCCATTCATAGTAAGTGGGGGCGGGTCATTATCCATCTACAGTAAGTGGGGGTGGGTCTCTGTCCCTCTACAGTAAATGAGGGTGAGTCATTACCCATCAACAGTAAGTGGGGAGGGTCATTATTCATTTACAGTAAGTGAGGGCAGGCCATTATCCACCTACAGAAAGTGAGGGCAGGTCTTTATCCAACTACAACAAGTGGGGGCAAGTCAATACCCATCAACAGTAAGTGGGTGCAGGTCATTGTCTCAGCCCCTATTGCTAAATTGCATACAGGCATAACAGAAAGGCAGGCTTTCAGTCCAATAAAAACAAGCTGTTGGACAGTGACAGATAAAATCCGCAGCGGATTTGGCCCTGCGGATCCGCAGCAGTTTCTGCTGCAGTGTACTGTTATGAATGGGTCACCGAGGAGGATAGCAGGCCCAGGCTAAGCCACAGAAAACCAGAGAGGTTGGTAACTAAGCGGATTGCAGACCCCTAATCCTATCCACACGACTAGCAGTAGCCGTGGAGTGTACATACGATGATCCTAGACGCCTCGGCAAAGCCGGAGAGCTAACTAAGCCTAAAGCAAGAAAGGGGAAATCTAAACTGCCCCGGAGCAGACCCCAAAGGAATAGATAGCCCCCAAAAATATTGTCGGTGAGACAAGATGAAAACACAAACGCAGGCAGGAAAATAGACTGCGCAAACGATGGGGCCCACACTGACTAGACTGGACAGGAAAGGAAAGACACTGTCTGCAATCACGCAAAAAGTCCAACACGTCTGATGCCTAAAAAACACTGAAGTCGCACGACTTCGCCCCACTATATCAGCACTCTGGTATATTTTGAAAGCAAAGCAAAAAGAGACCAATATAACAGGGGACAAAACAAACTGGCACAAGCAGTAACATATAGGCGGTGATTCAGCACAGCCCCAGATGGAGCTGGCTGATCCGCACAAAGCAGAGATAGACAAAACCAGATCAAATGCAAACAGAATAGCAAATGAACCACTTAGCTGCACAATGCAGGGACAGAGCAGGAGACATCAGACCTCAGAAGGCACAGGAAGAAAATCACCAGCAGGGATTGAAGGAAGTCAGCTGTCTTAAATCCCAATCTGAAACCCCAGATGTTATGAATGGGAAACCGAGGAGGAAAAAAAAGACAACAAGCTAAGTCTCGGAAAACCAGAGAAGTTGGTAACTATGCAGATTGTAGATCCCTGATCTTAACCGCACAACTAGCAGCAGTCGTGGAGCGTTCCTACGTTGGTCCTAGACGCCTCGTCACAACCGGAGAACTACATAAGCCTAAAGCAGGACAAGAGGAAAACTAACTGCCCCAGAGCAGACCCCAAAGGAGAGACAGCCCCCCACATGTATTGACGGTGAAGAAAGATGAAAATACAAACAAAGGCAAGAAAATAGGCTGAGCAAACGATGGGGCCCGGCTAACTGAAAAGGACGGAAAAGGAAAGACACTGTCTGCAATCTGCCAAAAAAAACTACAAAAATATTGTCCAACACTTCTGATAGCAAAATTAACCCTGAAGTCACTAGACTTCTAAACCTATATCAGCACTCTGAAATAGAGCAAAAAAGAGGCCAATCTAATAAGGGACAAAAAGCAGATTGGCAAATACTGATTAATAGGAGTGGAATTTCAGCATAGCCCCAGCAGGGGCAGGCTGATTACACAAAAAACTGAATTGATCAACAAGCGCAAGTGTGAACATTAGCAAAAAACAAACTTAACTTGAGAAGACTGGAAGAGAGCTGAAGTCCAGGACCTGAGAAGCAGACTGAATCACCAGCAACCGGATAGGGCATCGGCTGTCTTATATCCAGTCTGATACTCCAGAGATCCAATCGTTATCTTCCTCATCAGGTGGCAGATCACTACCACTTAAACCAACCGCACTACCTCCTGTCACCACCAGAGGGAGACCGGAAGGGGAACTCAACTGGTGGAGCAGAAAATGAGTTCATGACACCCAGCTCTCCAATCGTCATCCTCATTATCAGGTGGCCAGCCTCTGTCAATCAGATCAGCTCCACTACCTCCAGTAACCACCAGAGGGGGTCCAGAAAGAGAACTCGCAACCCCTCTGTCAATCTGACCAGCTCCACTACCTTCAGTAATAACCAGAGGGAGGCCAGGAAGAGAATTCACAACAGTGTACAGTACCATTTAAGGCAATGCCAAAGGAAAAACGCAGTGCCCACGGTGCGGAATTTTCCATGCGGATATGCTGCGGTTTTAAATCTGCAGCATGTCATTTCTTTGTGCGGATTCCGCAGCGGTTTGACACCTGCTCCAGATGTCAAACCGCAGGGGAAACCTGCAGGCTAATCCGCAGAAAATCCGCCAATAAACAGCGGGTCTTTTGACCTGCGGATTTACATGCAGATTTAGACAAATCCGCGCTGAAAATTCCACAGCAGAATCCGCAACATGTGCACACACCCTTACTTGTTGTTGGGGGGCTTCTTAATACCCCAATATGTTAATAATAAGACAAGTACTACATTGTGCTCCCGGAGCAGCGCTCTCTCCTTGTTTTTTGTGGGTGCAGAAGAGGGGGCACTATTTCGCTGCAGACCCATCAGTGCTGGTTTCAGGAGACAGCACGTTTTGGAACTTGTCAGGATGGATAATCTAAATTAGGAATCAAAACATTTGGTGCTGAGTAGCAAAAAAGAGGGAAATCAAAGTGAGTCCTTGTTACCGGTGGAGTCAGCAGTCTCACTTAATGCAGAGGCTCCAGTGGGCAGATCTCCTGACATACCATCTCTTGTCTGGGGCGACTCACAGGGCGCTACTGAAAAGCGGCACAAACAACCGGCAAACATTCCACCGAGAAAAAGCGGCTAGTGATAATAACAACACATCTCTCACAGCACAAATAACATGTTTACCAGCGACGGCAGAGAACCCACAGAACAGGGCATTATACAGAGAGATAATGGCGCCCCCCCGGACATTATAAGAATATTATAAGTCACAAATGACTGCTGTAACCACCAAGTTTCACCTTGGGGGGCATTTGTACAGGCCACACACTGAGGTGACAGTACTTGGTTTTAATAGGCTCAATCGCTTCAGAACCTCTTTTTAAAGGACTACAGGGGACATTCCTTTAATTATCTTCATATAAATTCTACCTATCTTATTACTAAGGGTGGCCCACAGGGTTTGGATTACGACGCTTTGTAGCAGCTAGGGCACAGTACTGTAATACACAGCTGCTGAAGAACCTCATTTTTAAGAAGTAGTGTCACCCCCCCAAAAAAAATAAAGTATACATCCATGGTTTCTGTTAAGGCAGTGGAAAAAGTGAGTGCTGTCAATCTGCATAGAGGGACGTGGCAATCCATGCTAATAAAGGGGTTGGAATAGTGCACTTAGCTCTTGGTTACACCAAAGGTGCACTGGGCGCTTGGCCACACCAAAGGTGCACTGGGCTCTCGACCACACCAAGGGTGCACTGGGATCTAGACCACATCAAGGGTGCACTGGGCTCTCGACGACACCAAAGGTGCACTGGGCTCTCGGCCACACCAAGGGTGCACTGGGCACTAGGGTGACCGCAAAAAATCGATGTCGGAATTTTGTCCGTCTGGACCCCACAAAACGATTCCCCTTTCCAGATATTGAGATAGCCAAAATTTGAGCTCGATCAAACGACGTTAACCCGTGCCGCTCGTCGCTCAAAGTTTGAAAAAATCCAAATTGAGGTATTTTAAGATTTAGGTATTTTGCATAGTCTGTTAGACTATAAAGAATGTGACAACAACATTGCAGAAATAGCCCTGACCAAATTTTCGAACCATTTGTGGTATTTGAATGCAGAGTTGGTGGGATTATCGTTTTTTGATCCCACCATTACAGACAATGAAAAGTTGTTAATGGCTAATAAATTGCTCAGTAGCACAGATGAACCATCAGAGCACGCTAGGGTTGTAAATCCAAAAGTTAGGAAAGAAAAATTAAAAGAGGTAGGAAGTAAAGACTTTAACGACCTTCTGACAAAAGATGAAGAACAAAAGCAATATGTCCTGCAAGTTGTAAGCAAATGCCGAGCATTATATTCTGACGTTTCAAAAACTACTTTAACAAAAGCTCTAGAATAGATTAGATAACTATGTAAAATTATCAACTCATGTAGGTTAGCGTGCTCTGATGGTTCATCTGTGCTACTGAGCAATTTATTAGCCATTAACAACTTTTCATTGTCTGTAATGGTGGGATCAAAAAACGATAATCCCACCAACTCTGCATTCAAATACCACAAATGGTTCGAAAATTTGGTCAGGGCTATTTCTGCAATGTTGTTGTCACATTCTTTATAGTCTAACAGACTATGCAAAATACCTAAATCTTAAAATACCTCAATTTGGATTTTTTCAAACTTTGAGCGACGAGCGGCACGGGTTAACGTCGTTTGATCGAGCTCAAATTTTGGCTATCTCAATATCTGGAAAGGGGAATCGTTTTGTGGGGTCCAGACGAACAAGATTCTGACATTTTTTCCCCCCCATATGAGATCCGGTCACCCTACTGGGCACCCTAATGTGCACATTGAATAAATGCCTTTTTCTGGACAGTAAAGGCAACGATCACTAAACTTTCACAGGGGCCAAGTCCTCTGTATGACCCTGTTCTTAGTATAATTAGTGTTTTTGGGGTGTGACCAACTCCTTTAAAGAGGGAGAGGGCATTATATATCAGTGGTCACAGATCACTTTTTCAGAGAGTTCTTTCCCCTTTATCAGATTGACTCTGCAAGGAGAGATAAGCAGCGCCCATATAACATTACTTATCTCTATATAATCACCAGGTTCTGACATTAGAAAGTGCTGTTTATACAAATTTTATAGGTGTCTTCTCCCCTGGAAGCGTTACGATCCTGGTGGAGACCCCGTGCTGGGGCACACGGAGTTCCTATAGTTCTATAAGAAACAATTATGGGGATTCTGGTGTGTGCACGACACATAAACCTTTCAGCAAAAAGTAACAGACCATAGAAGACAAAACCACTATTACAAATGGCATATGAAAGATGGAGCTGCCACTCTACAAATTATGCCCTAATCACAGTCAGCATAAAATAGCAGGAGATTACTATTTTAAAAAGGACCTGTCACTATCGCAAAAAAATTAGATTCAATACCTTGTAAAAATCCCTATGCTCCCTAGATTCTGCTGCTTTTTTCCGATTTACGGTGCGTCGCTCCATTGCAGAGATTAATATATTTGTTTCTTCTGGAAAGCAGTATGTGAAATCTCTGCCTGTAGTGCAACTTTGTGTTTCTTCAGAGTCTTCTCTCGGGGTGTGCACTTTTACCCCTCCCACCCAGATGCAGACAATCACAGCTCGGCAGCTGATTTAGCAGTCTAGTGGTTTTGGTTCCTGCCAGGCAGTGCACACAGAGATTTCACATACTGTGCTCCAAAAGCAACAAATGTGAATATCATTGCAATAAAGCGACGCAGCTCAACATGGAAAAAAAAAACAGCAGAATCAGGGAAGCGCAGGGATTTTTACAAGGTATTTAACTAATTTTTTATGCAAATGACAGGTCCACTTTAAGGCAACTTCACACGACTGTAGCGGCCGCATTTTCTTGTCCATTTTGTGGCTGCCATTCCCAGCCTAGAAATGCAGTCACTATACGGTTGTGCAAAATTCCACCTTACACTGTGGCGTTTCAGAGGAAACACAATTTGAGTTAGTCATGGGAAGAAGTGTCCGCTGGGCGGATCCACTCTGGCTGCTTCCTCTCCAGCTTCATTGACAAGCTTTCCTTATGTAAATAGGGAGACACCTGTCAATCAAACCAAGCTGGGTGGGGAGGAGTGAAAAAAAAAAAGAAGAAAAAAACGCCCAGTGGACACTTCATTCTGAACCGGATTTATCTGCAGATATGTTTTTCCTGAAACGCTATAGAGTAATAGAAAAGTCACTGCAATGAGGTTTCCTCCTGCTATTTGATGGTGACTGTGGTTGCAACTTGCTGACAGGCTCCTTTTTATTCATTCCACAGTTATATTACTTTTTCTACGTTTGTACCACTTCACTAAACTCTGACGGATGGATTTACATCCCGTACAGTCATGCATATTCCTATAAGAGGTTCAGGAGGCCTGTGACAATGGCGAGAGGGTTCCCTAGAAGGTGTAGTATGCTCCCTGGGAATGTGAGTGCATTCCAACCTATTTACACCTCCCCACCCCTTATAACTGCACACATGCAACCTCACCACAAAACACACGCAGCCCTCCTCACCACAAAACACAAACACACGGCCCACCTCACCGCAAAACACAGGGGGGAATACCCGATCTCCATTCTGGAAACGAGATCTGGAGGCTCTGACCTCAGGCACCCCGAAGGAATGAGCCGCCAAAGGTTTGGATAAACACAGCCACCTATAGAACGCTTCTCCATGCTTCCAAATTTCAATTTTCTTCAGGCTCGAGCTTCAAACTGCAGCCGGCTCTTAAAAAAAAAATAATTACCAGTTTCTCCTTCAGCGGTAAGGTCTTAATATCTCTCAGCTACATTCTTGTGGCTTACGGGGAGACCTAAGAGCCAAAAAAACGGAGAAGTAGGGTACGAAAATCGAAATAAACTCGATGGGGTTAAATGTCTGCCTTAAGATCGATTGGGAAAAAGTCCACAGCCTAATAAGAGTACCAACATGGGGCACCGTTATATGCTAAAGCAACGAAAAGTGAGTGCCAGCCGATTACTTGGATGTTGTTACCAAGAATCCATGTCTGAGGATGAAGACTCTGCGGAGCCGCTTCATCACAATCACACTGACCACAATCGAACTTCTGGATTGTGACATTTCATGAAGAATTACTGTCCGTATCGTGAGGAAGAAGAGTACAAATCAAAAGGGTAAAGACCAAGTTAGAAAGTTCTTGAGATTTGGCACTGATGTTAGGCTGGTTTCACATTTGCGGATGGAGGAGTTGTGGACTTCCTTCGTCAAGCTCCGCCCACTGCCGCACCTCCTCCGGTCAGCTCCGCCTACATCCACATCTGCATGCGGCCTGCGTACCCTATCTTTAGCATTAGGTACGCAGGTCGTGCGGATGTCATTTTGACGATGCGGAGACCAGCGTCAAACGCAACATGTTGGAATTTGATGCGGTCGCCGCATTGTCAAAATGACGCATGCGGAGGCAGCCACATACATCCACACGACCTGCGTACCCAATGCTATAGATAGGGTATGCAGGCCGCATGCAGAAGTATGGATGTAGGCGGAGCTGACCGGAGGAGGTGTGGCAGTGGGCGGAAGTCTGCAGCCCTCCGCAGCTCCTCCATCCTCAAATGTGAAACTAGCCTTAGAGAAGCAGCCACTTATACCGTAAAAATTATAACCCAAGAAAAAAAAAAAGAATAGGCATTAGGGCACTCTTATATGGCGGATGAAGCATTGGGCCACTCCAAGTACCAGGTCTGATGGTAACCTCGACACCTAAGTGATGTCACAGTACAGATATAATAGGGATGGGCATCAGGCCCTCAGACCATCCTCATGGAGTCGGTTTCTAACCATTTGTGCAGACAGATGCACATTTGTGGCCTGCTGGAGGTCATTTTGCAGGGCTCTGGCTGTGTTCCTCCTTGCACAAAGGCGGAGGTAGCGGTCCTGCTGCTGGGTTGTTGCCCTCCTACGGCTCCCTCCACATCTCCTGGTGTACTGGCCTGTCTCCTGGTAGCGCCTCCAGCCTCTGGACACTACCCTGACAGACACAGCAAACCTTCTTGCCACATCTCGCAGTAATGTGCTATCCTGGATGAGCTGCATTACCTGAGCCACTTGTGTGGGTTGTAGAGTCCGTCTCATGCTACCACGAGTGTGAAAGCATAACCAACATTCAAAAGTGACCAAAACATCAACCAGAAAGCATTGATACTGAGATATGGTCTGTGGTCCCCACCTGCAGAACCACTCCTTTATTGAGGGTGTGTCATGATCCAGCGTGGATCTGACAGATTAAATGGACAAAGTGAACTTTTTTTTCCTTTGGCTTGGTACCAAAGTGGGTTGATTGCCCCCGGTGGCCATTAGAATTATTACACGTGGTGTCGTTCATTCTAAGTTGCCCCGGTGGTGGTGAGCAGTAGTGCACTTTAGTTTCTTTGGTTTAATGTGCACTTAATTATAAATCAGGTGTGAGGCTCTATAAAAGAGAGTCAGGTGTGTTCAATCACTGTTGGTGATATTGTGTGTTAGTCATTCACAAGGAAGCCTGGGTGAAAGAAGGAGCTGAACATGAATCCTGCGCAGCCCAGCCAGAGGGGACGAGTGGCAGCTATGTGGTCTGCAGGAAGGGCTGGCATGGCTTGGTGGAGTCGCAGTTTATGGTGTCAGCAGGAGGTGCTTGCATGGCTTGGTGGAGTGGGGACGATGGTGAGAGTTGCACTCAGCATGCTGGACTTGGTTGCTGAAAACTGGACTCAAGCATGCTGGACTTTTTGGCAGAAGCTGGACTCATCTTTGGGACTCTATTTACTGGGCAGCTGCAACTGTTGGTGGACTCTGCTCCAAGGCTGCACTATGGTGAAGGATCCAGTTATGGTGATGGATTCGGGTGGAGGAGGAGATGCACACAGGTGGTGGGCTCTGTTGCTAGGAGCGTACGCAACAGAGCAAAGCTAAGTGGTGTTTCCCCTGTATTGTCATTTTCCCTCATGTGTGTTTAGTGCAGTGGTGGGATTAGTTTCCGCACCGACTAATTCCCTAGTGAGGGTTTAGATTCAGGGCGAGCTAGGGTTTTTAGGTTCCTGTGCGTCGCCCGGTGCGGAACCGGCAGAGGGAACGTTAGGAGTGTAGGGACACTGGCTCAGGGGAGTTCAGGAGGTCTCCACTTCCCTATTCCCTATTGCAGGGCCCACCATTGTTAATGTTACCCAGGTTCCCCTTTATTATTTAAATTCGCCTTACTGGAGGCGAGGTTTCCAGACTACTTTATATATACGTAATGGAAAAAAATAATCATTACCCACCTGGGATATTTTTATTAAACCCTTCAGTAACCTAGACCACCAGAGATGTTCTAGAATCCTTCACTACACTAAACCACCAGGGATGTTCTTATTAAACCCTTTACTCTCCTAGACCACCAGGGATGTTCTTATTAAACCCTTTACTTTCCTAGACCACCAGGGATGTCCTTATTAAACCCTTTACTGTCCTAGACCACCAGGGATGTTCTTATTAAACCATTTACTGTCCTAGACCACCAGGGATGTTCTTATTAAAACCTTTACTGTCCTAGACCACCAGGGATGTTCTTATTAAACCCTTTACTGTCCTAGACCACCAGGGATATTCTTATTAAACCCTTCAATGTCCTAGCCCACCAGGGATGTTCTTATTAAACCCTTTAGAGTCCTAGACCACCAGGGATGTTCTTATTAAACCCTTTACTGCCCTAGACCACCAGGGATGTTCTTATTAAATTCTTTACTGTCCTAGCCCACCAGGGATGTTCTTATTAAACCCTTTACTGCCCTAGACCACCAGGGATGTTCTTATTAAACCCTTTACTGTCCTAGACCACCAGGGATGTTCTTATTAAACCCTTCACTGTCCTAGATCACCCGGGATGTTCTTATTAAACCCTTCACAGTCCTAGGCTACCAGGGATGTTCTTATTAAACTTTTTACTGTCCTAGACCACCAGGGATGCTATTATTATTATTAATTATTATAGCGCTTTACATGTGAGGAGGGGTATACATAATAAAAGCAAGTACAGTAATCTTTAACAATACAAGTCACGCCTGGTACAGGAGGAGAAAGGACCCTGCCCGCGAGGGCTCACAATCTACAAGGGATGGGTGATAATACAGTAGGCGAGGGTAGAGCTGGTTGTGCAGCGGTTTGATGGATCTGAGGTTACTGTAGGTTGTAGGCTTGTCGGAAGAGGTAGGTCTTCAGGTTCTTTTTGAAGGTTTCCACGGTAGGCAAGAGTCTGATATGTTGGGGTAGAAAGTTCCAGAGTAGAGGGGATGTGCTGGAGAAATCTTGTATGCGATTGTGGGAAAAGGAGATAAGAGGGGAGAAGATAAGGAGATCTTGTGAGGATTGGAGGTTGCGTGCAGGTAAATACCGGGAGACGAGGTCACAGATGTATGGATGGCAAAGGTGGTCGATGGCTTTGTATGTCATGGTTGGGGTTTTGAACTGGAGTCTTTGGGAAATGGGGAGCCAGTGAAGGGATTGACAGAAGGGAGAGGCCGGTGAATAGAATAGCAGGGGACAGGTGGATTAGTCAGGTAGCAGAGTTTAGAGTAGATTGGAGGAGAGAAAGTGTTAGGCCGGGATGACACGTGAGAAACACAGCCGAGTCTCGCATGTTAATACCCGGCACTCGGGATCCGAGCGTGCAGCTGCATGTATTGCTATGCGGCCACACGCTCTGCTCCCGAGTGCCGGCGGCAGTGCCAGGTATTAACATGTGAGACTCGGCCATGTTTCTCGCATGTGTGATCCCGGCATTAGAGAGGAGGCCACAAAGCAAGAGGTTGCAGTAGTCGAGGCAGGAGATGATGAGGGATTCGCAGATTCTTGGTTGAGGAATGTTTTTGAGTTGAAGTCGGCAGGAAGTGTTAAGGGCTTGTGTATGTGGCTTGAAGGAGAGATCAGTGTCAAGGATTACCCCGAAGCAGCCATTTACCCCCGCCGTTGGGGGGTTGAGTGAGATGCGGGAAAACCTTTACTGTGCTAGACCATCACAGACGTTTTTATTAAACCTTTCACTGTCCTGGGCCACCAGGGATGTTCTTATTAAACCCTTTACTGTCCTAGACCACAAAGGATGCTCTTATTAAACCCTTCATTAATCTAGAGCACCAGGAATGTTCTTACTAAACCCTTTATTGCCCTGGACCACCAGGAACATTATTATTAATTCTATTTATTTTAAAGCACCAATAATACCATGACGCTGTACATAAGTATAATACATAAACAGTGACGGACTGGTACAGAGGGGGAAAGCACCACCAGGGATATTATTGTAATATTAATCCACTTGAAAGCCCTAGTTTACCAGGGATATTCTTATTAAACTCTTCCTTACCCTAAATCACCAGGCTTGTACTTACTTGAGGATCCCCAATTCGGGACCCTTCTTTACAGCCGGATTATAGATAGCCATTGCAAAAAAGCAACTCTGGAAATATTCTGGGTATGCTGGGGAAGGAGACGTACATGTCGTGCAGGGGTCTGCACTTGTCCAGTACCCGCCTGCTGTATGGTACATGGGATCTTGGATCCACCCATGCCGCCAGGTGTTCCTGGTGGCCAATATTGTGCGGTTGGGTTTCAAGATGTGGTCTAGCGCTAACATACTGGATGGAGTGGGGTTGTTATCGGCTTTTCTACATACTTGATTTTATAATCTGGATTAGAAATGATTATTACCTAGAAAGAACCTCAGCGGCGGCTCTACCAAAACGTCAGCCGTCGCCGTGATGGGTACTTGTCACTTCTGCTGATGATAACTCTGCCTTGGCGCTGTATGTGGCTCTCCCCTCTCCCCAGTCGCTGTTTGGCTTGGCACCAGTAGCCAGAATAATTTGTTTCCATTGCAGTGAAGCCCTAATTACCTGGAATAAACTTTTTACACTAAGTGTGTTTGTTTAACAAACTGGCCCTTTCAGAGCCCTAGCGAGAGCTGATTGATGAGAGCTCGATCGGCTGTGGGTCTGAAGCCGCCTGCCGCGTCTTCTGGCATTAAAGGAGTAGTGTCTGCGGCTGAAAAGGCCTCTCTCTGTCCTCCTGTAATCACATGTGACACCTCCAATGTTTGGCAGGGGGGTACCGGGGCTTTAGCGAGGACGCTGCTCACAAATATTTATGTTTTTAATTTAGACTTCTTTTTCTGGAGAGCTAATTTTATACAGAACGGTCCTAGCTTGGGGCGAAGAGAGCACAGGACCAGGGCTGTTCTGGCTCCCCCCGCCATCACCGCCATGTATACCTGCATCAGAGAGGATAATAGTCAGACCATTGATATATTAAGTCTAGGGAGTCCGGGATCAGGAAGAAGTACTGCTGAGGATTGTGGAGCGCGTCTGTCAGGGGAATTACCGATAGTATCCCCGGCATCACATTCATTAAATAGCAGCCGGACTCCATAGTAAAGAAATTGTTTCTACGATTTCCGGTCAGGACTGAAATGACACCAAGATATTCATCCTGAACAGAGCCGATATTGAACGCCATGGTGGAGAGATACAGAAAAAATAACCGTATGGCGAGTAATCCAGTCCCGGCTGTGACTCAAACACAGCAGGAATTATGTCTGGAGGAGCCGCCATAATCGGAGCAATTGTTCAAGGCGTGGAGGTCAATTGTGCACACTGCTGCTTCATTCACTCTTATGGGAGTGCTGAAGGCCGGACGAGTCCACCGCTCAGCGATGAATGGAGCAGGAGCAGCATTGTGCCTGAGCGGCCAACGCTCCATTCAAATGACGGTCCCAATTCTCAGACCCCCAACAATCGTGAAAGTATTCCCTATTCCATGGATTTTCCAAGCTAATACCTCTTTAACAAATCAGTAACCGGTGTATTAAGAAAGTGCATAATCCATGAAAACTGCATGAAATTAACCTAAATTACGAAATTCTAGAATTTACTAATATCCTTTATGCCTGAAATGTGTCATGCTCCTCAGTTACGAGCTTCTTCCATCACAGATTCCAGTTTGGGTCCGACAGAGGAAAGCATTTCAAGCTGTATGAGAAGGGGGCTGGCTGGCTGCTCATTTCTACAGCTTTTCCAGCCCACTTTCCTATTGGATGTGATGGGGCATCACACATGACCGGAGCTGTGCATGAAGGGTACTGGCTGACCGCTCATATCAATAGCTAACCTAGTCCCCTTCTCTGTCTATACATTGGCTGGGACTGACAGGGAAGGGGGCTGGCTTAGCAACTGTAAAGAACAGTCAACCAGCCCCCTTTACATAAGCCCTAGTCATGTGTTGGAACTAGAAGGGGACCTGACGGGACGAGGACTGGAGCTCGAAGCCGAAGAAAGGGACATCTTTCAGACGTTGCATAAAATTGCAGCTCTAATTCACGCTCATTTGACTACAATTTTCTGTAGCCAATGATTGAGTCTTCTAATGGGGTCTTCTTATGTGACTGAGGGGTCCAGTCGTGCACCAGGGCATGGTTGTGACTGCAAACTATAATCATCGAGAATCAATTATTGCTGCTAATCAGACCTGAAAGAATAAATGGCCAAGTTACTAGATAATGACATAAATGCAACAAGGAGAATAATACTTTGTTTCTTAAATGGTTGTTCATCTTTGAGGACTATTTTTTTTTTTTTTAATTAAATGCAGTCATTTTTGCAGTTGGGCTTCAATAAAAGAGTTCGACCGCTTAGTTCTCACAGGCTCTTTGCTTCTCTGCACATTCAACTTTGATGTGGTCTGTGGCCGTAAATCAGCTGAGAAGAGCTCGGAAAAGACAGATATAAGAGTTACAATCTCTCCCATCAATCATTGTGAAAAATCTCACTAACAGATTCTCCGTTACCTCATTCTGCAGCCAGTCATAGACAGTGCAACCTAGAGGCTATTGAACATATAAAAAAGGTGTAATGAAACCCAATTGCAAAAATGACTGCAGTAAGTGGAAAAAAAGGTAGACAACCCCTTAAAATAATAATGACTAGGAAGTGGCGAATCTACAGTCGTTCCATCTGTACTGGATTTCTAAAACATGACACTGACAATATTGGGAAGGGGGAGGTAGTCATCAAAACGGAAGCTGCTCTAGCTGCCAAGTTTTGGAAAAAACCCGGACTAGGTCATTCTTTACTACTGTCCATGGTACTGACAAAGGCTGCAGGATAAAGGGAGGTGAAGCTGATCTGCGTCACAATTGTAGGTGCTTATAAAGTATATACGTCCTCAATAGTGTGTAATAAGAGGATTACTCCCCCTAGATAGCACCAACAGCCCCCCTCCACATTCTTCTCTGGGCTTTCTTTCCTCCATTAAAAAGATGTCCATATCGGACTATAATATATATATATATCTGGACAGCAGCTATTCATCTCAATGCCCACGACATATGCATGCTCTACTTGGCTGAGCATGCATGTGTTCACAACGTGGAGAGGGGGGGAAGCAGCAGCCAGACATGTTCTAGCCCCCTCTGGACTTTCTTTCCTATATTAGAGATGCCTACTGTATATCGGACGTACATACATCTGGACAGCAGTTACTTATCCCAACACTCCCATACACACGCACACTCTGCTTGGCTGAGTGTGCATGTGGTCACAACGTAGAGAGGGGAGTAAGCAGCAGCCAGACATGTTCTATCCTTCTATGAACTTTCTTTCCTATATTAGAGATGTCCATATTGGACAAACATACATCTGGACAGCAGTTATTCATCCCAACCTCCCATAGACATGCACGCTCTGTTTGGCTGCGCATACATGTGTTCACAACGTGGAGAGGGGAGTAAGCAGCAGCCAGACATGTCAACCAGAAGGAGAACTATCCTACACTTGTTCAGCTCCATTTTCTTTGAGCAATCATCAGCCATGGTGGTGATCGGTGGATCACAAGTTCATTATTTGAGGCAGCAGATCCCAATTTACACAGAACGTTTTGCTTCCGGCAAATTATTGTTTTAATTTTGCCACAAATCATTGTTTAGACTGTCGTTTGACCGGCAGACGTTTACGTTGGCAAATAGCAGCCCAAGTACTAGAGCCTCATCATTATTTATTCTGCACCATCCGTGGCGTTGTCGCTGCGTACAGAAAACGGAGAACCACGGCGCGGCCATGGCGTTGCCTGATGAAATGACTGCCCTGTCACACATGCGGAGGCATGTTCCGTGAGCTCCACATTGGGATGACTGTACCTATTACATCCAGGGTCTGCTCAGCAGCCAATATATCCGTGCACCGCAGAACGAGCAGCACGACAGGTAATATCTGGATAGTTAGACGGAAAGTTTTAATGACACTGCAGTCAGAGCAATTAAGAGAGGAGCGAGAATACAAATTATACAGTCTCTATGGAAACCATTGCAGCAAGAAGCCAAAATGACAACTCGGCTCAGTATGAAGCAGAGCAGAGAGGAAAGACCACCGCTGATTTGGGTACCTCGCTCGCCTCTGGCGCCTGCCTCCAGCTAATGTCAAGGAACCATATATAAACCGTCACGTCGATACCAGGCTCCCCGTGACTGCGGGGTTTGGAGGCAACATCCGTAATGGGGCTGATCTTTCGTCCAGGTCACTGAACAGACTTTTGTTTTTTCTTTTTAAAGGGATTTTCTGTTTTTATTGAAAAAAAAAATAGTTCTGCAACTTTTCTAAAATACTTTTTTTTTAATAATTTTGTCCAGAAATCAAAGTTTTAAAACTTTGCAAATGATTTAATTAGGGGGATTTGTCTCATTCTTGGAAAAAAAAAACTAAAAACAAAATTGCATGTATGTGGCTTTTCCCAAATCAAATACCTGCCTTCAGCTGCACTGATAGCAGCATGTACTCATCTGGAGTACAGATGATGGCAGTGATGGGTCAAGCAGCTCCTGTCTGTCTCCTCCCCAGTGTTGTCTTATCAGAATAATCTGCAGCTGTTTATCTAGAGCAGGGTTCCCCAACTGCAGTCCTCAAGGCCCACCAACAGGTCATGTTTTCAGGATTTCCTTAGTATTGCTCATGTGATAATTGCATCACCTGTACAATACAAGGGAAATCCTGAAAACATGACCTGTTGGTGGGCCTTGAGGACTGCAGTTGGGGAACCCTGATCTAGAGACACAAGTGCTGAGCCTTTCACTGCCATCATCTGTACTCCAAATGAGTACATGCTTATAGCCGTGCAGCTGGAGTTCACGGATTGGCTGCAGCGCCAATACTGTGATGTCAGCCATGAGCACAATAAGACACTGAAAGCAACGGCGGAGACTCAGCGCTGGACATAGGGAGGGCGATTAAGAGAAGGCACCACAGAGCGTGGCTGTTACTGGGAGTCCTGGTAGCTGTTACTGGAGTTCCTGTGCCTTTCGCTGTTATTGAGGGTCTTGTGGCTGTCGCTGTGACTGAGGGAGCTGTCGTCATTATCGAGGGTCCTGTGCCCCTTATAAGGTGCTGGACCTGGTACTGGCGACCATGTCATGATTATTGAGGATCCTTTGGTTCCTATGGGGACCTGTGGCTATAGCTTTTATATGGGGGGGGGGTTATTACTACTATTGAGTGTCCTTGGTTTCCTACGGTTCTTATAAGGGTCTAGAAGCAATACTGGGGGCCCTGTCACCATTATTGAGGTTCATTTGTTTACTTTTGGAGGTCCTAAGGCACAAAGGGTCTATAACCGTGATTAGGGGGTATTACCGTTATTGAGGGTCCTTTGTTTCCTATGGTACTTACAAGGGTCTATAAATAACTTATTGGGGGTCCTGTGGTTGTAGCTGATACTGGCAGCAGGGGCAATTATTGAGGGTACTGCAGCTGTTATAGGGGTCTATAACTGGGCGTTCTGTGCCCGTTGCCATTAGGGTGTAGAAACCTTGGCACCGAAATGTTCTGAAAAGGGTCAATTTTGGGACATTGTCAAAACGGCTCACTACGCCAGTAGAAGTCCTGTCATGCCCCATGAATGATGCAAGGTGCCACTTTTGGCTATAAGGCTGGTATCGTTCCTGGGACTGTGGATCAGAGTCACTATATAAACTCCGAGGATGATAGCTCTGGTTTGGGGGTTCACACGGACCTCATGGTGAAGACTGAATATATAAAGAGGGTTAAATCCTATTCAGCCCAGTCCCTCGGTGTAAGGCTCGTTGAAAACTGCTGAGAAATATTTTCCTCCACCAGCATCTGAATCCTGACATTTATCACCAGCCCATGCCAAGACAGATTTTTTTTTGTTTTTAATGCCACTTTCCCAAGTAATTAACATATTATTTTTCCATCAGCTCAGGCTCTGAGTCCAGCCCTGGGGGGC
This sequence comes from Dendrobates tinctorius, assembly GCF_039654945.1. Classification (NCBI taxonomy): domain Eukaryota; kingdom Metazoa; phylum Chordata; class Amphibia; order Anura; family Dendrobatidae; genus Dendrobates; species Dendrobates tinctorius. Next base: position 1,804,920 of record NW_027361869.1, on the reverse strand, counting down.
CGGTGTACCTCCCGCGTCCTTCAGCATGGTATAATGTCTGTTCTATACAAGGTGGCTGTAAATAGTGGTAGAAGTGCCCTCTCTCTGTGCCGGGTGTATGAATAGAGGGCTCTATTCTCTGGTGCATTAATGATAGAGAACGCTTATGAGCACATTCACACACAGCTCCAAGAAACTGACTGACCACATAATTCCACAACAGCAGCGGAGGACTCTGGGTAATGCCATGCAAATGAATGGCCATAGAGAGGTCTAAGAATCAGGAGGATTAGGAAAAATAGGTTTTGCATGAAACTGAAATAAAAGCCAGATATACAGAGAAAGTGTATACTACTGTGTGAACGAGGCATAATATGGACGATTGTAGGTGCAGGTATGCCGAGATAAGGTGTCTAGACATTCCCTATCATAAATTACATGTACTTCAGTAAGAGTTCCCAGGTCCTGGCGCGCAAGCCCCCCCGCACTGAAGCGCAAGCTCCCTGCACTCACATGTTCCCCTGAACTTCCACACAAGCTCCCTGCACTTACCCACAAGCTCCCTGCACTCACATGTTCCCTGAATTTCAACACAGGCTCCCTGCACTCCAGATCATGCACAAGCTCCCAGCACTCACCCGCAAGCCCCCGGCACTCACGCGCAAGCTCCCCGCACTCACGCGCAAGCTCCCTGCACTCACAAGTTCCCTGAACTTCAACACAGGCTCCCTGCTTCTCCAGATCATGCACAAGCTCCCAACACTCACGCGCAAGCTCCCAACACTCACATGCAAGCTCCCCGCACTCACATGTTCCCCTGAACGTCCACATAAGTTCCCCGCACTCACCCACAAGCTCCCCGCACTCACATGTTCCCTGAACTTCCACACAAGCTCCCCGCACTCCCATACAAATTTCAGGTACTTTCACATAAGGTCCATATACTTCCATCCAAGTTCCATGCACTTACATATCAGTTCACATGAAGCTTCTCATCACCCGCACAGAGCTTTTTTACATGGATTTGTTTGCACAAATGCAATTTTGCAGTCCCCGATATCTTCTATGAGGGAAATGTGCCACATAGACCTACGGCTGACACCTGCTTGGATAATAACTGCTCCAAAATACCAGAAGGTAATTGGTGGTAATATGTTTTCAGTTGCCGGTAATATACGTACAGATTGGTGATTGCGCACCGTAACATGGTGGGACCAGTGTGGTGACATCCCGCTCCGCCTATACCTCAGCAGGGCAGCACAGCTGCAGCCGGCCATCACTGCCATAGCTCTGGGCTTATCAAAGCCATTGACTTATAATTAGTTTTTTCTTTCCGCCTTCATTTGCCATATAAAGTGAGATATTTTTTTCATGGGAAAAGCACTAACCCTGCTCATACAGTATTTATTTTTCAAACAGCATTACACAAAATACATTAAAACAAACAAAGAAAAACAGGGCCATAAAGTATCACACAGTAAATCCCAAAGTATTATCTTACCATTGTATTATCTAGAAGTGGTATGAAACTGTAACATGTATGTCAGTATGCAACCAAAGTGAGGGAAAGAAAGTTCCAGTACCTATAGTGCTGAAAGAGTGATCATGACGAAGAACCAATCACTCAAAAAGAGTGGATAGTAAGATAAAGAGCATAAAAATCTTGACAGTTCCAGGACATATTAGACGTGTTAAAGGCACTGTCCTAGACAATCCCTATCCATATTCTATATGACAGCATCTGGGCATCATAGAGAGGGACACTTGCTACCATTTTCAGTGAGTCGAGAGGAGTTTCTAATGATGAGACAGGTAAGTATCCTTGGGAATGGGAGATGTGGGAGATTGTCTCTTTAAAAATTATTTTTGTCCACTGGACAACTCCTTTAAAGAGAATGTGTCACTTGCAATAAAATATGTATTTTTTTTTTTACCCAGTGTTAATTCCGGTGTTCTCCTGAATCCGGTGTTGCTTTTCTTTTGTTCCTGCGCCTCTCTGTTCCTGAGTTATGGCCTCCTCTTCCTTTTATGTCATTTAGGGTTTATAGCCAAATGGGCATGGTGGTCCTGAAGACAATGCCCACATAGAAGTCGATAACCACTCCTACTTGGCTAAAAATACTAGATTTAGATGCAGGGAAAAGAAGGCCATATCTCAGGAACAGAAAGGCACAGGAAGAAAAGAAAAACAACGCCAGATTCAGGAGAACAGCGGCAGTTAAAAAATTACATATATATGGCAAGTGACAGGTCCCCTTTAAGGGTGCTTACCAAAATCCAAGTTAATTTCTTAAAACCCCTTTGCCAGTTTGAGATATCACATCCTGAGGCCATAAGCAACAGTCATGGCATGGTTTTGTGGATGTGACTACCTAGATGACTAGCAGCTGGGCAAGCGCTGGCCCGCTGCAGACATGTACACAAACTAATTTTGACCGCCTGATAGAACATATCTCAGGATTAATAAGAAATTAGTCCTATGCCCTGCAGTTGTAGGGACCATTTTTGTAGGGTAGCAACAGGGTGATCACGGGAAGAACAGAGAGAAGCCAGGACGAGGGCGGGAGGTCTACAGGAGTCACTGCAGCAGAATGAAGCTTTCATTCCTGTGGTTAGACCACAGATCGAGGAAAAGAAATAGGGCTGGCGACCAGCAGCATTGTGAGCGCAGTGCAGACATCAGACCCTGCGCTCGCTGCAAAGGAGGAAAGACACTCCTGCTCTGTGCAAGCGCTGCACTAATCATCACTGAGATATAGTGTCCGAAAGAAAAGCGGCCACCATCTCAGAGCTGCGGCTCCGTCACATGGCACTGCATGGAACGCAGAAAGCGCCAGATGTGATCGACATATTGACCCCAATACCGCCATACACAGCAGACTAGACCATAGCATGGGATGGATAGATAAATAAGATAAGTGTCTATCAGCAATATGCTCCTTCTTCACCTCTCGCTTCCTAAAACTCAGTGTAGACAAAACTGAACTCATCATCTTTCCTCCATCTCACGTATCTTCCCTACCCGATCTATTATGGTAAACGGCATCACGCTCTCTCCCGCACCTTAAATCCGCAGCCCCGGAGTAACTCTCGACTCTGCCCTGTCCTTCAAACCACACGTCCAAACTCTTGCCACCTCCTGTCACCTCCAACTCAAAAATATTTCCAGAATCCGACCCTTCCTCATCCCTCAATATACTAAAACTCTTGTGCATGCCCTCATCATCTCCCGCCTTGGTTACTGCACCACCCTCCTCTGTGGCCTTCCTGCTAACTCTCTTGCACCACTCCAGTCTGTCCTCAACTGTGATGCCCGCCTAATCCACATCTCTTCTCACTACTCCCCTGTCTCTCCCCTCTGCAAATCCCTCCACTGGCTCCCAATTCCCCAACGAATCCAGTTCAAACTACTAACACTGACCTACAAAGCCATCCACAACCTTTCCCCTCCCTATATCTCTGAACTAATCTCCCAATATCTTCCCTCACGTAATCTTTGATCCTCCCAAGACCTCCTACTCTCCTCCACACTTATTCGTTCCTTACCCAACCGCCTCCAAGATTTCTCCCTAATATCCCCCATCCTCTGGAATTCCACGCCTCAACACATCCGATTATCCACCACCCTCGGATCCTTCAAACGGAACCTGAAAACCCATCTTTTCAGGAAAGCTGCAATAACCATTGTTCTGCCCATTGTATGCAGCAAGATGTTTTAAGTGCTATTCCAGCTATGGCCAGTAGGTGTCATAAGTTGCCCTTCTCTTAGTCATGTGTTTGGAATCTTCTGTTTTCCTAAATGGTTAACTGTTCAGAATCGCCCTTCTTCCTTCTCTGGTCAACAACATGTAACCATGAGTACCTCACATGTGCTCAGCTCAGCTCTCTGCAAAACCACTGCTTATAACAAGTGGATTCCGTTTTTACTTGAATCATCCACATTTTGCACAACAATCTGCTGAATCATCCATAACTGTTTTCAAAAATCTCTGATATCATCTACAATTTTGTACAACAACCCCTGATCTCATCTACTACTGTGTTCTACTATACCATCTGTTATCATCTCCCATTGTTGTCCATATCATCCCAATAAACAGACTTAAAGGGGTTGCCCGGGCTTTTCACATAATCTCAGTACATATCTGGGCTGCAGAATTATGACAATAAGTAATTTACTTTCTGTCACTAGTTTGCACGGTTTTCTAGATATTCTGAACAGAACGTCCAAGGGGGGGGTGTTGTGGCATTGAAATGAGAACTAGTCGTAACCTCCTACTCTACTCCAAACATGCCCTCTATAGCAACAACCCCACCCTCCATAGCAACAGGCCCTCCCCATCCACATGAAGAAGCCCTCATCACACAGTAACAAATCCTCCCCCTCCAGCAGCCTCACTGCAGTGGGAAGACCACCCAGCTGCTCCTCCCCCAGACACACGCTGAACAGTGATCTATGCAAAGTGAAACTAGTGAGGAGGGAAAATCGTCCTGTATTCTGGGCCACTCCATGATTACAATACATAACTCACTAATTATCAGTGATTCCTTCCCTCACTGTCCCAGGGTGCTGGCAGTGATGGGGCTTGACTGCTGGCAGCTGTGAGAACAGACTGTGTGATGGCCAGTGATGGGGGTCTGCAGCTTCTAATCTGCACAGGGGATGGCAGTCACTGATGCAATCTGTTGTGTGACAAAGCCTCTGTTGTGTGAATGAGACAGCTCTGTGTCACTGATGTCTTCACACAGCAGCAGATTTGGTGCAGTGTATGTGCGAATCTCCACCAAACTCCCAGCAAGCTCCAGTGACCAGCACCACCCACGTCATTGGCTGGCAGTAAACTGCACCAGCACTCATCTTTATCATCATTCCAGCATTGGAAAGAACACAGCAGTGATCCTGTATTTGTGAAAGCAGCACAATACATACATACACCTCCCAACACTTCACACTGTTACAGCTGCTGATTGGACAGGCTGCTCCCATCAGTATTTGTGTCATTAAAGACACACTGCTCACACATATACTGCACCAAATCTGCTGCTGTGTGAAGACGTCAGTTTGACAGAGCTGTCTCATTCACACATCAGTGACTGCCATCCCCTGTGCAGATTAGAGCTGCAGACCCCCATCACTGGCCATCACAGAGTCTGTTCTCACTGCTGCCAGCAGCCTGGGATAGTGAGGGAAGGAATTACTGATGATGAGTTATGTATTGTAATCATGGAGTGGCCCAGAATACAGGACGATTTTCCTTCCTCACTAGATTCACTTTGCATAGATCACTGTTCAGTGTGTGTCTGGGGGAGGAGCAGCTCTCTGCTCTCTGCACTGAGGCTGCTGGAGGGGAAGAATTCGTTACTGTGTGATGAGGGCTGCTTCATGTGGATGGGGAGGGCCTGTAGCTATAGAGGGTGGGGTTGTAGCTATAGAGGGCATGTTTGGAGTAGAGTAGGAGGTTACGACTAGTTCTCATTTCAATTCCATAACACCCCCCCCCTTGGACGTTCTGTTCAGAATATCTAGAAAACCGTGCAAACTAGTGACAGAAAGTAAATTACTTATTGTCATAATTCTGCAGCCCAGATATGTACTGAGATTATGTGAAAAGCCCGGACAACCCCTTTAAGCACCCATACAGTCTTGTTTCTGGGAGTGGATGAAAGGTTAAGCCGTATGCTGGAATCCACACAGCGTCATACGTGGAAGAAGGCAGAACAACCATTCTGCCGCCTCACCACCTCCCGAGCTGCCGCCTCAACACCACCAGAGCTGCTGCACCCCCGACCTTCTGTCTCTTCCCCACTATCCCATAGAATGTAAGTCCGCAAGGACAGGGTCCCCTCCCCTCTGCACCAGTCCGTCATTGTAAATTTGTTTACTGTTAACGATATCTATAACTTTGTATGTAACCCCCCTTCTCATGTACAGCACCATGGAATTAATGGTGCTATATAAATAATAATAATAGTAATACATAGATAGATAATATAGAGATAATAAAGATATAATAGAGATAGAGAGATAATAGATAGATAAATAATAGATAAATAGATCGATGATAGATAATAGATAATACATAGATAGATGATAGAGCTCGGCCACCAGTGTGTGGCGTGGCCGGGGGGGGTTACAGTCCTGCACACAGTGTACGCACACAATGTAATCAGTGAGCAGGAAACGATCCGTAGGAATGTGCCATGGATACAATAAAGAAAAGCGTCATTACTAGACACAACCTAATCGCGGCCTGTGTACCACCAAACGTGCGGTGACTCATGAAAGTCTTTTCATAGCTCATAAGGGAGCCAAAAAGGAGATGATGCCAAGCTGACGGTAACCCTGCAATTTGCTATATGAATAAATAAATATTAGACAAAATTTAAAAAAATCTATTGCAGTCAGGAAAATTCATCTATAGAACATCACTTAAGGGGACTGTCCAGCCAAGCAAAATAATTTTTGAATACGGCTTAGGCTGGTTTCACATTTGCGTTTTTTAGCGCTGGAAAAAAACGCTAACCTGCGCATGCGTTTTTTCCCCTATATTTAACATGGGTGCGCATACCTGCGCGCTTGTAAGCGCATGTATGCGATTTTCATGCCCTGCGTTTTTTTGGGGTGTGCGATTGGATTTTCCAGACGCATCATGTTGCATTTTTTGGCCCTGCAAAAAAGCGCATGCGCACATATGCGCACGTTTTGCGCTAAAAATGGCCATTATAGCCTATGGATGCGCATATGTGCGCACTGGCATGCTCATGTAAGCGTTTTTTTGCATATGCGTTTTTTTTTTTTAACCATGGAATTTAGGGGTTTGAGTTAGAGTTAGGGTTAGTTAAGGGGGTTTAGGGTTAGGGTTAGGGTTAGGGTTGGGTTTTGGGTCAGGGTTAGGGTTTAGTATGGTTTGGTTAAGGGTTAGGGTCAGGGTTAGGGTCAGGATTAGGGTTAAGTATGGTTTTGTTAAGGGTTAGGGTCAGGGTTAGGGTTGGGTTTTGGGTCAGGGTTAGGGTTTAGTATGGTTTGGTTAAGGGTTAGGGTCAGGGTTAGGGTCAGGATTAGGGTTAAGTATGGTTTTGTTAAGGGTTAGGGTCAGGGTTAGGGTTAGGGTCAGGGTTAGGGTCAGGGTTAGGGTTAGGGTCAGGGTTAGGGTTTAGTATGGTTTGGTTAAGGGTTAGGGTCAGGGTTAGGGTCAGGATTAGGGTTAAGTATGGTTTTGTTAAGGGTTAGGGTCAGGGTTAGGGTTAGGGTCAGGGTTAGGGTTAGGGTCAGGGTTAGGGTCAGGGTTAGGGTTAAGTATGGTTTTGTTAAGGATTAGGGTCAGGGTTAGGGTCAGGATTAGGGTTAAGTATGGTTTGGTTAAGGGTTAGGGTCAGGGTTAGGGTCAGGGTTAGGGTCAGGATTAGGGTTAGGGTTAGGGTCAGGGTTAAGTATGGTTTTGTTAAGGGTTAGGGTCAGGGTTAGGGTCAGGGTTAGGGTTAGGGTCAGGGTTAGGGTTAGGGTCAGGGTTAGGGTTAGTTAGGGTTTGGGTTAGGGTTAAGTATGATTTGGTTAAGGGTTAGGGTCAGGGTTAGGGTTAGGGTCAGGGTTAGGGTTAGTAAAGTCAGGGTTTGGGTAGTGTGAGGGGCCACCTAAAAATGTTGGAAAAAAACGCAAACGCGGTAAAAACGCGCTAAAAACGCATACAAACGCATAAAAACGCTGCATTTTTTTCATGCATGCTCATAAAAATGCTTGAAAAAAACGCAGCAGTTGTATGCTTATGTATGCGTTTTTTCAATGCGTTTTTTTGCGGGAAAAACGCGCTGCAAAAAAAAGCAAGTGTGAAACTAGCCTTACAAGGCCATAAAGTATTTATTTTACTGATTTATATAGCTCTATTAATTCCACAGCGCTTTACAGACATTGGGACTCACAATCTAGTTTCCCTATCAGTATGTCTTTGGAATGTAGGAGGAAACCGGAGAACCCGGAGGAAACCCACAGGAACACCTGGAGAACATACCAACTCATTGCAGATGTCCTTGGTGGGATTTGAATCCAGGACCCCAGTGCTGCAAGGTTGCAGTGCTAACCACTGAGCCACCGTGCTGCCGTAAGTAATAAAATAATTCATACTGTTAGTAGGATAATGCCCCCTGCCATACTGCAGAAATGACAAAGGGCTTAAAGGGGCGTTCCTTTACTATCCTGAGGAGCGGCAGATGCGGGTGCTGTAGCTTTGCTCCTGTTCACTTCATTAGGAGGTGAGCTGCAGTACCAGGAACGGCCCCCACCGGAGGTGAATACAGCGGAACACTGGGGGTGCCGGAGCGCCACCTATCTGATACTGATTAGTAGTATCGGAAGCCTGGAAAACCCCTTTAAGATGATGACTTGTCTCCAAATTCCCCAGATCTCAATGAGACGATCATCTGTGCGATGAGCTGGAAAATACACGTCTGATCCACGGAGGCCGCACCAACACAAAATATTTGGGAGGTGGTTTTAAAGTTATGGCCGATCATTGCATATATACATTTATATTGTAATGTGTCTCCTCTCTCCTCCAGGCTGATCTCAGAGGACACCACGTCTGTCCTCCAACATGACAGTCGAAGATTTTCTGTACGGTAAGGGACCTTTTTCCTAGCAGGAAGCCACATTTGCAATTTAATTCATTCACATTTCTCATACCGAAGAAGTAACAGTAAAATGCATCGTAGTCCCCGAACCCCCCGAGATCTGCTGCTGGAGGGAAAAACTTATTATTAATATAGCTCCCATCTTGTAAAGGCTAAAAGAGGAGTATAGCGCATGCTTCCACTTAATTACAGCGGGTGGTAGGAAATTCAGGGGGGGAAAAAAAAATTTTTTGTACTTATTTTTTTGCAAACAGCGCCACTCTTTATCCAGAGGCTGTATCTGGTACTGCAGGTTAGTCTAATTCACTTTAAATGGAAAAAAAAGCATATGGTGAATTGGAAAGGATTTCCTACTAAACATTTATAACCTGTCGTAGGTGATAATTAAATGATTGTGGAGAAGAGTATGACCGTCTGACCACAGGGACCCCCTAGGATTTATAAGAAAGGAGGTCCCTTTATCCCCTGTGTAAATAGAGATACCTTCATCAACAGTGATTGTAGCGATGGTTACAAATATGCTCTATATCTCCACTCACAAATATGATTTGATCACTCCTAATGTCTGGACTCCCAGTAATTATTTATCATCTATGCTGTGATAAAGTATTTAGTGGGAAAACATTTTTAACATCAGGGTACAACATATTTTTTACCCTATTTTTCCCACTCATATCTCCTGCATAGACAAAAAAAATTAAATTTTCACATTCTAGCTGCCAGCAGCAACCACTAGAGGGAGCTATCCATCTCTCTGCATACAGCTGATACATTGAACTCAATAATAACTCAGTATGCAGTGAGCGCCCTCTAGTGGTGACTATCGGTAATTCCAATTTTATGATGCATCTTTATCTTCTGCAGGGGATTTGGAGCTTTGTATTTGGAAATAAAGCAGGATGCCAACTACTATAAAGACCTAAAAATCAGAAGGAGGGAATAGATGGACATATGTTTGCATTGTGGTCAGCAGTCACATTTTTAATATAATAAAAAAGCTTCTTCCCATTCAGTCGTGTGCCCCTTCTGACCCTAATTTTAGTCTTAGGCCTGTTTCACACATCAGTTTTCCAGGTCAGTCCTAAATCCGCCAAAATAGTGGAAAACGGATCCGCAGGCGGACTGACAGGAACGGGTGTCACCGGATCGGCGGATGTACTGATTCGGCGAAGGTAAAATTTAAAGGAACCCGTGCAGAGAGAGTGGTGCGAAATAGCTGAGTACCTCCATGACCGAGAACGAGCGGGCGGCATCGCGTGTCAGTACAATGTGAGGAGAATGGTCGCGTGATCCGGATCGGCAGGCATCGTCGCGTGATCCTGATCGATCGGCAGGCATGGCGCGTCGATCGGCAGGTATGTGGGAGAGAGAGAGAGAATCCGTTCGGTGATGTCAGCGGACGCCAAAACTTTGGCGGATCCGCAGACATACGGATGCAACGGACGTCCATCAGTCAAAATCCGCCGATAATGCAAGTCAATGGGGAAAAAACGGATCCGCCAAAAAAATGGCGGATCCGTTTTTTTCACAAAACGGCGGATCTTGACTGATTGTGAAAAACTGATGTGTGAAACAGGCCTTAGACTGCAGCTATATAACCATATAAATGTGCGAGGTACCTAACGATCTGCTCGCAGACAGATTTCCCTTCTGACAACCTGTGCGGCATCATAATATTGCACCACCTCGCGGGAAATCCTATAACTCTATCCCCTATTATTGCTGTTACAGCCGCAATCACGACACAAGGTTTTCTTACTGCTAGGATACAGATTATCCAGCCTGTGGTATACTGTGATCCGCTGGGGGGAAATAAGAGTGCGAAGGAAGAATGAGGAAGCATGGGGTCACGTATCACATCGCCGTTACATAAAGACAACAGATTTATCATCTTACATCCTGTAAAAGGGTCCATCTCCTGTTTGCAAAAAATGTGTGTAACCAAGTAACCACTAGGGGGAGCAAGGTGCGGCCAGCTTCAGACTAGTACATGGGTGGTAAAAAGGGTACACTGCCCAGTTTCTCCTGACCTGATCTTACAGCAGCATAGGCAAACATGCTGCTCTTACTTTGGGACATCAGATCTACAGGAAATTAAGCCGAAATATGGAAGCTGCATTACATCCAGATTATGGTCATGAGAATAGTCTGTAACATGTATAGTCACCACTACCCTGCTCATAACGGATGGCGCTCTCTTTCTGCTATTACATCGGTTTGTCAGTCTACACTGTGGTATCCATTTATGAACCAGAAATCCCAAATTCATATTAAAGAGAAACTGTCAGGACAATTTTACTACTAAAGCTAGTGGTAAGGCGATACAAGTCCCGGTACATCAATAAGAAATATACTTGTCTGTCTTTAGTAATCTGATGTGCCAGCACTGAGAAATCAAGCCCTTACACGTCAAAGCTCGATTTCTCAGCATGTCTTGATTTCTCAGCACGTGTCACGGGGTTACCGCAGCAGTGTGGAGCCAGAAGACTGCGGCATCTGATTGCGCCTACTCCGGTGCTGAGAAGAAGCACTTCTTCATTTTAATGGTGCTTATTTCTTCTGGCAGAACAGGGGTTAATCAGCCATGTTGGAAATCCTTGTGCTCAGCTGAGCTCGGTTAGCGACTTCTTTCCCTTTTATAATCTGGGCTCTGTTACTAATCCTTGTCAGATATAGCATTTGCTGCATGGCTAACGGAGGGAGAGGTGTTCATATGAGAAGGAGATTTGGAGGAGTTATCTGCGATTGTTGCTTGGTTTGTGTGTGTGGTAATTCCTTATCCTTCTCTGTTTGGCTTATTCCCCTACCTCCACACCCCGGTGCATTCCTCTGTTACATGTGAGTGAATATTTTCTATGTCTGGAGTAATCTGTTAACACTTGTTTGTGTTGCCTTGTTTGTCGGGTTGGTGTACTACAGTGCAAAGTGGGACCCCTCTTCCCTGGGTGGGGGAAGAGAACAGACAGAGGGCTTACTCAGGAGATAAGGCAAGGGTGGAGGCCCCAGCATCTTCACCTTCAGAAGTATCAAGGGGAGTAGGGTGAGCTAGGGTGCCCCCTAGTGTTAGGGACAGAGAAGGAGCCCCTGGTCCCGGGTCATCCAACAGCTGTGTCGTAACATTGTGTCCCGATTTCTCGGCACATCCCGATTTCTCAGGTATCACTTTCCTTGTTGTACTGGGACCCATGCAGTCATACGACTAGTTTCATTAGTAACATTGTCCTAACAGGTTCACTTCTGTGCTGCAATGTGCAAAGAGCTGCAGACCGCAGGAGACCCGTGTTCACACACATGTAGAGCACCAGCCGAAACAGCTGGTTTACATAGAGGTCTAAAATATTCTCCAGCCATGGCAGTAAACAGGTGCCGGCAGATTAAACTGCTGCTGTTTATTAGCATGGACTAACTCTCCCAATTTCCTGAGCATCCAAGTCCAGGAGATACATAAGCGGCACATTAATTTGCCACATTTTTGCACAAGGCAGGATATTCTGTTCTTATTGCAGCCTACTAATCTGAATATGCACCAATGTGTTTGACAACAGCGAGCGCACACTCATACGGCTGCGACTGGCATTTTGGATTTGGCTACAACAGCCAGGATCAGAGAAATTTCTGATCACGGCTCTGTGAAGAGATCTCCCGGACAATGAAAATTATTCATAAAAAGAGCTGAAAACGGTGAAAAGGGACTAAAGACATTATACTCCCACGCATCTGTCACCCACAGGCCCAGTGCCTATATGGCCCCCGCTGGGCTGAGCTTTGCCAGCCATTGACGAGGACAGGACGGAGATGTCTGCTCAGCCTAAGAGGAGACTGGGTAAAGCACGTGAGGTGGATCGCTGACGGCTTTTATTTTCTCGTTAACTAGTCCAAGCCCTTTAAAGAATCATTTTTATCATCTGAAAAACCCCTTTAAACTCCTGCTTGCACATCGCCTCCATAGCGTCATCTCTGGGCTAGCATGGCAGCGATCAGCCATAGGGATAGGAAGCAATAAACCCAAGAAATACACTGATCAGTGTGTCGGCAATGGATACAGTGTAACCAACGCAGGTGGGTTCTGGTGAAGGCAAAAAAGACAAAGACCACTGAGACGCCTCAGCCATCTTCCAAAAATAATTCACAGCAGGATAAAACTACCGCTGGTCTTAAAATCCTAGGACCCGAGCACGGATATTATGTCATTGTACCGCACTGTAGTGTTGTTATTTGGGTAATGTATAATGTATGGAGGAACTGTATTATTTGGCAACCACATGGCTGTATTATTTAACTACTATATGGCAGTATTAATTAAGCACTATATGGCAGTATTATTTCAGCACTATATGGCAGTATTTAAATACTATATGGCAGTATTATTTCAGCACTATATGGCAGTATTATTTTAGAACTATATGGCAGTATTATTTCAGCACTATATGACATTATTTGAGCACTATATGGCAGTACTATTTGAGCACTCGATGCCTGTTTTATTAGGACACTCTATAGTGGTATTATTTGAGCACTCTGTGGCAGTTAAACATTGTAGGTCAGTATTTAACTACGTTATGGTGGTTTTATTTGAGTATTGTTTGACAGTATTATTTGGGTAGTGTATGACAATATTATTTAAGCACTTTATGACACTTATATGGACAATGTATAGTGGTACTTTTTAATCACTGTTTGTCAGTATTATTTAATCACTGTTTGGCTGCATTTTTTAAAATCACTGTTCGGCAGTATTATTTAATCACTGTATGGCAGCATTTTTTAAACATTGTATGACTATTTGGGCACTGTATAGCGGTATTATTTAGGCACTGCATACTGCTTTATTTGATCGCATTTTGGAAATTTTTTAAAGGACTATTGCTGTGATTGTGCTGCTTGATCCAGCCGTAATTACAAAGAACGCTGCACTACACCGTCCTATAGGAAACATACCGCTGTTTTTTCGCTTCCGTCTATAAGCTGCATGCACAACATTGTTTCTATGCGACAATTAGACTAGGTTTCTTTTTCATGCTGATGTATATTATATAGCAGGTTATTATAATCTCTGTATAGGCACGCTATGACTACCCACTGTCACTGCGCAGCATTTATGCTTTCCTGCAGTATTAATTCCCATACAATAGGCTGTAGTAACAAATAAATGACAAGGAAGGACTGCTTACCTTGGAGTTTGAAATTCTTTCCGGTCCGCTGACCCCAGACTCTGTAAGACAAGAAAGACCCTTTTAGATATGGTTTGCATGGAGGATGAGGAGGAAATTCCACATACATTCCTAACTTGAGAAAGGATTAACTTAATGGTTCCCAACATTATTAGAGTGAAACTATACCCACTACTCCCACCATGCTGACCCCAACATGCCGTATATGTGGCATTACATGGGGCCCTCTGATAACATGGTACTCCGCTATCTCTGGCAGTCCAATAAAGAATGAATAGAGCAGAAGTGGGCATCCTCGACCACCACCCTAATCAGGTGGGCTCCGACAAGCTCAGTTCTCGGGGGGTTGGAGATCAGTGGGGGTCCCAAAGCTTGGTCCCCAATTTTGTAGTGCTGAAAACGAATATGATCCTTAAATATGCCAATTGGCTCTAATTTTCAAGATCCAGAGTAGGCTGTAATTACCTATAACACATTTCATGCCTTTATTATTTCATCATCAACATTAGATTGTTAGCAGCTCGTCTCTTACGTCATCTCTTCAGCGTATTCAGTCTTCTATCATCTTATGATGACGTACTCCCAGGTACAATTGCGTCACCTGCTTTTATAAATGCTCTCTTTGTAAGGTATATAGAGTTTTAGCATTTCTTTGCATATTGACAGGTTTCTATATATTTTTTCAGATATATCTCGTTCTCGCAATAAGACAGCGGATAGTTTTTACTACATATGTGGAGAAGTCACTATTGCGTCACAGAGGCGAACCCTGACTACCATGATAAGGAAATCCTACAACTTTTATAAATGCTTTCTGTGTAAGGTATATATAGTTTTAAGATTTCTTTGCATATTGACATGTTTCTATATATTTTTTCAGATATGTCTCGTTCTTGCATTAACACAGCGGATAGATATTACTACACACAGGTGCTTCTGACAAAATTAGAATATCAACAAAAATTAATTTATTTCAGTTCTTCAATATAAAAAGTGAATCTCCTATATTATATAGAGTGATCACATGCACTGTGATCTATTTCACGTGTTTATTTCTGTTACTGTTGATGAATATGGCTTACAGCCAATGAAAACCCAAAAGTCATTATCTCAGTAAATTGGAATAATTGACAAAAACCACCTGCAAAGGCTTCCTAAGTGTTTAAAAAGGTCCCTTAGTTTGTTTCAGTAGCTCCACAATCATGGGGAAGACTGCTGACCTGACATATGTCCTAACTATTCTAATTTACTGAGATAATGACTTTTGGGTTTCCATTGGCTGTAAGCCATAATCATCAACATCAACAGAAATACACACGTGAAATAGATCACTCTGTGTGTAATGACTCTATAGAATAGAGCAGGGGTTCCCAACCGCCGGTCCGCGGCCCAGCACCGGGCCGCTGCAGTGCCCTTGCCGGTCCGCGGACACAAGGGGAGCCAGGGGCGGTCAGTGGCGTAGCGGGAGCTGGGGCGGCGCGCAGCAGCTCTTAGCGGCGGGCAGGGAGCGATCAAGCAGCTCCGCTGCCTGCAAGAGGGAATAGCAGGAGCGGAGCTGCAAGGACCCGTCCAGCTTCCTGCCCGCCGCCTGCGCTTCCTGTCTCTGACTGACACAGAGAGGAGCGCGCCGCTGCTGTGTCAGAGCGAGGAAGCGCGGGCGGCGGGCAGGTGAGAGGAGAGAGGTGGTGTCTGTGTGTATATGTATGTCTGTCTGTGTGTGTATAATGTGTGTACATGTATGTCTGTGTGTGTGTGTACATGTATGTGTGTGTGTGTTGGTCTGTGTTTGTGTAGCCTGGCCCTGGAGGAGATGGGGACATGAGGAGAAGGCCATGAGGGGAGTGATGGAGAGACGGCAATGATGGGGAGACAGCAGTGATGGGGTGAAGGCAATGATGGGGAGACAGCAGTGATGGGGTGAAGGCAATGATGGGGAGACAGCAGTGATGGGGTGAAGGCAATGATGGGGAGAAGGGAGTGATGGGGTGAAGGCAATGATGGGGAGAAGGGAGTGATGGGGTGAAGGCAATGATGGGGAGAGGGGAGTGATGGGGTGAAGGCAATGATGGGGAGAAGGCAATGATGGGGAGACAGCAGTGATGGGGTGAATGCAATGATGGGGAGACAGCAGTGATGGGGTGAAGGCAATGATGCGGAGATGGCAGTGATGGGGTGAAGGCAATGATGGAGAGACAGCAGTGATGGGGTGAAGGCAATGATGGGGAGATGGCAGTGATGGGGTGAAGGCAATGATGGAGAGACGGCAGTGATGGGGTGAAGGCAATGATGGAGAGACAGCAGTGATGGGGTGAAGGCAATGATGGGGAGACAGCAGTGATGGGGTAAAGGCAATGATGGGGAGACAGCAGTGATGGGGTGAAGGCAATGATGGGGAGATGGCAGTGATGGGGTGAAGGCAATGATGGAGAGACAGCAGTGATGGGGTGAAGGCAATGATGGGGAGACAGCAGTGATGGGGTGAAGGCAATGATGGGGAGACAGCAGTGATGGGGTGAAGGCAATGATGGAGAGATGGCAGTGATGGGGTGAAGGCAATGATGGAGAGATGGCAGTGATGGGGTGAAGGCAATGATGGGGAGAGGGGAATGATGGGGTGAAGGCAATGATGGGGAGACAGCAGTGATGGGGAGAAGGCAATGATGGGGAGAAGGGAGTGATGGGGTGAAGGCAATGATGGGGAGAAGGGGGTGATGGAGCACTTATTCAAAACCTATGGTGAGTTGAGTCACATTATAAATGTTATTTAATTATAAGTATGCACTGCTACACTACAACCGTGTCCATAGCCCCGCCCCTTATGACCAAAGCCCCGCCCCTGCCACACCTCCATCCCCGCCCTGCCGGGCCATGGAAGAATGGTCTTGCTTGAAACCGGTCCCCGGTGCAAAAAAGGTTGGGGACCACTGGAATAGAGGAGATTCACTTTTAGTATTGAAGAACTGAAATAAATTCACTTTTTGATGATATTCTAATTTTGTCAGAAGCACTTTTATGTGGAGAAGTCCCTTTTGTGTCACAAAGGTGAAACTTGACTACCATGATAAGGAAAGCCTACAACCGGTATATTGGCTGCAGAATAGGGGATCAGGACAGGAGTTGGGCTCCACACATATATGCTTCAATAGATGTGCATCACATCTTACCCCGTGGTTGCATGGGAAGAGGCAATATATGCCTTTCGCAGTCCTAATGATCTGGAGAGAGCCAACCCATCATACTACCATCTGTTATTTCTGTATGGTGCTCCCCATTAGGAAAGGAGTTTTGAGAAGAAGTGGACTTTACAGTATCCATCCACTCCATCTGCAATACACCCAGTCCCACAGACAGATCGGCCGGTTTCAAAAGCATTAGAAGCATTTTCAGTTGAGTCAAGTGAGGAAGAAGAGGGCGCTTGGTGTCATGAAGGATCTCCCTCTCACGACCCAGACTTTCAGTCAGTAACCTCAATTGAACCAGAACTTATAACATAAAGTGAACTCAGCGATCTTGTTAGAGATTTGGATCTACCCAAGAGTAAGGCTGAGCTCTTAGGTTCCAGGTTACAGCAGTGGAATCTCCTAGCCGGCAGGTTTTCAGATTTCTTTTTTTCTGCAAGCGTGATAAAGATCTTGTGCAATACTTCTTCATGGAGGGCGATCTTGTGGCGTGCAATAACATCAAGAGTTTAATGGAAGTTCCCTCTGCTGGTGCCGGATAGTAACACAGAACCCTATTCTTGCATCATCCTGTGTGTCTGGGATCACATGAAGAGACAGAAGGATCTACACACGCCTCATACACAGAAGATCTGGGGTCAGTTCTCCAAGATGTTTGGCGTTCCTTCAAGAACTGTGTACATCTACCTAGAAGAATTGGTGAAAACAAAGGGTGATCACAAAACATTAATGCGATTTAGATTTCTCTTTTGTTCATCAACTTTGCACCTTGTTAATTGATAAAAAAATAAAGCTATTAACACCTGTTTTTTAAGGCGTTTTTACTGTGCAGCATGCATACCTGTCGACAACGTTTGCACAGCACTGAATGTGCGTGACTAGACATGGGGTACTCATAACTGAGAGTCAGTTTCATGTTTCACAGTCATGATATATAGACTCGTAATGGAGAGACACGACTCCTGTCTGTAATGTCAAAGGTCAGTGTGAACACCGGTCTGTCTGACAAGGTGTGATTAGTCTCTCCGGGGAAGGTATCCCAGCCCTGCAGGCCCCTATTATACCTCTGCAGAGATGCAGGAAATTCTGCAGATTACTAGTCATTGTCAGACAAAGGAAAAACTAATTGGGCATTAGTTACCACTTCATTATCAACTACTTCTTCTCACCTCCAGCTACAGGCACAAAGCAATCAGTGTGTAAATTGCTGAGCTCCACCAGCCCTGCTTTCATACCAGGATTCATGTGGATAAGGAGTTGACCTTTGACTCTGCGGAGACGGAGGGGGGCTTCCTGCCTGACTTTTCATGACTTACTCCGTGATTGACTTATTAGAGGAGTCCAACACCTAAACATAAGCCACTGTAATACTAATCTATATATTTGTATACACAGCACTGTTCAAAAGTTTTGTGCAGGTGTGAAAAAAATGCCGCACAGTAAGAAGCTTTCAGAAATAGAAGTGTTTATAGTTTATCTTTAGCAATTGACAAAATGCAAAGTGACTGAACAAAAGAAAAAGCTAAATAGCATCAATATTTGGAGGACCCTCAGTTCTAGATATTTGTAAACAGTTTTTCAAGGAAGTCAGCAGGGGGGGTTGTTGAGAACTAACCACACTTCTGGAAGATACCTAATTCGCATTTTTTTTTTATCACTCCTGTCTAAACTTTACCTGAAACATTGGATTTTCACACAAGTCCTAAAAGTAGATAAAGGGAAGCAAATGAGATGAAAGCGTCAAAAATATTAGACTTTTGACGCTCACAGACATGTGACGTTGGATAATTTTCCTCATTTAAAGCGATACAAACTGTGTTAACCTTTAGGATTAGCAGATGAATTGAAGATGAAATTCGAGTCAATAAATAGGATAACGATCAGGAGTGAGTGGGCGACATGTTTTATTTCAAGAACAAGATCTATCAAAGTCTGAGGTTCACAACATGTATGTGATAGTGCATCATTGTATAAACTATGGAGATTTCTGAGGACCTCAGAAGATGAGTTGTTTATGGTCATCTGGCTTGAAAAGGTTACAAAACCATATCTAAAAGAGTTTGGACTCCACTAATCCACAGTTTGTGTACAAACAGAGGAAATTTAAGACCATTATTACTCTAAGTGGTCGACCAACAAAGATCACTCCAAGACCAAGGCCTTAATCAGACGCCAGTTATTAATCTTATAGGCAAAAAAGGACAGATTTTTATCAGTGTTTTGGTTCAGTGTCATCAGTATTGGTCATTGCATCAATTTCTACTATATTTTATCTTTTTTTCTTCCATAGGACAAGTTTGGATCAAAATTGGACATATCTCCATTCTTTCTGAACAAATACATAAACATGTGAACAGATTAATAGAATTAACAGCTATTATAGTTCATCTTTGAAGATCATGGCTAGAACTCGTATGGGAAAAAACGAAATCTGAATAATCCTCAATAGTTCACAAGGTCACAAAGGAACCCAAGATAACCTCTAAACAACTAAAGGCCCCCCTCTGATGTTAATGTTCATGAGTCCACCATCAGGAAAAACACCGACCAACAATGGTGTGCCTGTCAGGACTGAAAGGAGAAAGAAAGTAGGAGACTGGTGCAAGATCCAAACAGTGGTATTAGGGTGAGGACGAGGCAGCATGTAGTACCGTGGTTCAAAGGTTAGCACTGTTGCTTAGCAGAACTGGGGTCCTGGCTTCAAATCCCACCAACATGGCTCCGAAATGACCCCTTCATATTACGGAGCAGAGTGGCACTGCCAACAGCATCGGGTGGATTATCAAAACCCCTTTAAAGTGGCGGTAACATAACTCTGGCATAAGGGTCTGAAACTCAACATGTTCACATTGGTGGCTTGGTCTTAAGAAAGAATTATAGTCACGGTTTTATCATTATCTTTCCATGAGTCTTGTGTGGCCATGAAGCCTAAGGCTAAATGTATCAGGACTCCGTCTGGTACTGATGAGCCCTGCAGTCGTGTCAGGACCAACTTTCAGCCCCTGAATATAAACAACGCTTTTTCCATTTGCTGACAGCAAGCAGAGGTCTTGAAAACAAAGAATAAGGAATTTATGCAGAAAGTAAATTACAAAGTTTCAGAACTTTTCTTTACACAATACAACAGTCGCTCCCCGCAGTCTTGGGATGGATGAATTGGGGGGGGGGATTGTATGTACACTAATTCGGGATAAAACTCCTGAAAAGATTAAATAGGAAATGGAATGGAATGCAAACCTTTAATGAAGCGCCGGCGTGCATGCAGGGGGGCACTCCTTCTCTTCCTCTTTTTATCTTTCCTTCCTTCCGCCTTCGGTTTAGCACCCAAAATTTGGACAGCAGCCGGTGCGCCCCCGATGCCCCATGGCGCTGGGCCAGCACGTCACCCCTATCTCCTCCGCCAAGGAGGGCAGCGCAGAGGAATGTGGGATCCTGCAGCCAGCTCCTGTGCAGCGCCCAGGGAGAATTGGGGAGAGCCGGGTGCATGCTTCCCTCTCGCTGCCTGTTGTACTTTTACAATCAGGTTGCTTGGCAATGGGCTAAAAGCAAAATCAACAACACCGAGGGAAGCACAGGCCGCATGCTAATGGGTGCAAAGAAAAGTTTACTTTCTCCTCCTACCCCCTGCCCAGGACCATCACACGGCCGGCCATGTTCAATATGTATTACCAGGAGGAGCAGGCAGGGGAACATGCCCAGGTTTTATATCCCCCTTTGTTCACATGACAGTGTTAACCTGTTAGGATCTGCGTTCACACAGATATCAGTATCCACAGCCCGAGGCCTCACGGTCATCAGATGTGAGGGCGGACGGGGATCCGACACCAAACACCACACGATCCCTCCGGAAATCATCCCCAATGTCACAGTCTGTACACAGAGCATGATGGATAGAAGAGGAAATATGGATGGATCTGTCTATCATCAATCTATCATCTGTCTATCACAGCAGATAGTTTGTCTTTATTGTTTGTCATATACAGCTCCAAAACCCCTGTACATTTGCATTACAAGTGCCCGCCCGCAGCCACCACTAGAGGGAGCTTGTGAGCTCACTGCAGACACTTATTCATTAGTTCAATTAATAAACCAAATGCTGCAAGCTCCCCCTAGTGGTCGGCTGCAGAATGAAAGAATTGTATTAAAGTGGTTGTCCAGGATTTTTTCCTTTGTTTTTGTTACTGTGGGCCTAAAAACGAACAGACAGATAGTTGGTAACAGAGGCAAATACCTGCCTGGGCTACCCAGCATAGTCTCAGAGCAATCAGCGACCGCTCCTGCCAGCGACTCAGCTGTTCCACATCGACACAGCAGTTGACAGGACGTGATTGCTGATGTCATGTTGATTGACAGCCGTCAGCGGGGAGCCGGAGGTCAATCAGCATGACATGGGCAGTGACACCCCGTCAGCAGAGCAGAGTGGAAAAGAAGCCGCTGCTCTGTCACCGTGATGTCAGCAGACCTCTCTGCCGGCAGATCGGCACCGGGCACAACAGGCAGATAGGAAGCTTCTTGCCTGTTAGTCCTGGATAACCTCTCTAATTATGTGTGGAAACAGAAATAGAAACAGAGCAGCTCAAACCGCTATAAAGACACATTAGGAAAATCAGTTCTGGGCTTTGGCAGTTCATTTGGGCGTCACTGGCACTTGTAGTATCGGTCCATATAAGTGTGCGGGACAGACATCGGGTACAGCTCCCACCTTATTGCTATTGGTTATAGTGATGTACATTTCCCATCCCAATATACAAGTTATATACCAAAAAAACAAATGAAAAAAAACAAACTATTTTTCAGCCCATGTTCCTGAATGCTAAGAAGCAGCAGTGTGGGCAGCGGTGATGGTGCCACCCGCACTGCATCACTTACGTAGTATGACAGGAGTAGCCTGGAAAGATCTATTGTTAGCGAGGTCAGATATCTGGAGCCGGGCAGCCACTGACTACACGCCTCAGCTATGCTCCTCATCATATGACGCCAAGTGCTAGGGGCTACTACTTCCACTGCAGTTAGGCAGCGAGGGCGGAAATGTAAAAGTTTCCATTAAGTAAAGATAATTTAAAAAAATAAAAACAACTTTAGTAGAATTTATGTCTCATTATGTCTCAACTTTTTTTATTATTGCTGTCAGTGAATGGAAGCATTCTTGGTTACATTTGAGCAGGTGCCCCCTCGTGCATACTGAGGTTTTGGCTTTAATTCTATACCGCTTAGCAAAAGGTGAGCTCAAAGACAAGATGTCAGCAGAAAATGATTGTCAGTCTTCCCTGTGTGTGTGCATGCAGAGAGAGAGAGCTGTCAATCACTACTAGGACCGCCCACTGGACTACTAAGCATACAAGCATCAGAGATTTCAGTGATTGTCAGTCTTCCCTGTAAGACTGTGGATAGAGAGCTATCAATCACTACTAGGACCGCCCACTGGACTCGTACGCATACAAACATCAGGGATTTCAGTGATTGTATTTCCTGAAAGACTGTAGATGTAGAGAGAGCTGTCAGTTACTACTAGGACCGCCCACTGGACTTCTGAGCGTACAAACATCAGGGATTTCAGTGATTGTATTTCCTGAAAGACTGTGCATGTAGAGAGCTGTCAATCACTACTAGGACCGCCTACTGGACTTATAAGCACACGAATATCAGGGATATCAGTGATTGTCAGTCTTCCCTGTAAGACTGTGCATGTAAAGGGAACTGTCAATCACCTATAGGACCGCCCACTGGACCCCTTCCAGTAAGCAAACATCAGGGATTTCAGTGAATAAATTACAATTTATACTGAATCTTTTCCAACAAACCTATACATCATTCTGCTCAGTTTCTCCTCTATTCCGCGCTGTCCACAGATCGGACTGAATGTACAACGTGACAGGTTCCCTTTAACGGGTTTAAACAGTACAAGGCGAAAAAAAAAGTCCATAAATACTCCCTGGAAAATCCCTTTAACCACTCTAGTGTTTCTGAGGTTCTCAGCCTGGTGGTGAGGACACAACGCACAGAACAGCTCCCATCTCCGGGAGAATCTTCCATCGATTCCTACGAGCAGCAGTATCATTGTCATATAAAAGCTCCATTCTTCTCACAGGTTATAATTCTACAAATTTCTTAAAGACCACTAAGATGAAAAGCCACAATTCCTACAGATTTCCATTTGGCTGATAATTTGGCTTCTTTTGTGTTGAATAGGCCTCCATTACCTCTGACAGTAAAAGCCTATGTGGCGGGGACGCGTTCTGTTACATAAGCTGTGTACATGATGACATATTAAATGTGACATGTGGCCGGGCCGCCGCTTCCACCGCCCGCTCTTTTCCCAGTCTGCCGTGCAATGCAAGCTTTAACCCTTTCCTATTGGGACGGCGAGATTTTTTTTTTTTAATATTTGCATAAATTTTACCACTTTGGGTTAGTAGTAGCAAAGTTCCTGGGGGACTAAAAAGGGAAAAAAAATTTACATCACAGCCTATAGAGGAGCTTCCAACTTTTTATTTTTTATTTATTTTATATATAAAATATTTATTGGGGTTTATTTTTTGCTCGAAGCCCTACTTTTTATTGATATCATTTTGGGGTACATTCGACATTTTCATCACTTTTTATTGTATTTTTTTTCTCTTTTAAACAGAGAAATCTAGTATTTCAGGTATTTTGATTTTTTTTTCTGGCATTTAATATTCAGTTTAAATAATTTTATATATTGATAGTTCATTTCAAATACAATGATATATTTTTTCATATTTTTTTATTTTTGAATGGGGAAAATGGGGGCAATTTAAATGTATATTATATATTTCCGCAAACATATCATTAAGCGTACCATTTACTGACAGCAGTCATAGGAGCTAGCTCCGGTTGCTGCTGTTACAGGCAGATTCCAGCGATGTAACATAGTCAACATTTGCTGGGTATGAAGTTGGCTCAGCTCCTCAGGCCGCTCCACACCCCCTGCAATGACCAGCAACAAAAATGTATGTTACAGGTCGTTATGGGGTTAAAGAGATTTTTTTTATTTAAATATATATTAGCCCTTGCAAAGTTAAACATTTTTATAATATATTTTATTACCTTATTTACCTCCTACTCGACCAAACAGTGCTATTTTAACTGCCCAATTCATGCTCCTTAAGAAGCTGCTTTCATCTGCTGCTCAGGAAGAATCCATCCTCTATTTACAATTAGAGTGCAGGATTTTACCTGTCCGAATATCAGGAAGGGATCAGAGAGGCTCAGACAGGGAAATTCCTTTACTCTAGATTATAAATTGTGGACGGATTCTTGCTGAGCAGCAGGTGAAAGCAGCTTCTTAAGGAGCATGAACTGGGCAGATAAACAGCATATTGTTGGGCCAGAAATAAGAAAAATTAGGTAATGAAGTGTATTATATAAATTTATAATTTTGCAATGGCTGGAGGATAAATAAAAATAAAGTTAGTCTTGACTTTGTAGGAGATCAATAGAGCTTCAATTAGATATATTACTAAAATAATCAAGGCACAATTTTGCATCATTTACAGAATATGCTCAAGAGTGGGGTACTTGAAGCTTGTCCCATCAGTC
Organism: Dendrobates tinctorius; assembly: GCF_039654945.1. Classification (NCBI taxonomy): domain Eukaryota; kingdom Metazoa; phylum Chordata; class Amphibia; order Anura; family Dendrobatidae; genus Dendrobates; species Dendrobates tinctorius. Next base: position 1,780,406 of record NW_027361869.1, on the reverse strand, counting down.
TTTACCATGGCTATAGATAAGCAGACACCACAGCGCCACTCTGGTCCATAGGTGCTGCCTGGTATTGCATGTAAAAGCGATTTCACTTGAATGCGACAGAGCTACAACTCCAGACTGAGCCTTATGAATGACGATGACGCTCTCCCCGGAAAGCGAGATATGAGGATTTGACACCAACTGGGTTTAGAAGGGTTTTATATAAATCCACCGGAACCCTAAATAGGTTAATATTAATGTTGGAGATCCAACCTGTCAAAACAATAAACATTTTTTTTCTTTCATGACATACAAACAATGGTATATAGAAGCATCAGCTGTCGGTAATAATACCGCACAAATCTAGCGATATAGCTGCCCAAGGAAATACTGTGCAGAAAATAGCAAAAAAAAACAATTTGTGGACCAGCGATCCGCCGCTGTCACAACTCTAACGGCAGCACCTGAAGCAATGTTATATCAGTGCCACTAATAATAGTAATTCCAGGAGCAAATTCTCATTAAAAAAAGTAATATCTGTAGAGAAAAACTTTGCAGTTATCATCAGGTGCAGAAAGAACAAGTAATATTCTGCATTAACGTGAAGGAGTAATGCTCTGCAGAGTTATGGCTTTAGTATGGGTCATATATCTCCAGGTCTGTAAAGGTCTGATCTATCAAACACAAACTTTTTTTTTAAACCTGTAAAGGAAATGTCGCAAAGAAAAAAAATACAAAAAAAAAAAGCAAACGCCAAAATTGCCATATTTTGGTCACCGTACCACCCAGAAAAAATGCAACAAAAGAGATAAAAACATAGTATGTACTCCAAAATAGTACAAAACAAACTACCGATCACCACGTAAAAATAAGCCCTTAGATAGCTTTACCGATGGAAAAATTAAAAAAAAATTATGTCTTGTAAAATTGAGGGAATTTTTTTTTTTTTTTACAAATTTTAGAATTATTTTTAAGCCACTTAAATTTGTAAAAACAAAAAAACAAAAAACAATCCTATGCATGCCTAGTATCGCCATAATCGTTCTAACCTGGAGAACTATATTACCAGGTAATTTTTTACTGCACAATTAACGCCTTGAAAATAAAACCCACCATTGCACCTCACCTGGATTTTTTTCCATTTCTCAGTTGCATTATATGGTAAAATGAACCAAAAGTGCAACTTGTCCCACAAAAAAAATTAAAAAAAAATAAAAAAAACATTTGAAAGAGGGGGGAAAACAGTGAAAAATCTAAAATTGTCTGTGTCCTTAAAGTGGTTAAACTTTTATTAACATTAACTAGGAAAACTTTAAAAAGGTCACTGGTAATGGAGACCGGTGTGCTATTTCCGGGGCGGCGGATCGGTCAGGCTCCTCTCTCACGTCAGAAATCACGCTGCGTTCCTTCCAGTACAGAATATTTATATAGTCCCAACCAGCCTCTGTGACGCAACTCTCCGCAGGTCCAATAGCGATGGTCCCTGATGGAGGCTGAGAGGCTAAACCAGCGCTTTACATCAGCCGTGAGTCAGCTTTCTATCAGCCCACACTGCCTGCTATTCTCAGAATCCCTCCCGACTCCCACAGAATCCAACTCTGCTTGCGCGGATTGTACGGTTTGACCTCCTCACCTGCTGATTCGACAACGCCAAGGAATCACTAGATTGAAAAGATGATACAGAAACAATGTGTTCTAGATTCCTGGAAATAAGGATCTAGGTCTAGAGACCAATGACTACAGTCAAATCTTGCCATTTGACCATAACATACATCACCATAGGAAAACATTAAAAATACCACACCTTGCAGACTAGTACAGCTGCTTGGACTCATTAGTCCGATGCGTTAACTTTTTCCTGTCCACAGATCTGCCATGTAAAACTTTTTTATGAGATGCAGTCTTAGCAGCTGCCACTAGAGGGAGCACACTTCTTACATTATTTAGATTGCTTCACTACAATCACATGCTGCTAGCTCCACCTAGTGGTGACTTCAGGCAGATAAAATTACTCCAAAGGGGTCGTCCACTTTAGAAAATATCTCCATATACCCTGCAAGAATTTTCTGAGTTATTATAGGTGTCCTTTTTTAGCATCTACATTTTTGGCCAGAATTGAGAGTGGCTACAAACAGTTTCTTTCATATTGTAGCCCTACAGTAGAATAGGCATGTAGTGCTTCTTCTCTCCTTTGGTGGTGCTGCAGGAAAATTGACCACTTGCTGCACCGATTACAACTTATTAGTGACTGACTGTCTCAGCAGGGCTGTGGAGTCGGTAAGCCAAACCTGCGACTCCGACTCCTCAATTTCCCTTACACCGACTCCAACTCCGACTCCGACTCCACGACTCCGACTCCCACACATATTGCTTATATTTAAGTGAAAAATTTATTGTAGTACAATGTGAACCTCAGACATTTAATGTCCCACTCCCGTCTCCAAGACTTTACACGTGCCGCGCCAATTCTTTGGAATGCACTTCCCAGGTCAATACGATTAGTCCCCAATCCCCACAATTTTAAGCGTGTCCTGAAAACGCATTTATTCAGACTGGCCTACCACCCCAACACATTAACCTAATCTATCCCTGTGTGGCAGAGCCAAAAGTTTTACCATAACCAGGTTCCCCGCATCATGTTCCCACATGCTTTATGCCTCCATTAGCCCTCTGTGTCTGTACTGTTACACACTTAACATTATGACTGGTCCATACAATCAGGGCAACTGTTACCACCCACCTTTCGCGTCTACCTCTTTCCTCATAGACTGTAAGCTTGCGAGCAGGGCCCTCTTTCCTCTTGGTATTTGTTATAATCTACTGTATGTGATTATTGTTATGCTGTAATGTCTATTGTCTGTACAAATCCCCTCTGAAATGTAAAGAGCTGCGGAATATGTCGGCGCTATAAAAATAAAATTTATTATTATTTATTATTATTATTTAATCATTTTTATGATCCCATAATCAAGATATTTAGGTAGAACAGAATATATATTGGTGTACTACCCGGCTTTCATTCTTTTTGGTACAGATACGATATGGATAGACAGATATGGATAAATGGATAGATAGAGCAGATTTCTAATCTGCTTTTGCTATTGAAAACATTATCTATGAGCTCAAAAACCTTTCAGGTGATGCAGTTTTTTAAAAAGATGATCAGCTTTTGCAGCTGAAAAACGTATCCTCAAAAAACACAGGAAAAACGCTGTGTGTGAATGTAGCCTTAGATCAGGAATAGAGCAGCCATTTATAGGACATTTCATAACTTTCCCAAATTCCTATGAAAAAATGTTCAGCACATTCTGCATTGAACTACTGTACCCAATTTATTATATATTTTAGGAGTCGGAGTCGGTCCATTTTATACCGACTCCAACTCCACCAAAATGAGCACCGACTCCGACTCCACGACTCCGACTCCACAGCCCTGTGTCTCAGTAGGGAGTTAAGGAGCCCTTCTAATAAATAGGAATTGCCCAAGGCAGAGGAGAATCCCCTTAAAGGGGATCTATAACTTTCCATATATAAGTATTTTTTATTATCTAGTGTAAATGTCATTGTTCTCCTGAATCTGGCGATGTTTTTCTTTTTTTCCTACCCAATTCCATTCCCAAGATACAGCCTTTTCTTCCCTGTGTGAAAATCTAGTATTTTTCAGAAAAGTGGGCGTGTCCTCAGCTCATGGCAGACTTATCGACCACGCCCAGTTGGATACAGGATAAAAGGGGCCCTATCTCGGAAACGGAGAGGCACAAAAACAAAGGAAAAACTACGCCAGATTCAGGGGAACAGTGGCATTTATACTGGGGAAAATATATATATATGTATGGCAAGTGACAAATTCTCTTTAAAGGGAATCTGTCACCGGACGTTGGTGGCCTATGTAAATGGCCTGTGTCCAGTCCGATGGGCGGTGTTTCTTCTTTCTTTCTCTACCCCATCCGTGGCCCCCATCCGAGATCTTTTCCAGAATTCTAGTAGTTCTACTCCATAGTTCGCGCGTGTGCAAAGCAATCTTGCTTTGCGCACGCGCAGTATGCTTTGCCCAACTGCAGGCAAAGCCGAAAATTATTACTGCGCATGCACCGATACACCATGTGTCCCAGAAGTATTTCGCTGTGTTCCGGGACATAGTGCATCGGCGCATGCGCAGTAATGATTTTCGGCTTTGCCCGCAGTTGGGCAAAGCATACTGCGTGTGCGCGAAGCAAGATTGCTTTGCGCACGCGCAAACTATGGATTAGAACTACAAGAATTCCGGAAAAGATCGCGGACAGGGCCACAGATCGGGTGAAGAAACACCGTCCATCGGACCGGACACAGGCTATTTACATAGGCCGCCAACTTCCGGTAGCAGATTCCCTTTAATTATAACAATAGAGCTCCCAATACAGACCTAAAGCACTTTCATAGCTCTATTGGACATGTCAACACATACTAGTAGAGAACCATGTGCACTACTAAGGAAGGTGCCGTAGTAGGATCCCACACCATAAAGCAATAAAAATAAACAAGGCGCTCAACTTAAAGATTTTTTTGTCTTTTAATGTAGTCAAGGCAAAACGTTTCGGCCGCATTTGGCCTTTATCAATTACAAACTGTACAGGCGTGTCAGGGATTCGTGGGAATCCTGTGGATATTTAGTGAGGCACGACTCAGTATGGTCACGTGCCTGGAGAAAGACACAGCATCCGCTGTTTGTCAGCTCGTCAAGCAGCGGATGCTGTGTCTTTCTCCCGGCACGTGCACACATCAAGGTCCCCTGGCTCATTTACCATTGGGGATTTTCCTCTTTTAACGCCCCATACTCTTGTGAAAGTGACCATACTGAGACATACCTCACTAAATATCCACAGGATTCCCACGAATCCCTGACACGCCTGTACAGTTTGTAATTGATAAAGGCCAAATGCGGCCGAAACGTTTTGCCTTGACTACATTAAAAGACAAAAAAATACATCTTTAAGTTGAGTGCCTAGTTTATTTTTATATCACCTATACTAAGGCTCCATTCTCCTTGTCCACGATCAATCAGTTTGGCTAGAAAAATGTGGCTTCGGGACTCCTGTAATGATCCATTATTCAGGCAAATAAGATGGGTGACTTAACGCCATTCACGTCATTACAGCATGATAACTACAACTCCCAGCACGGTGAGACAAACAGCAGCTGCCATTTCATACGGCTAGAAAAGTAATCGCTTGCCTAAACAAAATTTAAATCATCCACCGCCACCCACCACGGTTGTTCTCTTCCTGCATTGAGGCTGCTGTTCGCTGTCCAGATTTTTGCAGTGGAATAAGAGGAGGCACCGGAGGACTGTGTCAGCTACTAAATACTCTGTGCAGCGGCCAAGATCACACTCAGGCTAGGAACTGGATCCGTACACATCAGGATTACGCAGCAAGGAGGGGAATTTACGCATAAGGATTAGGGTTTCAGATAATTCCTAAAAATAATCACTATTATGTGTCCTACAGACCGGGGAGCCGACAGCAGAAATACAGCATCATTTAAAGAGGACCGGTCACTTGCCATACCTATGTCATTTTTTTACCTGGTGCAAATGCCGCTGTTCTCCTGAATCCGACGTTGTTTTTCTTTTCCTCCTGTGCCTCTCCATTCCTTAGATATGACCCCTTCCGTGTATATAAATCTAGTATTTTTTAAAGGCAACTGGGCGTGGTCCTCAAAAACACACACACACAGAGAAAAGCGGAGGACCACTCCCAGCTGACTAAAAAGTCTATACAGAAATGAGGGTCCATATCTCAGGACCAGAGAGGCGCAGGAACAAAAGAAAGACCTCGCCGGATTCAGGAGAAAAGCGGCATTTACACCAGATAATAAAATTATATATTTTTATTAAGTGACTGGTCACCTTTAAGCCATATCTAAAAACTTATGAGGAAATTTGGTGAAGACAAAATACCATGTTGACATGAGATTTGTTTCAGTAGTTAGTACAGGCCATCCCCGGTCACTGGAGGAACAGGAATTTATTTTATTGGTTCCAGAGATAAGTGGCTACTCGACACCCCATTACTCGACACCCCATTACTCGACACACCGTACGCCGCTTATATTCAGTGTAGATCGCTCTTATATCTATGGCTAGCTTTGGAAAGCTGAGACTATTTGACCTACAGATGCTTCTCACAAAATTAAAATATTATTAAAAAGTGAATTTATTTCAGTTCTTCAATACAAAAAGTGACTCTCCTATATTCTATAGAGTCATTACACACAGAGTGATCTATTTCACGTGTTTATTTCTGTTAATGTTGATGATTATGGCTTACAGCCAATGAAAACCCAAAAGTCATTATCTCAGTAAATTAGAATACTTTATAACACCAGCTTGAAAAATGATTTTAAAATCCAAAATGTTGTCCTACTGAAATGTATGATCAGTAAATGCACTCAGTACTTGGTCGCGGCTCCTTTGGCCTCAATTACTGCATCAATGCAGCGTGGCATGGAGGCGATCAGCCTGTGGCACTGCTGAGGGGTTATGGAAGCCCAGGTTGCTTTGATATCAGCCTTCAGCTCTTCTGCATTGTGGGGTCTGGTGTCTCTCATCTTCCTCTTGACAATACCCCATAGATTCTCTATGGGGTTAAGGTCATGGGAGTTTGCTGGCCAATCAAGCACAGCGATTTTTAAAAAGAAAGAATATTAGAATTATCAGGGGGGCAGCAGAAATAAAATAAATCAAAAACTGGTCACCTGTGAGCTGGGGACAAGTCTTCCTTATATTACACTGTAAGACACTTCCATTCATTTCAGTGTAGGGCACGGGCTGGCAGAAATCAGCATGGTATAAAGAGTCGCTGAATAGCGCCCCCCCCCCCCCGGCCTGTTGCTACAAAAAGCAGCATCGCCACTTTCTAAGCCTTCGATTATAGTGATCACCCAGCTACACACAAGCAGCCCAAGGCCTCGGCCCACCTGTCCCACTCGTATCTGACTGTATACAGCTGCTCTGCTGCCTGTATATGACATCAATCCATAATGTCATCTCCTGGGAATGTGTGGTTGATTTAGGCAAACTGGCTGTCCCTACATCTCACAGTATAACTATTGTTACACATCTGAAATACCAACATTTCCAGCATAGCATTCCCCGGACACTGTCAACATTTCCCAGGATCAGTAAACAGCAGATATTTAGTCCTTAGATTGGAAAGACCAGTCAGAGAGAGCGCGCGTCATTAGAACAGTGATACGCTGTGTGTGTACATACAGTCATGGCCGAAAGTGTTGACACCCTTGAAATGATTCCAGAAAATAATTGCAATTATGCAAGTTTTGTTATACACGTGTTCATTTCCTTTGTGTGTATTGGAACAACACAAAAAATGAGAAAAAAAAGCTAATAGGACATAATTTTACACAAAACCCTAAAAATAGGCAGGACAAAATTGTTGGCATCTTTCCAAAATTGTAGGTAAACAACTTTGTTTCAAGCATGTGATGCTGATGCTCGCTCCAACTCACCTGTGGCAAGTAGCAAGTGTGGGCAATATAAAATCACACCTGAAACCAGATAAAATGGGGAAACGTTGATTCAATTTTTGCATTGCGTGTCTGTGTGCCACACTAAGAATGAGGAACAGAAAGAGAAGAGAACTGTCTGAGGACTTGAGAACCAAAAGTGTTGACAAATATCAACAATCTCAAGGTTACTAGTCCATCGCCAGAGATCATGACATTAAGACATAAAAAAGCTAGACTGCAGTTTGCCAAAATGTTTGTGAGTAAGCCAAAATCTTTCTGTGTAAACGTCTTGTGGACAGATGAGACCAAGATAGAGCTTTTTGGTAAAGCACATCATTCTACTGTTTGCCGAAAACGTAATGAAGCCTGGAAAGAAAAGAGCACAGTACCTACAGTCAAATATGGTGGAGGTTCCAAGATATTTTGTGGATGGTTTGCTGCTTTGACTGTGTGAAAGGCATCATGAAATGTGAAGATTACCAAAACATTTTGGGTCGCAATGTAGTGCACAGTGTCAGAAATCTGGGTTTGCGCCCTAGGTCATGGGACTTCCAGCAGGACAATGATCTTAAATATACTTCAAGAAGCGCCAGAAATGGATGGAAAAAAACGCTGGAGAGTTCTGAAGTGGCAGCAACGAATCCGGATCTAAATCTCATTTCCTGTGGAGAGAGCTTAAAATTGCTGTTTGGAGACGACGCCTTCAGATATCGGAGACCTGGAGTAATTTGCAAAAGAAGAATGCTCCAAAATTCCAGTTGAGACGTGTAAGAAGCTTGTGGATGGTTATAGGAAGCGATTGATTGCAGTTATTTATTTCAAAGGGTGTGCAACCAAATATTACGTTGAGGGCGCCAACAATTTTATCCAGACCATTTTTGAGGGTTTGTGTGAAATTATGTCCAATTTGCCTTTTTTTTCCATTTTTGTGGTGTTCTAATACATGCAAAGGAAACAAATATGAGTATAACAAAATGTGTAATTGCAATCATTTTCTGAGAAAAATACTTTATATTTTGGAACAATTTCAAGGGTGCCAACACTTTTGGCCATGACTGTATATAAATGTGTAGGTATATGTGTATGAATAGGTTTTTGTATCATGTATATGTGTATGTAGTTATGTATGTGCATGTTTATGTGTCTGTACAGGATTATGTGTAGTTTTATGCACGTGTATATGTTTATGCTTTTTTTATAGATTGTGTATAATGTATAGGTGTATGTATAGATTTATGTACATGTTTACGTGTACTTTTATGTACATGTTTATACGTATACAGTATATATTGTAAGGCTTCACTGTTAGGCTGCGCTGTGATTTTTAAGCGTTTCCGCCGCAGCGGAAACGCTTAAAAAACGCATTCTCATGCAATCCTATGGGATTCCGCAATTGCAGTGCCCATGCTGCGGATTTTACCGCTGCGGAATCGCATTGTCCATTAATTCTGCGGAATCGCGGCGATTCCGACGCCATACGATTGCACTGAAACGCTCACTTTACGCATGTGGCTATGCCCACCATACGTAAAGTGAGCGCTTCACGTGCGAATAGTACCCAGGGTCTGGAGGAGAGGAGACTGTCCTCCATGCCCTGGGTACCATAACCCTGTAAAAAATAGAAGTAAAATAAAAAATAGGGATATACTCACCCGTAGCCTTCCCGCCTCTCATCCACGCTGCCAGCATCTTCCGGTCCCAGGGATGCATTGCAAGCATCACTCCAGATGACATCACGGTCGCGTGACCGCTACGTCATCTGAGGTGATTCTCGCAATACATCCCTGGGAATGGAACTTGCCGGCAGCGGTGGCGGCCAACAGAGGGTGAGTATATCCCTTTTTTTTATTTTTTTTAAATTATTTTTAACATCCTATCTTTTACTATTGATGATGCATAGGCAGCATCAATAGTAAAAAGTTGGTCACACTTGTCAAGCACTGTGCTTGTGTGTGACCAACCTGTCAATCACTTTTCCAAGCGATGCTTCAACTCACTGGGAAAAGCGCTAGCATTCTGCAAGCTAAAAACACTTGCAAAACGCTTGTGTTTTGTGGGAAAACGCATGCGAATTCCGCATGCGTTTTACCAGAGGCGGGGAGTTGCGGAAATGCTGCGGACAATTCCACAACATTGCTGCAACGTGGGCACATAGAATAAGGCAGGCATTATGTAGTGTTCACTCAAGCATTGCAGTTTGGTCCAAACTGGGGCAGTTTTTATTGCTTTCATAAACCTTCAAAGGGATTCAAAACAAAAAAAAGCCTCTTCTGAGCACAAAGATATAACAGCAAATTAACAGTTCATTCCGCAGGCACGCAAGTCAGTGCCGGGTCATTCGAACATATATCCGTCATTTTCTTCATACACAGAAGAGACACAATCCCACCAGTCTCGGCATCACCTTCAACCCGAGCTCCAACAGCTTCCAACGCTAAACAGAAGTGTTCAACTCTGGGCACAGTTCACACTGAACGGGCTGCAGCTTCCATACATTATTCTGCAGCTCTAAATTTACAGACTGCCCAGCTTTCCTAGCTTAGCTAAGCCATTTAGTCTCCACTCAAAAAGAGACTGGCACGTCTCTCTCCCAGCTACAGCTCACATTTTGGCTGGTCATTCACCACCTACAACACACGTGTTTCATCCAGCAGACAGACGCCCTAGTGAACACAGTCCCTGGTTCTAGTAAAAGCTAGGCAGGTGCATCTAATCAAATACTACAGAGCTAGGACTTAACACTGTCCTACCTGGCTCTGCTACAATATGTATATATGTCTATGTATACAGTATGTAAATGTATGTGTTTAGGCGTATGTTTATCAGGGTTACCAACCTGACTTATTTTTTCTGGACAGCTTATAAAAAATGGTCAACCCAGATGTTTATGTACATTGTTATGATTGAGTCACCGTAGGAGGCAAAAACAGAAATGCAAGCTAAGTCCAGAAAACCAGAGAGGTTGGCAGCTATCGGATTTCAGACCCCTGATCCTATCCACAACAACTAACAGTAGCCGTGGGGGGTTCCTACGATGCCCTAGACCCCTCGATCACAGCCGGAGAATTAAATAGGCCTAAAGAAAGGGGAAATCTAAACTGCCCCAGAGCAGACCCCAAAGCAATAGGCAGCCCCCAACATATAATGACGGTGAAGCGAGATGAAAACACTAACACAGACAGAAAGATAGACTGAGCAAAGACGGGGCCCAAGCTGACTAGATAGGAAAGGACAGGAAGGCTGCTGTCTGCAATCCGTGAAAAACCCTATGAAAATAAGAGCCAACAAACTGACAGTGAAAAAGGCCCTGAAGACGCTAGGCTTCAAAAAAGCTATGTCAGTACTCAGGAATATTCTGAAGACAGAGCAACCGGCAAAAGGAGATTCAGCTCACCCGAGCAGGGAATGGCAGAATCCAGAAAAGCAAGGAAAACAAAAACAAAACACAAATGCTAACAGGCAAAGCAGAAAACTTAGCTTTAGAGGAGCAGGAATCAGACTGGTGTCCTAGAAGTCCACATAGAAATCACCCGCAGGGCAGAAGGGCGTCAGCAGCCTTATATCCAGTCCGTGACTCCACTCAGCCAGTCATCCTCATTAGGCTCAGGTGCCTGATAATCAGGCTCATTACCTTCCTTTACCAGAATAGGGAGTTCACCAGACCTGTGACGAAGGGGAAAATGAACTCACAACAGTACATGTTTAGTAATGGGTACATGTACATATGTATAAACATATATGTGTATGCTTATTTGGATGTGTATGTACCCCGCTTAATTGTAAAGTGCTGCGGAATATGTTGGCGCTATATAAATAAAAATTATTATTATTATGTGTATGCCTTTATATGTGCATACAGTAGGATTTTCTGTATGTATAGTTGTATAAATGTGTACTTTTGTGTATGTATGTGCTACAGGTGCACGGCTGTAGCTGTGAATTCCTGACTTGATGCTTCACACACTGCAAAACTGGCAGATTTTGAGACAGGGACGGCACCAGCACCCATGAAACCTAGGCAACTACCGGGGGCCAGGACACCTGGGGGCCCAGGTTTCAGTTTGCAACATCCATTCTATATTTATGGCAGACAGTCAGGAGGTTTAGAGAAGGCCCCAGTTTGTGTTTTAATTACAAGATCAGAAAGTTGCTTGGACCTCAAAAATGGTAATAATAAACCCCACATCTCGTACCACAAATCTACTGACAGGAAAAAAGAACAACTTATAGCTCCTGGAAAGAGAGGAGGAAAATAGAGAATGAAGAGGGGCCCAGTGGGATTCTGTTACCAAAGGGACCAGAAAAGCCTGCTTCCATATACAAATCAGCTAAAATTGGCAAGTATGGCATATATGTGTATACGTGTGCATATACACTGACACTGTGTGCATGTGTGAGATATATATATATATATACCATACTGTATATATATATACACACAGTATATATATACAGTATATATATATTATTTATTGTTATAGCGCCATTTATTCCATGGCGCTTTACATGTGAGGAGGGGTATACATAATACATACAAGTACAGTAATCTTAAACAATACAAGTCATAACTGGTACAGGAGGAGAGAGGACCCTGCCCGTGAGGGCTCACAATCTACAAGGGATGGGTGATAATACAGTAGGCGAGGGTAGAGCTGGTCATGCAGCGATTTGGTCGATCGGTGGTTACTGCAGGTTATAGGCTTGTCGGAAGAGGTGGGTCTTCAGGCTCTTTTTGAAGGTTTCGATGGTAGGTGAGAGTCTGATATTTTGTGGTAGAGGGTTCCAGAGTAGGGGTGATGCGTGAGAGAAATCTTGTATGCGATTGTGGGAAGAGGAGATAAGAGGGGAGTCCAGAAGGCGATCTTGTGAGGATCGGAGGTTGCGTGCAGGAAAGTACCGGGAGACGAGGTCACAGATGTATGGAGGACTCAGGTTGTGGATGGCTTTGTATGTCATGGTTAGGGTTTTGTACTGGAGTCTCTGGGCAATGGGGAGCCAGTGAAGGGATTGACAGAGGGGAGAAGCTGGGGAATAGCGGGGGGACAGGTGGATTAGTCGGGCAGCAGAGTTTAGAATAGATTGGAGGGGTGCGAGAGTGTTCGAGGGGAGGCCGCTGAGCAGGAGGTTGCAGTAGTCAAGGCGAGAGATGATGAGGGCATGGACTAGGGTTTTTGCAGATTTTTGGTTGAGGAATGAACGGATTCGTGAAATATTTTTGAGTTGAAGTCGGCAGGAAGTGGAAAGGGCTTGGATATGTGGTTTGAAGGAGAGATCAGCGTCAAGGATTACCCCGAGGCAGCGAGCTTGTGGGACTGGGGAGAGTGGGCAGCCATTTACTGTAATGGAGAGGTTCGTTGGGGGGGTCACGTGAGATGGGGGAAAGATGATGAATTCTGTTTTGTCCATGTTAAGTTTCAGAAATCTAGCGGAGGATGAAATAGTGGACAGACATTGAGGGATTCTGGTTAGTAGGGAGGTGATATCTGGTCCAGAGATGTAGATCTGTGTGTCATCAGCATAGAGGTGATACTGAAAGCCATGAGATTCTATGAGCTGTCCCAGGCCAAAGGTGTAAATGGAGAAGAGCAGGGGTCCTAGGACTGAACCTTGTGGGACTCCGACAGATAGGGGGCGAGGTGAGGAGATGGTGTGCGAGTGGGAGACGCTGAATGTCCGGTCTGTTAGGTATGATGAGATCCAGGATAGGGCCAAGTCTGTGATGCCAAGGGATGAGAGGGTCTGTAATAATAGGGAATGGTCCACTGTTTCAAAGGCAGCCGACAGGTCCAGGAGGAGGAGGACAGAGTAATGTCGCTTGCTCTTGGTGGTTAAGAGGTCATTGGTGACCTTAGTAAGGGCAGTTTCAGTGGAGTGGTGTGACCGGTGTGTGTGTATATATATATATATATATATATATATATATACACACACACAGTATATCTATATATCTATATATATATACACACACACATACAGTACATACCGTATATAATATGTATATATATATATATATATATACACATACATACCGTATATATATATATATATATATATACACACACACCGTATATAATATGTGTGTATATATATATATATACACACATACATACACACACACATCTATACACACACATACAGGCAAACATTCACAAACTTTGTTAAGCCATATGTGGTCTATATGTCTGGATCCATGCTCATAGTGTAGATGCCACAAGGCCCATAAATCACTTAGGGAGGTATGCAGGGTATACAGGGGCAGGGATATGGGGCATGCCTTGGAAACCCAAATGTTTCCGTTTATATAACCTGTGCACTGAAGAATAAACTCGCGGAGATGAATGATGAAATTTGGCTTCCTATCTTGCACGGTGTATGCAGGCTATCATGTGTTGTTCATATCTCAGTATATGCAATAATCCGAGCTGATGTAGAAGACACAGAAGGGAGGCTACATAATATATACAAGAATGGAAATAGCTGGGACAGAGAAGGAAACATAATCCGGTTATGTGAACTGTTACGCAAGTGACCAAAGACTGCGACATTACCTTCAAAATGGTTGACTTATGATTAAAACCAGGGCTGTGGAGTCGGAGTCGTGGAGTTGGAGTTGGTATAAAATGGTCCGACTCAGACTACTAAAATATATAATAAATTGGGTACAGTAGTTCAATGCAGAATGTGCTGAATATTTTTCCATAGGAATTTGGGAAAGTTATGAAATGTCCTATAAATGACTGTTCTATTCCTAATCTAAGGCTACATTCACACACAGCGTTTTTGCTGCGTTTTTTGAGGATACGTTTTTCAGCTGCAAATGCAGATCAGCTTTTTAAAAAAGCGCATCACCTGAAAGGTTTTTGAGCTCATAGATAATGTTTTCAATAGCAAAAGCAGATTAGAAATCTGCTCTATCTATCCATATCTGTCTATCCATATCATATCTGTACCAAAAAGAATGAAAGCCGGATAGCACACAGACTAACACTCCTTTTTTTTTTAGCACCAGTCAGGTACACCTCATAGCTGCCCAAAAGGACGCCCAGGACAGGCATTGCTCGTCTTCAGTAACACATCAACATCAATTGATAGTTGGAATAAATAGACTGCATTCATCACATCTTAAGGTGCAGGCTTTATTTTCAAGTGTAGTGGTGTGCAGTATAAGGTTCTGCAGCAGCTGAGGTGTGCAGTATGAGATTCTGCGGAACAGTATGAGGTTCTGCCCCCCCTAGTTTTGATCCTGGCTAAAACCGTTTCTTATAGATATGGCGAACCCTCAGGTAACCCTAAATGAAGGTCAATGGACACAGGTGGCTGAATTGAAGGAATTGCTTAATCACCTATTTACCGTGACTAAAAAATTACAAGCTGAGGATTTAACTCCTGGCATTTTCATAAGAGAGTGGAAGAACTTGCTATTTTGACTGTCCCAAAGAGGAGATTTAATCGCAGATGGCATTTCTGCTTCAATGAAGCGGAGAGAGACACAGCTATTGGAAAATAAAAAATTTTCTGGCAGCTGTTTATGTGGACCCAAGTCATCGTATATTGCTTGATGATCAACAGCTTACTAAAGGAAAAGAAGCTCTGACTGAGGTAGCAGTTAGGATGAGTGGCCTACAGGAGGACTGCCAGGCGCAAGAGGACTCGGGTCCTGACAGTGCTACTGCTGCCATATCTTCATCCTCATCAGATGAGGAGTTTGACTTTGACAAGTATTTGGATGACATGGAGCAGGCAAAGCGTTGCTGCAAGGAAAAATATTTCACTCCGTCTCCTATAGCAAGCAGATTGACCATATTTCAACAACATGTTTCACTTGTTCTCAAAGAAAAATTCAACCGTTCATCAAAACTGACTGTGCACGAGGCAATTCCTTTACACTTGGAAATTGTTAGAGATGTTCCCATGTGGTTACGGCTTTGCCTCCAACCCAAGTTACTGTAGAGAGGTTGTTCTCTAGCCTTAAAATTATTGGGTCAGATTTGAGGTCATCTATGATGGAGGATCTGATGGAGGCAATTCTATTTCTTAGAACAAATTCATAGACTGCACAAATGTTATTTAGTATGTTTTTGTTGAAAACTGTTTTTTGCCACTTACATAGTTTATTACATAGTGTTATCTATATATACTGTATATATATATATATATATGTAATCGATATTACATAGTGTATTACATATTTACAATTTATTACAGTTTTTGTGTACTAAAGTTTTATTCCAATAAATATATATTATGTTCTATCTAAATGTCTTGATTATTGTATCATAAAAATGATTAAATGTCTGATGTTCACATTGTACTACCATAAATTTTTCACTTAAATATAAGCAATATATGTGGGAGTCGGAGTCGGTGGAAGGGAAATTGAGGAGTCGGAGTCGCAGGTTTGGCTTTCCGACTCCACAGCCCTGATTAAAACTACAACTCTGAAGCAAGTAATTGCTGCCCTTCTAGCTGGGGAGCAACAAGCAGACCCTGGTTCCCATCACAAACTTTGGAACAAGCCCCCACCCACCCCGCCACAGAATGTCCCCTCCTAACGCTGACTGGTACAGTGTTTTTCAGACTATAAGATGCACTCCGGGTTTAGATATTAGAAAATAGGTAAAACATGTGTCCTTCTATTTAAAAGTTCCCTAGATGTTTAAACAATTGGAGGGGTAAGTGACACTAATGTTCAAACTTTGTATTGCACATATACAACGCTTCTGCACATGCACACAAATAGCTCTGCTGCATACACTACACACACACTCAGCACTACTAGATAAACACACAACTCTGCTGCATACATACACCAAAAACTTTGCTGCATACTTATACACAGCGGTGCATGCATACTCGCACAGATCCGCTAAACACACACTCAGCACTACTAGATACATACACTCTGCTGCATACACGCACAGCTCTGCTGCATTCACTCACAAAGCTCAGCTGTATATACACACACAGCTCTGCTGCAAACACACATATATACTCACACAGCAATGCTACAGTGACTGAGAAGGACATATCCTGCAGTCCTGGGCTGGAGAGTAGATATTATGGATACAGTTTCATCCCTGATGCTAAGTGAAATACTACACAGAATCAGAGAGGAGGAAAAGTCCATATATATGTTCTATTATTTGGGTGTAGACGAGTGGTTTAAAGCAAATGTCCATAAAAAATAAATAGGCTTAAAATTCTTTTTTTTTTATCAATTATTTGAATACATTTTTCTCACATACACAGGCCTTTTTCTATTAAATGGATATAGATTTAAAAAAATAAAAACTACTTGCAGCCACCACTAGAGGGAGCTCAGGAGCTAACTACATACTGCAGATACATTGGACTCCATAATAACCCAGTATGCAGTAAGCTCCCCCTAGTGGCAAATACTTGGTATCTCTTTTGTTGCTGTCTATGCAGAGGATTTGGATCTCTATATCAGAAAAACAGAACCTTTGACCTTTATAAATATAGATTCCAATCTCTATTTTTACAGTATTTTGAGAACAATACTGGATTCAGAGTGAAGGAGATTAATTAAAATATTTTCTCAGGGATATACATTCAGAACATATAAGGCTGAAGCTCATGAATACTCTGTATCCTTCTAAAGGGAACTATGAAAAGCTTTTCTTTTTTTGCACCCAGCCAGAGAAGTACCGTAGTCATTGGTCACTGCTGAAATCTATAAAAGAAAAAATGTTTAGGTTCCGGTCATTTAACTGTGATCGTAATTCAACTTCTAGCTTTTCCTTTATGTGAGTACATTTTATCCAGTTTTTATAGAGATATACGCTAACACATGGTGGGAGAGGGGAAACACGCTGCTAACTTTTCTCCATACCACGACTCTACTTCATCACTGAGGAAACCCGATCGTCTCTTTAACGCAGGAATGCATGGAAAAGACAACTGTTGAATAACTTTCGGAAGAGGAGGGGGTGACAGAAAGGGAGAAACGGGGGTAAGAGTCCTGCAGAAGGGCGACATCCTCCACCAGCCTGATCTCACAGCTCTCTAATTCCCTCCCATGATCCCACCCTGCAGGAATTCACTGCATGTTTTTTTGTGGGGATCAATTTCAACCCTCCTTTAAATCCACCCAATTTCAGCAAAGGATACTTCTTTATTTTAATTTTTATCCCCCCCATTGACAGTTGCAGTTTTGCACCATCAGCCGGAGGGTGATGCACCAGCGTAAGAGCGGTTACAATGTGTTAGTGGTAACGGTACAGAAGCAGCATGGGACTCGAGGGTTGGAAAAGTCGTGACTATACCAAAAATTAAAACTTATTTTCAGATTTTTTTTTAAATATATACCTTTTAATAATAACAAAATTACGACAATTCATAAGGCAGAAACAATTGTAAATTGTGATCCTTAAAAGGGGCTTAAAAAAATGTTTCTTTTTTGGCAGCCATGAATATTTTCAAAATGATACACCTGACCTTCCGTCACCCTTGTGGATCCAGAGCAGGCCTCTCCACAAGCTTGTGATTGACTGCAGCGGTCAGGTGTCTATTAGAGCACGTTATTGGCTGTATCTCTAATTATGCACTTTTGTATTCACTTGACCGCTGCATCCAATCACAGGCTACAGTGATCTTGTTGTCATCTGGATAGTGTAGACCTCCGATGTAGCCTGCTCTGGATCCGCAGCAGTGACAGAGGGTGCATAGGTGTGCTATTTTTGAAATGCAAACAGCCCTTTTAGAGAGGAAGAGGACAGGGTTCTAATGCCACCTATAGAATGTAGTAATCCCAAATGTCAATATCAGCCCTTTAAATGGTCTTCTCATGTGACTTTGGATAAGAAGCCAAACCAGAAATTTCATTTGGAGACGTGTTTTGGGGTGCTTACCTCTCATCAGTGCAAAACAGGAGAACTGATTTGGCTGTGTGAGAGGCGTCTGTCAGAGCGCCTAAGAGGTAAAGTTTAGACCTCCTGTCAGAGGTCTCTAACCCGGTTGGCGTAAAAATAAAATCTTATCAATACTGATCGCAGGATGCCCTGGAATCATATGTGATTGACCAACATGGACAGCTTCTTTTAAGAGAAATGTTGGATGCTGATTTTTTTTGGAGGCATTAATCTCTTCAAAATAACAGGGTGTCTAGGGCGTAAAGTTTCTCCTTATGGAGAGAGCCAAGTCGAGGTGAGAAGACTTCTAGGCCATGCAATGCTCCCTGGGAATTTATATATGCAAATAGCCTCTTCAGAGATCAAGAGGCTAAATTTAAAGGGTTGTTATTGACCTTCAGGATTGCCATTTCCAATAGGTGGCACTACAGCTTCAGTTCTCTTCCTCTATGAACAGGCAATTTGCATATTTAATTTCCCAGGGGAGTATTGCATGGCCTATAAGTCTAACTTCGACTTGGCGCTCTACAGAACAACTAACTTTACGCCTTAGAAACCCTGTTAATTTGAAAAGAATAATGCCTCCACAAAAAGAAAATCATGATCCAAGATCTCTTTTAAAAGAAGCTGTCCATGTTGGTCAATCACAAATGATTCCAGGGCATCCTGCGATCAGCATCGATCAGATCTAATCTGCAAATGTTCAGTTTCCCTGCAGCGCCACCACAGGGGAAATGAAGTATTACACAGTTTTCACTGAAATCAATGGGCTGTCTCTACAATTCACAGACTTCATAGTCCTCCACGATCTTTGATTTGGCTGATAGATGTGGGTCCTAAAAAGGGATCCTTTATAGGTGAATTGAAAATGGCTGTTGTAACCCAGACAACCCGATTAAAAGGTCACAGATGGACCTGTATGGGGTCCTCAATATTAGGCTGAATTTGTGACCAAGTGCAGTAAAGATCAGTCCCTGTCCCAGTGATGACGGTATCATAGAAGTGATCTGGCTTACAGCAACCTCTGCAGCAGGTGCGCCATCTAAGCCTTTCTTGAAGACATAAGTTGAAGCAAGGTCACATGTGGCTTTATCGTAGATCTGCAGCGGCCATGCCCTGCTGTCGTTAATTTTGTAAGTTGGTTACTTGAAGAGTGCTGGAGGGCTCTGAACATGAGCAGCTGATTTATGCGTTTGATGACCCAGCTCGTTGCCACGTTACTCACAACACAACAGCTAAGCCCGATCCGCAAACACAGATCAGATTAAATAGTGTCTCATCTCAATGGGAGCGGGGAGGGGTCCGGACGGCGCACTTGTCTGCTCATTGCAAAACTTTGGTTTTTTTTTCCCTTACTCTACTGCGATGACAACATCCAAAATCCATCAGTACCCAGAAGAAAAAAAAATAATCACACACTAAATGGAGGGTCTTAAAGCGATGGGATGTGAGCGCTATCTGAGCCCTACCATTATATGAAAGGAAGTATCAGGAAGAGAAAAAAGAGTAGGGCGTGGGAAAATGGTTCAGAGGGAACACGGAGGGGGAGGTTTAGGAGTGGGATTAACCCCTTTTGGTTGTGCCTACAAACCTGGAAGAAAAGCTAATGCAGCTGCTGAATGTGGCGGGCGACGTGATGTGGTCCATTGTCAGCAGACAGTACATTGAGTGAACTGGTCGCCTTTGCTCCTATGAATCTAATAGAGTCTAAATTACCCCTCCCCAGAGGCATAAACTTCAAGATCCCGGACCCCAGCGCAAGATCTGTATCAAGGTCCTCACTTAGGATATATAATTTGTAATAATGATGTTAGGGCCCATGTTTCGTCATCAGGGCCAATGTGCAAAGTGCAATCTAAACAACCCCTATAGGTCAAGTTCATTCACAATTTTGCCAAAAAAAAAGACCAAATAATCGAAGGAGATACATAGTAACATAGTTTTGGAGGCTGAAGGAAGACCTTATGTCCATCTAGTTCAGCCTATTTTTAGTGCAGCTGTTCTGCATTGTTGATCCTGGGGAAGGCAAAAAACCCACAGAGTAGAAGCCAACTTTCTCCATAGGGAAAAAATTCCTTCCCCTAAGCTGGGTCAATCATCTACCTATAATATTCTGTTATTCGTAACCTTCTATACTGTTACTCACAAGAAAAGCATCCATTCCTTTCTTACATTCAGTGAGTTGGCCATCACCAATTCCTCAGGAAGAGAATTCCAGAGCCTCACTGCTCTTACCGTGAAGAACCCTCTTCTATGCTGGTGCAGAAATTGTCTTTCCTCCAAACGAAGAGAATGCCTCCTTGTGCTTGTCACAGTCCTTGGTACAAACAGTTCATTGGAGAGATCTCTGTATTGCCCTCTGATATACTTGTACATATATATTAGGTCTCCCCTAAGCCTTCTCTTTTCTAGAGTAAATAGACCTAATTTTGATAACCTTTCTGGGTATTGTAGTGAACCAACTCCATTTATCATTTTAGTAGCCCGCCTTTGAACCCTTTCAAGTTCAGTAATGTCTTTCTTGAGCACCGGCGTCCAAAATTGCACACAATCCTCCAAGTGTGGTCTGACGAGTGATTTGTACAGAGGGAGAATTATGTTTTCATCTCGTGTCCTCAGACCTCTTCTAATGCATCCCATGACCCTATTTGCTTTGGTGGCAGCTGCCTGACACTGGGCACTCCAATTTAGCTTCTTATTGACTAAGATGCCTGTCTTTTTCCATGTCTGATTTCCCCAGCAGTTTCCCATTTAGTAAGTAATTGTAGCATCTGTTTATCCTTCCCATGTGCATAACCTTACACTTATCTGTGTTAAACCTCATTTGCCATTTTTCAGCCCAATTCTCCAATTTACTCAAATCTGTCAGTAGTTGCAAACTGTCCTCCTTTGTGTTAACTACCTTACATAGTTTTGTATCATCTGCAAATACTGATATTTTACTGTGTAAGCCATCCACTAGATCATTAATATATTAAATAGTAGGGGGCCCAATACAGAACCCTGTGGTCCCCCACTAGTAACCCTGGCCCAATCTGAGGATGCCCCATTAATAACCACTCTTTGTTTTCTATCACTAAGCCAGTTACCTACCCATCTACACACATTTTCCCCTAGCACAAGCTATCTCATCTTACTTACCAATCTTTTATGTGGGACAGTGTCAAATGCTTTAGAGAAGTCGAGATAAGTGACATCCAATGATTCTCCTTGGTCCATTTGAGAGCTTACATCCTCATAGAAGCTGATCAGGTTAGTCTGACAGGAGCGATCCTTCATAAATCCATGTGGATATGGAGTTAAACATTTATTAACATTGAGATATTCCATAATGGTATCCCTTAGAAACCCTTCAAAAATTTTACCCACAACAGATGTTAAGCTTACCGGCCTATAGTTTCCAGGTTCCCTTTTACACCCCTTTTTGAATTTTGGTACCACATTTGCTTGCCGCCAATCAAAAGGAACAGACCCTGTTTCTATAGAGTCTTTAAATATAAGGAATAGAGGCCTGCCTATCACATTACTTAACTCCCTTAATGCCTGAGGGTGAATGCCATCATGGCCTGGTGATTTGTCAATTTTAATCTTACTAAGGCGGTTCTGCACTTCTTCCTGGGTTAGGCAGGTAATACTTAATGGGGAGTTTACATTATCAGTCTGCATTTCCCCTGGCAAATCCTTTTCCTTTGTGAACACTGTTGAGAAAAAAGTATTTAAAACATTTGCTTTTCCCACATCACCTCTGGATATGGACCGCGTCAAACTGGGGTGGCAAGTGCACACTAGTAGTATAGAATCTGGGGTCCCACTGTTCAGCTTCATGCAATATTACCAGACCCTCGCTCACAAATTTGACTATGCCGCTCTATTATAAACTGGGTAGTTTGTCATATGAATGAGGAGATATGATCTCTGTCTGTAAATACTGCATTAATTTTAACTGCTTATGTGAGGGGCCCACCGGAGGATTCACCTGTTGCCCTGTGGGCCAGTCCAAGTCTGGGTCTGGATACGGACACACAAAGTTTGGATTGACCATTTTTTTCTAACTAGATACTGAGTGCTCATATGGGCGACCCACATGAGGATTCACCTGTTCAGTCCGAGCCTGGATACGGACACAAAGTTTGGGGATGACCATTTTTTTTTAACTAGATATAGGGTGTTCATGTGGGCAGCCCACCAGGGAATTTACCTGTTGACCTGTGGGCCAATCCGAGCCTGGATACGGACACACTAAGTTTGAGGTGACCATTATTTTCTAACTAGATATATAGTTGTTAATAGCAATAGAAATTATAAAGTTTTGTACTCATCTTTGTCTAAACATACCCATCTTCGATAAAGGTGCTATTAGTTCTCTACTGATGTCGGAGACGACCATATAGCTCTACACGAGTATTTAATGAAACCATGTGTGCCAAAGAAGGAGCTCCGGCGCCCCCTAGTGATTGATTAGAATTACTACAAGCAAACATCCTAATATACTCTATATCAGGGTTCCCCAACTCCAGTCCTCAAGGCCCACCAATAGATCATGTTTTCAGGATTTCCTTAGTATTGCTCATGTGATAATTGCTTCACCTGTACAATACAAAGGAAATCCTGAAAACATGATCTGTTGGTGGGCCTTGAGGACTGGAGTTGGGGAACCCTGCTCTATATAATCAAATGTATAGGGACACCTAAAACTCTCCATACATGTGATGGCTAGTAAATATAGCCTACTCCATGTTCTAAAAGAAATTATCCCCCCCCAACAATCCCTTTCCCTTATCTTGAGCTAAATCACAGGTCATTTGGATCCCCAAGAATCAGATGCTACCTGTGAAGAAAGTATGCAAATTGCCTGCAGCACCCCCACAGGTAAAATAAAGGATTACACATTGAAATCAATAAGACAGACATATAATGCAAACACAAGAGGGAGAGATGCACTTAGATGATAAAAAAAAATAGTTTTTAGTTTTTGTGACGTGATCTTGAACTAAATGGAGGTCAGATTAACAATATCGTATAGTTTAGGATTCGCTATAAACAGGCACAAATTATACAAGCTGAAATGAGCAGCACATACACATTTATCTTTAGGGTCTGTTCATATTAGCATTGTGGTTTCTATTCATAAAGGAATCCAAAGAAATTTTAACAGAAGGTTTTCCTTCTTCTGGGAGTAATTAAAAAGTGTTTTCATTCACTGACGGCAGGCCAAGAAACGTTGATTCTCTACTACATGTTTTGAATTGTACATGCAGAACATCTAGTGCCCGATGCCTATAGAGTGAACGACTCCAGTCACGTGTCTTTGGGATCCGTTCTCTGGGTCGGTGGAGATCCCAGCAATTGGACCCCCACTAATCACCTATCCAAGTAATGTTATTTGTGGGTCTTACTGCTGAGACCACCATCGATCTCCATATTGGGTATCCCATGGCCTCTATCTGAATAGAGCAGTCGTGTGCATGCGCTACCACTGGTCTTCACTGTCTATAGGAGTGGCCATAGATGTCAATGGAGCCATAATCACAGATGTGAACTTTCACTTCATTTATAACGTGCCTTTAGGATCCTTCTCTTAGGATTGGTGAGAATCCCATGGAATGGACCCCCACCCATCATACATTTGTCACCTATCCAAATAATATTAATTGTGGGTCTTACTGCTGAGATGCCCATTGATCCTGTGTCCCCCATGCAAATAAAGCAGTAGTGCGCATCCACGATCACCGCTATATTCACATGTGCGCTACCGCTAACGTAGCGATGGTCAGGCATGCACACTACCTCTCCATTCACCATGGGAATTTGGGATCGGTGGGGATCCCAGTGATCAGATTCACAACAATTATATATTGATCACCTATGCAAATGTTATTTAAGGCATAATCCCTTTTAAGGAACCTATTGAGGTTGGGTTTCTTTATTTGTCACCTATTCTAAGGTGACACCCGGGGAGCATATGTCTCCGCCATTGTGTATCTATATCACTGAGGGGTTCTGCGCAGACCCTCTCCAAGAACCAGTCATTAACATATCATCTACACAAGAGTGAAATGGCTGAGGGTTGCATTCGGAAATGGACACCCCGTACCCTGGTATTCACAGTGAAAGCGAAAATCCTGTGTTGGCCAGAGACAGGATGATGTCACCCCTACGGCTATCTGATCCATGTGGCCAATGGATTTGTGCAAGAGCCTTTTACAAGGGGGCCCAAAAGCTGCGCTGGCTCCCGCCCCATGAGCTCACACAACTCTATTTCTGGCTTCTTTGTTGACTCCGATTCTTAGCACGTGTGAAACATCTGTTGCCCGGGAATGGGTGAAACGATGCCTCTGGAATGCCCTGTTGTGACGAGGAAACTATGGGATATGGTCATGGTGATTATAACTACCCTCCCCCTAGCCTGGGAAATCAGAATGACATCATCTGCTGCCCGATGCTAATCGCACCTCCCCATCACCACTCCCCATCGCTGGACAACAGATCGCGGCCATCTCTGCCCAAACTCACGGCGTCTAAGCATCTGACTCAGGCCAAGGAGACATTATGGGACATCATTGTCCATTCATTACCTGCGGCAGGTGATGACTCCTACATCAGAGTCCGTATGACCGCAACGATTCTAATACCATGTAATACCGCCAACTCACAATCATTCTGTATACTGTAAATCCATACAGTGATGTACACGGGACCATTCATCAATCAACCATAACATTATCACTATCAGGACAGGTGATGTGGAGAACATTGATTATACTGTAAAATGGTCCCCGTCAGGGGAGGGAGATATCAGCAAGTAATCAGTCAGTTACGGAAGTTGATGTGTTTTATAAGCAGGAAAAATGGGAAAGTGTAAAGATGTCAGCACTGTAGAGGGCCAAATTGTGAAGGGTAGAAGACAGTCAGAGCATCTCCAAAACAGGAGATATTATGAGGCATTCCCGGTATACAGGTCTTGGGTGTTCCAGTATACAGTATATAGCAGGTCGTGTGGCGTGTCCTCGGTATACGGTAGGTCTTGTGGGTTGGTCCCGGTAAACGGCAGGTCTTGTGGGGTGTTCCCGGTATATGGCAAGTCTTGTGGGGTGTTCCCGGGATATGGTAGGTCTTGTGGGGTGCTCCCGGTATACGGCAGGTTTTGTGGGGTGTTCCTGGTATACATTGTTTCTAATGGAGTGTGCCCACTAAACAGCAGGCCTTTTGGAGTGTTGCAAGTATTGCAAGTATACGGCAGGGTCTTGTGGGTTATTCCTGGTATACGGCAGGTCTTGTGGGGTGTTCCCGGTATATGGCAGGTCTTGTTGGGAGTTCCCTGTATACGGCAGGTCTTGTGGGTTATTCCTGGTGTACGGCAGGGTCTTGTGGGGAGTTCCCTGTATACGTCAGGGTCTTGTGGGTTGTTGCTGGTATACAGCAGGTCTTGTGGGTTGTTCCTGGTATACAGCAGGTTTTGTGGGGTGTTCCCAGTATACAACGGGTCTTATGGGGTGTTCCCAGCATACATTGTTTCCAATGGAGTGTGCCCACTATACAGCAGGTCTTGTGGAGTGTTGCAAGTATGCACTGGTTAGTACCTACTAAAACTAGTTGAAGAAAGGACAGCCTGCGAACCAGCGGCAAGTAATGGTGACTAAAGTTATACATGGGGAGCGGGAATGCTGGCCTATCTTGTCTGATCCTACAAATGTATTACTGTAGCACAAATTGCTGTTGTCAAGGAGGGATAGGTGTCGGTACACACAGAGCATCGCAGATTGCTGTGAACAGGGATGAGTAGCAGCAGACCGGTCAGAGTTCACATGTTAAACACTGTTCACTGCAGAAAGTGCTCACAACGGGGGATGAAAGCATCAAAACTGGACCAAAAAAGCAGTGGAAGAAGACACCTGGTCTGATTAATCATGACGACAGCCGATGCGTGTGCACCACTTACTTGCGGGAGTGATGGCAGCAAAATGCACTGCGAGCAGATGAGCCGGCATTGGTGCTGTGATGGGCAATGTTGTACTGCGAAACCGTTGGTCCTAGAATAATTTCTGAAGAATATTGCCCCTACCTCACTAAAATAACATTCAGAATTGGTCTGAGAAACACCCCAAATAGATCAAGGTGAGGACTTGTTTCCAAATTCTTAGTCCAATCCATCATCTATGGGATGTGCTGGAAAAAAAAATCCGATCTACGGAGACCACAGAGAGCAACTTACGAGACTTAAAAAAAATCTGCAGCCAACAGCTTGGTGCCAAATACCACCGGACACCTTCGCAGGTCTAGTGAAGTCCAGGCCTCACAGAGTCACAACTTTTGATCAATCATGAAGGGCAAGGATGGAAGACCTGATACTGTATATGCTGAGGTTCTTGATGGCTGAAATGAAGACCAGAAGACCAGACTGCAGACCAATGAGATATTCGGTTGGACCCCCACATTTCTGTTTGGTTTTTTTTGTCCAACGATCAGATAATTGACAGGTCTGCAGGGAAAAATTCAGAACTTATGAAAAAATAAGCAATAACTACTAGTTTTGATCCCACGGTCACATATTACTCAATGTGCCCCCTCTTTCACTATCAGACTTCCCATAGTTTGCTTGCCATCATGAAGAAACATCTGCATATACAATATGGCGGGACATTTTCGTAGTTATTGCTTTCCTTGATCATTCCCACTGCTGATCATTTTATATAAACTCAAGAGCACATCTGAACCTTAGCAGCTATAACTATATTAGGGGAACGCTCACAAATGGGGGCCGATCATGGGGCCATGGAGGATTTGAGGGCCGTGATCACTGAAGATAATAACCTTTTTCCTATAGCAAAGCATCAAAGAGACTCGTTGAATGAGAGAAACCCTGAATATAAAACCTCCAGCAGCTGCTCCTCATATAAATATATCTCTAAAACCTGAAGCTTTAGCGAGCTACAGGGGGAATTAGCACATGCAGACAGGCTTGGCAGCAGAAGAGTGGGGGCTTTATAGCCGTCCCCCGGACCGAATTCTCAGAGGCCTTAGAACAATAACTTAAAGGAACAATCACAGTTTTACTGTGCTTATTTTCCATTACTGAGCACCAGATTTCCCATTGCAAGTCGAAAGCTGTTTAAGTCCAGATGTTACCTTTCCTAGCGCAGCACAGTAGCCCACTATTGGCTGCCAGGATGGGCCTAGGCTGTGACTCATATCGCTTCCCCTGGATAAATATTCTACATTAGCAACCGAGGAGAGTCAGTTACATGAGCAACGAAATCCAACCAGATAGCAATCTGGACCTTCCCGCATCCAGATTCACCTCCCTCTTACACATCATTACAGCATTGCTCCAAGTTGTGTCTTTCAAAGCCCATTAGTTCCATTTTAAAAATTGGATTTCCCCACTAAGTAACTCCTCTAAAATGTGAGCTGTACTTTCAAAACACTTATCAGATAAATCAACTTCCTTTCCCACTTATCAGACACGTCTTCCCCTCCTACCTGAACTTGTCATCCACTCAGAAACACCCCCCAAAGCTCAAATCCATCTTGACTGCCCATTATAATCTATGGAGAGATGAGGATGAGCAGGGAGAGGAAACAGGCAGAGGGCAAAATAGAAAGATGACGGTCAGCTCTTTAACAAGTCTTTTACCTCCGTCCAGAGCCGATTCACACTCAGACAGCTCAGCTCTACTTTATAATATCCTACATATTGACTGCCCTTTATAATCTATGGGGCGATGAGGATGAGTAGAGAGAGGAAGCAGGCAGAGGGAGAAACAGAAAGATCATGGTCAGCTCTTTGAATGTGAATCAGCTCTGGAGCGAGGTAAAACACTTGTCAGACAGCTCAGCTCTACTTTATAATATCCTACATCTTGACTGCCCATTATAATCTATGAAGAGAGGATTACGGGCAGGGAGGGGTAACAGGCAGATGGAGAAGTAGAAAGATCGCTGTCAGCTTTAACAAGTCTTTTACCTCGCTCCACAGCTGATTCACATTCAGACAGCTTAGCTCTACTTTATAATATCCTACATCTTGACTGCCCATTATAATCTACAAAGAGAGGATTATGGGCAGGGAGGGGAAACAGGCAGATGGAGAAGTAGAAAGATTGCGCTGAGCTTTAACAAGTCTTTTACCTCGCTCCACAGCTGATTCACTTTCAGACAGCTCAGCTCTGCTTTATAATATCCTACATGTTTTTTCTGCTTCACTCTGTGTGCAAAAAAAATGAATGAAAAGTAGAAATCCTCTTATGTTTGCTATATGGGAATGACTTGTAAAAATGAAGGAAACAAGCCATTGTAATATCTATGCCAATTCGTGCC
The DNA here is from genome assembly GCF_039654945.1 of Dendrobates tinctorius. Classification (NCBI taxonomy): domain Eukaryota; kingdom Metazoa; phylum Chordata; class Amphibia; order Anura; family Dendrobatidae; genus Dendrobates; species Dendrobates tinctorius. Next base: position 1,751,736 of record NW_027361869.1, on the reverse strand, counting down.
CAATCTGTTTCCGCTTTGGCCGCTGGTCAGCCTTTATCACTTGTGATGCATGACAGCGACAGTCCTATTCTTTTCCTGGGACTTTTGGTGTTTCTTTATAGGTAGCTAGGGAGTTAATGTAGGTAAATGTTTTGACCACTACTTTCCTTAGGCTGTGTGCACATGCTGCGGATTAGGTGCGGATTCAGTAAAATCCGCAGGTGAAACCGCAGGTCAAAATACCTGCGGTTTTACCTGCGGATTGCTCTGCGGTTTTGCCCTGCGGTTTTTCATCTCCTCAATGGAGATGGCAAACCGCAGGGGAATCCGCAGAAAGAATTGACATGTCAATTCTTTCTGCGGATTGAAAACCGCAGATAATCCGCGCGGAAAATTCCACACCATCTGCATTGCGGTTTTTGATTCCCATAGGGAATCATGGTACTGTACACCACAGCAAAAACTGCTGCGGGTCCGCAGCGGCCAAAACCGCTGCGGAACCGCAGCAAAATCCGCAGCGTGTGCACACAGCCTTAGAGCTATTTAAGCCCCTGAATCTTTGACTCCCACTGCCAGTCAATAGCTGGATGTCCTGGTATATACTGCTGTGCTAAGCTCCTGTTTGGTTGTTATGACTATTCCTGTCCTTTGACCTCAGCTTGACTTTTGACTACCCGCCAATTTTTCCATTTTGCCCCTGATTTAATCTCTTGGCTTTGACCCTATTTAACGACCATTCCTGCCTCTGGTTCGCTCCGTCGGACTGCAGCCCTTTCGTGGGAGCAATCCAGTGGACCCCATTGTAAGACCACATCCCTGCACAGGAGTTATCTAAAGGGTGAAGGTTAAGCTCAATTAGTGGAATTGGAAATTGGCTATAAAGACCATCTCTGTCTCTGGAGGATCCAGCATGTCCTGAATTACAGTCATCCAATTGATATTAACAAGCACTGTAATACCCAATTTCACCAGTGGTGGCACTGCAGGGAAATTGAACACTTGCTGCCAGCTTCTGCAGATCACAGCTGATCTCTAGGTAATCCAGTGACAGTCAACAGCTCATTTGACACAGAATTTTCTTGCTAAACCTGTTTGCCTGATTTCTACTTCTTCTTCAAAGACATGTAATATAATTGTAATATAATAATTCTCATATACAATTTACATGAACCAACTTTTTTTGTTATGAGTGCTTTTAGAGATTATGAATGCATTAAAAAGGATTTTATCAAAAAGGAAAATTTGGGAAATACATTTTTTTTTGTCTGACCCAGTCATTTGCCACAAATGTTTTTTTAAATTATTAATACCTTGGTGTAAAAGTTGCTGTTCTCCAGAATTCGGCGTTGTTGATTTTTTGTTCCTATGCCGCTCTATTTCTGAGATATAGCCTCTTTTTCACCATATACAAAGCGAGTTTTTTTAGTCAAGTGGGTGTTGTCTTCAAGAGATGCAGACCCAGTTGTATAAATGGATTAGATTTATATACAGCGAAGAGGAGACCATATCAGGAACGGAGAGGCATAGGAACAAAAGAAAAATAACTCCGGATTCAGGAGAACGGCGGCGTTTATACTGGGTAAAAAAACGATGGCAAGTAACAGGTCTTCCAAGTCAGACGTCTATCTAACGTAAGATTAATAGGTGTTGCTATTCTTAGCTCTATATCAAAATATGGGCAATGGGGACAACCATAATGTCTGAGGAAATGTAATACAAATTGATAGTGTAATAAAGAGGTATTCTTGAAAAGTGATTGCATATTGCTGCTAATTGCCATCATTTTATGATAGGCCGGGTCCAACCTCTGCGACTTGTTCCCATATATTTTTTACCTGTCCAGGAACACTCCTGACCACCCAACCATGCAGGGATCGGAAACCCGCGTCGATCATTTAAATGGGGCAGCGCTGTAGGTCCCCTAGACGGGGATGCAGCGCTAAAACAAAAAAGCTGCATCCCATTCATTCTCAAGATCGGTCTGACCACCACCATTCATAAACTTGGAGAAATGCCAGCTTTAGAAGAGAGGAATATCCTAGTAATGAATTTTTCAGAATTTGTTAGTGATCACTTGGTTAGGCCACAACCGGTTGCATATTATAGATCTAAAAAATTTTTTTTTTTTCCAAGAACATTTTTTTTTTATCCAATAAATTTTTATTGAAATTTTCAAAGACAGAAATGATCTTACAGAAAGAAAACCAAAGATCATAATATAGACAGACAAAAATGCAAACAACAATAACAATAACAATATCAGACAACGAGACCGTAGGAAAAGGAAGGGAGGGGGGGGGGATCCGGTAAGACTCAAGAAATCCTAATCCGATCCGATGTATAGACTAAGTACTAAACTTTATGGGAGATGCCAAGGGGTGGGAAACCCAACCCGCCCAGTTCTTCATTACCTTGTCTCTGACCCCTGCATCTAGTGAAAGAACGTACTCATGATGAAATGTTGAGTTAAGTCTGACCACCAACTCCGCGAGGGTAGGCGGGAGCGGGGCCTTCCATTTAGCAGCGAGGCTAATCCTAGCAGCCATCAATATATTCGAGACCAAGGGTACGAATTCTAGGGGAAGTGTTTCGATCCCAATGTTTAGAACTGCCAGTTGAGGAGATAGAGGGAAATCAATACCCGTCACAGATTTAAGTAAGTTTGAGACAACTAACCAAAAGGGAGTCAACCTAGGGCATTTCCACCACATGTGAGCCAAAGTACCTCTTCCTCCACACTGTCTCCAGCACAAAGGGGAGAAATTCTTTCCAAATTTAGATAAAGTAATCGGGGGATAGTACCATCTAAGATGAATCTTTTTTAGTGTCTCAAGGTGGTTGATACATTTAGATGCCCGCTGTATTGCTTTTATTCCCGCTCTCCACTCTTCATCCGAGGCGTGAAAAGATAAATCCTCCTCCCAACGCGACATATAAGTTGGTCTTATAGGAAATAAAAGGTTATTACAAGCTTTATATATAGCAGATAAGCCCTTGTACTGGTGAGGGTTGGATAGGAGAAATTTTTGAAAAGAAGAGGGGCATACAGGTAATAAGGGAAAGGAGAGGCGGTGTATTGATGATAATAAATGTTTCACTTGGAAGTGTTGGAAAACCGTTTTCTCTATACCAGAGAAGTTCGAGCATAATTTGGAAAAGGACGAGAAGGTACCCTCCCACAACATATCTCCCAGTGAGTGGATACCAGCCTTCATCCAGGGAAGGAGATCAATATAGGGTATGTGAAAGGACAGGGCCTTGATATTTATCAGGCTCGGCGGCAGTGAGATCCAATCTCCCACCACTCGCCTCCAACCTACAAGGGTGGCCTGCATTGTAATTAGCGGAGGGGAATAAGGCGTCGGCCGGAGCGATTCTGCCTCTAGTAGGCATCGTAATGAGGACCCTTCGACAAAGCTCGATTCTATCTGTATCCAGCCCAAATTCTCAAGCGGGGTTGACCACCACTTTTTCACCGCTTCTAAAACAGCAGCCTTATAATACCCGGCTATGTAGGGAACTCCCATGCCACCTTCCGTATATGGAAGATACATAATTTTACCCGCTACTCTAGGTTTTTTATTAGCCCAGATATATCGGTTAGTAATATTTTGGAGTTTAGTGAGGAATTTGGAAGGAATTACAATAGGGAGGGAACTAAAATAATAAAGAATTTTAGGGAGAAGAAACATTTTAAAGGCTTGGACGCGGGCTATCCACGAAAAACCATGTAAAGGGTGTCTAGAGATTTTGGAATTTAGAGCTGAGACCAAGTTTCCCATGTTAGTTGAGGCGATATATTTTGAGCGGGTAAGGGTTATTCCTAAGTATGGAATTCCGTCATCCCGCCATGTAAAGGGGAGTTCTGTTTTCAGTCTCTCTTGAAGCGGCGAAGGGACTGCTATGGGAAAAATAAGAGACTTAGTCGCATTAAGTTTATAAAAGGAAATTGCTGAGAATAAGGACAGAGAAGTCATAACAGCCGGTAAAGATTTATGCAAGTCAGTACAAGTGATAATAATGTCATCTGCATATAAGCCAATCAAATGGTGGTGTGAACCTATATGATAACCTGAAATATTTTTGTTAGATCTTATGGACTCAGCCAGGGGTTCTATAGCCAAAGAAAATATAATCGGTGACAGGGGGCAACCCTGACGGGTTCCGTTAGTGATCTGGAAGGGGGAGGACAAAAAACCTGAAGATAGCACCCTAGCATTAGGGTTAGAGTATAACGACAGAATAGCCGACAATATTGGGCCATCAAAACCGAACTTTTTAAGGACAGAGCTAAGGTATCCCCAATGTACCCTGTCAAAAGCCTTCTCTGCGTCCAATGAGAGAAGCGCACCGGGGACACCCATCTTTTCAGCCACATCAATAACGTCAATCATACGTCTAGTGCCATCTCCAGCCCTCCTACCGGCCACAAAACCCACCTGGGTCTGGATGAACCAGGGACGGGGTAATTACATTCAATCTAGATGCCAATAATTTAGAAAAAATTTTTACATCACAGTTCAGTAATGAGATGGGACGATAATTTCCCGGGTCCTCTGTAGATTTACCTGGCTTGGGTATAGTGACAATGGTAGCCTGAAGGGAGATAGCAGAGACCGACCCAGACCTTTGCCACGAGGAGAAAGTACGGAGGAGGTATGGGGCAAGAACAGAAGAAAAACGTCTATAATAATCGTTAGGAAGTCCATCTGGACCTGGGGCGGAATGAAGTTTAGTAGTTTTTATAACCTACTTTATTTCAGATAAAGAGAAAGGAGAGTTAAGGGCCTCAAGTTGGGTCTGCGACAATTTTGGGAGAGAGATGGAATCCAGATAGGTTTGGATATCTGTCTGTGATGGGAGCGGGGTATTCACATCTCCCTCTAAGTTATATAATTTAGAATAAAATTGTGCAAATACCTCAGCTATAGTGATGGGGTTACGTATAAGGGTTCCGGAATGATCTCGCAAGGCCTCAATATGAGCTAACCTTTCCCTCTTTTTGATACGTTTAGCAAGTAATGAACCCGCTCTGTCCCCCATTGCATAAAAAGAAGTTTTCATTTTCCTCAAATACTTCTCATGCTGATCTAATAGAAAGGACCTGAGTTGTGAACGGGTTAAGGCCAGTTGTTTAGAGACCAAAGGGGACGGCTTGTTAATGCGTTCCAACCGTTGCAAATCAGCCACTAAGGTCGCTCTAGTGTGCTCGCGCTCTCTTTTAAGTTGGGATGCTCTTTGTATAAAAAGGCCTCTAACAAAAGCCTTGTGGGCTTCCCATATAGTTTCATCAGAAACTGACTGATTATCATTGATGGAGAAGTATTCCGCCAGCTGCGCCTCCACATCCGTCCCCACCTCCTGCCTAGTTAAAAGAGCAGGATTTAGTTTCCATTGCCAGGGAGTCTGTGGCCGAAACCCCACAGATATTTCCAAACTGACAGGAGCATGGTCTGACCAGGAGATTGTTCCCACCTCCGCCGAAACACATGCCGGGAGAGTTCCGCTGTCAACTAGGAAGTAGTCAATTCTGGAGTAGGAGCTGTGTCTATGGGAAAAGAAAGAGAAATCCCTCTCTGTAGCATGTAAGTATCTCCAGACATCATGTAAATGTTTTTCCAAACAGAGAGAGCTCAGTTCACCTCGACCCACTTTTGAGCGCGGTGAACAGTCTAAAGCCCTTGAAGGGACATTAAGGTCACCACATATAATAACTCCGCCTCTAGCCTCCACCTCCACAACTTTTAACAATTCTCTCATAAATTTCACAGGGGAGAGGTTAGGGGCATACACATTAACAATAGAATATGCTGAACCATCTATAACACAATTCAGAATAATAAATCTCCCTCCCGGGTCCGCAATCTCATTGAGGAGTTGAAAAGGAGTATCCTTTTTAACAAAGATACAGACACCAGCTTTTTTTGAAGTATTATTGGGATGATTTAGCGAATCCTGCTTTGAGCAGGGGGTTGGACCAGATGGCCCAGGAGGTCCCTTCCAACTCTACGTTTCTATGATTCTATGATTCTATTGGCAAAGAAGGCCGTGGGATACATGAGACTACGGACCCGGTGGTTGTCCCCTTCGAGCATATGGGACTCCTGTATACACAATACATCTGCTTTATTTCGGCGAGCCTCCTCCCACAACATAGAGCGTTTAAACAGCGAGTTAAGCCCCCTGACATTTAAAGAAACAAGTTTCACTGTCATGTGTAAAAAAGGTTTCGAAACTGTGGAGAACACGTCTCACCAGACACACCCAGGGACGACAAAAAGGGATACACATCAAAATGAGGGAAACAAGTAAACAGACAATAAAGAGAACATCTATGTAAACGTAACAGGCAGTATGAATACTGCAATGGGGCAGATAAGCAGCATCAGGAGAGGGGAAAAAAGGGAAAACCAGGTCCCTTTGAATACACCATTCTCCCATGCTGCATCAGGGAAAGAAAAGCCATCTGCAGACAGAGGCCACAAGAAGAATTTAAGGCTGTGTGCCACCTAGAGTAGTTTTAGGAAGGTCAACCTGCCGTCTCCCAGTCCGCTCTTACTCTTCTCGAAGGCTGTACTCGGCCAGGTTGTGGACTACCCCTCTCTGGGGAGACCAGTAGGTTCCAATCACGAAGCGCTTGTTCCAGCTTTTTAGGTGAGTGAAAAACGTATCTTGTCTCCATATGCACAAATCGAATCTTCACCGGAAAACCCCAGTTATAAGGAATGCTATTTTCTCTTAACACCCTACACAGGGGCGCAAACTCTCTTCTTCTGGCCAAGGTCCCTGCCGAGAGATCCGGAAAAACAGCAATTTTTGAAAAGGGCTCCGGAAGGGTTCTCTGATCTCTCATTGCATGCATGAAATCTTACTTTACCCTAAAAGAGTGGAGACAGGCAAGCACATCCCTGGGAAGAGATTGATTAATATGGGAGGGTTTAGGCACACGGTGAATCCTTTCTATTCCCAGGGGCCTGGATTGAGCATCCGGGAGAACCTCTCTGAGAAAGGCCGTAAAGTGATCAGACAGATCAGCCTCTTTAACAGTCTCAGGAATACCACGAAGTCTTATGTTACATCTGCGGGATCTGTCCTCCAAATCCCATAGTTTAAGTTGCTGGGTCGAAAAACGTTCCTCTAGGGCAGAGTAGTCATCAGCCAGGACATTATGAGCAGTCGCATATTCCACCATTTTCTGCTCAATATGGTCTGTACGGTCACCCAGGGAAACAATGTCTTGCCTAAGCTCCCCAATCATACCTTTCATATCGTCATGGAGAGCCTTCCTGAGGGAGGACAAGAGGCGCTGCATTGTGGCCGGGGTAAGAGGAATATCTTCTGTTTCCATCGCCACTGTCTCTCTGATGTCCCTAGAGGAGGGATGGGAGGATGCAGAGCCTGAGTGAGATGCCGGCGCCATCTTGGATTGCTGCAGCCCTTCCCTGCTGTAGAAATCTGTAAGCTTTGCCGGGTTACTGCGCAGTTTCGGGGGTCCTCGCGGCATGCTATGTGCTCCCTGGGTCCTCTAGTAGACAAAGGTGACAAAATCAGCCTGTTTGAGCCGCTTGAAGCCGAGTGGTAGCTCGTGTCTGCAGGAGCTCCCTGACTATGCAGCCTGCACCATGAGCTTCCAGGCCACGCCCCCTTTCTAAGAACATTTAATGATAAAAGTAATTGATAAATCCAGATCTCTATATAATCCTACATAAAATGTACAGGGCAGATTATGTCGCCATCGATCTCCGGAAATTAAGGGAAAAGTTTCTAAACTAAAAAATGTGTTTTTCCAAAAGACTCTTAGCTTAAGAGCGCCGTCTAGTGGAAAGTATCAAAATAACAGTCCCTTCACTACGGGCTGGGAGAAGTTCCGGTGTTGGCTCAGAAATGGTGAAGAGCATCTGACAAGTTCCAAAGATTGTAATATTCCACATTTTTGGACCAAAATGTTGAACCTGGATAATAATGTATGCTATATAATAATGTATACTGTGGTTATGGATCCAGAGTGACTGATAATGCAGCTTTATTACTGCCAGGTCTGGATTTACCTTCCTCAAGGAAAGTGGGCCTGCTAAATTTTGGGGGTAAAAAAAAAAAAAAGAGTGGAGGAAGCCTCGTAGCCACAGCTACATCTCCATTCCTGCCGACAGGAAACAACAGGACCCCGTACTCTAGATACTTGCAGGTCTGGTGTGGGACCCACATCTATAAGACATTCATGGCATATTCTATGGATATGCTACAAAAGTTAGAGATGGAATGCCCCTTTAAGGAGTGGCATACATAAAGGGTTTGTCTCATCTTCTTAATATTGGTAAAATTGCAAAGGGCTTGTAAAAAACAAGCAACTTTGCAATTTACCTCTCATTAACAATCCTCTCCGCTCTCAAGAGCAGCGCTTACAAGCTATTTTCTATAGAGTTTGCATGTGCTGCTCTGAAGCTAGCCTGATTGAAGCTGGATCCAGCTGCAGTGCTCCTGCTCTCCGCCGATGCTGCGGAGGTAAAGCTGTCTCTGCCTGCAGCAGTGGAGAATGCACAAAGCATGACACTGGTCCAAACTGTCAATCATCATGAGAACACTGCCCCCTGACAAGCAGGAAGCCAGGAGGCGGGGGAGCGGTGCGCTCCTGAAGACTAAAGATGAGACAAAGGCTTTATTAGGAATCTATTTATTTTTTGCTAAATACAACCAGACTTTACTAGATATTCTTTATTCTAATCTGCCTCCATTTTCTGAATTTATATTTGATTTATTGAAGTTTGCTTTCTATTTTGCCTCCATTAGCAGCACGGACATCCCGTGTATCGCCGGTGATGTAGGTTGCAATAGGATTGTTTTCCTGTATAACTTTAGGTGACTATACCAGCATTCAGATATCTGTTTCACAGTAGTCACATGGAGCACAGGAATCTACAATCTGGAAATTCTCACTGGCTTCTATCAGAGAGTGTTGTGGGCATGCTCTGTGACTTGTGCAGATGTCTTTGTACAGAAGGGGGAGGAGGTGAGCTGTGACATCACCTATTGTGAATGGTGGACCTCGTGTTATCTACTGTATATAGAGGTGTTATCAGTCATTGTGCAGGAGGGGGAGGAGGTGAGCTGTAATGTCGATGTCACCTATTGTGAATGGATGATCTTGTGTTTTCTACTGTATATAAAATAGTTATCAGTCTTTATACAGGAGGAGGAGGAGGTGAGCTGTGATATCACCTATTGTGAATATTGGATCCTTTCCTATCTACTGTATAGAGGTTTTATCAGTCATTGTACAGGAGGAGGAGGAGGTGAGCTCTGATATCACCTATTGTGAATGGTGGATCCTGTGTTATCTATTGTACATAGATGTGTTATCAGTCATTATAATCCTGTTTGTGACAACAATGAGGTAACTGCTGAGAAGTAATCCCAAGAAGTATCAGCCTTTTGGGAGATTCAGTGAAATTGGAAAAATGTCAGGATTTAGAAAATACACAGCAACATGGAAAGAAAATATATATATACTGCATATATCTAATTGTGCAACATTAAAGTTGATTTAAAGAAATAGTTACTTTTATGACAATGCGTTCCTTTTATTGGGTTGTCCGATGGAGACCTTCCCAGTCCATATTCTCTAGTACGGTACTTGGACATCATAGAGGGGTCCCCCTGCTCGCACCCCTCTGAGGGACCCCTGCTTGCACCCCTCTCTATGAGCCAGAATGGTAAACCAATTTTGCAAGCTCCGCTCCCGTTCTGGAGGGCTCCGGCTGTTCTTACAGTACGTCAGGTGAACGGCCATCATGTCACACTACCTGGCTGACCGTGGCATGCCCTTTCCTGATCCCTTATGAGACAGCCTGTAGGGGTGCTCAGTACTCAGATGCGCCCCCTAGGCTCAGTCACTTTTCCTATGAGTGGCATCACTAAGTTCGCAGCATTTAGCAGGTCATCGGCTGGAGCCATTTTCCAGTAAAAGAAAACCAAGTGGAGGGTATTTTGAGCTTGTGCGCAGAAGCAACTTGATGTGTCTAAAAATCGCCCCACTTACTGGTAGAACGACTATTTATACAAATGTGGAGATATTAACAGCAGCTGCTGCAATACCGCTCAGACTGGTGAGAAGACAGATAAGCCCCCGCCGCATACTACACCATAACCTTCAATCTGTAACCCGGGGTAAACAAGTCTGAGCGAGGATCCTGTGCTGCAGACCTCGGAGCATCTACCTGTGAGCCGTCACAGCTCAGTCTACCACAATGTGATAGTCCACGTGAAGCTTACGGTAACATGTATATCCATACCTGTACAACACTCTGCTATGGTTAATTTCCTTATATATCTCTATAGCGGTCGGAGCTAGCTGCGCTGCATTCCCCAACATAGACTAACATGGTCACTGCTACAAACGTTACATAAATCAATAATAAAGAAAAACTACTTCTACCTCTCTTCCTGCCACCCCAAATAACTTCAAGACAGCAGAAGGAGAGGTAGAAGACACAGGACATTATATCGCAGTAGTGAGCAGTGTAGCTGTGAAGCTAGTACTGGGGTGAGATTGAACACTCGCTAGAGAGCTGCAACACCCACTCTGTAATACTTCTAGATTACAGGGTGGGTGCTGCAGCTTTCTAGTGAGTGTTCAATCTCACCCCAGTAATAGATTCACAGCTACACTGTGCTGTATTTGGACCACCCAGGTACTCCAACATTGCCTGTTCTGTCACCTCTATACTATCTCCATGAGTTCCAGCTAGGTGTATGCGACTACCCCTATTTTTAGGGGGACCTTCATAATTTAAGCTGTCTTAGCATTTATCAACTGCCAACATTACTTTTCACCCCACACCTGTGGAGTTTTTACCATCTTCAGACATATGTCTTTTTAGCCACACTTGAGCACTGCCCCTTTTTATACTTTATTATTTATTGTCCACTCTAATTTTTTTTAACACTTAGCTGATTTTCAGCATGTGTTCATATATGACCGGCTGTCTCGGTTTCTTACAATTTACCATTTGTTTGTGATATTCACCCATGTCGACATATAGCACAATATTTAGATGGAGCATTTCAACTCCATCTAGTGGTCCATGTTTTTGTTTTTTTGCTTTTTGGTCAATCAATCACATATTTATGTAACATATATCTTTTTAACTTTTGTGTATGAATTAATATTTTTAATCCAAGTGCGTGCACTTCTTTGTATGTAGTGCTACCATTTACCATGTATGTCTAATAAAGGTATTTTTTATTCTACCGTTGTTCGTCCCACTATTCTTTTCTTTGGACCGCAAGTTCAGTGTTCTCTTTTGGTACTCAGTGTCTCCCCGAATGGTTCACGATTCATCTACCTAGCAAATATATATATCACCTATCCCACATTAGGGTTTATCTAATGCTATTTTCTTAGTTGATGTATAGTATTTGCTACGTCCAGTATGTGTTTTCTCTCACAGGTTGTATGTGGTATTACATCCCCGGTCCATTGAAGTGACTAGAGCTGCGTTGCAATACCACATACAACCTGTACAAATGTATGGCACTGTTTTGAACGAGAGCAGACATTATTTTTTCTAATTCGGGAAAGTGGCAGTAGACAGTCATTACGAGCCTGCGACAGACATCCTGGCATTGCCTCAACATCCATTTATAAAGTAACTAAAGAAAATTAATAATACACTATACACCCTTTGGTGTATAACTTGCGGCTCCTCGTCCTCCCCCTCCCGTGTATAATATGCGGCCCCTCGTTCCCTGTCTATAACATCCATCCCCTGGCCTATACCCAGGTGTATAACCTCTGGCCCCTTGCCCTCCAGTTGTATAACATCGGGCCCCTCCCCCCGACGTATGTATAACATTCAGTCCCATGTCCCACTCCCCTCGGTGTATAAGTTCCGGCCACTAACCCCCGATGCATAACCCCCCCCCCAGGTATATAGCATCCGGCCCCACGTCCCTCCCTCTTAGTGTATATCATCCAGGGCCTTCGGTGTATAAGATCGGCCCCAACCCCCTAGGTAACTAGCACCCCGCCACTCCTCCCAGTGTATAACGTCCAGCCTCTCGCCATTCTGGTATATAATGTCTGACCCCTCACCCAGCATCCCGGTGTATAAAATACGGCTCCATGCCCTTTCCTGGTGTATAACATCCAGCCCCTCGCTCCCCCAGTGTATAACATCCAGCCCCTCGCTCCCCCAGTGTATAACATCCAGCCCCTCGCTCCCCCAGTGTATAACATCCGGTCCCTCGCCCTCTCAGTGTTTAACATCCAGCCCTCCGCCATGCCGTCTGCCCCTAAGAACATGTGACAGAATAGCCGTTGGTGCAGAGCTCACCGATACCAGCGCGGCCCACCGGGGTAACAAGTCCGGTCATTTCTTCCCTCCTACATCTTCCCCCCCATCACCTGTGAGTGATATTATTGAGAAAAGGAAGTAAGCGCAGCAACTCAGCCACGAAACTGAGACCCCGTAACATTACAGAATGGGGGTCACCGAGTGCTGAAGAGCAGAGGGAAGAAAAGTCACAAACACTCTGCTGACCCCATAACTGCAAAGTTCAGACCTCCTCTGGTATTAACATCAGCACAAACACTGCGCCCCTGCTGGGAGCTTCATGGCCGAGCAGCTGCACATCACCAAGCACAATGCAGAGCGTCGGATGGAGAGGTGTACAGCCGCCACCACTGGACTCTGGAGGAGACGTGTTCTGCGCGGTGACGGCTCACACTTCTCTATATGTCACGAAACAATCACTGACCTCAGGGAGACCAGTCAAAGAAAACACTGTGGCAGCCGGCAAAGGCGCTCAATCAGTGAAATCCTAGGTGCATTGCTCCCTGGGAAATACGAATATGCAAATAAAGTCCGTGGAGCCTCATTTAAGAGTCTCAAACCATTATATCAATAATATTGACTTAAAGGGCCACTTAATATGGTGGTAATGGTGGTTTCCGAAAGGAGCCATTCCTTGGCTGGGTCCTTCCCTGGAGGAAGATCTGGCTAGTCCCGTGTTTGAGACTCTTAAATGAGGCTCCACGGACTTTATTTGCACTTCTCTATATGTGTCTGATGGAGGAGTCTGGGTTTGGTGATTCCAGGAGGACGTTACCCGATGTACAGATGGTGGAGGAGGATAATGGTATCGGGGCGGCCTCTGCCCCTTAGTTCCAGTGAAGGAAATTCTTAAGTCTTCAGCACAAGACATTGTGGACAATTGTAGCTTCCAGCTTTGTGGGAAGTTTGGAGGACAGTTTCTGTTCCCCATGACTGCCAAATTGGTTGTGGGAGATGGGTGGAAGAACATGTCCGACCGCTCAGAACCTGGACCTAAACCTCATCCAATACCTTTGGGAAGAACTAAAGTGGAGATTATGAGCAAGGCCTCTCCCATCATCTGACCACACAAATGATCTTCTGGGAAAAAGGGACAAATATTCCCACAGACGCCTCCAAAATCTTGTAGAAACCCCTCCCTGAAGTGCGGGAGCCGTTATATCTGCAGAGGGGCCGACTCCATATTAATGTCTATGGGTGTAGAACAGGAGGTCAGGAAAGCTCCTGGAGGTGTAATGTGGAGGGGGCACATACTTTTCTCCACATAGTGATGGTTAATATCATGTCTCAGCCGCCTGCATCCTTCTAGGTTTCCATGTGTCTGACTACATGCATAGTGGCTAAGCAAACCCTTAATGAGAATTACCATAAAACCTTATCTTTTCTGTGCACTTCACACTTGTGATCATCAGAGGTAACGGAGAAAATTGCAGTTTTTTTCAGGAATATTTTTAACACCATTTTTCAGCACAATTTTGTTGAATAACCCCCATCGTCACGTACTGCAGGAAGACTAGGAGAAATCTCTGGATCCCAAAGAGGAGGAATAATTCCCTATACACTTGATGCCATTGACATTAATGATGAAGATGTTGGCATCAAAAACTTCAGTCCTGTGCAGTGGACTATGGCACTAGGTCAGAGGCACATTACATAGATGTGATCCACACTGGCACCGATCCCTTATGTCAGGTTCCCATGTGGCACAATGGACGAGACTAAGCAAAATGCTGCAAAGAAAAGAAACTGCGGCTTCAGATGAAATCTGCAGCATAATCCACAGGTAACAAATGTGTGGAATCTGTTCCAGAGCCACCACGGATCTGCACCAGATCCACAGCGGAAACATTTCACCATCTGGACATGACCCCTTACGTTTTTTAAAGTTAGGACTATGAGATCCAGACATTTGGGGTCCTGAAAATAGACTTTTGTTGCCCCATATAGACTTTTTTTCATAAACTTGAACTAGTCCTACTCACAGCAGAGGCTGCATTACAGAGGTGCTTAATATAATTATCCACCAAAAAGGATAGGAGGGAACTTTCTGATAGCTAGTGGTCCTACCGCAGACCCCCAGAAATCTTGAAGATGTGGCTAGGGAGAACCCTTTCTGAACAGAGTGGAGGACGAGCCTGCTGTCTTCACCAGTCCTATAGAAGATGAAAGGAGCGGCGGTCAATCATACTCTGCTATCTCAGCCAGTCCCATAGAGGATGAATGGACCTGCTGTGCAATGCACAGCGCTCTGCTATCTCAGCCAGTCCCATAGAGGATGAATGGATCTGCTGTGCAATGCACAGTGCTCTGCTATCTCAGCCAGTCTCATAGAGGGTGAATGGACCTGCTGTGCAATGCACAGCGCTCGGCTATCTCAGCAAGTCCCATAGAGGATGAATGGAGCGGAGGTCGATCATGCTCTGCAATGTACAGGGCTCTGCTATTTCAGCCAGTCTTAGAGGATGAATGGAGCGGCGATCAATCATGCTCTGCTATATCAGCCAGTCCCATATAGGTTTAATGGACCTGCTGTGCAATGCACAGTGCTATGCTATCTCAGCCAGTCCCATAGAGGATGAATGGACATGCTGTGCAATGCACAGTGCTCTGCTATCTCAGCCAGTCCCATAGTGGGTGAATGGACCTGCTGTGCAATGCACAGCGCTCTGCTATCTCACCCAGTCCCATAAAGGATTAATGGAGCTGAGGTTGATCCTGCAATGCGATGCACAGCGCTCTATTTCATCTAGTCCTATAGAGGATGAATGGAGCAGAGGTGCGCATGCTCAAATTCTGCTCCTTTCAGACAAGGGCCCCGTTCTTGGGACCGCAGTGGGCTCCCACAGTCGAACCAATAGTAATCAGTAAGTTATCCCCTATCCTAATGAACGTAATAAAGACCCCTTTAACCATTATTTATGGCACCGCAGATAAGCCCTTTAAGATGCTGCAGATTTTCAAGGGCTTGCTTCTTCGAAAACTGGTGGAAAATGATTCTCCAGCCGCCCGAGGACAGTCTGTGACTTGAAGAAACATTTGTCATGTCAAGGAAGCAGGGTCCCGAGGAGACTAGACTTCGTTATCCTTAATACCCGCAGGGGCCAAATGCTCGTATGTCTATGATTACCCAGATTTAGCTCTAGTCTGGCTGCTATTTACAGACCAGGACATCACCTGAACTATGCAACAGGAGCCATCACATCAGTTTTCTCATATTCAAGGCTTCCAGCTTCTCTGGTCCTATGTCCCAATGACAACACTTCCTGCATGTGCTCGGTGGGATATCTCCCATGCGACTGCTATGGGGACTGTGACACTGGGACAATGACCTACATCTCCTGCTCATGAGGACTGTCATACAGGCCTCATGCAGCGGTCACCACTAGGGGGAGCTTTCTGTGTACACATGTACATAATTCCCTTATAAATCTATATGCAGTCGCTCCCTCTAGTGGAGGTAGCCAGAATATCATCATGTATAGAAAAAGACAACTTTACTAACAAATTCCTGTCCCGATGCGGAGGATGAATGTAATAAGTACACACTTAGTGAGAACTGACATCACCTCCCACATCAGAGTTCACATCTACACTGACTGGTTAGCAGCTCTGGAAAGATGAAAAGCATATAAATCATGGAGGTACAATTGCTGGGACCCCCGCCAATCACTACAATTGGGGTCCCGACTCCCTCTCCTTTCCTCCTCACTGTGGTTGAGCACATATCTATGGTAAGTCTATGGGACTGAACAGAAATATGATCTCCGCTCCATCCAATGTAGTCCTGAATGGAGGCTTGGTAAGGGATTTTTTAAAATTATTATTAACTTTTTTCTTCAAATTCTACAAGTTAGAGCATCTGCAATAATAACCAGAGATTTTCAGGTTTTTTTTTTTTTTTTATGTTTTTACAGTGTGGATATACTGCCACCCGGTGGTGATACAGAGTACTACAAAATAACTACTGACAAAGATCACGCGCTCCTTATAATTAACCTAAAACTGTATTCACAGTTACTTTACATGGATTTTTTTTTATGTCTGGAAAAAAAAAAAATTTTAAATAAATAAAATCAGCTGTTTTTAAGGCCTTTGTACATGGATGTTTTTTTTTTTATTCAATAGTCAAATTTGGAATGTTTTTGTTTTCCAAGCAGAAATGCCTCCAAAATTGACATACTGGGAAACATTCACACGGATTTTTTTACATTAATTTTTCTGTCTGGTCAAAATGTTTTTAATGGGTTTTTGCTTGTTTTTTTTCCTATATATAGTGCGAGGGGTGGGGGTTTGTGCAGAAGTCAAATTTCATGCAGAAATGCCTCCAAAATTTACATGTTTCTTCCTTTTTCCATATGAAAAAAAAACAAATAGCACCGGGTGACATGATTTCACCTTGACGTCAATAAGAAACTTATCCAAGGGGCATCTGAAAGCGTTTTATGTGGATTTTGGATCAGAGTCGCTCATTAAAGAAAAAGCTCTGTGTGAACGTAAGCCTGGCTTTTTTCCTCATAGCACTGTGGAGCGTACAGACCCCACATGCCAGCATCTGGGGTCCGAATTGCTATCCTATGGGGAACCTGTGTGTGGCCATTTAGGGTCGGTGTGCGCTATGTTCTCACCCTTGAAGGAATGAGAACGGTGCGGTACGGCAAGAGGAAGAGCTCCATTTTTATTCTCTGTGTGCCGCTGTATGAAATAAAAGGACCCGAAATCTGCTCACCCCTGACCCATTGTTTTGCGCCAGATTCCTGACAAAACTGATACCAGCAGCATCAGCCACAAACCTATTGGCAAAATTGTGCCGTAAGAGATCGCAACCGCCGCTTGCCTCGGACAATGGCGTCAGGCCATTCGCTTCATTGGCTTCAGTCCGAAAAATCCTAAAAAAAAACCTCCACGAGCAATAAATGATAAATCACGGATGTGGCGCTCCGAGACGGGGAAGGAATAATCCGTGGTTCAGGTAAATGGAGACAGGACAAATCGCAGTTGCCATGACAACAAGCATGCAACCTGGGAACAAGTGCAGGGGCACGGGGGGCTAATACACAGGATCTGTCCTCTAATTGGGAGCCACTCGCAGCCTTTGATGCCAGTAAATACGTCGCTCCTCGCGACCTGGGCTCAGCATTTATGTCTAATATAAGAAACCTCCACGTTTGGACCTCTCGGCAACAGACTCACATCGCCCCTCGGTCTGCCTTACTCTAAACCGGGTCGAAATTTAGGGACAGCAAACGGGCACGTGCCACTAGTTTGGGGGCCACTAGATTTGCAGGAGCCGATCCATCGGCCATGTCAGTAGTCGGTGGCCGCTAAATGGGAGCCAAGAGGACCACCTCTTACGTGACGGCTCTTCTTTTGGCGCGATGTCACATGTGCGTTACTCCGCAAGGATGACACCACGCCAAGAAGAAGGGCCACGGATGCCGTTAGGTAGGAGGCGGTACTTGGGGCTCCCGTCCAGGGGCCACAGACCAGACCCTGAGAATCGATCCGCAGCAGCCCTGACGGCCACACGAAGCTCAGTCCACCATTCTGACCATTTCTGTCTTCCAGGCCACCTCTCCGCTCTCTGGCGGCCATTAGCCACAGCAAGGACCCAGGTGCCGCCGGCGCTCGCTGAAATAGTCTGCTCAATGCTATCATTTATTTTGTTGTGAGGCAGGAAGGGGTGAAACGT
This sequence comes from Dendrobates tinctorius, assembly GCF_039654945.1. Taxonomy (NCBI): domain Eukaryota; kingdom Metazoa; phylum Chordata; class Amphibia; order Anura; family Dendrobatidae; genus Dendrobates; species Dendrobates tinctorius. The sequence goes on along the minus strand of NW_027361869.1, from coordinate 1,733,736 downwards.
GTCCATCAAGAGCCTTGGAAAAAGCTTCCTAAGGACTCAAGAGGCAAATATAAAAAAAAGATGATGACAATTAGATAAAATGGCAGCAGACCGGATGGACGTCGGATTCTCTTCCACCGTCACATTTCTGTGTTTAGCAACATTTCCATACGTATCTGTGAATTATATTAGCGCCTCGGCTCCTGATCTGCCATTGGCGTTAGGTTTAGTGTTCCTTTAAATGTTACTTAATTAAATATATTGTACTGCGGACGTACAGAATAGAAATAGCACTCGGCTAGGTAAGTGGATCAGCAGGTATAATGGAGCATTAGATGACGTTGGTCGGCAAAAAATCACTGGGTGCGATGTATTCAGGTGCAGCTATTTGTGAAACCATTCCCATAATATTGCAGCATGTTACCATGGGAAACAGCGGACGGATGGCGGAGGAAATGAGCGGTGCTCAGAATGCCGAACATTATCCAGACTCCGCACCCCGCACAGGGACGACACAAATGTCATCAGCTTCATCACACAGATCCCGGGTATACTGCAGCACACCGAACGGTCCACAGCTCTGGGCAGCCGGAGAGAGAGACACAGAGAGAGAGAGACACAGAGCAAGAGAGAGACATCAAGAGAGATAGAGACACAGAGAGAGAGCGAGACACAGAGCAAGAGAGAGACATCAAGAGAGAGAGAGACATTCAGAGAGAGAGAGACATCAAGAGAGAGATAGAGAGAGAAGACATTCAGAGAGAGATAGAGAGCAAGAGAGATAGAGATACATCAAGAGAGAGATAGAGACACATAAAGAGAGACACAGCAAGAGAGAGAGAGATAGAGTGAGACAGACACAAAGAGAGAGACACAGAGCAAGAGAGGGAGATAGACACAGCGAGAAAGAGAGATAGACATAAAGAGAGACACAGAGCAAGAGATAGAGAGATATAGAGCGAGACAGACACAAAGAGAGACAGAGCGAGAGAGAGATAGAGAGATATAGAGAGAGTGAGACAAAGAGAGAGACACAGAGCAAAAGAGAGATAGACACATCGAGAGAGATAGAGAGACACATAAAGAGAGATAGAGAGACACATAAAAAGAGAGAGACAGAGCAAGAGAGGGAGATAGAGAGACATCAAGAGAGAGAGATAGAGAGACATCAAGAGAGATAGAGAGACACATAAAGAGAGACACATAGCAAGAGAGAGATAGAGATATAGAGCGAGACAGACACAAAGAGAGACACAGAGCAAGAGAGAGAGATATAGAGAGAGCGAGACAAAGAGAGACACAGAGCAAAAGAGGGAGATAGAGAGACACATCGAGAGAGAGAGTTAGAGAGACCTCAAGAGAGAAAGAGAGACACAAAGAGAGAGAGATAGAGAGACACATAAAAAGAGAGAGACACAGAGCAAGAGAGGGAGAGAGAGACACATCGAGAGAGATAGACACAAAGAGAGAGAGACACAGAGCAAGAGAGACACATCGAGAGAGATAGAGAGACAAATCAAGAGAGATAGAGAGACACAGAGCAAGAGAGAGACACATCAAGAGAGAAAGAAATAGAGAGACACATCAAGAGAGATAGAGAGACATCAAGAGGGAGGGAGAGAGAGACACAAAGAGAGAGACAGGGAGATAGAGAGACACAGCGAGAGAGAGAAAGAGACATCAAGAGAGAGGGAGATAGCAGGAGAGAGAGATAACCAGAGTGAGAGCAAGAGTGGGAGATAGAGATACAGGCAGAGCAAGAGAGAGGGATAGAGACAGAGAGAAAGCGAGAGACAGATAACCAGAGAGAGGGAGATAGAGAGACAGATAAAGAGCAAGAGAGATGGAGAGACAGAACAAGAGAGGGAAACAGAAAGACAAATAAAGGGATAGATAAAGAAAGATAGAGCAAGCGGGAGATAGCAAGGCAGATAAAGAGAAAGAGAAGGAGATAGCAGGAGCGATAGAGAGAGGGAGATAGAGCAAGAGAGCGAGCAAGAGAGCTAGCAGTGGAGAGAGATATTGCAAGAGAGAGTAAGATTAATAGAGAGATAACGAGAGAGAGTGAGATAGCAGGACAGATAACGAGAGAGACAGATAACGAGATAATGAAATGATAATGAGAGGGAGAGATAGATAACGAGAGGGAGACATTGTTATCTCTCTCGTTATCTCTTTTGCGATAGCAGAGCGCGATAATAGATAAAGTGACAGATAGAGAGATATAGAGAGATTACTAAAGAGAGAGCAGTAGAGGGATAGAGAGAATGAAAGAGGTAAAAAGAGAGATGACAAGATAGATAACTTGAGAGACAGACAACAAAAGAGAGACAGAGCTAAAGCGAGACATCGAGAGATAGGTAAGTAGTTGGCTATTTATCTGCTTAGCTCTCTCGATCACACAATTATCAACCTTCCCATTTCTTTTCCCTCTTATAGTGGCTTTCTCTCTCGGCAGCGTTCTCTATTTACCTCCCCATTTCCCCATTTCTGTCTCTTTCTCCATTCCTCCTTTCTATCCATCTCTCACATTCTCATATCTGTCAGCGGCTTCCATCTTTGTGTCTGGGGCCTATTACATCGTCAGCTATTTACCTGTTTCCATGTAAGCAGACAGTAAGGTAGAACGACAGATACAGCAGATGGACAGAGATGAGGATGTGAGAGATACAGGTAGAATAAAGAAACAGATAGAAAAGGGAAGCTCAATAGAGATAGATACAATAGACAAATAGAAATAGGAAGATGACTAATTAGGCACTAGAGCGATAGATCGTTCGATAGGCAAAATCACCAAGAACGTTCCTTTATAAATCACAACAAAACATTTGCTCCACAAAATTGGGATTATAAACAGTCCTTACCCCAAAACACAGCTTTCCCCTCCTAAACATCCCTCCGTTCTGCCTTTGTAGCAATTAGTTGATATTGACGTGTCCTATGACATCTCCTCACACACTTTGCGCGGTCAGAGAAAGGATTACATCCCAGGAGAGAGACAAAAAATGTTCGCCAATTAATATTGAGTCACAGGAAAGCTCAAGGTCTTCTCTCTCGGATTCTAAATTCTCCAACTCCGGCTTCGTCATCCAGGAGGAATGGATTCTCCTCCTCGCACCTTACAACCTGCCCGAGCAGAGGATTATGTGGACAATCTTGGGATAATTTTTGAAAGCCACGATGAACAAGACAAGGTGGAAGTCACCAAAAACATCTCCGATTATCCCTTAACGTGATGTCATCTCTAGACGAAATCCAATGGATCCTCCTGGGAGGTTCTGATGGTCAAAATGGAAGAGAGATGTTTCCTCAAAGCTGAAGGATATGGGGTTTTTGGAATATTCTTTGTAGAGGAATTGGTGGTTTTGGGTTTCATGGAAGTGTAACTGGAGGACCTCATTACAGCCCCAGAGCTGGTAATGAGCAGGGATAGGAGGGTAATAAAGGGCTATCAATGTCCGGATCAGGTTACTACTGAAGTACAGGACACAACGGGCATTAAACTTTAAAGAAGTCTCTGTCAGAAAATTCAGCTGTCACCACCCCTATCATGGAACACTTGTCCCTTCATTACCCAGACCAAGAAGAAAAATAGAAGAATAGAAAGGTCTGAAGACATAACGTGGGGTCAGAGATGGAGGGTTCTAATGGTAGACACTTGCTGACCGCCTGTAGAAGTCCAGTACTTACTAAATGTTTAGATTACATATGACAAAAAGTAGCAGGGGCAGGAATAGTTCCTACTAAATTAGGCCTTTCATGTCTTTTCTCCTGTGTTGCTTTCAGCAAGAACATGGTAACACATAGGTCCATGTCAAAATGGCACACAAAGAGTCAAATATGTGGCAAAGCCTGGGCTTACTTCTGTCAAAAGTGTCTCCTCAAGTTTGGCGGGACATCACCATCCTCCGAGTTTGGGAAATACTGGTGTAGACCACATAAGCTGGAGATCAAATTGATGGGACCACAAGCTCAGAGTCCTACATGTCTGGGGGCATTAGTAAAAGAAACTACCCAACTAGAGACTAGAACACAGAGAAACCCAGTACAACAAATGTGAAAAAATACTCTGCTGTAAAAAAAATTCCAACAATAAAGAGCAAGTGCTACTAAAAAGATGATAACAAAACAGGGTATTTAGTTGATAAGTTTTTTGCAAAAAATATATACTAAGTCGCTCTACCAAACGCCAAGGTATACCCCTCAGAGTAGTCCTATCCAATGTATTTAAAACCTGACCATGTGAACAGTACCTATATGAGCAGTGTTCAGAGAGGTAATGTCAGACTTGCAAAAGCAAGAAACCAGCTGAATAAAAACGAACGCATGGGCCAAGCACATACAGTGAACAAGTATTATTTCACATTTGTTGAACTGTGTTTCTCTGTGTTCCAGTCTCTTGGTGGTGTGAACACTGTCTTACCGACTTGTTCACTGTATGTGCATGGCCCATGCATTCGTTTTTATCCAACTAGAGACTAGTAGTTGATAGTTGTCGCTACCCAAGGGATCCACTATTAGAAGATGCTATCCCAATAAATGCCCAGAAAACTAAAGCTGCGACAAAGAAAAAAAACGTGTCCTTTTGAGTGCAACACATATCATACGGTCACTAGAAAGTGTCTGGCATCTCAAAATGGTCACAATAGTATGAGAAATAAATTATTTTTTAACGAAAATAATAATTTAAGAATAGTAACGCCCCGTTAGGACCCTCACCGATTAAGAAGAGCAAATACAAGCTGCAAGGAGTGTCTTTCAGTCTGACCTGACCGACTTGATTTCAGTAGGAAAAGTGTAATTCCTTATGTTAACTGCGGAGGCACTGTAGGGAAACTCAACACTTATTATAAGGTTTTCCAACAGATTACAGCAAATCACTAGGGATTTCAACACTGGGGCAAGTTACGATCAGCTTTTTTTTGGGGGGGACACCTCAATGAGTTACATTGAAAGCAGAGAACCCCTTTAAACAAACAGATACAGATAAGATCAGGTCCAATCACTGCGGTTTATACTTTATGCATCTTGTTTAGCGTCATGGATGCTGGAATTTGACCTCATATGTTACTCCATGGTGGACACAGTCCCTATCCTAATAGCCGACCACATATGGGGAGAAAACAAGCACTGTGAATTCCTACAGGGTAGTCTGTCATATTTGGCAATGCAAATTATTATGGTTATTAATAACAATTATTACTTATTCCTGCGCAGTCAGTGGAATCCAGTCGTGCCAAAAATGTTAAGATAACGGGGCATAATTATGATTCCAGCTCTGGAGGGTGCGATGGGCATCTGCACCACTGCAGAAATTTGCAGAAATCTTTTGTGAATTCTGCCCCGCTTTTTAGCACTGGATATAGTTAATTATTCAGTTCTTTACCATTTTTTTTAAAGACCTCTGCTTCAAGGCAGTGAATGGGGCACAATCTTGTGAATACCTGTAGAGACCCACTCCTGCTCACAGCTGAGGGTCTGGTACAATCGTACCCAATGTTATCAGTAGAAAGTCCAGGACGCATCATACCATTGTGTCCACCTGTCATTTTTGGGCAGACGGGGTCTGCACTGGGATTTTATTGTCTAATTGCAAGGAAGACAATTGCCAATCAGTGACCGATAGCAGAGATCTATAGGCTTTATTGAGATGAGTTACTTACAAACTGCCTCCTCAGCTTGCTCTTCACCTTCGGTCCCTGGGTGTCTGGAGGGTGCAGGGGGTAGTGACAAGAACTAAGGTGGTTGTCTACGGAGATGCTCTTCCGCATGTGAAAGGAGCGCTGGAAATTTAGACGCTTTTCCTCTGGAGAGGAGAGGAGCGTGGGACCCAAACCACTGGTGTTCATCAGACTTTCTCCAGTCCGCCATGAGTTTACTGGAATGGAAAAAACAAACAAACTGGTTTAAAATAAGATACTGATAATGTTGGCCAGTCACACTAGAACAAATTCAGGCAAACACACTAATTATGGTGTAACCGGTCAGGGACTCCAAAGAAAGGGTATATTGAATTTCAACATGCCTGATCATTTTGTTCTGTGGCGTCTGGCAGTGGATTATTCTCATATCCCGATTTAGATTATATGCACGACTGGCCAAACCGAGCATGCATGTGTATGGAAATATCAGGAGAAATAGCAGGAGCATTTGTCCGACATTGAGGGTATGGCCAGCTTATGAGAAGTAAAATTAAAAGAGGATGCATCACTTCCTAAGAAATTTCATGAAACCAAAAGAAAAAAATTGTTTCCAATATACTATACAGTGGGGAAAAAAAGTATTTAGTCAGTCAGCAATAGTGCAAGTTCCACCACTTAAAAAGATGAGAGGCGTCTGTAATTTACATCATAGGTAGACCTCAACTATGGGAGGCAAACTGAGAAAAAAAAATCCAGAAAATCACATTGTCTGTTTTTTTTTTTCATTTTATTTGCATATTATGGTGGAAAATAAGTATTTGGTCAGAAACAAAATTTAATCTCAATACTTTGTGATATATCCTTTGTTGGCAATGACAGAGGTCAAACGTTTTCTGTAAGTCTTCACAAGGTTGCCACACACTGTTGTTGGTATGTTGGCCCATTCCTCCATGCAGATCTCCTCTAGAGCAGTGATGTTTTTGGCTTTTCGCTTGGCAACACGGACTTTCAACTCCCTCCAAAGGTTTTCTATAGGGTTGAGATCTGGAGACTGGCTAGGCCACTCCAGGACCTTGAAATGCTTCTTACGAAGCCACTCCTTCGTTGCCCTGGCGGTGTGCTTTGGATCATTGTCATGTTGAAAGGCCCAGCCACGTTTCATCTTCAATGCCCTTGCTGATGGAAGGAGGTTTGCACTCAAAATCTCACGATACATGGCCCCATTCATTCTTTCATGTACCCGGATCAGTCGTCCTGGCCCCTTTGCAGAGAAACAGCCCAAAAGCATGATGTTTCCACCACCATGCTTTACAGTAGGTATGGTGTTTGATGGATGCAACTCAGTATTCTTTTTCCTCCAAACACAACAAGTTGTGTTTCTACCAAACAGTTCCAGTTTGGTTTCATCAGACCATAGGACATTCTCCCAAAACTCCTCTGGATCATCCAAATGCTCTCTAGCAAACTTCAGACGGGCCCGGACATGTACAGACTTAAGCAGTGGGACACGTCTGGCACTGCAGGATCTGAGTCCATGGTGGCGTAGTGTGTTACTTATGGTAGGCCTTGTTACATTGGTCCCAGCTCTCTGCAGTTCATTCACTAGGTCCCCCCGCGTGGTTCTGGGATTTTTGCTCACCGTTCTTGTGATCATTCTGACCCCACGGGGTGGGATTTTGCGTTGAGCACCAGATCGAGGGAGATTATCAGTGGTCTTGTATGTCTTCCATTTTCTAATTATTGCTCCCACAGTTTATTTCTTCACTCCAAGCTGGTTGGCTATTGCAGATTCAGTCTTCCCAGCCTGGTGCAGGGCTACAATTTTGTTTCTGGTGTCCTTTGACAGCTCTTTGGTCTTCACCATAGTGGAGTTTGGAGTCAGACTGTTTGAGGGTGTGCACAGGTGTCTTTTTATACTGATAACAAGTTTAAACAGGTGCCATTACTACAGGTAATGAGTGGAGGAAAGAGGAGACTCTTAAAGAAGAAGTTACAGGTCTGTGAGAGCCAGAAATCTTGATTGCTTGTTTCTGACCAAATACTTATTTTCCACCATAATATGCAAATAAAATGAAAATAAAAACAGACAATGTGATTTTCTGGATTTTTTTTTCTCAGTTTGTCTCCCATAGTTGAGGTCTACCTATGATGTAAATTACAGACGCCTCTCATCTTTTTAAGTGGTGGAACTTGTACTATTGCTGACTGACTAAATACTTTTTTTCCCCACTGTATATATAAGTAAAAAAAAAAAATGGCAAAATTTAGTGATGGCAGTTCTGGCCGTTAAAGAAAAGGAGGCTGAAGTCAGGGCCAATTGTTGTCTCACTATTTTACAACTGTGGGAGACTTCCTTCTTCTCAGATGGGAAATGCCACTATGTAGATGGAATAATGTGGGTGGGCAGGAAGAGCTGGTACCTGGATGTAGTTATAGAAGAAGAGATGGAAATGGTATCATTTGTGCTATGGAGCAGTGGGAGGAGAAGGTGGCCAGAAACAACAACTATAAGAATGTAACTAATCTTTTGCAAGCAGTCAACTAATCTTTTGCATACTAATCCTTGATAAGCAGCTATGTCCTCCTCCTGCAGATGAACGCTTTTGAAGCACATGCGTCCTCTTCTTGCAAATTTACCTTTTAGAATAAGAAGTATAATCCTTCCTCCTTTATGTGGGTGTGTTACACACAAGAATATATTATTACATGGTTAGTAAATAATGATATTTAGTTCAAGGTATTTCTGTCATTACTGGTGTGTGGGGCCCAGTAAGGAGAAGCAAATGGGGGCCGAGATTGAGTGAGACACACTGACAGCTTGAGCTGGGGAAGCACAGCCAAGCCACTTGTATAAACGGCCTGGCAGACTGTGTGGCACGCTAGAGCCCAGAGTAATTACTTTACTTTGCCAGTCACAGCCTTAGCTACTAACATTCTACGTCTGCAGCAGAGGGGACCGGCCGAGTGTGACATCAGTGACATCAGACGCTGCTAGCCCACTGACTGTTTCTAAGCTGCCAGCGAAGTCCCAAGCCCTTGCGGCACATTACATGCAGGAGATGAGGGCCCGAATGTGATGTGCCTGCCCACTCACCCGTCCAACCTCCCATTCCCCCCATTAGCTGGCCCACCCACCTGCTACTTTTCTTGAGCCTCCCTCCCTGCTCATGCAGTGTGAAGTTGGAGGCTTTCTCTGTCTGCTGCCTGCAAACTACTAAGTACTACTAAGTTCAACCCTACTGACTGCTGCTTAAAGGTGATATTCTAGTAACCTAATAATTATCTTAGAACTTTTTTGCCAGTGATGTAGCTGTATGGGCATGGTTTATTGCTGGACAAGTTGTAGTCTTTGATGCCAATGTTTTGGGATACACAAATTACAGATTCATTTATTAACCCTTTGTGAGGGGGTTGGGATAAACAGCAATACCGCCACTGATTTTTCACGTTGTAAATTTTGAAACATTACTTTATTCTCTGGGTCAGACTGACAGAGCCGCCATCATGGCTTTACTGCCATTACTTTTGTATGGAGCAGTACTTTATTCTCTGGGTCAGTACGATGATAGTGATAACAATTATTTTTTTTAACATCATTTTACTTGTGCCCCTTTTCAAAAATAAGTAATTGTCTTTTTATAATATGCCGCCTCCCAAGATCAAAATAGTAATGGTGCCCGGCCAAACAGGGGGCCTGGAAATTTAGCCAGTATGGGGCCCTAAACTTCCTGGTGGCAGCACTGGTTCAAGGTCAAGTTTAGGCTCCTAGTTGGAGGTGAGGTTAAATTTTGTGAGATCTGCGTTTTGTTGATTTACTTTTTGGTGAATTTATACAAAAAAAAAAAAATGCATATGATAAATTTCTGTCACTTGCAGCCTCCACTAGGGGGAGCTCACCAGACAAGGATGTATACACCTTGCATTATATCTAATTGGGTGCCGGCAATTACTGTATGCAGCGAGCTCCCCCTAGTGGTGAAAAATGAAATGACAGTGTGACTGGAGGAAAGAGAACTCGTTCCGCACAGTTAGCAGGGACCCGCAGCAATCATACATAACACATAGTCTTGTTGTAATTAATGCCATTAATTGAAAAGACAAATACGCAAACGAAACACCAAGTCATTCAATGTAAAAAAAAAAAAAAAAATTGAAAAAAAGGGAAAAATAAGCTATTACACACACAACGCAGTGCACACACAGGATCAGCCGCTCGGTGACTGAGTTTACTTGACAAAACATTTGCCTGTTTGAGTGGAGAACAAAAGCGGCTCTGGCAGCATTCGGCACATGTCTTCCTCCAGTCACAGATGCGATGTCAAGGAGTGCAGGGAACGCAGCCAACCCGAGACTCTTACTTGTAGAACAAGGGTCAGCTTTGAGAGATTTTGCTCCAGCAGAGCTGGAGTTCATTGTCCCCCGAGGGCCTGTCCATATGTCTAGATTTTATTAATCCATTTTGTAACAATCTTCTGTATCTCGCTACTATTACACGCTTAAAGGGGTTGTCTAAGAATAGAAAAAAAGAGAGACCAAAAACATGGATTTTTGTGAGTACTCACCGTAAAATCCTTTTCTCCGAGACGCTCATTGGGGGACACAGAGACTGTGGGTGTGTGCTTCTGCCGTCTGGAGGCCGACACTAAGTGTACAAAAAAAGAGTTAGCTCCTCCTCCGCCGCATACACCCTCGCCCCTAGGCCGGGCGTAACTCAGTTTAGTGCATAAGCAGTAGGAGAACGCGCCTTAAACTCAGGCAAGAAACTATATGTCTGAAAAAGGGGCCACCCTAAACCTTGTACAAGGATTTGTAAAACTCAAAATAAGTAAAAGCCAACTGGCTGATAGGGTGGGTGCTGTGTCCCCCAATGAGCGTCTCGGAGAAAAGGATTTTACGGTGAGTACTCACAAAAATCCATGTTTCTCCTTCGTCTCATTGGGGGACACAGAGACTGTGGGACGTCCTAAAGCAGTCCTCTGGGCGGGATCTTAACTCACCCAATCCATGCTAATTTGCGCCCCTGATTAGAGGTGCGCAACTGCTGCCTGGAGGATCTTTCTTCCCAGGCTTGCATCCGAGGATGCCTGGGTATGTACGTTATAATGCTTGACAAACGTATGTAAACTGGACCAGGTAGCTGCTTTGCATACCTGCTCCGCTGAAGCCTGGTGTCGTAGTGCCCATGAGGCACCCACTGCCCGTGCCGAGTGAGCCTTGATCCCTGCCGGAACTGGCGTGCCACTGATTTGATAAGCTTCTTGGACCGTCAGGCGAACCCATCTGGCCAAAGTCGCTCTGGACGCAGCGAGCCCCTTCCGCCGTCCCTCTGGAACCACGAATAGAGAGTCTGTCTGGCGGAATGGCGCCGTCCTCGCCACATACCTCCTAAGAGCTCTTACCAGATCCAGAGTGTGCAAAGCCTTCTCTACCCTGTGCACCGGTGCCGGGCAAAACGAGGGTAAGACGATGTCTTCGTTGATATGAAATGCAGACACAACCTTCGGCAAGAAGGGGGGAGCTGGCCTTAAAACTACCTTATCCTTATAAAAGGTTAGGAACGGTGGTTTACAAGATAAGGCCGCCAATTCCGAAACCCGCCTAATAGACGTTATGGCTACTAGAAAAACGACCTTTCTGGACAGGTAAGGTAAGGAGACCTCTTGCAATGGTTCGAAAGGGGCCTCCTGAAGGGCTCTGAGCACCAAATTCAGGTCCCATGATTCCGTCGGCGCCTTATAGGGGGGTACTAAATGTGCGACCCCCTGCATAAACGTCCTAACCTGCCAGACGGAAGCGACTTTTCGTTGGAAAAGTACCGACAGGGCCGAGATTTGCGTTCTGAGGGAACTCGGGGCCAACCCTGCGTCCAGCCCTGCCTGTAGAAAAGCCAGTACGTTGGGGATCGAAAAAACCAGAGGAGCCACTTCACGATCCCTACACCAACGGAAGAATACTTCCCAAGTCCGATGATACACCCTCGCCGAGGAAGGCTTTCGGGCACTCACCATCGTGGCCGCCACATCGCGTCTGAACCCTGCCTGTGTTAACAGCCAAGATTCAATGGCCACGCCGTCAAACACAGGGCCCCTAAGTTCGGATGGCAGATCGGCCCTTGGGACAGTAAGTCCGGCCGATCTGGAAGACGCCAGGGTACGTCCACCACTAGTTGGACCAGATCTGCGTACCAGGCCCGCCGGGGCCAGTCTGGGGCCAGCAGAATTGCTGGAACCTTCTCTCTCCTTATTTTCCTGATAACTCTTGGAAGCAGCGGCAGCGGGGGGAACAAGTACGGGAGACGAAACTGGCTCCACGGGAGCACCAGTGCGTCTGCTGCGATTGCCTGCGGATCGAGGGATCGAGCGACAAACCTTAGTACCTTGGCATTCTCTCTGGATGCCATAAGGTCCACGTCTGGTGTCCCCCACCGTTGGCAGATCTGCTGAAAGATCTCGGGGTGCAGGGACCATTCCCCTGCCGCAACCCCCTGTCGGCTGAGAAAATCTGCCGCCCAGTTTTCGACTCCTGGAATGTGCACCGCTGAAATTACCACGCGGTTCTTCTCCGCCCAACGTAGTACCAGTCCGACCTCGCGCATGGCTGCCTGGCTGCGCGTGCCCCCTTGATGGTTGACATATGCTACTGCTGTAGCATTGTCCGTCTGGATGCGCACCGGCCGGTGTCTCAGGAAACACTGGAAATGTCGTAGGGCCAATCGTATTGCCCGTATTTCCAGAATGTTGATCGGGAGAATTACCTCCTGAACCGACCATCGCCCCTGGGCTATGTGACTCTGGAAAACTGCTCCCCAACCCTGCAGGCTTGCATCGGTCGTCACCACCAACCATTGTTCCGGGGGAAAGGGCTTCCCCTGGACCAGAGACGAGTCGCGAGTCCACCACCGGAGTGAACCCCGTACTAGCGGAGACAATTTGCACCGATGACTGAGAGACAGCAGCCTCCGGTCCCATGCTGTCAAGAGCGCATGCTGAAGCGGACGGAGATGGAACTGGGCAAACGGGATTGCTTCTATCGCCGCCACCATTCTGCCCAACACACTCATGCCATACCGGATGGATCTGGAGCCCGGCTGTAGAAGGTTCCGTATCCCTTGCTTGATTTTTTGCGCCTTGTCCTGAGGGAGGATCACCAGCCCCCGGGAGGTGTCGAAAATCATGCCCAGGAACACGATTTTTTGGGCTGGAATCAAGGACGACTTGCTCCAATTGATCAGCCAGCCCAGACGGGCCAGGGTATCCAGAGTAATATTGACATTGTCCTGGCACTCCTGAAACGACGGCCCCTTTACCAAAAGGTCGTCCAGGTAAGGTAACACCGTTATGCCCCGTGCATGCAGGATGGCCATAACCACCGCCATTATCTTTGTAAAGACTCTGGGGGCAGTGGCCAGACCAAAGGGCAGAGCCACGAATTGGAAGTGACGTCCTCCGATCGCAAATCGCAGGAACCTCTGGTGTGGGGGGAATATCGGAATATGCAGATATGCATCCTGCACATCGATTGAGGCCAGGAATTCCCCTGGATCCATGGCTGCAATGACCGAGCGGAGGGATTCCATCCGGAATCGCCTGACCCTGATGAATCTGTTTAGGATCTTTAGATCCAGAACCGGCCTCACAGTCCCGTCCTTTTTGGGGACCGAAAAAAGATTGGAGTAAAACCCCTGCGACTCTTCGCCCTGCGGCACTGGGGCGATAACCCCTTTGTGCTCTAGCGTCGTTACAGCCTGTAACAAACTCTCCGCCTGCGAATCTGTCTTGGAAAGTCGCGAACGGAAGAATCGCTGTGGTGGCCGTCCGACAAACTCTATCTTGTACCCGGACGATACAAGTTCTGCCACCCAAGTGTCGCGTGTCACTGCGACCCAAACGTGGCTGAACCTTAGTAGGCGTCCGCCCACCCTGTCGTCCGTAGGTACGGAGCGCCTCCAGTCATTTAGCTGGAGGCTTTTGGGGCTTGGCCCCCTTCGCTCTGGGTAAATGGCCTCGGCCTCTACCCAGCGGATTGGCCCTGTAAGAGACTTGTTTTTCCCTACTCTGGCCATCGTTTGCGGAGGAGTATGTCCTGGCCGGAGTCCCCCCCCAGGGGCTACGAAAGGGTCGAAAACGCCTTTGCGTTTGCCTGAATGCCGGGCAACTTCTCTGCTGCGGAAGGAAACTACTCTTCCCCCCTGTGGCTTCTGAGATAAGCCTATCCAGCTTCTCACCGAACAATCGATTGCCCTGAAAAGGCAATGAGGTCAAGGATTTTTTAGAGATAGAATCCGCTTTCCACAGCCTCAGCCATAATGCACGCCTAATGGCGATCGCATTCGCCGCTGCCACCGCCGAACACTCGGCCGCGTCCAGTGAGGCGCTGACAAGATAATCACTTGCCCCTGACATCTGATTTGTCACCTCTAAGACCTCCGCGGGCAGATCCCTGTCCTGGAGGGCCTTATACAGAGCCTCCCCCCACGAAACCATGGCTTTAGCCACCCAAGTCGCCGCAAAGGAGGGGGCCAGAGCCGACCCTGCTGCCTCATATACCGAGCGGGCAAGCCCGTCCATGAGGCGATCAGTTGGGTCCTTAATAGAGGAAACACTGGGTATTGACAATAGCGACCTAGATGCTAAACGTGACACGGGAGGGTCCACTACTGGCGACTCTACCCAAGCCTTATGGAGCTCAGGAGGAAACGGATACTTTGCCTGTAGCGCTTTTTGCATTGCAAAGCGCTTATCCGGGTGATCTCTATGTTTCTGGACTAGCTCCTCAAACTCCGGATGCGTGGCAAATCTTCTATGTGGTCGCCTGGATTTCTTAAAAGAGACCTTGTGACCTGAGGCTGTGGGCACATCGTCCTCGATCTCTAATGTCTGGTTGACTGCCTCAATGAGACTGTCCACCGAATCCTGGAACCCCAGACTTTCTAGATTCCAGGCTCCTTCCTCCTCCCCTTCATCCTGATCGCTCCCAGAGCTCAGTGACGGGGAGCGGGATGCCCTAATACCCGCCGCCGAAGCCCCGGAGGGTCCGGCCGACGGGGAACGAACCCTCTTGATATGAGCTTGCCTGGTACTGGAGCGACCTCTAATGGTTGGAGGGTCCTGAGACGAGGACGAGCTCTCTTCCGCTGGCAGACCCCCCTCCCTGCTCCCGCCCGGGCCCTGAAGGGATTCAATTGCCCTTGTAAGGGACAGCATAGACTGCGATAAGGACACCGCCCATTCCGGGGGGTCCTGACCCCTTGGTTCAGAAACAGTGGGGGGCTCCTGGGCGCGCTCCGACTCACAGGCTTCACAATATTTACCCGCCTGTGCCTTTGGCAGCCTGACCCCACAGGACACGCAAACCGCGTAAAGGAAAGAGTGAGCTTTTCCTTTTGCAGACATACTTGCACAGGCTGAACTGACAAGCAGCGTGGTTCTCCAAACGGAGTTACACTCACCCACCGGCTCCTTGCGTGGATGCGATGTGTTAGGGCGGAAGTCTCTCCGGGATCTGCGCCTCTGACCTCCTGCCCTATATCGCGCGTCTCCACCATCGCCGCTGTCACCGCCGCGTCAGCGGGCGGGACTTCCGGCTACCACCGGAAGTCAGCGGGCGGGACTTCCGGCTACCACCGGAAGTCGGCGCGCGGCCTCGCGCGATACTCGCGCCCTCCTGCAGTGGGGCCGCGGCCGCCGGCGGGCTTCCGGCCGCGATACACGCGGCGTGCGGAGCCCGGGTGCAACGCCCTGGCTACCGCTACCCACCAGCGCCAACTTGCGGTGCTCCAGGAGCGGATCCCCCATATACTAAACAGGTGAGCAGGGCCATCCGCCGTGCAGGCGCGCGGGGGGGGGGGGGGGGGGGGGCTCTGTCGGTCTTACTCGCGGCCTCTTCCCCCTGTACGCTCTCACCTGCGCCTCCGATTCAACCCCCTGGACTCACTACCAAGGGGTGGACGGGTCCTCCATACACTGCTGTTGTAGGAGAGTAGCAACGCGGAGGCTGACCCCTGGTTCTGCTCACACGTGCTCCTGATGAAGTTGTGGGGAAACCGAGTCCTCTAATCAGGACGCGTTGCCCCTCTTTCGTTAAAAAATAGATGTCTGGAAAAAAGTCCCAGATGTGTCCCTCGGTGCGGGAGAGGACACGTGGAGGGTTACTCACACGTGGTCGCCCGTTGGTGATTTGGGGAGATCGGATCCTCTCTATAGGATCCGTCGCCCCTATCTTATCTTCATAGAAAAAAGGGAGGAAAAAAAAAAAAAAAAAAAATCTAGTCTGGAACTCCAGACTGCGTGTGCCTCCATCAGACACTAAGCAAAAACTGAGTTACGCCCGGCCTAGGGGCGAGGGTGTATGCGGCGGAGGAGGAGCTAACTCTTTTTTTGTACACTTAGTGTCGGCCTCCAGACGGCAGAAGCACACACCCACAGTCTCTGTGTCCCCCAATGAGACGAAGGAGAAAACAGCACTACTCATTTTGAAAGAAACTGCATAATATTGCAATCATTTAGAGGACTATTGCAATACCCGACACTGCCACTCGACAAGAGGAGTGCTGTTTCTTAAAAAAAAAAAAAAAATGGAGAGCCTTTGCAATTTGAAGTTAAAGGAGGTCTCTCAATAGACACTACACAGAATGAATGATAAAGGTCTCATCATGGTGGTCCCATCAATCACCAGAATAGGGGTCCTGTACTCCCTGCTGGTCCTCACTGCATGGATGAACTGGAAAGGAGCGCTGGTCATGCATGCACTCTATTAAATGTCTACGGAGCTGACAGAAACTGCAAGCGTTGTATGTGACCGTCTCCGCCAATCCCATAGATTTGACAAGGAGTGACGGTGCTCATATTAGACCGCCACTCCATTCAAGCTCCGCCTCACTAAAGTTGCGCAGGAAGCAATGGGGCGCTTGAGACCCCCAATTTTGGGATCATGGGGACCCTCAGCAGTCTGACTTATCACCGATCCTGTGGATAAGTAATACAGGTTCAATGTGAGGGATACCTTTATAAGGTTATCCTTAGAAGTTTTCACCTATCTTTAGGAAGGGTCATATGTTGCTTATTGCTGGGACCCTCAGTAATGGGTTTTGAAATGTCTCATATGAACTGAGCAGTAGCCAGGTATGTGCGCCATCGCTCCATCTCTGCGACTGGAGATAGCCAATTACAGTGCTCGGCTTTTACATCAGTCCCATAGTTAATGAATGGAGCGGAGCTGCACATGCCCAAGCACTGCTCCATTCAGAAGGGGCTATGCAGGTCCCTGTGCTAGGGATCAAGGAGGGTCCCAGTGTTTGGACCCCCAGCAATCCTTAAGTATCATGTGGATGGTAACTTCTAAAGATGGGACTATCCCTTTAAAAAAGGTAGATTGCCATACATATAGATGTTTAGCATATAGATGACCCAAGATTCCAAGTTTGAAATGGCGGTGCAAGGATCTGACAAGGGTCATGTTTACTCGATTACCCTTTTGCCAATCCAATCTGGTCCAATGAGGATGTAAAGTGGATGTTCACAGCAAAGAAATAGGAAATCGGAACCTCTGGAGAACTATTATATGGGGTTTCCACCTCGAAGTTCGGACTCCTAAAATGCAGTTTTTAATTTCAGGATTGGAAAGTCATTCTGATGAAGGATTTTCAAAGTAAGTACAACAGTCTATATAGTTTGTATAGTAAAATCTGGTGATAGATCGTCCGTAAAAAAAAAAAAAAAAATCCAGCTTTATTGCCCAAATAAAACCCTCAAAAACTTACCAGCCGGCGGCAACTTGCAGGACGTTAAGGTGTCTGTACTTGTTGAACATGTTGATGGAAGTCGAGAGACTGATTCCTGGAGCTGCGGGACCCTGGTCAGGACTGGAGACTGGGGGATGCTGGGAAGAGTCAGGGACTTCCCAAGGACAGGTCTCTGCAACTTTCTATCCAGGGACCTAATGTGAGAGCAATTACAATATTTTTATCACATCTCCAACCAAACCGATACATTTTTATGAAAAACACATGAGTAATAAACTTATGCTAGTACACCCGAGTCCCATCAGGACTCAATCGATTTAGTTAGTAAACTCCTTAAATGGTAGCCCCCCCCTTTATAAACAATCTCATAATATCTCCATGCATATACCATTAAAAATAAATATATACATATAATTGAAAAGCTCCGATGAAGATACGTTTCCATGGTAACAGACTACAAACACACACCGTGTAGTCAGATCCTGTAGTCATAAATCATAACTCCATATATTGTTAGTAAAAAAAAATTGCTAATTGTCATATTTGATGCATTGAAACAACTACGAAAAAAAGTTTGCAAAGGTAGCTCTCATCTTTAAAGAGGACCTGACACATGTCATATGGATTTTTTTTTTTTTTAACCTGGTGTAAATGCTGCTGTTCTCCTGAATCCGGTGTGGTTTTTCTTTTTTTCCTGCGCCTCTCTGTTCCTGAGATATGACCCCCTCTTCCCTATATATAAATCTAGTCTTGTTAGCCAAGGGGGCAGGATCCTCAACTCTTCATGATCATTCCACCTCCTTGGCTATCAAGACTAGATTTATATACAAGAAAGAGGAGGCCATATCTCAGGAATGGAGAGGAGCAGGAACAAAAGAAAAACTGCGCCGGATTCAGGAGAACAGCGACATTTACACCAGGTAAAAAAAAAATACATATTTATTACAATTACAGGTCCCCTCGTTAAAGGGGATTAAAGGTTTACAAAAATAAGCTGCACCCCTCATGCTTGAGGACTGTCTGGCCTTGCAGCACAGACTCATGCATATTAATGGAACTGAGTGACAATACGAGCCTCAACCCACGGACAAGAGCGGTGCTATTTCTAGAAAAAAAAGCTGAATCTTATCCTTTTGCCTAACTCTGGTCTACCCCTTTAAGAGTTTGAACCACAGTAGAAAAAGAAACGAAAGGAGCAGCAAATTAAGGGTAAGGGACCAAAACTCAGAATTTGCAGAGGACCCAGACCACTCCTCGTCCTGGCGGTATACAGCATGCTTTGGATGGTTACAATATTCGAAGTCTGCAGTCAACAAAAATGAAGTTTCCCTACAGCAGAGGCCGACTCTGCCCAATAATCACAACCCGAGCCCAGACACACGAATATATTTGTAAGACTTCAGTGAAGCTTTGCCCTTCATAAAGACGGCTTAACGAGCGAATTTACAAGACTCTGAAACTTGGCCGGGAATCCTGACGTTCAGATCTGGTTGGCTCGCGTTGGGCAGCAGCGAAGACGTAACCCTCCAAATGGCTTGGATAATACTGTAATTAATTTGAAGCTTCCAGCAGTTCTGCAAGATGCCAATACTTAATTCTGCCTTGGATTATCTGCTTACTACCATTTATTTATAGAGCGCCAGCACATTCAGCATTCATTTACAGGGCAATGTAATAATTCACCAGCCACCCCGCCACCAAAAGAGCTGACAAACCGATTTCCCTGTGTAATGCTGCACATACAAATTAAAGTAAAGCTCTCGGCCAAAACTGGCGCATTGCATGACTGTAGTGCGGGACCTAAAGGGACGGAGCAGGGCAGGGGTTCTCCCTTTGGGGTTCTCATATGCACCATTTGTGACGGAAGAAATTACCCATCTTTCTGTAGCAGCCAGAACTCCCATTCACTTCCATGAGAGATGTGAAATGAGCGTAGCAGCATCCGCTCGTCTGTTTCCTAAATCCCATCCACCTCTAAACATCAGAAAGAGAGAACTTTTCTCATCACATCCATAAAGGGCGGATATGGAAATACCCCTTTATGTACAATTGTATTCAATCTAGATATTTATAAAACATTTGGCTTACACTGATACTTCATAACAAAACGATAAAAGTATGTGCCTCCTCCACATTACACCTCCAGGAGCTTTTCTGACCTCCCATTCTCCATCCATAGACATTAATATGGAGTCGGCCCCTCTGCAGATATAACGGCTCCCGCTCTTCTGGGAAGGATTTCTACAAGATTTTGGAGGCGTCTGTGAGAGTTTTTTCTTCATCATTAGTGAGGTCAGATACTGATGTTGGAGGGAGGCCGGGCTCATAATCTCCATTATTGGTGTTGGATGGGGCTGATATTCAAGCTCAGTGCGGCCACTCATGTTCTTTCCACCAAACTCCCCCTCCATGTCTGTTTGGACCTTGTGCACTGGGCACAGACATGGGGAATAAAAAAGGGTCTTCACGATCTGTTCCCACAAAGCTGGAAGCTACAATTGTCCACAATGTCTTGTGATGAAGTATTAAGATTTCCCTTCACTGGAACTAAGGGGCCGAGGTCGACCACTGATAAGCCCAGCATTACCCTCCTCCACCATCTGTACAGGGGCACAATGTAGTCAGGGGGTAACGTTCACCAAACCCAGACTCCTCCATCATACGCAGATAGAGAAGTGTGAGCCGTCACTGCACAGAACACGTCTCCTCCAGAGTCCAGTGGTGGCGGCTGTACACCACTCCATCCGACGCTCGGCATTGTGCTTGGTGATGTACGGCTGCATGCAGCTGCTTGGCCAATGAAGCTCCCGGCGGGGCGCAGTATTTGTGCTGATCTTATACCAGAGGAAGTCTGGACTCTGCAGTTATGGGATCAGCAGAGTGTAGTGACTCTTCTGCCCCCTTCACTCGGTGACCCCACTCTGTAACATTACGGGGTCTCCCCTTCGTGGCCGAGTTGCTCCGGTTCCTTCGGCTGAACGAGAAACCAGAATTCTTTGATTTACGTGTGCCCGGAGACATTTCCCCATACAGTGAGGATGGATAGATACAAGTTATCAGCTTCTCATTTATATCTCGCTGGCACACATCCATCTACAGTCTCCTTGACGGTAACATCCACAGAACACGAGAAGCGGAAACACTTGGAATGAGACATAAGTTGCAAATATATCTGCTAAGTGAACTATTTCTGTACATTGTTGGCAGCGCCCCGTGTCACCTGGCTGTATAGGAAAAGCGCATTGCAGTCATTGTCACATTACACTGACACATTAGGAAGTGATACAGTAATTAGACAGCTTTCCACACCCCAAGCTGGTAAATATACTGTCACTTGTGTGTCCTCAAACTGGCAACATCAGCTTTCAGTCGTCTCTGTTCACATTACATCCTATGAAGAATTGTCACACAGCTTTCCCGGGCTCCTGAATGTCAATTCTAGATCAGTAGATCAGTCGCTTCCATATCACTAAGATTTACCAATTAGGAGCATAGGATCTAAGGTTGATACCTGCTATTGGAAAAGTCATCGAATTCATCATCAATTATGGATACTAAAAAGCTAAAAGGCTACAGCTGGGTAACGGCTGAATGGGAAGTGTACCTGTCATTTCAGAATAAGTCATCATGTAGGAAAACACTATCAATGGCCATCATGTGACATGTAAGCTGAATTTTTCACCAGTTTTCTCCTCTGCCGGCTACAATCACCAGTGGCCTCTGAGCTAGTGGGTGAAGACTGGCTCCTATGATGTCTCCAAACGCAGCACACACGACGTGAGGGATTCCTGCTCTATAGTCTCCTCCATAGTAGATATTCCGATGTGGTAGCACCAAGGAGGATATTCTAGAGCAGCAGTGAGCAGTGTAGCCATGAATCCAGCTCTACGTGACATAAAACACTTACTGGAAAACTGCAGAATTGTCGGTGTCTCTCTCTGCTCTCTATAGTCTTTAAGAGACAGCTGTAATCTGATCCCTCAGTGAGATGGCAGCGCAGATTGTCCCCATTTTACAGTAAATAATGGGGTCCAAGACTGGGAATGGATCAGGGCCCCTAGTGCTCCTTTAATCTCATGCGTCTAATGGCAGGCTTGACTTATACAATGGAAGAAGAAAGTTACGTACTTCTACTTTAGGGTTCATAGTAATGGCTGCCTGTGGTAGGGAGATTTCACTGGGGTAGGGATTAGAGTAAACTATAACAATAATCAGTTAGTAAGAATTAAAAATCCCAAAACGGGGCTGGGTTTCAGTATCAAGCATACACGAGCTCGGGTCAAGAAACCATCAATGCAACATGCACAAAATGCTTTATCATGCAGATGAGATACAGAAAATGTCAAGTTAAAACTCCTCTGATAGATCTCTGATTGCCATCAGTGAATGGAAACATCCTCTTACTTATGACCTGTTCATGACACAACTCGTTACAATATAAAAAATAGTCCAGGAGAAAGAGGTTACCTTTACTGAGCTCTCACCATGGCCGAACCCGAAAAGATCTCCATCAGGTCAGTCCTTACAGGCGAGTGGAGTGCCACCATTTTGTTTGGCTTTAACCAAGATAACAAGTTATCTCCTAGTCACAGGATTTGGTAACAAATTGCTCATTGCTGGGGGTCTGAATTGCTCGAGATCTGACCGCTGGGACCCTCAGACTAGGGTATGGAATGACCAGCATTACATTAGAGGACCACCATTTACTTTACCCTCTCACATTTTTGTATGGCAATGAAGCATGGACAGGCTTTACACTCGCTGAATGCAAAAAAATAAATAATGGTCTCCATTCACTGTCAGCAATCAAAGATATTGCATAAATATCTGAAAAAAAAAAATCCAAAGAAATGATAGGTTTTCTACCTGGACTGTGTGACAGTGCAGCAATAGCTGCCGCTCCTCCTTCCAGTGCTGCGCCCGGGCCGGATGTCCTCTCTTGATTTCCTCAAGCTGAAATACTCGGTCAGCTTCCCAAATGAGGACATGCTGCCACCCTAGCTTCTCATGTGATGAGGACTTCTCCCTCTGCCCACAAAGCTCGGGCAGGTATGATGTGACTTCTGGCAGCATCCCCTGAGGGAGAAGGAGCAGAGATTCTCTCTTCAATATCCCAAGTGTCTTAGGTAATGATCATTTCAGGAACCGCAATCAATCCGATGGGCTTCAAGTTAAAGAGGACAACCACAATGGTGAGGTACAAGTTTCCATAACCTGTCAATTGCCATAAACATGTATTTCTTTTAAATGGTGTAAATGCCGCCGTTCTCCTGAATCCGGCGATGTTTTTCATTTGTTCCTGCGCCTCTCGGTTCCTGAGATATGGCCCCCTCTTCCCTGTGTGTAAGTTTAACCTTGTTTTTCAAGTGGGTGTGGTTCTCAACTCTTCTCTTGAACACCACACCCAGTTGGATAAAAAAGTCTAGATTTATATACAGGTAATAGGAGGTTATATCTCAGGAACGGAGAGGGGTAGGAAAAAAAGAAAGACATCGCAGGATTCAGGAGAACATTTAGAGCATTTAGACCATATAAAGAATAAAAAAAAAACAAGATTTATATCAAGTGACACATCCTTTTAAAAGAAAAACACTTTCCAGCAGCAAGTTAGGCGAGTCATTCTACCATGCAGGGACACTTAAAAACATGTGCAAGGCTCATGCTTATATACAGAAGCTAACCCAAACAAGCCGAGCTGCAGTATAAATGAAGCAGTAATAATCCGATGATGCGTTTTAGACTACCGGAAACACCAACAGACTATGCAGGTAACCTGGAGGCACCGATGCAGCAGAGCTCAAACAATGAATATGGAGAAATGTACCAGTCCCATGTGCAGTGCCATAGATTGTATAGAAAGTATACATTCTTTCACCACACTTCCTAAACATTTTTATTTTTTGCCAGTCAGGCTACAATAAAATCTAGCACTTTGCTACCCAATTATAGTGGTATACATAGAAATAGTGGTTGCCATGTGAACACTCAACGACAGGTTTGAAGCCTTTTTAAACAACAGTGAAATATACATATCTCAAGAGAAAATATGGCAGATGTGACATATGGAGCGGAAGAAAACCAAAAAGAAATGGATGTGTGAAAAGCATCATAAATGTCATGGATCAGACTCGTTGGGACACAATGGGTATTATAATAGTACAACACACACAAACATTAAAGTTAATATTGTGACAAAAAGGCGAATGGGACAATGTGAAAAAGTTCTATTGGAAATATGTATATCCAACTATGATTAGGGATCAGAAACTTTACTAAATAAGTAAACAAGAACCTACATGTACAAAACCCGTCCTCTTAATACACAGCCTCGTCCTCCTCCTAATACACAGCCATCAGGACACGGCCCCGTCCTCCTCCTAATACACAACCATCAGGACACGGCCCCGTCCTCCTCCTAATACACAACCATCAGGACACGGCCCCATCCTCTTCCTAATACACAGGCATCAGGACACAGTCTCGTTCTCCTCCTAATACACAGACATTAGGACACGGCCCCATCTGCCTCCTAATACACAGCCATCAGAACACGGTCCCGTCCGCCTCCTAATACACAGCCATCAGGACACGGCCCCGTCCTCCTCCTAATACACAGCCATCAGGATACGGCCCCGTCCTCCTCCTAATACACAGCCATCAGGACACAGCCCCGTCCTCCTCCTAATACACAGCCATCAGGACACGGCCCCGTCCTCCTCCTAATACACAGCCATCAGGACACGGCCCCGTCCTCCTCCTAATACACAGCCATCAGGACACGGCCCCGTCCTCCTCCTAATACACAGCCATCAGGACACAGACCTCCTGTGAATTAAAAGTTTTGAAGTCTTACATAGAAACACAGATAATGCAAAACAAAAAACATAAAATGTGACACAAACTTACAAACTATGAAACCAGTTCTCCCTGATAAATAGAGCAGCATACAATTCACATAATAAGGCCACGTTCACACGGTCAGTATTTGGTTAGTATTTTACAGCAGTATTTGTAAGCCAAAACCAGGAGTGGAACAACCAGAGAAAAGAGTGTAATAGAAACAGGTCACCACTTCTGTATTTATCACCCACTCCTGGTTTGGGGTTACAAATACTGATGTAAAATATTGACCAAATACTAAGGTGTGAACGGGGCCTAGCTCACATACTTGGACGTAATATCTACACAACCAAACGAACAGACACATCTGGTGTAAAGGCAGAAAACGTTTGCGTCACACACGATAATGTATTCCACATGTGAATATCACAAAACAAAATAAAAAAATAAAAAACACAAGCCGTCGGTCAGTAAATGACCCTCCTGCTATACCAGAGAAGTGTCCTCCACGACGCTGATACAACGTATCCAAGGAGAAATACTTTGTTGTGTCATTGGGTCACATAGACACAGACATCATTTTTTAAAACAGTCCAAGAAAAAGAAGAAAAAAGCAAAAAGCAGAGCAGTTCCCCATAGCGAGTCGTCCTCCAGATCGCAGCTTGAAAGGGATCGAATGGTTATTATATGAAGCTGCTAGACTTTTTTGTCTGCATCAAATACAAGTCCTAGTAATTTATAAGCATCAGATACAAGCAACTACTCTACATGAATACACATAAAATACACACAGGCACAATAATAATCGTACATAAAACGATACAGACTGTGCATAAAACACGCAGTGCACCCCACCATACGTTACAGCCTACGGCTGGGTGCAGACGACCACACAAAAATCGTCTCATTTTCATCCGTATTGCCATCCTTGTGTTCAGTTTTATTAATCTGTTATTATACATGAGCAATTAATAAAAAATAGAAGACCAAACAGTGTCCGTAAAATCGGATGCAATAAGGATGATCCGTACGGGTAACACGGACAGGCTGCGGCATATACCGTACATTGTTACGTCCAATGGTGGCACATGTGGATGTGTGGCCCCTCTGTGCCACAGGGACAGGCCTGCCTAGAAAGTGCTAAGGGGCTACCTGTGTTCACTGGATCTCCTGATGGTGGAGACAGACTGGGCTGCAGGCAGCGGCCAGGTACCATTCCTGAGCCCCAGTACTGCGGCTGCTGAGGTACTCTGACACCAATTAGGGCTAGGCCTCCATTTAGTTTCCTCTACAGAATGGTTACGGACACAAATTCAGGCTCAGTTCAGACATGCTGGCATAGAATCCTGAATCAGGATTTGGCCGCTCTTGGACTGGGGGATGAGGTTCAGGCACTGACCAAGGGACTACAGATACAAGACTGGCCACACCGGGACCAGGGGACTACAGATACAAGACTGGCCACGCCAGGACCAGGGGACTACAGATACAAGACTGGCCACCCCGGGACCAGGGGACTACAGATACAAGACTGGCCACGCCAGGACCAGGGGACTACAGATACAAGACTGGCCACCCCGGGACCAGGGGACTACAGATACAAGCCTGGCCACGCCAGGACCAGGGGACTACAGATACAAGACTGGCCACCCCGGGACCAGGGGACTACAGATACAAGACTGGCCACACCGGGACCAGGGGACTACAGATACAAGACTGGCCACGCCGGGACCAGGGGACTACAGATACAAGACTGGCCACACCGGGACCAGGGGACTACAGATACAAGACTGGCCACGCCGGGACCAGGGGACTACAGATACAAGACTGGTCACGCCGGGACCAGGGGACTACAGATACAAGACTGGTCACGCCGGGACCAGGGGACTACAGATACAAGACTGGTCACGCCGGGACCAGGGGACTACAGATACAAGACTGGTCACGCCGGGACCAGGGGACTACAGATACAAGACTGGCCACGCTGGGACCAGGGGACTACAGATACAAGACTGGCCACACCGGGACCAGGGGACTACAGATACAAGACTGGCCACGCTGGGACCAGGGGACTACAGATACAAGACTGGCCACGCCGGGACCAGGGGACTACAGATACAAAACTGGTCACACCGGGACCAGGGGACTACAGATACAAGACTGGCCACACCGGGACCAGGGAACTACAGATACAAGACTGGCCACACCGGGACCAGGGGACTACAGATACAAGATTGGCCACACCGGGACCAGGGGACTACAGATACAAGACTGGCCACACCGGGACCAGG
The DNA here is from genome assembly GCF_039654945.1 of Dendrobates tinctorius. Lineage (NCBI taxonomy): Eukaryota > Metazoa > Chordata > Amphibia > Anura > Dendrobatidae > Dendrobates > Dendrobates tinctorius. Next base: position 1,707,244 of record NW_027361869.1, on the reverse strand, counting down.
AGACTACAGATACAAGACTGGCCACACCGGGACCAGGGAACTACAGATACAAGACTGGCCATGCCGGGACCAGGGGACTACAGATACAAGACTGGTCACGCCGGGACCAGGGGACTACAGATACAAGACTGGTCACGCCGGGACCAGGGGACTACAGATACAAGACTGGTCACGCCGGGACCAGGGGACTACAGATACAAGACTGGTCACGCCGGGACCAGGGGACTACAGATACAAGACTGGTCACGCCGGGACCAGGGGACTACAGATACAAGACTGGCCACACCGGGACCAGGGGACTACAGATACAAGACTGGCCACACCGGGACCAGGGGACTACAGATACAAGACTGGCCACGCTGGGACCAGGGGACTACAGATACAAGACTGGCCACGCCGGGACCAGGGGACTACAGATACAAAACTGGTCACACCGGGACCAGGGGACTACAGATACAAGACTGGCCATACTGGGACCAGACCAGGGGACTACAGATACAAGACTGGCCACACCGGGACCAGGAGACTACAGATACAATACTGGCCACACCGGGACCAGGGAACTACAGATACAAGATTGGCCACACCGGGACCAGGGGACTACAGATACAAGACTGGCCACACCGGGACCAGGGGACTACAGATACAAGACTGGCCACACCGGGACCAGGAGACTACGGATACAAGACTGGCCACACCGGGACCAGGGGACTACAGATACAAGACTGGCCACACCGGGACCAGGGGACTACAGATACAAGACTGGCCACACCGGGACCAGGGGACTACAGATACAAGACTGGCCACACCAGGACCAGGAGACTACGGATACAAGACTGGCCACACCGGGACCAGGGGACCTCACAACTCACTAGTAGTACACCTAGTCACTTATGCCTCTACACGTTGCTTGGCGACTTCCTAGGGGAGAGGGAGTCTTTCATACAAGATACCCCCCATCTATTGGCTGGGAGCCATCTTGCCGATGCACTAATTATACTAAATGCCTCTCAGCTACAAGCTGAAGGCATTTACTATATGCGCTCTGTCCCTTTAAAGAGGCAAGTGTGTACCGCAAGGAACAGTAATCATGTGCACACCGGGGCGGTAAGTAAGCCAGTGTCCCTGCATGGAGGAGGAAGGGCAATAGCGCACATATATACAGTAATCTTTTTAAATCATTTTTTCCCCACATGGACACTTGGTCCTTTTTAGCACGGACAGCACATTGGTTTGGGTTTTTTTTTAAACTAAATTTCATCAGTGTGCTGGAGGAGATTTCCATCAGCATTTGGTCCATTTGTCTGTTTTTTTCTTGTATGAATGAAAAAAAACTGATGGAGGTCTCTGAAGCTTCTATTATCAAACAGCGATAAAGGTACAGCGCCAGGATGCCATCCAAGCGGTGAGTTTTTACTGGCCCATAAACTTGAATTGGTGATTGTGATCCATAACTAGGGGTCCCGTTACATTTAGCGATGCACCAACGATCCCGACAACGATACGACCCAGTCAGGATCCCTGGTGCACCGCTAAATGGTCGCTAGTGAGCTGCCACACAGGCAGATCTCACCAGCGACGCAGCGGCGATAAGCGATCAGTCGGCGGTCGCTCCTCCCTGTCACACCGCAGCCATGATGAGGACTTCCGGCTGCGTCCATGCATCGCTAGTCGGTGCCAGCGGGACGCCAACGAGAAATAAATGGCCCAAGACATTCGAGCGCGATCAGAGATATCCAGCGGCGGGGCTGGTCGCAGGTACGTGTCACATGTAGCGAGACCGCTAGCGATATCGCTGTTGCGTCACAAAATCGGTGATGCTTTAGCGATATCGCTAGCGATCTCGCTATGTGTAAAAGGCCCTTAGGAACATTAGATGTGAGAAAGAGGAAAAGATCCACACACATATTAGGATACAATCCATCCTCGTGTCCGCACACAGAACTAAGCAAATGAAATTCCCTCACACAGAGACCTCAGAAGAAAAACACATCCATACACAGACACATGACCCCAATCTCATTGTATACTGATGTCACTACAAAAATGTTTCTACACAATCATCGGGGCAATATTTTTTTGTACACTGACATCAGGACACAAGAAAGAAAACAAGTATTCACACACAGAGGTAAGAACACAAATTGCTGCAAGCACAACCATTGGGATACAAATGTCTTCATGCAGCGGCATCAGGACATTACTGTGTCTTTACACATCACTAATAGATACACACAGACACTAAGTAACACACATCCTCCTGCACAGACATCAGCACACACATCCTCCTGCACAGACATTAACTCAGACGACATGACAAAAATACTTTTATACAAAGACATAACTTTATAAATACCTTTTTACAGAAACATCAGGACAAATCGTCTTATAATCCGGCATCATGACACTAATATCTCCTTGCACACACATCAGATCACAAATTATTTTATGCACAGGCATCAGGTCACGCACTGTCACACAGCCGTGAAGTCACACATACCTTCATACACAGATGCCATGACACACACACCTTCACACATAGGCGTCAGGTCACACACACACACACACCATCATAAACAGATGCCATGTCACACACACACCCCTACACACCGACGTCAGGTCACACACACATACCTTCCAACACAGATGCCATGTCACACACACACCGACGTCAGGTCATACCTTCCTACACAGATGCCATGTCACACACACATACACCTCACACCATCATACACAGATGCCATGTCAAAAACACACACACCCCTACACACGGAAGTCAGGTCACACACACACATACCTTCCTACACAGACGCCAGGTCACACACACACATACACCTTCACACACAGACGTCAGGTAACACACGCACCTTCTCACACAGACGTCAGGTCACACACACATACACCTTCACACACAGACGTCAGGTCACACACACCTTCATACACAGACGTCAGGTCACACACACACACCTTCATACACAGACGTCGGGTCACACACACACATATACCTTCACACACAGACGTCAGGTCACACATACATCTTCTGACATAGATGTCAGATCACACACACATACACCTTCACACACAGACGTCAGGTCACAAACAGGTACTTTCATACACAGATGCCATGACAAGAACACACACCTTAACACACAGACTTCAGGTCACACACACACACACACCTTCACACACAGACGCCAGGACACACACAACAGGACACACACACACATAACTTCATACACAGACGTCAGGTCACACACACACCTTCACACACAGATGTCATGTCACACACATACACCTTCACACACAGACGTCAGGTCACCAACACACATACACCTTCACACACAGACGTCAGGTCACACACATACACTTTCACACACAGACGTCAGGTCACACACATACACCTTCACACACAGACGTCAGGTCACACACACACATACACCTTCACAGACGTCAGGTCACACACATACACCTTCACACACAGATGTCAGGTCACACACACCTTCATACACAGACGCCGGGTCACACACACACATACGCCTTCACACACAGACGTCAGGTCACACACACACCTTCATACAGACGTCGGGTCACACACACACACACATGCACCTTCACACACAGACGTCGGGTCACACATACATCTTCTGACACAGATGTCAGGTCACACACACATACATCTTCACACACAGACGTCAAGTCACACATACATCTTCTGACACAGATGTCAGGTCACACACACATACATCTTCACACACAGACGTCAGGTCACACACATACACCTTCACACACAGACGTCAGGTCACACACACACACACACACACACACCATACATAGACACATACACCTTCACAAACAGACGTCAGGTCACACACATATACCTTCACACACAGACGTCAGGTCACACATACATCTTCTGACATAGATGTCAGGTCACACACACATACACCTTCACACACAGACGTCAGGTCACAAACACGTACTTTCATACACAGATGCCATGACAAGAACACACACCTTCACACACAGACTTCAGGTCACACACACACACCTTCACACACAGACGTCAGGACACACACACACAACTTCATACACAGACGTCAGGTCACACACACACACCTTCACACACAGACGTCAGGTCACACACATACACCTTCATACACAGACGTCAGGTCACACACACACATACGTCAGGTCACACACGCACCTTCTCACACAGACGTCAGGTCACACACACATACATCTCACACAGACGTTGGGTCACACACACACATACACCTTCACACACAGACGTCAGGTCACACACATACACCTTCACACACAGACGTCAGGTCACACACGCACCTTCTCACACAGACGTCAGGTCACAAACACATACACCTCACACAGACATTGGGTCACACACACACACATACACCTTCACACACAGACGTAAGGTTACACACACACATACACCTTCACACACAGACGTCAAGTCACACATACATCTTCTGACACAGACGTCAGGTCACACACACACATACACCTTCACATACAGACGTCAAGTCACACATTCATCTTCTGACACAGACGTCAGGTCACACACACACATACATGTTGTGAGCTCACCTTTTGTGTCCGAGGATCTCCCTCTTCTGGTGAAGGAAGGTAGTGAGGCTGATTTGGATGAAAGAAACCAAACACCTGATCAGGTGGATTGTGACTGGGTAATGGGAACTTCAGACTGGATATAAGGCAGCCGACGCCCTTCTGAGTGGCTGGTGATTTCTCTGCTGGATTCTTGGAGACCAGTCTGATTCCTGCTTCCCAAAGATAAGTTTTTGCTCTGCTATTGAACTTATTAGTTTTGGTTTTGTTTTCCTTGTTTTCTGAGTTCAGCCATCCCCGGCTGGGGGTGTGCTGGATTCTTTTTCCTTGATCAGTGTTCTCTTTTGCTCTGCTTTCAGAATATTCTGAGTGCTGATATAGGGTTTGAAGTCTAGTGACTTCAGGGTCTTTTTTGCTTATCAGCTGTGTTGGTAATATTTTTAGCAGGGTTTTCTCGGATTACAGACAGCAGCTTATCTGTCCAGTCCTTTTTAGTTAGCTTGGGCCCCATCGTTTGCTCAACCTATCTTTCTATCTGTGTTAGTGTTTTCATCTTGCTTCACCGTCATTATATGTTGGGGGCTGCCTATTGTTTTGGGGTCTGCTCTGGGGCAGTCAGTTTTTCCCTTTTCTCTCTTTAGGCTTATGAAGATCTCCGGCTGTGACGAGGTGTCTAGGATCACCGTAGGAACACTCCACGGCTACTGCTAGTTGTGTGATAGGATTAGGGGTCTGCAATCCGCTAGTTTCCAACCTCTCTGATTTTTTGGGCTGAGCTTGTGTTTTGTCTTTTCCTCCTCGGTGACTCAATCATAACACATACACCTTCACACACAGACGTCAGGTCACACACACACATACACCTTCTCACACAGACGTCAGGTCACACACATACTTTCATACACAGATGCCATGACACGCACACACACCTTCACACACAGACCTTCACACACAGATGTCAGGTCACACACACAGAAACCTTCATAGACAGGCGTTAGGACACACACATCTTCATACACAGACATCAAGTCTCACACACAGCTTCATACACAGATGTCAGGTCACACACACCTTCACACACAGACGTCAGGTCACACACGTACTTTCAAACACAGATGCCATGACACGCACACACACCTTCACACACAGACTTCACGTCACACACACACACACCTTCACACACAGACGTCAGGTCACACACACAGAAACCTTCATAGACAGGCGTTAGGACACACACATCTTCATACACAGACATCAAGTCTCACACACAGCTTCATACACAGATGTCAGGTCACACACACACACACACCTTCACACACAGACGTCAGGTCACACACGTACTTTCATACACAGATGCCATGACACGCACACACACAGACGTCAGGTCACACACGCACCCTCTCACACAGACGTCAGGTCACACATACATAAACCTCACACAGACGTCAGGTCACACACACCTTCATACACAGACGTCAGGTCACACACACACACCTTCATACACCGATGCCATGTCACACACACACCTTCACACACAGATGTCAGGTCACACACACACACACCTTCATAGACAGGCGTTAGGACAGACATGCATCTTCATACACAGACATCAAGTCTCACACACAGCTTCATTCACAGATGTCAGGTCACACACACAAATACAAAACACACACCTTCACACACAGACGTCAAGTCACACATACATCTTCTGACACAAACGTCAGGTCACACACACACATACACCTTCACACACAGACGTCAGGTCACACACACACATACACCTTCACACACAGACGTCAAGTCACACATACATCTTCTGACACAGACGTCAGGTCACACACACACATACACCTTCACACACAGAGGTCAGGTCACACACACGTACTTTCATACATAGATGCCATGACACGCACACACAGACTTCACGTCACACACACACACAGACTTCACGTCACACACACACACCTTCACAGACGTCAGGTCACACACACAGAAACCTTCACAGACAGGCGTTAGGACACACACATCTTCATACACAGACATCAAGTCTCACACACAGCTTCATACACAGATGTCAGGTCAAACACACACACACACACCTTCACACACAGATGTCAGGTCACATACACGTACACCTTCACACAAACGTCAGGTTACACACACACCTTCATACACAGGCGTCAGGTCACACACACACATACACCTTCACACACGCACCTTCTCACACAGACGTCAGGTCACACACACATACACCTCACACAGACGTCAGGTCACACACATACACCTTCACACACCGATGCCATGTCTCACACACACCTTCACACAGAGATGTCAGGTCACACACACACACAAACCTTCATAGACAGGCGTTAGGACAGACAAACATTTTCATACACAAACATCAAGTCTCACACACAGCTTCATACACAGATGTCAGGTGAAACACACACACACCTTGACACAGATGTCAGGTCACATACACGTACACCTTCACACAAACGTCAGGTCACACACACACACACCTTCATACACAGACGTCAGGTCACACACACACATACACCTTCACACACGCACCTTCTCACACAGACGTCAGGTCACACACACAAACACCTCACACAGACATCAGGTCACACACACACACCTTCATACACCGATGCCATGTCACACCCACACCTTCACACACAGATGTCAGGTCACACACACACACAAACCTTCATAGACAGGCGTTAGGACAGACACACATCTTCATACACAGACAACAAGTCTCACACACAGCTTCATTCACAGATGTCAGGTCACACACACAAATACAAAACACACACCTTCACACAGACGTCAAGTCACACATACATCTTCTGACACAAACGTCAGGTCACACACACACATACACCTTCACACACAGACGTCAGGTCACACACACGTACTTTCATACACAGATGCCATGACACACACACACACACACACACCTTCACACACAGACTTCACGTCACACACACGCACACACCTTCACACACAGACGTCAGGTCACACACACATACCTTCATACACAGATTCCATGTTACACACACACACACACCCCTTCACACACAGATGTCAGGTCACATACATGTACACCTTCACACAGACGTCAGGTCACACATACACCTTCATACACAGACGTCAGGTCACACACACACCTTCACACACAGGTGTCAGGTCACACACGCACCTTCACACACAGACGTCAGGTCACACACGCACCTTCTCACACAGACGTCAGGTCACACACGCACCCTCTCACACAGACGTCAGGTCACACACATACACCTTCACACACAGACGTCAGTTCACACACACTCCTTCATACACAGATGCCATGTCACACACACACCTTCACACACAGATGTCAGGTCACACACACACAAACCTTTATAGACAGGCGTTAGGACAGACACACATCTTCATACACAGACATCAAGTCTCACACACAGCTTCATTCACAGATGTCAAGTCACACACACAAATACAAAACACACACCTTTATACACAGACGTTAGGTTACTCACATACACCTTCATACACAGACATCAGGACACAAACACCTTTTGAACAGACCCTTCATACACAGATACATTACAAGTATCAGCACACACATATAGTATATAGAATGCACAGACATCAATGCCATAAAACACAGATATCAAGACAAAAATAATTTAATACTAAGACAATTTATAAATCCTCTCCTACACAGGAATCAGGACACCGATCTCTCTACACACAGACATCAGATCACGGATTCTTCATGCACAAACATCGGTTCCCACACCTCTTCATCCAGTCAGCAGATCTCAAATATCTTTCATGCACCAACATTAGGACAAAAATACCTTTAAACACAGTTATCGATACATAAATATTTTTAGATATTGGGACACTATACCTTCATACACCGAGAGAAAGTGACAAATACACAGATATCAGGTCACCAGTATTCTCATGCACAGACATCAAGACACAAATAGCTTCACAGACAGACATCAGGATAAAAATACCTTTACATAATGACCCCGATTCATAAATATTTCTAGAAATTGGGGCGCTCAATCTTCATACACAGACATCTAGTCACACGTAAAGCATTTCGTGCCATCCCAAACTTTGTAAACACACAAGACCCAATAACAATGGGACCTGCGCTATTCATGGACATCTACCTGGGACATCTCCAGCAGACATGAAGTCACACACACATTCACAGAATTACAGCTGCTGACTGATCGCACCATCATCACACTGATGGCGTAAAGCATGGTATTGCTCCTGGCAACGTCTGCGCTCTTGTAAGGAGGTCACTTAGAAATTTAGTGGGGGGGTTTTTGGGAGGCGGATGGTGGAAATATTATCTGCCCTAAAATAAACAGACGGTGTGTTTGTTCCTATCGGCACAAATATCTGCAGATGGGTTTAGCAGATGCAGAGTATATGAGTAATCATCTACAGCAAAGCAGAGGTTTTACTGTGTGATGGTGATAACCTCTGCTGCAGCCACCCGAAAATACGGCAAAGTTTTTCACCATGATGCCAATTTCTTGCCAATGTAGACATGACCCGGGGGTTCGTGTCCTGCTGCAGTTGACGGCCATCTCATCAGCACAAGAGTTAAGCTGTGACTATAAGGAGTAATTGCTAATCCTGTTGGAACCATCTTTTAGGGCAGTGAACCTACACCGAGCATCCTGTACCAACCTGTATGGTAAAGTCGTTAACTCCATAAAATCACCTTTACCTGAGCTTTAGGGTGGTAAAGGGTCTGCAGTTACCAGAACGCCCCCCCCCATCCCAATCCACTACAACATAAGCAATCAGGGCATATATCTCCTCCTTACTGCATCTATCCACCCCCTAATGCTCTCTTCAAAGGATACCATAGAAGCAGCAGCGTCGATTCCGCAGTATGGTCCTCGCAGCCAGATCCTCGGTGTCTGTTGCTCAGACTGATTCTCTCAAGAATGTTTAATGAGAGAGGAGCTCCTGAATCACCTCCCTGTCAGTCACTGCCAGCAAGGTTCCCCCCTTCTTTTATAGACAATCTTCGCCTTTTCGCTTGTCTCTCCCTCTCCATCCTTGCCCCTCCTTTCCCTTTTCAAAACCTTTCTCCCGCCCCCCTCCGTTTTCCCTTTTCCTCAGTGATTCTTCAAATCTTTCACTTAATCCCCCCCCCCGCCTTCTCAAGAACACTACAGTCCGCTCAACGCCACATAACATCCGATGTCGGGAGATGGTCGGATCATCCCTGGCACTCACCTTTATCCCCGTCACCTTCTCATGGGCTCAATATCAATGACCATTATACCTCTGCATTTTGGGCGAGTCACTGGCAGCTTGGTGGCCCATGCTCGGGAACCATGAAGGGTCAGGGATTAAGTGGCTCCATACTCCTAGTCAATGTCCGGCTAAGAGGAGAAGATGTGCCGTTTCAGGATTTCAGAGTTTAAGGAATTGATTTTTCACTCCTAAGAAATTAAATTAAGCAATTTACCCGACGTAGTACAGAAATGGACCTCATCAACAGCTCCTAATGCTTCCTCTGGGGGAAAGGACTACAGAATCGAAGTAAAAGCAATCGTTTCATTTTTAGCATTTTATATGAAGAACTAAAATGTTCCCAATTCTCTACCTACAAACAGCAGTATAAGGGCAGGGGTCAGCACCAGGCAAGATTGGGCAGATGACACTAGGCTTGGCGGGCCCATGGAGATAAATGGTTAAATATGGTGAGAGCTATGCTATATAGACCAACTATGTGCCCCCTCCACATTACACCTCCAGGAGCTTTTCTCACCTCCCATCCTAGATCCATAGACAATAATATAGAGTTGGCCTCTCTGCAGATATACCGGCTCCCACTATTCTGCGAAGGTTACCTACAAGATTTTGGAGGTGTCAGTAGGTATTTTTGCCCAATCATCCAGAAGAGAATTTGAGAGGTGAAACCCTGATGATGGGGAGAGGCCACGCCAATAGTATTATCCTCCTCCACCATCTGCACCATCAGGCAGGTAATGTCCTCCAGGCATTTACCAAACCCAGACTCCTCCATCAGACGCAGATAGAGAAGTGTGATCCATCACTGCACAGAACACATCTCCTCCAGAGACGAGTGGTGGCAGCTTTACACCTCTCCATCCAGGGGGGCGAGGGGCCGGATGTTATACGCCGGGGGTGCGAGGGGCCGGATGTTATACGCCGGGGGCGAGGGGCCGGATGTTATACGCCGGGGGGCGAGGGGCCGGATGTTATACGCCGGGGGGGCGAAGGGCCGGATGTTATACGCCGGGGGGGCGAGGGGCCGGATGTTATACGCCGGGGGGGCGAGGGGCCGGATGTTATACGCCGGGGGGGCGAGGGGCCGGATGTTATACGCCGGGGGGGGCGAGGGGCCTGATGTTATACACCGGGGGGGCGAGGGGCCGGATGTTATACGCCGGGGGGGCGAGGGGCCGGATGTTATACGCCGGGGGGGCGAGGGGCCGGATGTTATACGCCGGGGGGCGAGGAGCCAGATGTTATACGCCGGGGGGGGGAGAGGGGACGAATGTTATATGCCGGGGGCGAGGGGCCGGACGTTGTATGCCAGGGGGCGAGGGGCCGGATGTTATACGCCGGGGGGGCGAGGGGCTGAATGTTATACGCCGGGGGGCGAGGGGCCAGATGTTATACGCCAGGGGGCGAGGGGCCGAATGTTATACGCCGGGGGGGCGAGGGGCCGGATGTTGTATGCCAGGGGGCGAGGGGTCAGATGTTATACGCCGGGGGGGGAGAGGGGACGAATGTTATATGCCGGGGGCGAGGGGCCGGACGTTGTATGCCAGGGGGCGAGGGGCCGGATGTTATACGCCGGGGGGGCGAGGGGCTGAATGTTATACGCCGGGGGGCGAGGGGCCAGATGTTATACGCCAGGGGGCGAGGGGCCGAATGTTATACGCCGGGGGGCGAGGGGCCGGATGTTATACGCCGGGGGGGCGAGGGGCCGGATGTTATACGCCGGGGGGGCGAGGGGCCGGATGTTATACGCCGGGGGGGGCGAGGGGCCGGATGTTATACGCCGGGTGGGCGAGGGGACGGATGCTGTATGCCAGGGGGTGAGGGGCCGGATGTTGTATGCCAGGGGGCGAGGGGTCAGATGTTATACGCCGGGGGGGGAGAGGGGACGAATGTTATATGCCAGGGGGCGAGGGGCCGGACGTTGTATGCCAGGGGGCGAGGGGCCGGACGTTGTATGCCAGGGGGCGAGGGGCCGGACGTTGTATGCCAGGGGGCGAGGGGCCGGACGTTGTATGCCAGGGGGCGAGGGGCCGGATGTTGTATGCCAGGGGGCGAGGGGCCGGATGTTATATACACCGGGAGGCTGGATGTTATATGTTGGAGGGTGAGAGGCCATATGTTATACGACAGGGTGAGGGTCTGGATGTTATACGACAAGGGGAGGGTCCAGATGTAATATGACAGGGGAAGGGGCCAGATGGTATACAACAGGGGGAGGGCCAGATGGTATAAGCCGGGGGGCCGGATGTTATATGCCAGGGGGCAAGGGGCCGGATGTTATACACACCGGGAGGCTGGATGTTATAACGGAGGGTGAAAGGCGGTATGTTATACGCCGGGGGGAGGGGACGGATGTTATACATCAGGGGGTGATGAGCTGGATGTTCTACGCAGCGGGGATCCGGATGTTATACGCCGGGGGGGGGAGAGGGGACGAATGTTATATGCCGGGGGCGAGGGGCCGGACGTTGTATGCCAGGGGGCGAGGGGCCGGATGTTATACGCCGGGGGGGCGAGGGGCTGAATGTTATACGCCGGGGGGCGAGGGGCCAGATGTTATACGCCAGGGGGCGAGGGGCCGAATGTTATACGCCGGGGGGGCGAGGGGCCGGATGTTGTATGCCAGGGGGCGAGGGGTCAGATGTTATACGCCGGGGGGGGGGAGAGGGGACGAATGTTATATGCCGGGGGCGAGGGGCCGGACGTTGTATGCCAGGGGGCGAGGGGCCGGATGTTATACGCCGGGGGGGCGAGGGGCTGAATGTTATACGCCGGGGGGCGAGGGGCCAGATGTTATACGCCAGGGGGCGAGGGGCCGAATGTTATACGCCGGGGGGCGAGGGGCCGGATGTTATACGCCGGGGGGGCGAGGGGCCGGATGTTATACGCCGGGGGGGCGAGGGGCCGGATGTTATACGCCGGGGGGGGCGAGGGGCCGGATGTTATACGCCGGGTGGGCGAGGGGACGGATGCTGTATGCCAGGGGGTGAGGGGCCGGATGTTGTATGCCAGGGGGCGAGGGGTCAGATGTTATACGCCGGGGGGGAGAGGGGACGAATGTTATATGCCAGGGGGCGAGGGGCCGGACGTTGTATGCCAGGGGGCGAGGGGCCGGACGTTGTATGCCAGGGGGCGAGGGGCCGGACGTTGTATGCCAGGGGGCGAGGGGCCGGATGTTGTATGCCAGGGGGCGAGGGGCCGGATGTTATATACACCGGGAGGCTGGATGTTATATGTTGGAGGGTGAGAGGCCATATGTTATACGACAGGGTGAGGGTCTGGATGTTATACGACAAGGGGAGGGTCCAGATGTAATATGACAGGGGAAGGGGCCAGATGGTATACAACAGGGGGAGGGCCAGATGGTATAAGCCGGGGGGCCGGATGTTATATGCCAGGGGGCAAGGGGCCGGATGTTATACACACCGGGAGGCTGGATGTTATAACGGAGGGTGAAAGGCGGTATGTTATACGCCGGGGGGAGGGGACGGATGTTATACATCAGGGGGTGATGAGCTGGATGTTCTACGCAGCGGGGATCCGGATGTTATACACCGCGGGGCGAGGGGCCGGACGTTATAAGCTGGGTGCAAGAATGAGAAACTGGAATTCAGTGATTGATTCTCTTGTCTATATAATGTCCATTGACCAGGTCGTGTGTGAGGTGAATGGCGGCCCCATTGAGGCCCTGTTGGTGCGCTTGTCATTTTTTTAGATGACGGCTCAGGTAATACCAGGCCCCAAGATGATTCACAATGAAAAGCAGTAGAAATAGTGTGTAGAATATATTACTGTAAGACTGTCTCGTGGTACTGAGCGTATCCTCGCCATCCACAGCCTGGTGTGTAGTGATATGTGTGGATATTGCTGTAGACGGGGACTGGAACCACACAAGGTCTCCATGACAACCATGCACCGTACAGAGGAGCACAGGAAGTGTTGTCCGCAGCGTGTCTCAGTAGTGCAGCCTCAGGCCGTCACAGCTTAGTAGGTTTTTTTTTTTACATTTGTAATGTATTTTTAAGGACATATGTGGTTCAACGTTGTTGTTTTTTCAGGTTTGGGGATGTTTGAGAAAATTTCAGCAGATTTATTGATTGTGACTTTTGCAAAAAAAAAATTTGCTAAACTTTTGGGTAAATGTACCCCAGTCCTCCCCTGGAGTGATTGTAGTGATTTTATACACCTCAGTACAGACTTTGCATAGGGCCATACACGTTTCACACCTCAAGGCCCAGCAAAAGGAACTTCATCTCCAAAACATTTTGCACCGGCAGAAAACGGTTCCCATAAAAAAAAAAAAAAAAAAAGATGATTTACTACAAACCTAGTGACCTGACACGTGTGCAGTCCAGGCTGCTGCCATACAAGGGGCATGCTCATGGGATTGGACACTGCACATTGCAGGCTCCCACCAGTCACTGCAGGCTGCATACTGACACACTGCACATTGCAGGCTCCCACCAGTCACTGCAGGCTGCATACTGACACACTGCGCATTGCAGGTTCCCACCAGTCACTGCAGGCTGCATACTGACACACAGCGCATTGCAGGCTCCCACCAGTCACTGCAGGCTGCATACTGACACACTGCACATTGCAGGCTGCCACCAGTCACTGCAGGCTGCATACTAACACACTGCGCATTGCAGGCTCCCACCAGTCACTGCAGGCTGCATACTGACACACTGCACATTGCAGGCTGCCACCAGTCACTGCAGGCTGCATACTGACACACTGCACATTGCAGGCTCCCACCAGTCACTGCAGGCTGCATACTGACACACTGCGCATTGCAGGTTCCCACCAGTCACTGCAGGCTGCATACTGACACACTGCGCATTGCAGGCTCCCACCAGTCACTGCAGGCTGCATACTGACACACTGCACATTGCAGGCTGCCACCAGTCACTGCAGGCTGCATACTGACACACTGCGCATTGCAGGCTCCCACCAGTCACTGCAGGCTGCATACTGACACACTGCACATTGCAGGCTCCCACCAGTCACTGCAGGCTGCATACTGACACACTGCACATTGCAGGCTCCCACCAGTCACTGCAGGCTGCATACTGACACACTGCACATTGCAGGCTCCCACCAGTCACTGCAGGCTGCATACTGACACACTGCACATTGCAGGCTCCCACCAGTCACTGCAGGCTGCATACTGACACACTGCACATTGCAGGCTCCCACCAGTCACTGCAGGCTGCATACTGACACACTGCACATTGCAGGCTCCCACCAGTCACTGCAGGCTGCATACTGACACACTGCACATTGCAGGCTCCCACCAGTCACTGCAGGCTGCATACTGACACACTGCACATTGCAGGCTCCCACCAGTCACTGCAGGCTGCATAGTGACACACTGCACATTGCAGGCTCCCACCAGTCACTGCAGGCTGCATACTGACACTCTGCACATTGCAGGCTCCCACCAGTCACTGCAGGCTGCATACTGACACACTGCACATTGCAGGCTGCCACCAGTCACTGCAGGCTGCATACTGACACACTGCCCATTGCAGGCTCCCACCAGTCACTGCAGGCTGCATACTGACACTCTGCACATTGCAGGCTCCCACCAGTCACTGCAGGCTGCATACTGACACACTGCAAGCAGCAGGAGATGCAGAGCCGCCTCTGATTTACTCTTAGCTGGTTGCTGTCTCTGCCAATTTCCATCAAAGCCGCCGCTGAGCTCAGTAAACAGCCGCGCTGCAGGGAAAACATGAAATATGAATGGAGAGGCCCAGCGCAAATCACTTCCATCCTCGGTGTGCAGAGGGGAAGCGTTTAGAGGAGAAGAGATGATGGCTCCCTTTCTATATATAGCATTTTAACCCTTGCGATGATTACCGCTGGGGCAGCTGTGTGGAGTACTGCAGGCGGTGTGCACCACAGCTGCGCCCGCTACGTGCAGCACCTGGATAGTCGCAGCTGGGCCATAGATTGCTAGTTTAACTCATCGTTACTCTAGGGGCAGCAGGTAATATATCCAGGCATGTGTCCCGTCCTTAATACATAGGCTGCAGATAAAGTCCCTAAGGGTATGTGCACACGTTACATATTTGGCTGCAGATCCGCAGCAGTTTTCCATGCGGTGTACAGTACTATGTAAACCTATGGAAAATCAAATCCGCTGTGCACATCCTGCAGAAAATTCTGCACACATTTGATGCAGTTCATTTTCCGCAGCATGTCAATTCTTTGTGCGGAATTCGCAGCGTTTTTACACCTCTTCCATTATAGGAATCCGCAGGTGTAAAAACACAGGGGAAAACCGCACAAAATCTGCAGAAAACCTGCACTAAATCCGCAGGTAAAACGCAGGTCATTTTACCTGCGAATTCAGTCAAATCTGCGCGGAAAAATCCGCAGCAGAATCCGCAACGTGTGCACATACCCTTAATCCAGAGCCAAAACTTCAGGGCCCGCCAGTAATGACGAGGTCGCACAACCCTGATGCTGGGGCTACACGGCGAATTTGGACACTGCTAAATGGCGGCATAGTGCAATTGAATGGGACCATATTGTTACCTACAAGGTGCTGCGATAAGCAAGTCACAAAGCATCCAAAAGGTTTTGACTTTTGAGACTTGCTTGCCATGGGAACAATGTGACCCCGTTCATTTGTACTATGCTTGGATATAGAACCGGCGTACAGCGATCTGCGTGACCAGTGTCATAGTCAAAGTTGTCAAAACATAGTACAGGGTCACGTTATACCCCTCTGTCCTGCAGTACAAAGCTCCACCCCTTGGTGGTGCTGCAGTACAAAGATCCACCCCTTGGTGGTGTGTAGTACAAAGCTCCACCCCTTGGTGGTGCTGCAGTACAAAGCCCCACCCCTTGGTGGTGCTGCAGTACAAAGCTCCACCCCTTAGTGGTGCTCTAGTACAAAGCTCCACCCCTTGGTGGTGTTGCAGTACAAAGCCCCACCCCTTGGTGGTGCTGCAGTACAAAGCTCCACCCCTTGGTGGTGCTCTAATACAAAGATCCACCCCTTGGTGGTGCTGCAGTACAAAGATCCACCCCTTGGTGGTGCTGCAGTACAAAACTCCACCCCTTGGTGGTGCTTCAGTACAAAGCTCAACCCCTTGGTGGTGCTGCAATACAAACCTCCACCCCTTGGTGGTGCTGCAGTACAAAGCTCCACCCCTTGGTGTTGTAGTACAAAGCTCCACCCCTTGGTGGTGCTGTAGTACAAAGCTCCACCCCTTGGTGGTGCTGCAGTACAAAGATCCACCCCTTGGTGGTGCTGCATTACAAAGATCCACCCCTTGGTGGTGCTGCAGTACAAAGCTCCACCCCTTGGTGGTGCTGCAGTACAAAGTTCCACCCCTTGGTGGTGCTGCAGTACAAAGCTCCACCCCTTGGTGGTGCTTCAGTACAAAGCTCAACCCCTTGGTGGTGTTGCAATACAAACCTCCACCCCTTTGTGGTGCTGCAGTACAAAGCTCCACCCCTTGGTGTTGTAGTACAAAGCTCCACCCCTTGGTGTTGTAGTACAAAGCTCCACCCCTTGGTGCTGTAGTACAAAGCTCCACCCCTTGGTGGTGCTGCAGTACAAAGATCCACCCCTTGGTGGTGCTGCATTACAAAGATCCACCCCTTGGTGGTGCTGCAGTACAAAGCTCCACCCCTTGGTGGTGCTGCAGTACAAAGTTCCACCCCTTGGTGGTGCTGCAGTACAAAGCTCCACCCCTTGGTGGGGCGGCAATACAATGCTCCACCCCTTGGTGGTGTTGTAGTACAAAGCTCCACCCCTTGGTCGTGCTGTAGTACAAAGCTCCACCCCTTGGTGGTGCTGCATTACAAAGATCCACCCCTTGGTAGTGCTGCAGTATAAAGCTCCACCCCTTGGCGGTGCTGCAGTACAAAGCTCCACCCCTTGGTGAGGCGGCAGTACAAACCTCCACCACAAAGCTCCAACACTCTGCTGCATTACTAAAAGCTCCATCCATAAGTGCCACAAAACTAAGCTCCACCCCTGTGTGCTACATTACTAAACTCCACCCCTTTGTTGCATTACTAAGCTCCACTTCTCTGTGCTGCATTACTAAGCTGCACCCTTCTTTGCTGCATTACCAAGCTCCACCCCACAGTGCTGGATTACCAAGCTCCACCCCTCAGTGCTGGATTACCAACCTCCACCCCTCAGTGCTGGATTACCAAGCTCCACCCCACAGTGCTGGATTACCAAGCTCCATGCCTTTGTAGTGGCTGTGCATGGTATTACAGCTTACTACTGCTTAGTACTATTCAGGCGACTTGTACTGAACTGCAATACCATACACAGCCACTATAAATTGTACGGTGCTCTGGCTAGTAAATGATCTAGTGGACACAGTGTTCCTGGCTACGAGCCTTACTAATCTGTCCTAAGGATGGGCCATAAATATCAAAATTACAGAAACCCACTTTAACTTCAGGACAACGATTACACAATGCAATGAAAAAGCTGCCCTTTATCTCACCCGATGATCCCTCTCGGCTCCTGACCAGTCCCATAGGAAAGTATTGTCTGGATACATTGTCCTTGCCTGTAATTCACTTATTGCCTTAGGGGGGGGTCACCTGGATGGCTTTTCCTTTCTATTTTTGGCTCAAAAAGTTTGATGTGGTTAGAACACAATATACATCAAGGAAATGTATAAACCGCCGGGAAGCTACAGCTCCACTGCTATAATGATGTGCTGTATACACAATGCATCAGTCCCCGTCCCCAATAGGCTCACAATCTATATTACCTACATCATGCACAATCAGATGTTACCTTGCTTCCTAACATGTCAGTGGGTCAAAAAGCACATGAAAGAGAAGGTTAGACCTGCCCCTATCAGGAGTCCCCTGATGATCACATGGACCTAGAGAGCAATGTTTGTTGGCATCTACATAGGGAATAAGCCTTGAAAGCGTTATTCCCATCTTCATATAGGAGTATTTTTAAATAGTGTAAGCAAATACAAGCACTTTGCAATTTACTGCTTATTAGAATTTGCAGCCTTTCTTCAGATATTACCAGTTTTCTTTTGCTTACAGCTTATTGTCTAGGACAGGGTTCCCCAACTCCAGTCCTCAAGGCCCACCAACAGATCATGTTTTCAGGATTTCCTTTGTATTGCACAGATGAAGCTATTATCACGTGAGCAATACTAAGGAAATCCTGAAAACATGATCTGTTGGTGGGCCTTGAGGACTGGAGTTGGGGAACCCTGGCCTAGGAGACCGACCACTGCTGCGTCTAGCTTATAAACACTACTCTGATACTGGCTGGGATTAGGGAGTAGCAGTGCACTCCAGCGTTCCTAGCCAACTTAAATAAACTTCTTACAAGCTTAATAAACTTGTGATGCAGCTTTTCCCTAGCAAATGGATAATAAATGAGAAAAAAAAAAAAAAATCAAAGGGTAATTCTATTCAATAGCACTAGGGGGCGCTCACTGTTTTACTTTGACTTCACTGTGAGCTCTACAAGTCTGTCTTCAGTGAGCTCCCTCTAGTGGTGACTGCACGTGACCAAAGAAATTGTCATTATCTCATATGCAGCAGGTGAAAATTTTGGCCATCACAGACCTGCACATTGCAACAATTTTTCATCTAAAATGAATTAGGCAACTTTGCAAACAGTCTTGAATTTAAAAAAAAGCTTACCGTTTTGTGTATACAGCTCCTATGCAGATCTATGTTTAGGTCTGTTCCTGCAGTAATGTGTTACTTTCTTTTATCGATCCGTCAAGAAGAGTTGGAGAGTGACCGAGTTAACACGTGATTGCAGGATTAGGCGACACTGGGCGTGTTTATAGTCTATAATCGTGGGAAGCACATAGGTCTGCATAGGTGCTGCGTACACAAACGGGACAATTAGTTGATTTCTGTGTTATTTTAGAAGCACAAACGCTTCCCAAATGCAGTGCAGCATTGTACTATAAAACAGCAAAGCAAAAGCTGTTAGGGTGGACTTTCTATTTCCAATTGCAATTAGCAGAATTATGAATGCAGTTCTGGAGTAAAGGACCGATTATTTAGAATCATGTATGCAAAGATGATCATTTTTCTGAAGATTTTGTATTGAATAACTTTTAGAACTTTGTTTTTCTGATCCAAAGCTCTAAATTCCCTGAGTTGTCAGAGATCCAAAAGACAAAATTCTGTCTGACTGCAGCAACCACTGGGGGGAGCTCGGGAGTTTTCCGCATACTGATTGTACATAGAATCATAGAATCGTAGAGTTGGAAGGGACCTCCTGGGCCATCTGGTCCAACCCCCTGCTCAAAGCAGGATTTGCTAAATCATCCCAGTCAGATGACTGTCCAGCCTCTGTTTGAAGACTTCCATTGAAGGAGAACTCACCACTTCTCGTGGCAGCCTGTTCCACTCATTGATCACTCTAACTGTCAAAAAGCTTTTTCTAATATCTAATCTGTGTCTCCTCCCATTCAGTTTCATCCCATTGCTTCTAGTCTTTCCTTGTGCAAATGAGAATAAAGATGATCCTTCTGCAATGTGACAGCCCTTGAGATATTTGTAGACAGCTATTAAGTCTCCTCTCAGTCTTCTCTTTTGCAAACTAAACATTCCCAAATCCTGCAACCTTTCCTCATAAGACAGGGTTTGCAGACCGGTCACCATTCTGGTCGCTCTTTTCTGAACTTGCTCCAGTTTGTTGATGTCTTTTTTAAAATGTGGTGCCCAAAACTGGACACAATATTCCAGATGAGGTCTGACCAAAGAGGAGTAGAGGGAAATAATGACTTCACGTGATCTAGACTGTATGCTTCTGTTAATACATCCTAGAATTGCATTTGCCTTTTTTGCTGCTGCATCACACTGTTGACTCATATTCAGTCTGTGATCTATTAGTATACCCATGTCTTTTTCACATGTGCTGTCACTTAGCCCTATTCCTCCCATTCTATATATGCTTTTTTCATTTTTATTGCCCAGATGTAGTACTTTGCATTTTTCCCTGTTAAAAAACATTCTGTTAGTTTCTGCCCACTTCTCCAGTTTATTTATATCTTTTTGAATCCTCTCTCTCTCTTCTCTAGTATTAGCTATCCCTCCTAGCTTTGTGTCATCAGCAAATTTAATCAGTTTACCCTCAATTCCTTCATCTAAATCGTTGATAAAGATGTTGAACAATACAGGGCCCAGGACAGAGCCCTGTGGTACCCCACTTGAGACATTCTTCCAACTGGATGTGCAGCCATTTACGACCACTCTTTGGGTCGATCACTAAGCCAGTTATGAATCCACCTAACAGTTGCCTTGTCCATTCCATACCCAGTCATTTTTTTTCAATAAGGATTGTGTGAGATACTTTGTCAAATGCTTTGCTGAAGTCAAGATATACTATATCTACAGCATTTCCCTGATCCACCCAATCAGTGATTCCGTCATAGAATGACATGACAGGGAGCATAATAATAACACATAAAACATTTGTGCTATTATTACACTGAAAAAGTGACCAAAAGTCTTCTTTTGACCTCCCTTGACCCGTACTGGTCAGGGAGAATTAGATATTCCATACACAAGCATCCAGTAAATAAAAAGTATACCATGTATTATTATTATTTACATAAGAGCCCATGGATAATGGACTCGGCCATAAAGATCGTGGCAGCAGAGGATACAACCACTACCAGGCTGTTGTGGTCACTGTCTCCCTGCTTCACATCCGTGTCCCATCACAGGTGGCATAATGACATAGCTGCATGCACAGGGCGACGGAGGAAAAGAGCGAGATGCTCATTATATGTGGGGGGTAACTTAGAAGCATGGAGGGGGTCTATAATTGATTGCTATGTGAGGACACAGTGTTGAGGCCCTATTATTAATATTATGGTCTTCCAAAAGAGGGGCATTTTCTAATGGATGGGGACCACAAAGGGGACATTATTTGTACATGGGGCCACAAAGAGGGACGTTACTACTGTGCGGGGCCACAGAGAGTCCTATATTCATTCAGCTCACTAAGATTTACTACTGCTATAAAACACAGGCAATTGTGGAATGCAATTAGGCATTGGGGTCAGGTGATCACTAAATGGAACAAATGCTGCTATAAATGGACGGCATGCTGATCATTGGGCACTACCCTGATGAAGAGGGAAGCTTTCCCTTGAAACGCGTTGGTTTTGTGCCCCTTCCATGCACCCGTCCTAGTGTTAGTGTGACGTCACACAAGCTCCGTCCCCATACCACGCCGCCTCCCTCAGCGTTGCTTCTGGCCGCAGTGCACGAGGCATCGGCGTCCTCCTCGTGCAGACCCAGCAGCAGCAGCCCCTTGCTGAGCACCAGCACCTACAGTTGTGGCCAAAAGTATTGACACCCCTGCAATTCTGTCAGATAATACTCAGTTTCTTCCTGAAAATGATTGCAAACACAAATTCTTTGGTATTATTACCTTCATTTAATTTGTCTTAAATGAAAAAACACAAAAAGAATTGTCCTAAAGCCAAATTGGATATAATTCCACACCAAACATAAAAAAGAGGGTGGACAAAAGTATTGGCACTGTTCGAAAAATCATGTGATGCTTCTCTAATTTGTGTAATTAACAGCACCTGTAACTTACCTGTGGCACCTAACAGGTGTTGGCAATAACTAAATCACACTTGCAGCCAGGTGACATGGATTAAAGTTGACTCAACCTCTGTCCTGTGTCCTTGTGTGTACCACATTGAGCATGGAAAAAAGAAAGAAGACCAAAGAACTGTCTGAGGACTTGAGAAACCAAATTGTGAGGAAGCATGAGCAATCTCAAGGCTACAAGTCCATCTCCAAAGACCTGAATGTTCCTGTGTCTACCGTGCGCAGTGTCATCAAGAAGTTTAAAGCCCATGGCACTGTGGCTAACCTCCCTAGATGTGGACGGAAAAGAAAAATTGACAAGAGATTTCAACGCAAGATTGTGCGGATGTTGGATAAAGAACCTCGACTAACATCCAAACAAGTTCAAGCTGCCCTGCAGTCCGAGGGTACAACAGTGTCAACCCGTACTATCTGTCAGCGTCTGAATGAAAAGGGACTGTATGGTAGGAGACCCAGGAAGACCCCACTTCTTACCCCGAGACATAAAAAAGCCAGGCTGGAGTTTGCCAAAACTTACCTGAAAAAGCCTAAAACGTTTTGGAAGAATGTTGTCTGGTCAGATGAGACAAAAGTAGAGCTTTTTGGGCAAAGGCATCAACAGGAGAAAAAAAGAGGCATTCAAAGAAAAGAACACAGTCCCTACAATCAAACATGGCGGAGGTTCCATGATGTTTTGGGGTTACTTTGCTGCCTCTGGCACTGGACTGCTTGACCGTGTGCATGGAATTATGAAGTCAGAAGACTACCAACAAAGTTTGCAGCATAATGTAGGGCCCAGTGTGAGAAAGCTGGGTCTCCCTCAGAGGTCATGGGTCTTCCAGCTGGACAATGACCCAAAACACACTTCAAAAAGCACTAGAAAATGGTGTGAGAGAAAGCACTGGAGACCTCTAAGGTGGCCAGCAATGAGTCCAGACCTGAATCCCATAGAACACCTGTGGAGAGATCTAAAAATGGCAGTTTGGAGAAGGCACCCTTCTAATATCAGGGACCTGGAGCAGTTTGCCAAAGAAGAATGGTCTAAAATTCCAGCAGAGCATTGTAAGAAACTCATTGATGGTTACCGGAAGCGGTAGGTCGCAGTTATTATGGCTAAAGGTTGTGCAACCAAGTATTAGGCTGAGGGTGCCAATACTTTTGTCTGGCCCATTTTTGGAGTTTTGTGTGAAATGATCAATGTTTTGCTTTTTGCTTCATTCTCTTTTGTGTTTTTTCATTTAAGACAAATTAAATGAAGATAATAATACCAAAGAATTTGTGTTTGCAATCATTTTCAGGAAGAAACTGAGTATTATCTGACAGAATTGCAGGGGTGTCAATACTTTTGGTCACAACTGTAGCCTACCTCACCGACAACTAGTCATCACAATGCCTGAGCTTAAGTTGCTCCCTATCTGAAGACAACAACCTTGATCCAGTGTTTTTTCTATTCATTCTGCAAAATCTTTATTGTAAACACCCCTAATCCTGTTGTTCAGCATTGGTTGTATCGACCACAGCACCTTTTTTTTTTCTGGACTGGACAGACAAACTCAACAGTTTTTTACATACGGATTCATGGTCATTATGACAGTGTGAAACATCTCTGATTCTGAGAGAACATCTTTGACTGCGAGATTCTTCCCACACCACTAAGTGAGTATCAGACAACCGGATTCTTCCTTTCTTTTTTCCCAGTATAGCGCGGTGTAGTCCTTTATTTATGGGTTTATAATTGATTGCTATGTGAGGACACAGTGCTGAGGCCCTATTATTAATATTATGGTCTTCCAAAAGAGGGGCATTTTCTAATGGATGGGGACCACAAAGGGGACATTATTTGTGCATGGGGCCACAAAGAGGGACGTTACTACTGTGCAGGGCCACAAAAAGGGACTTTACTACTGGGGCGGACCACAATGAGGGACGTTACTACTGGGCGGGGCCACAAAAAGGGACGTTACTACTGGGCCGGGCCACAATGAGGGACGTTACTACTGTGCGGGGCCACAAAAAGGGACGTTACTACTGGGCCGGGCCACAATGAGGGACGTTACTACTGTGCGGGGCCACAAAGAGGGACGTTACTACTGGGCCGGGCCACAAAGAGGGACGTTACTACTGGGCCGGGCCACAAAGAGGGTCGTTACTACAGGGCTGGCCCACAAAAAGGACGTTACTACTGGGGCGGGCCACAATGAGGGATTTTACTACTGGGCGGGGCCACAAAAAGGGATGTTACTACTGGGCCGGGCCACAAAGAGGGACGTTACTACTGTGCGGGGCCCCAAAGACGGACGTTACTACAGGGCTGGTCCACAAAAAGGGACGTTACTACTGGGCGGGGCCACAAAAAGGGACGTTACTACTGGGCCGGGCCACAAAGAGGGACGTTACTACTGGGCCGGGCCACAAAGAGGGATGTTACTACTGGGCCGGGCCACAAAGACGGACGTTACTACAGGGCTGGTCCACAAAAAGGGACGTTACTACTGTGCAGGGACACAAAGGGGGACGTTACTACTGGGGCGGGCCACAATGAGGGACGTTACTACTGGCGGGGCCACAAAAAGGGATGTTACTACTGGGCCAGGCCACAAAGAGGGATGTTACTACTGGGCCAGGCCACAAAGAGGGAAAGAGGGTCGTTACTACTGTGCGGGGCCACAAAGAGGGGGACGTTACTACTGTTCGGGGCCACAAAGAGGGACGTTACTACTGTGCAGGGCCACAAAGAGGGTCGTTACTACTGTGCGGGGCCACAAAGAGGGGGACGTTACTACTGTTCGGGGCCACAAAGAGGGACGTTACTACTGTGCGGGGCCACAAAGAGGGGGGCGTTACTACTGGGCGGGGCCACAAAGGGGGACGGTACTACTGTGCGGGGCCACAAAGAGGGACGTTACTACAGGGCTGGCCCACAAAAAGGGACGTTACTACAGGGCTGGCCCACAAAAAGGGACGCTACTACTGTGCAGGGCCACAAAAAGGGACGCTACTACTGGGCCGGGCCACAATGAGGGACGTTACTACTGTGCGGGGCCAAAAAGAGGGACGTTACTACTGGGCCGGGCCACAAAGAGGGTCGTTACTACAGGGCTGGCCCACAAAAAGGACATTACTACTGGGGCGGGCCACAATGAGGGATTTTACTACTGGGCGGGGCCACAAAGAGGGACGTTACTACTGTGCGGGGCCCCAAAGACGGACGTTACTACAGGGCTGGCCCACAAAAAGGGACGTTACTACAGGGCTGGCCCACAAAAGGGGACGCTACTACTGTGCAGGGCCACAAAAAGGGACGCTACTACTGGGCCGGGCCACAATGAGGGACGTTACTACTGTGCGGGGCCACAAAGAGGGACGTTACTACTGGGCCGGGCCACAAAGAGGGTCGTTACTACAGGGCTGGCCCACAAAAAGGGACGTTACTACTGGGCCGGGCCACAAAGAGGGACGTTACTACTGTGCGGGGCCCCAAAGACGGACGTTACTACAGGGCTGGTCCACAAAAAGGGACGTTACTACTGGGCGGGGCCACAAAAAGGGACGTTACTACTGGGCCAGGCCACAAAGAAGGACGTTACTACTGGGCCGGGCCACAAAGAGGGACGTTACTACTGTGCGGGGCCACAAAGACGGACGTTACTACAGGGCTGGTCCACAAAAAGGACGTTACTACTGTGCAGGGCCACAAAGGGGGACGTTACTACTGTGCGGGGCCACAAAGAGGGACGTTACTACTGGGCCGGGCCACAAAGACGGTCGTTACTACAGGGCTGGCCCACAAAAAGGGACGTTACTACTGGGCCGGGCCACAAAGAGGGACGTTACTACTGTGCGGGGCCCCAAAGACGGACGTTACTACAGGGCTGGTCCACAAAAAGGGACGTTACTACTGGGCGGGGCCACAAAAAGGGACGTTACTACTGGGCCGGGCCACAAAGAAGGACGTTACTACTGGGCCGGGCCACAAAGAGGGACGTTACTACTGTGTGGGGCCACAAAGACGGACGTTACTACAGGGCTGGTCCACAAAAAGGACGTTACTACTGTGCAGGGCCACAAAGGGGGACGTTACTACTTGGGCGGGCCACAATGAGGGACGTTACTACTGGCGGGGCCACAAAAAGGGATGTTACTACTGGGCCAGGCCACAAAGAGGGATGTTACTACTGGGCCAGGCCACAAAGAGGGAAAGAGGGTCGTTACTACTGTGCGGGGCCACAAAGAGGGGGACGTTACTACTGTGCGGGGCCACAAAGAGGGACGTTACTACTGTGCAGGGCCACAAAGAGAGACATTACTACTGTGCAGGGCCACAAAGAGGGACTTTACTACTGTGCTGGGACACAAAGAGGGACGTTACTACTGTGCGGGCCACAAAGAGGGGGGGCGTTACTACTGGGCAGGGCCACAAAGAGGGACGTTACTACTGGGCGGGGCCACAAAGAGGGATGTTACTACTGGGCGGGGCCACAAAAAGGGACGTTACTACTTGGCCAGGCCACAAAGAGGGACGTTACTACTGTGAGAGGCCACAAAAAGGGACGTTACTACTGTGCGGGGCCACAAAGAGGGGGCGTTTCTACTGGGCGGGGCCACAAAGAGGGACGTTACTACTGGGCGGGGCCACAAAGAGGGATGTTACTACTGGGCGGGGCCACAAAGAGGGTGACGTTACTACTGTGCGGGGCCACAAAGAGGGACATTACTACTGTGCGGGGCCACAAAGAGGGACATTACTACTGTGCGGGGCCACAAAGACGGACGTTACTACTGTGCGGGGCCACAAAGAGGGACGTTACTACTGTGCGGGGCCACAAAGAGGGACGTTACTACTGGGTGGGGCCACAAAGAGGGATGTTACTACTGGGTGGGGACACAAAAAGGGACGTTACTACTTGGCCAGGCCACAAAGAGGGACGTTACTACTGTGAGAGGCCACAAAGAGGGACGTTACTACTGTGCAGGGCCACAAAGAGGGGGCGTTACTACTGGGCGGGGCCACAAAGAGGGACGTTACTACTGGGCGGGGCCACAAAGAGGGTGACGTTACTACTGGGCGGGGCCACAAAGAGGGTGACGTTACTACTGTGCGGGGCCACAAACAGGGAAGTTACTACTGTGCGGGGCCACAAAGAGGGGGCGTTACTACTGGGCGGGGCCACAAAGAGGGACGTTACTACTGGGCGGGGCCACAAAGAGGGTGACGTTACTACTGGGCGGGGCCACAAAGAGGGTGACGTTACTACTGGGCGGGGCCACAAAGAGGGTGACGTTACTACTGGGCGGGGCCACAAAGAGGGTGACGTTACTACTGGGCGGGGCCACAAAGAGGGTGACGTTACTACTGGGCGGGGCCACAAAGAGGGTGACGTTACTACTGGGCGGGGCCACAAAGAGGGACGTTACTACTGTGCGGGGCCACAAAGAGGTACGTTACTACTGTGCTGGGCCACAAAGAGGGACGTTACTACTGTGCGGGGCCACAAAGAGGGACGTTACTACTGTGCGGGGCCCCAAAGACGGACGTTACTACAGGGCTGGTCCACAAAAAGGGGCGTTACTACTGGGCGGGGCCACAAAAAGAGACATTACTACTGGGCCGGGCCACAAAGAGGGACGTTACTACTGGGCCGGGCCACAAAGAGGGACGTTACTACTGGGCCGGGCCACAAAGAGGGACGTTACTACTGTGCGGGGTCACAGACAGACGTTACTACAGGGCTGGTCCACAAAGAGGGACGTTACTACTGTACAGGGCCACAAAGGGGGACGTTACTACTGGGGCGGGCCACAAAAAGGGACGTTACTACTGTGCAGGGCCACAAAGGGGGACGTTACTACTGGGGCGGGCCACAATGAGGGACGTTACTACTGGCGGGGCCACAAAAAGGGATGTTACTACTGGGCCAGGCCACAAAGAGGGATGTTACTACTGGGCCAGGCCACAAAGAGGGTTGTTACTACTGTGCGGGGCCACAAAGAGGGGGACGTTACTACTGTGCGGGGCCACAAAGAGGGACGTTACTACTGTGCAGGGCCACAAAGAGGGACGTTACTACTGTGCAGGGCCACAAAGAGGGACGTTACTACTGTGCAGGGCCACAAAGAGGGACGTTACTACTGTGCAGGGCCACAAAGAGGGACATTACTACTGTGCAGGGCCACAATGAGGGACGTTACTACTGTGCGGGGTCACAAAGACAGACGTTACTA
Organism: Dendrobates tinctorius; assembly: GCF_039654945.1. NCBI lineage: Eukaryota > Metazoa > Chordata > Amphibia > Anura > Dendrobatidae > Dendrobates > Dendrobates tinctorius. Next base: position 1,678,543 of record NW_027361869.1, on the reverse strand, counting down.
CAGGGCTGGTCCACAAAGAGGGACGTTACTACTGGGGCGGGCCACAAAAAGGGACGTTACTACCAGGGCTGTGGAGTCGGAGTCGTGGAGTCGGTGCTCATTTTGGTGGAGTCGGAGTCGGTATAAAATGGACCGACTCCGACTCCTAAAATATATAATAAATTGGGTACAGTAATTCAATGCAGGATGTGCTGAATATTTTTTCATAGGAGTTTGGGAAAGTTATGAAATGTCCTATAAATGGCTGTTATATTCCTGATCTAAGGCTACATTCACACACAGCGTTTTTCCTGTGTTTTTTGAGGATACGTTTTTCAGCTGCAAAAGCTGATCATCTTTTTAAAAAACTGCATCACCTGAAAGGTTTTTGAGCTCATAGATAATGTTTTCAATAGCAAAAGCAGATTAGAAATCTGCTCTATCTATCCATTTATCCATATCTGTCTATCCATATCGTATCTGTACCAAAAAGAATGAAAACCGGGTAGTACACCAATATATATTCTGTTCTATCTAAATATCTTGATTATTGGATCATAAAAATGATTAAATGTCTGAGATTCACATTGTACTACAATAAATTTTTCACTTAAATATAAGCAATATGTGTGGGAGTCGGAGTTGTGGAGTCGGAGTTGGAGTCGGAGTCGGTGTAAGGGAAATTGAGGAGTCGGAGTCGCAGGTTTGGCTTACCGACTCCACAGCCCTGGTTACTACTGTGCAGGGCCACAAAGGGGGACGTTACTACTGGGGCGGGCCACAATGAGGGACGTTACTACTGGCGGGGCCACAAAAAGGGATGTTACTACTGGGCCAGGCCACAAAGAGGGATGTTACTACTGGGCCAGGCCACAAAGAGGGTTGTTACTACTGTGCGGGGCCACAAAGAGGGGGACGTTACTACTGTGCGGGGCCACAAAGAGGGACGTTACTACTGTGCAGGGCCACAAAGAGGGACGTTACTACTGTGCAGGGCCACAAAGAGGGACGTTACTACTGTGCAGGGCCACAAAGAGGGACATTACTACTGTGCGGGGCCACAAAGAGGGGGGCGTTAGTACTGGGCAGGGCCACAAAGAGGGACATTACTACTGGGCGGGTGCCAATAAGAGGGATGTTACTACTGGGCGGGGCCACAAAAAGGGAGGTTACTACTTGGCCAGGCCACAAAGAGGGACGTTACTACTGTGAGAGGCCACAAAGAGGGACGTTACTACTGTGCGGGGCCACAAAGAGGGGGCGTTACTACTGGGCGGGACCACAAAGAGGGATGTTACTACTGGGCGGGGCCACAAAGAGGGATGTTACTACTGGGCGGGGCCACAAAGAGGGACGTTACTACTGTCTGGGGCCACAAAGAGGGACGTTACTACTGGGCGGGGCCACAAAGAGGGACGTTACTACTGGGCGGGGCCACAAAGAGGGTGACGTTACTACCGTGCGGGGCCACAAAGAGGGACATTACTACTGGGCGGGGCCACAAAGAGGGATGTTACTACTGGGCGGGGCCACAAAAAGGGACGTTACTACTTGGCCAGGCCACAAAGAGGGACATTACTACTGTGCGGGGCCACAAAGAGGGACGTTACTACTGTGCGGGGCCACAAAGAGGGACGTTACTACTGTCTGGGGCCACAAAGAGGGATGTTACTACTGGGCGGGGCCACAAAGAGGGACGTTACTACTGGGCGGGGCCACAAAGAGGGACGTTACTACTGGGTGGGGCCACAAAGAGGGTGACGTTACTACCGTGCGGGGCCACAAAGAGGGACGTTACTACTGTGCGGGGCCACAAAGAGGGATGTTACTACTGTGCGGGGCCACAAAGAGGGATGTTACTACTGGGCGGGGCCACAAAGAGGGACGTTACTACTGGGTGGGGCCACAAAGAGGGTGACGTTACTACCGTGCGGGGCCACAAAGAGGGACGTTACTACTGTGCGGGGCCACAAAGAGGGACGTTACTACTGGGCGGGGCCACAAAGAGGGACGTTACTACTGTGCGGGGCCACAAAGAGGGATGTTACTACTGGGCGGGGCCACAAAGAGGGACGTTACTACTGGGTGGGGCCACAAAGAGGGTGACGTTACTACCGTGCGGGGCCACAAAGAGGGACGTTACTACTGTGCGGGGCCACAAAGAGGGACGTTACTACTGTCTGGGGCCACAAAGAGGGATGTTACTACTGGGCGGGGCCACAAAGAGGGACGTTACTACTGTGCGGGGTCACAAAGAGGGACGTTACTACTGGGCGGGGCCACAAAGAGGGTGACGTTACTACCGTGCGGGGCCACAAAGAGGGACGTTACTACTGTGCGGGGCCACAAAGAGGGACGTTACTACTGTGCGGGGCCACAAAGAGGGACGTTACTACTGTGCGGGGCCACTGTAGAATGTGTCTGGCTGCTATCTGGAGTACTGATGTATATGGACGTTTTTAATCAGTAAATTTACTGCTAGATATTTCAGTTATGTCTCTCACAGACAGCGGCAGCCGAAGCTTAATTCTGAGCATGGCAGATGAACCGTATGTCCAACTCGACACAACAATAATCACTTTTGGAAATTTGCCCTAAATCTCTTAATTATCTTCTCTAAAAAAAATCCCTACAGCAAATATGTAAAAAAATAAATAAATAAAAAAACCACAATATCCAAGACCCCCCATGAGAGAGTAATATCAGCTGTACAATTATGTATGGAAGATGTGAACTCTGAATAGATTTATTTTTGTAGAAAAACAAAGTGGTTTAAGTTGACGGCACCGAAGATGATCAGAAAATCCAATACTCGTCTAAATATCCAATCATTTTTATCTCGAATGAAATCAGTCAGGCGTGTTATCTCCACAGAAATACACTCTGAGCAATAAGCATACCCATACCGCCATCAGGTGGGCAGCGTGTGTCATTACACACTGACAACTTTCCCACGATCATTATGAAGTTACACTAAGGCTATGTTCACATGCTTTTTTCTGTTAACGAGACTTTTTTAGAGCTGATCCAAACTAAAATCCTAAAAATAAAAAAAAACACACTTGGGAAAACTCATTTACAGTATATGAGAAATTTACTTTAGAGTATGTGCACAGTCTTTTTGCTGAGTTTTCAGGGCAGAAACTTACAGTTATTGAGGAGCCTTAAGATTTGGAGGAAGATTTGGACATTTTCTGCTTAGTTTCCAATCCGTTCTGTTCTCCGTATGCCTCAAAGAACTCTGAGAAACTTTTTGCTGAGTTTTTGGAGCGGAAACATTAACTTTTTGGAGGAGATTTGCATTTTTTGAGGATTATTTTGAAGAGTTTCTCCTCCACAACCGCTGCGAGAAAACACCCTTTGGCTATGTGCACATGGAGGATTTTTTTAATGCAGTAATAAAAAAAACAAAAGTTTTTAACCGCAACAGGACATGCCTTCTTTGGGGTATGTTAACAACTGAGGTTTTTTTGTTGTTTTTTAAAGGAGTTTTTGGGGCAGAAATTCTCAACTGAAACTCTCCATATCCTTCTCAAAAAAGCAGAACTCCTCGAAAACATGGAGATTCTGAAAATTAGCTATGAGCAGAAAACGTCTTTATCATGAAGATTCCGTCCGGAATCCACCTAAAAAAAAGCGCACAAAGACTGCTGCAAAAAAAATGTGTGCACATGTTCAGTGCTTTGTTACTGCTTTTAACTGCTTCATGGTTCTGAAACCATGAAGAGGTTAAAAAGTAGTGGTTCAAGCAGCAGACATGTCACAGCAGACATTTTTCTGCTTAAAAAAAAAGCCGGAAATAGATGCAGTGTGAACTTACGGTACACTCACGCTATATGCAGAGTATTTTCCTGGCGGTCAAAAACAATCAGTTTTAGTTCTTCAAGTAGTAACCATTCAGGAAACGTTCCTTTGCGGGAGTTTTCGGATGAGCTTTCTGATACAGATTTTTGCAGAGTTTTCTCTTTGAAGCTTTTTTTTTTGGAGCCTTTTGATTGAACACTGCCTAGTTTGGGGCGTTTTCCATCTGAAGATGCTTCAAAGAAATGACAAACTCTATTTTTTCTCACGAATCAGGTGAAGCAGGTAAGAGGAATTTCGCAGGGCTCTATGGAAGGGAGAAAAGGGGGGATGAGGCTGCAGTTTCTGCAGCCGCATATGATTAGCTTAGAGCACATAGAATAGCTCTTGTATCACTCAACAAAGAGCGTACCTAGTAAACATAAAGAGAGAAAATGTATAGAATAAAGGATAAAACCTAAAATATGCACATCATCAATAACATTTTCTGACTGCACTATATCGAATGTACATATATTGCTGCCTAAGGGGGATGTACATTTTTTTAGGGTAACAAATACTAAATTTCCCCCGCTATGATTATATTTTATTGGCCCTACTGATGTATTTATACATAGATTCTGCCATCTTAGGACCACCCTTCATCTTGTATATTGGTATCAAAGTCCCACATACTCAGTGAGTAATATATAAGAATCAAGGAACATGCCAGGTACTTCTGCTTGATTGTCTTAAAGGGGACATATCAACAGGTCAAAAGTTGGCAGCTTTTGCTCTCATTTTATTCCCGCTTCTCCTCTGAGTATTTTGCTTTTTACATTTTTAAAATCCACCATACGATTCTGGAGATATGGGCCTTTATATTTGGTGCTGCTTTTTATGGTCTTAACCAAGAGCGCGTTGCTCATAGGGCAATAATGTCACAAAGGAGGAAGAAAAAGACCGGGTTTTTCAATGTATCCGCGCTGACCACACAAGGACATAAATATTCTTCATAGCTTTATTGTACCAACGCGTTTTGCGGCAGATCTGCCACTTCCTCAGGGCCAAAGAAGTCACAAAACGCATCGGCACAATAAAGCTATGAAGAATATTTCTGTCCTTGTGTAATCAGCGCGGATACATTGAAAAACCCGGTCTTTTTCTTCCTCCTTTGTGACATTGGTATCTACCGGAGTCTGCAGCGACCACTGGTTCCTTTCACATTCTGCAAGGGGTTGTGACTGTTCACAACCTGCAACAGGTGAGTGCACTAACCGTGTATTGTCACCCAAAAAAATCACTTTTATCGCCCTATGTGTGCTCTCTTTCCTTAATTTCATAGGGTAATAAAGCAGAATAGTCTAGGGACACGCCCCCAGGGAAGCAGAGCAGCCTCAGGACACACCCCCAGGGAATCCTATGAGCCACGCCCACGACCATAAAAATCAGCAATAAGAAAAGGCTCATATCTCTGCAACCGTATGGCCGATTATTACATAAAAAAAAAACCTGAAGCAGTGGGAATAAAATAAAAGAAGAAACTGGCCTCTTTTGACCTGGTGACAGATCCGCTTTAAATGATACTACTGTAAAGGTACTGTCACACTTAGCGATGCACCAGCGATCCCGACCAGCGATATGACGCGGTCAGGATCGCTTGTGCATCGCTAAATGGTCGCTAGTGAGCTGCCACACAGGCAGATCTCACCAGCGACATTGCTGGGGACGGGGGTCGCTACTTACCTGTCACACCAGGCGATCCTGCGTCCTCCCGCCCGGCTCCACGAGAAACAGTCCAGGACGTTCTCGCGCGATCAGCGATAAGCAGCGGGGGAGCGGGTTGTAGGTAAGCATCACACACAGCGATATCGCTAGCAATATCGCTATAACGTCACAAGTTATAGCGATATTGCTAGCGATATCTCTTAGTGTGACATGCCCTTAAGACTCCATTGCTGCAGACGTTTATGGCTCTTCTTGTATGGAGTCTAAAGTCACAGCACAGCGGGGCTCAGAACAATGGAGAAAGGATATTTAATCTCTTCTCTCCTATTGTTACAGTGAGAGAACTTATGTGATTAAATTCTAGTCTCCAAAGCTCCTTTTATAAACCCAGATATTGGAAGGCTAATGTTTTCTGCAGCATCAGAGAGATTGGTATAGCCTATAGGGGGTGACGTGCACAGATGGGGGGGGGGGAATCGCCTATCAATACAGAGAAAGAAGGATGGGGGGGCATGTTGACCACAGCTCTCCTTAATAGATCAGGACACCCCTTCTAAGAACTGCGGTGGACTCACAGGGAAAATGGAGAAGAAGTGTCAGAACCAGATAACCAATTAAATACAATTTGCATTGCAGCCTTGATGCAGATTACATCTAATTACTCGACGAGGCAATGCCCCAGTGGCTGTAATTTGTATTTTATACATTTTTAATAATCATTTCCATCTTGAAAGGCTGAAATGTGTGAACAAGCATCTGAAGATTAATTAAATGTTTCCAAAGGTAGGACAACCTCACAAGAATATAGATCGTCCTCAGGAAAAAACAGCGGGGGGGGGGGGGGGAGGAATATGGACATCGCAAGACCCTGCTCCCTGGGAGACCAAGATAACAATACAATTAAAAGTGGGCGAGTACATGTTCGGTATAGATGGACGGTAGACCCTCAGTCGTCTCCGCTGCTGAGACCAAGGAATCTCATTGCAAGTAAATGTGCGACTTCAGAAAGCCCCTTCAAGGGCATCTCTCAAAGATAAGCAGAGCACCGCTATGTGCTCATGACATCCAAAAGATGGTTGCGGTCTCACTGGGCATATGTCAGATTAAATATTAACATTTGCATTTATATGCATTGCAGTATGAAATACCGTGCCACCTCTTTATGTGAATGGTGTGACAAAAGTGTGACAGATCCAGTGAAGGGGATAGGACACGTGTGAATCAGTAGATTTTGTGGCAAGATCACCCCGACTCCATTGACTAGCAGTCGTGAAGTATAACAATGAATGGACATGTTGGGTCCTCCAGATTGGAAGACATCATCTCTCTGCTTCATCTAAAAGCTAACACACTAAAAGTTAAGAAAAAGGTAACACACTGAGCTGGTAAATTAAATTCTGAATTATGGGGAGTTTACAGGGAGTATTAGAAAGTCTGCCCATGATCCACAGTTGTTTACAGAGAGCCAGATTATCATGTGCTAATTCCTAGAGGAAGGTAGACACATACAGACAAGAAGCCAGGCAGATGCAGGAAAGGAGAGTGTCTCAGCAAAAAAAAGTCTGCATCACAGAAAACTAGCAAGCAAGTGTTAGGCGTCGGGTTCCTGCCTCTGCAAAGGAGGAATCCCGAGCCTTGCCTTCTGTGGTCTCCCATTCAGTCCCGGCCGCAGAAAAGGCTGCTCAGCAAAGACGTCGTTCCCGGCATCTTGATCAGGCCAGTGCTGTCGGTTCAGTTGCTGCTGCCATCTCAGGGTCAAGCTATAGCAGCCTGCACTGGTCAGCAGCAAGCAGCTCCTGGGACGAAGTCCTTCTTTCGGGCTACTGAGCATGCCCGCGGGACGATCTCTCATTGGAGGTTGGAGGTCACATGCTCAGGTCCTCAAGCAGCTCGGATTGGACCATCAGGAAGGTCCCAGAAGGACGCTGCTATAAAAGGTTCACATGGCCGCTCAGCCATGCGCTAGTATAGACTCTTTATGCTATTTGTGTGAGTGATGATGGATGCATGAAACTGGTGACTGACTCATAACACCCCTCCCTTGGATACACATGTTTGTAGAGTTTAGGGTTTGGAGTCAGCGTCTATTAGTGGCTTTGTCTTGCGCCACTGTGCTACATCTCACAGCACCTCACTCAGCGCCATACGGTGCCGTCCTGCTCTGGGCACCTCGCTACTGCATGTACAGGAGCATCCGTTAGAGCGACGCCGAGGGCGTCTTATGCACTTTCCAGTCCTAAGCCTAGGCTGGTTAGTGGTGTCCGCCAAAGCTGCGCTGTACGCGCTTAGTGCGGTAACCAAAAGCAACTATCAGCTGCACCCTGTGACTCCTAACAGGGCACAGCATTCTATAAGCATCTGTCCACACATCACTGTTGCGGTGCTGAGCGCTAGTGGGGCTAGAGGGACTCTATCCCTGTGTCCTTGGGGCAGAGTCCTGTGTCTTTGCACTAGCGCTGTCCTGCCGAGTCCTGTGAGGATAAACAGGCTCTGGCACTTATTCCAGCGGCTCTGTGAGGTAACAGAGCTCGCTCCTGTACACACTGGGTCAGCGGTTAACCCGCCGTTGTTTACTTAGTGTTACGCCATTACTGAGCAGCAGTTTTCCACCTCTGCACGGTGGACCCCGGGTTGCGATCGCTCTTCCTTATATTTTATATTTAGTGCGATCCGCAACCCTAACAGTAAGTAGGCACTTTCCAATTGCTGTGCCACGTTAGGAAACTAGTTAGGGCCAGAAGGGAGCATGTAAGAAACACGATCCTTCATTGCCGCTGATATAGTTTTCTTCATATGGAAAAGAAAAGCCCATCTGAGAGAGCTGCTATAATAGAGGAAGGGTGAGGATTGCAACCATAGAGGAAAACATAGAGGCTTATTCCTGTAAATGAAGAGTGCATCCACCAGCAGGTTGAAAATTAGCCACCATAAGAGCCATTGTTTAGCACAGTAGAGTCACTCAAAGGGGGTTATTCCTGTGAGCGCATCCGCCGAGGATGATTATTAACCATCATAAGAGTGAAGATTTGTCACACAAGAGGGGACATAGATGCTTAGGCTATGTGCACACGCTGCGGATTCACCTGCAGGTTTTTCCGCACGGATTTCCTGCGGTTTGACACCTGGACAATGGAACAGGTGCCAAACCGCTGCGGAATTCGCAGAAAGAATTGACATGCTGCGGCTTGTAATCCGCAGCAAAACCGCGTGGAAATAAACGCAGCGTGAGCACAGCGGTTTTGAAAACCCATAGGATAACATGGTACTGTACCATGTCTGCAGAACTGCAGTGGATCCGCAGGGCCAAAACCGCTGCGGAACCAGCAGAATCCGCAGCATGTGCATATACCCTTATTCCGGACATCAAGAAAAAAGAGGGGGAGAAGCCAGCGCTGCTTGTGGTCAGAACGTAATACATAAAGTGTGAAAACACACATTGGTTTCTATCTGTATTCAAAAATGAGACATTTAGCAAAAAATTGATCAATTGTTTGAGCTACCCCGCCACGTCAAGGCAGTCTCGTATGGGGAGTCCTACTCTACGTTTTTTATGTTCGCTGTGCCATTGCGGCCTCCTAAATGTATAAAAGCAAGACCTCATTACATGCACACTGTACCTCAAGCATTTCAAAATCGTTCCTATGGCACCAGAGGACAAGCGCAGATAAAGGTTAGCCAGGTCCATGCAGACATTTCAGGTCCAACCTCCACACTGCCTGACCAGCACCACAGATAAAGGACGATCCAGGCCCAGATACAGGTGCGTAATCAAATAAAGCCTAGGGCAGGGCAGGGCCGCTGTTAATGTGAACAGCAGCCTAGATCAATCACTAAGAAAACAGAAAGAATAGCGTACATGACCCAGCGCGCACGGCTAAAGTGGTGGTCAGCCACAAAACCAATATCAAGAAAAAAGAGGGGGAGAAGCCAGCGCTGCTTGTGGTCAGAACGTAATACATAAAGTGTGAAAACACACATTGGTTTCTATCTGTATTCAAAAATGAGACATTTAGCAAAAAATTGATCAATTGTTTGAGCTACCCCGCCACGTCAAGGCAGTCTCGTATGGGGAGTCCTACTCTACGTTTTTTATGTTCGCTGTGCCATTGCGGCCTCCTAAATGTATAAAAGCAAGACCTCATTACATGCACACTGTACCTCAAGCATTTCAAAATCGTTCCTATGGCACCAGAGGACAAGCGCAGATAAAGGTTAGCCAGGTCCATGCAGACATTTCAGGTCCAACCTCCACACTGCCTGACCAGCACCACAGATAAAGGACGATCCAGGCCCAGATACAGGTGCGTAATCAAATAAAGCCTAGGGCAGGGCAGGGCCGCTGTTAATGTGAACAGCAGCCTAGATCAATCACTAAGAAAACAGAAAGAATAGCGTACATGACCCAGCGCGCACGGCTACAGTGGTGGTCAGCCACAAAACCAATATCAAGAAAAAAGAGGGGGAGAAGCCAGCGCTGCTTGTGGTCAGAACGTAATACATAAAGTGTGAAAACACACATTGGTTTCTATCTGTATTCAAAAATGAGACATTTAGCAAAAAATTGATCGTTGCGGGGTAGCTCAAACAATTGATCAATTTTTTGCTAAATGTCTCATTTTTGAATACAGATAGAAACCAATGTGTGTTTTCACACTTTATGTATTACGTTCTGACCACAAGCAGCGCTGGCTTCTCCCCCTCTTTTTTCTTGATATTGGTTTTGTGGCTGACCACCACTGTAGCCGTGCGCGCTGGGTCATGTACGCTATTCTTTCTGTTTTCTTAGTGATTGATCTAGGCTGCTGTTCACATTAACAGCGGCCCTGCCCTGCCCTAGGCTTTATTTGATTACGCACCTGTATCTGGGCCTGGATCGTCCTTTATCTGTGGTGCTGGTCAGGCAGTGTGGAGGTTGGACCTGAAATGTCTGCATGGACCTGGCTAACCTTTATCTGCGCTTGTCCTCTGGTGCCATAGGAACGATTTTGAAATGCTTGAGGTACAGTGTGCATGTAATGAGGTCTTGCTTTTATACATTTAGGAGGCCGCAATGGCACAGCGAACATAAAAAATGTAGAGTAGGACTCCCCATACGAGACTGCCTTGACGTGGCGGGGTAGCTCAAACAATTGATCAATTTTTTGCTAAATGTCTCATTTTTGAATACAGATAGAAACCAATGTGTGTTTTCACACTTTATGTATTACGTTCTGACCACAAGCAGCGCTGGCTTCTCCCCCTCTTTTTTCTTGATATTGGTTTTGTGGCTGACCACCACTGTAGCCGTGCGCGCTGGGTCATGTACGCTATTCTTTCTGTTTTCTTAGTGATTGATCTAGGCTGCTGTTCACATTAACAGCGGCCCTGCCCTGCCCTAGGCTTTATTTGATTACGCACCTGTATCTGGGCCTGGATCGTCCTTTATCTGTGGTGCTGGTCAGGCAGTGTGGAGGTTGGACCTGAAATGTCTGCATGGACCTGGCTAACCTTTATCTGCGCTTGTCCTCTGGTGCCATAGGAACGATTTTGAAATGCTTGAGGTACAGTGTGCATGTAATGAGGTCTTGCTTTTATACATTTAGGAGGCCGCAATGGCACAGCGAACATAAAAAATGTAGAGTAGGACTCCCCATACGAGACTGCCTTGACGTGGCGGGGTAGCTCAAACAATTGATCAATTTTTTGCTAAATGTCTCATTTTTGAATACAGATAGAAACCAATGTGTGTTTTCACACTTTATGTATTACGTTCTGACCACAAGCAGCGCTGGCTTCTCCCCCTCTTTTTTCTTGATATTGGTTTTGTGGCTGACCACCACTGTAGCCGTGCGCGCTGGGTCATGTACGCTATTCTTTCTGTTTTCTTAGTGATTGATCTAGGCTGCTGTTCACATTAACAGCGGCCCTGCCCTGCCCTAGGCTTTATTTGATTACGCACCTGTATCTGGGCCTGGATCGTCCTTTATCTGTGGTGCTGGTCAGGCAGTGTGGAGGTTGGACCTGAAATGTCTGCATGGACCTGGCTAACCTTTATCTGCGCTTGTCCTCTGGTGCCATAGGAACGATTTTGAAATGCTTGAGGTACAGTGTGCATGTAATGAGGTCTTGCTTTTATACATTTAGGAGGCCGCAATGGCACAGCGAACATAAAAAATGTAGAGTAGGACTCCCCATACGAGACTGCCTTGACGTGGCGGGGTAGCTCAAACAATTGATCAATTTTTTGCTAAATGTCTCATTTTTGAATACAGATAGAAACCAATGTGTGTTTTCACACTTTATGTATTACGTTCTGACCACAAGCAGCGCTGGCTTCTCCCCCTCTTTTTCCTTATTCCGGACAGTGACTTTTGTCGCACCAGAGGAGTCTGAGTTCTAAGGCCTGAGTGTGAGGTGAATTACCATATAACAGATGGCCAGAGACAAAGGTCTTTCTGCAAACAATTGTAACAGTGAAAGAGTGAGTACACTGCAAGAATGTGTGTGGCCATTTGCACAATCCAGGTTCTGCTACCAGGATAGAAGGCCATGAGAAGCAGTTGTGGTGGCACTGTGCCTGTGTGCTGTGCTGCACTGTGTAACAGATGAAGAGACTGTATCAGTGTGAAGGAAATGCTGCTGATGTGTTTGCCAGCAGATTGTGGCAAGTACAAGCAAAGTGTTGAAGCTAATATACGGTGTGTTGCTGTATTCTATTCATTAAACCATCTTGTTCAAACCTTTTACCTCTTAAAGAGATTCTGTAACCATCGATCTTGTTTCCTCCCAGTAAGTAAAATCCATTTGAAATGTTGTTGGTGTCCGCTTGCAATTCCTTTCACCAACCACTTAGTGGAGAAACCACTTTGTCCAGCTAAGGCCAAAGTATGCATACAATTTAAAAAGGGGCACACTGCACCACCTGGGTATACACAAAGTCATTTACATCTTAAAAAGATATCCAGAAAAATTCAACCTTTTCTTACCTTTGACTCTGCAAAAACTCTAAATTGCCCTTATTCATTCTCGTCTGGACTACTGCAACTCTCTACTAATAGGTCTCCCTCTTACCAAACTCTCCCCTCTCCAATCCGTCCTGAATGCAGCTGCCAGGATCATATTCCTTTCCAACAGCTACACTGATGCCTCAACCCTGTGCCAGTCATTGCACTGGTTGCCTATCTGCAAGAGTCCAATATCAACTTATCGCTCTCACCCACAAAGCGCTCCACAGTCCTGCACCACCCTAAATCTCCTCACTCATCTCTGTATCACCCTACATGTGCCCTCCGTTCTGATAATGACCTAAGCCTACATAACATCCTCAATATTTCAGACCTCCCACTCCCGTTTCGAAGACTTCTCCCGAACTGCGCCACTTCTCTAGAATGCACTACCCAGGACAATTCAATTAATTCCCAATACCAAAAGTTTTAAGTGTGGCCTAAAAACGCACTTCTTTAGACTGGCCTATAACCAGGGCTGTGGAGTCGGAGTCGTGGAGTCGGTATAAAATGGACCGACTCCTAAAATATATAATAAATTGGGTACAGTAGTTCAATGCAGAATGTGCTGAATATTTTTTCATAGGAATTTGGGAAAGTTATGAAATGTCCTATAAATGGCTGTTCTATTCCTGATCTAAGGCTACATTCACACACAGCGTTTTTGCTGCGTTTTTTGAGGATACGTTTTTCAGCTGCAAAAGCAGATCAGCTTTTTAAAAAACCACATCACCTGAAAGGTTTTTGAGCTCATAGATAATGTTTTCAATAGCAAAAGCAGATTAGAAATCTGCTCTATCTATCCATTTATCCATATCTGTCTATCCATATCTTATCTGTACCAAAAAGAATGAAAGCCGGGTAGCACACAGACTAACACTCCTTTTTTTTTAGCACCAGTCAGGTACACCTCATAGCTGCCCAAAAGGACGCCCAGGACAGGCATTGCTCGTCTTCAGTAACACATCAACATCAATTGATAGTTTGAATAAATAGACTGCATTCATCACATCTTAAGGTGCAGGCTTTATTTTCAAGTGTAGGGGTGTGCAGTATAAGGTTCTGCAGCAGCTGAGGTGTGCAGTATGAGATTCTGCGGAACAGTATGAGGTTCTGCCCCCCCCCCTAGTTTTGATCCTGGCTAAAACCGTTTCTTATAGATATGGCGAACCCTCAGGTAACCCTAAATGAAGGTCAATGGACACAGGTGGCTGAATTGAAGGAATTGCTTAATCACCTATTTACCGTGACTAAAAAATTACAAGCTGAGGATTTAACTCCTGGCATTTTCATAAGGGAGTGGAAGAACTTGCTATTTTGCCTGTCCCAAAGAGGAGATTTAATCGCAGATGGCATTTCTGCTTCAATGAAACGGAGAGAGACACAGCTATTGGAAAATAAATTTTTTCTGGCAGCTGTTTATGTGGACCCAAGTCATCGTATATGTCTGGATGATCGATAGCTTACTAAAGGAAAAGAAGCTCTGACTGAGGTAGCAGTTAGGATGGGTGGCCTACAGGAGGACTGCCAGGCGCAAGAGGACTTGGGTCCTGACAGTGCTACTGCTGCCATATCTTCATCCTCATCAGATGAGGAGTTTGACTTTGACAAGTATTTGGATGATGTGGAGCAGGCAAAGCGTTGCTGCAAGGAAAAAGATTTCACTCCGTCTCCTATAGCAAGCAGATTGACCATATTTCAGCAACATGTTTCACTTGCTCTCAAAGAAAAAGAAAAATTCAACCGTTCATCAAAACTGACTGTGCATGAGGCAATTCCTTTATACCCGGAAATTGTTAGAGATGTTGCCCTTGTGGTTACAGCTTTGCCTCCAACCCAAGTTACTGTAGAGAGGTTGTTCTCTGGCCTTAAAATTATTAGGTCAGATTTGAGGTCATCTATGAAGGAGGATCTGATGGAGGCAATTCTATTTCTTAGAACAAATTCATAGACTGCACAAATGTTATTTAGTATGTTTTTGTTGAAAACTGTTTTTTGCCACTTACATAGTTTATTACATAGTGATATATATATATATATATATATATATATATACTATGTGTATATATATATATATATATATATATATATGTAATCGATATTACATAGTGTATTACATATTTACAATTTATTACAGTTTTTGTGTTCTAAAGTTGTATTCCAATAAATAGATATTATGTTCTATCTAAATGTCTTGATTATTGTATTATAAAAATGATTAAATATCTGATGTTCACATTGTACTACAATAAATTTTTCACTTAAATATAAGCAATATACGTTGGAGTCGGAGTCGTGGAGTCGGTGGAAGGGAAATTGAGGAGTCGGAGTCGCAGGTTTGGCTTACCGACTCCACAGCCCTGCCTATAACCGCACCTCACTTATCTAACTATTCCAGTTTTTCCCTTCCAAAATGTTCTTTCAAATCTGGTCCCTCGTAGCATCTGTTCACACACTCGCAATGTACTTAACAGCCCTTTGTACCTGTACTGTTCACATACTGGGTGGTGGCCGGTTGCAGTGATATATGAATACGGTATTTATTATATTGATGGTTGGATCATAGAGTACAAGCACTTTTTATCATTTACTATTCATGTATCCCCTATTTCCTCATAGATTGTAGCTTGCTAGCAGGAAAAAAACTCCTCTTGGTGTCTGTTAAATGTGTTATGTCTTTATTGTCTGTGTAAGTCCCCTCTGTAATATAAAGTGCTGCGGAATATGCTGGCACTATAGAAATAAAAAATTATTATTATTACCCCTTACAAGCTAATGTCCAAGACATTATCTAAGGCTCCTTCTGCAATGAGAATCTGAATAAACGTCCTTCTAAAATGGACAACAATTGGCCAAACGTACATCCATAGGAGCATTAGTTCACAATCATCCTGTGTAAGCTTGCCCTGCAATCAGCCTACCAGATACTCGCTTGTCATTTTATTGCATCTTCTGTGTAGTCTAAGGCTAAGTGCACACAGTGATTTTCCTCCTGCGGATTTTTCCGCGCAGAATTGAAGAAATCCGCAGGTCAAATGACCTGCATTTTTCCTGCGGATTTCTTCCTTTTTTCTTGCGGTTTTTGTGCGGTTTTTCCCTGCGGATTTGGAGAATGGAGCAGGTGGAAAACCGCACAAAAGAAGTGACATGCTGCATATTTTGAACCACAAGAAAACCGCGCGGAAAAATCCGCAGCGTCTTCACAGCTGTTTTTTTTTTTCTATTGACTTACATGCTACTGTACATCACAATGCGGATATGCAACGTTTCTGCGCGGTAAAATCCGCTGCGGATCCGCTGGATATCTGCGTGTGCACATGGCCTAAAAATCATCATTGACGTCAATAACAAGGATTTTAAAAATCATCGCACAAAACAATCAAAAGTTTTGCTCACTTGTTGGGCGATTACCGACCTGTTTAGATGGGCTGATAGCTAGGAACGAGCTACAGTAGTTTGTCTTTTGCTGAATATTGGCCCATCTAATTGGCCCATTACTCTAGTTTTTCCCAGTTTATATTGTGGCTCTTTTTGTGGCTAAACTAAATGTGATGATTATTAGTATGGGGGCACTAAATGCAAATGACATTAAAGAAGCCCTCCCATTAAAGTTATCATTCAATCTTTGTTTATTAAACATTAAAAAGGAACAATTATATTCCCATCAGAATTATATTATGTAGCACTGTGTACTTACAATTGCTCTTTTTGCCTTTTACTCAGTTAATTCTTCTCTTTTTCCTCTATGTAGAAACAGGAAGTCTTTCCCTGCCTGCATGAGTCATCCCCCTCTTCAACTCCTGCCAGCTGCTCCCTACTGTCAGGAACTTTTGGAGTGATGACTCATGCAGGGAAAAGTCAGAGCTTAGAAGGATTCAGCTGGTCAGACATGATGTCATAGACCTAAGGGAAAAGAGGAGAATTAGCTGAGTAGAAAGGCAAAAGGAGCATTTGTAAGTACACAGAGTTATATAATATGACTGCAATATAGTAAGAGGATAAAAATTTAGATGGGAGGTGTGCTTCTTTCATATGGGGGCACTGAGTATGACTGGCAATTTTAGTATTATACTGAATGTGAATGCCATTAATATTATAGGGGACTAAAAATGGCTGTCAATAGTAACAAAAATAGCACAAAAAAATCCAAGAAAAACAGCATTTCTATTTGCTTCACTTAAATAGTTATTATGTAATAAATAGATAACAAAATAAACAGCAGAAAGCAGTTTCGCTTCCTCCGGCAGTATTAGATTACTACAGTGGGTACAAAAAGTATTCAGACCCCTTTAAATTTTTCACCGTGTTTCATTGCAGCAATTTGGAAAATTTAAAAAAGTTCATTTTTTTCTCATTAATGCACACTCTGCACCCCATCTTGACTGAAAAAAAAACAAATGTAGAAATTTTTGCAATTTAATTAAAAAAGAAAAACAAATATCACATGGTCATAAGTATTCAGACCCTTTGCTCAGACACTCACATTTAAGTCACATGCTGTCCATTTCCTTGTGATCCTCCTTGATTGACTGTTGGCCTTCTTCACTATAATGTACAGTTAGGTCCAGAAATATTTGGACAATTACCGAATCTTCGCGATTCCAGCTCTGCCGGCCACTACTTTGGTTTTAAAATGAAATAACTGAGATGAAATTGAAGTGGACATTTTCAGGTGTAATTAAAGGGGTTGAAAAAAAATTTTTTGTGAAACGTTTAGGAATTGCAACTATTTTTTCTATAAATCTCTTATTTCAGGGGCTCAAAAGTAATTGGACAAATTAGCTATCATAAATACAATATTCATTTTTAATACTTTGTAGAGAATCCTTTGAAGAAATGACAGCCTGGAGTCTGGAAGTCATGGACGTCATCAAACGATGGTTTCCTTTTTTGTGACGCTTTGCCGCCATTATTGGACTGACTTTAGTTGTCGCTTGTTTCTGGGTATTTCTCCCTAAAATTTTGTCTTAAGCTTGTGAAATGCTGCTCGATTGGGCCGAGATCTGGTGATGACTCGGCCATTGCAGAATATTCCACTTCTTTGCTATTGCAGGATGTTTTGGGTCATTGTCCATCTGTATTGTGAAGTGCCGTCCAATCAACCTCGCTGCATTTGGGTGAATCTGAGCATTAAGTGTCGCCCTGTACACACAGAATTCATCCGGCTGCTTCTGTCTTCAGTCACATCATCAATTATCACTAGTGACCCAGTCCCATTGGAAGCCATGCATGCCAGCGCCATCACACTGCCTCCACCATGTGTTACAGAGGATGTGCTGTACCTTGGATCATGAGCCGTTCCAAGTGTCTTCTCCATACTTTCTTCTTCCCATCATTCTGGTACAGGTTGATCTTAGTTTTGCTTTTCTAGACTTGGACGGAAGGTCACTCTGGCCTTTCTATTCTTAAGGCTGATTGATGGTTTGCACCTTGTGATGAACCCACTGTATTTGCTCTCATGAAGTCTTCTCTTTATGGTGGACTTAGATATGGAGACACCAACTTCCCGGAGAGTGTTCTTGACTTGGGCGAATGTTATGAAGAGGATTTTCTTCACCTTGAAAAGGATTCTGTGATCATCCACCATTGTTGTCTTCTGCGGATATATACGTTTTTTTGAGTTCCCAAGCTCACCAGTGAGTTTGTTTTTTGCAGAATGTACCAAACTGTTGGTTTGGCCACTCCTAATATTTCTGCTAGCTCTCTGATGGTTTTCTTCATTTTTTCTCAGTTTAATGATTGTCTGTTTCTCTTCCACTGACAGCACTTGAGACCGCATGATGTGGGTTCACAGCAACAGCTTCCAAATGCAAATGCCAGACCTGGAATCACCTACAGACCTTTTACCTGCTTTATTGATGAGAGATTAAGAGGGAAAAGCCCATGCTGCCCATTAAAGAGCCTCTGAGATAACTCTCCAATTACTTTTGGTCCATTTAAAAAGCAGCAGCTACATATTAAAGAGCTGAAAATTCCTAAATCATTAGGATGTGAATACCCCAAATTAAAGCTGAGAGTTTACACTACAAGCCCATATTGATTATATTACTGTATCTTGAATGTGTTTTGGTAAACCACTAAAATGCCCAAACTTGTGTTACTGCCAAATATTTCTGGACCCAACTGTATATTGGGACCTTTAAAATATCCAAAGGTGTAACTCTTTAAGTACCTGTGTCCTCCCTACTTTGGCTCCTTGATTAATTTGCTTGCATTATTGGGACTATAAATAACTATTGTGCTTTACGATGCCCCCAAGAGATTGTTTGTTTTCTATGTAAAAGGACACAGATGCTAAAATACAATGTGCTCTATGTCCTCCTATAAATGCAGCAAAAAGGTTACATAGAGGTGTCCCCGCAGATCTTCTGGGATCTCATGTGTCCGGACTAGATGTTTCTGCTTAAGTCCAGATCCTGCCATCCCTCTAAGCTGAAAATTTTGTGGCCACAAGACAAGACCACCCCGTGTGAAGATGAGCATCACTGGAAGATGTTAACCTTGTATGAGTTACTTTTACACTTAGTAACTATCAGTATGATGGAGATGCTGTAGTACCCATATATAGTATACACTGGTGGTGAACTCATGTAACAATGCACCATTGTGAGCGGAGCAACACTGAAGGAACCTCGGTGCTCCACCCTGACAGACCTATTCTGCTGATCTAAGGGGATCCCTATTCTAAAGGCTAAGAATGCCATTTCTACATTTGTTAGTTATTACTTTTAGTTTAAAGTTTCACTCAGCAATCTTCATATTTTTTGTTTCCTGGATCCATTGATTTGTAATTTGCAACCTGTGTTGAGAGTTATCATGTGAGTTTATTCTCCTAGTAATGCATTGAAGGTGTATGTTCCCAGAAAGCTGCAGCTTTGACTAGCTCTTATGCATCAGCACAGCTTCATTCCTGCGGTGATTTCCCTTCTACAGCTCATGAAGGATCATGTGCTTTTCTCCCCATCTGAGCTGCCTTAACTTATAACTTGAATGCTCTTTCCCCTCTGATCTGAGTTGTATAACCCTTTTCTTCCCCTTCCCCAAGTGCAAAGGTTCACAGAACTTTTAAGAATAGGGCAACAATGACAATTCGTGGAAATTCCCTTTAAGGGTATGCACACACATTGCGTATTCATCTGCGGATCCACTGCAGATTTTACTTTTATGTAAAATCTGCAGCAATTTTGTCCTAAATTTACTAAGGTTGGAGCTGCATGATGTCTTTGGATGTGACACAGGTCGCACGCGGGGGGGGGGGGGGATCGCTATGTGCCACTGCTACGTCGAAGGTAAGAGATGCCACATTGCGACCCTTGATATCGCAAGTTGAAAAAAGTCTGCTCCTGTTGGATTTTTTGCAACTTGCTTTTTGAGGACGGTGTTCAGTGTAATATTGCAGTGGCACATAATAACCTTTGGCCGCTTGACCTGTAGCGTAGTCCACGTTGCCACGAATTCCCAGCCTTACCCCTAAGGACGCAGTCAGACGGCTGTATAAATCGGATCGAAATCGGAACACAATGCACGGACTTGCCGGCGGCTCTCCCAACCCGAGCGTGATTGCTTCATGTATCTTTATGCCGCTGTCACGCTCGGGCTAGGAGAGCCGTGGCCAGTCCGTGCTCAGACAGATTGGCACAGACGTGTGCATGATCCTTCATTGAGGAAATTAATATATCTATGGGACTGAAGTCATTACATTAACTACCCTCGATCCTACAAATAGGCAGAAAACCTTCTGTCAACAGTACTCCGCTTCTCGCTACGATACTACTTCCACCACTTTGCTTGAATGTATATGAGTTGGTGACTCTAGGTTAAGCACCTGTTCACACTAGGCTTGGATGTGACGGTCAGTTTTTGAAATTTGTATTCATTTACTTTCTGACTGAGCACTCCATCTGTTAGCCGCAGGCGTTTTTAATCAAAGCAGGGCCACTTCCCCTCCACAGAGATATAGACTCCAGTCTAAACAGAGGATTTTTCATAGGCTCCCATTCAGATGGAGACTTCAGTCTTAGTGGGGATTGGCATAGACAGGGACCTGGAAAACGAGAAATGCCTTAACGGGGCTTCCAGGTACACATAACTTGGCCATTTTATGCGCTAAACTTTCTCAATTTTTCATATTTCTAATGCAGTAATGCAATTCATTTTTCATATTTGCATGTTATGGCGCTACAGTGTGCTTCCTTTTTTGCTTGAATGTATATGAGTTGGTGACTCTAGGTTAAGCACCTGTTCACACTATGCTTGGATGTGACGGTCAGTTTTTGAAATTTGTACTACTTCCACCACTGACGCCTACGCTCTGCATTCTGCAAGCCAAGCACTAAAGGATTAAAAATAGAGTGAATGAACTCAAGTGTGAAAATGCAATAAAGGCTCTTTAGTCTTTACCAACAAAATATTCACACCCTGAGCGCCAGGGCATCCATCAGGGGCAGCGTAGACGGGAAAATCAAAATATGCTTTTTGTTCTAACCTCTACTGTCTGGGGACTGCACGTTAATGTATATGTCTAGTATCGAGCATTCTCCCTAAACACACATCTCCGAGCGAAGGGATGAAAAATAGCGGAATGAGACATGTGGTGTCGAGATACCGAAATTGCATGACAGCATTATTGCACGATTGCTCATCGTAGATGCCACAACAAGTTCCCGGAGATGCGCCAGTCTCAGAGTCACAAAATGCCCATGCGTGACATACTTCAGGAGCCACTGGGACAATATCACCCTGCAAACAGGACTAAAAAGTTCTTATACGTTTTGAATGGAGCTAGTTAAAAACAATTACAATAAAGCACATAGACAGAAAAGTAGACGTGCCACCTGAGTAACACTGCAAAATAAAATTCAAATGGCACCCTGTAGAGTTGTGAAAATCAAGAATCGTAACTGTATTGTGCAATGTTTTATGACAGTAGTTATCACCTATTAAAAAAAAAAAGTGCTTTTACGAAGCTTTTAGAAGTATGAATGTTATCCATTAGCCTTATTTTCGAAGATGGAGCATTCTAGAATACAGGTGCAGCACAGGAGAAATCTTGGAAAAGTTATTGGGAGGTGTTGCTAGGGAAGTTTGGAGCAAAGCTTTTCTTTATTTTTGGCAAATGTTCAGCATCTTAAAAGGAATCTGTCAGCAGGATTTCACACCCCAAACTATTTATACGCGTGTGTAGCTCTTTGAAAGACAAGTCCAGCAATACCTTTACATAACCAGTCCGTTCCTCCGTTACTGAGAAACCAACGTTTGAATTGATATTCATATTATATGATAGATCTGAAGCCTCTGTCACTGCAGCTCTATGTCCCACCCAGCTCCGCCGCCTCCTGCTTGACTGAAATCCTCTATGCTGTGTAACTTTAAGAAAAGGAGCCGCCAGTGAAGCAGGAGAAGGCGGTGCAGGGTGGCTATATAGAGCTGGAGTGACTGTCTTCAGCTCTACCACAGTCATTTGTATATCAATTCAAAAGCTTATTTCTCAGGACCGGACAAGTCAAGTATTGGTATTGCTGGATGTGTCTATGAAAGAGATACTTGGACATATAAATAGTTTGGGGGAGTGAATTCTTCTTGATGGATTCTCTTTAAACCCTGAAACTAAATACCCTGGCCAAGGCAAAAGGGCCTTTAGAATCCTCTGGGCAACCAATATCCAGTGAAACCGTGTTCCTATGAAGCAAGTATATAGGACTTGCCCTCTGGAACATCGAGATGTGTTGTTTTAAAAGGGAGTGTACACTAGTTTAAAGTACATTATACATGGGGGCCCAGGGTGGTGGGAAAATTGCAAAAATATGGTGCCATTCCTTTGTACCATGCGCAGTGTTTCCATCTCCTCCGTCCAGGGTTGTGTGATATAACCGCTGCAGCTAATCACCGGCCACTGATCGGTTGCAGCCTTCATATTACGTCCAAATGTGAAGTTGCAGCCGATGAGTGCCGCTGATTTGTTACAATGGTCCCTGCCTCTTCTGTCGAAAAAGAAGCCATGAGATTAGTGAGGAACACTGTGTTGAATATGGAGGATGTCCTTTAAAAGGGAACATGCATCTCAGAAAATGCGATATACCTGCAGATATAGGGTTAATCTGCAAGTAAATAGCGCTTCCATGCTGCCTGGATACCGTAGTGAAAGTGTGGCTACTGGAAGAAATTTTTTTTTCTCCTGGGAGCCGTCGGCTTTCAGTCATGGAGGCGTGTACAGATCAGTTTCAGTCACCACTCACTAGACTGTGAGCGGCGGTTGTATGTACGTCAAGGCACGTGTATTGACAGCTCGCAACGCAAAGCAAGCTGTCAAACTGCCCAAGTATAGTGAGTGGTGCTGTGACCGTAATATCTCCCTGCACTGCCCCTATGACTGAAAGCCGGCGGCTCCTGGGAGGAAATAAATTTCCTCCCAGTAGCTGAACTTTTAGTAATATGGCCGGATAGCATTGTAAGACTATTTACCTGCACTTTAACCCTATATCTGCAGATAAATACGGTTCCCCAAAGGTAACAGGTTTCCTTTAAACTAGTGGACAACCCCTTTTAGTTTTTCCAGAAGTTGCCTCTCACAATGAATGTATTATGTTGCAGTTATCCAAAGTATCTCTGCTCCACACATCACTCACGATAATCTTGGCACTAACTAGGAATTAGGCAGAAGTATGTGGATTTTGCCAGGTACTTACCTGCTTGCATCGTCCAGAATCCGCCGGTCCATACAGCAGTGATCCAGCACTCATCTGCACCAAAGTAACACAGAGCACCAGCTGGGACAGAGCAGAAGGGAACAGGGTGGAGAAGCTCCTCGTGATGATTTAACCCTGATCTTCATCTCACTATCTGTGCTTTATATAATCTGATCACAGTCAGCACTGTATCTTGGCTTTTCTTCACCTGGGGCAAAGATTTTCTTTGCTGTCCTAGACCTCTATCTAAATACCCTGACCGAAACGGAATGGCTTTGCTGATGCCAATTGGCACCCAACCCCTGGGACACATGCCTTGCCCGCCTATCACCAGCTGATATTCGTGAATTTAGTAGGTTTTTTTTTTATATCTTATACACATATATATATTTTGCACTTTTTAAAATATTATTTAGTTGAAAAAAAAGAGAAAAACTTTTTTGCTGCATGATTTTTCTATTTTTGAAAACATTTTTGCAAAATAAAAATGTGCATCAGGAATCCCTAGCGATCAACAGTAACCTGTAACCCACAGAAAGTGTTCAATTTTTCTTCAGCGCCACCACAGGTCAAATGACCAGCATTACATGGCGTTGATTGTTTTCAATGGCCTCTCTGTCAAATACAGTGGGGCAAAAAAGTATTTAGTCAGTCAGCAATAGTGCAAGTTCCACCACTTAAAAAGATGAGAGGCGTCTGTAATTTACATCATAGGTAGACCTCAACTATGGGAGACAAACTGAGAAAAAAAAATCCAGAAAATCACATTGTCTGGTTTTTTTTTCATTTTATTTTCATATTATGGTGGAAAATAAGTATTTGGTCAGAAACAAAATTTCATCTCAATACTTTGTGATATATCCTTTGTTGGCAATGACAGAGGTCAAACGTTTTCTGTAAGTCTTCACAAGGTTGCCACACACTGTTGTTGGTATGTTGGCCCATTCCTCCATGCAGATCTCCTCTAGAGCAGTGATGTTTTTGGCTTTTCGCTTGGCAACACGGACTTTCAACTCCCTCCAAAGGTTTTCTATAGGGTCGAGATCTGGAGACTGGCTAGGCCACTCCAGGACCTTGAAATGCTTCTTACGAAGCCACTCCTTCGTTGCCCTGGCGGTGTGCTTTGGATCATTGTCATGTTGAAAGACCCAGCCACGTTTCATCTTCAATGCCCTTGCTGATGGAAGGAGGTTTGCACTCAAAATCTCACGATACATGGCCCCATTCATTCTTTCATGTACCCGGATCAGTCGTCCTGGCCCCTTTGCAGAGAAACAGCCCCAAAGCATGATGTTTCCACCACCATGCTTTACAGTAGGTATGGTGTTTGATGGATGCAACTCAGTATTCTTTTTCCTCCAAACACGACAAGTTGTGTTTCTACCAAACAGTTCCAGTTTGGTTTCATCAGACCATAGGACATTCTCCCAAAACTCCTCTGGATCATCCAAATGCTCTCTAGCAAACTTCAGACGGGCCCGGACATGTACAGGCTTAAGCAGTGGGACACGTCTGGCACTGCAGGATCTGAGTCCATGGTGGCGTAGTGTGTTACTTATGGTAGGCCTTCTTACATTGGCCCCAGCTCTCTGCAGTTCATTCACTAGGTCCCCCCGCGTGGTTCTGGGATTTTTGCTCACCGTTCTTGTGATCATTCTGACCCCACGGGGTGGGATTTTGCGTGGAGCACCAGATCGAGGGAGATTATCAGTGGTCTTGTATGTCTTCCATTTTCTAATTATTGCTCCCACAGTTGATTTCTTCACTCCAAGCTGGTTGGCTATTGCAGATTCAGTCTTCCCAGCCTGGTGCAGGGCTACAATTTTGTTTCTGGTGTCCTTTGACAGCTCTTTGATCTTCACCATAGTGGAGTTTGTAGTCAGACTGTTTGAGGGTGTGCACAGGTGTCTTTTTATACTGATAACAAGTTTAAACAGGTGCCATTACTACAGGTAATGAGTGGAGGGAAGAGGAGACTCTTAAAGAAGAAGTTACAGGTCTGTGAGAGCCAGAAATCTTGATTGCTTGTTTCTGACCAAATACTTATTTTCCACCATAATATGCAAATAAAATGAAAAAAAAACCAGACAATGTGATTTTCTGGATTTTTTTTTCTCAGTTTGTCTCCCATAGTTGAGGTCTACCTATGATGTAAATTACAGACGCCTCTCATCTTTTTAAGTGGTGGAACTTGCACTATTGCTGACTGACTAAATACTTTTTTGCCCCACTGTATACCGTAGGTGCTCCAGAGAGAGAAGGAGAGAGAAGTGCTCCATGAATGAAACATATTCTACCCCATCTCGTTGAAGGTAAACTTGGAATGTGTACACACAGTGCAGCTTTTTGCTGTGATTTTTGAACATTATGGCAAAAGTGTTTGCTTAAAAACTTTGTTTTTTTTAAAACATACTGCTGTTCCAACATGTGAACTTATCCTTAGGGAGTTTCTTATTGGCATACTTTTTTTGCATTTTGATCAAATCACCTTGGAGATGATATATGGTTAATCTGCAGGTAAATAGCATGGAGATTTCCCCCCAGAAGTCGCCAGCTTTCAGTCATGGGGGCGGGTTCAGGAAGTGATGATTATAATCGCCGCTCACTATACTGTCAGCAGCGATTGTATGCATGCCTCAGCACTTTGATTGACAGCTAACAGAGCAGTGCATTTGTGCATAATGAGCTGTCAAAGTGTTGGTACATGCATATAGCCGCCACTCACGGTGACAGTAATAGCTACCTTTACCGCGGGCTGAAAGCCGGCGACTCCTCTACATTTTTTTTTTTGAAGTGACAGGTTCCCTTTAAGCATAACTTTGATCATCAAGAAATACCCATTAATTCTATATGTAAACCGTGAAATGGTGTTTGAATGTGACCATACACTACAAGATAAAGTAGTCATGTGAGAATTTTAGATTCTTTCTCTAATCATAAAAATCCTCCGGACACTTCGTGTCTGTGCCTAAGGAAGAAATAATGAATGTATCGTCCATACAACATACCTTCATTCATCACATAACAACTCATGCTCACATTAATGGGAACAAACTTGTGGTTCCAGTTCTGCCTGAAATCTCGTCTCCATTAACGGTGGCAACGAGATCAATCTTCTAAGGATTTATAGGGCTTCAGCTGACATTCAGCATATGCTTTGTTACTGCAGGATTGAGCAGTGTAGATTCCAGGCTGTCAGCCCGTTACTTCTCCCTTGGCTGCTCTTCCTCCCCTCTCACAGCATGAAGTTTCACTGATAGAAAGTCTGCAGCTACATCCCCCTCCACATCTTCCAGTCTGGGCATTATTTGCTGTTTACTACTAGATAGGATTTTTGATGGAGTGGACATTTTTCAGTAACATGAAGAAAAATTGTAGTTGCAGGGTTCTGGTAGGAGGGATAAAGAACTGGAAATATGTCAAAGCATTGGCCATGTGCGCTGGGATTATTCGGCGCTTTATGTCAGCAATGACATCAAAGCAACTCTTAGGAAAATCATTATCACTACATGACTATAGCATACAAACAAATACAAGCACAGTATGAACGCGCTACGGTATCATAGATTTGTTATAGTGATATAATAATAATAATAATAATAATAATCTTTATTTATATAGCGCCAACATATTCCGCAGCGCTTTACAGTTTAACAGTTTCATAAGTCATAAGTAGCAACGATAACAATACAATAATTAAAGCAAAATAAGATGACCCTGCTCGTGAAAGCTTACAATCTACAATGAGGTGGGGGAGATACAAAGTACAGGTGTGTATTGTGAGAATCATGTGGGAATAGTGGATGAGGGCAGGTATATCTCGCCCAGATACCTTTCCTATGTGGCCTAGTCTGGTCAGAATCGCACCTGGTTACTAATGAATAATGGGAGGCGTATATAAAAGGATGCCAGGTGGTTGTGTGAGTGTCTCAGCCTGGGAACACAGAGAGCCTGTCTGTGTGAGAGACACACGTGAGTGAAAGCAGTGCCCACTGTAACTGTGGTTTGGCTGGACGGGAGAAGCCCGCCAGTTGGTAGTTAGGTTGTCCATTGTTTAGTTAGTGCCGGACAGGCAAGGATTTGTTTTATGTTTTTATTTCCTTTATGCATTGCTTTCACCTTTAATAAACCTGACCCAGTGTCAGTTATACCCGGACCCCGGCTTGTGCGCCTGAGTTTCATGCTGAACGCACGTGACCTTTGACCCCAGCAAAGGCGATCCCGGAGTGTTTTATCACACTGTGGTGGAGAACGCGGGCATCACGTTGGAAGCATGAGCATGGAGGACGTGGTGAAAGCGCTGGTACAGTCCACCGCCGTCCAGCAAGAAGATAATCGGGTGATGATGGCCCAGCTGAAGGAGTTGGTGGACATGACAGCTACCGATCGTTCGCTTCTCCAGCAGGTGGCGCAGCGCCTGGCAAGCTTACCTGAGGTTAACCTGGAAGCCGAGTCGAGAGTGATTCACGTGAGTCGGTACTGGCAGAAGATGACGTTGAGGCATACCTGACCACGTTTGAACGGACGGTGGTGCGAGAAAAATGGCCGAAGGCACGATGGGCCGGCCTGATTGCCCCGTTTCTTTCCGGAGAGGCCCAAAAGGCTTATTATGACATAGAACCTGAAGCCGCGCAGGACTTTGACAAACTGAAAGCCGAGATCTTGGCCCGGCTGGGAATGACGACCGCTGTCCGTGCACAGAGTGCATCAATGGACTTATCAGCCGGATAAACCACCGCGGTCACAGATGTTCGACCTGATCCACGTGACGAAGAAGTGGCTACAACCCAAGGTGCTGACAGCGCCAGAGATAATCCAGAGAGTCGTCATGGACAAGTACCTGAGAGCTCTACCGCCAGCCCTGAGGAAGTGGGTAAGCCATGGAAATTCTACGACAGCAGATTAACTGTTGGATCTGGTAGAACGTTACTCCGTGGTGGAAGGACTCCGAGATGACGCTACCCCACCTCGTTCTTCATCATCTCCACGTGGAACCGGTAAGACTGTTCCAGGGAGTAGGGGAGAAGGAAAAATCCCTAAGACAGTGGGGGAGGAAAACGGGACTGCCTGCACTGCGAGGCCGAGAGTAACGAACTATGGTCTAAGCAAGGGGCCCGTTAGGTGTTTCCGCTGCCAAGAGATGGGCCACATTGCTGCGAACTGTCCGATCACTGCTGAACCCATGCAGTGCGACGTCACAGATTCTAAAAACCGCATGTCTATGGTTGCACGGGTAGTGAGTGTGAATGCTGGTCAAAAGGATGTGGAAAAACACTTGTGTGATTTAACTGTTGATGGCAAAAATGTGGTGGCATTGTTAGACTCAGAAAGTGTGGTGACTGGTGAAGGCCAGTCTGGTGTCAGCCCCGACTGGACCATCAGACAAATTTTCTGTAACGTGTGTGCATGGAGACACCTGTTAGTACCACACCACGGTCATATGCATTACTACTTCCTATGGGTCTGTGCAACATAAAGTGGGACTTGTCCCTGCATTATTGCATGATGTTATCTTGGGCCGGGACTTTCCCCACTTCTGGCAATTGTGGGAGAATTAGTTGATGCCCCAGGGTAATAGTGCACATGGTTCTTCTCCCAGGGCGCGTGTGGGTCCAAAACCCCTGGATGAGGTCTCCCCGGAAGACTCTGGGGAAGAGTCTGCTGGAAATGACCTGCAGTTCCCGTTTTCAGTCATGGCGGGTGATACGGAGGAGACCAGGGAAGAGGAGGAGGCCGACAGCCGTCCACCTCCCCGTTTTCCGGATTTGGAAGTTCAGAAAGATGACTTCCAAAGCGAGCAAATAAAGGATCCTACCCTTTCTCAGGCTAGGACAAATGTAAAAGTGATAAATGGGGTACCCGTAGAACCTGGCTCTAGGCTGGCATATCCGTACATGGTCCTGGAGAATGATTTTACTATATCAGATAGAGAAAAAGGGGGAAGATACGGTGCAACTATTAGTCGTGCCAAAACCCTACAGGTGGCAGGTGCTGGACCTGGCCCACGGACATGTGATGGGAGGTCACCTGGGAGTCCAGAAAACCACCGAAAGGATATTACACTGTTTTGTTTGGCCAGGCATACATCACGATATTCGTGTATATTGTGAGTCTTGTCCTGACTGCCAAGCCTCTGAGCCTAAGCCCCGGTTCTGTAGCCCTTTGGTACCCCTACCTATTATTGAGGTCCCGTTTGAGAGGATTGGGATGGATTTAGTTGGGCCCCTTCCACGGTCTGCACGTGGATACCAGCATATCCTGGTCCTCTTGGATTATGCCACTCGTTACCCAGAGGCCATCCCTTTGCGTAACACGGCCACCAAGACGATTGCCAAGGAACTGGTGCATGTGTTTAGTCGGGTCGGTATACCAAAACAGATACTCACCGACCAGGGGACTCCCTTTATGTCCAGGGTAATGAAGGAGCTCTGCCGGTTGTTACAAATCGAACCGTTACGCACATCCGTGTATCACCCTCAAACAGACGGGTTGGTCGAACGGTTCAATAAAACTCTGAAGCAAATGCTGAGAAAGGCGATAGACAAGGATGGGAAGAACTGGGACTATTTACTTCCGTATTCGCTTTTTGCCATCAGGGAAGTGCCCCAGTGTTCCACGGAATTCTCGCCTTTAGAGTTATTGTACGCCCGACGCCCTCGCGGACTGTTAGACGTCGCCAAAGAAACCTGGGAAGGTCAGGTCACTCCGTTTAAAACGGTGATAGATCATGTATCCCAAATGCAGGACTTAATTGCGGCTGTTATGCCTATAGTCAAAGAACACATGATGCAGGCTCAAGGAGCCCAAAAAAGAATCTATGATAGGGGCGCCAAGATCCGTACATTTGCACCCCGAGATAGGGTGTTGATCCTGGTCCCCACGGTGGACAGTAAGTTCCTAGCAAAGTGGCAGGGCCCCTTTGAGATTAAGGAAAGAGTTGGTGAAGTAAACTACAAAGTATACCAGGCAGGTAAACGGAAACCTGAACAGGTTTATCATGTAAATCTGATAAAACCCTGGAAATATCGGTCTGCCTTGTCAGCGGAGCTGGCCCGTCCCGCCTGCCCGCATACCGTACCGGAGGTACGGGTTGCAGAGACTCTCTCAGAGCGGCAAAAGACTGAGGTCAGGCAGTTTCTACTTCACAACCAAAAGTTTTTCTCAGAAAAACCCGGGCAGACTACGCTAATGAAACATGACATCGTAACGGAACCTGGTGTCACAGTTCACGTGAAACCCTACAGAATTCCAGAGCGCGCCGTGAAGCGGTTTCCCGAGAAGTGAAGGCAACATGACATCGTAACAGACCTAGTGTCACAGTTCACGTGAAACCCTACAGAATTCCGAAAGTGCGCCGTGAAGCCGTTTCCCGAGAAGTGAAGGCAATGTTAGAGTTAGGTGTCATTGAGGAATCGCACAGTGCTTGGTCCAGCCCGATTGTGTTAATTCCTAAACAGGACGGCACCATCCGGTTCTGCAATGACTTCAGGAAACTGAATGCAGTCTCAAAATTTGATGCCTACCCTATGCCCCGGGTCGACGAGTTAATAGATCGGTTAGGAAAAGCCCGGTATATTACAACCCTAGACCTAACAAAGGGGTATTGGCAGCAGGGCTGTGGAGTCGGAGTCGTGGAGTCGGTGCTCATTTTGGTGGAGTCGGAGTCGGTATAAAATGGACCGACTCCGACTCCTAAAATATATAATAAATTGGGTACAGTAATTCAATGCAGGATGTGCTGAATATTTTTTCATAGGAGTTTGGGAAAGTTATGAAATGTCCTATAAATGGCTGCTCTATTCCTGATCTAAGGCTACATTCACACACAGCGTTTTTCCTGTGTTTTTTGAGGATACGTTTTTCAGCTGCAAAAGCTGATCAGCTTTTTAAAAAACTGCATCACCTGAAAGGTTTTTGAGCTCATAGATAATGTTTTCAATAGCAAAAGCAGATTAGAAATCTGCTCTATCTATCCATTTATCCATATATGTCTATCCATATCGTATCTGTACCAAAAAGAATGAAAACCGGGTAGTACACCAATATATATTCTGTTCTAAATATCTTGATTATTGGATCATAAAAATGATTAAATGTCTGAGGTTCACATTGTACTACAATAAATTTTTCACTTAAATATAAGCAATATGTGTGGGAGTCGGAGTCGTGGAGTCGGTGTAAGGGAAATTGAGGAGTCGGAGTCGCAGGTTTGGCTTACCGACTCCACAGCCCTGATTGGCAGATCCCTCTGGCGGAGGCGGCCAGAGAAAAGACGGCATTTGCTACGCCAGAAGGTTTATTTCAGTATGTGTATATGCCGTTTGGACTGCACGGAGCACCGGCGACCTTCCAGAGACCGATGGATCGAATCCTGAGGCCACATAGGCAGTACGCTTCGGCCTATTTGGATGACATTGTCATTTACAGCTTGGACTGGGAGACTCATCTCCAGAAAGTACAAGCTGTGATTGCCGACCTGTGGGAGGCAGGTCTAACCGCGAACCCCAAGAAATGTCACATCGGGCTAGAAGAAGCCCAGTATTTGGGGTATGTAATTGGGAGGGGTATTGTTAAACCCCAGGTTGATAAGATTCAAGCGGTTCAGGACTGGTCGCAACCTGTCAACAAGAAGCAGGTGCAAGCCTTTCTGGGGATCGCCGGCTATTATCGCCGGTTCATACCCAATTTTGCAGCCATCGCTACCCCCCTGACGGATCTTACCAAAGGGAAAGACTCTGTCATGATTAAATGGAATTTAGCGGCTGAAGAAGCCTTCCATAGCCTAAAACGGGCACTTTGCTCTCAACCCGTACTGGTGACTCCGGACTTCTGCAGCGAGTTTGTGGTACAAACGGATGCCTCTGATACCGGTATCGGGGCCGTACTGTCACAAGTGAGGGATGGCGTGGAACACCCAGTCCTCTATCTCAGCAGGAAGCTGTATAAACATGAGCAAAAGTATGCAGTTGTAGAAAAAGAGTGCCTAGCCATTAAGGGGGCTCTAGAGGTCCTCAAATATTACCTGGTGGGCCGAAAGTTCAGGCTGATCACTGACGATGCCCCTCTCAAGTGGATGCACTTGCACAAGGAACGAAATAGCCGGGTGACCCCTTGGTTCCTTGCCCTGCAGGCCTACACTTTTACGGTGGAGCACCGCCCAGGGGTACAGATGGGGAATGCAGATGCCCTGTCCCGAGTGCACTGTTTGGCGGGTGTCATTGCTCGACCAGAGTGGTCTGAGCAGGGGGGGGGGATATGTGAGAATCATGTGGGAATAGTGGATGAGGGCAGGTATATCTCGCCCAGATACCTTTCCTATGTGGCCTAGTCTGGTCAGTATCTCACCTGGTTTCTAATGAATAATGGGAGGCGGATATAAAAGGATGCCTGGTAGTTGTGTGAGTGTCTCAGCCTGGGGACACAGAGAGCCTGTCTGTGTGAGAGACACATGTGAATGAAAGAAGTGCCCACGGTAACTGTGGTTTGGCTGGACGGGAGAAGCCCGCCAGTTGGTAGTTAGGTTGTACCTTGTTTTGTTAGTGCCGGACAGGCAAGGATTTGTTTTATGTTTTTATTTCCTTTATGCATTGCTTTCACCTTTAATAAACCTGACCCAGTGTCAGTTATACCCGGACCCCGGCTGTGCGCCTGAGTTTCATGCTGAACGCACGTGACCTTTGACCCCAGCAAAGGCAATCCCGGAGTGTTTTATCACAGTATTTACAATGAAGGTCCAGCCATCTTGAGGGAGTGAGGGATGGATGGAGATAGTGAATTGGCTACACATGCACACTCACACATAGACTGATTTTGATTAGTGAACGTGATAGGCTGCTCTGAAAAAATGTGTTTTGAGGGAGTGCCTGAAAATATGCAAATTGTGGTTAGTCCTGATTTCTTGGGATAGAGCATTCCGGAGGATTGGCGCAGCATGGGATAAGTCTTGGAGTCGGGAGTGGGAGGTGCGGATTAGTGCAGAGGTTAGTCGAAAGTCGTTTGCAGAGCGCAGCGGTCGGTTAGGCCGATAGACAGAAATGAGGGAGGAGATGTAGGGGGGTGCTGCACTGTGGAGAGCTTTGTGGGTATGAACAAGTACTTTGAATTGGATCCTATAATGAATGGGCAGCCAATGTAAGGACTGGCGAAGAGCAGACGCGTCTGAGTACCGATTAGCCAAATAGATGACCCTGGCTGCTGCATTAAGTATGGACTGGAGAGGGGATAGTCGAGTAAAGGGGAGGCCAATTAATAGAGCATTGCAGTAATCCAGGCGGGAGTGGATCAATGCCTCAGTGAGTGTTTTTGTTGTTTCCATGGTGAGAAACGGGCGGATTCTAGAGATGCTCTTTAGGTGTAAGCGACAAGAGCGGGCAAGAGATTGTATATGGGATGTGAAGGAGAGACTGGTGTCAAACATAACACCCAGACAGCGTGCCTGCTGCCAGGGTGTTATTATAGTGCCACTCACGGAGAGGGTAATGTCAGACTTAGGGAGGTTAGTAGACAGCGGGAGCAGAAGTATTTCAGTTTTAGAGAGGTTGAGTTTTAGATAGAGAGAGGACATGATGTTGGAGACTGCGGACAGACAGTCACTGGCGTTCTGTGGTACACCGGGGGTAAGGTCGGGGAATGACGTGTATGGTTGTGTGTCATCAGCATAAAGATGGTACTGAAAGCCAAATCTGCTGATGGTCTGTCCAATTGGGGCCGTGTAGAGAGAGAAGAGAAGGGGGCCAAGGACTGAGCCCTGAGGTACCCCGACAGCGAGAGGAAGAGGAGATGATGTGGAGCCAGAGAACAAAACACTGAAGGAGCGGTCAGAAAGATAGGAAGAGAACCAGGAGAGAGCAGTGTCCTTAATGCCAAGTGACTGGAGCCTAGAGAGTAAGAGATGGTGGTCAACAGTATCGAAAGCTGCAGATAGGTCAAGAAGAATGAGCAGAGAGTGGTTACCATTACGTTTTGCTGTCAGAAGGTCATTGGTCACTTTGAGTGCAGTTTCAGTCGAACGTAGGGGGTGGAAGCCGGACTGTGAAGGGTCTAGAAGGAAGTGAGTGGTGAGGTAACGGGTAAGGCGGGAGTAAACTAGGCACTCCAAAAGTTTAGAGATGAAGGGGAGATTGCAGACTGGTCTGTAGTTTGTGCAGGATGGGTCGAGAGCGGGTTTCTTTAGTAATGGAGAAACGGTGGCGTGTTTGAAGGAGGATGGGAAAATGCCCGAGGAGATGGAGAGATTAAAGATTGCAGTTATTATTATTATTATTTATTATTATTATTTATTGTTATAGCGCCATTTATTCCATGGCGCTTTACATGTGAGGAGGGGTATACATAAAAACAAGTACAATAATCTTAAACAATACAAGTCATAACTGGTACAGGAGGAGAGAGGACCCTGCCCGCGAGGGCTCACAATCTTCAAGGGATGGGTGGTAATACAGTAGGCGAGGGTAGAGCTGGTCGTGCAGCGGTTTGGTCGATCGGTGGTTACTGCAGGTTATAGGCTTGTCGGAAGAGGTGGGTCTTCAGGCTCTTTTTGAAGGTTTCGATGGTAGGTGAGAGTCTGATATGATGTGGTAGAGAGTTCCAGAGTAGGGGTGATGCGCGAGAGAAATCTTGTATGCGATTGTGGGAAGAGGAGATAAGAGGGGAGTAGAGAAGGAGATCTTGTGAGGATCGGAGGTTGCGTGCAGGAAAGTACCGGGAGACGAGGTCACAGATGTATGGAGGAGACAAGTTGTGGATGGCTTTGTATGTCATGGTTAGGGTTTTGTAATGGAGTCTCTGGGCAATTGGGAGCCAGTGAAGGGATTGACAGAGGGGAGAAGCAGGGGAATAGCGGGGGGACAGGTGGATTAGTCGGGCAGCAGAGTTTAGAATAGATTGGAGGGGTGCGAGAGTGTTTGAGGGGAGGCCACAGAGCATGAGGTTGCAGTAGTCAAGGCGAGAGATGATGAGGGCATGGACTAGGGTTTTTGCAGATTCTTGGGTGAGGAATGAACGGATGCGTGAAATATTTTTGAGTTGAAGTCGGCATGAAGTGGAAAGGGTTTGGATATGTGGTTTGAAGGAGAGATCAGCGTCAAGGATTACTCCGAGGCAGCGAGCTTGTGGGACTGGGGAGAGTGGGCAGTCATTTACTGTAATTGATAGGTTCGTAGGGGGGGTCGCGTGAGATGGGGGAAAGATGATGAATTCTGTTTTGTCCATGTTGAGTTTCAGATATCTAGTGGAGAAGAAGGATGAAATAGTGGACAGACATTGAGGGATTCTGGTTAGTAGGGAGGTGATATCTGGTCCAGAGATGTAGATCTGTGTGTCATCAGCATAAAGATGATACGGAAAGCCATGAGATTCTATGAGCTGTCCCAGGCCAAAGGTGTAAATAGAGAACAGCAGGGGCCCAAGGACTGAACCTTGTGGGACTCCGACAGATAGGGGGCGAGGTGAGGAGGTGGTGTGTGAGTGGGAGACGCTGAATGTCCGGTCTGTTAGGTATGATGAGATCCAGGAGAGGGCCAAGTCTGTGATGCCGAGGGATGAGAGGGTCTGTAATAATAGGGAATGGTCCACTGTGTCAAAGGCAGCCGACAGGTCCAGGAGGAGGAGGACAGAGTAGTGTCGCTTGCTCTTGGCAGTTAAGAGGTCATTGGTGACCTTAGTAAGGGCTGTTTCAGTGGAGTGGTGTGACCGGAAGCCAGATTGTAAGCGGTCGAAGAGGGAGCAAGAAGAGAGATGGGAGGACAGTTCAAGGTAGACGTGTTGTTCCAGTAGCTTGGAGGCGTATGGGAGAAGTGATATAGGGCGATAGCTAGATACAGAGGATGGGTCAAGAGAGGGCTTTTTGAGGATAGGTGTGATGGAGGCATGTTTAAAGCTTGAGGGGAAAACACCAGTTGTTAGTGATAGGTTGAAGAGATGGGTTAGGGTTGGGATGAAGACTGTGGTGAGGTTTGGGATGAAGTGGGATGGGATCGGGTCGAGTGCACAGGTGGTGAGATGTGATCTTGAGAGTAGAGTGGAGAGTCGATCTTCTGTAATGGTGGAGAAGTTGGTTTTGAAGGTGGAGGGCTGGGAAGTCGGGAGGAAGGGATCTGGGGGTTGTTGACCAAAACTGTCCCTGATGTTATCAATTTTCTGCTTGAAAAATGAGGCAAAGTCTTCAGCTGAGATGAGTGGGGAGGGAGGAGGTGCTGGGGGGCGGAGGAGAGAATTGAAGGTGTTGAATAACTGTTTAGGGTTGCGAGACAGGGAGGATATGAGAGATGAGAAGTAGGTTTGTTTAGCTGTGGCGAGTGTGGTCTTGAAAGTAGTGAGGGACTGTTTGAATGCGATGAAGTGCTCGTTGGAGTGGGATCTTTTCCATCTGCGCTCAGCAGCCCTGGAAGCTCGCCTCAGCTCTTTGGTCAGGCTGGTGTGCCAGGGCTGTCTGTTGATTTTGCGAGTTTTGGTATGTGTAAGTGGGGCAGCGGATTCCAAAGCTACAGCTATTGTGGTGTTATATAGAGCGGCAGCGTCATCCGCATTGTGTAAGGAACTTATATCTGTAAGAGGGAGGAGGGATTCAGAGAATGAGTGTAGGTCAAGGTGTTTAAGATTCCTGCGAGGGTGTGAAAGTTTGTGGGGTGAGGATTGTAGACATGGAGTGAAGAGGGAAGAGAATGTGAGCAGGTTGTGGTCAGAGAGAGGAAGAGGTGAGTTAGAGAGGTTAGATAGGGAGCAGAGGCGGGTGAAGATGAGGTCCAGTGTGTGGCCATCTTTGTGGGTGGCTGTAGAAGACCATTGAGTGAGGCCGAAGGAGGAAGTGAGAGATAGAAGTTTAGTGGCAGCTGAGAGGGAAGTGTCAATGGGGATGTTGAAGTCGCCCATGATGATGGTAGGGATGTCAGCGGAAAGGAAATGAAGTAACCAGGTGGTGAAGTGGTCAAAGAAGGTGGTGGCTGGCCCTGGGGGGCGGTAGATGACAGCCAGTTGGAGGTTGGAGGGGGAGTAGATGCGCACAGAGTGCACCTCAAAGGAAGGGAGGGTAACAGAGGGTGGCAGTGGGATTGGGGTGAAGGAGCAGGTATTTGACAGGAGAAAACCAACTCCTCCACCATGTTTGCTGCTGGGGCGGGGGGTGTGAGAAAGGTGGAAGCCACCATACGAAAGTGCAGCAGGAGAGGCTGTGTCAGAAGGGGTGAGCCAGGTTTCGGTGATGGCGAGGAAGGAGAGTTTGGTAGTAACAAAAAGATCATGGATGTAGGAAAGCTTGTTGCAGACAGAGCGAGCGTTCCACAGAGCTCCTGTTAGTGGGACTGGGGAAGCGGGGGCTGGGTGAATGGGTATAAGGTTGGAGAGGTTACGGAAGGTTGTGATAGAGCATGGATGGGAGGTAGAAATGACTGTGGGAATGTGGTGAGTTAGGGAATGTGGTCAGTTAGGTGAGTTGTGACGACTGGAGAGAGACTGGAGGAGATGTGAGGGAATGGGGTCTGTAGTGCAAGTGGTCGGACGAGAGGAAGAGAGGAGTCTGGAGACTTCTTCTTCTGTGATGGGATCAAATGTGGAAAGTGAGCCAGGGGAGATGCAGGAAGGAATGGGAGTCACAGCACTTGGTGGTTGGGAGCAGATTTCTTGACGGATATTATCTATTTTTTCTGTAAAGTGGGAGGCCAGGTCATCAGCACAAATGTCTGTGATAGGGGCTTGTGCTTTTGGCCTGAGGAGGGAGTGAAAGGTGTCAAAGAGTTTCTTGGGGTTGTT
This sequence comes from Dendrobates tinctorius, assembly GCF_039654945.1. NCBI lineage: Eukaryota > Metazoa > Chordata > Amphibia > Anura > Dendrobatidae > Dendrobates > Dendrobates tinctorius. The sequence continues at coordinate 1,640,643 of NW_027361869.1, read as the reverse complement.
GGCTAGTGAGATCAGGGTGGTGAAGTAGGTCTGTTTGGCGAGGTGAAGGGCAGCGTTATAGGTTCTTAACATAAATTTGAAGTGGATGAAGTCTTCTGGTGTGCGGGTTTTTCTCCATAGGCGTTCAGCACTTCTAGAGCATCGCTGTAGAAGTTGAGTTTGCGATGTGAGCCAGGGCTGTTTTATTCTTGGAGGTTCTGAGGGTGAGGGGAGCTACTAGGTCATGGGCGCTTCTAAGTGTGTCGTTGTAGTGATGAACAGCCAGATCAGGACAGGAAAAAGAGGAGATTGGGGACAGTGATGTGTAGGGAGTCTGAAAGTGCCTGAGGGTTAATGGCTTGTAGATTTCTGACTGTGTGGTAAGTAGGAGTGAGCTGGGGTGGGCGAGGATTTGTGAGCGTGAAGGAGAGTATGTTGTGGTCAGAGAGTGGAAGCGGTGAGTTATTTAGGTGGGAGATTGAACAGAGACGGACAAATATCAGATCAATGGTGTTACTGTCCTTGTGTGTCTCAGAGGTTGAGAGCTGCGAGAGGCCTAGAGAGGTGGTTAGTGATAGAAGCTGGGATGCAGATGTGGAAGTAGGGCTGTTAATGGGGATGTTGAAGTCTCCCAGGATAAGAGTTGGTAGTTCTGAGGACATGAAATGCGACAGCCATGCAGAAAAGTGGTCAAGGAAGTGGGTGGGTGAGCCTGGGGGCCGGTATATGACCGCTACTCTGAGGGAGAGGGGACAGAAGAGCCTGATGGTGTGGACCTCAAAAGAAGGGAATGAGTGAGATGGAACTGGGGGGGATGATCTGGAAAGTCCATTGTGGGGACAGGAGTATGCCAACTCCACCACCCTGTCTGTTTGTGAGTCTCGAGGAATGAGAGAATTGTAAGCCACCATAGGAAATGGCAGCAGAAGAGACAGTGTCAGAATCCTGAATCCAGGTTACAGTGAGGGCCAACAGAATAAGAGAGTTGTTCAGAAAGTAGTTGTGCAGGAAAGGAAGCTTGTTACAAAAAGACCGTGGATTCCAAATGGCACAATTAAAAGCTGGAGATGAGGGAGTGCAAGTAATATTAATAAGATTATTATGGTTTCGATATGAGGTAGGGTAGGGGTTGAGGTTGGGGGATGGTGGACCAGGGTTGGGGGAGATGTCCCCTGCAATCAGTAGGAGTAGGTGTCATGATACCAGTGCTGGTGGACCTGCACTTCTGGGGTTAATATTCTGATCTCAGTGCAGACTCTTACCTGCACACCTGGGACTTATTATGGTGGCCTCTCATTGGTTCTGGGAAAGCTTCTTATAGCCTCAGGAAGCTCCCATCCCCGTCAGTTATACTTTCACCCTTGGCATAGTGTGGTGACCCCTGAGTGTGTTTGTGCTGTGTTCTGGTTGCTTCATACTCTGTACGACTCGGTCTGTTCTCTGGATATTGCTTGTTGGATTCTGCTTGGTACCTTCTATGTCTGTTTGGTTTTGACCCCTGCTTGGCCCCGACTCTCCGCTCCGTCTCATCCCTGGTACTTTACTGCTATCTCTGTGTATGACCTCCGTTTTGCCTGATTCTTGAGTATTTCTGTTTAGTGTCCTGCCATCTCTGGAAGCAGGACACTAAGCCCCGCCCCTTGCAGTCACATGACCATAGGTCCTTCACTGCTTGCTAAACTTCAGTGTCCCCAGGTCCTGCTTGTACTTTCCGGCTGTACCTGACCCCGGGCCCCCCTACAGAGTGGGTGAGTTCCTGCTCAGCGGAGGCTGCACGCCGGCGCTGACAGGACCCTGACAGTAGTAACATAAAGAGCAGATAGTTGTTGGAATTGCAAGTAGTTTTTTTCTGCGATGTGTTTGGGCAAGATGGGCTGAGGTTTCTCAGGATGGTGAGATAGATGTACATGGGAGAGGGAAGTGTAGAAGGGCTTATGTGCATGAGTCTTGATGGAGGGGGATGGGGTGGTGAATGTGGATGGCAAAGGAGCACAGGAGGATAGAAATAAATGGATAAAGGGGAGAGCAAAGTGTGGGTTACCCGATTCCTGCCCTGATTACCTGTCATGGATAACTGTCGTTTGCTTGATGCTTAGCTTCTGTGATGCTTGGCTTATGGGATGCCTGCGTGCACCCCACACTGCGTACTTCCCATTAGGAACTACTATACTGCTCTGGAAATCTCTTCCTGAGGAAGTGGTGATGGCCAACTCACTGAATGAATTTAAGAAAGGAATGGATGCTTTTCTTGTGAGTAACAGTATAGAAGGTTACGAATAACATAATATTATAGGTAGATGTTTGACCCAGCTTTAGGGAAGGAACCTTTTTCCCTATGGAGAAAATTGGCTGCTACTCTGTGGGTTTTTTGCCTTCCCCAGGATCAACAATGCAGAACAGCTGCACTAAAAATAGGCTGAACTACACTGTGTTCCAAATTATTATGCAAATTGGATTTAAGTGTCATAAAGATGTTATTTTTTGTTTTTCAAATAAACTCATAGATGGTATTGTGTATCAGAGCTCTTTGGATCACTGAAATCAATCTCAAATGCCTGTGATAATTAGTTTACCAGGTGAGCTCAATTAAAGGAAAACTACTTAAGAATGATGTTCCACATTATTAAGCAGGGCACAGGTTTCAAGGAATTTAGGAAATAAAAAGGATCTCTCTGCTGCTGAAAAGCATCAAATAGTGCAATGCCTTGGTCAAGAGATGAAAACATTAAGAGAGTGGCTGCTAAAAAGCCATTACAAACCAGCAAACAGATATTTAAAGCTGCTGGTGCCTCTGGAGTCCCTCGAACCTCAAGGTGTAGGATCCTTCAAAGGCTTGCTGTGGTGCATAAATCTACTATTCAGCCACCCCTAAACAGTGTTCACAAGCAGAAATGGTTGCAGTGGGCCCAGACATAAATGAAGACTAATTTTCAAACAGTCTTGTTTGCTCATCAGCTTCGAGCAACTCTGGATTGTCCAGATGGATGGAGTAGTGGATGGTTGGTGGATGGCCACTATGTCCCAAAAAGGCTGCGACGTCAGCAAGGAGGTGGAGGAGTCATGTTTTGGGCCGGAGTCATGGGGAAACAGCTGGTAGGGCTCTTTAAGGTTCCTGAAGGTGTGAAAATGACCTCTGCAAAGTATATAGAGTTTCTGTCTGACAGCTGTCTTCCATGGTATAAAAAGCAGAAACGTGCTTTCAGGAGCAAAATCATCTTCATGCATGACAATGCACCATCTAATGCTGCAAAGAATACCTCCGAGTCATTGACTGCTATGGGCATAAAAGGAGATAAACTCATGGTGTGGCCACCATCTTCCCCTGACCTCAACCCTATGGAGAACCTTTGGAGTATCATCAAGCAAAAGATCTATGAGGGTGGGAGGCAGATCACATCAAAACAGCAGCTCTGGGAGGCTATTCTGACTTCATGCAAAGAAATCCAAGCAGAAACTCTCCAAAAACTCACAATTTCAATGGATGCAAGAATTGTGAAGGTGATATCAAAGAAGGGTTCCTATGTTAACATGTAACTTGGCCTGTTAAGCTATTTAACTTCAAAATATCCTTTTTGTTCAGTGAATGTGACCTCCTAATGCTGCAAATTCCACAAGTGAGCATTTTCAGTTCTTTAAAACAGATCAAATGTTTAGAAATTCTACTGTGCCTAATAATTTGGAACAGTGCAATTTGAGTTTTTATTCATTTTGGAGATTATACTGTTATCATTGGGAGGTTTCTTCAATAAAATTTGATGTATACTCTAACCAGTGATGACTTTTATTAGACTGACTGTCATTTGTACCGACTATTTAGGAAAATCAGAGAAAAATATCATTTGCATAATAATTTGGAACACAGTGTAGATGGACATAAGGTCTTCCTTCAGCCTTCAAAACTATGTTACTATGTAATATATAGGCCACACTACAGGGTCAGGAGAGAGGGATTGTGGGAGATGGTTTGGGATAATGCAAGCTGAAGTATGGAGTTGTACCATTTGGATATATTGCAGCAGAAATGACAGCCAGCAGAGGTGGGGAGTTCTACCATTCAGGCTGCTTGCTAACAGTGAATGGAGTGAATACATGCAGGGTGGATCAGTTCAGAAGGTGAATGATTTGATTACCATTTGGATATATTGCAGCAGAAATGACAGCCAGCAGATTTACCAAAATTGTGTGAGCCCATTTGTCAGCAACCTCTGTAGATGAGAACCTACAAATGTATTCTTTGCTCGCTAAGTTACGTGTGACTATTGACTAGCTTACTTGTAATTTGCATTACTGCTACATAAGCCATATTCTAAAATATAAGCACATTTTGATCAAATTATGTGAGCTCCATGTGCCAGAGAGAAGGCAACCTCATTCCTACGCCTAGGTCTCCAAATTGGCAAATGGTCAGGTAGGGTCCAGTTCTAATTACAAAAGATGCTTGGTAATTTAATTGTTTTGCAATTTGAAGGTAGTGACTGCCTCCATGTTGGTCTGCTCTCTCCTCCCATCTGTCCATGGCCACTGTTATTTAGAGTCCTCTCCTTTAACTTTATAGGCCCAGGAGAGTCAAGTCTCTTAGTGTAGACACCGATCAAAGCACGGCAACTATTAGATCAAATGAGTAAAGTCTATCACTAACGCAAGTCAAAATTGCGCATACACCTTAGTGCAGGAAGAGCAAAATTGGATTGGTTTGTACGTAATAACAATGCCATCAAGAAATACACTAGTCTCTCCAAAATGGCTGATAACAGAGCATTATATTTCATTCAACTACATGGCGAAAGAAAACATAATAGATAATTTCCATTCGGTGTTCCTTGAGGGATGATATGAATTACTGGCCTTTCATAGAAATCATTGGGATGGGTTTTGTACAGCGATTCTTGCAGCGTGACATTCTCATGTAGCAAAGTTGACTATATGGTGAGGAACCTGTTTAGCTGGGCTAGGTTTGCAATTGAAGTTTAATGTAGCAGAGACAGTGACAGAATCACAGTGCTAAAACCATGATCTAGAAATGCTGTACAACAGTATAGCAGAGCTGAAACAGTTCAGGCAGTATACAGCAGAGTTGTAGCTGGGGAGGATCCCAACATTAAGTAGTAACAGGATCCATCCTATCTGAATACTCAGGCGGCGTTCTGCTGCCAGAGCTGGCCAATATGGCCCAGAAAAGTGGAGGGCAGGGACCAGGCACCAGAGGACACAGGATGCAGAGCACAGCGCTGAATCCAGGAGAGGTGGGTAACAATGCTTGGCCTAAGAAAAATCTGTAGCTGAAGGGGCAGAGCTTAATGGCACTGATGTACTGCAACGCTACGCTGTGAAAAGGAGCAGAGGAGGAACCCGATTAGGCTTGACATGCACTCCATTCATACTCTATGGGGTTGAAGAGCGCTACGCTCCATTTTTTTTCCAGCAGTGTCGTAGAGAATGCATGGAGCAGCGTCCAAAACGCCATGCTACTTTGTAACAGGGATACAAACTCCCTGATCACCCGATCGGCAAGTTATCACCTATCCTGCAGTGAGAGGGCCTAGAGCTGTAACTCCATGACACTGAACACAGCCCATATTATGTCAATTAGTGCCGCCTAACACCGCTGTACGGACATGTGATGAGAACAAAGCATCAGATCTAAACAGAAAAAAAACACAGGCTCCCAATACGGCTCAGACAGTCAACGCTCCGGCCACGGAACATAATTAGGATTTCCATGTTATATGTAAATCTAAAGTAAAAGCCCTTCGCAGGGTTGCACCATTATTGATGCTCATGGCACGGTTTTACATTACAATATATGTACGGTCGATATAATCAACGTCGCAGCACGCCGGCGGTACATAAACCACTTGCTGCAGATCTGTTCGCTGACAGCTCCGCGTAGCTTTTACTCTTCATCTTCAAGAAGCGGACGATTGATTTCACGCATTAAATCTAAGTAAATCGATTAGATGTTGTTGTGTTGTGGAATGAGTCTAATCCTGAACTCTGTGATGGCAAAAAGGAGGATGACGGAGCTGAGAAAACGATTGTATGAAATGTATGAATAAATGTGTATCACATATCTGCCATGCAAGGATCATTAATTGTAGAGTTAGCAGACAAATCCCCATCTCCACCTTCATCTGGTACCGATGTATAATAATTCATATACAATTTATTGAATTTATAAAATGTATGTATTTTATATGCATTTAATGTATAATTATATTATAATGTAACTATAAAAACTAAAACTATCAACATGTCTATTTTTTAAAGCTTTTTGGTCTGCAGCAATTGTTCGGCACCTGCCTAAAAACTTTTGCATTTTTCATTCCTATCTGGCAGACTTTTTTCCTCCCCAATACTTATCTATTAATCCTTGCTCAGCATCACCACCTAGTGTAAAATTCTGCTTACTGCATGACTGATGAAAACAAGTCAAAGCTTCTGTTCACCAAGGGAGCAAACAGGTTAAAGGGGTTATCCAGGACTATTTTTTTTTTTTTTTTTTTACCATGGACCTAAGAACTAACAGGCAGGTAGTTGCTAACTACTTGCCCACCGCCATTCTCTGCCAGCTGAGAGTGGTCACAGACCGAACCTGCAGCTTCCGCTGACGTCACCTCAACAGAGCGGCGGCTTCTCTTCCACTCTGTTCCTTTTGACGGGGCGTGACTGATGATGTCAGGCTGATTAATGCCCGACTCCCTGCTACTTAACTGCTGGGAGCCAGCTGTCAATCAGCATGATGTCAGCAGTCATGTTCCATCAACAGAGCAAAGAAAAATCTACTCTATTGACATCATACTCTATTGACTGGTTGGGTCCCGGTCCTTGTCTGCCCTTATTCACACAGACGTCAACTTTGACACATGATAAGGTTATTAATACTAGACAGTGTAGGACCGCCCCACCACAGAGTCACCTTGTCGATGGTGGGATGGCTTTTATGCTATGTTTGATCAAATACAGTATTACTAAGAACTCTGCATGATTTAAATGCACTTTTGCTTTTTACTTATTTAATTATAGCAGGTTTTTTTCATTTTGTCTTTTGTAGGCTTTTAAACTTTTTTTTTTTTTTACTCCAATTGACTTTTTTTTAGCTCCCCTAGGAGACTTGAACCTGTGATCTCTTGATCCCTTGTACTATACATTGTAGTAGTTCATTATTGCAGTATATGGTCAAAATCACGGTCTCATATGAAATCCAATCTCAGAGATTGATATCAGTAAACCCCCCCCCCCCCCCCCATGACAAGCAAGTCTGAACAGGGTTGGATTTATTACGACTTACTTGGCGCGGACGCAGTAACCTTGACCCCATTCACTTGTAGCAGCGGCATAGAGCATTCTTTGCCACCTTATTCATTCATTTCCAGGAAGGGTAACAGTGGAACATAACAATGCACAGATTCTCCAGGAAAAATATTTTTTAGGAAAAATATTTTTTATTTTAAAAAAGAAGGGTTTTCTGCATATTTGATGTCACAATAGCACTGACTGAGCTCAGCATCAGATGAAGAGCCAGAAAAGCAGAATGTTCTTCTCATGCAGATTGTCACAATAACCCAACAGAAAATCTCTATTTATAGGGAACCCGGCTAATTTTACACTGAGCTCATCAAGATTGTGATTCAGATCTCATTACGAGGCCGCGTTTCTCGGTAGCAATCTACATCAGGTGCAAACTCACAGCGGTATAATTAGAAAGCACAGCGTACGGTTTACGGTCGGTAATCACCGCAGCTATACAGCCGGCCGCCTGATTCTCCTCTGACGCTCACCGGTCCCAGAGACTCTCAATATCAAAAGATTGTTTTCTACGCGCCATATATAAGAGTAAGAACGTCGTACACATTATTTACATGCACCGTTTTATGTTGCATCAAGGATTTTTAGAAAAAGGGGTTATCTACACAGTATGGAGAAAAGTATGTGCCCCCTCTACATTACACCTATAGGAGCTTATCTGACCTTCCATTCTACACCCATAGACATTAATATGGAGTCGGCCCCTCTGCAGATATAACGGCTCCCGCTCTTCTGGGAAGGATTTTGACAAGATTTTGGAGGCGTCTGTGGGAGTTTTTATCCTTTCATCCAGAAGAGCATTTGTGAGGTCAGATACTGATGATGGGGAGAGGCTGGGCTCATTATCTCCATTATTGGTGTTGGATGTGGTTGGGGTCTGGGGGCGGTCATGTTTTGCCACCATGCTGGGCACAGTCATGGAGAACAGAAAAGGGTCTTTCCCAAACTGTTACCACAAAGCTGGAAGCTACAATATTCCACAATGTCTTGTGCTGAAGTATTAAGGTTTCCTTTCACTACAACTAAAGGGCCGAGGCCGACCACTGATAAGCCCATAGTATTACCCTCCTCCACCACCATCTGTACAGCGGGCACAATACAGTCAGGGGGTAACGTTCTTCTGGAATCATCAAATGCCAGATAGAGAAGAGTGATCTGTCACTGCACAGAACTCATCTCATCCAGAGCCCATTGGTGGCGGCTTTAAACCACTCCATCTGACGCTCGGCATTGTGCTTGGTGATGTACGGAGTGTCTATCAGCCATATCCTCCTTCTTCTCCTCTCACTTCCTCAAGCTCAAATCTGAATTCATCATCTTTCCTCCATCTCACAGATCTTCCTTACCTGACCTATCACAATTAATGACATCATGCTTTCCCCAGTACCGGAAGTCCGCTGCCTCGGAGTAACCCTTGACTCTGCCCTGTCCTTCAAACCACACATCCAAGCTCTTTCTATCTCCTGTTGCCTCCAGCTCAAAAACATTTCCAGAATCCGTCCGTTCCTCATCCTTCAATCTACTAAAATGCTTGTGCACGCCCTCATCATCTCCCGCCTCGACTGCTGCAACATCCTTTTCTGTGGTCTCCCTGCTAACACCCTCGCACCTCTCCAGTCCATCCTTAACTCTGCTGCCTGACTAATTCATCTCTCTTCTCGCTACTCCTCCGCTTCTCCCCTCTGCAAATCTCTTCACTGGCTTCCATTCCCTCAGCGTATCCAGTTCAAATTACTAATACTGACCTACAAGGCCATCTACAACCTGTCTCCCCCATATGCCTCTGAACTAATCTCCCGATACCTTCCCTCACGTAATCTCCGATCTTCCCAAGACCTCCTTCTCTCCTCCACACTTATTCGCTCCTCACCCAACCGCCTCCAAGACTTCTCCCGAATAGCCCCTGTCCTCTGGAATTCTTTGCCCCAACATGTCCGACTATCAACCACATTCGGATCCTTCAGACGGAACCTGAAAACCCACCTCTTAAAGAAAGCCTACAGCCTGCAATGACCCCGCTACCTCCTCATCACTACCGGAGATATCACCTCAACCAACACCGGAACTGCTGCAACCCCCCAACCTACTGTCTCCTTCCCCACCATCCTGTAGCATATAAGCCCGAAAGGGCAGGGTCCTCTCTCCCCTCTGTATCAGTCTGTCATTGTAAGTCAGTTTACTGTAAGTGATATCCGTAATTTGTATGTAACCCCTTCTTATGTACAGCACCATGGAATCAATGGGTGCTATATAAATAAATAATAATAATAATAATGTACGGCTGCATGCAGCTGCTCAGACATGAAGCTCCCGGTGGGGGTGCAGTGTTTGTCCTGATGTTAATACCAGAGGAGGTCTGGTCTCTGCAGTTATGGAGTCAGTAGAGTATTGGTGACTTTTCTATCCTCAGCACTCAGCTCCCCAGTTCTGTAACATTACGGGGGTCTCCACTTTTTGGCTGAGTTGCTGCGGTTCTCTCAACAATATCACTCTGGGGGTAGACTTAGGAGGAAGAAATGTCATGAGCGGAGTTGTTACCCAAGTGGCTCTTCTTACAGGACTGTGCTGGTGTCAGGGCGCTCTAACCTATCTTTCTAGGAGCGCCGAGGATTCAGTTAATGACCGAGCATCCCAAACATTGTGGGACCCACCTAATGGATCAGTGTTCCTGTTTAATGTCTGTTCAGCACAACAATAAAAAGGGGGTACTCCCAGCTCAGTACATGTTAGATTAGCAATGAACCCATTGTGCTGTTCACCCTTTAAAAACACACAATGTACAATCATCACAGAAAGGAAGCAATGGGAATAATGTATAGCACTTAATCCTATTACAATGTAATTATAAAAGTCATTAAATACCTGAGTGTCGGCAGAGAGGCAGAATAGTGGTCGGTTATCTTACGAAGACGGCAGTTTTCATAACCAGCACAACCCCATGTTGTCACGTATGATATTCCAGACACCCCATAGACAGCGCTAATCCTGCACAGCAATGACAAGTTGTTACTTTTCCATTTCATACTTTATCGGTAATTGCTCAGCTTTATTGACTTTTCCCAATGTATGAATGCAAAATATCATCTGCACTTCTGGAAACGTTCAGAAATGCTGATGAGACTAATCATTCATTCAAAATAGCTGAGATTTCAATAGAAAAAAAAATCAGGATGTATTCAACATACTCAGCTGATCTGCAGAAGTAGGTAATGGCACAGTCACACAGATGGAAAGCAGCAAGAAAATGGGAGAATCTGCATAAAAGCTGCTGGAGACTTTTCTAGAACATATATTAGTAACGCTCATTCGTATGGGCACCACGTCTGGCTTCTTACCATGGACCAGTAAATCCCCCGTGCACTGCCGTACAGGCCCTATGCCCAGCAGTATGGCAGTGTCCCCCCAATACTTCGCCGTGTAGCCCACATACACTGTAATGCAGCTCTCTATATATTGTTAGTGGCCCCCATGCACTGCCCTAAAGACCACTCAATGCCCTTGTCTGCAGCCCCCATGGCTGGGGACATGTCAGTCCCATGCCAAGCCTCCTAACCCTCCTCATACCTTGAATGAAGTCCACATACACTGCTGGGCAGCCCCCATGTTGTGCCCTCCCCCCCCACATGCCCTTCTGTCCCATGCACTGAGGTCCTGGTCCACTACCCTATCATACTGCCCCATGTGCATGCATGAAGCCCCCATTCCCGGCCTGGGGGGCGCCATGCACGCAGCATACCAATGAATGTTTGAGCAAAGTGCACTGACTAAAATTGTCTCCATTGCCGCGCACCTTTTAGAGACCACCAAAACGGTCGCCCGCTCTCCGTGGGCCATTTCCAGCAGTCCCCCCAGGTCACTGAATGTGCAGTTGGACACTAGATCACAAGAAACCTTCTGCAATCACTGCCAACTCTACCGGGAGTCTAGGAGGTGCTCCTTTTATCCTGGTAATCTACCCCATGGTTTTCATCCTGAATGCCATATTTATGAAATCATTATGCCATGAGCCACATTGTCAGAAACCGTGTGTCATGTTTCACCTTGTGTAGAAGGTCCTCGAAGGTCTTGGTCCGGATGAGCAGTTGTGATGCAGCACGGACAGATGATGTCGGTGCAGCAGAGAGATCCAGATGGAACAACGGAAGCTGTGATGGCAGAACGACAGCAAGTGTGAGTTATAGACCACAAGAAAGAGGATGCTCAGGCATGAGCACTTGGTGCAGCAGAGCTGAGGGACAAAGGAGGGCATGTCGGGATCAGCAGAGTAAAGATAGTGATTTAGCTGAGCTGGCAGATCTGACTCGGGGATAGACCAGAGCTGTGTTTGCCACAGAGTCCAGTACAGAGCTGGCAGATTTAACTCTGGGATAGAGCAGAGCTGTGTTTGCCACAGAATCCAGTGCTGAGCTAGCAGATTTGACTCGGGGATAGAGCAGAACTGTGTTTGCCAGAGTCCAGTGCAGAGCTGGCAGATTTGACTCTGGGATAGAGCAGAACTGTGTTTGCCACAGAGTCCAGTGCTAAGCTGGCAGATTTGACTTGGGGATAGAGCAGAACTGTGTTTGTCACAGAGTCCAGTGCAGAGCTGGCAGATTTGACTCGGGGATAGAGCAGAACTGTGTTTGTCACAGAGTCCAGTGCGGAGCTGGCAGATTTGACTCAGGGATAGAGCAGAGCTTTGCTTGCCACAGCATCTAGTGCGGAGCTGGCAGATTTGACTCAGGGATAGAGCAGAGCTGTGTTTGCCACAGCGTCCAGTGCAGAGCTGGCAGATTTGACTCAGGGATAGAGCAGGGCTGTGTTTGCCACAGCATCCATTGCGGAGCTGGCAGATTTGACTCAGGGATAGAGCAGAGCTGTGTTTGCCACAGCGTCCAGTGCGGAGCTGGCAGATTTGACTCAGGGATAGAGCAGTGCTGTGTTTGCCACAGCGTCCAGTGCGGAGCTGGCAGACTTGACTCAGGGATAGAGCAGAGCTGTGTTTGCCACAGCATCCAGTGCGGAGCTGGCAGATTTGACTCAGGGATAGAGCAGAGCTGTGTTTGCCACAGCGTCCAGTGCGGAGCTGGCAGATTTGACTCGGGGATAGAGCAGAACTGTGTTTGCCACAGAGTCCAGTACAGAGCTTGCAGATTTGACTCTGGGATAGAGCAGAGCTGTGTTTGCCACAGAGTCCAGTACAGAGCTGGCAGATTTGACTCTGGGATAGAGCAGAGCTGTGTTTGCCACAGAGTCCAGTACAGAGCTGGCAGATTTGACTCTGGGATAGAGCAGAGCTGTGTTTGCCACAGAGTCCAGTACAGAGCTGGCAGATTTGACTCTGGGATAGAGCAGAACTGTGTTTGCCACAGAGTCCAGTACAGAGCTGGCAGATTTGACTCGGGGATAGAGCAGAACTGTGTTTGTCACAGCGTCCAGTGCAGAGCTGGCAGATTTGACTCTGGGATAGAGCAGAGCTGTGTTTGCCACAGCGTCCAGTGCGGAGCTGGCAGATTTGACGCTGGGATAGAGCAGAGCTGTGTTTGCCACAGCGTCCAGTGCGGAGCTGGCAGATTTGACTCAGGGATAGAGCAGAGCTGTGTTTGCCACAGCGTCCAGTGCGAGGCTGGCAGATTTGACACTGGGATAGAGCAGAACTGTGTTTGTCACAGCGTCCAGTGCGGAGCTGGCAGATTTGGCTCAGGGATCAAGCAGAGCTGTGTTTGCCACAGCGTCCAGTGCGGAGCTGGCAGATTTGGCTCAGGGATCGAGCAGAGCTGTGTTTGCCACAGCGTCCAGTGCGGAGCTGGCAGATTTGACTCTGGGATAGAGCAGAGCTGTGTTTGTCACAGCGTCCAGTGCGGAGCTGGCAGATTTGACTCTGGGATAGAGCAGAGCTGTGTTTGCCACAGCGTCCAGTGCGGAGCTGGCAGATTTGACACTGGGATTGAGCAGAGCCGTGTTTGTCACAGAGTTCAGTGCGGAGCTGGCAGATTTGACACTGGGATAGAGCAGAGCCGTGTTTGTCACAGAGTTCAGTATAACATAGCGGGGCTGGATTTGTTCTAGGAATTCAAAAACGACAAAGCAGTCTGGAGTAGTGGCATGGACGCAAACTACCTGAATACTGAGGTGGTCCCTAAAGCCTGTGACCACGAAGACAAAGGGGCGCTGAGTTTCCATGGCGATGGGAGAGACGCGGGACAATGCTGGTTTAAGGAAAGGAACAGCTGCAACATGTAGTTCAAATGAATAGCCGGAAAATCCATGCGTACGTGTGAACTCAGTCCTAGGAGGGATACACATTTTCTGCTAATGAAAATCAGTTCTGTTCATCTGAATGGAATAATCACAGAATTTTCTGGAGTGTGACCCTACACAAGCTGTGAAGATTTACCTCAGCTTTGTACATTTAACCCCCGCAGATAACAGTTCTGGGCAGACGTGCAGCCTGAGGGAAAAGGAATTTATACACACCTGACCCTATCCACTGAGTTGTAGGTATGTCATTGTGTCAATAAAGTTTGGTTGAACAGGGAGAAAAAAATAAATTTCCCGCCTGCAGCGATCAAAATAGAAGCCGTCCGCTGACTGGCTGCCTGTCTTCTTTCCGGTATGTATCGCCCTCACTGATTGGTGGAGCGGTACCGCTTGCCCTGCATGGTAACAGTTGCCATGGTCGGTAGCGCCTGCACTTCCTGTGAGCCTGTTATCGTGTTTCCCGGGCAGTGACGTTTCCAGTGCACGGACGGCGGGTAATGGTGGCAGCTGCAGGTTGTGTGTCCAGTCTGGGTGCAAGGTATACAATGGTCGTACGTGGAGGACTATGATCTGTGTCTAGTGGGTCAGGGTCACTTCCAGGTGGTTGTGCACTGACATAGTGGCTGTGTAGGTAAGTGACAGTCTGCTGCTGTTGTGGAACTACAACTCCCACCCTACCCTGACAACCTTTGACTGAGTCACGCAGGCTGTTCTATGGCAGCCTTTGGGTGTCAGGGCATGCTGGGAGTTGTAGTGTTGCACCTATTTGTCGGATAGAGCTGGTAAATACGAGCACTTTTGCTATTTACTGCTTGTTAAAATCTTCAGCCGTTCTTGAGATGTTAACATTTTTCCTTTTGTTCACATCTCGTTGCCTTGGAAACCGACCACCATTTTTAGACAGTAGAACATACTCGGTGCTTACAAGCTCTTTTCTATTCCGCTTGTAAGCACTTGTTTTAAAGCTGGCCGGGATCGCTGGAGCGCGATTGTTACCTCCTAATCCCGGCCAGCTTCATTGCCACGCTTACAAGCCAGACCGGCAGTGGTGGTCGGTCTCCTAGGCGACGAGCTACGAGCAAAAGAAAAGTGTTAATATCTCAAGAACGGCTGCACATTTTAATAAGCAGAAAATTGCAAAAGTGCTTGTTTTTACCAGCGCTATCCAGCAAGTTATCAATCTATGACGATGGGAATATCCATTTAACTCATAATAGGGTCCATAAGGGATCCTATATTTTTGGCAGTATCTGATTTGCAAAAAAAAAAAAATTTCTCTTTTGAAATCATAATGACAACCCAAAACATCCAAATGACCCTGATCAAAAGTTCACATACCAGCTTTTAAAAAGTTGTAATTCATATATTGATTTTGCTAAATCCTCATTTGCATAATTAACTCCTCCCATTTGTAAAAATGTGAAATTGCAAATTTGTGAGCAAAAAAGACGGGCACTAAAATTTGCAAATTTCCGATGCCAGAAAAAGGGCTACAATGGACTTAAAAGGTTCCCAAAAATTATGTTATCCATGGGAAAGGGAATAATTTGATGATCACTGAGCGTCCAACCGCAGGGACCCCCATGTAGAGAAGCCGCTGCCAGAGAGGTTTCTGAATCCCCTTGCTCCAAGTGTGCATGCAGTGTGGGAAACTGGTGAAATTGTTGACTACCTAGCGGACGTTCTTCTTGTTTTTTTTTGGTCTGTAATGTAGATTTTCACGTTTGTTTTTTTTCTCCGGAGCGTAAATTGTGCCATAGTCGGACAACATCTGCTGGGGTTAAAGCAGATCTGTCTCCAAATGTCGCAACACAATCTATTTACATTATTAAAAAAAAAAATGTCTTAGACCCAATGAGGCTGGTGTACTTATCAATATCAGAATGGCTGTGTAATCCTAACTTTAAAACAAGAATTTTAATATTTGGGCAGTTTGGCAAAGGATTATACCGCCATGCTGACATGGATTTTAAAAGTCAGTACACCAGCCTCATTGGGTCTTCCATATTTATTTAATAAAGGAAGCAGGTTGTATTGTAAAATTTGGGGACACAGCCACTTGAAATACATATTCAGATGTGCAGGATAATTGAGGTGTTGGGATTGTTGGTGTATGTGTATATTTTGTTCACCTTTTTGTATGTTTTTTTCTTTCAGGTGACTGGAGAGAGATTTCTTGTCTGGACCAGATGGGCCAGTGATGTTGTCTTCAGCCTGCTCTCACCGGTATTGTTTAATAGTAGTACAATGTGTCAGCTTTCATATACATAGATGAGCATTAAAGGAGATGTCCGGGCAGAGCGTGTCATCCTGTGGAGTGTGAGGAGATGAAGCAGCTCGTGTTGTTACCCATCCTCTTTGTGAACAAAACACAGCTCTGATTTTGTCGGTTCCCCTTATTCTTTACCAAATGTCTCTCCTCACACAGGCTGCTGTCACTGCTGAATCAGGCTTTTCTAAAGTGCAAAGAAGAAGAGAAGCAACTTGAAGAACAGCTGAGGCAGGGACGGGCGCTGCTACAGAACTGGTGTGTCTATGTGCTTTTAATGTCTTTTTTTTTTTTTTTTAATAAAGGAGTCCCGTTTGAGTCACGTGACCCCTGCAGACAATTACAGGTCTCAGCAGCTAGGTGATCTAAGAACAGGATAAATTCGCTTTCTGTCCCAAGGAAGACCACCGGAGTGGCCAGAATATTTTCTTTTTATTATTTTACAGCATTCCCTGCTTTTTAAAATAAAAAAAAATGAGTAGGACTACCCCCCTTTAATTCTTAAAGGGATAGTCCCATCTCCAAAATCCTATCCTGATATTTACTCAGTATAATAATATTAGCAAATACCTCAAATTAGAAATGTAGTATAGTTGTTCTGATTCGCTATGTCGCTTACCCCATGTACAGGGCATTGCACTTGCTTAGATATCCATGGTTATTACCACTAACAACTAACTGTCACTATATGAGTGGTCGTAATGTCCTGTCCATAGGGTAAGCAACATAGCAAATCAGAAGAACTATACTATATTTCTAATAGGAAGTATTTTCGAATAGTATTATTATTACACCTTCTACGTATTGGGATAGGATCTTGGAGATGGGAATACCCCTTTACGCTAAATAGACATAATTTCAGACCATACCAAGCATTTACCCCCTCCGTATGATTTTGCCATCACTTTGGCGAGGCTCTGACCTTTATAACCTTCACTGGTTTTGAGATTAATTATGCTGAAGCACTGATTAAACATTGTGCCCCCTATTTCTCTGGACAGCAGGTTGCCGGTACAGCCTTGTGCAGGGAAAAGATTGTATAGCACTGCAGACTCTTCTTTCTTGAGATTGGTGCGGTCCTCGATGTTACATTAGAGGGTCCACTGTCATGACAGGTTCCCCCCATTCTCGATCCTCTCTAATGTGACATATGGTTGCATATAAGCCGCTAGCTCAAGCTTCTATGTATGGTAGAGCCACTTGTGATATTGAGAGGTATCCTGTAGAAACCCAATTAAAAAGATACAGTCTGCCTGCTTTGGGTAAACTTACCTGACCCTCATCTTGGGACATTGACAGATTGATAAACTAGCTATGCGCCTAATCCTGCCCTGACTCAGGGGTACACAGATTGCTGTGATTTAATATTTTTTATGATCTGTATCACCCGTAGTAGCCTGCTCTTTTCATAGGTTCCCCCCTTTTTTTGTTCATTATAATGTTTCGTTATATCTACCCTAATTGATGTATCACAAAAAGTAGATGCAATCCATATGAGTGAAGTTACCGGTTACAACTTACTGTAATGGATTTGTCCTGTGGAAATAAATATACATAATGCAGGAGGATGGGGAACCGAACGTTTATTCTGAATATTTCTTAAGATCTTCTCCTTTGTGACTCATGATCTTTGATATGCCGTCCGCCGACTGTGCAGAGTAGGAGTGATGAATATCCAATGCTTTGCGTCGCTCCCAGGACACTTTGAACCGGAAGTTGTATCTTAATACTTCCGTGCGTTCCAGACGGAGCATGCACGGTGTAGGTTTCTTGCGCCACATCTCACCGGAAGGTAAAACTAGGACTTCCGTGTGCTGGATCACATATGGGCTGATTGTATCGAGGGGCAGGACCTATCACAGGTAAAAGCGGGCTATTTAAATGCGGGCTGGCGATCTCCGTTTTCACATCGCATCTTATCAAGACACACCATCTGGTATTGGGCCTCCTGATGAGCCGTGAAGGCGAAACACGCTGAGGCAATGCAAGGCGGGTGGCATATCTTTCAGATGAGTACCTTGATATCCAGACCATAGATCATAACACTCCGCTGGTTTGGAGTGTCAGTCCTAATTGATCCACATGCTTTGGACTATTTCTATGTGTGGCTATCACTGTATATCCTGAATTATAAATAGATTGTGATTTTGGGCATTGAGTTCTCTGCCTTTATTCATTCGGTTGGATCAATAGGGACTTATGCACTGATCTGTGAGGACACATATATGTCTGTATTTATCAAAGCCACCAGTGCCATATGTACGTGAATGTTTTTAATTCTCCTTTTGGGATATAGGTTCCCCTTTATCTATAGGTGTGGCCTATGTCTAGCAATAGTTGTTCCTTTAGTGTTCATGGGGACACAAGATTGGCTATAGGGTGCATCTAGGGAATCATGTGCAGGGCATTGCAGTAACTTAAATAACCATGGTTACGACCACTTATATAGTGACAATTAGTTGTTAGTGGTCGTAACCATGGATATCTAAATTACTGCGATGCCTGCACATGAGGTAAGCGACATAGCGAATCAGATGAACTATACTACATTTCTAATTGGAGTTGTTTGCTAATATTATAATATTATTATTATTACACCTACTACATATTGGGATACAATCTCGGAGATGGGAATACCGCTTTAACAGCAAATCGCTGATTATATGTCCTCGACTTGCGATGATCGTTCGATTGGCTAGGAAACTTCTGAAAAGGGAACGTCGTGTTAAGATGTTCAGGCGACAGCATACATTAATTATTTAATTTTTTTTTTTTCCAATAGGGATGCTGAGCAGTCATTGAAACCGGATGATGTGGCCAGCGAGCCACAAGGTGAGTTATCTGCTGTAGAAATTGCGATGTTCCAACACCTTCACAAAATTGTTTTAACCCCTTAACGACTGCCGATGCGCTTTTTAACAGCGCTGAGAAATAAGGGTAGTTAAGACCCTGGAGAACATGATCAGGGACGGTTTTTACGGTCACTTGTCACGTGATAACAGTGATCACAAAAATAAAGTCAGATTTAAAATGTATTTCTCTCTTCTCTAATATGATCTAGCATATCAAAGAAGAGAGAAATGGGGTCCCCTGTGGCCCTCCCGGTACGTTCGCCATCCCTGGGAACTCCTGATCTGTTCTCCGTGTCATCTTCTTGAAAAAAAATGTTAGGCGCATGCGGACTGCGCCCGCCGGGATCTGCTGGCCACTACCTGGCAACAATAGGACATTTTTCCAATTCGTTCCTTTTGATCACTGTGGACCCTGACAAAGTGATCAAAAATAAAAAAAAAAAAGTAAATCAAATTCCCCTTTGTCAGCCCCTTTAGTTAGAAAAATGATTATAAAATATTGTTTTTTTAACATTTTTTCCATTCTTTTCAGTTAGGGTTGTGTTAGGGTTGGAGTTAGAATTGGGGTTTTTCAAAAGTAAAAAAAAAAAAAAAATAACGATATGACGGCTAGTGTTAAGCTAGTCGAGTTTGCATCGAGTGCTCAGGTATGTACGGAATATCGCGGATCCCCGAATGTTTTTTTTTTTGTGGTGTCTAACAACCATGAAATATGTGGGGCAGAGACTCGAGCACCCGCAATATTTGGTGCATACCTGAGCACCTGATGCAAACTGGAGTAGCAAGCACTTGTGCTCTACACCAATTACGACTTATTCAGTATGACAATCCAATGTTATGTTTTATGTCGTACCTATGGGCTCAAAATGCTCACTACACCCCTGGATAAAATCCTTGACGGGTGTGGTTTCCAAAATGGGGTCATTTGTGGGTGATTTTCACTGTTAATGCACATCAGGGGCTCTCCAAACGCGACTGGCGACCACTCTCGATTCCAGACAATTTTGCATTCAAATAGTCAAATGGCGCTCCTTCCCTTCCGAGCGCTGCGGTGCGCCCAAACAGTAGATTTTCCCCACATATCGGGTATCGGCGTACTCAGGAGAGATTGCACAAAAAAATTTTGTGGTCCGTTTTCTCTTGCTACCCTTGTAAAAATAAAAAAAAGTTTAGGTCTAAAGTAAATTTTTGGTGAAAAAAGTTAAGTCAATTTTTTTTCTTCCACATTGCTTCAGTTCTGTGAAGCAACTGAAGGGTTAATAAACTTCTGGAATGTGGTTTTCAGCACCTTGAGGGGTGCAGATTTTAGAATGATGTCACTTTTGGGTATTTTCTGTTACGTTGACCCCTTAAAGTCACTTCAAATATGATGCGGTCCCTAAAAAAATGGTTTTGTAAATTTGGTTGGAAAAGTGATAAATCGTTGGTCAAATTTTAGCCCTTATAATTTAATAACAAAAAAAATTATGTTTCCAAAATTGTGTTAATGTAAAGTAGACCTGTGGGAAACGTTATTTATGAACTGTTTTGTGTTAAATATCTTTCTGATTTAAGGGCATGAAAGTTAAAAGTTTTAACATTGCAAAATTTTCACTTTTCTTTGCCAAATTTTCATTTTTTTCGTAAATAAACGCAAGTCATAGCTAAGAAATGTTATCTCTGTCATGAAATACAGTATGTCACGAAAAAACATTCTCCTAAACAGTGGGATCCATTGACGCGTTCCAGAGTTATGACCTCATAAAGTGACAGTGGTCAGAATTGTAAAAAAATGGTAATTAAGGTCAAAATTGGCTCGGTCACTAAGGGGTTAAGGCATCTCATATGTTTGTTTGTTTGTTTTTATTTATTTTTTTTGTTTGTTTTTTTTAAATACCGCTATAAATGTATCCTGGCCCCAAATGGTAGGACTGGTATATGACTATATGTCATTCCCCGAACACTGGTGTCTGTCATGTTCCTGTCCTGAACTGGTCATCAGGGGAATGTAGTGTTAGACTGGATTTCTGAAGTTCACTCTTTGCATATCGTGTCAGGTTTTTTTCTGCAGCTGCCAGGTGTTCAGTGAATCGGATGACAGCCGCCTGCCATATTGTCACGTGCGCTGTCAATTCGAAAGCGACATTTTAGCACTCGCATGCTGAGACCCATAATCACCATGTGACAGCCAGTGCGGATGCACTTTCTGATAGAAGTTTGACTTCTCAACCCCTTGCTGTTATCGAAAAAGATAAGAAAATATTCTTCTGTTTAGGCGTCGGACTTGTAGCATTACATGTTTTGTTTCAAATGAGTTGCTGTCCATGTAATTCATGGTCGGATCACGTCCACCAGTGATGGAGTTATTCTCGGAGAGCAAAGGAACCTTCTCTATGATGCATACAGGCGTTAGTAGGGCCTACGGTCCAGAGGTGATCAGAAATAGAAAAATATGGCTGCTTTCTTCCGGAAACAGCGCCACACCTGTTCGCAGACCATGTCTGATATTGCAGCTCAACGCCATTAAAGTGAACAGGACTGAGCTTATTTTGCAGGGCGAGTTGTGCTTTTGAATGACGTCATCTATTTTCTCATGCGATGTACTGGAAAGCAGGGGGGAAAAAAATCAAGTGCGGCAACATAACGAAAAAAAATGCAATTCCACAATTGTTTTTTTGTTTTTTATTTGCATAGTTCTTTATGTGGTAAAAATTACATGTTGATATGATTCTCCAGTTCAGTGCGATTACAGCGATACCAAGCATGCATGGAAATTTTTACAAAAAATTTGTGGAAAAAAAAATTACAGTTAATACAATATATTATATACGATATACTGTATATAGTGTGTGTGTGTGTGTGTGTGTGTGTGTGTGTGTGTGTGTGTGTGTGTGTGTATATATATATATATATATATATATATATATATATATATATATATATAATATATTACATTATATAATTTTTATTTTTGCACGTTTCACTGAATTTTGTAGCCACAGGCTTTCATGGCGATTTACTGATCACATCACGGGGTGCCAATAGGCAGTTAGGACAGCACCACCTCCGTTTGCTTTACATGCTGTTGCCTCAGGTTGATAGCGACATTTATCAGATTAATAGCCACACGTGGCTCTCAGTGGCAGATGATGGCACAGACATCATCTGCCAGCAATAAACTGACATTTGACAATACTGTGTCAGTATCACGGGAAAAGTGATTAAAGGGGCTATCCAGTTCCTCTCGCTTCTGCATCAGGAGTCGCTGACTTGGTGATGCCGAGCTGCCGCCGATATCGGTTGATCTCACTCACCTTTCCTATTAATTGGAGGCCTGGCAAGTATCCGGCAGCGCAGCGATGCGCCGACTGAGGACTGCGATCTTATGACACTGGAGATATTAGTGTTACACGTCTCCGGGGTTTATTACTGTAATACCGAAGCTGATGTTTGCCTGTAAGAAAAGTAAAGCAGCGGGGCAGCCATCCCCTTCCTGAGAGACCATTGAAATCCATTTAGTTTCAGCAGAAATTCACAATATTAGCCAGAAAAGCCGGGAAGCCCTCACAACAGGATCCATCTCGCAGACAGGCGCCATAATACGTATTCAGATTAGAACCAGCTAATGTATGCTAATTCCCTGCTCGGCGATGAGGTTTCTTCTCCCGGCTTCGCGAGCAGAAGTAGTGATATTCTGCTGTCTATATATAGAGCCCTTTATCTGGAGAATGAGATGCATTAATCATAATGAATGCCCTATTTTTATACTGGATCGTAATTCATTTTTAATTCCGTTTATTCCAGCTAACATTGTTTTTCCCTGTGTACAACAGCAGCCAGCATTGCCCTCTGAAATCTCTGTTTTTTTTCCAGAGGTGTACAGTTCTCTCAGGCACATCTTCCTGGTACTGTAATGCCTCACCGGGCACAGCATTCACCAGCAGCATGTCTTTGTCAGCCGTGTGCTCATTTTCTTAAATCATACCCCATAAGCTGTGCATTAGTTTAATTAATTTGCAGAATACACACTTCTTTCATTCTAAAATGGCCCAGAGTTGGATGCGCCATTTGCTTCTTGCTTTTTTTTTTTTTTTTTTTATATAATCCTTTTCTCTATCAGCAAAGAAGATCTTACAAGCTTTTCTGTGTATCTATGGAAGGTGCTGCTTCCTTGTTAATAAAGTCCTGTGATCACAGCAGCCTCTGCACTGATTCAAGCAAGCAGTCTCTTTTACTTTTAGCCTTTTCACTATCAGTAAGGAAAAATAACATTATTACCCTGTCCAGACAGGAAACTGCATGCTGTTATATTTGATTGTAGCGGAAGCTTGACAGCTTAATAGTCATGTGATCACAGCAGCCTTGGCAATGATTCAAAGTAAGCAGGTTCTTTACTTTCTCCTTGCTAATAGAAAAATTGCTAACATAATATATCTTTTCGAGGCAAGGAATTACATGTTCTTCTGTAGGAAGAGTTTACAAGAGAAAGTCCTGTGATCACAGCAGCATTGGCACTGATCCAAAGAAGCAGTTTCTATACTTTCTTTTTGCTAATTGGAGTTCTGTGATCACAGCAGCATTGGCACTGATCCAAAGAAGCAGTTTCTATACTTTCTTTTTGCTAATGGAAGTCCTGTGATCACAGCAGCATTGGCACTGATCCAAAGAAGCAGCTTCATTTCTTTCTCTTTGCTTATAGAGTTAAAGCCAAAATAACATATCTTTTCCAGGCAGTGAATTACAAATTCATCTGTTTGTCTGTAGGGAAAGCATGCCAACTAGGACCAGGCTACTGCTCCACAGCATCTGTAACATGGCAGACTATAACTATTTCCTATTAGATAAATAGGTCAGCTTTGTGGCACGTACTGTTAAAGGGGTTGTCTGGTGAAAAAAGTTATCACCTATGCATGGAATAGGTGAAAGCTTATAGATAGGCGGGGGTCTGTCTGCTCAGACCGCCAATGATCAGAAGAATGGGACTCTTTTATCCCAATTAGAATGGAGTGGCACTGCTCATCCGCGACCCGTAAACCCATTCATTCTCTGAGGCTGTTGGGAAAAGCAGAGTCCCATAGAGTATGAAGGGAGCGGCGGCCGGCCATGATCACTACTGCTGCGCTGTAACATGTATAAAGGTGCCGATCGGTGGGGGTCCCAGCACTCGGGACCCTACCGATCTGATCTAAATGTTATCTTCTGTCCCTTGGAGAGGTAATAGCTTCTCACCTGACATCCCTTTAAGCTTTGAAGGAAAAGGCATTGCAGACGAGGGACCTGGGTCCACTTTAAGGCCGGGGTCACACTGGCGAGGAATACGGCCGAGTGAGAGGCGCTAAAAGCACACATTAGACACGGACCAATGATTCTCTATGGGGTCCCTCGCACCAGGCGTATATTTCTCATCCGTATTCTACGCTCCGTGCCACTCGCAGCATGCTGCGATTGTCAGCGTACTACGGCCGTAATACGCTAATGCAAGTCTATGGGTGCGGAAAAAATACGAATTACACACGGACCACACATGTGACTTGCAAGAAATACGCACCCGGTGTCTTTTAGCAAAGCCGGCAATTCAGTGCGTGATACAGTAAACTCACACTGACAGTTTTAATAAAGAAACAAAAGAATAGATATAGACACACAGAATGCATATATATATATATATATATATATATATATATATATATATATATATATATATATATATATATATATATATACACTCACTGGCCACTTTATTAGGTACACCATGCTAGTAAGGGGTTGGACCCCCTTTTGCCTTCAGAACTGCCTCAATTCTTCGTGGCAGAGATTCAACAAGGTGCTGGAAGCATTCCTCAGAGATTTTGGACCATATTGACATGATGGCATCACACAGTTGGCGCAGATTTGTCGGCTGCACATCCCTGATGCGAATCTCCCGTTCCACCACATCCCAAAGATGCTCTATTGGATTGAGATCTTGTGACTGAGGAGGCCATTTGAGTACAGTGAACTCATTGTCATGTTCAAGAAACCAATCTGAGATGATTCGAGCTTTATGACATGGCGCATTATCCTGCTGAAAGTAGCCATCAGATGTTGGGTACATTGTGGTCATAAAGGGATGGACATGGTCAGCAACAATACTCAGGTAGGCTGTGGCGTTGCAACGATGCTCAATTGGTACCAAGGGGCCCAAAAAGTGCCCAGAAAAAATTCCCCACACCATGACACCACCACCACCAGCCTGAACCGTTGATACAAGGCAGGATGGATCCATGCTTTCATGTTGTTTACGCCAAATTCTGACCCTACCATCCGAATGTCGCAGCAGAAATCGAGACTCATCAGACCAGGCAACGTTTTTCCAATCTTCTACTGTCCAATTTCGATGAGCTTGTGCAAATTGTAGCCTCAGTTTCCTGTTCTTAGCTGAGAGGAGTGGTACCCAGTGTGGTCTTCTGCTGCTGTAGCCCATCTGCCTCAAAGTTCGACGCACTGTGCGTTCAGAGATGCTCTTCTGCCTACCTTGGTTGTAACGGGTGGCAATTTGAGTCACTGTTGCCTTTCTATCAGCTCGAACCAGTATGCCCATTCTCCTCTGACCTCTGGCATCAACATGGCATTTCCGGCCACAGAACTGCCGCTCACTGGATTTTTGTTCTTTTTCGGACCATTCTCTGTAAACCCTAGAGATGGTTGTGCGTGAAAATTCCAGTAGATCAGCAGTTTCTGAAATACTCAGACCAGCCCTTCTGGCACCAACAATCATGCCACGTTCAAAGGCACTCAAATCACCTTTCTTCCCCATACTGATGCTCGGTTTGAACTGCAGGAGATTGTCTTGACCATGTCTACATGCCTAAATGCACTGAGTTGCCGCCATGTGATTGGCTGATTAGAAATTAAGTCTTAACACACAGTTGGACAGGTGTACCTAATAAAGTGGCCAGTGAGTGTATATATATGTGTCTATATCTATTCTTTGGTTTCTGTTAGAAACCCTGTCATAGGGCTCCATTATATGTCCATTTTGCAAGGCGGCGAGAAAATCTCACCATACGGATTACATATGGATGCTGACATGCGCAAAATACGCAACCACACCTTGCTTACGGATGACATACGGAGCACTGTTTAGGGGCCATTCATCCGTATTACGCATGTAAAATACTGACCGTATTTTGCATCGGTTAGTGTGACCCCGGCCTTAGAGTTGTGTTTCCCTCGATTGCCATAGTTATAAATGACAGAGGCCACATGACTATGTTTTATTGCTTGGTGGGAGTTGGTAGCAATGGATCTATGCATCAAGGGACTGGTGTGCGCTTTTATTAGCATTACTATGTTGTAAAAGCAGTGGGCTGCAATCTACAATGTTCATTTCTCCACTGCTGGAAGAAGTGTGTGGGGGAGGACAGGTTGATTGATGCAGGTTGCTACGCTTACCCTTAAATTACCTGTTCTAAAAGCAGCGTAATTTAACGCCAAAAACTTTATAATGTCAAAACTTTACTCCAGGGTTGATAAGTGTTTGATTGCTGGGGGCCCAACCATTGGGATCACAAGAGTGATGGTTCCAAAGTTCACTGTGTGGATGGAGTGGTAGTGAGCATGTGCGACCAATGCTGCATTCACTTTCTATAGGAGTGGTGGTCACCGCTTCTCTGCATCCCTATTTCAGAAACCATTGGGGTCTCAACAGTCAGACCCCGGTTAATCATCTTTTATCATCTATCTTTATTTGATTACCCAAGTAAACTTCACAAGATTTTGGCTCCTCTCATGTCCTAGTGTGTAAGCCATTTTCTTACAGAAGTGACAGGGGTGACTGCCCACTTTAGGACCCTGATATGGTGGGATGTTGTGTTGCACATCTCACATTGGTCATTACCAGTAGAGGATGAAGCTTCAGATTTTTGTCAGCCCGTGCATGTAGGTGAGCACCCTCTGTGCAATATGGTCTGTTACCTGGTCTAAATACTTGTAATATGTGGTTCTGCCCTAGTGCCAGTTTTGGTATTGCTGTCACCACCCTGGTAACATTGCACATCGGTGCAGCATCTATAATTATTCTTGCCATTGACTTTTTTTTTTTTTTTTTCTCCTTCTTAGTAGAGATCCAACCATCACCGGAGGATCTACAGGAGGTGGAACTACTCAACAAAGCTCTAGAAAAGGCCTTAAAAGCTAGAGAAACCGGCAAGACAGACTCCCCCAGTAATAAAGCTCCGGCACCATCTTGTTGCCCAGTGGCGAAAGAAAGGCCCATTAAAGCTTTAAATAAAGCTACAGAGAAAGCATCCAAGTCCACGACATACCGGCTGAACCCTCCATACAAAACTGTCCCTGACAGGAGAAGGGGCCCTAGACCCGGGCAAAGGACATCAAGCAACAAATCGGCACAACTAAGACCTTCAGAGAAACCAATTCCTAAAAAAAGCAATGGTGGTGAAGACAAGCAACCGGGGATGAAGACGAGCACCACCCGAGCGTGCAGTGCATTAACAAAACCTGTCTCTCCGCCAACCACACTTTCATGTCCGGAGTCCTCGCAACCACAAAAACCTTCTACATTGAAAGAAAAGGGGTGAGATTGATCTTATTTGTTATATATAATTCTCATCTACCTGGGCAAAGTGGTTTCCATTTACTTTTAACGCTTTTGTGATCACTGCCCATGTATGAACCCAGCTCTTTTTGGTGTAGATGTCTTGAGTGGCAGCATGGTAACGGTTGGTTTAAGAATTATTTTTTTTTTGCCCCCCAATAGAGCAAACCTAAGACTGCCAGCAGAATATCAGCAGGCGTACATGAGACGGACCAGGTGAGATATGTCTGTATGCTGTACATGAAGGGGGACTGTACAGTGACTGATAGGAAAGGCATTGATCTTTTTTTATGTAATGATTTTTTTTACACTACATTTCCAGTTGTCGAGGACGCTCCATTGAAGTAAGAGAAATGTATCACATTCACAAAGGAATAGTGTCAGTTGTCCAACAATCATAATAGGTGATATCACAGCTCACCTCCTCCTGTACAGTGACTGATAACACCTCCATATACAGTAGATAACACAGGATCTACCATTCACAATAGGTGATGTCACAGCTCACCTCCTCCTCCTGTGCAATGACTGATAACACCTTTGTATACAGTAGATAACACTTGATCCACTATTCATAATAGGCGATGTCACAGCTCACTTCCTCCAGTACAATCACTGATAACACCTCCATATACAGTAGATGTCACAGCTCACCTTCTCCTCTTCCTGTAGAATGACTGATAACACTTCGCCGCCGGCATCGGAGAATCCTCGCAGTGTGCCGTGCACACGCTGTGAGGATTCACATGTCTGCGGTCACATAGTGACTGCAGACTTCTATGATAAGTCTGCACAACCCCTTTACGGTCTGACATGCTTTTGCTGAGTCAGGATGGATTGGATTTATTTTCATTATCTATAATAGTAGCAGTTTCGGTTCCGTCTCCTTAGATTTTTCACATTTGAGCTGTTCCACGTACGTAGTGCACATTTCACATTTTCAGATTCTCTTACAAGAAATGCAATAAACTCTTACGTGCAGTGTAATACAAGGCGGTGAGGAAATTGGGTTTGGCGATTCCATACTGAGATAACCATACTGTCTTCCTGTGTTTTATAGATTATGGGAGAAGTTCTTTGCCATTCAAGACCACCTTCCTGCCTCCAGACCCTCATTTATTCAGAAGCTGCAAACAACTGTATCCTGTTCCTGCCGGGTGACGTAAAAGCCCCGTCCAGCGGTCCTTAGAGAATAGGCCATTGTACCGTGCACTGCGCCTCTGCTCCTAGAGGGATATCGCATGCCTCGTCCTGAACTCCAGGCTGCCAGACCTGTATTCTGAGTGCAGCAATACATATCTATGTAAGGAATGGGGCCACTGTGTATCCCATTCTATTCATTTATGCTAATGTTTGCACGCCTCTTCCCACGACGCCTCAGCACAGGTAAAATGCTGTTCTGTCTCCGTATGACTGCGCATGGAACTCTGCGATTTGCTGACTAACATCTATATTTCTTTTTACAGATTGATATTACAACACAGTTCATAACAAATTAATACATGTTGGTAGAACGTACAATTGGGAAATGTTTCCATTTTTATTTTCTTATTTTCCTGTATTATAACAGGTGAATATACATCTTATTACTCTGTTCAGCTGAGTGCATGTATTT
This sequence comes from Dendrobates tinctorius, assembly GCF_039654945.1. Taxonomy (NCBI): domain Eukaryota; kingdom Metazoa; phylum Chordata; class Amphibia; order Anura; family Dendrobatidae; genus Dendrobates; species Dendrobates tinctorius. Next base: position 1,611,808 of record NW_027361869.1, on the reverse strand, counting down.
CAGGCTAAAAATAAATTTTCTCTATCACTTCATTAGGGAAACCAGGACACCATGGGTGTATGCTGCTGCCACTAAGAGGCTGACACTAAAAAAATTAGCTCCTCAACAGGGTACACCCACCAACTGTGAAATAGCACAGAAAGAGGCCTTAAAAATCCTCCTGCTGCTTTCTACACCCACCAACTGGCAATAAGTTAATCAGTTTTAGCGACTGGAAGAGCATAGTGTGGAGTTGTCACCCTGATCTCCCACCTAGAGACTGAGAGCACAGTGTGGAGTTGTCACTACTGTACCCTCTTGTGTCTACAGGGCAGACCAGAGAGGATAGGCTAAGGGCCCCGTCACACTAAGCGACATACCAGCGATCCCGACAACGATATCAACGTGTCAGGATCGCTGGTGAATCGCTATGTGATCGCTGGTGAGCTGTCAAACAGACAGCTTCACCAGCGATTAGCACAGCGACGCCGCGCGTGCGGCATCGCTGTGTTCAGTGCTGATTCATGTCAAAAATAGAATTAAAATAAAAAATATTGTTATTCTCACCTTCCGACGTCCCGCGCAGCATTCCCGCCTCTCTCCGCGCTCCGGTCCCAGTAATCCTTTGCGAGAATTACCGCGATGACGTCCGTTCTCGCTGGATCGAGAAGTCTCACGGTCATTCTTGCAAAGGATTACTGGGCCCGGAGCGTGGAGAGAGGCGGGAATGCTGCGCGGGACGTCGGAAGGTGAGAATAACTATATTTTTTTTTTTATTATTATTTTATCGCTGATCGCTGGTCTCCCGCCTGTCACACACAACGATGCATGCTGGCCAGCGGGAGATCAGGACGAAAGAAATGTCCAGAGGTTTCCAAGAGCGATCAGCGATACCGGCAGGGGGGCTGATCGCTGTCACACATGGCGATCTCGCTGGTGAGATCGCTGTTGTGTCACAAAACTTGTGACTCAGCAGCGATCTCGCTAGCGAGATCGCTATGTGTGACGGGGCCTTAATACCCTAACACGACAAGAGTGTTTGGGGCTCCCCAGTGGACTGTCCTTTCCACCAATCCCCTGCCGAGCCAAATCAGATCTCGCACTTTGCACTGACGAGGGACAGTACCCCGAAATACTGTGTCTACAAATTGAGATTCTAGTTTTGGCTTTTATCCTAAGTCATGTTACAAGGCTTGTTAAAGGGTCGACATTGAATTTTAGGATTGCTACTTCCAATAGGTGGCACTAGAGAGCGCCCTCTCCAACTTCTGCGGATCCGTGAAAACAACGGTCCGGTGGCACCCGTTTAACGGATTGCACCTGACAGAAAAAACGTAAGTGTGAAACAGGCCTTAAGGGGCAGGTGTCAGCGCTTTCAATTCTTTTTCAGAAAATCTGGCATCTCGTCCACAGGTCATCACATACCTGCAGGGGATCCCATCTTTTCTTCTGAAGTTGGTTTCCTTGTTAAAGACATTGTACTTCTGTCCTTTTATTCGTCTCCCTCTCATCCTCGGGATCAGTCACTAAACAAACTGGTGAGCGCCCTTCCTCTCTACCTTTCCAGAATGGCACTCTGCAGACGAGGGGACTCTATGCTCATTATCTCCGAAGAGGCCTCCTGCTTCCAGGTCTACCTTGGTCTGTAGGGTCCTTTCTCCCATTCTTTTTAAGCCTGTTGTATAAGGGACAGAGCGTATCCACTCAGGGTCACGGCTCACTCTGCTCGCGCAGTGGTTGCCTCCTGGGCCGTCCGCCTTGAAGCTTTGCAAATCTGCTACATGATCTCCTATTCATACCTTCTCAAAGTTCTACAGAGGTCACACCTTGCGAACCTCTGTAAAATCATGCACGAGCTCAGACTTGAGGTTACTGTCCTTTTACCCTCCCTTGGGACAGCTTTTGGATGTTTCATGGTTTGCCTTGTCCCCCAATGAAGTGATAGAGAAATTAAGATTTTGTGGCTGACAACTGTGTACAAGGGCAGGTGCTGTGTCTCCCAAGGAAGACTCCAAGAAAGAATTTACGGTGAGTTCTCAAAATCTTCATTTTGCAGTTGGACAACATTAAATATTTTGTACTGTTTGCCTTCTATTGCTGACTGTGACTTAACTGAAAATAGCTGAGTGTATTGAGTTAATTGGGAATCTGTGAGTGAGTCCATTCTGAGAAGAGAGAGAGATTTTAACTCTTATCTTCCTTCTTCTGAGCTCCTTTCAGTCCCTTTCATTACAACAAAGTTCAGCTCAATTCTAGTAGCTATAAATTGGCTGGGAGGAGCTCAGAAGAAGGAAGATGAGAGTTAAAAACTTTCTCTTTTAAGAACAAGCTTACTGTTGGATTCTAAGTTAACTCATTCTGCATCCAGTAATAGAGAAGCTATAAAAGGCAGACAGTGCACATTTTTTAATAAAACCCAATTGCAAAACTTAATTTTCAGCCGTTGTTGTATGCATTTAAATAAAATTGACCTCCACGCTCTCCATATCCTTTTAATGATGATAATTTAGAATGCAGGTGGGGGCGCTGTTTTATAGCCTCCTATAGTAACTTGTCATCCCTAATTTTTGCTTTAGATATTATTATTAGCGGCCTTCAGCTCGGTCTCGGCGACTTGATGGATGAACTTTCTGTAGAAATATCCATCTTGTACAAGCCTAGACAGGTCCACCAGGGTCTTCTCTGTTATCTTGATAGTATGAAGCCATTGGGTTGCTGGTCTTCCTCTTCGCCTTGTTTCTTGTATTCTTCCAACGGGCAGCACGGTGGCTCAGTGGTTATAACTGCGGCCTTGCAACGCTGGAGTCCTGGGTACAAATCCCACCAAGGATAACATCTACCAGCATTATTATTCAGGTATCCTGCACCCGCTAGAATAGGACTCCTGCACGAGACCTGCCATTGATGCATCCATGCCTAATCATTAGGACAAGTGCACAATACATCCTGGCCAGTGTGTGCAGACGTGACGTCATCAGTGATGCTCACTTCCCTTTTAACCCCATGGAAAACTTGATTATAATGCTGTATTCACATAGTAAGATCAAAAAGCATTTTTTGTCATAGTTGCCACATTAAAATGCTGTGGAGTGCTACATTTTTGCCATGATTGCGGTAATCCTAGCAATAATTTGCCATTTGAATGAACCCTAACAATTCGTCCACATGCAGAGGTCTGATTGACCATGGAGATGCATTATATCTTCTCAATGGCTCATTTTACCAAGACTTGATGAAAATCACTAATCCTACATTGGTGCACACCCCCAAAAAAATCAGTCCATAATCCTATCTAATTACATGTAATGATTTCTTTTTCCATTAATTATTGAATTGTGACATCTTCCGTTTTTAATTATTTTTTTTTCCTTTTTTTTATTCCTTTTGTCTCTTCTACTTCATTACTTCTGAAACCTCCACACGTATTACCGCTCCACCGTTTTACAATATTAAACTTTCATGTTGTGATCCTTAATTACCAATCAGTTTGCTCCTGATGCTCCCAAGCGAAGCCTCTTCGAGATCGAGGAAGAGACCGCGCGCTGCGAGAGAGAGGTCAGGAGCTGGCAGCAGAGTGCAGACGCTGCCGGTAACTGGCAAGGATCAGGTGAGGAGGGTGCGAGCGTCACGAGGCTTTCTGAACTGCGACCACCGTGATCTCCGCTACCCCACCTCTAATCAGGTGCTGGGGAAGATCTGTAACCATTGAACGCATGTCTTATCAATTACATCATAATGAGCATTCAGGTCTATGGACAGTCGCCTCCTCGACCTTAATGATTAAGCAATTGTCCATGTTATACATCTCGTAAGAAGTCTAGAAAAGTCCATTATATACACGCACAATTATAATTTCTTACATATACTATGCACGTGTGTGTATGTGTATATAATATTATATATATATATATATTAGCATCTATATTATTGTAGTCGTGTGTGTGTGTGTGTGTGTGTGTGTGTGTGTATATATATAAATATACTTATACAGTATGCATGGACGGTAAATAATATGTGTATGTGTGTGTGTGTGTATATAATATATATATATATATATATATATATATACACACATATACTTTGCGTGTGTTATATATAAACGTGCACACATACATTATTTATAATATATATATTTATTCAAAGCAGCACCATTGATATATAAAAGGGAGCAAATGTGGGTGCAACTCTATATATTAGTGTGTGTATATTTAAATTACATTCACTTGTGTATATGTACATACGTATATGTATGAACAGTATGTAATATATATATATATATATGTGCATATATTAGTGTACGCGTGTATTATTTTACAACCTCTACTCTTTATGGGTTCATATCAGGAGAAGCATGAAAGCCAATCCTCGGCACACCAGGTCCGTTCTCTATGGCGGCATTATATGACTTACATCCCACCTCTTATTGCCGCCTGCCAAAGATCCATCAATCAGGAAGGCTGATTGCAGGGTAGAATTTAACCCTTTTCAGCAATTGTTGGAGAGGAGCGCCAGGGTCATTCATGTGACCCTCATGGAGATGCCGGTTATTAGAACAGAGTGTAATAATCTCCAACTCTACCTGTTCACTCCTGACGTGAAACGCTAAGTAGGAAGAGTAATGGAGCTCGCAATGTAAGTTCTAAGAATGTTACTGGCAGCGGGAGTGTGCTGGATAGAAGCAGGTTTGTTAAAAGGACATAGACCCCCTCGTTGGCTTGTATTATGGGCCGGCTATAAATACATATTGCCGTGCCATGCCTCCAGTGCTTTGCGGCTACTGATGAATTCTGCTTCACCTAATTAACCTGTGCTCATTATTCGACAGTGGGCGAACAGGAGCCATTCATCTTCATGTGTGTTTAACATCTAATCCTGTCCGTATTGTAAGACTGAGGCTGATGCTTAGTGAGATGACTGATCGTAGTGTGAAAGTGCCCACGTTGCTGATCTCAAGATTCAAAGATTAGTTTTATTGGCAGGACTAAATATACATTAGTTTTGCCAAAGCAAGCGCACAAAGCGGAATAAGGATAGGGACTGTAGGGATGTTGGGTAGGGGTTGTAGGAAAGGTGGATGGGGGCAGATCCAGGATGGGGGCTATAGAAGTCCATGGCATAGGGAAGGTGGATGGGGGCAGATCCAGGATGGGGCTATAGAAGTCCATGGCATAGGGAAGGTGGATGGGGGGCATGGGGCAGATCCAGGGTGGGGGCTATAGAAGTCCATGGCATAGGGAAGGTGGATGGGGGAGATGGGGCAGATCCAGGGTGGGGGCCATAGAAGTCCATGGCATCTAATGTAATCATTTTGTAGGTTCAGTGCCTGGGGTCATCACCATGGCTTAAGTACGATGCTTAAAGGGGACTTGTCCGCACTCCTGTGTTGTGCTGTTCTTGTTATTCCTACTGGAAATTAAGAACTAGGTGTTAACTTTCTGATTACTGGGGTTGTGACCGCTGGGACCCCCCAAAAGATCTCATAATCGTGACTCTGGAACCCCAAAAACGAGCTCTTCATCCCCATCCTGAATGTAGCAGAGGTGCCCACTCTCTGCCTCCCCTCCAGTCCTATTGGACTGCTGGAAATAGCTGATACAGTGCCCGACCTCTTTCTGTCCGTCCCACTGACAGTGAATGGAGGCAGTATCTGCGCCTCTCTGCCACATTCAGGTAGGGCTCTAGCCCAGTTCCATAGCCCCGTTCTCTGCTACAGTCGGGGGTCCCAACAATTAGAACTTGGCGATTAGCAAGTAGCTACTTTGGTAATAGCCCTTTAAGTAGGTGCAAAGTTTTGTGATACAGTAATTTCTTTGTATTATTATAGGTTTTGGTTTTGTTTGTTTTTTTCCATATTTTGATAAATAATGCTCAATTTTCCAGCTGCCTGTAGCCACCACTAGAGGGAGCTCAGTCACTTGCTGCATACTGATATATATTTTGCATACAGAAAACTCCTGAGCTCCCTCTAGAGGCAGCTGGAGGTAGCACATTTCTTATTTGAGTAAGGCGACACAGGGAATTTTGAGCTCTGTATCAGGAAAAATAGAGCTCTGACTACTAATATATATATATATATATATATATGGGGGGATCATTTTATATATATATATTATATAATATATATAGTGATCATCCACAGAGAAGATACTTCCAATATGACATACTTCCATTTGGCATGCTATCAAGAGTGATGGCATTCCAGATGAAGGTTTGCGTCGTGAATGAAGAATCGAGGCGTCTCTACAGATCAGGAAGCAGAGTCTGCTAATTATATTGACATTTGTGTGGAGGACTGACATTTCTCCGCTCTCTAAGGTCCGGCGCGCTGCCAGAATCACCGCTTTCTGCTGCTTTTGGAAGCTCTACAAGAAGAAGTGGACAAATACCAATCGGAGCTGCAGAACCTCCAGCTGGGTAAGTGACGGCAGAATTATCACACCAGGCAGTGTAGGGCGCCGCGTCCGAGGCTGGGAAGTCACTATCCATCATTTGGATTACGGGAGGTCGCCATCTGCTTCGTATAAATCCCAGTGTGCCGGGAACACTGAGCGCGGAATTACACCAGAATATTCTGTAGAACATCTTCCGCTGTGCAATTTGATAACTGTCACAACCAACATGTTATTTCTGGAAGAGTCATTAAACACAACCACTGACGATTGACAATGAAAACTCGCACAACGCATCTGTCCGTGCCCCTGTTAAAATGAGGAGGCCTGGCACAGCCTTACCTACAGGACAGACACAGTGGCCCACATTAATAGCCTAATTTTCACTAAAAAAAAATCTTTATTTTAAACTCCGTCTCTCGATATTTATTAAATGTCGCACCTTAAATGGGTTTTCCCATCTCCAAGATCCTATACCAATAAGTAGTAGGTGTAATAATAAGAATATTAGCCAATACCTCCAATTAGAACTGTAGTATGATTCTTCTGATTTGCAGTGTCTCTTACCCCATGTGCAGGGCATTGCACTAGCTTGGGTATCCACGGTTACAGCCACTTGTATAGTGAATATGAGTTAGTTAGTGATCATAACCATGGATACCTAAGCTTCGACGATGCCCTGCACACGGGGCAAGCGACATAGTAAATCAGAAGAACTATACTACATTTCTAACTGGCCCAAAGCCAGTTTTCGGGCATTAAAACCATACATTTTTGCACAAGCAGTACCTGCATAACAGTTTCCAATTACGGTATGTAATGGTTTCGACGCTTTTTTTATTTTAATGGGAACCAGTCACTTTATTCACGCTGCACAAATTCCAGGCAGCATGAATCCGATCCTGGCTACATGATTGCAGCCTGGAATGTTTTTCTCTGAAACGCTCCAGTGTTTCAGACAAAGTTATGGTGTGGAGTGGAGGCCGAGTACCAGACTAGATAGTCCGGGCCTCCCCGAACCACCAGAGGAGCCTGACAGGTCTATCCAGGGGGTCAAGGAAAGTTGATCTAAACGCCGAAACGTTTCAGAGGAAAATATATCTGTCTGCAATTGTGCATCTAGTCTTATATTTTCCTGTATCAACATCATGGACAATGAGTGTTCTTGCATGTTACTTTTTTATAGCTTCAGGCATCCCGGCAGCGTTTTACATGAAAAGTGAGGATATATTCAGTGATGGTGGGTAGTGCGGTCAATCTTGGCCAGGTGTAAGATGTCAACAGTTTGACCCCCCTGGAATTGTGATTCCTTTTTTGGAGATTTTTTGGGGAGCGCTCCTCTGCTGCCAAGTGGGTTTTCTTCTGTTACCACCACTTACTGGGCCGATAGTACCAGATGCAGAAGGAGAATAGACGGTGAGAGCCACCTTTAGGTTCAATGTCCACCGGGACGCGGCCGATCTGGTAGATCATCTCTTCCCATAGGTGTGTGGTGGCATGAACATACTGTAGATATGGAGCCTCTTCGCTGACGGTGATCCAGAGAGAATACACTATAAAATGAGGGAAAATTGCAGAAGGTTTCGGCCTGATATTATGTGAAATACATTACTGGGATCCAAATGACACAATTCATTGTTATTGATGATGGAGAATAACCTTTTTCCTCGCCCCGGTCCCAAATTCTGTATCTCCTCCAGTAAATGATGCTGCTGCAGCTGTACAGCTGCTGGGATATAATTACGGCTGCACAAAGCATAAAGTATATTCTTAATACCGGCTGAATATATAATTGCGGTAAAGCGAGAGAAGCAATGATGCGGCCAGTGGTCGGTATTGGCCCTTAATAACCTTGTTTTATAGCTGGCTAATCTTTATGGGCAAAGAGTAGAAGCCTCTCGTCAGCCGCCGTATATCTCAGGATTTTAATAAAACCATTAACCTTTAATGACAGCCATGAACTATGTGAATCCAGAAACGGACTCTGTGTAATGCCATGTTCATTTCTGTCTTTATTTCATGAGCCAAAGCCGCTCGGATCTGCTATTGCTCATCTTTTCTGGCACCAACATATGTTTTGTTCTCTTACTTCTATAACCTACAGACAGTAGAGTAGGGGGCAGGATCTGACTATAAAAGCTTTGTTTGTGGTCTGTAACCATGGAAACACATAGATTTGCTCAGGATCTGTAGACACAGAACAGTAGAAGATTTTCAATTAGTGTTTTAAATGGATTGCAAAAGTTTAAAGGAATGTAGAATATAATTGGCTGCGAGAGGTTGAACTTGATGGACCTAGGTCCATCAAGTTCAACCTCTCGCAGCCAATTATATTCTACATTCCTTTAAACTTTTGTAACTATGTAAACTTCTAGAAACCTGTTGTTTATAGACCCGATATGTGAGCTTTATGTTATGCATAGATCTCAGTATTTTCTGCCATTACGCTTCTCTCCCAATTATTCATGTATTTATCTGTTTTGCTTCCCTATTTAGCGGCCGAAGAGTATAGACATTGGGCAGAAAAGCTTTCTATCAATACGACGTGCGTGGAGTCAGTAGGCTGCCCCTCTGGGTACATCAGGCCTCCCCCTGTACTTGTATATCACCATCCCAGCGAGCTTTGTGAGCTGAGCCGCAGCCGGCTGAGATTGCAGGAGCTGCAGCAGAGGATTCATTTACAAAAGGTAATTAGTGGAGTTTATTCCATCTGGCTGTCATATTTCAGGGGATATCTGTGATGTTGGTGCTGCTTGTCTCCTCTCTCTCTCTTCTTTTATATGGACATTTCTGGAATTTGCACCAAATAAGATTTTTTTTTTTTCTTTCAAAATATCCCAGATTCACCTGCATCCTATAGATCTCCAACTTTTCTTACCATAAGAAACACAACCCCAAGTCCCATACCATCTCATCAGCAGTCTTCTCCTTTTAACAGCCAAGTGCACGTGTGACACCTCTTTGTGTTGATCACGTCCCCCACCACCTTTGGCACTCTCGCGTGCCCCCCCACCTCTTTGGCACTCTCGCATGCCCCCCACCTCTTTGGCACGCTTGCGTACCTCCCTCACCTCTTTGGCTCTCTTGCGTGCCTCCTCCCCACCTCTTTGGGTCGCTTGCGTCCCCCCATCTCTTTGAGTCGCTTGTGTGGCCCCCACACCTCTTGGGTCGCTTGTGTGGCCCCCACACCTCTTTGGGTCGCTAGCGTGGCCCCCACACCTCTTTGGGTCGCTAGCGTGGCCCCCACACCTCTTTGGGTCGCTCGTGTGGCCCCCACACCTCTTCTTTGGGTCGCTCGTGTGGCTCCCACACCTCTTTGGGTCGCTCGTGTGGCCCCCACACCTCTTTGGGTCGCTCGTGTGGCCCCCACACCTCTTTGGGTCGCTCGTGTGGCCCCCCACACCTCTTTGGGTCGCTCGTGTGCCCCCCACACACCTCTTTGGGTCGCTCGTGTGCCCCCCACACACCTCTTTGGGTCGCTCGTGTGCCCCCCACACACCTCTTTGGGTCGCTCGTGTGCCCCCCACACACCTCTTTGTGTGTCCTTCTACCGTTTTCTCTGGCTCCCATTTTTTCTGTCTCCCTCTATTCCTAAGCACCATCTTCCCCCTTATCTATATATCCATTTCTCTCTCTGTCCTCTCACCTCCATTATCTTTCTTCTCCCTCCTTCATCTGTTCCTCCTCTTCTACGACTGCATGTGACTACCCTGCCTCTTTATGATTACTTTGTTTTTTCTCATTTGTTGATTATCTTCTTCACGAGCCTCCAGCATCCTTGGATCCACTTTGCCCACATTAATAGCGTCTAATTGCTGCTGTGCTACCTTCACCCTGTAAATGAGCCATTAGTGTAAAGCTGTGATCTCTCCCAGGTGTTCAGTGAAGAGCTGCTTCAAGAAGCACAATCCTGGAGTGAGGGAGCCCCTACCTCCTGCCTGCTGTTCAGGGCGATCTACACCCAGCTGTGTGAGGGGGGAGACACGTTTCCGGTACTGGTGCAGGACTATAGCTAACAGCCGGACAGAATAAAAGAATCAAACACATCATCTGGCAAATATCAGTGATCATGTCCACTTTTTTCTTAAACCTCCAACCCAGGAGTCAAGGGTAAAATATCTTCTGTTTGTTCCTGTTTATCTGAATTGGGTGTAATATGTGTGTTTTATTATATGTATATGTCAATGACTTTTTTTTTATAAATATGAATTTAGTAAGATCTCTGCTGTCATCTTCTACATTTACTTCCCTAACATCCGTATAATATATATACATACAATCAATAGAGCTGTCACAGGAATGGGCCTTAGTTTTGATTGGTACATCAAACAAAACCATGGCGTCATCCAACATTTGCTCTTTTATTTCTGCAAAAGGGCGCACGCTTGCTGTTCAGGATTGATAGAAAGCTGGGTGACTACAGAACTGGAAGGTGCAATAGAAATGTCTTAAATCTCACACTGTCTGTTTGTTAATTAAATATATGGAAAATATATATTTATCTATTCAGGACTTCTCACCAGATGCGATGCTCCAAAGAAAATATCATGATAATTCAAAAGGTAATGGTTTATTTGTATTGTCCTCAAAAAGAATCATTGCTACAAAATATGTGAATTAGTCCCATGGTTGGCTCATTAAATTGATTGCAGTTTATTCATCCATCTTTATCTGGATCCTGTGTAGAAGTTTTATCAGCTGCTTGTCCATGAGTGTCCGTCCAAGTTGCAGTAGGTCGCAGAAGCACGTGTCGGCTGCTTAGCCATTAGTGTCAAAGTCCAGGATATAGTAGGTTCCAGGAGCACATGTCAGCTCCTGAGCATAGAGACCAGCACCACCTTCCCGAGTGTCCTGTATCAAAACATAAGTCTTTCACAACACCTGTTCTGTCCGTTCTTGGATGTCCATATGGTGTGCATCCACCCATGCTAAGTGTGAAAGAATAAAGGTCATGTCAGCAAATATGCCCAGGACAGAGTTTAGAGTAAAAATTTATAACCATAATTAATATTTAAGTCTCGCTCTCTTTTCTCTTGCCTTCTCACTTTTTTCTCCATCTTCCTTGCTCGCTCACCATTTTCTTCACCCACCTGCCCTTTCGCTTGATTTCCATCTCTTGCTCATTAGCTCGCCTTCTTACTTGGTCTGCTTTTCTCCTTACTTATTCGCTTGTTATACTTTTCACACTCACTTGCTCGCCTTCTGGAGCGAGCTCTCTTGTTCTTCTCCTGGAGCGAGCTCTCTTGTTCTCCGTCTGGAGCGAGCTCTCTTGCTCTCCTTCTGGAGCGAGCTCTCTTGCTCTCCTTCTGGAGCGAGCTCTCTTGCTCTCCTTCTGGAGCGAGCTCTCTTGCTCTCCTTCTGGAGCGAGCTCTCTTGCTCTCCTTCTGGAGCGAGCTCTCTTGCGCTCTCTTGCTCTCCTTCTGGAATGAGGTCTCTTGCGCATCTTCTCGTAGGAGCTGACTCTGCTCATGATTGCTCACACTCCTTGCACTCGGTTGCTCTCTTTCTTGCTCCAGTTCACTGTACATCCGCCTCTCTCTCTCCTCTCTTCCATGCTTTTCACATTTCGCTTTCCTTGCTAGCTTGCTTGCTTTTATCACACTTATGCGTTCTTTCTTTTACATTTTGATCTCTCTTACCAGGCAGATTTCCCTATATATCCCAGGAGCAGATGGTTAATAGTGCTCTGGAGTCTGCGGTAGTAAGGTTGTTTCTCGATCAATACTGAACTAATCATGAGAGAAGACAACCAGGATATTTTCTGTCTGTGCCCACTATGTACTCAGGATGATCCAAAATGGATTTTGTTGTTTACAAACTGGAGCTGTCTGGTCCTTGTGTAACAGCGGTGCTGTCTAATGAGACGAGCTCTCACAATCGCCACTCTCGATAATCCGATTCTCTGTAGCAGGAGGATCTTTTTTTTTTTTTTTTTAACAGACCTCTAAATTCTGTTGAGAGAGCTGCAGCATGCCACTCTGTAGGCTGAATCTCCTGAATAATAAGTTTCCCCTTACGCTGTCCGCTCATACACATTAGGCTAATTTCGACCAAACCTGCCCATATCGATGAATTTAGCCAACACTCTTATGTGTATGGGGAGGGGCAGGAAAATTGATTGTCGATGAGTTAAGAGTCTTTGATTTCGGTCTGCTAATCTTCTTGTTCTCTAGAAATAAGACTCCGCCAGACATGTTTCGCAGGAGCTTTTTCATAGGGAACACAGGAGCGCTCAACCAAATGAACGCTACTTTGTATGGCTGAGAGTAGGACCCATGTGAGGCCTAAAAGTCATGATACTGTCATCCTGATCTCAACATCATCCAGTCTGTTGGGGATAGCATGAAGACACAGAAGGTTTTGCACAAGTGACATCCACAGAAGATATGTGGTTAGTTCTCCAAGATGTTTGCAACAACCTTTGCCAAAGTTCCTTCAAAAAACTGTGCGTAAGTGACAAGTGTACCGAGAAGAAGTGATGCTGTTTTGAAAGCAAAGGGCGGTCACTAAATAGTGATGTGATCTAATTTCTCTTTAGTTCATTCACTTAGTAGGTTTTTTATTCACCAATTTAAAACAAATGAAAACATTTCTATCTTTGAAAGAATTCTAACTTTGGAGCATTTTTTTCCACACCCACCTAAAATGTTTGCACAAAACTGACATATATATATACTGTATATATGCGCGCACACACACGCGCGCTTTCATGTACCATCATAGATGCCATTGGTCTAATTTTCCGCTATTTCAGATCAAAGGAACCCTCCATCCTTTCTTCATGATGTGGTCAATTGTTGTGTATGGCTTCGGCTCTTTCACGTGCATGGTCCTGGAAGAATATGAGTCTCTTGAGAAGCAGATCTGTAAGTGTTCGCACTTAGTGGCAGAACATAGATATGACGTACCATTTCTGCCTATATCACTAGCATACAATAATGGAGATCGTGAATGAACGAGCCGCTCCTAACCCTCAACGCCTTCTCTGCAGGCTCTGGGTCGGCAGCTAATTTCTCTAACATAATTAGCTTTGCAAACCTTTCAGACTTTTTACTAGTTTTGTTGTTTGTTTTTTTTCTTTCTTTCCTTTGGAAGCAGTATCTCTTGCAAATCCCACAAAGTGCATCCTCCTGGCCAGAAGCTTCAAAAGGATAAAGCCTCAGGGATGGGGAGGATGTGCATTCACAGACTAAAATAGATGCTGCAACCCTTTCAGTGGAGGAATGAATGGGATTGAGGTCTGTGAATAGGAAGAGATCACACAATGATGTCACACAGAGGATGGGGTATCCAGCTTGGCCATTATCAGTCATCCCACTGAGCATAGATCAATAGATTTCATTGCAGCCGTAAAATATATCTGTTATGTCTCACCTGGTGCTGTGGATTCATGTATCCTCAGCTCAGGATGAGCAGAGCTTATCCAGCACGGACAGGTGGTGCCGATGCAGTGGAGGAGATGTGTCGGTAAAGCAAAGTGACCAGATTAGTGAAGATGTGGAAAAAGGATAACGGGTAGCAGAGGCTTCAGTGAAGCATAGCGGAATTGGGGTTGCAGAGACTTGGATGTAGCAGAGCAGAGAAGAGGGGCTTAAGTAGAGAAGACTAGGATGTGTAACGGAGCTAAGCAACAATATAGGGGTAGTGGAGGTTTGGATGTAGCAGAGCTGCTCAGCGGTAATGGAGGTTTGGTTGTAGCTGAGTGGAGTTGTGCTGAAGTAGTGAAGACTTGGATGTAGCGCAACTGGAGTAGTGGAGACTTGGATGGAGCAGAGCTGAGCAGCAGTAGTGGAGGACTAAGCAGGAATGCCAACTCCCTGAATACTACAGCTGAATAGGAGGCACAATGTAGCTCTTGGTGCAGACACCAGGACAGGTAATATCATGTGCACAGCTTTAATGTGTACGGTCACCTTAAGATGGCAGAGGTATGTGTCAATGAGGGTGTCACTAATTTATTTAAAATCTTCTCTGAGCAATTATATTTTGTTGCCAGCTTAAAGGGAACCTGTCAAATAAAAAAAAATGATGCCCCATCTGCAGGCAGCAGGTTGTATAGCAGAAGGAGCTTGATATATAGATTTGTTTAAAAAAAAGTTCTAGTATAACTTGTGCTTTATTCATTCAAATAACTGCTCTTTCTGTGTTAGAGAGTCCAGTGGGCGGGCATACAGAGTTTGCATACAGAGATGGCCATCTTTCACTGATAGGACCGCTCACTGGACTCCTAAGTAAATAATTAAATTAAATAAGCCCAAGTTTTATTATAACTTTTCTAACAAACCTACACACCCATCTGAAGTGCTGTACATGATCATGTACAATAAAATCCGTCTCCTTCAGACTTTGCCTGCCATCGGTTTATTAGATATAAAGTTCTTGTGCCAAGATTACCATTCGTTAGCTCTCGTAGTAGTCCTTGTTCTCGTCACTCGGTCACTTATCCCTTCTATCCTACTCACTAGGCGGAGCCATGATGGAATCTAAAGTTGACCATATACCTGAGAAATCTGTGGCTGAGCACTTGTTGGATGGATTCTTATCCAGAAAGTAGAGATGATTAGGAAACATCCGTGAGGGAGCAAGTAGCTAACTTCTCTTATCAGGGCATCAAGCAAAAAAACAATATGGTCGGTGACCTGCGAGACATCTGCATGAACAAGGGATTTATCTAGTCTGAGATACAGAACCCATGCGGTTCTCAGTCTTTTGGAAATCTCTATTAACATCTGTTTACACATAAGCACAATTTCATAGCTGACTAATCATGCAAAAAATTATTTACATCGTTAATTGGGAAACTCAATTATTCAGCCATCTCATGTGATAGATGGATAGAAGATTGGCACCGGCCCCTCGCCATGCCGTCTGCCTTTACAAACACGTGGAACAGAATGGCTGGTGGTGTAGAGCTCACTGATACCAGTGCGATCTTAATAGGAGCCACCAGTTTAACAAGTCTGTCCATTACATTTCTTCCCTCTTCAATCTTCCCCATCACCTGTGAGTTATATTATTAAGAAGTGGAAGAAACCGCAGCAACTCAGCTCAGTGGAGACCCTGTAATGTTACAGAGTAGGCAGAAAAGTCACCAACGCTCTGCTGACGCCATAACTGCAGAGTCCAGACCTCTGGTATAACAGCACAATCACTGCGCCCCGCCAGGAGCTTCATGGCCGAGCAGCTGCATGCAGCCTTACATCACCAAGCACAATTCTGAGCATCGGATGAAGTGGTGTAAAGCCGCCAACACTGGACTCTGGAGCAGACGTGTTCCGTGCAGTGACGGATCGCACTTCTCTATCTGCGTCTTATGGAAGAGTAATTTGGTGATTCCAGGAGGATGTTACCACCTGACTGCATTGTGCCTCCTTTACAGATGGAGGAAGAGGATAATGCTATGGGCTGTGTGGGGCAGTGACCGGTGTTACATGTAGGGGTCACTCTGTGTTATCCCCAGGATGCGCACGGAGGCATATTGAGGTCATGAGAGTGCATTGCAGACACAAGCGTAGCTGTGGTTCCAATGCAGAATAAAAGTGTGTTTAGGTCTTGGATATGCTGGGTGTCCAAGGCAGATTTAGGGAAAACCTGCTCTGGGCTTTTTTTTGTTGTGAAAAGGACTGCAGGATGTTAGTAGTGCAGTCCGTTTCATTCCTAGTTTTCCATGTGGCCCATGGCCACAGATTCTAGATAAAAGCCCTGCAGTAAAGAGTTTTGGTGGGTCAGTGTCAGTTTGGTATTTGCAGGAGTGCAGAGCAGAGGGCTCTGCAGAGCTCCATATGTGTGAGGGAACACAGGCAAGTGGAGCCAAACCGCCAAGGGAGCTGAAAGGCCTGGCACCCACAGCGTACACGGTGGCGCAGTCGCCCACGGCTACCGTTCATGGGAGTGGACTGGCGTGTTTAATGACTGTAATCTGGAGGTTATGTGCCCGGCTGCGAATCGGAGGTCGACTGTCTTGTCGTGCTGCGATCTGGAGTTGGACTGTGCTGTACGCAGCGCCCAACACGCAGCTACAATTGTAGCTTCCAGCTTTTTGGGACTAGTTTGGGGAACACCCTTTTCTGTTTCCCATGACTGTGCCCAATATCCACAAAGACATGTTTGGTGGAAGAATATGACCAGTCGCACAGAGTCCCAAACTCACCCCCATCCAACATCAGGCCTATAAGTCTCCTTACACTGGTAAGAGAGACATTTCCCCTTAAACACCAATAAGGAAAATTGTGAGCCCGGCCTCTCCCCATCAGTATCTGATCTCACAAGTGATATTCTGGATGAAGGGGCAAATATTCCCATAGACTCCTCCAATATCTTATAGAAATCCTTCCCAGAAGAGCGAGAGCTGTGATATCTGCACAGGGGTCGACTCCATATTAATGTCTATGGATGGAGAATGGGAGGTCAGAAAAGCTCCTGGAGGTGTAGTGTAGAGGGGGCACATACTTTTCTCCATATAGTGTATATGTGATGGATAAAAATGTATTCTAGATGTGAGAAATGGAGACATTACAGAGATATTGGCTAGAGGTAGATCGATATGCGCTGGATAGACATGAGATTGCGTTGATGTATGGTTTCCTGCACGTGTATAAATTGTTGTCTCGTCCTCCCATCACATTGTCCTCCCCTCTCTTTTTTTCTGCCTGGAGACACCGCGGCTCCATTAGCACTCGCACCCTTCGTGCCTTTCCTCTGTCAGTATCTGAGTGACGAGGCCGCACATGTACACACTGAATACTGAGGAGAAATGGGGCTTGAGTGTTTATTTCCGAGTTTGATATCAACATTTCATATACGTCATTCCGGAAATAATACTTGTAATGGAGCATACATATTCATCATACGAGTAAGTGTTGCTTCAACATACATAAATCATGGCCAATTAAGGCTCATCCAGAACATGAATTGTGACCGATTTGAATACTTTTGCATTATTACAGACGCGGGTGGCAGCAGATGACCAAGAACTTCTTTTTGGCATCAAACGTTTCCATAGAGCGTTGTTCCAACTTCGGCATAAATAGTAATTTTGTTAATACATGAATAGACCAGGAATAATAAATATAATCCCATTGACAAGATATAACACTTACCCCTTAATACCACTATACAGCTTATATGTACATACAGTCATATGTAAAAGTTTGGGCACCCCTATTAATGTTAACCTTTTTTCTTTATAACAATTTTGGTTTTTGCAACAACTATTTCAGTTTTATATATCTAATAACTGATGGACTCAGTTATATTTCTGGATTCAAATGAGGTTTATTGTACTAACAGAAAATGTGCAATCTGCATTTAAACAAAATTTGACCGGTGCAAAAGTATGGGCACCCTTATCATTTTTCTTTATTTGAACACTCCTAACTACTTTTTACTGACTTCCTGAAGCACTAAATTGGTTTTGTAACCTCATTGAGCTTTGAACTTCATAGCCAGGTGTATCAAATCATGAGAAAAGGTATTTAAAGTGGCCACTTGCAAGTAGTTCTCCTATTTGATTCTCCTATGAAAAGTGGCATCATGGGCTCCTCAAAACAACTCTCAAATGATCTGAAAACAAAGATTATTCAACATAGCTTTTCAGGGGAAGGATACAAAAAGTTGTCTCAGAGATTTAACCTGTCAGTTTCCACTGTGAGGAACATAGTAAGGAAATGGAAGAACACAGGTACAGTTCTTGTTAAGCCCAGAAGTGGCAGGCCAAGAAAAATATCAGGAAGGCAGAGAAGAAGAATGGTGAGAACAGTCAAGGACAATCCACAGACCACCTCCAAAGACCTGCAGCATCATCTTGCTGCAGATGGTGTCACTGTGCATCGGTCAACAATACAGCGCATGCATAACGCCTTTTTGTATGACCAAACAACTCAATCTTTGTTTCATCAGTCCACAGGACCTTCTTCCAAATTGTAACTGGCTTGTCCAAATGTGCTTTTGCATACCTCAGGCGACTCTGTTTGTGACGTGCTTGCAGAAACGGCTTCTTTCGCATCACTCTCCGATACAGCTTCTCCTTGTGCAAAGTGCGCTGTATTGTTGACCGATGCACAGTGACACCATCTGCAGCAAGATGATGCTGCAGGTCTTTGGAGGTGGTCTGTGGATTGTCCTTGACTGTTCTCACCATTCTTCTTCTCTGCCTTTCTGATATTTTTCTTGGCCTGCCACTTCTGGGCTTAACAAGAACTGTACCTGTGTTCTTCCATTTCCTTACTATGTTCCTCACAGTGGAAACTGACAGGTTAAATCTCTGAGACAACTTTTTGTATCCTTCCCCTGAAAAGCTATGTTGAATAATCTTTGTTTTCAGATCATTTGAGAGTTGTTTTGAGGAGCCCATGATGCCACTCTTCATAGGAGAATCAAATAGGAGAACTACTTGCAAGTGGTCACTTTAAATACCTTTTCTCATGATTTGATACACCTGGCTATGAAGATCAAAGCTCAATGAGGTTACAAAACCAATTTAGTGCTTCAGGAAGTCAGTAAAAAGTAGTTAGGAGTGTTCAAATCAAGAAAATGGTAAGGGTGCCCATACTTTTGCACCGGTCAAATTTTGTTTAAATGCAGATTGCACATTTTCTGTTAGTACAATAAACCTCATTTGAATCCAGAAATATAACTGAGTCCATCAGTTATTAGATATATGAAACTGAAATACCTGTTGCAAAAACCAAAATTGTTATAAAGAAAAAAGGTTAACATTAATAGGGGTGCCCAAACTTTTACATATGACTGTATAACCTACTGTGGCCACTTGAAGACAACGCAGACTGTGCAGCGAATCGCCACCTGTTAATTCTCAAAGTTTTCCTAGGGTCCAAAATCCTGCTCTGAATAATGTCTTCAAGAAGATCTGTTGCCGTATTTCACAAGACAAATTAAAAAATGATCTCTTATACCTGATGAGGCTCATGTACTTACTTTGAAAATCCATGTCAGAACAGCTCTATAATCACTTGCTTTTCATAATCATGCTCTTTTAATTTCATGTGCCTAGGTCTCTTCAGGCCACCTCATGCAGCGACATGCGGACGGAGTATTCAGATAGTAGGGCCACACCACTCCAGCATTGCTGACTTCTTTGTCGAGTCCATTTTGAGCTCGGCTACTCTGCCTCTGTGAATCTTCAAACACAGCCAAGCAACATACTTGACTGCTATTTCAAGGCATCTGCTTATATACTCAGCCCTGCTGTTCCAAGGTGCCTGTCTACATACTCGGCTCTGTTTTTCCAAAGTGCATGTGTACATACTCGGCGCCTCTATTCCAAGGTGCCTTTTCTACATACTCGGCTCTGCTATTCCAATGTGCCTGTTTACATACTTGGTTCTGCTCTTCCAAGGTGCCTATCTACATAGCAATCTCAAATATAATTTTTGAAAGGGTCTAAAGTAATCTCATATATGTATATCCCCTAAAATGATACTTTATTAGTTAAAAACCACACATGTGGTAAACACACCAAAGAAAAACAGTGACCAAAAATTGAAGAAAAAGTGTTCAAACAGAGACCACACTAAGGTGACACCTAGGAATCCCTGATGTAATCCTGAGCTTGAGTCTGCCTGACCGCGGAGGTTGGCACCCTAGGGGGGAACGTTGTGGCGCCCCCGCTCAACGATGACTATCCCTAGGGGCCCTGTTGTACCCTACAGCCACTAGTAGTCCCCTCTACCCGATAATAAAGGGGACCCCTACCAATCAGCACAATCCAGAATTTGATTTTATCCTCCCTAAGTTTCCGTTAATAGCCACGTTCTACGCACTACCAAAGATACATAAAGGCCTGAACCCTTTAAAAGGGAGGCCGATTGTATCAGGTGTGGATTCATTGACACAAAACAGTGGTCTCTATATTGATCAGATATTGCGCCCCTTTGTGGTCTCTATTCCATCATACCTGAGGGATACATCAGATCTATTGCTAAAGTTAGAGGGCGTACATCTGGAAGGAAATGCCTGGTTGGCTTCCATTGATATAGAAGCTCTCTATAGCAGTATACCACATGAAGCAGGTATTAGGGGTGTGGGACACTTTCTGAATCAGAGGTCAATAGCCTGTAGGGGGCATAATATCTTTCTGACATCTCTCTTGCGCTTCATATTGACCCACAATGCATTCTATTTTGATGGCAAATTCTACCACCAGCTCAGGGGCACTGCGATGGGGTGCCCCGTCGTATGCAAATCTGTTCCTGGGCTGGTGGGAGGAGACCATTGTGTTTGGAGGGGAAGAAAAGTGGTGGCACGGTCTGATTTCCATGTGGTATAGGTTCATAGACGATGTCTTTGTAATATGGACAGGGGAAAAGAATCAATTTGAAGAATTTGTAAGAGAATTGAACCAAAATGATGTGAACCTGAGGTTCACCTCAGAAATCCACAAAACTGAAATACCATTTCTGGATATAAGAATTAAAAAAGATCTGATGGGAGGTGTCTCTACAAGTATATTCTGCAAACCGACGAGCACAAATAGTTTGCTACATTGGCAGAGCCACCATCCAGTCCCTCTCAAGAGAGGCATTCCGAAGGGACAATTCCTCCGGCTGAGGAGGAATTGCTCTAGGAATGATCTTTTTCAGAAACAAGCTGGGGACATGTTTTGCCGCTTTAAGGATAAGGGGTATCCGAAACACATTCTAGACACAGCATATGACTTTGCAAGTAAAGCAGACAGGCAAAAACTGCTGCAGAAACGTGAGGTTGGGGACTCGACAGAACCAATAAGGGTCATCGGGACATTTGATGTTAAACATCAGGAGGTCAGAAGGGTCCTGTCTAAGCATTGGGACGTTCTCAGGTTGGATCCGGATTTGAAAGATGTGATTGGTGAGCGCCCCAACATTACGTTCAGAAAGGGTAAATACATCAGAGACATGTTGGTCCATAGCCAATACAGGAGGCCAGCGGTTGGTGGCACTTGGCTGGATAGGAGACCCTGTGTTTTTTTCAAGTGCGGGGATTGCAGTTTTTGTAAATATATGAGACCGGGGAAGTCCTTTTGTAGTGCAAGCACTGGCAAGATGTTTTATCAACGAAATTTCTCGAACTGCAAGACCACAGGGGTTGTTTATATGGCCACATGCTCGTGCCCTAAAAACTATATAGGGAAGACTAGGAGAGAATTCAGAAGGAGAGTAGGGGAACATATGGGGGACATTAGAAATCAAAGAGAGACCCCACTTGCTGTGGATGTGTCACAAAGGTGACCCCGGTGGCATCAAATTCTGTGTTATAGAAGTTGTTAATGTGAACCCAAGAGGAGGAAATGTGGATAAGAATATTCTCAGGAGAGAATGTGAGTGGATATTCAGGATGGAGTCCCTGGAGCCGAGGGGGCTGAATGACCAATTGTCGTTTGCTTGTTTCTTATGAGCCACAACTGAATAATGTGATCTTTTTTCGAGGACATTGGCCTTCTAGGTTTTGTTTTTTGTTTCCTGTTTGTCTGGGATTCCCATGTATTGTCATGGACTATTGTATATATAAACCTCCCTTTTTACTGCCTTACGTTAATCCACTCTCTATTGGATCTTGAGCAACTTCAGCTAATTTTAATATCAGAGATATATACAGCGTTTTCTAATTATATTTATATGATAACGAAGATGCACATTGACGCTTGTTCACACTGTTGGAGCTTTTGATGCGATTTATTCTTAGTTATATTTGAATTATCAGTGTGTAGCGTCTGTAGGTGCTGTGCTCAGACGCAACTGCTATGTGACTGAAGTGTGCAATCTGACCAATAAATATAATATCCGTATGTAATGGTCGCTTCTATGATGTGTACACCCGATGGTGTATTATTTGAAGCGTATATTCTTAATATGGGCGAGTGGAGCATACACTGTGGATCGCATGTGTGGGCGCTGCACGTCAGACCTGGCAGTTTGTTTCAGCCGCAGTGATTGGAGAGAGCTGTGAGACTGCCTGTTTGAGGACACTTGATTGGTTACTCAGGAGTGACGCTGCATACACGTCAGACCTGGTAATGTGTCTCCGCCTTAGTGATTGGAGAGTGCTGTGAGACTGCCTGTCTGAGGGTACCTGATTGGTTACCCAGTAGTGACGCTGCATGGGAACCCTGGCAGCCAATCGGAGCACCAGGGACTGGATTGTGCTGATTGGTAACCTAGTAGGGACACCTCAATAGGCGCCCAGCGATGCGGGGATGCCATGTCACGTGAGTGGGCGGAGCACACGCGATCTGAGCTGCGGGTTTAAAAAGAGGAATTGGGATGAGTATCGGTTGGCTATTGCACCGTCATGGGACACAAGATATCGTACTACCGGGCCTCCTGATGAGCCTACTCAGGCGAAACGCGTTGAGGCGTTAACCAATTGATGGCAGGTGGCGATAAACACAGATGAGTATCGCTGTGGCAGTTCTGTGTTTATCTTCTTGTTCTTAATGGGATGTTAATGTATTTAACAATGGGATACTATTGATATCTAATCTTTTGCCATACTGGTTAAACCGCCAGTGTATTGACATATATTTTTCTCTATATTAAGAGATCTTATGTATGTGAGATCAGGGCAACACTGAATCTACTTAAAGTGTCCGGTTTTGACTCCCATTATCTTGTGCATGATGTCTCACTGTTGATATCCTGTGTGGGGCATTGTAATGCAAATCAGTATCCAATATACCACCTGATGCCATGTGTGTTCTTTATTTTTAACCTCTTTCTTTGGGACACAGGGCCCTCTTTAGAGCAGATTGGTCTCTGTCTAGAAATAGGGGTCCCCTTTATTATCGGGTAGAGGGGACTACTAGTGGCTGTAGGGTACAACAGGGCCCCTAGGGATAGTCATCGTTGAGCGGGGGCGCCACAACGTTCCCCCCCTAGGGTGCCAACCTCCGCGGTCAGGCAGACTCAAGCTCAGGATTACATCAGGGATTCCTAGGTGTCACCTTAGTGTGGTCTCTGTTTGAACACTTTTTCTTCAATTTTTGGTCACTGTTTTTCTTTGGTGTGTTTACCACATGTGTGGTTTTTAACTAATAAAGTATCATTTTAGGGGATATACATATATGAGTGCCTATCTAAATACTCAGCTATGCTGTACCAGGATGTATGTGTATATATTTGGCTCTGCTGTTCCAAGGTGCCTGTCTACATACTCGGCTCTGTTGTTCCAAAGTGCATGTGTACATACTCGGCGCCTCTATTCCAAGGTGCCTTTTTTACATACTTGTCTCTGCTATTCCAATGTGCCTGTGTACATACTTGGTTCTGCTCTTCCAAGGTGCCTATCTACATACTCAGCTATGCTGTACCAGGATGTATGTGTACATATTTGGCTCTGCTGTTCCATGGTGCCTGTCTACACACTCGGCTCTGCTGTTCCAAGGTGCCTATCGACATACTCAGCTCTGCTCTTACAAAGTGCCTATCTACATACTCAGCTATGTTGTACCAAGATGTATGTGTACATATTTGCCTCTGCTGTCCCAAGGTGCCTGTCTACAGACCCGGCTCTGCTGTTCCAAGGTGCCTATCGACAGACTCGGATTTGCTATTCCAAGGTACCTGTCTACATAATTGGCTCTTCTGTTTCAAGATGCCTGCCTGCTTTCTCAGCTCTGCCATTCTACTACCAAAGAGCTATCCAGCACACTCAGCAATGCCGTTCCACGTCCAAGGTGTCGTGCTGCATGCTCAGCTTAACCTTTCCATGACCCTGCGGCTTCCCAGGTGGAACGATTTGACTGCAGCTATAGTTTACTGGTATAGAACTCCAAATATCACACCTACATATCTTTCACCGCATTTAATTGTTTTAGACACTTTTAACATCTTTAAAGAAATTGTGAATTAATACAGCTTTATTCACTGTAATGGAGCTGGACTGGATTGCAAAACTGACATAACCCGTGGGTAAGTATTGCGCTGTTTTTCTTAAAAGAAGTCATGTTTTTTTCTAATCCTGTATAACACTTTTAAACACAAATCTAAACTGGTGGCATATCCCTTTAAGAATATTTTCCTTACTAGCTTCTCAGATACCAAATGCAGCTGCTTCTGCAGCAGGTACCTGGATTCATGAAAAACCCTCTCAGAAAAAAAAAAAAGAACAGTCATAGAAATTTCTGCCACAAATCTGTGAATTCACCCAAACACGGTATTAGGAAACAATTTGTCAGTGTTCCTGTCACCCACAGAAGCGCGATTTCCACTTGTGAATTAGGTCATGAGATCGCAGGGAAAATATGTTGTTTTTGGCAACGACTTATTGGAAAACACTGCAAAAAATAATAGAAATGAAGCTGAGTTTTCTGAATGTGGTACAGAGCTACAAAACTCAATTAAAAAGCACGGATCAGTAAAAAAAAAAAAAATAGGAAAAAATTCCCTGTGCTGGTACAATAGATGATGCACAGTGGATGGGCTTCCATTGTGCTGACCACCAATCCATTGTCTCCCGACATATGCTCCTCCCCTCTCACATGCCGTCACACAAATACAAAGAGAAAAACTGCAGCTGCATCCCCTTCCTCTCCCCTCCTCCAGGTCTTGTTTTATAGCATATTTTGAATTTTCAAGAGACACGTGATACTTTAGAAAGAGCCTGTAGCCTAGGAAAGGATATATTGCAGAGTTTTGTGGATTTTCACATCTACATTCTTATTCATTAGCTTTTTACCTGTGAGATTTGCAGACTTATTGCCTAGAATATGTTTGATATTTCTTTTTTTCTCTCTTGCGGTTTGTATGTGTACACTGGTTTGATTTCTTTTCTAAACAGGTTTTTTCCACTCATCAGCAAGGCATGTGTCGAGGAAGAACAAGTACAATTGTCACTTTTGTGTCTCTTTTGTTACACGCAGGTTGCGGATGGCTTTTTTTTTTTTGGCATCAATTAGATATTATGAATAGAGCTTTGTGGTTGAGCAGTGCAATTTAAAGGGATTCTCTAGGTAAAACCTATACAATGTGTTATGTCTAGATAAGGTCCGAGGGGGTGGAGCAGGACACAAGGGTTGTCTCTAAACCCCTATGTTAAGCTCTGCCCCCTCAGGTCCTGCATTATACAGGTTTACCAGTTACGCCTGGGCCCCATGACAGAATGGAAGAACAGAAAGGGTGCTGGAGAGGATAAGTCACAAACAGACTGTAGGAAAGCATCTGAGCTTACTAAAATAAGATAATCTCTATCTAAGGAGCTGGATCTCCATCCACCCATCAAAACTGAAGTATAGCCAGAGAAGAAGGCAGATGCAAGTGAGTATAAGTAGTCCTTCCCCTTACAAGACAGAACAAAGTAGGGAACTGAAAGACACCTGAATAAAAGCAAACCAAGGACAAGACAAAATAACTATCAGCAGTTGGACAGAGACCACACAGGCTGTGGCTCAGCAGAGAAGAAAACTGACCACACAGCAAAAGGTCACTGGATTGAGTCCTGAAACTGAGCCATGGCACCTATACTGCATTGGTTTCCCACCAGTGAATCTTCTATACAGTCTTTTATAGGGTTAGTCTCAAGTATGAAAGTTATCCCTGAGATAGGGAATAACTTTCTGATCTCTGACTTTTGAGACCCCCACCAAACCCGAATAGCGAGACTCTAAAGAGCCCCCGTATGAATGGAGCAGAAATTAATCATGCGCTCTGCCACTCCTTTCATTGGTATGGGGGTGCCGAAGACCAATCAAGTGCAGCACTGGGCTATCCTCTGAGATAGCCCTGGCTTTCTAGATCAGTTAGGGTCTGTAACGTTGTTGGGCATGGACAGCGTGGTCTTGACTGTGAGAAAGGCCGGCCTTATCCTATTGGTGCAAAACTAAGTGACTATCTTGTATTCACTAAAGCCTCTCTGATGGGGAGGATAAGCTTAGCCACAGGTAGTCACCAGGTACCACTCCAGGGCAGTCCCTGAGTCTGCAGCAGCTGACCAAAGGGTCAAAACATGGGTACGAGGTACAGGAGGACAAAGGCAAAGACGTCAGAAAATCATGGGTCAGGGCAGAAAGCACAGTATCAGAGTACAAGCCTGGTCGATAACAGGAGAATCAATACATATAAGCATATAAACAGGATACTAGCAGACAAACTAACTAGGAACAAATGTTCAGGCAAGAAGTTAGGAGCTGCCTAATAAACCACCTGCTGCCTATGGACAGGCTGGGGAAGATAAACCCTACAGGACACAGCAGGGTTAAGTTCCTGCAAAATCTGTTCACGCCTCCCTATAGCCAGGTGGAGACAGCAGGGATATGCAGCAGGGTTGAAAGAGCTGCATGAGGACTTAGTGTGGCGGCTTGACACGGGAAGGAGCAGAGCGGCGAACTTAGTGAGCAGCACAGTCCTTGGAACTCGTGTGCGTTCCCATCGTGACCAGATCCCAGCAATCGGGGATAACTTTCAAACTTGAGAATACCCTTTTTTAAAGGGTGACTTAACAAAAAAATGGTGGTCTAGTATACCACCCATTTTCACATCTCCTATAGGGCAATCTGAATTAATTGGGGGCTTTTGGGACCCATTTACATTAATCAAATAAGAGAGATACTAAGTAGATTGTCTGTCTATCTATGGAGGATCCATTGTGCAGGTAATGTACTGTACGATGAATTTCAATGGGGCACTCACTGCTTAATTTGAACATTTGTGCCCCTAATAACTGATAATGGGCATGTCACCCTGTGTTACTAGTGAGTCCTATTGTATTGGTATTCATGAGTTAAGATTTTATGTTAATAAGCAAATTACCCTGATCACTTGGCCACAAGCTTGATGAAGGTAAGCGTTGGCAATCATATTTATTTCTATAGCGTACACCTTTCACATTCATTAGCGTAACCCCCCTCGCCCTCCGCCTCAGGCACTTCAAAGAGATTGAACAGATCCATTATTTCTGAGATGAGTCAGACGGAATTGCCTGTGAGAAGTGGGTGTTTATGTGCTGAAAACTTTTCATGATGAATTCTGCAGTGTCCCTGGCATCCCCGTCTATTGCCTTGAGCCTCGTACCAATTTAAAATGCAACAGAAGGGATCAGCTTTGTATTTGCCAGCTTAGATTGAGGACCCTTCAAGATATCACCACAACCCCAATGATTAAAAAAATACATCCACTTACTTTCAGGAGGCAACTATTCTTTATAAGTGGAAAGGCTACTTTTGGTCTTCAGGTGCAGTTTATAGTTTTTTCTGCAGTTTACTCCTCCCACCAGCGGGGTCGTACTTTAGTTATGTTCCAGCTGGTCAAAAGGGAGAAATGAGTAGTTACCACTAAAGTGTCACT
This sequence comes from Dendrobates tinctorius, assembly GCF_039654945.1. Classification (NCBI taxonomy): domain Eukaryota; kingdom Metazoa; phylum Chordata; class Amphibia; order Anura; family Dendrobatidae; genus Dendrobates; species Dendrobates tinctorius. The sequence continues at coordinate 1,584,165 of NW_027361869.1, read as the reverse complement.
CCGAAATGTGCTATTATACCTTAACTCACTGTCAGTAATCACCCCCGGCTCTCTCATACACATGCAAGTTCAGCTGGTACGAGCATACATGTGCCAACAATGCATGCGTTTCTTCTGGATAGAACAAAAAGATGAAGCTTTCAAATTCAACATGTTCCACCCTTCACCACCACCATCATCTACAGTACAGAACAAAAGTTTGGACACACCTCATTCAAAGAGTTTTTTCTTTATTTTCATGACTATGAAAATTGTAGATTCACTCTGAAGGCATCAAAACTATGAATTACCACGTGGAATTATATAATTAACAAAAAAAGTGAAACAACTGAAAATATGTCTTATATTCTAGGTTCTTCAAAGTAGCCACCTTTTGCTTTGATTACTGCTTTGCACACTCTTGGCATTCTCTTGATGAGCTTCAAGAGGTAGTCACCGGAAATGGTTTTCACTTCACAGGTGTGCCCTGACAGGTTTAATAAGTGGGAGTTCTTGCCTTATAAATGGGGTTGGGACCATCAGTTGTGTTGTGCAGAAGTCTGGTGGATACACAGCTGATAGTCCTACTGAATAGACTGTTAGAATTTGTATTATGGCAAGAAAAAAGCAGCTGAGTAAAGAAAAACGAGTGGTCATCAAAGAACAGAAGGAATGGACATTAGACCAGTGGAAATCTGTGCTTTGGTCTGATGAGTCCAAATTTGAGATCTTTGGTTCCAACCACCGTGTCTTTGTGCGACGCAGAAAAGGTGAACGGATGGACTCTATATGCCTGGTTCCCACCGTGAAGCATGGAGGAGGAGGTGTGATGGTGTGGGGGTGCTTTGCTGGTGACACTGTTGGGGATTTATTCAAAATTGAAGGCATACTGAACCAGCATGGCTACCACAGCATCTTGCAGCGGCATGCTATTCCATCCGGTTTGCGTTTAGTTGGAACATCATTTATTTTTCAACAGGACAATGACCCCAAACACCTCCAGGCTGTGTAAGTGCTATTTGACCAAGAAGGAGAGGGATGGGGTGCTACACCAGATGACCTGGCCTCCACAGTCACCAGACCTGAACCCAATCGAGATGGTTTGGGGTGAGCTGGACCGCAGAGTGAAGACAAAAGGGCCAACAAGTGCTAAGCATCTCTGGGAACTCCTGCGTTTTTACACCTGCGGATTGCTATAATGGAGCAGGTGTAAAATGCTGCGGATTCCGCACAAATAATTGACATGCTGCGGAAAATAAACCGCTGCGTTTCTGCGTGGAATTTTCCGCAGCATGTGCACAGCGGTTTTTGTTTTCCATAGGTTTACATGGTACAACTGCTATGGATCCGCAGGGCCAAGTCCGCAGCGTGTGCACATACCCTTAAACTTTGGGGCTTAAATGGACATTATTCCATTATTCACTATTTCCCTTGCATATTTTGCACTTTATTGTAAATGACGGCACTTTCTAACTATTTAGATATGTCTGAACATAATTTGTAAGGCTACTTTCACACTTGGGTTAGGAGGTGCAGCACAGGGCCGCCGCTATGCTCCGTTCCCTGCCACGCCTCCTCCGGTCATCTCCGCCCATGGGCGCATGACACTGCATGTGACCTGCGTACCCTATATTTAGCATTGGGTACGCAGGCCGTGCGCTGGTATGCTTTTGCCGGCGCATGCGCCCTTTTGGCGCTGCATCGCCGTACGCCAAATGCACAGTGTTGCATTTTTGTGCGCTCGGCGCATGCGCCGGCAAAAGCATACCAGCGCACGGCCTGCATACCCAACGCTAAATATAGGGCACGCAGGTCACATGCAGCGTCATGCACCCATAGGCAGAGCTGACCGGAGGAGGCGCAGCAGGGGGCGGAGCTTAGCGGCGGCCCTGCGCTGCGCACCCTAACGCAAGTGTGAAAGTAGCCTAACTAGGTTGGCACCTACTCCTCTTTCTGTGCTTATTTTTTTTAGCAGCATTAACACTATATGGCTCCGTTGGTCACTAGGCGAGCGCTATATATCTGTGTGGGTGCTACATGACACTGTTTTGGTTCTGTTTGAGACTCCATGGGAAATATTTAGCGCGACGTGGGCACAGTTTGGGTATATGTGGTGCTATGGTACTGGTCTTGGGGACACATTGCAGAGCATCGCTCATCTCGGGGATGTAAAAACTCTATAGTAGCATTCTCTATGTGTTTTTTTACGGTTTTGTGCTGTTTATATTGTTTATAATGTTTACTTTGGAGTTTTGCATGATGTATCGCCAATAATCTTGCAGGTGATGAATCCCACGCTTCATAACTGGTACCCACACACTTCAGTAAATCAGTATTCACCGGTAAATCACCCTCCAGCGCCTTGATGTCTCTCCGTTCTGTATAGATCTGACATTATCGCAGCCTGGAGACCTCTGATCTACTTATGCACCAGTCAGGATCTCTGTTCTGATGCTCTCGTGTAAAGGGAAGATATGTGTTTTTAATACATTTTCTTTATGTAAGAGGAGACCTTTTTTCCCGTGGCGGCTTATTGGTGAGGTCAGAATTCTGTGCTGTTGCTAAGCAACCTGTGTACTCTACTGTCACAAGGCTCCGCAGTCCCGCGGGACCGATCATTTTTAATGCACATGGTATAGAGTGCGCCTTGGGATATTAATTAGGCAATTACCACAAGTAACTGCGCAAAAAAATACAAAAAAATAATTAAACAATAAATGACAGCACCCGATTCTATTTTTTTTTTACTCCATTTGCCTTACAAAAAAGGCATTTTTCTAATTATTATAGGGCATTTGTCTGCAAGATGTGGCTTACAGCAACTGTGAAACTACGAATGGTGTTGGAATGGTCGGTTCCAATCAGGATGGATCACTGGTTTTTAGTTTTGTGTATTCACTCATTTACAATTCCCATTTTTACTGTGTTCTGATCTTAAAGTCCTTTCTCATCTACGTTCGCGTGTCTGCAGGCTTCTGAGCTTACTTCAGCCCCTGCTGGTTCAGCTCCTGCATAGAGTTTGTCCTGGTGATTTACATTCCGAGAAGTCATAAAGTATTACATCGTTGAACCCCATTTGTTGAGAAAACCATTACAATAAGCTGAATTTTGAATTCAGCTCTGGATTTGATTGACTTTAAAGGGGACCCGTCACTTGAAATAAATATGTAATTTTTACCAGGTGCAAATGAAATGTTCTCCTGAATCTGACGGTTTTCCTTTTTTTCTCTCCATTCCTGGGATATGCAGGGTTCCTCGTCCCAGTCTGTTCTCTTGGGGATGTGTCCCTCCCAGGAATACATGCTGGATATATGTGAGGTCAGTGTTAATCCAAGGTACTGCTGTTCTTCACTAGTTTTTCTGTAAAAGCACATTTTCATTCCTGGAGTGATTTCCCCCTTTTACATCTCATGTAGGTTCATGTACTTTGCTCCCTTTCTGCAGCCTCAGTTAGCTGACCTCCATAATAACATAAATGCTTTCCTCTCACCCTGCATCCTCCTTTTCATGCTGCTATCTCAAGGAGTGGGAGAGTAAAGAGAGCCAAGAGCAGAGCACTGAAAGATATGTGTCGACTTATTGTTAAGGTAGTTGGCATTCCTTCCATTATACTCCACCATAACTGCAAACTCAACTCTGCTATTCCTGTAATCGTATTCCAACCACTCCCTTGCATATGCTATACAACCATAGTATGCTATGGCTTCAGCACCGCTATATACAACTCTGGAGTTTCATGGTTCCAACACTGCTACATGATCCTCCATGGCAAACTCTGCTGTGCTGCCATAGTTCTTCCACTTTACTGAGTTAATTGTGTTACATTGGATTTTTGTCGCCAACTCTGCTCTTTTAAACTGCTTCCTCATTGCTGAATCAACTCTGCTACATCGCTGTTCCAGCTCTTCTGCATTGAGCCTCTGTTCGAAACTTAACTGTGCAGCAAGTTTTTCTTGTTACTGAATAAACCACTACATCACTTTTCCACTTTTGCATTGAGCCTCAATTGCAATCTCAGCTTTCCTACACTGGTTTCTCATTATTAAGTTAACTCTGCTGCATCCCTGTTCCAGCTCTGCTGCCATTGTTCCAGTTACTGGTGTTCTGGTTCTGCCACAGCTAGTTACTCCAAATAAATTGCTGCATCGGCGCCCCCTGTCCGTACTACATTAGAATAGCTCATCTGGATCTAGGGGTTAGAGAATCCACCTGTTCATTTGAGACGCAACATACAATTTCTTAGATTAATACGACAATTAGCCAGAAAATGGCAATATTGTATCAAGAATATCTTTATGAAGAGCAAAATTCCACCCCCTAGCAAATCCTGGCCATTGAGCCATGGCCGTCCTAAGAACCAATTTATGTGACCGCCATTGGCATGAGAAGTCTTGGTATCGACAGGCGCTTCACTGGCCATGTAAGAGAAGAAGCTTCGATGAATAATGAATAGAAAGGAGGATGGCGTCCGTGGTCCGATCTCCGTTGCGCCGCCGTCTTCTGTTGTTTTTCCTTCCATACTGTACATTTTTGTTGCTTTGCAGATCGTGCATCAACCTCTTGTGATGGTAAAATCTGCTCGGTTTCCCAATCACTGATCAGTATTTCTAGAAATAAGACGACTTCGAAAGGAAGCCTGACAGTAACTCCACTAATCGGAATTTTTTTGACAGTATTTGAGCAGCTAGGGTTCCCTAGAGCAGAAAAGTGCTATTTTCAGCCGTAGCTACCTCCCCCGATCTGTTCCTGAAATGCTCACATTGATAGATCCTGATATTCACGTTTACCGCAGAAAATAAAAATCCTAACTGAAGCTATGAGTATGACTGAAATTACAGAATAGCTCGATACCACAAGCGCTTTACAACATACAGATCACTGCTCACCCACACATACAGTATATACCATAACATTAAATCCACTGAGAGGTGACGTGAATATCATTGATTATCTGTCAGGGCTGGGAGATATTATCAGCAAGCGAACAGTCATTTCTTGATGTTGATGTGTTGGAAGAAGGAAAAATGGGCAAACGGAAATATCTACGTGTCTTCGACAAGGTCTAAATTGTGATGTCTACATGACTGATGAGTCTGAGAGAGAGCCTTCAAAACGGCATGTCCTGCTACCAGTATACGGCAGGTCTTGTGGGGTGTCCCCAGTATATAGCAGGTCTTGTGGGGTGTTCTCTGTATACGGCAGATCTTGTGGGTGTGTTCCCGGTATACAGCAGGTCTTGTGGGGTATTCACAGTATATGCCGAGTCTGAGAGAGAGCATTCAAAACAGCATGTCCTGCTACCAGTATACGGCAGGTCTTGTGGGGTGTCCCCAGTATTTAGCTGGTCTTGTGGGGTGTCCCCGGTATACGGCAGGTCTTGTGGGGTGTCCCCGGTATACGGCAGGTCTTGTGGGGTGTCCCCGGTATACGGCAGGTCTTGTGGGGTGTCCCCGGTATACGGCAGGTCTTGTGGGGTGTCCCCAGTATACGGCAGGTCTTGTGGGGTGTCCCCAGTATACGGCAGGTCTTGTGGGGTGTCCCCAGTATACGGCTGGTCTTGTGGGGTGTTCTCTGTATACACAGGTCTTGTGGGGTGTCCCCGGTATACGGCAGGTTTTGTGGGGCGTTCCCTGTATACGGCAGGTCTTGAGGGGTGTTCCCTGTATAGAGCAGATCTTGTGGGTGTGTTCCCGGTATACAGCAGGTCTTGTCGGGTGTTCACAGTATATGCCAAGTCTTATGGGATGTTTCCAGTATTCGGCAGGTCTCGTTGGGTGTTCCCATTATATGGTGGATCTTGTGTGGTGTTCTTGGTCTACTGCAGGTCTTGTGGGGTGTTCACAGTATACAGTGGATTTAATGGGATATTTCCAGTATATGCAGGTCTTGTGGGGTGTTCCCATTATAAGGCAGGTCCTGTGGGATGTTCCATATATACGGCAGGTCTTGTGTGGTGTTTCCAATATTCGGCATGTCCTATGGGGGGTATTCCTGGTATGTAGTGGTTAGTACCTACCATTAGTGGTTTTGGGAAGGACAACCAATAAAAGTGCTACAGTATTATTGGCATTCAAGGCTCATTCATGAGTGGGGAGTAAAGGGTAGCCTGTCTGTACCAATTCCACAGGAAACTACTGTAGCACTAATTGCTGGAAACATTACTGCTGGTACAAAGGTGTCATAATACACAAAGCATCACAGCCCGCTGTTTATGGGGCCGAGTAGCCACAGCGCAGTGAGATTGCCCATTCTTACCCCTTTCCACCACCAAAAGTACCTACCATGAGCACGTGAACATCAGAGCCAGACCAAGGAGCAGAGGAAGAAGGCGGCCTGGCCTGATGAATCATGTTTGAATCGGTGCGTGTGCGTTACCTGGGAAGAGATGGCAACAGGGAGCAGTCTAGGAAGAATACAAGCCGGCACCATGTTGGTGTGAAGTATCACCTACCTAAACAACGTACATCCCAAATGCTATCTGTTTGGCGGCAGCAGTATTCCCTAATGCAATGCTCATCTCAGAAGAATAATGGTTGGTGAGGAACATGACAAAGAGGTGATGACTTCTCTCCTAATTCTCCATTTCAAAATCTGAGCGTTCATTTTAGGTAATTGCTGGAAAAACAGGACCAATCTATATAAGCCGCTTCCCACAATCTGAACCCCCTGCCGCTCCAGCGCCAGCACTCTGGTGGTTCTCACTGGTCCTTGAGTGATGACGTCCCGTCCATAAGTCATCAGCTCCATTTTGCTGCCTTCAGTCTGAATCTACATTCTGCACATTCCAATAAGAAGGAGGAAAACCACTGCATAAACAGGTGTGTCCAAACTTTTGACTGGTACTCTATTTCTAAAAAAAAATGTTTGCAATGTTTTTTTTTTCACATCACGGATTTATTAAGAATAAAACAAATTTAGAAATCTTGCAATTTTCTCATTGGCCAAAGGGACTTTCTGCTCTTTCAGGAAGAGTTTGCTGCAGCTTCCGTATCATCAGAGGCAGGGCTGCAATGACAAGTAACACATCTGTTCACAACCGATAGCACAGGATCTACCAATCACAACAGGTAATGTTGCATTTGCTGCCTCTCCCTTCACAATGACAGTAAGTAGCTCAACAAGACGAACTTAACAAGTGATTTCTCCAAATTCATCACAAAATGCCACTTTCTATCGTTTTGTATCATCTTTTAACTTTTTGGAGCTTTGTCTTCACTGTGCCACATTTCTATCAAACATCACAGTCAACAAACCCTCAGACAGTCCAGGTATTTGATGTTTTTTTTTCTCATGATTGATTAGTCTCTAGATTATCTGCATCAGGTATGTGAGATAAATGTGCGCTCTTAGGCCACGTTCACACGGTCAGTATTTGTAAGCCAAAGCCAGGAGTGGGGGGAAATGCAGAGGTGGTGCACTTGTTTCTATTATTTTTCCTCTGATTGTTTCACTCTTGATTTTGGGTTACAAATACTGATGTAAAATACTGACCAAATACTGAACATGTGAACGTGGCCTTAGAGGGGTGTTAGCCAGAGGGTAAATAATTCTGCGATTGCAGTAATCAGCAAAAGTGGCATTCTGGGGTGAATTTGGAGAAACCACTTGTTATATTAGTTGAGCTTAGTTATTTATGACAAACGTCTTTCATACTTCATATAACCCCTCTGGCTGTTATGACCTGCAGCAAATGTGATGCACAGCCAGAATCCAGCTTCTGGCATCGTTCCTGAGGAATCTCAGCCCCTTCCTTATGGACAATGATACCTTGGGTTTGTTTCCTTCAACTATTCTATTCAAACAGCACCAAAAATTTTCAGTCACTCTGGAATCTTCCATGATTTCTTCTGAAACCAAACCTTGGTGGGCTGTGATTGGGATGATTGTCCTGTTGGAAGATCCAGTGACGCCCAACCTTCAGGTTCAGAAGGCATGATTTTTTTCAGCTAGGAGTTCCTGATGCTTAATTTGAATCTATCTTTCCCCTACACACTGAAGGTTTCCAGTGCCAGAGGAAGCAAACCAGCCCTAGAGCATCACTAAGCCACTGGCATGCTTAACTGTAGGCATTATGTAGACACTACAATGCTTGACGGTAGGCATTACCTAGGCACTTCCATGCTTCACTGTAGACATCACCAAGACACTGCCATGTGTTACTGTAAGCATCACCGAGCCACCAGCATGCTTACCTAGACACTGCCATGCTTCACTTTATGCATCATCAAGCCACCAGCGTTCTTCACTGTAGGCATCAGCATGTCATCATATATCACTGTGGGCATCACCAAGCCACCCCCATGTTTCACTGTAAGCATGAACAATCCACCGCAATGCTTAAATGTAGTCATCACCATGCTACTGCCATTCTTCACTGTAGGCAGGGTGTTCTTTTCAGGGTGTGCTTCTTTCTTTAGTGTCAAACCTACAGCTAATGCATAGGCCTGAAAGGGTCCAGTTTTGTTTCCTCGCTCCACAAGACGGAGTCCCAAAACTTCTATGGCTTATTTGTATGGTTTTCAGCCTATTGGAGCCAAACTTTCTTGCACTTTTCGGTCAGTAGAGGTGAACATCTTGGAGTTTCAGCTTTTTGTATTCTTTTCCTCTTATGCTTTTTGGACCAATCTCTTGCTTAAAGGTGTATTTAAATCCCACAGTTATACTGAATGAGCATTTCTAGAAACTCCCGATAATCGTACAGTGTTTACAGTTTGCCAATCACCTGATAATCAGGCGAATAGGGTGAAATAGTTTGACCAGAAGGTCATCATTCTGTGTTAATGGGACTTGTTCTCCTGAGAACAATGGCAGCCTACGAGCACCGAATGATCTATTACGGATCGTTCACTGCATATTTTTTAAATGAGCACCGATGGGTAAATATCACCCTACCAGTGGTCGTTTTACGTCACAAAAACGGTAAATGTGAACGCGCCTTTAGCCGTATTTCTAACATGCAATAAAACTTCACAGTCAGCAATCCCCCAGCCAGTCGAGGTATTTGATGTTTCTCGTGATTGTATTATCTCTTCATTGTCTGCATGCGATGTGTTGAGACAAATTGTTAGGGTTTCTATTCAGTGGGTTAAACAATTTTAAGTCTCCGTTTTGGGATGAATTTGGAGAATCCACCTGTCATATTAGTTGTGTTGAGCTACTTATATTGTTCACATTTGGTTTGTTGCAACAAGTTTGTGCATTTTACGACTGAACCTAATTTGGAGGGGAATAATTTTGGTTATACTTATGGGATATATTCTGACTGTTATTGTTACTTGTAGATCTGCGGCTTCTTTCTATTTTCCCGGGGATTTCGCTGGCTTTTCTCTGCTGGATCTGACCTTGTCTTGTTATCCAGCCTACAATAAGGTAATGTGTCTTTGGGTAACATTTGACATATGTGCAAGAAATGAATTGTAAATTGCATATAATGTCTGCGCCATTACAGTATTAAGCCCATCCTGAGTCTGTTTAAGGGGACACCAAATAGGAGCACAGCGGAGCCATTTATTCATTACTGGTTTCTGCTCACCTCCTGAATGGCCGGACCACCATATTCCGAGAATACCGGGCCTTATTATATGCTTGTAGATAGCAACCATTATGTGAGCGCAGTGGAAATTTACTTTAGCTGCTTATCTATGAACTATTATGATGTATACAGAGAATACAGAGAAAAGTTATATTTTCGCCTCGTGTTGATTTAACCCCTTCACAACCTTGGGATTTTCCGTTTTTGCGTTTTCATTTTTTGCTCCCATTTTCTATTTTCAATATGGCCATGTGAGGATTTGTTTTTTGAAGGACGAGTTGAACTTTTGAACGACACCTTTGATTTTGACATATAGCGTACTGGAAAATGGGGAAAAAATTCCAAGTGCGGTGAAATTGCAAAAAAAAAAAAAAGTGCAATTCCACAATTTTTTATTTATTTATTTTTTTTTTACCATGTTCACTAAATTGCTAAGGCTGGTTTTATACTTACCGTGTTTTTGTGGGCCAATTTTGTGGCCCCAATAACCTTCTATGGGGCCGCAAAATCGGCACGCAAAAAATTCAATGGTGTGCCGTATGGCCGTGAAAAAATATCGCGCTTGCTCGATGTTTTTCACGGACACGGCCCCCATTTAAATCAATGGGGCCGCAAAAACAGCAGAAGTTTGTTTTTGTGGTGCACCGTCACTTGCGGTTTTGCGGAACACCGTTTTTTTTTCTCCAATACTATTTCCATAGTATTAGGGGAAAAAACGGCGATCCACAAACATTTTTTGCAGCCTGTTATTGCAGTACAACAAAAAAAATGCGACGATACGACCCACAAAAACGGGCTGCAATAGCGGACCGCAAAAATGCGGTAAGTGTAAATCCAGCCTAAAACTGACCTGCCATTATGATTCCAGGTTATTACGAGTACACAGACACCAAACATGTATAGGTTCTTTTTGGTGAAAAAAAAAAAAATCCAAATTTGCAGGAAAAAAAACTGAATAAAAAAATTGGCGCCATTTTCCAAGACCGTAGCATCTCCATTTTTTGGGATCTGGGGCTGGGAGAGGGCTATTGTTTTTCACGCCGAGCTGACGCTTTTAATAGTACCAATTTTAGGTAAATATGATGTTTTGATCACCTATTATTGCATCTTATTGCAATATTGTGGCGACCAAAAAAACGTAATTCTGGTGTTTTGATTTTTCTTCCCGTTTTTCCGATTGAATTAATTCTTTTTATATTTTGATAGATTGGGCGTTTCAGAATGCAGCGATACCAAATATGTGTATTTTTTTATTGTTTTATTTTGAATGGGGAAAAAAATAGTGATTTTTACTTTTAGATCATTTATATTTTTTCTTACATTTTTTACTTGCTTCAGTAGTCTCCATAGGAGACTTGAATCTGCGATCTTCTGATCCCTTGTGCTACACAGAGCAGGGTTTCAGCCCTGCTCTGTGTAGCAGAAATGGTCATTTGCTATCGGTCTGTATCAGGGCGCACGGTCGGTATCGAGGCATGCGTTCTGTATTGTGGCGTGCGTTCTGTATTGTGGCGTGCGGTCTGTATCGAGAGGTGCGGTCTGTATCGAGAGGTGCGGTCTGTATCGAGAGGTGCGGTCTGTATCGAGAGGTGCGGTCTGTATCGAGAGGTGCGGTCTGTATCGAGAGGTGCGGTCTGTATCGAGAGGTGCGGTCTGTATCGAGAGGTGCGGTCTGTATCGAGAGGTGCGGTCTGTATCGGGGGGTGCGGTCTGTATCGGGGGGTGCGGTCTGTATCGGTGGTGCGGTCTGTATCGGGGGTGCGGTCTGTAACGGGACATGCGGTCTGTATCGAGTCGTGCGGTCTGTATCGGGGGTGCGGTCTGTATTGTGGCATGAGGTCTGTAACGGGACGTGCGGTCTGTATCGAGTCGTGCGGTCTGTATCGAGTCGTGCGGTCTGTATCGAGTCGTGCGGTCTGTATCGAGTCGTGCGGTCTGTATCGAGTCGTGCGGTCTGTATCGAGTCGTGCGGTCTGTATCGAGTCGTGCGGTCTGTATCGAGTCGTGCGGTCTGTATCGAGTCGTGCTGTCTGTATCGAGTCGTGCGGTCTGTATCGAGTCGTGCGGTCTGTATCGAGTCGTGCGGTCTGTATCGAGTCGTGCGGTCTGTATCGAGTCGTGCGGTCTGTATCGGGAAGTGCGGTCTGTATCGAGTCGTGCGGTCTGTATCGAGTCGTGCGGTCTGTATCGAGTCGTGCGGTCTGTATCGAGTCGTGCGGTCTGTATCGAGTCGTGCGGTCTGTATCGAGTCGTGCGGTCTGTATCGAGTCGTGCGGTCTGTATCGAGTCGTGCGGTCTGTATCGAGTCGTGCGGTCTGTATCGAGTCGTGCGGTCTGTATCGAGTCGTGCGGTCTGTATCGAGTCGTGCGGTCTGTATCAGGACATATGGTCTGTATCGGGGAGTGCGGTCTGTATCGGAGCGTGCGGTCTGTATCGGGGGTGTGGTCTGTATCAGGACATATGGTGTGTATCGGGACGTGCGGTCTGTATCGGGGCGTGCGGACTGTATCGGGGCGTGCGGACTGTATCGGGGCGTGCGGACTGTATCGGGGCGTGCGGACTGTATCGGGGCGTGCGGACTGTATCGGGGCGTGCGATCTGCATCGTGGCGTGGAGTTTGTATTGGATCGTGGCCAGGGTACGTAAAAATTTTGGACAATCTGTGAATATTTGTCCAGTTGGTCAGAAGTAGGTTGGCCCCCTGCTGGTGCCAGAATAGGTGTTATGCAAAATATGTATAAAATCTGGGATTCCTCGTCACACTTGTGAGGACAGGTATCATTCCTCATCCGTAGACCGCACCTGTCATCTTTTATAAGTCCAGCGTGCATTATCCCGTGCACCATATCCTCATCAGACTGGTGGCATGGTTGCTATAAAACCACGGGCAGATTTTTCTCCATTGACTGCTTCTCCCTCATTGGAGCCGCAGCTCTACAGATCCTATGAAGCGTGATGTTGAAATGCTGCATTTATCAGCTGAGAAGAAGGAATCTGCTCCTGGATCCCAAGGTCTTTCTTTCTTATTTTCCTGGCTGCAGAACAAAAAAACTGACAGCATATGTACTAAACCCATGCCACATGTGTGCACTGCGGCGGGGGATGAATACATAAAGGACTTCACTCCTGGAGAATATGAAGCACCTGAACCACTCACAGTACAATGGTCACAGAAGAGAATTTTGATTTTTTTTTTTTTTTTTTTTTTTAAGGCCATCATCTCATATCTGTGCTGATAATTGAGATATTTCTTTATTAACCATCTGCTTTGCCGTCATGTTCTGCCACAATTCACTTTTATGGGAAAATAATTATACCAATTGTTTACCGGTCGGGAAAACCAGACTGCATATAAAAACCGTGCAGACCCAACTGGGAGTATCCCAAGGCCGAGTGCTGTGATACAAGGAGGATATTGTGAAATCCATGAGCTAAAGTGAGTTATAGGCTTCTGTGATGTCAACAGGAATTATTCGGCTGTGATGGCACTAAAATATGATTGGTTGCGATGTCGCTGGGAATCGATCAGCTATGATGTCATCAGGAATCAATCGGCTATGATGTCACTGGGAATTGATCCACAGTGATGTCACTAGCAATCGATAGGCTGTGATGTCATTAGGAATCGATTGACCATGATGGCACTGGGAATCAATTGGCTGTGATGTCACTAGGTATCCACTCGGCTGCACGGGTCCTGATGACACAGGATGATTTGCTGTTGAGAACAAGGATCCTTTGAGCAGCACAATCATTTCATCCATGGAAAAATTGCTTTGCTCTTTGGTCATTTCATCAGCAACAAGTGTTCCTAGAAAAGCTCGGTCACCGTAATCTCCCAGTGTATATGGAGCCCTACTTCAGCTTGCAATTTCTTCTCTAGGAGGTTTATGTTTTAGAAATATTAATGACATTGTGCAGGATTAGGAAAACCTGGCTGCTTTCTTTCACAAACAGCACAAAACCTGTCCTGAGATTGTGTCTGGTACAACTCCACTGCAGAAAGTAGACCTGTCCTGCAATACCAGGCACAACCTGTGGACAGAAATGGCGCTGTTTTTGAACGGAAGCGGCCATGTTTTTCTAATGTTATACATCACCTTAAGAAATCCTGATGTACCGTAGTCTTTAACTACTGAGCAATTACTGAGTATCCAAGGGGTTGTCCATACCGATTGGCTGCAGCGCTCACATCCTAGCAGACCAGGGGGGGACACAGCACTCAATACTCAGGAGCGGCACCAGTCTGGGAAGCATCAGTATTTTCTAACATTTCTTTTTCACTTTACTGGGACCATTAAAAAGTGCTTTTACACTAGTGGACAACCCCTTTAGCATGGTCTGTTTCCTAGAAGCGAGTTGTTGAAAATGCCTTTTAATTTATTTAAAAGGGATGTAGAGTATTAAAAAAAAATCTTTATTACAAGCAACAGCGCCTTACGTGTCCAGTGATCGTGTCTGGTATTGCAGCTTCTTTAAAGTGAAGGAGTCTGAGTTGCAATACCATGCACAACCTCTGGGGAGGAGCGATGCTGTTTTTGGAAGAAAGCAGCCTGTAGAACCCCTTTAATAAGGCTCTAATACGATTTGCGCAGGTTTTGAAGCAGAATAATTTCTATTATATGAAATGATTTCCCCCGACTTCACCATACCACACGTCTCCATTACTAAAGAGACAATTTGCTATTTTCTAAGACTTTTACACATTTTCGTAGCACTCGCATTATATTTTAATTCCTTACAAAGTGCATATATAACGCTCCATTGTCACGTGCGGGTTTTGTTTCACGGAGCACAAAATCGCAGTGTGACATAATTCATAGTAAATAATATAATCGGCAGCTGGTGACAGCTTCAAGACTGGAGTCATAAAGACTTACTGCTCTGTTGTGTCTTTATGTGTATGAATATATGCAATTTACAGAGAAACTCCTATTAAAGAGCCGATAAACGAGCATCCTGAAGCTGCGAAACGCGTCGTACCTGTGCACATGCATCTATCTATATGTACAGGAAGCAAATCTGAGGCTGGACGTTGAGGTTTTGTCACGTGACTGCACAAATGTGACATCAAATAGACGAATCACGCCATTTTGGGCAGAGTCTGGAATCGCGTCAGTGGATGTATAGGTCAGCAGTATGGACTTTCGCTTCCATACTCTTTCCAAGAGTACGGATTTAGTAAGAAATAACTCTGGTCTGCTCTGACATGAAGCAGCGGGTTAAGTAGTTCCTGTGCACATCATTGACTACATCCCACCATTATTATCTGACACTTTGTTCTGCTTTACGCCCCTGTAAACATCGGGTAGGCAAATAATTGGATTAATGATCCTGTTTCTTGCACAACTTGGAGGAATAACATCAGCAAGACCCAAAAATAAAAAAGAAGAATGTGAGTGATTGATGGTGTAACTGGAGTGTGCAAAAATTCTGTAAAAGTGTTCATTCAACTCATCACTCTGGAAACTTCCAGGGTAGACAGTCTGTGGTCTGTGGCACGGAGAATACCCCAGATCAAAAATCTCTGTGGTCCCAAAGATGATGTTCTCCAGCAGATGTTCCAGGGTTGACAGTCTGTGGTCTGGGTGTTGGGCACGGAGAATGCCCCAGGTCAAAAAGCTCTCAATGGTCCCAAAGATGATGTTCTCCAGCAGATGTTCCAGGGTAGACAGTCTGTGGTCTGGGTATTGGGCACGGAGAATGCCCCAGGTCAAAAAGCTCTCAATGGTCCCAAAGATGATGTTCTCCAGCAGATGTTCCAGGGTAGACAGTCTGTGGTCTGGGTGTTGGGCACGGAGAATGCCCCAGGTCAAAAAGCTCTCAATGGTCCCAAAGATGATGTTCTCCAGCAGATGTTCCAGGGTAGACAGTCTGTGGTCTGGGTGTTGGGCACGGAGAATGCCCCAGGTCAAAAAGCTCTCAATGGTCCCAAAGATGATGTTCTCCAGCACCAAAAGTAGTTAACTTAGCCTTTAATCATCATGGATAAAAGAATCATATCTATGATGAAGGGTTTTTCTACCAAAAACGTGTGAACATTATAGTTTTTTTTTTTTTTTTAATATGCACATATTTTCCCAATTTTTTTTCCTATATGATTAAAGACTAAGTTTTAACTGCCTTCTTTTGGTGCTGGAGAAGATCTCCTTTTGGGCCATTGAAGCCATTGAAAGTAGCTGGAGTTTACTGTGCCCCGTTAAAAGAAAAATTATAAAATGGGGCTTCAACATTTTTAACTTAAATGTAAGAATTTATTGGAATTTGGCCTGATGTCCACATATGTGGAAAATGGGTAATTTAGCTCCATGCTCAAGGACCCTGGGTATTACTGCCCTTGTGTGTCTGTTCAAATTCAAAGAAGTTTTATTGGCAGGACTAAATACACATTAGTTTTGCCAAAGCAAGCGCACAAAAGGGAATAGGGATAGGGACTGTAGGGATGTTGGATAGGGGCAGATCCAGGATGGGGCTATAGAAGTCCATGGCATAGGGAAGGTGGATGGGGGGATGGGGGCAGATCCAGGGTGGGGGCTAGGGAAGTCCATGGCATAGGGAAGGTGAATGGGGGGGGATGGGGCTATAGAAGTCCATGGCATAGGGAAGGTGGATGGGGCAGATCCAGGATGGGGCTATAGAAGTCCATGGAATAGGTAAGGTGGATGGGGCAGATCCAGGGTGGGGGCTATAGAAGTCCATGGCATAGGGAAGGTGGATGGGGGGGGGATGGGGCTATAGAAGTCCATGGCATAGGGAAGGTAGATGGGGGCAGATCCAGGATGGGGCTATAGAAGTCCATGGCATAGGGAAGGTGGATGGGGCAAATCCAGGGTGGGGGCTATAGAAGTCCATGGCGTAGGGAAGGGGGATGGGGCTGTTGAAGTCCATGGCATAGGGAAGGGTGATGGGGGCAGATCCAGGGTGGGGGATATGGAAGTCCATGGCGTAGGGAAGGTGGATGGGGCTATAGAAGTCCATGGCATAGGGAAGGTGGATGGGGGCAGATCCAGTCTTCGGTCACCGGCTGAGTCAGCTGACTCAGCTCTATCTGTTGAGGCCACTGTACACATTAAATAAGTCGGCAGAACCCACCGATTTAAGGAAGATTGCTTGGCCATGTATTGTGTATGGGAACAGGAGCAGGAAAGGACCCCTGTGCAAGAATAATATATGGGCCCTTTGCTGTGTTAATAGCTCATCATTATGCTCAATTCCACCTGATTTGGAGGTGAGAGTTGGTCGCCTTACTTTTGGGCCTCTGTATAGGTTGGATAGATCTCCCAACAGGGTTTGTCAGGGGATATAAAGATCGAGCAGCAGGAATTCATTCGCCCCAATCCTGTTGTTGTTCAAGGAGATGAGCTACTTCCAGATGATGTAGAGAGAGGAAGCTCTGACAGCCGAGCGTTCCTGTGTATGGAGAAATCGAAGGAAGGATCGTTTGCCCGATAACTATCTAATTTAGTTACAAGCTTCCATATGAAACCTTTAACACTTGCATGAATTTGTAGTTCTATTAGACATCTGTCGTCTGTAGGAAAGAGGTGGTGGGCCCCATAGCAGCTACATGACATCTGTGCCAGTAGTCCTACCCTTGGGTATGGTCATCAGCTGACCACGCTCCTGTTTTCTGTGCTGTTGTAAGGAATGCTCTGACACAACACGAAACAATGTATAGCCTCTATACCTAAAGAGGAGTGAATATATCAAATACTGTGAAACCTCTTTGAGAAGATTACCCCGTTATCCAAGACAGAATTTCAGTTCCGACGTATATTGGCTTACTGGCCATTTTCTTTTGAGAAGTCCAAACCCCTAGACCACAATTTCCGGTGGTCATTTCATTAAGGTTTTGCCACCCTCACATCTCTTCCACCTACAGATATTATAGCCACCTAAATGACTGTGGCCCATTATGGATGTAGTATAGCGTACTGCTTGTTGGAAGTCAACCTAAATAATGTAGAACATGGTTACGGCATATATTGGGCGCTCTGCTGGTCAAGTTGGCAGCTGCTACATCTGTGTAGTATATCCAGAATTCTCGATGCACATGATGTCACCCATTTTGGTCCATTTTCCCAAACTGGTGAAAACAGGGAGCACTTAGAGACATAATCGATGCCGACGTTATACATGTATGGCATATACATAGAGAGACAAGGAGGATGAGCGAGGATATATTACGGCACCAGTCGTTCACCATTTGCTACATTTCCCTTTGTTATTATTTGTGGAAATTTCCAGCTTTGTATAATTGTTAACGATTATAAAAACATCACTAAATGCAATGTGCCAGCGGGCGACAGGAAAGGGTTAATCCGAGCGTCTGGGAGTCTCGCCCACCATCCTGTACTTCCACCAATAAGCTGAAGGACTGGAGAGAAGCAGGGAGCAAAAGAGACAGAGAGAGACAGAGTCAGAGAACTCGCAGAAGAAAGAGAACAGAAGAGAGGAGCTAAGAAGAAGAAGAGGAAGCCTTGGAAAGAGAATCAGAGACCAGAGGAAGCACAAAGACCAGAAAAGACCCTGGGAGACTGATTCTGTAGGACACATCCAGATCAATAGATGATGAGCCAGTGATAAGCTGCAGGTAGAAAGCAAGAGAGAAGCTGCAAGGTTGTGAGCTGGTATCCGAGAGATCTCCTTCACAATAGAGGGGAATCTGCTTCTTCCGAATTCCATTGACGAAGAACCCAGTACTCTACTGCCTTTGGAGACTGAGAATAGTGGGGAAGGGGCCTTCTTTTTTTCCACCCAAAAGACTATGACTGTGTGTAAGTCTAACTCTTTATCATGCCTACAGACTGCCAAGCCAGGCCCACCGCCTCCGACTGCAGGTGAGGTAGCCACAGACTCAACGGCCACCCTCAACAAACTGGCATTGGCCACAGGTGGTGCAGAAAAGTCCTGGCATCGCTGCATCTTCCCCTTCGGGGCTGTGGCATTGGTGATTGGCATTGCTGCCACATGCATTACTTTCAAATTTCGGGGTCCCCATATGGACATAGCCAAGGCGGTGTCAGTGGCGGCACTAGCTGCAGGCGCGGCATTGTTGGTGGCAGCATTTTTGTGCTGGAGGTCCCGGCGGGAACGACAAAGAAGAAGGAGAGCGGAGGCCGAAGCAGAGGAACAGGGGGGACTGTAACTGGATTTCTTCTTTTATTTTTTATGCAGCAGGGTCAAATGGTACTCCGTCCTGTGGTAGACCCCCAGGTAAAGACTCTTCAGAAAAATTGGGGGAGCAGAGTACTGAATGACTTCAGAGGAATGCTTGTATTATACCCGCAGTGCCCATTAACGTGTGTATTCACTGTCACAGAAGGTGGGTGGCATGATGACTTTCATTGATAAGCTACAACTAATGTCAGAAACATGATTATGTCAACATTATCCAAACCGACAACGTGAATAATTTCCATATTCGTTGCTCCTTATTATTGTGATTGGACATGTTTGACCGGCATTCTCCGAAACGAAATAATCACCCATGGTATAAGCTTAACCCACTAGTGCCTGCACCACTAACCTTAACCTCCGCCCTGTAGAACATATCATAAATCCCCCTCAACGTCATGTAACATGGATAATGTTCACATCGCCCACATTTCTGACATAATCCCTAGTATTTTGACCCAGAATAGTCCATCTTGGTTAATTATATGCATTTTACGTGCTATCTTCTCACATCATATCATTGCATTTTTTTTGTGAAGGCTCTTGGGTCACCAACATTTCGAAACCTTCTGGAGAAGAGTGAATATGCTGCTTTTGGGGGTGAACGTGGGCTGTGCTGCAAACTGTGAGTGCCTTATTGCCCTTCGAAGGTTGCTGCCCGTTTTCTCCACCATCTGTAAAGGAAAAAAAACTCAGACTAATGTTATTTTGCTCTGCGGGATCTCCAGCTTTCTCAGAAGTGGCCTTAATATCTCTTACCCAAGAGGCATTTGACTAAGTGTTTCTGTGTTTCTTCGTGTGGCACTTAAGAAGGAATCGTTGACAATCCTCTTGCTGACCACAGATCAGTGACTTTGGCTACCTGGAGGACAATACGATTGGCGTCACTATTCTGTCCCATGAATGCAAACTACAAATATCCGGGATGGTCTATCTTCTGTGAGGGAAAAGTCCCTCATCTTATAAATTGTTATGTGTTTTAGCTGATGTTGCCTGATTTTTGTTGTGTGCCCGTTATAAAATTTCTATGTGTGGAGTGGGCACCTCACTAGACTATTCGATAAAGTTCGTAAATCAGCAGCAGCCTTTTTACGGTAATGTCCTACTTGTGTACTGAACCATACAAAGACTTAAAGGGGCACCTAACCTAAAGTATAAAGTCTATTGGACCACCACATAGAAAAGTAGGTGCTCAGATCCTTCCTATCTATGTTTGCTAAGGATTCTAGAGGTTGTCAGAGCTAGAGATAAGATGGGTATAGTAGTAAGGCAGACATTTTTACATATTTCCTGCCAGACGGACATCTAAATTGTATGGGGGTTTCCTAACTTTCCACCAATGGTAAATGTTGGCGGATAAAAGATCAGACATATTGGATTTTAACATGCCCAATCCATTAGTTTTCTGGGAAGATTAGCCATTGCCAGAAGCAGCTGGCAGCGGCTTACCTCATTAATAATACATGCACGTTCAGCCAAGTGTGCATGTGTATGGGAGGTCGGTAGAGACAGCTGTCAGCCGAAAGCTATCCCTCCCGACGTGTTTCCTTGCAAAATTAAGTTATTGTTTACGGAGTAGTTAAAAGACCGCAACGTCTCAATGATCTCTGGCCGCAGCGTGTGAACGCAGCAGATAACTTGAACCTGCGTGTCCATCAAATGGCAAGTATTGATTTTCATACTCTAAAAGCAAACCATTCACTAAGGGCAAAGATTTTGTCAATTTTGCTAAATTATTCCAAAATGCAGGCTGGAAGTACACATGCCATTTTTTTTTCTCTGTAGTTTTGATTCTGCTTTTTTGATCCAAAACCGGAAGTGGATCCAGCAGGAAGGGGAATTATAAGTCCGTCCTCTTTATTTCCAATTTTTCCAAATTCTTTGGAATCCACTATTGGCTCAAAAAGTGCAACAAAAACTGCATGTATAATTCCAGCCTAAAGCATGTTCTTCCACTTCCCTTGGCATTAGATATGATAGATAGGGCTGCCTATTGTTTGGACACCCCTCCCCCATTCATTTTTTATCCATTAACTGATTTATTTTCATTCATTTATCTCATTATCTGTTTTCTGCCAATTAATCTCACAAGTCTTTTGTATTTAAACAGCACATTAGCATTGATATACATAATTAAAGGCGATAAGTCCACTCTGCTTTTTACTAAATAACTGTATTCTTCATGAAATAACAGTTCTGGATCACCTCTTCTTAAAACTCTGTGTTGTTCTGTTCCTCTATAATTCCTCCTCGAAATGTATGAAATAGTTGACAAATAGGCGTTACCATTACCCTTGTCATAGGGGTGTGTCCCTGTATGGCTGCACTGATTGGACAGTGTCAGAGTGTGCAGGGACACACCCTCAACTTGTAACAACCAGTTATTAATTGATTCATTAATTTCTAAGAAATAACGGAGGATCAGCACAGGATCCCGAATTGTTATGTTATGGGGAATACAATGATTTCCTAAAACAAAAATGTTTGAAGAGGCAACATTTTCTTGAAATGAGTGTGACGCATAATAGGAACATTGGACTATTCTATTTTTTTAAAATAATATTTAACCACTTGATTTTTTTATTATAGGGAGAAGTCCACCCCTTCAATATCTTATACAAAAATATTGATTCTGTGCAGATTTATTTGTATCCATGGTAACAGACTACAAACAAACCCTTTGTAGTCTGATCCTGCCATGACACTCCTTTCTATCTGTCCTATATGTTACAGGGGTCTTTTTTTACTGGCTTGGGAACAAACACATCAGTAGAAAATAAATGGATGCAGCTAGGACGACACCTGAGAATAAAAACGGTGTGTTTCTAAAATTCAGGTTTTTTTGTTTTTTTTTTTTTACTGAAGCAAAAAGGAAGCAAATCGCAAGCATTTCAATTGGCATCGGTGTTTCACGGATCCCCATTGACAATATTGGCCGAGTCTGATCCACCAACACGACTCAGAATAGGACCTGCTGTGAGTCTCACGGATCTCATGCTCGGATCCATGATTTTCATGGATGTGTGTATTGAGCCATAAAACTTTGTGTCTGCTATGGGTCTCTTATGGTTGAGGTCAAGGGGTAGATAAAAAGGTCTGATGTTTCCAGAAACGGCACCATTTTTTATTCACAGACGATATTTGGTATTGCAGCTCATCATCAAATGAGTAGTAAAATGCCTATGAACACTAGTTACATTAATTCTAGAAATAAAGGACATTTTATTTAGTTTTATACACCCCTCCCAGCCTCGGTGAACATCCAATTAATCTTTTAGAATAGTTGGAATCCTATAGCCGCCCTCCAAAGCGGATGAGTCAGATTCACAGACAAATAAGTTCTTGATGGGAATATATCAAGTAAGTGAATGAATCAGCGCACAAGTCATTGGTAAATAACGACAGACTGTGCTCGGATCAACGAGAGCAGAAGCCGCCGGAGCCCGACACTGGGTCTATCGGAAGAACTTCAGAAAAGCACGGATGTAGAACATTGGGTATTGCACATGTCAGCGCTAGTGTCACACACATACCGATAGATGGTTCGGCCAACAGTCTAATGTATTTGGGGACCCCTGGCAGATGATGTTGGAGGCGTTTTCCCATGGACAAAGTTCATTTTAATCAATAGATCTTGGAATAATAATTTCCAAAATTGGATGTGTTTAAAAAAAAAAATTGTTCCTGTGCTGAGGTAATCGTATAAATTGTGCCGCCACTGTGTAATGGCTGGGTCTGACCGTACAGGAACATGCTCAGATCATACCACGTCTCCTGGGCGGGGGGGGGGGGGAGGAGCTAAAGAATATACAGACATTACAGCACGCGATCACAGATAATTCCTTCTTTGAGGTTAAACATTTTTTAAGAACAGGCAGGGAAATGCTTTAACTCACAAAAAGAATCAGCTGTGATCCTGTGTTGTAATGTCTGTATATTGTGTAGCCCCTTCCCCCTGCCCAGGAGCTGTGGTACGATCTGAGCATGTTCCTGTACGGTCAGACACAGCCATTACACAGTACACAGCAGGGGCACGTTTATAAGGTTATCTCCGCACAGGAACATTTTTTTAAAATACATCCAATTGTGCAAATTATTATTATTCCAAGATGTATTGATTAAAATGAACTTTGTTCGTGGGAAAAATCCCTTTAAGGATCTGATATATCCGATTTCAGAATGATAATCCTTTTGTTCTCTAAGACATAAGCCGCCATCGGAAATGGTTGCTAGCGGCTCTCCCATAGAAAACACAGGACTCTCGGCAGAGCAAGCACTCCTGTGATAGGAGTCAGGCGAGATAGCCAACAGCCATCTAAGGTGTATGGGGGGCTCCTTTGCAGAAAGTCTTCCATTAGCATCTATTTACTTCAGTGGTAAAAATAACCAAAAGGCAGGTTGCCATTTTATATTGTCAATGGATAGAGTGATATAGAAAACTCTTTTATTCTGGCTGCCAGAATGACGACTATGGATGAGTCGTGGCGACATTACCCGGGGGGGGGCGACCGTCAAATATTACATTTGTAAAGAGTCCCGTTTTTTTCTGAAAATTTATTGATAGCTGACACTCAGAAGGGGTAGGTTTATCAAAACTATGCCCAAAAGTGGGTATTTTAGGGGAGTGTAGGGATTTAACATGGAAGCTATCATTAAAGGAGGTTTCCGTTTAAACACTCTCAATACAAACAGCGGATTCTTCTGCCAGTGGAAGCCGAGGACATCCGGGCATTGAAGTAATATTAGATGGGGGGGCCCTTCAGCTGAATCACCATCAATACAATAATGGGAAAATTGGGGTTTTAGAAGGGGCCTCAAGCATTGGGTATAATGACAAGCATTGTCTTCATAAGACATCCCCTTTAATTTGGCAATATACAAATTCACTGGTGTTTGGCGCAACAGATTTAATAGGGATCATGTGAGGAAGTCATAGAATCGTAGAGTTGGAAGGGACCTCCTGGGCCATCTGGTCCAACCCCCTGCTCAAAGCAGGATTCGCTAAATCATCCCAGTCAGATGTCTGTCCAGCCTCTGTTTGAAGACTTCCATTGAAGGAGAACTCACCACTTCTCGTGGCAGCCTGTTCCACTCATTGATCACTCGAACTGTCAAAAAGTTTTTTCTAATATCTAATCTGTGTCTCTTCCCATTCAGTTTCATCCCATTGCTTCTAGTCTTTCCTTGTGCAAATGAGAATAAAGTTGATCCTTCTACAATGTGACAGCCCTTTAGATATTTGTAGACAGCTATTAAGTCTCCTCTCAGTCTTCTCTTTTGCAAACTAAACATTCCCAAATCCTGCAACCTTTCCTCATAAGACAGGGTTTGCAGACCGGTCACCATTCTGGTCGCTCTTTTCTGAACTTGCTCCAGTTTGTTGATGTCTTTTTTAAAATGTGGTGCCCAAAACTGGACACAATATTCCAGATGAGGTCTGACCAAAGAGGAGTAGAGGGAAATAATGACTTCACGTGATCTAGACTGTATGCTTCTGTTAATACATCCTAGAATTGCATTTGCCTTTTTTGCTGCTGCATCACACTGTTGACTCATATTCAGTCTGTGATCTATTAGTATACCCAAGTCTTTTTCACATGTGCTGTCACTTAGCCCTATTCCTCCCATTCTATATATGCTTTTTTCATTTTTATTGCCCAGATGTAGTACTTTGCATTTCTCCCTGTTAAAAACCATTCTGTTAGTTGCTGCCCACTTCTCCAGTTTATTTAAATCTTTTTGAATCCTCTCTCTCTCTTCTCTAGTATTAGCTATCCCTCCTAGCTTTGTGTCATCAGCAAATTTAATCAGTTTACCCTCAATTCCTTCATCTAAATCGTTGATAAAGATGTTGAACAATACAGGGCCCAGGACAGAGCCCTGTGGTACCCCACTTGAGACATTCTTCCAACTGGATGTGCAGCCATTTACGACCACTCTTTGGGTCCGATCACAAAGCCAGTTATGAATCCACCTAACAGTTGCCTTGTCCATTCCATACTTAGTCATTTTTTCAATAAGGATTGTATGAGAGACTTTGTCAAATGCTTTGCTGAAGTCAAGATATACTATATCTACAGCATTTCCTTGATCCACCCAATCAGTGATACCGTCATAGAAGGAAATTAAGTTAGTCTGACAGGACTTATTAGTTAGAAACCCATGCTGACTCTGTTTAATCACTTCATTCTTATCCAGGTATTGACATACATGTTGTTTAATAATTTGTTCAAAGATCTTTCCTGGTATAGAAGTCAGACTCACCGGCCTATAGTTGCCTGGGTCCACCTTCTTCCCCTTTTTGAAGATAGGAACAACATTTGCTCTTCTCCAGTCTTCTGGCACTTCTCCTGTTCTCCAAGAATTTTCAAAGATTATGGAAGGGGTTCAAAAATTTCTTCTGCTATCTCCTTCAGTACTCTGGGGTGTAATTCATCTGGACCTGGAGACTTGAATTCATTTAGGTTAGCTAAGTGTTTCCTCACTATCTTTCTGTTTATAGATATCCTGGATTCTTCTATTCCCTTAATAGGACAGTGAATAACAGTTGATGTTGCATTTCCTTTCTGAGAGAAAACAGATGCAAAATAGGAATTTAAAAGTTCAGCCTTCTCAACATCCTGTCTTACCATTTCATCATTTTCATCCTGTAAAAATCCTATAGCATCTTTGACTTTTCTTTTACTTTTGACATATCCCCAAAATCCTTTATTATTGCTTTTGACATCTCTTGCAAGCCTCAGTTCATTTTCAGCTTTAGCTAATCTGATTTGTGCCCTGCAGGTTCTGCAGACAGCATTATATTCTTCTTTAGATATGCCTCCCTCTTTCCATTTTATAAACATTTTTTTCTTCCTTTTTAGCATGTGCTTAAGTTCTGTGTTCATCCATCCTGGTTTCCTTAAATGCTTCCTATTCTTCCCTCTTTTCGGAATTGTTAACAACTGTGCTTTCAGAATTTCATTTTTCAAGATTTCCCATCCTTCCTGGACATTTTTGTCTTTAAGGATATCCAGCCATTGGATCCCTCCAATTCTCTTTCTGAATCCCTTAAAATCTGCCTTTCTGAAATCTAACCTTGACGTCTGAGTCTTCACAGGTCTTCCACCTCTAGTTATCCAAAATTCTAAAATAGCATGGTCGCTACCTCCTAGGGTCCCAGCCACTTTTACCTCCTCAACCATTTCCTCCCTGTTTATAAGGATTAGATCCAAGGTAGCAGTTCCCCGTGTTTTCTCCCTTACCTTTTGGAAGATAAAGTTGTCAGCAAGAGAGGATAAGAATTTCCTTGACCTGTTAGTTTTGCCTGAGAGAGATTCCCAACAAATGTCTGGATAGTTGAAATCTCCCATGACAACTATGTCATATTTTTTGGAGAACTTGGCCATCTGATGCATAAAGAGTTCATCTATATCTTCGGCTTGCACAGGCGGCCTGTAGTAAATGCCTACAATGGTGTCCTTTCCATTGTTCTGTCCTTGTATTCTTACCCAAACAGTTTCCACAGAACTCCCAGTCTCTGAAGCTTCAATCTCTGTGCAGATATACGCGTTTCGAACATACAATGCGACACCCCCTCCTCGTTTATCAAGTCTGTTTCTTGCAAATAAGTTGTATCCTTCTAGTCTTGTATTCCAATCATGTGTATTGTCCCACCAAGTTTCAGTGATTCCAATGACATCATATTTCTGTTCCTGTGTTAGTAGTTCCAATTCTCCTTGTTTGTTGCCCATGCTTTGTGCATTAGTATAGAAACATTTTAGTTTGTGATTGGTTTCTCTTTCTCCAATATTTTTATTAATTAGATTCTTTCGTCTTTGTTCTTCCTTTCCACTTCTAATAGCAGAGTTCTCAATAGCATTTGTCAGGTGTATGGCTTTTTCTGGTCTTTTGCTTCCCTTCCCATGTTGTTCTAGTTTAAAGCTCTCCTTACAAGTGTAGCAAGGCGACTTCCAAATACATGCTTTCCAGTCTTCGTAAGGTGCACCCCATCTCTAGAAAGTAGTCCATCGTATAAGTAGTTCACTCCGTGATCCAGAAATCCAAATCGTTGCTGACGGCACCATCGACGTAGCCAGTTGTTCACCTGCAGAATCTTATTCCACCTCCTTGTTCCATGGCCATCCACTGGGAGGATGGAAGAGAAGACCACCTGCGCTCCCAGTTCTTTCACTTTCTTGCCTAAGTCTTCAAAGTCTCTGCAGATGGTTTCCAGGTCGTTTCTTGCGGTGTCATTTGTCCCCACATGTAGTAGCAGGAATGGGTAGTCATCTGTAGGTCTGAAGAGTCCTGATATCCTGTCAGACACATCTTTAATTTTTGCACCTGGAAGACAGCACATTTCTCTTGAAGTTATATCCGGTCTGCAGATAGCGGCCTCAGTTCCTCTCAGCAGGGAATCCCCCATGACCACCACTCTCCGTTTCTTCTTCACAACATTTTTCTTTCTCCATCCAGGAGGACTCTGAAGGCGTACAAGGTTGCTGTTTGTTGGCAAAGTCTTATCCTGATGTATTTCTTCATCGTTTTCCTGCGTGAGAGCCTGGTACTGGTTTCTGAGCAGTATGGGTGCTGACTGCCTCCTGATCCTCCTGCTTCTCTGGGTCACATGTCTCCATTCCTCTTTTTCTTCAGGTGCACTTCGAATTTCTTCTCTTTCTGTAACATGAAGAGATAATTCTGCTCTGTCCAAGAACTCTTCACCTTCCTTAATGATCTTCAACGTAGCTAACCTCTCTTCGAGATTTTGCAACTTTTCCTCCAACAGGGACACAAGCTTGCATTTGTGGCATGTGAAGTTTGGCTTTTCCACTGGTAAGTCTGTGAACATGTAGCAAGAAATGCAGCTCACCAAATGGCTCCTGGCCTCTTCCATCTTGAGATTTCTTAAAAACGATGAAAGATGAGCCAAATTTCCAATTTCCTCTTTTCAGCTGCAACGGCCAAAACCCAGTGATCGTTGAGCTCGCGGAGACTCTTCACTTATCCCAGAAGGCACTGGGAATATGCAAATGATCTCCTCAAGACTCTTCCCCTGGTTTTCCGATTTCCTCTTTTCAGCTGCAACGGCCAAAAGAGTTTTCATCTGATCACCTGAATGGTGACTGACACGCCGGTTGCTAAGGATACCCTCCTTAGCAACCAAACTCTTTCCAGGACTGAATTACTGTGTCTCGTAAACTAGGCCTCAAAGCGACTTTCTGTCTGCGCTTACCATATTTTTTCGCTAAATAAAGGCAGAGTTCTTGCGATTTTTATTCCTCATGGTTTTTAAGATGTCTTCTTGCTGTCATTCAATAGGAACCTTCAGAAAAATAAGAAAAAAATGTTTTAAACAATGGAGGGTCCCATTAAAGGACAGAAAACCCAGATCTCCGTATACAACAGGCGATCAGACGATCGCAGGTTCACGTGTCCTACGGGGACTAAAAACAGCAAGAAAAAAAAAAAAAAAACATACTGTATGTATCCTAAAATGGTACAGCGCAACACCAAAAAAAAAAAGCACTTACACCACTCCATTAATGGAAAAGTGAAGAAAGTTTCAGAAAATGGCAGGATAAAGCTAACTTTTTATTCTTGTTTCCATTGTATTGTATGGAGAAAAAAACCCTAAATGGCCTCATTCAAAATGATAATTCATCCTGCAAATAAAAAACAGACTATGGAGACAAAAAACAAATATGACTCTTGGAAGACTGGTTGGAAAAAAACCAAAATGGTCTGTGATGTGAAGGGGATAACACTCGGGTCTAGGTCTAATACGTGATCCTAAAAATGTACGATAATGAAGACTTGGCTCGAATCCCTGTATGTGGTGACGTAATTTCATTATATCACCGATTATATAGATTTTATTAATAGATATTTCCAGACTTTAGTGGAAGCTTTTCATTTTTCTTTTACAGGGTCACGACTTAATGAGTCCCTGACCGGATCCAGTCCCAGGGGGGTTGACCACATCAAATTCTGGGAACTGAAGACATCGCGTCTTGGATGTTTAAACCTTTAACCTAAATAGAGTCAGGATCTGCTCGGTGAATGGCTGCTGTCCATGTGTGTCTCCGACATTGACTAATTCAAAGCCTAATTGCTCATGCGGCCTCGATTCCTGGGATTATGTTTGACCTTGATGGAAGACATCAGCTATTTTTATCCAAAGACTCTAAAATTTAAAGAACCGGGGAAATCTTACCAGCTCCGAATGTGGAGACTATAGGACCTTGCTATGAGACCACCACTGTATGGTACCCCAACCCCATACCACCTTCTCATGACCAACTCTCCCTTAGGAATCCGAGGTCTGTCCAGATGTCAGTGCTGAGGTTGGACCTCCATCTCGGGTCAATGTGCTCAGTCATCTATGTCACCAAGAACTAAAAATAGGATCAATTATGGAAACTGGTGACACCATGAAGCCGGACATGTAGGTGCCCAGACAGGGGTCAGACATTTATAGGTTCTTTTCAGATGTAGCCTTCACAATGTTCTCTACAGTCAGTGTAATCTGAGCAGCGCCACTTTTGTAAATGCCTCATTTTACAACTTACCTCTTCGCTAGGTCAGGCGTAATTGTGTTCTGCAGTCTCGCTGCTTCAACAGCGGCTGATTAAGAAGGATTTGTATTGTTGCTGTGTCTTTCTGCACAGAACGTTACTTCCTCTCAGCAGAGTACATACGTGAAGGCTGAAGGGTTAATAAACCAATTCTTACAGGGCTTCAAAATGGCAGATCTTCATTAATTTTACATTTGACGGGCCAAAGATAGATTCCGAGCCCTCACCGACGGGATTATGGTGAGAAGAGGCAGTAGACGTTCCACCAAGACACTTAGCTGACAATTCATTATCGTACTTGCACATTTTGGGGGGAGGGCGGGTGATTTTGGTTTTTTTTTTACTTTTTTTTCCGACTAATTGTCTATTTTGCACCTTTTTTAAGCTCTTTTCCATTTTTCTACAGTATGTTCATCAATTAGCCAGATCCAGGTGCACATGACCGTTGTCTTTCCATCTGAGAAAAACGGTCTGATGATGCTGATCAGACTCTGATCAAAGTTGTATCAGCGTGGTGTGGCATCAGTTTTTCTCAGAGATGGAGAGAAAAAAAAAAGTTTCTCCACCTTCTCCAGTTAGTCCTTGAAAATCGGACCGCACTCGGATGTCCGCCGAGTGCTGCCCGATGGTTTCCACGGACCCATAGACTTGCTTTGCTGATTTTGATCAGACACTTCCATCAAAATTGGACATGTCGCCAATTTTTTCCATGGATCCACATGCCTCAAAAGATAAACCCACCCCCTGAATTTGTGCTTAAAACATAAGGCACAAGAGAAAAAAAAGATAAAAACAAAACAAAAACCACCAATGATGACTGGCGCAATATTATAGGGGAAGCTTCTAACTGGTCCTACAAGACCACCCTAGACGATTCATACCCCTTTTGAAAACCCTCCCGCTGCTCCATAACAATGCTGACCCTGGTCCTGCCCATGGATCCATATAATACACCATCTCGACCTCAGCATCTGGCTCCCGGCTAGTTATAGTGCACGAGAATGATGTGATTCGTGCAGAATACAGATGACGGTAGCAGCAATCAAATCATGTCCATGAGCTACATCTGTTTTTAGGGTCATCGTCACCTATTTAGAAACAGACTTTTGGAAATGACCCAGGACACAACTTCTGTTCTGAGCCATTAGCGCAAATGGAGCCGTGTCCGTCAGTGAAGGGCATTTTGTGATCCATTTTCTATCTAGTTGCGGAAAATCATATTCCAGGGGAAAAAAAATACCATTATGTGTTGTCAACTCGCTTCACACCAAATGCAGGTGCTATCTTCCCGTAGGCGATGTGATGGTGAAGGCATGGGTGAGAAATGATCTACTATGTGTTATGGAGTCGACAGAAGCTAATGTGCGAAGTGGAGAAAAGATGGAAGAGAAGGAGCAAGAGAAGATGGCGAGAGGAGGGCGATGGAAGACACCCCAGACCTTTTCAGGCACCAATCATAGACATAACAGCGATTTTTGATGGACCTGTTCAGAATTTTCATAAGCAATCCTTTCAGATTTGTGCATGTCTGGTCCAAAAAGTAGGGTTTAGGTTAACCCAGACCAAAGATGGGTGTTCCCATCTACTTTTGGATGTTCCTGGGGACAAGTCATAAGTATCTTGAGCTTACCAACATTGGTATGTATTCCTAGACTTCATTAGTTTCAATCATGTACATAGACAGGAATTGGAGAAAGGGTCCCCAGTTTTGGTTGGTCTCAACCGCTTTACTACTGGGTGGTAAGACCTTTGTAGGACTTCATCACTAACAGGCAAAGTTTGGAAACTGGCCCAATGGTCAAAGGCCATAGAGGGGAAAACAAATGCCAAGCCTATCTGGTTTAGGTAGTAAATTCCAGCACCATAATTGGGGGTCCCTTCATTTAGGACGTCCCACTTTTCTCATGGAGTCTCCCAAAAACATTCTGGTAGAGTAAAGCCCCCCCCTAAAGATTAGACTAACGACAGACGCATTTGCCTTTATTGACGGTTTGGGCTGACACTCTAATGTGTGTGAGGATGCTGGCCAAGTGATCCCCGGGGAAAATGCCCATTGGGCATGTCAGAGATTTCGAACAACGGATTACTTTGTTCTCAGATACCCGCCAGCAGAGAAGTCTGTCGGCAGATTTCTCAATGTGGATGGCCGAACGCTCGGCCTAAGTATTGTTAGGTCAACAGCCATCGAATGTTAATGGAGGGGGGTAAGGAAACCCTAACCCTACTGAATATAGTGAAGGCACCTATTGTCTTTCTGATCTGGCAGGAGACAAAACTTTAAAGAGAATCGAACACATTGTTCATAAAGTCCAATCTACGGGCAGCAGGTTATAGAGCAGGAGAACCTGAGCGGATTGATATATAGGTGTGTGGGAAATAGTTGAGTGTCAATTTTTATAATTTTTTTATTTCAGGCTTGGGTGTCCAGTAGGCGGTTCTACTGATTGACTAAGCCCGCCCACTGGACTCCTAAGCTCAGAATGAGCAGGAAATGAAATGAATTACAAGTTATACTGAATCTTTTCCCACAAATATCAATCTGCTCAACGCTTCCTGCTCTATAACTTGCTGCCCGCGGATCGGACTGCAGATTTAACATAAAAGGTTCCCTTTAAGACATCCATGTATGAACAGAGGTTCTCCTTAGTGGGAAAGATGTACCCTTGGCATACGGACAGGATTTTTCCTGTGAATTACCGCTTCAAATTAACCTGTAACATTTACTCAGCTGGCTGAGCATAGGATGAAAATATCACTTTCAGTCTATATCATTTTTCATTCATGGTGTTAAACTCTCTGAAGTCAGCGGGTGTGCAGTGCAGCAATGGCGTCGCTGGCGTGGAACGGAGCGGATGACTCACACATGTATACATGTGTATATACATTTATTTATATGGCGTCCTGCAGTCTACACAAAAAGCCTTAAATTACTGAAAAATAAAATTGAGAGAAAACATCAGCGGCGCCCTTACTTCTGCAATTGTGAAGCACCAGGCAGCAAGCGCTGAGATTAGGAAATTCCAATTTTACAGATGACGCATTTAGCAGCATGTGCACTTAAAGGGACAATTCACATCGGACAATTCCCTTTTATTCGCTATATATTTTATCTATTGATTAACTTTTTTCTTTTTTTTCTTTAGTTCAAGGTTTCCTACAGCTGTGAACCCCATGGATCAGTTATAATTTGCACATAAATCTGGCAATAAGTGTTCAATTTTCTTATAGCACCCCCACAGGAGAAAGCGGGCATTACACTTTCTCTATGAAAATCAAGAGAGTAATCATGTAATGTATGGAGATGCCAGATACCCCAGAGTGAGGGGGTGCTTATTTTTATCTATTTCAGGATACATTAAATGGTTTTACAGCCCCTTTAAATTATTAAGAAAATTGCATAAATAGCAATTCCTTAATATAAAGTTGTCAATATCCAATCCTTTAGCCACAGAGAGAGCCGCAAGTTCCCTGTAGTTGTCATTAAGACCCCAGGCAAATATAAAACGCTCTGATTTATGCCATTAAAGGGGATCACTTTCTGCAATAACGAGTAAGTTTGCTTTTTAGTAGGGTTAAATTCATCAAGGTTAATGGCACATGAAAAAAACAACAGATATAAATTGTTTGCTGAACTCAAAGGGCAGCGTGCAGCATGTCTCTACATGTCCTGTATGGTCCTATGGTTAAAAAAACAACCCAGGAGGCACAAAAATGTCAAGACAATAATATCCACTAACTTGGATGCTTTAAAGGGAACCTGTCAAATGACTCATGGAGCCTAATCTGCCTGCAGCATGTTACAGAACAGGAACTGAGCACATTGATATATAGGTTTGTGGGAAAAGACTGAGGGTAACTCAATCTTTTCCTTCTTAGGAGTCCAGTGGGCGGTTCTAGTCGCTGATTAGGACCGCCCACTAGACTCCAAACACTAGAATGAGCATGAATTCCATTGAATCAAACACATATTATCCTGTAATCATTCTGCTCTACATACATGTGAGTTTCCCTTGCTCAGGTCTACCCCCGATGTCCGAGTCATCGTATGTAATGTCACATACAAGAGACGACTGAAGCACGCTTTCCCATGGCGCATGCGCTGTGAGCCACTGAGCCTCGGACTACCCATGTATGTGACATCACTTGTGACGACACATAGATTAGGACGACTCCTTTTACATTAAGGGGAAAGTGTAATCAGAAGTGACCTACTGTTTAAATCAGGTTTTTATGTAATTTTATTTATTTTTTATTTTTTTTTAAATGCTTGATGATGATTTTTATTTTTGATATTGCTATCTATAATTAAAATGAAAAGAAAACAATGGCTACTAAGTGTCATTAAACTCCTACTTACTGTTCTTCACTTCGACATTAGCGGCACTGCAGACTCAGACCCTATTTGTTGTTATAGAAGTATAAACTAGGTATACTCTAATTTAGGAAAATTTCACTGTGAAAAGAGGAGGAGGTGAGCTGTGATATCACCTATTGTGGATCCTGTGTTGTGTAATTTACT
This sequence comes from Dendrobates tinctorius, assembly GCF_039654945.1. Classification (NCBI taxonomy): domain Eukaryota; kingdom Metazoa; phylum Chordata; class Amphibia; order Anura; family Dendrobatidae; genus Dendrobates; species Dendrobates tinctorius. Next base: position 1,550,401 of record NW_027361869.1, on the reverse strand, counting down.
GTATATAGAGGTGTTATCAGTCTCTACATGAGGGGAGGAGGTGAGCTGTGACATCACGTATTGTGAATGGTGCATCTTGTATTAGCTAGTGTATATAGAGGAGTTATCAGTCATTGTAATGAAGGAGGAGAAGGTGAGCTGTGACATCACCTATGGTGAATAGTGGATCCTGTGTAATCTACTGTATAGGGGCGGCACGGTGGCTCAGCGCTGGGGTCCTGGGTTCAAACAAGGACAACATCTGCAAGGAGTTTGTGTTTTGTATGTTCTCGCCGTGTTTCCTACCACACCTCAAAGATATACTGATAGGGAATTTAGATATTTAGTCCCAATGGGGGGACAGTGCCGATAATGTCTGTAAAGCGCTGTGGAATTAATGGAGCTATATAACAGAGTATAATAAATACATACATAACATTCCTAGATTTATTTAGTTTTATCAGTCATTGTACAGGAGGAGGTGAACTGTAACATGACATACTATGAATTGTGGCTCTTGTCTTATATTTCCTCAACACAAAGGTGTTAGCAATCACTGTAATCCTGTCTGTGATGGTAATGAGACTGTTGAAAAAATCTTATGTAAAGAATAGAAAATGTGAGTCTAAGATACTTGTGTTTTGTTTTTTCCATTTCCCTTGGATCACTATGGTGGATGGAAACCTAGGCGTCCATCCTGACTGTGGCCACTGTTGAGGGTATAACTTCTGGCCATAAAGGCAGATCTGTAATACAGAGTCACAGATTACCTCCCAGGTCACCATAACCCCGCAGCGGATCTGAGGAAGGCGCTGATGCCTCATCGCTCCGTGCCTATCATCGTTAGTGCGATGTGCATTAATTTCTGACATTTGTGGCTGTGGTCGGAGTGGAGACATGGTCATCTTCGGAGGATAATGGTTGGGGTACGGTATGTCGGAAACTCAGAATAGATTGTGACACAAACTTGCTTGTCCCTGGGTCTCTAATATTTGGCTGGCGGAGCAGAACCCATTCACAATGTTACCAAGGGGACACGAAGAAAGGACGCTGTGTTCCTCTCAGGGCCGTCGAGGGGCATATTCAGGAGAAGCCTTCTTTGTGCATAGATGAAAGCTCTGTGAGGCCTAGCGAGAGAGGAGATGATGAGGGGGCTCACAGGAGCGGATGCCGAGAGCATGAATAACGACGACCGCCCTCACCTTGTCTTCCCGCGGCAGAGGAAGGGGTTAAATCGGCCCACATAACCCAGGGAGGCCAACATAGATAATACACACTGGTGGACTGGTTTTGGATTCAACACCTTGAGTTTAATTGGGGTTTTTTTTGTTTTTTTGCTATGCCCACCTGTATGGTAAATTTTCCTTATAACCCCAGAACTTCCCTGCGGCCGTGTTTTAAGCATTCACTATGACAGGAGAAAAAGCAAATGTCCAAAAGAGACGTCACAGATAAAGATCTGCGCACTTTTGATAATAGAAGCATATTAGTAGCTGTAAAATTTGCAATTTCACGCTCATGCAAGTATAATTTCTTTAACTGGACAAACCCTTTAATTTACTCTTACAACATTAGACACGAACACGGCTGCAAAAAAGTAAAATAAAATGATGTAAAATAAACTATAAGATAATAATATACTAAATAATAATATGACAGTAATATAACAAACAATAATAAGTAAAATCCGATAAATCAAAATTACTAGGAGCATACATACAAAATCAAATAAATAATAATAATAATAATATAGAAATAATAACTCAAATATAAATGAATCAAATAACTCAGAATTACCAGGGGCATAAATAAAAATCAAATAGTAATATATAAATAATAAGTACATAAAAAAAATCTAATAAAATTAAATAAATCAAAATTACCAGGGGCATACATAGGAATCCAGGGGTTTAATGAAGAACAACCCATCCGATTTCCACAATCACATTGGGGTGATATCTAACCACTTAGATGCTATGGTTCACTGCTCACCACAGCATCTAAAGGGGTGCACTGTTGTGATCAGAGTAGCTCCCATCTCAGGCGGGTGTCTGCTATGTAACACAGCCAGCACAAGTCCTCCCAACGGCTGCCACATATGAATGGCGGATTTCGGGGGAGATGCCAGACACAGGGCGGGACTGTACTTCATCGGGCCCCCACTGTTCATGGGCCATTGAGCATTACCAAAAGCTAAGACATTATACAGAACCCATGGATCACTTTCTTATGATATTGCCCCTATTACCAGAATTGGAAATATAAACATTTGATAAAAGAACAATCCTGCAAAAAAAAAGAGAATTATTAATAGTGGTTCTGGATTGAGCGGAGAACCTGTCTACATTTTTAATAACAGTGGAAAGCGGTGCCGAGCTTTACAGGGATTTATTTCTATGTAATACAATAGGCTGCGGAGAAGTGAAGCTGTCACAATGTAATGCCTGTTCCCTTGGACAGAAAACCCCGAATACGCCGCCAGCGGAACCTGGATTTAATTAGATTGCCGTGACGACACAGTACATATCACAAAACTGTCAAGGAATGATGGGAATTGTACTCGCACAAATGAAGAGAGGCTCCATGAATCCCCTGATGACTCCCTACCAATTAAACATTCATGGTGTGTTACCCTACTTTCTGGGAGTCCCTCATGTTAGATCTCCAACAATCAGCTACTAAAAGGCTTTGGATGACCTGAGCACTTGGACCAATCATTTATTTCAGTGGTGTAATACCTAACTTTTCCTGTGGTGGCACTGTAGGGAAATTGGACACTTCCTGCCAGGATTTTCTCTGGATGATCACTGTGATCAGGACTCTATAAACATATTTTTTTTAATCAGACCATCCAATCCTTCTAACGAAAAGGGATTGTTTTAGGTGGACAACTATTTTAAAGAAAGGGAATGATAAAAGACAGTGAAATGCCTTTTAGGAATCCCTCCTGGACTCATATTTAGCCAACATTTTCCAGAAGCTTCAGACATGGTTAACACCCTCATCTCTTAATAAGATGAGGTTGGATTTACAGCAGTCGCCTAGAGATTTTCTACAAATATTCTGTCCAGTATATAGAATATTTCAAAAGAGCTTCTGTAGACATTGCGTATAAATTGGATTTTACTGCGTGACTTTTCTGTACGGCTGTGTTTACATGGGGCTCTCCGCAGTTTAATATCGCAGCACCATCACATTAGCCTCCAGTATATATTAAAATGCAATTACAAAAATGACCTGGCTTTACACAGACATTCTGTCCTTAGGAAATGGTTTAGCTTTGAGCGACGTAAGAAATGTCATACATTCATGTCATTGTTATGAAAAACTGATTTGTGCCTCTATGTACAGTGGCATGTAAAAGTTTGGGCTCCCCTGGTCAACATTACTGTTATTATTTTTATTTATTTAACAGGTAAACAGGATGAAGATGAAATGATCTCTAATAGGGCTAAATATATGTATATTATGGCTTGTTCACTTTCCTCTTTGGGAAAGGCCACGTGATGCAAATTTCCCAGTTTCATAAAAACCCAGCTTCCTCTAACCTTGTGCCAAAAAAACAGCAGCCATGGGTTCTTCTAAGCAGCTGCCTAGCTCTCTGAAAATAAAAATGGTGGAGGCCCCCAAAACAGGAGAAGGCTATAAGAGGAGAGCAGATCGTTTTCAAGTTGCCCTTTCCTCAGTTTGAAATGTAATTAAGAAATAGCAGTTACCAGGAACAGTGGAGGTCAAGATAAGTTCTGCAAGACTAAGCAAAATTTCAGTGAGTGCTGCTCGTACGATGGCTAGAGAGGCAAATCAGTACCCCCACTTGACTACAAAAGACCTTAAAAAAAAGATTTAGCAGACTCTAGAGTTGTGGTACATTGTTCTACCTTTCAGAAACACCTGCACAAATATGGTCTTCATGGAAGAGTCATTAGAACAAAACCTCTCCCGCATCACCATAAAAATCAGCATCAACCATTACCGGTTGATACAGGTGATTCTGGAAAAATTAAAAAAGCTGCAATTGTGTGTATGGGGGGCTCTGTAAATCTTGCAATTTTCACAATGAACACTGGACCTAATATTAGACTCATACGTTCTATTCTGTACAGAACACTTTTCATAAGTCTCATTTTCATCACAGACAGCAGTACAATCAAAGGCATCACCTCGATATAGAGTTGATAATACAGGATTCACAATAGGCGATGTCACAGCTCTCCTCCTCCTGTACATTGACTGATAACGCCTCTATACACAGTAGATAATACGACTTCACAATAACAGATGTCACAGCTCACCTCCTCCCCCCTCCTGCACAATGACTGATAACACCACTATATACAGTTGATAATACAGGATCCACCATTGACAGTGGGGGATTGGGTTCATTCCAAAAGTGTGCTGAGTGTGTACAGGACTGTAGAATATGATGGCAATATATACTGTACGTAACGTGTCACCAATATATCCTCCCATTCCCCATCAATATTATTCCTTAAATAGAGAACTCGGAACTTCCTTACATGGGACCTCATACTTTTATTTCCAGCGCCCTTTCACTTCCCACTCACAGAATTAGGCAGCATTTGGTCTCCGGAGCTGTGAGCTTTTCTGACACATTAAAATGAGCGGAGAAGCAATCTAGCCGAGGACCTCCATTTGTCAACCTCATGCGGTGCATGACTCATTCTTAATCTTACAGCAGATTTCTTCTAAAAGGATAATTAATGCCTTAGAAATAAATATCACCTTGAGACTCGGAGTTGTTCACCATACTGTTTAAGTAGATGTGAGAAATGTGAGACGCGTAAATGGGAAATTCCAAAGGGATCGGCTTATACGAGGGAAAAAGTAAGTGCCTAGATCTGGTTGGCCAGTGATACATATCTTATATATAAGAAGCAAATTTCCTTAAAGGGGTTGTCAGAATATTTTTACATATGAAAGTAGCAGTATGACCGCATCGGCATTTGTCCCCCGATAAAAACGATACCATTATCGTAAAGATCCGATCTACCAGTGATGAGAAATTATAAGTAGAAGTCACATGTAAATCAGTCTGGAAGTGCACTTAGCAGCTTTTTGACACGCCTACTAGTGCATTCCATCCTCATTTGCATATTGGTTAAATGTTAAATTTCTCATGACTGGCACATCGGATCTTTATAATAAAGGTATCATTTTTATCAGGAGGAAAACCTCTATACGACCATATCATCTACTGCCATATGTGAAAACATGCTGTGGTTCTCATTAAAATAATTATTACTATATCAGACAATGGACAAAAGCAGCACTGAATTTGGAAGAAAGGAAACTCATGTAAACCCTTGAATATCAAGGGGTCAATATGGCAATACTAGTTGCACGCTGTTTGGCAATACTGCCCAGAACCAGCCTTATGTTGGATGATGCTAAGTGCAGTACATTTGGTTGGCATCTATTATGAGGTTTATGAATCTACAATATCTAAATATTTAGAACTGTGCCCACATAACACTGCCAATCACCAAATACTGTGTCCAAGTCACAGGTCCCCATATTGCTTAAAGGGTTTTTCCCACAAACAAAGTTCATTTTAAAGTTGCTTTTAATAAATAGATCCTGAAATAATAATAATTTCCACAATTGGATGTGTTAAAAAAAAAATGTTCCTGTGCTGAGATAATCTTATAAATGTGCCCCTGCTGCGTACTGTGTAATGGTCGCGTCCGACCATGCAGGATCATGGTCTGATCATACCACAGCAAAGTAATGGCAGATCTAGAGATGAGACTATAACCCATTGGACAGTATCGGTCCATTAAGTTCAGCAACAATAAGAGTGGCGCAATTCTGCAAAAACACCAAAATACAGATAACCCCTTTAAGGAACTTTCTGTAAAAAGTGGTAATTTACATGCAAATGAAGCTCATAATAGATTGCTATATTTCTCCTCGCTGCCAGCAACACCTGCTTTGGCGTCTTACCCGGGTTTTCTATAATTACTGCCCTCTTGGATTGGCAGGAGTGATCGCAGAATATATGTTGCCATTGTGGAAGGAGGTTTAACTCTCACATTGCCAGTTTACGTATGGCAATGCACAGCTAGACCCTTAGGCTCCTGTCTGCGTGGCTCCTCGGCTCCTGCCGCGCGGGAAGGTCGTAGTGGTTTTGTGCAGTTACTCATGAAGACAAAGTTGGCTAAATAAGGGATTTCTCCTTCCTGCAGAGAGAGATGGCGTGGCAGAAAATGCGGAGGTGGCATGTTAGAGCTCTCAGCTTGTGATATTTTCTGTGGATCCAAAAAAAACCAAGGTCCATGACACCATGTAAAGGTTTGTACGAGATGAAGGGAGAATCTGCGCGCCGGCTCTGAGCGGATGACAACGCGTCAGAGTGGCGAGAAGGAATGTCAGAAGGTCAGACTGGCGCAGAAGATGAGGAGGCACGAAGGACCGGGGCTGCCCATCACTGCGTGTGTGATGGCAGCATATGACACCGCAGATGGTGAACGCTAAGATCACTGCGTGGGCTGCAGTCTCCCCCAATCTTAAGAACAGGGGTCTCAGGAGAAGACGTCGTGTGCGTGGGAGAGACGCGCAACTCGCCCAAATATGAAGACTATTATTACCCTCCTTGTGTGCTTTTCTGGGTAACGTATTTACGTTACTAGATATGGGGCTGGTGGTCCGCTGCAGAAAATACCCTAATATAGATCTGGAAATTAATAGACCTGTCGCTCATTCAGGACCCTCATCTAGTAGCCAGAACGGAGAATGAACGCAAACAACATCCCCAGCGTGTCTGTGCACGACATGGCAGCGCACTGATTTCAATGAATATTATGCAATGCTTCATATCCCCTGCGGAGGCGCTGTAGGGGATTTGAACACTTGCTACCAGGCTTCCCTTAAAGGGGATCTGTCAGCTGGTTTTTGCTTCCTAAGCTGAGAGTAGCATAATATAGAGACAGAGACCCTGATTCAAGCGATGTGCCACTTACTGGGCTGCTTGCTGTCATTTTTATGAAATCAGTTTTAGCAACAAGAGATTAACACTAGAGGACTACTTAGCCTGCTGCCAGGTAGCCAATCCCGCCCCCAGGACTGATTGGCAGCTTTATGTCTATGCACAGTGTACACTGAAAGCTGGCAATCAATGGTGTGGGCGGGGTAATACAGAGCGCAGCATTCAGAAAAATAGTAAATCTGCAGCAGAGAAAAAGGTGATTTTATCAAAATTACAGCAGGTAGCCCAGTAAGTGACACATCACTGGAATCAGGGTCTCTAATTCTACATCATGCTGCTCTCAGATGAGGTAGCAAAAATCTGTTGGCAGGTTCGCTATTACTGCTAATCCCTGGGAATCCCATCAGGTCCCTAAATTCTAAGTTTACGGTCAATGGACCAATTAAAGGCATTGTTCACAGGCCCAGCTTAGTTTAAAAAGAAAAAATATATATATACACCAACCGATCCTTCACTACTCCATCATATCATGCCCACTGGTCACTCTTCAGACGGTGACAGAACATACGACTGCTGCAGTCAATCACGGACAACCCCTTTAAGTGTCTTAATAGAAACAATTGATTGAATCAATGTTTACAGGATTCTACAGTTGTTTTTTACTTAATTATCACAAGTGGAGCGACCTAGCTAGGGGGAGCATTTATGCAGGGGTGGCATTTATGCACATGTAATCTAAGTACATGTATCAAAGTACTTCTGGCAGTTATAACATGGCAGTTAGACAGGGCAAGAGACAGGTAAGACATTTATATACATCTACTCCCTGTACATTTGGGGTGCAACAAATATATACCATATGCATTTGTGTAATTTATATCCTGGCCACTGCATTCACACACATCCACCGCCCTGGCATTAACTCTCCACACTCCATCCATATTGGCCCCTCGCTTCTTTCCTCTCCTATGTATAGCACTCATGCTCTTTTCACATTGTTAAATTGCACAGATCCAGCCAGTCCCACCATTCAACACCAGAGACGCTCTCACAAATCACTTAACCATCTGCTCACTCTTTCTATCCTCCTTCTCCTAGTTGCAGGAGACATTGCTCCCAACCCTGGTCCCCCATGTTATAGAAAGTCAAACCCCCCCACTGCTACACTCAGAAACCCCTCTAATCTTATTAATATTCCCTGCATGCCATCTGTCTCTCTTAATTGTGCACTTTGGAATTCTCGCTCAGTGTGTAACAAACTCTCCTTCATTCATGACTTCTTCCTTTCTAATTCTCTTAACCTCCTGGCTCTTACTGAAACCTGGATCCAGCAGTCAGACACTACCGCTGCTGCTGCTCTTTCATATGGTGGACTACACTTCTCTCATACCCCAAGATCAGACAATAGAGCTGGTGGAGGCGTTGGTCTGCTCCTATCACCAAAATGTACCTTTCAGGTTATCCCTCAAGTACCCTCACTTGTCTTCCCTTCTTTTGAGGTCCATGCCGTCAGACTCTACACCCCCTTCTCCATGCGAGTGGCGGTGGTGTATCGTCCTCCCGGCCCCTCCCATCAGTTCCTGGATCATTTTGCCACTTGGCTTCCACATTTTCTCTCCTGTGACATCCCTACCCTCATCATGGGAGATTTCAACATCCCCATTGCTCTTCCCCTCTCCCCATCTGCTACTCACCTTTTATCTCTAACCTCCTCATTTGGCCTTTCGCAGCTTACTAATTCTCCAACGCATGAAGACGGAAACTCCCTCGACTTGGTCTCTCGGCTTTGTGCAGTGGATGATTTTGCAAACTCCCCTCTCCCGCTCTCTGACCACAATCTTCTTTCATTCTCTATAAAGAACTGCCAGGCTGCTCAGGTCACCCCCACTGTCCAGACTTATAGAAACATACAGGCCATTAACACCCAGAAACTTCTGAAGAACTTGCAGTCTTCATTGGCCCCTATCTCCTCCCTCTCATGTCCTGATTCTGCATTGAAGCATTACAATGAAACACTTCAAAGTGCCCTGGATGAATTTGCACCCCCTATAAATAGAACACCACAACGCAGACGGCGACAACCCTGGCACACGGTGCAAACACGTTTCCTGCAGCGGTGCTCCAGGTGCGCCGAACGTCTGTGGAGAAAATCCAATCTACACGAAGATTTCATCCATTTTAAGTTTATGCCTAGAACATACAACACTGCCCTTCACCTCTCCAAACAAACCTATTTCAACACCCTCATCACCTCACTGTCCAATAACCCGAAACGTCTCTTTGACACTTTTCATTCTCTACTCAATCCAAGAGTACAGGCCCCAACCACGGAGCTCCGAGCTGACGATCTGGCCAATTACTTCAAAGAAAAAATTGACCAGATCCGACAGGAAATTATCTCCAAATCCCCTCATACCATGCACTGTCCTCCCTCCCCCACTGCATCTAACTCACTCTCTGATTTTGAACCAGTCACAGAAGAAGAAGTAAGCAGGCTCCTTGCATCTTCTCGCCCAACTACTTACACCAGTGACCCATTTCCGTCACATCTCCTCCAGTCCCTTTCCCCTGCTGTCACCCCTCACCTAACTAAAATATTTAACCTCTCTCTCTCTTCTGGTATTTTTCCCTCCTCATTTAAGCATGCCATCATACATCCACTACTTAAAAAACCATCCCTCGACCAAAACTGTGCCGCTAACTATAGACCTGTCTCTAATCTTCCCTTCATCTCTAAACTCCTGGAACGCCTGGTCCACTCCCGTCTTATCCGCTATCTCTCAGAAAACTCTGTTCTCGACCCTCTCCAATCCGGTTTCCGCTCTTTACACTCCACTGAAACTGCCCTCACTAAAGTCTCTAATGATCTGCTAACAGCTAAATCAAATGGTCATTACTCCATGCTAATTCTCCTGGATCTCTCTGCAGCATTCGACACTGTGGATCATCAGCTCCTCCTCACTATGCTCCATTCCATTGGCCTCAAGGACACCGTTCTCTCCTGGTTCTCCTCCTATCTCTCCGACCGCTCCTTTACTGTTTCTTTTGCCGGTTCCTCCTCCTCTCACCTTCCCCTTACTGTTGGGGTTCCTCAAGGATCGGTTCTAGGCCCCCTCCTCTTCTCCTTGTACACTGCCCCTATTGGTCAAACAATCAGTAGATTTGGTTTCCAGTACCATCTCTATGCTGATGACACCCAATTATACGCTTCTCCTGACATCACGACAGCCTTTCTAGAAAACACCGGCGATTGTCTAAACGCTGTGTCTAATATCATGTCCTCACTATATCTGAAACTGAACCTGTCAAAGACTGAACTCCTTGTGTTTCCTCCCGCTACTAATGTACCTACACCCGACATTGCCATTTCCGTGTGTGGTTCCACTATTACTCCCCAGCAACATGCCCGCTGTCTTGGGGTCATACTTGATTCCGAGCTTTCCTTTGCCCCCCACATTCGATCACTGGCTCGCTCTTGTCATCTGCACCTCAAAAACATTTCTAGAATTCGACCTTTTCTTACTTTTGACTCTGTAAAAACTCTTACTGTTTCTCTTATTCATTCTCGTCTCGACTATTGTAACTCTCTTCTAATCGGTCTCCCTCTTACCAAACTCTCCCCTCTCCAATCTGTCTTGAATGCTGCAGCCAGGATCATATTCCTCACCAATCGTTACACCGATGCCTCTACCTTGTGCCAGTCATTACACTGGCTACCCATCCACTCCAGAATTCAGTATAAACTTATTACCCTCACCCACAAAGCCCTCAATGGCTCAGCACCACCCTACATCTCCTCCCTTGTTTCAGTATACCACCCTACCCGCGCCCTCCGTTCTGCTGATGACCTGAGGTTAGTATCCTCAATAGTCAGAACCTCCCACTCCCGTCTCCAAGACTTTACACGTGCTGCGCCAATTCTTTGGAATGCACTTCCCAGGTCAATACGATTAGTCCCCAATCCCCACAATTTTAAGCGTGTCCTGAAAACGCATTTATTCAGACTGGCCTATCGCCTCAACACATTAACCTAATCTATCCCCGTGTGGCACAGCCAAAAGTTTTACCATAACCAGGTTCCCCGCATCATTCTCCCACATGCTTTATGCATCCATTAGCCCTCTGTGTCCGTACTGTCACACACTTAACATTATGGCTGGTCCATACAATCAGGGCAATTGTTACCACCCACCTTTCGTGTCTACCTCTTTCCTCATAGACTGTAAGCTTGCGAGCAGGGCCCTCACTCCTCTTGGTATTTGTTATAATCTACTGTATGTGATTATTGTTATGCTGTAATGTCTATTGTCTGTACAAATCCCCTCTGAAATGTAAAGTGCTGCGGAATATGTCGGCGCTATAAAAATAAAATTTATTATTATTATTATTATTATTATTCTTTTTCAGAAATGGATTATTTTACAAAAAATCTGATTACTATTGCTAAGTTCATTGCCTCTTCTCAGCTCAAATGAACCTTAAAGGGGTTGTGCGAGACTTTAACATTGATGACCTATCCTTAGGCTGTTCCCAATGTTGGTGCGAACAGAACTCCTCCGTTACAAATCTGCACAGCACAGCGCCATCAACTGTCTAGTGGCCACGGCCAGGTACTGCACATCAGCCTTCTATTGCTTTGTGCAGGCCGGTGCTTTGTGCAGTACCTGGCTGTGGCCACTATACAATCGATGGCGCTGTGCAGCTCTGTAAGTGAGCAGTTGCGGCCACCGCCAACACCGGGAACAGCTGGTCGGCGGGGGTGCCTGTTCTATCTGTACATGGCACTGAGCTCAAGATTTAGTAATACCTAAAATAATTTATTTCCTGAAAGTGCTAATTCATCGATAACTAAACACATGATTATTAAAAAAGGGTTATCCACCTTTAGGGACAGTTTTAATTTTGGGCTAAAAAATACTTTTTAAGCAATGGGGTATATATTAAACAGTTTGCAGAATGAGTCAACTGAGAATCTATCAGTGAGCTTATTCAGATTGAATATATTATTTTCTATCATTTCTTTTTTTTTTTTTTTTTTTACTTAGCTCCTCTCAACTCATTTATGACCACAGACCACATCAGTGTTGAATGTGCAGAAGACCAAAGACCCTGTAAGAGCCAAATGGTGCAACATTTTTAATTGAGCCCAATTGCAAAAGTCCTTTTTAGCCCCAAATACATTTTTGTTTTGTACCTAAATGCACTTATGTATAGGATAGATAGCTGTAAGGCCAGGGCTAGCCCAAAGCAGAGCGGCAGCAGGAGCCTAGGTCATTATTAACGCCGTCCGTGTCACAGCGTGGGTACAAAGTGACAGTGTTATTGGCGAGGATGAGACAGCCAATTTGGGCTCCCGTAACGAGGACAGATTATGTTATTATCGCAGCCTGACTCATGGCGCTCGTCACCTGCGCACATATCTCCCCATCTCTGCCCCTCCGACCTTCCCGCTGGCTCCTCTCCTCCTGCATTGTCTCCCTGGCTCTCCGGCGTCGGCGTCGTGTTTTCATCGCACCCCAAGGTCTTTTTCGACTCTATACAAATTGGCTACAAAGAACGCAATGTGATAGAAATGCCAAGGGCCTCATCTGCTAAACGCCGCCAGCACGAAATGTTCTGGATCCCGCATCAATTAGCGGGTACGCGTAACCTCGAGTGTTTCACGATGCCGCCCCACGCTGCGCACCGTGCCGCTATTGTCTGCTGTGAATGGGCTATACGGGTAGGATCTCATCTCTAGCTTCCCCTCAACCATTTTCCTAAAATGCCAGCAGACAATACAGCCTGTCATCTAGTTTTTTTTTAGCCTTGGATTAAAAAAAATAAAATAAAGCCCTGGTGGTCCTGCAGACCGTGAGATGATGTCATTGTGCAAGCCTGGCTGGGGGGCTGACCGCAGAAGACACAAGAGACGCGGGAATAAAGTAAAGATGGCCGTACATATTAAGGCCCCCATATACAATAGATTAACGTCCGCCAATTGGCCAACAGTCTAATGTGTATGCGGGTGATTGTCGCGAGAGTTAAGGGTCCGGCGTGTCCGATTTTGGGCTGACGATCCTTATGTTCCAAAGTCTATTATGGAGCTCTACTGAGCATGTGCGACCACTACTTCACTCATTGTCTATGGGAGTGCTGCTCGCACATGTGTATTACTGCTCCGTTCACCCTGTTCTTCAGATAAGTGGCAGTCCCAGCAACCAGACTCCAAGATATCATACATATATCATTTGATAAAAAATGTTTATCGGACAACCCCTTTAAGTGGTTATTCCCATCTTCATATATGGGTATAGTTAGCCCTTGTAAAAACAAGCACTTTTGCAATTTACCGTCTAGTACAATTTCCAGCCATTCTTGAGATATTAACGTTTTCGTTTTGTTTACAGCGGTGGTCGGTCTCCTAGGCAACAAGCTGTAAACAGAAGAAAAATGTTAATATCTCAAGGACGACTGAAAATGTTAGCCAGCAGTAAATTGCAAAAGAGCTTGTTTTTATAAGACCATGTGGCATATGCCCTATCCGACAATATCTATGAAGATAGGATTAACCCTTTAAGGTCTTTTCTCTCATTGGTGGGTGTATCCTTATTAATTAATGTAAGGGGATAATTCCAAAAAGGGCTATATGGACCTCACAGAGTCCCCTTCTATGGGTTAGGACACAGATTTGCTGAGAAACACTTTCTGGCTACTGGGTTACTGACCTGGGAGGAAACCAAGCGGCAAATTGGGCACACGCTGAGATCCTTTTCAGCCATTCTCTGGTCTCATTCAAAGGCTATTGTTCTGTAAGTTCCCTCTTGATGCATTAAAGGTCTGGTATTAACCATTTCCACCATTCTGCTGATACGATGACAATCTCATTCTATACCCTTTATCACACCCTCCAACATTAAATCCTGTCCCAGATGGCAGAGTGGAGAGAGGAGAGTCAGCGAGCAGGGGGAGCTCTGACCTCCGCCCAGGTACCATCAGCAGTAAGCCACAAAAAGATCCAGTATAATGCCTTCCGACAGGTGGGGGAGGCAGAGGAAGACATTGATGGCTTTCTGCAGGACTTTGAGCGGCAGTGTGCCCTTCATCAAGTGAAGCCGGTGGATTGGGTTCAGGTTCTGGCTGTCAGGAACACCGCACTGCACTTGCTCACTGAGCCAGTGCGGGTGTCCTGAGTAAAGCGAACTGTGCTCAAAGATACCTGTGGAGCGGGCAGCAGTCGAGTAGATGCGTACTTCAGAGCCGCAGGACCTGAAGCACGTGACTGCTAGGGTCGTGGCCTAAACTCCACATAGCTAGGAGCTGCAAGAGAACTAGCAGGGTAACTGTGAGACAAAGTTACCAAGGGGCATAGACAGGGAGAATAGTCAGGACGTAGCCAATGAGTCATACACAGAGATAGCTGCAAGGTACAAGAGGGGCGAGCAGAGAGTAGTCAGGTCACAGGCAATGAGTCATACACAGAGAGGGAAGCACAGTACAGAATCAGCAGGCAAACTCACAACGGGAAACAGAACCGGGTCAGAACCATATAAACAAGCTATAGCAACGAACAGGCACACAGGGGTCAGCACACTCGGCCAAAGGCAAAAGTATAACTGGCAGGGATTGGAGCTTCCCAGGGGTTTAAGAAGCTCTCCCAGAACCAGAAAGAGGCCACAATCATTAACCCCAGGTGTGCAGGTCAAAACCTGCACTGAGCTCCAGACATTAACCCCTGACGTGCAGCTCAAAAACCTGCACTGGGATCATGACAGTACCCCCCTCTCAACGGGGGGGCCTCTGGACCCCCAGGCTTCCCCGGGTACTTGGCATGGAAAGCCCGAACGAGGCGATCTGCATATACAGAGCGAGCAGGGACCCATGAGCCCTCCTCTGGTCCATATCCCTTCCAGTGGACCAGGTACTGCAAAGAGCGACGCACCCGCCAAGAGTCCACAATTTGTCCAACCTCATACTCCAATTGACCCTCCACCAACACTGGAGGAACAACAGGCTCGGAGTCCTCTTTGACAGACCCTACGGATTTCAACAGAGATTTATGGAACACGTTGGATATTTTTAAGGAGGCGGGGAGACGCAACCTATATGCCACTGGGTTGACTATCTCCATAATCTCGTACGGACCAATGAACTTTGGTCCCAACTTAGCTGATGGTACCTTTAAGTTGATGTTACGTGTGGAAAGCCAAACCTTCTCTCCCACCTGAAACATGTCTCCCGAGGCTCTCTTTTTGTCAGCAAAATATTTGTACCTCCCCTGGGCCCGAAAGATATTACGCTGGACTTCAGCCCAGAGGTTTTTTAACCGTTGAACGGACCCCTCTACCCCTGGACAACCGGAATCCACCCGTGAAAACTCCCCAAAATGCGGATTAAACCCATAGTTAATCAGGAATGGGGACATGTTGGTGGACTGACTCACCCGGTTGTTAAAAGTGAATTCCACCAACGGTAACGCATCACACCAATCCTCCTGTCTGGCAGAGGTCAGACACCTGAGAATTTGTTCCAGGGATTGATTGGTGCGTTCTGTCTGACCATTACTCTCCGGGTGATATGCCGACGAGAAGGAGAGTGAGATGCCCAATTTCATACAGAACGTCCTCCAAAATTTAGCCACAAACTGCACACCTCTGTCATAAACAACATTCAGGGGTACCCCATGCAATCAGACCACATGCTGCACAAACAACCTTGATAATGTTTCTGCTGAGGGTAATGCTGCCAAGGGAATGAAATGGGCCTGTTTAGAAAACCTATCCACCACCACCCAAATCACGGTATTGCCCCTGGAAGGTGGAAGGCCGGTAATAAAATCCATGGAAAGATGAGTCCATGGCCTATCAGGAACCGGTAAAGGTATGAGTTCCCCAGCCGGCCGGTTATGCGAGCTTTTGGAACGGGCACACACGCCACAAGCAGAAACAAATTCCTTGACATCGGAACTTAATGAAGGCCACCAAAAACCCCTGGCTACTGCCTCTCTAGTGGCCGTGATACCTGGATGGGCACTCAGCCTAGACTCCTGAAACTCCTGCAGAAGTCTAGGCCGCAATGAATCTGGAACAAACAGTTTATCCCCTGGCCTGGTTGCCGGAGCTAGGGCCTGAGCCCTTAGAATTTCTTGTTCCAACTCAGTTGAGACCCCCGCCACTACCACCCCTGGGGGAAGAATGGAGGACGGCAGCTCAGGGGGAGACACCGGGTCAAAACTTCTGGACAGGACATCCGCTTTAACATTTTTGGACCCCGGTTGAAAAGTAATGGAGAACTGAAATGGTGAAAAAAAGTGACCAACGAGCTTGTCTAGGAGTAAGCCTCTTAGCAGATTCAAGGTATGCCAAATTTTTGTGATCCGTGACAACCGTGATAGGGTGAGCCGCCCCTTCCAAAAAGTGCCTCCATTCCTCAAATGCCAGCTTGACCGTAAGAAGTTCTCTATTGCCTACATCATAGTTTTTCTCGGCCGAAGAGAACTTCTTGGAGAAGGCACAGTACAGAATCAACAGGCAAACTCACAACGGGAAACAGAACCGGGTCAGAACCATATAAACAGGCTATAACAACGAACAGGCACAGGCACACAGAGGTCAGCACACTCGGCCAAAGGCAAAAGTATAACTGGCAGGGATTAGAGCTTCCCAGGGGTTTAAGAAGCTTGCCCAGAACAAGGAAGAGGCCACAATCATTAACCCCAGGTGTGCAGGTAAAAACGTGCACTGAGCTCCAGACATTAACCCCTGACGTGCAGCTCAAAAACCTGCACTGGTATGACACTGGCCAGCAAGCTGACAGGCCGGGCAGCGGACGCCTATCGCACGGTACCTGATGAGAACTGTATGGACTATGAGCGGGTCAAAGAAGTGATCTTGGCCCGGTATGCGCTGACACCGGAGGCATACCTCCAAAAGTTCAGCGGAATTATAAAACAGGTAACAGATACCCATGCTGAATGGGCCTATAAACTACGGCGGTCACTGCTACAGTGGGTACAAGGAAGCCAAGCAACCACTAAAGAGGACATCCTCCTGCTCTTCTTGTTAGAGCGATTCTTTACTGGACTAAACCCCGAGACACAAGAATGGCTTCGGGACAGACGGCCAATGACTCTTGAGGAGGCCGCTCGTCTGGCCGATGAACATCATGATGCCAGGAGGTCTCAGTTGTCAGGATCAAAGACTGTCACTAGGGGCCCTCCCATGGGTCTGGAGGCCCCTAAACCACTGAAGACTGTCGGGGGACCAGCTAAAACCCCGGCTTACCAGAGTCCCCCTGGGGTGCGATGCCACACCTGCCATCAGCTGGGCCACCTGCAAAGACAATGCCCCAACCGGACTCAGAGTACCCAGTGGCCAAAGGCGGGAACGGCTAACCATCAACTGGGCTGCTGTATACTACTACCAGGGCGAAGCTGACCCGGCATTGGCTATGACTTATCCGGGGATGAAAGAGATGGAGGAAGTGCTGCATGAAGTAGACCCCGTGCAGGCAGCCCGGGCAGATAATCGACAACAGCATCGACAGGCGGTGTGGGTTAATGGGAAATGTATGCAGGGACTAAGAGATTCCGGAGCAACTTTGACCCTTGTGAAGCCTCATCTCGTCCGGGACTAAGTGAAGACGGACCGGACAGTGGCCGTCCGTGTAGCAGGGGGAGCCATATATCAACTGCCCACTGCCAGGACTCACCTGAACTGGGGAGTCGGGGTTGGCCTTGTTGAGGTCGGCCTGATGGAGGATTTGCCTGCAGACATCTTGCTGGGAAATGACTTGGGGCCCATGTTGTCTGCATTCTCGGTCGCCCCTCTAGTTGAGACCTATCCTGTGACCACCCGGAGACAAGCTCGAGCTGCGGAGGCGGAATCACACTCAGAGGAGGCTCAGGTAAGACACCCCAGCCCTACACATAACCCCATAGCCAGACACATTTCTTGGGCCACCCCAGCTGAGTTTAAAAGGGAGGTACTTGAGGATCCCTCGTTACAGGGGTATCGTGGGAAGGCACAGGAGGGGAGAGGAGTACTGGAAGGGGAACAGTTTGTATGGCATCAGGGACTCCTCTAAAGGGTTACAGAGCAGCGCCACACAGGAACGAGCCCCACTATAATATGACAGCTGGTAGTTCCCAAGAAGTATAGGCAGGAGCTACTGCGAATCTCTCATGACATACCCTTGGTCTGGCACCTCGGCGTCAGTCGCACCAGGCATCGTCTGACAAAAAACTTCTTTTGGCCGGGGGTAACCTATGATGTTCGTCAGTACTGCCAGACCTGTGACAGTTGCCAGCGCATTGGCAAGAGGGGAGATCACTGCAAGGCCAAATTACACCTCCTCCCCATTGTGGAGAAGCCATTTAGCCGAGTAGCGGTCGATCTGAGAGGGCCGTTAGCCAAACCCAGTCCGTCAGGGAAAAAGTATATATTGAGAGTGGTAGATTACGCCACATGGTATCCAGAGGCGGTTGCATTACCTAACATACTGGCAGAGACAGTGGCGGTTGCCCTGCTCCAGGTTTTCTCATGTGTTGGATTTCCCTGGGAGGTTATCTCGGACCAGGGTACCCAGTTTACAGCAGAGGTGACCAACCAACTGTGGAAGCTGTGCAGCGTAAAGTACATTAGAAGGGCCCTGTACCACCCGCAAACCAATGGGTTGTGTGAACGTTTTAACGGAACATTAAAACAACTCATTGGGACTTTTACCAGGACATACAGGGACTGGGAGAAATTCTTGCCACACCTCCTGTTTGCCTATCGGGAGGTGCCCCAAAACTCCACAGGGTTCTCCCCGTTCGATCTGTTATACGAGAGGTGGGTAAGGGGACCCCTAGACTTAGTGCGAGAACACTGGGAAGGGGAAGGAACCATAGAAGGGATACCTATTGTGCCCTATGTGCTGGAATTCCGGGACTGCCTACAGGAGTTGACTCAGGCTGTACGTGGGAACATGCAAGCGGCCCAACGGCGCCAGCGCGTATGGTACGATCGGAGGGCCAGAGAACGCACCTTTGAGATAGGACAGAAGGTCCTGGTGTTAGAACCAACTAGGCAGAACAAGTTCAAAGCTGCATGGCAGGGGCCCTACCAGGTAGTGGGGAAAATAGCCGACACCACCTACAATGTCACCGATTGTGATGACCCCAGGGTTATCCGCATGTTCCACATGAATATGCTGAAGCCCTACCTGGAGCGCCCTGAAGAGGTAGTGGCCATATGTGCACCCGAAGCAGAGGATTTAGCAGGACTCCCCTTGCCTGATATCTTAGGGGAGAGGACTCAGTCTAAAACATGGGACCAGGTACACTTGGGAGAAAACCAAGGGCCCCGGGAGAGAAGGCAGGCGGAGGCGTTGTTGAGGCAGCGACAAAGGATGTTTTCAGAGAGACCGATGTACACCCGCCTGGCACAACACAAGGTTGAGACCCAAGATCAAACCCCCCTGAGACAACCCCCCCTTCTGCGTCCCTGAGTCTGTATGAGAAGGGATGCGACAAGAGATGTTGCGTTTAGGGGTCATTGAAGAGTTAGATAGTCCCTGGGCTTCCCCTGTAATGTTAGTGCCCAAGAAGGATGGGACTACCCGGTTTTGTGTAGACTATCGCAAGCTAAATGAGAAAACGGTGACGGATGCGTATCCCATGCCGCGTGTGGATGAATTGTTAGACCGGCTGGCGGGGGCAAAGTATTTGACCACCATCAATCTATGCAAAGGCTATTAGCAGATCTCCCTAAGTCCTGACGCTATTCCCAAGTCTGCATTTGTCACCCCGTTCGGCTTATTCCAGTTTCGTGTTATGCCATTCGGGATGAAGAATGCCCCTGCGACCTTCCAGAGGCTGGCTGACCGGCTTCTGGATGGTCTCCAGGACTATGCTTGTGCCTACCTGGATGACATCGCCATCTACAGCGCGACATGGGATGAGCATCTAAATCACCTAGAGACAGTATTGGACAGGATCCACAAGGCCAGAATCACCTTGAACCCCAACAAGTGTCACGTGGGCAAAGCAGAGGTTCAGTATTTAGGACATTGGGTGGGAAGTGGGAAACAGCGACCAGAACCAGCCAAGATTGAGGCCATAGCCAAATGGCCCACCCCACGCACTAGAACCCAGGTCATGGCGTTTCTAGGGACAGCAGGGTATTATAGGAAATTTGTCCCCAATTACAGCAGCGTAGCCAAGCCCCTCACTGATCTGACCAATAAGAACCTCCCCCGCCAGGTAACATGGACCCCCGAGTGTGAGGAAGCCTTCCGCCAGCTAAAGGACGCCCTCACAAATACCCCGGTATTGGCCGCACCCGATCCAACTAAACGTTTCCTTGTTCACACAGACGTTTCTATGTTTGGATTGGGGGCAGTGCTGAGCCAAATCGGGCCGGACGGTCAAGACCACCCGGTAGCTTACCTGAGTCGGAAACTATTGCCCCGCGAAATAAGCTATGCGGCCATCAAGAAGGAGTGCCTGGCAGTAGTATGGGCACTCAAGAAAATACAACCATATTTGTATGGACGACAGTTTTCCCTCCTAACGGACCATAATCCCCTAGTGTGGCTTAATCGGGTCTCTGGAGACAACGCCAGATTATTGCGGTGGAGTTTAGCCATACAACCTCTAGACTTCACCATCCACTACAGACCCGGCAAACAAAATGGTAATGCCGATGGACTAAGTCGACAAGCGGAACTTGTACCAACCCCATAGACTTCGGTCATCCCCAAGCCGATCCGTTAAGGATCAGACTGTGTATGCCGATTGCGTCGCTGAAAAGGGGGAGCCGTGTTACAGAACCCCCCAGCACACCGAATAGGAGGTGTATGCCCTTAGTGCAGCAACCGACCGGCTGCGACCCCCTGGGCAGAGGTAAACAAGATATCCCACTTCTGACCTCCCCCCACCTTTGTAAATCCCACGGCTATTGTAATGTATGTCTGGCGTCTTATTTGGAGCCTGTTATCTACTGGCACGACACACATTGATTGTCCTGCCCTCCGTATGTATATATATTCTGAGATCGATGAGTAAAATGTCACACTGGAAATACATGGAGTAGCAGTGATCTTTCATATGTTCCCATGTTACAAAGCCTTTCGAACCAGCGTCCTTCATTCAGAAGTGAGGAAAAGCAGAGTGAACCTCCTGAGAAACGGGGTGGTAATGTAAGAGGTATTACAGCACAGAAGACCCTGTTACAATCTCTCATTAGTGTCTTCTTATTGCTGGAATTCTATCACTTGATTGATGCAGAGTTCTGACTTTTTGGTAGGAGGGAGCTGCAATAGTGACCCCTAAAGGCCATAAAAGTAAATCCACCCAAGTACCAGGCTCCATCCTTACCAAAAGGTGCATTTACACTGCACAACTATCAGGAAAGTGCACTTTATGACTGTTTGCAGATAGGCTGCCGATCACCTGACGAATGAGCTAACCGCTCAATCGTTGGGTGAAGTGATCTTTTGGTTTCCTTAAGAGGTCATTGTTCTCGGCAGCACATCGTCTTGTGTAAACAGAACCTGTGCTGCTGAGAACAATGGCAGCCCACGCACGCTGGTGGGTGTTTGTTTTACTTTTTTTTTTTTTACTTTTTAGCTTCCTGAGTAAAACAGTGATGGGAAAGTCTGTAGATGGACTGTATATTAGCAAAAATGCTGCCTGTTGCAATGAGTGCCCCCAGAGGTGTAGTTCTCATCTCAAAAATGGTGTACTTAGGTAACAGGAGTGACATCTCTGTAGGGTAAAAAAAAAACCTATCAATACATCCTTCACCTTGTAAAGGTCCTATTTTATACTCATCTGCACCAAAAAGGGGGTGCATATGTATGCACCATACTTTCATTCACTTCTATGGGAGCAGTGGTCATAGGTGCATACTACCGTTCTCCTCAATCCTTAGAAGTGAACAGCGGGGTGGCCATGTAGGTGCACACATGGGAACCCCATTTTCATGGTTGTCAGGGTCCCAGTGATTCTGCTTTAATCATCCTGCCATGACAATATTTGTGAGATGACCCCTTTAACAGCAGCACACAGAATATCTATGGGTACTATGATCCTTTAAAGACTCTCCATGAGGCACCATAATATCCCCTATAAGCAATGCTTATATGGGAACTATATGGTCATGTGCATAACTCATAGAACTCATAGATTGGAAATTAAAATAAAACAAAAACTTTAAAGCTATTGACACTTTTGACATGGTTAAAATAATAATTTTACTTAAGTAATCATTTTCATAAGTTTCAGGTAATCTTCATTCATTCATTTTCAGCCCCTTAATATGCAGTTTGCAGTCAGAACCAAGTTTCAGATTTTTTCTCCTGTAAGAGTGTCCCTCACTGTAATACAGGTTGGAGGTGAGCTCTGTGTATATCCAGCTTCACTAGCCTACATATCTGCACAGCTTCTATCCTGCATTTATTTCTTGTCTATAGTATGTTTTCTTTGCATTCCCTGGGATACTTTCTCCCCTATCCATGCAGTGGCAATCTGTGTGCATCTCCCTCTCTCCTGCTACGTCTAACACTGAAAAAAAGAAGGGTGAGCAGAGAAATGTCAGGAACAGGAATATTACCAGACATCAAACAGTTTTGCAAAATCATTCAGCCAGATAAAAGACTTTTAGGGGGAACCAGATGAACCCCCTGAATGCAGTGCTGAAATGCAGTGTTAACAGGGCATAACAGACACTTTGCAGCAGTAAAATGGCAGGACCTTTTTTATTAATACTATTTAGAAAGCTGCTTAAATGGGTTATCCAAAAATGTAATAAAATGGCCCTTGTCATGTATTTCAAATGCCAGCCCGTCCTATTTGCATGTCAGGACAGGCTGCAGTCTGAAGAAACACTGCTCCTGAGACCCACGCCTCAAGTGACAGAATAGCTATATCGTAAGAACACATACCTCCGTAACCTGCCCGAGAAGGACTATAACAGGAGACAAAATAAATCTTCTTGTTTGACTGCGCAATGATAAAAAAATCCTTTTTTATTTTTTTGCCCTTCTCTGCCAACTCACGAAGGTACGTGTGCTTACGTTACAGCTCCTCTGTCAGTTGAGAAACAGGTCTCGGGAGCTGTGTTTCTTCAGACTGCAGCCTGCCCTGACATATGACTAGGACGTTTTGCTGTTTTACTACATTCTTGGAGATCCACTTTAACTTCGCATTTAGGAAGCAAATGAACAATTAAAAATACAAGACAATGTAACATGTAATGGTCTGATTGTTGACAGCCGGGCAGCTAGGACCACCACAGATGCTACCTCCTGACCATAGCTTCCATTTATTGAACTGTAGAGGAACTGTACACGACACCACATCTTCATGTAGTGGTCTTGGCTGCGGGAATTCCCAATGATCAGAATATTTTTGAAATATCTATATGAAAAGTCCTAAAATGCCAAAAGGCATAATTTTATATTCTAGATACTGTTTATCTGAAACAAACCCTCCTTCATAAAATAGTGGAGGCTCAGGGTTCTCTCGAGAATACCAATTACCTGACTGAGCAATGCAGCTTGAAAGTGTGTGAACTGTAGTGATCTCGTGGGAGATCTCTTGTTATACAGGTATGCCATTAGTGTCAGACCGTGTCATCGACATCTCTAATAAAGCAACACATGCAGCCTCTGTGGTCTAATATATTCCTCCTGTCTGAGCACATGATGTATACAGCAAGAGCAGATTGCCAGGGGGTTATGTAAAGTTTCTGTGCTAATTCTGTTTTGCATTAAGTATCTCCAGGTGTATGACATGAATACTTAAACTTATCGGCTAAAATAAGATATATATAATGTACGCAGAAAGCTGTCAATCAGTGGCGTGGGTGAGGTTATACATAGTTAAGCATGATTTTATCATAACTACAGCAAGCAGCTCAGCAAGTGACACATTTCTGAATCAGGGTCTCTGCCCCTACCTCATGATGCTCTCAGATGGGTTAGCAGAAACCAGTGGTGTCAGATTCCCTTTAACAGCACCTGAAGTGGAAACCCCTCTGTAGGAATAGCTTTTAGGAGAAACTCAAAAAGGTTTCACACTTTTGCCAGTTTTGATCAAATTAGGCATTGATCAGAGTAAAGGTGTCACAACACAGCTGTCCGGTGACCCGGGACCAGGGGCTTCTTCCAGTCCCTAACACTAGGGGGCGCCCTAGCTTGCCCTACTCTCTGGGATACTTCTGAAGGTGAAGATGCCGGGGCCTCTACCCTTGCCTTATCTCCTGAGTTAGCCTTCCGTCTCTTCTCTTCCCCCACCCAGAGAAGAGGGACGCTACTGTACACCATAGTACACCAACCCGACAAACAAGGCAACTGTCACGCCACTCTCACCTGGGGGTGGGGCCTTGGGTCCGATGTCACCTCTTCCAGTGCCGCGCCCACTCCGGGGGCACGCGCACCTCTCGCACCTAGTTCCATAGTTGCGCTGAGCTCCTGTGCGCACGCGCGCTCTTCTCAGCTCTGTCTCTGATCTTGTCCTCTCTATGTCCTGGAGGACCTAACCCGGAAGTCCGGTTGATCATGTGCTATATCAGGCTACCTCCCCCTGTGGGAGGTGCCTGATTATTGTTTTGCTTCCTGGCTTGGTCGCTTCGGTCCTTGCTTGGCTGCGTGCTATACTTGGGTCCTTTGCCTTTTTGCCCTGTCTCTGTGCTTTGCTCTACCGTGCCCCCTGGCACATGCTCCGTACCTACGCTCTGTTCTGTGTCCTGTCTGTCCCTTACTTTGGTGTGCTTCCTTGCACGCATCCTGCTTTGCCTGCTCCCGGGCGTGCTCGCCCATACGCGCCACACGTGCTCCCATACACCCGCCTTGCACAGTTCAGTATCTAGCGCACCCCCATGTACACGCTCTGTACGGTCCTATACCCTGCATACTCTTGAGACCACGCTTTGCACTCTCCTGTCTCCAGTTCACTCTCCGCTGCATCCTGCAAACACACTCATCCCTGTCTCCTGTGAGCCGGCCCCCTGGTTCCAGCAGTCGTGGTATCTTACCCCCTTGGGCTTGCCAATGACACTCCCTGTATAGGGGGTGGTCCTCACTAGGCCAGCTTGCCCAGGGAAGGCGGGTGCCACGACCCAGAGGGTCCACTCCGGATTTATCACGGTATAACAGTAACACAAACAGGTTAACAGAAAACTCCAGGCATACAAAATATTCACTCACATGTAACAGAGGCATGCACCGGGGCGTGGAGGAAGGGGGATAAACCAAAGGAAAGGGCGTTACCACACAAACAAAGCAAGCAACAGTCACAGATAACTCCTCCAACTCTCCTCATATGAACACCTCTCCCTCCGTTAGCCATGCAGCAAATGCTAGCTCTGACAAGGATTAGTAACAGAGCCCAGATTTTAAAGGGGAAAGGAGTGGCTAACTGAGCACAGCTGTGAGCACAGGGATTTCCAACATGGCCGATTAACCCCTGTTCTGCCAGAAGAAATAAACACATTTAAAATGAAGGAGAAGTGCTTCTTCTCAGCACCGGAGTAGGAGCAATCAGACGCTGCGGTCTTCTGGCTCCACACTGCCGCCTTAACCCCGTGACAAAAGGACACACGACACAACCAGCGTCTGTCAGTATGCCAAGGTTATGATAGCTGAAGGAATGGAAGTTGTTAATCCCGCGCTGCCGAATGGATGTTTGCAGATAGAAGACTTGATGAATTGGTAAGTAGTTTATTGTCAACGCATTTCGAAGTTACACCAAAATTTCTTCCTCAGGGAAATGTTTTGGTGTAACTCTGAAAAGCACTGACAGTAAACTACTTACCTATTCATCAAGTGTTCTGTCTCCAAACGTACATTCGGCAGCGCGGGATTAACCCCTTCCATTCCTTCACCTATCATCTCTCCTCTTGTGAGTCTGTGGCAGCCGGATTTTAAGTTGCGGTGACACAACTCCTACCATTTGAGCAAATTCTCATCTATCATCACTCCTGTTATCCTGGGTAAGACCCTATTGCGCTTTTTGTCCTCGTGATTTTACAATAGTATGTCAAGCCGGTCCTGCAGCAAGTGGACGAGGTATAGATCATAAGCATTGGCAAACTTTATTGTTCATCACCGGACTTTTTGGTTAAAATCTATTTGCGCAATTAACTTCTCGGAATGATGCAGAAGATGCTTGAAGCGACAAGACTGTCTTGAACTGTCTCCCCCGAATGCACCTGATTATCTAACCATAACACACCACACACCCCAGGAAGCTGAGATATAAGGAGCTGTTTGGTAAAGTCTCCATACTGTCCAGCTGCTTTAGTTATTTTTGTGCCTGTTACAAACCCTTTCCATAAGCCCTATCATCATATAGGGATGGTGCACTGTTTGCAACCTCCCTCTCTTGGGTCTTGCTCTAGGGAACCTGACCTACCCACTTATCAAAGCCAAGGAAAGAAAATGTCACCATTGATCTTCTATGGGATCCAGCACTCATTGATGACACACAATATATGGGCTATATATAGACCCCCTATATGTACTCTGTGTGAGGGGTGGAAGCCCCCTGACTTCCCCTTTGTGATTTCAGGCATGGGGCACGTGCAGAAGCTGAGATGGATAAATGAGAGGCGCAGCGATGCGTCATCCCGCACAGTCATCCACTGGAGGAGAGTGGGAGAGATGAGCTGAGGAGAAAGACACAGCAGTGATAAAGGCAGGAGGGAAAATGGGGGCAAAAGATTAGGGAAATTTGGAAGTGGAAACATGATATTTACATTCAGAGAACTTTTTTTTTGCTTTTAATTGAATTCAGACTGAAGAAGGATTGATGGGGCGGATGCTTCTTATGTGTCATCACATTACATGTGTACAACCTGAGCATGTATGTGTGTGGAAAGACAGCAAACATGTTCACTGGGAGCTTACATGGACCTTCTACCTTCAGATAACTGTGATCAATAGATAATTATTAAAATGTTGTCTTAGCCTCCCCCACACTGTATCATAGCCCCCTTAGTAGCCCCCACACTGTTTCATAGTCCCCTTAGTAACCCCTACCCTGTATGAGGGCTACCTTAGTAGATCTTATGTATGGAGGCCCCCTTAGTATCACCCACGCAGTATCATGGCCCCCTTAGTAGCCCCTACACTGTATTATGGCCTCCTTAGTAGCCCCTTCTCTATGAGGGCCCCCTTAGTAGCCCTTATTATGTATGAAGGCCCCCTTATTTTCCCCCACGCAGTATTATGACCCCTTAGTATCCCCCACACTGTATCATAGTCCCCTTAGTAGTGCCTACTCTGTATGAGGGCCCCCTTAATAGGCCTTATTATGTGTGGAGGCCCCCTTAGTATACCACACGCAGTATTATGAC
Organism: Dendrobates tinctorius; assembly: GCF_039654945.1. Taxonomy (NCBI): domain Eukaryota; kingdom Metazoa; phylum Chordata; class Amphibia; order Anura; family Dendrobatidae; genus Dendrobates; species Dendrobates tinctorius. Next base: position 1,523,155 of record NW_027361869.1, on the reverse strand, counting down.
CCCTTAGTATCCCCCACACTGTATAATGGCCCCCCTTAGTAGCCCTACTCTGCATGAGGGCCCCCTTAGTATCCCCCACACTGTATTATGGCCTCCTTAGTATCCCCTACTCTGGATGAGGGCCCCCTTAGTAGACTGTATTATGTGTGGAGGCCCCCTTAGTATCCCCTACACTGTATCATGGCCTCCTTGGTAGCCCCTACTCTGGATGAGGGCCCCCTTAGTAGACCTTATTATGTGTGGAGGCCTCCTTAGTATCCCCCAAGCAGTATTACGACCCCTTAGCATCCCCCGCATTGTATTGGGTCGCCCTCCCAGAGCCGTGGGGTACTCAGTACCGGGCCGGTATCAGCGGGATGTGTCACAGCAGTGGTGACCGGACCGTGGCCCTGGGCGCCCAAGTAATGGGGGAATTGAAATGGTGGTATGTAGTTAGATGAATAGTTCGTGACGCCACCTGTGGTGTTCGGCAAGTGAGGTGTTAGGCCGATGCTGCATGCAGATCCTCTGGGACTAATGGTGTGCTGCAGCCAAGATGGTGAAGCTCCCCACAGGTGGAGCTGTAGTCCCAGGGCAGTGTAGATGTGGAATTAGAGGAGAGGCACAAGCGGTGTAGAAGCTGGTACCCAGATGTACCGGTGCTGGGTGGGGTGGCGCAAGAATGATTGGAGGACACCAGGGCTTGTAGTTCCAAAGCTTTACTCACAGTCTGTAGTACACACAGGTGCCTGCCTCCGTGCCGTGTCCTCCGGGTCAGGGACTGAGTCAACCTCCAGGCAAGATGGAATGCTCCCTTCCAACACTCCGCCAACATGTGCCTTTCTGAACGTCTCCTCTATAGCGCCTTTAAGTGTGAAGTACTCCCAGTACTGAGTTACACTGGAGTGCCTCCTGACAGATGTTCCCAAGAACTCTACTTGTACGGCAGACAGCTGTAGCCTGCTTCGGGGACTCCTTACTCCTGAGTCCCGGCTCAATATCCGAGTTGCTGTTGTGCCCCCAAGTCTTAGATGGGAGTAGTGCATTTACAGCCCACTACTCCACCGGTGTCTGCTGCAGAACCATTAGTGTCCATACAACCTCGGGGACCGGGCCCCGGCCTTGCGCTTAGAACTTCTAGGCAGGGTTCTTCCTCTAACCCACGTCCTCTCTGTTCCCTTTTACTCCTATGTTCTTTACTATTCTTTCCTTCTTATGGAAGATCAGGTTTCAGTTCAATCTCTTTCTCCTTCTTTCCTTTCCCGTGCCAGCAGACCCGGGTCACTCAGGTCTACTGCAGCACCTCCTTCCTCCATCCCTCTCTCAGGGATCTCCTTTCCTCACTCCTCTCTGAGTGGCTTCCTCTCTCCGACTGACCTACTGACTGACTCCAGAAATTCTAAACCTTCCTGCTCTTTTATGCATTCTCAACTCCACCCGCCTCCCAGCACGTTTAGTGTTCCAAGCAGGGAACCACCAAAGGCGCTCTGCTACTCTCTAAGCAAGGAGCCACAATGTGGCTTTGCTGAACTACTCTGTTGTGTGGTTGTGCGAGTGTGGCGCCCCCCAGGAGTATGGTCGCCACAGTGGCTTTGCCTTCCTCCAGGGGAGGGTAATGCCAGGCTTGGAGGCAATGATGGGTCTCTCTCGCAGTCAATCTAAGCATGCAACACAGTTCCACTCCAGGCCAGCAGGGGGAACTCTGAACCGGGATTAAGGGGAGGAGTGCTCTCTGAGGGCCAAGAGGAAGGAGTGGTCAGTTAGTCTGCGGAGGGTGAAGTGTGCAGACGTGTGGAAGGAGCGCTGAGGTAGAGTTGAGAGGAAGAGCTCATCTCTGGAGAGAGTGCATGAACTGGAGCCTGGTCTCCACGGTTGTACGGATACTAACGGTCCTGCAACAGACACCAGAGGAGTAGGAGGCTGTAAATGCCCTACTCCCATCTAAGACTTGAGGGCACAACAGCAGCTTGGATAGAGAGCCGGGACTCAGAAGAGAGGAGTCCCCGAGATAGGCTACAGCTGTCTGCCGTGCAAGTGAGGTTCTTGGGAACATCTGAGAGGAGGAACTTCAGTGTAATTCGGTACTGGAAATCCCGCAATTAAGCGCTAGTAAGGAGACTGCACAACCCATCTGCTGAGAGAGAATCCCTGAGTTGCTTCCAGGCTAGCCTGCTCCAATACCATCTGTAATCAGGACCCTGGACTGCAGTTATCAAGTAAAGGTACAGAAATTGCACCCCGCTGTGTCTTGTCTGCTTCCTATCTTTCCGGCACTGCTACATCCCCGTGCCAACCACATCTACACTGCCCTGGGACTATAGCTTCACCTGTGGGGAGCTGTTACATCTTTGCTGCACCATACCATCAGTCCCAGCGGATCTGCATGCAGTGTCGGCTTAACACCTCCCTTGCCGAACACCACAGGTGGCATCACGAACTATTACATTCCACCATTCACATCTTCCTATTACTTGGGCGCCCAGGGCCACGGTCCGGGTCACCGCTGCTGTGACACATCCCACTGATACCGGCCTGGTACCAAGTACCCCACCGCCCTGGGAGGGCGACCCAATTTGGCGTCACGAACAGGATTACGGAGCCCGGTACCCCCCGAGTCCGGGAAGAAGGGGCAGGCCTTCGTGGGCGGAGCCTGCCACAGGGCGCGAAGAAGTGAAGTGCCGCGCGGGAAGAGAGGACAGCGCGCGAGAAGAGGAGGAGCTGAGGCCTACAGTCCGGAGCATCGGGCCTGCAAAGCGTCCGCCGGTGAGCTCACACAACCCCCGGCTAACGTTAACTGGGGGGAGGAAGAGAATGTCCGCGCCAAAAGGCGATGCAGCGGCGGACGCCGCCGCCAACCCGGCAGTGCCGCAAGGAGGAGCGCCCGCCGCGGCGGTCCGCATAATGCCGCTGTCTATGCCCTACATACTGGGAGCGACCTGGCTACCACAGTACTCGGGTGAGTCACATAACCTGAGTGAATTTAAAGAGAGACTGTGCAGTTTGTTTAAAGTCTACCCTCTGTCTGAGAAACAGAAAGTGAATATCCTGATTGGACAGCTAACGGATGCAGCGCAGAGAGAAGTGAAAGCCTGGCAGGACACTGATAAAGAGACTGTTGCAAAGATCCTGGCCAAGCTGAGAAGCACCTTTGACACTCGCACTGCAGCTGAAATCAAGATGAGGTTCTTTGGCTGTAAACAGAAGGCGCAGGACAGTAAAAGGGACTATGCTCTCAACCTGCAGGAGGCGCTGCAAGCCGTTAAGCAAGTTGATCCTAACAGTGTGAAGGATGAGGATAAGCTGTTAAAGGAGCAGTTCATTGAAGGACTCCTATCCAGTACCCACAAAGGACAGTTGCGTATCATAACCCTGAAAAACCCTGATCTGGACTTTGCTGATTTTAAGGACAGGGCTATTCGGGTACTGCAGGAATCCACTGACGGCCGTCCAGCGCCCCCTAGGCACCCAGCGATCACCTACCATCAGGAAGCAACATCTTTTCCTTCCATCCCTGTGGAGGCAGATGCACAGACTCTGGATAAAGATCCAACTGAGGAGCTGCATCTTCAGGTCCAGGAGTTGACCAAAGGGATGGCTGCACTTACCAAAACCGTGCAGTCCCTGCAGGTGTCCTCCAAGGAAAAGATCCAGCTCGCTTCTAGTCCAGAGGATGTCCCGTGGCTCCGGAGGAGGAGAGCTCCACCACTTTGAGGGAGGAACAAAGATCGCTATGACCAGGACGGACGCCCCATCTGTCGTCGCTGCTACAAGGCCGGTCATCTTGCAAGGTTCTATCCTTTAAACGAGCAACCCCTGGGGCAGAGGGCCAACCCCCAGGAGTAGGACCACAAGGCCCAAGGAACTGGTGAGCCAAGTATGTGGGAGGGAGACCGATCCTTCCTGTGGTGATTGACGGCATCCCCATGAACGCTTTGCTGGATACTGGCTCCCAGGTGACCACTATGCCGTACATTCTTTACAAGAGGTATTGGGCTGATTCAGAACTTACCCGTGGCCCAACTGATGAACTGACAGTAGTTGCCAGTAATGGTCAGTCTTTGCCGCAGATAGGATGTAAAGAAATTACTGTTAAAGTGGGTCGGGTAGAGCTAAAGTCTCAAGGTCTGATAGTTGTTCATATTGACCGACGTGAATGTAATCCCATGATGACTCCTGGTACAAATGTAATTGAAAATTGTCTGTCCGAGGTTATTGTCTTGTTGCAACAGGTGGCTGAGACTGCTGGTTCCAGTGAACAACGAGTCCTGCAGAAGGAGATCAGAGCCCTGATGCAAAGACAACAGGTAGAACTCTCTGGCGGAGAAATTGGCAGTGTCAGAGTGAGTGATCCCTTCCCCATTGCAATACCCCCCAGATGTGAAATGTTAGTTTGGTGTCGGGCAGCTATAAGTCTTAGAGGGAGAGATTACCAGTCATTGGTAGAACCAGTATACTCCGATAGCAGGCCCACTGTCCTGACAGCCAGAGGGGTGGTTGATGTACGGAAGGGGAGAGTACCTGCACGCCTTTTGAATTGTGGGGAAGAGGAGGCCACGATACCTTGGTACGCCACAGTTGCTAAGCTGCTCACTGTCAATAACAACTCTTTGCAGGCAGCAGAGCCCTTGGTCTCATCCGATCAGGTGGAGGACAATGGCTCTGGGAAGCAGATGGAGGAGTGGTGCCAGCATCTGCAGGTGGGAACTAACTCCACGCCCTCCTACCAGAAAAATGGGGTTTACAGAGTGACACAAGAATATGAGTGGGTATTCAGCAAACACCCACTAGATTTTGGGCAGGCAAAAGGGGTTCAACATCATATCCCCACTGGAGACCATCCACCCATAAAGGAGAGGTACAGACCTATACCCCCAACACAATACCAATGTGCTAAGAGTATGTTGAGGGAGATGAAGGAAGCTGGGGTTATCAGAGACAGTTGTAGCCCCTGGGCAGCTCCCATAGTTTTTGTAAAGAAAAAGGATGGTACCATGAGAATGTGTGTGGATTACAGGAAAATTAACAGCATTACACATAAAGATGCCTATCCATTACCCAGAATTGAAGAGTCATTAGCTTCACTTAAAACTGCTAACTACTTTTCCACCTTAGATCTCACTAGTGGGTATTGGCAGGTTCCTGTGGCAGAAGCAGACAAGGAGAAAACAGCATTTACCACCCCAATGGGTCTCTGTGAGTTCAATTATATGCCATTCGGGCTCTGCACAGCCCCAGGAACATTTCAACGGCTGATGGAGTGCTGCCTGGTACACATGAACTTTGAGACGGTCCTGTTGTACCTGGATGATGTCATTGTTTTCTCAAAAACCTATGAAGATCATCTGGAACACCTGGCTGAAGTGTTTGAAGCTTTGTCCAATTTTGGCCTGAAGGTGAAGCCCTCCAAGTGCCACCTCCTGAAGCCCAAGGTGCAGTACCTCGGTCATGTGGTCAGTGCAGAATGTGTGGCACCAGATCCTGATAAGGTCACAGTCATCCGGGACTGGCCGAAGCCCAGCAACCTTCATGAAGTATGCCAATTCCTTGGACTGGTAGGCTACTACCGAAGATTCATCAAAGACTTTACTGAAATAGCCACCCCTATGCAAAATCTTCTGGTGGGGCAGTCCAAGAAGACCAAACAGAAAAATTCCACCTTTGAATGGACTGAAGAGTTGGAAAGGTCCTTCACCAGATTGAAGATGGCTCTCAGATTGTTGTGAGTTCATTTTCCCCTTCACCATTGAGGTCTGATGAACTCCCTCTTCTGGTGAAGGAAGGTAGTGAGGCTGATTACCAAGCACCTGAGTTGGATGATGATGACTGGGTGACTGGAATTGCTGACTGGATGTGAGGCAACCGACGCCCTTCTGCCTTGCTGGTGATTTCCCTGAGGGATTCTAGGAGACCAGTCTGATTCCTGCTCCTCAAAAGCTAAGTTTTCTGCTCTGCTTTTTGCATTTGTGTTTTAGTTTTGTTTTGCCTTGTTTTTCTGGATTTCTGCCATTCCCTGCTGGGGTGAGCTGAATTCCTTTTTGCTCTGTCTTCAGAAAAACACCTGAGTACTGATATAGTCTTTTTGAAGCATAGCGTCTTCAGGGCTTTTTTCCCTATCAGTCTGTTAGCTCTTGTTTTGATAGGGTTTTGGCGGATTGCAGACAGCAGCTTTTCTATCCTGTCGTATTTAGTTAGCTTGGGCCCCATCATTTGCTCAGCCTATCTTTCTATCTGTGTGAGTGTTTTTTCATTTTGCTTCACCGTCTGTTGTGAGTTCATTTTCCCCTTCGTCACTGAGGTCTGGTGAACTCCCTATTCTGGTGAAGGAAGGTAATGAGCATGATTATCAGGCACCTGAACCTGATGAGGATGACTGGCTGAGTGGAGTCACGGACTGGATATAAGGCTGCCGACGCCCTTCTGCCCTGAAGGTGATTTCTCTGTGGACTTCTAGGACACCAGTCTGATTCCTGCTCCTCTAAGCTAAGTTTTTCTGCTTTGCCTGTTTGCATTAGTGTTTTTTTTTTGTTTTCCTTGCTTTTCTGTATTCTGCCATTCCCTGCTGGGGTGAGCTGAATCTCCTTTTGCCTGTAGCTCTGTCTTCAGAATATTCCTGAGTACTGACATAGCTTTTTGAAGCCTAGTGTCTTCAGGGCCTTTTTCACTGTCAGTCTGTTGGCTCTTATTTTCATAGGGTTTTTCACGGATTGCAGACAGCAGCCTTCCTGTCCTTTTCTAACTAGCTAGATTGGGCCTCGTCTTTGCTCAGTCTATCTTTCTGCCTGTGTTAGTGTTTTCATCTTGCTTCACCGTCATTATATGTTGGGGGCTGCCTATTGCTTTGGGGTCTGCTCTGGGGCAGTTTAGTTTTCCCCTTTCTTTCTTTTGGCCTAGCTATTTCTCCGGCTGTGTTCGAGGGGTCTAGGGCATCGTAGGAACCCCCCACGGCTACTGCTAGTTGTGTTGATAGGTTCAGGGGTCTGCAATCCGATAGCTGCCAACTTCTCTGGTTTTCTGGACTTAGCTAGCATTTCTGTTTTTGCCTCCTACGGTGACTCAATCATAACAGAATCACCCGCCGTACCGCAGATCCTAGGGTACTCAATAGCAGGAAAGAATTGTGTTTAAAAAAAAAAAAAAAAAAAAGAGGTGTGCGTATATTCTTTCCTCTATATCTCTGAGGCCGTAGGGGGAATTTTTTTTTTCTCTCAATGGAGATAAAGCAATTGTCTGATCGTGTGGAGCAGCTCGCTGCGGAAGTGCTGGGAATTTCCGCCTACCTTGCTCGTTCGCATGCTGTTGAACCAAAGATCCCTACACCTGATGTATTTTTTGGGGATCGATCTAAATTTTTGATTTTCAAAAATAATTGTAAATTATTTTTTGCCTTGAAGCCTAACTCGTCAGGGAGCTCCGCGCAGCAGGTTAAAATTGTCATCTCTTTGCTGCGTGGCGATCCCCAGGATTGGGCGTTTTCTTTGAAACCAGATGATCCTATTCTGACTAATGTGAATGCATTCTTTCAAGCTTTGGGGTTGTTGTATGACGAACCTAATGCTATTGATCAGGCTGAAAAGACCCTGTTGGCATTGAACCAGGGTCGAGATTCTGCAGAGTTGTACTGTCAAAAGTTCCGAAAGTGGGCGGTCCTTACTACCTGGAATGATAATGCCTTGGCTGCTCTCTTTCGGAAGGGTTTGTCAGAAGCCGTAAAAGATACTATGGTGGGATTTCCTGTTCCCTCTGGTCTGGACGATTCTATGTCATTAGCCAATCAGGTTGATCGGCGTTTACGTGAACGCAGGATTGCACGAGAGGTGTTGCCACCAGTTGAACAGACGTCTGAACCTATGCAATGTGATAGAGTTTTGCCTAAGGCGCAACGTCAGGAGTTCAGAAGGCGTAATAAGCTGTGTTTTTTCTGTGGAGATGCCTCGCATATTATTTCTGTTTGTCCTAAACGAGAGAAATGCTTTGCACACACGTTTTCTGTTGGTGGTGTTCAACCTAAGTTTCTTCTGGCAATTACTCTGATCTGCTCCCTGTCCACATTTTCCGCCAAGGCTTTTGTGGATTCGGGAGCAGCGCTAAACCTAATGGACTTGGATTTTGCTAAACATTGTGGATTTCCGATGACACCTCTGCAGACGCCTATCCCTTTGAGGGGGATTGATGCTACTCCTTTGGCTAAAAATAAACCTCAGTTTTGGACCCAGGTGGTCATGCGGGTCACCCCAGACCATCAAGAAAATTGCAGATTTTTGGTGTTGCATGGTCTGCATGATGCCGTTGTTCTGGGGTTTCCCTGGTTGCAAATTCATAATCCAGTTTTGGATTGGAAATCTGTGTCTGTGGTGAGTTGGGGTTGTCGGTGTACCTTTAGTGAGGCTCCGGTTTTTTCCACCTCTCCTCAGTCGCATGATGTTCCTGACTATTTGGTGGACTTTTATGATGTATTTAGTGAGAATGAGTCTGCGTCCTTGCCTCCTCATAGGAGTTATGACTGTGCAATTGAACTAAGCCCGGGGTGTAAATTTCCCAAGGGTCGGCTCTTCAATTTATCTGTACCCGAGCACGAGGCTATGCGGTCCTATATTAAGGAGGCGTTGGAGAAGGGTCATATTAGACCATCCTCTTCACCCTTAGGTGCCGAGTTTTTTTTTGTGGCCAAAAAGGATGGTTCTTTAAGGCCTTGTATTGATTATCGTGCCCTCAATAAAATTACTATTAAATATCAGTATCCGTTACCCCTGATTTCGGATCTATTCTCTAGAGTTAGAGGTGCTTGCTGGTTTACCAAGCTTGACCTCAGGGGGGCGTATAATCTTATCCGCATTAAGCAGGGGGATGAATGGAAGACGGCGTTTAATACTCCGGAGGGACATTTTGAGTACCTGGTGATGCCTTTTGGGCTCACTAATGCCCCTTCTGTCTTCCAGTGCTTCATGAACGATATTTTCCGAGACTTTGTGGATAAATTTTTGATTATCTATCTGGATGATATTTTGATCTTCTCCAAGGATTGGGATTCTCATGTGGAACATATTCGGACTGTGTTCCGGATCTTGAGGGAGAATTCCCTGTATGTCAAAGGATCGAAATGCCTTTTTGGAGTACAGAGGATTTCATTTTTGGGATTTATTTTGTCTCCGTCAACTATTGAAATGGACCCGGCCAAGGTACAGGCCATTTATGATTGGGTTCAGCCCACTTCTTTGAAGGCCCTCCAGAAGTTTTTGGGTTTTGCTAATTTTTATCGGAAATTTATAGCAAAATTTTCTAGTATTGCCAAGCCATTGACTGATCTGACTAAGAAGGGTGCTGATGTGTTGAATTGGTCTCCGGAGGCTGTTGCTTCCTTTCAGGAGCTGAAGCGAAGATTTACCTCTGCCCCGGTTTTGCGGCAACCTGATGTCTCACTCCCGTTCCAGGTAGAGGTGGATGCTTCTGAGATTGGTGCTGGAGCTGTTTTGTCCCAAAAGGATCCTGTAACAGCTAAAATGAATCCCTGTGCTTTCTTTTCCCGAAAGTTCTCTCCATCTGAACGTAACTATGATGTGGGGAATCGGGAACTGTTGGCCATGAAATGGGCATTTGAGGAGTGGAGACATTGGTTGGAGGGAGCTAAACATCAAGTTGTGGTCCTCACTGACCACAAGAATTTGATTTATCTAGAGTCAGCTAAACGCTTGAACCCTAGACAAGCTAGGTGGGCCTTGTTTTTTACACGTTTTGATTTTGTGGTCTCTTTTCTTCCTGGAACTAAGAATGTCAAGGCAGACACCCTTTCTAGGAGTTTCTTTGCTGATTCTCCTGTGGTGACCAAGCCTGCTACCATCTTAGGCGAAGGGGTAGTTCTTTCTGCCATCTCGCCCGATTTGAGACTTGCTCTGCAAGAGTTCCAGGAGGACAAACCTGAGCGTTGTCCCAGTGGAAAGTTGTATGTTCCTGACCAGTGGAAGAAGAGACTGATGTCTGAAGTTCATTGCTCTGCATTGGCTGGTCATCCAGGTATTTTTGGTACTAGAGATCTGGTGAGTCGCTCTTTTTGGTGGCCCACCTTGTCTCATGATGTCAGGAATTTTGTGCAGTCCTGTGGGACTTGCTCCCGGTCTAAATCTTGTTCTCGTTCTAGTGGGTTGTTGATGCCTTTGCCTGTCCCCAGGAGGCCATGGACCCATATTTCAATGGATTTCATCTCTGATATGCCGGTCTCTCAAAGAATTACTGTTATTTGGGTGATTTGTGATTGGTTCTCTAAGATGGTTCATCTTGTACCACTCCCTAAGTTGCCATCTTCCTCTGAGTTGGTGCCCCTGTTTTTGCAACAGGTGGTTCGCTTACACGGGATTCCTGAGAACATTGTATCTGACAGAGGAGTTCAGTTTGTGTCTAGATTTTGGAGGACTTTCTGTTCCAAGCTGGGAATTCAGTTGTCCTTCTCCTCTGCTTTTCACCCTCAGACCAATGGGCAGACAGAGAGAACAAACCAGACCTTGGAGTCGTACTTGAGATGTTTTATTTCCGCTATTCAGGATGATTGGGTTTCATTTTTGCCCTTGGCCGAATTTGCTTTAAATAATAGAGCTAGTTCTGCCACTTTGATGTCACCTTTTTTTTGTAACTTTGGGTTTCATCCTCGAGTTTCTTCAGGGCAGGTGGAGCCTTCTGCCTGCCCAGGTGTTGACACTGTGGTGGAGAGAATGCACCAGATCTGGGACCAAGTGGTGGATAAGTTATCTCTCTCCCAGGAAAAGGCCCAGCGGTTTTCCAATCGACATAGGACCGTTGGTCCCCAGTTTAAGATTGGTGATATGGTGTGGTTATCATCAAAAAATATTGCTATGAAGGTGGCTTCTCCTAAGTTTAAGCCTAAATTTATTGGACCTTACAAGATTTTGGAGATTATTAATCCGGTCTCTTTCCGTTTGGCTCTTCCTGTCACATTTAAAATCCATAATGTGTTCCATAAGTCCTTGTTGAAGAGGTTTGTTGAACCAGTTGTTCCTGGGGTGGCACCTCCGGACCCTGTATTGGTTGAAGGTAACATGGAATATGAGGTAGAGAAAATACTGGATTCCCATCTGGCTAGACGGAGACTCCAGTATTTGGTTAAGTGGAAGGGTTATGGTCAGGAGGATAATTCCTGGGTCTCTGCCTCTGATATTCATGCCAAAAGATTGGTGCGTGCCTTTCATCGGGCTCACCCTGATCGCCCTGGTGGCGTGGTTGAGGGTTCGGTGACCCCTCCTCAAGGGGGAGGTACTGTTGTGAGTTCATTTTCCCCTTCGTCACTGAGGTCTGGTGAACTCCCTATTCTGGTGAAGGAAGGTAATGAACCTGATTATCAGGCACCTGAACCTGATGAGGATGACTGGCTGAGTGGAGTCACGGACTGGATATAAGGCTGCCGACGCCCTTCTGCCCTGCGGGTGATTTCTCTGTGGACTTCTAGGACACCAGTCTGATTCCTGCTCCTCTAAGCTAAGTTTTTCTGCTTTGCCTGTTTGCATTAGTGTTTTTTTTTTGTTTTCCTTGCTTTTCTGTATTCTGCCATTCCCTGCTGGGGTGAGCTGAATCTCCTTTTGCCTGTAGCTCTGTCTTCAGAATATTCCTGAGTACTGACATAGCTTTTTGAAGCCTAGTGTCTTCAGGGCCTTTTTCACTGTCAGTCTGTTGGCTCTTATTTTCATAGGGTTTTTCACGGATTGCAGACAGCAGCCTTCCTGTCCTTTTCTAACTAGCTAGATTGGGCCCCGTCTTTGCTCAGTCTATCTTTCTGCCTGTGTTAGTGTTTTCATCTTGCTTCACCGTCATTATATGTTGGGGGCTGCCTATTGCTTTGGGGTCTGCTCTGGGGCAGTTTAGTTTCCCCTTTCTTTCTTTAGGCCTAGCTATTTCTCCGGCTGTGTTCGAGGGGTCTAGGGCATCGTAGAAACCCCCCACGGCTACTGCTAGTTGTGTTGATAGGTTCAGGGGTCTGCAATCCGATAGCTGCCAACTTCTCTGGTTTTCTGGACTTAGCTAGCATTCCTGTTTTTGCCTCCTACGGTGACTCAATCATAACACCGTCATTATATGTTGGGGGCTGCCTATTGCTTTGGGGTCTGCTCTGGGGCAGTTTAGATTTCCCTTTCTGTCTTTAGGCTATTTAGTTCTCCGGCTGTGATCCGAGGGGTCTAGGGCACCGTAGGAACCCCCCATGGCTACTGCTAGTTGTTGTTGTTAGGTTCAGGGGTCTGCAATCCGATAGCTGCCAACTTCTCTGGTTTTCTGGACTTAGCTAGTATTTCTGTTTTTGCCTCCTATGGTGACTCATTCATAACAGGAGATGAAGTTCTGGCCTACCCAGATTATGACAAGCCCTTTGTGTTGTACACTGATGCCAGCAATGTGGGACTAGGAGCAGTACTGTCGCAGGTACAGAATGGGAAAGAAAGAGTGATCTCCTACGCCAGCAGGAAGCTGCGCCCCACTGAGAGGAACCCTGACAATTACAGTTCTTTCAAGCTGGAGTTCCTTGCCATAGTCTGGGCTGTCACCGAAAGGTTCAAACATTACCTAGCCTCCGCCAAGTTCACTATCTTCACGGACAACAACCCGTTGACGCACTTGGACACTGCAAAACTAGGAGCACTGGAACAGCGATGGATGGCCCGGCTATCTAACTATGAGTTTACCATCAAGCACCGGGCAGGGCACTAGAATGCTAATGCTGATGCGCTGTCCAGAATGCCTAACCTACCAGATGCAGGAGAAGACCCTGAGGCTCTTGAAGAAATAGAGCTACCTCCCTTCCACCGGCCAATTGCAGCCCAGCATGCTCAAGGAGTGAGAAACAGACGGTCTGGCTTGAAGGAAGTCACCCTGAATCCATTGCCCCATCATGACTGGGCAGAAACGCAAGATAGTGACCCTGCAGTCCGCCTGGTGAAGGAGCTACTGTCCCAAGCTGACTCACGCAAGCCAGCAGTTGTGGAAGGAAAGAGGTCGGCTGTTCATTTATGAAGGAAAGCTGTGTCGGAGGAGTATCAGTGCCCGCACTCATGAGCTGGTTTGGCAAGTGATAGTCCCAAAGAGAGAGGCATCAATGGTCCTGGAAGCATACCACAATGGAGCTGGACACTTCGGATGGAAGAAGTTGGAAGCATTGCTCCGAAAGAGGTTCTACTGGGTTGGTATGAGGAAAGCCATTGAGAGGTGGTGTCGGGAGTGTGGACAATGTAACCTGCGCAGAAAGGATCGAAACAGCCAGAGAGCTCCTCTACAGCCAATCATCACCAAACAGCCCCTGGAGATGGTAGCCCTGGACCATGGGAAGCTGGTTCCAAGCCGGTCGGGCTACATCTATGCTCTTACCATTGTAGAGGAATCTGTGGCCAGAGAAGATGCCAGATCTGGTGGACCTCTACAACCATATTCCAGTAAATTCCACCAACTGTACCCCAGCCTACTTAATGAGAGCAAGACCTGGTAAACAGAAGAGTTCAAGAATGCGTGGAAAAGAGTCTAGCCCAGGCAAGGCAAAAGCAGGAAAAGCTTTACAATCAAAATGCACCTGCCGTTCCTTTGTCGCCGGGAGAACAGGTCTTAAAAAGGAAAAGAAGATTGCACAAATTGGATGATCAATGGGAAGCTGAACCTTATACCATTCTGTCCTCAAACTTTGATAATACCAAGGTATGCCTTATTAGCAAAGATGAAGGAGAAACCTCAGCAGCAATATCAAGAGATCACCTGAAACTATGTCCTGACTTGCTGAAGGGAAGAGTGGAAGAACCAGATAACATCCAACCCATAGAGGAAGAAGAGAAGGTCAGCACAATACTGGGGGAATTCCCTGCGAATTGGACCAAAGTAAATGATGCTATAGTGGTGCCGGTGTTGACAATTGGCAGCACAGGAAGAGGTGACTCAAGGAAATCCTGAGGATCAGGAAAATCAGGCAGCAGATGCCACACCAGCAGTGGAGAGAACCCTCGCCCTGCCAGTGGTGAACCTGTTATGCTCCTGGTGAGTCTAAGAGTTCACCGTCAATCTAGGATCCCTGTGCCATGCAGAACCCCCAATAGTGTATCCAGTACATTACCCACTACACCAGTATTACGCAGGGTCTACCCACATTACACAAGGGATACCACCCATCAGATATCGTATATAGATAAATGTAAATGTTAAAATTATATGTGTATATATGTAACTGTTTTTCAAGTTTTGTGCCTACAGGTAACCTGTAAGAGCTTCCTTTGAATTTACCAGTTTTGTTTATGGACATTGTACCACAGGACTTGTGTGGTCAAAGATTTTCCTGTATATATCTCACCATTTGCCCAGGAATGGACCATGGACCTTGATGCTGGACTTATCATCATAGGACCACTTTTGAAGCACTTGGTTTTTGTAACTTTTTAATTTTTAACTCTGGTACAATTATTATTGTCTGTTTGTATTTTTCATGTTTTTGTTCAGCCCAGGAGTGCTGACTTGCACTAGGGGGGAATGTGGCACCCCCCAGGAGTATGGGCACCACAATGGCTTTGCCTTCCTCCAGGGGAGGGTAATGCCAGGCTTGGAGGCAATGATGGGTCTCTCTCGCAGTCAATCTACGCATGCAACACAGTTCCACTCCAGGCCAGCAGGGGGAACTCTGAACCGGGATTAAGGGGAGGAGTGCTCTCTGAGGGCCAAGAGGAAGGAGTGGTCAGTTAGTCTGCGGTGGGTGAAGTGTGCAGACGTGTGGAAGGAGCGCTGAGATAGAGCTGAGAGGAAGAGCTCATCTCTGGAGAGAGCGCATGAACTGGAGCCTGGTCTCCACGATTGTATGGATACTAACGGTCCTGCAACAGACACCAGAGGAGTAGGAGGCTGTAAATGCCCTACTACCATCTAAGATTTGAGGACACAACAGCAGCTTGGATAGAGAGCCGGGACTCAGAAGAGAGGAGTCCCCGAGATAGGCTACAGCTGTCTGCCGTGCAAGTGAGGTTCTTGGGAACATCTGAGAGGAGGAACTTCAGTATAACTCGGTACTAGAAATCCCGCAATTAAGCGCTAGTAAGGAGACTGCACAACCCATCTGCTGAGAGAGAATCCCCGAGTTGCTTCCAGGCTAGCCTGCTCCAATACCATCCGTAATCAGGACCCTGGACTGCAGTTATCAAGTAAAGATACAGAAATTGCACCCCGCTGTGTCTTGTCTGCTTCCTACCTTTCTGGCACTGCTACATCCCCGTGCCAACCACATCTACACTGCCCTGGGACTATAGCTTCACCTGTGGGGAGCTGTTACATCTTTTGCTGCACCATACCATCAGTCCCAGCGGAGCTGCATGCAGTGTCGGCTT
Source organism: Dendrobates tinctorius (assembly GCF_039654945.1). Classification (NCBI taxonomy): domain Eukaryota; kingdom Metazoa; phylum Chordata; class Amphibia; order Anura; family Dendrobatidae; genus Dendrobates; species Dendrobates tinctorius. Next base: position 1,507,835 of record NW_027361869.1, on the reverse strand, counting down.
TACACCTCCCTTGCCGAACACCACAGGCGGCGTCACGAACTATTACATTCCACCATTCACATCTTCCTATTACTTGGGCGCCCAGGGCCACGGTCCGGGTCACCGCTGCTGTGACACATCCCACTGATACCGGCCCGGTACCGAGTACCCCACCGCCCTGGGAGGGTGAACCACGAGTGTTGGAGCGTGGTCAGGAGCCTCCAACCTACCTGGATGGTGGGGCACCACACCTCAGGAGGAGGTGCAGTACCTCTGTGGCGACTGAGCCTCAGGGGCGCCACAGTATCAGCCCCCTTAGTAGCCCTACTCTATATGAGGGCCCCTTTAGTAGACCTTATGTGTGGAGGCCCCCTTAGTATCCCCTACACTGTATTATGGCCTCCTTAGTAGCCCCTACTCTGGATGAGGGCCCCCTTAGTAGTCTTCATTATGTATGGATGTTTATTTTGTCTCTAAAGGAAGTGGGTTGGGTCTTTATCCTTCTACCAGAAGAGGGGGATCTTTGTCTCTATAGGAAGTGTAGGTAAGTCTTTGTCTCTACATGAAGTAGAGGTGGGCCTGTGTCTCTATATGGGAATTGGGTCCGCGCCTGTTCTCCTGTCTGTATAACTGCATACAGGCATAACAGACAGGTGGGTTTTTGATTTAGGGCAGGCAAGCCATTGAATAATGGCAGTGCTGTGCATGCTGGGAAGTAAGTGAATGGAAGTTCCTGCACCTATAGTGCTGGATGAATATTGATAAAGATGAACCAACCATTTAATAATAGTGAGTGACCAGTCAAACATTGTGACAATCAGGATGGTCCCTGAACATGTTAGACTAATATGTACATTAAACCAGATTTACCTTGTGGTGGGTGAGGGGAACAAGACCGACATATACAGCCACACCGACTGCGGCACCTAATCACTGAACTCAGCAGTGCTAATGACAAATATGGATAAGACCACCAGTGCCAGTAATTGGCTGCATGTACGAAAGTAAGCAAAGACCGCCGGTGATCACCGAAGCAGCGACGTTTCATCGATTGTTTTTTTACTTTAACTTCATTTTGGCCAACTCCTTTTTGAAATGGCCACAAATTCAAGATGCCCAGAAAGACTCCAGGACGAGAACGTCCCCTGTGCAAGAACTATATATGATCCCATTACCAGGTACGGACTGGGCCTGGCATTTAAAATCACACAGGCCCATGCTGTCCCCATCCCCAAGCACCAGATGGGATATATTACTAATATTACCCCGGATGGAGGAAAGCAGATGCACTACAAGATCACTATAATGATACCTCCATCACAACTCTTAACAGTATGGGTGTCTTGAGAACACCGACTCTGTTAACAACGCAGCAGACAAGGTGGCTCATGACCAGACAGGCCCTTCTGGCCAGATGGCCAGTCCGGCCCTGCCCATTACTCTCCAACCAGCACTTTTGAATCCCATTCTCTCGGCACCATGAGAGCCTGCATAGCCCTGCACAGGGGATATGTGCACATTACATGTTTTTATAAGCTATGAGGAGAAATCCGGTCCATGCAGCGCATTATCTATAACTGGTGGAATTGTTCTCATCAATCTATTTTTGTGACAATTTCAAATTCTTCCTTTAACATAGAAACAGATTGAATGCTGGATGGTGCATGGGACTATTCTTTTTACGATCCGCGTCAATAGGCTGTGATGTGGATTATCCACTGGAGGGTGCTGCTGAGCTCGGCTTTATTGGATTTCGGGGCTCCCATTATTCTCTCCACATGTCTTTTTTCGGCAAACTGCGCCCTATACGGCGCTGAGCAGCCAAAGAGCCATATACTGTGTAATTACTAGTGAATAAATCCACTTTAATCCTGAGTGCACAACTTGAATTTTTCATGAACAGATCCTCACTTACTGATTATGATCATTAAGTAATGAAGTGCGGCGGGGTGAGGAATTCAATGGGGTTTATCACAGTTGCTTACGGGAACAAAAAATAAGGCTTAACAAGGAGATAAAGTGGCAGAAAGAGTTAAATTACTTTGCAGCCGATCATTCTCCCGATCACATTTGTACAAAATAATCCCAATATCCACTTTTTTTTGTTTTTCATTATTTCATATCCTTGTGGAGGGAGAACAGATGGGCAGCTGCCATACACCATTGATTCCGCTTATCTCAAGGAGGAGTACAATGTATAAAATAATGCAGGACGCTACAAGATTATATCAGGACTCACAGGCTTTCTATATTACTAGGTGGAGATCCAGGACTCACAGGCTTTCCCTAAGATTGATCTGGGAGGAGCAGGACTCACAGGCTTTCTCTATGAGTAATCAGTGGAGCAGGACTCACAGGCTTTTTTCATGAGTGATCGGTGTAGCAGGACTCACAGACTTTTTTCATGAGTGATCGGTGTAGCAGGACTCACAGGGTTTCTGTATTACTAGGTGGAGATCCAGGACTCATAGGCTTTCTCTATGGCCGGGGTCACACTAACCGGCGCAAAATACGGTCCGTAGTTTACAGGCGTAATACGGATGAATGACCTCTAAATAGTGCTCCGTATGTCATCCGTAAGCAAGGTGTGGTCGCGTATTTTGCGCATGTCAGCATCCGTATGTAATCCGTATTGAATCCATATGCTGAGATTTTCTCGCAGCCTTGCAAAATGGACATATAATGGAGCCCTATGGCAGGTTTTATAACACAAACGAAAGAATAGATATAGACACATAGAATACATATATATATATATATATATATACATACATACAGTGGGGAAAAAAAGTATTTAGTCAGTCAGCAATAGTGCAAGTTCCACCACTTAAAAAGATGAGAGGCGTCTGTAATTTACATCATAGGTAGACCTCAACTATGGGAGACAAACTGAGAAAAAAAAATCCAGAAAATCACATTGTCTGTTTTTTTTTCATTTTATTTGCATATTATGGTGGAAAATAAGTATTTGGTCAGAAACAAAATTTCATCTCAATACTTTGTGATATATCCTTTGTTGGCAATGACAGAGGTCAAACGTTTTCTGTAAGTCTTCACAAGGTTGCCACACACTGTTGTTGGTATGTTGGCCCATTCCTCCATGCAGATCTCCTCTAGAGCAGTGATGTTTTTGGCTTTTCGCTTGGCAACACAGACTTTCAACTCCCTCCAAAGGTTTTCTATAGGGTTGAGATCTGGAGACTGGCTAGGCCACTCCAGGACCTTGAAATGCTTCTTACGAAGCCACTCCTTCGTTGCCCTGGCGGTGTGCTTTGGATCATTGTCATGTTGAAAGACCCAGCCACGTTTCATCTTCAATGCCCTTGCTGATGGAAGGAGGTTTGCACTCAAAATCTCACGATACATGGCCCCATTCATTCTTTCATGTACCCGGATCAGTCGTCCTGGCCCCTTTGCAGAGAAACAGCCCCAAAGCATGATGTTTCCACCACCATGCTTTACAGTAGGTATGGTGTTTGATGGATGCAACTCAGTATTCTTTTTCCTCCAAACACGATAAGTTGTGTTTCTACCAAACAGTTCCAGTTTGGTTTCATCAGACCATAGGACATTCTCCCAAAACTCCTCTGGATCATCCAAATGCTCTCTAGCAAACTTCAGACGGGCCCGGACATGTACAGGCTTAAGCAGTGGGACACGTCTGGCACTGCAGGATCTGAGTCCATGGTGGCGTAGTGTGTTACTTATGGTAGGCCTTGTTACATTGGTCCCAGCTCTCTGCAGTTCATTCACTAGGTCCCCCCTCGTGGTTCTGGGATTTTTGCTCACCGTTCTTGTGATCATTCTGACCCCACGGGGTGGGATTTTGCATGGAGCACCAGATCGAGGGAGATTATCAGTGGTCTTGTATGTCTTCCATTTTCTAATTATTGCTCCCACAGTTGATTTCTTCACTCCAAGCTGGTTGGCTATTGCAGATTCAGTCTTCCCAGCCTGGTGCAGGGCTACAATTTTGTTTCTGGTGTCCTTTGACAGCTCTTTGGTCTTCACCATAGTGGAGTTTGGAGTCAGACTGTTTGAGGGTGTGCACAGGTGTCTTTTTATACTGATAACAAGTTTAAACAGGTGTTGCCAAGTCCGTGTTGCCAAGCGAAAAGCCAAAAACATCACTGCTCTAGAGGAGATCTGCATGGAGGAATGGGCCAACATACCAACAACAGTGTGTGGCAACCTTGTGAAAACTTACAGAAAACGTTTGACCTCTGTCATTGCCAACAAAGGATATATCACAAAGTATTGAGATGAAATTTTGTTTCTGACCAAATACTTATTTTCCACCATAATATGAAAATAAAATGAAAAAAAAAACAGACAATGTGATTTTCTGGATTTTTTTTTCTCAGTTTGTCTCCCATAGTTGAGGTCTACCTATGATGTAAATTACAGACGCCTCTCATCTTTTTAAGTGGTGGAACTTGCACTATTGCTGACTGACTAAATACTTGTTTTCCCCACTGTACATGTCATTGTGACAAACATATTTATTTATATTTCACAGAGTTCTTCATAGCAGAATTTGGGAGTTGTAGTTGTTATTTTAAGGGGTTAATTCGTTGTTAAAAAAATGCGTGTGCTTCCCATTGTTCTGTAGCGGTGGCGAATGGGTTAATCTAACAAAGGGTTAATGTCACCTTACAATCGAATAGTGACATTAACCCTTTGTTAGATTAACCTACTGGCCACCAATGTAGGGCAATGGGAAGCCCACGCATTTTTTAACAACGAATTAACCCCTTAAAATAACAACTACAACTCCCAAATTTTGCACACAAACCCTCATCTAATTATTAGTCAGGGACATATAAAAAAACATGAAATGAAATGCTTTACTGAATGTAAACCATGTGTCGTTTCATGTCGGGTTGGGGAATGATTTCATAGAAGCCGGCAATTTAATTAGCGGCTATTCTGCTATGAAGAACTCTGTGAAATATAAATATATATATATATGTTTGTCACAATGACATGTATGTGTGTATATACTGTATATATATATATATATATATATATATGTATTCTATGTGTATATCTCTATTTCTTTCTTTATTAAACCTGTCAGTGTGAGTTTACTGTACAGCGCACTGAATTGTCGGCTTTTCTAAAAGACACCGGGTGCGTATTTCTCGCAAGTCACATGTGTGGTCCGTGTGTAATCCGTATTTTTTCCGCACCCATAGACTTGCATTGGCGTATTACGGGTGTAGTACACTGACATTCGCAGCATGCTGTGATTGGCACGGACCGTAGAATACGCCCGAGAAATATACGGCTGTTGGGAGCTGCCCCATAGAGAATCATTGGTCCGTGTGTAATGCGGGCTTTTAACGCCTCTCACTCGGCCGTATTCCTCGCCAGTGTGACCCCGGCCTAAGACTGATCTGGGTGGAGCAGTCAATCATCCTGTTGTCGGCAGTCACGTCCCGTCGACAGGGCAGCCCCGAGGAAGAAGAGCTGCTCTGTTGACTTGGAGCAGCTGAGTCGCCGGCAAGAGTGGTCAGTGATCGCTCTGAGCCGATGGCGGGTAGAGCAGGCAGGTGGTTGTCTCTGTTAGCAACTACCTGCCTGTTAATTTTTAGGCCCATAGTAAAAAAAATAAAATAAAAACGTTGTGGACAGCCCCTTTGAAGCTCACTCTACAACATGCAGATGATAAGGCAGTGTACCAATACTTAGTTGCCTTCTTGCATAAGTGTTTTCATTCTAGAGGTTCAGTTTCTCTATCACTCCCCGATCATCCATCCATAATTCTCACTAGATGCGACTTGTATCATGACTCACATTGCATGTAATGAAGTACGGGATCGGGAGACTGAGGAAGGACGCCCAGGATGGTTCATCATGTGTCATTTCATTTACAGCCCGATGACTAGAGATCCATCAGGACAGAATAATTAGTTTCTTTCTCCTCACTGACAACATATAATTTGCAGCACAAAAATGTTACAGATATTTTTAAATGTGATTGAAAACATTATTCATTTAGGAAACCATTTGATATTATTGCTTTGTGGCTCCTAGGACATTTAAAGGGATACTGTGGTGAAAACAGGGCTTTATTGAATAGTTGTCAGTCCGCCTGGGTGGGTGGAGGCTGATTACATTGGACTCTTGAGGTCTCTCACTCTTTAGCTGGGCCTAAAAATGCTCGTTTTAATATCAGGATTATATAGTCATTCTGATATGGATTTTAAAAGTAAGTACACTAGCTTCACCAGGTCAAAGAGATCTACTGAATAATGTGTATAGTGTGGATTGGGAAATCTGTTGACAGAACTTTGTTAAATATTCTATGAAGGCCATGCCTACTGTTGTATGATTGCTAGCACAGTACCGACCACTGTTTCTTAGGCTCCATTCATGTTTGTACTATGGCTTTCATTTAGGATGGCTTTCACATACAGTAATGTCAAGCAATGGACCAATCTAATGAAATGTTTCTATGATTAATGTATCTCTGCCATTTAGACTACCTATGCTGCCTATAGTACCTGTGCTACCTAGAGTAGTTGTGCTTCCTAGACTACCTATGCTGCCTAGAATACCTGTGCTTCCTAGAACACCTGTGCTGCCTAGTGTACCTGTGCTTCCTAGAGTACCTGTGATTTCTAAAGCACCTATGCAGCCTAGAGTACTTATGCTGCCCAAGACACCTGTGCTGCCTAGAGTACCTGTACTGCTTAGAGTAAGTATGCTTCTTAGAGTACCTGTGCTTCCCAGAGTACCTATACTGCCTACATCACCGGTGCTTCCTAGAGTACCTATTGTTAGGGTAGTCAGATAGCACTAAATTAAATTAAACTATAAAGTGAAATCGCAACCCGGGGTCCACCGTGCAGAGATGAATAATTGCTGCTAGTGTGAATAATGGCGGATAAAAAACTACTAGCGAAAGTTCCTCCAAAAACATGAGTTAACTCCACACAGTGTGAATGGAACGCAAAAACCCAACACCAGATAATATTCAGGAATGCACAGGAAGAGGAGTACCAGCTCAGCTAACCACCGAGGGGTATAAGGGAGAGGAGTAGCAGCTCAGCTAACCACCGAGGGGTACAGTGAGAGGAGTACCAGCTCAGCTAACCACCGAGGGGTACAGGGAGAGGAGTACCAGCTCAGCTAACCACCGAGGGGTATAAGGGAGAGGAGTACCAGCTCAGCTAACCACCGAGGGGTACATTGAGAGGAGTACCAGCACAGCTAACCACCGAGGGGTACAGGGAGAGGAGTACCAGCACAGCTAACCACCGACGGGTACAGGGAGAGGAGTACCAGCTCAGCTAACCACCGAGGGGTACAGGGAGAGGAGTACCAGCTCAGCTAACCACCGAGGGGTACAGGGAGAGGAGTACCAGCACTGCTAACCACCGAGGGGTACAGGGAGAGGAGTACCAGCACAGCTAACCACCGAGGGGTACAGGGAGAGGAGTACCAGCTCAGCTAACCACCGAGGGGTACAGGGAGAGGAGTACCAGCACAGCTAACCACGGAGGGGTACAGGGAGAGGAGTACCAGCACAGCTAACCACCGAGCAGTACAGAAGAATGAGGAGTGTGCAATACCCAGTTAAAATAATGGGGAATAAGCATGTTGGTTGACTGTGCCCCGAAAGTGACCCGTGCTAACCGCACACGTGGCCAAGACACGCGCTAGGTCAAGCAAAAACCTGCCTAAGGAAAACTAGGCACACAGAAGAGCGGCAGCGTATGTATGTATGTGTGTATATATATATATGTACATACATCAAAGTATGTATGTCAGTGTCCAGCTACAGCAATGAGACTCATGGGTCTTTCCCACCTGGTGATCAAGTTCCTGCACGGACTGGATTAGGAGTAAATCCTTCAATAGGAGAACAAAGAGGAAATCCAGCAAGGACTCAGCAAACCAGGATTGGAGTAAAATAATACTTTTCTTTATTTCTTCAAAAAAGGTTAAAAAGACGACCCACAAGGATCAGGAACCAGAGTGCATGGCAGAAATAAACGCAAATGGGACTACGCCTTTTGGCGACCTAATCTGCCTTCTTCACGGTCCAAACCTAATCAGAAGAAATAAAGAAAAGTATTATTTTACTCCAATCCTGGTTTGCTGAGTCCTTGCTGGATTTCCTCTTTGTTCATATATGTACATATATATATACAGTGGGGAAAAAAAGTATTTAGTCAGTCAGCAATAGTGCAAGTTCCACCACTTAAAAAGATGAGAGGCGTCTGTAATTTACATCATAGGTAGACCTCAACTATGGGAGACAAACTGAGAAAAAAAAATCCAGAAAATCACATTGTCCGATTTTTTTTTCATTTTATTTGCATATTATGGTGGAAAATAAGTATTTGGTCAGAAACAAGCAATCAAGATTTCTGGCTCTCACAGACCTGTAACTTCTTCTTTAAGAGTCTCCTCTTTCCTCCACTCATTACCTGTAGTAATGGCACCTGTTTAAACTTGTTATCAGTATAAAAAGACACCTGTGCACACCCTCAAACAGTCTGACTCCAAACTCCACTATGGTGAAGACCAAAGAGCTGTCAAAGGACACCAGAAACAAAATTGTAGCCCTGCACCAGGCTGGGAAGACTGAATCTGCAATAGCCAACCAGCTTGGAGTGAAGAAATCAACTGTGGGAGCAATAATTAGAAAATGGAAGACATACAAGACCACTGATAATCTCCCTCGATCTGGTGCTCCACGCAAAATCCCACCCCGTGGGGTCAGAATGATCACAAGAACGGTGAGCAAAAATCCCAGAACCACGCGGGGGGACCTAGTGAATGAACTGCAGAGAGCTGGGACCAATGTAACAAGGCCTACCATAAGTAACACACTACGCCACCATGGACTCAGATCCTGCAGTGCCAGACGTGTCCCACTGCTTAAGCCTGTACATGTCCGGGCCCGTCTGAAGTTTGCTAGAGAGCATTTGGATGATCCAGAGGAGTTTTGGGAGAATGTCCTATGGTCTGATGAAACCAAACTGGAACTGTTTGGTAGAAACACAACTTGTCGTGTTTGGAGGAAAAAGAATACTGAGTTGCATCCATCAAACACCATACCTACTATAAAGCATGGTGGTGGAAACATCATGCTTTGGGGCTGTTTCTCTGCAAAGGGGCCAGGACGACTGATCCGGGTACATGAAAGAATGAATGGGGCCATGTATCGTGAGATTTTGAGTGCAAACCTCCTTCCATCAGCAAGGGCATTGAAGATGAAACGTGGCTGGGTCTTTCAACATGACAATGATCCAAAGCAAACCGCCAGGGCAACGAAGGAGTGGCTTCGTAAGAAGCATTTCAAGGTCCTGGAGTGGCCTAGCCAGTCTCCAGATCTCAACCCTATAGAAAACCTTTGGAGGGAGTTGAAAGTCCGTGTTGCCAAGCGAAAAGCCAAAAACATCACTGCTCTAGAGGAGATCTGCATGGAGGAATGGGCCAACATACCAACAACAGTGTGTGGCAACCTTGTGAAGACTTACAGAAAACGTTTGACCTCTGTCATTGCCAACAAAGGATATATCACAAAGTATTGAGATGAAATTTTGTTTCAGACCAAATACTTATTTTCCACCATAATATGCAAATAAAATGAAAAAAAAAACAGACAATGTGATTTTCTGGATTTTTTTTTCTCAGTTTGTCTCCCATAGTTGAGGTCTACCTATGATGTAAATTACAGACGCCTCTCATCTTTTTAAGTGGTGGAACTTGCACTATTGCTGACTGACTAAATACTTTTTTTCCCCACTGTATATATATATATATATATATATATACACACACACACACACACATGCTTTGCTGAAAGCCCTTTATGCGCTAGGTGGCTCCGCCCCAAACACATGCCCAGTCGGACGGGGCGTCGTCCATGGGCCAATCCGGAGCTGCCACATCACCAGAGCAGTCTGAGCACCAATAAGAAGGTGCCACATCACAGACATGCTCAATAAAGTGACTGCTTGACTTAGACTCCAGAGAGTAGGGCTGCCTCTGTAAACCACTGGTTACCATAGACTTTAGCTGGGGAGCCAGCAGTAACCACACGTATAACAGGAGCCTGAGCACGTTGCAGGGACTGACTTCTGCGCTAAGCAGCAGACCCAGCGGCTGAGCCTGATTGGGAGACCATGGCACCAGAAAAGTCTTGGGATCTATCCCGCACAGCAGAAGAATCCCGGCGCCTGTGCTTCCTAGAATACCTATGCAACCTAGAGTACTTATGCTGCCTAAAATGCCTGTGCTTCCTAGGGAATCAGTGCTTCCTGGAGTACCTGCGCTTCCAAGCATACATATACTACCTAGAATAAATGTGTTTCCCAGATGACCTATGCTGCCTATAGTACCAGTGCCTCCTAGAGTACCTGTGCATCCTAGAGTACCTGTGCTGCCTAGAGTACTTGTGCTGCCTAGAGTACCTGTGCTTCCTAGAGTACCTGTTCTGCCAGGAGTACCTGTGCTTCCTAGAGTACCTGTGCTTCCTAGAGTACCTGTTCTGCCAGGAGTACTTGTGCTGCCTAGAGTACCTGTGCTTCCTATAGTACCTGTGCTTCCTATAGTACCTGTGCTGCCTAGAGTACTTGTGCTGCCTAGAGTACCTGCGCTTCCTAGAGTACCTGCGCTTCCTAGAGTACCTGTTCTGCCAGGAGTACTTGTGCTGCCTAGAGTACCTGTGCTTCCTATAGTACCTGTGCTGCCTAGAGTACTTGTGCTGCCTATAGTACCAGTGCCTCCTAGAGTACCTGTTCTGCCAGGAGTATCTGTGCTTCCTATAGTACCTGTGCTGCCTAGAGTACCTGCGCTTCCTAGAGTACCTGCGCTTCCTAGAGTACCTGTGCTTCCTAGAGTACCTGTTCTGCCAGGAGTACTTGTGCTGCCTAGAGTACCTGTGCTTCCTATAGTACCTGTGCTTCCTATAGTACCTGTGCTGCCTAGAGTACTTGTGCTGCCTAGAGTACCTGCGCTTCCTAGAGTACCTGTGCTTCCTAGAGTACCTGTTCTGCCAGGAGTACTTGTGCTGCTTAGGGTACCAGTGCTTCCTAGAGTACCTATGCTGCCTAGAGTACATGTGTTTCCCAGATAACCTATGCTGCCTAGAGTATCTGTGTATCCTATAGTACCAGTGCATCCTATAATACCATATGGTGACCAGAGTACCTGTGCTTCCCAGAATACCTGTGTAGCTGTGTTTTACAAATGTGGAGCATGTTTGTGACACATTAGGCCACATCCTATCATTGGAAACTGTCTGCACCACTGTACATTAATGTGACTCCCCCATCTCCGCACTATAAGTACCAATACTATGACATATAACGGCCTCATACCTACGGCTCGCTCTGTTACCTTGGATGACAGTGTATGTCAGGCTACTAATGATTCCTCATGGGATCTTAGATCACTACAGTGCGTTACAATGACAGTACGGCGAGATGAATCACTGACTGTAAATTTCTGAGGCGTCTCGGTGTCTTTCACGCTCGCCTTCTGGGCTCCCTGCCTGTCGTGAGAGAGATTACCTTATTGTGTATGCGCGGTCCTGTCTGTCTTCATTTTTGGAGAAAGCTTTGCGCCAGTGAGTCATCCAGCCCGAAGGAGACACAGGACTTTGTAGTAGATCCGCTACAAGCGGAATATACAGACAGATTAGCGAACGTCATTGCGAGTTCAAGTGAAGGATGACTCCATTTAAATATTGGTCCAAGGAAAAATAAATGCAAAAATTGAAGGCCACAGCTGAGACTTGGGAGTCAGGTATTTCAGGGTCGGACACAATGCGCTGAGCCAACATACCATTAGGCTGGAGTCACACTAACCTGCGCAAAATACGGTCCGTAGTTTACATGCGTAATACGGATGAATGACCCCTAAATAGTGCTCCGTAGGTCATCCGTAAGCAAGGTGTGGTCGCGTATTTTGCGCATGTCTGCATCCGTATGCAATCTGTATGGCGAGATTTTCTCGCAGCCTTGCAAAATGGACATTTAACGGTTTTGAGGCCTGCAAACAATTTAAATCATTAGCCTGCACCCTATTAATACACTCAGAAACAGGTGGCTGCCTCCATTCTGTCCATTTGTCACCTTGCTTTCACGAGGGGTGTTGGTGGTCTTTGTGCAGCATGGCAGAGGGTCTGAGATTCAATACAACTGAGCAGGTTCTCTTTACCTGGCTTTTGTCACGGCGCTTTGGTCACCCATACCCAGTGATAGTGGATCCGCGGAGGAGGAGACACATGTGGGTCCATCCACTTTTGAGGCAACGACTCACAAGAGGGCATTTTCACCGCCTCTATTCTTCTCTGAGGGAGCATCCGGAGAAATTTTACCAGTACTGTCGTATGAGCATTTCCACATTTGATCGACTCTTGGAGACAGTGCGCCCTGGGATCACCTTTCAGGACACTAGGATGCGCAAAGCTATATCTGCAGAGGAGCGACTTCTACTCACAATACGGTATGTACTACACAACCACATTCTCTATGTTCATAATGTGTGTGCTAAATTATGTTTTTTGGCCTTCTTGGACAAAGTTTAATACCCTCATCTTACTCCAAAAATGTTTCAACTTACACACCAGAATGTTACATCTAATATGTCCTGCATATCACTTAGTCATTGTGCCACCAAATATGTGTGTGTTGTTCTCTCTCATTTCCTAACAAGTTTGGTCGGCATGTAACTGATTTTTTTTTACTTTAGCCATTCTAAACTTAACTATTTCTGTTGTTCTACAGCTTCCTGTCCACTGGCCTGTCTTATGCCGCCCTCCACCATGAGTTTCTCATTGGAAAGTCAACCATTTCAGGCATAGTGAGGTCTACATGTACAGAAATCTGGACAAGACTCCATCAAGTGGTCATGCCCGAGCCCAGGATGGAAGACTGGTTAAGGATTTCAAGGGACTTTGAGGAGGAATGCCAGTTTCCAAATTGTATTGGGGCCCTGGATGGCAAACATATCAGGGTGCGTAAGCCGCCGAACTCAGGCTCCCAATTCTTCAATTATAAACAATACTTTTCTGTTGCATTGTTGGCTCTGGTAGACCCTCAATACAAGTTTATAATTGTTGACATTGGGGCCTATGGAAGGACGGAAGACTCTAGAGTCTTCAATACTTCCAAAATGGCTCGGCGGCTACGCACCAACCAGTTGGATCTACCACCACCACGCCAGCTACCAGGCTCCCCCGAACAATCAGTCCCTTATGTCCTTGTGGCAGATGAGGCCTTTCAGTTATCACGCACTGTCATGAGGCCATATCCCCGGCGCAACCTTGACCACAGGCGCAGAATTTTTAACTTGCGCCTATCACGTGCTAGGCGACTGGTGGAGTGTTCCTTTGGGATTCTTTGTGCCAAATGGCGGGTACTCCAGTCTGCCATTCAGTTGAGTGAGCAAAATGTGAATGAAGTTGTGAAAGCCTGTGTGGTTCTTCATAACTTCACCAGGATACATGATTGTTCCTCCTCCGATGGTGTTGTGCGTAGGCCGGACAATGTGCGCAGGGTGAGACCACCTATCAACCCTCAACGTAGACCGCTCTCTGGGCTCAAAGTGCGTGATATATTCACGAATTTCTTTATCTCACCTGAGGGGGATACTTCTTGGCAAGAGAATGCTGTGTCTATGTTATAATTTGTTTCTTTAATTGTGTCTAAATATATATTACTCAAGCCCTTATGATTCTATGACTGTTTCATTGCATTGGTTAGTGTCTGTTAGTATGTTGTGAGGGATTGTGAAAAATCACACAGAGACATTAACTAGAGTAGACAAATTTTTAGTTTTGCCTTTTTTTTGGTTGGTTTGCTTAAAGGCAAACATAATATTGCCATATGAACATTTTGGCAATGGGCAAAATAACCCTTTGTGCCTTCTTTAACTTTTTTTGTAAAATTAACATTACATAACAAAACACAAAAAAATATTAGGCAATAACAACATTGCTGCATGAGAATATTAAACTAGATTTGCCAAAAACAGGTGAGTTCCATCACCAAAATAAATGCTACAAGATAACACTCACATTTCCTCATAATGTTTTCCAATCATAGAAATATTCCACCACGACAGGCAAGGCTACCTCACATCTTTCACACAGATATTACCTGTCTGTAGAACAGAGAATATTTAACCATGCTATACTGGAAAGGATGAAAATACAAAACTCACTTGTTAAGACATAGAGAGAGCGGGATATTCTGAATGCTGGTCGCCTTCAATTTTTTTTCTAGAGATTGGTAGCAAAAAAGGTGACTACTTCACTAAGGCGAGCACGCCTTTCCTAGGCATTAGCAAGTGAGTAGTGTATTTTCATCCTTTCATTTTACAGTATAGCACGTTTAAATATTCTCTTTTGTACACACATGAAATATCTGTCTGAAAGGCGTGAGGTAGACTTGCCTATCATGATGGATTGTTTCATATGTTTGGAAAACATTGTTTAAAAATGTGAATGTTAAATTATGTTCTAAATGTTGGTGATGGAGAACACCTGTTTTTTCCTTTCTATTTGGAGCACCAGTTAAAACGCACTGGACATCTCCCGCCATCAGAATCATAAATCCTCATAGGTTGGGGAAGGGGAACGTGGAAGAACAGGCTGTGGGTGCTGCTGGACACTGTGGCCAACATCACCCTGTGTGGGGCCATACTGTTGCCCATGATGCTGGAATTGTCCTGCCTCCTGGGACTGTTGGGGATACTGGCCAGAGTAATGATGATGGTGAGGGGCTTCTTGTTGGCTCTGGTAGGCTCATACCCACCAAGATAGCCAGATCGTCCCCAACCAGGTTGGGACCAGCCTCCAACACTGGGTGGGTACAAGTGGCCATATTGGTGGAGTTGGCTTGAGGCTGACATTTGTGGCTGCGGAATAGAAGGTTGGGTAGGGGGAGGAAGGGGTTGAGGTGTTGGCCCACGTATTAGGGGCTGTTCGGACCCTGCTTGAGCAAGCATCTGTGTGGATGGTCTCATGCGCATTAGATTTTGTGGTGGGAGCTGCCACCTCTCCAGAAATTCAAAAACCTCATATGGGGTATTGGGGGGGGTGCTTGCATCAAGCAGGATCTGAATACATCCCCTAATACGGAGCCGGACCTCACGGGTAAGGGCACGGAGATAAAGGGTGAGGCTACGTGCATAGGCCTCCTCCCCATCATCTGTAGTTACTCTAGACAAATAATTGAGCACCCCAGTGTCCCCATTGGTCCTGCTCTCTTGAAGAGTGACCTGGCGCCTTCTTCTTGTTCGTCGTGATACTACAGCAGCCTGTGGGAGGACCTGATCTGGGCAGTTGGGCTGCTGCTCAAGTTGCCCGGCTCTTCCAGGATGGGTGATGTGGCAGCAGCAGACCATCCTGGTGGTGTTGTGTGTAGGCCAGCCATTGTGTTGTCCTGTGATGCCTCATCTTCAGCCATCCTCCTTGTAGGGGGAGAAGATGGGCCAGCCACCTCATCCCCTACAGGATCTATAATGGGCTCTGCCTCTGAGGCCGTTCCTCGATCCGTAAGGTTGGATTGAGTTCTGTTATGAAATAGAACAGAGGCAAAAATACATTAATATTTTTGTCTCTGTAAAGTATTTGTGTAATGTATCTGTGTAATGTGGTGTGAGGTATGTACTTACGGTCTCAGATCCAGAATTGGGGTGAGGAAGGACAGCCGGTCATAGTATATGTACTTTCTTTTGACATATTCAGCATCCCCACTCCTGGACGCTGCTGGCGTTCCCGGCGGAACTGGTCCCGGATGGTTCGCCAGCGTTTCATCACATCTTCCACTGCAATGTGACAGGAAATATTGTCAAATTCACATATTTGAGAGGTCACATTTTCTAACAGTAGTCTAGGCATTGGGCCTTCTGGGGTGTGCGTTCTACCCATGGTGGCATATGTAATTGGGCCGATACACAGGGTCTCATTAGCTACACTTAAAATAATTTTTTGGGCTACGAGGATGAGGAGCTTGTGGCCTAACCCCAAATTATGGCTGTGTGAAGCCACGTGTCACATTCATATGTATCGGCCTCATGAGGCTAAAAGTACATGCACAGGAAGGGGGGTGCTGATTCTATGTTCCTTTTTTTTTTTGCAAGCTATGGTTAATGATGTTTAGCGTTGCACTTACGAATTTTATGCTGCTCATCACGTGGTCGGTCACCAAAGTCATGGTACATCTGGCGACAGATGCGCCTCCATGACGCCTCCTTTCTTGTCCGGTTAGCATAATTTGCATCGCGTGGGTCCCATATTTCGGGACACTCCTGCACCAGGACAATGAGCATCTCAACATTAATGTACATGGACGCCATGCTGCTGCTGTACTCCGTGGAGGCGTACTTCCTGGATGTCTGGAGCGTTTTTTTAGCTCATTTGCATGTCTAGGCTTCCTGATGATGGATTGGGCCATTTCTTGTCACCAGCCAAAAGACCTGCGTATTGCTCGCAGGTCACACGTGTGTTCTGTGTGTAATCCGTATTTTTTGCGCACCCATAGACTTGCATTGGCGGACTACGGCCGTAGTACGCTGACAATCACAGCATGCTGCGATTGGCACGGAGCGTAGGATACGGATGAGAAATATACGGCTGGTGCGAGGGACCCCATAGAGAATCATTTGTCCGTGTGTAATGCGTGTTTTTAGCGCCTCTCACTCGCCCGTATTCCTCGCCAGTGGGACCCCGGCCTAATACTTGGCCTACGTTGCGGTCGGGCACTGGCTGCCCCCGGATAGCCGTACCTTTTATGCCTTCTAAGTAGGTGCACTTTTTTACCTTGATTATCTCTATGTAATATTGGCAGGAGGTTGCCACTACGTACTGATCCACAGGAGAGGAGATAAATAAATGACGGTGGGGTCTGGGGACCATCAACATCACCATGCTAAGGAGGAGTGTGGCCTAAAGGATATATCCCAACATTAACCTTATCACCTATCTAAATGATAGGTCATAGGGGATAACTTGTGGATCAGTAGGGGGACCCCAAATGATCCCAAGAACAGGGCTTTGAAATGCTCTTATATTGGTAGTGAACTGCTTCATTCTCTATGGGACTGCCGTAAAATGGCAAACGCAGTAGTTGGCTATCTCCGGCATTAACATAGAAAATGAATGTGGCGTAGGGGCGTATGTGTGTCGAGATCATTTGAGATCCCAGCAGTTGCCCAACACACACCCCAATCTACAAGTCATTTAGATAGATAATCCCCTTTGGTGGGGATTTTACTCAAATCCATAGCTTTACTGCATCTAAAATCCGTGCATATCTTTTGCACTTATTCATGCGTTTTTATACACTGTCTTTGCTCTGCGGGAACACACAAATATGCAATAAAACAATACCAAGCCAAAGGTTAAACAGGCAGATTTAGGGTCTACCCTAGAATGAAAGGGTAAAATCAGATGGGTGCAACAGACATTATCAGATTTAGTAAATCTCTCCAATAATGAAAAGGAAGAATAAACTCCACAATATAGTATGCCTTGAACATGATGCATGTTGTCCCTTTATGGAATCTCTGCGAAAAAAAACCCAACTAATTTAGGGTTTGGTTTCTCATTCAGGACCTTTCTTAAATTTAGCCAAAGGGAGTAGTAGTGGCTACAAAAAGAGCCTCTCTCTGAAAAACCTGCACGTCTGTGCATTACAAGAACATCACATTCATATATATTTGCTTATTCTGGGCTTAAAAGTCCAGTGGGCGGTCCTGATTGGATCAAACCAATCTGTTACTATTTAGCACCGCCCACTGGACTCCTATGCAATGAAGGGGCAGGGATATCAATGGATACATTACACTTTATGCTGAATCTTTTTTAATAAAACTATATATCAATCTTCTCAGTTCCTCTTGCCCAAGAGACAGGTCTCCATATACAACATGACTCTGTCCTCAGCTTTGTTGGAGTACCCCTTTAACCAAGAAGGATTGTACAAAAGGAACGACCCCTTCATAACTAATGCATACCCAATCCATTGTGGTTTTGTTGACGATTTGCTGTCAGGCCGCATGCACACATTGAGTATTTGGTGAGTTTTTTACCCCAGTATTTGTAAGCCAAAACCAGGAGTGGGAAAAGCATAATAGAAACATTTGCAGCATTTCTGCATTTTTCACCCAC
Organism: Dendrobates tinctorius; assembly: GCF_039654945.1. NCBI lineage: Eukaryota > Metazoa > Chordata > Amphibia > Anura > Dendrobatidae > Dendrobates > Dendrobates tinctorius. The sequence continues at coordinate 1,489,714 of NW_027361869.1, read as the reverse complement.
TCCTGGTTTTGAATTGCAATTACATAGGTAAAAATTTCACCAAATACTGAATGTGTGCATGTGGCCTTAAAGGGGTTGTCCAGTGAAAACAAGGTATCACGTATTGAAAGGATAGGTCATAATTTAGTGATTGGTGGGAGTGTGACCGATCAAAAATACGGCCGTCCAAATGTACCATAAAGGGGATAAAAATTCTCTTGTCTATTGGTTCAGGTACCAGCAGTCAAATCTCCACCAATCAGTAAGTTATCACTGATCTTATGTGATAAGATAGGTAATAACATGTTTTCACTGGACAACCCCTTTAATTAAAAAAGACACTAAAGGGCTAATGAAAAATGATCCCTCCTGAAACCAGTGTCGGTACCCAACCTGGGATCAACTGGCAGATTCAGGTTCTATCCTGGAATGAATGGGTAAAATCTGTGCAAAAAAAAAGTGCATTAGTGCTCTGGTGGGGGCATCAGGAGAAAGCTACAGCTACTCAGTGGCCACAGATTGGCTGCAGCGCTCACAGCGAATGTTGATGGCAGAGGACTGGGTGTAGACGCAGCGTTGAGTACAGAGGCTCGGGGGTGCATGGACCCAATAATCAGTGCACATTACTGTAGACTTAGGGTAGGCTGCCCGCTATAGTGACCCCAATAAACTCCACTGGTCTGCTCTCTGCCACTCCATGCTGTGGCTATCTCTGTCAGTCCGGTAGACCTCCCAGCATTAGGGCCCGTGCTTGACCAATGTTTATTTCTGTTGTCCTTGGAAAGGGGGCTCGAGACCCTTGATCTGGTCATCGGGGATCCAACTGGATGAGTGATAAATGTGGCTCACTTCATGATCATCTGCTATCGCGCACAAGTCCTATGCTGATAAGTTGGATGAGCCAGGTCTATATGGGCCCTGGGGGTCCCACTGGGCCCCTCTTCACTTCCGATTTGACCTCCTCCGTTTCCATGATCTATACGCTTTACTTCTCGGTCAGTAGAGCGGTATCTTTCAGGTCTTGTTTTTTGCGGCACGAGCTGTAGTTTTTATTAGACTTTCTGATATGATTTCATTTTGCTTTTTTTTTCTAGGCAAAGTGACCATTTGTATGGGATAATATATACACATTATTTGTTTGTTTACACCCAAGATGATACCAAATATGTTTTGTTTTTGTTTTTTCAGATTTTTTTATTATTTAGGCTTTCTATTTGATCTGCATATAAGGTCATTTCCCATATTGTGAAAATTGCTGTCGTCATGGCAACCAAAAACATGGCGGCATCGCTAGGAGGATGACCACGCCCCCTCCAGTTTAAAGAGCTGGCCACACCCCCTACCCAATCAGCCAGCCGGCGTGGTTCGAATTCTCTCTCGGCCACGCCTCCTGCACTGCGAGTGCCAGCACATGCCGCAGACCTCAGGTAACCTCAGCCGCTTCCTGCTTTCCTTCCATTGGGCAAACAATGTCCGTCACGTCACGTCACGAGGCAAGACCGCCCACTGCTGGCAAAGCCAATACTATCTAGCCACTCGGTTCAAAAAGAAATGCAATCGCGTCGCTCTCTGGGTAAAATAAAGGCGTGGTTATCAGATCACGTGCAAAAAACCTTAATTTTTTATTGGTCAGTTAGGCGAAGGGGCATCGCGTGCGAATACGGCATGGTTAGTAAGGGCAAAGCACGGGCTGTGTAAATTAACCGTCAAACTGACGCGCTAATGTGATCTTGCGCTCACGATGACACTAATAGGAAAAAAATTAAAAATAACCGAAGTTACATTTTTGGAGGGACTCCGTCGCTATGGTAGCTAAAGTCAACGCTAATTGGGTGGATTTGATAAGAGTTTCTGAAAACGTATTGGTTGTAGAGGAGTTGAGGGCGTGGTTATCGGCGGTATTTATTATGGGGTGGGCGTGGCCTGAGTACACTAGTGGGCGGGTTTTGGAGGGAGGCAAAGTGAATGGGAAGTTGTAGGAGGCGTGGCCTCAGGAATGGGGCAAGCGCGGCCCGGTTTGTAGCCCACAGCGAGGTCTGACTGTTCTGTCAAGCGGCTGTCCTGCGACCCTGCTCGGCCATCTACCTCATTCACCCGTCGGTATGAAGGGAGGCGGTAAGTGCGCTCTGGTCTGCTTTAGGCGCTACCCCATGCATAGATAGGACAACCTGTTGCATCTCTTCTGCTGCGGGGGGGGACTACAAGTCTCAGCTTGGCAGCAGAGCCTCCGTGTCAGGATCTATGCAGCTAATTACCGTGCATAGAAAGTCGCTTGTAGTTCAGGCGATCGATCGCTTCCTATTGTCACAAGGCACGATCGCCGACGATCGCCCATTGTCGTGTTAAAACTTGCTCCACTGAGTTTGGATGTGGTTTCTTGCTGATTTTTGGGGGGTCCTGGGACACTGGGCGGGCTGCCCCAGGGTGTTACTACTCCTCCGCTGCCCCAATGAGCTGCCGCTTCCTGCTCGCTGGATTTTAAATCTCCCTCCAAAGTTAGTTGAGAGTTAGGAGGGGGGAGGGAGGCGCCCCCTCCAGTGTGTGAGATGCCTCCAGACATTATCTGGGGGGTTACTACATGCCTCAACAGTCAGCAACTAGTGGTGTCAATTTGCTTTAAAAATATATATATATATATATAAAAAGTAAATTATCTCCAAAATATGGCCACTAAATACTTAGACAATTTTTTTTTTGTCCAGCCTGATCAATCGTGAAGATATTTCAAGTTTTGATTAGTTTGTTTTTTTATTTTTAATTGATGGATTAGATAGATGCAGTTGTCCAAATGGCTCCTAAATATATTCCCATTTCTTGTCTTCCTCTGTACCTTATAGTAATATTCTGATGATCTTTTAGGCACCTGAAGTTTTTATTAGTTTTGGGATTTCCTTTTTTTATTTATTGATGGATTGGATAGGTAAAAAAAAGTGTTCCGAAGTTTTCCAAAAGTCTATTAAATACTTTTTGCCCATCCTGACTTGTTTGGCTTTGATGAAATATTCAGTATTTTTGTGTCGTTTTATATACTGAATTATACTTTGTGTTGTGCATCTATATAGTAACGTGTGTAATAAGTTATATCACTTTCACTCATACACGCACATAACCTTGTCCTCAACCAGATACTTGCTTTGTGGCTTACATGTTTTAAAATAGATATTTTTTTTCCAAAAGTTAGAAACCTGCAACTTTTTAGTGCTGTAAATATTATATATTTATATGATTCAGTGCTAACTGTCCAAATATTGCATTTACAAGTTGGCTTCTAAGGGACCTGGTTCTATACACAGTAAATGTAAGGCAATGCTGAGAGTTGTAGTTCAACAACCAAGCAGAAAAATGTTGTAAGTGTAAAACAAATCCTGCACTTATTTGTTCAGTTTCTTTACTGTATTTTGACCCCCTGACTCGTTCCCATTCGGGTGCTTCCCCCTCTACTCTCTTGATTGCCTTTGCGGATTTAGGCCAGGGCTGTGTCATTGCCTTTTCAATAGATCCCAATTCTGTGTAGTTGATTGCTGGACTGATTGTCTATAGGGTGCTGTGGGCGGGTGAGGGTTTGAAAATCAACTTCCAGTAGCTCTGCCTGTAAAGGGGAGGGAGCTGTGCTCATTGATCAGGGCTGACTTCCTGCAAGGGTTAAGAGTAGGACTTAATCTCAATGTATAGAGTTGATACATTGTATACCTGTACTATGCTGTCACTATGTATCTCTTAGTAGCTCAACATGTAAGATTTATTTATTATACTCGCCAACATCATCAATATTTCTCTCTCCAGATTGGCTGACCCCTGACTCAAATTTCACTGCCCACCACAGCTTGAGTGTTTTTGACTCCATTCTTTGCCAACCATGCCCTTCCTCATCAGTTTTTGTAACTCCCATAGCACATGCATGGTCACCTTACCATTCCTTCTCTGAATGTAGATGCCAGAGACATGACAGGAGATCAAGGGGACCTCTATTCTGGAAAGGGTGCACCTATCAGACGTGTAGGATATGCCATGCTGTGACTTGGCCTTGTACATCCCTCTTTTTCCCCTTTAAGTGCCACTGGCAGACTGGTCCCTACAACCTTACCACCTAGACAGCCACTCATTTCAGTGCCCGATGTGCTATAAAACTATGGCCAGCCATAACCTCCCCTGGCAAGTTCTAGTGACACACATTTCCTACGAGCTTATGATTTTGGAGGTTTTTGTTTTTTATTTTTTTAAAAAAAATCTCCAATGGCTGTGTCTAGGTTTGCCGCTGCAATACCGGGCACAGTCTATAGTTGAGAGTGGTGCTGTTTCTAACAATACCCCAACTTTTTGTACATATCAAACAGCCCTTTTTTAAATTAAAAAGTTGCTGATAGAACGTCCGATCAGGGAATCCCCTACGATCTAAGGTGGCGGGTTGATACGAGCAAGCACAATAAGTGAATTTTGATTGAATTTCCTCTGTATGGATGCACATAACTGACAACATATGGTCATAACAATAAATGCAGTTGGCCACTTTCACTACCAGCTGTCTTCTACAGCACAGCTTTGGCCTCCAGCTGTTAAAAAAACTACAGCTCCCAGCATGCCCTGCCCACCACACCTGGCTAGTATTCTTCATTCTGGTACGTAATACCTGGTAAATGCTTTTACGCCATGTCTTCAGCGCCTACTACCTTCCGATGAGGAGATGAGAGGCGCTGTATATAAATAAATAATATATAAAATTACCGTGTTTGTTCTGATCTGCTGGAAAAATGTGAGAAAATCTAGAAAAGAGAGAACTGGTAACGGCGTTGTATGTAGGCAGCAAACGCTGATGTGTAGTGACAGGGTCATGTTATGGGGCGGCTGTAGGGTTTCTGCTCATGGCTTCAGATTACAATGGAGGGAGAAGCACGAAGGGAAGGAGGAGGAAATGGAAATGCAGGATAACAGAAGTGACAAACCCCATTTATACGAGGCGACCATTGCACGGTGCCTATTAGAGCTGCATAAATATACAACCCCTTATATATTGCATATACCTGGAGCTCTATACACTGCCTGTAATTTATAGGTTCGGCGTTTCATTATGTTCTTCCTTTCCTTTTTGCAGTTCTGCATTGCCGCTGCTCAAAATGTTTTGCTGCCCCTTCGAAACGGCGCGTGAAACGCCGTCCGCGGCTCCTGACGCTGCTCAGCCTCCCAGAGGACGTTCTTCTCTATATCCTGGAGTGCCTTCCTGCCGTGGACATGCAATCCATGCGAGACGTAAGTCCATAAGAGGAGATGCGTATGGGTCCCTGGTGCAGGGCTGCGGGGGGATAACGCATGTGCTCACCATTGCAGGTTCACCCTCATCTAAGGTCCATGGTGGACACTCACAGTAGTGTTTGGGCTCGCGCCTGCTTCCAGGATGTATGGCCGTCACCCGAAAACCTACATCTGTTCGAAAGGTAACATTATTTTATTCAGGTTCGCTGACGTTTGTAGGAGCTTGTCCCTCTAAGGGAAGAGCCGCACAGGGAAGAAAAACTGGTCGGGCTCCGATGTAAATCCAACCCTTGCTGACCCAGTTTCAAGACAATCATTGTACGGATGTATTAGTGCGCCAAAATTACGGACGCAAGTCCTGGTCCAGGCGTAATGGCTGATCCTCATGAAGCGGTCATAGGTCACATTGGGGATTGCATTAGTAATATGGGCTCAATATCTGCCCATAAACCGCAAACAAAGTGCAAGAAAACCTGACGTAAGTTTCAATTTTTTTATTGCATTTTCCTCAATATTTCTCTTCTTGATTCCATTAGGGCTGCAGAATGTGGAAATTTTGAAGCGTGTGTGAAGCTGGGAATTGCCTACTTGTACAATGAGGGCTGTAAGTGACCGGTTGGATTTTTATAGCGCCTTCTGATATTCTGTGCTAACACCATTCAGGCCTCATCAAAACCAACCTGACAGAAATACTGGCCTTGTTGCCCATAGCAACCAATCAGAGCGCTGCTTTCATTCCCCAAATGGTGCAGAAAAAATGAAAGCCGAGTTCTAATTGGTTGCTGTGGGCAACATGGCTGGTTTTTCCGTCAGGACATTTTGAACGATTAGGCCCAACTTTCTGAATGTTTACATTCCCCAATAGGTTTCTATATGGTGATGTTTAGATGTCCATTTTGTGATGCCAACAAGATTTATTTTTTTTTTTTTTTTTTTTTTTTTTTTTTTTTTTACTTTAGTTCATACTTTCAAACCATTTTTGTGTTTAATTGCGCTTTAACCCCTTCCTGACATGAAACGTACCAGTATGTCCTATGAATGGAGGATTTTGCGGGCAGCTTGTAACTGTAGCAATCAGAAATGGCTGCCATCACTGTAGTTTAACGACTTAAATGCCGCTGTCAACATTCGACAATGACATATAACTGGAGTGATTGCATCATTTTGACTGCTGTGGTGCCCACCCTGTTGCCATGGCAGCCAAAGGCCCATTGAAGACCCCTGTCACCACCACCAGCTCGGCTTCGTAGAAGATTATCACTGATTCTATATCATCTGTATACAGAACAAGTGGACATGTCCTCAAAGGCAACTTTTAAAAAACAAAAAACAGATTAAAAGAAAAGTTTTCTTTCAATTATACACCAATTTGAATTGACCTTTTTTCAGTTAATAAAAATTAAGAAATACACATTCCTAAAAGTCCAATCTATGAGAATCTAAAATTAATTTACCCATGCTGTATGAGAAAAATTGAATTGCTAGGAATTTTTTTTGTTTGGTGACTGGTCGGTGGGATGGACACTGCACCTCCTCCTAAAAATGCAATAGAAATGTCATAATTACCCCAAAAAATGGTATCAAGAAAAGAAAGCTTGCTTTGCAAAAAAAAAATAAATAATAAAAGTTAAGGAGATCGGACAATCATTTTATTTTTGTCTTTTCTCTCTGTACAAAGTTTTGTGGTTTGGGCTTTTTAATCACTGAACTAACAGAAAAATTTACCTGGAGAATCATGATATGTTTTTGCCACACACTGAACCCATTCAAAACTACAACTTGTCTCGCATAGAATTAAAAAAAAAAAAAATACTCCTACAGCTATGTCTTTTTGAAGAACACAAGGCCAAATTTAAAGGGCATAAATGGAAATGTTTAAAGAGATTTTAATGCACATCCAAGGTTTATTATGGCTTGAAATCAGTTTTGCATTCTGGTTTCGCAGTGTCTATGTCCGATGACGGTCGGGCTGAAGTTAATGGATTAAAAGCCTCGCATTTCTTTAGTTTGACGGAACGGCTGAACTCCGGAGCGGGCCCCTTTGTCTGGTTGTTTATTCGCCCGCCTTGGTCCACCTCTGGAAGCTGCTGTAAGGCTGTGGTGTTTGACAGCTTGAAGGATGAATGCAGGGGCGACTCTCAGGAAGAGCTTGTTACAGGGGTGCGTATTATAAGGCCAAAACATTAAATTATATTAGTAATAGGCCAGATATGAATTATTTCCTAGCGTAATATTTGCCATAAACATACAAAAAAAATTTTCAAAATTGTTCCATTAAAAAAAAAAACCACTTTTTTTTTTTCCCCCCTCTTAATATTCAGACGCTTCGAGGATCTTTACAGTATTGCTTAGCGAAGGTGTTAAATTTATTTGAGGTGAGTTCTCTCGTGACTTTTCCCTCTTCTGGTTACATGTACAAACTAGATAAATGCCAGATTATCCAGTAAATTAGACATGGAAAATTATATAAAATCTTCATTGAAGAACAAAACACCCCCCCCAAAGCCCTAAAAAATCAACAATATAGCTTGCATGTCCAGAGTGTTTTACCTAATGATTGTCAATGGAGTCACTTTTCGACTAGTCTGAACTTTGGCTTTTGACTTGTTTTTGTGCAGTTGTGTCGCGTAAATATCAATTATCTAAAGTGTTTCTATCTGAAGATACACTGTCCCAGTGGTTCCACTTCTGATGTCGGTTGGACACAGGACAGTGTTTTCTGTGTCAGCATGTCATCAGTGCTGTGTGTGAATTAGGCTGGCTAGCGCATTTTGGTGGATAAGCCAGCCGCGTTCCCTGTCACCGCCTATACAGCTGATGGGTGGGGGTGCGACACCCGGCACCACCGGCGATCAGATGTTCCCTGTGGCCGGAATGGCTCAGTTACTGCGCTGCACAGCTCCATTGACTGTATAGTGGCTGGGTACTGCTCATTTAGGCCCCCCATTCAAATCAGTAGGGAGTGGATGTGCAGTAACCAGTCGCATCGACTATTCCATCCATTGCAGCTCCGTAGCTGAGCAGTTTCGGGAACAGCTGATCGGTGGAAGTGCGACATCCGGCAACCTTGCCGATCAGACATAGACTCTCCCCTTAGAGGAGAGTCAGACATCCGTATTGCTCGGACTAGTCGGCGGCTCTCCCTACCCAAGTGTGACGACATGTATTTCTATGCAGCTGTCATGCTCAGGTTGGGAGAGCCACTAGTCAGGCCGAGCATTGCGTTGCAATCCCCGTCCGAGTTATACAGCCGTCGAGACTGTTCCCTAAGGCTAGGCCATCAATGTTAAGGTCCTGTACAACCCTTTTACTTTGATGGTCTATCCTTTAAAAAAGGGATGCACCACCCAGCACCTTGCCAGTACACTTTTGTCAAGGGCCGGCAGCTGTCAAAAGTGCTCAGTTGCAGAAAAGCACAGCTCCGTCAACTCTATAGTGGGTGTAGCCCGAGTACTGTATATCCCCCCCCCCCCACCACCACCAATGCAAATCAATAGGGGGATGCAGTCCACTTATGTAAAATTACTTTTTATTAAATCTATTAATCGAAGTATAACCTTTTTCCCTATATGCTTTCTTGTAGGAAGAGGAAAAGAAGAGGGAGGCTCTGGGGTTGCTGAAAGCTTCGGCCTCTCATGGCTGTCTGCACAGTTCCTTCCTCCTGTGGGAATCCAAGCACAAATCTGCTGTGAGTATAATTGCGTTTTGCTCGATTTTCACATGAAATTTTATTATCTGTCTTTTGTGTAAGGACACTGGCACCATCTCTGGCAGCTCTAGCATTTGTGAGATGCATCGGCTGAATGTTTCATCTTATTTTGCTTGCCAGGTCTCTGATCCCGGACGATATCTTCAGAGCCTGCGGCAGTTACGAGATTATGCGGCACGGGGTTGCTGGGATGCACAGGTAAGCATAAGTCCCATAAAAAAAAAAATTACAAAGACATATTATTAACTTTTAGATCTGTCTTGCACCATGTATGATGGGGTTTTGCTTTCCTTTTATAGATTTCTCTGGCTAAATCTTGTGGGCAAAAAAATCAGTTTGGTCAGGAACGGGCGACATCTGACCTTGTCGCTCAAGTATTTCAGTCATCTCACGCCATCAGCAAAGCTAGCATCTTCACCAAGCAAAAGGGCATGAACGATACTATGAGGTGAGTATTGGGTAACCCACTTTTTTATGAGATTTAAAGGGTTATTCCGGCGCTGTTTGATTCAACATTTGGAGCTGATCGGCTCCTTTCATGCCGCCTTTATACATACCCTCTGGAACACTTCTAATCAGTGGTTCGTACTGTTCATAAGAATGGTGCTTATGATCGCATGTGTTACAGCAGGTATCTGTAGACGTGACATCACTGGCGTCGCTTGCCCATTGGAAGGTGAACGGCACCTATTTTTGTTTTAATGCCCACCTTTTAAACAAACTTTAGCAGTATGTATAAAGAGGAAAGCGTATATTAACCTAGATAATTTTACAAATCCATTCCATTACTTTTTCCTGTATAATTTTCCAGAGCTGAATTCATAATTCTACTGTTTTCTATTGATAAGTCAGACACACCCCTAGCAGTTTAGCCGAGCAGTGGGACAGTACCATTTCTTGATTGCACTTTCTCATCTCCTCTTCCAGATATATCTTAATCGACTGGCTAGTAGAAGTGGCTACAATGAAGGACTTCTCCAGTCTCTGCTTGCACATGACTGTTGGTCTGGTGGATCGATACTTGAAGCTTCGTAGCGTTCCTCGTGCCCGTCTCCAGCTTGTGGGCATTGCCTGTATGGTGATTTGCACGCGGTAAGGGCTCACGGCACAAAAAAAAAAGAAATTTCCTTTTTTTTTTTTTTTCTTTTACAACACATATATAATTTGTCCAATATTGATGTTCTGGCTAATTTTTACAGATTTATCAGCAAAGACATCCTGACCATTCGTGAAGCAGTATGGCTCACAGATAACACATACAAATACGAGGATCTGGTACGGATGATGGGAGAGATCATATCTGCTCTGGAAGGGAAGATCCGGGTAGGTTGTCTCTTCAAATTATTAGAAAACCTGGTAAGGTTCCATGCACACAGCTTCCGAGCATTATTTTCTGGCGTATCCCTTTGATCAAGGCTGTGGTGTATCCCACTGTAAAGTCATACAATGATGTACTTTACTCATAGGGCCCATCTGCATCCATATGATGATTAATGGGGCACCTTACAGGAAAGTGCTCAAAGCTGTTCTTTCCTATAGGTTTTGGCCTCAGGAAGGTAAATGGAGTCCAATAGATATGTTTAAAGGGGGGGTTGTCCAATACTGTCTCTAGGAGTGCACCCCTATCCAGCCAGCTGACTTCCTTATTACTGGGGTAGCACGGGGGGGGGGGGGGGGGGTGTTCCAACAGTTTGGACCATCAGGACAACAACAAGAGGATGCTGAAATGTGCAATTCTCCTGTTTGCTCTAATATATATAGCTGACCTGAATGCCACTGATGTCTTTGTTTGCAAAGTGTAGGGTTAGGATTAACTGCACTGTTTTGCTATATTATTGCCGGGTGGATCAGGGTTCATTAGTAATCAGGGTTGTTAGTTTAGCTTTTGAGTAAAACGTGACAGTGGTGACTTCAGAAGACACAGAGGTGGTAGATCTTAATCTGCCAGTACATGCATCTGGCATGGCTTTACAATTGGGGTTCCTATTAGTGAAATAACTGCATCCGATGCTCCGTCTCAGGCCGCAACCTCTAGGACACACCATGGGGGCGATTCACTAAGACTGGCATGCGCCACGGTGGAGTACGCTGAATTGATTCATTAATCGACATTCGTTTTGGTGACATAAGTTATTACGCTCCGGCCAAAATCTCTTTCCTTCATATGGACGTAGCTGGCCAGGACTGGTGTGTAAACGCCAGAAGTTGCAATATTTTTGCAGCTTTTTATGGTCTTCATATTTCTAGCATAAGCACCTTAATTACTCGCATCCTAGGAGTCTGAGAATGAAGGTGTAGCGCGGAGTCAATTTCTCAAGGCCGATTGTCTGATGTGCATGGGTCTCCTCCCATCTCTCTCCCCACAGCAGGGAAAAAGGAAGACTAGAGGATAAATGCCCAATCTTTATCCTCAAGGCTGATGAGTTGTCTGGCCTCATCCTTCCCTCCATTGAAAATTCATGAACACTCAGCCAATCTGCAATACATGTGTATGGGGGAGTCGAGATAGATGGCTAGCGGTTGGACGAGCCTTCGGCTGACCTCTATTTCATGGGTATGAGGTCCTGGCCAGCAAGGCACAGCAGCCACCCACTGTATGGTGTTATATCTTCTGTTTCTCTCATCACAGATGCCCACCGTCATTGACTACAAGGACGTCCTATCTCACATCATCTCACTAGACAGAGGCACCCTGCACCTTTGCAGCTACATTTCTGAGCTGTCCCTGCTGTACACAGATCTGTCGGTGTATTCCCCAGCTCAGCTAGCTGCTGGGGCTCTTCTACTGGCAAGGATCCTGCACAGACAAGGTGGGTCTATGGCACTATATAGGATTCAGAAATTGTAAAAAATTGGTCCCAAACTTTGATTACTACCATTTAGTAATTCAGCTCAACAGTACAATGCACAGAAATTAATTGTAATGCATGGTTTAATTTAATTTTTTTTCCCCTTAGTCCTACATATACTGTACTTTTTATTGTCGGGCTGGTCATTTATATCTGAATCTTGCAGTACCACATTTCACCAGTTACGTGCATTTAATTTCCATAGACCCCAATACAATAGCGCCCCCAAGTCTAATTTCCAATAAAGATCTTTGCATTTGTCAGAAATATAGGACATTGTTAACAAGTAAAAAAAATGTGTATAACACAAAACCTAAAAAAAATCCACTTGTAAGCACTAAAAACAATCAAACTATATGAGTTCGGAGATGTATAGATTCAGTAATCGCCCATATGCATAGGTACTAATAATGGTGTTATGTAACAATGCTATATATGTGTTTCTGATTATATTGTATCTATCCCCTTTTTTTTTATACCAGCACTTCCGTGGCCAGCTCAGTTGGCAGAGTGTACGGGTTTCACTTTGGAACACTTAACCCCTTGTGTGCTGCTTCTACATAAGAAATGGTGAGGATGCCACGTACACCTGTCCGGAGAATGTTTGATAACTGAGGCCTGAGTCACCCGCTGGCTCGCCTCCCATACACTACACCGCTCAGGCGGATCTGTAGGGTGACTAATCTCTGGACGTCTGGTGCTGGATACAAACCAGACGTCGCTAATGTATAATATACTATTTAATTTTGTTTTTCTTGCGTCCTAGTTTTCATGATGACGCTCCAAAAGACTATCGTCAAGTGTCGCTGACCGCCGTGAAGCAAAGGTTTCAGAATGACCTTTATGGCAATATCGGCAATGAAAAGGTGAGGCATTTTTAATTTTGCTATGGTAAATGTTCCTGTAAGCTGCAAAGTAATGAGCCTCCCATTAGTTACTGTTGTGTATACAGCTCCAATGCAGACCTATGTGTCACCCTGATTGCAGACTACAAGGAAAACCTGTGTGTAGTCTGATCCTGCCGTTTTCACTCCCTCTGCCTCCTACTTGTGCAAATCTGCGGACAGTAGAATAGAGGGCAGATGACTTGGCTGCACCCCAATAACTGCTAGAAATGAGCAAATCGATTAATACGATCCTAGTCTGGCCCAGAATGTGGACAGAGGGTTACTGGCGCAAAAGTGAACACTGACCTGGTCCGGCCCAGAATGTGGACAGAGGGTTACTGATGCAGAAGAAGGGAACATTGACCTGGTCCGGCCCGGAATGTGGACAGAGGGTTACTGGCACAGAAGAAGGGAACACTGACCTGGTCCGGCCCAGAATGTGGACAGAGGGTTACTAATGCAGAAGGGAACACTGACCTGGTCCGGCCCAGAATGTGGACAGAGGGTTACTGGCGCAGAAGAAGGGAACACTGACCTGGTCCGGCCCAGAATGTGGACAGAGGGTTACTGGCGCAGAAGAAGGGAACACTGACCTGGTCCGGCCCAGAATGTGGACAGAGGGTTACTGGCGCAGAAGAAGGGAACACTGACCTGGTCCGGCCCAGAATGTGGACAGAGGGTTACTGGCGCAGAAGAAGGGAACACTGACCTGGTCCGGCCCAGAATGTGGACAGAGGGTTACTGGCGCAGAAGAAGGGAACACTGACCTGGTCCTGCCCAGAATGTGGACAGAGGGTTACTGGCACAGAAGAAGGGAACACTGACCTGGTCCGGCCCAGAATGTGGACAGAGGGTTACTGGCACAGAAGGGAACGCTGACCTGGTCTGGCCCAGAATGTGGACAGAGGGTTACTGGCGCAGAAGAAGGGAACACTGACCTGGTCCGGCCCAGAATGTGGACAGAGGGTTACTGGCGCAGAAGAAGGGAACGCTGACCTGGTCCTGCCCAGAATGTGGACAGAGGGTTACTGGCACAGAAGGGAACGCTGACCTGGTCTGGCCCAGAATGTGGACAGAGGGTTACTGGCGCAGAAGAAGGGAACATTGACCTGGTCCGGCCCAGAATGTGGACAGAGATTACTGGCGCAGAAGAAGGGAACATTGACCTGGTCCGGCCCAGAATGTGGACAGAGATTACTGGCGCAGAAGAAGGGAACATTGACCTGGTCTGGCCCAGAATGTGGACAGAGGGTTACTGGCACAGAAGAAGGGACCACTGACCTGGTCCAGCCCAGAATGTGGACAGAGGGTTATTGGCACAGAAGTGAACACTGGCCTGGCCTGGCTACCTTGGAGTGCCGAACTCTATGCCAGACCAGGTTTGTTTTGCTCATTTCTACCGTAGGTCAAACTCATTCATCTGATAACTACTCCTCCCTTCCCCACCTCCTACACACATGCACGCTCATCACAATTGAGCATTTATGCCTTTTTAATAGTAAGTTACTGACAAATACTTCTGGTTGCTGCTCCAATCCACTGAAAACAAAAGGAGCGGATGTCGACATTCACCATGGCCGGTTCTTGTCCCCCAACATCATCTATCAGGGCAGAGCCTGGAGACCCCCCCCTATAAAGATTTAGCCCTAAATCTAAAATGTTTATGGGGGCCTTGGTACTTGACTACACGGTGTGTATTTGCAGTCTTGCCAGGAAGACACATAGTTCTGCACAGGTGCTGTATACAAAGGTGACAGTATAATTAGAATATTTTTTTTTTTTTTTTTTTAGACCTTCTGGAGCAATAAAAAAATGCAGTAGTATACATACCCTTGTTTATTTGGCAGGGACACTACACTGCATAAATGTGGTGCTATTGCTCAAGATTTGACCATTGATCGCCCACCATGGTCCGACCTTACAACTTAATGCACATGTGCAGAATTGATTAGAGCAAGCATATTTATTCTTGTGGTGGCGGGTTGTAGATGGCGGCTGCACGGTGTACAGCGGCTGCGCGGTGTACGGTGGCCCAGCTGACAAGCTGTGTGTTTAGCAGGTGTTGGATCACTGGCTGCTGGTCACTCTTCTGGGAGTGGGTGCTTGGCTCAGGTAACAATCTGATTGCTGTTCTCAGCAGGTGATGGACTACAGCCAGCTGTGTACCTTGCTTGGGGTTTCCCTCCAGGATACAGAGAGCCCTGCATCCTCGCCTAGTGTCGCAGACATCCATCCCTTCCTGTGCTCACCTGCTGGGAACAAAACGAAAAGGTAAGTAAAACTCTTCCTGGGGGGAGGATTCCAATCATATAAATCATTATCTTTTATGTGGCTTGTACAAAATTAGAAAAACATGCTGATTTATTTTTAAAACAGCACCACACTTGTCTACAGGTTGTGTGTGGTATTGCAGGTCAGCCTGTTCCAAATCGTGGAGCTGACATCCAATATATCATAATCTGTAGATGGGAGAGAAGCCATTTTTTTAGAAAAAATTGACGAGTTTTTCTGTTTTTTATTCTTATTTAGTAAAAATTTCATTTGCCGTATTTTTCGTTCCCCCTTCTCAGTCACCCCCCCCCCCCCCCCCCCCCCAGGAAATGGGGATACGTCTTATAGCCCAAATGTAGCTTGCCGGGGGGTGGAGTGGGGTCACGTTTGACAGTCATAGTGGGGCGATGGTGCGGGCCCTGAGCTGGGAAAAGGGGGTGTCTTTGCGGTACGGGGCACAAGCAGAGTCCCCGCTGCACACATTAACCTCACGGTGGGCTTCAGGAATATGACGTCTGTGCGTGTGCAGATTGAGATCTCTCCTCAATGACGAGAAGAACCAGATCTCAATCTGTGCATGCGCCAACTCTGGCGTCATTTTACTGAAGACTGCGGGGACTCTGCTCCTGCATCACACTGCCAAGAAACCCCCTCCTCCCAACCCAGGACCACCCCTGACATGCCAGATCCTGATGACCGTACAGAATATGCAAAATACAGTAGTAATACTTTCTTTACCAATGCCCTTGCTGTTTCAGTCTGTTTTTCAGCGGTCATATGTGATGTTCTGGCTAGAATCACAGATGGGGCCAGGAAAGAATTGAATAACCCCTTTAAATATAATTCTTGCAGATATTATTGCGAGATACGACTTTAAAAAGTGCGACTACGTTTTGTGCATTAATACTTGACAATACCGCAGTCTAATAACAAAACTGGATCTGACAGGCGAAGAGAAGATGACTTTCAAGAAGATCGGGGCAGCTTTGTGACCACTCCGACCGCTGAGCTGTCCAATCAAGAAGAGACGCTGCTCGGCAACTTCTTGGACTGGAGTCTTGATTCTTCTTGTTCAGGCTATGAAGGTGATCGGGAGAGCGAAGGAGAACGGGAAGGAGATGGTAAGTGTCAATCATCCACCTGATGGCTCCTGTCATGCAGCCTGATCCTCTGTGTTGGGGGCCTCATATGGCTATATGTGTAGGCTGAATTAAGTCTGAAAGGCTTTGAAGAGGCCATTCATAAATATTATCTTTCTTGTACCTTTTTGAAAAAAAATCATTTCCTAAAATGAATTAGAAACAGATTTGTTCTTGGTCTTTTAATTCACATCACTGGTATCACAATAATATGGAGGTGGGAAAATTGTGGTTATAATTAAGGGTTTGTCTGGAATTGGGAAAAGCATGGCTGTTTTAATAAAAAAAAACTGCCCTATCCACTGTGTGCAGTATTGCAACTTGGTGCTGTTTACTTCAATGGACCTGATCTGCAATACCAGACACGACCCCTGGCAGCGAAGGCGCTGTAACTGGGAAGGGGGGGGAGCTGCCATGTTTTTCCAATCCCTTTTTAAAACCCTTGATCTAGAGACCATTCCAGATTTCTTAAACTATAAACTAATTCTAGGCTGCTCTTGCATAGTGAGATTATGGTATTGGCACCCTTGGGGGCAGCTTCCATCTTTACCTTCAGTCTCTTCTCTCCTGCAGTCACTTCGCCCAGTGGCATTCTGGACCTCTCCGTCATCCACGCAGAACACACGCGCTGCCAGGACTCCAGTGACGAGGACACAACGAATGTCCCAACACAGCCTACAAAAAAAACAAACTTCACCATCCCTTCCCTGAAGATCGGGGTGGAAAACAGTTCCGGCTACTCCTCAGTGAGCAGCGGAGGAAGCCCGACCGCCTCTCCTAACGGGGGTCCTTGCACCCCAACACCAGGACTGTCCCACAGCAAACTGGTTCCTATCCCTTTCCCCCAGCCAAGTCCATCACTTTTCAAAGCTGTCCGAAGACAAGTGAAAAGAAAAAACCAAGCGCAGCACAGCGATGAAAATGTTACAGACGCCTTGTAAAAAGCCCCCATCTCCCCCTGTGTACAAAGAGATATAGAAAAACATATATTTTTGTCATTTAAAAAGTTTTGTTTTGGAGTCTTTTCTGGGCAGGCGACTTCTACATATTGCGGCCTCCATTGTATCGGGAGTTATGGGGCTAATTAAAGGGGTCATTCCACTGACCTTTATTGCCTAAGCATAGGGCAGGCGATAAATGTAATCACTGGGAATCTGAATGCAGTGACGCCCTCCAATCACAAGAAGTGGGGGTCCAGTATGATTGGAGCAGAAGTGTATACATGGAGACGTGAATAGAGCCACAGCCGCATATGCTCTTTGCTCCATTCTTGTGATTTGGGAGGGTCCCAGGTAATTCTTGCTATTATCCCTTTAGGAAAGCCGTTGTCAAGGATTAGGCGAAAAAAAAATGCTTCTTGCCTCCAGAAACAGCACTACATCTATCCACAGGTCGTGTCTGGTATTGCTGCTCAGATCTAATCACCAGACTGAGGCTGAGCTGCAGTTCTCGAAACCTGTGGAAAGATGTGTCGCTGTTTTCCTGCTCCCAGACCCCAGTGCTAACAACCACTGTGACAATATGCTACTCAAACTGGTAACTGTTGGCAGTAAACCAAGGTCTGAGTGCTATTGCCCACTTTTTTTAAGTTTTAATTAAACAACCCTATCAGATGAGTTTTGTCATGGCGTCCCCTCCTTTATCCTTAAACTAAAAAAATAAGAAAAACTCTTGGGCACCAGTACAGAACCTGGCCCCAAACCACTGCACCAGTACAGAACCTGGCCCCAAACCACTGCACCAGTACAGAACCTGGCCCCAAACCGCGTATGGGGTGCGACTGCTGCCTCTTCACCCCACAAGCGATGCTGCAGTCTGGCCAATGTGTATGAATTGGGATAAGGTGGATCATGCCTGATTTGTAACATCTGACTGAGTAACTCCAGGCTGCCCTTTCTTATATTTTTGGCCCTCCGGTTGCTAAATGTGTTTTATGGGGTAAAGTCCATCATAATGTGACCTTCGGCCAATCTAGAGACAATAGTAAAACTGAGGTAACCTATATAACTAAAGTTGTAAAAATATGGATTAAAGTCTTATCACTGGTTTATTAGGACTTCAAAGTCCACAACAAGCTACAAAAAACCTGCCCAGGAGTGGTGTAAAGTGCGCGCTCGCCTATAAGGGGTGTGAGAGTGACAAGACTCGCAGAGTATTGCACCTCCAGCTCATGGTTGATGCTGAGACTCCTGAAGCCTCCAGATGGGGGCGCTGTTTGTGCTATGGATCCAGGATGCACGTCCTCTGTCACATGACTGAGCTGCAATTGCTGACGCGCAGCCTCATCGGATCAGGCGGGGAAACAGAACTTGTGATAGATAAATTCCCCAGTAAGATGGCATTTCCTGAAGTTTTTCTTTTCCTGAAACTTTGGAAGTGTGTTTTTTTTTTTTTTTTTTTTTTCTTTGATCGTGCATATTTTAGACAGGTTTCCTTCAAGCACCACTCCAATGAAATGACGTGCACTTTCTTTAGTTCCGCCAGGAGTTTTTCTAAACCCCTCAAACTTCGTATGGGCAGTAGAGTGAATTTACTATGGGAATGAATTAGAAGAGTTTTTGAAGATGATTTTGGACTGGAGCTGCTAAAAAAAAAAAATCTTCACACGCTAGGGTGCGCTTACGCTGACTTCTTTTTTTTTTTTTTCCTGCATTTTCCAGCAAAAAGCACCCAAGTTTTTGAAGTGCTGGGAGGATTTTTCTGGTCTGAAAACCCAGCAAAATAACTCCATATGAATACTCCGTAACATCTGTTTTCTTTTCCTGAAGAATTTCCTAAATCGATTTTTAAAAAAAAAAAATCTTTTTTTTCTTTCTTTCTGATTTCATGCTGAATCTGCCTGAAAAAGACATTAGGGAAGATTTAAAAAGAAAGTGTCTGTTGCCCATAGCAACCAGAGGAGTTTAAATTTTACCAGTGTTTAAGAAATGAATGCTGAGCTCTGATTGGTTGCGATGGGTAATAGACAAGTTTTTTTTATTTGACACGTCTGATAAATGAGGCTCTTTTATTTATCCGTGTGCTACATTTGATTATGGCCATTTTTGGGTCTGTATGTCTGATCTAACCATCCATATAAGATTTATTTTTCTTGCATGGGGGGGAAAAAAAGATTAAAAAATAATCATTAAAAAGCGGACGGTACATTGGTGCAAAACAGATGGGATACATTTTCTGGTAAAAAAAAAA
The DNA here is from genome assembly GCF_039654945.1 of Dendrobates tinctorius. NCBI lineage: Eukaryota > Metazoa > Chordata > Amphibia > Anura > Dendrobatidae > Dendrobates > Dendrobates tinctorius. The sequence continues at coordinate 1,470,444 of NW_027361869.1, read as the reverse complement.
AAATATATATATTTTTTTTTCAGGTTTCGATTGGATTAATATTGAATGTGTCTGATGGGAGCGTGAACGACTTCATAGACTATAATGGGAATGTTTTCTGTTTAAAAAAAAAAAAAAAAAGTGGACAGACTATGTGCAAAAATCTCATGTGTGAATGGGGCCTATGGGTATTGTCTGCAGCCGCTCCTGGATTATGAGCCGTGTATCAGCCTACTCTCGGGATAGGAGTCCTCAGACACCGGTGACGCACTCCACAGTGATATTCATTCTTATCTCCGTTGTTCAGAAGCAGAAAAAAGGATAATAATGAGAGTAGAGCGAATATGTTCGGCTTCGGTCTCCGAACCTGATTTTGCCATATTCTTGCTGAATTTGTTTGACGATCGATTCCAAACATATTTGGTCATTTCTACTCACATTGACTACAATGACATTCGGCAAATACAATATTCGCCGCCAATCATAATCGGACCCAAATTTTGAAAAATTCGCTCAACTCTAATAATAAGCTCGAGGCACTAAAAGACGACAAGATGTCATCCTAAAACACACAGCTATTCACCATGTCGGATGTTTCCACAGTTGTCAGTCGTCTTCCTCCTGAGAAATAAATGAGTTTCTTTCTCTGCGTTGTTCCATCTGTTGCTGTTTTTGCTAATCAAATGATTTTGAAGATCTGATTTCCGAAGAACTGCACCCCCCGGCCCCCCGTGACATTGAGACTGAGCTCACAGGCAAAACTGCAGGTAACAACCATAAAAGCCAGAGAGCAAATATAATCCAGCAATCATGTATCGTACTGGTCCAATATAACAGAGAGGGCACAGCTATATACTATGCATACACGAGCCCTGCCTTTATTATTAACTCATTGCTTCACTTTCAAAATAGCATGGAAAGCCATGACTGACGAGATACAAATTGTGATAGGTCAAAGCATCTCCAAAACAGCAGATATGGGGTGTTCCCGGTATATGACAGGTCTTTTGGGGTGTTCCCTGTATACGGCAGGTCTTGTGGGGTGTTCCCAGTAAACAGCAGGTCGTAGAGGTGTTCCTGGTATACGGCAGGTCTTGTGGGGTGTTCCCTGTATGCGACTGGTCTTGTGGGGTGTTCCCGGTATGCGACAGGTCTTGTGGGGTGTTACCGGTATATGGCAGGTCTTGTGGGGCGTTCCCTGTATACGGCAGGTCTTGTGGGGTGTTCCCGGTATACGGCAGGTCTTGTGGGGTGTTCCCGGTATACGGCAGGTCTTGTGGGGTGTTCCCGGTATACGACAGGTCTTGTGGGGTGTTCCCGGTATATGACAGGTCTTGGGTGTTCCTGGTGTACGGCAGGTCTCAGAGGTGTTCCTGGTATACAGCAGGTCTTATGGGGTGTTCCCGGTATGCGACTGGTCTTGTGGGGTGTTCCCGGTATGCGACAGGTCTTGTGGGGTGTTCCCAATAAACAGCAGGTCTTAGGCCTCTTTCACACATCAGGTTTTCGCCGTCAGGCGCGATCCGGCGCTTTTGACAAAAACCGGATCTGGCGAAATGCAATGCCGGATCCAGTTTCCCCCCCCATTGACTTGCATTAGAGCCGGATCGAGCCGGATGGCCATGCGTTTCATCCGGTTTTCGCCGGATCCGGCAATGTGTCGCGATCCGGCGTCTGGAAAAAACGGCTACTGTAACGTTTTTTGTCTCCGGCGAAAAAGCCGGACACGCCGGATCCGGCTTTTTCACACAATGAAAGCCTATGAGCGCCGCAATGCGCCGGATCCGGGTTTTTTGGTCTGAGCATGCTCAGTAGCTCTGCCCACAAGACACATATAAAAGCATGACAGTGGGACCCTCAGCCACACCCAACATGCCACCCAAGACAGCAACCAGGCGCAGGAGAAGGCAGGAGACCACTGCAGCAGCACCACCACCACCCCAAATGGAGCAGCATGCTGAACAACAGGAGGGGAGTCCAGCAGCAGATGAGAGATGGTAATTATCAAATCTCCCATTCCTCCAAACTAGGGCAATGGAATATCAAGATATTCATTGCCCCTTTGTTTCTCTTTATTCAACAGCCGCCCAAGAGATGCAGCAGCAGCAACAGTGGCAGCACTGGCAGCAGCAGTAACACCACCCACAGCCATGGAGTCTGGCCACCAGGAAGACAGCACATCTTCTTCTGGGAGCCCTCCCTCGCATCGTCAGCGTTTGACGGTAAGTTTTTATTTCCAAAATCCATCATCTCTGTAATATATGTCTATTCATTGCCTTTTATTTCAAAACAGGAATCACAAGATGAAGAGGAGCTCCCAGAAGAAGAAGGAAGGGGTGGACAGACACTTGGAGTGGGCTCACAATTGGTAAGTTTTTTGCATCAAACGCAGAAACACAACATCACACTACACACAACACAGAAAACAATGTTCTGCAGACCACACACAGCAAACAAATGCCTACATCCAAACACATAAAATTTTTTGTTTTCTTCTCTAGTCTTCCCAATCTGGTGCTCGGCCAAGAGGTCCTCGCAGTGCCTCCCAGGGTCATCGGCGACAGCAACGCGGCGGTCACCAGCGTGTAAGTATAAATATTTTTGCTTTGTTTTTTTGCACTTTTTATTTCATTTCTTTTGTGGAGGCTAATTATGTTATTTTTGTCTTTTTCTTTAACAGCCTTCACAGCGTGCTCCCGACTCTGACGGTGAGGATGGAGGACTCGATGTGGACCACCTCATCGATCTCGTCAGAGAAAGGGAGCCGCTCTGGAATATGGCTGACCGCCGCCATGCTGACCTTATCGTTACCCGACGACTCTGGGAGGAAATCTGTTCTCTCCTTTTGGGCCGCTGGGAGGACCTCGAAGCTCGGGCCCAGATTAAAGAGCGTAAGTATATACAGTACCGGTTGCTTGATGTAAACCAGTGTTTCCCGAACTCCAGTCCTCGTGGTCCCCACGGATCATGTGTTCAGGATTTCCATTTACTATGGAAATCCTGAAAACATGACCCCTGGGGACCATGAGGACTGGAGTTTGGGAAACACTGATGTTGTATACTAACCACTTTGTCCTTTCTCGTTTCAGGGGACAGAATTGTGAAGCGGTGGCGGTCTGTGAGGGATCGTTTCAAGAAGGAGTTCAATAAAGAGATGCGGGCCCCGAGTGGATCTGGAGGACGCAGGAGCAAGTACAAGTACGCACGAGCCCTGTCGTTCCTCCGGGAAACAATGGTCACCAGAAGGTAAATATTACACAGCACATGTGAAAAAAAATGTTTCTATGTAACTTTTTTTTTTTCAGCCAGGGCCATGCCATGTCACTATTTTAATTGTTTTTTTTTCTCTTTATTCCACAGCACGGTGAGCAGCACTCGGGAGCCTGCACGGTTGGACCCTTCTGAGGCGATCCCTGAGGAGACCGGCACCGAGGGACACTTCGACCGCCCCGGTACATCTGCACCTTCCCTGCCTTCCCACACATTCGACCCATCTGTCCCATCCACCAGCACAGGAGCATCGTGGCCGCCTACATTACATGAAGCTGCTGGTGAGGAGATCGCTTTCCCTTTACCCCACCCTTCTGCCCCTGCCACCTCTAGTACACCTGCGGGTACTGGGCGGCTGCGGCAGAGGGGTCAGGAAAAGACTTATGCGCCAGAGTTCTTTCATCTGAATGCATCTTTCCAGAACTGTCTAAAAGTCTTGTCAGAGCAAATCTCCGCAGGCTTTCAGCAGATCAACTCCAGCATTCTGGAGGTGAAGACACTTCTGCAAACCATGCATTCAGAAGCAAGATCTTCGCCAAACCACATCTTTTTCAGGTCTGTTGTGGAGCGCATGGCAACACTATCTCCTACCCAGCAGATGCATGTAATGCATTCATGCCACGGTGCTCTCCAGCACGTTACCTCCCAACCTCCTCCTCCCACCACAGTAGTTCCTCCACCTGCACCCCCTCCAGCCACTTTCCATCCTCCCCCTTCTATTACATACCAGCCACCTCCCCAGCACCAGCCACCTCCCCAGCACCAGCCACCTCCCCAGCACCAGCCACCTCCCCAGCACCAGCAACCTCCCCAGCACCAGCAACCTCCCCAGCACCAGCAACCTCCCCAGCACCAGCAACCTCCCCAGCACCAGCAACCTCCCCAGCACCAGCAACCTGCCCAGCACCAGCAACCTGCCCAGTACCAGCAACCTGCCCAGTACCAGCAACCTCCCCAGTACCAGACATCTCCCCACTTCCAGCAACCTGCCCCGTACCAAACTCCTTCCCCGTACCAAACTCCTTCCCCGTACAACTTGCCATCAACATCATCTGCTCCTACAGTCCCTGCCCAACCCTCCACTCCACCGCCCACCACCTCTTCTGCCTCCCACATGTCCACCCATTCTGTAGCTTTTTCCACACCTTCACCTCTAACTGTTCCTTCCCCACCACGATCCCAGTCCTCTCTCCACACTCCCAGTGTCGAAGTGTCCCGCAGCCCCTCCAGCAGTATTTCCACCCCACACTACACAGATTTGTAATGTGTTTTTTAATAAAAATGCCTATTGGTTTTAAAACCTTTATTAAAAAAGTTTTTTGCACTTTAAAAACATTTTACAAAAAAAAAATATTTAAATAAAAGTTAAATTATCGTTTACACTGGTTGTCTGTCATTTCTTTCTGCGGCGAACTATGTTTAAAAAAAAGGTTAAATACAGGATATTTCAAAGGTAAAAAGGTATTCAAAACCAGGTATATAACTGTGGGTAAATTTTACCTTTTTGCCACAGTTGTGTTCCTGGTTGTGTTTGAAGCAAAGTATTTCACCTAAAAAGTTGTGTTTATTGTTGGTGATTTCCGAACAATGTGCACAACTTTTGTTACAAGGTGAAATACTTTGCATAAAACACAACCAGGTACACACCTGTGGCCTAAAGCTAAAAATAGAGACCATGACAAGATAGCCAACTTTGGTTGGCAAAGGTATATACTGTTGGTACACAAGTTTGGTTAAGGGCACAAATCTTTCACACTATGTCATCCTGCCAGTGTACTCTGCCTTGAGGTGACAAAGTATAGTGCAAAATTGTCCCTCATTACTGAAACCGTCACAGAACTTCTAGTGGTAATGTCATGGTAATCTTGCAAGGTGGTTTCTTCAGAGGTGTCCTCAATGGAAATGGGTTCCTTGCAGATAACAAAATTGTGGAGTACCACGCAAGCTTTGATCACCTCGTCCACAGTTTCTGTCTTGAGGTTGATCGCAGTCAATAGGACCCACCATTTGGCTGTCAGAATACCAAAGGTACATTCAACCATTCTTCTTGCTCTTGTGAGGCGGTAATTAAAAATGCGTTTTGTTCTTGTCAATCCTCTGCTAGAGTACGGTTTCAAAAGGTGTTCTGACAGCTGGAAGGCTTCATCCCCTACACAGACAAATGGCATAGGTGGACCAGATGTTTGCGGCAGCGGTCTAGGGGGTGGGAACTGGAAGGTGTTTCCATACAGTTTACGCCCCATGGCAGACAGTTTGAAAACTTGAGAGTCATTGGAGCGGCCATAGGCCCCAATATCAACCGCAATAAATTTGTATTCCGCGTCAGCGATGGCCATGAGGACAATTGAAAAATATTTCTTGTAATTGAAATATTCCGATCCCGATCCGGCTGGCTTTACAATGCGGATATGTTTCCCGTCCACAGCGCCCAAGCAGTTGGGAAACTGACATATCTGTAGAAACTTTTCTGAAATTTCAATCCACCTCTCTGTTGTGGGCTCTGGTAAAAACTCTTCAGCTAAGGAGTCCCACAGTGCACGGCATGTGTACTTCACTATTCCAGATATGGTGGAAATCCCGAGTCTGTACTGGAAATGCAGTGACGAAAGGGATTCTCCAGTTGCAAGAAATCTGTGGGGAATTAAAAAAACAATCAATTAGTTTAAAATTACAGCATTACATACCAAAACTCAGCTATAACACTTGGAGATACAAACTACCACCAACAAGATTGCAGTGAAAGTGTGCTCTGATGCGAGCATATCCAATAAATGTGGCTTACCTTAAAGTCACCATCAGACGCTCTGCGGGTGAAACAGAGAAGTGGCAATAGGTGTCTGCTTTTCTTATGAGGTGTGCAATGCGCTCCACCAAGTAATCAAAATTCTCTATTTTCATCCGAACATATCCAAAAAATTTATCCGGGTTTCGTCTAAGGTCCATGCATAGTGTAGAATAGACCCCACGCGTCATTCTCTTGGCTGTGATGGGGTGGATCCACAAACGTCGTCTACGATGCCTGATGCGCTGCTGTCTCGCTCTCTCCTCCAGAACAATCACCCTCAAACGATTCGCCTCCGCTGTAAAATCCGCCAAATTCTTCAAAATATTTCCAATCACAACATCCATCTTCGCCAGTAACTTGCTCTTCTCTCCAACCTGCACTTTCTCCTCTACAACCTGTCAAAGAAGGGCTGTAGGAACACGCTATATATAGTTTTTCAGTAGCCAATCCCGTTCGGAAGGCCACAAGGGTCAATTTTAAAAACCGGATCCGGCGTAATCCGTCAAAAAACGGAACAAAAACCGGATGAGACGGATCCGGTTTTGTCTGTCAAGTGCAAGACGAATCCGGCAGAAAAACGGATCCGTCACATCCGGTTTTACAAAATATTTGCCGGATCCGGCGCTCCGGCACGACACCGGATCGCGCCTGACGCCGAAAACCTGATGTGTGAAAGTAGCCTTAGGTGTTCCTGGTATACAGCAGGTCTTAGAGGTGTTCCTGGTGTACAGCAGGTTTTGGGTGTTCCCAGTATACGGCGGGTCTTGTGGCATGTTCACAGTATACGGCGGGTCTCGTGGGGTGTTCCCTCTATATGTTAGGTCTCGTGGGGTGATACCAGTATACAACAGGTCTTAGGGGTGTTCCTTGTATACGACAGGTCTTGTTGGGTGTCTGGTATACAGTGGGTCTTGTAGGGTGTTCCCGATATATGGCAGGTCTTGTAAGGTGTTCCTGCTATATGACAGTTTTTGTGGGATATTTCTGGTATACGGCTAAACTTTTGGGGTGTTTTGTATACGGCAGTTCTTGTGGGGTGCTCCCGATATGCGATAGAACCTTTGGGGCATTCCCGGCATACTTCAGGTATTGTTGAGTGTTCCTCGAATACAGCAGAACTTTTGGGGTCTTCCATGTATACAGTACAGCAGGTCTTATTGGCTGTTCCTGGTATATCGTGGGTCTTCTGAGGTCCATACAGTATAAGTTGGTGGATTTACAGAATACGACAGCTTCATGGTGAGTTACTCGTTTGGAGTTGTTGGTAGAAAAAGTGGACCAGAGAGGGACAAATGGTAAACCAGTTCATGGACGTCCATTGATGTGTGTGGTGAGCAACTGCTCGCCATCTGTCCTGATCCCACAAAAGAATAATCCTGCTAGCCATGATAGAAAGGGGTCAGTACACACAGGACATTGCAGCTTGCGGTGAAGCTTTAGACAGTTCATGATGACCCCTATTCTCCACCTGCAATGATCAGAGTAATGGTAGGAGGTGTCTGGTCTGATGAATCCCATTGTCTCAACATGTGGATAGCCATTGTGTCTGAGTTACGTGGGGAAAAAATGGCACCAAGATGGTGGGCAGTGTGAAGGGTAGCAGGGAAACAATGCTCTGCTCCATGTAAAGATATTTTGCTGATTATTAAAATTTGAAGCAGTTCTTGAGACATTTTAATACTTTTCTTTTGTTTACAACTCGTTACCTAGGAGACCAACCACCACTGCTGGACAGCGGAACATGCAAGATGCTGTAGGCTATATATTTTTTTAACTTGTAAGCGCTGTTTTGAAGTTGGCCAGGATCACAGGAGCGCGCTGTTACCTTTTACTCCCAGCCAGCTTCATCACTGTGCTCACAAGTTAGTCGCCAGCAGTCATTATTGCATTTGCATCCTTTCTTGTCTAGTTTTTGGTGTTTTTCGTCTGCCTTATTTTATTATTTTGGGCTTTTTTTTAAAAAAAATCTAAAGTCATTAGTATTTTGCAGAAATCTTATCCAATCCGCCTCTGGAGTAATTTTGAGCCTGATGCATTTATTTTCTTTTTTTTTTAATCACTTTTTTTTACATTTGTTTTATCTGCAGAATTAAAAATTCTCTTTATATTTGTCTTTAACCCATTTTTGAGACTTTTTAGTTACAAATGTCGCAAATTCAAATAAAATTTGTGCAAAAAAAAATTCAGAAGTATTTAAAATCACGCCAGGCGGGGGTGGGAAGGACTGGAGGACATTTTTAAAAAGTTACAATTTATGAATCGGCCCAAAAAAATCTGGAGAACAAACCATGCTTATAATAACAAACATTAAAATAAAACAAATGAACGCATAGAAAAACAGGCGCAAATTTAAAGAATTTGGAGCTAATGAAAAATGGGCAAAAAAAACACCAAAAAAACTAGACAAAAATCGGTGCAAATGCTTGTGACCAAAAATCAGCAATTCTGATATTTCAATTTCTCCATTTCATTGTTCATCAAAGGAAATGGATACATATGACCTTTTATTAGTTTTGACAGTCATGGATGTGGCCTTTTTTTTTTTTTAGATTTTATTTACATTTAAATATATTTATTAAAAATGAATATTGGTCCTCCCGAGGATTTGAAGCTGCGGTCCTGTAATATTACAGTGTGTTCTAAAACTACTAATCTCTCATGGCGCTCAGCCACTGAGTGTACAAATGTGGCAGACACAAGGGACTTTAGTATAACCGCCTTACTGCCATGACAGTGGCACCGCAACCCTGCAGTCGTGTTGCAGGCCGGGGATGGTTGCGGAGAGACGCCTTCCTACATTTCCAACCCCTTAACTGTCTCTGGCTTGCTTGACAGCGGCATCTATCCTTGATCTCTGATCGCGCCCGGCTCCTGACCGCGCGCCATACATGTACGGCGCTGTCGCATATGGTCACCTGGGCACAGTGGCCGCCGCACTTGTCCTGGACTAAAACATCTGTGCAAAAAAAAAACCCCGTTATAGTCCCTTAAAACCAATATTGGCTGTGACTTTGAAGGGTTAACCATCCTGTTATAAGAACAGGCGCAGGCGGTGACGATGGGACATGACAGCTGATGATTGGCGCCGTGACGCCACTGTCGCCCAAATTACACCCCTGCAGGGTTTGGTGGGTTTCGGTTGCAATTGTCATCCGGCCCGGACTTCTTCTCTTTTGCAAGCGACCTACGGTATTGAATTTTTTTTTTTTAACTTCTGCAACAGAAAGAGCAGAAACTTGAACACAGAGAAAATGGAGAATGCGGCGCTGGGTCCAGAGAGATGATAAAGGGCGGATTTTATTGATAAGTTCCATTATCCAGTTCCGCGTTGTCAATGATAACGCGTTTCGAACAATATCACCCATGACCATCATCTAAAAAAAAATGTAATTTGTTTCATTATTGAAGTTAAGTAATGGATCAGAGGACAAAAAAAAAAAAACTGAACCCCCTTCCTCCCGAAGCTACAGGTCACGTGACGCTCCCGGGCCGCTGCAGCGCCTTTGTTTGCGGTCCAACTGTCACGTGACAAGCTCTGGGTCATGTGACCTAACCCGGAAGCGGCTGGCAGAGGCTCAGGCCGCTATTTGCGCTGCGATCCTGGGGAGGGCGGTGACGTCAGCGGCTGTCTGCTGCTTCTCCCGCTGCACCTGTGCTGCCGCCGCCCGCACTGTGCCCGGTGCCCGCAGCCCTGACAGCTGAGCTCCTCCTCCTCACCACCATCATGAGTCACGACAGCTGCTGGATGTCGTGACACAAGAGCGTCCGATGCCGGAGGCCTCATCCTACACAAAGGCAGCCATCCACCAGACCGCATCCTCCTCCCCAGGAGAGGGGATGGTGCCGGGAGCCGGCCCTGACAGGTGAGAGCCCCGTCCTCCATATATCCGGCTGATCACGCCGATCACCGCGATCAAGGCAGAAGCAATCGATCAGATCGGATTGTCAATATCTCTATGGCTTCAATGTGAATATTTTCCTCTCCTCCCCCCACGATCAGTAGAACAAAGGCCCCCGGTGCCCATCTGGAGGCATAATGATGCACATGAGCTGAGGGTGCGATGCTCTGCAGCAGTGTTCATTATTACAGCCATTTCTCGCCTTTCCTGCTTGCTGTCAGTGAATAGATTTTTTTCCCCCCTGAGTGTGTCCTCGGTGCAGGTTTCGTGACAGTGTATCGGCGATGTTCTGTATATATGATGCAGCTGTGTCGGATCATGTAGTATCATGATACTGGATTCAAGAAGACCCCTGAAGCGCTGCTGTATGTATCTGCCTCAGCTCTACGGAAGGGCAGGATTGTCTTCCTGCTGGTGTCAGTAGTGCCACAACCATAGATTTATAGCTGTCATGTCTCCCAGCTGTCTGGTTTGTTGACCGCTTAGCGCCCCGACTTCCCGCACGTCAGCTGAGCTCTCAATGGGGAGAGGGGAGTGAGCAGCTGTCAGACGTCTCCTTATCTCCTCCGATCACATAAGGATCAGGCATGTTGAAATCCAGCTGCGCAACCTTCTTTTACCATTACACATAAGATGAGGGGAGTGTCAGCATTCCCAACCGTCGTAGAACTACAACTCCCAGCATACCACGTAAGGATTTGGTTGTACAGGTGAGGTTGGACCCCCCCCCCCCATGCAGGGCACATCAGCCGCTGTTTGTAGACTCCTCGGTGTTGTGTTATCTTGAAGGTTGGAATCCGGTAGATCCGGACTTGCATGGATCACATGGTGTCTGTGAGATCTGACGTTTCTGTACAGGGCGTCGTGTATTCTGCACGTGATATAAAAGGGGAGCGCTCTGGAAGGTCAGAGGTTACGTCCCCCCCCCCCCCGTACATTGTGGAGCGTCATGTGCTGTTTGCTCTTCTTTTATGACAAGGGCAGGGTACATTCGGATTTCCTGCAGCCTCTCGGCAGATGGCGGCTGTTTTATGGCCGCCTGTGTCTGTGCATCGGAGTACAGGCTGCCATACAGCGGGTATATATGTGCAATATGACCTAACCACAGGATATCTCATAGCGACCCCCCCCCCCCCCACCCGACCCAGAATAGGGGCACCTCCTCCCACCATTCCTCATCCAGAGGCCATAAATGTGCACTTCTATGGGAATCAAAGAAAAATGCCCAGCAATCCAGCTCTAACTCCCGTAGACATTCACAGCCCCCTGTCTAGTTATTCTCCATCAGGGGGACCCACTTTAGGAGATCTTACAGATTTAAGACAGAAATGTCCCCTTAAGATCTTTCACGAACGTGACCATAAACGTAAAAGTATTGCCATATATGGCCTGTTTACAGGAGATTTGGGGGGACTGGCTGCTGAGACCCCACCGATTACAAGTATAGAGGGTCTCGGTGTCTCCTGTGTAGCCCGCGCTTTAGTGACCATGTCTGAGCGCCGCTCCTATAGGCGGTGAATGGAGCCGTGGTCACACAGGATATTGGGGATTGGTGGGTTTATCTGCAGTTGGACCCCCAGTGATCATACACTTATCCTCCGTCCTGTAGGTAAGTGATATGTTGTGTATGGTCATTAGTAGGAAGTTGGCTCCTTACTATCTCCCGTATGATCTTGGGGTTGTAAGGTCACCGTGTTGCGGAGGAGCCATCTAAGACGTCCTGAAAGGAGATGACAGTGTGAATAGCTGCCGATCAGAGGAACCCGATGGCCATAAATGAGCAGAGTTCTGCGTTTTGGATTGGTGTGCGCATGGGCATCAAGATGCCAACGGGTGTTATGATCAGGTGCCGGCCCTTGTGCTCACGATTGGTAGGTTGGCCTATAAAGGTCCGCAGGTGGGGGGATGGGGTGCCATTGATAAGTGCACCAGATGGTCCATGTATTCATTCACCATCTCAATAGCTATGGTGACGGCCGGCGCTCAGTGAAGGGCTGTGTGCGCTCCTTGTGCATGCACCCACCACTGGCACTGCCGCCTATGGGCACAAGTTCATTATGTATTGGCTCGGAGCATAATGAATGCAGCCTATAATCCCACCCGTACAGCAGGCATCCATGTGGCCCATCTTATAATATGATGGCTTATTGCAAGAATATCTCATGATTGTGGGGGTCTGAAATGCACAGCATGAAGGGGCCACAGCGCAGGTGCGCCCCCTGCCACCCACATGTGGAGGTAACACCATCATCAGTAGGGGTCCTAGAGGATAGCGCCCTCCCCTCCCTTTCTCCACCCTTTCCCCCCCCAAATCATAAAATTATGCGACTTTATAAATGAAGCTTATTTAGTCTTAAAGGGGTTGTCATCATAGACTTCCCCTTTATTATGCAACCAATTGATGACTGTCATGAGAAACTGCAAGATGACGTCAGAAATGTATGGATGTAAGTGAATGGTGGGCCATGGGATAGACGGTCTGAGTCTGCTACTTGTTAGAGGCTCGTAACGTTGGGGGTCCGCGTAGAGATCTCCCCCTCTATTACTTCCTATTAGGGTACATTCTTGATGGGATATTAGAATGAAATACACACAATGGTGGCATCCATGTTTCAGATCTTCAGCCCTCAGCGTGTCCTGCCGGCTGCTTGTTCTGCAGTCTGTGGAGGGTTTTATAATGAAGTGTTGTTGGGTCACGTGTCTCGGTGTTGTCTCATGGGATGGACTGGATGATCACAGGCGTATAATTATCAGGACTCGTCTACCCCTCAGGAGGCGTTTAGCACCCGGTGCCTGACAGCGTGGTGGTGCCAGGCTCAGTAACACAATGCCCGGTGTCTGTGATCACTGAGCACCTTGCAGGGTCAGCCCGAACCTCAGGGCTCGCTGGTCACATAGACCCCATAGGCCTCCATGCATCAGACTTGTTTTCCAGCAGATCCAACAGGCAATCAGACTGAGATCTAGAGAATTCGGAGACAAGTCATCACCTTGATCTTTGTCTCGTTCCACAGAGCGTCGCTGACCGACCATTATACTGCTGATAGGAGCCCTGTTATCTGGGAATCAATCCCACTCTCCAGGAAAGGTACACGTGCAGGGGCAGACATACCATTGGTGCAACCTGTGCCGACGCACGGGGGTCCAAGTGTGAAAGGGCAACTTCTACCTCCAGAGCGGCTACTATCTCAGACATATACAGGGAGCACAATGATGAGATATTGGACTGCAAAGGGCCCAAATACTGTTCTTGTAGAGGGGCCTCTCCTGTCTGTGTCCTCCCCTGTGTAATGAGTCTGAACGTTGTTAGGTGGGTGTCACATCCACTTGATGGAAGGGCACAAGGTTCCCAGCAGGACACTGCCCATCACACGGTCTCCACCATCTTGTCTTCTTCCCATAGTGCCATCTCTTCTGTGTAAGTAACGCATGTGCACCGGCCATCCACATGATGGAAAACGGAATTTATCAGACCAGGCACCTTCTACCATTACTGCTGGTCCAGTTCTGATGCTCGTGTGCCCGATTAGGACTTATGACAGTGGAAGGACTCACTTTTATATTGTAGCTGTGATGGTCTGCATGCCCTGATACTTTTCTACCATAACCACGATGCTCTGCGCGCCCTGGCGCCTTTCTGATGTGGCTGTGGCACTGTGCACACCCTGGCGCTTTTCTGACGTGGCTGTAGCAATCTGCGCGCCCTGGTACCTTTCTGACGTGGCTGTAGCACTCTGCACGCCCTGGCACCTTTCTGACGTGGCTGTGGCACTCTGCACGCCCTGGCACCTTTCTGACGTGGCTGTAGCACTCTGCGCTCCCTGGCACCTTTCTGACGTGGCTGTAGCACTCTGCGCGCCCTGGCACCTTTCTGACATAGCTGTAGCACTCTGCACGCCCAGACGCCTTTCTGACGTGGCTGTAGCACTCTGCGCGCCCTGGCACCTTTCTGACGTGGCTGTGGCACTCTGCGCGCCCTGGCACCTTTCTGACGTGGCTGCGGCGCTCTGCACGCCCTGGCACCTTTCTGACGTGGCTGCGGCGCTCTGCACGCCCTGGCACCTTTCTGACGTGGCTGCAGCACTCTGCGCGCCCAGACGCCTTTCTGACGTGGCTGCGGCGCTCTGCACGCCCTGGCACCTTTCTGACGTGGCTGCAGCACTCTGCGCGCCCAGACGCCTTTCTGACATGGCTGTGGCACTCTGCGCTTCCTGGCGCCTTTCTGACGTGGCATGAACTTCACCACTTTGTGATCCTGTAACTTTTCTGTAGGATCAGACCAGACTTGCGTCGACACTCCACATCGGTACCTTGGGCGTCTATGACCCTGTCTCCAGTTCACTTTTCTCATTGTTGTACCCAACATCCTATTCTAGAGCCGCTCCGACCCAGTCATGTATGCCACCGTTTGGTCTGTGCCGCAGTCGCTCCTTTCAGAATTACTCAGTTTTCCTTCTTCAAATCTTTAGAGCTGACGGATCGCTTCCTATTATGGATACTTTATCCTCCCCCCCCCCCCCATAAAAAGCATGGCCGCTGTGTACACAGAAATAATAAAGCTTGGAAAGCGGGACGCGCAAAGCACATAGTCATGATGGGTTACACTATCCAAACAGTCGGCACAGGATGGTGGCCCGGCATTCAAGTCTGCTGTCACCGGGGACATACTGAGCTACCACCATCGCAATATGTTCTACGATACGATCTGTACCAAAAGCCATGTTACGCCGCTCTGCAGAGCATCGCATGTGCAGAGCGTGGCACCATGCAGCATCGCATGTGCAGAGCGTGGCACCATGCAGCATCGCATGTGCAGAGCGTGGCACCATGCAGCATCGCATGTGCAGAGCGTGGCACCATGCAGCATCGCATGTGCAGAGCGTGGCACCATGCAGCATCGCATGTGCAGAGCGTGGCACCATGCAGCATCGCATGTGCAGAGCGTGGCACCATGCAGCATCGCATGTGCAGAGCGTGGCACCATGCAGCATCGCATGTGCAGAGCGTGGCACCATGCAGCATCGCATGTGCAGAGCGTGGCACCATGCAGCATCGCATGTGCAGAGCGTGGCACCATGCAGCATCGCATGTGCAGAGCGTGGCACCATGCAGCATCGCATGTGCAGAGCGTGGCACCATGCAGCATCGCATGTGCAGAGCGTGGCACCATGCAGCATCGCATGTGCAGAGCGTGGCACCATGCAGCATCGCATGTGCAGAGCGTGGCACCATGCAGCATCGCATGTGCAGAGCGTGGCACCATGCAGCATCGCATGTGCAGAGCGTGGCACCATGCAGCATCGCATGTGCAGAGCGTGGCACCATGCAGCATCGCATGTGCAGAGCGTGGCACCATGCAGCATCGCATGTGCAGAGCGTGGCACCATGCAGCATCGCATGTGCAGAGCGTGGCACCATGCAGCATCGCATGTGCAGAGCGTGGCACCATGCAGCATCGCATGTGCAGAGCGTGGCACCATGCAGCATCGCATGTGCAGAGCGTGGCACCATGCAGCATCGCATGTGCAGAGCGTGGCACCATGCAGCATCGCATGTGCAGAGCGTGGCACCATGCAGCATCGCATGTGCAGAGCGTGGCACCATGCAGCATCGCATGTGCAGAGCGTGGCAGCATCGCATGTGCAGAGCGTGGCAGCATCGCATGTGCAGAGCGTGGCAGCATCGCATGTGCAGAGCGTCGCAGCATCGCATGTGCAGAGCGTCGCAGCATCGCATGTGCAGAGCGTCGCATGTGCAGAGCGTCGCAGCATCGCATGTGCAGAGCGTCGCACCATCGCATGTGCAGAGCGTCGCACCATGCAGCATCGCATGTGCAGAGCGTCGCACCATGCAGCATCGCATGTGCAGAGCGTCGCACCATGCAGCATCGCATGTGCAGAGCGTCGCACCATGCAGCAGCGCGCGTGCAGAGCGTCGCACCATGCAGCAGCGCCGGCGTGTGCAGAGCGTTGCTTTATTCACCTTTTTCTTTCTGGAATGCAGCACCAAAGTGCTCAACTTGAGTTCTTGCACCATGGCTGGTTTGTGTCGCAATGCTCTGCGTCATCGCTCCCGTCCCCCAGCTAAAGTGTGCTACTCTCCGTAATCAGAGACATTCTAGGGTACTTAAGAGCGACAAGGGCTTAGCGTTCACAGAGCGGCCACTGGCCCCATCCAGTGCGTTACACAATCCAGCTCTCTGTAGGGCGTGAAGGAAACCCGCCATCGGTGCTTCTTGGGCGTTTGTGTCCAATGGGGAAGTCACTATCGGTCTGAGTGGTATCCTGCAGGATTCGTGTAACAAGGGGGTGGTGTATTAGGGTTTTCATCCATTTCCTCCCCTGCTCACCCTCCACTTGCTCCTTACAGATTGTGAGTAACGGTCGTCTGCTGGAGTGATCCACCATGGCGGTGTTACGGCAGCTGTGGCTCCTTCTATGGAAGAATTACATCTTACAGGTACGTAAGGGCACGGTATGGCGGTGGTATTATCAGGCAGCTAGTCCTGGGTCATGGGGGGATATGTGACATGGCAGATATTGTGTATATAGCATGGCCTGTACATCTGACACTGAGCACAGGAAGGGGCTTTTATACTACGGAAACCTGCAGCGTCATATGAGATGTACAGACCAATGCCTGTTCCTTTAAGCGTGTGTTACAGGGTATTTCTACCCCTGAAAACCATGGTAAATGTAAGTAATCGTTGGGCTCGGACCTCCATTCATCCTGCAGATCTGATGCTGAGTCTCCTTCACTTGTTTTCCATGTAGTGGGGCCAACATAGAGGTGACCAGGCGTAGAGCCGAGCATGTGGATGCCAGCCCCCCCCCCACCGATTGACTTTTAAAGCTTTTTGATTTTGTCTCCACTCCCCTTAGAAACGTCAGGTCCTGGTGACGGTGATCGAGCTTGCACTGCCGCTCCTGTTTTCTGTTATCCTGATTGCATTGAGGCACAGAGTCGAGTCTAAGAACCACCCCAGTGCGACCACGTACCCGAATGTGGACTTTCTCAGGGTGCCCGGAATGTTTCGTATTATGGGACCTTGGGATCTGGCCTACGTCCCGTCCAATAGTAATGTTGTGCGGGACGTTGTGAGAGCAGTGGAGAAGAACCTGGCTATTGATATCCGAGGTAAGGCATCTTAATCTGCTGGTCCCATATATCTGAAATAAGGCATCCTACTTTAGTGGTCCCATATATCCGAGCTAAGGCAGCCTACTCTGGTGTTCCCATATATCTGAGCTAAGGCAGCCTACTCTGGTGTTCCCATATATCCGAGCTAAGGCAGCCTACTCTGGTGTTCCCATATATCCGAGCTAAGGCAGCTTAATCTGGTGTTCCCATATATCTGAGCTAAGGCAGCCTACTCTGGTGGTCCCATATATCCGAGCTAAGGCAGCCTACTCAGGTAGTCCCATATATCCGAGCTAAGGCAGCTTAATCTGGTGGTCCCATATATCCGATCTAAGGCAGCCTACTCTGGTGTTCCCATATATCCGAGCTAAGGCAGCTTAATCTGGTGGTCCCATATATCCTAGCTAAGGCAGCCTACTCAGGTAGTCCCATATATCCGAGCTAAGGCAGCTTAATCTGGTGGTCCCATATATCCGAGCTAAGGCAGCTTAATCTGGTGGTCCCATATATCCGAGCTAAGGCAGCCTACTCAGGTAGTCCCATAAATCCGAGCTAAGGCAGCTTAATCTGGTGGTCCCATATATCCGAGCTAAGGCAGCCTACTTTGGTGGTCCCATATATCCGAGCTAAGGCAGCCCACTTTGGTGGTCCCATATATCCGAGCTAAGGCAGCCTACTTTGGTGGTCCCATATATCTGGGCTAAGGAAACCTACTCCTGTGTCCCATATATCCTAGATTAGACAACCTACTTCGGTAGTCTCCTATGACCGTGAAATTCATTCTCTGTGGCTTCTGGAATAAGTCAAGCACAGCACTCTGCAACCCCTTAGGGAATAGATGGAGCGATGTTCGGACATGTTCACTGCTGCTCCGTTCCAACAGGGATAAAAGTGCCCCATTTTGCCGATCCGTGTAGGTCCCATTAGTCAGACCCCCCCACAGTATAACATATACCGTGGATATATCGGCCATGTAAGTGTATTCCATCAGGTGTTTTCAGTACACAGGAATCTTGTTCTATTTCCTTGCTTGACTCTCTCCATTGTCCGCAGCCCGGGGGTTCCCTACAGAAGGAGATTTGGAGAAGTTCATCAGACGTGACAACCAGTCGGGCAATGTGCTGGCCGCCATAGTCTTCGACCATACGTTCAATAACAGCGATGATCCATTACCCCTGCAGGTAACGACTCCGCTAAGAGAAGGCCGGGCTACATGGCGACATTCGTGCTGCAGTAGTAACCGCTCTCTTTCCTGGTACAGGTCCGCTACAATCTGCGGTTTAAGTACAGCCCTCGCAACGCTCCCATCGGTGAGCAGTCAGGAATAAACCCAAATGTGGATCGCAACTGGCACACCAGATACTTGTACCCACTCTTCCAGCTTCCGGGACCTCGCGAGCAGAATGACATAACTGGAGGCACACCGGGTAATATTGGGCGCCCTGCCTGGTTTTCTGCATGTTTGACTATAAAGGGATTGTACACAAAAACTTAAAATAAAAAACCCTAGCCTGTTCCTTGATTTTAGGTTTTTTGATCGCTATACACAAATATTTTTTTGTTGTTTTTTTTTTACCTTCCAGGATACTATAGAGAGTGCTTTCTGGCAGTGCAGCACCACGTGGACCGGGCAATCATTTACCACCATGCCAACGAATCCGGGCAGGCGCTTCTGGATGAGATTGATGTCTCTATCCGACGGTTTCCCTTCCCACCCTACGTCAATGACCTCTTCATCCTGGCTATCCAGAATCAGCTCCCTTTGCTCCTGATGCTCAGCTTCACCTACACCTCCCTGAGCATTGTGCGCGCTCTGGTCCTGGAGAAGGAGCGGAAGCTGAAGGTGAGGACAGAGTTGTGTCGTGTCTCCTGTGATCGATAAACTGCATGAATTACAACCTAATGATTGACCTACATGTGACATTTCTTACAGGAGTACATGCGAGTCATGGGACTGAAGTCCTGGCTTCTCTCTACTGCCTGGTTCATCCATTTTTTTATATTACTTTTGGTGTCCATCTTTTTTGTCACTTTACTATTGTGTGTCCAGGTCAGTATTGCTCTTTCCTTCCAGTTTCTTGCATTTCCGCTGCCATTTTGCATTGCTCTAGTGTAGAACTATGTGTCCATATGGATGCAAACTGCAAACACTCCCTGTGCTGTTGCATCCTGCAGTCATCTGTTTCTCTCCTCCATCTGTCTCTATTTTATTGACGTAAAATGAGGCGGTGGCATTGGTCAGAATGAAGGGGCTATGGTATGACTGTGGGATCAGACTACAGAGGGGTTTGCTTGTGGCCAGCAACCATGGAAATTTTGCTGTAACCGTGATGTGTTCAATAAGAAAGGGGATGTTCCCACCGGACGTGATGACCTATTGATTGGCTATGCTGTCACTTTTGATTGGTGGGGTCCAACTTCTTGGACCCCCTCCCTTCCATATGATAAGTGCAACAGCTTTTCATGGATTTGTAGCTCCCACCGAGGAAGTTGAAATGCAGCCCTGTTCATCAGGACAGGAAATAAAAGGTTTCTGCTCCTTTCTTTGGGTGATCAGAGGGTTAAGTCTGCAAGGATGCCATATGGCCCCTTATAGGGCTGACTGCCTCTTGCCCACATTGTGATGCAGATCGGTCACCTTGCCTTACTTGGCATCTTGCGCGTCCTTGCACCCTTAAGAGACTTTCCTCTTATTTTTGGGTCACTGACAAATTATTTTTTTCCTTTTTTTCCAGGCTAGTAACGAGGGGGCAGTTCTCACTCGAAGTGACCCCACGGTTGTTTTTGTCTATCTTCTGGTGTTTGCCCTGTCCACCATCTCCTTCAGCTTTATGATCAGCAGCTTTTTCTCACGAGGTAGGAATACATTCTCCATCTTTGGATGCCACCTTTTCTTTCCTCGGTAGCCCAGCGCTCCTCTGCCTCCCGGCTTCCTTCTTGGCTTTGGGGGGATGTGCTCTTGATGATTGACATTATTGCACCGCTGTTGCCCCGAATGGCCAGATCCAGAGCAGCTGTTCCAAGCTCGCCCCTTCCCTACGAAATTGGGCATGTCTGATACTGCAAACTATGGAATTAAAACAATTCCTTTATTCTTGAGAATGAGGAGAATTTATAATAAATGGAAAAATGGAAAGTTTTTTGTTTTTAGCAATTTTACCCATTAAAGATGATAAAACGCGTTTTGGATACCTGTGATCCTTTTTTTTTTGTCTCCTACAGCGAATGTGGCAGCTGCAGCCGGAGGGTTCCTGTATTTCTTCTCCTACATCCCCTACTTCTTCATCTCCCCTCGATATGATAGGATAACTCATAGCGAGAAGCTGGCATCTTGTCTTATTTCCAATGTGGGCATGGCTATGGGCGCCCAACTGATCGGGATGTTTGAAGGCAAAGGTCAGCAAGAGCCGTCGTGTCTTCATATCTTGTGAAGGCCAAAAGACAACAACAAGGAGTTTTATGTCATCGCTTCGTCTTTAGGTACCGGAGCTCAGTGGTCAAATCTGCTCACCCCGGTCAGTGTGGACGATAACTTCACCCTGGGCCAAGTGATGGGCATGTTGCTGCTGGACTCTGTAGCGTACTCCATCATCGGGTGGTATGTGGAAAGTATCATGCCGGGAGATTACGGAGTTCCCCAACCTTGGTACTTCTGCTTTATGGTAAGAAGCTATTTTTTTTTTTTTTTTTACAAATTTGAACTATTGTTTCCCAATCTTTAAAGTGGACCGAAAGCGTTAATGTGTCAGAAGTTTTGATCAATGGCTGTCCTTTTTAATAAAACACCTATTGATCACTAAAATGAAGCACTTCACTACCCCTCTGTCTGTGATTCACTCTCGTCAGAGGATCAATCGAGTACGTGCACTCTCTTATTAAATGGGTTGTCACAGGCATCGCAGCTCAGCTCCATTAAAATGAATGAGACTGAGCTGCAATAATCGCTCACACCTTGTGGACAGGTG
Source organism: Dendrobates tinctorius (assembly GCF_039654945.1). Classification (NCBI taxonomy): domain Eukaryota; kingdom Metazoa; phylum Chordata; class Amphibia; order Anura; family Dendrobatidae; genus Dendrobates; species Dendrobates tinctorius. The sequence goes on along the minus strand of NW_027361869.1, from coordinate 1,449,406 downwards.
TCTTTTCTCGTTCGCCTTATTGGGGGACACAGAGACCATGGGTGTATGCTGCTGCCACTAGGAGGCTGACACTATGCACAAAAAAGGTTAGCTCCTCCTCCGCCGTATACACCCCACCGACCGGCAGGAAATTCCTCAGTTTAGCTTAGTGTCAGTAGGAGGTGGACACGGGTCTTTTATTAGACCCATATCTACCTCGGTGTGCGTCGTTTCTTTGCAGGTTCCGGAGGATACGGAGTGAACAGTCACATCCGTACTCCCACAAAGAGACTATGAGTACGGCGTGTACTGCCACCCCGTATCCTCATAGGTCTCTGCAGCAGGACCAGGAGCCTCGCACAAGTAGGTGCCAGCCGCACGGATGGTCCTTGCCCCCCGCCTCCCACCCTCTCGCCTACCAGAGCCTGAAGGTTGGATGAGGCGCGGATTTCATAGAGACAGACAGCGTGGGATTTTCAGGTACCTTTATTGTAAGGCCCCCTGCCTGGGTGAGTATGTCAGTCTTCCCCCGGCGTTTTCTCTTGGAGCGGTCGCCCGGGGGACCACGTTAGGGTCCCTGCACGCCCCGCATCCCCCCACGGTCACCGCATCCATGCAGGCCCCGGGTCTTCACGGGCCTCGTTCTGCGCTTCCCCCCCCTTTTTTCCATCTCGGCAGGGGTAGCGCTGGAGTCGGGCAGTTCTGGGCAGGGACGCGGCCCGGTGTTGCGACGCGTCTTCCGCGCCGACCCCCTGCTGACAGGCGGCCGCCGCAACTAATTTAGGCCCTGGCTTGTGTTCGGGCCTACCGCAGCGTCGCGGCCACGCCCCCCGCCCCTTTCTACTAAGCGGGCTTCTCTCCCGCTCTCTCCAGGCCCTCCCCCCACCTTTCCCTCTCCTGCCCAGCATATTATGGCTAGAGGGCAGCAATTATTAACCCTGCGAGGAGCTCCGCCCTTCCCCTTCCCCGGGACCTGCGCTTTTCTACAGGCAGGCGCCATCTTCACAGCCTGCCAGCCGGACGCAGCTGGAGAGGCTCCCCAGCCCCTGAGCAGTTTCTGCAAGCAGCTTTTTGCCTCTTTGGGACGGCCAGCCGGACTTCTCCCTGATCTGCATCCCCGGACAGGTCGAGCAGCATCGCTTTTGGGGACACCGGACCGTGAGTAGCTCTGCACGGCAGACTGACCCTTCTCCGCCCTCTGTCCCCCAACCTTCCGGCACTACCTCAGGTTTTTCACAATGTCTATCCCTAAGGCTGATCGTACCCGCTCTTCGGCCCTCCCCTGCACCCTAGTCAAGTTCTTCGCAAGTTCTTCACATGTTCTTCGTGCAACCGCAAACTTCCCTCAGGTCAGTCCTCTCCCCTCTGTCTGGACTGTAGCAATCCAATCCAGCCCGACGCCGCTCAGGAGCCATCCATAGCCCCAGGGGTGAGTGAGCCCCCCTTGCCGGGTTGGGCCTCCTCCCTATCACAGTCGGTGGCAGACCTCACCAAGGTGTCTCAGTCCCTAGTAGCCGTTCTGGATAAGTTGCCCTTGGGAGCTTCTGCGGGACCTAGCACGTCCCAGGACGTCCCATCTGAGCCAGCCAGTGTCAGTCGCAAGAGACCCAGGCAGGATCTCCAGGCGGAGTCCTCTCCTCGCCCTACCTCACCCCATACTCCCCAGCAGTCTCCCTCTCGGGCCTCCTCTCCCGAGTCAGGTGAAGCGCTTTCGGAATCTGAAGGGGTCTTAGAGCTGGATTCGGATCAGGATGCGAACATGAAGGTTACGGTGCAGAACCTCATTGCCGCGATTCACCATACCTTCGACATCACTGACGCCCCTGCGAAATCCTCAGATCAGGAGGTTTCGTTCAGACGGGCGGAAACACCTTCCAGGGTGTTTCCCTTTCATTCCGAGTTTGGGAAGATTTTTACCAAGGAAAGGGAAGATCCGACTAGACGCTTTCAAACAGGAAAGCGTCTCGGCGTGCTGTATCCGTTCGCTAAAGAGCTCACGGACAACTGGGCCGCTTCTCCTTCAGTGGACCCTCCCGTATCCAGACTCTCTAATAATACTGTTCTTCCGCTGTCGGGTGTAGCGTCTCTAAAAGATTCTAATGACAGAATCATAGAATCCCTAGCAAAGTCTGCCTTCGAGGCGGCATCTGCGGCGGTATGTCCAGTCTTTGCTTCATCTTGGGCAGCAAAGGCTATATCCGCTTGGGCAGAGGATCTTCGTCAGGGCATTCTGGATAAGGCACAACCGGAGCATTTGGCCGATCTCGCCAATCAGATTTCCCATGCGGGGGATTATCTGCTTTCTGCTTCCTTGGATGCCGCATCTTGCGCGGTTCAGGCGTCAAGCAACATCGTGGCAATCCGACGTACAATTTGGCTCAAGGCCTGGCAGGCGGACTTGTCCTCTAAAAAGTCTGACTAATCTGCCTTTTCAAGGAGTGCGTCTCTTTGGGTCCCAATTGGACCAGATTATTAAGGACGCTACCGGAGGTACGAGTTCTCTTCTCCCCCAATCCAAGCCTCGCAGACCTCCTCCAAGGCGTCAGTTCCGTCCCTTTCGGTCTTTCTGCCGTTTCAATGCGGCGGAAAACCCTTCCAACCAGCAAAGGCCACAAGCACGTCAGGGAAGAAAGAAGGTCTCCTTCAGGCCCACTCCGTCCTGGCGGTCCCACTCTTCCCAGGGAAGACCACCCAGATCTAGATCTGGACGGTCTACGTCCGCATGACTATCATCGGTCTTCCATGGGTCCCTTCCAATTGGGAGGTCGACTTCTTTTCTTCAGCGACGTCTGGTTCGCCTCAGTAGAGGACGCTTGGGTCAGAGAGGTTGTATCGACAGGATACAAAATAGAGTTCGTTTCTCTTCCACGGGATCGCTTCTTCCAATCCCGTCCGCCACGGGATCCTGCCTTGATCCCGGGGTTCAGTTCGGCCATCGCCTCTCTCCTCAGCTCCGGGGTGATTGTGCCCGTTCCCGAATCGGAACGATTCACAGGGTTTTATTCAAACCTGTTTGTGGTGCCGAAAAAGGACGGGGCAGTTCGACCCATCTTGGATCTCAAGTTACTCAACAAGAGAGTTTGCCTCCGCCACTTCCGGATTGAGTCGGTTCGCTCGGTGATTGCCTCCATGGAGGAGCAGGAATTCATGTGTTCCATAGACATCCAAGATGCCTATCTACACGTGCCCATATTTCCCGGACATCCGAAGTTCCTGTGGTTTGCGATTCACCACGAACATTATCAGTTCGTCGCGCTCCCTTTCGGGCTCGCCACCGCTCCCAGGGTCTTCACGAAGATTATGGCGGCGTTGATGGCCTTGTTGAGGATCAGAGGTCTTGTTCTTTTTCCGTATCTCGACGATATTCTGATCAAGGCTCCCTCCTTTCATCAGGCCCGCCTAAGTGTGGCGATCGTTCTAGACACCCTGTCCAGTTTTGGGTGGATCGTCAACCGGAAAAAGTCCTGTCTGATCCCTACTCAACGCCTTGTGTTTCTGGGCCTTCTTTTCGACACTCGTCGGTCATGGCGATTTCTCCCACAAGACAAGATTCTTTCCCTGCAGCAGGGCGTCCGATCACTACAGATCGCACGGTTTTCATCTCTCAGGACAGCCATGAGGATTCTGAGGAAGATGGTGGCAGCAATAGAGGCAGTTCCCTTTGCCCAGTTTCACGCCAGGCCCCTCCAGCAGGCCATTTTGTCCAGGTGGAACAGGTCGGCTCTGTCTCTGGATCGTCCGGTTCGTCTTTCATGCCGGATCAAGCAGTCTCTCAACTGGTGGTTGACGTCTCCCCTCATTCTCTCGGGGCGGTCCTTTCTTCCCAGATTGTCACAACGGACGCCAGCCTCATCGGCTGGGGTGCAGTTTTCCGCAATCACACTGTTCAGGGTCGATGGTCGACTCAGGAATCAGCTCTGCAGATCAATGTCCTAGAGATACAAGCGATCCTTCTGGCTCTCGTCCACTGGGAACGGCGCCTCAAGGGCCTGCCTGTCAGGATTCAAACAGACAATGCCACAGCGGTGGCGTATATCAACCGACAAGGGGGGACACGGAGTGTCTCAGCCCTGGCGGAAGTGTCCAGAATTCTTCAATGGGCAGAGACCTTTGTTCCAACAATTTCCGCGGTTCACATTCCCGGCGTGGACAACTGGGCCGCCGATTTTCTAAGCCGCGAGTGTCTCGCGGCAGGGGAATGGTCCCTACATCCGGAGGTGTTTCATCTGCTCTGCCGTCGGTGGGGAACCCCGGACGTAGACCTCATGGCGTCTCGCCTCAAAAGGAAGGTACCACAATTCGTGTCCAGGTCTCGGGACCCCCTGGCAGTGGGCGCCGACGCTCTGGCCGTTCCTTGGTCACAGTTCGAGCTCCCCTACCTGTTCCCTCCCCTGCCTCTTCTTCCCAAGCTGTTGAAGAAAATCAAGGCAGAAGGGATTCCAGTCGTCCTCATCGCCCCGAATTGGCCCAGAAGGTCTTGGTTCGCGGACATTGTCAACCTTCTCGCGGACGCCCCCTGGAAGCTTCCCGACAGGGCAGATCTGCTGTCGCAAGGCCCGATTTGCCACCCCAATTCTCAGTCGCTCAATTTAACGGCGTGGCTGTTGAGACCGAGGTTTTGAAACGGGCAGGATTCTCTGATCGAGTGATTCATACCATGATCCGCGCCAGAAAGCCTTCCTCTTCCAAGATCTATTACCGTACTTGGAAAGCCTATTTCTCCTGGTGTGAGGCCAATGACATCGCGGCCATGGTTTTTTCGCTTCCTTCTGTTCTGGCGTTTCTTCAGACAGGGCTGGATGCCGGGCTTGCGCTCAGTTCCTTGAAGGGTCAAGTTTCGGCAGTGTCCATTTTATTTCAGAAGACGCTGGCCTCCCGGCCCCAGGTCAAAACCTTTCTTCAGGGTGTGGCTCACACGGTTCCTCCGTACCGAGCGCCCGTGGATCCTTGGGATCTTAATTTCGTTCTTGGGGTTCTGCAAGGTCCTCCTTTTGAACCTCTCAGGGATGTTTCCCTTGCCCTCCTTTCTTGGAAGGTGGCCTTTCTGGTGGCCATTACTTCCATCCGACGTGTGTCGGAATTAGCGGCCCTTTCTTGCCGCTCTCCCTTTTTGGTACTTCATCAGGACAAGGTAGTTCTGCGGCCTCCGCCCTCTTTCCTTCCGAAGGTGGTATCTTCGTTTCACCTCAATGAGGACATTGTTCTGCCATCCTTCTGCCCGAGCCCAGCTCATCCTCGGGAGCGATCCTTGAACAAGCTGGACCTGGTCAGGGCATTGAGAGTCTATCTAGCCAGGACATCTTCCTTGCGGAAGTCAGACTCTCTGTTTTATCATTCCAGACGGTGCAAGGAAAGGTCACCCAGCCTCAAAGGCCACTATTGCTCACTGGATCAGATCGGCAATTTTGGAGGCATACCGGGTCAAGCATCGTGCAGCTCCTTCAGGGATCAGAGCGCACTCTACCCGGGCGGTGGGTGCCTCCTGGGCGGTGCGCCACAGAGCTTCCGCGCTGCAGCTTTGCAAAGCTGCAACGTGGTCTTCGGTTCACACTTTTGTGAAATTCTACAGGGTCCACACCTACGCTTCGGCGGACGCCAGCCTAGGTAGAAGGATTCTGCAGGCCGCGGTGGTGAGTCCACTGGCCTGATGGAAGTTTGTTTCCCACCCCAGGGACTGCTTTGGGACGTCCCATGGTCTCTGTGTCCCCCAATAAGGCGAACGAGAAAACAGGATTTTTTGGGTTGCTTACCGTAAAATCTGTTTCTCGGAGCCTTCATTGGGGGACACAGCACCCTCCCATGTTCTACAACTCCTGTTCTTATGTTTGTCGATTGGTTACAGTTGAGTTGTTCGTTCTGTTTTCAATCTATTCCGTTACTTCTCCTACTGCTTTCTCACTAACTGAGGAATTTCCTGCCGGTCGGTGGGGTGTATACGGCAGAGGAGGAGCTAACCTTTTTTGTGCATAGTGTCAGCCTCCTAGTGGCAGCAGCGTACACCCATGGTCTCTGTGTCCCCCAATGAAGGCTCCGAGAAACAGATTTTACGGTAAGCAACCCAAAAAATCCTGTTTTTCTAATCCTGGACAACCCCTTTAAGTCTGATTCCATATCCACGCCACCTTGAGAAAAGTAGATTACAGGTGTATAGGCAAAGCGCTCACCTGCTTCTCTTGTGTCAACGAATGTGGAGGTCTCGGCACTCGGACCCCTAATGATCAAAACTTCTGACACATCACTGTATTTTGAGGTCTAATATTAAAGCGTGAACCAGAAACAAAAAATACTCTAGAACTAAATGGTTAACTGCGATCAGATCTTCTCTATCCACGTTGCTTAAAGCAATCAAAACTGACATTCCTTCCTCTGGGCGTCTTTGCAGCCTTCATATTGGTGCGGGACTGCGAGAGATGCCGAATTCCTAGAGAAGGAAGATGACGAGGATCCGGAGAAAGCCTTGAGAGGGGATTACTTGGAAGAAGAACCTGCAGACCTGGTGCCGGGTATTCGGATCAAACATTTAACAAAGGTGAAGTTCTACCCCACGTCCACTAGGTGTCACTCTCACAACGCCATTCTAGATATGATTCCCTTTCCCTTCTTAAAGGGGTGGTCTCGTAATGAACACATCAAGTGTCTGATCCTCGGGCAACCAATGCAATCCTGAGAATGGGAGGCCCCCAAATGAATGGAGTGGTGGTCGTTCGTGCATACAATATTGTGCTCTTTTTATTTTCCAGGCTTTCCGCGTGAACGGCAAGAGGCGCGTTGCTGTGCGGGATCTTACCCTTAACATGTATGAAGGACAAATTACGGTACTATTGGGACACAACGGAGCCGGGAAGAGCACTACTTTATCTATGCTGACCGGTGCGTGATCTTGCACACCCATAACTACGATTCCATCCGTTAAACCCTTCATTGTGCCAATAAGCGTCATTGCAGCATTGGGCACGATCTACATCTAACCATCCGTTTTCTTTGTGTGTATTTTAGGCCTTTTCCCCCCCTCATCTGGTGAATGCTACATTGGAGGGTATGAAATCTCTCGAGACACCGCTCTCATCAGACGCAATCTGGGGCTTTGCCCCCAACACGACGTCCTATTCCAGGGTCTCACCGTGGAGGAGCACTTGTATTTTTACGCAGCTGTAAGGGTCTCGGGTGCTAATAAGCCAGCAATGTGCGTCTGTATATGGTCATTGCACCCAAACTTCATGTCTGTGTTTTTTAGCTGAAAGGCTGTCCCCGTTGGCGCTGCCCGGATGAGGTGGAAAAGATTTTGCAAATCCTAAGAATTGAAGAGAAACGTAAAGCTGTGAGCACTCAGCTGTCGGGGGGCACCTGCCGGAAGCTGTCTATAGGGATTGCCTTGATAGGAGGGTCTAAGGTAATAGATCGCCATGTACGCGGCTAATAGATGCCACATTGTAAGGTGCGTTACCTGATCTGCAAACTTTGTGATCACTGCAGGTCGTTATGCTGGATGAGCCGACTTCTGGAATGGACCCGGCCTCTCGCAGGGACACGTGGGAGCTCTTAAGGCAGCACAAACACGACCGGACCCTCCTCCTCACCACGCACTTCATGGACGAGGCCGATATCCTTGGAGATCGAGTCGCCATCCTTGCGCAGGGGCAGCTGCAATGCTGCGGGTCGCCTCTCTTCCTGAAGAGCAAATATGGTGAGAAGGGGGGAATGTGGAAGGGGGTTACTGATAATGGGGCCAAATTGCATTTCTCTGTACAATGGGTCACAAAGAGCACGGCTGTGGAGGAGAAAAGGCAACTGGAATTTGACCCCTTCATTCTCTAGATCAGGGGTGGGCAATTAATTTTCCTAAGGGGGGCCACATGAGACCGACTATTGTGGAGGGCCGCCTAAAGGCAGAAAGTAAGTGTGCACAATGTTATTCAGTATGAGCATGCGCACGGCTCCACCCACTGTATACAGGTACATATCACACAAACGCATGGAAACCTACTGTCCTTTGTTCCCGCTCTCTTGGGCTCAGCTCCGCTCTTTGTTGGGTGCACTGACGCTCCGCACAGCAGACGCGATGTAGTGATATCACCTCCTCAGTTGTTTCAGTCGCACACTCTGATTGTTGGAAGAAGTCGCCAGCCGCTCTGCCCTCCACCATTATACTCACTGCTACCGGCATCCTGAGGGTGGCCGCATAATGCGGCCTGTGGGCGAGTGTTTTCAACCCTGTCTCAGTCCGTGGGCTTGGCCGCAGTAGCCCCTACACCAATAAGCCCGGTTTTATGTATTACCACTAACTAACCCATCTTATTCTAGCGCTAGAAATAAGTTGCACATCCTACGTTTTGGTGTCATCGTTCTGCAGGCGCCGGGTACCATATGGTGATGGTGAAGCAGCCGCACTGCCAAGTGGAAGAAATCACAGACCTCGTCACCAGCTATGTCCCCCATGCCACCTTGGAGAGTAATGCTGGGGCAGAACTGTCTTACATCTTGCCCAAGGAGAGCACCCACAGGTATGACTTATGTAAATGATATTTTGGCGTTTATCGTACCCTGGTGCCCAGCCAGGGCCTGGTATTACTGCGCACCTTTGTTCACTTGAATAAGGCCGGTTTTACACCTGCGTGAAACATGGAGCGGGCACTGATCAGAAGACTCGGCCTGCCGTTCTGCGCTGGTATTTGCCTATAAAACCATTGTCTCTCCCATCGGGTCTTCCGATTCAAGTACACATGTGTGAACCCGGCCTTATATCCAGCCATCTTTTTTAGGTTTGAGCCACTGTTCTCTGAGCTGGAGCTTCGCCGCGATGAGTTGGGCATTGCCAGTTATGGAGCGTCGGTCACCACTATGGAGGAAGTATTTCTAAGGTAAGGGCCCACCATGTTTGATGCCTTTATCGATTCCTGTCTCTTGTAGGATCTCTGAGTCGCCTTCTTCTACATTGTAGGGTGGGGAAATTAGTAGACAGCAGCCTGGACATACAGGCCATACAGCTGCCCGCACTCCAGTATCAGCACGAGCGACGCGCAAACGATTGGTCTGCGGAGGAGTCCTGCTCCATGAGCGACTGTACGGAGGACAGCGGGACCCTGATCACCGAGGATTGTTCTAATGTCAAGCTTAACGGAGGGGTGAGCTTAAGCAATGATAGACGGCATCACTTACTAGGGGACGTTCAATGTATGGAGACGATACGCTCCGTGCAAAGTAATGAGGTCAGTCGTAGGATCGATGGGATGGAGCCTGATTGCAGGATCCGACTACACGGGATTTGGCTGCAGTCTGTTAATATGGAGATGCAGACGCCGTGCAGATCTGTAGAGAATAAAAATTGATTGCAAAACTGCTAGAATTTTCTCCTTAAAAATCCCATTGGCTGCGTGCTGAAGGTGATATCTGATTTTCTTCTCTTTCTGATTAATATTTGTATGAAGTGACTGCATTATGTAATGTACATTTCTCCGTCTTTTCTTCCCCCCCCCAGTGTTCCCTCTGGTGCCAGCAGTTCTATGCCCTTTTTGTAAAGCGAGCTTCATACAGCTGGAGGAACTGGAAGATCGTTGTGGGCCAGTTCTTGGTCCCTTTGGTCTTCACCACATTGGCCCTGATTGTAGGAAACACCTTCCCCGGACCCCAGGACTCTCCACCGCTGCAGATGAGCTTGGCACCTTATGGGCGCACAGCGGTGCCATACTCCCTGCCACCTAATGCCTCACTCCTGCTGCAGACCCTGGCAGAGAACTTCAGGGAGCAGCTGGATGAGAACTATGTCGAACCCCAAGAAGTGATCGGTAAGTCCTGGTTGCTTGGTACGCTCCTAGAGAAGAGGGCGACTTAGATGATCAGCCCCTTTAAGTTGTATACCTCTGCTACGGAAAGCTGTGACCTTGTGGGACGCAGCAGCTCCCATGTGCCAATTATATTTTTTTTACTTCATCCTCAGGTGACCTTGATGATTATCTTCTGGCAAAGGCGACCGACGAAGGCGCCCTGTTTGCTGAACACTGCCTGTGCGCCGCCGAGATCCTGCGTGTCGGCAGGCGTTACAATGTCACTGCCCGATTCAATAACCAGGCGTACCACGCGGTGGCTGTGGCATTGGCATTGGCTGATAACACGCTGTTCAGATTGGTGGCTGGCGCCAATGCTTCTATTTCAGTAACCAACTACCCGCTGCCACGAAACACCACCGAGACTGCCAAAGACCAGCTCCTCGAGTAAGGGGGATGCTCAGAATGAGCCGTATAAGCCGTTTATATACACGTCACCCCTTCCCTTCTTCTTGCATCCAAGGCCATATTGCTAATATAGTGCAAAACTCCTTTATCTTCTTCTTTCCTATGTGTGATATACAGCACAAAGGGCCACCATCTCCAAAACTCCTAGAAGCCATATTTATATACAGAAGGTGTATAAGTCTGCATGCAGAGAGCTCCCTCTAGTGGCACTGTGGCTGCGCTGCTCTTGCTATCAGAGTTTCTGGTCTTTGTGGGAGGCGCTCTGTATATGAACGTGCTAAGATTAGTTTTGCGTTTTTTTCTGCAGGGGTCAGACGGGTTTCGCCATCGCCATTAATCTTCTGTACGGGATGGCATCTTTGGCTAGCACGTTCTCCCTGTTGCTGGTCGGGGAGAGGGCGGTGAAGTCCAAGCACGTGCAGTTTGTGAGCGGAGCATCGTCCTTCAGTTACTGGCTGTCTGCATTGACCTGGGATCTGCTGAACTTCCTAATCCCGTGCGCCCTCATGCTTGTAAGTGACCCCCCCCCCCCCCGTATTGTGCGTTTTCCGACATCCGGTACCGGATCAGAGATGAGTCGGGGAAACGTCACCACCTCCTCGTTTAGGCGCCTGTAACCTCTGCCCCCGTTGTACTTGCAGGTGGTGTTCCAGGCCTTTGGGGTGCGCGCGTATACGGATAACCACCATCTTGTGGACGTGATGCTGATGCTCCTCCTGTACGGCTGGGCCGTCATTCCTCTTATGTACTTGTTCAGCTTTCTGTTCACCTCCACTGCCACCGCTTACACCCGGCTCACCATATTCAACATCCTGTCGGGCACGGCCTCCTTCTTGTCGGTCACCATCATGAGCATCCCAGGTAAGAGAGTTGCCCTACTTGAACAGCACTTGCCTATATCTACCCTCATATTGCCCATTCTTGCTAATTTTTGGGTTTTCCCCTCTATTAAAAGGGGCTGTCTGGTGAAAACAAGTGATCGCTTGTTTATCAGTGGTGGTCCGACTATCGGGACCCTCACCAGATGTCAGAGCAGGTTCTCTTACCCCTGTTTAGAATGGATCCTGACCGCCGCTCCGTTCATTCCCTGCAGCGCTGCCCAATGCTGCGTTTGGCTTTTTCCGACAATCCTATAGTGAATGAAGTGGCGCTCGGGCGTCCGATCAGCTGCTGTTTTAAAAGGCCAAAAAAAAAAGTTCTAAAAATTTCCCGTCCTAACATCCGGACCCTTGGAGAACAGCGAGTTATCGCCTCTTCTGTGGGCAGGTGATGACTTGTTTGCAATAGAAAACCCCTATAAGTTCCTCAAACATGGCTTTTTTTTTTTAGTTCTTTTTCACCTTTTTACATCTTTATTTTCCGCAGCTCTCGACCTGTTGGACCTATCTCACACCCTGGACCTCATATTTTTGGTGCTGCCCAATTATTGCATGGGACGATCATTCAGTGACTTCTATCAAAACTACCATTTCCTGGAATTCTGTACATCGTTTACCCCGATATCTGAACTTGCCTGCAAGAACATGAGTGAGTGACGCTTTTTTTTTCTTCTTATGATTTTGTCCAGCATGGAGAGTTGTGAAACCTTTTGATCGCTTTATTAGGGGATTTGTCTTCACTCCTGTAAAAAAAAAAAACAAAAAAAAAACAAAACAACAAATGTATGCAAGTAGCTTCCAGAAAATGGCTTTTCCTAGTCTACTCTCCTTTTTTTGGAGTACGGATGCTGGCAGTAAGAGAGTCGGCACTGGAATCTTCCTTGACGTCAAACCTAACTATACATATGTACCACTGAGGGGGAGAACATAATGAGAACAGGATTGTTTGGGAAGTAAATCCATTAGAATATACTGTACAGGAGGCAGTGAGGGTCCGCCAGAGACTGTTCTGATAAGCAAAACACTAAGAGGAGGACACAAGCAGACTTTCACTGCCAGCATCTGTACTCTAAATGAGGACGTTCTGATATCAGTGCAGCTGAAGGCAACAAATAGACTGGAGAAAACCCAGGCACAACCGGCCGTCCAGTTCTGCCCACCACACATATCTATGCCCCCCGCAGAGCTGGGGTAATAATGAAGGTTGACACTCGCATACTTCAGCTTTTCGGGGACACTTGTGAGATTTACCGTTACTTTTCCTTTCCAGATATCGCCTATCAACATAACTATTACTCTTTCTCCTCTCCGGGAGTGGGACGCTACTTGACCTCTATGGCCGTTCAGGGCTTCACCTTCCTTTGCCTTCTCTTCATTATCGAGAGCCAGATCCTCTGCCAGCTTTGCCGGTTCAGACGTCGTCGCTGGGTACGGATTTTAGGCCGGGTGGGAAGGTCACAAAATGGGGCTGAGCTTTGACTTTTCTGGGGATCTTTGATCTATAAATTCCTTTTATTTAGCTTCTATTTGCTTCATGTCCTCATCTTTGCAGTTCTCACTCCCTGAGTCTCCCGTGACTCCCTCAGAGGACCGGGATGTGGCCGATGAGAGGAAGAAGGTGTTGGAGTCTCCGATGGAGCAGCCCTCGACACTTAGTAGCCCCCTGGTTATCCGGGAACTTAGCAAGGTTAGTTTTGGTGATTAACACTTAGGTCATGAAAGTATTTAAGATGGGGGCCCCAATGTACAAAGGGGCCAAAATAACAATGTACTGAATAATCTCTATGGAGATCGATGCCAACTGTCCAGCTAGAAACGGGTACGTGGGGGCATAGTTGGGGTTTCCACCTCTCCTATTGAGGAATATTAGATCCTCTGAGGTCTAAGCCCCCCCCCCCATGTATATTCCTAATCTATAAGCTGAATCCTAGAGAGGTCTTAAACACAGGTACCCCCAACTAACCATTGAGGCAAGGGAGGGTATGAAGCCGTGGTCTACATGCTCGCTATTTCTGCCGACCACAACCGTGAAAAGCTGATGTTTGATGGAGTCTGGAGTACCCCTTTAATTGTGCTTCTTTAATTCTGAAGGTGTACGGCCGGCGCGCTCTTCTTCTTGCCGTAGATCGCATATCCCTGGCCGTGGGCCGAGGAGAATGCTTTGGACTGCTCGGCTTTAACGGAGCTGGTAAGACCACCACGTTCCGGATGCTGACTGGAGACGAAAGCGTCAGCTCTGGGGACGCCTACATCGATGGGTACAGCATCCTAAACCACACAAAGAAGGTAACTGGGAGACGCAAGGACCAGGTGTTATTTCTGTGCTTCCATACATATGTAGCCCCCCGTGTCTTATCGGCGTCCCCTCCTGTTGCGCAGGCCCAGCAGAGGATTGGCTACTGCCCACAGTTTGACCCCTTACTTGAACATATGACTGGTCGTGAGACGCTGTGCCTGTATGCCCGCCTACGGGGAGTCCCGGAGGTCTACATTAATAGCTGTGTAGAGAACATGCTGCGGGGGCTTCTCCTGGAACCTCATGCTAATAAACTGGTGCGGGCGTATAGGTGAGTAGGTGGGACGGCGGGGTGGTCTCGTATGTGTCGTTTTCTTCCTATAACGGGAATATGTGTTCTCTCCCGTCCATCCCAGTGGTGGAAACAAGAGGAAGCTCAGCGCTGGCATTGCCCTGATCGGTGGTCCGCCAGTCATCTTCATGGATGAGCCGTCTACTGGAATGGATCCGGTGGCCCGGAGACTTCTGTGGGACGCAGTGACCAGAACTCGAGAAAGCGGTAAAGCTGTGATCATCACGTCACATAGGTGAGACGCTATGATGTGGGGAGGGAATTTGGGAAGACGCACGGTTTCTAATCACTCGATGTCTTCCAGCATGGAGGAGTGCGAAGCTCTTTGCACGCGGCTCGCCATCATGGTGAACGGTCAGCTCAAGTGCCTGGGCAGTCCTCAGCACCTGAAATGCAAATTTGGTAGTGGATACACGTTACTAGCCAAGACATCCAAAGGCAGAGATGATCTGGTTGCCTTTAAAGATTTTGTGGAGACCGTCTTCCCAGGTCAGTGTGTGCCGAGCAAATGCAGTCTACACCTCAGGCAGAATTGGTGTAGTGAAGGCTGCAGCCGATCAGCGGATGCTGATTGTCTGCAGCTGTAACATGACAATGTCACATGCTTACTGGAAATCGCAGTGCTGACATCACTGGGCCAGGAGACAAATATTTTTTTTTTCAATTTTATATGGGGCACATCTGCAATTAAGGAAAAACCCTTTAATCTGAAGCCACCACTAGGGGGAGCTTAATGCGTGAACGTATACAGCTCCCATTGATCTCATACATCTTTATACACTTAGCTCCCTCTAGTGGTGTTTGCCGTCAACCACAATTTATTTTTTTTTCCCCCTCTATAATTGGCAGCTGTCTTGATTCCCCATGGCTGATGGTAGTGCTGTACTAATACTGTTTTGTCTTACAGGTAGCCAGCTGAAGCACGAGCACCAGGGTATGGTCCATTACCATATAACAAACCAGGATCTGAGTTGGGCACAGGTAAGAAATTCGCCGGTCCATCTATTGAGTCGTCCATCCAAAGCAATAGCCTCTACGGCGGCTGTTGTACATTTTCTAGTCTTGACTCAGTTGACGTTGGACGTTTTAAGATTGAGACCAGTTTTTGTGTTCTTATCTGTTTCTCTTTGGGAATTCTCTCCATTTTTTTTTTTTCCAGGTGTTTGGAACTTTAGAAAAAGCCAAAGAGAAGTTTGATCTGGAGGATTACTGCGTGAGCCAGATCTCTCTGGAGCAAGTCTTCCTGAGCTTCAGTCATTTCCAGCAGCCTCCGGAGGTGATCGTAGTATAGAACTTTTTCCAGAAAGCTTGTGAAATCTCTCCACGGACTGCAGACGCCGCCTCTGGTGTCCACTCGACTGTGACTAACGGCCTCCGGTTGCCCTCCTGACCGTTTTTCGCCGTCCACTGATTCTACGTATGACGTCCAGACAAAACTTTGCACCTTCCTTAGTAGAAGAACCACATCACTGTCCCCGTCGGTCTTAACCATTTCTAGAAGAATTGTCTGTCCATAATGACCATGGTCTCCATCCAGTCTAACCAGCCTGCCCTATACTGATGACCAATCTCCTCCAGTGCCTCCTCCTTTCATACAAGCCCCCCACATCAACCCCAATATCCCCCCGCCGCCTGGAATCTGGTATTACTTCCGTCATCCTACCAAGGGAGCGACTGCACTGAAATCAAATTCTACCACTGACTAAACCATGTGAGGCACTGATGGATCTACGATACGATGATTGAAATTGTCGCCCTAATTGTTGTATTGCTTGAATGGAAATCACTACGCTGATTTGAAAGGATGCCATTTTTAATTTTTTCTTTTCTTTTAAATTGGACACTTTAAGCTTAAAGGGATAGAGAAGGGAATTGTGAATACTAAACCAATGGACTTGTCAATGCAACCGCCGTCGGGCAGCGTCGCCTCCCGGGCCCCGCTCTGTGCCTGGAGCTTTAAGGGCTGTCAATCTAGGGAGTGCTAGTTAATATTTAACCCTTTAGCCTCTGAAGAGAAGATCATACGGCTAAAAGTGAATGTACAAGGACAGCTGGCACTGACACGTCCCTCGTTGCAAAACTAACCCCAAAGCTTGTGTTTTTGTGCGGACAGCCAGGGAACAATACGTGCGATGCTGCCCGCTCTGTTTTGTCTTTGGAACAACGTTTTGACTGCTCCAAGCAGACATCTGATTGTAAAAAAAAAAAAAAAAAACACCTCAATAAATCTTATTTATGCTGCTCTTTTGAAAGCCGCGGACTTCATATAATTTATTCTGTGGGAACCATCACCGGCGTCCCTGAAACCAAGGACGAGTTCTTATGTCGCGTCTCACTATTGAGATAGGCAGGGGGAATATAACATTCTAATACGGCATGTAGACAACTACTATTTATTAATAATTAAATATTCTACAGCTTCTGTTCAGATCAATGTGTCGCCATGGTTACAGACTACAAACACCGGGTGTAGTCTGATCCGGACAACACATGGCGTAACATGAATCTGACTGCACTTGGGTTCCATTGTGGACTTGTAGTCATGGAGGCACATAGGTCTGCATAGGAGCTGTATACACATTTGTGCAAATTGTCAGACAAATCTCTGCTGCAGCTCAGGGCTTTTCCAGGATGCTTGTCAAGTGGCGGCGGACAGCAATCCCCAGCGCCTCTTCCGATTTGTAACCCTAGCCTGCCGTCATTGTGGCATAATGTTGAGCCGCGACTACAAACGAGAGGAGATGCCGCTCATGCCAAGATAGATTTGCAAGATTTCAGTTTGTGGCGCCGCAAAAAGCCTATTTGCAGCATGTGGATAATTCACAGTATTGAGTGCTTCAGAGCTGAAATCTCCCAGTATTCTTTGCTGTCTTTAGTGTATGGAGCTTGCATCCTGGAAAGTGTCCTCTTTACACCGTTAGGACTTTTGCCAACACGCCATTAACCACTAGCAGAATTTTGATTGCAGCTCTGAAGTATAATGAGACTGATTTTACTGCTTTTGAAAAACTGCTTGAGATTGATCCGTCGTTCGTGCGGTAAGGGGAACGCTTTTTTTTTTTTGTTACAGAATCAATTTGTATTTCAGGCAAAACAGACTTTATTTTAGAAAAATAGACATTTCCCACTTTGTACAGATCCCTCTAATACAAAAAGAAAGAGGACGACATGAGGGGGACCAATTGTGGGCGTCACACGGGTTCACAGCTCTTAAAAGAAACCCCCCTGAACCCCAGTGACATAGACGGGAACGACAAGGGGAAATGACCTGCTCGCCACAAGCAGAAAGGACCTAATGGGGGGGGATCAATGTGCATTTGAGACCACTAGGGTCCATAAACATCACTCAATGTCAAGTTTGTCCAACTTTTGCCCCTTCCAATACCTATAGTGCAGTGATATGCTACAGAGCCCCGGCTTGTCTAACTCCAACCCTTAGCATCTCCCCTCCTCTAAATGCTGGGAGTTGTAGTGAGTCGCAGGTCGCCGTCTCCTGCTGTAGTGCATAATTCCTCATTGCTGGTGCTCCCTTTCCCCTCTGGCGATGGCTTTTTACCACCAATGTCCAGTAATATTTCCCTCCCCATAGTGACCCATGGAGCCAGCAGGAGATCAAGGCTCCTAACCAGGACCTCGTCGTTCTGTGCTTTCCCAATAACCTGGAATCCTATAATCCTCGTAGAAGTCGCATTATAGACGCAGTCACAGGAAAGGCACATTGTCAGCGCAGCGACTCACTGACTGCTCCTTGTAGGATCCTATTGTATGAGCGGAGCCGCTGTGCCCGGGACCATGTTTGGACGCTACAGAATAGGGGTAAAAAATGTGCATATTAACGAAAAGGCGCAGAGGTCTCCTCCCTGGGGGGGGCTTCATTCGCAGTTTTCAATGTTGGCTAGAAAACGTTCTGCCCACCAGTCCTCAAGGTCGATTGGGACAAAATCTGAAAAAGACGAGGAAAAGGTTAAAATATGGCACAGAGGTTCTCCCGCTGGCACTACCAGTCCCAGAGCGTCCATTTCTGATGAGTCAACCAGGCGCCCAAAGTGGACACTGATGGCTTAGTATGTAGCCGCCCTCACTAGGGGCCATCAAACCGATGCTCATAACAAAAACCCACAAGGATTAAAAGGGATTGCCCCACCATCAATCAAGAGCTAAATTACTAGTCACGGAGGGGGTTAAAGTAAACAGCCATCTTTTCTCAATAGGTCCAACGTTCCATGGAGGATTAGTTTCTAGCTATATCTAGACAGGAGTCAGATATCCATTTTTGTGATCCAGAGCTCCAAATCCTCTGTATACAGTCTAAAAGTTGACATTCTAGCTCCCTGCAGCAGCCACAAGAGGGAGCTCTGGGCATACTGTTAAATTACTGAGTCCAATGTACAAGTTTGCTGTAAGCTCCCTCTAGTGGAGACTGCAGGTAACAAAATAATAAATGGAGCTCCAGCAGCCAGACAGAAAATGCTGCGCTAATTACGTTCCATTACCCATATTATAGCTGCAAGCTCAGAAACGTTGACTCTTGCACCGCCTGTTAACCTGGCCCTTTTTATTTAAAAAAAAAAAATGGAAAAAAAAAAAAAACCCCTTCTGTTCCACACCCCATCCCCAGACTGATGGACTTTGGCTGCGGAGGTAGAATGTAGTTTACCATTATACAACTTGCAAGACTCCTTGTTACAACAAGAGGTTTATACAGCAATTTAATGAACAAAAAAAAAAGCAGCTGCTCTAAGGAATCTGAGGCTTCATTACAAAACCCCTTTGATTTCCAAATATCACTTAACTGTGTGAGAGCAGGTTTGAAAAAAAGGCTAGTCAAGAAGGGGTTAAGGGTAAGTGTTTTTTTTTTTTATATATATGACACCATTTGCTACCAAACACAAATTGTTTTGTCTAATTTTTTTCCCCATTCTAATATAAAGTGAATGGAGTCACAAAACTACAGCCTGCTCATACAAAATAAAAAAAATATTGGCCTTTGTCAGAAAGGGGGGTAAGTGATATAATATATCCATGCTCACACAATGAGTGTTGGTTAAAAAAAAAAAAAGTATACCACATCTCCTGGGCAGGGGAGGAAGCAAAAGACAATACTGACATTACAGAGGATTCATTTTGTGAGGTAAAATATTTCACTGACTGTTTTTCAACAATATTTTACCTCACAAAAAGAAGCCTCTGATCCCCTGCTGAAATGTCAGTATTGTCTTTTGCTTCCTCCCCTGCCCAGGAGCTGTGGTATGCTCTGTACACGGTCAGACACGGGTGAGAGGGACAGAACACAGGGGGGGGAGACAGCTCAAATGGGACAGCACATGAGGGGAGAACACAGCACAGGAAGGAGAGAGACAGCAGACGAGGGGGATAGCACATGGGGTAGACAGGTCAAAGAAGAGTGCACAGACGGGAGAAGTCAGCACATGGGGAAAGACAGAGTGGATAGGTGGGTGAGCACATGGGGGGAGAGATTCTCAACGCTGCAAAGCCTGCCCCCATTGTGACATTACCGCCCTCCTGATGTGATAGCATCGGTCCTCCACCTAGTAATATTAATAAGCAAATAGCTCCAATTAGAAATATAGTATAGTTCTTCTGATTCACTACAGTATGCCACTTACCCCACGTGCAGGGCACTGCAGTAGCTTAGTTATCCATGACTACGACCACTCAGTGACGGCTATTAGAGGCCGTAACCACGGATACCCAACTTATCGCAATACCCTGCACATAAGTGACATGGCAAATTAGGAGAACTATACTACACCTATGATTGAAGGCATTTAGTAATAATTACACCTACTACATATTGGGATAGGATTTTGGAGATGGGAATGCCCCTTTAATAGAGGGACGCACCCTCCACACCAAGTTTCATATCTGCGTAGACTGGATTACAGACTTATTGGGAGTTTCCTATTTAGTGATGACTCAGAAGTCGCATTTTACTGGAATTTCATGGGAAAATTGGACTCGCACCCTCTATGTGCCATTTATGAGAGACATGCCTTCGGTTCTCCTCGGGGCCTTGCCAAGACTTCTGCCTCTGCCCTCAATATGGCGCCGGCTCAGGACTGCGCCGTAGAATGGCCTATATGAGGCCGCAATGTGCGTCACTGCATCATTTAGTAGCCCTTATGAGGATAGAGCCAACACCTGGCTCCGGGGCGAGGGCAGTGCAGCCATCTCGTCCTCCGTTGTCATGGTGACCCTAATCGGGGAATGGGAGCAGTCTGAGGGCCGCGGTGCTGAAGGGACACGGGATCCTGACGTCTGAGCCACTTTTCCAGATTAGGCGGCCGCGTCATGACTAATCGGCTTACAGGGCTTAAACCAAATACATTCACTTCATATATGAGAGTGTCAGCGCCATAAAGCTGGTGGGCGCAGGGAAATGGGGCAGAGGGTATATATATATTTCACTTTTTACCCCAAATCCATATAAACCTCTTTGCTCTGTATTAAAGAATATAGACATCCGGGCCTGTTTTCCCTATGATAACACTTCCTGCCCAGGCAGCATAAGAAGAGGGCTAGAGATGATGATATAAAGATGTATATAATCTCATCTCCTAGAGAACATTGAATAGAGGCTCTTACTCTTAAGAGACGGACTTGGGCTCTGATCCTGATATTGCTGGGGTCCACATCCGTTGCGGTCCGGCTTATCCAGCTGATGCTGCACCTCTTGCCAGGCTGAAAGACACATGGAAAATATCAGTAAATATTAAATAATCTGCAGAAGGGATTATAGTCTTAAAGGGATCGGTCGCCAGGTTAATAGTGGCCAAGCTCTTGCTACTCCCCTGAGTATTCTGCTTTTTTTCTTAAAATCCACTATACGGTTCCAAAGATCTGGACCTTTTTACTTAGTGACAGTTTTTAGTGTTTTTTGGGGGATTTTTTCACAAGGGGTCGTGGCCAACAGGGTAATAGTCTGTAATAAAGGCCATAAAATGTAGCACTGAATAAAGAGGCCCATATCTCTGGATGCTAAGGGAATAAGGGGAGTGCAAACAATGACCAGAATAAAGAGAATCTGTCATAAGGGGGTTTTTTTGTTTTTTTTTTTAAATCAAATTCAGAGGTCTTTAACCCCTTCATGACCCAGCCTATTTTGACCTTAATGACCTGGCCATTTTTTGCAATTCCGACCAGTGTCCCTTTATGAGGTAATAACTCAGGAACGCTTGAACGGATCCTAGCGATTCGGAGATTGTTTTTTCGTGACATATTGGGCTTTATGTTAGAGGTAAATTTAGGTCGATAATTTTTGTGTTTATTTGTGAAAAAAACGGAAATTTGGTGAAAATTTTGCAATTTTCAAATTTTGAATTTTTTATTCTGTTAAACCAGAGAGTTATGTGACACAAAATAGTTAACAAGTAACATTTCCCACATGTCTACTTTACATCAGCACAATTTTGGAAACAAATTTTTTTTTTGTTAGGAAGTTATAAGGGTTAAAAGTTGACCAGCGATTTCTCACTTTTACAACAAAATTTACAAAACCATTTTTTTTTTTGGGACCACCTCACATTTGAAGTCATTTTGAGGGGTCTATATGGCAGAAAATACCCAAAAGTGACACCATTCTAAAAACTGCACCCCTCAAGGTACTCAAAACCACATTCAAGAAGTTTATTAACCCTTCAGGTGCTTCACAGGAACTAAAGCAACGTGGACATTTTAATTTTTCCAACAAAAATTTTCTTTTAGCATCAATTTTTTCATTTTCACATGGGCAACAGGATAAAATGGATCCTAAAATTTGTTGGGCAATTTCTCCTGAGTACACCAATACCTCATATGTGGTCATAAACCACTGCTTGGGCGTACAGCAGGGCTCAGAAGGGAAGGAGCGCCATTTGACTTTTTGAATGGAAAATTAGCTTCAATCGTTAGCGGACACCATGTCGCGTTTGGAGAGCCCCTGTATGCCTGAACATTGGAGCTCCCCCACAAGTGGCCCCATTTTGGAAACTAGACCACCCAAGGAACTTATCTAGATGTGTGGTGAGCACTTTGAACTCCCAAGTGCTTCACAGAAATTTATAGCGCAGAGCAGTGAAAATAAATAATCATATTTTCCTCAAAAATGATTTTTTAGCCCGCTTTTTTTTATTTTCACAAGGCTAACAGAAGAAATTGGACCACAAAAGTTGTTGTGCAGTTTGTCCTGAGTACACCGATACCCCATATGTGGGGGTGAACCACTGTTTGTGTTCATGGGAGAGCTCAGAAGGGAAGGAGCGCCATTTTGGAATGCAGACTTTGATGGAATGGTCTGCGGACGTCATGTTACATTTGCAGAGCCCCTGATGTTCCTAAACAGTGGAAACCCCCATAAATGACCCCATTTTGTAAATTAGACCCCCTGGGGAACTTATCTAGATGTGTAGTGAGCACTTTGAACCCTCAAGTGCTTCACAGAAGTTTATAAATGCTGAGCCATGAAAATAAAAAAATCATTTTTTTTTCCTCAAATGATTTTTTAGCTCGCTATTTATTTTCCCAAGGGTAACAGGATAAATTGGACCCCAAAAATTGTTGTCCAGTTTCTCCTGAGTACGCTGGTACCCCATGTGTGTGTGTGGGGGGGGGGGGAACCACTGTTTGGGCACATGTCAGGCCTCCGATGGGAAATAGTGACGTTTTGAAATTCCGACTTGATGGAATGGTCTGCGGGCATCATGTTACGTTTGCAGAGCCCCTTATGTTCCTAAACAGTGGAAACCCCCCACAAGTGACCCCATTTTGGAAACTAAACCACCCAAGGAACTTATCTAGATGTGTGGTGAGCACTTTGAACCCCCAAGTGCTTCACAGAAGCTTATAATGCAGAGTGGAAAAGTGGAACAGCCAATCAGAGTGATCGTAGCCATGTGGGGGCGAAGCCATGCCCCCCGTGGTGAAGTACAAAGCCCCCTGTATCTGCGGGTCAGGTGACCTTTCAGTGACCCCGGTCACCTGACCCGCAGGGGGGCTTTGAAGTCATGACACAGGGTATGCGTCATGGGTCAGATTGGCACCGATTTTCATGACGCATACGCTGTGTCACAGGCCGGGAAGGGGTTAAATAAATTTCAGACAAAAAAAATAAAATAAAATTACTTATTACAAAAGGGGTTTGCCTGGACTGACAAACTGATGACCTATCAGCAGTAAGGGGGGGGGGGCCCCCCATCACTAAACCGCCGTGGCCGTAAATCTGCACTGTATGGCGCAGGACTCAGGAGCCCCACACATTGATGAATTCGACATTTTATCTGCCCCTCACTGAGGTTTTGGCCGCTGCCCAAGTGGTTTTCAGCTGATCGCCGATCTCATATTAATGACCTGTCCTAAGGATAGGTGATCAGTGATCAATGTTAGTCCTGAAAAACCCAAACCCCTTTAATGACCCGTCAAGTACAGGTCGGTAGGCGGTCCCCCTTTCAACTAGCTGATTTAAAGGGATATTGTAAAGTTTGAACGTTACCCCCTACACACAGGGAGGGGTGTCTGACTGATGGAGCCCCTACAGAGCCACGGCTGAGTGGAGCAGAGGTCGGTCATGTGCGCCTCGTTACATTCATTCTAGCAGGAGACCAGTGGAGCGCGGCGCTTCACCATCTCCGGTGGTTCCACTACGAATGAATGGATCAGATGTGCGCCGAATTGACCTCCACTCCATCCAGGTTTTCGAGTTCTGTGGAGGCACCCCAGCCATCAGACCCACCAGATAGTGGTAAGGGACCACGGCGCTCCAGTGAGCACGGTCCAGTCACGTACACTGGTTGGAAAAACCCCTGTACCGAGACCCTCACACATGGCGGTCACTGCTCTTAATCTTACCCTGATATACAAAGTGGACGTTCTCCTCGTGGGCCGGCGTGTAGGCGTCCTCCTCCGATGTCGGGCTCAGGGATGCGCTGCGCTTGCCGTTTACACGGCTGAACACTAGTTTTGGAGCAGAAGGACTGTAAGAAAAAAAACATCTGTGTCACAGGAAGATGGCGGATTCCAGGAGGTGTCCTACAGCAACACTGCAAAAAGATATAATGCACAAATACCTGAGTATATATCACAGTACCAGATGAGCGACTGCAGGGGGCGCTGTTGCAGCTCCTTATCTCTTCACCCACATGTAGAAGGGGAGGGTATGTAGTTGCTCTACTAGGTGAGCTGGGTAATCCCTCCCTCTAATAGGGGCACAAGGTCAAACTGGACAATTGGGTGAATGTAGAGCAGAACAGACAAGATTTAGGGAAGAACCTTTCTCCAGTCTACATTCCTTACCCACCAAGCTCAAGTCCCTATGGGGGCGTCATGTGCCAAAGTTAACTTGTTAATGATAAGAGGAAAAAAAAAAAAAAAAAAAAATAATTGCAATCCTACTACTTAGAGGGGGGTTGTAAATTCACTATGAAGCCTGGGATGAGGACGGGCTTCACAGGAGTTCAAACATGACAGGAGCAGGGTGGGCAAACCATCAGCGCCCCATTCACCTGCTCAGATCAGTCCGACAGCCACCTGAAGCACTGATCTGAGGGACTGACATGGTCCAGAACACGATTCCGACGGTTCAATTTTTTTCTATTTTCCAGCTTCGGCAGTCACCGTATGGGATAAATATACACACAGTCTATTCGATTGGACAGTTACACATGTAGAGTTACCATCAAAGTGTTTTTATTCTTCAGTTTTATTTACATTTTGAGAAAAGGCAGAGTGGAGGGGGCATTTAATATTTTATTTTTAATTGGTTGCACTAGGAGACATGAACAAGACAGCGCAATTCTGTAGCATTGTAAAATTATCTATGAAGCCCTTGCGTAGGTCAAGGTTTGTGGGTGTACAAACATGGCAGAAGTGGAGTCCCCCCCCCCCCCAGCTACCATGGTAATGCCATATAGGGGGAGGGTAGTGGTCTCCAGAGGGGACGCCTCTCCCCATTTCCCACCTCTTACGAGTGATTGAAAGCAGCATCTAAAAAAGGTCAAACTAAAAAAAATTAAAATTCTGCATTTACGTCAGATGTTGTGCATTAACCCCGCGCATAGTGACACCACGAGCCTCGCACTTCCCAAGGTTCGCAAAGTGCTGGCACCGTCCCTGACCCCCATATACAAGTCCAGATTAATAGGATCAGAGCCGCGTCAGTACAAACCCATGACCCGCGTTCGTATTTTAGAACCGCACCTTTGCATTCTCTCCCACGAAGCGTTTTCCTGTAAAATCTGCTCAGTGTGAACCAGCAGCTATCACCGCCACTCTTCAGGCTGTCGACAGTCAGCGTCGGGGGCAGATACCGAAGGGTTAAGAGAGTCCAGCCCCCCCCCCACTGTCACTCCCACCGACTTGACCCGGCCCTCCCTGCACAGCACCATGTGACAATGACACTGCTGTGCGCATGGTAACCTCTGCACAAGGTCACGCTGCACCGTAAATGGGGATTGGAGCCAACGCCGACCCCGGCTGTGCGCCCCGGGATGTACGGGGTTAATACATCTAAAGTCCTGGGTGGAGGAAATAATGCATTCTTAACCCATTCACCTCCAGAGCGCACGGATTAAAGCGGCGACACCGGGGGACCCCCTGGCAGCGTCCTAGCCCCCCGATGGGTACTGACCTTGGCAGAGGGTCCCAGCCGTTGGACGAGGTGGGGATCAGCAGCTGCTGCCTGCTCTTCAGCTCCTGCAGCTTGGTGTCAATCTGCTGCTTGGGACCTGGAGACGGAACACAGTGATCAGCATGGACACGGTGCGACAGTACAGCCGGGCGACCTCAGCGGCAGGGAGAGAGCGCAGGACCCGCGATCCGGGCTGCGCCGATCCTGTGATCGCTGCAGCAGCGCAGCCCATCATGGAGGCTGGGGGTCCCACCTGTTCTCCTCTGGGTGGTGAGCTTGCTGGGTCCTCGGGTGATGGTGTACATGACGGGGAAGGGGAGCACTTGTAGGATGCCCCCAGTAGGAAGAGCAGGCTGCCACTGACTTTTGACTGCAGCAGCTGGCTCTTTAAGAAGGCATGTGCTGAAGGACACGCCCCCTCCTCACTCTTAAAGGGGCCGCGCGCTTCTCTAGCAGGTTGTGTAATCCTGCCTGTGGACGTGTTTTGGTGTGATGTGACTACAGACAGCTCACTGTTTACACCTAGCATGGCCCACACAGTAACGGGATCAGAAAACTGCTACTTCTTGATGTCATATTGTGTTGTGATGACGCGTGAAGTATGTGTCGCACGATGCGGCATGCGATTTTTATTGGACCCTATGGGGGGAGAGGAGTTGCTACCCATGCAAAAAGAATTAAAAAAAAGTGCCATGGTGCTATCGTGATATGGCAGATGCAGAAAATATGAGGCGAGATCGCGATCCAATGTCGCAGCTCCGATGCTTTGGCTGTGGGACATTTGTGGGATTTCTCTGTAGATGTCACAACATGGAAATCTGCCTGTTGCAAAACCAAAGTTGTCCCAACCCGCTGGGGCCAGTCTCATGTAGAAGGATCAACTTTATTCTCATTTGCACAAGGAAAGACTAGAAGCAATGGGATGAAACTGAATGGGAGGAGACACAGATTAGATATTAGAAAAAACTTTTTGACAGTTCGAGTGATCAATGAGTGGAACAGGCTGCCACGAGAAGTGGTGAGTTCTCCTTCAATGGAAGTCTTCAAACAGAGGCAGGACAGACATCTGACTGGGATGATTTAGCGAATCCTGCTTTGAGCAGGGGGTTGGACCAGATGGCCCAGGAGGTCCCTTCCAACTCTACCATTCTATGATTCTATGTGACACTTTGCCTCTAAAGAACAGATGGGCATGTTGGATTTCAATATGCCCGATCCTTTTATTTCCAGGGAAGGTAAGCCGCCATCCGGCAGCAGCTTACTCCCCTGTCTCCATAGAGAACACATGTATTCTCTGCTGTACGGAGCGTGCATACAGCACGCGTGTTCTCAGGACGTCGCCCAGCACTTTTTCTTTATGTCGCACATGATCTCTGCTCTCAGATTAATATTCAGTTTAGTGGGAAAAGTTTCAGCAAAACTTGGAATTCATTCATAGAAATCTCTGATGTTTATATGGTTAGGAGTCCAGTGGGCGGTCCTAATAGTGATTGACAGCGCTCTCTACATGCACAATCATACAGGGAAGACTGACAATCACCAAAATCCCTGATATTTGTAAGCTTAGGAGTCCAGTGGGCAGTCCTAGCAGTGATTGTCAGTCTTCCCTGTATGCCTGTCCATGTAGAGGCAGCTGTCAATCACTACTAGGACCGCCCACTGGACTCATGTATGCAAACACCAAGGATTTCAGTGACTTTCAGTCCTCCCCAGGGGCGGACATATCATTGGTGCAACCTGTGCTGCCGCAAGGCCCAAGAGGTAAAGGGGCCATTTATACCTACAAAGCAGGTGTAACTTTTTATTTTTACGAGATCCTGGGCTGCAAAGGGTCCATATGTTGTTCTTCCTCAGGGGCCCTTTTCTGTCTTTGTCCGCCAGTGGTCTTCCATCTATGACTGTGGGTGCAAATAGCTGTCAATCATTACTAGAACCGCCCACTGGACTCCAGGGATTTCAGTAATTGCCAGTCTTCCCTGTACAGCTGTGCATGTAGAGAGAGCTGTCAATCACTGGTAGGACCGCCCACTGGACTCCTATCTATATAAACACCAGAGATTTCTATGAACACAACAGAGTTTATACGGAATCTTTTCCCATAGACGCGTACATCATTCTTCTCCTTCTCTATTCCGTGCTGTCCACAGATCGGACTACATGTATGAGGTGACAGGTTCCCTTTAAGGCCCGCAGACACAAAGCTAATGGTGCACAATAGGGCAGTACTGCTATCTCTGCGGAGCACAGGCGGCGGCTCAGTGGGTATTACAGGGTCATTCTGATTATTGCATCAGTGACGGTGTCAGAATTACTGCTGACATTCCATCCGTCGCCGATCCGCCCACAATCATTCAGCTGAATGGAGGGGAGTAGCGGCGATCAGGCGCCCCTCATCCGGGGGTATTATGGGGACACCGCCTGACGGTCAGAACATGCTGGGAGTTGTAGTTCGCAATGTCTGGAGAGCCACAGGTTACAGATAGGTATAAACCTGTAGCCAATTTCTTGTGTGTGTTATTACAGTGACTTATAATCCAGAATGTCCAATAATCCGGAACAGAATTGAGGGAAATGGAGGAAAACCAATGAGGAGA
This sequence comes from Dendrobates tinctorius, assembly GCF_039654945.1. NCBI lineage: Eukaryota > Metazoa > Chordata > Amphibia > Anura > Dendrobatidae > Dendrobates > Dendrobates tinctorius. Next base: position 1,421,518 of record NW_027361869.1, on the reverse strand, counting down.
TAAGATGCTGAGATCGGAGCTGTCCTGATCCTCCTGACAGGTTATAATCCTGACTATTTGATGGTCCGCAGCCTAATGTCAGGTCTGACTGGTGGACCCCAGTGTACGAAATGGCAGACGCCTTAGGCCTCGTTCACACATCAGTTTTTTGCCATCAGTCGCAATCCGTCATTTTTAGAAAAAAACGGATAAAGCGACTGATGACGCTGGATCCGTTTCTTTTCTCATAGACTTGGATTAGCGTCGGATGGCCGCACGTTTCATCCGTCGTTCACTGGATCCGTCAGAAATTTTTTGTCCGTCGTGCGGAGACGATGGACAAAGTAACGTTTTTTCGTCTCCGTGGAAAAGTCGGACAGCGACGGACCCAGCTCCGTCCATCGCTGGCTATAATGGAAGCCTATGGGCGCAGGATCCGTCGCTGTCCGTCAAATGACGGAATCCAGCAACGCATTCCGTTTCTTAAACTGAGCATGCTCCAATTATTTTTACCAGGTAGGGCAGTCAGATCCAGCAAAAAACCGGATCCGTCGCATCAGTTTTTCACAATCTGCGACGGATCCGTGTTTTTCCAAAACTGGCGGATTGTGACTGATGGCAAAAAACTGATGTGTGAAAGAGGCCATATACATGGTGCAATCCCACATCCAGCACAGACTGCAGCCAAGGTCATGGGATCTCTGGCCAAGGTGACTGCTCTACAGAGAAGACCAAGGACACTTATCATATATATGTGGTCTTTGAAGGGTTAATGATGGACTCCCAAAAGCATTTGTTTCTCTGTGACAGCTGGCCCTCACCATGCTGGGACTCAAGGTCACAACCAGCATCAGCCAAGAGATGACAGATCGGAGGGTCTAAACCTAAACTCTGCGAGGAATCTTATAAGATCAGCTATAAAATGTGAGAGATAGACAGATAATAGAGAGATAGATGATAGATAGATAATAGATAGATAATAGGTGATAGATAATAGATAGATAGATAATAGATAGATGATAGATAGATAATAGATAGATAATAGGTGATAGATAATAGATAGATAGATAATAGATAGATGATAGATAGATAATAGATAGATAATAGATTAATAGATAGATGATAGATAGATGGATGATAGATAATAGATAGATGATAGATAGATAGATAGATAGATAGATAGATAGATATTGGGTTGAATGAAACTGACATTAGATGTAGGTGATGGACACAGTTGTATCACAATGTGCACGCAGAACCTCACAGACTTTGGTGCTTTTCGTGTCTTTGTGTCGCTGCCATCACTTGGGCTTATTTGCTTTTGGATTTCCCCCCGGCAGCCCGGGGCGGTGCACAGGATTCCTATCGTCAGGCGGGGACGGCCTGGTCTGTTTTCTGGATATAAATCATAGATTAGTAGATCGTTGGGTATAGCCCCAATTATTGTTGGAAAGATCAGGAAACAGATCGGAGCCCTCCCAGGCAGTGACCTTCAATGAAGGACGTCCTTGGAGACTTGGATGTTCTGGAGACTTCCCAGCATGCTTTGCTCATTGACAGAATTTGGGAATTCTGGGAGAATTAGTTCTTTTGATCAGCCGCAAAGTTAATGAGCCAGAATCCATCAAAATGTCCCGCTATTCTTAGGGCCCCGTCACACATAGCGACGCACCAGCGATCCCAACAACGATATTATCTTGTCAGAATCGCTGGTGTGTCGCTACATGATCGCTGGTGAGCTGTCAAACAGGCAGCTTCACCAGCGATCAGCACCAGCGACACGCGGGTAACAAGCGACGCACGTTGCTTAGTTACCCACTGTGTACCTTAGTTACCAGCATGCTGGTGCAGGGAGGTGGTAACCAAGGTACACATCGGGTTTCTAAGCGCGGTGCTTAGAAACCTGATGTTTACCTTGGTTACCAGCTCCAGCTCGCTGGTCTCCCGCCTGTCACACGCAGCGATGCGTGCTGGCCAGTGGGAGACCAGCGATCAAAAAAATGTCCAGGCCATTCCAGGACGATCAGCGATAACCGGCAGGGGGGCCGGTCGCTGGTGTCACACACAGAGATCTCGCTAGCGAGATCGCTGTGTGTGACGGGGACTTTATAGTCTGTAAAAACCCTCGGACATGGCAGACTGGAGCCAAGCAAATCACAAATCTACTAAGGAAAAGCGGTTTTGAAGCCATTTTTCCCCTACAGGGTTTTGCAGCTTTTTAACTGGAGGTGTCAAGTTGGGAGCAGATTCCACAAGGAACAAGTCACTTCTTTTGTTCCATCAAAAGGTTATCAAGGCCTCATCTATCTATATATATAAAGCTGAGTTTTTGTGTGTGTGTGTATGTATCAAGCCAAGCCCACTCCACATAGCCCCGCCCACTGGCAGCTGGAGTTGCAGAGGGAAAGTGCAGGACGAGGGTGGAGAGCGGAGCTGCGAGAGAGCGGGACACGGATGGAGAGCGGGGCTGCGGAAGGATATAGTGGGACAGCGTGTGGAGAGCAGGGCTGTGGAGGGAGAGAGCGGGGCTGTGGAGGGAGAGAGTGGGACACAGATGGAGAGCAGGACTGCGGAGGGATAGAACGGGACGGTGCATGGAGAGCAGGGCTGCAGAGGGAGAGAGCGAGATGGAGGGTGGAGAGTGAGGCTGTGGAAGGAGAGAGCATAATGGCAGGTGGAGAGCAGGGCTGTTAAGAGAGAGAGCAGGACTCTCTCTCTCGTCCCCGGACTGTGGTTCCTTTAAAATCCTTCAGCCAACGGATCCATCAAAAAACCGGACCGCTGACATCCGTTCACTTCAGTTGACAACGGATCCGCTTTCCGCCATTTTGGCGGATTTTAACTGATGAAAAAAAAATTAAGTGTAAAAGAGGCCTTAACCCCACAGGACTCGGCAGAGGAAGCACATAGTGTAAGGTCACAGGACTCGGCCCTTAGACCGCAGGACTGGAGTCCCTCTAGACCGCTAGCGCTCGGCGCTGCTGCAGTGGAGCCAGCAAGAGACCAAACGAGAGATAACACACCAGTGTGCACTGCACCACTCTGGCGGACACCACTGACCACCCAGAGTGGGGAGGAAAGCACTAGAGTTGCACACGGTGCCGCACTGGCGGCTACTGCTACCTGGCACGGTACGACAGTGCCCTGAGCAGAGAGGCACAGTCGGACACTAGCAAGTGCAGAGGACTGAGATGCACTGTGGCGTAAGCCTAGCCACTGACAGGTGCTGACTCTAACCACTTGACCCTACCAACATACAGAACCAAGGGTAGGGGTTTCATAATGAGTCATTCGCGGTGACAAGCATCCGTCATCATACACACCATAAGACACAAGAGTCTATACTAACGCATGGTCGAGCGGCCATGTGATCCTTTTATATCAGCGTCCTTCTGGGACCTTACTAGTGTTCCAATGGGAGCAGCAATAGGACCCGAGCATGTGACCTCAGACCTCCAATGAGAGGATTTCCCACTGGCATGCTCAGTGGGCTGAAAGAAGGACTTGGTCCCAAGAGCTGCTCGCTGCTGGCTATTGCAGGTTACTATAGCTGAACCCCGATTGGCAGCAATAACGAAGCCAACAGCAGTAGACTGAGCAAGACGCTGGGAACGATGTCTTTGCTGAGCAGGCTCCTCTGCAGCCGGAGAGGAATGGGAGACTGCAAACAGCAAGGCTCGGGATTCCTGCTGTGCAGCAACAGGAACCTAACACAGGGGCTGCAGAGGGAGAGAGCAGGACGGTGCATGGAGAGCAATGCTGCGGAGGGACAATGCAGGACAGTGGGTGGAATGCTGAGCTTCGGAGGGAGAAAGCAGGACGGTGCACGGAGAGCGAGACTGCGGAGGGACAATGCAGGACGGTGGGTGGAATGCTGAGCTTCGGAGGGAGAAAGCAGGACGGTGCACGGAGAGCGAGGCTGCGGAGGGACAATGCAGGACGGTGGGTGGAATGCTGAGCTTCAGAGGGAGAAAGCAGGATGGCCAGTGGAGAGTGGGGCTGTGGAGGGAGAGAGTGTCTGGCAGTTAGTTACTATGAACGGGCAACGCTGGGCTCTTCAGCTTGTTGAAAATAAAAGACTGATGTAAAATACTGAAGGTGTGAATGTGGCCTAAGTGTATGCACACAGTGAGTCTGCTTTAGTTTTTGGAGAAGAAAATGAGCTGGAAAAAAAACCTTTCCCAAATCCTAAAAAATCTCTTTGCGTTTTCACCCAGTTCTTGCTCCAAAAACGCAGCAAAAACACTCACAGTCTGCACATTCCCCAACTCTCTACTTAAAACTACTTATTTGTTGTTTTTTTAACCCCTTGTGCTTTTTCGGCAAGTTTATGCTCCAAAAGCTCAGAAAAAAACAAAACAGAGTTTTGTATTTTTTGTAGGGGATCCGTAAAAAGAAAACCCTGAAAAATCACTTAAAAAAACTTTGAAAGAATTCCATCAGCCTCTGCTTCCCAGGAGTGTCAAAAATTTTGTAAAAACTTTTTTAAGAGAAATAAAAGTTCAAAACAACAACTCCTCTCAGACATCACCCCTTCAAAAGAAACTAAAAATGGGACATGAACCAACATGTGCACTGTCCCTTTAAAAAGCCGTAATTTGTCGTGAAATCACTGAGGGATTCTGGGAGTTGTAGTTCCGCCCCCACACATCCTGGGTCAGACTGAGAGCCGCCAGTCACAGTGAAGCTGGGAAGGATGTTAGTGGCCGCAGCCGCGGACAGAAACAAGGAGCCGATCCTTGCCGTCCTGCGGCAGTATGTCAGCCCTGCGGCGCCTGTGGTGCGGGCGCTGGAGGTGGCGTCGGGTACCGGGCAGCACGCAGCGCATTTTTCCCGGGCGCTGCCCAACCTACGTTGGATTCCTTCTGAGATGGACCAGCGCTGTCTGCGGAGGTGAGTCATGTGACCGGCGCAGGTCATGTGACTGAAATGAACCCTGCACACAGGTCTGCCGAGGAGTGAAGCCCTGAGCTAACCAATCAGAAGGCGGCTTTTACTTTCTCAGTGGCATCTGTGAAATATGACGCGGATTCTGATTGGTTGCCAAGCTGCACTAGTTCTTTACACCGCTTGCCCAATAGGTTAAAACCCCCTATACATTAACCCGTTAATAACGACATAGCTATGCTGGTAACTTAAAAGTAACCCCCAAAGGAACTAGTAAAAAAAAAAAAAAAAAAAAAAGCTGTTTTCTCGGCGTCCATTGTTGCTAACAAAGCCAACATTGTAGTTTGAGTCTACAGAGGAAGTGACATCATTTTATAAAACTATAACCAGGATTGTTTTTGTTTCTCCAGTATAAGTGAATACATCTCCAGATGGTCCCTTACAAATGTGGAGCAACCCCGCACCCTGGATGCCTCCCGGAGCTGGGAGACATGGGGCCTGGAGCCAAATTCACTGCAATTGGTTGTCTGCATCAATATGATCCATATATCGGAGCCCAGCTGTACTCAGGTTACCGCTTTATTTCATCTCTATTACCCTTTGTAGAGAGCTGTGGGGTTCAGATCTGCTGTTACATTGTGGCCTGTATGTGGACCCCATTACTGTTCCACAAAAAAAAAAATAACATCTATATCTAGGAATTAGTTGTTTTCTGATTCATCTGTCCATTCATTGTTCTGGGGGTTTGAGCCATTCATATATTACATGTAAGGCCATGTGCAGTATTTTACCTCTGTATTTGTAAGAGGAAAAGCATAATAGAAACACGTCACCAGTTCTAACGGCTGGCACAGGGGAAATTCATGGCTGGCATCAAATGTGGGTAAGTCGCTGGATATTGGGAGCTTTTTCCAACTATGTAACGCAGGGGGCTCAAGTGCTGGTAATCTCATACACAGCGTATAACCCCCACATTAAGATACTGCCACTCTACTCCCCACACATGTTATAATGCCTTCAGTTCACCCCCACTTGAAGAGTATGGTCCCCCCCCCACCCGATGAAGCACGTGATTCTCCCAGTTCCCTGATACTCTATGAACAGTATGATGCTCCCAGTGTCCCCCCAACCCAGCAAAGAAATTGAATCTCCCAGTGCCCCCCACCCAACGAAGAGTGTGATGCTCCCAGTGCCCCTTCACCCGACAAAGAATATGATGCTCGCGACATACAGTATGATTCCTGCAGTGCACTTTTCACCCCCAGTATGATGTCGCTCCACTCCACCACACAAGCAAATATTATTAAAAAAAAAGGTACTCCTCTAACCCCGTTCCAATGATGAGTGGAGCCGATCTCCCCTCCGTGCTGTGTGTGACCTGTTACAACAGGCATGATGTAGTGGGAGCCTCAGAGGGCACCGATGACTAGTGGAGAGGGGAGCTGGTCCTCCCCACTCTACTATCCGAAAGAGACAGATAAAATTGAAAGAGGGTTGTGTTGCTGATCTTGCGGGACAGTCAGACAGCTCTCCAACTCTGAGACTGTCCGGCTGGATCCGGGACAGTTGGGGGGGGCACGCCTTTTATTAGGCAGTCACTAAAATTTATGGATGCTGGATAGTAAGCATAGTGCTTGCAAAAAAAAACATCCCTATCAAAGGATTGCAATGCTTTGAATACTAAAATACATATTTGTCACTTGCTATAAAAGTGGCGCTTTGCAGACACTGGCGGCCGAGAGGATTTTTGTGAGTAGTTGAAGAATGGGATCAACAGTCGAAAATCACAAAATGATCATATCATACGTTTACACTTATTTATGATGTGCTGCCGACTTTGTTTTTATGTTTTGGTTTTTTTTACAACAGGGTCTGTTTTATGGGGCCGGACATGTGCTAGAACCTGGCGGTGTTCTCCTGACCTATGGGGTAAGACTGGTCTGCAGTGTTACGTGATGTAGTATACTTTATAGATTCGTACATTCCCTTTCTTAAAGAGATTGTCCAGGAAGTTTGATATTGATGATTTATTCCCAGGAAAGCTCAGTGATACCAGATCAGTGGGGATCCGACAGTCACCACCTACACTATCAGCTGTTACCTAGTCTGCGGCTGCTGGTAGTTGCCAATGTGCAGAGCCGGAGCACCACAGCTCCATACACTGTGTAGTGGCCGTTCTCTGGTACTGCATCTCACCTCCTATTGAAGTGAATGGGAGCTGAGGGGGGATATATTGTACAATCTATGTCTAGCAGTCATTGACATCCCTGCGTTCACTAATGATTGTCCGTTTTCTCCCCAGCCGTACTCTGTCAATGGCGTCCTCACTCCGCAAAGTAATATTGATTTTAACCAGAGTCTGAAAAACAGGTATTACATATAATATAAACTCTGCTGTCTCCACATTTCAGCTGTGTCTTCTCTGTTACCCGACGTGCCATACTCGATATCTGTCCCATGTTTACAATTAAAGGGGATTCTCCATAGGTAATGCTGATATTTGTTTCTGCAGGGGGCGCCCATGAGCCAGGGCTTTGAGATCCCTATGAATATATTCCTTCTGTCCTGTGTGGATGCCCTGTATGTAAAAGCAGGCGTCGTGACGTTTCTGATATAGTATCCTTTCTCAAGCTTGAGATAGGATACTATATCCGAAATGTCGCCACCCCATGGGGCAATAAAGTCCAATTTTTTTATGGTTTTCAGCTGCTTTTAATTTATTGCAACGAGCCACTAGATTGATGGTTGGAGAAGCTGTGCACACCAATAGAGGTAGTGTTTGGTGCTGTTCCAATTTTTTCATTATATTATACAGTACAGACCAGAAGTTTGGACACACCTTCTCATTCAAAGAGTTTTCTTTATTTTCATGACTATGAAAATTGTAGATTCACTCTGAAGGCATCAAAACTATGAATTAACACATGTGGATTATGTAATTAACAAAAAAGTGTGAAACAACTGAAAATATGTCTTATATTCTAGGTTCTTCAAAGTAGCCACCTTTTGCTTTGATTACTGCTTTGCACTCTCTTGGCATTCTCTTGATGAGCTTCAATAGGTAGTCACCGGAAATGGTTTTCCCTTCTCAGGTGTGCCCTGTCAGGTTTAATAAGTGGGATTTCTTGCCTTATAAATGGGGTTGGGACCATCAGTTGTGTTGTGCAGAAGTCTGGTGGATACACAGCTGATAGTCCTACTGAATAGACTGTTAGCTGCTTTTTTTCTTTCCATAATACAAATTCTGAGTAAAGAAAAACGAGTGGCCATCATTACTTTAAGAAATGAAGGTCAGTTAGTCTGAAAAATTGGGAAAACTTTGAAAGTGTCCCCAAGTGCAGTGGCAAAAACCATCAAGCGCTACAAAGAAACTGGTTCACTTGAGGACCACCCCAGGAAAGGAAGACCAAGAGTCACCTCTGCTGCGGAGGATAAGTTCATCCAAGTCACCAGCCTCAGAAATCGCAGGTTAACAGCAGCTCAGATTAGAGACCAGGTCAATGCCACACAGAGTTCTAGCAGCAGACACATCTCTACAACAACTGTTAAGAGGAGACTTTGTGCAGCAGGCCTTCATGGTAAAATAGCTGCTAGGAAACCACTGCTAAGGACAGGCAACAAGCAGAAGAGACTTGTTTGGGCTAAAGAACACAAGGAATGGACATTAGACCAGTGGAAATCTGTGCTTTGGTCTGATGAGTCCAAATTTGAGATCTTTGGTTCCAACCACCGTGTCTTTGTGCGATGCAGAAAAGGTGAACGGATGGACTCTACATGCCTGGTTCCCACCGTGAAGCATGGAGGAGGAGGTGAGATGGTGTGGGGGTGCTTTGCTGGTGACACTGTTGGGGATTTATTCAAAATTGAAGGCATACTGAACCAGCATGGCTACCACAGCATCTTGCAGCGGCATGCTATTCCATCCGGTTTATGTTTAGTTGGACCATCATTTATTTTTCAACAGGACAATGACCCCAAACACCTCCAGGCTGTGTAAGGGCTATTTGACCAAGAAGGAGAGGGATGGGGTGCTACACCAGATGACCTGGCCTCCACAGTCACCAGACCTGAACCCAATCGAGATGGTTTGGGGTGAGCTGGACCGCAGAGTGAAGGCAAAAGGGCCAACAAGTGCTAAGCATCTCTGGGAACTCCTTCAAGACTGTTGGAAGACATTTCTGGTGACTACCTCTTGAAGCTCAAGAGAATGCCAAGAGTGTGCAAGGCAGTAATCAAAGCAAAAGGTGGCTACTTTGAAGAACCTAGAATATAAGACATATTTTCAGTTGTTTCACACTTTTTTATTAATTATATAATTCCACATGTGGTAATTCATAGTTTTGATGCCTTCAGAGTGAATCTACAATTTTCAGTCATGAAAATAAAGAAAACTCTTTGAATGAGAAGGTGTGTCCAAACTTTTGGTCTGTATTGTGTATATACACTCACTGGCCACTTTATTAGGTACACCATGCTAGTAACGGGTTGGACCCCCTTTTGCCTTCAGAACTGCCTCAATTCTTCGTGGCAGAGATTCAACAAGGTGCTGGAAGCATTCCTCAGAGATTTTGGACCATATTGACATGATGGCATCACACAGTTGGCGCAGATTTGTCGGCTGCACATCCCTGATGCGAATCTCCCGTTCCACCACATCCCAAAGATGCTCTATTGGATTGAGATCTGGTGACTGAGGAGGCCATTTGAGTACAGTAAACTCATTGTCATGTTCAAGAAACCAATCTGAGATGATTCGAGCTTTATGACATGGCGCATTATCCTGCTGAAAGTAGCCATCAGATGTTGGGTACATTGTGGTCATAAAGGGATGGACATGGTCAGCAACAATACTCAGGTAGGCTGTGGCGTTGCAACGATGCTCAATTGGTACCAAGGGGCCCAAAGAGTGCCCAGAAAAAATTCCCCACACCATGACACCACCACCACCAGCCTGAACCGTTGATACAAGGCAGGATGGATCCATGCTTTCATGTTGTTTACGCCAAATTCTGACCCTACCATCCGAATGTCGCAGCAGAAATCGAGACTCATCAGACCAGGCAACGTTTTTCCAATCTTCTACTGTCCAATTTCGATGAGCTTGGGCAAATTGTAGCCTCAGTTTCCTGTTCTTAGCTGAGAGGAGTGGTACCCAGTGTGGTCTTCTGCTGCTGTAGCCCATCTGCCTCAAAGTTCGACGCACTGTGCGTTCAGAGATGCTCTTCTGCCTACCTTGGTTGTAACGGGTGGCAATTTGAGTCACTGTTGCCTTTCTATCAGCTCGAACCAGTCTGCCCATTCTCCTCTGACCTCTGGCATCAACAAGGCATTTCCGGCCACAGAACTGCCGCTCACTGGATTTTTTTTCTTTTTCGGACCATTCTCTGTAAACCCTAGAGATGGTTGTGCGTGAAAATCCCAGTAGATCAGCAGTTTCTGAAATACTCAGACCAGCCCTTCTGGCACCAACAATCATGCCACGTTCAAAGGCACTCAAATCACCTTTCTTCCCCATACTGATGCTCGGTTTGAACTGCAGGAGATTGTCTTGACCATGTCTACATGCCTAAATGCACTGAGTTGCCGCCATGTGATTGGCTGATTAGAAATTAAGTCTTAACACACAGTTGGACAGGTGTACCTAATAAAGTGGCCAGTGAGTGTATATTCTGATTACCATATTATGTCAGATTAAAGAAAAAATTGGTTTCAGTAATTCCCAGCGTTCCTGACTATCTACAGCTCGGATTATGGCCACTTTTGCCGTGTGATGGCTGCCAGGGTCCTGTTACTTGACAATCTGTGCCACATGAGTCACATTGGCACTGTGATTACAGCAGAGGAAGAAAAAGCAGCTGGCAGCATTCATGCCATTCCCATATCGCAGGCTGAAATGTTATACTCTATGGAGAAAAGTATGTGCCCCCTCCACATTACACCTCCAGGAGCTTTCCTGACCTTCCATCCTAAACCCATAGACATTAATATGGAGTCGGCCCCTCTGCAGATATAACGGCTCCCGCTTTCGAGGGAGGGAATTCTACAAGATTTTGGGGGCATCATGAGAATATTTGCCCCTTCATCCAGAAGAGCATTTGTGAGGTCAAATACTGCTGATGGGGAGACGCCGGGCTCATAATGTCTTTTATTAATGTTGGACGGGGTTGAGGTCCGGGCTGTGTGCGGCCGGTCACTAAACTCCCCTTCAAATCTGTGCACTGGGCACAGTCATGGGGAACAGAAAAGGGTCTTCCCCAAACTGTTCCCACAAAGACGAAAGCTACAATTGTCCACAATGTCTTGTGCTGAAGATTGTTTTTCCTTCCCTGAAATTAAGAGGCTGAGGCCGCCCCCTGATAACAGCCCATAGTATTATCCTCCTCCACCATCTGTACAGAGAGCACAATGCAGTCAGGGGGTAACATTCTCCTGGAATCACCAAAACCCAGACTCCTCCATCACGCGCAGATAGAGAAGTGCGATCCGTCACTGCACAGAGCATGTCTCCTCCAGAGTCCAGTGGTGGCGGCTTTACACCACTCCATCCGACGCTCAGCATTGTGCTTGGTGATGTACGGCTGCATGCAGCTGCTCAGCCATGAAGCTCCCGGCGGGGCGCAGTGTTTGTGCTGATGTTATACCAGAGGAGGTCTGGACTCTGCAGTTATGGGGTCAGCAGAGCATTGGTGACTTTTTCTGCTCTCTGCTCCTCAGTACTTGGTGACCCCCGCTCTGCAATTTGAGTTTGACAAAACTTGAATTCAGTGATTTAAACACGTGTCCCAAAACTCATGTCTATGTAGTGTATCTGCTCCCTGAGAATCCCTTTAATCTGCTCTGTTGTATATGACTTTCTGACATAACCTATTATTTTTCAGCAATCCAGCCTGGGGAATCTGGGATACATCAGATCTGCGCGAGCTGGCAAAGACGTGTGGGATGGCGCTGGAGAGAATGGTAAGGGACTTCTTAAAATGGCCATACACCAACCATTAAGGCAGCAACGATTCCCCACAAATTCCCCCATTCACGTGTATACTTTGCCGCTTTTTTTTATATATTGTATGCGCTTTAGCTGCAATACCATGTACCGCCTGTGAACAAGAGAGGCGATGTTGATGAGGGGAAGCAAAACTAATGTCTGATTGTGGACAATTCCTTTAAAGGTCCCTCATTAAGTCCATTATAGCCTTATGGATATAATAAGATTATTAAAGGGATTGTCCAGAAAAAAAAGGAAGGTTTAGAAATAGAAAATACCTGTCTGTGTCCTGCATTAACACCCTGAGAATAGACTGAACCCTGATTGTTGCCAGCAAATGAAGGTGAATGGTCTGCAGGGTAGCCGTGTGTATGACAACGTCGCCCTGACAGACACAATAGCATTAATGTCTGCAGAACGCCCTTTAACCCCCGCATACCAACCATTAACCAATGCCGCCTCCCGTCACGTGACCAACCTTTGTGCCACTGATCTCCGACTCTTACGTTGTGTTGCAGGTGGACATGCCGGCAAATAACAAGTGTCTGATCTTCCGGAAGATGTGACCCAAAGCAGCAAAATATCAGGCTTAAAACTTCACATTGATTTTTTTTTTTTTTTTTATATATATACGTGCAGTGTATTGGATATCTATATTAAAAAAATATATAAAATCTCACCTGATTGGCTCCTTTCAATACTTTTTTTTTCAAGACTTATCATTTTTTTTTTTTCTGCAAAAATCAATTTTTATTCAATGATCAGCGCCTAAATTCCAAATTAGTTTAGGAAGAAAAGCATAAAATATAAATTAAAAAAAATCAAATTTTAATATACTGTATTTATGAATAAAAAAAAATTGTCCAATTAGAACTTAGTTTTTTTTTTCATGTGTGGGGCTCCCTCCTGTGGCCACTTGTGGTAATGCACTAACATTAATTTTTGATTTATACAGTATAATCATTAGTTATTAGATTTTATAAATATTTGTCACTGGATCCTGTACATTTAAATAAAGAGCTCAACTTAATGCAAGATCCCAGTAGATTAGAGTTGACCAGAAAGATTTGCAGGACCCTAGTGTGGTGTGCACTTTGGTACCACTTGACCGCCGGACCAGGGCTTCCTTGTTCAGACCTCGAATGCTGTCATTTTGGGCACCGCTTGTGATATCCGAGACCTGCAAATATTTTTTTCTCAGTTCTACTTATTCATTGATGGATGATGGATTGAAAGTGGAATTTTAATTTATTTTTACCAATCAAAAATAAAAATAAAGTATCTATAATTTTTCATTGGACATAAAAAAATACAACATACTTAACGGAGATAGTATAAGGAAAAGCTGTAACATATTTGGCATTTTATATATAAAAAGAAAAGAAAAAATATAAATCGCTTATAATGGTTTACATTTCCAAAACCAATAAATTGTTTAATATGTACCACAATGTTAAAAAAGAACACTTTAGCCAGTCCTTATAAGAAAAGGTTAGCGAATTCTGAATTAATAGGGGCCCTGCTCTCTATTAATAGAGTGGAGATTGACACTGGAGGACCCATCATTTCCAATCTATGTAATACCTCATTTCTCCTGTGGGGGCACTGCAGATTAATTGTACACTTGATAGTTTACCTCACAGATTATCGTTGATTTCTGAGAATTCCAGTAGAAGGATATCCTGTGATCAGTTTGTTGTTGAGGGATATTTTTAAACAAAAGGGATTGTATAAAGTGAATTGGTCCTTCCCATCTTCACAAATGGGTATTGTCGGATACAGCATGTAAAAAGAAGCACTTTTACAATTTACTGCTTGTTAAAATTTTCAGCCGTTCTTGAGATTGTAAACAAAAGAAGTGTTACGGTTTGTTGCCTGGCAGACCGACCACCGCTGCTAGACGGTAGAAGATGCACAGTGCTTACAAGCTCTTATCTATTGAGCTTGAAAGCACTCTGCTTGGAAGCTGTCCAGGATTAAAGGAGCGCGCTGTTACCTTTTTAATCCCAGTCAGATTTAGCACAGTGCTTACACGTTAGACAGCAGCGGTGGTCGGTCTCCAAGGCAACAAGCGGTCAACAAAATAAGTGTTAATATCTCAAGAACGGGTGCAAATTTTAACCAGCAGTAAATTGCAAAAGTGCTAGTATTTACAAGCTCTGACAATATCACATCTATAAAGATGGGAATAACCCTTTTAACAACTGAAGTTTTGCATTTTCTGCTAACACACATTTATTTTTCCTTCCACCTGAACATTTTACAAGTTTATTGTTATGAGATTGTAGCCAGTTTATAATTGAGGCATGAGACGGTATTGAAATAGTAGTTGATCATTGATCGATCGCCAGCATTTAGATCATTTGTCCTCAAGCATGAAAAGCCATAATTTCAAATAGATATTTTCAGTCCTGAAATCGGTTCAGCATCTGGCATGTTCCCTTTTCCAACATGTCTCTGACCTTCCTCAGTCTTTTCTCATTAGCAGGCCGGACATAGCTTGAGGGTCCTAATAAAGCCATGCCATCTTGTACTTCACCCATGATCAAGAGCTGATTATCCCCTGAACCCGCAAGACCGCTGCAAGCACACCCCCCACCTCCATTGTCGCCCATCGTCACTTCCAAGTACTTCGTATGGAAAAGTCGCAGACCCATGTATTCATCCTTTAGTACTTCTATGAGGACCACCCTCAGCACTCGTTCCTCCCCAGAATCCTCCAACCTTCCCACAATCACAAAGTCACTACGGCACAAGCTAGGCACAAGTCGTCCTCGTAGATGGCACCCCTGGCACTGCTTAGTACGTGGCAGGGGACAACGATCATCACACGCGTGCCTGCTTTCAAAATTGTTTTGGTTGCCATTGCACCCACCGTAAATGAAAGAAAAGCACTGGCGCATGTGAGGACTATAAGCCCACCTCCACTGCAGGGCCTTGCATGGTCCTCTTACAGGTGGTAATGTACAAGGTTCTGGTGGCCGAGGCTGGCATGACGAGTGGCACTCTTCATAAGTTTGGAAGACATTGGTACCACCTGGGCACCCCTTATTATAGAAGGTCTGGCAGTCACCACTTTGGGAATCATAGAACCAACGAAGGACCCTAAGATCTTGGCAATCTCTATGATCCGGGGGCTTCAGGCATTCAGAAGGTAGAATTGGTTGGCGGTTATTGGCACCCCCCTTCTTCACAACAGAGAGCGGGAACTGAGCGCGGAGAAGTCCAGCAGAATTACGTGCCATGCAAACGTACACGCCGGCGTCTTCTGGACGGGCGTTGTAGATGACAAGCTGGCCAGAGTTCGTTACCACAAGATTGCCATACATTTGGTCTGGGCGCATGAGTGGTGCAGCAGGCCCTTCACCCAACTTTTCCCAAAGGATCTCCGGTCGTGGGCGTCCACTAGACTCACATTGTAGCCCTACGGTACCACCTACAGTCACAGATTGCGGTGCAGGCGATTGGTACAAGGCTGGTGGCACTGGCACTTCCAGAGGTGTTGATGGCTGGGTTGGTTGGAGGGTGGTTTCAGAAGGTGGTGTAGTAGTGAGTGGCCAAGAAGACACAAATTTGCATGGCACTTCAACCAACGTGATACCCCTGGCACAGGCCTCCGCATCCATGAAGCAGTGATTATAATAAGTCAGACCATCCGAGGCACAGGTGAACCCCGGCTGCTTCCCACATCGTTCCCGACATCGGCAGACGGGACGCCCTTCCCAAATCTCACAGACAGATCCCTGCTGAGAACAGACAAAACCCACACAGGTGGCAGGATGGATGGACCCTGGAGCTGGCAGGCCAGAATCAGGGTAGCGGGCAGCAACGCAGCTCTGCTGTCCACAGACGTTGGTGCAGCATTTCTCAAAGGGTTCACAATCCTGAAACGAAACAAGGAGAGATGTCATTATAGAGAAGGCGCCATAACCCATTGCTCGCTATCATTTAACCTTCTAAGGGCTCTTCGTTCTTCCCCTGGCACCTTGTCTGGTTGGCGTCTCCTCCTCCGTATCTTATTTTATTTGGTGCTCTCTGATGGAGAGTCCCGGCTTGGAGACTTCTGATCTTGTATCCTTTCATTTATATATTTTCAAAACTCATGGTCCTTTCTTAGGGAAAGAATAACGTGTAACAAATTTGTTGCAGAAATTTCTACATCGCCAAGAATATAACACGTTCCTGGCACAAACAGAGAAAAAAAAAGGACAAGCACCTCTAAGCTAGTGTGAACAGCTGCCAAGCAAAAATTGGCCAATCTATGCCCTAAGTAGCTTCTTTTTTACTGTAATAATTTTTGTAGCAAATTTGCAGATTAATATTTCATATGTACATTATATATTTATATTTTTCCATGGTGGTAATGCAGTTTACATTTTCTAGAGTAATCATTCTTAAATTCCTAGCACGGACAGGTAAGATTGATTGATAAATTGAACACAGATGTATAGATAGTAGATAGACGTACAGATAGATATGAGGCAGATGAACCGACTGACTGATGGACAGATTGAAGATTGACTTTTTTTATACTTTCTAAATTTCAAAACTTATTTTGGTTCAGTAATAGAACGGTAGATTAGATAAATGTATAGAGAGATAAGATTGATCAATGGACTGATTGACTGACAAATAGATACATAGACGGATTGCTGATTGAACTTTACAAAGTAAAAAAAGTCTAAGATTTAGTAGTTTGGTTTAATAATAGAATGATAGATAATAGAGCGCACTGTCTAGACACAAAGTTAATGTTAAACATACAGATGTAGCAGAACTGAATTTGGAATCTATCGTTATGAGATCTGGAAATATTTCCGCTTTATCTGCAGTCTTGTGTAAATCCGCAGAGAAGCTGTGCCAAGCGTTAGCTCACCTCTGCTACATCTGTCCATATGAGCAGGACAGGAGGATGCAATATTCGGTCTCTATGGTTCCTGTTTATCGGATAGAATAAAAATACAGTGCACTTTCCGGAATAAATTGCATTCAAGGGTAAAAAGCGGATTTAGTGGCGTTCAGCGTCCTTACCTGATCGGCTTCGCATTCCCTTTCGCAGGTGCTCTGGGCGTCCACCCACAAGTTGGCGTTCAGCTGGTTAGGGCAGATGCCAAAGTGCCCCCTGGCTGCGGTGGAGCTAACAAGTTGGGCTTGTAGGAAAAGCAGAACAAAACCTAGTGTAGCGCTCATTGCTAGAAGTGGAGATCGCGCACATGTATGCGCAGCGACACGTGTCCCGGGTGCTATGTGCAATGCGTGCGTCGTCTGTCATTGGCACGCAAGCTCTGGTTCTGCGTGTATTATGTACTGGATGGCGATATTACATAACTAATAGGAATGGGATCTGTGGGGCTGGAGCTTGGCATATGGCATGTTGTGTGCATGTATCATGGTCCATGTCGGTGCCAGCGTTGCACATTTATGGTCGCTGAGTATATCTAGGGGCATCTAACCTTTCCTTCTGAAAATAAGTGTGCCCAGTGACTCAGAGTGCCAGAGGAGAGAGGGACCTGGGCATCTGGTGGGCACAGTCTCCAGAGTGCTGTGCGACGTGCCCAGTCTCTCGCCTCTTGTCCTCCTTTCACCCGCCCCTGATGTGGGACAGGATAACTATCTAAACAGGATCCTGGAGGGGAGGGAGCAGACCCTGTGTCTGTGTGAGGAGGGGTAGTGAGGCTGTTTTTATAGGGGGTGATGGGGACAGCAGGCATGTGTGTGCCCAGGTTACTCACTAATGGGTAAAGGGGCACACGTCGGGGCGTGACGGTGTGCGGCACAAAGGATATATGTGCCCAGTGGATGCAACTGGTGTGTGTGACCCCCAGGGCATCGGTGCATTGTGTTACGTGGTGTAGGGGGCACGGGGTGGCTGGATGGCACACTCAGGCCATGAAAGGGGTAGATCTGGGGGGTGTGCGTCCGCCAGGTATGGTGTCTGTGACAGAGGGGCAGTGTGCTGATGAGACAGAGGCCGTCTGTCTACATGTCTGTGCCACAGAGGTGTACGGTGTGGAAAGGCGGAGGAGAAGGGAAGGAGCCTAGAGCTTCCCTGTGATAGGGGTGGGTGATGGGGGGAGTAACCCAATTCCACCCCTCGTTGTCTCCTTTCATTCAGTGTTGGTGGCTTTCAGTCTGTAACCCCCTCCCTTCTTGCAGTCATTAAATGGGGGGATCAAAGGCCGCTGCCATTTAACCCCTTCCCACGCATACTCAGTCCCTACATGACATCTCCCTGACAATCCAGCTCAAGAAACTACAACATCCACAATGCACTGGGGCAGCTAATATGCAGTTATCGAAGGAAGCGACGTTTATCACATTTTAGCTACATTTAATAGACATGGCTGTGAAAGAAAAACAACGGGCCTAATACCTACAATCTGTGACAGGAAAAAATGGGCCTTGTTGCACACAGCAACCAATCACAGAACAGCTTTCATTTTTTCTCAGCACTTATGGTCATAAAAGCCGAGCTCTGATTGGTTGCCAGGAGCAACAAGGCCATTTTGTTTTTACCAGACACTTTCCCAAATGAGGCCTACAACTCTATTCATAAATATAATGTCACTGTTCACATTATACTCTGAGTATATGTCGCCGGAAAACTGCCAGAAGTATACCTTGGACCTATGCCACTGTATAGCGTCCGCCATTGGCCATAATGCCAAAAAAATAAAATAAAATCATAAATGTATAGAAAATATCTATTGCGCTATAAATTGTAGTTTTGTACAGATAGTTTTAGGTCTCATATCTGGTTTCTTTTATCTCGCATGAACGTGAAGTAAATAGGCAGCGTTTCGTCAATGTGCTGAATCCAATTTTCAGCCATTTTTTTCTGTCTACTTTTAGCATTAATTTTCTTGTATAGGAAAAAAATGGATGCAATATAATCTGTTTTAATCCATTATATGCCTAGCGTAGAAAGTATTGACTTATCGCTTGATCGCCACTGCAACATTGCAGCATAGCAAGTTATTCGGGTCACGATACCTAAATTGTCATTGAGCCGTATAGGTTGTCTCAGCTCTACTCAGAGTGTATAAGGCTGTGTGCACACGCTGCAGGTTCTGCTGCGGATGTTTCCAAAGACCTGCGGTTTATCTGCGGATTAACCTATGGTTTTCCCCTGCAGTTTGACACCTCTACAATGGAGCAGATGTAAAACCGCTGCAGATTCCACACAAAGAAGTGACATGCTGCGGTTTTGAAACTGCGGAAAAATCTGCACCGTATGCACTGCGGTTTTTGTTTTACATAGAATATAAAAGAACTGTACACCGCAGCAAAAACTGCAGTTATGTGCACACGCTGCGGATTCTGCTGCGGATCCCCAGCGGTTTGGGCTCTGCGGGTCCGCAGCAGATTCTGCTGCGTTGTACAGAAACTTTATTTCCTATGGAAAAAAAAAAAAACGCTGTGCACATGCTGCGGATTTTTCCGCGCAGTTTTGCTGCGGGTTACAATCCGCAGCATGTCAGTTCTTTGTGCGGTTTCACACCTTTTCATTATGAGGTGTGAAACCGCAGGGCAAAACCGCAGGACTTTTGTCCTGCGGATTTTCCAACAAAATCCGCACAACCTAAAAACTACGTGTGCACATAGCCCTGGTCTCCGGATGTTATGTGTAAGGCTGGACTACGGGCTAACTCGGAATGCCCTCGGTGTAAGAATGAAAATGCTGGAATGTTGCACATGTTGTGGACGTGTCCAAGATTGGCTGCTTTTTGGATAGAAGTTCTGTATCGTGTGGAGGGGGCCTATAGATGTGACGTCTCAAGGGAGCCGGTGGTGTGCTTGTTGGGATATGTGGAGGAGATAAAAGTGGATAACAGTCTGAAGCTATGTGCACACGCTCAGAAATGCTGCGGAAATTTCCGCAACTCCCGGCGCGGGTAAAACGCATGCAAATTCGCATGCGTTTTTCCCGTGAAAAACAAGAGTTTTTCGCTTGCGGAATGCTTGCGTATTCCAAGCATCACTTGGAAATGTGACGTTGAAAATATATATAGTTATTCTCACCTTCCGACGGCCCCAGATCTGCTCTGCGGCGCTCTCGGCATCTTCCGGTCCCAAGTAATGCTTTGCGCGAAGGACCTGAGATGACTTCACGCTCGCGAGAGCGCGACGTCATCAGCGGTCATTCGCGCAAAGCATTACTGGGACCGGAAGATGCCAGGAGCGTGGTGAGAGGCGGGAAGGACTTCGGGGCTGCCGGAGGGTGAGTATATTTTTTTTATTTTTATTCTATTTTTTACAGGATTATGGTACCCAGGGCCTGGAGGAAAGAGTCTCCTCTCCTCCAGGCCCTGGGTACTATCCGCACATGATCTGCTTACTTTGCGCATGGTGGGCATAGCCACATGCGGAAAGTAAGCGGATCAATGCATTCCTATGGGTGTGGAATCGCCGCGATTCCGCAAAAAGAATGAGCATGCTGCGTATTTTTCCGCTATGCGATTCCGCAGCGGAAAAATCTGCATTAGCACAGCATTGTGGTATCCCATAGGATTGCATGGGATGCGTTTTCGCAGCGGGAAAACGCAAAAAAAACCCCAAAGTGTGCACACAACCTGAAGGTGGCAATAGCCAGATTGTTATATATGGCTCGGAAGGTGATAGCGAGGAACTGGATAAAGGAAGATCCGCCTTCAAGAGGCGCATACCTCAAATACGTGAAGCATGTCATTAATTTGGAGAAGAGGGTCTATAAAAAAAAGGAGGAAAATGGGGTTGTGTGAAAATATGTGGACGCCCTGGATGGAATTAGGCTAAGAGGTGGTTGATTGGGATAAGATCTCTGAGATATCATTATGTGGGGATGCTTATCTACACTGCTATTTCAGGTGATACTGTTTAATACAATTCTATGTACAGTTGTGGCCAAAAGTATTGACACCCCTGCAATTCTGTCAGATAATACTCCGTTTCTTCCTGAAAATGATTGCAAACACAAAATCTTTGGTATTATTATCTTCATTTAATTTGTCTTAAATGAAAAAACACAAAAGAGAATGAAGCAAAACATTGATCATTTCACACAAAACTCCAAAAATGGGCCAGACAAAAGTATTGGCACCCTCAGCCTAATACTTGGTTGCACAACCTTTAGCCAAAATAACTGCGACCAACCGCTTCCGGTAACCATCAATGAGTTTCTTACAATGCTCTGCTGGAATTTTAGACCATTCTTCTTTGGCAAACTGCTCCAGGTCCCTGATATTTGACGGGTGCCTTCTCCAAACTGCCATTTTTAGATCTCTCCACAGGTGTTCTATGGGATTCAGGTCTGGACTCATTGCTGGCCACCTTAGAAGTCTCCAGTGCTTTCTCTCAAACCATTTTCTAGTGCTTTTTGAAGTGTTTTGTGTCATTGTCCTGCTGGAAGACCCATGACCTCTGAGGTAGACCCAGCTTTCTCACACTGGGCCCTACATTATGCTGCAAAATTTGTTGATAGTCTTCAGACTTCATAATACCATGCACACGGTCAAGCAGTCCAGTGCCAGAGGCAGCAAAGCAACCCCAAAACATCAGGGAACCTCCGCCATGTTTGACTGTAGGGACAGTGTTCTTTTCTTTGAATGTCTCTTTTTTCTCCTGTAAACTCTATGTTGATGCCTTTGCCCAAAAAGCTCTACTTTTGTCTCATCTGACCAGAGAACATTCTTCCAAAACGTTTTAGGCTTTTTCAGGTAAGTTTTGGCAAACTCCAGCCTGGCTTTTTTGTGTCTCGGGGTAGAAAGTGGGGTCTTCCTGGGTCTCCTACCATACTGTCCCTTTTCATTCAGACGCCGACGGATAGTACGGGTTGACACTGTTGTACCCTCGGACTGCAGGGCAGCTTGAACTTGTTTGGATGTTAGTCGAGGTTCTTTATCCAACATCCGCACAATCTTGCGTTGAAATCTCTTGTCAATTTTTCTTTTCCGTCCACATCTAGGGAGGTTAGCCACAGTGCCATGGGCTTTAAACTTCTTGATGACACTGCGCACGGTAGACACAGGAACATTCAGGTCTTTGGAGATGGACTTGTAGCCTTGAGATTGCCCATGCTTCCTCACAATTTGGTTTCTCAAGTCCTCAGACAGTTCTTTGGTCTTCTTTCTTTTCTCCATGCTCAATGTGGTACACACAAGGACACAGGACAGAGGTTGAGTCAACTTTAATCCATGTCAACTGGCTGCAAGTGTGATTTAGTTATTGCCAACACCTGTTAGGTGCCACAGGTAAGTTACAGGTGCTGTTAATTATACAAAGTAGAGAAGCATCACATGATTTTTCGAACAGTGCCAATACTTTTGTCCACCATCTATTTTATGTTTGGTGTGGAATTATATCCAATTTGGCTTTAGGATAATTCTTTTTGTGTTTTTTCATTTAAGACAAATTAAATGAAGATAATAATAAAGAATTTGTGTTTGCAATCATTTTCAGGAAGAAACTGAGTATTATCTGACAGAATTGCAGGGGTGTCAATACTTTTGGCCACAACTGTAAGTGTACAGGTCATGTTGATGTGACAATGCTAGCTGTCTGAAAGGGGGGTGGGGGAGGGCCTAGTTTGGTATAACGGGGTTTGGTTTCTGGAAAAATCAGAAATGTTTGTACTATTTTTTTATGTATAATTTGATGTTCTTAATAAAATCTATTTCAATCAAAAAAAAGTTATTCGGGTCACACAACCACCCGCATGGCGTCTATACCACAATAAGAACGTCACAAACTCTGCCTCCTGCTTGTGATAGTTGCAGTATGCGACCCCATTCATTTGCTGCAATGTAGCAGCCACATAGTGACCTTTGTCAGTGTGGCCTGTGCAGCGGCCATAGTGGCAGAGTAACCCCGGCCGTAGGTCTCATGCAGACTAATGTATTTTCAGTCCAAGTGCGATCTGACAAAACATAGGATCACACTCGGACCAATGTTATTCTATGAGGAGGTGCACGTCTGATTTTTTTTTACTTGCAACGAAGGGGGAAAAAAAAAAATCACATGCATAATTTGCATCCATAAATCAGATCACACTCGGAGATGCAAGTTACTCGGATGACATCAGAGTGCGCTGAAAGCTTTATGGACTGACAGGAGAAGATGCAGACATTTTTTTCCAACTTCTTCACATCCGAAAAAACTGGATCAGACTATGATCAAACTCCGATCAGAGTGCGATTAGAATAATCGGACAGATTTTCTCAGATGAGAGAAGATACGGGCGTGTGACCCCTGCTCAGATTCACTGATACAGCTTACCTTTAGGAGTATTGGCCAAAGTGGCTATTCTGGCTTTCGCAGTATTGTTCTTGGTGATGATCTTACCTGTACACGAGGCCATGTTCATACAGAGAGTAAATGCGTAATTTTTTTCTGCTGCTTCATAATACGCAATAACAATCTCCTCTGATTATTGGGCATTTTGCTGCGTTTTTCCCTTTATTTGATGCATTTTTGGAGGCGATTGGAAGCACTTTTTATTAATGCATCTTTTTAGTACACTCTTTGATTCTGTACTTGAAAAAGCAACGTGTTTTTTTTTCCATTCTCCCCATAAAAGCCTATAGAGACAAAAATGCGCCAAAAAGCAGGCAGGAGTTTTCATAAGATCACAACTAGTGGAATAATCTTAACCGAGCATGCTCCGGTGCCAACCGAGTGTCTTCAACACGCTCGAAAAATATGTTCGAGCCCCTGCAGCTGCATGTCTCGTGGCTACTTGACAGTCGCAACACATGCAAGGATTTCTGATTTGTTAATCCCTGCATGTGTTGCGTCGAAAACAGTGGCGAAACATGCAGGGACGGGGACTCAAACATATTCCTCGAGCGCGCCGAAGTCACGCAGTTAGCACCCGAGCATGCTCAGATAACACCTTATCAGGGCACACATGTACATCGCTAATCACAACCCCTTAGATGCTAAGTGAGAACATGGCCTGAATACCTTCACATCTATTACATATAGACCAGTATATTGACATTAAGCTGCACTGGTTTTACTGGCATTGGATGTCTAGGAATACTATACCCCAAGGCTCTGCATACAAGCCTGATATAATAGGTAATTTATGGACAGTTATATTCATGAGGAAGCAGCTTTTAATACAAGGACAAAGCCGTCATCTCCATTCCCGTCTGCTTCTATAATGAATTCGTGACAGATATAAGATTTGTGTTTCATGCTAGGCGTCTTATTTTCAGAGGGAAAGGGATTTATGTTCCATTAAGTCTGTGGGTGCAAAGAAATCCACGACGGCCCCATCTGTTCACCACACCGGGGTCTTGAGGTCCCATGCAGCCTGTTGCCTGCAGGGCAATGGCCGAACAAAGGCGTCTTCCTCACCACCCTACACGTTCTGGCCGACTAATTATAAGGGCAGCCATTAGTAGGACTAAACCCCAGATGTGGCCTTCCATGAAAACCTGATATACACTCCATGGGGAGACTTGTGGTCATGTTATGTCGGGTGCCTCATACACGTGGGCATGAAACACTAAAATGTAACGGGGTAAGAAAGGGTCTCCAAATTCCCTCAAGACAAAAGGGTCAATTTGGACAGAAAGCTGATGTGCAGAACAACGGCACGGACAATGATTAATGAAGAGGTGTCAGGGAACAGTAATAATCACATATTTTTACCTTCTTAACCAATAGTGGTTTTAGGGCGATTCAGGAGAACAAGAACCCCCTTATATCAGTACACGACTTTGCTCGTCGTTGTCCCGGAGGGAAAAAAAAGAAACAACCTTGTGAACTCCGCATTCAATAAATGCGGCTTCGTAGATGTGAAGATTAAGGGGGTGGCAGGGAATTCCATAAAAGAATGGCAAAAATGGATAAAAGTCCTGGAGGCGTTGATGAGAACGAGTCGTCCGAATGAGTAAGAATAGTGGGTCATTGTTGGAAGAGTGTAGGAAGGTATTTGTGATTTTTTTTTTTTTTTAATTTTTATAGATCAGCAGTGTCATATTAGCTTATATGGAAAATTGAGCTATTTTATGGCCTGCGGCCCAAAAAGGAACGGAGGTGTCTTTCTGCACTGAGAGTTAGGGTGCGCTGAGCAACATCTTATACATAATAAAGATCATTTTTTGGATATACATAGCTGAGAAAACTAAACCAAGTCCCTTAAATGACTATCTGATTAGCTTACAATTGAGTTTTGGGGTCACAGACTCCCTTTAAGTTTTTCTAGTCAATCTCCGAACTCACTACTATAGATGAAAAGGTCTTTTGCACCAGTAGAAGTCTGTGGAATATCAATTTTTACAATATATGGACAGATGAGAGTCGATGAATAGAGGAATTAAAAAAAAAAATAGTTAATGTTATAAGCTACATAGGCAGAGTTAGCACTACTGCAGGTCCTCGGGGGCGGGGCTTGATATGGATTACCTCCTCGGTGTTCTTTAAATCCTTGTCATGCTCCACCCCCTCAAGCTCTGCAAATGGCAAATCCACATTGTAAGTGTTACCTGGAGTGTTCCTTTATTGGACAGCTCAAGATATATATATATTTTTTTTTACATTCTTCAAAGGAATACATAATGAAACCTCATACAAAATGGACAAATGCTCCATGTGCAAATACTTATAAAAAAAAAAAAAGTCCAAATCAACCAGCATTATTTTACACAGGAATTTTAATTTACTTAGAAAAAAATATATCATGTTTTCACAGTTGGATAGTTCAGCCCTATACCATACATGGGTGCTGAGCAGGAATGCTAGATTGGCATGGAGCAGCCGTGATTGCTGGAAAAGAAGAGAACAGTCCTGGTTCAAACTCTGATTGAGCTTTCACTAATATTCTAGAGCAGAGAGGTAGGCAAATGTGCAATATATTTGGCTCTCTGGCAGTTGTCGCACTACACGGCTCAGAATTCCCTCCTGTGTGTGGCTGGTCAGGCATTTTGGACGTGTAGATGCAAACCAGCTGGAGAGACCCAGTTCACCCAAGCCTGATATGAACACGAAATGCTATAAAAGAAAAAAAAAAAAAAAGAGAAAAGGGGATGGAATGTGAGCGCATATGGCGCAGCGCCTTAAAGGGCTACTAACCCGATATCCACAGCTACTGATATCAGACACACGGATGTAACTGTATCTGGAGATATGGAAGATAAAGTAGTGATCCACATGATTTAGGACGGCTGCAGTCTGCCCCTTTCCATTCTGATATTTCTGATAACAGGGAACGATAGATTACATAAAAATAAACAACAATTGGAAACCAATAGCGTCAAATGTATGGTCACTTTACATTTTTGCAGACCTTCTAGCACCCCTTTAACAAAGCACCATTTATCTCCAATGTAGCCAGACGACCAGATTGGTTCTCTGCTGGTTTGGCCATTAGGTAATATGGAGGAAGGGGACGGGACCTTCAAAAAGAAAAAACAAAATTGCACCACTTCTATACAAGCAAGAAAAGAGATTCATGATGTGTAGACATGACAGACAATAGCAGATTAGGCAATAGACAAAGGGTAGCATGTGGAAGAGGGGAACATTTTTAGGCCTGTTTCACACTTCCGTTTTTGTGTCCGCCAAACGGATCCGTTTCCGTTTTTTTGACGGAAACTGATGCAAACGGATCCGTTTTTTTAAAAACGGATCCGTTTTTTTGACGGATCCGCGGTAACCGTAATGGAAGTCTATGGGACAAAAAAAAACGGATCCTGCAAAAATGGCGGATCCGTTTTTTTACGGAAAACAACGGATTTTGACGGATTTGAAAAAACGGAAGTGTGAAACAGGCCTTAGTATGCTGTCACTCAGGGCATTCTGGGACTAGTAGTTCCCAAACACCCAGATAAGCCTGCAGAGTTCAGGGCATGCTGGGAGGTATAATTTTGCAGCAGTCGGAGTGCTGCAGATGGCTATAAGCTATTAGTGTTTTCAACCTTACTTAGAGGTGTCTGGCAGCTGCTTATTTCTCCCATAGGAGAAGCACAACGGATGGAAACGACAATGGAGGAGTAGAGGAAGATAACTGCAGTCTGACAAATACCCGAGAAGCATCAGGCGGCATACATGGAGAAAATAATGAGAACTTCCCCTTTAAGAAGGTGCAATATATCTATGACGGGAATAGGGCGACAGCAGATATTTTACATAGCATGAATATAAAGCCAAGAACAGCAATATACGACTCTGGGCATGCTGGGAGTTGTAGTTTTGCAGCACCTACAGTGAGGCTGGCTGCCTAAAATAAAAAAGAACTGAAGTCATCACTTTCTCTGCCCAAAGCAACCAGATTCCAGTAATCTCATATCGACACCATCTCCTTTTCTTGCTTCCCCCCATAGACCTTAATATTAGCTGAACCCATAAATTTCGAGAACAATACATTTTATCGACTGTGACTGAACTTATAGGTGTTGCCAGTTTTTTTTTTTGGCTAAAAATCATTTTTTTTGCTATTGGGCTTCATTAAAAAAAATTTTTTTGCACCTTTGGCTTTTTACCGACTCTTTGCTTCTCTGCTTATTCATTGTTGTTATGATCCAGTAGTCGTACGTCAGCTGAGAGCTCAGAAAAAGACATAATAAACGTTATAAACTTTCCTCAGTGAGACTTTTCTAATGAGCTCACTGACAGATTCTCAGTTAACTCATTCTGCAGCCACCACGTCAGTACAACATCAAAGCTATAAAAGGCAAAAAAAAAGTGGAAGATTTATAATGAAAAATTATTTTTATGCTGAAGAAATGTAGAGATTTGATTCCTAGGGACAAACAGGCGATGTTCTTGTGCTTTATAAAGATGGCTGCCTTTGGTACTAGGCACAGTACGATTTCCCCTTAACATTCATTTATCCATCACTGACTGCACTTTCATTCATACCCTGAGCCAAGGAAAGAGTATGGTTAATAAACCCCCAAAAAACGACTGTACACGAGCGCTGGGAACATAAAAATGGAAGACCCTGTGTATTAGTGACTGGCGGGGGGCGGACAGTGGATTTTGTAGCCCGGTGATGCCAGATTTCTCAGCAATACTGGAGTGTTCTCACCTCCAGTAAATTGCTTCATAGACGGGCAACACGGGCACTAAACGATGCAAAGGACGGGAGGATAATTCGACTACAGGAACATGCGACCGAGCGCCTCCATATGGCGACTTCCGCCCTGCAAGGCAACTACTGCACACAACTTATTTTCTGCTTCTAAAGGTTTTATGATTTTAATACTTATAAATTAAGGTTCTATAACTTTCTAAAAAAAATATTTGGCATTTTAATTTTCAGAAATTTTCAAGATCTTTTGCTTGCGGACAGTGAACGAGAAAGATTGCAGTGAACATCCAGAAACTTAGACAAAAAAAATCCTGTCCTGATCACGTACCACCGATGCAAAAATAATCGGTAGGAAGTAATCGGGATGGGATTTTGGACGCTGGATGGTTCTCCTGGCTGAGAGCAAGCAGAAAGTTTGAAAAAGTTGAAGGGAACTTTTCCTCAAGTTGCAGAGCTTGTCATTCTATAACTGTTGGCCAAACGTTTGTTTGTCAGACTGATATTTCTACCTACACCCATAAATAAGTGATGTCTTTAACGTGGAGTGGAGAAAGAAGCTGCTTAGACACATCTGGTCATCTCCTCTTGTCCGATTCTTCCTCCTAACCCAAAATCATCTGTTAGAGAAGAGTCGGTATCTTTCAGATGCTCGGGTCAGTCCCGCAGTAATACAGGGGTTCGACTGACTCATCTAATATGTATGGGGCTATTATATACATATGAAAACCCTTAAACGGGACGCGGCGCCAATATTAAAAGACGGCAGCATCATTTCCATTCACTTCTATGGGATGAAACGCTCACAAGTCAGTGCAGGTGCAAAAGTTGCATTCCGCCGCAATGAGTCACGTGCATTGAGTTACTCGCACTTATGCCCGTGACCATCGCACTGTGACGTGTTTTGTCACCGACTACTCCAGGCCTCGGCTTGTAATGCGATCCCCTTACAGTAAATGAGCTTGCAAGTTTCCTATATCTGACACGAGGGGAAAAGATACCATTAATGCTGCCATGATCCAGGAGCATTCTCAGGCGTCTATAATAACAGAAAGAAAAAAAAAAGGATCAATTACAGGCTCAAATATATCGCTATATGCTACAGCAGCAGATCACAAACGTGTCGTCCCTTAGTTACTCCTCCTGGAAATACATAAGCCCCGATATCAGCAGGGTGTGTGTCCTATCAATAAGTTTGCAGTCCAACCTGGTTGTGGATGTTTATTTCGTTGCTTATAGAGATGAACTTCATCCAAAATACGCTGAGGTAGAATTCAGAATTTTTTTGATTTTGGGGTCCAGCTGCCATTCTGGACTCTGCTGACAGCCATATAAAAAGAAGCAATGATGGAAGGTGTCTGGCGCTCAGTGTAAGCGCAGACCCATTAACGGCGAGTCTCTCACTGCTAAATGTGGGATCTCTGGTTAGTAAAAAAAGGATTTTGAGAAAGGCTCCATGCTTGTCCCTGCCGCCAGGGAGTGTAAAAACATTATATACAGCATGATACAGAAGAGTTGTCAGGCATTAGAATAAAAAGTAAGGTGTCAGTTATCATATACTCAATTATAAATAAAGGAAAGAGGGGGTTCCTTTAGCAGAGCGTGCGCTCTGCCGCTCTCGGGGGGTGCAGGCTTGAGAGGCACGGCCATCATGCGGTGTTTAACCCTTGAAAAACAAAGTTCGGATGGGTTGGGTGGCGACTGAGCAACAGATGACTGACCTCCTCCAGGGTCATCGCTCCTGACACCACATTATGGCCCCCCGTGTCCGTGCTGATGTCGCCTCTCTCGGCTCTCCATCGACATTGTAGGGTTTATTGCCATTAGCAGCCTTACGTTCTCCTGGTCACCGTGGCTAGGAAATCTTACAGTTGCTTCGTGAGCAGTTCTGAGGGGGGCTCTGGGGTGGCCGAATGGACTTTGACCGTTTGAGGCTGTTGCCTTTACTTCCCCCTCCGCTGCCGGCGGCTCCACCGCTGCTGCCAGCTACGGAGTAGGATCGTCCATGCATCATCACAGCGTTCATCCCGTTAGCCATTGAAAAGGATTTCAGGTGGCTCTTGATGGCGACTGGAAGGGGAAGCTTATCGATGAGATGTACAGGGGTGCAGGAGACAATAGCCCGGCAACACAAATCTTGCAAGCTGAATACTAGGGAAAAGATAAAGAAAAAAAAAAACAATTCAGAGAGTTATTACAACTTGGACCAACCTTAAAAGGATCAGGCATGCTCGATTTCAACGTGCCCAACCTTTTTCCCAGGTAACACTTACCTCGGTTTGGCCTCCAGATCTTCTCCATCCCGTGCCTCATCAGCACTATCCGGGACAATTCGGTGAAGGACTCGGTCACGTTGAAATTACAGAGCGGGCTGACCTCAAAAAACGTCATCCCGTTCTTCTCAGCATAGGCCCGGGCCTGCTCCGTGGGTACTTGCCTTTTGAAAGCCAAATGGAGTCTATTCCCCACCAATATACGGGGGACGCCGGGGGCATGCTGGGAGACAGAAGATTACATTTTAAAAATGGATAATTGCAAACATTGACGGGTAAATAAGTATAACCCTGCAGTGGACCCAACCAGATCATCCATTCTACCCCATCTTTCCTACCCCATTATATTTACCATCAGGGGACAGAAGGAAGGTATCCCATACAATCAACATTACCACACTACGGACTCAAGTGTAGGCCAGCTTTAAAAACCCTTAGCACCATATTTCCCAAAAAAAAAAAAAAAAATTATATATATATATATATATATATATATATATATATATATATATATATATATATATATATATATATATATATATATATATATAGAAAAAATATTTTATTTTATATATTTTTTATATTGGTAAAGACCAGTCCACCAAAATATAAAACCATACACCCCAAAAGAGTATCACTAAAAATGTTAAATTAAAAAAAAGCCCTCACACAGATTAATTAAACAAAATCAAAACCATTTTTTTTTCAAAGCTTGAAATTATTTTTAACCACTAAAATAATGAAAAAAAAAAAAGCAACAACATACTTTATACATGGTTAGTTTAGATGAAAGAAAAACAAGAGGATGCTTGAGTCCAGATCTATCTTAAAAATGCAAATTTTTATTTGTCATAACCGGGCACATATAGGAGAAACACGACAATAATTGGTGAAGTAGGCAATAAGTTAATAGCCCGGAGCCTAAAGCCCCTGTCACACACAGCGCTAGCGAGATGGCTGCTGAGTCACAAGTTTTGTGACGCAACAGCGATCTAACCAGCGAGATTGCTGTGTGTGACAGCGATCAGCGACCGCCCCCCTGCCGGGTATCGCTGATCGTGCTTGAAAGCCCTGGACTTTTTTTGGATCATTGGTTTCCCGCTGGCCAGCACGCATCGCTGCGTGTGGCAGGCGGGAGACCAGCGATCAGCGAGCTCCCAGCTCGTATCCAAGGTAAACAGCGGGTTTCTAAGCGCCGCCAAGGTACACAGCGACGCGAGCGCTCGTCGACGCTGGTGCGGATCGCTGGTAAGATCTGCCTGTTTGGCAGCTCACCAGCGATCATGTAGCGACACCAGCGATCCTGACAAGATCATATCGTTGTCGGGATCGCTGGTGCGTCGCTATGTGTGACCGGGCCCGAAGAAGAAACAAGCCAACAGTCAAATAGATATGTTACCACAGAGAACTGCTGCAGGGAAAACATTTAATGGTGCAGATAAGTGTTGTCCCTTAGTAACTCCTCCTGGAAATGTATAAGCCCCGATAACAGCAGGGTGTGTGTCCTATCAATAAGTTTGCAGTCCGACCTGGTTGTGGATGTTTATTTCATTGCTTACAGAGAAGATCTTCATCCAAAATACGCTGAGGATGGGTGTACTGGCTTATCTGATGATTTTCTCATGCTCATTTACCTATCTATTTTGACCTTGGAGGGAATGCTATGCTTTTGCGGTGATTTGCGCTCTTGCAGGGAGATTACATTCTCTGTGCGCTCATGATATACTGTGATTATGTTTAGAGGGCGGGTACTGATATTACCTGGGAGATGGTCTGGGGCCGGCTGCCCCCACGTGACGTCAGCTCACTGCAGCCTCCTCAGTGGTTCTGTCGTTACTTGGTTGACGGTGTGGCGCCGGCCGCCCCCACGTGACGTCACCTAACTGCAGCCTCCTCAGTGGTTCTGTCGTTACTTGATTGACGGTGTGGCGCCGGCCGCCCCCACGTGATGTCAGCTCACTGCAGCCTCCTCAGTGGTTCTGTCGTTACTTGGTTGACGGTGTGGCGCCGGCCTCCCCCACGTGACGTCAGCTCACTGCAGCCTCCTCAGTGGTTCTGTCGTTACTTGGTTGACGGTATGGCGCCGGCCGCCCCCACGTGACGTCAACTAACTGCAGCCTCCTCAGTGATTCTGTCGTTACTTGATTGACGGTGTGGCGCCGGCCGCCCCCACGTGATGTCAGCTCACTGCAGCCTCCTCAGTGGTTCTTGGTTACTTGGTTGACGGTGTGGCCCCGGCTGCCCACACGTGACGTCAACTAACTGCAGCCTCCTCAGTGGTTCTGTCGTTACTTGATTGACGGTGTGGCGCCGGCCGCCCCCACGTGATGTCAGCTCACTGCAGCCTCCTCAGTGGTTCTGTCGTTACTTGGTTGACGGTATGGCGCCGGCTGCCCCCACGTGACGTCAGCTCACTGCAGCCTCCTCAGTGGTTCTGTCGTTACTTGATTGACGGTGTGGCGCCGGCCGCCCCCACGTGATGTCAGCTCACTGCAGCCTCCTCAGTGGTTCTGTCGTTACTTGGTTGACGGTGTGGCGCCGGCTGCCCCCACGTGACGTCAGCTCACTGCAGCCTCCTCAGTGGTTCTGTCGTTACTTGGTTGACGGTATGGCGCTGGCCGCCCCCACGTGACGTCAGCTCACTGCAGCCTCCTCAGTGGTTCTGTCGTTATTTGATTGACGGTGTGGCGCCGGCTGCCCCCACGTGATGTCAGCTCACTGCAGCCTCCTCAGTGGTTCTGTCGTTGCCTGGGTGACGGTCTGGCGCCGGCCGCCCCCACGTGACGTCAGCGCACTTCAGTTTAGTCTCAGATGAGCGCCTTCATTCATCTACAGCGCACATGCGCGATATCCTCTTCTTGATTGGCTCACCGTGATCATGTGGCCGCCACTAGCCAGATATTTAAATTGGGTTAGGTCACAACTATAGCCACGCCCCCCAAGGAAGCGGTATCTTCACCGCGAAATGTGCGTTAAAAAGGGGTACACAAGACAGCGCCCTATCCACACCAGGACATGATGGGTCTGTTTACATGTAAATAGCCCCCCTTTTTGGATTGCTAATGGGCTTTGTGCAATATGTATGTTACATGTGGAGCCAGCGGTGTCTCTGCTTTGATTACTTAGCACCTTATAATTAGCATTTCACAGCATTGGGTCTGTGGTGGCTTATTGTTGCCTCATCTCACAGAATCTAAAGGGGGCTTTACACATAGCGATATTGCTAGCAATATCGCTAAAGCGTCACCGATTTTGTGACGCAGCAGTGATATCGCTAGCGATACTGCTATGTGTGATACCTCCGACCGGCTCCCCCGCTGTCTGTCGCTGATCGCGCAGCTCCATTTCTCGTCGGGCGCTTCCTGCTGGGCTTCCTGCTGGCGCCGACGAGCGACGCGGGCGGGAGGACGTCATCATCGCCGCGTCTGAAAGGTAAGTAACGACCGCTGCTGCGTCGCTGCATCGCTGTGAGATCTGCCTGTTTGGCAGCTCACTAGCGACCATTTAGCGATGCACCAGCGATCCTGACCGGGTCGTATCGTTGTCGGGATCGCTGGTGCATCGCTAAAGGGGCCTTTACTCACACAGACAATTGTGTAATAGATTGTACCTGTTTTTTGTCAGTCGGGGCTGCACTCTCCACCATAGCACCTCTCATTTAGAGCATTTGGATTTAGTGCAATATGTTATGGGATTGATCACCCTCAGCAGACATTCCCTGGTATCTCTTATCTGCACCATTAAATGTTTTCCCTGCAGCAGTCCTCTGTGGTAACATGATATCTATTTGGCTGTTGGCTTGTTTCGTCTTAGGCTCCGGGCTATTAACTTATTGCCTACTTCACCAATTATTGTCGTGTTTCTCCTATATGTGCCTGTTTATTACAAATAAAAATTTGCATTTTTAAGATAGATCTGGACTCAAGCATCCTCTTGTTTTTCTCAGTTCAGTGTGAGTCGTCTCTATCGATTGAGACTTTATGAGGCATAATTCCTGTATTTACAATTATGGATTAATGATGTCTTTTTGGAGTTTCTTTTTCATATATGTTTAGTTTAGATGCAATCCTTCTGGCATGAAGTATCATGTGGCCAGGTAATTTATATGTCATTGGACACCTGACGAAGAACCCATTAGAGAAACACGTACCTCATCAATCTCTTTGATCCAGCGGTCTATTCCATCGAAGGACCACCGATTGGTGATATCATAAACCAGGAGGATGCCCTGTGAGACGAGATCTCAGAATGAATTTCTGTGAGTGATGAGAGAGCTTTCTAAGGAATCTAGTCCTACAATCGTTCCTGCACCTCTTAAATAATGGGGTCCTCTAACTTTATATAAAGATGGATTACTCTGTGTACGGTGCTGGACCTGGCCAGAACTACATGTAAATGGATGGGGCAAATACAACGTAGTAAGTGTCCTATAATCAGCGGCAGGACGTGAAGACTTAATTACCTGAGCTCCTCTGGAGTAAGAACGAAAGATGGTGCAAAACCTCCCCTGTCCAGAAGTGTCCCTGCAAAGAAAACCATAAGAGATAAAGGGGGAAGAGAAGGGTCTCCATCATCCACACATTATAGACAGGCGCACTACTCAATAAGTAGGTGGCTTTATAAACTGTAAGATACAGCCGTACTTGAAAGTATGTGAACCTTTAGGATTATCAGATAATATGAAGGCGATATTAGATTGTGGTGTTTTCAATCAATGGGATAACAATCAGGAGTGAGTGGGCAACCTGTTTTATTTCAAAAACAAGGATTTATCAAAGTCTGAAAATCACAACATGTTTGTAGAAGTATCATGGCATGGACAAAGAAGATTTTTGAGGACCTCAGAAGAAGAGTTCTTGATACTCATTAGAATGGAAAATTTACAAAACTATCTGAAAAGAGAGGTTGGACTCCACTAATCCATAGTCGAAAGATTGTGTAAAAAAAATGGAGGAAATTCAAGCCAATTATTACGCTCCCTAAGAGTAGTCGAACAACAAAGATCACTCCAAAATCAAGGCCTATAATGGTCTATGAAATTACTAAGGGACCCAAGGTAACCTCTAAGCAACTAAAGGCCTATCTTAATTTAGTATTGATGTTGAGGCAGTTGATGTTCGCAGTCTACTAGGTCTGACTATTCGCCTTCAGCAGGCGTTTAAGCCCAAAAACGATGCATGTTCATTCTGTCGGCACCATTATAGTCTATGGCACCATTGGTGCATAAACCCAAGACCCGCTTTGCAGGAGGTTTTACTCGGTCACAAGCCCTGACGGAACGGATGGACGAGTAGCAAGATGTAACGTGAAGGCACCCTTACTGTTTCAGAACTTGTAGCAGAATGTGTGTAGCCTCTAGCTCCTTCCTCCTCTCTTCATAGAAGTTTATGAGCACCAACGGTCACTTCCTATCTCAGTAAAGGGAAAGTCTGTATTCACTGAAAACATATTTTACAGCTTTGATTCTTGAATTGAGATTGAAAGATCAGTCCCAGGAGGAGAAAGCAGCAGATTTCTCTAATAAGATATATTACAAAGTTGCTTACGTTCATGCATACTATTGCTTAATGAAATAAAAATTAAAAACGACAGTTACGCTTTAAAGAAGAATAAAGGTAAAGGAAGGAATGGACTAATATTCCTCCCTCCGATGTGCAGGACTGACCATCAATTACCAGGAAAGTTCACATGCAATCATTGCTGCTCAATGGGTCACTCCGCATACTGAGAGCGAAGGTACACACACCTTTGCAGCTCACAGGACATGTGATATTGGATTATTATGAAGTCTTATATATTGAATCACTTGTTTGATTCGGTTCTTTATCTTCTTTTAGTGTGAAAATCTGATGTAGTATTGGATCAAACTTATGAAGATAAGAAAAATTCTGAAGAGCTCACAAACTTTCCGGCATCGCTGTAGTTGTGGTCAAAATCATTTGACCAAAAGTGAGCCTCCTAAACGTGAACGCTTGGTTTGGATGAGCGTGTAGGTGTTCTTGAGGGAGAGTAACAAGTAAGTTGCCCGACATCTCCGAAGGCAGATTATCTCCCCAGAGAAGAAAAGAATCAGGCATGTTCAATTTCAATATGCCCAACCTTTTCACCAACATACCAACAACTGCCATCGGGGAACAGTCAGGTCACCCCCATACACGAGATGATTGTCATTTTCTCTTACCAAAGCTCAAGCTTGACCCGTCGGCCGTCTAGGAGGATGGTAGTGGTTTTGTAGTCAATACCTGATATGTTAAAAAAAAAAATTCAGTCAGTGCATAGAAGGATTTTTTCCTCTTCAGACATTTCTTCAATTAAAGAAGAGATCAAGAATTAAAGTGACCTCTTACCCCGGGACTGAAAAGTGACTATTCATTACGTGTGTATCATCACCTGCCTCCTCCGCTCAGATTGGGGGTCCATTCTTCTGCCATAACATGGTGGGGTGCAGTGGTAAGCCTAAACTACGTTTCCCCCTGCCTTTCATGTGCTGTGTGATCCGAAAGGCAGGGGTGGCGCAGTTTATACTGGTCACTGTACACTTATGCCACTGCAGTGGCCATCTTGGAAAATGGAGTAATGGCGTTCCGATCAGGTCAGAGGAGGGGGGAAGTGAGGGCACCAGGTAAGGTGTATGGTCCTTCTAATGATCGACGACCCCTTAAATTCTGTGTAATCTTTGAGACCCCCATAACCTTTTGCTCTATCATATAGGAAAAGATGTGACCAGTCCCATGATGTTCCCAGCCTTCATCCACTTGATTGACAGGTATCTCCCCAAGTGTCAGTCAAAGGGATCGGGGAGGGGAGAAGCCATCTGGGGAAGGGGTCTGCACTGGACTAGTCCTTTTTTTTTTTATCAAATCCTGCAGCATGGCAATGGCGCTGTCAGGCTCTGATTCTAATCCAATGGCCGTTCACCTATTAAAGGGTTTGTAAATTTAGGCAAAAATGGAATCAAGATGGGAGGCGTCCGTCATCCATAAGTCGCCTACAGCGCACATTTCGGTCCTATTTTGTGGCTCGGCTGCAGCGTCTCCTCCACACTCAGCATTTCTCTGCTCTGTACTTCTCATGTTAGGTAAATTATTGATCAGCCAGATCTCAAAGATGAAGGCAGAGCGATGATTCCTGCTATTAATAAACGCTGTCTGTCACGCGAGTGCGGTTCTTTTCCTACATTATGGTCACCATCAATTATTTAATGAGAACAAACAGTTCGGAAACAGCGAGCGGCCGGGGGGACGTTACAGAAAGACTGCCCGCTCTGACGTACGTGCTGCAGGGTGATTATCCCGCCTGATGGATTCAGATATCATGAAGCCATTAGTTTAGGTGAAACAGTGAGGAGATACCTTGGCATTCACATAGTCCAGGAGCGGAGGAGGAGAAGAAGCAGCTGCCGCTTATCCCTGCCCCTAATGACGGCTCTTGCTCCAGAATTGAGTAGAAATGGCCAACTGAAAAACAAACCCTACAGCCAGGCTCAGGATCAGGTCACGGTGTGTCATGAGACCCCTGCTGACAAGCGGGGCAGGAAGGGTCTCGTACAATGAGCTACGGTTTTCCAGCTCAGCATTTTGAGAGGCGGTTTTAATAGCGTTCAATTGTGCACCTGCATTGTACGGACATAATAAATGGGAAGGGGCCTGTCCCTTTAACCCTCAATGACCTGTGACGTTTAATTTCAGGGCGGGCTCAAGAGCTGAGCGAATCTCATACACGGCAGGCGTCATCTGTGTTGTACAGCCTGCCTCTGACAGCGTTCGCTCTGATCTCTGCCCTTTAACCATTTAAAAGCCGCCCATGGTGTTCCTTAAAAACCGGTCACAGGTTCTAGCGTAAAGTTTGGCGCTCATATGGCTGCAGGGCCAGAAAAGTTAACACATAGGGGAGAAAAGGAGGGGAAAAAAAACATTTTAGAAGAGAAAAAAAAAAAAAAAAAATGGCTGGGTTAAGTGGTTAAGAGAAGCGAGCACGCTGACCGCTTGTTGGCCTATAAACTGCCGTGAACGTCAGGAGGAGGCCTCCTCTATAGGAGGACGGGAGCTGCTTGTAGTGATGTCCTAAATACCTGTGCACTATGTAGGATCCGGAGCACCACGGCCGCACAAGCTTTACTGCGGGGCGTCATGACA
The DNA here is from genome assembly GCF_039654945.1 of Dendrobates tinctorius. NCBI lineage: Eukaryota > Metazoa > Chordata > Amphibia > Anura > Dendrobatidae > Dendrobates > Dendrobates tinctorius. The sequence continues at coordinate 1,383,247 of NW_027361869.1, read as the reverse complement.
CGACACATAGAAACCTGACGACATGAACGACAATCGCTTTAGTAATTGGCTTAAAGGGACCTTCAAGGTGCCGCCCGCATGGGCTAATTGCCTGCAGGTCACCAGTATCGGTATATGTGCAGAAGTGGAAATATAAAATATCAATGTTTACAGAATAAGAAGACCGCAGAAGAGAAAAAAAAAAAAAAGGCATGAGCAAAGGGTAAAAGGCAATATTTCCCATCCTTCTTGACAGCAGAAATCACACACAGGAGATTACTGGCAGGAAATGCAGTACAAAGAACCCACAAGTACGGCCAAAATTAGAGGAGTTTACACAGGAAAAAAAAAAAAAAAAAACTCTCTTTAAACCCAGTTAGGGGGGCGAGGAAGCCCCATAAGCCTTCCAAACAGACCTCTTCTCAGGGGTCTGGGAAAGCCGAGCCTTCCATCAGGGACCACACTGGCTGTCACCCAGCTTTCCTAGGAAGTGATAAGTGGGGTGTGCACGAGCTCAGAGAGTCTGCTCAATGACAGGATTTCTCCATTATTTAGGCTAACGCCTCCCCCATCCGCAACACTCTCCAGAATCCATTAGGGCTAGAACCAGGATTTCCAATCATATAAATGGCTTTTCCTGCAGCGGCCGGTGAGTAATACTATCCTCCAAATACTGGGGAAAGAAGATCTCTCAGCCCCTGGAAAAAAACTAAACTTGGCTGCGGAGAATAAAAGTTTATTAACCATTTGCATCCTGAAGCCGACACCATCTCCTACGTCCGGCACTCACAGATCTGACGATTCTTACTTTTAACATCCTGCGTTGTCATTGTCAAGTACACTCCTTGGGGTGTGATCCGGCCGAGGGAACAAATGGGGTTTTTTTGGGCCTTGTGACTGCATTGGAAAGAAAAAAACAAACTTCTCTGACTCACGTCCCAAGGGGAACCTCATGAGAGTTTAGAAAAATACTAAAAAGGGTGGAGAGGAATTTCATTTTTAGGGATGACCATCGATCATGGGAAAGTTTCTGAGCATCGGGATGTTATTCACGGACACGTGACGGAAAGCACAAGATGTGACGTCAAGAAGCTGCTGGAAAAAGAGCGCCGCGGCTAAAATAAAAAATGAGCGCAACGGCAAAAAAAAAAAAAAAAAAAAGAGCGCAACGATTGAAAAAAAGCACCATGGCTGGAGTGCTGCAGGTCGCCAACCACTGCCTTAAACTCTGTCCTGAACTTTTTTTTTGGGTGGGGGGGGGTGATGCCCGGGCTGTATATTATATACCCCAGGAGCGATCTACAATGACAGACATACGTGCTGATGCAATGATTGCACGTACACAATGCTGCCTGCCAGCGTCATTAACCATCCAGCCATGAGCCCGAGCACGGAGACGTACCCCAGGGTCCTGCACCGTTCGCTCGGCTGTATGCACGCTTCTTATGGATGTGCCACCGATCCCCTTTATGGATAAGAGCAGCAGAGCTGGTGTGGTCGATCCTGGCTTCCATGTACTAAGAGGTTTTTCTCTAATCCTCTGTTAAAAAGGACCCCTCACATACGCAGCCCTCCCCCTCATGATTCAATAATGCATTAGAAAGGGACATTAAAGTCTATTACATATTCATATATTCTATTGTCTCCTGTTATCAGCCACGTCAGGTTGCGAGAACAGTGATGTACAGAGTTCTCTAATGGAACGGCGACAAATCCCGGCACCACTATCACGGCTATCTCACTTATTTTGTATGAAGGAGCGTTCCCAATCATCAGCTGACAAAATGCTTGTTTGGCGACTGGTTTAATGGATGATTCAATAATCGTTGTCGGCAGCACATCTCTCCATGTAAAGATATAACATCTGTGCTGCTGACAATATGAATACTGTATGGGGACAGAACAATGACATCAATGATCATACAGATTGTATTGGCCATTGTGAAAGGGGCCTTTATATGAGCACTGATCGACTTTATCAATCAGCCCTCAATAATGGGAATCTGTCAATGGATTTTTGTTATCTGAGAGCACCATGATGTAGGGACAGAGACCCTGATTCCAGGGATGTGTCACTTGCTGGGCTGCTTGCTTTCACTTTGATTCAGTCACTGTTTTCTCTGCTGCAGATGTAGCAGAGCTCAGAATGCTGAGCTCTGTATAACCCAGCCCACACCACTGACTGGCTGCTTTCTGTGTACACTGTGCACTTTTAGAGAGCTGCTAATCAGTGGTTTGGGTGGAGTTGGACTAGGAGGCATGATACATCTAGTCCTGTAGTGCATCTCCTGCTGATAAAACACTGATTGTATTGAGACAACAACAACAATTAGTAAGTGACATCCCTGGAATCAGGGTCTCTGCCCCTATATTATGCTGGTCTCAGATTATATAGACAAAACCCGCTGACAGTATTCTTTCAGTATGAATAAATCTTAAAGGGGACGAATATTTATGCAAATGCATATATTTTTTGGGCTCCAAAAAAAACATTTTTGCAATTACATTTAATTTAAAATTCGGCACCTTTGGCCTTTACAGGCTCTTTGTTTCCCTGCATATTCAGCTTTGATGGGGTCGGTGGTCATAAAACAGCTGAGCTCAGAAAGAAGAAAAAAAAAAAAAAAACACAGGAAAAAAAGAGTAACAAATCCTCTTGTAAGACTTAAAGAACAAGCTCACTTATGGAACCTCAGTTAACTCATTTAGCAGCCAGCAATAGACAATGCAAAGCAGAAAGCAAACAGTGAAAAAACGAACCCCCCCCCTATAAAAACATGCTTTTAAAGTAGGAAAAATGCCCCAATGTCTCTAAAATGTGGCCAGCAAAACTCTTAAGGGTCCATTTACATGTGTTGAGATGATATAACAAGTCGAGCGGCGCATAGATGACGTCAGATCTACGGCAGGCATCTATGGGGGCCAACATCCCTGGGTGGGGGAAAAGCATTTTTGGGCTTAGAAGCTGTCTATGAATTACAAAGCGCTCAAACACCAGTGACAACTACATGGAAGCCGTGACTCCACGTCTGAGCGCGATCACCAGAGGCCGGGGCGGATAAACTGGTTTGACGGGAGTCAGAAACGGAGGCAGGGTCACAACCCTGAACAGGACAAAGTCCCTGAGAAAACTATTTCTAGGGCTGAATATTTCAATTTTTACATTTTGTAAGTAACAGCAGATTATGACAAGCTGCACAGGAAAAATCTGACAACTAATCTACCGAAAAGTTCTCACCCGACAACCATCCCACTGTGTTTCCACGTACAGAGTGAGGGTAAGCAAGTTCAGTTCATCTGGGGTGAAAACAATGCAATGGCCGTCCCCTGGCCTGGGGGAAAAATCCAGAGACAATAGTACCTTACCTTTTAGGGACTGGCTAACATCACGTAACGACTAGTGATGAGTGAGCGTCCTCGGATAAGGCGTTATCTGAGCATGCTCAGGTGCTGTCCGAGTGTCCCCGGTGTGCTCGAAAAATATGTCCGAGTCCCCGTGGCTGCATGTCTCACAGCTGTCTATCTCTATCTACAGAATGGGACCCCTTACCGTTACTATAGGAGTACGGGGACTCGGAGGCTCCGTCCTGCAAACTCTCCAAGATCTCTCCCTTCCCGACGTCGCTATCTCCCACCAGCAGGAATTTCAGGAGGTAGTCGTAGCTTTTCACAGGGCTGCCTTGGGTGCCCATCCTCCCTCCTTCTCAGGAGGCAAACGGCATGTCAGGCTCCTCTGAATGGGCCGCTGCCAGGTGCTGTCAACCGTGGATGCCCGTCAGTCCGGGGAGAGGCAGATGGGGCTGCTGCTTCACTGCTGCTTCATCCAAATGCTCCTGAGAGACCGGGTGGGGAAGAAATCCTGGGATAAAGAAACAGAAGAAAGAAACTTTCAGCAAAAACAGATAAATTGATCGATAGATGATCACATCCGGCCTGCATTTACCAATGTTATCTGAGCTGCCGGATCACCGTCTGCGTCCCCAGAGCTACCGGATCACCGTCCGCATCCCCAGAGCTACCGGATCACCGTCCGCATCCCCAGAGCTACCGGATAATCGTCTGCATCCCCCGGTTCTGGAGCATAAAAGGCTATTCTTCCCATCGGCTGGCATAATGATGAAGGGAGAGGTACAGTGGCTTCCTCCAATGGGAGGACGAGTGGCGGCGGCAGCCACTCCTTGGCAGGGGAGCGGATTACACAACTATTTGCATGAAGAGCAAAACACAGGCAGATGGCTCCGCATCTTAACCCTCGCATGCCTGCAAGGGGCTGCGCGAAGCAGTAAGACCGCGAGCCTCCACAGCGCTGATAGCGTTAATCCATTGACCGCAAAAAAAAAAAAAAAAATAGAAAAGCTGTAAGAGCTTTCATCATATAAAAAAAAAAACCCTTGAGCAGATTCAATCCCCCGAAGATTCACAGTAAATCGATGGACACTCATTATAATTCACGCCTGTGTTAGTGCAGGCGGAGGGGGCTATTCTCATGGCTCCTGCTGCTGGCGGGATGTGAGGGGGACGTCGTCCTTTTGCCTCCCCCCTGACCCAAGACAAAGCAAACACCGCCACAAAGAATCGGGGGTCCCAAACAAGCCTTATGATCAATAATAATATTACACGTAATATACTGATAGGGAATTTACATTGTGAGCCCCATCGGGGACAGTGATGATAATGTGTGCAAACTGTAAAGCGCTGCGGAATATGTTAGTGCTATATAAAAAGATTATTATTATAATATGGACATTTCCGATAATTAGGTCAGAAATTATGCATTTCACCCTTTACTATCGTATCGTTCCTAAATCTATATTCACACCAATGCCCGTGTCACCATCTATTACAATCGATAGGCTTATCCCGCTCACTTGCACTCTATCCAATGCATTGCTGCAGAGGCCCTTTTTAAGGGTCCCAGGACCCCAATCTCCGCATTACTGGAGGTCCCAGCGGTCACAAAGTTATTCGTTATCATATGTATCGGGGATAACTTGTGATTTTGGATCATTTAGGGACAGGACAAGCTCTGTTCTCCGGATCCGTGGGGAATTACAACGTCAAGATCAAATCAATATGGTGGGAAAATCCTATTAAACCCATCTCCAGTCCGCTGTAAGAAGGCATGTACGTGTGCCCAAGAAAAACACGCAGAACCGGTTCCTGAGGTGCCGCCATATTTATCACTTTCCATGACAAGTGTGACAGCAGATCATCACACCGCATACAGAGTATACGGAGTCCGTGTGTGTTCGCCCAGTTATAAGTTTACCCAATCCATCCATCTACACGTGATCCTGTTATTTCCACAGCAGCAGAATGAATGGGAGGCAGCATATGGCCGGCACTGGATACGGAGCGGGGTCCCTGCGGACCCAGGACTATCTGCCACACAATAGTTTGGGAACAAAGACTCTCAGTCTCCTGTGTTGTCGGATCCGGACGTCGCTAATAAACCAGTGTTGTGTCAACAAGGATGACATTTCCGCATCGTGTTTCTCCACCGTTATTATATACGGCCAATGACAAGATGCAATTATCACAAAAGCCTCAAAGTTTCAAGGGGTATTCCCATCCTAAACCATATTAATGGCAGAGGTCAGACCCGAGACCCCAACTGTGAATAAAGGGGGCCCAGAGCTGCCACATTCCCATTTAAAAGGGGAACCATATCCGGACGACTCTACTACAGAAACAAGCAGTGAATGACTCGGATGGCATGGACACGCCCCCGATGCACTGCCAGGCTAATTTGCATGTGGCTTCAGGGAGCGATTTCTCAGCCCACATCGAACGACTACCAGACTAAGACCTATATGGTGATATACAGTCGTGCCAAAGTCGACCATTGCACAGGAAACTGCAGATGACCCAGTTCATGTGAACGTGGCCACCCATAGTCACGGATCAAACTCGCCAATGGATCCGTGGGGAAACAAAAAAAAAAAAAAAAGGATATCCCACTGATGCTGTCCTAGCATGGTCCATTTTCACAGGTTATATTACAGAAGGAATATCACTACCACACTAACACCCATCTTTGCCAACAGAGCAGACCGCAGGGGTTGTCCTCAGCTAGGGCCAATTTTTTTTTCTTACTTAAATGCATTTTGGGCTAAAAATAATTTTTGCAATTAGACTTCATTAAACATTCTGCACGATTTGTCTTCTACAGCCTGTGTGTTGCACTGTCTATTGCTGGCTGCAAAATGAGTTAACTGACATTCCATCAGTGAGCTCATTCTAGCTTAAAATTCTTCTGTTTTTTTATTTTGTTCTTTTGAGCTTCTGAACACAGAACATATAACAAATGGATTATGCAGAGAAACAAAAAGCCTGTAAAAGCCAAAGAGTGCAAAATGATATTTGTCCCCAAACGAAGTAAAGAAACAAATAACATGTCCTCGAAGGTGGTATACCCGATTCAAGTACAATGTTAGTTTTTTAATTTCACAGCCAGAGTGGTATAACTAATGTCTGTAGTAATATACTGTCCAGCCGCAGTCGTCTTCTGTCCTCAGTGCCGCCCCGGTCATGTTCTGTAGGTTGTGACCTGCCGGATCGCTCCGGTGTTTGCCGGAAGCCACTTCTCAGTGTAATGTGAGGCAGAACGAGGCTCTTACAGAAATACATTGAGCCCTTGTGATCGTTACCTCCGACTTCAGGTCAGTCAGGAGCTGCGGTTACAAAACGGTGGAACTGGACGGGAGCGGCAGCTGGTAGGTATATTACTAGGGAACAGGCATGAGTGATACCGCTCTGAAGGCGAAAAAAAAAACACGCCAGAGTTGTGCTTTAACTTTTTAATCAGAAGCTAGAGAACCCTCCCACCATTCATTTTAGTTTGTTTTTTTTTTTTAAGCAAAACTAATGAACCACTGATGGGAAAATCAGACACAATGACGAAGTGCTGATGAAGAGGAGATCAAGAACTTTGACGGAAAGTGTTTTTTTTTCATGTACGATTAAAAAAAAAAAAAAAAAAAGGATGTCTGAATAGGGGCGTCAGGATATGCCGGTATATACATGTCTAAGGAGCTCAAGATGTATCCCACCAACAGCAAACATCAGGATTATTGGGGAGTGACCGTGCTGGGATAAGGTGTTATCCGAAAATGCTCAGGTGCTATCCGAGTGCTCGAAAAATATGTTCCCGTCCCCGCGGCAGTTCAACAGACGCAACACATGCAGGGATTGCAAAACAAACATGGAATCCCCGCATGTGTTGAGGCTGTCTTACATCCGCGGGGACTCAAACTTTTTTTTCGAGCACGCCAAAGACACTCCAATTGTATGGATAATAATAATAAATTTTATTTCTATAGCGCCGACATATTCCGCAGCACTTTACATTTCAGAGGGGACTTGTACAGACGATAGACATTACAGCATAACAATAATCACATAGATCATAACAAATTCCAAGAGGAATAAGGGCCCTGCTCGCAAGCTTACAGTCTATAAGGAATAAAGGTAGACACGAAAGGTGGGTGGTAACAATTGCCCTGATTGTATGGAAAAGCCATAATGTTAGGTGTGTAACAGTACAGACACAGAGGGCTAATGGATGCATAAAGCATGTGGTAACATGATACGGGGAACCTGGTTATGGTAAAACTTTTGGCTGTGCCACACAGGGACAGATTAGGTTAATGTGTTGAGGCGATAGGCCAGTCTGAATAAATGAGTTTTCAGGGCACGCTTAAAATTGTAGGGATTGGGGACTACTCGTATTGACCTGGGAAGTGCATTCCAAAGAATTGGCGCAGCACGTGTAAAGTCTTGGAGATGGGAGGTTCTGATTATCGAGGATGCTAACCTCAGGTCATCAGCAGAACGGAGGGCGCGGATAGGGTGGTAGACTGAAACAAGGGAGGAGATGTAGGGTGGTGCTGAGCCATGGAGGGCTTTGTGGGTGAGTGCAATAAGTTTATACTGAATTCTGGAGTGGATGGGTAGCCAGTGTAATGACTGGCACAAGGTAGAGGCATCGGTGTAACGATTGGCAAGGAATATGATCCTGGCTGCAGCATTCAAGACAGATTGGAGGGGGGAAAGTTTGGTAAGAGGGAGACCGATTAGGAGAGTTACAATAGTCCAGACGAGAATGAATAAGAGAAACAGTAAGAGTTTTTGCATAGTCAAAGGTAAGAAAAGGTCGAATTCTAGAAATGTTTTTGAGATGCAGATGACAAGAGCGAGCCAGTGATTGGATGTGGGGGGTGAATGAAAGCTCGGAGTCAAGCATGACCCCAAGACAGCGGGCATGTTGCTGGGGAGTAATAGTGGAACCACACATGGAAATGGCAATGTCGGGCATAGGTACATTAGTAGAGGGAGGAAACACAAGGAGTTCAGTCTTTGACAGGTTCAGTTTCAGATATAGTGAGGACATGATGTTAGACACAGCGTTTAGACAATCGCCAGTGTTTTCTAGAAAGGCAGGCGTGATGTCAGGAGAAGAAGCGTATAATTGGATGTCATCAGCATAGAGATGGTACTGGAAACCAAATCTACTGATTGTTTGACCAATAGGGGCAGTGTACAAGGAGAAGAGGAGGGGGCCTAGAACCGATCCTTGAGGAACCCCAACAGTAAGGGGAAGGTGAGAGGAGGAGGAACCAGCAAAAGATACAGTAAGGGAGCGGTCGGAGAGATAGGAGGAGAACCAGGAGAGAACGGCGTCCTTGATGCCGATTGAACGGAGCATAGTGAGGAGGAGCTGATGATCCACAGTGTCGAATGCTGCAGAGAGATCCAAGAGAATTAGCATGGAGTAATGACCATTTGATTAGCTGTTAGTAGATCATTAGAGACTTTAGTGAGGGCAGTTTCAGTAGAGTGTAGAGAGCGGAAACCGGATTGGAGAGGGTCGAGAAGAGAGTTATCAGAGAGATAGCGGATCAGCCGGGAGTGGACCAGGCGATCCAGGAAGATTAGAGACAGGTCTATAGTTAGCGGCACAGTTTTGGTCGAGGGATGGTTTTTGGCTGTGTGCACACGCTGCGGATTATGTGCGGATTCATCCGCGCGGATTTTGTAAAATCCGCAGGTCAAAAGACCTGCGGTTTTACCTGCGGATTGCTCAGCGGTTTTGCCCTGCGGAACCGCAGCAAAATCCGCAGCGTGTGCACACAGCCTTTAAGTAGTGGATGTATGACGGCATGCTTAAATAAGGAGGGAAAGATACCAGAAGAGAGAGAGAGGTTAAATATTTTAGTTAGGTAGTTAGATAAAAAAAATAAATAAAACCAACCCTTTACACATGGTATCTATTTTCCAGGGTATCTCTATATGGGAAAGAGTACTAGACAAAAAATACGGCACGTCCCCTCGCTGGGCCTGGGCTAAAGTCTAGGACGGCTTACTCCTATATAACGATGTGACAGCGGCCGACCAGCGAGTGAGTACGGGGATTCCTGACTGAGGATGTCGGGGGGAACGAGGAATCGGGCATCTTGTCTTTTAACATCCAACAATTCTGCTTTTTTTCCTGGAGATAAGGATCTGCCAGTTGTGCCGGACAGCACCTTCTCTCCCCGCTGTACCCACACACTCAGGAGATCTGCCTTGCGGCAAGTGCTGGAGAACACGCCAGTGTGGGGCCGTTTACCCTGTCTGGCTGGTTTTACGCCACAGCAGCAGCAAGGATGCATTATGTGCACTGTCAGAACGGGTCAGACCGGCACCTGCAGCCGTAAACCGGGCACAGAAGGGAGCACGAGATACTGATTACAGGGAGGAACCCAAGAAGCGTGATGAGCCGAGGAGGAACTACAAGAGCCATAATGCCATTATCAGAACATGCTGGGACTGGCAGTATTAGGCCGTTTTCACACGTCAGTGTCTCCGGTACGTGTGGTGACAGTTTTTTCACGTACCGGAGATAGTGACACATGTAGACCCATTCATATAAATGGGTCTATGTACATGTCAGTGTGTTTTCATGGACCGTGTGCAAAACACGCTGACATGTCCGTTTTTGAGCAACAGCACGGATCACACGGACCCATACAAGTCAATAGGTCTGTGTAAACACGCACCGCACACGGATGGCGTCTGTGTGCGTTTTAAAAGTCATAAGGTCAACATTGAAACAAATTGTTTCAATACACCGACAGAACATGCACAGCACACAGATCACACACGGATGGTGCACACGGATGCCAGATGAATGTGACAAATTGACACACAGACACGGATATCTTGGGAATCATTTTTTCCGGTACCGGAAATATCAGGACGTGTGAAACCGGCCCTAGACACTGTTGTGTAACTACAACCACATGCATAGCTCGTCCACACTGGTCATGCTGGGAGTTGTAGTGTCACAGCGCTGCCTATAGCACTACAACCACCAACATAGCAAGTCCACACTGGGCATGCAGAGAGTTCTAGTGACACAGCGCTGCCTACAGCTCGACAACCACCTGCATAGCTCGTCCACACAGGTCATGCTGGGAGTTATAGTGTCACAACAGTACCTATGGCAGTACAACCAACGGCATAGCTCATCCACACTGGACATGCTGGGAGTTGTAGTGTCACAGCACTGCCTACAGAACTACAACCACATGCATAGCTCGTCCACACTGGTCATGCTGGGAGTTGTAGTGTCACAGCGCTGCCTATAGCACTACAACCACCAACATAGCAAGTCCACACTGGGCATGCAGAGAGTTCTAGTGACACAGCGCTGCCTACAGCTCGACAACCACCTGCATAGCTCGTCCACACAGGTCATGCTGGGAGTTATAGTGTCACAACAGTACCTATGGCAGTACAACCAACGGCATAGCTCATCCACACTGGACATGCTGGGAGTTGTAGTGTCACAGCACTGCCTATAGCACTACAACCACCTGCATAGCTCGTCCCCACTGGACATGCTGGGAGTTAAAAAACAAAAAAAAACAAAAACAAATCTGAACTGAGAAAAGTAAGTTAATGTGTATGCACAATGTAAGTGCATATTAACACATGACCATTAACCAGAGAAAACAAAAAGCAAAAAAAGCAAAAAAGCCATCCAGTCTGGCCTACACTGTTACTAGTGGTTCAGCCGCTCGACCCTTGTTCACATTCACGCCACTTGGCAAGTGAAAAGGTTTTAAATACTAGAGTAGGGACTGTCCCACAAGGGTTGCCGTGACGTGGCGGGATGGCTTGTACATTTTGATCAAAATTATGTTTACTAAATACCCTTATTATTACCTTTATGCATTATTTGCAGTATACATTTTTTATTTTTTAGTTCAGGATATTTGTGTTTTATGCTGGGAGTTGTAGTGTCACAGCAGTGTCTATAGCACTACAGCCACCACCATAGCTCGTCCACACTGGACATGCTGGGAGTTGTAGTGTCACAGCAGTGTCTATAGCACTATAACCACCACCATAGCTCATCCCCACTGGACATGCTGGGAGTTGTAGTGTCACAGCAGTGTCTATAGCACTACAGCCACCACCATAGCTCATCCACACTGGACATGCTGGGAGTTGTAGTGTCACAGCAGTGTCTATAGCACTATAACCACCACCATAGGTCATCCCCACTGGACATGCTGGGAGTTGTAGTGTCACAGCAGTGTCTATAGCACTACAGCCACCACCATAGCTCATCCACACTGGACATGCTGGGAGTTGTAGTGTCACAGCAGTGTCTATAGCACTATAACCACCACCATAGCTCATCCCCACTGGACATGCTGGGAGTTGTAGTGTCACAGCAGTGTCTATAGCACTATAACCACCACCATAGCTCATCCCCACTGGACATGCTGGGAGTTGTAGTGTCACAGCAGTGTCTATAGCACTATAACCACCACCATAGCTCATCCCCACTGGACATGCTGGGAGTTGTAGTGTCACAGCAGTGTCTATAGCACTATAACCACCACCATAGCTCATCCCCACTGGACATGCTGGGAGTTGTAGTGTCACAGCAGTGTCTATAGCACTATAACCACCACCATAGCTCATCCCCACTGGACATGCTGGGAGTTGTAGTGTCACAGCAGTGTCTATAGCACTATAACCACCACCATAGCTCATCCCCACTGGACATGCTGGGAGTTGTAGTGTCACAGCAGTGTCTATAGCACTATAACCACCACCATAGCTCATCCCCACTGGACATGCTGGGAGTTGTAGTGTCACAGCAGTGTCTATAGCACTACAGCCACCACCATAGCTCGTCCACACTGGACATGCTGGGAGTTGTAGTGTCACAGCAGTGTCTATAGCACTATAACCACCACCATAGCTCATCCCCACTGGACATGCTGGGAGTTGTAGTGTCACAGCAGTGTCTATAGCACTATAACCACCTGCAGAAGACACATGGTAACAGCTCACTACTGCAATTGCACAAATGTCGGATGCTGCATCAAGTAACAGGCGGAACTCACCGACTGGGCACCTGGGAAAGAGACCTGACACCTGGGGGCAGAGACTACGCGACTTCCGGGCTGCGGCCTCCTCTGCGCACACAGGTCCTCCCGAGCTGCGGCCGGTCAGTCAGGGGATAGGAGTCCACAGAGTCCGCGGCAGCGCCACAGACAGAAGGGCCCAGCTCCAGCGCTCCAATCCGCCTCCTCCGGCGTCTCTGCACACTGCGCCTGCGCAAATGACGCCACCAGAGAGCTTCCCTCCCCAGTGCAGAGCTCCACCCTGTCAGCAGCGAGAGACATTGCGGACAGCGCCACCTGGTGGAAGGCAGGAGACCGACACAGCGCGTCCGCAGACACAGCGCGTCCGCAGACACAGCGCGTCCGCAGACACAGCGCGTCCGCAGACACAGCGCGTCCGTGTGCACAGTGTAGACGTTTTTAATGCGTTTTTTTTTTTTTTTTTTTAAATGTGCACAGCCAGAATTCCAAAGCTAAACTTCAACCCTTTCCTGCCGTCAGCACTTTTCATTTCTGCGTCATCATTTTCTTCCCAAGCCATCAATTTTCTTTTATAAATTTTCCCTTCTTACACCTGAACAAAGGCTATTTTTGTGGTACGAGTTGTAGGTTTAAATGCCTCCGCCCATTCATTTTGCCATATGATGTAGGACACGGCTCGGCTACCTGCAGACTCGTACCCCGTCCTCCTAGGCCTGTGGGTAGTGTATGATGGATTCCCCTTTACACACTCTCCCTTCTGTTCTTATATATGTGCTATAACGGAATGTTTTTGCAAAATGTTGCAGTGTTGTGCTCCCATAATCATGGTGTCTCCTTGTGATTGGTCCGGCACCTTCTTTCTCTCTGTTCATAATTATGTGTATATTTAATAAAAATTGTATTTTTGTGATCTACCATTGTGTGGCACCTGTTCCGCATTAGAATTTAAGGTTATTAAGGTTCCTGTAGAAAGAAACAAGCAAAAAATTCCAAGAAAGGTGAAAAAAAAAAATGCAATTCCACTGTAACTATGCTTGTGAGAATGCCCGGGTAGCAGGGTCCTCCAGTACGATTAGGGCGATCGCAAACTTGTATTGGTTTTGGTTTTTTTTTATTCTTCCATCAGTGGAGATGTAGGAGCACTTTTTTTACGAGTGAGAATTTTGCCATTCCTCCATTCAAATGCTGCTGTCGGTGAACCAACAGCGATCGGAGCAAGCCTCAACCGCAGCCACTAAGAGCAAACGCCAGCTATACGGGGCATCGGCCGACACTGGAGCCGGCTCAGCACCTGAGAGAATAAGACCAGAACGTTAGGATAAACCCATCCGCTGTCACAGGAACCGAACACCAGCTGGAAAGGACTAGACTCTGTCAGCCAATTAACACCACTCACACTGCTGATTGGCTGACAGCAGATAACAGACTAAGCTCCTCCTACACATCCGTTTCAGCAGAATGCCAGAAAAAGTCAGTACCCAGCTGCTCTAAGTTCTGTATCTGTGTTATGTGTGTGTATATATATATATATATATATATACACACACACACACACACACAGTGCCTTGCGACAGTATTCAGCCCCCTGGAACTTTTCAACCCTTTCCCACATATCATGCTTCAAACATAAAAGACACCAAATGTAAATTTTTGGTGAAGAATCAACAACAAGTGGGACACAATTGTAAAGTTGAACAAAATTTATTGGTTATTTTAAATTTTTGTGGAGATTCAAAAACTGAAAAGTGGGGCGTGCAATATTATTCAGCCCCTTTAACTTAATACTTTGTTGCGCCCCCTTTTGCTGTGTTTACAGCTGCAGTCACTTGGGGTATGTCTCTATCAGTTTTGTACATTGAGAGACTGAAATTCTTGCCCATTCTTCCTTGGCAAACAGCTCGCGCTCAGTGAGGTTTGATGGAGATCGTTTGTGAACAGCAGTTTTCAGCTCTTTCCACAGATTCTCGATTGGATTCAGGTCTGGACTTTGACTTGGCCATTCTAACACCTGGATACGTTTATCTGTGAACCATTCCATTGTAGATTTTGCTTTATGTTTGGGATCATTGTCTAGTTGGAAGACAAATCTCCGTCCCAGTCTCGGGTCTTTTGCAGACTCCAACAGGTTTTCTTCAAGAATGGTCCTGTATTTGGCTCCATCCATCTTCCCATCAATTTTAACCATCTTCCCTGTCCCTGCTGAAGAAAAGCAGGCCCAAACTATGATGCTGCCACCAGGGCTGTGGAGTCAGTAAGCCAAACCTGAAACTCCGACTCCTCAATTTCCCTTACACCAACTCCAACTCCCACATATATTGCTTATATTTAAGTGAATAATTTATTGTAGTACAGTGTGAACATCAGACATTTAATCATTTTTATGATCCAATAATCAAGATATTTAGATAGAACATAATATCTATTTATTGGAATACAACTTTAGAACACAAAAAACTAATAAATTGTAAATATGTAATACACTATGTAATAAACTATGGAAGTGGCGAAAAACAGTTTTCAACAAAAACATACTAAACATTTGTGCAGTCTATGAATTTGTTCTAAGAAATAGAATTGCCTCCATCAGATCCTCCGTCATAGATGACCTCAAATCTGACCCAATAATTTTAAGGCCAGAGAATAACCTCTCTACAGTAACTTGGGTTGGAGGCAAAGCCGTAACCACATGGGAACATCTCTAACAATTTCCGGGTATAAAGGAATTGCCTCATGCACAGTCAGTTTTGATGAACGGTTGAATTTTTCTTTTTCTTTCAGAGTAAGTGAAACATGTTGCTGAAATATGGACAATCTGCTGCTATAGGAGACGGAGTGAAATCTTTTTCCTTGCAGCAACGCTTTGCCTGCTCCACATCCTCCAAATACTTGTCAAAGTCAAACTCCTCATCTGATGAGGATGAAGATATGGCAGCAGTAGCACTGTCAGGACCCAAGTCCTCTTGCGCCTGGCAGTCCTCCTGTAGGCCACCCATCCTAACTGCTACCTCAGTCAGAGCTTCTTTTCCTTTAGTAAGCTGTTGATCATCCAGACATATACGATGACTTGTGTCCACATAATCAGCTGCCAGAAAAATTTTATTTTGCTATAGCTGTGTCTCTCTCCGTTTCATTGAAGGAAATGCCATCTGCGATTAAATCTCCTCTTTGGGACAGGCAAAATAGCAAGTTCATCCACTCCCTTATGAAAATGCCAGGAGTTAAATCCTCAGCTTGTAATTTTTAAGTCACGGTAAATAGGTGATTAAGAAATTCCTTCAATTCAGCCACCTGTGTCCATTGACCTTTATTTAGGGTTACCTGAGGGTTCGCCATATCTATAAGAAACGATTTTAGCCAGGATCAAAACTAGGGGGGGGGGCAGAACCTCATACTGTTCGCAGAATCTCATACTGCACACCTCAGCTGCTGCGGAACCTCATACTGCACACCCCTACACTTGAAAATAAAGCCTGCACCTTAAGATGTGATGAATGCAGTCTATTTATTCCAACTATCAATGTTGATGTGTTACTGAAGACGAGCAATGCCTGTCCTGGGCGCCCTTTTGGGCAGCTATGAGGTGTACCTGACTGGTGCTAAAAAAAAAAAAGGAGTGTTAGTCTGTGTGCTACCCGGCTTTCATTCTTTTTGGTACAGATAAGAAATGGATAGACAGATATGGCTAAATGGATAGAGCAGATTTCTAATCTGCTTTTGCTATTGAAAACATTATCTATGAGCTCAAAAACCTTTCAGGTGATGCCGTTTTTTAAAAAGCTGATGTTATTGCAGCTGAAAAACGTATCCTCAAAAAACGCAGCAAAAATGCTGTGTGTGAATGTACAGTTGTGGCCAAAAGTATTGACACCCCTGCAATTCTGTCAGGTAATACTCAGTTTCTTCCTGAAAATGATTGTAAACACAAATTCTTTGGTATTATCTTCATTTAATTTGACTTAAATGAAAAAACACAAAAAGAATTGTCCTAAAGCCAAATTGGATATAATTCCACACCAAACATAAAAAAGAGGGTGGACAAAAGTATTGGCACTGTTCGAAAAATCATGTGATGCTTCTCTAATTTGTGTATTTAACAGCACCTGTAACTTACCTGTGGCACCTAACAGGTGTTGGCAATAACTAAATCACACTTGCAGCCAGTTGACATGGATTAAAGTTGAGTCAACCTCTGTCCTGTGTCCTTGTGTGTACCACATTGAGCATGGAGAAAAGAAAGAAGACCAAAGAACTGTCTGAGGACTTGAGAAACCAAATTGTGAGGAAGCATGAGCAATCTCAAGGCTACAAGTCCATCTCCAAAGACCTGAATGTTCCTGTGTCTACCGTGAACAGTGTCATCAAGAAGTGTAAAGCCCATGGCACTGTGGCTAACCTCCCTAGATGTGGACGGAAAAGAAAAATTGACAAGAGATTTCAACGCAAGATTGTGCGGATGTTGGATAAAGAACCTCGACTAACATCCAAACAAGTTCAAGCTACCCTGCAGTCCGAGGGTACAACAGTGTCAACCCGTACTATCCGTCGGCGTCTGAATGAAAAGGGACTGTATGGTAGGAGACCCAGGAAGACCCCACTTCTTACCCCGAGACATAAAAAAGCCAGGCTGGAGTTTGCCAAAACTTACCTGAAAAAGCCTAAAACGTTTTGGAAGATTGTTCTCTGGTCAGATGAGACAAAAGTAGAGCTTTTTGGGCAAAGGCATCAACATAGAGTTTACAGGAGAAAAAAAGAGGCATTCAAAGAAAAGAGCACGGTCCCTACAGTCAAACATGGCGGAGGTTCCCTGATGTTTTGGGGTTGCTTTGCTGCCTCTGGCACTGGACTGCTTGACCGTGTGCATGGCATTATGAAGTCTGAAGACTACCAACAAATTTTGCAGCATAATGTAGGGCCCAGTGTGAGAAAGCAGGGTCTCCCTCAGAGGTCATGGGTCTTTCAGCAGGACAATGACCCAAAACACACTTCAAAAAGCACTAGAAAATGGTTTGAGAGAAAGCACTGGAGACTTCTAAGGTGGCCAGCAATGAGTCCAGACCTGAATCCCATAGAACACCTGTGGAGAGATCTAAAAATGGCAGTTTGGAGAAGGCACCCTTCTAATATCAGGGACCTGGAGCAGTTTGCCAAAGAAGAATGGTCTAAAATTCCAGCAGAGCATTGTAAGAAACTCATTGATGGTTACCGGAAGCGGTTGGTCGCAGTTATTTTGGCGAAAGGTTGTGCAACCAAGTATTAGGCTGAGGGTGCCAATACTTTTGTCTGGTCCATTTTTGGAGTTTTGTGTGAAATGATCAATTTTTTTGCTTCATTCTCTTTTGTGTTTTTTTCATTTAAGACAAATTAAATGAAGATAATACCAAAGAATGTGTTTGCAATCATTTTCAGGAAGAAACTGGAGTATTATCTGACAGAATTGCAGGGGTGTCAATACTTTTGGCCACAACTGTAGCCTTAGATCAGGAATAGAGCAGCCATTTATAGGACATTTCATAACTTTCCCAAGTTCCTATGAAAAAATATTCAGCACATTCATTCTGCATTGAACTACGGTACCCAATTTATTATATATTTTAGGAGTCTGAGTCGGACCATTTTATACCGACTCCACCAAAATGAGCTCCGACTCCACAGCCCTGTCTTCCACCACCATGTTTGACAGTGGGGATGGTGTGTTCAGGGTGATGAACTGTGTTGCCTTTACACCAAACATATCGTTTGGCATTGTTGCCAAAAAGTTCAATTTTGGTTTCATCTGACCAGAGCACCTTCTTCCACGTTTGTTGTGTCTCCCAGGTGGCTTGTTGCAAACTTTAAACAACACTTTTTATGGATATCTTTGAGAAATGGCTTTCCTCTTGCCACTCTTCCATAAAGGCCAGATTTGTGCAGTGTACGACTGATTCTTGTCCTATGGACAGACTGTCCCACCTCAGCTGTAGATCTCTGCAGTTCATCCAGAGTGATCATGGGCCTCTTGGCTGCATCTCTGATCAGTCTTCTCCTTGTTTGAGATGAAAGTTTAGAGCGACGGTCGGGTCTTGGTAGATTTGCAGTGGTATGATACTCCTTCCATTTCAATATGATCGCTTGCACAGTGCTCCTTGGGATGTTCAAAGTTTTGGAAATCATTTTGTATCCAAATCCGGCTTTAAACTTCTCCACAACAGTATCACGGACCTGCCTGTTGTGTTCCTTGGTCTTTGTGCTTCAAGCAGAACCCTGAGACTATCACAGAGCAGGTGGATTATACTTACCATCATTAGTCATTTAGGACAACACTGGATCATTCAGAGATCCACAATGAACTTCTGGAGAGAGTTTGCTGCACTGAAAGTAAAGGGGCCGAATAATATAGCACACCACACTTTTCAGTTTTTGAATTTCCACAAAAATTTAAAATAACCAATAAATTTCGTTCAACTTCACAATTGTGTCCCACTTGTTGTTGATTCTTCACCAAAAATTAACATTTGGTATCTTTATGTTTGAAGCATGATATGTGGAAAAAGGTTGAAGAGTTCCAGGGGACCAAATACTTTATCATTGATTGCAGTGGCTGTGCCATTGTAGCCGGTACGCCTCGCTCAGGGATTGCCTGCAGAACTGTAATCTGACTTAAGCACTGCAGCCAATGTCAAATACCTTGAGCAGTGGTGGGGAAAAAAAAAAAAATCAGTGCAAAGCCCAGGAAGTGTGAGCAAGGTGCATTATTATTATTGAGATTATTTATTTATTTTTTTTTATAAAGTAACAAACTGCAGCTAGGGACTGGGATTTTCCAAAAGTGGTCAAGCCCCCTAACGTGAAGCCTGAATGAAATAGTCATTTTCTGATGACACATTCCCTTTAAGCTTTTAGAGGGGTCTGTAGAAGATCCTCCATACCCGACGCACACAATATACTGCACAGTTACACATTGACAAACACTTTTTTTTTTTCTTTTACAGTGCAGCCTATCCTGCATCCGTTTAATTATTATTTTCTATATTAAGAAACCCAGAAAGAGAAAAAAAAAAACAAAAACAAAACAATTAAGCCGGTTGATATCCCCCCCATTGCAGTGGTGGCAGGTACTAAATATAAAGAGAATGAATAGAAATGTTTGCCGCACTTTATGAGGGTCTTCCTAGCGATCAGTTGGGTTTCCTCTAAGGGGAACCTGCATGCAACGATGATGCGGCATCTGCAGGTGGCAGTGTCCCAAGCTTTGCCAGGATGTCGGCATCAGATTATCCAATACGCCCTGGAGGCTGCTCAAGAAGGCCTATATGTTGGGGTTCCCTATAGGTCTCCCTAGCACTACCAGGGGGGTATCAAAAAAAAAATAATGAGGGGATTGCTTTATTGAGTTGGATATATGGCTGATGCAGCTGCAGGAGTGATCCCGCAACGTCCAAGAGTTAAAAATGTAAACTATTGTTGGATCGGTCACCTCTGGCTCCTATAAAATAAGCCTTCGCTGTCCCACAGGATGTTTTGCATTGGCAAAAGTTCCACTCCTGTAAGTTTCTGTGGAGCAGTGGAGAAAAGGATTGGATTGCAGGGTTGGGGTACTGGTGTTGTCGGGGATGCGGGGTGTGAGAAAAAGGTTGTGGCGGTGGGTCGGCTCCTCCCATCGTATCGTGTCCTGTGCCAGAGGTGAGCGTAACTTCAAAAATACTGCCATTTCCCCAACACCGTGTCCTTGATGGCATCCACGTACTGTACTGGCACCCAGTATACCCAGTAGTAAGATGCTTCAGTAGGACCCAGCTGAAATGCCTGTCAACAAGAAAATAGTATTTAGTGGGATAGAAATGTAGTATAGTTCTTCTGATTAGCTATGCAGCTTATCCCTTGAGCAGGGCATTGCCGTATCTTATGCATCCATGGTTACAACCAATCATATAGTGACAGTTATTAGTGGCCCTTAAAGGGAATCTGTCACCCCTTTTTTGAGATATCATATAATGATATCATTCAATTGTGTCACATAAGGTGAATAAGCTCCGCCCAGCGGACCGGACAGCAGCAGTTTACATACATCTGAACCGATATAAAAAAAAGGTATCTATGCATGAAAGGTGCGGGGTCAGGGGGAAGCAAAAGTACTAAGAGAATCCTTATGTGACACCCAATTGAATGATATCATTAAATGATATCTCAAAAAAAGGGGTGACAGATTCCCTTTAATCATGGATACCTAAGCTACTGCGATGCCTGCACATGGGGTAGGCGACAAAGTGAATCAAAAGAACTATACTACATTTCTAATTAGAGGCATTTCCTAATATAATTATTACACCTATTACATATTGGGATAGGATTATGGAGATGGGAATACGCCTTTAAAGCGAATCTGTCACCCTTTTTATCCCCTATTAGCTGCTGGCATAGACATCGGGGGCTTATCTACAGCGTTCTGTAATGCATTCTGTAATGCTGTAGATAAGCCTCCGATGTAACCTGAAAGATAAGAAAAACACGTTATATTATACTCACCGAGGTGGGTGGTCCGGTCCGATGGGCGTTGCGGTCCGGTACCTCCACCTCCCTTCTTCATGCGATGACATCCTCTTCTCCTGTACTGAAATGGCTCCGGCGCATTGCTCTGCCCTGTTGAGGGCAGAACAGAATTCTGCAGTGCGCAGGCGCCAGACCTCTCCCGGCGCCTGCGCACTGCAGGACTCTGCTCTGCCCTCAACAGGGCAGAGCAGTGCGCTTGCGCCGGAGCCTTTACAGGATGGGAAGAGGAGGACGTCATCGCATGAAGAAGGGAGGCGTCAGACCGGACCGCAACACCCATCGGACCGGACCGCCCACCTCGGTGAGTATAATATAACGTATTTTTCTTCTCTTTCAGGTTACATCGGAGGCTTATCTACAGCATTACAGAATGCATTACAGAATGCTGTAGATAAGCCCCCGATGTCTATGCCAGCAGCTGCAAAGCCAAAAAAGGGTGACAGATTCCCTTTAAGTAATCCAGCCAAATGGACACCTATATCAATCCATACTTATCCAGCGGTTAGACGATTATTTATTTATACTGGAATGTCCCTTTAAAGGCCCCGTCTCACTAAGCAATCTCGGTAGCGAGATCGCTGCTGAGTCACAACTTTAGTGACGTAACAGCGATCTCACCAGCGAGATCGCTGTGTGTGACAGCGATCAGCGAGCGGCCCCCCTGCCGGTATCGCTGATCGCTGCAAGAAACCTCTGGACATTTCTTTGGTCGCTGGTCTCCCGCTGGCCAGCACGCATCGCTGTGTGTGACAGCGGGAGACCAGCGATCAGGAGTAAAAAAATAATAAAAAAAATAAAAAATATAGTTATTCTCACCTTCCGATGTCCCGTTCAGCCATCCTGCCTCTCTCCACGCTCCGGTCCCAGTGATCCTTTGCATGAATGACCACGAGACTTTGTTATCCCGCGAGACCGTGACATCTCGCGGTCATTCATGCAAAGGATCACTGGGACCGGAGCGTGGAGAGAGGCAGGATGGCTGAACGGGACGTCGGAAGGTGAGAATAACTATATTTTTTATTTTGATACTATTTTCTACAGCGATAGCCAGCGATGCCGGGCGCTCGGCATCGCTGTGCTGATCGCTGGTGAAGCTGTCTGTGTGACAGCTCACCAGCGATCACATAGCGACTTACTAGCGATCCTGACACCTTCATATCGGTGTCGGGATCGCTGGTGAGTCGCTTAGTGTGACGGGGCCTTTAGAGATGCAATTAGCTCTATAACGTGAATGTTACCTAAAGCGGAAAGAAAGGCCCCTTACCATCATACGATAGTCATCATGGTCTTCAATTGGCTCGGAGATTACATTTTTAATAGAACCCATGGGGATTTTTTCTGTTCTTTCTGAATAAAAAAAAATAAATCATCATAATTTTTTTACATGGATAAAGAATGGAGTTACTTTGTGCATACTTTAAGTATCCTGAGTTACATCCTGTTTTATACCCCAGAGCTGCACTCACTATTCTGCTGGTGCAGTCACTGTGTACATACATTACATTATTGATCCTGAGTTACATCCTGTATTATACTCCAGAGCTGCACTCACTATTCTGCTGGTGCAGTCACTGTGTGCATACATTACTGATCCTGAGTTACCTTCTGTATTATACTCCAGAGCTGCACTCACTATTCTGCTGGTGCAGTCACTGTGTACATACATTACATTACTGATCCTGAGTTACCTTCTGTATTATACTCCAGAGCTGCACTCACTATTCTGCTGGTGCAGTCACTGTGTACATACATCACATTACTGATCCTGGGTTACATCTTGTATTATACCCCAGAGCTGCACTCACTATTCTGCTGGTGCAGTCACTGTATACACACATTACTGATCCTGAGTTACATCCTGTATTATACTCCAGAGCTGCGCTCACTATTCTGCTGGTGCAGTAACTGTGTACATACATTACTGATCCTGAGTTACATCCTGTATTATACTCGAGAGCTGCCCTCACTATTCTGCTGGTGCAGTCATTGTGTACATACATTACATTACTGATCCTGAGTTACATCCTGTATTATCCCCCAGAGCTGCCCTCACTATTCTGCTGGTGCAGTCACTGTGTACATACATTACATTACTGATCCTGGGTTACATCCTGTATTATACCCCAGAGCTGCACTCACTATTCTGCTGGTGCAGTCATTATGTACATACATTACTGATCCTGAGTTACATCCTGTATTATACCCCAGAGCTGCACTCACTATTCTGCTGGTGCAGTCACTGTGTACATACATTACATTCCTGATCCCGAGTTACCTCCTGTATTATACTCCAGAGCTGCACTTACTATTCTGCTGGTGCAGTCACTGTGTACATACATTACATTCCTGATCCTGAGTTACATCCTGTATTATACCCCAGAGCTGCACTCACTATTCTGCTGGTGCAGTCACTGTGTACATACTTACATTACTGATCCTGAGTTACATCCTGTATTATACTTCAGAGCTGCACTCACTATTCTGCTGGCGCAGTCACTGTGTACATACATTACATTCCTGATCCTGAGTTACATCCTGTATTATACCCCAGAGCTGCACTCACTATTCTGCTGGTGCAGTCACTGTGTACATACTTACATTACTGATCCTGAGTTACATCCTGTATTATACTTCAGAGCTGCACTCACTATTCTGCTGGCGCAGTCACTGTGTACATACATTACATTCCTGATCCTGAGTTACATCCTGTATTATACCCCAGAGCTGCACTCACTATTCTGCTGGTGAAGTCACTGTGTACATACATCACATTCCTGATCCTGAGTTACATCCTGTATTATACTCCAGAGCTGCACTCACTATTCTGCTGGTGCAGTCACTGTGTACATACATTACATTCCTGATCCTGAGTTACATCCTGTATTATACCCCAGAGCTGCACTCACTATTTTGCTGGTGAAGTCACTGTGTACATACATCACATTCCTGATCCTGAGTTACATCCTGTATTATACTCCAGAGCTGCACTCACTATTCTGCTGGCGCAGTCACTGTGTACACGCATTACTTGCCTTTTGTACCGATCCATAGCTGGTCTTGCTCCAGTTTAAATGTCAGTCTGACTTTCCCTCCTGATTTATTGTACATACCAGATATAGGAGTAGTTGGAAGTCTCTCCTGTAATAGAAGACAAACGGTAGTAAATAAATTCCCGCCACTTAAGGTTTCACTGAATGATCTGTAATACCAGTCACAGACCAGAGTGGCAGGCACTGTTTATGAAGAAGGAAAGAGAAAGAAAAAAAAAAAAAGACAAAAAAAAAAGTCCAAATTTTTCTGGGCTTCCATATCGGCTGTATATATAGGATGAAATATTTCCATTAGTTGCATTGAAACAATATTTAAAAAGGGGCCTTGCTCCAAATTTAAGATCTTAAAAGGGGCCTAACTTGTTGATTGGTGGGGGTCTGACTCCTGAAAGTCTCAGAGATTGTCAGGATGAAGCACTTTTATTTTGGTTACAGAATGGAGTGGCAGTGCACTCATTTTTTTCCCCTAACAGCCCCATAGAGAATGATTGGAGCAGTGACCTGCATCTCCATTCTGTGACAGGGAATTTTTATCCCAGTTACAGGATGGCTCAGCCGTGCGTATACCTGACCGCCGCTCTGATCATCCTCTATGGGGCACACTGCCACTCCATTCTGTAACTGGTGTGGGTCCCAGTGCTCGGACCCCTCCAATCATCAGCTAGCCAATGGGTAGGTGATAACTTGCTTTCATTGGACAAACCCCTTTAAGGCTTTAAATCTAATAGAGTACCCTCAACTTGAGAAAAATTAATGTCTGGATTCAGAAAAGGGGGAGGCTAAAAAAAAAAATGATTCAACTACACGCATAATCTTCTGCAATAAGTCCTGAAATTATCCGACAACCTGCTGCTGATCATTACTATGACGTGTGCCTACCCTCATTGCTGTCATTTACGACCCGTTAGGACCAGCAATAAGGTGAAGCTGGTAATTTCTTTGAGTCTCTACTTGCTAATAGGGCACCCATGTCACCTACCACCCCCAGAGGACCTCTCTCAGACATCTCCTCACTATAAAACGTCATCAGCAAGACGGAGACGTTACTAAGACATGACAGACTTCGCCATGATGGAAATAAAGGGTCTCGCTTCCTGATTTATTTCACTGAAGGTCAGAAAGAGAGACTGCGACATCAAGACCTAAAGTGATGCCTAAATATCTCCTACTCGGTGTTCTTCCACACCAGGTAACAGGTCGTCTCTTGGGGTAAAACACATCTGCCGATATCGATGGTCTTGGCCGGCAGTCTGATGTTTACGGGGAACTACTACAGGGTGACCCTACTGACAAACGTTCTTAATTGGTTTCTTCACACACACAAAAAAAAAACAAACAAACAATGGGTGACCCTTGAAATGGAAACCTTACAGGGGTCTACTTTGGTTGACCCCTTTACAGCGGCCTCCAATACCATCAATACCATCTTCTCTCCCAATTGCCTCCACAGTGCTGAGGTTCTGGAACAGGCATTCAGCCCTTTTAGGTTTATCTTCTAACCCTAGCACTCATAATCCGGTTTTTAAATAACCCGACTTTCTCTTATAGAATGGGATGGTCGCACATTCTGGGTTTATCAGAATTAGAGGCTCCAATATTCAGGCACTTTATGTAGGAAGGTAGGGTGATGCCCCTTGAAGGTTTATCAAGGAGAAAAGCCAAGAGAGCTTGGTTCCTACACTATCAACTCTCAAAACTATCCCCACGGTTCTCTTTCCCTCTCAGAGGCCTCATGCGTTTAGTTATCCCATGCCATTGGAAGACCTCACAGATTCCCACTCATGGAGTGGCTAGATACCTTCCTGGACATGTTTAGGATGGAGGAGCTCCTTGTCTGGGACCACCACAAGACTGAGCCGATCTTCAGAACATGGAACTCTTTGGTTTCTGCTTAAGTAATATGAAAAATTCCTATCTTGGCTAGATAACCAAACCAATGCAAGACGGTAAGGAAGGGCCAACATCTCTACTTTCTAACCTTTATCTCTTATTTATCAACACTTGCTTTATAAAAATCCTGGTACATCCTTAGTCATCCTGATGGACTTGTCGGTGGATGTATTGCTTGTATTTCTAGCAGGTGTCATTTATGCTGCAATTTAATAAAAATAATTGAACTTTACTGTGTGTGGGGACGCCGGGTGACCGATGGTCAGGAGAGACGTTGATGGCGCAGATCCGATTTTGGACTCCCGATCATATTATTCTCAAGGAGAGGAGTAGTCAGACGAAGAGTAAGTCAGCGGCTCTCTCTCAGCGAACAAAGGAGTGGCCGAGACAGCGTTCCAGTGTATGGTAATTGGCTGAAATGACCATCAGACGAATGCTTCGTTCAGCCAACAGCCATTTAATGTGTAAGGGGCCTTAGGTCCAACTATCTGCCCTGGATGCCAGTTGGAAGAAGCTGGTCTTCTTTTCGGAGGGCTCATACTTGGGCTCCTTCTGGAATAGGGTGCATGACCTTATATTTGTGTTTTATGGCTTGAGATGATTTGTCTCTCTACTGGTGTCTCTTCGGGAGATCATGTGGCAGAAAGTGACAGGGCTACAGGCATAGGCAGAGTAGTACATGAAGCCAGGAAAGCAACAGTCGGCACCCACTTCTATAGTAATAGCAAGAGCAACATCAGATTAGTAAATGGAGCTTATTTAAAGAGGAAAGCTAGTGCTAAATTTTGAAGAATTTGTGGTCTTTGGGATGATACACCTGTTCTTCCACCAAGACCATTATGAAGAGCCTAATTTTGATGGTTCAGCTGGCATCACCCATTTATTTCAGGTCGATGTTTACTAGCCTTGACCACTAATTCACCAAAATCCCCAGTTATACATTTTAACCCCTTGTATGTCAGCAATGGAGTGAGTGTTGTGGAGAGGGCTCATACAGTAGCAGCAGAAGTGGTCATGGCACACCTGCCTGTGACGTCTCGGCTTATTAAACGGATTAGCCAGTGCCGTTCGCTTCCTCATCGGAGATGAATGAGGCCGATGACATTATAACCCCCCCCACACCTATTGAGACACCGGTATCCTATCTTAAATATCTCACCTGCACCGCTCACGTCTCAATAGCAACATCAAAGCCAAAGTGTTCTAGAAGGCACCATCAGGACAATCAAGTAACCACCTCGGATAGGCTTCCAGGCTTACCAGGAAACGATAGAGCCAGCTAAACACCTTCTAGGCTGTAGCCACTGCATAAAGCTTATGGTGTTACATGGTGGCCATTTAGATAACTATGTAACACAAGAAAGACTATAGCTCAGCAGAGCGTCCCCTCGGCTCTGTCTCAAAGGTGGGGTCCTAGGTAGACAACACCCCTGCTGGATCATGCCAGCCTATGCCGGGTTTCACAGCTCACCAGAATAAGAGGATTCATACCTGCACGCCTTTCACTGATGGCATGATATCTTCCGGTTTGCCCTTGTCCAGTACCTTTCTGTGTTGCTTAAAAATATAAAACAAAAAGTAGTAAGAAAAGAAGAAATGCAAAACACAAATAAGTAAACATTGCAATAAAAAAAGAAAAAAAAAAGAAAATGAATTAAGAATTCTACACTGGACGGCATAGTTTTTTTTTTTTTGCTATGGCCCACTGTATACGAGAATAGTAGAGTAACACATCGGTCAGATGGAAGCCAAGAGAACACTAGTTTGGCCTCTGTCTGGTGAGAGTTGGCTATGAACCACCAGACTTGTATCATTACCTTCTGCCGGCACAATGGCTCCTTCTTGTTTTCCTCCTCCTTCACCTCTTGCTGGATGGTCTCTTTGGGGGTCGTAACAGCCAGTACGTCATTGATGGTGGAACCTACTACCATGACTTTTGCTCCATTGGTAACTTTGATTTCCCGTAGTGTTTTGTCCTCGGGAAGCAGCCCTTTAAACATAACTTTCTGCATAGCTGGTGGAAGACCTGAAGGGAACACGGACATACAGGTTTTTAATATTTTGTGTTGTGTTCTATGGTGCAAACATTTGGTCAGGGAGGTCTTAAAAAGGGGTTATCCAACCTCATTGCATATTTTTTTTTTACAAAACAGCCTTACAATGCTCTGCGTCGCCTTACCCATCCTGGATAAATTCTTCCCTGGTTACACACCAGTCTCTGATTTAATGGCTTCACCTCAAAAGTCCTAATTCAGTCTTTCCTGACCATAAAGGGTTTGTCCATTTTTAGAAAAAGAAAAAAAAATGATGGCTAGGTATGTGATGCTTACAAATAACAGAAACAGAGTTACTTACATGTGGATCCCTCGCCGCTGCAGGGCCACATATCTGTCCCTCCCCACTGGTTTATAGGACTGTCTCAATCATGGTCCTCAATCTGCCACGACATGACCGACAAAGCCAGGGAACAGGATGTCACATGAAACAGACCAGTGAGTAGTGGCGGTAAGGCAGCTCTGGAGCAGGAAGGGGTATGACAGGCAAGTAAGGTTCATTTTGAAATTTTAAAGCATTATTTGCCTGCAAGAAAATTTTTTCTCAAAATGGACAAACCCTTGAACTGCTGACGATATTCATACACACAGTAAGCAAGCGTGTCATATGCGGATCCACAAGAAATTGATCAGAATGTGTATGCCAGAGCTTTGGATTTATAAGGCAGACATAACGCTCTTGGGCCAATGCTTACTAAATCTGTCCCCCCACCCAGAGTTCACCTTTAAAGGGTCAACCACAGTTGCCCTTTAAATAGTTAATTGTTGGAGGAATTACCTGTGAGTGTATGAATCTTCTGTTTAAGGCTTGCTCCTGTACTGTCCAATGGAAGCTTTACGTCGTACTTGTTCTTATTCCAAATAATCTTAAACTCTACAAGCTCTTTATCGGACTCAGAGTCCCCTCCATTACTGAAGGCGCCATCCTCTTCCAGTTGTGCGGAGCTGCAGTCCCGAGAGCCCTGAGGATCACCATCTGCACCTTCTTCACAGCTAAGCTGTGCCTTCTGTCCATCCGCCTCCATTCCTAACTCTTCCACTTCTATAGGGGACAGGGACGAGAGCGGGTTAGTTCAGCCACACACAAAACAGATCATTCCACACGAGTCGGATGATCGCGTCAGCAGAATAAAATGTAACGGGTCCCGGTAGACATTGCTGAGCTTACGCTAGGGGCAAACGAGCTCACTGCCTGCTACAAAGTATTATCACGGTAGACGTCTTATATGTACACTTTCAAAGGTGAATGATATGGCGGTATTAATGTCAGAGGATTTCCCAATAGATGCGGTTCTAGAAATTGTCTGTTGAACAACACATTAGGTCTCATGCCACGAGATATAAAGTATAAAAGGACCAAAGAATTATCAGGCGAGCTGTAACATGTGCGGTGATCGTAGCAGGAGAATCACAGCCTCTTCTCGACACGCCTGTATTAACGGGATCCTATTATTGGGAGCATCTATTTTAGAGAACTTGCGACATAACGTTAAAAAAAAAGCAAAAAAAAACAACCAGTTTTCCTACATTTGAAGATCCTATTTGTGGAGGCACCGCCTAACTTTTGTTAAAAAGGACTTTAATGTGATACCAAGGGCAACTCTTCTGCTGGCTTCATGCTAGAGAGATGAGCATGGGTCAGACTGTAATAACAGAGGCCAAGGGCAGGCGAAGGGAAGCTGGGCTGACAATAGTATTAGTACTCCTTCGTTCTAATAATTGGTGAAAGGAACTTCTGCTGAGTTTCCATGGCATTGGTGACCAGCCATTGGTGTTTTAGTTGTTGAAAAACTACAACCCCCAGCATGCCCCGACAACCTAGCATTGCAAATTTACAAGCCCCAGCATGCCCCGATAACCTGCCATTGCAAAACTTCAAGCCCCAGCATGTCCATACAGCCCCCTATTGCAAAACTACAACCCCCAGTATGCTCAAACCAGTCATTCCTATCATTGCAAAACAACAACCCCCAGCATGCCATGATAGCTACATGCTGGGTGTTGTAATTTTTGCAACAGCTGGAGAGTCACAACTTTGAAACTACTGCTCTGAAGCATTTTCAGAAGTTTTCTATTACGTCAGAGGTTGTCCAGGCATTAATCCCATTTTTGCTGCCCTGGTCCGCTCCTCTATGACATAAGGTCTTCACTTTTATGCCTTGTAATCTGGGCGCCTCAGATTGCCATGAAGATGCAGACTGGACCCTGGTCCAGGGTAGCGCAAGTGGAGTTGCTCAGCTCTACAAGGCATACTCTCCTAGAGACGCCAACTGATCGAAGCCCGGTGGGTATCAATCACAGGGTGCATTAATAATAGGTTTCATGAACAATACCCACTGGGGAGGCAAACAGCTGCCTCACTGGCCCGAGTGCTAAACATACAGTCTAATCTCTCCACACCGGGAAGATCGGACAAGTTCCCCTATAAAGAGGATCTGAACTATACCCACGCGTGGCAGGGACGCACGTGGCACGACGAGGATCGTTTGGCACTGAGGTGAGCTCTGTCATACTACGATTGCTCGCAGGAGGGCGACACGAGTGATGTCTATAATGGGTGTGGGGCATAATACAGCGGCCCCCTAGGGGACGTGCCACCTCCGCCATCAGGTGGAGAAACATTTATGCAACTGGTTTTACTCAAAATTACAAGAAAAGTTGTGGCAAAGTGCAAGTTGTGAGCAGCAGGCACCCTGGGGGTGACGGTGACCTCAGGCACAGGGCATGGCGCTGCCCAGTACTGCACGGTGCAGAGGGCACACATGGCAGCTGTGCCACCACATGGCACACAATGGGTGGCTATGGCTGGCATATGGCACTAGGAGGGCCAGGGGAGGCACAGCAGGCACACAGGGCTGACAGATGGCACATGAGCTGGGCACAGAGTTAGGACATGCTCCTATGAAGGAGGGCATGCCGGGCAGGCAGCAGGGGCACCACAGCAGGGAATGGCTATGGCAGCTGGCACAACAGGCTAAGGGACAGGGGACCAAACAGCCGCAAATCTCCGGACTGCACGGAGTAGGAGAACACACTGCTCTGCCCTCGAGGGAGCCGGTACTAACCGTCCTGGGACGCCATGATGATTGTGTACAAGTCGCCAGCGCTAGTGCTGCCGGGAAACTCACAATCACAAGTTTTTGGTCCTCTTCGGCAACCGTAGGCCTAACCAGAAGCGGAAGAATAGCTAATACCATAGAGACAAGGCAGATGCTAGAATGTACGGGCCACAAGTAGGTATGACGTAATTAGTCACGTGGTATCAGCTTCCGATTTCTTCCAGAGCGCTGAACATACTTTAGAGAGTGTGGACAGGATGTTATAAGTGTCCACCGACTGTAGTTGCTGTAGACGCCATTTTGTTGAAGACTAAAGTCATTGACAAATCATGTAAATCTGCAATAAAATGGCTCCTGTAATGCGGACATTTTTTTTTTAAACCAGGCCGGTAATGTTGCTGAAGCGCAGGTTTATGAGAAGGACATCATTTGAGGGAGATGAGGCTGCTGTTAGGTAGAGTTCTGCTTCCAGCAGTGCGCCAGGGAACCAGGGGGTGTGCAAGAGGGCCACATAAAGAGGTTCGGGTGCGATTTGCTCCCAGCCCCACAGGTAAATCTACTGACAGGACATCACGTTAGTATCAGCATCTTCTCCCCTGTGAGTGCAGGACTAAACTACACACAGTTGTGTTGTAGTCTGTGTAACCATGGAAACACATAGGCCAGCCCAGGAGCTGTATACACGAAAACATTCATGCTTTTAACCCCCTGTCTACAATGTGACATTTAAAGAGAGGGGGAGGGTAAGTGTAGTGGCCAGGGCCCTGGAGTTTAGATGGGGCCCCCAGGAGGTCTCAGTATTATTATACAGCTTGCATTGGAGCCGCTGAGTTTATGGCTGCACTGACCCCCTGCCGCTCCTGTACCGGCTGTTTCCCGCTGGTCTCTAATTCCGGGTCCTGTATGGACACGCTGGGAATGATCGCTCAGCCAGCGACTGGCTGCAGTGGTGACCAGCAGGGAAGCATCAAGTCTTAGGGCTCTTTCAGACGGCCGTGATCATTGGTTCGATCTTCTTGCGTCTCCAAGCCAGATCGTGACCGCTACATATATTTCTATAAGGCGAGACGGGCGGTCAGTCCGTGCATTGTACTCTGAGATTGCTTATTAATACAAGCAATTTTGCAATTTACCGCTCAGTAAAATTGTCATCCATTCTTGAGATATTAAACTTTTCTTTTGTTTAACGCTCGTTGCCTCGGAGACCGACCACCGCTGCTAGAATATGCTCCATTCTATTGAGCTTGTAAGCGCTGTACTGAAGCTTGACCAGGATCGCTGGAGAGCAGTGATAACCCTTATTCCCGCAGTGCTTACAAGCTGAACAGCAGCGGTGGTCGGTCTCCGAGACAACAACCTGAAAAGTGTTAACATCTCGAGAACGGCTGCAAATGTTAATAAGCAGGAAATTGCAAAAGTGCTTGCATTTACCAACTCTATCCAATAAAATATTCCACAATGAATATGGGAATAACCATTATTTAACCCACACACGGATACTAAACTTCACCATTCCTTCATTGCAGTTTTGTAGATGTGAGTACAGCGCCCCCTCTGGTCATTACCATTCCCTTGTCTCTGTAGGATTTCTTCATCTGGGCGGCCTGCGCACAGCCCTGTACAATTACCTGTTCGCTAAGAAACACGGAGGAGTTTTTATTCTTCGTCTTGAAGACACCGATAGAAGCCGCCTGGTCCCAGGTTCGGCGGAGGGGATAGAGGACATGTTGGAGTGGGCAGGTTAGGCCGTCACTTTTGATAGACGGTATTTTTTTTTTATATGATGAAAGGTAATCTTGAAAACGTAGCTACATTCTTCTCTCCAGGGATCCCACCAGACGAGAGTCCTCGACGAGGAGGCCTTTACGGACCCTACGAACAGTCGCAGCGTCTGAATTTATATCACGAGGCGGTGCAAACATTGCTGGAAAGCGGAGCGGCTTACCGCTGCTTTTGTACCCCGCAGAGGCTGGAGCTGATGAAGAAAGAAGCGCTGAGGAGCAAACAGACCCCCCGGTAAGAGAACGCCCCCACTAGAAAGCTGGGTGTCATTACAGCTCCTGTGTGTAACCCAGCTGTACCACACTCCTGAATGACACCTCTGCATTGTTATGTAACTCAGCAGGGTTGTCATTCAGGAGCTAAAGATATCTCGATTGTCAACCCCTAGGGCAGCCATATTGGCCAGAACCCAGCTTTTCCTGTAGAACAGATACGACTAAGAAACCTTCTAAGCTTGTGATTTGCTTTTTCTGTGCTCTCGATATCTGAGACCGTTAAGGATGGGTCCCCCATGTCAGATTGGTCAATGTGCGATTTCTAGCAATCCCACCATTCAGCTGATGAAAGGCACAGCGCCATACGTTTGGTAGTGGCTCTGCCTGGTATTACAGCTCAGCCCTATTCACTTATATAGGAGCGACCTACAGTTACCAGGAACAAATGCTCCTAAATGCACGGAACAATGAAGAGACCACCACACTTGGCCTTAAGTCGGCCTGCACCATTCTGCTAAGGAAAGACAATTGATATTGAAAACCATTTTAAAGGGGTATTCTCATATGCAGAGAATGCTCCATAGATGCCCGATACCAACAGGTGTGACCCTTACCTACTCAGAGAATGGGGGGCAATGGTGTGACTCTTACTCAGAGAATGGGGGGCAATGATCAGTTGCTTTTTCCTTCTCCATACACTTCAGTGGAGAGGTGATCATGCTTGTGTGCAGATCTCTTAATTGAAGTGTATAGTGGGTTAAGAAAGAAAACACATCCATTGTGCTAAAGACCTGCACAGATCTTGGAAAACCCCTTTTAATTGATATCTTCAGAGCTTTGCAAGCAGCTGCAAGTAATCAGGAATATCATACCTGCAGTATGGCATCCGCTGCTTCCATCATGGCCTGTTACATTGCACCTGTTGAGGTATTATGCAATGAGGAAAGGGGTATTTCCAAAATCCAGGTAGAAATCAGAAAAACCTTAATCTTGTAAGTATACTCACAGTCTAGAATAAGGCTGATTGTGGCACCGCAGCTCGCTGCCTCCCTTGCTGGACGTGCTCCGTGTTGTGGCAAGCCTTCCATTAAGCCGTCATATCACATGAACGTGTGACGCGACATTTTTCAAAACTTAGGGATTTTTCATTCTTATTTAAAGGGATTTTCCAAACTTTGCTCAGATCTTGGAAAACCCCTTAAGTGATAACTTTCACTCTCAAATAGTGCATGTAGAGGTCATAAACTTGCAGTGCCCATTAGAGATAAGCAAATTAATTCACAGGAGCCCGGTCCAGCCGCCATGTTAATAGCCCTGCAAACCGCCTCCTGCCTTGCAGAATCGCCCGATTATACTACCTGGCGCAACATCCTCATCGCATGGTGGCGCACACTCTACGTCCCTCCACGCCAACTAATCAAGAGAGCAGCCAGGGAATCCACCAGGCAGGAGGCAGTTTGCAGCGCCACCATTTAGATGGATTAGAGCCCGTACATATTAAATGTAGGTTTGCAGAAGCGGTTGGACCATTTAATCTTTATGGTGATGTCCCGATTTTACCCAACAGCAGATGTTGGGGGAGAGCAGAACTGGGCAGGTTGCATTTCAACATTCCCAATCTTTTGTTCCTATGGAAAGATGTCTGGCAGCGATATATTTGCTTCTACCTACACATGCACAATTTGCCTAGATGAGTGTGCATGTGTATATTGGGGGAGGACTTGCTGGGAGTGAAGGGTGCCGTCTGCTGTTAGGTCCCCCCGATCCTGGGATAATGCCGACCTTTACGGTTCACTCCAGCTAACAAAGGGGAGTCCTGAGTGTAGCACCCCCGCCCCCTCTAGGTGCAGCAGTTACACGAACCCTGATATATAAATGCCTCCATCTCTTATTTTTCTTTTCTAAAGCTACGACAATCGCTGCAGACATCTCACCTCGCATCAAGTGCAGGAAAAAATGTCCAAGAATTTGCCTTTTGTGGTCCGGTTCCAGTTACCGAGCGGCGCTCATTCCTTCCAGGATCTGGTTTACGGCTGGACACATCACGATGTGGCCAGCGTGGAAGGAGACCCAGTGATCCTGAAGGGGGACGGCTTTCCCACTTACCACTTGGCTAATGTGGTGGATGACTATAAGATGGCAGTGAGCCACGTCCTGAGGGGAGAAGAATGGCTCATCTCCACCACCAAACATCTACTCCTGTACCGTGCCTTGGGCTGGCAACCTCCAACGTACGCTCACCTGCCCCTACTGCTCAACAAAGATGGCAGCAAACTGTCCAAACGCCAGGGGGATATATATATCCAGCACTTCGCCCAGAGAGCATTCCTGCCGGACGCTATACTAGACATCATTACCAACTGTGGATCAGGATTCGCTGGTAGGAATGGAGCTCGAGCAAGGGCTAGATCCATGCGGGGTGAATCAGAGTCCAGGAAAGCTGGGTGACCACAATGCATAGCATTTTACCAGCAGCAATTTTGGGCTCACTTTTTACTCCAGTAAACTTTTGATTTTCTGAGTCTTTGCATTTTTTATTTTAGTTTTTTTACTGTCATTTTAATATTTTTTAAAAAAAGCTTTTTCAACTGCTTTAACTTAATTTTCTTGCCCTCCTCCCCT
Organism: Dendrobates tinctorius; assembly: GCF_039654945.1. Classification (NCBI taxonomy): domain Eukaryota; kingdom Metazoa; phylum Chordata; class Amphibia; order Anura; family Dendrobatidae; genus Dendrobates; species Dendrobates tinctorius. The sequence continues at coordinate 1,347,681 of NW_027361869.1, read as the reverse complement.
TAAAGGTTATATAATGTTCTGCAATATATGCATCCATCTATCTATTTATCCACCTATGTATCCCTCTCTCCCTCCTTCCATTCTTCTCTCCCCCCTTCCATTCTTCTCTCCCCCCTTCCATTCTTCTCTCCCCCCTTCCATTCTTCTCTCCCCCTTCCATTCTTCTCTCCCCCCTTCCATTCTTCTCTCCCCCCTTCCATTCTTCTCTCTCCCCTTCCATTCTTCTCTCTCCCCTTCCATTCTTCTCTCTCCCCTTCCATTCTTCTCTCCCCCCTTCCATTCTTCTCTCCCCCCTTCCATTCTTCTCTCCCCCCTTCCATTCTTCTCTCCCCCCTTCCATTCTTCTCTCCCCCCTTCCATTCTTCTCTCCCCCCTTCCATTCTTCTCTCCCCCCTTCCATTCTTCTCTCCCCCCTTCCATTCTTCTCTCCCCCCTTCCATTCTTCTCTCCCCCCTTCCATTCTTCTCTCCCCCCTTCCATTCTTCTCTCCCCCCTTCCATTCTTCTCTCCCCCCTTCCATTCTTCTCTCCCCCCTTCCATTCTTCTCTCCCCCCTTCCATTCTTCTCTCCCCCCTTCCATTCTTCTCTCCCCCCTTCCATTCTTCTCTCCCCCCTTCCATTCTTCTCTCCCCCCTTCCATTCTTCTCTCCCCCCTTCCATTCTTCTCTCCCCCCTTCCATTCTTCTCTCCCCCCTTCCATTCTTCTCTCCCCCCTTCCATTCTTCTCTCCCCCCTTCCATTCTTCTCTCCCCCCTTCCATTCTTCTCTCCCCCCTTCCATTCTTCTCTCCCCCCTTCCATTCTTCTCTCCCCCCTTCCATTCTTCTCTCCCCCCTTCCATTCTTCTCTCCCCCCTTCCATTCTTCTCTCCCCCCTTCCATTCTTCTCTCCCCCCTTCCATTCTTCTCTCCCCCCTTCCATTCTTCTCTCCCCCCTTCCATTCTTCTCTCCCCCCTTCCATTCTTCTCTCCCCCCTTCCATTCTTCTCTCCCCCCTTCCATTCTTCTCTCCCCCCTTCCATTCTTCTCTCCCCCCTTCCATTCTTCTCTCCCCCCTTCCATTCTTCTCTCCCCCCTTCCATTCTTCTCTCCCCCCTTCCATTCTTCTCTCCCCCCTTCCATTCTTCTCTCCCCCCTTCCATTCTTCTCTCCCCCCTTCCATTCTTCTCTCCCCCCTTCCATTCTTCTCTCCCCCCTTCCATCTCTCCCTCCGCCCTTCTCTCCCCCCCTCCGCCCTTCTCTCCCCCCCTCCGCCCTTCTCTCCCCCCCTCCGCCCTTCTCTCCCCCCCTCCGCTCTTCTCTCCCCCCCTCCGCTCTTCTCTCCCCCCCTCCGCTCTTCTCTCCCCCCCTCCGCTCTTCTCTCCCCGCCTCCGCTCTTCTCTCCCCGCCTCCGCTCTTCTCTCCCCGCCTCCGCTCTTCTCTCTCCCCCCATCCGTACATATATACATATCTATCTCGTAGCTGTAGATGGGCTTCACAGGAACACCAAGATGATGGGGTCCTTTGGCAGATTTCCAGCTGGCATGGCAACGCATCACTTCCCTGGAATCCCTTCATAGTTTGGGGGGAAGCGATGAGCGCTGTAATATATGCCCCACTGGGAACGCGCCACTTATATTTAAGTAGTTAAGCAGCGGCGATCTGAGCTAGCTCCGATTGCTGCTGTCATAGAGAGAGATGCTGGCAGTATAACTCCTGACCTCTCTGCATAAACCCACTTCCCACTTTCTCCTTAGGACATACTACTACATCCGGTGGACAGAAACGCTCAGATTGTGCGAAGTCTAAAGTCTTGGACCTGGCTTTCCACCCATCAACACTTTTTTTTTTTTTTTTGAGTGATTAGCGATGAGCCGCAGCAGTTCTAGATGCAGCTCATGGAGAAGAGTGGCGCTGTTCTGGGGAAAAAAGGAGCCATGTTTTTCTAATGTTATTGACGTGTTGTATCTGGTCTTATCATCTAGGCAATCAGGTCGGCCGGACTCTGCCTGATCTCATCCGGCAGTACAACCTGCGGAGCACCAGCACACACTCTGCTCTCCTTGATCTGGAGAAACTTCCTGAATTCAGCAGGTAAATGTTATACAAGGCGAGTGTCCACTATCTAATATTCCCGACCCCCTGTGCCAGTGGACATAATCACATACACACCCCCCCCCCACTCACTCTCTTGTAGGGTTCACCTCTCCCGATGGATTGAGGGTGCTGACACCCGCGCGCAGTTGGTGGCACGGCTGCAGACACTACTGCAAGAGAAGTACAAGGATGTGACGCTCGATAAAGAGTATATGGAGAGGTTACTAATGCTGAGGAAGGTAAGGGAGCGCTCCTCTCATCATATCATGAAGGGGAATGCCATCGAAAGCACTCCGTACAGGTGTGGGTCCAACTTTTCTAACATTCACATCAGTTGGACTCTCGTTTTCATAGCATTGCGTAGAGGTAAAATCCTTTAGAGCAGAGTACTCCTTTAATCCGGAATTTGATAATACAACACTGGACCTCTAATATAATGTGGAATTATTGGACACCATTCACATGCAGCGAGTTCATTCCTGGCCGGTTTTACGTAGCCACATTGATCTCGGCATGGCTCTTCTGGGCTCCTTGTCCCTTCGGCTCCTATCGGCTTTGTTAGACTTCAGAAACCTGATTGATTTCTGTGGATAACGACACTACTTTTCCTATGCGCCATTCATTAGTCATCCTCAATGTCTTCAATCCTTATATTATATTGGTTTAATGAAGCTTTTCTCCCATTTTATCTCCTAGGGACATTTAAACTTGCTGACGGATCTACTGTCTCCAGATTACTCGTATCTGTGGATCCGGCCATCGGTGCCGCAGGAAGAACTGCAACGTCTGTCAAGTGAAGCCGGCGAGATCGGGAGTGTTGTGGTGCGGTGTGTATCACTTGCAGTGTTCAGTTTGGGGTTGTGAAGGCAAAATGTCTTGTCCGACCTGATATCGGGCTCGGGATGACGCCACTGGTTGAATTGACCTTTCGAAGCCCAGAGGGAATAGTCTTATAATTGCATGTGACTTGCTGGTTTCCTCTGCAGTAGTAGGATGTGTTGTAAGTTTCACTCACTTGTCCTCGTGTCATTATGTTGTTTTGTTTTTTTAGGATTCTGCAGAACAATCACCAGGACACCAGCCTGGAACTGCTAAGTAAAGAGCTGAAGAGCCAACTGCAGCGGCTGAAAACCACAAAGTACAGCACGTCCATGAAACTTCTCCGACTGGTGCTCAGCGGGCTCGAGGTGCTGTAAAAAAATCATTGCTGACATATACTGTTCCTACACAGGGCCCTCTTCTGTCTTTGTCTGCTCCTGCCCAAACTCATTGGGCCAAGTGCATGAAATCTGTCCAATGTCACATTAATATGTTAATGTGTCACTGTCCGAGCACCGACTATGATGCCCGGACTGGCCGCTGGTCTACTGATCTACTATGAAGTTCATGTCAGGAGACCTCGGACGTGTGAATGTGACATTATACAAACCCTAGCATTCAGCTTTACTTTCTAAACCGTTGCATAAAATGAATTCCGGCTGCTATGAGCAAAAAGGCCATGCTACTTTCTACTAGACCGTTTCAACACCACAGCTAATGAGGGTGCAGGATGGGGGTCTTATTGTACGATTGAACCAAGCGGCACCCCTAATGCAGAATGAAGATGAAGAAATGTCGTGTTGTAGATTATTGGTAATTTCCATTTTTGGATCCCCAATAATAGACACTTCCTTCCTTTTTCTGTAGACCGGACCCAGTGTGGCTGAGATGTTGCTGTCGTTAGGACCGGAGGAGTCAATTATACGTTTGCAGAAAGCTTTGTCCAGCTGAATGTGGATACTCGACTCTCGAATTCTCCATCCAGTAAAATAATATATTGAATTATTACTGATCCGCGGCCTCCGAGTCGTCACGACACCAGAGACCGGAGCAGTTTGTACATATGTGGCTCTTTTATTTCACTGTTAATATGCACTTGGCTGTAATGTTTTGTACAAATGAAAATATAAGTCTTTTAAAAAAAATTACAGATTTTTTTTTTTTGGGGGGAAGGGGTGTTTCACATTTTATTAAAAGCTAAACCTTAAAGGGGTGATCTGATCTATATAAATGATCACCTACCCACTAATTGGGTGATAATTGTTCGATCAATGAGGGTCCCACACCCACAAGACTGGACACATGCCCCCTGCGTCTCTATTCTAAGGCTGTGGCACAAACAAACATGGTAGCGCAGAGCGGATTCACTCCATTGCCTTTGTATCTTCACCGCTCAAGACTAAAGGGGGTTTTACACTAAGCGATATCGCTAGCAATATCGCTAAAACGTCACTGGTTTTGTGACGTTATAGCGATATTGCTAGCGATATCGCTATGTGTGATACTTACCAGCGACCGGCTCCCCCGCTGTCCATCGCTGATCGCGCGAGAATGTCCGGCTCCATTTCTCGTCAGGCGCTTCCTGCTGAGACTTCCTGCTGTGACGACGAGCGACGCTGGAGGCGGGCGGGAGGACGCAGGATCGCTGCGTGTGAATGGTAAGTATCGTGCGCTGCGTCGCTGCTGAATCGCTGTGAGGTCTTTCTGTATGAAAGCTCACTAGCGATCATTTAGCGATGCACCAGCGATCCTGACCGGGTGGGATCGCTGGTCGGATCGCTGGTGCATTGCTAAATGTAAAAGGGCCTTAAGAGCGGACGAGTAAGGTGCACGCATGACCATCCCCACCATTCATCTCCCGGCCGTGGTCTGTGACTGGGGGGAACTGGAGACTTAAGTCCCCCATTCCGGTCATTGCTGTGGGGGTAAGGACTTATGCAGAATGGAATAGCTTAGATTAATGTCCACCAAACCCACTGATCTCAGCAGGACCAGGTGACTATCTAATGTGTTTTTCTTGCCTTGACTTTTCCTGATGGCAGGTACAGGTAGAAGGATTAGGCAATTAGATTTTTACAATCGAGTCGGTCTTTGCATTGACATGCGGTGGCGCTATTAGAGCAGACAGATATAATGGCTAGAAAATCCTCCTACATTAGCCGGGTCGGAGACCTGCTCTTAGGCTGGTTTCACATTAGCATATCTGTGCGCAGTGTATGAGCCGCATGCGTCACATGTACACATGTTTAATATTGTGTACACAGCGACATGCGTTGCATCAGTTCGCATGCGGATGCGTCGTTTCGTGGTGTCCGGCGAACTCAACATGTTACATTTTTTGATGCATCAATTATGCGCAGTCATGCGCATGCAGATGAAGTGCGTCAAAACAACGCATTACTGTCTATGGGAACGCATTGGTACGCAAGGACATGCGTACTTCAGAATGAGCAGGTCCAGGAAGTGTTCATTTAAACATTGTTTTTATTTTTGTTAATAAAAATTCTTTTTTTTTCTCAATCCCTGTCTCCCTATGTTTTCTTCATCTCTTTATTTAAACGTGTGTATTGTTGAGTGAAGTATTAACAGGTGTTAGTGTTAAAGTCCGCCAACATTACAGGTAAATTTTACTTATTAGCGGCTTAAACCATTTGGTCTTTGCCATGCCACACTTCCAATATCCGAAACAAAGTAGGCAGCAAATTTATCCCTCATTTGGGCAACTTCCACTGTTGTCCTCAGAGGGTGATCTTGGTAATCCTGCAATGTGGCAGTAACAGGTTCCTCAAGTTCTAAGTGGTGTCGCTCTTTCACCAGGAGGTAATTGTGCAGAACAACTCGCGCTTTCACATCCTCATCAGTTGTCTCAATTTTTAGATTTATGGCTGTTCCCAAAATGTGCCATTTAGATACCAGCAATCCAAAGGCACACCCCACAGTTCTTCATGCCCTTGTCAGTCGGTAGTTGTAAATCCTTTTGGTGTGATTCAAGTCCCGACTTGAGTATGGTTTTATGAGGTTGGCACACATCTGAAACACCTCATCCCCAACCACAACAAACGGCATTGGTGGTCCTTCAGTGTTTGGAAGAGGTTGTAATCCTTAATACAAATGTTGGCCCATGTCAGAGTGTTTGAAAGTCTTGGAGTCATTTCCTTGTCCAAATGAGCCAACATCCACGGCGACAAATCGACAGTCAGCATCTGCAGTTGCCATGAGAACAATCGAAAAGTAATTTTTGTAATTAAAATACTCAGATCCACTTCCAGTTGGTTTCATAATCCGAATGTGTTTGTCCTTGAATTTTGCAGCATTTTCCAGCCAGAGTTCAGTTGCGGGTTGGGGGAGGAATTCTTCATGCAGAACGTCACATAAAGCACGGCAGGTGTCTCCAATAATCCCAGAAAGCGTGGACACTCCAATCCAGAATTGAAACTGTAGAGTTGATAAGGTCTCTCCGGTAGCCAGGAATCTGCTGAACAGAAAATGCGGGAAAAAAAAAAATCAGTACATGACTTTTAGAACAATCATATTAATGACAGGTGTTTCTTTTTCAACATTTCGTACCTCAGGGTCACCAACAGACATTCCTCCGCAGGAATTACTCGACGTAGCTGTGCGTCCCGCCTGGTGATGGATCCTCGGACACGTAGCAGCAAGTCATGGAAGCTCTGTTCCGACATCCTCGTGTACTCGAAAAACTTCTCTGGGTTTTCACGCAGCTCTGTGTACAACGAGTGGTAGGCTCCACAGTAGGGTGACCGGATCTCATATGGGGGGGAAAAAATGTCAGAATCTTGTTCGTCTGGACCCCACAAAACGATTCCCCTTTCCAGATATTGAGAGAGCCAAAATATGAGCTCGATCAAACGACGTTAACCCGTGCCGCTCGTCGCTCAAAGTTTGAAAAAATCCAAATTGAGGTATTTTAAGATTTAGGTATTTTGCATAGTCTGTTAGACTATAAAGAATGTGACAACAACATTGCAGAAATAGCCCTGACCAAATTTTCGAACCATTTGTGGTATTTGAATGCAGAGTTGGTGGGATTATCGTTTTTTGATCCCACCATTACAGACAATGAAAAGTTGTTAATGGCTAATAAATTGCTCAGTAGCACAGATGAACCATCAGAGCATGCTAACCTACATGAGTTGAAAATTTTACATAGTTATCTAATCTATTCTAGAGCTTTTGTTAAAGTAGTTTTTGAAACGTCAGAATATAATGCTCGGCATTTGCTTACAACTTGCAGGACATATTGCTTTTGTTCTTCATCTTTTGTCAGAAGGTCGTTAAAGTCTTTACTTCCTACCTCTTTTAATTTTTCTTTCCTAACTTTTGGATTTACAACCCTAGCGTGCTCTGATGGTTCATCTGTGCTACTGAGCAATTTATTAGCCATTAACAACTTTTCATTGTCTGTAATGGTGGGATCAAAAAACGATAATCCCACCAACTCTGCATTCAAATACCACAAATGGTTCGAAAATTTGGTCAGGGCTATTTCTGCAATGTTGTTGTCACATTCTTTATAGTCTAACAGACTATGCAAAATACCTAAATCTTAAAATACCTCAATTTGGATTTTTTCAAACTTTGAGCGACGAGCGGCACGGGTTAACGTCGTTTGATCGAGCTCAAATTTTGGCTATCTCAATATCTGGAAAGGGGAATCGTTTTGTGGGGTCCAGACGGACAAAATTCCGACATCGATTTTTGCGGTCACCCTACTCCACAGCTCTCTCGGGGACTTCTAAGATGGGGTGTTGCCAATAGTGACGACGATGTCTTCTCCGGCTTTCTCTTCTTCTTTCTTCTTCACAAGGCACAGCAAAGGCAACAGCCAATTTCAATGACAAATCAAGATTAATCATGAAGCTCTCCACGCTAAGGCTAGTTTCACACTAGCGTTTATTCCATGCAGCGCACAGCGCCGCTAAGCCCCGCCCCCTGCCGGCTCCCTGCCTGCCCCATCCGGTCATCGCCGCCTACTATCGCACATGGACGCATGCGATCTGAGCACCCTATCTTTAGCATAGGGTGCGCAGATCGTGCACTAGTAGGATTTTAGCGTGCGCTGCGCACTTTTGAAGGTGCGCCGAACACAGCATGTTGCATTTTGGCGCGCTCGGAGCACGCTAAAATCCTGGAGGCAAAAAAAAATCTCCAGGTCTCAATCCTCTCTTCTGATCACATCTTCCCCTACTACTTAACGCAAATGTTTCTCTCTTCGCTTTGTCTCCTTTTACAGCCCATGCCCCCAAAAGCATTTATCATGTCTCTTCCCTGTCCCCTGAATGTAATATTGATGCCACATCCAGGTGACGTCGGCAGTACCTGGGAGAGGTGCGGACTCCTCTCGGGTCCGGGAGATGTCCCTTTTTTTCCGGCAGAGTTGTCAGATATGGCGTCGGCTCTAGGCCTGAGTGGAGGCTGCAGGGAGTCTCAGAGTGTGACCCCCAAGGAGGGAGCCCATTCAAAATAGTAATATGGAGCCGAACACTTTGTAGTTACGTCCGGTCCGTTCCTGTGCCGCGCTGGGTCAGGGGCGGCTGCACAATTCGCAAAATTCTTAGATGCCCAATATTTAAAAAGAGCAAAAAAAGCAGAAGTGGCGTCAATGGCAGCGATAATGGGGGCTGTGCTCATACCCTGGGCCAGCGCCATTCTTTACTGAGAGCGTGGTATCCTGCGACAGCAGCAAACCAAGACCTCAGCGATATTCCAGCCCACCCTTACAGGGGAAAACAAGACTTATTTTTGGGGGGGTGCTGACATTACTTTCTAAAGGGGCAAAACTCGTGGGCGCAATACCTGCCTTGTATCAGGCGCTCGCACCCCACTGCTGTACTGGAGCCTTATATTATGGCACAAAGTGACACTAGTCCTCTAAATCAGACCTGTAGAGACCCCATGTGCCACCGTTCAGGCCCCTTGCACACCATGAGGCCCAACAATACAGTGCTAGTGTTTTTGCCAAACAGGTGGTACTTATTTTCCCTATATAGGGGTATCTGTGCCTTAATTTTTGGAATATAAGGGTCTGGTGGTACAATGCTGATGCCTCACAGCCGGTGGCTGGATCGGTTCACACGCCTCATAGAGAATCCCTACAGATATCACAGATCAGTAATAATACACAGCGACCACATGAGGGCGACAGAGTAGCGCTGCCCAACACGGGAGTCTAGAGCGGGTCACGTGACTGACTGGAACCTATATCCGGCTGCACTGGGTGGCCCTTTGGGTGTACCAAGATGGCTACTTATAGCTTCCTGTGAGAAGACCAAGATGGCCGCGCTCATGGTTTATTAGCCTTGCAGAGTGGTGGATTCGTGACATTTTCGCTTACAAACGTCTCCAGAGAGGTGTCTGATTATTTTTAGGGCAGGTAATATATACTGAATTCAGAATGTGAACTGTCATACTTATTTCTATGGTGAATGTCAGGTCTGCTTGTCTTCTAATGTATGAGACTGGGGGGGTATAACAGGACAACAGTTTGGGGTCGTTCATTTTCGAGGGTCCCTGAGTGCAGGTGAGTTGTTTATACTGGAAATCAGTGCTGGGACTTGTAGTTCCTCTTTTAAAGGCGTCGTCCCTGCTAACGCTTGTTGCTGTGGAATCGGACTGTGTGGAATATATCCTATGTTTTTCGCTACTTCTTACATATTCCTTCATTTGAAACCTAATTTCTCCAAATTGGGAAAAAAAGCAATTTTTCAGCTAGTTTTAATTTAAAAATCTGCTGCTGCTTCATGTACACAGCTCTCATGCATTCCTGTGTGTTTCCATACTTACAGTGCATCTGACCTCCACTTATCTATGACATGCGTCCGTCAGGGCGGACTGCGGGATCAGACCAGGTGGGGCAGTGGCCTCCAGAACTACAGCTCCCAGCATGCCCTGCAGCTTTACACCAATTAGAGATTGTTGTATAAGACCATCACTCTAATCCTTGTGATGCTTCCAGTTTTGTAGGGTTAAAGGTTCTCAAAAGATGGATCCGGCCGTTCTGTCCGTGCGGTCTGCTCTCCAAGACATCATGGCCGAATTACCCAAGATCAGTGATGGAGACCGACTGGTGGAGGTGCTGTCTGGTGCAAAGCGCTACCTTGGGGAAGGAGAGAACCCGGCCTCTGCTCAGGAAATCTCCGAATTCAACAGAACACATTACACTCCTTTCCTTAGGGTTTTGGTGGCTCATATGGGACCCCAGTGGTCTGACCTTTTGACGTCTGACCGTTTGGATCTATGGGATGTTTTTTTCTTAGCTGGTCCAGCGGACCAGGCTTTCCTAGTGCTGATGGACAGCTTGGTGAGAACAGGGTGAGTATATAAAATGCTCTCTAGGTTAGATTCACATGTACGACGTTCACCGCCCAAGTACAGCCAACTTTGTCCTGGCCGTCTCCGGACTGGAACCAAACAGCCTTATATATGCCAGTGAGGCTGATAAGATTGGGACACCTGCCTCCTGTCCTGACATTCAATCCATACACAGCCGAGAATATCAGACATGTGACACCTGCCTTAGGGCTTGTCCACATGTTACGTTTTTGCTGTCAGTTTTCAAGGGCAAAAAAAAAAAAATCTCTTCACTTTTTCCTACCAGAAAAGTGAAATTTTTTAAAAAATCTCATGAACGTGCTGCTTATTTTTTCTGGCGTATTTCAACCATCAAACTTTAAGCGAGTGAATTCTTTTGCCGTTTTTCTGCAGCATTTTTCACTTATTCAAATAAATTGAAAAGGGGAAAAAAACGCATCAAAATGTCCGTATTTTACAATGGTTTTTCCTCCTAAAAATCTTTTTTTGGCGCAGAAAAATCTGCTGCAAATACTCAACATGGGCACATATATAGGTCACCTTCAGAGGAACATACAATGCATAAAAGCAAGAGAATTCCCAGCATTAATCTCCCTTCTGCTTTGCTCCTATTTTGACTGTTTTGAGCAGATGAACCATTTTGTTCCTCAGAAACCTGTACCTGGTTGGGAGACAATTGGCTGCAGCAGAAGCCTCTCCCCACTGCCCTTTGTCCATAGGACATAAAAGCCAGACTACTTGTATTGCTCATTTTTACTTCCATTTATTCCCTTTTCAGACTGATCTCCATTTTGTCCATTCCATATTCGGCTCTCTTCTCACTCCAGGCCCTGCATCCGCCTCGATCGCTGTATTCACGTGCTGGAGAAATTCCTGCAGCGCGGAGCACTCGCTGACGTCATCTGGGAGGTTTGTCAGCAGCAGCTGGAGGCGACACCAACTCCGATTTTGCATGAAGCCATCCTGATGAGGATCTGCAGCTTACCTGATCACCTGGCCAATTGTCTCCAGAAACACAATAAAGCCCCTTTTTACCCTAAGAACTATTACCCCCACGTGGGGAACGCCATTCTGCGTGTACTACAGATGGTTTCTGTATCCCTAAGAGGTGAGGGTAGTAGTAAAGAAGATCTATAGGTGTGAGAGTTACCACAACTGGTGCAAAGGGAAGGTGCAGCAGATCACTGCCATCATTTTCCCTGATAGGCTGCACTAGTTTTGGCAAATCTCACCCCATCCCCCATTGTCTGGGCATTATAGGACTTCTCTGACTGATGGATCATAACGGGATGATCTGCTCTGCTGTGAAAATGAGGAATTGCTCTGTAAAATGCTGAAGCTCGCACTGGTTTTTTTTTTTTTGTTTTTTTTCTTAGATGGGAAAGGTTGCTCCATCTCTTTCGTGTCTCAGGTCCTGGGTAAAGTCTGCATGCAGGGTCATCAGTGTGAGTATCCTGGAGATGATTTCCTAACCCCTGTAGGCCAAAAAAAAAGAAGGGTAAAACAACCATTTTTCCATATGCCCTATTAGGTGATCATTATTGGGGTGGGACAGGGACTTATGGCTCGTGCTCTGAGGGACCTATTCCTGGGAATGGTCAGCTGTTTGGTGCGGGTCTGATAATTGCAGCAACTCATATTTAAAGAGTTAACTGGGTCGTCCTATTTTGGTCATTTATTTTATACACATGGGATATGTCACCAATGGGACCCGCATCAGTCACTAGAACGACTGCCGATGGAAAGTGGTCGGAGCTCCCATACAGATGAATGTAGAGCGGCGCATGTGCGGCCACGTCTCCGCTGACAGTGGGCCGTGATGGCACCTACCCGTCATCTGTCATATATTTCTGGTATACCATTAGTGAAGGAGATAGAAATACCCCTTTATGTAACGTTTATGAAAGAATTCTGACGTTCTTTACATCGTCCCGTGTAAGCACTTGTATCTGCTTGCAGTGGAGCTGTTTTCCGTACTGGTCCCTCGGCTGACCACACTTGTCCAGTCAAACTGCATCTGGCAGAGGATGTGTTGGAGGCTGATCGAGGCTGTCCCTGACAGGTGGATGGAGCCGGTGGTAACTGGGCTGGTTCAGACGGCAGATGGGTAAGTGCCGCATGTTTAGTTAGACCTAACCTGATGATCACCATCTTTAATAAAAAATATTTAGGTTCCTTAGGACTGTCTTATCACATCTTGTCTTATCACATGTCCTCTATGGGCATTCATGTTAAAGGGTGTGACCAACTTTGCAGCCATTTTTGCATTGCTTTTACACATCTTAAGGACTCACGCAGACGACAATGAAATGCGGTCCAAGGACGAGCGGACTGTCTGGCAACGGGTCTCCTGACCTGAACTCGGAAGCCTCTTATACGCCTAGGAGGCTGGTGAGATCGGATCAGGAGACTCGTATTTCACAGATGTCTGTAGGAGCCCTAATTGGAGGGAAAGCATCTTTTGAATATCGTTTTAAAAAAAATCTCCCAACTATGTTGTGTATGCAGCTCTAATGCAGACCAATGTGTCGCCGTGGTAACAGACTACAAACAGCTCCTGCGTAGTCTGATCCTGCAGCCTCCTTTGTCGTTCTCAGGTCCGCGTCTCTCTCGCATTTACTGGGAGACCTGGTGCTGAAGAATAAGAAGACGCAGTTCTTACTGACGCAGAAGATGCTGTTCCTGCAGTACAGCCTCAAGGTGATGATCGCACTGCGCCCGCATCATTGCTCTAAGGAAGTCGCATCATTTGGGTTTTAAAGGGTTTTTTTTTTTTTAATGTCCTTGTTAGAAAGAAATGCTGCAGAGCGTCCTGGGTTACTTGTCCATGGAGAGCAGTCGCCGGCCGTTACTGACCAAGGTAAGTCTGAACAGGGGCAATAAGCAATGGCTGTAAACTCCTTTCTACAACATGCATCCGATCGTCGCTGACGAAGACGCTGCTCGAGCCAGGCACCATTGTGTCCATCACATAGCCGGGACAGCTTTCTATCCACCGCGAGTAAGCTGTGATGTATCCCACTGTACGACGGAGAGTGGAGAGCTTAAAAGTTTGATATAGAAAGTATATTAGAGAATGGTCAAGCTTTCCATTATACTCCGAATATAACTTTATATATTGTATATTCCCAGATTCTGAAGCAGCTCCTGGAAGTGTGGTCGTCGGGCAGCGTGGTCAAACAGTCGCCTTACCCCCAGCTCCTCCACATCAGCCGCTCCATGTTTATCTGCTTGTTTCTTTTGAACAAAGAAGAAATTGCCGGCTGCAAACAAGGTGCGAGCTTGTGACCTGCGGCCGCACTGTGTCCATACTGTTCTCTTTGGCGCTGACTTTCCCTTCTCCTCCAGAGTTGCTCCTAGCCCTGACCGCCGGGACTCGCCTGTATCTGGACAGCTCTGTTCCTCCTGTCAGATGCTTGGGCATGGTGGTCGCTGAGTCTCTGAGCCGGTATTTGGAGCCTGAGGGTCCCACGCTTTCTTTCCAAGTAAGACTTTTTGTGGCTTTATTACCAAGGTCACTGTCATCCAAAGCAAAGAGACAAGTATTCTTCCCAGCATTAGAGGGAGGGCACTATTGTCTGCAACACCGGGCGTCCTGCTATTTGTTCTGTCCCTCAATTAGACTGTTGTGTTAGCCAGAAATATACAGCTCGGCAATATATAGCTATAAGACAGTGAATTGCTGTGTGCACACATTACTGATCCTGAGTTACATCTTGTATTATACTCCAGAGCTGCACTCACTATTCTGCTGGTGCAGTCACTGTGTACATACATTACATTCCTGATCCTGAGTTACATCCTGTATTATACTCCAGGGATGCACTCACTATTCTGCTTGTGCAGTCACTGTGTACATACATTACATTACTGATCCTGAGTTACCTCCTGTATTATACCCCAGAGCTGCACTCACTATTCTGCTGGTGCAATCACTGTGTACATACAGTACATTACTGATCCTGAGTTACATCCTGTATTATACTCCAGGGCTGCACTCACTATTCTGCTTGTGCAGTCACTGTGTACATACAGTACATTACTGATCCTGAGTTACATCCTGTATTATACTCCAGGGCTGCACTCACTATTCTGCTTGTGCAGTCACTGTGTACATACATTACATTACTGATCCTGAGTTACCTCCTGTATTATACTCCAGAGCTGCACTCACTATTCTGCTGATGCAGTCACTGTGTACATACATTACATTACATTACTGATCCTGAGTAACATCCTGTATTATACCCCAGAGCTGCACTCACTATTCTGCTGGTGCAGTCACTGTGTACGCACATTACATCACTGATCCTGAGTTACATCCTGTATTATACTCCACAGCTGCGCTCACTATTCTGCTGGCGCAGTCACTGTGTACATACATTACTGATCCTGAGTTACATCTTGTATTATACTCCAGAGCTGCACTCACTATTCTGCTGGTGCAGTCACTGTGTACACACATTACATCACTGATCCTGAGTTACATCCTGTATTATACTCCAGGGCTGCACTCACTATTCTCCTGGTGCAGTCACTGTGTACATACATTACATTACTGATCCTGAGTTACCTCCTGTATTATACTCCAGAGCTGCACTCACTATTCTGCTGATGCAGTCACTGTGTACACACATTACATCACTGATCCTGACTAACATCCTGTATTATACTCCACAGCTGCGCTCACTATTCTGCTGGCGCAGTCACTGTGTACATACATTACTGATCCTGAGTTACATCCTGTATTATCCTCCAGAGCTGCACTCACTATTCTGCTGGTGCAGTCACTGTGTACATACATTACATTACTGATCCTGAGTTACATCCTGTATTATACTCCAGAGCTGCACTCACTATTCTGCTTTTGGATACCTGCATCAGTCTAAACCTACAAACATAAAATATTCATCTTATAGTATCAAGAAAATGAGGAAATCAAAGATCTGAAGTCTCTGCTGACTCCTCCATCGGTCTGTGCAGAGGGTTCTGCGGCAGCTGTGATGGTTACATCTGAGAGGTAAATGGATGACGTGGCGTCCACCTTGTGGGTTCCTCAGACCTCCTCATCCCGTGGTCATGTCTGTATTTTACGGCTTCACAGCTCCCGGTCCGCACCCGAGACTTCTAAGAATAATGAAAAACCGGATGGAGGGCCCAAAGCGGACACCGGAGCGGAGTCTGAACTAGATAGGTGCGTGATCAGTGGTACACCAGCGTTGTAGTTCTGTGTATATAACATGAGGAGGCGGTAGTAATGATATGTTCTCCAAGACGGGGAACCTGAAATGCAAATTAAAACCACCCAACATCATGTAGCATTGTATAGCGGTATTATTTAGGAATTTAATCGTAGTTTTATATGTAGCAATAATTAGATCTAAACCTTTCTGGTAATTGCTGCTTAGTCCTGCAAATCAGCTTGAAGGAATATTAGCCCATTCCTCCGTACAAAACTGCTTCAGCTCTGTTATGTTGGTGGGTTTTCCCCCCATGAACGGTTCTCATCAAGTCCTTCCACAACATAACTTTAGGACTTTCTCCTTGTAGTCCTGCAATGCACAACAATATTTAGTTTCTTCTCCATGGCGGACTCATTGAATATTAATCTGATGTGAGAGAGGCCTTTAGTTGCTTAGATGTGACCTTGGTTTCTTTTGTGATCTCACAGACTACTTTATGCTTTGCTCTTGGAGTGATCTTTGGCTGATCACTCCTGGGGGAGGGTAAAAATGGTCCTCTTTTCTTCGGGTGGTGATACACTTCCCCAAATGTGAAGATCAGACGTTGCTAGATCTCTGTTAAATTTCACCTTCAACTCAAGGACTAATCACGCTCCATAACGGGTGTCTGCCTCTAACAGCAGCGATCACTGATGGTGGCATTTAAGTGTACTGGTTTCCAGTGTGCACAGTGTACTGGTTATCATTGCGAGAAGCAAATGAGCCGGACTTAATAGGAGAATTGTCATTTTCTCTATATACTGTCACACAGTTTTGCATTATGCAGATCAAGCAATTTGTACAAACACAGGTTTACGTCCCCTAAGGGGACTAAGAAAAGTTAATGCATTTACATCTGCAGCCGCAGTGTCTTGTTTTGTTTTTTTGCTTCCATAATGCTAAAACAGCAGCAAAATGGATCTGGCAGACCCTATTGTTTAACCCTTTAATCCCATATGACGTACTATCCCGTCCATGTGCCCTGGGACTTGTTTCCCAGGGACGGGATAGTACGTCATAGCGCTCAGCATCTAAGCGCAGGCACGAGGAAGCCTGCTGCACTGCCTGTGACAGATCGCTGATCTGTCACAGTGATCTGTGATGTGACAGATCAGCGATCTGTCACAGGACAGTGATGTCACACCTGGGACAATGTAATAAAGTTAAAAAAAAAAAAAGTGTTAAATTTTAAAAACGCCAAATTAGAAAAAAAAAAAATATTCCCCCAATAAATTCATTTTTTGGAAATAAAAAAAACAAACAATAAAAGTACACATTTGGTATCGCCGCATCCATAACGACCCGCCCTATAAAACTGTCCCATTAGTTAACCCCTTTAGCGAACCCCTTAAAAAATAAAAATTATTTTTTGCTTCGATTTTTATTATCATACCGCCGAACAAAGTGCAATAACGCGCGATCAAAAAGACGCATGTAAATATCCATGGTACCGCTGAAAACGTCATCTTGTCCCGCAAAAAAACGAGCCACCATACATCGTCATCAGCGAAAAAATAAAAGTTATAGCTCGCAGAATAAAGCAATGCAAAAATAATTATTTTTTTATATAAAATAGTTTTCATTGCATAAAAGCGCCAAAACATAAACCACATAAATGAGGTATCGCTGTAACCGTACTGACCCGAAGAATAAAACCGCTTTACCAATTTTACCGCACGCAGAACGGTGTAAACGCACCCCCCAAAAAGAAATTCATGAAACGCTGGTTTTTGTTCATTCTGCGTCCCAAAATTCGGAATAAAAAGCAATCAAAAAATGTCACGTGCCCGAAAATGGTACCAATAAAAACGTCAACTCGTCCCGCAAAAAATAAGACCTCACATGACTCGGTGGGTCAAAATACGGAAAAATTATAGCTCTCAATATGTGGTGATGCAAAAACTATTTTTACAATAAAAAGCGTCTTTTAGCGTGCGACAGCTGCCAAACATAAAAACCGCCATAAATAGTAAATCAAACCCCCCGTTATCACCCCCTTAGTTAGGGAAAAATAATAAAATAAACAAAAAATTATTTATTTCCATTTTCCCATTAGGGTTAGGGCTAGGGTTAGGGTTAGGGGTGTGTTGGGGTTAGGGTTGGAGTTAGAATTGGGGGTTTCCACTGTTTGGGAACATCAGGGGCTCTCCAAATGCAACATTGCGTCTGATCTCAATTCCAGCCAATTCTGAGTTGAAAAAGTCAAATGGTGCTCCTTCCCTTCCGAGCCCCGACGTGTGCCCAAACAGTGTTTTACCCCCACATATGGGGTATCAGCCTACTCAGGACAAATTGCAAAACAATTTTTGGGGTCCAATTTCTCCTGTTACCCTTAGGAAAATAAAAAAAATGGGGGCAAAAATATCATTTTTGTGGAAAAAAATGATTTTTTATTTTCGCGCCCGGGCGTTAAAAACTTCTGTGAAGCACTTGGGGGTTCAAAGTGCTCACCACACATCTAGATAAGTTCCTTGGGGGGTCTAGTTTCCAAAATGGTGTCATTTGTGGGGGGTTTCCACTGTTTTGGTACATCAGGGGTTTTCCAATCGTAACATGGCGTCCGATCTCAATTCCAGCCAAAAAACGTCAAATGGCGCTGTTTCCCTTCTGAGCTCTGCCATGCGCCCAAATAGTGGTTTATCCCCACATGTGAGGTATCGGCGTACTCAGGACAAATTGCACAATAACTTTTGCAGTCCAGTTTCTCTTGTTACCCTTGGTAAAATAAAAAAATTGAACCGGAAGTGTTTTTTTTGTGAAAAAAAGTTAAATATTCATTTTTTTTTTTCTTTTTTTAATATTCAAAAAATTCCTGTGATGCACCTAAAGTGTTAATAAGGTGCTCAAAACCACATTCAAGAAGTTTAAGGGGTGCAGTTTTTAGAATGGTGTCACTTTTGGGTATTTTCTATCATATAGACCCCTCAAAGTGGCTTCAAATGTGATGTGGTCCGTAAAAATAAAATGGTGTTGCAAAAATGAGAAATCGCTGGTCAATTTTTAACCCTTATAGCTTCCTAACAAAAAAAAAAATTTGGGTTCCAAAATTGTGCTGATGTAAAGTAAACATGTGGGAAATGTTACTTATCAAGTTTTTTGTGTGCCGTATCTCTGTGATTTAAGGGCATAAAAATACAAAGTTGGAAAATTGCGAAAATTTTCGCCAAATTTCTGTTTTTTTCACAAATAAACGCAAGTTATTTGAATGAAATTTTACCACTAACATGAAGTACAATATGTCACGAGAAAACAATGTTAGAATCACCGGGATCCATGGAAGCGTTCCAGAGTTATGACCTCATAAAGGGACAGTGGTCAGAATTGTAAAAATTGTCCCGGTCATGAACATGCAAACCACCCTTGGGGCTGAAGGGGTTAAAGGGGTCGTCTCCTCGTGATATATACAGTCATATGTAAAAGTTTGGGCACCCCTATTAATGTTATCCTTTTTTCTTTATAACAATTTTGGTTTTTGCAACAGCTATTTCAGTTTCATATATCTAATAACTGATGGACTCAGTTATATTTCTGGATTCAAATGAGGTTTATTGTTCTAACAGAAAATGTGCAATCTGCATTTTAACAAAATTTGACCGGTGCAAAAGTATGGGCACCTCAACATAAAAGTGACATTAATATTTCGTAGATCCTCCTTTTGCAAAAATAACAGCCTCTAGTCGCTTCCTGTAGCTATTAATGAGTTCCTGGATGAAGGTATTTGTGACCATTCCTGTTTACAAAACAATTCCAGTTCAGTTAAGTTTGATGGTCGCCGAGCATGGACAGCCCGCTTCAAATCATCCCACAGATGTTCAATGATATTCAGGTCTGGGGACTGGGACGGCCATTCCAGAACATTGTAATTGTTCCTCTGCATGAATGCCTGAGTAGATTTGGAGCGGTGTTTTGGATCATTGTCTTGCTGAAATATCTATCTCCTGCATAACTTCAACTTTGTCACTGATTCTTGCACATTATTGTCAAGAATCTGCTGATACTGAGTTGAATCCATGCGACCCTCAACTTTAACAAGATTCCCGGGTGCCGGCATTGGCCACACAGCCCCAAAGCATGATGGAACCTCCACCAAATTTTACTGTGGGTAGCAAGTGTTTTTCTTGGAATGCTGTGTTTTTTAGCCTCCATGCATAACGCCTTTTTGTATGACCAAACAACTCAATCTTTGCTTCATCAGTCCACACGACCTTCTTCCAAAATGTAACTGGCTTGTCCAAATGTGCTTTTGCATACCTCAGGCGACTCTGTTTGTGACGTGCTTGCAGAAACGGCTTCTTTCGCATCACTCTCCCATACAGCTTCTCCTTGTGCAAAGTGCGCTGTATTGTTGACCGATGCACAGTGACACCATCTGCAGCAAGATGATGCTGCAGGTCTTTGGAGGTGGTCTGTGGATTGTCCTTGACTGTTCTCACCATTCTTCTTCTCTGCCTTTCTGATATTTTTCTTGGCCTGCCACTTCTGGGCTTAGCAAGAACTGTACCTGTGTTCTTCCATTTCCTTACTATGTTCCTCACAGTGGAAACTGACAGGTTAAATCTCTGAGACAACTTTTTGTATCCTTCCCCTGAAAAGCTATGTTGAATAATCTTTTTTTTCAGATCATTTGAGAGTTGTTTTGAGGAGCCCATGATGCCACTCTTCATAGGAGAATCTAATAGGAGAACTACTTGCAAGTGGCCACCTTAAATACCTTTTCTCATGATTTGATACACCTGGCTATGAAGTTCAAAGCTCAATGAGGTTACAAAACCAATTTAGTGCTTCAGGAAGTCAGTAAAAAGTAGTTAGGAGTGTTCAAATCAAGAAAATGATAAGGGTGCCCATACTTTTGCACCGGTTAAATTTTGTTTAAATGCAGATTGCACATTTTCTATTAGTACAATAAACCTCATTTGAGTCCAGAAATATAACTGAGTCCATCAGTTATTAGATATATGAAACTGAAATAGCTGTTGCAAAAACCAAAATTGTTATAAAGAAAAAAAGTTAACATTAGTAAGGGTGCCCAAACTTTTACATATGACTGTAGGTTAGGCTAAGTTCACACGTACCGGCACTCTCGCGGAAATTACCGCGAGAATTCCAGAATTCCATTCCGCGGGAAAATCGCATTTTAAATTCCCGCGATTTTCCCGCAGAAAATATAGCATTTTGCAAGCGTATTTAGCTTGCAAAATGCTAGCGTTTTCCAAGTGATCTGTAGCATCGCTTGGAGAACTGATTGACAGGTTGGTCACACTCGTCAAACATAGTGTTTGACGAGTGTGACCAACTTTTTATTACTGAGGCCGCCTATGCAGCATCAGTAGTAAAAGATAAAATGTAAAAATTGGTGTTATTCTTACCTTCCGACATCCCGCGCAGCCGTTCCCAGTAATCCTTAGCGAAAATGCCCGCAATGACGTCCGTTCTCACGGGATCGCAATGTCGCGTGAATGACCGCGAGACTTTGCGATCCCGCGAGAACGGACGTCATCGCGGGCATTTTCGCTAAGGATTACTGGGAACGAGAGCGTGGAGAGAGGCGGGAAGGCTGCGTGGGACGCCGGAAGGTCAGAATAACAATATTTTTTATTTTAAATTCTATTTTTTACAGGGATATGGTACCCAAAGCCCGGAGGACAGTCTCCTCTCCTCCGGACCGTGGGTACCATCCGCAAATGTTCTGCTTACTTTCCGCATGGTGTGCACAGCCACATGTGGAAAGTAAGCAGAACAATGCATTCCTATGGGTGCGGGATCGCCATGATTCCGCAAAATTAATGAGCATGCTGCGGTTTTTACCGCGAAGCGATTCCGCCGCGGTAAAAAACGCAGCATTAGCACAGCAAACGCCACATGTGAACTCAGCCTTAAACTTCAAAGTAACTTTCCGATGATTCGAAGTGGCACATATTAAAAATCCACTACTTTCTCAAGAACAAAGATTTTTGATTCTATAGTTTACTGCTCGTTGCCAAGTTACCAGCCACCTCTACTGTCTAGCAGTGGTGGATGGATTCATAGGCTAGGAGAGCGCTTTTGTAAGCTCTTCCTTATAGAGATCGCAGGTGCTGACCTGATGGCTGGATGCGGCCATCATCAATCCCTGTGTGCTCCTCCGAAGCCTCCATACAGCGGCATGGGAGAGAGCACAGAGGTGGGACAATGCCGCTGCTCCGAACCGTCCATGATCAGGAGTGCATTGCCCCCCCACAAAACCTATAAGAGCATGGCCGGAGGGGCATTACAGGCCACTATTAGGATGGCACTATATGGAGCCATTATGTGGGCTTTACATGGCAGAATTATTGCGTTGTGTGGTGGTCTTATTGAGGCTGTATATGGCAGTATAATCTTGGCAATATACAGTGTTGTGAATTTTTATAGTAGTATAAGGCTGTGTGTCCACGTAGCGTTTAAGCGTTTCCGCAGCACTTTTAGACGCTCGTTTCTGCTGCGTAAACGCTTAAAAGCATCCCATGTTATCACAATGGAATCCGCACATGTTGTGCTAATGGTGCGTTGTTTTTTTTTTCTGCTGCGGAAACGATAAGTGGGGGAAAAAACCCAGCGTGTTCATTAATTTTGCGGGAACGTGTGCAAAATTGTATTGCTCAAACGCTTAACAAAAGCGCTTCATAAAACGCATGCGTTTTCCCGGGAAGAGGGTGTGCGTTTCCGCTCAGGAATATTCTGCAAGAACAACGCTAAGTGGGCACATAGCCTTACATTTGTACTGTACAGTAATTGACTATGTATGATAGTAGTATGGCGTTATTATATGGGATATATACTGTAGATTTTTGCGCTGTTTGAGAGCACTTTAAATTATTATTGGGACAATGCATATTATTCAGCTATGATATGGTGGTATTATGTGGCTTGTATATGGCAGTATTATCCCATCAATGTATGGGGGTATTATGTGGACTGTATATGGCAGTATTATCTTGAAAATGTACAAGTGGGGGATATATATATATATATATATATATATATATATATATATATATATATATATAGTACTATATAGTTGTATATGTAGACTATATGGCAGCATTATTTTGGCACTGCACAATGATTTTCTGTAGTAGTGTTATATTGGTAATATACCCTTGTATCATGTTTGATTTTGTTCTATTAATGTCCTATCTTGGCATTATATTAGTGATACTGCAGAGGTGCTGTGTCAGGGAGAAGTCTCCAGGTAGCTGGAGAGACGGGCTGGACTAGCTACCTACAAATCCACCCAGGGGTGTGTCTGAAACCGCCTGTAGTAAAAGGCTATGTGAGTGTGTGAAGGACCTGTGATGAGGTCATAGCCATGTGACCCGGTTGGCGTGGCTACGGCCATATAAGGTGACCAGGGTAGGTCACATTGAGTGCAGGGACCCGGTTGGTCCGTTGTCGAAGGTCCCGCTGGGATATGGAGTTTCCTGCCTGACAGCACGTGAATGCTGGGAGTGATGGCTGCCAGCGTCTGATAGTTCTCAAGAGGGAATGAACGTCTGCAGTAAGCGGCGGCGGCCATGAGGGAACCCTGACGGATGAGAGAACTTTGAGGCTGAAGAGCCTGAGTACTGGACATTGAGACCCTGTGTGACCACAGGCGTAACGGACGCTATGCTGGTGATATGAGCTCCATGTTATTGGTCACGGTTTATGCTGCATAATAAACCGCAGGGACTGTTATGGTTTTATGGGAAACCTGTGCTGGACATGATTATTTGGCTGCCAAGGGAGAATTCCCCAACCCTGAATGACAGTGCTACCTCACTATATATATATATATATATATATATATATATATATATATATATATATATTATTATAAAATCTTAGCCCGCCACTGGGTCTCCATTTTTTTTTTCTTCCATTGATTTTTGTGCTGTAGCTTTTATTTTCTGACCATTGTCTCCTTATTTCTTTGGACAGTGATGATGACCTGTCTCCATATGACATGAGCACCGACACTGAGCTGAAGAAAAGCAAAATTCCAGCATATATCCGGGACTGTATGGAAGGTGAGTGATCACACGGAGGTAGAAAAAAAAATATTTTGTTATCCTCAAAATTAATGTTATATCGCTATGATATGACATCACTTTCTCATTGTCGGGGTCTGACTTCGGGGACCACTGACGCTTGCAGCCAGCGGCTGGTAAGGGGTAATTGTGAAGGTGCAGCATTTTCTTAAGGGTTAATGATGGTCCCAGGAGTCTGTTCCCCGCTATTAAGAAAGTGCTGACGAGTGATGAGCGAACGTGCTGGGATAAGGTGTTATATAAGCATGCTCTAGTGCTAACCGCGTGACTTCGGCATTCTCAAGAAACATGTTCTACAGGCGCAAGACATTTAGCCGCAGGGACTCGCCGAAGACTGTTGTTGTCATGCACCGACAGCAAACACATCTCGCACGTGCTGAAGAATAGAAACACTTTCTAATAAACTTAAAAAACTTTTTTTATTGGCACCATAAATTAACTAGGTTTAGCTATGATATATTTTTTTTTTTTTAATATAATTTTCTATTTCCTTAGTGCTGCTTTCCGAAGATGTGGAAAAACTAGCGGTAACCATGGCCTCAGTATCCTTATTGATTCGATCAAATCCTTCTGCTACCAAAGAGGTAAAAATGGAGACCGTGGAAGAAGACGTAAAAGAAAAATGAGAAACGCAACCATGAAGGTATGGAACATGGTGAAGAATAATGGTTCCATCTCCGGTAGGTCAGCACCGAGCTTGTCAAAATCCTCCTGCACCTCAATGACCGCCCCGGCGTGGAACATTTCCAACAGCTGAGATACGCAGCCATGGTGTCGGTCACGGTTATGGATCCTGTACCCGTAAGTGTCTTCACGCCTTACTTATCCATTAATATATGGGCTGAAGTCGGGAAGCTTTGGTGCAGCCCGGAAAATCCCCTTCAAGCCCTTTCTGCCATCCTACGTGGGGTGCTGATGAGTGGGACGGAGCCCTCTCCGCACATGGCACCTGCCAGCTGTGCTGTACAGCCGCCATCCACCTCTGGACCCCTTTAAAAGCCATTGCCAGTCTATGACCGCGTGGTCCGCATGCAGTCGTGGTGGTACGATGGGTTGCTCTATCACCTAAGAACTTGCTGAAAAACCCCGCAGCTGCCATCTTGATACAACTAAACCTTCCTCTTCTTTTTTTTTTTTTTTTTTTTTCTTTCAGGTGTCTCAGTATCTCACCGGAGAATTCTACTCCTTAAACTACAGCCTGCGACAGCGGATAGATATATTAGATGTACGTACGTCCTATGCTGTTCTGTCGCTGTGTCAACAGCTCCTGTGCAGTCTGATGTGTCTCCATGGTGACAGACTACAAACAAACCCCTGTGTCGTCACATCTCCATGGTGACAGACTACAAACAAACCCCTGTGTCGTCAGATCCTGCAGTCTGACTCCCTTCCATTTATCCCCTACAGATGAGGGGCAGTGTGACTGCAGGGTGGATCTAACGTAGTTTATCGTGGAGACGCATGGATCTGCATGGGAGCTGCAGGTTCAAAACCAAAGTCGATTTTAGTTTGCAAAGTTCCATGATATTTTCGATGCTTAGGAACAATGCAAAAGACATTGGTTGCAGCGGTAATGTGGCGATGTAGGCGGGATTTAGACAGGGGCTTCTCCTCTTGCATCAGGTTTTAGTGACTGCAGCTAGGGAGCTGGCGGAGGTCCCAGAGGCAGCGACGGGGGATGTCCGGCCGTCAACTAGCACACAAAGGAATGTGAAAGACGAGGCACCTGTGGACTGGAAGAAACTTGTAGAAGAGAGGATTGCAAGCAAGACAAAACGCTTCGCCAAGGTGCATACAACATGAATATTGTGTGGGATAGTTATCCTGAATGTCTATGCAGAGAGTTCCCCCTAGTGGTGACTGCAGACACATATAATCTTGCCCTGTATCTCTGTATGCGGAGAGCTCCACCTAGTGGTCACTGCAGACAGGATCTTGTCCTCAATCTCTGTATACAGGAGCTCCCCCTAGTGGTGACTGCAGACAGGTATAATCTTACCCTGTATCTCTGTATGCGGAGAGCTCCCCCTAGTGATGACTGCAGACAGTATCTTATCATGTATCTCTGTATACATGGAGCTCCCCCTAGTGATGACTGCAGACAGTATCTTATCATGTATCTCTGTATACATGGAGCTCCCCCTAGTGATGACTGCAGACAAAATCTTATCCACAGTCTCTGTATGCACAGAGCTCCCCCTAGTGGTGACTGCAGACAGGATCTTGTGTATCTCTGTATACAGGTAGCTCCCCCTAGTGGTGACTGCAAACAGGATCTTATCATGTATCTCTGTATACAGGGAGCTCCCTCTAGTGGTGACTGCAGGCAGAATCTTATCTCTATACTGTATGCAGCTTCCTCTAATGGTGGCTTCAGAATAAAAGCTTATAACTCAGTGTTGTGCAGTGTATTGTTCTGGTCTGTCTTTATTTTCATTGTAGGGTCAAAAAAGTACCACCCCAGTGTCCACACCAAACAGATTTCATGCAGTTGTAGGTCACTTCTTCTTTCCACTTATACAGAATTATGACAGGTAAGTTATCCACACAAATTGTATGTTTTATGTTTATTTTTCCACCAAAAGTTACGGATTTTTTTACTTTGTTTCATTGGCTGAAGTGCAGTCCGATAAGTAAGGAAACTTGTGCAAGGAAAAAAGTTGATTACCGCTGCAGCCAAACACATTGCTTCTTTAAGGCCTTGTAAAATAAGATCTGCAGTTTGATTGTTGGCAGCTTTTTTTCCTTGAGCCATCTTTGATGTGGAACTTTGCCCTCTTGTCTTCTGAGCGTCACCTGTTCATATAACATATGACCATTAGACAAGTGATTGGCTGCAGCGGTATATAGTTTATCATTTTTTTTTTTTTTTTTTTTTTTTTTTTTTCTTCTTTCTTCTTCTTTTAAGGCCCATTGTGACATTTGACCTCCTTGGGGATGATCATCTGATCCTTGCACGACTAGTTCAATCACTGGGCATCCTGATGCATCTGACCTTTAATGCTACGGTAGTGTAGACTTATGTGGGGGGATACGGGCGGGCTGAGGGGAGTGACATCCGGCTCGTATAGGTGTATATGAGGGGCTGGTGCAGTCATCCTGCTCTTGTGTTTCCCCAGATTGCTCCTCAGATAGGGAAGTCATTGCTGGAGTTTGTCTTGGTCCTTCGCCTTCATACTGACCCGTAAGTGCGTACTAAGTCCGTATATCGCCCATACACAACGCATACACCTGTAAGTGATCGGCTTCATTTTACGTCTTGTTTTACAGCTCGGTGAGACAGGGTCTCCTCTTTTGTGTCTCCACCATCCTTCTAAGTGTTCCCTGGGAGCGAATCATGACCGACATGTCTGAAGAGGTCCTGGAACTGAAACGCTGGTTGGAAGGTGAGATGGATGAGAAAATCTCATAGAGCATCGGCAAGTCTCGATGCATCCCATACAGTTGGATTCGCGCTGCCCCGGTCAGACATTCAGTCCGATCCTCCATGACAGGTGGTCTTTACGTCTGTGCCGGTAATCCTGGCTGCTTCTTGGACTTAATAGACCCTATAATGTCATAGTAAGATTGTAAGATTTAGACACCCCCATGATGCTGGGGAAAGATTGACGGGCGCAGAAGTGAAAATTGCCTGCCACAAAAGTCTGGACTGGGGCGCAAATCACACTGCCCATCTCTTTCTGTGTTGTTGCTTCCTTTCTATCAATACTAAATAAATAAAAAAAAAAAATAAAATATATATATATATATATATATATATATATATATATATATATATATATAAATTATACAAAATAAAATCTGTATACAGTTGGCTTCCCCTAGTGGCAGATGCAGAAAGAGATATATATTTTTATATTTTTTAATAATTTATCTCTATGGTATGCAATTTGAACCTAGTGGTTTGGAAACTATGAAATAAACTTGGATGTACTTACTTTTTTTTTTTTTAGATCTAATTGAGACAGACGCCAGTGAAGACTGTCAACGTCTTGCCATGAGTGGCCTGCTGCTAATGGAGAAATTTCAGAGTAGCCTCCAGTCATCGCCCGACGTGTGACCCTCTTATGGCTGACAAGGAGACCCTCATACGTCTGCATTATCCAATATCCGGCACATGGGATTGGGATGGTGTTGGATGCCAGATGGTTTTGCTATATAATCTGTATCTTATTAGTTATGGCTCAACCACAGGACGTGAGAGTCAGATAAAACTGAGAACGTGTCGTTACCCACCTGATTTTGTGAAATAAAGATATTTTCTACTAAATTATCTCGGCGTTATTTTCTAAATATTTTTGGGGGGTTACTATTACATATTCGTTGGTTGTCGCATGTTTCAGTTATCAAATGTTAATTTTAATACCTCTTACAACTATTCTGACATGTATTTTGCAAAGTAAGTACACCAGCCTCATCAGGTCTGAGATCTACCTAATAGTAATGTATTAGCATTACTTTGTATTGGAGAAATCTGTTGACAGATCCACTTTTAAGGGGTAATTGCTTCTGCTTCAGGTGGTGAACAGGAACCCTGAGAACTGACTCCTGTCCAAGTTTTTGTACCGGCAAACTGGATCAGATTTTTTTTTTTTTTTTTTTTTTTTTTTTTTATATCTATGTGCTGCTTTAGTTTTAAGGCTCAAATTTGATCTGTTTTTGCAGATTTTTCAATCAATGTCAGTTTTGCTGGTGGGGTGTTTTTTTTTTTTTTTTTTTTTTTTTTTTGTGCATGTCGTTTTCAATTTGCCATCTTTCCTATAGACATAAGTATTTTGCATTTGCAGAAAAATTCACTTTTGTTACAGATCTGCTGCAGATGTAGAGAATTAATAATAAAAAAAAAAAAAAAAAAAAAAAAGTAGAAAATATAGAATAATATACTCCTTCTCTATGGATTTCTACACTCCTAGCAGGACTTCCATGCTGGTTTCGCCACATTCCGCTAATCAGGGGCTCTAGCAGTCACATGCACTTAAAGGGGTTGTGCTGGAAGTTGCTAATCTGCAGCAAATCTGCACAAAATCTTGTTGCAAAAGTGTGAACATGCTCTTATAAAGAAAAACTGCTCTAGACTTCTTGTATTCAGCTTCGGACTGGCCCACCGGGGAACCGGTGGATTCTCCGGTGGGCCCTGGCACCTGCAGGCATACAGGGCCAGCAGTTGCCTAGGGCCCCCGCTGCTCCAGGGGCCCCCAGTCAGTGGTGTGTCGCACACCATGCAGCTGCTATGGGGGCCCCTGCCAGCGGAGCAGCAGCGGGTGTCAGGACGCAGGAGCCCCTGTCCCCGCTGCTAAAGAGAAATGAATATTCACCGCGAAGCAGTGAATCTCATTTCACAGTCTCCACCCCCAGAGGCCCCGCCCCCAGCCCAGTAAGCCGCTCTGCAGACTACAGCTGTAAGGCGCTGCCCTCAGTCCTCTCTGCTCCTGGCTCACAGCCAGTGCGCGATGACGTCACTACATCGCGCACCCGCTGTGTGTCTGGCAGAGGGGGCAGCTCCTGACACTGAAGCCGGGATCAGCGTGGGAGCGAGGAGAGGTGAGTATTGTGGTTTGTTTTTTTATATCTCTCTCGCTCTCTCTAGCTGTCTCTCTCTCTATCTATCTCTATATATATATATATCTCTCTCTATCTCTCTTATATCTATCTTTCTATCTCTATCTATTATCTATATCTATCTATTTCTATATCTATCTATCGCTCTATCTTTATATCTATCTTTCTATCTATCTATCCATCTCTATATCTATCTATCCATCTCTATATCTATCTATCTTACTCTATCTCTATATCTATTATCTCTATATTTATTATCTATCTAGCTACCATCTATATCTATCAATCTTTATCTATATATATATCTCTATCTATATCTATCTATCTCTATACCTATCTATTTATCTATCCGTTATCTATCTCTATACCTATCTATCTATTTATCTATCCGTTATCTATCTCTATATCTTTTCTCTGTATCTATCTATCTCTATATCTTTTCTCTGTATCTATCTATCTCTATATCTATCTTTCTATCTAACACCATATCTCTATATCTATCTCTATAGCTCATTATCTATCTATCTCTATCTCTCTCTTTATCTATCTATTGATCTATCCATCTATCTATTATATCTATTATCTCTATCTATCCATTTATCTATCTAGCTATCTCTATCTATCTCTATCTCTCTATATCTATCTCTATACATATCTCTATATCTAGCTATTATCTCTATATATATCTCTATATCTATCTTTCTATCTCTATCTGTCTCTATATCTATCTATTATCTCTATATCTCTATATCTATTTTTATTTATAGCCATCTATCTATATATTTATCTCTATATCTATCTATATATGTCTATATTATTATTATTATATCTGTATATCTCTGTCTATTATCTATCTCTATCTATCTATCTATCTATCCATTATCTATTTTCTATCTATCTCTATATCTATCTGTTATCTCTATATTTATTATCTATCTTTATCTATCTATCTCTATCTATTATCTATATCTATATCTATCTCTCTATCTATCGATCTCTGTATCTATCTCTCTCTCTATATCTCTCTCTATATCTACCGCTCTCTATCTCTATCTATCTTTATATCTATATCTATATCTATCTATCTCTATATCTATCTATTATCTCTATATCTATCTACCTATCTATCTCTATATCTGTTTCTCTCTATATCTATCTCTATATCTCTCTCTCTATAGCTATCTATATATTATCTCTATATCCATATCTATCTCTATATCTATCTCTATATCTATCTTTCTATCTAACACCATATCTCTATATCTATCTCTATAGCTCATTATCTATCTCTATCTCTCTCTTTATCTATCTATTGATCTATCCATCTATCTCTATATCTATCTCTATATCTATCTCTATAGCTCATTATCTATCTATCTCTATCTCTCTCTTTATCTATCTATTGATCTATCCATCTATCTATTATCTCTATCTATTATCTCTATTATCTCTATCTATCTATCCATTTATCTATCTAGCTATCTCTATCTATCTCTATCTCTCTATATCTATCTAACTATATCTATCTATCTCTATACATATCTCTATATCTAGCTATTATCTCTATATATATATCTCTATATCTATCTTTCTATATCTATCTGTCTCTATATCTATCTATTATCTCTATATATCTCTATATCTATTTTTATTTATAGCCATCTATCTATATATTTATCTCTATATCTGTCTATATTATTATTATTATTATTATATCTGTATATCTCTGTCTATTATCTATCTCTATTATCTATCTCTATCTATCTATCCATTATCTATTTTCTATCTATCTCTATATCTATCTGTTATCTCTATATTTATTATCTATCTTTATCTATCTATCTCTATCTATTATCTATATCTATATCTATCTCTCTATCTATTTATCGATCTCTGTATCTATCTCTCTATCTCTACCGCTCTCTATCTCTATCTATCTTTATATCTATATCTATCTATCTCTATATCTATCTATTATCTCTATATCTATCTACCTATCTATCTCTATATCTGTTTCTCTCTATATCTATCTCTATATCTCTCTAGCTATCTATATATTATCTCTATATCTATCTATCTCTATATCTATCTCTATATCTATCTGTTATCTCTATATCCATATCTATCTCTATATCTATCTATCTCTATATCTATCTTTCTATCTAACACCATATCTCTATATCTATCTCTATAGCTCATTATCTATCTATCTATCTCTATCTCTCTCTTTATCTATCTATTGATCTATTATATCTATCTATTATCTCTATCTATCTATCCATTTATCTATCTAGCTATCTCTATCTATCTCTATATCTCTCTATATCTATCTAACTATATCTATCTATCTCTATACATATCTCTATATCTAGCTATTATCTCTATATATATCTCTATATCTATCTGTCTCTATATCTATCTATTATCTCTATATATCTCTATCTATTTTTATTTATAGCCATCTATCTATATATTTATCTCTATATCTATATATGTCTATATTATTATTATTATTATTATTATTATTATTATATCTGTATATCTGTCTATTATCTATCTCTATTATCTATCTCTATCTATCTATCCATTATCTATTTTCTATCTATCTCTATATCTATCTGTTATCTCTATATTTATTATCTATCTTTATCTATCTATCTCTATCTATTATCTATATCTATATCTATCTCTCTATCGATCTCTGTATCTATCTCTCTCTATATCTACCGCTCTCTCTATCTCTATCTATCTTTATATCTATATCTATCTATCTATCTCTATATCTATCTATTATCTCTATATCTATCTACCTATCTATCTCTATATCTGTTTCTCTCTATATCTATCTCTATATCTCTCTATAGCTATCTATATATTATCTCTATATCTATCTCTATCTGTTATCTCTATATCCATATCTATCTCTATATCTATCTATCTCTATATCTATCTTTCTATCTAACACCATATCTCTATATCTATCTCTATAGCTCATTATCTATCTCTATCTCTCTCTTTATCTATCTATTGATCTATCCATCTATCTCTATATCTATCTCTATAGCTCATTATCTATCTATCTCTATCTCTCTCTTTATCTATCTATTGATCTATCCATCTATCTATTATCTCTATCTATTATCTCTATTATCTCTATCTATCTATCCATTTATCTATCTAGCTATCTCTATCTATCTCTATATCTCTCTATATCTATCTAACTATATCTATCTATCTCTATACATATCTCTATATCTAGCTATTATCTCTATATATATCTCTATATCTATCTTTCTATATCTATCTGTCTCTATATCTATCTATTATCTCTATATATCTCTATATCTATTTTTATTTATAGCCATCTATCTATATATTTATCTCTATATCTATCTATCTATCTCTATATCTATCTTTCTATCTAACACCATATCTCTATATCTATCTCTATAGCTCATTATCTATCTATCTCTATCTCTCTCTTTATCTATCTATTGATCTATCCATCTATCTATTATATCTATCTATTATCTCTATTATCTCTATCTATCTATCCATTTATCTATCTAGCTATCTCTATCTATCTCTATCTCTCTATATCTATCTAACTATATCTATCTATCTCTATACATATCTCTATATCTAGCTATTATCTCTATCTTTCTATATCTATCTGTCTCTATATCTATCTATCTCTATATCTATTATCTCTATATATCTCTATCTATTTTTATTTATAGCCATCTATCTATATATTTATCTCTATATCTATCTATATATGTCTATATTATTATTATTATTATTATTATTATTATATCTGTATATCTCTGTCTATTATCTATCTCTATTATCTATCTCTATCTATCTATCTATCCATTATCTATTTTCTATCTATCTCTATATCTATCTGTTATCTCTATATTTATTATCTATCTATCTCTATCTATTATCTCTATCTATTTATCGATCTCTGTATCTATCTCTCTCTCTATATCTATCTCTATCTCTATATCTATCTATTATCTCTATCTACCTACCTATTTATCTCTATATCTCTCTCTATAGCTATCTATATATTATCTCTATATCTATCTATCTGTTATCTCTATATCCATATCTATCTATCTCTATATCTATCTTTCTATCTAACACCATATCTCTATATCTCTCTATATCTCTCTATCTATCTATCTCTCTCTTTATCTATCTATTGATCTATCCATCTATCTCTATATCTATCTATTATCTCTATTATCTCTATCTATCCATTTATCTATCTAGCTATCTCTATCTATCTCTATATCTCTCTATATCTATCTTTCTTTCTAACTATACATATCTCTATACATATCTCTATACATATCTCTATATCTATCTCTATATCTATCTTTCTATATCTATCTGTCTCTATCTCTATATCTATTATCTTTATATATCTCTATATCTATTTTTATTTATAGCCATCTATATATATTTATCTCTATATCTATCTATATATGTCTATATTATTATTATTATATCTGTATATCTCTGTCTATTATCTATCTCTATTATCTATCTATCTCTATGAATCTTTCTATCTATCTCTATATCTATCTATTTCTACATCTATCTTTCTATCTATATCTATCTAACACTATATATCTTTATAGCATTATACCCTATGAGGGGGGCAGTATACCCTATGAGGGGGGCAGTATACCCTATGAGGGGGGCAGTATACCCTATGAGGGGGTGCCTTATTCCCTATGAGGGGGGCAGTATTATACCCTATGAGGGGGGCAGTATTATACCCTATGAGGGGGTGCATTATTCCCTATGAGGGGGTGCATTATACCCTATCATTATACCCTATCATTATACCCTATCATTATACCCTATCATTATACCCTATGAGGGGGTGCATTATTCCCTATGAGGGGGTGCATTATTCCCTATGAGGGGGTGCATTATACCCTATCATTATACCCTATCATTATACCCTATGAGGGGTTGCATTATTCCCTATGAGGGGGTGCATTATACCCTATCATTATACCCTATCATTATACCCTATGAGGGGGTGCATTATACACTATCATTATACCCTATGAGGGGGGCAGTATTATACCCTATGAGGGGGGCAGTATTATATTCTATGAGGGGGGCAGTATTATATTCTATGAGATGGCTGCATTATAGTCTATGAGGGGGCTGCTTTATAGTCTATGAGGGGGCTACCCCAACTCCTGCTACATAATTAAGACATGTACAACCTTATATTATACCCGGATATTAGTGTGTTTTACCGCACAATTGGTGGTCTGGTATTTAACTCTATGCAGCTACATAGTGGGCCCCAAGAATGATTTTCTCTGGTGGGCCCAAGGTGTTCCAGTCCGACGCTGCTTGTATTCATTGCTGCTAAAATCACTTATTGAAGCAGACCTGTCGGGAGAGATTTTTGGCTGCATAATGTAGCACACTAACGGAAGTAAAAGCCGTAAACCTCATATTTATGAGACACGACTGCATTTCCTGCTGTGTGGTCACATCTGCATATTTTGCTTTCATTTTTATCTGGTAGAACTGGAAATATGAGTTCTTTGTGACTCGTGTCCGGGGTATAATAGTTGGTGCCTATGGAGTGAGTGCAACACGGAAATCTGCGCTGGATCCTGCACTGCCAGCTGCCCCTCGTATGCTGTTATCGGGCTTTTGATTGATTTTTGCCACAATGGAGTCGCTCAGCGCCGAGCTGGTCTGCCCCATCTGTCTGGACCTCTATGATGACCCCATGATGCTGAGCTGTGGGCACAACTTCTGCCAGGAGTGCATTAACCTTGCCCTGGATTCTCCCCATGGATCTACAGCCTTTAAGTGTCCCGAGTGCAATGCAGTGTTCCTCCAACGTCCTGCCCTGCAGCGAAACCTGAAGCTGCGAAACATAGTGCAGCACCTACAGAAAGCTTCTCACGACAAACTGCAACATTCTCTCTTGGAGCTTAACAGGGAACAAGAAGACACCGAGAAAAGGCTTCATAGCCTCAACGAACAGAAAAGTAAAATTCAGGAAAGCTCCCAGGCTCTAGAAATAGTCTTAAACACATTTTTTACCATGATCGAAAAAGATATCAGGAGATCCCGGAAGATTGTTTTGGGGGAAATCTCTAGGAAGAAGGAGCACGCGCTGGCGCAGGTCTCCAAATTCATGGAGGAGCTGGAGCTAAGGAAGCAGGAGCTGTCCAGGAAGGTACATGAGACGCAGGAGCGGCTCCTCGGGGGCGGTGCTCTAGTGACGTCACAGCTGGAGCCTGAAGTAGAGGACAGGAAATTGCAAAGTGATAGCGTTGCAATCTTTTGGGATGAAGCGCCCATCAGTTTGACATTTAAGAGGGGCTTGTCCGGCGTGGTTCATATGTTCTCTGAATTAATTAAAACAATGCCCGAGCCAAAGACTTTGGACGTAATCCTGGATGTTAAAACTGCCTGTAAGGACATACAGGTATCGCCCGACTGCAGATCCGCCTCCAATATCGGCGCCCACCAGGGGCATCCAGAGGGGCCGGAGCGCTTTACCGTCTGCCAGCTCCTGAGCACCTGTAACTTTTCAACGCAGAATTATTGGAAAGTGGATGTCAGTAAAGCCGAGGAATGGATTATCGGAGTGGCTTACCATAGCATGGGCCGGAAAGCGCTGACCAGTGACGCCTACATAGGGTATAACAACAAGTCGTGGAGTCTGGAGTGCCGCCAAAGCCTTTCTGCTCTCCACAATAACGTGAGGCAAGAAGTGACTGTGAAGTCTCCCGTCAAGCTGCTCGGGGTGTATGTGAACTATGAATCCGGACTAATATCTTTTTATCAGCTCAACGATCAGTTCAGACACTTGTTTAGCTTCTCTGCCACCTTCACCGAGAGACTTCACGCTGCCTTCTGCGTGTTCCCAAATGGTTCCATAACAATCCCAAAAAGGAAGACACGGGCAAAGAGGGGTTAAATGCATTTACTCCCAAAATTACACCGCCTTTCCAACGTAACACTTTTATAGAAGATGTGTCCCTGTAATAGTCCTGGTGGTCTAGAGTAGTTGTCCATTGTTGCATAGGGCCTCTGTCCCCTTTATGAAAGGTGTGGCAGCAGTAAGATTCATATCCTTTAACAACAGGGTCAGAGGGGGAAATTTGTGGCCAAATCTAGTTTTCATACACCTTACACAACATTTTTAAATGCTGTACTCACCTCATTTTTGTACAGAATCCTATCTCTCCTGTTCTGTGCACCTATAGTACCGCCATTTTATGCACATAAATAGTGCTGCTATGCTATACACATATTGTAAATACCACTGCTACGCTATATATGCACTATTACATTATTTAAAAAATGCTGTTACCCCATGTATGCATAAATAATGCGGTTCTGCCATATAAATACTGTAAATACTACTGCTATGCTATATATACAATAGTACATTCCTCAGAAATAATGTTGCCCTATGAGTAAATAATGCTGCTATGCCATATACCAACTGTAAATACCACTGCTATACTGTACGTATACACAATATTACATTACCTAGGAAAAAACTTGTCCCATATATGCATAAATAGGGCTGCTATGCACATACTGTTACGTTATATACACTATTACATTGCTTAGCTGCTCCATATACTGCATACATAAATAATGCTGCCATGCCATAAACCAACTGTAAATACCACTGCTATGCTACATACACAATATTTTATCTAAAAACAATACTGTTGCTCTATATATGCATAAATAATGCTGCTATGCCATACACATACTGTAAATACCACTGCTACACTATATGCACAATATTACATTACGTAAATACTTTTGCTCTCTGTATGCATACATAGTGCTGCTATATTGTGATTTAACTGACTTTTATGCCCTTTGGGAACTTTTGAGGTCATGAGAGGGTAAAAAATTATCTTGCTGCAACCATGTATCCATCATTATTGTGTCTCTGCCCCTGGTATAGGGAGTGTCTATATCCATAATTTAGGACAAATCTAATTATTGTAAAATATTAAAACTTGAGTGTAAAAAAAAGAAACGCTAAGAGCAGTCTTTATCAGTGAATGAAGACAATATTGAATCACGCAGGGCAAGTGGCTATTCATCTGCTGTGATCTCTATCTTTGCTTATGCAGAGCTCAGCAGTCAAGATGAGTTTATCGACTGTTGCGCTCTGCATAGGCAGTGATCAAGATGACAAAGGTCCATTCATTATACTGAGCTTTGTCATTTCTGCTGCTGCGTATAAAGAGTGCTGCAATCCAAATAAGCTTCTCATCGGCTGCTGCGCTCTGCATAGGAAATGACCAAGATGACAAAGCTCAATTCGTATACTGAGCATTTCTTATTTCGGTTGCTGCCCGTATAGAGTGCAGAAGTCTAGAGGAATATGTTATCAGCTGCTGCGCTCTGCATACGCAGTGACCACGATGACAAAGGTCAATATATTGTACTGAGCTTTGTCACTTTGGTTGCTTCCTCTGCAGAGCGCAGCCGCAGATGACAAACTCATACCACCTTCTGCGCTCTGCGTAACCTCAGTCTGTAACAAGATCTCATATGTGATAACGTATAAGCAGGTAAGTGACCTCACACAACCGCACTGGCTATTATAATTAATAGCTTATAGCCTCCCAAACATGTTTCGCCTAACCAGCTTCATCAGGGGTTTAAGATACAACGGTGAGTGAGCCCACTCTCTTGGATGAAAAGCTCCCACACCTGAATGGTCTCAAGATGCTTTACTGTTGGCAGACACAAGATTCATTGTAGAGTTCACCTTACTCTCCGGACAATCATTCTTCCAGATTTCCCAGACAGTCTGAAGGGGGCTTCATCAGAGAAAATAACTTTGCAAGAAGTACAGGGATTGCACTGCAGAGATATAGGGTTATGAAACCACAGTTCTGGCATTTTGAGTATTTTTATGACCATGGCATTCACTGTAGGAGTTAATTAATTTTATATTTTGATAGACCAGGAAATATCAAATATGTTTATGTTTTTAACTTCTTTATTTTTTTTTAATGAAAGGAAAAAGGAGGTTGTTAAAATTCTATTTAATTTTTTACACTTTTAATTTTTTACGATGTAGAGTGCCGGAGTGAAATCTTCACGGCTGCTGCACGCTGACTCTGCTCCGTCAATGTAAGGCCTCATTCAGACACATCCGTTACCTGTGCAGAGCGCACCAGAGATGATGGCTGTCGCCAGTTACTGTGCTCTGTGCATCAAATATGAATGTGTTGAGCTCAGTAGCCAGTGACAATGTCATCCCTTGTCTGATGTGCTTTGCACAGGCAGAATTAAAGGCTCATTCAGAAGTCCGCAGTGCATCTTGTCTGAATGAGGCTTTACATTGATGGAGCTGAATCTGTGTTCAGAGCTCTGCAGTGCGATGATTACACGGTGAAGCTCTGAACACTAGAAGCGACAGCGATGGTGAGAACTCATTGGGCAGCCTGTTATTATACTACTAATGCCAGACTACCAACCTGTTCTCACCACTGTAAGGAGAAGGTACCGTTGAGGTGACGTCTTCCAGCTTTGGTAGACTGGTATTAGTACTACAATGTCAGGCTGCCCAACATGTTCTCACCACTGCTGCGCTGTGTGTATACCTCCTATCACCGCCACTGCTCATATCTTCTGCCACCACTCTTAGTAGCAGTGACACATGATGCACAGCCCTGGGCTATGATTACTTGGTGCCGGGCTTCCCCACCACAGCAGTGAACTGCGCATGCCGGGAATGGCCACAGTTCACAGCTGACAGGACTACAGTATAGCAGATGTGGTCAGTGTCTAATCGCAGTCTCCTATCGCCTGGGTCTGCTGTAATTGTGACCGTGGATGCTCAGTCATTGCCTTAGAAGCCGCCACCACCATGGACCTGTTCAAACCAGCTGTAGTGATCAACAATGGATCAGGGAACATCAGGATTGGAACATCAGGAGATCTAACACTGTTCTTCTCTTACTAAAATATCATCGAGCGACCAAACTACAAGCCTGTTCTGATCGGAGCCGGACACATAGACCTTTATGTCAGGGAGGAAGGACAATCGAGCTGGGGAATGGTTTCCATTAATTATCCCCTGTAACACGGATTGATTACATCCTCGGATGATATGGAGCTGATGTGGAATCACATCTATAGCCACAACCTCAAGGTCCGTCCATCATCACCGAGCCACCGTGGCTCATCCCACTCTCCAACTGAGAAAAGATGGCTGAAGTATTGTTTGAAAAATTTGAGATTCCTGCCAAGTACGTCTCCATCCAAGAAGTATTAACTTTTTTTTTCTCGGTTCCAATGCACAGAGACCCTGTTGGCACTAGATAATATTCGCATGGCGGCTCCAGGTATCGACAGGCTCGTCTACAATACAATCGTGAAGTCTGATACTGACTTCAAGACATCTTTTTACTCAGTATTTCGACTGGACTCTTTTCCCAGGAACGGAGCGTCGTCTGAGCGAAGAACTGAGAAAGATGGTTCCTACATCATTGCTCGATCCACTCTGTCATCTCTTCCCACGTTTCGGGAAATGTGGATGATCAAGCGAGAATACCAGGAAGAACCAAGTACCGTCCATAGAAAATGCTTCTAAGTGACATTGTGCATTACTTAGGTGCTGAAAATAAAACCTGATCGCCCGCAGCCTCGTCCATCTGATTATATGTTTCATGTTTGTTATCTATGAAAGGATGCAATAACAATGGAGGGTTTTTTCATTGCTCCGTAACGTGGTGCGGGGCGGTAGCCGTGGGTGAGGTACTTGTTTCTTACGCCCCGACACGTTATAGGAAGGTGGGGGTCCTGGCTGGGTGTATAGACTCGTGCTATGGGGGCGCTATGTCCATGCAGGCCGCACGTAACCAATGATGCTGGTTGGCCAGGACCAGATGTTTGACAATTTCATCAGGGAGACCACCAGTTATAAACCAGTTCAAAATAAACCTTTCACTGAACATTAGCTTGGGGAGGGTTATATTCAGTAGATAGCGGGGAGATATTTTCTCAAATGTTTCCTTCCTAGTGTGTAACATTTTCCTCACACAAATTCAATCCTTTTTTCTTCCCTCTCTTACTTGTTCTCTGTTTTCACGATTCCTCACTTCTTCACAATCCGGCTCAACGCTACAGTTCAGCTAGCAAGAGTCCATTACTCAACCCGCGGCTCAGCGTCTTCTTTCGCCTTAGGGGAGCTACGTCGCCAGTTTGTCCAGTATTTATCTTCTCTGACGCTGACGCTCTGGTACTCCCATCCGGGGCACTCTCTTCATCTCCCTATTCCGTCCTGTCTAGGCCCTTTACCTTTAGCAGTTATAAACTCTGGGCCTTACTGCTAGGAGTTTTCTCCCAGGACCAGTCTCCAATAAATCACTGTCTCTGAGTCACTCTTCCTCGTTCCTCCTCCAGATCACACTATCTCTTTCTTCCGGTCTCCTCTCACTTCTGGGGACACCTAAGAATTGTGGCACTGCTCACACCAATCCTTAGGTCTCTTTTCTATGCACTCCATGCCTAATTTCTGGTCTCAGTAGGAAACTCTCTTTCCCTTCAGGTTAGCCCTCCCACTCTGGGCTAGTCCAAAACATTAACTCTTGTCATCCTTACTGTCAAGCAACTCAACAATACTAACATCACAAACGCACATTTCACACAGTTCCCATTACAAATTACCACAATATACTTGTTTCTTCAAGGGGGACACAAGAAATATGTTGTCCATCTCCTTACAGTTCCAGAGGACCTATCTGTCATATTATTATGTATTTAAAAAGCAGACAAAAAAACATATTTTTTAACTATAAGTAATTAACCCCTTCTCTCAAAAGAACTTTACATTCATTTCCTGGAAAGGGGTCCTCAAGTATGGAGGGGGCTCAGGTGGTATATATTAAGTAGCCGATGTCACAGCAGCATCTAAATGGTTAACAGCCACGTCTAGAACACGGCACAGGTCGTTACTTTTAAAAATGTAAACGCTGTTGTGTTGTCAATCTCTGATAGTGGCATTTACATGGAACACTCTCAGGTGTCATTGTGCACCGGCTCCCATCATTCCCCAGCAACATGATCATGGAGGACCGATGGATTAATTTGGCAGCTGGGGATCTGCTAAAGACCCCTGTCGAGGTAATCTCTATCCTCCTGTGAATCTCTATAGAAGACAAAAGTTTTCACTATTTACTGCAATACTGTGTTATTGTAGCATATAGTATAAGCAATCAAATGATCACAGGTTAAAGTCCTCTAAGGGATGCCACTTGGAAAAAGCTTAGGCAAAGCGGCGGCGGGGTGGTAGCCCGGATACTTACAGACTACTACTCTTATTCACTGCAAGTATAGACAATTGATACTCTAATTAGACTATGCATTTGCAACAGGGATAGCTTACCTACCTGCATGCAATTGCACAATGCTATAAAAACTAAATGCAGAAATGACGTGGAAGTGCAATAAGGACTGCGCTTGCTTCTGGTAGAGTAAAGGGTTCTTTATTCAGCCAACGCGTTT
Source organism: Dendrobates tinctorius (assembly GCF_039654945.1). NCBI lineage: Eukaryota > Metazoa > Chordata > Amphibia > Anura > Dendrobatidae > Dendrobates > Dendrobates tinctorius. The sequence goes on along the minus strand of NW_027361869.1, from coordinate 1,306,075 downwards.
CCTGAGCCTGCTGGCTCACTTCATCAGGGCAGATTACATTGGAAGACAGTGAAACATACTTATAGAGAAAAAAGGCGCCAATACAGGGTCAAACAGAATCAGCAAAGGTAAAAAAAAAAACAAAAAAAAAAAAAACAATGAAACTTTATTACAAGCATAAAAAACACAACAATAAGAGTATATATAGAAAAGAAAAAATAAAAATATGTAAAAGTACAAAAAATTAAAATATAAAACAGAGTGCTATGGATCACGGGGTTAAAACATGGCTATAGTTAAAAAAGGTGAGTCCTCAAGGGGTATTAGAACCTGGCTCATAAAATGCAAATGAAAGGTATTAGTCCACTAGACCATTAAGCTTGACTGTGGTGGTGTGAAGAATAAATTGAGGGGTTGTTTGTCACTTTATTTAGAAAAAAAAAAAAAAAAGCAATATAAGCAAAGGTCAAAAATGGTAAAGAATAAAAACAATGAAATATAATCACAAACATAGAAAACACAACAATAAGAGTCTATATAGAAAAGAAAAAATAAAATTATGTAAAAGTACAAAAAATATGAAACAGAGTGCTAAGGATCATGAGGCTATGGTTAAAAAAGGTGAGTCCTTAAGGGGTATTAGAACCTGGCTCATGAAGTGCAAGTGCAGACTATGAAGTGCAAATGTAAGGTATTAGTCCACCAGACCATTAAGCTTGACTGTGGTGGTGTGAAGAATAAATCTTTTCCCCCTCTTCTATCAAATAAAAGCATCATTGATAATATTGAGGCCATAGGGACCAATTGTCTTTAATTTATAAATCCAATAGACCTCTTTTCTATTCAGTGCTTGGGTTCTATTGGAAACGTGTTCAGGGATGTGTTCTATAGGAAAAATGATAGCTTTAGAAAAATCTCTTTGGTGAAATAAATCAAAGTGACGTGACAAACCGTGTTTTTGATACCCAGTTTTAGTGTTGTGTCTATGAGAGTTCATTCTACAGTGAAGGGGTTGTGTGGTTCTGCCAACATACAATTTAGGACAAGGACAAAGGATGACATAGATGACAAAGGAAGACACACAGGACAGGTGGTTAGTGATGGTGAATTTTTCTGAGGTGAATGGTTGTGAAAAGATAAATGTATTATGAGCAATATTACTGCATAGGCTGCACCTGGGTTTCAGGCATCTGAAAATGCCTGGTGTCAAGCCAGTGCAGTTATCAGGAGTACACTGGGTCAATCTGCTAGGGGCCAGATGGTTTTTTAGTGATCTGGCCTTCCTAAAAGTGACAGTAGGTCTATCAGGCAGAACTTTATTGAGTATTGGATCTTTTTTGATAATATACCAGAGGTCACCTAACATATTTTTTATCTCTTTATGTTGGGAGTTATAAGTAGTGATGAAGTTGGCCTGATAGTTATCATGTGCATCCTTTTCTTTAGATCTCTCACTTAAAAGAGTTTGCTGATTAAAATTTTTAAAAACATTATTAAAAGTAGAATGAACCAATTGGGAGGGGTATTTTTGAGCAAGGAATCTTCCCTTGAGGACCTCAGCTTGATTATTAAAATCCTCGTCCTCTGTGCAATTCTTTCGGATTCTCTGAAATTGATTATGAGGGATGTTAAAAAGCCATTTGGAATAGTGGCTACTCTTAAAATGGACATAACTATTGGAGTCAACATTCTTAAAAAAGGTTTTGGTATGAATTTTGGAATTTTTTATAAAAAAAAGTGATATCAAGAAAGTCCATCTGGGTATTACTAATGTGGGGGGTAAATTCCAAACCCCATGTGTTATTTTGTATAGAAGAAATAAAAGCATCAACTGAAACGTGACTGGTGTCCAGGATTAAGAATAAATCATCAATGAATCTTCTAAATAAAACAATACCCTCTAAAAATGAATCAATAGTAATAAAAGCATTCTCAAAGACCCCCATAAAAAGATTAGCATAAGTTGGCGCGACCCGTGATCCCATAGCGGTGCCTCTGATCTGATGATAAAAATCCCCCAAGAAAGTAAAAAAATTATTATGTAAAATAAAATCCATCCCATTAAAAATAAATTCCTTTTGAGGGTCAGACAGTCGACTGTCAGTTAAAAAACAGTGGCTTGGGGGATGGGGTCCTGGGGGATGGGTGAATAAAATTTTTTGTCAGATAAAATTCACCCATCCCCCAGGACCCCATCCCCCAAGCCACTGTTTTTTACAATGATTTTATTAAAAAGGCGCATGATTCTGGGGTTCTTAATGACCATGAAAAAAAGTTTTTGACAGTAAAGAACCCCTCCACTCCCTTCCTGTACCATTTACCCAAAATACACAAGAATACTATCAATCCACCAGGAAGACCCATTATTTCGGGTATTGATTCCCTCACCAGTAATCTATCATTTTACATAGATAGAATCATGCAGCATCATGTCTCACAGCTCCCTAGTTTTTTAAAGGATTCTACACAACTGATCAATTTAACTAATAACACACCTTGGAAAGATTCTTATGTTTTTATTTCTTTTGACGTATCTGCTTTGTATTCCAACATTGATCACCAACTGGGTTTGAGCTGTTTTAAAAAATTTCTTTTAACTGACAGTCGACTGTCTGACCCTCAAAAGGAATTTATTTTTAATGGGATGGATTTTATTTTACATAATAATTTTTTTACTTTCTTGGGGGATTTTTATCATCAGATCAGAGGCACCGCTATGGGATCACGGGTCGCGCCAACTTTTGCTAATCTTTTTATGGGGGTCTTTGAGAATGCTTTTATTACTATTGATTCATTTTTAGAGGGTATTGTTTTATATAGAAGATTCATTGATGATTTATTCTTAATCCTGGACACCAGTCACGTTTCAGTTGATGCTTTTATTTCTTCTATACAAAATAACACATGGGGTTTGGAATTTACCCCCCACATTAGTAATACCCAGATGGACTTTCTTGATATCACTTTTTTTATAAAAAATTCCAAAATTCATACCAAAACCTTTTTTAAGAATGTTGACTCCAATAGTTATGTCCATTTTAAGAGTAGCCACTATTCCAAATGGCTTTTTAACATCCCTCATAATCAATTTCAGAGAATCCGAAAGAATTGCACAGAGGACGAGGATTTTAATAATCAAGCTGAGGTCCTCAAGGGAAGATTCCTTGCTCAAAAATACCCCTCCCAATTGGTTCATTCTACTTTTAATAATGTTTTTAAAAATTTTAATCAGCAAACTCTTTTAAGTGAGAGATCTAAAGAAAAGGATGCACATGATAACTATCAGGCCAACTTCATCACTACTTATAACTCCCAACATAAAGAGATAAAAAATATGTTAGGTGACCTCTGGTATATTATCAAAAAAGATCCAATACTCAATAAAGTTTTGCCTGATAGACCTACTGTCACTTTTAGGAAGGCCAGATCACTAAAAAACCATCTGGCCCCTAGCAGATTGACCCAGTGTACTCCTGATAACTGCACTGGCTTGACACCAGGCATTTTCAGATGCCTGAAACCCAGGTGCAGCCTATGCAGTAATATTGCTCATAATACATTTATCTTTTCACATCCATTCACCTCAGAAAAATTCACCATCACTAACCACCTGTTCTGTGTGTCTTCCTTTGTCATCTATGTCATCCTTTGTCCTTGTCCTAAATTGTATGTTGGCAGAACCACACAACCCCTTCACTGTAGAATGAACTCTCATAGACACAACACTAAAACTGGGTATCAAAAACACGGTTTGTCACGTCACTTTGATTTATTTCACCAAAGAGATTTTTCTAAAGCTATCATTTTTCCTATAGAACACATCCCTGAACACGTTTCCAATAGAACCCAAGCACTGAATAGAAAAGAGGTCTATTGGATTTATAAATTAAAGACAATTGGTCCCTATGGCCTCAATATTATCAATGATGCTTTTATTTGATAGAAGAGGGGGAAAAGATTTATTCTTCACACCACCACAGTCAAGCTTAATGGTCTGGTGGACTAATACCTTACATTTGCACTTCATAGTCTGCACTTGCACTTCATGAGCCAGGTTCTAATACCCCTTAAGGACTCACCTTTTTTTAACTATAGCCTCGTGATCCTTAGCACTCTGTTTCATATTTTTTGTACTTTTACATAATTTTATTTTTTCTTTTCTATATAGACTCTTATTGTTGTGTTTTCTATGTTTGTGATTATATTTCATTGTTTTTATTCTTTACCATTTTTGACCTTTGCTTATATTGCTTTTTTTTTTTTTTTTTTTTTTTTTTTTCTAAATAAAGTGACAAACAACCCCTCAATTTATTCTTCACACCACCACAGTCAAGCTTAATGGTCTAGTGGACTAATACCTTTCATTTGCATTTTATGAGCCAGGTTCTAATACCCCTTGAGGACTCACCTTTTTTAACTATAGCCATGTTTTAACCCCGTGATCCATAGCACTCTGTTTTATATTTTAATTTTTTGTACTTTTACATATTTTTATTTTTTCTTTTCTATATATACTCTTATTGATGTGTTTTTTATGCTTGTAATACAGTTTCATTGTTTTTTTTGGTTTTTTTTGACCTTTGCTGATTCTGTTTGACCCTGTATTGGCGCCTTTTTTCTCTATAAGTATGTTTCACTGTCTTCCAATGTAATCTGCCCTGATGAAGTGAGCCAGCAGGCTCAGGAAACGCGTTGGCTGAATAAAGAACCCTTTACTCTACCAGAAGCAAGCGCAGTCCTTATTGCACTTCCACGCCATTACAGCAATTCTGTCCTAGGACCCTGTGCAGACTTGCTGCTGCTTCTTAAGCGTTCATGGGTGTTGTGACTTTCTCACAACCCCAATAGGTGAGCACCTTCCTTACTGTTCCACAATTTTAATTGTTTTATACGGATTTCACACAGTGGATGCGCCCTGTATCTCTCCTTTTATAAAAACTAAATGGTGTGACCTTCCCTAACCTAAAGCTATGTGCACTTTATCCTGCATTTTTGTAATAATGGTTGCTGTTATGAATGAGTCACCGAAGGATGAAAAAACAAAAATACAAGCTAAGTCCAGAAAACCGGAGAGGTTGGTAGCTATCGGATTGCAGACCCCTGATCCTATCCACAACAACTAACAGTAGCCGTGGGGGGTTCCTAGGATGCCCTAGACCCCTCGATCACAGCCGGAGAACTAAATAGGCCTAAAGAAAGAAAGGGGAAATATAAACTGCCCCAGAGCAGACCCCAAAGCAATAGGCAGCCCCCAACATATAATGATGGTGAAGCAAGATGAAAACACTAACACAGATAGAAAGATAGGTTGAGCAAACGATGGGGCCCAAGCTAACTAAAAAGGACAGGATAGAAAAGCTGCTGTCTGCAATCCGTAAAAAACCCTACCAAAAAATGTCCCAATCGCCTGATAGGAAAAACAGGCCCTGAAGTCGCTAGGACTTCAAAAAGACTATATCAGCACTCAGGTAAATTCTGAAGACAGAGCAAACTGATCAGAGACAAAAATGGAACTCAGCACACCCCCGACCGGGGATGGCTGAACTCCAAAAAACAAGGTAAACAAAACAAAACTAATAAGTTCAATAGCAGAGCAAAAACTTATCTTTGGGAAGCAGGAATCAGACTGGTCTCCAAGAATCCAGCAGAGAAATCACCAGCGACTCAGAAGGGCGTCGGCTTCCTTATATCCAGTCAGAATTTTCTGTTACCCAGTCATCATCTACCAGATCAGGTGTTTAGTAATCAGCCTCACTACCTTCCTTCACCAGAAGAGGGAGTTCATCAGACATCGACGGTGAAGGGGAAAATGAACTCACAACAGTACCTCCCCCTTGAGGAGGGGTCACCGATCCCTCATCCACGCCACCAGGGCGATCAGGATGGGCCCGATGAAAGGCACAAACCAATCTTTCGGCATGAATATCGGATGCAGGGACCCAAGAATTATCCTCCTGGCCATAACCCTTCCATTTAACCAAATACTGGAGTCTCCGTCTAGCCAGGCGAGAATCCAGTATCTTCTCAACCTCATATTCCACATTACCTTCAACCAATACCGGGTCAGGAGGTAATACGTTATGGATCTTAAATGTAACAGGAAGAGCCAATCGAAAAGAGACTGGATTAAGAATCTCCAAAATCTTGTATGGTCCAATAAATCTTGGTTTAAACTTTGGAGAAGCCACCTTCATAGCGATTTTCTTTGATGACAACCAAACCATATCACCCACCTTAAACTGGGGACCAATGGTCCTATGCCGGTTGGAAAACCTCTGGGCCTTTTCCTGGGAGAGAGACAACTTATCCACCACTTGGTCCCAGATCTGGTGCATTCTCTCCACCACAGTGTCAACACCTGGGCAGGCAGAAGGCTCCACCTGCCCTGAAGAGAATCGAGGATGAAACCCAAAGTTACAAAAAAAAAGGTGACATCAAAGTGGCAGAACTAGCTCTATTATTTAAAGCAAATTCGGCCAAGGGCAAAAATGAAACCCAATCATCCTGATCAGCAGAAATAAAACATCTCACATACGACTCCAAAGTCTGGTTTGTTCTCTCCGTCTGCCCATTGGTCTGAGGGTGAAGCGCAGGGGAGAAGGACAACTGAATTCCCAGCTTGGAACAGAAAGTCCTCCAAAATCTAGACACAAACTGCACTCCTCTGTCAGATACAATGTTCTCAGGAATCCCGTGCAAGCGAACCACCTGTTGCAAAAACAAGGGCACCAACTCTGAGGAAGATGGCAACTTAGGGAGTGGTACAAGATGGACCATCTTAGAGAATCTATCACAAATCACCCAAATAACAGTCATTCTCTGAGAGACAGGCATATCAGAGATAAAATCCATTGAAATATGGGTCCATGGCTTCCTGGGCACCGGCAAAGGCATCAACAACCCACTAGAGCGAGAACAAGGTTTAGACCGAGAGCAAGTCCCACAGGACTGCACAAAATTCCTGCCATCATGAGACAAGGCGGGCCACCAAAAAGACCGACTCACCAAATCTCTAGTACCAAAAATACCTGGATGACCAGCCAATGCAGAGCAATGAACTTCAGACATCACTCTCTTCCTCCACTGGTCAGGAACATACAATTTTCCAATGGGACAACGCTCAGGTTTGTCCTCCTGAAACTCTTCCAGAGCACGTCTCAAATCGGGCGAGATGGCAGAAAGAACTACCCCCTCACCTAAGATGGTAGCAGGCTTGGTCACAACAGGAGAATCAGCAAAGAAACTCCTAGAGAGGGCGTCTGCCTTGACATTCTTAGTGCCCGGAAGAAAAGAGACCACAAAATCAAAATGTGTGAAAAACAAGGCCCACCTAGCCTGTCTAGGATTCAAGCATTTGGCCGACTCCAGGTAAATCAAATTCTTGTGGTCAGTAAGGACCACGACTTGATGTTTAGCTCCCTCCAACCAATGTCTCCACTCCTCAAATGCCCATTTCATGGCTAACAGTTCCCGATTCCCCACATCATAGTTACGTTCGGATGGGGAGAACTTTCGGGAAAAGAAAGCACAGGGATTCATTTTAGATGTTACAGGATCTTTTGGGACAAAACAGCTCCTGCACCAATCTCAGAAGCGTCCACCTCTACCTGAAACGGGAGTGAGACATCAGCTTGCCGCAAAACCGGAGCAGAAGTGAACCTTCGCTTCAGCTCCTGAAAGGAAGAAACAGCCTCCGGAGACCAATTCAGCACATCAGCACCCTTCTTAGTCAAATCAGTCAATAATTTGGCAATACCAGAAAAATTAGCTATAAATTTACGATAAAAATTAGCAAAACCCAAAAACTTCTGGAGGGCCTTCAAAGAAGTGGGCTGAACCCAATCATAAATGGCCTGTACCTTGGCCGGGTCCATTTCAATAGTTGACGGAGACAAAATAAATCCCAAAAATGAAATCCTCTGTACACCAAAAAGGCATTTCGATCCTTTGACATACAGGGAATTCTCCCTCAAGATCCGGAACACAGTCCGAACATGTTCCACATGAGAATCCCAATCCTTGGAAAAGATCAAAATATCATCCAGATAGATGATCAAAAATTTATCCACCAAGTCTCGGAAAATATCATTCATGAAGCACTGGAAGACAGAAGGGGCATTAGTGAGCCCAAAAGGCATCACCAGGTACTCAAAATGTCCCTCCGGAGTATTAAACGCCGTCTTCCATACATCCCCATGCTTAATGCGAATAAGATTATACGCCCCCCTGAGGTCAAGCTTGGTAAACCAGCAAGCACCTTTAACTCTGGAGAATAGATCAGAAATCAGGGGTAACGGATACTGATATTTAACAGTAATTTTGTTGAGGGAACGATAGTCAATACAAGGCCTTAATGACCCATCTTTCTTAGCCACGAAAAAAAACCCAGCACCTAAGGGTGAAGAGGATGGTCTAATATGACCCTTCTCCAACGACTCCTTAATATAGGATCGCATAGCCTCGTGCTTGGGTACAGATAAATTGAAAAGTCGACCCTTGGGAAATTTACACCCAGGGCTCAGCTCAATTGCACAGTCATAACTCCTATGAGGAGGCAAAGACGCAGACTCATTCTCACTAAATACATCATAAAAATCAGTCAAATAGTCAGGAACATCATGCGACTGGGGAGAGGTGGAGAAAACAGGAGCATCACCAAGGGCACACCGACAACCCCAACTCACCACAGACACAGATTTCCAATCCAAAACTGGATTATGGATTTGCAACCAGGGAAACCCCAGAACAATGGTATCATGCAAATTATGCAACACCAAAAATCTGCAATTCTCTTGATGGTCTGGGGCGACCCGCATTACCACCTGGGTCCAAAACTGAGGTTTATTCTTCGCCAAAGGAGTAGCATCAATACCCCTCAAAGGGATAGGTGTCCGCAGAGGTGTCATAGGAAATCCACAACGTTTAGCAAAATCCAAGTCCATCAGGTTCAGAGATGCTCCCGAATCCACAAAAACCTTAGCGGAAAATGTGGACAGGGAGCAGATCAGAGTAATTGCCAGAAGAAACGTAGGTTGAACACCACCCACAGCAAATGTGTGTGCAAAACGTTTCTCTCATTTAGGGCAGACAGAAATAATATGCGAGGCATCACCACAGAAGAAACACAGCTTATTACGCCTTCTGAACTCCTGACGTTGCGCCCTAGACAAAACTCTATCACATTGCATAGGTTCAGACATTTGTTCAACAGGTGGCAACACCTCTCGTGCGGTCTTGCGTTCACGCAAACGCTGATCAACCTGAATGGCTAATGACATAGAATCGTCCAGACCAGAGGGAACAGGAAATCCCACCATAGTATCTTTTACGGTTTCTGACAAACCCTTCCGAAAGAGAGCTGCCAAGGCACCATCATTCCAGGTAGTAAGGACCGCCCACTTTCGGAATTTTTGACAGTACAACTCTGCAGAATCCTGACCCTGGCTCAATGCCAACAGGGCCTTTTCAGCCTGATCAATAGCTTTAGGTTCATCATAAAACAACCCCAAGGCTTGAAAAAATGCGTTCACATTAGTAAGAATAGGATCATCAGGTTTCAAAGAAAACGCCCAATCTTGGGGATCGCCGCGCAGCAAAGAGATGACAATTTTAACCTGCTGCGCTGAGCTCCCCGACGAGTTAGGCTTCAAGGCAAAAAATAATTTACAATTATTCTTAAAATTCAAAAATTTAGACCGATCCCCAAAAAACACATCAGGAGTAGGAATCTTTGGTTCAGCAGCATGTGAATGAGCAAGATAGGCGGAAATTCCCCGCACTTCAGCAGTGAGCTGCTCCACACGATCAGACAATTGCTTCATCTCCATTGAGCAAGAAAAAAAAATTCCCCCTACGGCCTCAGAGACATAGAGGAAAAAATATACACAAAAAAATATATATATTCTGACAAACTCTTTTTTTTTTTTTTACAATTCTCTCCTGCTATTGAGTACCCTAGAATCTGCGGTATGGCTGGTGATTCTGTTATGAATGACTCACCGAAGGAGGAAAAAGCAAAAATACAAGCTAAGTCCAGAAAACCGGAGAGGTTGGTAGCTATCGGATTGCAGACCCCTGATCCTATCCACAACAACTAACAGTAGCCGTGGGGGGTTCCTACGATGCCCTAGACCCCTCGATCACAGCCGGAGAACTAAATACGCCTAAAGAAAGAAAGGGGAAATGTAAACTGCCCCAGAGCAGACCCCAAAGCAATAGGCAGCCCCCAACATATAATGACGGTGAAGCAAGATGAAAACACTAACACAGATAGAAAGATAGGTTGAGCAAACGATGGGGCCCAAGCTAACTAAAAAGGACAGGATAGAAAAGCTGCTGTCTGCAATCCGTAAAAAACCCTACCAAAAAATGTCCCAACCGTCTGATAGGAAAAACAGGCCCTGAAGTCGCTAGGACTTCAAAAAGACTATATCAGCACTCAGGCAAATTCTGAAGACAGAGCAAAGAGAAAAACTGATCAGAGACAAAAATGGAACTCAGCACACCCCCGACCGGGGATGGCTGAACTCCAAAAAACAAGGTAAACAAAGCAAAACTAATAAGTTCAATAGCAGAGCAAAAACTTATCTTTGGGAAGCAGGAACCAGACTGGTCTCCAAGAATCCAGCAGAGAAATCACCAGCGACTCAGAAGGGCGTCGGCTGCCTTATATCCAGTCAGAATTTCCTGTTACCCAGTCATCATCTACCAGATCAGGTGTTTGGTAATCAGCCTCACTACCTTCCTTCACCAGAAGAGGGAGTTCATCAGACATCGACGGTGAAGGGGAAAATGAACTCACAACAGGTTGCCCTACTTACCTGTAGGCAATCGGGTGCCAAAAATTTTAAGAGGGTGAGACATTATGAATATAAGCAGCACTTGCACTTTACTTTATATTACACTCTTTGACCTTCCCTTTTTTAAAGGCATCTGCACTTTATCCCACATTTTGTAATTATGGTTGTCTTACCTACTTACAGGCACTCATACGTCCAATTAGATAAATAATAACTAGAGGGTGAGACTTTGTGAATATAACAGCACCTGCACTTTATTAGTACATTGAGTCCTATATCAGTCTACTTTATTAATTTTTATTTATTTTGTTTTGAACTTTTTCATGAATAATAACAATTATACTCTCCTTCTTTTAGATTTGTGCAAACACCTTTTGTCTCGTACAGCATGCATATCTCAATATGAAGTTCTGTTTATTATTGGTTGCTACAATTAGGAAATCCCTGCTTGTCATTTTAAATTTACTTTATTGATATAAATCTATAATAAAGATTAAATATTTTAATATACAGTCATATGTTAAAGTTTGGGCACCCCTATTAATGTTAACCTTTTTTCTTTATAACAATTTTGGTTTTTACAACAGCTATTTCAGTTTCATATATCTAATAACTTATGGACTCAGTTATATTTCTGGATTGAAATGAGGTTTATTGTACTAACAGAAAATGTGCAATCTGCATTTAAACAAAATTTGACCAGTGCAAAAGTATGGGCACCTCAACATAAAAGTGACATTAATATTTCGTAGATCCTCCTTTTGCAAAAATAACAGCCTCTAGTCGCTTCCTGTAGCTATTAATGAGTTCCTGGATCCTGGATGAAGGTATTTGTGACCATTCCTGTTTACAAAACAATTCCAGCTCAGTTAAGTTTGATGGTTGCCGAGCATGGACAGCCCGCTTCAAATCATCCCACAGATGTTCAATGATATTCAGGTCTGGGGACTGGGATGGCCATTCCAGAACATTGTAATTGTTCCTCTGCATGAATGCCTGAGTAGATTTGCAGCGGTGTTTTGGATCATTGTCTTGCTGAAATATCCATCCCCTGCGTAACTTCAACTTCGTCACTGATTCTTGCACATTATTGTCAATAATCTGCTGATACTGAGTTGAATCCATGCGACCCTCAACTTTAACAAGATTCCCGCTGCCGGCATTGGCCACACAGCCCCAAAGCATGATGGAACCTCCACCAAATTTTACTGTGGGTAGCAAGTGTTTTTCTTGGAATGCTGTGTTTTTTAGCCTCCATGCATAACGCCTTTTTGTATGACCAAACAACTCAATCTTTGTTTCATCAGTCCACAGGACCTTCTTCCAAAATGTAACTGGCTTGTGCAAATGTGCTTTTGCATACCTCAGGCGACTCTGTTTGTGGCGTGCTTGCAGAAACGGCTTCTTTCGCATCACTCTCCCATACAGCTTCTCCTTGTGCAAAGTGCGCTGTATTGTTGACCGATGCACAGTGACACCATCTGCAGCAAGATGATGCTGCAGGTCTTTGGAGGTGGTCTGTGGATTGTCCTTGACTGTTCTCAGCATTCTTCTTCTCTGCCTTTCTGATATTTTTCTTGGTCTGCCACTTCTGGGCTTAACAAGAACTGTACCTGTGTTCTTCCATTTCCTTACTATGTTCCTCACAGTGGAAACTGACAGGTTAAATCTCTGAGACAACTTTTTGTATCCTTCCCCTGAAAAGCTATGTTGAATAATCTTTGTTTTCAGATCATTTGAGAGTTGTTTTGAGGAGCCCATGATGCCACTCTTCATAGGAGAATCAAATAGGAGAACTACTTTGCAAGTGGCCACCTTAAATACCTTTTCTCATGATTTGATACACCTGGCTATGAAGTTCAAAGCTCAATGAGGTTACAAAACCAATTTAGTGCTTCAGGAAGTCAGTAAAAAGTAGTTAGGAGTGTTCAAATCAAGAAAATGATAAGGGTGCCCATACTTTTGCACCGGTCAAATTTTGTTTAAATGCAGATTGCACATTTTCTGTTAGTACAATAAACCTCATTTGAATCCAGAAATATAACTGAGTCCATTAGTTATTAGATATATGAAACTGAAATAGCTGTTGCAAAAACCAAAATTGTGATAAAGAAAAAAGGTTAACATTAATAGGGGTGCCCAAACTTTAACATATGACTGTATTTATAGCATACATATACCTTCCCGTTCTGAGATTCTGCATCTCAGGTAGTGTTGTTCTATATTGTTATGAAGGTTTATGCATGTAATGTTTTGAACGAGTGTTGAAAAATAATGTGTTAGGGCTCTTTCACACGTCCTGATATTTCCAGTATTGGAATAACTAGTACTGGAGATATTCGAGATATCCGTGTCCATATGTACGTGTTGTGTCTCATACGTGTGCCATATGTGTGGCAACTGTGTGCTGCCTGCGTGCTGCATCAATATCACACGTACCGGCACCTAAGAAAAACCAAGACAGTTTGCGATATTCTTAGGCGCCGGATGCTGATGACAGCTCACATCAATGTCTCCTGCTCTGCCTCCGATCAGCGTGACCAGGGGACAATTTTGAGAGTTGTATTCAAGTGTAAAATGAAGAATAAAATAATCACATTAGAGTCACCTTAACACCTAATCTCCTCAAGCCACTGTCCCCTGTAAACAATCAAAAATGAAAAAAAAATCTCCCTCACCTGTCCGAAGTTGAAAGAATCCATAGTTTTCAACGCCGTAATCCTTCTGTGCGACATTTGCTCATCAGCATGAGCAATGGCCGGAGAAGAATATAGGGAATGTATGGAGAGTAGCAGTTTGGGGGGGGGTACATACTATGTATGGGCATCTTGTGGGGAACAGTATGAAAAGGGGCAGCTTTGGGGGGCACAGTCTGGAGAGGAGCAGCCTGTGAGGGATATTATGGCAAGGGGAAGCTTGTTGGGTGCATAGTATGGAGAGAGGAAGCTTGTGGGGGACAGTATTTAGAAGCAACAGTGTGTGGGGAACAATATGGACAGCAGCAGCTTGTGGCAGACAGAATGGAGAAGTCTGGTGCTACACTAATATACTGATGATGGTTCTGGTGATGTATTCATGTACTGATGATGGTTCTGGTGATGTATTCATGTACTGATGATTGTTCTGGTGATGTACTGGTGATGATTCTGGTGCTATACTAATATACTGATGATGGTTCTGGTGATGTATTCATGTACTGATGATGGTTCTGGTTATGTACTGGTGATGATTCTGGTGCTATACTAATATACTGATGATGGTTCTGGTGATGTATTCATGTACTGATGATGGTTCTGGTGATGTACTGGTGATGATTCTGGTGCTATACTAATATACTGATGATGGTTCTGGTGATGTATTCATGTACTGATGATGGTTCTGGTGATGTACTGGTGATGATTCTGGTGCTATACTAATATACTGATGATGGTTCTGGTGATGTATTCATGTACTGATGATGGTTCTGGTGATGTACTGGTGATGATTCTGGTGCTATACTAATATACTGATGATGGTTCTGGTGCTGAATTCCCCCATTAGAAACAAATAAATTAAATAAAAATGTTATATATTTGATAAGGACACATTCATAAACGTTTGGTCTTTCGAAATGTTCAAAATGTAAAACTGATTATCCTGTATGATAAAGGACAGGAGGGATCGATATACCACAATAAGTTTTTTTGTCACCTTTCCTCCCTAAAAAAAATTATAAAAATATCATACGTATCTAAATTGGTATCAATAAAATCATCAGCTCCCCATGAAAAAAACACAGAGTCCTTTTGTAGTACTATAGACTTTATAATACAAAGGTGTTAAAAAAAATGGCATTACAAACCCAACTTTAAAAAAATATATATGAAAGTTTGATATTGCCGTAATCGCACTGACATGGAAAATCATGTTCACAGGTCACGTTTAGCATAAAATGAATACCTTAAAAGCAAAACCCCAAGAAACAATGACGTAATTGCATTTTTTCACTGCAGGTTTATATTGTACTGCGGGAAGGGTCGCCATTTCAATTTTCGCCTCAGGCAGCAGAGAAGCTACAGTCAGCCCTGCAGTATCACACAATCTCCAGCAAGGGGAGCCCTTGGCTTTCACATAACAGACCTGTGCGGTATTCCACTCCATGGCACAGAATTGTAGCGTCATCGTTCACTCATAAATAGGCTCTGTGGGCATGAACTGAGAACACACAGATTTTATGCAAAATGTGCCCTAAATAAATATATTCGAGAAGTGCAGACAGCATTATATATATATATATATATATATATATATATATACACACACAATTAGTGAAATTAGTGTTGAACATGTCATTGATTTTCTAAGCAATTATATTTCTACAGGTGCTATTGACATGAAATTCTCACCAGGTGTCGGTAATAACCCATTCAATCTACACAGGCAAAGAAATCAATCCAGAGATGTCCATAAACTAAGTTATGTGTAATAATGAGAAATGACACAGGGAAAAAAGGATTAAACACATCAAGAAAGAGAGGCGCAAGAAGCCATGGAAATTCCTGACACCAGCTGAAATCTATCAGTAATTAAAAAGCAATCCTGCCACTTAGTGAAAAATAATATCAGTTGGTTAAACTGATGACCTGTAAAAAGGTATTCTCATTACGAGAGAGAAGCATCTCTTGATGGGTAAAACAAGTGAGCTGTCTTAAGACCTTTGCAACCTTATTGTTGCAAAACATACTGATGGAATTGGTTACAGAAGAATTTCAAAATACTGAAGGTTCCATTGATCACTGTTGGGGCCCTAATCCAGAAGTGGAAAGAACATAATTTTACCATAAACCGGCCATGGCCAGGTACTCCCCACAAGATTTCAGACAGAGTAGTTAAAAGAATCACAAGACTTGTCCAAGAGCCAAGGACCACCTGTGGAGAGATATAGAAAGACCTGGAGTCAGCAGGTACAATTGTTTCAAAGAACACTATAAATAATGGAACCTCCATGACCGGTATGCACGCTGACCACGCAAGACTCTATTTCTGAACATAACACATGTTCAATTGCCATTAAAGTTTGCTCTACAAAAACCTGTGACATACTGGGAGAATATAATCTGGTCAGATGAGAACAAAATTGAACTGCACTGGCAAACGTCATATAACTGAAGGAAGGATGAATGGACAAATTAACCGATAAATCCTTGATAAAAATCTGCTGCCATCTACCAGGATGATGAAGATGAAACGAGGGTGGACATTTCATCAAAACAATGATCCCAAACACACAGCCAAGGAAACTCTCAATTGGTTTTAGAGAAAGAAAATAAAGCTGCGGGAATGGCCAAGCCGATCACCGGACATGAATCCAAGAGAAAATGTATGGAAGGAACTAAAGCTCAGAGTACATAGAAGGAGACACCAGGGACCATCAGGATGTAAAGACTATTTGTGTGGAAGAATGGGCCAAAATCCCACCTGAGCAATGCCTGCGACTAGTTGCTCTATACGGGAGGTGTCTTGAAGTTTAATCACCAGCAAAGGCTTTTGTACAAAGTACGAATTACATTTCAGTGTGTTCAATACTTTTTCCCTGTGTGATTTCTCACTATTACACATAACTTAATTTATGGACATAGTAACATAGTTTTGAAGGCTGAAGGAAGACCTTATGTCCATCTAGTTCAGCCTATTTTTAGTGCAGGTGTTCTGCATTGTTGATCCTGGGGAAGGCAAAAAAAAACCCACAGAGTAGAAGCGAATTTTCTCCATAGGGAAAAAATTCCTTCCCCTAAGCTGGGTCAACCATCTACCTATAATATTCTGTTATTCGTAACCTTCTATACGGTTACTCACAAGAAAAGCATTCATTCCTTTCTTACATTCAGTGAGTTGGCCATCACCACTTCCTCAGGAAGAGAATTCCAGAGCCTCACTGCTCTTACCGTGAAGAACCCTCTTCTATGCTGGTGCAGAAATTGTCTTTCCTCCAAACGAAGAGAATGCCCCCTTGTTCTTGTCACAGTCCTTGGTACAAACAGTTCATTGGAGAGATCTCTGTATTGCCCTCTGATATACTTGTACATATATATTAGGTCTCCCCTAAGTCTTCTCTTTTCTAGAGTAAATAGACCTAATTTTGATAACCTTTCTGGGTATTGTAGTGAACCAACTCCATTTATCATTTTAGTAGCCCGCCTTTGAACCCTTTCAAGTTCAGTAATGTCTTTCTTGAGCACCAGCGTCCAAAATTGCATACAATCCTCCAAGTGTGGTCTGACGAGTGATTTGTACAGAGGGAGAATTATGTTTTCATCTCGTGTCCCCAGACCTCTTCTAATACATCCCATGACCCTATTTGCTTTGGTGGCAGCTGCCTGACACTGGGCACTCCAATTTAGCTTCTTATTGACTAAGATGCCTAAGTCTTTTTCCATGTCTGATTTCCCCAGCAGTTTCCCATTTAGTAAGTAATTGTAGCATCTGTTTCTCCTTCCCATGTGCATAACCTTACACTTATCTGTGTTAAACCTCGTTTGCCATTTTTCAGCCCAATTCTCCAATTTACTCAAATCTGTCAGTAGTTGCAAACTGTCCTCCTTTGTGTTAACTACCTTACATAGTTTTGCATCATCTGCAAATACTGATATTTTACTGTGTAAGCCATCCACTAGATCATTAATATATTAAATAGTAGGGGGGCCCAATACAGAACCCTGTGGTACCCCACTAGTAACCCTGGCCCAATCTGAGGATGCCCCATTAATAACCACTCTTTGTTTTCTATCACTAAGCCAGTTACCTACCCATCTACACACATTTTCCCCTAGCCCAAGCTTTCTCATCTTACTTACCAATCTTTTATGTGGGACAGTGTCAAATGCTTTAGAGAAGTCGAGATAAGTGACATCCAATGATTCTCCTTGGTCCATTTGAGCGCTTACATCCTTATAGAAGCTGATCAGGTTAGTCTGACATCTATGGTTTGACTTCTCGGATTGGATGGGTTGTTACCGACATCTGATGAGAATCTCATGTCAATAGCACATTTAGAAATATATTTACTTAGAAAACTGTCCCCATGTTCAATACTTATTTCACCCGCTGTATATATATATATATATATGTTAGGCGTCGGGTTCCTGCAGCGGCAGAGCAGCAATCCAGAGCCTCACATTCTGCGGTCTCCCATTCCCCATCGACCGCAGAGGAGCTTGCTCAGCAGCCCCGTCGTTCCTGACGCTCGGCCCAGACCTGCTCTGTGGGTCTGGCTGTTGCTGCCACCTTTGGGCCAGCAATAGCAATGCAGGCTGTTCAGCAGCAAACTACTCCAGAGGCTAAGTCCTTCTGTCGCTCCACTGAGCATGCTCACGAGACGATCTCCCATTGGAGGTCGGGAATCACATGCCCAGGTCCTTCTCCAGATCTGATTGGTCCATCTCAAGGATCTGGAAGCTTCCGGAAGGTCCTGGCTATAAAAGGTTTGCATGGCCTCTCGGCCATGCGCTAGTATAGACTCTAGTTGCTATCTGTGTGAATGATGATGGATGCATGAACCTGCGAATGACTCATTAAGATTCACTCCCTCTGATATTACGTGTGTGGATAGGGACTTAGTTATAGAATCAGCGCCAGTCAGTGGCAAGCTACAGGCCACCGTGCATATCTCCACAGAACTAGCGTCCGACAGTGCGCCCCCTCTTGGGCATTGTCATATAGCGGCTGTGTCAGTCGCTGCGCTGCAGTCAGCAGCACTTTTTGGCATCCGTGGTAGCGAAGCCGCACGCACGGTAGGTCTAGATGGACACTGACCCTGTGTCTTGGGCCCGAGTCCTGTGACCATACACCGTGCATGCACACTGCTGAGACCTGTGAGGTCAACAGGCTCGGCATTTATGTTTATGCCGTAGGCGCCTCTGTGAACTTTACAGAGCTCGCCAGCACACACCAGGTGACGTTCAACCCGCGTGTGCTATACTGCCATATTGTGCGTCTGCCATTACATAGCAACAGTTTAACACCTCTGCACGGTGGATCCCGGGCAGCGAATGCACTTTCTATTATTTTATATTTAGTGCGTTCTGCCGTCCCTAACATATATATATATACATAAATATGTCATCCTACAATCACATAATTGAGAACATCTGATATTTCTAGATCTATCAGATCCCAATTAGAGGACTTTTCCTATCCATTACAAACTATACAACCACTGGAAAGAGGTTGTCATGAAGGTTAGTACTTGGTCTTGGTAAATGTCATATTCACATAATGTCAGGGCACAGATTCCCAGGTTTGCATACAAGGTTTTAACACCCACAAGACTTGCTATATACCGGGAACACCCCACAGGACCTGCCGTATACCAGGGAACACCCCAAAAGACCTGCCAGATACCGGGAACACCCCACAAGACCTGCCGTATACAAGGGAACACCCCATAAGACCTGCCATATACTGGGAACACCCCACAAGACCTGCCGTATACAGGGATCACCCCACAAGACTTGCCATATACAGGGAACACCCCACAGGACCTGCCGTATACTGGGAACGCCCCACAAGACCTGCCGCATACAGGAAACACCCCACAAGACCTGCCGTATACTGGGAACACCCCACAAGACCTGCCGTATACAGGGAACACCCCACAGGACCTGCCGTATACAGGGATCACCCCACAAGACTTGACGTATACAGGGAACACCTCACAAGACCTGCGTATACAGGGAACACCCCACAAGACCTGCGTATACAGGGAACACCCCACAGGACCTGCCGTATACAGGGATCACCCCACAAGACTTGACGTATACAGGGAACACCCCACAAGACCTGCCGTATACAGGGAACACCCCACAAGACCTGCGTATACAGGGAACACCCCACAAGACCTGCCGTATACAGGGAACACCCCACAAGACCTGCGTATACAGAGAACACCCCACAAGACCTGCCGTATACAGGGAACACCCCACGGGACCTGCCGTATACTGGAAACACCCCACGGGACCTGCCGTATACTGGGAACACCCCACAAGACCTGCCGTATACAGGGAACACCCCACAGGACCTGCCGTATACTGGGAACGCCCCACAAGACCTGCCGTATACAGGGAACACCCCACAGGACCTGCCGTATACAGGGATCACCCCACAAGACTTGACGTATACAGGGAACACCCCACAAGACCTGCCGTATACAGGGAACACCCCACAAGACCTGCCGTATACAGGGAACACCCCACAAGACCTGCCGTATACAGGGAACACCCAACAAGACCTGCCGTATACAGGGAACACCCCACAAGACCTGCCGTATACAGGGAACACCCCACGGGACCTGCCGTATACTGGGAACACCCCACAAGACCTGCCGTATACAGTGAACACCCCACAAGACCTGCCGTATACAGGGAACACCCCACAAGACCTGCGTATACAGAGAACACCCCACAAGACCTGCCATATACAGGGAACACCCCACGGGACCTGCCGTATACTGGGAACAACCCACGGGACCTGCCGTATACTGGGAACACCCCACAAGACCTGCCGTATACAGGGAACACCCCACAGGACCTGCCGTATACTGGGAACGCCCCACAATACCTGCCGTATACAGGGAACACCCCACAGGACCTGCCGTATACAGGGATCACCCCACAAGACTTGACGTATACAGGGAACACCTCACAAGACCTGCCGTATACAGGGAACACCCCACAAGACCTGCCGTATACAGGGAACACCCCACAAGACCTGCCGTATACAGGGAACACCCAACAAGACCTGCCGTATACAGGGAACACCCCACAAGACCTGCCGTATACAGGGAACACCCCACGGGACCTGCCGTATACTGGGAACACCCCACAAGACCTGCCATATACAGGGTGCACCCCACAAGACCTGCCGTATACAGGGAACACCCCACGGGACCTGCCGTATACAGGGAACACCCCACGGGACCTGCCGTATACTGGGAACACCCCACAAGACCTGCCGTATACAGGGAACACCCCACAAGACCTGCCGTATACAGGGAACACCCCACGGGACCTGCCGTATACTGGGAACACCCCACAAGACCTGCCATATACAGGGAACACCCCACAAGACCTGCCGTATACAGGGAACACCCCACAAGACCTGCCGTATACAGGGAACACCTCACAAGACCTGCCGTATACCGGGAACATCCCACAAGACCTGCCGTAAACAGGGAACACCCCACAAGACCTGCCATATACTGGGAACACCCCACAAGACCTGCCGTATACCGGGAACACCCCACAAGACCTGCCGTATACAGGAAACACCCCACAAGACCTGCCGTATACCGGGAACAACCAACAAGACCCGCCGTATACAGGGAACACCCCATAAGACTTGCCTATACCGGGAACACCTCACAAGACCTGCCGTATACAGGGAACACCTCACAAGACCTGCCGTATACAGGGAACACCCCACAAGACCTGCCGTTTACTGGGAACACCCCACAAGATCTGCCATATACAGGGAACATCCCACAAGATCTGCTGTATACAGGGAACACCCCACAAGACCTGCCATATACTGGGAACACCCCACAGGACCTACCGTATAGAGGGAACACCCCACAAGACCTGCTTTATACCAGGAACACCCCACAAGACCTGCCATATACTGGGAACACCCCACAGGACCTACCGTATACAGGGAACACCCCACAAGACCTGCCGTATACAGGGAACACCCCACAAGACCTGCCGTATAGAGGGAACACCCCACAAGACCTGCCGTAAACAGGGAACACCCCACAAGACCTGCTGAAAAAAAACTGTTTTTGGGAAAGCTGAGTAGCAATGAATATACAAGAGCTAATGGAAATCCCACATGGTTGTCTCGCAGCTTTTCTCAGTGGCTCTGCCATTCAGGGCTTTAAGAAAGTTGGGTGACAGTGTAAATTATTCTTTGCAAACTCTTACCTGCAGGAAAATCCTCGCAGATACCAAGTACAGTGTAATAAAACAGGATACAAGAAGTTTGTGGAGGGGGAAGAACCCTAGAGCACAGCGGTATCATAAAAGTCAGGACCATAAATGACAAGATGGCTGTAAACTGCCCCCTACCTGTAATAAGGTGTCCGGGCGCAACCACAGAATGATGGATCCGGTCCGGTTACCATCTTTATTACCCAGAAATGTGAGCCACTAACAACAATCGCATCGTTATATCCATGAAGGTCCAATCTACCATCATATAAAATTAATTAACACCGAAAAGGAATAAAATAGGAAAACGCCAGAATTGCTGTTTTTTGGTTGCTGAACTTTCCCCAAAAAGATGCAACAGAAAACAATCAAAATATCATATGGACCCCAAAACGTACCAATAAAAACAACAGCTCGGTACCCTAAAAAAAAGCCCTCACACACAAAAATATTTTATTTGTTACTTTTTACAAAGTTTTCAATTCCTCTTAAACCACATAAGAGCGGAGAAGACCCTGGTGGACCTACCCGGGCGTCCTACAGATCGGTCACCCATCCAGTTGCCGGGGCTGGAGATCGAGCTGAAGGCCATCAGACACATATAGCGGAACAACCCCAATCATGATGGTGGAAATGGGGCCAAATCGATCCACAATGGTGAAGGATGCCGCTCACTCACCTGACACTTTTTTTTTTTTTTTTTTACATACCTGTATGTAAAATCCGTCACATTTTACACTCCTTCTCCCACTATTTTTAGGGGCCAAATTTTGGCACATTTTGCTTATAAACGTCCCGCAGAGATTTTTCGATAATTTCGAAATAATATTTAATTAGGACATTTGCTACAATTTTAATTACATATTTATGTCACATTGTATCAAATCTCAAAATGAAACATTATTATGAAATTACCAAAAACTTTACTTGAAAAAAAAAATGTCCATCGAGGGGCTAAAGTTTCCATCCCACTCCCCCTGCAGAGGACAGGACACCTCAGGCTGCTCTCCTGCTCAGCCACAGAGGAGGGGCTTGTATACAATACCTTTAAACGGTTGAAAAATCTCCGCAATCTGATTGGACGCTGCGAGAACAGGGTACCTGGCAACCGACAACCAATCAGATGTCAGAGTTCTGTTTAAAGGGCTAAGCTCCCTAGGGAGGTAAGGTGGCAGAGGCTGCAGCTCAGTGTACAGTGGGATCACTTGTCAGAGAACATCGGCCCCAACCGGCTTAGTCTCTCCCTGAGGTAAGATCATCATATGCTCTACATGACTTTAATGCACTTTTAGCTTTTTATCACCTTTTTATACCTTGTGCAATGCCTCCTAGAGAAGTTAGCATGCTTCCATAACTGGGGAGGAACTACAAGTCTCAGCATGCTGGACTTACAGGACACTCTTATGGTGGTCACCCATTACCGAATGTTAACCTTGATTATGCAACCCCCCTAAAAAAAAAAAATAATAAACTAAAATGACAAATTCAGCTCTGCTACATCTTTATAGATAAAAGTGCATAGATGGTATAGGGGCGCTATAGGGTCGGGGGGCATCATGGGTTCGGAGGAGCATTGGACACCTGTTTGCTGATCAGATTTCCAGGTGACTTGATCCTGTCACACACATCCCAGGGGAGCGTCACCTACTGGGAAGTACGCCGGACACAGGCGGATACGCCTCTACTGTATCATCGCCACTGATCCTCACATCAAAGGACAAAATCCTCAACTCTCCCCACTTTTCACCAGCAAGGCACCTTGTTATAGAAAGTATTATATATCTGTAGTTTTCTGTACTGTCCTAGTGCACAGAGGTAGCAGAGCCGAGCTTGTCATCTGGCACACAGCGTTGTGACACTGAGACGTGGTGTCTGTGATAATGCACAGTAACGTCCTGTATCTGTATACTCATTTATCACAATACTCTGATGAGCAGCCAGGGAGACGTGCACGACACATTCAGCTCAGCTACATCTGAACATTACAAGTGTCATTCTCTTGTTACATTGATTGTAATACAGACCGCTACAATACTGTATCCTGTCATCAAATTATTATGTAACACTTTGTGCTGCTATCACATGGGGTATCACACATTACTACTGCTATATCACCCTGTAATACCACTACATCTTACTAGCATGCCACACCAAAAAATTGTGTTACTAGTGTATAAAATCGTAATACTACTACATCACACCATACTGCTATCATATGTTACTAGTGTATAAAACCCTACTACATCACACCATAATGCTATCATATGTTACTAGTGTATAAAACAGTAATACTACTACATCACATCATAATGCTATCATATGTTACTAGTGTATAAAACAGTAATACTACTACATCACATCATAATGCTATCATATGTTACTAGTGTATAAAACCGTAATACTACAGTATATCACACCATAATGCTATAATATGTTGCTAGTCTATAAAGCCGTAATACCACTCACTACATCACACCATAATGCTATGATATGTTACTAGTGTATAAAACTGTAATACCACTCACTACATCACACCATAATGCTATCATATGTTACTAGTGTATAAAACCGTAATACTACAGTATATCACACCATAATGCTATAATATGTTGCTAGTCTATAAAGCCGTAATACCACTCACTACATCACACCATAATGCTATGATATGTTACTAGTGTATAAAACTGTAATACCACTCACTACATCACACCATAATGCTATCATATGTTACTAGTGTATAAAACAGTAATACCACTCACTACATCACACCATAATGCTATCATATGTTACTAGTGTATAAAACTGTAATACTACTACATCACACCATAATGCTATCATATGTTACTATTGTATAAAACCGTAATACCACTACATCACACCATAATGCTATCATATGTTACTAGTGTATAAAACCGTAATACCACTCACTACATCACACCATAATGCTATAATATGTTGCTAGTCTATAAAGCTGTAATACTACTATATGACACTGTATGACTATCATATCACACTGTAATACTATCATGTCACCCATAATACTATCATATTAAACCATAATGCTACCATATCACACCTTAATACTAACATATTACTCTGTAATGCTACCAATCACACTGTAATACTATCAGCTAACACGATAATACTATCATATTACACCATAATGCTATCATATCAAACAGTAATGCTATCATATGGTGCATCACACTTTACGACAATTATGTCACCCTGTAATACCACTATATCGGTATATAATGCTATCATATGTTACTAGTGTATAAAACCGTAATACCACTATATCACACCGTAAAACTATCATATGTTACTAGTGTGTAAAGCCGGAATACCACTATATCACACCATAATACTATCATATGTTGCTAGAGTATAAAACCATAATACCACTGTATAACACCATAATGCTAAGATTTGTTGCTAGTCTATAAAGCCGTAATACTACTATATGACACTGTTTGACTATCATATCACCCATAATACTAACATATTAAACCGTAATGCTACCATATCACACCTTAATACTATTACTATGTAATGGTACCAATCACACTGTAACACCATCATATTACACCATAATGCTATCATATGGTGCATCACACTTTACTACAACTGTCACCCTGTAATACCATTGTATCTTATGAGCATGTCACACCGTAATACTATCATGTCTTAATAATTATTAAAACCGTAATACTAATACATCTTATTAGTGTATAAAACTGTAATACTATATCAAACCATAGTACTATTATATCACACCATAATGCTACCATATCACACTGTAGTACTGTCATATCACACCGTAACGCTATAATATGGTGCTCCACACTTTACTACAACTATGTCAACCTGTAATACCATTGTATCTTACTAGCAGGTCACACAGTAATACTGTCATATCTTACTAATGTATAAAACCGTAATACTAACATATCTTATTAGTGTATAAATCTGTAATACTATCATATCACTCCGTAATACGATCACATCTCAGTCGTGTATCACACCGTAATGCCATCATATATCATTATCCCTAGCGGGAGACGACCCCTGAGCAGGAGCGATATATGGGCCCTTTGCAGTCCAATAGCTCACCATATTGCACCAATAGTATGTTAACCCCTGCTTATTACCGTAATCATACCATATCCCACCATCATATCACATAATGCAACTATATCCAACCAGTGTCTGATCATGTAACGTTATTATCATCTTACTACTATATTGCACTATTATACCTGACTATCATATCATACCATATCCATGGCGGACAACGCTGAGAGAGCGGTACGTGGGTCTCTATATTTTCAATAGCTCTTCATCAATTGTCACCATTATATACCAACAATTATAAAATCCATCAGTAAATGTGAGCTGCAAAATCCATGACCTCTGCCCCTTATACAGTGTCCTCCCTTATTAACTTCTAGTGCGCTGTGTATATGTATGTTACAAGTACGTTATATCCCGATCAGATCTTATTATCCCACCTTCCTACTTTCATGTCTTACTGTTACCTCCACCTGATGGGACGCTATAATGGGATATGGGACCCTTATAATTCAGTTATTCCTGGTTACAAGCTAGAAAAGGGTTTGCGTTAGGGTGAATATGTAACGCCGCTCCCTGGGTGACCTGGGCACGCGCGCAGGCTGCAGGAACAAGCGCTATTTGTTCTAAGCACATTTGAACAAACAGTCCCTGGGGTGAAGTCTTGGGGGAGGTGGTGCCGCGGTGACTGGGCCCATTGCGGGATATTATCCGGCTATATTTACTGTCATTAGGGAAGAGGCAGCTAAATGGAAAGCAAACGGCAAACAAGTGGAGACAGAGGCTTGAACGAAAGGCAAGGCATGCAACCATCCTGTTATATATGATGACAACCTATAAGTTACTCCGGATCCCCTTCTCCCTCTTGTAAATTGACCTGAGCTGCAATACCACATACAACCTGCAGGCAGGAGGGTGCTGTTTTTTTTTTTTTTTTAAATGGCGGATAAATAATACAAGACTCTCCCTCCAGTCTCTGAGATACCGAGGCGCGGGTGCCGCTGTGGCCCTATGGCTATGCTCCTGTGGGTTCTTATGGCACATCAGCAAGTTGAGTTCATGATTACCGCATCTCTGATAGAAATAACTTAAATCATCATCATGATAAATAGATTAAGGAAATTATATTAATTCCTTAAAGGAATTGTCCATGTTAGGAAAACATTTTTTTGGTAAGAAGGATCACACAAAATAATAAACTGATCATAGAGTTTAACACTATTTGGATCCTCCCAACAAATAATTGTAATCTACATGGTGCATCTATTCATCAACCATTTTATATCATTTAGAATATTCCTTAAAGGGGCTGTCCATTACCTACAAGAAAAAAAAAAGTTAAAAATGGCAATGGAAAAACAAAAAAATAAAAATTGATACTCACCTAACAATCCGCCGCTGGTCCCATTCTGACAATTACTACCGATCATGCAAGTCTTTACTTCCTGTTCCCTCTGGACACACAGGAAATGACTGCTCAGCCAATCACAGGCCACAGCAGCTTTATGCCTCAGCTAGTGATTCGCTACCTCGGTCACATGTGCGTGTGTCAGGATGTACATGCTGCGGCAGGAATTTAAAGAAAACAGGGGGTCAGACAGAGCCTGAATGGGGCGGGGAGGGAAGTATATTTTTTTTGTAACCCATTATGAAACTTTTAAAAAAAAATGGTAAAAGTGGACAACCCCTTTAAAAGATATTAAAGGAGCATCATTCAAGCATATGGGCTGCAGTCCCATGGTTCCGTGACCTGGGCATGCATGCAAGGAATTTGGTTTTGTTATGGAGATAATGATGATGGGAGTTGCTGTATCACTTAAAGCGATATTCCAGAAAGATGATTTCACACATCCCTGGTTTTCCTATACTCCATGACTGAGAAGAGTCATATAGCACTGTTCATCCTAAGCCTCCTGGTTCACACAGACCTACTGAGATAGTTGCACAGGTGGAACAAAAAAATAAAAATAAGGACCATAGATGGACGTAGATGGTTACATGCCAACAGCTAGGTCTTACTAAATAATTGTGATGCCTTTATTACAGATCTGCCATTGGCCCTTTCCAGAGGACCATGCCTGTTCTTTCTTCTAACCATCAAACTTCTCACATGGAGAAGGACAATAATCGAGAAGATGACAGCTTAACCAATCTACAGTGGCTTCAAGACTTTTCCATTTGGAGCTCTGGCTTGACTTCATTTGCTATTTCTTGTCCTCCTGCAACGAACAAGACCCAAGGACCATGTAGCCCTCCAGCTGGAGATACGGCCTCCTTCCAGGCTCCTCGTACAGGGAAACAAAGGTCCAACATCGGATCCAATGCCTGGCCGTCTTTACCGTCTTCTGGACCAAATCCTATGCAGGAAGTGGATTACAGAACAAATCCTAATGTTAAACCGCCATATTCCTATGCCACCCTCATATGCATGGCTATGGAAGCCAGCCAGCAGAGAAAACTGACCCTGTCCGCCATATACAACTGGATCACCCAGAACTTCTGTTACTATAGGCATGCTGACCCCAGCTGGCAGGTAAGATCTGTTCACTATCTAGATGGAGGTCTTATCAAGAGGGATAGCTTGAGCTGTCACCTACCGTGTCCCTACCATATGTGGCCCCTGGAGTCACCACAGTCAGGTATGATGGCTATGTAAAGTTCTAGTAATCCACATTGTGGCCATCAAAAGTGAAGTAAGTCAAGGCCTACTTGGTTTTAGGACTGGTACCAGCTCAAGTTTTCCCAGTATCAAGGATGATTGAAGTGTATGTTGTAGATGTAGGCTTCGGGCAGAAGACCAAGGTGTGGTCCTGTAATCAGAAAAGTGTCCCATAAGAGTTTGTTCATACTATTTTTTTGCTTAGTTTTTGGAAAGGAAACTGAGCAGAAACTCCAATTTTTTGAGGAGTTTTGTGTTTTTAAGGAAAATTTGGAGAGTTACAACTCAGATTCTGCTCCAAAAACTTTTTAGAAAACCCAGTGAGAGCATCCCCTAACTGTTCCCTGACATAAGTCCCCAATCTGTCCCTGGTCGTCCACATATAACTAGTTTTCTCCCAGACCTCCCGGTTCAAAACTCTAGAAACTCAACATAGAGTCCCCTAACGGGTCTCTTGAGGACTTTTTATATCTGGTTCATCTGTAGCATTTAATAGTGCTACATGTATAGGATCAACGTAGGAACTCTTTTGAAAACTTGAGGATCAGAAAATCTTAACTATAAGTCTAAATGAGAAGACGGAGATTAAGATGGTGATGACTGACATCATCATTAATTTCTGTGTAGGAGACACAAGGTCTAGGATATTGATGACCTGAAGTATCTGTATACAGAAGGTAATAGCTACAGGACAAAGGTAACTGAGCTTCGTCAGTGACAAGAGATTAAGGGTCATATCATGAGGTAAAGACATATTTTTCAAGCCCCTTCAGATGTGGTTGCTAATGCTGCATCCCCTATAATTATGTCCTCGTCAGGCAGCAATGTGGACATAGACTATCTTGCATAGCCTGAATTTTTGGTTATAAATGCTTCTTCCTAGATACATATCCTGGGATATTCACCTGTCCTTTTATTTGGTTTTGGCCCAGTGAGCATCTGTGTTTCTACTCTTACTTCTTGATAGGACATGAAAGGACCTCAGTGTAAAGGGCATAAGAGGAGTTTTGTATGGAGAAGGAATCAATGACCTGCTCACGTTGAGATGGGAATCCTCCTGTGATTACGGCACATTGCATTATTCATGACCAGCCTCATCTTTTGGTGAGGTCCTTGCCAGGTGTCCTTCTATAGTCAACAGTAGGCTACCAGCCTGGCTGTCAGAGAC
This sequence comes from Dendrobates tinctorius, assembly GCF_039654945.1. NCBI lineage: Eukaryota > Metazoa > Chordata > Amphibia > Anura > Dendrobatidae > Dendrobates > Dendrobates tinctorius. The sequence goes on along the minus strand of NW_027361869.1, from coordinate 1,276,438 downwards.
AGCTGCATAATGGAGCACTTTGTCCTGCTGGTAAGGGACACCTGAGCAGGTATGGTGTGGGGGATGACAGAGATGATGGGATCATTCATCTACTTTTCAGCAGTCATACTCCATTAACCAGACCTGGATAGGCAACGTATTGCACAAATTGTGGTGGAACCACACATCTTACTATGGGAATATGCATAGATCTGTACATTAGAGCGTCTGTCTCATCATCCCTTCCATCTTCCATACATTAGTCTTTTTTTTTCCCATTTCAGAATTCCATCCGGCACAACCTCTCTTTGAATAAATGCTTTATGAAAGTACCCAGAGGAAAGGATGAACCTGGGAAAGGTGGATTTTGGCAGATGGATCCCCGTTATGCTGATATGTTCGTGAATGGAGTATTGCGGAGAAGAAGGATGCCAGCATCTCATCTTGACCCTCCAAGGTGCAGCAACGTACCAATCCATCATCCCTACCAATCATCTGTTCGACCAAATAATCGCCAAAACACAAATTCTTCTTGCAGTTACAAGCAGCTAAGGAGGCAAGAGAAGCCCAGTCCTGTTTTGCCAGCCCTAAGGTTACAGGAACGACATGGGGACAACTTCATGTCTTCTGAAAGTGATCATCTGCATGGAAGCAACTTTGATGACCTTGATCTGCAGACAGCCTTAATATCAATGTGGTGGGAAGAAGACATAGGACCTTCTGGGGTCAATGCCTCAGTTGTGAACACTTCCAATTTGGAAGTATCCAATCAGGAACCTGCCATAATGGATAGCCAATGGTTCCTGCCTGCTGACCACCATCCAACTTGGCAAGAGTTGAAAGAGGAACCTGTGGCGAATCAGTGGTTCATAGACAGTGGTTATGTCGAAGATGTTTTGTATGAGTGCCCACCATGGGAACGGGCTGAGACATTATGACCTGTCGACCGGAAACACAAACCTTAAAGCAGCTTATGGTTGAATTTCAGATTGTAAAGACTGTTAAGAACATAAACTGGAACTGAGGAACTTTTCAGACCTTTGGTCCCCTTGACCTTTCACGGTTGGAAACTTGCATTTGAGGTGGGTCTTAGGGTCTAATAAAGCTCACATTGTTAAGGATATGAGGCCATTTGGATCACCAAAAACTAAATGACCTTAGCCATATGACAACACATAGGTCTCTGCAGGTTGTTTTTTTATTCCAGGCCTGGACTTTAGGCTTTTTCTTCATCCTGCACTAATTCTATATCACCACTTCAGAGAACTTGAAGGTCACAGCCATTTTATTACATCAAGCAGAAATATATTTTTACAAATCCTTTAAAATAATTGGTTATAAATGAACAACGCGGAGATCTATATGGAGAGCAAATATCATAGACTTTATGTTGACAGTACATGGATTTTATATGTGACGTGAAGGATAGTCAGATCTAGATATGAGGCCTATCAATTGGGACCGTCTGACATATGCAAAATAAATGACGCATAATTAAACAGTGTCCTTTTGCTTTTCTTTCTGGAGGGTTTAATGTTTGTTTTTATTTGTTATAAATTGGTATTAGGATTTTTTTATATAAAAAAAAAATAGAAAAAAAAGGTCTGTTTAACTTTTATTTCCTTTCAGTAACAGCGCCGCTTTTGCCCACAGTCAGTATCTGGTACTGCAGCTCAGGCCTATTCAAGGGAATACTGCAATACCGCTCTCAACCCGCAGACAAGAGTGGCGCTGTTTCTTGAAAATATTTTTTTTGTTTTGTTTTGAATCGCATACAACTTTTTAAAGCTTTAGTGCATCTGACTAATAACTGATTATATCCTTGTGTTCCAACGGAGGGGGAATATGAAGGCGATTTATGATGGCTGAGGCTTATCTGTGAACACCAATGCATACTCTGTAATAGGACAACCCCGCACTTACCATCAACGCATAATGCAAGTGAATGGGGTCGCATAGCAACAAAGTCACAAAAAAAAGTTAGAAAAAGTTTGATTTTTCACAACGTATTTGTCGCTGTATTTTTTTTTTGTCGCTATACACTTGTACTATTCTGCATGGAGCATAGTTTGACAGCGTGGTTCGTATCGCAGCAAAAATCAACGTGGAAATACTGGTGTCTTTCTAGGTGGCAGAGGGGTCATTGGGACCCCTCCAGCACTAAGACCAGGGTACCGTTGCTACCTATGCCCCCCCATTACATACTTACGCCCCTAATTATGGTTGTTTCTTGGGGGGAATCAGGGCCGGCGTTGTCGTTAGTTTATGCCTGGTATTGCAGTATTCACTTCAATAGGGCTGAGCTGCATTACTTAACACAACCTATAAATAATGGTGGCGCTAACAAACAGGACGCTCAAGAAAAGGCAGCATACAAACTAAAAGTTTTGTGGGTTTTTTTTTTTTTACATTTTTTGTTTTCAGACTGCTCTTCGTTGTGGGTAACTAATAATCCCATATACTGAGGTCTGAGGACAGGTATGGGAACCTCCCCGGCGACCACAGTCCCTGCCATTTTATCAGTTTCCCAGTGTAATCCTAGATCTCTGGGTGATTAGCTCAGCAGATGACAGCTCATTATTTCCAGCAGGGGCTCAGTTTCCTGTGATATAATTACACAGGAGGGAGGGGAATGAGGTGTAGGAGTCGGAGCTGGATATAAGGCACCACCATGTCACCCCTGTGACCTCACATTTAATGAGACTATGTGGGAGTCAGATAAGGTTGGCAGACCCCAAGTATGCGAGTCTCTGAACCTATAGGTTATCGGTGGTCTTTATCTGCGTCTCAGTCCATGCACCTGACTATATTATTCATCAGTCTTAAAAAAACTCCCTTCATGGTCAACAGGTCATGTCAGATCAGGGAAGAAATATGGGAGTGCACACTTCACTTCCTCTATGTATAATTCTCTTTATTCACAGTTGAATTAATCGTCCTGTATAGTATATTCCATATGCCTTCACTATTAGGCCAATTTCACACCTCCGCGTTTCATGGCACGAGTGCGGAACGCGATGTACAGACCGGCCGTGGGTTTCCTGGCCTGAACACAACAGCCTCTTAGGCCCATACGTATTGGTTAGGGAATCAGCGGCCATTTAGTACATCATGGTCCGTAGTCAGACCATAATACACAGGGACATCTGAGGCTGCGAGAGATGGTCACGGCCATGTTGATTTCCAGGCCTAACTACATGGTTTCCTAGGTGACCCGCCGTAGAGTGTTTCCTCAGGCAACTCGTCACCCACTCCGGCCTCCACTCCACCAACTCTCCCACGATGGACCAGTCCGGGGCTAACAAATATATAGTCCAAAATATTCTCCTCACACACCGGTGCTGAAAAACACTCCCATATTTGCACTTTCTTTTGCCCCTCTCAGCCATGTTGTGGCCCCACGCTTCAGCACCACTACTCCCGAGAGGCGTCTTCTGGTCCCAGACAGACGTTTGGGTCAGGAGGTCAGCGCTATTATGACAGAGTATGGCTGCTCATCATCAGCCGCCAATCACTGAACCCTAGAAAAATGGCGGCAATACTGCAAAACAATTTTGCAATGTGAATGAATTGTGACTTTTTCCCTCAAAAATAGAACATTTAAGTTGCTTTTGAGTCAAACTAAGGTCGGTTTGCCATGAGAATGCCTATAGTGGAGTGAATTCCCTTAGCGCCGGCTTTAAAGAAGTGACATATACTGTTTTTTCCCCACCGGACGTTTTTCATAACCTTATGAGGAAAATAGTTGCCTGTAAAATCCTCCTTACATGAACAGCAAAATGGATTTCCCATAGAAATGAATAGGAAAAGGTATTCAAGTTTTTTTAAGCGGATTTTGGAAAGGATCTGTTCTAAAAACTCTTCAAAAAACGGATCAGCTCCAAAATCTTCTTCAAATACTTTAAAAAAAAAAAAATCCTATTTATTTGTACAGGAAATTCACTTTTTTTGCTTATTGCATTTTTTGATTGAGTTTTTTTGCATGAATTTTTATTGCATATTTTTCAGCTGCGGTTTTTGCTTCTTTTTGGTTTGTCTTGTTTAAAGTAAAACTACTTTGTACCAGGGCTGTGGAGTCGGTAAGCCACAGTTGCGACTCCGACTCCTGGATTTTATCAGGCTCCGACTCCGGCTCCGGCTCCTTCATAAATGGCCAATTCATAACAACAAATTTACTGTTGTAAAATATTAAACATCGTGCTTATTCAGTTTCTCACCATCATATACCGTATTTTCCGCTTTGTAAGACGCACTTTTTTCCCCCCAAAATTGAGGGGAAAAAGGGGGTGCGTCTTACAAAGAGGATATACATTTGCGCTGCCACTGAGGGTACTTGCCGCGGCACTCTGTGCCCTGATGCTGCCGCTGCGCTGTCCACCACCGCCGCGCTCCTGTCCCCCGGTGGTTTCTTCCGCCCCACCGCCGCCGCCGCGCTCTGTCCCGTTCAGCGTGGGGGGGTCTCTGTCGCTCCATGCCTGCTTTCTTCCTGGAAAATGGCCGCCGCGCATGCGCAGACGGACATCTCGGCACTGAAATCTCGGGAGATGAGATTTCAGCGCTGAAAAAAATCATTTTCCAGGAAGAAAGCAGGCATGGAGCGACAGAGACCCCCCCACGCTGAACGGGACAGAGCGCGGCGGCGGCGGTGGGGCGGAAGAAACCACCGGGGGACAGGAGCGCGGCGGTGGCGGACAGCGCAGCGGCAGCATCAGGGCACAGAGTGCCGCGGCAAGTACCCTCAGAACGGGACAGAGCGCGGCGATGGCGGCAAACACCGGGGGGACAGAGCGCGGTGGTGGCGGTAAGAACCGGGGGAGAGCGCGGCGGTGGTGGCAAGCAGGCACCGGGGGACAGAGTGGCGGTGGTGGCAAGCACTGGGGGACAGAGTGCGGCGGTGGTGGCAAGCAGGCACCGGGGGACAGAGCGTGGCGGTGGTGGCAAGCATCAGGGGACAGAGGGCGGCGGCAGTAACAGACACCGGCAGCGGCACGCTGCACATCAAAACACCCCCTCATCCCAGCAGCAATGTTCCACTCCGGCCTCCTCCATCACCACCCCTGGAAAGCAATAAGACGCATGGATTATAAGATGCACCACCATTTTATTAAAAATAAAGTTTTTTTCCTATTTTTCTCCTCAAAATTTGGGGTGCGTCTTATAATCCGGAGCGTCTTATAAAGCGAAAAATACGGTAAGTAATCAGACCACTTAGAGCAAAAAACTACATTTATTAGAATACAATTAGAATATAGCAAATAACTTTTATAAACTTTTCTAAACTGTAAGTAAATATGCAATAAACACTTTTATGCAGTTAATAAGAAGAAATCTATAAATTTGTCCTCAGAAAAAGTATTGCCTCTGTCAGATCCTCCTTCATGGATGCCCTCAAATCTGATCTAATTATTTTGAGAGCAGAGAACAACCTCTCTACACTAACTTGTGTTGGTGGCAAAGCAGTAACCACTCGGGCAACATCTCTGACAATGTCAGGATACAGAGGAATCGCTTGTTGCACTGTTATTTTTGATGAACGGTCAAATTTCTCAATTTCTTTTAGTGCACATGAAAAATTCTGCTGAAATGTACTGGCTGTGTTCCTTGATGGGGATGACTCTTCTTCTATGCGGGAACGCTTTGCACGGTCCTTGTGATCCAAATATTTTTTTAAATTAAATTCTTCATCAGTTGATGATGAGGGTGATAAAAATATTGGAATATTTGGCAGGACGACCAAATTCTTCTTGTTCCTCCTGACTGTTCTGCAACCCTTTCATCCTTACTGCTATTTCAAACAGAGCTTCTTTTCCTTTACTTAGCTGTTGATCATCTAGAAGAATCCGATGCATTGGGTCTACATAAACAGCTGCCAAAAGAATGTTATTTTGTAATAGTAGCTCCTCTCTCCGTTTCATTGATGTAGCAATGCCACTTGCAATTAACCCTCCTCTTTGGGACAGGCGAAACATCAGGTTCTTCCACTCCTTTAAGAAAATACCTGGAGTTAAGTCCTCTGCTTGTAATTTTTTAGTCACTGTAAATGGGTGCTCTAGCAATTTTTCCAGCTCAGTCACCTGATTCCACTGACTTTCATTTAGCGTCAGTTGAGGGTTAGCCATGTCTACAAGAAAGGTTTTCAGTTCAACCAAGCGCTGAATCATTAAGTAAGTACTACCCCATCGTGTGGCTTGATCAATAATTGCCCCTTTTCCAGCACGTCTCTTCAAAATTGAGTCAACTTTAGGGGTTCTGGCAACAGTAGCCAATTTTCTCACCTTGCCAATCAGTGCAGCAGCATGTCCTTCTTGCAGACTGTCTCTTATAGCCAGCTGTAGCGTATGCACAACACAGCGCATGTGATGAATGAAAGAACATATTGACACAGTTTCAACAAGATCACCTAAACTATCATGTTGCTGTTCATCTGAAGCAACTTCAGTTTGCTCCTCAGTTACAATACTGTGTTCCTCTATTTCAAACATTTCTGTGTCTGTGGACCCAGAATGTTCTTCTAGCTGCTGGTCACCATCATGACTCTCATTAATTAGCTTAATAGTACTTATCATATTTGAAGCATTGTCAGTTATGACAGAAAGAACTTGCTCTTTAAGTTCATAGTCTTGCAGAACCTTTTCCACCAAGACCTGGAGAAACTCACTGGTGTGATGAGCTTTGGTGTCTTTTACTGCCAATGTCTTGGTAACTATTTCATTTTTGTCACAAACAAATCGGACATTGATGGCAAAATAGTTCACTCTGTGACGTGTGCAGGCATCCATTTTAAGAAACAGAAAGCGTCCCTTGAGAGTTTTTTTAAGTTCTTCCTTTTGTTTAAAAGCTTCTTCGATTACTAATTTTCTAATACTCTCTCTCCAGAGAAACACCAAGCTTGCGGGCAATTTCCCCATTCAGACACATAAAAGCTGGTCGTGAAAATAATGAAATAGGCACACTATCCTTTACAACAAGCTCTATGATGTTTTTTAAATATATCTACTGTCATTGTCACAGTAACTTTGTCACTGACAAAATATCTTGCAACTGATGGCTGCAAAGTTCTCTGCTCCTTTGTTTGGCTGGAAGAGCTGGGCACTGGTTCATTGGTTTGGATGCAGTCTTTCTCATCCACTGCTTTAGTACTTCTGGATGAAAGCGCTGTAAATGTCTCTTTAGATTAGAAGCTCTGGTAGGAGCATTTTTATCTTTGCCTGAATATGCACTCATCTTGGCTTCACAGCATTTGTTTTCGTCTGGATCATTTGTCATACACTGACAGACATAATGTTTTCTATCTTGACTGATGGTGAAATGTTCAAATACAGCTGATTTAATGTGATGCTTCTTTGACATTCTCAGGTTTTTAATTCTGCATTCACAATCCAAATGACAATTGTTTTTCCTAAAAACAATTGTACAAAATTATTGCCAGGTCGTACAACTGATATAGTGGTCAGTAATACTGTTATTATTCCTCATGTACTCACAGTTAACTGATGCAAAGTTTGTTGAAAGGATAATACTTCTTACAGTCTTCCTCTTCTGAGTAGCAGGCAGCTGTGAGATGCTTGGAAGACGCACACCTAGTATGATCTAGTCTAGAGGAGGAGCTTTACTACTAAGAATTTGCAACACATTTTCACTTTCAGTTTTATACATTGTAAGTAGGGGGGTTGGGGCAGCATGAGGTTAACCAAGTATAAGATTAGATAAGGGCAGTGGAGAACAGTGACACACAAGAAGTAAGAAATGTCTCTATCTCCAGCAGAACTGCTTATCACTGTTGTTCATAGTTTGATAGAACATATATATTTGAGTAACATTTATAAAATTCATATGAAAGTTCAATTATGAAATATTAATACATTTTTTTTAAAGCTGGAGTCGGAGTCGGTACATTTCTACCGACTCCGACTCCACGACTCCACAGCCCTGCTTTGTACTGTAAAATTCCTGTTTGCTGAGTTATCAAACTTTTTGATAATGTTATGTACGTTATGTTTATGCTGCTGAAACACACTAATAATATATAAGTCGTAGTGATGAGCGATATCAGAGTGCACTCTGGCATGAAATTTATAAAAATCTGGAACGGTAATAGGCTACATTTTGGGGGGTTTTCATGCGCAAAAAAAGAAACGGGACCCAATACTTATTGTTTCAGGAATAGAAACCTTCTAAAAAAATTCTTGAAAAAAATGAGTCTTTCCTGAAGTGCTTTCCACTTAACTGCGGAGCACTTTTGATCGGATTCCAGTGTCCCGGCCCAACCCTTCCCAGTTCTTCCATACTGGTCTACCGGATACCAGCTAATTTGAGGCTACGTTAACTCACTCTGATGTAAGCAGGAACGTCTCCCCTTGTGAAATGGATCTCGCGGGCATGTGTGGCACCGCTCCCTCACTAACACACAAGCTGTGAGCAAACACAAGCTCGATAAATATTCCAAGACTGAGTGAATTATTAATGGGATCCCGTCACCCGTCAAGGACCCGTCACGCACCTGTCGGCCCCACACTCATCCCTCCGATCTGTAATGTGCTCTCATCTCAACTTACCCCATAACACGGAGGCTGACGTAACAGATCCTTCACTGTGGGTAAATTAGCATAGTTATTCGGTCATCAGGTCCCTCCGATGGCTAATATATAGGCTTCGCTTTACTTGGGGTACATGCCCTGACACCAACGATTGCAGACAGGTCGAAATGTACCAGCTGCTGATGGCGTCGTGTTCTGACATAGCATTTAGCCATTTTCATAATGGTGGGTGTGATTATTCAACATAAGCCCAGGGCTAATACATGACACTTATATATAATATTTGTTAAAAAAAAAAAAAATCCCTAAACTCTAGGCTGCAAAATAAAACTTATTGTTTATAGTATCATATTAACAGTGAGGCATAGAAAAGTACCGATAATAACACATTATAATACCACTATAGACCCATTCCCCTGAGGAAGCTGGTCAGGCGAAACATGTCATTAGAAGTTCTTTCAACAGCATATGCGACTGTATCAAGCATGACAGGAACAATCTAAATGTCATCATATTTATTAATACTGTATTACCTCCTATCCTAATGTTTCGCCTGACTAGCATCCTCAGGGGGATAGGTCTATGATGGATCTATAAGATCTTAATATGCCATGCGGTTAATACAGTACTTATATTTGCCGTCTAGACTCTGGGACTTTTTTGCCCATGTATTAGCTCATGCCCACCTAAACTTGCTGGCTATTAGTATTTGGCCTCTGCCATATTACAGGTGGAGCAGAATATGTTGATACAGGCAGCAGGCACCGTGTCCATCCCTTTAGGACAGTCAGACAATATCGTGTGGCGTGACCACACGACAGTAATTTCCCGATCTCTTCCTTGTGTTACATGTAAAGAATGAAGCCACGTAACCTCATCTTTCAGTCGCGCGCAGATCGGGTATCGGGAGGGTTAACCCTTTTACAGCCGAGCTGGGTGTAAGGAAATATCACTTGTGGTATTGGAATGAGTTTTTTTTTTTATGTTGGCTATAGAAGCTGCTGGGATTTGTAGTCCCACAGAGATATTGACAACCCCTATGGTCACTTTAATGGTTGTTACTGGTAGGTGTCCGGATTGAGGAAGCAAATTTTATGGTGCTAGGTATAAAAAGAGACAAGGGTCACCCACAGAAAGGGGCACCACAAGATCCCATTAACTAGCTCCTTCCTGGCCCACCAACATTCCATAATGCTAGTAATCCACCGGCTGCAAAGGGCTCGGCCATTCTGAACAGGTCCATCAAGTTTTTAACCCTTCATACCATCACCTAGGAATGTTCGGCATGAACGGACCTGCCCGGGTGGTTGTCAGCCCCCCTCCGATTCTTTCTTTGATACCTCCCAGGGCATTGTGACTGGCAGGGACACAACGTGCACTATCACCCGGGCCTGCCGAAACATGTCCCCTTGTGTCACCACACGCATTCCTTCAAACATAGGCTTAACTGTTTGATGACCAAATTAGTCCAGGGTAAATGTTGCCGCAAATACGTACAATTTTATGTCAGGGGCTTAGGGTTTATTCTGATGGTTGCATCTTAGCTTCCATTTACAAATCCTGTGATATTCTCCGGGGATGTTCACATGTCCGATTTTTTTCATCAGACCGATTGGTCAGCAGAAAATATTAGAGACATATCAAATTGTGATCAGAGCATCGGCTCAAAATCGGCCATGCAAGTCTATGGGTCTGTTGGGGAAAAAAAAAAAATTGAACTGCACTTGGATGACATCAGAGTGTGGTCCAAATTTCATGGACTGTCAGTATAGAGAAGGTGCAGAAACTCTTTTTTATTTTTATCTCCACGCACGAGAAAAACTGATGATACTCGGACCACACTGATCAGAATAATCGATGCCTTCTTCTCCTACGGGGAAAATACTGACAATGTGGATGAGCCCTGAATGAGACTCCTAAAATCCCATGCATGTTGCTTATTTTTTCCATCCAGATTTGAAGCAATTACAGCCTCTTTCACCTATTACAATAGGAAAAAAAAAAAAAAAAAACATTAAAAAATGCATCAAAAATACACGCAAAAACGTGGTTTTTCTTCCAACACGTATTTGCAACACAAAAAAAATCTGAACGTGGGCACATATCCTTACACAGATTATCTAATCCCAAAAACAGTGCCACCTCTGCTCACAGGTTCTGTCTGGTATTGCAGATAAGCTGTGCTGCTGCAAGCCTGCTCCATGTCTTCTCCTAAGACCTAAGCTGTAAAGCGTGTGCTCCCGCTTGTTAGTATAGGGAAATTGCACAACTAGCAACTCCTTAAAGGTGCTGCATAAATCGAACCGAGATTGGAACGGTTGCACTGACTGGCCGGCGGCTCTCCCTACCTGAACATAGTAATACATGAAGCTGTCACGCTGGGGTTGGGAGATCTCCGCTGCCGCTGCAGTCCTTGCCGTGCATTCGTTTCATACGGCCGTCTGACTGCGTCCATTGGTCTGCAATGGCTCCATCTATGGCCTTCTCCCTATGCAATCCTCATAGGAGCAGTCATGATGCCTTGCAATGACTTTTTGATGAGACCCCATCCACACCCATGAAATCGGCCAAGAAACAATGGTTCTAGTATACTTTATTATTTGACAACACTTTTGTCATAAATAGAAAACATCCAAAGGGTTTCACAATGACTGGTGCAGCGATGGAGCAAAAAGCAACCGAAATGTTGTGTACGCACACTCGATCACACACGCACTGTATAACCTAACATACAAGACACACGTATTCATGTACAGCTGGGTGAGGGCATATATACCGGAGAAGTGTCTAGTTCTCTAGATTTACCGTTTACAGAATGACCAATGGTAGGATTCTTATATAATGTGCATGTAAAAGTGTGCAATTAATATACTACACACACAAAACCATATAATGGAGACCGGCCGTACACTCCGTACATCCAGGACCTACGCAAAGCATAACATACTGATATCCCGAGACGTGGGACGACATTGCTGAAAGTTTAGCTGCACTTTCACAAAATATTTGACAGAAGTTGTGTTCTGGATGCTAAAACGGAGGATCAGAAGTTCCCCGTCCGATTCTGCTTTCATATACTTTCTGTGGAGCCCCATCCTTCGAGTTCGAGGTCAGATAAGCTCTTATGTTCATTCATTTATATGTGCAATCAAAATATAGGACGTGTGAAAAAGTTTTGTGAAAGTGCAGAAACTTTAAAGTAATTGTCAACTTTTTTTTTTATGCCCTCCATATACTGTGAATCCCCTCCGTCCAATGTCAAATCGAGCACTAATGGGTGGTCGATTGACAGGAGTCCCCGCTGTGTGTCAGCGAGGGAGGGGAGCCCTCTACATAGAGGAAACCGTAGATGACTTTAATAAGAGGTGTCTCCCCGTCTGTCCTCCATTCTGCTGCTACAAGGAAAAGTGCAATAGGGATAGATCAAGTGGAGAAGACCCCAGATTATTGCAATAGTGGCGAGTTTTCGTTTTTCGGAAGGTCATAATGCAAATACAAGACCCTTACACCCCCCCTAATAATTTTACTGAAGTGAGGTCGAATCATTATGGAACTCTATGGTGATCTATAGCTCTGTCCACATTGTGTTATGTTCAGATTCTGACGTATAAATGTTGGGCTTTGTCCACACAGATAAAAGCCTCACCCCCCCCCCCCATTATACTGGGAGGTCGACCATTACTTTCAATAGGACCCTATGCCTGACAATTGCTACTGTAGGCATACGTCGGACCCTGACATCGGAAATATTTTTAAAGTATGCCCTCGATAAAAAGCTCCATGTAGTGTGAAAAGAGCCCAGGCTTGGATTAGGAAAGCCACAGGTTGGGGATGGGGGTCCGAACCTTACAGACGTAACAAGGACGCGCAGATTTCTTTAATAAAACCTGGTTCACATACACCAGGAAGAACGGTAAGGTTCACCATTTTGGCAATACAAAAAAAAAAAGTAAGTGCAAATGGTAACATAACCATAGCTTTAAAGGGATTTCCTTTGTATTGCACAGGTGAAGCAATTATCGCCTGTAATGTAATGTAATGCTGTAGATCAGCCCCCGAAGTAACCTGAAAGATAAGAAAAAAAGAGTTAGATTATACTTACCCAGGGGCGGTCCGGTCTTGGTCCAATGGGTGTCACGGTCCGCTCCGGCGACATTGTCTTCTTTGCTGCCTGTCGTGGCTCTTGCGCAGGCGCACTGCTTTGCCCTGTTGAGGGCAGAGCAGAACACTGCAGTGCGCAGGTGCCGGACCTCTCCCGACGCCTGCGCACTGCAGGACTCTGCTCTGCCCTCAACAGGGCAAAGCAGTGCGCCTGCACAGGAGCCACGACAGGCAGCAAAGAAGAATACATCACCGTTTGAAGATGGGAGGCACCGGACCGCAACACCCATCGGACCAAGACCGGACCGCCCCCCCTGGTGAGTATAATCTAAAGTGTTTTTCTTATCTTTCAGGTTACATTGGGGGCTTATCTACAGAATTACAGAATGCTGCAGATGAGCCTGATGTCGGTGCCGGCAGCTGATAGGCGAAAAATAGGGTGACAGATTCCCTTTAAAGGGTGTGTCCGGTCCCTAACAATTCCCCATCGAAAGGTGTGTGGAGAGGGACGACTAATGAGAATACGTCAGAAGATGCCTGCCTGAACACATGCACGACGTGCCACGAGTCCTGCCGCTCGTGAATGCGCCTACGTAACCTCACGACGTGGATGTGAGCGGCGTCGGACACCCCCTTCAAACATATCCAGTCTCTGGATGATGCCTACCCTTTTTTTTTCTGCCAATCTTGGTTCTGCCATAGTTCCAATTTTTGGTCAAACCACAAGACATATCCCTTATTATGCCTGTCATCATCACGGTCAGTTATAAGCTGCGACCCACGAGGTACGTTTGACAAAACATTAACCCGCCATTATTTGCCATCTATGAATCAAAACAACAGAACGGAAGAAGTTAAAATCCGCAGGTGATTTGCACAAAAGTCTTCTGCAAAAGGAAAAAAAAAAAGCTTCTTTAAAAACATAAAAGCCGATACTGGGAAATGCAAACTGGAGAGCAATTGGCTTACACAGTCTACTATGGTGCCAGGTTTTGCCACTTTTAGGTCCTGCAATCCCCCCCCCCCACTCCTTCGCATGTTTATTGCTACCCAATTATATAGCACACGGGGCCAACTAGGGCCTTTACGGTATGTGTTGGCGAGATAAGAGCTTGATTTTGTGTAACAGACATTATGTAGATCTTACATTTAAGCTATGCACTAATATGAGCTAATGCATGTATGTGGACAAGTGCAAATTCAGTCTTAAAAGGAAAAAAAATTAAAATAAATTAAAATTGGATTAGCCGAAAAAAAAAAAAGAGAAACAAAAGTCACAAAAAACATGCTGCAAATATGATACAGACCATAAAGGTATACAATATAAATCTATGGATTAGGAAACCAAGGGTGGACTAAAAACAAAATTCTGATTAATAAGCCAGGCCAAGGTGTTGCATGATGTGACGGCGGCCAATAAATGCATGGATACGACGTCAAGGGGGCAGCCTCATGCCACATTTTGCACTGTTAATTACCATTATATTAATCAGGTATTTGCACGGTGTGGCATGAGGATAATGAGGACGCTTTTGCAAAAAAAAAAAAAAAGCCTGGCACTAGGGTTAATAAATTGAATGATGCGATTACTTGGCATCTGCTTTGTCTCAGTTGACACCCAATGTACAAACCCTACCTGAAAAGTGGGTGCCATTACTGTACTGGGATGGGTCCTCCGCTACGCTCTGTAGGATAATGTCAGTATTGGTCGGACCGCACACTCCTTGTGCCACACACAACACAGAAGGAAGACCTGAATGGGAAGGGAAAGGCGACAGTGTCCTCTACATAGCAGAGGCCTCATAAACCGCTGCATAGTTCCGCACGGCCCCCACCTGTCCCATATATATAGATATATGTAAAACTCTGTAACCATTTAGACACCAACTGATTGTAAGGAAAAAATAGAAGTCATAAAAAAACAAAAACATGCAGCTCCTGGCTACAAAAATAGGGCAGAATGTAGGCTGCTTCCTGTGTCGCCGGAGAGAATGGGATCTTCTGTCAAAGTTTTCATTAGGAAACCATACGGGTTATATAGCAGCAGCCAGAAAGTAATGAAGATCCCATTATAAGTTCCTGTAAATAAAAAGTTGTGTGCAGGTCAGATCCTGGGCTGCTGAGAGCGCGGAAGGTATGACAGACCCTGTATCCTATGACCGTGTCGCTCCTCTGGCAGCTAGCGTGCAGTCACGGAGATGTGCAGCCATGGGGATCTGCAGGAAAGTGGAAAAATTATTAAGTGTTAGGGTAGTGTCATCAATGACAGGTTGTCCCACCAGCAACAGTGTATGATCGTTGGGAGCCCCAGCTGCCGTATTCCCCCCCCAACAGGGTTCCTAAAGTCATGTGTGTGAGCGAGCATGTGCGACCACCACTCCTATACGGTGAATGGAGCAATGGGCGCACATGCTCATTCACACAAGTGACTGAGACCTCTGTTCTAGTGATTGATGAGAGTCCCCCGCGGGTGAACCACTTGAATCCCGAGAACAAGGGTCTGGGGTCTCCTGTATAAACGGAGCAGTAATAGAGTTGAGCAAAAAGATTTGCCGGAACGGAGCCCTGTGAACCCTATCTGCTGCCATTTTTTTCTGATTAGTACACTCTGGCGCATCGTCGTTAGGAGGAATATCGGGGGGGCTAGCGATGTGGCCAATGGACCACTGTCCTGCAATTCTTCTTGCTCAACTCCACTGACCAATGCTCCATTGCATGTCATGTGCATTCACATGGGGACCCCCGTTATCAGGATCAGTGATAACCATTAATTCAGCAGTTTGCATTAAGCCCATAGATTAGAAGGGAAAAAGCTGCAGAAACATGCACCCATGTCTCCCATCAATCAAGGAAGGGTGTCCCCCAGTTAGCTCTATAAATAGGAAAACCACTTTTAATTGTATGGTTACATCTGATGGGACGGCGCCCCCTGTGGCCATAAGAACTTCCGGATTATACACCACACAGGAGAATCGTTGTGTTTGGTGTTATGTCTAATAGGATTAACTGATGCTTGGAACAACATGACAAAAGAGAAAAAGTGGAAGTGAAAAAAAAAGGAAATAAAATGGGACAGAAACAAAAATAAGAAACATGCAAATTGGCTGAAGAAATAGTTTTTCTTTATAATGTACACACCCTGAAGGCGCTAGGGATTTCTCTGAAAATTTTTTAAGCTGCGCAATGGCTACTATAGTTTCTGGTAGCATATAATACCGACCTGCCATGTGAGTGACAGTGCCCTCGGCACTCCTGCAGTGTCAGTGTGCCATACCTGTTATCACATGGTGCGACTGTACTCGATGCCACTCTTTGCAGAGATGCCGGACCAGGGAAGTAAACTACGCAGCAGAGTGTGGGCCTGGCGGTAGATCCTCTGGGGCAGCGAGCATGGGCTAAGACCGGCCAGGGCAGAACCCAGGTGCTGCAGATAGTCCGTGAAGAAACGTTAAAGAAGATAAAGAAGTGGAGAAAGTATGGCCGACCTAGACATGGTGTAAAAGATTAGCATTAATTCTCCCACCATCTAATGCCTAAAGCCAACTAAACAGCTTTTTAACGGGTCCCGAGTGCTGACATTAATGGCCTCTTTAGGATATCAGATCAAAGGGTGTCCGACAGCCAACACCCCGACTGATCAGCTGCTTGCAGCTCCAGCGGCGGACGGACGCATAGTGCACTGTGTAGTGGACGTTTTGGGGTACTGCAACTCAGCTCCCATTCACTTGAACAGGAACTGACCTACAGTACACGAGAACAGCCACTATACAGCGTATGAATCTGTGCTATTCCGGCTTCATACATCCGGGTGCAAAAAAAATTGGTGGAGTGCGGGGTGTTTGACTCCATCGATCTGATATTCTAAGGAAAGGCCAAACCTGCTAATTTAGGTGGAAATGACTGACCAGTAAATGTGTTTGGGGGCATCCTGACTCTACTATGACAGCAAATGTTTTTGGAGAATCGGGCATGTTGGATTTAAACATGCCTGATCCTTTCTTCTTATAGGAGTTAACCCAGTGACAGGTGTCCAGCAACCGCTTACATTCCTCTTCCTATTCAGAACACATGCACGCTCAGCCAAAGTGAATGTGCATATGTATATGGAGATGGGAGGAAAAACTGAAGGATCTTCTATCCTAAAATAATAGTGACACGAAACTCCCCATTAATCTGAGAAGGATATATCACAGTCCAGGGTGGGTGCCCTCCGTTGAGGTATAGCACATATGTGTAGGCATCCTGCAGCACCCCGCGGATGGAGTAGTAGTACGGTAGATAGTGGTGCTGATGGAAGTGTCGGTTCTCGTAAAAGCGAATGGCATTGCTGTTGGTGGTCAGCACGTGCAGGTACAGTGCCTTGCACAGGTCCTGGGCAGTACTGGAGATGTGACTCTTCAGACTTTCCAGCAGCAGGGACCCTGATAATAAAAAAAAAAAGCCCATTAGCAAGTGAGTAAGCACAGATGCCAATGCCAGTCTGCTGCCGCGGGTCTCACCAATGCCCTGTTTCCTGAACTCCTTCACCACGCCCAGGCTCAGTATGTATGCCACCTGTGTGTCGCTGGTGAAGCTGGATGCCAAGATGTCCCCATCCTACAAGCATGAAAATCAAGAATTATGCAAGGCGATGATGCCAAGAAGGGGATATAAGAAGATGGCGACGCTTTTACCCACCTCTTTGTGCACTTTGGTCCTGCTCTTTATTTCGGCTACAATCATGCCCACTATTTGCCCATTGCAGGTGGCTGCCAGGGAGAAGAATTTCTTGTTTGATGTGATGTCTCGGTACCAGGAATCTGGGTACCTGCGAGTGATCGGAATAAGGTGTGACTTACATAGGATATTCAATACTGGCCGCCCTCTCGGTGATAGACTTACTCAATGGGAAACCAGTCGGCACATAGTTCCTTCACTGTGTCTATGTCATCATGGCACAGGAAGCGCAGGACCGTGTCAGCGAGAGCAGCGGGGGAGCCCTCCTCGCTCATTCACACCTGGCAAAGACAGCAGAAAAAAAAAAATTTCATGGGAACCTCTCCTATAGGGGGCGATATACTTTTACGTGAACAGCTTTTTTTCTACCCATCCAGACACTACCACCCGCAGCCTCCTCCGAAGAGACGCGCTGAAGGATTATACTACCCATATCCTGTATCCAACCATTGTAACCCAAGAGCAGTCTCGGGTATCAGGTACCCAAGTCACAGCAGTCTCCTGTATGAAGTGCCAAGAATCGGCCGCCTTTGTCTACCCCGACACAAAATCCTTGGAGTATGTGCCCAGAGACTGTGTGGCCAGCTGTGATTGTTGTACCCTGGCACGTAAGCGGCATTGGGCACAGCAAAGCTTACAAACACGCCCGGCAGATCGAGAGAGGACATATCCTACACGTAGTATAGGCATGCAGGCAGCGGATTATGGGACGGCGTGAAGCCAAACAGCCTCACCTTGGTTCTGGAGCAGCGTGGCCTCCGATCAGCGTCTCCCGGCCGAGCCCCGAGCTCCTCCACTCTTTACAGAGACTCCATGAGCTGAAGACAGAAAGGAGACGAGAATACAGATTACTCCCGCTGGTACCGCAAAACCCTCTCACTACTAACATCAGATGGCAGGGATCTCGACTATATGGCAGGATGATATCTCGTATACCTGGGGTGGTCTAAAAGCCCTGAAAGGAAAACAAACATTACTTCTCTATGGGGATAATAAAGGATTGCTCTGGTGCGGTTCACTTTCGCATCAAAAGGGATAGCTTGCTAAGATAGAATACCCCTTTAAGTTGAATTAAAATGGTTACACAGGTATTTACAAACTCAGACAAATTAAAGGGACATTCCCATAATCTCTCTTCGGGAACTCCTGATGATCATGCCGCGGGTCCGAACTGTCCTCTTTCTTTTTGCAAGTAGAGATAGCTTTGTCTCTGCAGACTAAAATGACCGCAGAGTCACTGAATCTCGATGTATCCTGCCAGCTTAAGAGCAGTGCTTACAAGCTCTATATCAACAAGCTTGTAAGCACTGTCCTCTTTCCTATGCTGCAAGTAGAGCTAGCTTTGCCTCTGCAGCATAGGAACACCGCAACTTCATAGCAATGCTTACAAGCTCTACATGAACAAGCTTGTATGCCCTGTGCTCATCCTCTTTAGTATCTTACAAGTAGAGAGCTTTGTCTCTGCAGCATAGCAACACCGGAGCCTCATAGCAGCGCTTACAAGCTCTTCAACAAGCTTGTATGCCCTGTGCTCATCCTCTTTAGTACCCTACAAGTAGAGATAGCTTTGTCTCTGCAGCCTCATAGCAGCGCTTACAAGCTCTTCATCAACAAGCTTGTAGCCCTGTCCTCTTTAGTATGCTACAAGTAGAGATAGCTTTGTCTCTGCAGCATAGAAACACCGCAGCCTCATTGCAGCGCTTACAAGCTCTTCATCAACAAGCTTGTAGCCCTGTCCTCATAAGTATGCTACAAGTAGAGATAGCTTTGTCTCTGCAGCATAGGAACACTGCAGCTTCAGAGCAGTGCTTACAAGCTCTACATCAGCAAGCTTGTGAGCCTTGTGCTCTTTCCCTTGCAGATCAGCCACTGCTGATAAGACTGCAGCGGTGGACAGCACCCTTGGCAACGAGCAGAAAGCTATAAAAGCTAAAAATCCTCCTGTCTTGGAAATGAAGAGGATTTTTTTTCTTTTTAAAGAAGAAAATTGCTTGTGTTTACAAGAGCTTTGCAAATTTATCCATTTAAACGGGTCCTCTGATGAGATACAGACACATCTCAGCTATAGTGTTGCCAGGTAAATACACACAAAGCGGTCAGTTTGCAATTCTGCAGCGAAATACAGTAGTGGGAAGGAAGATGAGCTTTTAACAACTCTCATCCAAATCCTGCGGAAAATTTCCAAGCAGAAAGTGTCCGGCGGTGCCGTTTGCTAATCATGGAGCATATAAATTCCCAGCCGGTCCCAGCGATGACGTGTAGCCATAGTCTGCAGCCTCCGCACGTCATCCCCCTCGGTATTTTTGCAGAAAGGAAATCCGCAAGATTTGGTGCAAATTTTCCATCGCTGATTTCCATGATATATTTGGTGCAAACATTTTGCACACACGAAAAAAATCCAACCTATGTGAAATCTGTCCGACAGGAGGGACCGCACTGGACAGAACTGCCGCAGACCGTACCAGCGGATCGGCACTGATAAAATCCGCAGCGATAAAATCCATCAGCAGGCGAGTGAATGACACTGCACAAACCGAGGAGGGTTTTTTTGACCATTTTCACTGCAACAAGGGTGAAATCAGCAGCGGATTTTGCAGCAGATCTGCCATGAAATAAGTCAGCGGATTTTCCAAACGTTTAAGGGATCGTAAGCCAACACTAAAGCTGCAACGTAGCTGAAAATCACCAATAAGCCGCACGGGTCTCACCCCGAGGGGTGACGGAAAGTTATGGGGTCTTCAATGTGAGGCCAGGTCCACATACCGCGTCCGGACCGCCCGCCGGTGAGGCCTGTGGGGCAGGAGACCTGTAGCCGGCCCAGCCCGTGACTGAACCAGCCTTAAAGGGGATCTGTTGGGATATATATATATACACACATACAACTCAATTAAAGGGGTCCTGCAGGGAATTAAAGGTGCAAAAATACCAACTAAAAGGGTCTTGGTTGGCTGAGTAATTAGATCCCTTTACCGCAGGAGGACCCCTTTATAGAGCTGGCAGTGCTGGAGCCTGACCTACATGCAGGTGTATCCTGCAGCCCCAGGATCTGCTCTCACAGTGTATCCCTCCGCCTGCCTCCGGCTCACACACACTCCTGCATTACCCGCGTGTCCTCCGCGCTGATGCCTCCTTCCTCCCGGTACTTCCGGTGCGGTGACGTCGCTGCTGCTGCTGTCCCCTCCGGTTGTTTTGCTGTCAGCAGCAGCACAGGAACAGGAAGGCGCGGGATCTTCCTCTCCGGCTCGCTGGCACGCGCGTTCCCGGCAGTCCGCCTGCTGCGCGCAGGGTGCGGGCGTGTGCGCGGCGATCTCCATAGCAACAAAGGCCTCGAGTCCGAGCTCTCTGCGCGCAGGCGCGGCACAATCACACTGTGTCTGATACACGGACGGTCGCACGTTCTCACTCCCGTGTCTGTGTCCTCTGTGGAAACTGCAAACGCACCGTGTGAACTGCATAATGGTTTAAATAATATAATAAATGGCCCCTGTGGGAGAGGAGAGCAAGATCCACTTTTGTTCCGTCCATATTTATTACTGAGGCTGCGATAACGCTTGGTGGATCCGTCAGCGACGTATAATGACGTCCGGACTCTCCTGATGCAGCCTGACGTGGGAGCTTGTGGGGTCCGCCAGTGAAAGACGCCATCAGCCCCTCTGGCATCGAGTAAAGACCCTTTAATCACTTAAAGGGAATGTGTGGGGCCAAACTGATGGTACAAGCGAAGTGCGCAGCCGTGTAGGGGTACAGCGCCCCTGAAACAATGGCTCCTGGATTCTTATTGCTGCCTCCATTCTGCAGAAACTGAAGTTTAAATTCCATATGTTAATGAAGTTACCAGTGCCCCCTGGGCGTGGCCAAGATCAGCCCTATTCTGCCTACTGGCTTTCTCTCCAGAGCTGTCAATCACCAGTGAGAGGGGCGAGATCTGATCCCACCTTAGTTCCAGCAGAATTAGATTTCAAAAAGTGTCATTTTCATACGAGCGATATCCCCTACAAGGCTGTGTGCTTCGCTTATGCTGGCAGTTTGAGCTAATCCATAGGATAGGGGGTGACTTGCTGATCGCTGGGGTCCCAGAGATCAGAGCCCTGTTACCCCCATCCCAAATGTAGTGGCGGTGCGCGTGCTTAGTGTCTGCACCATGCATTGTCTATGGGACGGTGCTCCATTATTTCTGGCAGTCCCATAGACAATGAATGGAGGCTGAGTATGCATGATGCTGTATGCAGTATGGGACAACAGAGCTCCGATCTCTGGGGTCCCTAACGATCGCACCCCCAGCAATCAGCAAGTTATCCCCTAACCTATGGATAGATGATAAATGGTTAGTCTCCCAAAAAAACAAGTTGAGTCTCTTAAAGTGTGACAACACTAACATGGTTTTTTTTTTCAATGTGTTAGGTGTTGAAAAGTTCTCCAGATCGGTGAGGGCCGGGTCCAGAGACTCCCTTACGGATAGCAGAAGAGAATTGTCAGAAGTGCACGGTTCTGCTCCTGTATAAGGGCGCTCCCGCCTGCCGAGTACACTTCTACTATTCTGAGTGACCAGTGGGGGTAACTGCAGTCCGTCCCATACACCTGGTCATCTGTCAGTGGAACATCATCCCTTCCTGCTCCAGCAGATCAGACCTCTGAGTGATGGGGCCATCAATGTGTCACCTGCACAGTAGCCTCGTGCCGTGTAAGTGAATGGTGGAAGCACTGAAGACGCCCCACAGCCTCCTAATTCTCAGGATCGGTGGGGGTCCCAGAGGTCAGACTCCCATCACTTATGAAGTGGTGGCATATAAAGGGACTTGCTATATAGATTGATGAGGCAGCTGAACGATTCCAAGAGCTAATTTTTCCCTTTAGGCAGAGATATTTCATAACCCTAAAGTGGGAGGCAGGAGGACGCCCACTCAATATAGCACAGTGGTCTTATACTTGCATCTCTTCAGTACGACTCCCACCAGGCACGACTACAGCATGCTGGGAGTGTTACTATTAGCGGAGCTGAAGAGCGCACGTGCGATGCAACAAGGAGCTAACATTTCAGATTAGGGAGCAACCGATATCAAGATACAAGAACTCCGGGAAAGTTCTGTATGTGAATCCCCCCCCCAAATCCTGTGCACCTAGGCAGAGAATGAAGGGCAAGGGGCCGTGTGTGTGGACGCACTTGTCTGCTTTCATACTAACTCCTGTAAAAGTGAATGACGACAGCTTTACACATGCGCAGTCATTGTCCACCTGGTCAGGCAGGACGGGGGTCGTGGGTCCTTTCTTCTGGAGATGAGACATGCATCTATAATAAATGTCTAAGGTTAGACCGCCCCTTTGACACCCATAAAAGACCCCTAATCTAGGGAGCGCAAGACACGTTCAAAGGCAAGTCTTATTACACAGATGCAGAACCAGCCTTATGCTGCAGCGCGGACGATCTGCTCAGCGGGGTCTGAGAATTAGCATTTTATTTCTTTACTATATATATATTTTATATATACATAATAAAAAAAAAAAATTCCAACCCAATGGCCACTGTGCTCTTTCTCAATCCAGCTCCAACATGACCACAAAAGGTAAAATTACCAAAAATCTATAGGGTAGAGGATAACTTACTTAGAACTCCGGAACCCTGGGCTCACTATGGGAGGCTGCGCTCCACTCTCTCCAGCATTGCTATAGACAATGAATAGAGAGGAGGTGGTCAGATCAGATCCAGAGCAATCAGTAACTTTCTCCTAGCTCACAGATGGGGGATAACCCCTTTAAGAGAATTGTCTTTTTTTTCCCCACCTACATCCAAAATGTGAATGATATTGACTTTTATTACAGTCCAGAGAGGGAGACTGTGATCCAATGGTGGAAACTTGTCCGTCCCCGGCCCACTGTAGCCTATATGTGATGCCATCCTGTTGTCCTGCAATATCAAAAGTCGAAACGTCCCTGAAGACTTTCCGTGTACGTCCATCCTCTGTGGCTATGAGTCCATCTCTGGCAATATTATCGAGGTAATCAACGCATAGGTCGAAAAGGAAAGGTCATGCCAGGCATGAACGTCTGCACAGGATGTCCTGGGAGTGTTGGCAGCGCTGCATGGGCGGGCATTGCAGGATGTGTAGGTAGCGCTGCATGAGTGGGTAAAGCAGTATGCGCAGGTAGGGCTGTGTGTGCCGGAAGAGCAGCATGAGCAGGCAATGCTGTATGTGCTGGTAATGCTGCATGAACAGGGAGTGTGGGGTAACCCAGAGGTGGCGTATGGATGTGAGGATAGAACGCGGGGGTCAGAGTCGGATGAGCGGGCGGCTGCACAGGACCGGACACCACCAACTGCATTAAGCTGTAAGAGAAAAAAGAATATGCAGAAAGAAAATGGGGTTAAATAAGAGTTGGCTACATTTTGAGAATTTTTTTCTGCGATTCGGTTACATTTAAAATTTTGCACTGTTTTGCTTTTGTTTGTTTCCTGCTTTAATGTGGTCTAAGAAGAGCTCAGAAAAAAAAAGGCAGATAAAAGTATAACAAACTACCTGTCAGACCGTCATAGTGAGCTCACTAACGAATACCCAGTTAACTCATTCTGCAGCCAGCAATAGACAGTGCAACAAAGAGGTTATAGAATGCAAACAGCGCAAAATGTTTAATGAAACCCAATTGCAAAAATTATTATTATTCAAAGTTTTTTTTTAGATTGGAATGCTAGCATTTAAGTAAAAAAATAAATTGTGGACACTTAACAACACAGAATATACATACTTACACAAGTATGTGGCCCGCTCCTGTCTATTTCCCACCCAGAGTAGGACTTCCGATAGCTGGAACCCCTAATATATATGTATATACTGCTCAAAAAAAAAATCAAGGGAACACTTAAACAACACAATGTAACTCCAAGTCAGCCACACTTCTGTGAAATCCACCTGTCCAGTTATGAAGAAACACTGATAGTGAATCAGTTTCTTCTGCTGTTGTGCAAATGGTACAGACAACAGGCAGAAATGATAGGTTCTGCAGGGGCTGACCACAGACCATTTCTTTGTTCTCATCCTTTTTGGCTGTTTTGGCCACTTTTGCATGTTATCATTGCCCTTAGAGGTACAGTAGCATGAGGCGGTGTCTACAACCCACAGAAGTTGCTCAGGTAGTGCAGCTCATCCAGGATGGCACATCAATGCGATCTGTGGCAAGAAAGTCTGAATCAAATCGAGCACATCCAAGATGTCATGTCTCCTTCCATCCACCAACGCCATGCTGTAGCACAGACTGTCCTGGAGTTGACTGATGCTTTGATCCAGATCTGGGAGGAGATCCCTCAGGAGAACATTTACCGCCTCCTCAGGACCATGCCCGGGCTTTGTACGGAGCCCATACAGGCACGTGGAGACTACACACACTACTAAGCATAATTTCCTTGTCTTGAAGCATTTCCACTGAAGTTGGATCAGCCTGTAATTTGATTTTCCACTTTGATTTTGAGTATTATTCCAAATTCAGACCTCCATGGGATATTGTGATTTACATTGATCATTGTTATGTTTTATTGGTCTCAACGCATTCCACCTTATAATGAATAAAGATTTGCAACTGGAATATTTTATTCAGCGATATCTAGGATGTGAGATTTTAGCGTTCTCTTTCGTTTTTTTGAGCAGTGTACATTATGTATATACACACCAAGAGTGGACTAAACAAACTATTTTAATGATGAAGTTAGGTGACAGGAGTTAATTTTTCTATTAGTCTAAAACATCAGTCCACAGTTGTAAAAGGACACAGTGGGGACTCACTTGTTATGGGGGAGTCGTGCGCAGAGGGTTCTCAGGTCATCTGCAAGGGAAACAAAAGTAATAAACTGTTAAAGTTTGCGGTCATACATTTAAGCCTGTAGGATGTGCACTGGGTCACTGAAGCTTCTCTGTTTTGCCATCTCATAAAGTGACAGCATATCCCTAGGATATGTGATCAATGGGAAGTCGAGTTGAGCGAAAACGATTTGCAGGTTCCTGATCTAGCTGCCACGTCGTTAGTCACTGTCCATCAGATTAAGGCACTGTGAACCTCCTACAACCTGTGGCATCCCTGGCTCGTGCCCTGATTGGTAGGTCCTACTATTCAGAAAAGGCGACCAGGAAACTGCAGGTAGGAAGTGGTTCACAGTTCTCTGGTCCGGTTGGCCACTGACTACAAAAGTATCTGCTGGACCAGGATCCTGTGTCACTTTTTGCCCAACTCTAGTGCAGATCCAATCTCTAAGACCTTCAGCAAACCTGAAGATGACGACATTTCAGTGCTGGAGCCCGTTCATTGTGCTGTACAGGGAAAATTCATGTGACTGAAGCTGCGCTGCAGTTCTCCTGCACCGTAAGCATCAACTCAAGAAGTGGCACCGCTGATTACAATGTGACCCTCTTCCACGTAACCCATTAGTCCTGGATTTATCTATTATAAAATTTACCCCGAGTACAAAGTAACGCTCCGGTAGCCATCGAGACTTGTAACGCTTGCGCCAGCCGATCCAATGCCAATTCCATCTCTTGCTCGGCATTCAACGGGTTAAGCTCTTCGCAAAGTTGTCCCAGTTCCTCCACCAGAGGCACGAGCTGCTCAAATATGATCAGTGCTAAACGCCCATACAGGCTTTTCTCTGTCAGGTGAGTCTGGAGGATCATGAGACCTTGCAGGACACTCAAATGTAGCTTGGAATATAGGTTCTGATCTACCCCAATAGGACCACCACCAGCGGCCTTTTGTTTGCGTCTGTAAGCCAGAGGGGCTATCACACACCACCTCACCAGACCCATCAATGGGGAGAAGTCCAAGTAACCAATAGGCAAGTTGGCCGTAATAGGAGTGTTAAGGAAAGTGATCAAAATGAGACGGGGATCCTCAAAAATCCAAGAAACGATCATTTCCAGGAGGTCATGAGGAGGAATCAGTTCTTCTGGGGAAAAGAAAAAATTGTTTTAGCAAAAGTTCATCTATGATGCCTTCACCCATATAGGATACAATCTCTTACCTGAGGACATATCATACAATGCTGCAACCGAAGTGATGAACTGGCAGCAAAAGCGTGGGCTCACATTAAAGATTTGCTTCAGGGTCTGCACAGAGCCAGGAACTAAGCCGCAGTAGTCACCAACCAGGGCCTTGGCCAAACGTACACAGTACACGGCAGGAGTGCGCTGCATCAGAGGACACAACAGAAGTGTAAGACAACATGCAAAGTAAAAAATAGGATTCTGTATTCACTGACAGCAATAGAGGTTAAACACAGTGAGCATTTGATCGCAAATGACTTTGTACCTGGAGCCACGATGCAGCACATTCCAGCACTGGCAACCTGCATATCGCCACAGCCATGGAAGTCAGCTTCCCCAGGAGCACCATACGCTGCTCATCTGCCTTATTTCCCTGTGGGCTGAATAGCGAGGAGAAGATGACCTGGCGGACGGCCTCCTTGGTTTGGTCTTGGAAGTAGTTGCAAAGAATCTCCAGCAGCTGCAGCTCTTGCGTGGCCGTCAATCGCTGAAAGGAGAAAAATCGGATCAAAATTACGTATCACTTATGAGGGTCCATACATTTCCTTTATGCACAATATAGAACAGTAATATGGGCGGTGGGGAACTGGCCACTATCAAATATTCCAAATGGGTCCTGGTACTTTAGTTGTCTATCCCCAGATTACACTATTTTTGGGACACTTACTGACTGAGCTACCTGTCAGTGAGGAGACGAGGTGGTTTGGTGCCTAATAATGATGGAAAGGAGCTTTACTTGCAAGATTTTCACAGCGTGCAAATTAACAAATTATTCCCTATCCGTATAATAGGGGAAGCTTTACTGATCGTTGGGGAAAAACTGAACATGTCACTGGGCCACGTCCAACAGAAAATGAATGGAGCAAAGGTAAAAAAATGTGCACCACTGCTCCATTCAAGATGAGAACACTTTTCTCCGAATCACTAGAGGTCTCAGTGGTCGGACACCCAGCGATCAGTAGAAAAAAGTGCTTCATAGAGAAACAATGCTCATTTCGATAATGTTGCAACAACATAAGAGAAAACTCTCTCTAAAAAAAAGTTATCAAATCCTTTCAAAAACCAAAGCGATAATTGGCAGCCACCTCTCCCTCTAGGATAGCCCATGTGGGTTCTGCCATAGTAAAACGTAAGCAGTAGATTAAAAATGAGGGTATGGTAAGGGGGGCAGATGAAGAAAGTAGATGAAGGAATATAAATCAAAAATAGCTTATTTGGGTGGGAGAAAACAACTGGCTTCAGGGCTTACCTGTCTCGTTTATCAAGCAAGTGGACTAATTAATGCTTGGTGTGCTTTTCAGATGAAGTGGCCGGAGAGCCCCTAAAACGCGTTATGTTTTTCAGGTGGCAAAAAACATCTTATTACGGGGGCAAACTGGTCCCTGTATGCAAGCACACCAATCAATATTTGGTATGCGTTCCTGATGTAGGGGTCAATTCGCCCCTGAAACACCTTTCTTTCTGCCACCTGAATAAACCAACACAATTTGGGGCACTCCGGCCCCTTTGTTTAAAAAAAAAAATAAAAAAATCACACACACTAAACAGTGATTGGTGTGGAAAGTTTAGCCCCAAAACAAGCTATTTTTGGATTATATTCCTTCATCTACTTTTTTTTTCTTCTTTTTTTTTTTTTTAATTGGCACCCCTTACTATACCCTCACGTTCTTAACATACCCCTTTAATTTTACTACCTTATGAATAGGAAATAACTTAGTGCTTACTGTTTGGAAATAAAATTATAATATATATTAAAAAAATAAAACATGGCCAGGAGCTGTGAAGTGATCAGACCAGTGGCCATCGGAGCTTGTAAGTCATTGACTTGATATACGATTAGCTCAGAAGGCTGGAGACTCAGCAGAAACACTCCTGTGATAAAACAGGCAGGCAAATGTGTTACCTCACAGTAAGAAGCAACTGTGAGCTTGTACAGTGTCATCTGTATGCTCCCTTATCTTAAGTGGCTTATGCTTCCTCCCCTGACCAGGAGCTGCGTGTATGATCAGACCGTGTACCTGTACGGTCAGACACAGCCATTACACAGTACACAGCAGGGGCACATTTATAAGATTATCCCAGCACAGGAACATTTTTTAACACATCCAATTGGGAAACTTATTATTCTTCTAAGATGTACTTTGTTCACAGGACACCCCTTTAATGGAAGAGATCTGCAATAGCAGAAGACAGACAAGAGCAAAGCTGGAAGCAAAATAGGCTGCAGAGATTTTTGCCACTTTGCCTTTCATCTGAATGAGGTTTGAGGAAACCAGGTGCGGACTACACAAAGAGTTACGAGCAGCAGGAATTTCTGCAAAACCCAACTACTGTGATCATTTCCCTAATATAACCTTGATGACACTATTCCCACTGATGGGCGGATTCCCAGACATCAGGGGCACAGAACCCGAACTTCCTGCAGAGTGACACAATGTAACGAGCAGACAGAAACCTTGTGGGATCCTCGATCCTTGGGAACTTGGAAGATGAACTCTTCAAGTAAATCGATGGGTCCCTTCTCCACCATGGGCACGGGGGCGCTCTGGAGCTGGCTGCTAAAATAGATATCCAGGTGGTAAAGGACCTCCTTGGCTGCGCTAAGGGCATCCCGCCGCAGGAGAGAATGGCGGATGTCGCTCATCGCGCTCCTGTGGGAAGAAAACAGATACTTTAGCCATTAACACGTGCATCAGCTACAGTACTACAAGTCCCAGCATACCCCATCAGGCAGCACAATAATAGTTGTAGCTCACAACTACCTATGTGTCCCCTCTTATATCAATAATACTGAACACTGTGACATCACATATTACTGCCAGCAAGCAGAGGTACTGAAACTGCAGCTGGTGCACTACATGGCTGCTGTCAGCTGGAGCTATGGCGCCCCCCTCGGCACACACATATATCTGTATTATTGACCTGCCCTGCTGCCTTCAGTCAACTCTCGCCTCTGACCTCGCTCTTCCAACTACCGCTTCCTTCGCTTTACAGGAACCACGGGCGCCGAAAAGTCTCAATCCGTCTCTCTCTCGGCTTCCGTAGCTGCGGATGGGCGTGGTTACAACCAAGCCTCGGTTCGGCCAGGCCTTGGATAGACGGCTTTTTTTTTTTTTTCAATTCAAAGACAACTTTATTTAAAGCGTACACTACGAGAGCAGGCTCTGTGCTTTGATTTATACAACGATTAGGTTTCAGATCAGATTATAGATTTTAATTCTTCAGAATCTCAGTTAAAGTGAATATACATCCAGGCTGTGTCCTCTTTTATCCAATTGTAAAACAAAAAACTGCTGTTCAAACATTATAGTGTTCTATCAGTGTCTGGGAAAGCTGGGTGGTGGACAATATGGACCCTCAGCGGTGGTCACCCAGCTTTTCCAAAGTCCTGCTTGACAATCTGGAATTTTAGAGCTGATTTCGCCCCAAAAATCGTATTATATAGTAATGTACTAAAGGGGTTGTCCAGCCTTAGGGTAGAAGTCTGCAGTCACTCAGCATGGCGGTCGGGATTCTCCAGCGGCAGGCACGTGACCCCAAGAATTTGATTTGCATACACGTAATCACATGCCGACTAGACGTATCTGGGACCGGATCGTGCGGCTGCATAGAAATACATGTATCCGCACGCTCCGGTCCCAGTGCCGGCGGCAGTGCCAGGTTTTCATGCGAGAGACTCGCCCGAGAATCGTGCAAGTCTCTCACAAGTGAGTATGAGCCCTATGCAAGAGTATGGAGAGAGCGGACACGTCTAGTCGTAATGTGGCTGGAAGTATGCTTTCACATACTTGCGCTCACATGACCGTCTACTCACAGCGCTACAGGATCCTCATAGCATGCGAGTATTTACAAGTCTGTAGTCACATAAAGTCAGTGCAGACTTGAAGCCTAAGGCCGGACCACCCCTTTAACCTTTTCAGGACTGAACATTTTTTTTCATTTTTGCACTTTCCTTTTTTTGTTCCTTCCCACCTCCCCTCCAAAAGCCAAAATTTAACATGGAGCGTTTCTTTTGGTCTATTTTCTCAGGACAAGTTGTAGTTTTCAATGACACCATTCATTTTACCATGAGATATACTGGAAAATGAGAACAAAAATGCTAAATGGGATGAAATGGTGAAAAAGAATGTAATTCCTCCATTGTGTTTTGGGGGTTTCGTTTTTTACTTCATTCAGTGAAGGAAAAAAAGTAACCTGGTGACAGGATTCAAAGATACCAAATTTGGAACAGCTTTTTTTATTATTATTTTAAAGGTTAACGAAAAAAAATCAGAAGTTTGTTGAGAAAAAATATTCAGAATTGAGAGTCCTCAGTGGTTGATCCCTTTTAATGGCTAACTGAAAAGATGGTAATACATTGCAAGCTTTCGAGACTACTCAGGTCTCTTCATCAGGCATTGACTAATACAACATCTGAAGAATCACATATTTATTCACAATACAGCACAGAAAAAAATGCAATAGATGAGACAAGTGACGTGAAGCAGAGCTATGATTATGGGAGAGGGAGAAGCATAAATATTGCTCCAGTTCATAGATAAGGAGTCCGGATGTTTTATTGTCCTCTGATTGGGGTCTCCTAGTGTGTTGTGATGCCCCCACAAGATCTTAGGAGCAAATTCCTTAATTGATGTAAAAAGACATAAATCCATGCGACACATTCATTCCAGCATTGAGAGTGTCAAAGGTCGTCATAAATTTATACTCACAGACTCTTCTCTCTCTCTGAGATGTGAAGTTACCTTTCAATACCAGTAATTTCATATCCCTGATGTCATGGTCCGTCATACAAAAATGTTTTGCCACAGGTAGATCCATTCTTTTTTCTCTTATTGTGTGACGATGAGCATTCATCCTTGTTCTAAGCTTTTGCCCGGTCTCCCCCACATACAGACCCCCTGTAGGACATTTAGTACAAATAATTAAGTACACCCCATTAGATGTGATGCAGCTGAAAGTACCTGGGATCTTGTAGTCCTGATGTGAATTGGGGATTTTTATCTTGTCCGTGGTCATTATAGATGGACAGGTTTTACATTTTTTCTGGTTGCAAGGAAAGGTTCCTGCAGCTGTAGGAGAGGACAGGGAGCTTCTGACAATGATGCTTCTTAGATTTGGGGGCTGCCTAAAACACAGCAGAGGGGGGTCTGGAAATATGGATTGTAATCGGGCATCTTTTTGTAGTAAAGGTTGTAATTTCCATGCAGCTCCCCTTAGCACCTCCAGATTTGGGTTGTAAGTGACTACTAGAGGCACCCGGTTATTTTCTTCTTTAGCTTTGTAATGTAGCAGGTGATTCCTTGACAATCTGGTGGCTCGTGTAATTTGGTTTTCAATTGTTCTTGGATGGTAGCCCTGATTCAAAAAGGTCTTTTTGAGGAGACCAATGTGTTTGTCTCTATCCATGGGGTTGGAACATATACGATTGTATCTGGTGGCTTGGCTATAGATAATAGAGTTCTTTATGTGTTTTGGATGGAAACTGTCCCATTTAAGGTATGTTGGACAGTTGATTGGCTTCTGATACAGGGATGTCTCTATTTCATTGCTTTTTAGCTTAATGATGGTGTCCAAAAAGTTAATCTCAGTGCTGGAGTAGTTGAGTGTTAAAGTGATGGTGGGATGAAATTGATTAAACTGTTCGTGGAACATCTTTAGCTGTTGCTCAGACTCCGTCCAGATGATTAAAATATCATGAATGAAGCGGTAGTAGGCTAGGGGCCTGATGGGGCATGAGGACAAAAAGTCGCTTTCAAGCTTGGCCATGAAAAGATTTGCATACTGTGGAGCCATTTTACTTCCCATAGCTGTGCCAGTCTCCTGTAGATAGATCTTGTTGTCAAATTCAAAGTAATTGTGGGTGAGGATGAATTTTATAAGTTTCACCACAGCATCAGCATCAGTCCCTGTGTTTTCCATGAAGAATTTGCAGGCATTTAATCCATCTTGGTGTGGGATATTAGAGTATAAAGATTCCACATCCATGGTGGCCAGGATGGTTCCTTCTGGTAGAGGACCTATTGCTGCTAGTTTATTCAATAGGTCAGTTGTGTCCTGAATGTAGCTAGGTGTATCCTTCACCAGTGGTTTAAGAATACCCTCTACCCATCCAGAT
Organism: Dendrobates tinctorius; assembly: GCF_039654945.1. Classification (NCBI taxonomy): domain Eukaryota; kingdom Metazoa; phylum Chordata; class Amphibia; order Anura; family Dendrobatidae; genus Dendrobates; species Dendrobates tinctorius. Next base: position 1,243,970 of record NW_027361869.1, on the reverse strand, counting down.
ACCTGCTCAGTGAGGGTGCCCACACATGAAATAATTGGTCTTCCAGGATTTCCAGATTTGTGGATTTTGGGAAGCATGTAGAATGTAACTATTCTTCGACTCTCTTGTATCAGGTCATTGCCTCTTATGGACTGGTCAGGCAAACAAGATACCAACTTGTTTAGTTCCTTGTAATAGTACTGTGTAGGATCCGACTCCAATTTTCTATAGTAGCATGTGTCCATAAGTTCTCTGTTTGCTTCCTTCATGTAGTCTGACGTATTCATCATGACTATTGCACCTCCCTTGTCAGCAGGTTTAATGATGATTTCTTTGTTGGTTTTTAAAGACCGTATGGCCTTTCTCTCCTGGGCACTGATGTTGGATGCCTGTCTCCTGTTAGTGTCTATGATTGTGGATTTTATCAAATGTCTGAAGGAGTCTATATATTTATCCAAATGAGGGTTGCGTCCAGGTGGAGGTGTCCAGTCTGACCTTTTCCTAGTTGTTAGGAACCCTTTTCCTTCGGTCTGAGTGTTTTCTGAATCTTCTGTATCATTGAAATATTCCCTCAGGCGCAGTCTTCTGAAATAATGTTCCATATCACTGCAGAGTTCAGTTTTATCTAGGGCCTTAGTGGGACAAAATGAGAGTCCTCTAGAAAGCACGGCCAGTTCCACTTTGTTGGGTTTATAATCCGAGAGATTGATGACACAGTTAGATGCTTTTGTGTCTGGAATGGAGTGGTTGTCCAAGTTGTCAGGTTTTGTATTTACATCAATTAAGGAATTTGCTCCTAAGACCTCGTGGGGGAATCACAACACATTAGGAGACCCCAATCAGAGGACAATAAAACATCCGGACTTCTTATCTATGAACTGGTCCAATATTTATGTTTTTCCCTCTCCCATAATCATAATTCTGCTTCACGTCACTTGTCTCATCTATTGCATTTTTTCTGTGCTGTGTTGTGTATAAATATGTGACTCTTCAGATTTTGTATTAGTCTATGCCTGATGAAGTGACCTGAGTAGTCTCGAAAGCTTGCAATGTGTTACCATCTTTTCAGTAAGCCATTAAAAGGTAACAACCACTGAGGACTCTCAATTCTGAATATTTTTCTATCTACTGGCTAACACAGTACAAAGATATACATCTTTCCTGTAGAGAAAAAATATGATTTGTCTTCATTTTCTGAGATCAGTAGTTATTTTTATTTTTCTGTCGAAGGAGCTTTTTTTGTGTCGAGCCGTATTTTTGATTGATACTATTTTTGGGAGATTTTGATTGCTTTTTGTAGCATTTTTTTTCGGGGGGGGGAGGTGGAAGCGCAGTGACTGTAAAGCTGCAATTATGGCATTTCTGTTTCCTTTATTTATGTGATTACATAGCGGGTGCTGTGTGGGGGCTCATACTGTATATAGTGAGTGCTGTGTGGGGGCTCATACTGTATATAGGGAGTTCTGTGTGGGGGCTCATACTGTATATAGGGAGTGCTGTGTGTGGGGCTCATACTGTATATAGTGAGTGCTGTGTGGGGGCTCATACTGTATATAGGGAGTTCTGTGTGGGGGCTCATACTGTATATAGGGAGTGCTGTGTGGGGGCTCATACTGTATATAGGAGGTGCTGTGTGGGGGCTCATACTGTATATAGGGAGTGCTGTGTGTGGGGGCTCATACTGTATATAGGAGGTTCTGTGTGGGGGTTCATACTGTATATAGGGAGTGCTGTGTGTGGGGCTCATACTATATATAGGGAGTGCTGTGTGGGGGCTCATACTGTATATAGGGAGTGCTGTGTGGGGGCTCATACTGTATATAGGAGGTTCTGTGTGGGGGTTCATACTGTATATAGGAGATGCTGTGTGTGGGGCTCATACTGTATATAGGGAGTGCTGTGTGGGGGCTCATACTGTATATAGGAGGTGCTGTGTGTGGGGGCTCATACTGTATATAGGGAGTGCTGTGTGTGGGGGCTCATACTGTATATAGGAGGTTCTGTGTGGGGGTTCATACTGTATATAGGAGGTGCTGTGTGGGGGCTCATACTGTATATAGGGAGTGCTGTGTGTGGGGGCTCACACTGTATATAGGAGGTGCTGTGTGGGGGCTCATACTTTATATAGGGAGTGCTGTGTGGGGGCTCATACTGTATATAGGAAGTGCTGTGTGGGGGCTCATACTGTATATAGGGAGTGCTGTGTGGGGGCTCATACTGTATATAGGAGGCGCTGTGTGAGGACTCATACTGTATATAGGGAGTGCTGTGTGGGGGCTCATACTGTATATAGGGAGTGCTGTGTGGGGGCTCATACTGTATATAGGAGGTGCTGTGTGGGGCTCATACTGTATATAGGGGGTGCTGTGTGGGAGCTCATACTGTATATAGGGGGTGCTGTGTGGGGGCTCATACTGTATATAGGGAGTGCTGTGTGGGGGCTCATACTGTATATAGGGAGTTCTGTGTGGGGGCTCATACTGTATATAGGAGGTGCTGTGTGTGGGGGCTCATACTGTATATAGGAGGTGCTGTGTGGGGGCTCATACTGTATATAGGGAGTGCTGTGTGTGGGGGCTCATACTGTATATAGGAGGTGCTGTGTGGGGGCTCATACTTTATATAGGGAGTGCTGTGTGGGGGCTCATACTGTATATAGGAGGCACTGTGTGAGGACTCATACTGTATATAGGGAGTGCTGTGTGGGGGCTCATACTGTATATAGGGAGTGCTGTGTGGGGGCTCATACTGTATATAGGAGGTGCTGTGTGGGGCTCATACTGTATATAGGGGGTGCTGTGTGGGGGCTCATACTGTATATAGGGGGTGCTGTGTGGGGGCTCATACTGTATATAGGGAGTGCTGTAGGAGGCTTATACTGTATATAGGGAGTGCTGTGTGGAGGCTCATACTGTATATAGGAGATGCTGTGTGGAGGCTCATACTGTATATAGGGAGTGCTGTGTGGGGGCTCATACTGTATATAGGAGATGCTGTGTGGGGGCTCATACTGTATATAGGAGGTGCTGTGTGGGGGCTCATACAGTATATAGGAGGTGCTGTGTGGGGCTCATACTGTATATAGGGGGTGCTGTGTGGGAGCTCATACTGTATATAGGGGGTGCTGTGTGGGGGCTCATACTGTATATAGGGAGTGCTGTGTGGGGGCTCATACTGTATATAGGGAGTTCTGTGTGGGGGCTCATACTGTATATAGGAGGTGCTGTGTGTGGGGGCTCATACTGTATATAGGAGGTGCTGTGTGGGGGCTCATACTGTATATAGGGAGTGCTGTGTGTGGGGGCTCATACTGTATATAGGAGGTGCTGTGTGGGGGCTCATACTTTATATAGGGAGTGCTGTGTGGGGGCTCATACTGTATATAGGAGGCACTGTGTGAGGACTCATACTGTATATAGGGAGTGCTGTGTGGGGGCTCATACTGTATATAGGGAGTGCTGTGTGGGGGCTCATACTGTATATAGGAGGTGCTGTGTGGGGCTCATACTGTATATAGGGGGTGCTGTGTGGGGGCTCATACTGTATATAGGGGGTGCTGTGTGGGGGCTCATACTGTATATAGGGAGTGCTGTAGGAGGCTTATACTGTATATAGGGAGTGCTGTGTGGAGGCTCATACTGTATATAGGAGATGCTGTGTGGAGGCTCATACTGTATATAGGGAGTGCTGTGTGGGGGCTCATACTGTATATAGGAGATGCTGTGTGGGGGCTCATACTGTATATAGGAGGTGCTGTGTGGGGGCTCATACAGTATATAGGAGGTGCTGTGTGGGGGCTCATACTGTATATAGGAGATGCTGTGTGGGGGCTCATACTGTATATAGGAGGTGCTGTGTGGGGGCTCATACTGTATATAGGAGGTGCTGTGTGGGGGCTCATACTGTATATAGGAGGTGCTGTGTGGGGGCTCATACTGTATATAGGAGATGCTGTGTGGGGGCTCATACTGTATATAGGAGGTGCTGTGTGGGGGCTCATACTGTATATAGGAGATGCTGTGTGGAGGCTCATACTGTATATAGGGAGTGCTGTGTGGGGGCTCATACTGTATATAGGAGATGCTGTGTGGGGGCTCATACTGTATATAGGAGGTGCTGTGTGGGGGCTCATACTGTATATAGGAGGTGCTGTGTGGGGCTCATACTGTATATAGGGAGTGCTGTGTGGGGGCTCATACTGTATATAGGAGATGCTGTGTGGGGGCTCATACTGTATATAGGAGGTGCTGTGTGGGGGCTCATACTGTATATAGGGAGTGCTGTGTGGGGGCTCATACTGTATATAGGAGGGGCTGTGTGGGGGCTCATACTGTATATAGGGAGTGCTGTGTGGGGGCTCATACTGTATATAGGAGGTGCTGTGTGGGGGCTCATACTGTATATAGGAGGTGCTGTGTGGGGGCTCATACTGTATATAGGAGGTGCTGTGTGGGGCTCATACTGTATATAGGGAGTGCTGTGTGGGGGCTCATACTGTATATAGGGAGTGCTGTGTTGGGTCTCATACTGTATATAGGAGGTGCTGTGTGGGGGCTCATACTGTATATAGGGAGTGCTGTGTGGGGACTCATACTGTATATAGGAGGTGCTGTGTGGGGGCTCATACTGTATATAGGAGATGCTGTGTGGGGCTCATACTGTATATAGGGAGTGCTGTGTGGGGGCTCATACTGTATATAGGGAGTGCTGTGTGGGGGCTCATACTGTATATAGGAGGTGCTGTGTGGGGCTCATACTGTATATAGGGAGTGCTGTGTGGGGGCTCATACTGTATATAGGAGATGCTGTGTGGGGGCTCATACTGTATATAGGAGGTGCTGTGTGGGGGCTCATACTGTATATAGGGAGTGCTGTGTGGGGGCTCATACTGTATATAGGAGGGGCTGTGTGGGGGCTCATACTGTATATAGGGAGTGCTGTGTGGGGGCTCATACTGTATATAGGAGGTGCTGTGTGGGGGCTCATACTGTATATAGGAGGTGCTGTGTGGGGGCTCATGCTGTATATAGGAGGTGCTGTGTGGGGGCTCATACTGTATATAGGAGGTGCTGTGTGGGGCTCATACTGTATATAGGGAGTGCTGTGTGGGGGCTCATACTGTATATAGGGAGTGCTGTGTTGGGTCTCATACTGTATATAGGAGGTGCTGTGTGGGGGCTCATACTGTATATAGGGAGTGCTGTGTGGGGGCTCATACTGTATATAGGAGGTGCTGTGTGGGGCTCATACTGTATATAGGAGATGCTGTGTGGGGGCTCATACTGTATATAGGAGGTGCTGTGTGGGGGCTCATACTGTATATAGGAGATGCTGTGTGGGGGCTCATACTGTATATAGGAGGTGCTGTGTGGGGGCTCATACTGTATATAGGAGATGCTGTGTGGGGGCTCATACTGTATATAGGAGGTGCTGTGTGGGGGCTCATACTGTACATAGGAGGTGCTGTGTGGGGGCTCATACTGTATATAGGAGGTGCTGTGTGGGGGCTCATACTGTATATAGGAGGTGCTGTGTGGGGGCTCATACTGTATATAGGAGGTGCTGTGTGGGGGCTCATACTGTATATAGGGAGTGCTGTGTGGGGGCTCATACTGTATATAGGAGGGGCTGTGTGGGGGCTCATACTGTATATAGGGAGTGCTGTGTGGGGGCTCATACTGTATATAGGAGGTGCTGTGTGGGGGCTCATACTGTATATAGGAGATGCTGTGTGGGGGCTCATACTGTATATAGGAGGTGCTGTGTGGGGCTCATACTGTATATAGGGAGTGCTGTGTGGGGGCTCATACTGTATATAGGGAGTGCTGTGTTGGGTCTCATACTGTATATAGGAGGTGCTGTGTGGGGGCTCATACTGTATATAGGGAGTGCTGTGTGGGGGCTCATACTGTATATAGGAGGTGCTGTGTGGGGGCTCATACTGTATATAGGAGATGCTGTGTGGGGCTCATACTGTATATAGGGAGTGCTGTGTGGGGGCTCATACTGTATATAGGAGATGCTGTGTGGGGGCTCATACTGTATATAGGGAGTGCTGTGTGGGGGCTCATACTGTATATAGGAGGTGCTGTGTGGGGCTCATACTGTATATAGGGAGTGCTGTGTGGGGGCTCATACTGTATATAGGAGGTGCTGTGTGGGGGCTCATACTGTTTATAGGGAGTGCTGTGTGGGGGCTCATACTGTATATAGGAGGGGCTGTGTGGGGGCTCATACTGTATATAGGGAGTGCTGTGTGGGGGCTCATACTGTATATAGGAGGTGCTGTGTGGGGGCTCATACTGTATATAGGAGGTGCTGTGTGGGGGCTCATACTGTATATAGGAGGTGCTGTGTGGGGCTCATACTGTATATAGGGAGTGCTGTGTGGGGGCTCATACTGTATATAGGGAGTGCTGTGTTGGGTCTCATACTGTATATAGGAGGTGCTGTGTGGGGGCTCATACTGTATATAGGGAGTGCTGTGTGGGGGCTCATACTGTACATAGGAGGTGCTGTGTGGGGGCTCATACTGTATATAGGAGATGCTGTGTGGGGGCTCATACTGTATATAGGAGGTGCTGTGTGGGGCTCATACTGTATATAGGAGATGCTGTGTGGGGGCTCATACTGTATATAGGAGGTGCTGTGTGGGGGCTCATACTGTATATAGGAGATGCTGTGTGGGGGCTCATACTGTATATAGGAGGTGCTGTGTGGGGGCTCATACTGTATATAGGAGATGCTGTGTGGGGGCTCATACTGTATATAGGAGGTGCTGTGTGGGGGCTCATACTGTACATAGGAGGTGCTGTGTGGGGGCTCATACTGTATATAGGAGGTGCTGTGTGTGGGGGCTCATACTGTATGTAGGGAGTGCTGTGTGGGGGCTCATACTGTATATAGGGAGTGCTGTGTGGGGGCTCATACTGTACATAGGAGGTGCTGTGTGGGGGCTCATACTGTACATAGGAGGTGCTGTGTGGGGGCTCATACTGTATATAGGAGATGCTGTGTGGGGGCTCATACTGTATATAGGAGGTGCTGTGTGGGGCTCATACTGTATATAGGAGATGCTGTGTGGGGGCTCATACTGTATATAGGAGGTGCTGTGTGGGGGCTCATACTGTATATAGGAGATGCTGTTTGGGGGCTCATACTGTATATAGGAGGTGCTGTGTGGGGGCTCATACTGTATATAGGAGATGCTGTGTGGGGGCTCATACTGTATATAGGAGGTGCTGTGTGGGGGCTCATACTGTACATAGGAGGTGCTGTGTGGGGGCTCATACTGTATATAGGAGGTGCTGTGTGTGGGGGCTCATACTGTATATAGGGAGTGCTGTGTTGGGTCTCATATTGTATATAGGAGGTGCTGTGTGGGGGCTCATACTGTATATAGGAGGTGCTGTGTGGGGGCTCATACTGTATATAGGAGATGCTGTGTGTGGGCTCATACTGTATATAGGAGATGCTGTGTGGAGGCTCACACTGTATATAGGAGGTGCTGTGTGGGGGCTCATACTGTATATAGGAGATGCTGTGTGGGGGCTCATACTGTATATAGGGAGTGCTGTGTGGAGGCTCACACTGTATATAGGGAGTGCTGTGTGGGGGCTCATACTGTATATAGGAGATGCTGTGTGGGGGCTCATACTGTATATAGGGAGTGCTGTGTGGAGGCTCACACTGTATATAGGAGGTGCTGTGTGGGGGCTCATACTGTATAGGAGGTGCTGTGTGGGGGCTCATACTGTATATAGGGAGTGCTGTGTTGGGTCTCATACTGTATATAGGAGGTGCTGTGTGGGGCTCATACTGTATATAAGGAGTGCTGTGTTGGGTCTCATACTGTATATAGGAGGTGCTGTGTGGGGCTCATACTGTATATAAGGAGTGCTGTGTGGGGTCTCATACTGTATATAGGGGGTGCTGTGTGGTGGCTCATACTGTATATAGGAGATGCTGTGTGGGGCTCATACTGTATATAGGGAGTGCTGTGTTGGGTCTCATACTGTATATAGGGAGTGCTGTGTGGGGGCTCATACTGTATATAGGGTGTGCTGTGTTGGGCTCATACTGTATATAGGGAGTGCTGTGTTGGGTCTCATACTGTATATAGGGAGTGCTGTGTGGGGGCTCATACTGTATATAGGGAGTGCTGTGTTGGGTCTCATACTGTATATAGGGAGTGCTGTGTTGGGCTCATACTGTATATAGGGAGTGCTGTGTTGGGTCTCATACTGTATATAGGGAGTGCTGTGTTGGGTCTCATACTGTATATAGGGAGTGCTGTGTGGGGGCTCATACTGTATATAGGGTGTGCTGTGTTGGGCTCATACTGTATATAGGGAGTGCTGTGTGGGGGCTCATACTGTATATAGGAGGTTCTGTGTGGGGGTTCATACTGTATATAGGGGGTGCTGTGCGCTGCCTTATACTGTATATAAGGGAGGGTGGTGTAGAGGCTCAAGCTGTATATGGGGAGTATCACCACACTTAATTCTGCTCATCATTAATAATTATAAATAATATATTAACATTGGACAGAATTAATTTCAGCCTATTGGTTCGACCTCCACATTAGTTGGTTTCTCAGTAGTTGGGAAAATTAATTGCCCACCCCTGGTCTATAGTGATAACTATTTGTACAGTATACATCGTTTGGCAAAAAAAATAATGTACCTAACTCCAGGAAACCCTCTATAAGCTCTCGATAACTGCTGTCCTCCAAAAGTTTGACAAAGGGAAACAGGAGGAGACTGACCAGTGTTTGTTCAGATATTAGTCAAGGATTTTAGATAGGAGCTCTCCCAATGTCATATATCCACAGAGCTAAGGTTAAGGGAACATCCGGCTAATATTCTGGAGGGGCATAATGTACAGTAGCCGGACCCCTCTAGTCTTTATTCCAGGTGCACTAGCAGCTCAGTGTTACATTGATTTGGTGATGGAGCCTGTGGTGCGGCCGTTTCTGTAAAGTGTCCCAGGAGCAATTTTCTAACACCACAATGCCAGACTACATGTTGCTAGTGCTACGGTAGCCACCTATAATGTGCTCCCATGACTGCAGCGACTCTGACTTGTCTCCCATCGAGCATATCTGGGACGTCATTGGTCGGTGATTACGCAGGAGCTGCCAGCAGCGGAGGATCTTGATGATTTGCCCAAGTGCTTTAAGTGCTTTCAGGACACCAAAGCATTCCTCAGACGACCATTAATAACCTCAGTGATGGCAGCCGAGGCTGTAAGTGCCGGGATTTATGCATGTGGCTCATACTGCATACTAAATAAATCAAGATGATTTGAATATTATGTTTCCACATTTTCAGTATTTGAACATTAATAAAGTCCCCATCATGTGATTTCAATAATTCCAAGACTTTTCCTTCTTGGTGACGCAATTTCGATGTCTCGCTTTTTTCCGTATCGGAGCTCTTATTTAACATTTGGGGTAACATAGCCCTAAATGTCTCATACTGACCCCATAGCAATCCTACTGTCTGTGAGCCATGTATATTATGCACTATTATATTGAGTGTAGAAATCCATCACATTCCTGAATCCATCACCATTATTGATTTGTCTGCTGTTAGCAGAGCGTGGAATTTCCATGGCGTCACGTTTTCTGAAATTACTACCTGGAAATTGTCTTCTCAGTACGATGTAATGCCGGTGAAAAGAGGGAGCTCCTGTCCACAAACAGCCTACTGACGGGTGAGCACATTGGGACTGTATTTATGTCATAGCATAATGCCTTAGAGTCCTAATTTGGGGTACATCATCTAGTAGGGAAATGTAATGTTGCCAGTAGGGGTTATGCGTGAAAGTGAGGGGGTCTGGTGGTGACCACCCAAGAGAGGCATGAAAATGGAGCTAACACATGGGTTGCATCTGCGGAGGTCAAGTTTTACTCACTCAGAGGCACAAAGGAGTTTTCCATTACTTTGACAAAGAAAGGTTTTCTAGGAGATGTCACTTTACGAAAAGGTCTTTTTCCTAAAGTGACTCATCCGGCGTCTTTCTTTACCAGAGCAATTTTTTTCTGTACTATGTACTATAGTGGCGAACAAGCATGAACCGCTTGGAGATTGACGATGCTACGTCCCTTAACCACTTCATGGTTTCCGTAGCAAAAGGCTGAACATGTGCACAACAAATTGGTTTTACATTGTTAATGTTGCTTTTGGCTTCGAGTTACTTTTTCAGGTGGTGTCTTCCGGGAATCCGCCTGAAAAAGCAACTTGAAACCATAATAAAAACTTGTCACGCGCACATATCCCTATGGTGTAAAGAAAGAAGTGCTACTTACCACTTCAACGGTCCACCACTCTAGCAATGTCACATTGGTGGTCTCCCTCCGCCAGGGCAGGAAGCAATTATGTAGTGGCCATTAATTCACCTGAACTCTATGGCCCCTGATGGGCTTCAAGGTACCCAAAAGTGATGACGTCCCGTCTATGAGTCCCCTTACCTTACAGACACTCCATGGCCTTCTGGTGACTGAATGGACGCGATGTTACCTCTTCCTCTCCTGGTGCAGATCACCGAGGTGGCACTGCTGGAGCGGTGTATGGTTGAGATGGTTTCTTTATTTTATAATAAAGTTTACAAAGTTGGCTCTGATTGTAGCATAGTAATGGTATCATAATTCTGTCCTTTGTGTTCCATTGGAGGCAGCTTGTCCTCAAGATGTTGGACTGTGTTCACACTGCCCGTGGGAAGACAATCGCACCCAACAGGAAAATCCACTATTTTTATTCTGGGCCTCTAACCCAACCCCATTATGGATCAAAACTATGTTTGCATGGTTTTTTTTTTCTAGATACTCTACTGTCCTCTCACTTTCCAAAAATGGCCAAATAAGATATCTGAACTTTAATTAAATGGCCAATTTTTATTCCAGTCCAATTGTGAGCTCCAATGATTATACAAATAAAAAAAGGGAAAAAAGTGATTTATATGTACAGTAAGGGGAGTATAAAAGTGACGTATTGATTATTGTCCCTTAACAATCCCTAGTGATGTAATAGCATTGGTTGTCGCTGAATATCTGGGCGTACTGAGCAGCGGAGTGACGATGCTCCCAGATTCCAGCCATCATCAGGGCTGTAATACTTGTCATACTAGTAATATCTGTCTGCCAGAACATTGTCCTAAACAGGTGTGCCCCAAACTGCAGAGCTGCCGGCAGGGGTGTATGGGAAGAGCGACACCATCAACAATGATTAATAGCCAAGGATTTTTGTTGTGATGTGCCGGGGATTATCTAATCATGTCATGTGCATAAATGACTGTCGCTCACAGGTATGATAAGTGCCAGGACGTACCGAGCGTCATGCCCATACGTCTCAGAATGATACAGCGGCTTTCTAGGTTTTATTTACCTGCCCTTGCTTGAAAACCATGAAAACTTCCATTATAAACTAGCGTGATTAACCCTTTTGTGATTTCTCATGATCAAAAGCAAAGGAGACCCCCATCAAAAAATTACCCTATTTTCGAAAAATGCCTTTTGCAATATCTTATTATAAAATTTTGAGTTTTCGTAAATGGATAAGATCGCAAAGTGCTTGTAAAAGCAGCAGCCTTGCAATTTACCTCTTATTAAAAATTAACTCCGTTCTCAAGATCAGAAGGATTTTTTAATTTTATAGTTTACTGATTTTTGCCTAGGTTACCGGCCACTTCAGTGATGGCCGAGGGTAGCACTTGCAAGCTCTATGCTACAGAGCCTGTAAGTGCAGCTCTGAAGCTGAAGGATCGCTGGATCACTGGTATTTTGGTATTTTTTTATGCTTTTGGTGTTTTTTATGTTTGCTTGTCCAAATACAGTATGTTCTAAGTATGGTGTTTTTTTTCTTAATCTCTATATGGAAAAGATACAAAAATATGGCTTAAAAAAAGACAGAAAACATTGTAATTTAGGTTATTATGCACCTCTGTCTGGAGTCCCAATCGCCACTCAGGGGTCAGGACATCCAGTGGCTCATACCGGATATAATTTCTATTTCTTGGCTGCAGGATCTCTAAAAAAAAAAAAAAATTAAAAAAAATTCCTCCATTGCCTGATTAAAAAACTTTTCAGTTTTCCTCTCCTGGTTTCTACATACTTCTCTCTCCTCCACCCTTTCCTTACGCTTCTGTTGCTGTCATCTGATGACATAACGTATGTTTATGTGTCCTTCTGCTTTTATACACTCATATATTTTGCAAGAGTCACTACGCCATATAATTATCCCTTCATTATTTGTTTCCCAACTATCCTTATATCTTGGGATTTAAGAATTATTTAACCCCTTAACTACCTCCGATACGCCTTTTAACGGCGGTAATTGAGTGTACTAAAACCACATCGTCGTTAATTCACGGCGCTGTGGAGAAAGTACATAGCGCCCCCAGTGTCGGATTTTCTCCGGGGTCTTGGCTGCCAGGGGTAGCCTAGACCCCAGAGAACATGAATCGGTCGGTTTTTACCAACCCCGCTTTTGTGATCGCCGTTATTAACCCTATAACGGCGAACGCAAAAAAAGAAAGAAGCCGCGATTATGCATTAAATTTCTCTTTCCTCTGATGTGATCGCACATCAGAGGAGAGAGAAATAGGGTCCCCGATCCCCCCCCCGGTACCTCTCCGTGGTCCTCTATCCCCTCCCGGTGCTCCTGCGCCCCGCCGGCGTCCTCCGATGGGCGCCGCCATTTTGAAAATGGCGGGCGCTTGCGCAGTGCGCCCGCCGGGAATCTGCCGGCTCCGGCTGGCAGATTCCATTCATTATTTTGATCACTATGATAAACGATCATAGTGATCAAAATAAAGAAAATAGTACATAACCCCCCCCCCCCCGTTTATCACCCCCTTATATAGGCAAACATAATGAAATAAAGAAAATATTTTTTTTTCAGTTTTCCATTAGGGCTAGGGATAGGGCTAGGGTTAGGGTTGGGCTAGGGTTAGGGCTAGGGTTAGTTAGGGTTGGGCTAGGGTTAGGGTTGGGCTATGGTTAGGGTTGGGCTAGGGTTAGGGCTAGGGTTAGAATTAGGGTTAGGGTGAACTAGGATTAGGGTTAGAATTAGGATTAGGGATTAGGGTTGGGATTAGGGTTAGGGTAGGGATTAGGGTTAGGGGTGTGTTGGGGTTGGGGTTGGAGGAAGAATTGAGGGGTTCCCACTATTTACCAACTTTGGGGGTCTAAAAATTGGGGTCTAAAAAAAATCACTTTTGTGGAAATAAAAAAGACTTTTTATTTTCACGGCTCTGCGTTTATAAACTTCTGTGAAGCACTTGGGGGTTCAAAGTGCTCACCACACATCTAGATAAGTTCCTAAGGGGGTCTAATTTCCAAAATAGGGTCACTTGTGGGGGGTTTCCACTGTTTAGGCCCATCAGGGGCTCTGCAAACGCAACATGATGCCCGCAGACCATTCCATCAAAGTCTGCATTCCAAAATGGCACTCCTTCCCTTCCAAGCTCTCTCATGCGCCCAAACAGTGGTCCCCCCCCCACATATGGGATATCAGCGTACTCAGGACAAATCGCACAATAACTGTGGGGGTATGATTTCTCCTGTTACCCTTGTAAAAATAAAGATTTGGGGGCGAAAAGATCATTTTTGTGGAAAAAAAATGGATTTCTTATTTTCACGGCTCTACGTTATAAACTTCTGTGAAGCACTTGAAGGTTCAAAGTGCTCACCACACATCTAGATAAGTTCCTTAATGAGTCTAGTTTCCAAAATGGGGTCACTTGTTGGAGTTTTCCACTGTTTAGGCACATTAAGGGCTCTCCGAACGCAACATGGCATCCGATCTTAATTCCAGCCAATTCTGCGTTGAAAAAGTCAAACGGTGCTCCATCCCTTGCGAGCTCTGCCGTGTGCTGAAAAAGGGGTTTACCCCCCACATATGGGGTATCGGCGTATTCAGGAGAAATTGTACAACAAATTTTGTGGTTGATTTTCTCTTTTAACACTTGTGAAAAAAAAAAATTGGTTCTGAAGTAAATTTTTTGCAAAAAAAAAGTTAAATGTTAATTTTTTTCCTTCCACATTGCTTTAGTTCCTGTAAAGCACTTAAAGGGTTAATAAACTTCTTGAATGTGGTTTTGAGCACCTTGAGGGGTCTAGTTTTTAGTATGGTGCCACTTTTGGGTATTTTCTGTCATGTACACCCCTCAAAATGACTTTAAATATGATGTGGTCCCTAAAAAAAATGGTTTTGTAAATTTTGTTGTAAAAATGAGAAATCGCTGGTCAACTTTTAACCCTTATAACTTCCTAACAAAAAAAAATTTTGCTTCCAAAATTGTGTTGATATAAAGTAGACATGTGGGAAATGTTATTTATTAAGAAATTTGTGACACATCTCTCTGATTTAATGGCATAAAAATTTAAAGTTTTAAAAAAAAAAAAATTTTTTTCATAAATAAACACAAGACTTATCGAAGAAATTTTACCACTAACATGAAGTACAATATGTCACGAAAAAGCAGTCTCAGAATCAGCGGGATCCATTACAGCGTTCCAGAGTTATAACCTCATAAAGGGACAGTGGTCAGAATTGTAAAAATTGGCCTGGTCATTAAGCTGCAAATTGGCTCTGTCGCTAAGGGGTTAAAGGGTTGTTAAAAAAAAAAAAAAAAAAAAAACATTAAAAATGTCATAGTAATGGCCAAAAGTGTTGGCACCCTTGAAATTTTTCCAGAAAGTGAAATATTTTTCCCAGAAAATTATTTCAATTACACGTTTTGTTATACATATGTTTATTTCCTTTTGTATGTATTGGAACAACACAAACAGAGCAGAGGAAAAAAAAAGGCAAATTGGACATAATTTCACCCAAAACCCCCAAGATGTGCCTGATAAAATTGTTGGCATCTTTCCAAAATTATGGGTAAACAACTTTGTTTCAAGCACGTGATGCTCGTTCAAAGTCACCTGTGATAAGTAACAGGTGTGGGCAATATGAAAATCACACCTGAAACCAGATAAAAAGGGTGAGAGGTTGACTCAATCTTTTCATTGTGTGCCTGTGTGTGCGACACTAAGCATAGAGAACAGAAAGAGGAGAAGAGAACTGTCTGAGGACTTGAGACCCAAAATTGTCAAAAAATATCAACAATCTCAAGGTTACGAGTCCATCTCCAGAGATCTTGAAGTTCCTTTGTCCACGGTGTGCAACATAATCAAGAAGTTTACAATCCATGACACTGTAGCTAATCTCCTGGATGGCAGAGAAAAATTGATGAAAGGTTGCAATGCAGGATAGTCCGGATGGTGGATAAGAAGTCCCAATCAAGTTCCAAAGACATTCACGCTGTCCTGCTGGCTCAGGTTCATCAGTGTCAGTGTGGACTATCCGTCGACATTTGAAAGAAATGAAACACTATAGGAGGAGACCCAGGACGACCCCACTGCTGACACAGAGACATAAAAAGTTAGACTGCAGTTTGCCAAAATGTATGTCAGTTTGCCAAAATCCTTCTGCGAAAGCATCTTGTGGACAGAGCAAGATAGAGCTTTTTGGTAAGGCACATCATTCTGCTGTTTACCAAAAATTGAATGAAGCCCACAAATAAAACAACACAGTACCTACAGTCAAATATGGTGGAGGTTCAAAGATCTTTTAGTGTTGTTTTGCTGCTTTTGCAACTGAGTTCCTTGACTGTGTACAATGCATCATTAAATATGAATATTACCAATGGATTTTGGGTCTCAAATTAGCTTGGTTTGCGTCCTGGGTCATGGGTCTTCCAGCAGGACAATGACTCCAAACATACTTTAAGAAGCACCCAGAAATGGATAGAAACAAAGCGCTGGTGAGTTCTGAAGTGGAAGCAATGATTCCTGATCTACATCCCATTGAACACCTGTGGAGAGATCTTAAAATTGCTGTTGGGAGACGACGCCTTCAAATATGAGAGACCGAGAGCAGTTTGCAAAAGAAGAGTCATCTAAAATACCAGGTGAGAAGTGTAAGAAGCTTGTAGATGGCTATAGGAAGTGATTGATTGCAGTTATTTATTCCAAAAGGGAGTGCAATCAAATATTAAGTTGAGGGTGCCAACAATTTTGTCCGACCCATTTTTGGAGTTTTGTGTGAAATTATGTCCAATTTTGTTCCAATATACACAAAGGAAATAAACATTTGTATATCAAAACGTGTAAGTGCAGTAATTTTCTGGGAGAAATACGTCATTTTCTGTAACAATTTCAAGGGTGCCAGCACTTTTGGCCATCCATGACTGTATGTTATAAGTCAGTGGACCCCATCAATCATCATCCCCCTTTTGGAGGAAGCGTTCTTGGCCCTCCAGCAGTCCTATAAAGCATGCTGGAGTTGAACTAAGTCTGTAATATTGGCAGCCTCTGGATGTGTCTAACCTCTGACACCAAGCCGAGAGCTGGTGATGGTAAAGCATAATGGAAAGTTACCGAAACCTTTCATTATACAATGATTAAACCTATTTATATTAAAGAGAACCAGTCAGCTGGTTCTTACATGTAGAAATAGTGATGCAGTCTTGTACGTGCTTGTCGCTGATGAGAAACGATACCTTTATTGCCAAAATCCGATGTGCCAGTCATTAGAAATCAAGCATAGAAGTCACATGCAAATCAGTCTGGAAGTGCACTGGGGGTGTGTCAATGCACTTGAACTGCTTACCCCCCATATAGTTTCCACCCTAGGTTTCTGATAACTGGCACATCAGATCTCCACCAAAAAGTATATATTTTTTGAGGGTGACAAGTGTCTATATGGCCATACCACTTCTACCAAATGTAAAAATAAGCTACCAAAAGCAGCTAAATAATCATATTTAATCAATACCAAGAAAAAAAGTCACATTCAAGTTATGAACTATTAGAATTGTGTTTTACTATCAATTATGAGACTTAAAATAGCTGAACCTCCTTTTCCAGACCAGCATCGGCTATGACTCCATGACAACTTTATGACTTGCTTTTTGCAGTTTTTCTGCCCACTGGAAGGAAGCCCTATTCCCCCAGGAGGTCGAAATATGTTGCAAAGTGAATCACAGTTTCAGGTAATTGTTCAAAATAAGCTGTGGGTACCGGAGAGATTCCTGATCTCCTGTCTCTATGCAGCAAACATTCAGAAGCAGCAGTATGGGGGACATTAGACATCAGCACTGAGCTGTGTGGCTGTGAATCCAGCTCTGGTGAAAACATAAAGACCTTACTAGAAAGAACAGATCTCTTTCTTCTCCATAGACCTTAATAGGCCGCTTTAAGCTGATTCATTAGTGAGCAGGCAGTTCTTTTTGTCTTGAGCAAGACAGATTTCTAGTAGTTTTTCAGAAAAGTTTTGTTTGTACTATGGATTAATGTAAAGCTTGTTGAGGCGACAGAGATTTTTGAAGTTGATTTTGCCTCCATAATGTCCCATAATTTCTTTCTTCTGAAGCTGTCTTTCTCTTACCATCAGCCAATGCAGGTTTTACCTACCAATCGCTGACTAGTATTATACATGCTGGTGCCCTAATTATGGCAATAAATCCCATTAGTACATGATATGCATGATGTTCCCATGGACAACATGGTCTTATCTCTGTGGACCTTGAGTTTGCACAGTCCTCTCCTGGGCAGGTGTGACACTCACTACCTTTACTATCACCACAAATGAAATTTGGGAGGAGTTGCAGGGCTCACCTGTCTGTGTGGGAGGATATACACTATATAACCTGCTGTCTAATAACTCCAATGATAATATCTCTTAGAAAGGCTATCATCAGCTGCCGGGATCAGGAAGACACATCAGGAAAGCTGAAGCACGCAGTCCAGTGAGTATTCAATTTTCCTCTAATCCTTTGGTACCACCACTCCTATCCTCCTCTATCTTCTTAAAAAGGCTTCATCTTCCATTACTCTAGTACTTAAAGATCTGTAAAGACTGGTAAAGTCCACAGTCTTATCCTGTGACATCTCTAATTAATATTGGCCCCATAGACCAAGTTGGGCTTTGTCTTCTTCAGTCTCTACTTCTTTCCAAACCCAACATGGGTCACAAATTCCTGCCCCAAATCTAAGTCTCCTCCCCACTCCATCTCACTAAGGGTCTTCCTCTATTTTACCTAATTTTTCCAGATCAGAATTATTTTTTACAAAAATGTTCTTTTTACGAACTGAAATTGGAAAAATAGACTATAACAACCACCCAAAACTTGGCCGACTTCATCTTCTTTCTAGTTCCTCTGGGTAGTGTCGATGAATTTCACAATGTTATGATCTTATTTAACAGTATTGTCTGAGACACTTGTGTAATCCTATATGGTTGGTATATTCTCCTCCAGCTCCCTAATACTTTATTTTTCTGGTGCACGTCTCACTCATTTTTTGATATCACAGGTTCCCCACAGTAGTAACTTCTTGTATTCTACTACTATCACCAGTTCTGCCACTACTACCACCACTACTATCCTTACCACTACTACTACCATCACTAGTAACATCCCTACCAATGCTACTACCTCTGCCACTACTAATACTACCATTGTTACCACTACTACCATCAGTACTACTATTCCTACCTTAACTAATACAATCACTACTGCTACTACCATCAGTACTACTATTTATACCATTAGTGATACTACATTCACTACTACTGCTACCATCAGTTCTACTATTCCTACCACTACTTCTACCATCACTACTACTGCCATCAGTACTACCAGTACTACTATTCCCACCATTACTACTACTACCATCACTACTACTACTACTACTACTACCAGCAGTGCTACTATCCCTACCTCTACTTCTACCATCACTACTGCTACCATTACTACAATCCCTACCACTTCAGCTTTCTGTACTTTCCCTAATTAACTCCAGTACCTCTGTGCCTACTAGTATTTCCTCCCTTCATATCTATTGCTTCATTACTCCATTATTGTAAACCTTTCCGCCCATGCCATTACTTCTCTGCTACTCCTCCTCCTATAATATTCCTAATTTGTCTATGTCTGATTGTCATTCAGTTCTAATAGTCCCAATTTACACATTAGTGCAGATAATGTCCCTGTAATACTCCCAGTAATGGGTGACCTGTACTCTCTCATCCTTCTATATTACTCCTAATTTATGTATCTCCAGTCCAACTCCTAATGTACAGGTCGTTGGCTCTCCTCTTCGTTGTTCGTGTACTAATTTGCAATCTTATTTTATATAATCAGAACCCCGTAAATAAATGATCAATTACATGATTATATATATATATATATATATATATATATATATATATATATATATATCTCAAGCTTCAGCCTTATCTCGCTCCTATTTGCTGAGTGGCTATGATAATTGCAGCGTGCAGGATGTTCTTATGTAAATTCCGGGTGAATATATTATGAATCAGTAACAGTCGTATCATTATTTCCTGTACTTAAATATCTATATGGGAGAGAAGTTAGAAATCACATTATTGAAACAAACATCAATCAATACATAAAGTGATGCTCTTAGGAATTCTGGTAAGAGATGATTCCGGTGCGTTATTTCATTTATTTTGATGACAACTCCTCAGAAAGTGTTCATATTCCCTTTAGCGCCTCCGCAGGGAAAAAAAAGCATTACACTGTTCCTACTAAATCCTATGGAGTGTCCATATAATGTACAGTTGTGTCGAGTCCACCAGTGCGAGAGATGCTTTATGCTGCTGCTTTCTCCTCTGGCTACTAGATGAGGGTCTTGAACTCTGCATAAACGCAACATCTCAATGTCATGAATTTTACAGTTGTCCGACTGCCTTAAAACAAAATAGATTTTAAAACAAATCTTTAAAGAGTTTGTCCAATATGCAAATATCCTCTTCATAAAGAAGAGATCTTGATCTCTGGCATCAACTATATCGACCCTTTAAGGACCTTTGCCACGTGATTTACGATAAGAAGCCAAACCAGAACCCCATTTGCAGAAACATGTTTTGGTGTGTTTCCCCTCCTCAGTGCAAGGCAGGATATCTGACTTGGATAGGTGAGAGATCTCTGACTGAGGGTCTAAATGGGAATGTTTCTCCCCGCGGAGAGTGCCAAGCCGACATGAGGAGACTAATAGGCTTGGCACTCTCCTCAAGGAGAAACATTCCCCCTTAGCCCTGAAGAGGCTGTCCAAGAAATTTGAAGGATTGCCAGAAAGCCATTTCTGACCAAACGGTAAATCTTCTACTGCTCCAACACAACCAGTCCTGTGGTCCCATTGGACTTTCTTAGCTATCCTGCCGTGATGCCATTCTGACTATCCTCACAAGGCTAATCACTGATCTCATCGGTGGTGGAAGCACGGTCAGCGACCGCCAGTGATAAACTGAAGGAGTAGTCGAAACGTTATCACTGAAGGACAGCTAATAAACACTCGCAAAACTACCGGAAAATCGTCGTTGGGCTTTGGAGTGACGGGTAATTATTAGTTATTTTGGAATTTTAAGAAGTTTCCTACTTTGACTATTTTTCAAAAATCTTGGAAACTTAATCTAATAGAAAAATAAATTTTTATTATCAGCACTTAAACTTGGATTCATTAAAACTGGCGATTCGTCACATCCTATCCCAACCCCAGCTCCACTTGGACAGAGTTGGGCGAAACTCAAAAGTTGCAATTTTTGTGTTGCCCAAAAATTTTGCAACGTTTGAAGGTGTTTACGCCAGTATTCTGGGGAAAGTATCTGAGGAATCGTGTACCTTAGTACCTGCACAATTCCTACATGTACATATATTGGTGTCCTACAGGTAGCAATCAGCATAAGGTGCAACTTTTTTTACATATACTTTGTCCGGTCCCAATGCTGCCTCCCCACCCAAATCATAGGAGCACTGCCATGTCCAGCGTTGGGCTTGTCCGTAGGAGCAGGAGAGACTGACAGGTACCCGAGTTGTGCAACAATTTATCCTGCTGTTAATTTAGTTATCGTTCTTTAAATTAAGTCTATACAGAATGTTTTTTTGCCAATCCTCACCGAACACCAACTTCTACAATAAATTTCATTGGTTTGCTTCTTTTTTTTCCATCCTATTTATATGACATTATATCTTATGTTTATTGTGTGTTTCGTTTTCATCAGAGATGCTGCGCTTGGTGATTGCACTCATGGTCGCTTCCGGCACCGTCTCGGCATTAAAAATTGGGGCATTTAACATTCAGGCTTTTGGGGACTCGAAAATAAATAACCCCGAAGTGTGCGCCATTATACTGAAGGTAAAGTGCTTTTCAATTCTTTATACTAAATCTTTACATATACAATTGAGGATTTAGCACTGAAAAATTAATTAAAAATATAAACCAAGATACATTTTACTAAACTATATTCATGGAGAAAGACTTTATTGTGAAAACAGGTGTCCAAGCTTCAGCAGATCAAGAAATGTGTTTGTTCCTGTGTCTATGCTTGGTGTTAATCTCCAGTAACTTCTATGATTTCAGATATTGCAGCGCTATGATATAGTTCTGATCCAGGAAGTTCGGGACGCCGACCTCAGCGCAGTTAAAACTCTGATGACAGAACTGAATAGGTTAGCCATGTTTTACCATCTCTTACTCCTATTTATTGCACCACTAGTCCTTCATATGAGTGATATATCACCCGTCTCATGTCCAAAAAGGACACATTACTAATGTTAAATGGTAACTTATCCCACACGTTTCATTTTTCTAAATGTTCAGTGTCTACTAAAGTCAATGGTGTTCATGTTCTACTGAACGTGAGCCACTTGGAAGCAAAGCGGAGGCTGCAGTAGGGCCGGAAACTTCCAAATGGGACAAATATTAATATAAAATCTGCTGTGAAGGCCCCTTACACAGGCTGATAATTGTACAAAGTCTTGGTGACAATCATTGACCCGTCTAAACATGACAGCAACCCCCGGAATCGTGTGAATGCATGGTAACAATCATTGACCCGTCTAAACATGGTATCGAGCACTGGAATCCTATGAACGATTGAGGACATTCATTGACCTGTTGTTATACTGTTATGCTGTGGACACAGGTGACGAGAGTGGACCCACTGGACCGTGGCGCCGAGCTCTCCCCGAGCGAGCTCACCAAGTGGACCGACCCCTATACAGGGACCGTTAGGGAACAGACTCGGGAAGTTCTAGCGCCACGGCAGCCAGGACCAGGGGTCGGCTCAGGAGGGTGAACTAGTGATGAGGAACAGAGGAAGGTCCAGAGGGGAACCAGGGTGACCAGGATCCTGAGACTGCGGAAGAGGAGAAGGACGGAGGAAGGCGGGGGTCCAGGAAGAGGCGAACTGAAAAGGAAGGAGACACAGGGGTTAGGCAGGAGGAACGGACCAGAGGGACAGAGGAACACTGAGGAGACAGGAACTAACAGGGGGCACAAAACACAAGGAATAAACTAGAGAGCAGCTAGCAAGGAACAAGCAGCAGGGAGCACGGCCTAGACAACCGAGAGGCAACTCAATAGTCAGGCGCCTCCACTAAGGGAGGGCGGCCTGAAATACCTGGTGGTGGCCTCTGATAGGTCGGGGGGCCGGTCCGGGTCAAGTCACGGCAGACAGGTGGCTGCCGGTAGCAGCGTGCGGCTTATCCCTCCGGCGCGTGCGCAGAGGCACAGTGCGCGCGGCCGAGGGAAGTGGAGGAGAACGTCGGGACGCCGGTCGTCGGAAAGCAAGGGGAGCGAAGGCGCGCGTGCAGGACGCGTCAGAGGAGAGAGTCGGGGCAGAAGCAGGAGCGGTGAGTATGGCAGCGGGAGCGGTGCTAACAGTACCCCCTCTCTTACACTCCCCTCCACTGCGTCTGGCTAAAAACCTCTTAAGAATGCGAGGAGCATTGATATTCTCCTGCGGCTCCCAGGATCTCTCCTCGGGACCAAAACCCTTCCAGTCGATCAAAAAAAAGGTTTTACCTCTAACTTTTCTCGAGGCCAGGATGTCTTTTACCTCGAAGACGTCATCAGACGTAACAGGAAGAGGAGAAAGGTTCGGGGCCGGGTGGAACCGATTCAGGACAACCGGTTTAAGGAGGGAGACGTGGAAGGAGTTGGGAACCCGAAGCGACGCAGGCAACTCCAGTTTGTAAGATACGTTGTTCAGACGTTTGAGAATCTTGAAAGGCCCAATGTAGCGCGGTCCCAACTTGTAGGAAGGGAGCTTTAGCCTAATGTACTTGGCCGACAACCAAACTTGTTGACCTGGGAGGTAGTTGGGAGCATCCAAGCGTCTTTTGTCAGCGTGCCTCTTCATGCGTTCCCCCGACCTCTGGAGGGCCTCCTTAGTTTCGGACCAGATCCTAGAGAACTCTTGGGTCAGGGAGTCGGCTGCAGGCACACCGGAGGAACCGGACAAAGGTAGAGGAACACCAGGGTGCATGCCAAAGACTACGAAAAATGGAGACTTGGCTGATGACTCGCTGGGATGGTTATTGTAGGAGAACTCTGCCCAGGGAAGTAGATGGACCCAGTTATCCTGATGAGCGTTAGAGAACTGCCGTAAGTAGGACGCTAGTACCTGATTAACGCGTTCAACCTGACCATTGGACTGGGGATGGTATGCGGATGAAAAGTCCAGTTTTATCTCTAGAAGTTTACACAAGGCCCTCCAAAACTGAGAGGTGAACTGTACCCCTCGATCGGAAACAATATGTTGTGGAAAGCCGTGGAGGCGGAAGATGTGCTGGATAAAAATCTTCGCCAACTCTGGAGCGGAGGGCAGCGCAGGTAGAGGAACAAAATGGGCCATCTTGGAGAAGCGGTCAACAGCTACCAGGATAGTCGTAGATCCGGAAGACTTAGGCAGATCCGTGATGAAATCCAAACCAATATGTTGCCATGGAACCGAGGGAATCGGGAGAGGAAGCAGAAGGCCGGCGGGTGGTCGCCTAGGAATCTTGACCTTGGCGCAAGAGGGACAGGAGGCCGTGAAGTCTGTCACATCCTGGCGGAGTGAGGGCCACCAGTAAAAACGAGCGATGAGCTCAAATGTCTTCTTGACTCTGACATGTCCGGAAACTTTCGAGGAATGTCCCCAATGCAGTACCTTTTCTCTTTCAGCATCTGGGACGTAGGTCTTGCCGGGAGGAGGAGTAATCAGTCTCACCGGGGCCACAGTGATGATCTTAGCGGGATCGATAATGTGAGTTGGTTCCTCCATCAGATCAGAGGGCTGCAGAGACCGGGACAATGCGTCCGCCTTGATGTTCTTTGGCCCGGGACGGAAACGCAATTCAAAATCGAACCGACCAAAGAAGAGGGACCATCTGGCCTGCCGAGGGTTAAGTCTCTGGGCTGACTGGAGATATGCAAGGTTCTTGTGGTCGGTAAAGATGGTAAACGGATGGACCGAGCCTTCAAGGAGGTAACGCCACTCCTCGAGCGCCAACTTTATGGCCAACAGCTCGCGATCCCCGATGGCGTAGTTACACTCAGCCGGCGAGCAGGCCTTTGAAAAGAACCCGCAGGTAATCAGGCGGCCGGACGGGGACCTCTGTGAGAGCACTGCACCTGCTCCGGTGGAAGAGGCGTCTACCTCCAGGATGAATGGCTTATTAGCCTCGGGTCGGTGTAGAACAGGTGCGGTCGCGAAGGCTTGCTTCAGGCAGGAAAAGGCCTCTTCAGCCTCCGGAGGCCAGGACGAAGAGTTGACGCTCTTACGAGTGAGACTGGAGATGGGTTTGATGATGGACGAAAAATGTGGCACAAATTGACGGTAATAGTTGGCGAAGCCGAGGAACCTTTGAATCGCCTTGACCCCCACAGGGCGAGGCCATCGAAGAATAGCCGACAGTTTCTCAGGATCCATCTCCAGCCCAGAATCTGAAACGATGTAGCCCAAGAAAGGCAAGGAAGACTGCTCAAAGAGACACTTCTCAAGCTTCGCGTAGAGGCGATTCTCCCGCAGACGTTGTAAGACCAGACGAACACTCCTCCTATGGGACGCCAGATCCGGGGAAAAAATAAGGATGTCGTCCAGATACACCACCACGCAGGAGTACAACAAGTCTCGGAAGATATCATTGACAAACTCCTGAAAGACCGCGGGAGTGTTGCAGAGACCGAAGGGCATAACCAGGTATTCGTAATGCCCGTCCCGGGTGTTAAAGGCGGTCTTCCATTCGTCACCAGGGCGAATGCGGATGAGGTTGTAAGCCCCACGTAGATCCAACTTTGAGAAAATGCGGGCTCCCCGTAACCGGTCAAAGAGTTCAGGAATGAGAGGCAACGGATATTTGTTCTTCACAGTAATGTCGTTCAGGCCCCGGAAATCAATACAAGGACGGAGAGAACCGTCTTTCTTCTTTACAAAGAAAAACCCGGCTCCGGCCGGGGAAGAAGATTTCCGTATGAACCCTCGAGCTAAATTCTCACGAATATACTCGGACATGGCCGTAGTCTCTGCAGGGGACAAGGGATAAATTCGCCCTCGGGGCGGAGTGGTCCCGGGTCGCAGATCAATAGGGCAGTCATACGGGCGATGCGGAGGAAGAACCTCTGCCTCCTTCTTGTCAAATACGTCAGAGAAAGCCCAGTATGCGGCTGGAAGAGCCTCGGGACCCGAGGAGGCTGGTGGAGGGTTAGCCGGGCGGACAGGCCCCAGACACTTCTCTTGGCAGGGATGCCCCCAGCGGAGGACCTCACCGGAACGCCAATCCAAGACAGGTTCATGAGTCCTAAGCCACGGAAGACCAAGCAGCACAGCATGGGAAAGGTTGGGAAGGACGTAGAAAGCGATCCGCTCCTGGTGCAAGGCCCCAATTTGCAGACACACCTCCTCTGTTACCAGGAACACGGATTCACGTAGGGGTCTACCATCTACTGAGGTGATGACACGTGGAGTCTTCAGGGAGACCACAGGAATCTGATACTTCGTTACCTCCTTCAACCTAATGAAGTTCCCTGCCGCGCCCGAGTCCACATAGGCCACCTCCGAACCACGTCTCCGACCCAAAACCAACTGAACTGAAAGGGTAAGGGGGTGAGAGGAGTGAGACACACCTAGATCGGCCTCTCTTACCTGCCCTAGGTGGAGGAGTTTCCCGGTCTCTCAGGACAGAAGCGTAAGAAGTGGGACGCGCTGCCGCAATACAGGCAAAGACCCTCCATCATTCTCTCCTTACGGCGCCGTTCTGCCAACTTGACCCGATCCACCTGCATTGGCTCAGACGCCGGACTGGAGGATGCCCCAGGCGGATGTGGGCTGGACGGCCTGTGAAAAGAAGCAGATGGTCTCAGCGGTCTCCTGTCCCTAACAGTCTCTCTAGCGCGTTCCTGGAACCGAAGGTCGATGCGTGTGGCCAACGAAATTAAATCCTCCAAGGAGGTTGGGGTGTCTCGCCCTGCCAGCTCATCTTTAATTTTGCCTGAGAGGCCACGCCAGAAGGCCCCAACCAAAGCCTCGTTATTCCACCCTACCTCGGAGGCCAAGGTACGGAACCGGATGGCGTATTGTCCGACTGTAAGAGCGCCCTGGGAGAGGCAAAAAAAGAGACTCCGTGGCGGAAGCCAACCGTCCGGGCTCGTCAAAGACCCTACGGAATGTGTCAGTGAAGGTCTGGAGATTGGAGACCACGAGATCGTCCCGCTCCCACAGGGGATTTACCCAGGAGAGTGCCTCTCCCTCCAAATGGGAGACAATGAAGGCAACCTTGGCCCGATCGGTGGGGTATTGTTGGGGCAGGAGTTCGAAGTGCAACCTGCACTGATTCAAGAAGCCCCTGCACAACTTGGGGTCGCCGCCATACCGAGGCGGTCTACCAAGCCTGGGAGGCGGAGAGGGTCCGGGATCAGAACTGCGGGACGAATCGCGTCCGGCGGCCGATTGAAGGGAAAGCAGCCGATCGTCGACCGAAGCCATATACGAAAGAATATGGGATTGGGTGTCCCGTTGTTGAACCAGCTCCTGCTGGAGGCTGGCAAGTTGGGAGGCGTTACCAGGATCAGCGGCCTGCAAGGCCGACAAGCGGGAATCCATGGTCTTCATGAAAGACATAATACGGGTCTGGTTCTCCCTAAGGAAAACCAACTCCTTTTGGGTAGCGGCCCCGGCGGGGTCCATGGCCTGACTATACTGTTATACTGTTACGCTGTGGACACAGGTGACGAGAGTGGACCCACTGGACCGTGGCGCCGAGCTCTCCCCGAGCGAGCTCACCAAGTGGACCGACCCCTATACAGGGACCGTTAGGGAACAGACTCGGGAAGTTCTAGCGCCACGGCAGCCAGGACCAGGGGTCGGCTCAGGAGGGTGAACTAGTGATGAGGAACAGAGGAAGGTCCAGAGGGGAACCAGGGTGACCAGGATCCTGAGACTGCGGAAGAGGAGAAGGACGGAGGAAGGCGGGGGTCCAGGAAGAGTCGAACTGAAAAGGAAGGAGACACAGGGGTTAGGCAGGAGGAACGGACCAGAGGGACAGAGGAACACTGAGGAGACAGGAACTAACAGGGGGCACAAAACACAAGGAATAAACTAGAGAGCAGCTAGCAAGGAACAAGCAGCAGGGAGCACGGCCTAGACAACCGAGAGGCAACTCAATAGTCAGGCGCCTCCACTAAGGGAGGGCGGCCTGAAATACCTGGTGGTGGCCTCTGATAGGTCGGGGGGCCGGTCCGGGTCAAGTCACGGCAGACAGGTGGCTGCCGGTAGCAGCGTGCGGCTTATCCCTCCGGCGCGTGCGCAGAGGCACAGTGCGCGCGGCCGAGGGAAGTGGAGGAGAACGTCGGGACGCCGGTCGTCGGAAAGCAAGGGGAGCGAAGGCGCGCGTGCAGGACGCGTCAGAGGAGAGAGTCGGGGCAGAAGCAGGAGCGGTGAGTATGGCAGCGGGAGCGGTTCTAACACCTGTCTAAACATGGCATCGAGCACTGGAATCCTATGAACGATCCATCTAAACATGGCAGCGACCACCAAAATCGTATGAACGCTTGGTAACGATCATTGACCGGTGTAAACATGGCATCAAGCACTGGAATCCTATGAAGGCTTGGTCCCTATCATTTACCTGTCCAAACATGACAGCAACCCCCGGAATCGTGCGAATGCATGGTAACGATCATTGATCCGTCTAAACATGGTATCGAGCACTGGAATCCTATGAACGATTGGTGACAATCATTGATCCGTCTAAACATGGCAGAGACCATCAGAATCGTAGGAATGCTTGGTGACAATCATTGACCGGTCTAAACATGGCAGTAACGACAGGAATGGTATGAAAGCTTGGTCCCAATCATTGACCCGTCTAAACATGGCAGCGATCACCGGAATGGTAGGAACGCTTGATGACAATCACTTACCCATCTCATGGCATTGAGCACTGGAATCCTTCGAACGCTTGGTGACAATCAATGACCGGTCTAAGCATGGCAGTGATCACTGAAATGGTATGAAAGCTTGGTCCCAATCATTGACCCGTCTAAACATGGCAGCGATCACCGGAATGGTAGGAACGCTTGATGACAATCATTGACCCATCTCATGGCATTGAGCACTGGAATCCTACGAACGCTTGGTGACAATCAATGACCGGTCTAAGCATGGCAGTGATCACTGGAATAGTAGGAACACTTGGTAATGATCATTGACCCGTCTAAACATGGCAGCGACCACCCAAATCGTACAAACACTTAGTGACAATCATTGACCCATCTAAACATGGCAATGACCAGCGGAATCATACAAACACTTGGTGACAATCACTGATCCATCTAAACATGGCAGCGACCACCGGTTAATTAATTGGCAAATCAGATTGTTCATTCTTGGTCTAAAAATCCTCCATATAATCGCCCCATATATACGGGAATATGCTACTGCCAACAATATGCAAAATCTACTTGTATCAAACAATGGAATTAACGATCATTCATCCTTATCTGCTACCTGCCATCAAACCCAGGATACTGGTTCTGGCTTTAAACAAAATGATTCCATTCACTTATAGCAAGCAGAAATACTAAACATGGTGGGGAACTGAAATACAAATATCTAATCATATACAATATATTATTATTACTAAGCATAAACCTTTTTATTAATTTTCAGCGATTTGTCTGAACCAATCTACTCCTATATGGTCAGCGACACTCTCGGAAGAGACAGTTATAAAGAGCGTTACCTGTTTGTCTACAGGTAAGATTCCTAAAACATTAATTGCTTGGTGTATATCACAAAACCTGTCACCGTAATACATGCACAGCCATTCATCAGAAATGCCGCCATGTAAATACTACGTTTTACCAGCAGCGGAAATGTCTGGTGCCACAGGTTCCCCCCCAATAAATGCTGCTTCCTGCTTTTACTACCAGAAACAGGACATGGGAGGAACAGCAGCTGATCACCCAAGTGGCAGCATTTTGAAAAAAGTGACAACCCCTCTAAAAGAAATGGACACTCATTTTTTACTTAAATGTATTTTTGGAAAGAAAAAAAATTGGCAATTGTATGTCAATTCAATGTATTTTTGCAATATTTGACTTTTGCCGCCTCTATTTCTTGGCACATTACTGTTTGCAGAATGAGTTATCTGAGTTCTGTCAGTGAGCCCATTCTGATGGAGAGTTTGTAACTGTTTTATCAGTATTTTCCTGAGCTCATTGGTGCTGATCTATGACCACTGATCACAACAACATTGAGAACACTGAGTGATCATAAATCAGCACTGAGGAGCTAAAAGAAAAAAGACAAAGATTTTGTTCTGCTTAGCTGTCATGTGGTAGATGATGAAAAATTATCAGCTGTGCTCAGAAAAAGACAGATAAAAGAGATACATAATCTTTGTCTTTTTTTGTTGTAACTCCTCTCTGCTGATTTATGATCACATCAAAGTTCAGCTCAACTTTGTTGTGGTCGACGGTCATAAATCAGCACCAATTAACTCAGAAAAGGACAGATAAAATTGTGGCAAAGTCTCCATCAGAACTAGCTCACTGAAGTATCCTCAGTTAACTCATTCTGCAGCTAGCAATGTGCATGAAGACAAAATTCTTGTAAAAGCCATACCATGAAAATGTTTGAAAATGAAACCAAAGTGCGAAAATTAGCCACAATATATGGATTTAAGTAAAAAAAAAAAAAAGACCTGATAGGTAGATGTAACACAATCATATCCCAGTGTTTGAGCTGGCACACAGCCCAGAGCACAATGAGAAGAGGACACAGTCTGCCGAGACTGGCACTATGCCCATGGTACTGTCTTTATCTGCGCAGGCTGCTGTAGGAGGCATGACGTGTAGCCATAAGGCAGGGGTGGGGAACCTCAGGCCCCAGGGCCATTTACGGCCCTCGATGACCTTTTATCAGGCCCCCGAGCAGATTCTCAGGGACCGCATTCTTGGGCAGGGAGCTGTATTTTGATTGCCACAATCTCATTAATTTCTTCTTGCTCTGTTAGCACACACACGCAGTGTTCACTACTGAACATTGAAGGGCATGCAATAAAAGATTAAGTCATGAAACCAGTGCCAGAGTCAGGATGTACTTTGTGGGCGGAGTTTGTACGGCCTCCGAAGGATGGTATAAATATCCAAATGGCCCTTGGCAGAAAAAACATTCCCCACCCCTGCCATTAGGGAATGTGCGCTTAGCACCATCCCTGTGTAGTAGGGTGGGTCGCTTGTTGAGAAAATAATAAAAGGATATGCAGCTGTTGGGAAACTGTTAGGACCCCCAGACATCGACTGTGTTGTGTGTGGACATCTGGCTACAAATGTTCGTTTCCCTTGCAGAAACCTTAAACTTTGCACAGTGCCCATCGGAAACAATGGGCTACCTATCTATTGTATGAACATACCGAGTCGCCTAGAGCAAGAGACATTCTTTGTAGCCGGTCTCCACTCTAAAGCGGCTCTGTCACCAGATTTCATAAAACAAACTGTACACATTATTAAATGGATATTTTAGACCTAATGAGGCCAGTGTAGTTATCTTGAAAATCCATGTCAGAATTGCTGTATAACAGAGAGTGAGAGTCCAATTGTATTCAGTCGCCGCCTCATCCTGTCTGGCTGACAGCTGCAGCTTGTACTGGGCAGCGTGAGATCTCAGCAGCAACAGAGAGGAGTGGCCCTGAGGAGCTGTCAATCAGGCTAAGTGGGGGGAGAGGGTGTTAAACTTTCATAAAGGGTTATACAGTCATTCTCATGTGGATTTTCCCAGTATGTACACCAATCCCATCAGGGCTAAGACCTACATAATAATGTACGCAGGTTGTATTGTGAAATCTGTCAAAATGGATGTACACTAAGTGCTCTCTCACTTGGAGAGAAACCTACCTGACCTGTATTTCTCCAAACTTAACCCCCGCAGGAATGACAAAGCGAGTGTGCACGACAGCTACCATTATCACGATCACAACATGTACACTGGAGAAGACACCTTCAGCAGGGAACCATTTGTGGTCACATTCCATGCTCCCGGGACAGGTCAGAATGATAGGACCATTATATTAATATTTTATGCCAAATTTGTACCATGATTTCAATATCTATGCACCCCTGTTCTTGAGATTGGTGTGAGATTGCAATGTGCAACTTATCATCGATCATGTGGATAAGTGAGAAGTTGCAGTCTTGGTACACTCCCTTTAAGGATTAAGTCTCACTAGTGAGCACTATATGTGTAAACTGTCTCTTCAGAAAGGAAGAGGACTTGAACTCTATAGCGCCCCCTGTTGGAAATAGCCATTCTACAAGTCAATATCCACCCTATAACGAGCCTTGCAATATGACTTAGGCTGAAAGCCAAATCAGAATCTCAATTTGCAGACGTGTTTCGGGGTATTGCCCCTCGTCAGTGCAAAGTATGAGATCTGATCTGGCTAGGTATAGCACTTTTGATTGTTGATACATTATGGCAGATTATTCTATAATCTGACACTGATTATTTTTATTTCCAGTCATCCAGGATTTTGTACTGGTTCCTTTGCACTCTGCACCTAAAGCTGCGGTTCAGGAGATAGATGCGTTATATGATGTCTATGTGGATGCATGTGAGAAATGCCAAAGTGATGTAAGTATCGTGCTGCATATGAGAGGCACGGCGGATGTACTGTGAAGGTTTATATTTCTATTGTGTGCAGATTTTACGTTTTCTTCCTCTCAATCCTGAAAATGCATCAAATTTCCATATACCTACAGCTCCATTACAAAGGTTTAGGGCAGAATATACAAATCTGACCCTTTTCTTCAATAAAGTAACTTGGCCATGCTTTTTTGCAATGGGAGTTGTAATACCAGTCTATGGACAACAATGGCGCAGTTTCTGGATTTAAATTGTTTTTTGTTTGTTTTTTTTCAATTGAAGAAATCCTGTCTACTCCTTCTCAGACTGGGTAGTTTTTTTTTATTTTTGCACATTTCCATTTCTTTCCTCTCCTTTTTCCAAGTGCCATAACCATTTCAAATTCGGTTTGTGTCGCTATTTTCTGAAACCCATAACTATTTTTTTTTGCCTTCAATGAAGCTGAGCGAGGGTTTGTTTTTTTTGGCTGTCGGTTATATTGATATTGTTTTGGGGTACATGCAACGTTTCAATCGCTTTTTGCTGCATATTTTTAGGGAAGCGCAGCCAATAAAAAACCCGCAGCCCTGGCATTTAGATTTTCTTTCTACTTTTACACAACACATAAATTTTATATTTTGATAGATTGAACTTGTACGCCTGTAAGGATACCACGTATACATTTTTTTTTGTTCTTTAGTATTAAAGGGTTAAGGGGATGATTTGAATTTGTTATTTTTTTACCTTTTTTATATGTTTTAAAAAAACTATTTTTTCATGTTTTAATTAGAGGAATTGAACCTGTTTTACTGCAGCAAATAAAATAGCTGTCTCCCATGAAGCCGAGCCATATTTTTGTGCACAGGGATCAAAAACAGAAGAATTGACAGCCCATCAGTCACGATAGTGGGGGCCAACGGGAGCCAGTGCATGGGTGAACCAACAATATAAACGACGCTTACAGTTACTGAAAGCAGCATTTCAATAGTTAAGCAGCAGCAATCAGAGCTAGCTGCGGCCGCTGCCGTTACAGGAATATGCCGGCCAAGTAACACAGTCAGCATCTCTTTTGGCATGGTGCGGTCTCATCTCCTGAGCCCGCACCACACACATGGACCCGTTATTTCACGTACTATTACGTCATGTCAGATAACTGCTAAATGGGTTGTCTGACCATTTAATATTAATATATAATTGCATAGATCATGATAAAATGTCAATGCTTCTCATTTGATATGCTGTTTAAAAAAAAATGTTCCTGTGAAGAGTTATGACATGTAACAGATAGTATGACTGCATGGTGGTCAGTGTGTAACAATGGGCATGTGCCTCTGATGAGTGCAGTGCCGATGGACGCACATGCTCAGTCACCCTCATCACAGCACATTTATCTTTTATGCAGGGATACCAATAGAAATCACATTTGATCAGGTCAGGAGCAGAGTCTCTGCGGTACATGTCAGAATCATTAGTAAGATGCGGAAGTAAGAAGGGACTGTACTGTCAGCTGAGAGAAAGGGAGGGTCCCCAACAGTACCAAAGGGTAGGGGGCCACATGGTAGCTAAAAAAACTTTTATACTAGAATCACTACACACAACTATTAATCACGGGATCATAGCTTCTTAGATTTTGTAGGAAAATTATTCCCCTTTAATTCCTTTGTAATTTTATAGAACATTATCTTCTTGGGAGATTTCAATGCCGACTGCAGCTATGTCTCGCAATCTGACTGGGACAGCATCCGCATGTACAGCAGCGGGGATTTCACATGGCTCATAGCGGACGATATCGACACCACCGTGGGAAACTCAAACTGTGCGTACGACAGGTAAGTGCAAAGACACGCGGGATGATTAAACCTACGTAATCAATGGGATGTGAAGGGGCAATAAAGCACCTTTATAATTACCCAAGATCAGGCGTTTGCAGCAATATTACCTAATTACCGTACCCTGGAAGTAAAGCTTGTTGGTGCCCCCTAGATAAGCCCATGCCCCACTCTTCTATGGATTCGGAGTCACTACATAATATCATATACAGCAGTATCAAAATTAGATGGAAAAACTTGATGGGGTCTCTTAAACGAGAAGTCATCTGCCACCAATTTTGGCATACTATTGAAGACTGTGCCAACAATATACACGACCCATTCATGAAATGTTTTACTTTCACTGAGCCGTTTCCACGGACCGACACGTACTTTTATCATGTGAACGCAACACGTTGCATTGAATGCAGAAGTGGAGTTAGGAGACCCGCGGCCTGCCCAGAAACCTCGGTCCGTTATCAGACTTTGAACGTCGTACACGTGACACCGACCTAAGAAATTAAAGTGAAGTTCCGATTGGTCGCCAACTTTTTCCGATAAGTTTGGATCAATGACACCAAGTAACTGTAATCATGTGTCCAAACTCTGTTCATTTCATTTTTTTTTTCCAGAATTGTCATCAGCGGTGCCGACCTCCACAACGCTATAGTGCCAGACTCGGCCAAAGTTTTCAACTTTCAGGCTAAATATAAACTGACCCAAGAGCAGGTAATTAAAAAGAAACTAATATAAAAAGAAATGCAAAATAATGGAGGACAGAGCCCAATATTACTGCAATGTATCCACATATAATATACACCATAGTGTTTTATGTATCTGTACCTTTTTACAGGCTTTAGCAGTGAGTGACCATTACCCTGTGGAGTTGGAACTGATGTCTGCTTAAACTCAGCCCTTGATAACTAACGGAACAGGACAACGCGACTCCCTCCATGAAGATTCAATTGATTTTTTTTTCTCCTTTTGCCATGACTGCAAATGTCTGCGTGTTAGA
This sequence comes from Dendrobates tinctorius, assembly GCF_039654945.1. NCBI lineage: Eukaryota > Metazoa > Chordata > Amphibia > Anura > Dendrobatidae > Dendrobates > Dendrobates tinctorius. The sequence continues at coordinate 1,209,204 of NW_027361869.1, read as the reverse complement.
CGAGAGTTTTAGGACATTGACATTTCAGACTTATAAATAAAATATAATTATATACAGACATATACGCACAGTCCCAAAAGTGGTGCCGTAGTGCTATAGAATAGGTCCTGGTCCCCTCTGGTGTTATGCAGCCCTGGCATACGCGCAATGACATGAGAAGTCGTAGCCTCAGTTGTGGTGGAGGCAGCAAGAGCGGACTTTTATATTTAGGACTGAATGACTCCAGCAGAGACTAAGCCTGCCCACTTGACTCTCTGCATTTAGGACACATTAGATTTATTTTTTTCTTAGAGAGGGGCGTCATTAGTAAGCTGAGTATTAGGTCTACAGTAGGATTATTGATGACAGAGTTCACTACTAGTGATGAGCAAACATGCTCAGCTAAGGGGTTATTGGAGCACGCTCGGGTGCTAACCGAGTGACTTTGGCGTGCTCAAAAATATGCTCGCGTCCCTGTGGCTGCATGTCTCTTGGCTGTTCGACAGCAGCAACACAATTTTTTTGCAACTTTTTAGTGCAAAAAAAAAGTCACATTCCTCTAAAATGTGTTGAAATTAGTGCAAAAAAAAAAAAAAAAAAAAATCACAGATGTACTTAAAATCACTATCAGGGGGTGGGGGAGAGAAGCGAGGAGAACGGAGTAGATTTGCACAAAAACGTAGCAACTTTTTTAAAAAGTCGCATTTGATCAATTTTTTCTGAAAACAGCTGAAGAACGCCAAACCTGGTGCAGAATGATGATTAAAAAAAAAAAAAAAGCTGCAGGCAATCACATATAGACTTTAAAAAAATGACGCAGTTTAGAAAAACAGGAAAAAAAGAAGCAGATGTAATACTGAATCAAGCCCATAAGGCCACGGCCTACATTTTTGAAACATCCCAACTAAAATAACAGAAAACACACTACACACTATGTATTTACGGGGGATGGAAGTTTGGGGATTTATGCAACAGACCAAAGAGCTAAATAATTCTAGAGAGAAAAAAGAAAAAAAAAAAAAAATAATAGGCCGGGGGTATCAGGTATCTGGATGGTTCTCAGAAGGCAGCAGGTCACTGAGGAAAGCAAATGGATCCATAGGTGTATAAAATGCAGCAAGTTTGATAAACAGTATAGAATATAACGTGTATTTATGTATGTAACTATGTATATAATCATGTACAGCCTGTAAATATCATCTTCCCAGTATTTCTTATGTATTAACTACTGTCATATCCTATAAAAATCTGCCATATCTACTGAGTGGTTCCATCATTTCTCCTTCCTACCATGCGCCAGTATTACTAAACACCTGGCGACATTTCTTAAATGTGTAGGCTGAATCATTAAAGAGGAATCTGTCACCTACTTTTGGCGGGCTATTTAAATGAGGTCTGTCCGGTCCGATGGGCGGTGTTTCCGATCTTTGCCGCCTCCCCATCCTTGGCCGCCATCCGCAGTTTTTTTATGAATAGGAGTAAGTGTCTGACATCTTTCGCGCGTGCGCTAACCATTCTTGGCTCGCGCAGTATGCTTTGCCCAACTGCGGGCAAAGTCGAAAAGCCTTACTGCACATGCACCGGTTAACTAAGCCCTGGAAGAATTTTGCTGTGTCTCGGGGCCTAGTTAACCAGCGCATGCGCAGTAAAACGGTTAGTCGGGAGCTGCACAAATCTGGATTCCACGGAAGAGCTGCAATTAGAAAACCGCTGCTCTCAATGACAAATGTTTCCAAGCGTTTAGAGTGGTGTAGAAACCTCCAGAATTGGTCCCTTGAGCAGTGGAAACGTGATATTCTCAGACGAATCATCGTTTACCCTATTTCCGACCTCTGGCCGAGTGTACATTTGGAGACAGCCGAAAGAAGCATTCGATCCAGACTGCCTTCTTCCAACAGTAAAACATGGCGGAGGTTCTGTGATGATCTGGGGTGCTATTTCGTGGAGATCAGCCGGGTCAATGATATTCCTTCATGGAAGAATTTACAGCCGTGATTATTTAGGCATTTTGGGCGACCAAGTGCATCTTATGTTTCAAGCACTGTTCCCGGAGGGAAATGCCATCTTTCAGGATGATAATGCACCAATTCATAGAGCTAGAATCGTTAAAGCATGGCACGAGGAACATTGTAATGAAGTTGAGCATCTCATCTGGCCCCCACAATCCCCAGACCTCAACATTATTGAGCATTTATAGTCGATTTTAGAGATTCAAGTTAGACGTCGACTTCCGCCTCCATCGTCGCTCAAAGAACTGGAGGGTGTTTTAACGGAAGAATGGGCTAAAATTCCTTTGGAAACAATTCACCCCTTGTATGAATCCATACCTCGGAGAATTGAGGTTGTAATCGCCGCAAAAGGTGGACCTACACCATATTAAACTAACTTTTGTTGATGTTTCCAGGTGTTTCCATTATTTTGTCCAACCCCTGAATATGCTTCATACTGTCTGTCTCAAACAATCCCTCTCTGTAAAATTGTAAATGTTAGGTCAAATTGCAGAATCAAAAATCAATGTAAAAGTAAACTCATGAAGCCTGCAACTACATAAACTGAATTGCTCTGTACTTTGAAACAATGTAGTAATATATATTTTAACCCAAAAACAAAAGACGTTCCTTGTTACTAGGGAAACACTTAAAAGGGCAATTACATTGCAAAATGAATTCTGAATTAAACGTGACTGCAATCCCATAGGATGAAACTCCTGTCTAGGGCTTCAAATACAATAGACTGTGAGAGCTGAAGTCATCTAAGGACAAGCCAGCCGCGCTGTGACAATTAGGAGATGAGGATGTGGGACGCTCGCTAGGCTTCATGTAATTCTCGGTAGCAGACTGCTTCGAGATAAAAGCATTTTCCAAAGCTGTGGTTTCCATTAAGAATACAGTGACATGAGGAAACATACCAAACAATTGTTTTGCAATTCTAATTACAACTTGCTATAGTTTGCCTCATTCATAAATACCACAAAAGCAGAAAAAGATAGAGATTTTATGGTGAGGATTCATTCTTGGAATCTTAATTGACGTACACAGGAAACAGGTGTAAACTGCTTGCACTAGGCAAAAAAAACAAGTTAGCTCCTCCTCAGCAGGTTACACCCACCAACTAGAGCCAAGCTAATCAGTGATAGCTTAGAGTCAGTAGGAGGCACACCTGTTTCTAACTTAAGTTTGTTTAACTTTTATTTTTTTCCCACTTTTTTGTTTTTCACAGTGTGCGCGATAGGGAAACAGTGTAGAAATGCCACTCTGTCACTCCACATAGGGACCGAGAGCACAGGGTCTGCCTCCTGTTGACACCAGGCTAAGGCTAGTTTCACACTAGTGTTTATGAGCGCAGCGACGGCCTGCGCACGGCCGCCGCCAAGCCCCGCCCCCTGCCGCGCCTCCACCGTTAGCTCCGCCTACCGGCGCATGACGCTGCATGCGCCCACTATCTTTATCACTGGGGGCGCAGGCCGTGCGCAATATGCGTTTGGCGGCGCATGCGCCTTTTTGACGGTGCGCTGACCTGCGCCAAACGCAACCTGCTGCAGTTTGGCTGCACCGGCAAAAGGACGCATGCGCCGCCAAACGCATATTGCGCACGGCCTGCGCCCCCAGTGATAAAGATAGGGGACGCAGGGCGCATGCAGCGTCATGCACCGGTAGGCGGAGCTACCGGCGGAGGCACGGCAGGGGGCGGGGCTTAGCAGCGGCCGTGCGCAGGCCGTCGCTGCGCTCAAACGCTAGTGTGAAACTAGCCTAAGACAGATTAGCTTGGTGCCAGCTTGTGAGTGTAACCTGTTGGAGGAGCTAGGTTTTTTTTTTTTTTTGCGCAGTGTCAGCAGCATTCACCTATGGTGTCCTGTGTCCCCCAAAGAAGCAATAGATAAAGTTTTTTTGAAGGTCGTGGTCCACTTTTCAAAACTGTCTATATGGTGTAAGAAGAATTGTAAAGAAGTAATATACTTTTAATAGCAAAGGTGCACTGAGCTTCAGCTTTCATTATAAGGGTCGGGTTTTTGAGCAGCTCCATTTCCAGGCCTGAGCTTGACACAGGAAAGTCTATGATGTGTTGGCAGATCAGTCCGTCATCTGTATGAAGGAGGCTGGTTGAATGTTCGGTTCCCTACATAACTTAGTCTCTTCTTTCAATTCATGGGCTGTGTCAGAGATGGAATAATCAGCAAACATTCATGATGTACCTTATTCTTTATGAAGTTTCCTCCAACTTTTTCCAGACACATATGAAGCAGCTCATTTACACGAAAGAAAAAAAAACAAACACACCACCACCATCTCTTTTGTGTATAAGACAAAAAAGCATTGGTGATTATGATCCAGGAACATGCTGAGATCATTCAGTAATAGATCTGGATTTCAAGAAGGGGCACTCCGGTTGTGGTGAATATGACAGTGCAATACATAAGTGCATCACAGGTACTCGTACTATCATAAACAACAGAACTCATTTTCGAAAAACAAAGTTGTGAAGGAGCCCTTAGTGGGTTGCATTATGGATCTGTAGCTTTCAAACAAACAGAAATAAGATGGATGTGGACATTTCCAATTTTTCTTCATTGTAATGACCACCAAAACATCTCAGAACTTGACTGATCACAAAATATTCTTTATTATTTAGTAAAAAAGGTCAGAGTGCATTGACGACATGAAAAAGAACAAAAACAATGCTGCAGAATTAAAAATGATACTTTCTTGGACTGTGGCAGGTAAAGAAGGCAGCACAAGACCACCCGCGCAGAAAAGCTGTAAGGATGTTAGGAGTTTTAGGAACATCTTTACCAACCCCTGACTGACATCCTATTTTTTATTTTTTTAGAAACCTTCTGTTGAGATGACCTAGAACAATTGCACCTCTTGACTACTGGAGGGTTACAGTAAAAAAATACAACAGGCGCACAATGTTGGCCCAGCGGACAGAAGAATTATACCACTCTGCCCCATTAAATACTACCCTTACCACAAGTGAACGGAGACCTCAAACCTTTCCATTTCGATATATATGGCTTACTAAATCTAAGCATCAGCTCAGCTTGCGGTTATTTCTTCTGTTTCAGTCTGTCCATGTAGACCTGCAAAGACTTCTGGATGGAGTCTTTTGTGATGAAACTGACAAAATTGTTAATGTCAGCTTCGCGATGTTTAACTAGATTGTCGATTGTGGGTTTGCGCATGATGGATTTGGTGATCTGACGGGCATGATCTGTGTGAGAAACGAAAAAAAAAAAAAAAAGTCACATGGACTATTTCATGGTGAAAGACTGCCGGTCACATATATAAAATATGAACAGGGAAAAGAAAGGTCCCGTTGCAGAATGAGATAGCCCATCATTGCACCACCATGAACCTGAGAACGAAGGCGCTGCAGTGCCAGAAAGCGTCCGGAAAACATCTTCCTACCTCCCGGCATTCTTAGCTCCTCATTTGGTTAGCCGGCCTGACGCAAGATCGTCTTTACAGCGTAGCGCACATGTGACATTGCGTCAGGATGACTAATCAAAAGAGAAGCTGTGGACTCCAGGAGGCAGGAGTCTGTTCTCAGGGCTCCCGTCCATCAACCACAGTATATCGGATTTGGCGAATGGACTGGGTCCTTCAGATCGATTCAATTCCAACTCTACTCAGCACCTGTAGTTTTGGGATTGGTGTGAGCGAAGGTATTACTTATTAAGTGGCAAGTGCCTTTGTATGACACAGAGACTTCATTGTAGAGTAATATCATAAAATGTGTTAATCAAGTTGTGTCAGAAGTTATATACGCCATGTGTAGTCCTTACCTGGAACAGCAAGCCACTGGCTCATGGCGGCTGCTGCAGTGCTCTGAACCTTTTCCTCGGGGACTAGCTTATCCACAAGGCCAATTTTAAGTGCATCGGGGGCTGGATACATTTGGCCCAGCTGGAGGGACTGCTCTGTTACACGATTGCCTATGGTGTTCGTCATGGTGTCCTTGAACCTAAGAGAAATATAGGAAGTTGTGAATACATTGTTAGAGCTCATGTCAAAGGCAACACAAAAACGTAAAGGGAGTCTGTCTGAAGGTTTGTGCCTATATTAATCTAAAACCTTGCATCATGCACGCCTCAGGTAGTGAACTTTCCATCTATACAGGGTACCCTTTCTGCTGTTTACAATGGCCTCACTGACTTGGAGTATGTTCACAAGTTTTATTTATTTATTTTGTTTCTGCATCAAAAGCCAGAGAGTGATGGCAGCAAAAACTATACAAACAATGCACGTGTTTTAATAGCATCTTTGCCAATGTATCTCAGTGGGTGAAAAGCACAAAACAAATTAACTTCCTGCTTCTTGGAAAAAAAAAACAAAAAAAAAAACAAAACACAAAAAAAAACAAAACAAAAAAAAAAACAAAAAAAAAAAAAAAAACACAACAGGGATGAAAATACCCACGGGAAAAAAAAAAAAAAAAATGCAGCATGTGGATAAGATTTCAGAAATCGTATTGATTATGACAATACTGTAAAACATGCAGCAAAACGCCAGGCATGACTATAAGCTTACTGCGTATGAAAGGGAAGACTACAGGTTATAAAATAGCATGTATACAATATGCTGGGCTGGAAACACATAGCACATTCACGATATTTCAGTCCATATCGTTAACATCATGGAACAAAACTAGATTTTCCTTACAACGATAAAAAGGTTCACACAAAGAGCACTTGTAATTATATGAACAATGAAACAGATCAGATTCCAGACGCCCCCTCAGTGTTGTGCAAGGTCAGAAAAAACATATCATTAATTTAGTTCAGAAAAATTCACACATTACCAGAATGGAGCAACTATGCCAAGTTGGGTCTCGTTCAAGCCAATGGCAAATTTCGGATTGTCAGCCATGATTCTGTAATCGCAACACATTGCCATGAGGCAGCCACCGGCCGGGCTGGAACCCTGTGTAATTAAATGATGGGCTTAGTTCCTTATATTGAAATCATATTATCGTGTTCTAAAATACGCAAGGTTTTCACCATCGCACATTTGATTTCAAGTTGATAGGGAGATTTTTATATAATACACAAGATTGCATTGTAAATGGGTCATAATGTTTTTTTTTTTCTCATATGGATACACTCTGGTAACCAGAGAAAATTACTAGAATACTTTACTAAAGGGGTTCTGCAATGAATAGGACAAGCACAATTCCTGCATTTCAGCAGATATGCGATGATGAGAAGTCATTGGTGCAGAAGTGGGCAGCGCTGGAGAGTCCCTCCAATGTCAATGGGACCTAAACACTTACATTGATGGCTGCGATCGTCACCATATTGGACCCGTATAACTTCAGCCACATTTCCTGCACAGCTCTCCAGAAAGCGGCGTAGTGTTCAGCACTTTTCCCACACATCTCTGTGATGTCCAGCCCAGCAGAGAAGATTTTGGGAAACGCCTGGAAATAAAAATATGATAATATATTATACAACAATTTATTTAAACACATTTCTTGATCTCTTATTATTTTAATTCCTTCTTGACCAAACGATTTACTGTTTTGTTTTTTCCCCGTTTCTTCTTTTTCTCTCCTTCCCCCACTCCCTCCCAAAAGCTACGTTTATATTTTTTTGGGTCAAAGAATTAACATGAGGGATTGCTTTTTTTGCCAGATGAGTTGTAGGTTTGAACGCCACCATTAATTTTACCATAAAATACACTGGAAAACTTGGGGGGAGGCGTAATAAAAAATTTTCAGGGAGGTACAATTTGCTATTCTGGAGTTTTACAGTAATTGTGTTTTTTGTTTCACATCCATAGTTTACACAAATATTAGATTTTGATAGATCAGACTGTTACTGACAGGTTCCTTAGGGGCCTAGAACCTGCGACCGTCTGATGACTACAGTATTACGGCATATAGTTAAATTGATGGTCTCCCAAGATGATAGCTATGGGGTCCCTGGCACCTAACAAATCACACAATGGGGAGGCTGATGGGTGTCCAAAATGGTACAACCACTTGGTTCACATGCCTAAAATGCCGCTGTCAGAGACTCACAGCGGCATTTAAATGATTAGCAGCAGTAATAAGACCGATGCTGAAAGGAAAATGCCGCCTGTATAGCTGCGTGTGGAGAATGCCAAGCTCTTGATCTTGTCCTATGCACCGGCACCCGATTTACATGTGCATTGTCTGGGAGGGGTTAAAGATTATATACATAATAGCCAAAACAGTTAAATTCCTTTAATGCAGAAAGCCCCAAAAAACTATCCCTTGTTTTAAAACACAGAACTAATATGATATGGCATTTCACATTATAATAATAATAAATAAATAAACCTGATAGAAACTTGCGCTAATTAAATGTGTCTTGGTTAAATAAAGATATCTTCTGAAGAAATCTATTACCTTTACTGAAGCTAAAAACTGGCGAGGCAGGGAAAAAGGTCTTCAGAATGCAGGGTGGATTTCCAGGTCCTTTCCCAATAATACTCCCCGACACAGGTATAGAAAGTTACTGGAGCTAAAGGATGCTACCTCCTAGCATGCCGCCGTCCCGGCCGGTGACTGGCGCGCAGCTGGAGGTGTATATCGGCAGGCTGTAAGAGTACCAGCCGCCGCTTGCAAAAGCAGGCCTGCAAGGTCCGAAAAAGCTGAAGGACCTTGCGTGACGTCACAGTCACGTGATAGATCACGTGACAGGCAAGAAAGCCCTATGGGGCGCTGATGGGGCCAGAAAGCAATGGCAAATCCTACGTGTTGCGGAATTCACTGATTCCTTCTTCAGGGATGGCCCCCTAGAGCAAGAGGAACCCTTATATAGCCTCCAGTATATAGCAATGGAGCATTATACTATGCATTAACAGCAAATAGCTCAATCTCGCTATTTAAACCGTTTGGGATCAGAGTATTCAATTCAAATATCCATTTACTTTCCACCCTGGACATCTGATGGATAAAATTACCTTTCCTGATACTTCTTTTAACTATTTGAATCCCAGTCACTTTATTGTCCCTTAGGGAGCTCCCATGATGTGTAAGATAATGATTAGAGAGGGGGTGACCTGTGAATTTCTTACAAATATTCCGTAAATGTTCCCCAATTCTGACATTTAAGGGACGTATCGTTCGACCTATATATAATTTATCACATGGACATGTGATACAATATATCACCCCCTTCGTGTCACAGGTGATAAAATCACGAATCTGAATCTCCATGGATTTATTTATAATAGAGAATTGTTTCTTACTGCCTAATTTTCTGCAAGATACACATTTTTTGCAGGGAAAAAAACCTTTTAATTGCTGTTGTGAATGAGAATTGGGGCCTTTTTTAGATATTGAAATAGAAGGGGCTACCAGGTTACCTAAATTATTTGCCCTTCTAAAGACAAACCTAGGGCGGGCTGGTAGAACTTCCCCTATGATTTTATCATTCTTCAAAATACCCCAGTGTTTATTTACAATTTTTCTGAGAATTTGACTATTTGAATTATACTGCGTGATGATAGGAATCTCGTCTATACTAATATTTTCTTTATTTTTTATTTTATGTCTGAGGAATTGTTCCCTTGGTATATGTCCAATATATTCCCTGGTTGCTAGCAGGGATTGGGTATCATAACCTTTTTGACAAAATTTTTTGATTAGAGTTTCAGCCTCAGTTAAATAGTCCTGTGACTTGGAACAATTTCTATGAGCCCGTATGAATTGGCTCTTTGGAATATTAAGAAGCCAACTTGGGAGATGACAGCTTTCTAGCAAAATATAATTGTTTGAATCAGTGGGTTTGTGAAATACTTGTGTCTGAATGGTGTTGTCCTCAATAAAGATTTTTAAGTCTAAAAAGTTAATCTCCGTGAGACTAGTAGTTGCGGTAAATTTTAAAAAAATAACAATTTTTATTCAATTCATCAATAAAATCTGTTAAAAGAGTAGGCCCACCAGACCAAATAAAAATATCATCTATGAAGCGGTGCCAGAGTACCAGATTCGCGCGCGGCCTGCCCTCGGGAAAGATGGTTTCATGTTCCCACTTGCCAACATACAAATTTGCATAACTGGGCGCGAATCTGGTACCCATAGCGGTCCCCCACTTCTGGGAGTAGTAGTTCGCTCCATAGTAAAAATAGTTGTGGGTGAGTATAAAATAAATACAATCGACAATAAAAGCAATTTGGTCGCTGGGAAAGCTTTTAGCCTCTGACATAAAGAATTCCGCAGATTTGCAACCCTTTTCATGTTCAATAACTGTGTAAAGGGAAGTTATATCTAAAGTCCCTAAGATGAAATGATCTTTCCATTCTATAGTATTTAAAACCTGTAAAACATGAGTAGTGTCCTTCAAATAGGCTGGAAGGGCAGGAACTAATTGCTGTAAATGGTAGTCCACAAACTTAGAAAGATTAGCCGTCAGGCCGCCAATAGCAGATATTATTGGTCGGCCCGGGGGTTTGATCACACTCTTATGTATCTTTGGGATGTAATAAAAATATGGTATCCTAGGGTGAGTGGTGTTGATAAAGTCAAATTCCTCTTTCTTTATGTACCCCTTATCGAAACCACATTTGATGAGGACCTGCATTCCTGCAAGGTACCTTTCTGAAGGGTCCCTGTCCAATAATTCATAGGTACGTGAATCCGATAGTATCCTCAAAGACTCTTCCTCATAGTCAGAAGTGTTCAAAATTACTATGCTGCCCCCTTTGTCAGCCGGTCTTAGTGTAATTGCATGATTTGTCTGAAGCCGTTTAATAGCTGAACGTTCACTGCTAGATAAATTATACTTAAATTTTCTGCATCTTTTATCAGATATACTCCTAATATCCTGTATCACATTATTCTGAAATGCCTCAAAGGCTTCTGAGTATTCTTGAATCGGATTGAAATTGGATTTCTTCTTTAGACCGGTATGCTGATAAGGGTCTATAATTTCAAACGGATTCGTGACGTCGCTAGAAGTCACTCTTTTTTTCATATAGAATTTTTTTATGGCTAATCTCCTCATAAAAGTTTTGATACCAATAAACACCTGGAACTTGTTAAAACCCACACTGGGTGCAAATTTGAGGCCTTTACTCAGTAATCTTTTCTCATTATCCTTTAAACTGTAGTCACTAAGATTAAAAAATTTTTGTTCTGAATGGCTCGCTTGATCCTCTGGTATTTGTTGTTTATTCTTTTTTTTGGTAAATTTCCCGCCCCTACATCCCCTCTGCCGTATTTTTTTGGACCCACCTGAAAAAACGGCAAATGGCTTTGTTTAGTTTTAGGTTTATTTTTTGTGAGAAGAGGACCCTCATTGAGGGCTGGGGGTAATTGATTGGGATTGTTATTAGAAGTAGAAGGATGGTTAACTGTACTTGCAAGAGGAGAAAATCCTTTATCAACACCACTCACCCTAGGATACCATATTTTTATTACATCCCAAAGATACATAAGAGTGTGATCAAACCCCCGGGCCGACCAATAATATCGGCTATTGGCGGCCTGACGGCTAATCTTTCTAAGTTTGTGGACTACCATTTACAGCAATTAGTCCCTGCCCTTCCAGCCTATTTGAAGGACACTACTCATGTTTTACAGGTTTTAAATACTATAGAATGGAAAGATCATTTCATCTTAGGGACTTTAGATATAACTTCCCTTTACACAGTTATTGAACATGAAAAGGGTTGCAAATCTGCGGAATTCTTTATGTCAGAGGCTAAAAGCTTTCCCAGCGACCAAATTGCTTTTATTGTCGATTGTATTTATTTTATACTCACCCACAACTATTTTTACTATGGAGCGAACTACTACTCCCAGAAGTGGGGGACCGCTATGGGTACCAGATTCGCGCCCAGTTATGCAAATTTGTATGTTGGCAAGTGGGAACATGAAACCATCTTTCCCGAGGGCAGGCCGCGCGCGAATCTGGTACTCTGGCACCGCTTCATAGATGATATTTTTATTTGGTCTGGTGGGCCTACTCTTAACAGATTTATTGATGAATTGTATAAAAATTGTTATTTTTTTTAAAATTTACCGCAACTACTAGTCTCACGGAGATTAACTTTTTAGACTTAAAAATCTTTATTGAGGACAACACCATTCAGAAACAAGTATTTCACAAACCCACTGATTCAAACAATTATATTTCGCTAGAAAGCTGCCATCTCCCAAGTTGGCTTCTTAATATTCCAAAGAGCCAATTCATACGGGCTCATAGAAATTGTTCCAAGTCACAGACTATTTAACTGAGGCTGAAACTCTAATCAAGAAATTTTGTCAAAAAGGTTATGATACCCAATCCCTGCTAGCAACCAGGGAATATATTGGACATATACCAAGGGAACAATTCCTCAGACATAAAATAAAAAATAAAGAAAATATTAGTACAGACGAGATTCCTATCATCACGCAGTATAATTCAAATGGTCAAATTCTCAGAAAAATTGTAAATAAACACTGGGGTATTTTGAAGAATGATAAAATCATAGGGGAAGTTCTACCAGCCCGCCCTAGGTTTGTCTTTAGAAGGGCAAATAATTTAGGTAACCTGGTAGCCCCTTCTATTTCAATATCTAAAAAAGGCCCCAATTCTCATTCACAACAGCAATTAAAAGGTTTTTTTCCCTGCAAAAAATGTGTATCTTGCAGAAAATTAGGCAGTAAGAAACAATTCTCTATTATAAATAAATCCATGGAGATTCAGATTCGTGATTTTATCACCTGTGACACGAAGGGGGTGATATATTGTATCACATGTCCATGTGATAAATTATATATAGGTCGAACGATACGTCCCTTAAATGTCAGAATTGGGGAACATTTACGGAATATTTGTAAGAAATTCACAGGTCACCCCCTCTCTAATCATTATCTTACACATCATGGGAGCTCCCTAAGGGACACTAAAGTGACTGGGATTCAAATAGTTAAAAGAAGTATCAGGAAAGGTAATTTTATCCATCAGATGTCCAGGGTGGAAAGTAAATGGATATTTGAATTGAATACTCTGATCCCAAACGGTTTAAATAGCGAGATTGAGCTATTTGCTTTTAATGCATAGTATAATGCTCCATTGCTATATACTGGAGGCTATATAAGGGTTCCTCTTGCTCTAGGGGGCCATCCCTGAAGAAGGAATCATGAATTCTGCAACGCGTAGGATTTGCCATTGCTTTCTGGCCCCATCAGCGCCCCATAGGGCTTTCTTGCCTGTCACGTGATCTATCACGTGACTGTGACGTCACGCAAGGTCCTTCAGCTTTTTCGGACCTTGCAGGCCTGCTTTTGCAAGCGGCGGCTGGTACTCTTACAGCCTGCCGATATACACCTCCAGCTGCGCGCCAGTCACCGGCCGGGACGGCGGCATGCTAGGAGGTAGCATCCTTTAGCTCCAGTAACTTTCTATACCTGTGTCGGGGAGTATTATTGGGAAAGGACCTGGAAATCCACCCTGCATTCTGAAGACCTTTTTCCCTGCCTCGCCAGTTTTTAGCTTCAGTAAAGGTAATAGATTTCTTCAGAAGATATCTTTATTTAACCAAGACACATTTAATTAGCGCAAGTTTCTATCAGGTTTATTTATTATTATTATTTTATGGGGACAACTTGAGTGGTGTGTTGTCTTATTACTTGCTGCTTTGTGTTCTGTGGGTGTACGCTTTAGCGCCATTGGTATATACATATATTTATTGCAATTTCACATTATAGCCCAACCAGATTTGCAACTTTGGAAGAAAGCTGCTGTGCCATTGGGGTTGATGGGAGTCAGCACCCCATCGATCTGAGATATAAAAAAAATAGGTTAAATATATTAAAGTCCTAGAAAGCCCCCCTAATGGCATTTATCATCAGGCATTACAGTACTGTGGTACAAGTTGTAGCACCTACAGAAGTTAGGATAACCCCCCGGCAGCCACGGTCGATTTCCAATTTCTCCAGACTTATAGAGAATTCTGTCAGGACGTCCAGGCTGAGGCTGTTCACTGGAGGGTTCTTCATTTTCATGACTGCCACCCCTGAGAGACAAACAAAGCTCCATTATCTGTTCCTTATCAGAAACTTTGAGACTTCAGCTGTGACCTCTGATCAAAAAGCAAATCAACCCAAGCAGCAACCAATTACTTTTGTTTTTTAATCTTTTGTTGCAAAGTAGATTACTTATTTTTGCCAATATGAGCAATGTTGATAACAGCATGTGATGGGATCGCAATTTATGCAATTTTATAATGGATTTTACAAAAGGTGTAACTTTACTTACAAAGTATAAAATGTGTATAGATAAAAGGCTCAACCCATAATATTCTGATGGATACCAACACTATGTCATGTAAAAAATAAAAATATACATACACACACTCATGCACGCCCAACCAAAGGATCTGGGTTTGGTTTCAGTTTTCTGCTTTAGATAGGCTGCATAAAACATAATGGCTAGGGACACTTACAGGAGCTTTTATAACGACCTAACTGGTCCCACAAAGCTGGAGGCTACAATTATCCACAATGTTTGTGTTGAAGCATTAAGATTTCATGTCACTGGAACTAAAGCCCCCGTCACACATAGCGACGCACCAGCGATCCCGACAACGATATGACCTGGTCAGGATTGCTGGTGTGTCGCTACATAATCGCTGGTGAGCTGCCAAACAGGCAGATCTCACCAGCGATCAGCACCAGCGACACGCGGGTAACAAGCGCGAGCGCCGCTTAGTTACCCGCTGTTTACCCTGGATACCAGCTCCCAGCGTGAGCACGCTGGTATCCAGGGGTAAACAGCGGGTAACTAAGCAACGTGCGTGCTTAGTTACCCACTATTTACCCTGGATACCAGCGTCCTCGTTGGTCCTGATCGCTGGTGAGATCTGCCTGTTTGACAGCTCACCAGCGATCATGTAGCGACGCATCAGCGATCCTGACCAGGTCGTATAGTTGTCGGGATCGCTGGTGCGACGTTTAGTGTAACGGGACCGTTATTCCTTTTCCACTATCTGTACAGCGGGCACAATGCAGTCGGGGGGGGGGGGGGGGGGGGGGGGGGTAACATTCTCCTGGAATCACCAAACCCAGACTCCTCCATCAGATGCGGATAGAGAAGTCACTGCACGGAACATGTCTCCTCCAATGTCCAGTGGTGGCAGCTCTACACTACTCCATCTGATGCTCGGCATCGTGCTTGGTGATGTATGGCTGCATGCATCTGCTCAGTCATGAAGCTCTGAATGCATCTGCTCGGCCATGAAGCTCTCGGCAAAACCGTAGTGTTTGTGCTGATGCGAATACAAGAAAAGGTCTGGACTCTTCAGTTACGGGGTCAGTTGGTGACTTTTCTGCCCTCCGCTCTGTAGAATTAAGAGGTCTCCACTTCGTGGCAGAGTTGCTGCGGTTCCTTCCAGTTCTCAATAACTGACATGTTATGGAAAAAAAATTCAGAAGGAAGAAATGTCGTGGACGGACTTCTTTCAAATTACAGGACCGCGCTGATATTAGCAAGCTCTACACCACAGGTTATTAAAGGCAGACGGCATGGTGAGATGTGGGAGATTATATACTGTGGGAGGGCAACAGGCCAGGCGTTATACACCGGGGGAGCAATGGGACTGAAATAAATAAATATGGATATTTTCATGTAAATTTGGGAGCCATACCTGTTGATTCATCCAGTTCTACCAAAATCTTCTCATTACTGAATGGTCTCCGGCTCTGGTAGTGTTGCCATGATACCAGCCCACCTTTGCGGGTGTAGAACGAGCCTGTAGAATGAAGACTGCAATCAAACATCTCTTCAATTGTATTACTGTAGACAAGTCTCTCCGAAATCACCTAAAGAAATGTTTCACATAGTGAATGCTTCACAAATCACATTTTGTATGTTCTCGTAGTATATCCTTAAGGGTATGTGCACACACTGCAGATTCACCTGCGGTTTTACCTGCTGATTAGCCTGCGGTTTTGCATGTCCACAATGGAGGAGATGGCAAACCGCAGCGGAATCCGCAGAAAGAAATGACATGTCAATTCTTTCTGTGGCTTTGAAACCGCGGAAAATTCCGCAGCGTCTGCACAGCGTTTTTTTTTTTTGCATAGGATATTATGCTACTGTACACTGCGGATCCGCAGCGTGTGCACACAGTCTAAGGCTTACAGGCAATGAAAATCCGAAAGTCATTATCTCAGTAAGTTTACCCACACAGTATATATGTACAGGTGCTTCTCACAAAAGTAGAATATCATCAATAAGTTTATTTCAGTTTTTCCATACAAAAAGTGAAACTCATATATAGTCATTACACACAGAGTGATCTATTTCAAGTGTTTATTTCTGCTAATGTTGATGATTATGGCTTACAGCCAATGAAAACCCAAAAGTTATTATCTCAGTAAATCAGAATACTTTATAACACCAGCTTGATAGATTTTAAAATCCGAAATGTTGGCCTACTGAAATGTATGTTCAGTAAATGCACTCAGTACTTGTTTGGGCTCGTTTTATCAATGCGGCGTGGCATGGGGGCGTTCAGCCTGTGGCACTGCTGAGGGGTTATGGAAGCCCAGGTTGCTTTGATAGCAGCCTTCAGCTCGTCTGCATTGTTGGGTCTGGTGTCTCTCATCTTCCTCTTGACAATACTCCATAGATTCTCTATGGGGTTAAGGTCAGGTGAGTTTGCTGCCAATCCAGCACAGTGATACTGTTGTTTGTAAACCAGGTATTGGTACTTTTGGCAGTGTGGACAGGGGCCAAGTCCGGCTGGAGAATGACATTTCCATCTCCAAACAGCTTGTCAGCACAGGGAAGCATGAAGTGCTCTAAAATGTCCTGGTAGACGGCTGCGCTGACTTTGGTCTTGATAAAACACAGTGGACCTACACCAGCAGATGACATGGCTCCCCAAACCATCACTGACTGTGGAAACTTTCACTTTGTATTTTTTTGCCTCTGAACAGCAGCGATCGGAGCTGTCCCTAATCACTGCAGGTGTCACTGTTTAGATGCTGCTGTCCACCTCGGACATCGGCATATAAATGGTTTGCCTGCGTGTTCAACAAAATCACGGAGCGCTAACGAGCTACAAAAACAGCCAGGAGACTAGTGAAGGCTGTGTCGACACCACCATCTTTGATCTCATCCTAAAGCCAGTTCTGCGGATGTGGAAATTCACTATATACTGTCGACACCGCCATCTTTGATCTCCTCGTAAAGTCCAGCCTGGCCTGTGGATGTGTAAATTCACTGTATACTGCAGAATATAGCACAAGCAATCAAAAGAGCACGGGTCAAAGTCCCTTAGGTGAGTGGAAAAAAAATAAATTATATATATATATATATATATATATATACACACATATACACATATATATATATATATATATATATATACACATATACACACACACACACACAGTGGGGAAAAAAAGTATTTAGTCAGTCAGCAATAGTGCAAGTTCCACCACTTAAAAAGATGAGAGGCGTCTGTAATTTACATCATAGGTAGACCTCAACTATTGGAGACAAACTGAGGGAAAAAAAATCCAGAAAATCACATTGTCTGTTTTTTTTTTTCATTTTATTTGCATATTATGGTGGAAAATAAGTATTTGGTCAGAAACAAAATTTCATCTCAATACTTTGTGATATATCCTTTGTTGGCAATGACAGAGGTCAAACGTTTTCTGTAAGTCTTCACAAGGTTGCCACACACTGTTGTTGGTATGTTGGCCCATTCCTCCATGCAGATCTCCTCTAGAGCAGTGATGTTTTTGGCTTTTCGCTTGGCAACACGGACTTTCAACTCCCTCCAAAGGTTTTCGATAGGGTTGAGATCTGGAGACTGGCTAGGCCACTCCAGGACCTTGAAATGCTTCTTACGAAGCCACTCCTTCGTTGCCCTGGCGGTGTGCTTTGGATCATTGTCATGTTGAAAGACCCAGCCACGTTTCATCTTCAATGCCCTTGCTGATGGAAGGAGGTTTGCACTCAAAATCTCACGATACATGGCCCCATTCATTCTTTCATGTACCCGGATCAGTCGTCCTGGCCCCTTTGCAGAGAAACAGCCCCAAAGCATGATGTTTCCACCACCATGCTTTACAGTAGGTATGGTGTTTGATGGATGCAACTCAGTATTCTTTTTCCTCCAAACACGACAAGTTGTGCTTCTACCAAACAGTTCCAGTTTGGTTTCATCAGACCATAGGACATTCTCCCAAAACTCCTCTGGATCATCCAAATGCTCTCTAGCAAACTTCAGACGGGCCCGGACATGTACAGGCTTAAGCAGTGGGACACGTCTGGCACTGCAGGATCTGAGTCCATGGTGGCGTAGTGTGTTACTTATGGTAGGCCTTGTTACATTGGTCCCAGCTCTCTGCAGTTCATTCACTAGGTCCCCCCGCGTGGTTCTGGGATTTTTGCTCACCGTTCTTGTGATCATTCTGACCCCACGGGGTGGGATTTTGCGTGGAGCACCAGATCGAGGGAGATTATCAGTGGTCTTGTATGTCTTCCATTTTCTAATTATTGCTCCCACAGTTGATTTCTTCACTCCAAGCTGGTTGGCTATTGCAGATTCAGTCTTCCCAGCCTGGTGCAGGGCTACAATTTTGTTTCTGGTGTCCTTTGACAGCTCTTTGGTCTTCACCATAGTGGAGTTTGGAGTCAGACTGTTTGAGGGTGTTCACAGGTGTCTTTTTATACTGATAACAAGTTTAAACAGGTGCCATTACTACAGGTAATGAGTGGAGGAAAGAGGAGACTCTTAAAGAAGAAGTTACAGGTCTGTGAGAGCCAGAAATCTTGATTGCTTGTTTCTGACCAAATACTTATTTTCCACCATAATATGCAAATAAAATGAAAAAAAAAAAACCAGACAATGTGATTTTCTGGATTTTTTTTTTTCTCAGTTTGTCTCCCATAGTTGAGGTCTACCTATGATGTAAATTACAGACGCCTCTCATCTTTTTAAGTGGTGGAACTTGCACTATTGCTGACTGACTAAATACTTTTTTTCCCCACTGTGTGTATGTATGTATATATATATATATATATATATATATATATATATAGAGAGAGAGAGAGAGAGAGAATTTGAATCATCCTTTTCCCCAATAATTTAAAATTAAAATATTTGGCATGAGATCCAGAAGCTAAGCAGATGGATGTAAACAAAAATTAAGGGCAGTTTCACACGTCAGTGTTTCCGGTAAGTGTAGTGACAGTTTTCTCACGTACCGGAGACACTGACACACGTAGACACATTCTAATGAATGGGTCTATGCACATATCAGCGTGTTTTCACGGACCGTGTGCAACAGCACGGATCACATGGACCTATACAAATCAATGGGTCTGTGTAAACAAGCACCGCACACAGATGGCGTCCGTGTGCGTTTTTAAAAGTCATAGGGTTAACATTGAAACAAATTTTTTCAATACACGGACAGCACACAGATGCCACACGAATGTCACAAATTTACACACGGACATCTCTGGTACCGTTTTTTCCGGTATCGGAAATATCAGGACGTGTGAAACTGCCCTAACATGTAGGGTAAATGCTTAAACAAAAAAAAAAATTATGTCCGAATGTGTTTTTTCCTCCTCTCACAATTCTCAGTCCTGTCAAAAGTGGCAAAAAATGATCAAAACATCATGTACCCCAAAGTTATATAGATAAGTGCAGCTTGCTACTCAAGAAAACAGCCCCTCAAAAAGAAATCAGGTCTCCGAAAATGGCGACACAAAGCTAAATTTTTTCTATTTTTTTTTTGTAAAGTTTTTAAAAGTTGTCAAAATGATACCAAAATGATTGGTGTCGCTGTAATCATACAGACCAGGAAAAAAAACAAAACAAAACAATAAATGTCATATCAAAACCCAAAAATAAATGGTGGCATTGCACTTATTTCACCTCACTTGGAAATGTTTTTCACGTATTTCAGTACATGGGACCGTGAACGGCGTCATTAAAAACGACAACTCGTCACACACAGAAATATAAGACAGGCCCTGTGAGGCTCTGCTGACAGAAAAAAGTTAAAGAAATGGGGATATTGGCGGAAATGACAGAAATATTCATGTATTTTTATCCAGCGGCCATGTTTGTTACCAGAGTCACCACACACTACACAGTAATGGCTGCCAGACATGAACACTAGTATCACTGACATCTATCAAGCACTTCTCCATGGCGGAGCAGCGTACCCTGTAATGACAGAGGTGAGGAGAGAGTCACTTGAGCGATTTAGCCGCTTATAGCGCGCAAAACCGCGGGGATTGAGGGGCTGAGGTAATATTGGCGCCACCAGAGCGGCCCGAGAGCGCTAGGAAAGTGGCGGTCGATTTGGGCGGGAAACTAACACACGCACCTGACAGGAGCCGGGCGGGAGCCGCGCTCCTCAGCACAGCCTGCGCCGCCATCTTGTGTGACCTTTTCTCCAGGCGTCAGCCCTCTCTATTCAGCTAATGCTGGGTAATAGGAGCAAATCTGCTTTTAAAAACGAAAAGGGTGACACCTGCTGGAAGCAGAAGGCCACAACACCGAACATAATTATTAATAAAAAATCATAAAATAAAATGTTTTCTTCTACTTTTCCTTGGCTGAAAGTACACGATAACCCTCCAGATCACTCCCAATATCTGCTCCGTAATGGCCGAGTTCATCTTCATGTCAGCTCTGAAAACTGGAGGGCAAAGCGTATTGGCATATCTGAATAAAGCAGAAGCCATGCTCGGATCTGGTGGCGCACTGATGTTGTCGTGCTGCCATTGACGTGCCGCTACGTCCCATGTCAGGCCCGTGGGTTTTTTCCTCCGCAGTATCTCTTAGCACCTTTGTGTGAAGTGTATTCTTTCTCCTTCCCATTCGGAGGGCATGGAGCCTACTTCTACATATTTATCCCTTTGGCCAAAACTTTCGAGACTGAGACAAACTTTGGTCTTCGCACCGTTTGCTGCTTCGGTGATTTTCGATCTTGTAGGTTTCTGTTGTTACTGACGTACGATTATCAACATTTCATAAGTTTTTACTCCTTTATTGACAAATCCATCAAGTTTATGTAAAGACTCCAGATCCAGTCTTCACCTTTCACCGACTTCACTGACGCCGGATTCCCGCTCTTGGGCCAATGTTACATCCAACGATTTTCTATGGTGTCAAATATTTCCAATATTCTCTGTAGCCCGTCACACACTCCTCGCTTACCATAGACGTTAATGGGGGGCACGGTGGCTCAGTGGTTAGCGCTGTATGGTGACTCAGTGGTTAGCGCTGTATGGTGGCTCAGTGGTTAGTGCTGTATGGTGACAGTGGTTAGCGCTGTATGGTGGCTCAGTGGTTAGCGCTGTACGGTGGCTCAGTGGTTAGCGCTGTATGGTGACTCAGTGGTTAGTGCTGTATGGTGACAGTGGTTAGCGCTGTATGGTGGCTCAGTGGTTAGCGCTGTACGGTGGCTCAGTGGTTAGTGCTGTATGGTGGCTCAGTGGTTAGCGCTGTATGGTGGCTCAGTGGTTAGCGCTGTATGGTGGCTCAGTGGTTAGTGCTGTATGGTGGCTCAGTGGTTAGTGCTGTATGGTGGCTCAGTGGTTAGTGCTGTATGGTGGCTCAGTGGTTAGTGCTGTATGGTGGCTCAGTGGTTAGCGCTGTATGGTGGCTCAGTGGTTAGTGCTGTATGGTGGCTCAGTGGTTAGCGCTGTATGGTGGCTCAGTGGTTAGCGCTGTATGGTGGCTCAGTGGTTAGTGCTGTATGGTGGCTCAGTGGTTAGTGCTGTATGGTGACTCAGGGGTTAGCGCTGTATGGTGGCTCAGTGGTTAGCGCTGTATGGTGACTCAGTGGTTAGTGCTGTATGGTGGCTCAGTGGTTAGTGCTGTATGGTGGCTCAGTGGTTAGCGCTGTATGGTGGCTCAGTGGTTAGCGCTGTATGGTGGCTCAGTGGTTAGCGCTGTATGGTGGCTCAGTGGTTAGTGCTGTATGGTGGCTCAGTGGTTAGTGCTGTATGGTGACTCAGGGGTTAGCGCTGTATGGTGACAGTGGTTAGCGCTGTATGGTGACTCAGGGGTTAGCGCTGTATGGTGACAGTGGTTAGTGCTGTATGGTGGCTCAGTGGTTAGTACTGTATGGTGACAGTGGTTAGCGCTGTATGGTGGCTCAGTGGTTAGCGCTGTATGGTGGCTCAGTGGTTAGCGCTGTATGGTGGCTCAGTGGTTAGCGCTGTATGGTGGCTCAGTGGTTAGTACTGTATGGTGACAGTGGTTAGCGCTGTATGGTGACTCAGTGGTTAGTACTGTATGGTGACAGTGGTTAGCGCTGTATGGTGGCTCAGTGGTTAGTGCTGTATGGTGGCTCAGTGGTTAGCGCTGTATGGTGACTCAGTGGTTAGCGCTGTATGGTGGCTCAGTGGTTAGCGCTGTATGGTGACTCAGGGGTTAGTGCTGTATGGTGGCTCAGTGGTTAGCGCTGTACGGTGGCTCAGTGGTTAGCGCTGTATGGTGGCTCAGTGGTTAGCGCTGTATGGTGGCTCAGTGGTTAGTGCTGTATGGTGGCTCAGTGGTTAGCGCTGTGTGACTCAGTGGTTAGCGCTGTATGGTGGCTCAGTGGTTAGTGCTGTATGGTGGCTCAGTGGTTAGTGCTGTATGGTGGCTCAGTGGTTAGTGCTGTATGGTGGCTCAGTGGTTAGCGCTGTATGGTGGCTCAGTGGTTAGCGCTGTATGGTGACTCAGTGGTTAGCGCTGTATGGTGGCTCAGTGGTTAGCGCTGTATGGTGGCTCAGTGGTTAGCGCTGTATGGTGGCTCAGTGGTTAGTGCTGTATGGTGGCTCAGTGGTTAGCGCTGTATGGTGGCTCAGTGGTTAGCGCTGTATGGTGGCTCAGTGGTTAGTGCTGTATGGTGGCTCAGTGGTTAGCGCTGTATGGTGGCTCAGTGGTTAGCGCTGTATGGTGGCTCAGTGGTTAGCGCTGTATGGTGGCTCAGGGGTTAGCGCTGTATGGTGGCTCAGTGGTTAGTGCTGTATGGTGGCTCAGTGGTTAGCGCTGTATGGTGGCTCAGGGGTTAGCGCTGTATGGTGGCTCAGTGGTTAGTGCTGTATGGTGGCTCAGTGGTTAGCGCTGTATGGTGGCTCAGGGGTTAGCGCTGTATGGTGACTCAGTGGTTAGCGCTGTATGGTGGCTCAGTGGTTAGTGCTGTATGGTGGCTTAGTGGTTAGTGCTGTATGGTGACTCAGTGGTTAGCGCTGTATGGTGGCTCAGTGGTTAGCGCTGTATGGTGACTCAGTGGTTAGTGCTGTGTGGTGGCTCAGTGGTTAGTGCATGGTGGCTCAGTGGTTAGTGCTGTATGGTGGCTTAGTGGTTAGTGCTGTATGGTGACTCAGTGGTTAGCGCTGTATGGTGGCTCAGTGGTTAGCGCTGTATGGTGGCTCAGTGGTTAGCGCTGTATGGTGACTCAGTGGTTAGTGCTGTATGGTGGCTCAGTGGTTAGTGCTGTATGGTGGCTCAGTGGTTAGTGCTGTATGGTGACTCAGTGGTTAGCGCT
This sequence comes from Dendrobates tinctorius, assembly GCF_039654945.1. Classification (NCBI taxonomy): domain Eukaryota; kingdom Metazoa; phylum Chordata; class Amphibia; order Anura; family Dendrobatidae; genus Dendrobates; species Dendrobates tinctorius. Next base: position 1,185,744 of record NW_027361869.1, on the reverse strand, counting down.
GTATGGTGACTCAGTGGTTAGCGCTGTATGGTGACTCAGTGGTTAGCGCTGTATGGTGACTCAGTGGTTAGCGCTGTATGGTGGCTTAGTGGTTAGCGCTGTATGGTGACTCAGTGGTTAGCGCTGTATGGTGGCTCAGTGGTTAGCGCTGTATGGTGGCTCAGTGGTTAGCGCTGTATGGTGACTCAGTGGTTAGTGCTGTATGGTGGCTCAGTGGTTAGTGCTGTATGGTGGCTCAGTGGTTAGTGCTGTATGGTGGCTCAGTGGTTAGCGCTGTATGGTGACTCAGGGGTTAGCGCTGTATGGTGACTCAGGGGTTAGCGCTGTATGGTGACTCAGTGGTTAGCGCTGTATGGTGGCTTAGTGGTTAGCGCTGTATGGTGGCTCAGTGGTTAGCGCTGTATGGTGGCTCAGTGGTTAGCGCTGTATGGTGGCTCAGTGGTTAGCGCTGTATGGTGGCTCAGTGGTTAGTGCTGTACGGTGGCTCAGTGGTTAGCGCTGTACGGTGGCTCAGTGGTTAGCGCTGTATGGTGGCTCAGTGGTTAGCGCTGTATGGTGGCTCAGTGGTTAGCGCTGTATGGTGGCTCAGTGGTTAGAGCTGTATGGTGGCTCAGTGGTTAGCGCTGTATGGTGACTCAGTGGTTAGCGCTGTATGGTGGCTCAGTGGTTAGCGCTGTATGGTGGCTCAGTGGTTAGCGCTGTATGGTGGCTCAGTGGTTAGCGCTGTATGGTGGCTCAGGGGTTAGTGCTGTATGGTGGCTCAGTGGTTAGTGCTGTATGGTGGCTCAGTGGTTAGCGCTGTATGGTGGCTCAGTGGTTAGCGCTGTATGGTGGCTCAGTGGTTAGCGCTGTATGGTGGCTCAGTGGTTAGCGCTGTATGGTGACTCAGTGGTTAGTGCTGTATGGTGGCTCAGTGGTTAGTGCTGTACGGTGGCTCAGTGGTTAGTGCTGTACGGTGGCTCAGTGGTTAGTGCTGTACGGTGGCTCAGTGGTTAGTTCTGTACGGTGGCTCAGTGGTTAGCGCTGTATGGTGGCTCAGTGTTTAGCGCTGTGCGGTGACTCAGTGGTTAGTGCTGTACGGTGGCTCAGTGGTTAGTTCTGTACGGTGGCTCAGTGGTTAGCGCTGTATGGTGGCTCAGTGGTTAGCGCTGTATGGTGACTCAGTGGTTAGTGCTGTATGGTGGCTCAGTGGTTAGTGCTGTATGGTGGCTCAGTGGTTAGTGCTGTATGGTGGCTCAGTGGTTAGCGCTGTATGGTGGCTCAGTGGTTAGCGCTGTATGGTGACTCAGTGGTTAGTGCTGTATGGTGGCTCAGTGGTTAGCGCTGTATGGTGGCTCAGTGGTTAGCGCTGTATGGTGGCTCAGGGGTTAGTGCTGTATGGTGGCTCAGTGGTTAGCGCTGTACGGTGGCTCAGTGGTTAGCGCTGTACGGTGGCTCAGGGGTTAGTGCTGTACGGTGGCTCAGTGGTTAGCGCTGTACGGTGGCTCAGTGGTTAGTGCTGTATGGTGGCTCAGTGGTTAGTGCTGTATGGTGGCTCAGTGGTTAGTGCTGTACGGTGGCTCAGTGGTTAGCGCTGTACGGTGGCTCAGGGGTTAGTGCTGTATGGTGGCTCAGTGGTTAGTGCTGTATGGTGACTCAGGGGTTAGCGCTGTATGGTGACTCAGGGGTTAGCGCTGTATGGTGGCTCAGTGGTTAGCGCTGTATGGTGGCTCAGTGGTTAGCGCTGTATGGTGACTCAGTGGTTAGCGCTGTATGGTGACTCAGGGGTTAGCGCTGTATGGTGGCTCAGTGGTTAGCGCTGTATGGTGACTCAGTGGTTAGCGCTGTATGGTGACTCAGTGGTTAGTGCTGTATGGTGACTCAGTGGTTAGCGCTGTATGGTGGCTCAGTGGTTAGTGCTGTATGGTGGCTCAGTGGTTAGCGCTGTATGGTGGCTCAGTGGTTAGCGCTGTATGGTGGCTCAGGGGTTAGCGCTGTATGGTGGCTCAGTGGTTAGTGCTGTATGGTGGCTCAGTGGTTAGCGCTGTATGGTGGCTCAGTGGTTAGCGCTGTATGGTGGCTCAGTGGTTAGCGCTGTATGGTGGCTCAGTGGTTAGCGCTGTATGGTGACTCAGTGGTTAGCGCTGTATGGTGGCTCAGTGGTTAGCGCTGTATGGTGGCTCAGTGGTTAGCGCTGTATGGTGGCTCAGTGGTTAGCGCTGTATGGTGACTCAGTGGTTAGCGCTGTACGGTGACTCAGGGGTTAGGGCTGTACGGTGACTCAGTGGTTAGCGCTGTACGGTGGCTCAGTGGTTAGCGCTGTACGGTGGCTCAGTGGTTAGCGCTGTACGGTGGCTCAGGGGTTAGCGCTGTATGGTGGCTCAGTTGTTAGCGCTGTATGGTGGCTCAGGGGTTAGCGCTGTATGGTGGCTCAGTGGTTAGCGCTGTATGGTGGCTCAGTGGTTAGCGCTGTATGGTGACTCAGTGGTTAGCGCTGTATGGTGACTCAGGGGTTAGGGCTGTATGGTGACTCAGTGGTTAGCGCTGTATGGTGGCTCAGTGGTTAGCGCTGTATGGTGGCTCAGTGGTTAGCGCTGTACGGTGGCTCAGGGGTTAGCGCTGTATGGTGGCTCAGTTGTTAGCGCTGTATGGTGGCTCAGGGGTTAGCGCTGTATGGTGGCTCAGTGGTTAGCGCTGTATGGTGGCTCAGTGGTTAGCGCTGTACGGTGGCTCAGTGGTTAGCGCTGTACGGTGACTCAGTGGTTAGCGCTGTACGGTGGCTCAGTGGTTAGCGCTGTATGGTGGCTCAGTGGTTAGCGCTGTATGGTGGCTCAGAGGTTAGCGCGTTATGGTGGCTCAGTGGTTAGCACTGTATGGTGGCTCAGTGGTTATTGCTGTATGGTGGCTCAGAGGTTAGCGCTGTATGGTGGCTCAGTGGTTAGCGCTGTATGGTGGCTCAGTGGTTAGCGCTGTATGGTGGCTCAGAGGTTAGCGCTGTATGGTGGCTCAGTGGTTAGCGCTGTATGGTGGCTCAGTGGTTAGCGCTGTAGGGTGGCTCAGTGGTTAGCGCTGTAGGGTGACTCAGTGGTTAGCGCTGTAGGGTGGCTCAGTGGTTAGCGCTGTATGGTGGCTCAGTGGTTAGCGCTGTACGGTGGCTCAGTGGTTAGTGCTGTATGGTGACTCAGGGGTTAGCGCTGTATGGTGGCTCAGTGGTTAGCGCTGTATGGTGACTCAGTGGTTAGCGCTGTATGGTGACTCAGTGGTTAGCGCTGTATGGTGGCTCAGTGGTTAGCGCTGTATGGTGGCTCAGTGGTTAGCGCTGTATGGTGGCTCAGTGGTTAGCACTGTATGGTGGCTCAGTGGTTAGTACTGCATGGTGACAGTGGTTAGCGCTGTATGGTGGCTCAGTGGTTAGCGCTGTATGGTGGCTCAGTGGTTAGTACTGCAGCTTTGCAGCGCTCTGGTTTTGGGTTCAAGTCTGCAAGAAGTTTGTACATTCTCATGCTTGTGTGGGTTTCCTCCTGTTTTCTCCCACATTCCAAAGACCTAGCCCCAATGGGGACAGGGATGATGTCTGCAAAAGTGCTGTGGAATTAATGGCGCTATATTAGCGAGTAAAATAAAAATAAGTCACCCGCGATGTAGCCATTTTATTGCACTTGGCCGCCCACTGGTCTAGGAATTAACTCTGATTCTGCAGAGACTTTCATAGCAGAACAGAAAAACTAGGTGGATCCTTGCAGAGATTGTTGTGACCCTAGAAAACTAAGCAGATTATGGCAGTCAATGTCTTGGTGATGTTTCGCACAGTCCTCCAACCCTGGTGGAGAACTTCGGATGCTAAGCGAGTGTCTTTGGGGTGCTTGAATAATATATTTGAGTCCCCGCGGTCGCATGTTTCGCAGCTGTAAAACCTGCTGGGATTATCTGTTTATTAGACAATCATTGGATGTATTGCAGCGGTCAAACAACCGCGAGACATGCAACCGCGGGGACTCATATTATTTGAGCACCCTGAAGACACTCGTTTAGCACATGAGCATGCTTGGGGAAGACGCCTTATCAGAGCACGATCGCTCATCACTATACACTAAGTGTAATTTGCAAACCTAAAAGTGATCATGCCCTGCCCTGGAGCACTGACAACAGTCCCGTTCTTTTTCTCCTTGTCCCAGGTAAGACGCTTCTGGCGTTGTCTTTTGGTCATGAGTGGCTGACACAAGGAATGCGACACTTGTAGCCCATGTCCTGGAGCAATGACTCCAGCAGCAGTCCACTCCTTGTGAATCTCCCCCACATTTTTGAATGGTCTTTTCTTAACAATCCTTTCAAGGCTGCAGTTATCCCGGTTGCTTGTGCACCTTTTTCTACCACACTTTTTCCTTCCACTCAACTTCCATTAATATGCTTGGATACAGCACTCTGTGAACGGTCGGCTTCTTTAGCAATGACCTTTTGTGGATTACCCTCACTGCAGAGTGTGTCAGTGACTGCCTTCTGGACATCTGTCAGGTCAGCAGTCTTCCCCATGATTGTGGAGCTACTGACACAGACTAAGGCTAGTTTCACATTAGCGTTTACGGCCGCCGCTAAGCCCCGCCCCTGCCGCGCCTCCGCCGGTAGCTCCGCCTACAGATGCATGACGCTGCATGCATCCTGCGTCCCCTATCTTTAGCGCTGGGGACGCAGGCCGTGTGCAGTATGCGTTTGGCGGCGCATGCGTCCTTTTGACGCTGCGTAGAGTGCACCAAATTGCAACCTGTTGCGTTTGGTGCAGGTCGGCGCAGCGTCAAAAGGACGCATGCGCCGCCAAACGCATACTGCACACGGCCTGCGTCCCCAGTACTAAAGATAGGGGACGCAGGACGCATGCAGCGTCTTGTGTCCATAGGCGGAGCTACCGGCGGAGGCGCGGAAGGGGGTGGGGCTTAGCGGCGGCCGTGTGCAGCCCGACGCTGCGACCGTAAACGCTAATGTGAAACTAGCCAAAGGGACCTTTTTAAACTCTTAGGAAGCCTTTACAGGTGATTTTTGTTAATTAATCTAATATACTGAGACATTGACTTGAGTTTCATTGGCTGTAAGCCATAATCATCAACATTAACAGAAATAAACACGTGAAATAGATCACTCTGTAATTACTCTATATGAGATTCCTTTTTTGCATTGAAGAACTGAAATAACTTTTTGATGATATTCTAATTTTGGAAGAAGCACCTGTATATACTCTGATTGACAGGTCTATCAGTCAAGCCGAGACGGGAATGGAGAAGCCATAAGGAGCCGACCAGCAGACTCATTTCTGCTCTTTTTTCCAACATATGCTGTGCATTTTCATGACCAGATTTTACATCCAAGACGCCAACAAGGCCGTTCAATCAGGCTTAGAAAGCCACGGTTGTGTCGGGAGTTGTGGTCTGAACCTGGTTGATGTGAAGGGACGGTCCTCGGAGGCTGGGTGCAGGGATCTGGCGACATTGTGGTTTTCACTACATGCAACCAAAGTCATATGCAAAAAAAAAAAATAAAACAATGAACCCTGGATGGCAGAAGGATTTAATACAATTTTCATGAAAACTCAGCAGAAAATCAGTAAAGAAAACACTGCCTGCGGGACATAATGTGCTGGAGTCACAGTCCCTTCTCCGACATCTGATCAGTCTCTGTAGTATTGTAGCCACATCCACTTCCCACAAGCACAAAGTGATACCAGGCACAGTGCATAGCTTCATTCTCCAGCAATAACCCGACCATAGGAGCATGCATGGCTTATAAGTCTCCTCACGCTGACATGCCAGGCTTGGCTTGCCACACTCCAAAAGGAGAAACGTTACCCCTTACATATCACAAGGTAAATTCCATTACTTAAAGTGGTATCCCAGCTGGAAGACGCCATCACCTATCCGTCTCTTGCCGCTTCTGACGTGTCTGAGCTTTCTTTAGCGGTCAACGTTGTGCCGTTCCTCCATCATTCTGCATAGAAATGTAGGCATAATCTGACAATTCATTTTTAGCCCTTGCCCAACACCGACACTGCTCAATCGGTGCTGACAGTGTGAGGGCACAGCCCCTTTCCAAAAAAAGATATGGAAACACTCAATTGTCAATTTAGTTATACATTTCCAGGAGGAACAACAGAAGAAAAGCACAATGCAATATACTCCAGCATTGCTATTACATGTGTAATACATTTATTAACTACTAATTGCATAGAATTACATGAGTACATGCATCTGCAAAATATATAGCTATTTTCATAATAAAGGGGCTTTCCAGGTTTTGAATCTCCTTTCCCATGGCTGCAGTTTAAAAAAAAATAAATTTATATTATAATCTAATATATAAAGCTCAAAGTGTGTATGTATGTATGTATGTGTATGTATGTGTATATGTATGTGTGTATGTATGTGTGTGTGTATATGTATGTGTGTATGTCCGGGATAGGCATCCGCACCGTCGCAGCTGCAGCCACAAAATTTGGCACAGTCGCACGTCTGGACCCCGAGAGAATCCTAGGCTATGTTGTGAGGTGAAATTTTAACCCCGCATGTTCCAATTCACCAAACAATTTTGCCCGTCTACATACTGGGGAAAAAGTGTGTGCGCGTCAAGCCCCCCTCATTATGATGTCACAATGGTTGACTATGGAATGGAGTATGTGTGATGGGTATATGGGCACTGGACTATGGGATGGAGGATATGTATGACTGGTATATGGGCACGGGACTATGGGATGGCGAATATGTATGATGGGTATATGGGCACGGGACTATGGGATGGCGAATATGTATGATGGGTATATGGGCACTCGACTATGGGATGGAGGATATGTATGATGGGTATATGAGCACGGGACTATGGGATGGCGAATATGTATGATGGGTATATGGGCAATCGACTATGGGATGGCGAATATGTATGATGGGTATATGGGCACGGGACTATGGGATGGAGGATATGTATGATGGGTATATGGGCACGGGACTATGGGATGGAGGATATGTATGATGGGTATATGGGCACGGGACTATGGGATGGAGGATATGTATGATGGGTATATGGGCACGGGACTATGGGATGGCGAATATGTATGATGGGTATATGGGCACTCGACTATGGGATGGAGGATATGTATGACGGGTATATGGGCACGGGACTATGGGATGGAGGATATGTATGATGGGTATATGGGCACTCGACTATGGGATGGAGGATATGTATGATGGGTATATGGGCACAGGCCTATGGGATGGAGGATAATTATAACTTGCTATAACCACACTTAGTTACTATGCCCGGGCAGCGCCGGGCTCTTCAGCTAGTATAATATATATATATATTTTTTTTTTTCTTCCCCCGTCCAGTGTTAAAAGTCTCTGCCGCTGCTTCCAGTTTGTGATTGTCCGCAGTGCTGACATCAATCAACCGAGCAGCAGTCAATAATGGAGCTGCTAGTGCCGTCAACTCGGGCAAAGCTGCTGAGCTCAATCTATTGGCTGCAGACAATAACAGAAATTGGGAGACTCAGAATCTGGACCTGATGAGGGGGAGTAAAGCACTTTTTTTTTTCTTAAACTGCACTCGAGGGACAAAGGTTTTCTGAAACAAATGATGGGATTGTGACTTCATCCTCCATCTTATTGGGACTTGCAGAAATTCACTTGGAACCAAAAGGACGTCATTCGGATGAGAGATGATGTTTAGATGCAGAAGTTTCTCAAAGTATCTGTGGCTGAAGTTATTAACCCCTTCACAACCCATGACGCCTACGTAGGCATCATGAAAAGCAGTGCCCAAACGACCTATGACGCCTACGTAGGCGTCATGCTATAAATAGCCCACCTGCGGGTCGGGTGACCGGGGTCACTGAAAGGTCACCCGACCCGCACACAAAGGACCCTTCAGAGTTAACACCTGGGGGTGTGGCTTAGCCCCCACGTGCCTACGATCGCTCTGATTGGCTGTTAAAAGTGAAACTGCCAATCAGAGCGATTGTAATATTTCACCAATGAAAATTGGTGAAATATTACAATCCAGCCATGGACGATGCTGAAATAGCATCGGACATGGCTGGACACCGAGACCCGACCCCCCCCACACCGACTGACGGCACCGATCGGCTGCCGCCACCGTCTGACGGCACCGATCGGCAGCCGCCACCGTCTGACGGCACCGATCGGCAGCCGCCGTCATGATCTGCCCCTCCACCTTCCCTCCGCCCCCCCAGCCCTCCGATCGCCCTCCGATCACCCACTCTCACCCTCCTTTGTGCCTCCGACCTCCCGCTATCCGTCCCGGTGTCCTGCCGTCCAGCGTCATGGGCGCCGCCATCTTGCAAGATGGCGGGCGCATGCGCAGTGCGCCGAATCGAATCTGCAACGCTGCAGATTCATTCATTTATTTTGATCACTATGATAAACTTTCATAGTGATCAAAATAAATAAAAAGTAAATCACCGCCCCCCTTATCACCCCCATAGGTAGGGACAAATAAAATATTTTTTGGGTTGGGGCGGAACCTAGGGTTGGGGCGGAACCTAGGGTTGGGGCGGAACCTAGGGTTGGGGCGGAACCTAGGGTTGGGGCGGAACAAGTCACTACTTCCCTTCCGAGCCCCAACGTGTGCCCAAACAGTGGTCCCCCCCACATATGTGGTACCAGCGTACTCAGGACAAGCTGGACAACTTTTGGGGTCCAATTTATCCTGTTACCTTTGTGAAAATAAAAAATAGCAGGCTAAAAATTTATTTTTTGAGGGAAAAATAATATTTTTATTTTAACGGCTCTGCGTTATAAACTTCTGCGTAGCACCTGGGGGTTCAAAGTGCTCACTATGCATCTAGATAAGTTCCTTAGGGGGTCTAGTTTCCAAAATGGGGTCATTTGTGGGGGAGCTCCAAAGTTTACGCACACAGGGGCTCTGCAAACACAACATGGTGTCCGCTAACGATTGGACCTAATTTTCCATTCAAAAAGTCAAATGACGCTCCTTCCCTTCTGAGCCATGCCGTGCGCTCAAACAGTGGTTTTCCCCCACATATGGGGTACCAGTGTACTCAGGACAAACTGGACAACAACTTTTGGGGTCCAATTTATCCTGTTACCCTTGGGAAAATAAAAAATAGCGGGCTAAAAAATAATTTTTGAGGAAAAAAAATTATTTTTTTATTTTCACTGCTCTGCGTTATAAACTTCTGTGAAGCACTTGGGGGTTCAAAGTGCTCACCACACATCTAGATAAGTTCCTTCGGGGGGTCTAGTTTCCAAAATGGGGTCACTTGTGGGGAAGCTCCAATGTTTAGGTGCACAGGGGCTCTCCAAATGCGACATGGTGTCCGCTAACGATTGGAGCTAATTTTCCAATCAAAAAGTCACAAGGCGCTCCTTCCCTTCCGGGCCTTGCGGTGCGCCCAAACAGTGGTTTATGACCACATATGAGATATTGATGTACTCAGGAGAAATTGCCCAACAAATTTTAGGATCCATTTTATCCTGTTGCCCATGTGAAAATGAAAAAACTGAGGCCAAATAAAATTTTTGTGAAAAAAAAAAGTACTTTTTTTTTTTTTACAGATCAATTTGTGAAGCACCTGGGGGTTCAAAGTGCATACTATGCATCTAGATAAGTTCCTTGGAGGGTCTAGTTTCCAAAATGGGCTCACTTGTGGGGGAGCTCCAATGTTTAGGCACACAGGTACTCTTAAAACAAGACATGGCAACCGCTAAACATTCAAGCATATTTTACATTCAAAAAGTAAAATGGCGCTCCTTGCCTTCTGAGCCCTGCCGTGCGCCCAAACAGTGGTTTATGACCACATATGAGGTATCAGTGTACTCAGGAGAAATTGCCCAACAAATTTTAGGATACATTTTATCCTGTTACCCATGTGAAAATGAAAAAACTGATGCTAAAATAAAATTTTGGTTGGAAAAATTAAAATGTCCATATTTTCATTCCATGTTGCTTTAGTTCCTGTGAAACACCTGAAGGGTTAATAATCTTCTTGAATGTAGTTTTGAGTAGCTTGAGGGGTGCAGTTTTTAGAATGGTGACACTTTTGGGTATTTTCTGCCATTTAGACCCCTCAAAGTGACTTCAAATGTGAGGTGGTCCCTAAAAAAAATGGTTTTGTAAATTTTGTTGTAAAAATGAGAAATTGCTGGTCAACTTTTAACCCTTATAACTTCCTAACGAAAAAAAATGTTGTTTCCAAAATTGTGCTGATGTAAAGTAGACATGTGGGAAATGTTATTTATTAACTATTTTGTGTCACATAACTCTCTGGTTTAACAGAATAAAAATTCAAAATTTGAAAATTGCAACATTTTAAAAATTTTCGCCAAATTTCCATTTTTTTCACAAATAAACAAAAAAATTATTGACCTAAATTTACCACTATCATGAAGCCCAATATGTCACGAAAAAACAATCTCGGAATCGCTAGGATACGTTGAAGCATTCCTGAGTTATTACCTCATAAAGGGACACTGGTCAGAATTGCAAAAAATGGCCAGGTCATTAAGGTCAAAATAGGCTGGGTCATGAAGGGGTTAAGGGATGTTTTTAAAAAAAAATAATACTTAGAGATACATGGTGTTTGCCGTCAGCGATTTTATTCACATGTATAGGACATAAAGCCTGTACGCTGGCCGGCACTATGGCCGTATATTAAGGAAAATTATAAGGTGCCAGGATGTATCTGATGCAGCTAAACCGTGCAGAAAAGCAATCAATATGCATCATGAGAAGACGAGGCAGCAATCTTCCTTCTTCCCATGTATTTTACATGTTCTAGACGTCTCCTGTCCACAGTCAGGTACACGGAGCAGAGCGCCTGCGGTGTATTGTGGATGTGTAATAACCCGATGACCCCATATATTATACACTGACAGTGTAGACGACAGGGACGCACGGGATCTGAATTACAGGGAGGCAACAAACCTAAAAGGAAACGTAGCATTAGTCTGATTCAGATAATCCTTCATCTACAGGACAGGAAGAATTCTCGAATTCTGTGCAGGTAAATTCGACAGGAAACAAAACTGAGAAATGTCTCGCTTGTCCACCCAGTATAACACGGGGCATTTTCAAGATGTAACGACGTCACAATACGAGGCTTTTGTCTCCACGGAGAATCCAACTATGTTAGTTTTCCATCGATTTCTTTCCTGCAGAGTAAAATATTAAAATGTCACAAAGTATCCAAAATTGCAAATCATGACATGTTATAAAGCTAAAAGATAACATTACTGCCCGTCTATAGGGTTCGCAAAAAGCAGTGGGATTGGAACAACACAGCCGCAAAAGTTACAAAGTCTGCAGTCAGTCAATGATTGACAGCAGCAAACATACGATGCCACTGCGTGCACAGACTGCCTGCAGAGACACCGCGGGAAACCTAAGGGCTAATATGGTCGCCTACTGAAGGCCCTCGAACTGCCATCTTGGTCTTCCTGTAAAGAACCATGATTTCACTATATACTGTGATACTGAAGTATATAATATAAGCAATCAAACTATCGCAGGTTCAAGTCCCCTATATAAAAAAAAGCAAATGTTTAAATCAGATTAAATATATATCCTATTATTTTGTCCAAAAAGGTCAGATTTATCAAGATATAAAATGATTTAAACTGTACATTAAACCCTTTAAAAAGATATCAGAAAGCTACAATTATATATTTTTGATCACTGCACTTCCACCTTCTCCAAAAAATGTAATAAATAGCAATTAACTTGGCAGATGTACCCAAAAACAGTATACGGTAAAGAAAAAACATCACGACGGTGCAAAAGAAAAAAAAAAAAACCAAGCCCTCACCCAGCTCCATCAAAGGGAAAAAAACAAAAATAAAGTCACACTTCTCAGAAAATGGTGACTCTTTTTTTACAATTTTTTTGGTTTTGTTACCACTAGAATATATATTTTTTAAAGTTTCGTATCGCCACAATTTTCTTGAAATATATATATATATATATATATATATATATATATATATATATATATATTTTTTTTTACACACAATGAGCGCCAAAAAACAAAGAATATCACACCTACTAAATTAAAGCATGTGCTCATAGCAGAAAGCTGCAGCTGGTAGAGCCGAGTATCTGGGGCATGAGCTCAGGCCGGAGGGGTCAACATCTCACAAGGATCTCAGAGATCTCTCCGGGATGTAAAATAAAGCCGACATTCATCTACTATATGTGCAATCACCGCAAAACTGCCGAGATCAGGCTCCGACTATTGTTAAATCAGTCTAAAAACTCCGGAGCCGTGCACACTTACAGCCAAAAAGATGGAAGTAAACCGCTGGATTACAATGCGGCTTGTTCTAGAGAAATAAAAACAGCTAAATCCTACCGTCAAGAAATAAACATTTTCTTTAGTTTGCTTAGGAATCCCTCCTTGTTTTTCCCTGCCTGCTCAGACTCAGGCCTCTCCTCATCAGCTGCAGAGCTCTGCCGTGAGCTGCCTGGTGGGCACAAACAGTAAATAGGCGTCAGACCCTCATCCTCCCCCATCCACCGACATGTGTCACATTCTTAGTGCTACGTGTATGTTTAAGACTAAAAGCATGCAAATAAACAAAACTGCCAAGCAAAAGGGTGTATAGTCGAGTATAAAGAAGTAGCACCTCAAAGACAATCTCTCTCTACGCATAATCACCCACCAAGCAGGAGGAGCCACCCCCGAGCAGCAGCCGCCGCCCCCCGAGCAGGAGCAGCAGCCGCCGCCCCCCGAGCAGGAGCAGCAGCCGCCGCCCCCCGAGCAGGGGCAGCAGCCGCCGCCCCCCGAGCAGGGGCAGCAGCCGCCGCCCCCCGAGCAGGGGCAGCAGCCGCCGCCCCCCGAGCAGGGGCAGCAGCCGCCGCCCCCCGAGCAGGAGCAGCAGCCGCCGCCCCCCGAGCAGGAGCAGCAGCCGCCGCCCCCCGAGCAGGGGCAGCAGCCGCCGCCCCCCGAGCAGGGGCAGCAGCCGCCGCCCCCCGAGCAGGGGCAGCAGCCGCCGCCCCCCGAGCAGGAGCAGCAGCCGCCGCCCCCCGAGCAGGAGCAGCAGCCGCCGCCCCCCGAGCAGGAGCAGCAGCCGCCGCCCCCCGAGCAGGAGCAGCAGCCGCCGCCCCCCGAGCAGGAGCAGCAGCCGCCGCCCCCCGAGCAGGAGCAGCAGCCGCCGCCCCCCGAGCAGGAGCAGCAGCCGCCGCCCCCCGAGCAGGAGCAGCAGCCGCCGCCCCCCGAGCAGGAGCAGCAGCCGCCGCCCCCCGAGCAGGAGCAGCAGCCGCCGCCCCCCGAGCAGGAGCAGCAGCCGCCGCCCCCCGAGCAGGAGCAGCAGCCGCCGCCCCCCGAGCAGGAGCAGCAGCCGCCGCCCCCCGAGCAGGAGCAGCAGCCGCCGCCCCCGAGCAGGAGCAGCAGCCGCCGCCCCCGAGCAGGAGCAGCAGCCGCCGCCCCCGAGCAGGAGCAATTGTCCTGAACATCATACCTTTCTATACTCTACTAGATCTACTTGGATCACAGCTCTAAACTACCTGTGGTTGTGTTGGTGATGCCATCCACCGACATGTGTCACATTCTTAGTGCTACGTGTATGTGTAAGACTAAAAGCATGCAAATAAACAAAACTGCCAAGCAAAAGGGTGTATAGTCAGAGTATAAAGAAGTAGCACCTCAAAGACAATCTCTCTCTACGCATAATCACCCCCCGAGCAGGAGGAGCCACCCCCGAGCAGCAGCCGCCGCCCCCCGAGCAGGAGCAGCCGCCGCCCCCCGAGCAGGAGCAGCCGCCCCCCCCCGAGCAGGAGCAGCCGCCCCCCGAGCAGGAGCAGCCGCCCCCCGAGCAGGAGCAGCCGCCGCCGCCCCCCGAGCAGGAGCAATTGTCCTGAACATCATACCTTTCTATACTCTACTAGATCTACTTGGATCACAGCTCTAAACTACCTGTGGTTGTGTTGGTGATGCCATTCACCGTGCCCTCCACATCAGTTTCTTCTTCGGCAAAGCTCTGTATCAGTGTGCGCTGCCTGTCAGTAAGTTGCCTACAACAGGATGGAAGAGTAAATTGGATAATCTAACATCTGAAAAGTGACATGTAGTGGCCAAACAAATCCCTCTCCAACCCACTCACCGAGGAACTTTCAGCTTGACGTGTATGTAGTGGTCGCCGTAGCCATAACTGTTCATTCTTGCTATGCCCTTGCCGCTAATTCTGATACTTTGATCTGCCTGCGTGCCTGGCGGTATCTGAAATACACAAAGATGGAAGAGTCAGACAAGCAGCCATCATCAAGATAACAATAACATAATAAATAACAATAATAAAATTTAAAAAAAAAAAGCACCCACCGCAACATTGATGGGTTCATAGAGTCCTTGTACCCGGGACGTACCACCCAAAATCGCTTGTGCAATAGATACATGTAGATCAGAATGGATATCGGCCCCGGACCGTCTGAATATGGGACTCTTCTGCACCTGTATTACATCATATCACACAGCAATGTAACACAAACATAAATTGTCAAAAAAACGGACACAATTAACCAATCTACTTTGTGTATGTGCGACCCATTACATTACTTTTTTGGGCTCTTTTGAGATAATACATAGCCTTTACTGTCCATGTTTAACACCAAATAACCTGCGGGTAATTATAGTTGTTTCTATACCAAATGTGTGTACGTTTTAGGACTTTTTTCTCAGATGTAATTCAGTTTCAGCCTCCTGGTGGCAGCAGCGTACACCCGTGGTGAAGTGACCGAGTAATGTACATTACTATGCAAGCAATAGCTGACAGTATGTGTGCCACACTGCCCTCTGCTGTTCAAAACGTAGAAGTCAATTTCCAAACTTTAGCAACATCGCCAACTGATATGGATATGAATCGAGAGGACCAGAATGGACAAGTGTACCAACCCTAAATGTAATAAAGATTTCTTTCCTGCCCACTGGCATCCGGACAGTCTGCCCATCTTCTATACCTGTAGGAAAAGAATTAGATTTCTTTAAATGTAATTATATAATAAAATCCTAAATAAGGAAAATTAAAAAAAAATATTTTTACTATTAACCCCTTTCTGACATCAGACGTACTATCCCGTCCATGGGACCCGGGCCCCTATGCCCATGGACGGGATAGTACGTCTAGCGCGATCAGCTGCGCTCACGGGGGGAGCGCAGCTGATCGCGGCCGGGTGTCAGCTGATTATCACAGCTGACACTCGGCACTATGTGTCAGGGGCGGTCACGGACCGCCCCCGACACGTTAACCCCTTGCACAACGCGATCAAACACGATCGCGGTGTACCGGGGGTTAAAGGGAAGCATCGGCAGGGAGGGGGCTCCCTCCGTGCTTCCCTGAGCCCCCCACAGCAGCGCAATGTGCAGCGCTGCTGCGGGGGTCTCCTTCCCTGCAGATCCCCGGATCCAAGATGGCGACAGGGAAATTCGGGGGCCTGCAGGGAGCTGGCTTCCTCAGTGCCTGCAAAGCGCAGGCATGAGGAAGTCTGATTCTATGCCTGTGACAGATCACTGATCTGTCACACTTATTATTATTATTTATTTATATAGCACCATTGATTCCATGGTGCTGTACATGTGAAGGGGTTACATACAAATTGTAGATATCTCTTACAGTAAACAAATTTACAATCACAGACTGATACAGAGGGGAGAGAGGACCCTGCCCTTTCGGGCTTATATGCTACAGGATGGTGGGGAAGGAGACAGTAGGTTGGGGGGCTGCAGCAGTTCCGGTGTTGGTTGAGGTGATATCACTGGTAGTGATGAGGAGGTAGTGGGGTCATTGCAGGCTGTAGGCTTTCTTGAAGAGGTGAGTTTTCAGGTTGCGTCTGAAGGATCCAAGTGTGGTTGATAGTCGGACTTGTTGGGGCAAAGAATTCTAGAGGACAGGGGCTATTCGGGAGAAGTCTTGGAGGCGGTTGGGTGAGGAGCGAATAAGTGTGGAGGAGAGAAGGAGGTCTTGGGAGGATCGGAGATTACGTGAGGGAAGGTATCGGGAGACTAGTTCAGAGACATATGGGGGAGACAGGTTGTAGATGGCCTTGTAGGTCAGTATTAGTAATTTGAACTGGATACGCTGAGGGAATGGGAGCCAGTGAAGAGATTTGCAGAGGGGAGAAGCGGAGGAGTAGCGAGAAGAGAGATGAATTAGTCGGGCGGCAAAGTTAAGGATGGACTGGAGAGGTGCGAGGGTGTTAGCAGGGAGACCACAGAAAAGGATGTTGCAGTAGTCGAGGCGGGAGATGATGAGGGCGTGCACAAGCATTTTAGTAGATTTAGGGTTGAGGAAAGGACGGATTCTGGAAATATTTTTGAGCTGGAGGCGACAGGAGGTAGAAAGAGCTTGGATGTGAGGTTTGAAGGACAGGGCAGAGTCAAAGGTTACTCCGAGGCATCGGACTTCTGGTACTGGGGAAAGTGTGATGTCATTAATTGTTATAGATAGGTCGGATAAGGAAGATCTGTGAGATAGAGGAAAGATGATGAGTTCAGATTTGTCTACATTGAGCTTGAGGAAGCGAGAGAAGGAGGATATGCCTGATAGACACTCTGGGATTCTGGACAGCAGAGAGGTGACGTCTGGGCCAGAGAGGTAGATCTGAGTGTCATCAGCATAAAGGTGGTAGTGGAATCCGTGGGACTTTATGAGTTGCCCCAGACCAAGTGTATAGATTGAGAAGAGTAGGGGTCCTAAAACAGCCTTGGGGGACTCCAACAGAGAGAGGGTGGGATGAGGAGGTGGTGTGGGAGTGGGAGACGCTGAATGTGCAGTTGGAAAGGTATGAGGAGATCCAGGATAGGGCAAGGCCTTTGATGCCGAAGGAGGAGAGGATCTGTAGTAGGAGGCAATGGTCAACTGTGTCAAATGCAGCGGACAGGTCTAGACGCTGGAGTATAGAGTATTGTGACTTGTCCATTTGATTTGGCTGTAAGTAGGTCGTTAGTAATTTTGGTCAGGGCTGTCTCAGTGGAGTGATGGGGGCGGAAACCAGATTGTAGATTGTCAAAGAGCAAGTTAGATGACAGGTGGGAGGAAAGTTCAGCGTGGACATGCTGCTCCAGGAGTTTGGTAGCGAATGGAAGCAATGATATTGGGCGATAGCTGGACATAGCGGTTGGGTCGAGGGTTGGCTTTTTAAGGATAGGCGTGATTGTGGCATGCTTGAAAGCAGAAGGGAAGGTACCGGACGTTAGTGATAGGTTGAAGAGGTGGCTTAGGGATGGGACAAGTGTGGTGGTGAGGTTGGGGAGGAGGTGGGATGGGGTCAAGTGCACAGGTTGTGAGGTGCGATTAAGCTCCCCTTCAGTGATGTTGGAGAGTGAGGTTATGGGGTTTGGACATTGGTCTGGTATACAAAGGGATTGAGGTGGTTGAGTGATGAAGACTTGCCTTGTTTGGTCGATCTTGTTTTTGAAGTGTGTGGCAAAGTCCTCGGCAGAGATGAGGGAGGTTGGAGGGGGCAGTGGTGGGCGGAGGAGGGAGTTAAAAGTTTTGAATAACTGTTTTGGGTTGTAAGATAGGGAAGATACGAGGGTTGTGAAGTAGGCCTGTTTAGCAGAGGTGAGGGCAGATTTGAAAGCGAGTGTTGCTTTTTTTGAATGTGGTGAATTCATCTTGTGAATTTGTTTTCTTCCAGCGCCGCTCTGCAATCCTGGACACTTGCCGGAGCTTTTTAGTGGTGTTATTGTGCCAGGGTTGTCTGTTGATATGTCGCATTCTGCCATGAATGAAAGGGGCGACCGCGTCAATAGCTGATGCGAGAGTGGCATTGTAGAAAGCAGTGGCACTGTCTGTGTCATGGAGTGAGGATATGGATGCCAGTGGTAGAATAGAGTCAGAGAGCGCGTGGGTGTCTAGGTGTGCAAGGTTTCTGCGGGGCTGCGCGTGTTGCTGGACATGGGTGCCAGGTGAGGAGGACAGGGATGAGAAAGTGAGTAGATGATGGTCAGATAGAGAGAGAGGGGAGGTGGTGAAGTTAGAAAGAGAGCAGAGACAGGTGAAGACCAGGTCTAGTGTGTTCATCTGTGTGGGTGGCTGAGGAGGACCACTGAATAAGTCCAAAGGATGAATTAAGGGACAAGAGTTTAGAGGCTGCTGACTGAAGGATATCAGTGGGGATGTTGAAGTCACCCATGATGATAGTGGGGGTGTCAGTTGAAAGAAAATGAAGCCAGGTAGAGAATTGTTCAATGAAGGCAGTGGTCGGGCCTGGAGGTCGGTATATGACGGCCACTTGGAGGTTGGAGGGAGAGTAGATGCGGACAGAGTGGACTTCAAAAGAGGGGAGGATTAGGGAGGGAAGAGGTGGGGTTGGGTTGAAGGTGCAGTTGGAAGAAAGGAGAAGACCCACTCCTCCACCGTGTCTGCTTCCAGGGCGAGGAGTGTGGGTAAAGTGGAGGCCGCCGTAACACAGCGCAGCAGGGGAGGCGGTGTCAGAGGGTGTCAGCCATGTTTCTGTGAGGCCGAGGAAGGCAAGATTGTGAGAGAGAAAGAGGTCATGAATCACATGGAGCTTGTTGCATATGGAGCAGGCATTCCAAAGTGCTCCCGAGAGAGGGAGCAGGGGGTTGGGTGTCAATGGCACAGGTTTTAAGTTGGAAAGATTGTGGTAGTTCTTATTAGATAGGGAGCGGTAGGAAGGGGAAGTAGTGGGGGGTGAGAGCTGTGGGGGTCCAGGATTGGGAGATATGTCACCGGCACTGAGGAGAAGCAGGGAAAGGGAGAGCAGATGGGAGGAGAGTGGGCAGCTTGTTTTATGTTTCATTCGGACAGATTTGAGGTTGAGGAGCAGTTCAGCAGAGGAGGTCAGGTGGGGAGGAAAGAGGGAAGGCGAGATGATTATTTGGTTAGAGGCTGCTGGGGTTTGGGGATAGCGAAGGAGAGTGAGGACTAAAGGAGCAAACACTGTGAAGGCATATGTAAACATGGTGAAGGAGTAGGAGGGTGAATAGAAAAGCTGGATAGAAGTAATAAAAAGGGCTTACTCAGCGGACATACCCAAAAGAGACAGGTAGATAGTGTGGGGTCCTGACTCCTGCCGAGACTAACTGCCGTAGTAATAACTGCATTTTCGCGATATTTATGCTGCAGGGACACACGTGCCTGAACCGCACACGTGCCCCCCTAGAAGGCATCTGAATATATAGGACTGAGTAGAGGATCAGGTGAGAGGGATTGTGGGAACTGATTTGGGATAAATTACCAATTGCCTAGCACACCAGGGGATGTTAGACAATCAAAGGCACAGGGCCTGGCTACATCCATATGCTAGTAAGGGTACTGTCACACTTAGCGATGTACCAGCGATCCCGACCAGCGATATGACGCGGTCAGGATCGCTGGTGCATCGCTAAGTGGTCGCTAGTGAGCTGCCACACAGGCAGATCTCACCAGCGACATCGCAGGGGACGGGGATCGCTACTTACCTGTCAGACACGGCGATCCTGACATCCTCCCGCCCGGCTCCACGTGTCGCTCGTCGTCACAGCAGGAAGCGCCGCAGGAAGCTGACGACGAGAAACAGTCCAGGACGTTCTCGTGCGATCAGCGATAACCAGCGGGAGAGCGGGTCGTAGGTAAGTATCAGACACAGCGATATCGCTTAGTGTGACATGCCCTTAACACATTACACCTGATAACATCTCTATTGGCTGGCAGATCAGCGATCTGTCACATGACAGCTATGTCCCCCCTGGGACAATGTAATAAAGTTAAAAAAATAAAAAAAAAAGTGTAAAAATAATTTAAAAAAAAAATATTCCCTAATAAATTCATTTTTTTTAAATAAAAAACAAACAATAAAAGTGCACATATTTGGTATCGCCGCGTCCGTAACGACCCACCCTATAAAACTGTCCCATTAGTTAACCCCTTTAACGAACCCCTTAAAAAATAAAAATAAAAAACTAAGCAAAAAATAATGATTTATTATCTTACCGCCGAACAAAAAGTGCAATAGCGCGCGATCAAAAAGACGCATATAATTATCCATGGTACCGCTGAAAACGCCATCTTGTCCCGCAAAAAACGAGCCGCCATACAGCATCATCAGCGAAAAAATAAAAAAGTTATAGCTCGCAGAATAAAGCGATGCAAAAATAATCATTTTTTATATAAAATTGTTTTCATTGCATAAAACCGACAAAACATAAAAAACGACCTAAATGAGGTATCGCTGTAACCGTACTGACCCGAAGAATAAAACCGCCTTATCAATTTTACCGCACGCGGAACGGTGTAAACGCACCCCCCAAAAGAAATTCTTGAAATGCTGGTTTTTGTTCATTCTGCGTCCCAAAAATCGGAATAAAAAGCGATCAAAAAATGTCACGTGCCCAAAAATGGTACCAATAAAAACGTCAACTCGTCCCACAATAAATAAGACCTCACCTGACTCAGTGGGTCAAAATATGGAAAAATTATAGGTCTCAAAATGTGGTCATGCAAAAACTATTTTTACAATAAAAAGCGTCTTTTAGCTTGCGACAGCCGGAAAACATAAAAACCGCCATAAATAGTAAATCAAACCCCCCGTTATCACCCCCTAAAGTTAGGGAAAAAAAATAAAATTAAAAAAAAAAATGTATTTATTTCCATTTTCCCATTAGGGCTAGGGTTAGGGCTGAGATTATGGTTAGGGGTGTGTTGGGGTTGGAGTTATAATTGGGGGTTTCCACTGTTTGGGCACATCAGGGGCTCTCCAAACGCAACATGGCGTCTGATCTCAATTCCAGCCAATTCTGCGTTGAAAAAGTCAAATGGTGCTCCTTCCCTTCCAAGCTCTGCCATGCGCCCAAACAGTGTTTTACCCCCACATATGGGGTATCAGCCTACTCAGGACAAATTACAAAACTTCTGGGGTCTAATTTCTCCTGTTACCCTTAGGAAAATAAAAAATTGGGGGCAAAAATATCATTTTTGTGGAAAAAAATATGATTTTTTTATTTTCACGCCTGGACGTTATAAACTTCTGTGAAGCACTTGGGGGTTCAAAGTGCTCACCACACATCTAGATAAGTTCCTTGGGGGGGGGATCTAGCTCCCAAAATGGGGTCACTTGTGGGGGGTTTGCACTGTTTAGGTACATCAGGAGCTCTCCAAAGGCAACATGACACCCGCAGACCAATCCATCAAAGTCTGCATTCCAAAACGTCACAACTTCCCTTCCGAGCCCTGACGTGGGCCCATACAGTAGTTTTCTCCCACATATGAGGTATCAGCGTAAAGAAAACAATGTCAGAATCACCGGGATCCATGGAAGCGTTTCAGAGTTATTACCTCATAAAGGGACAGTGGTCAGAATTGTAAAAATTGGCCCGGTCATTAACGTGCAAACCACCCTTGGGGGTAAAGGGGTTAAGTAAGACAAGCATGTGAGAAAAAGTTCTCCCCATTTATAAGTCAGTGTAGCGAGCCAAGTGGTGTAGTCAAGGGCACCGGGTAACAGTGCATTTACCAACCAGCATCTTAAAATATCTAATTTTGCAATTTTATTTAGATTATATTGCACAATATGTACTAAGTCCAGACACCGATAAACGCACATGACACTGTCCACAAATTAAAAGCATTTTCCACCTGCATAAGAAAATATGGCAAATGTAAGAGCTGGGATACAGGTATAAATCCCCTTTATCACAATACGGGGGGGTGTCTGTCATCCCATTAGCACTTACCAGCAGGTACTGGCACAGTCACAGATTTCTTCTGCTTTGTCTGTCCACTACCACGGCAAGAGAGGCATGGATTTGTCATAGTCGTACCCTTCCCACTGCAACGTCGACATGTTGATCGCATGACGAAGGGACCTGTGTTAATGGTCTCCTAAAAAGATTTTTGTCAATGGCATGAAAAATAAAAAAGATTAATAAAAATAAAGAGTAAAAAAAACAACAATCAGCACCACCAAAAATGTACGATGAAAACACATCAATGAAGAGGACGTCGCTCAGACTTACCATGCCCGTGCCGTTGCAGTAGTGACAGTGCTGCAGTTTGGTCCCGGGTTCATTGCCTTTCCCATTGCACCTCTCACACGTGTCCGTGATGTTTACAGTCATCTCTTTGTTCACTCCCTTTGCCGCCTGATTAAATGTCAGGTCCATGATGTACTGCAAGGAACCAGAGCAGAATCAGGCCCACCTCTGCAATATAGGATTGCAGCTCATACAGAACCACCAGGTGAGGGAAAAGCGGCACTCACCTCCTGTGGTTGATCGAACATATTATTTAAGTCACCGAAAGGCGAGCCAGAAAACTCCCCAAATATCCTGCGGAACAGTTCTTCTGGATCAACAGTAGGGCCACCTCTCCAGTACTGTTGCCCACCTCCCCCGGCCCCAGCTGCAAAATCGGCAGTGCCGTATGCATCATACTGCTTTCTTTTCACTTCATCGCTGAGCACCTAGGTACAATTAGAAAATAAACAATTAAAGGAAAGTCTCTTGCCAATGCTGCAGATCGACGAGGGTCTGCAGCTGCTGCGTGCACAGAGAGGGGTGCTGGCTCAATCTGCAGTGAGGAGTAATTGTGGGGGGGGGGGGGGGGGTCTCCTAGCCCAGAGCCCCACAACAACAAAAAAGTATAAAAAGCATGGCAAGCACTCTATAACCACGTTCTAATAAAAGGGTTACCTAGGCTTTCGATATATCAGATCGGTGGAGGGGTCTGCACACGGCACACACCAATCGTTCAGCCGACGGATGTAAGCAAAGAATGCAGCTGGAATAGAACAAGGTGTAGAGGACATTCCCGAAACCTCAGTTTCTAATGAACAGAATAGGAGCTGAGCCGTGGCACTTGGGAATGGCCACTATAGCATGGAGCTGTGCTGTTGAGCTGGTGGGGGGCATCAGCCCTCACTGCTGCGGGTGGCACAAGGCCGTTCACATAATCCATTCTAGTCCAGAACATCAGTTACCTCATAGGCTTCAGCCAGCTGAGAGAACTTCTCCTTGGCCTGGGGATCATCTTTGTTGGTGTCTGGATGGTATTTTTTGGCCAGCTACAGTAATAGACAAAGGCAGATCAGATCACATAGAGAATGACATAATAGCATAGGACCAGGAATAATTGCACCATAATAAAATATAAAAGTGTAAAGAAAGAAAATGATTAAGGCAGAGACACAGAAAAGGAGAACGCAGACTTATGCAAAAGGATGAAGCTGCGAAGACCTTACCTACCTGTCAGCCGCGTGGCCATCCAGTAGCTATCTGCCCTGTCTTATATGCATGTTATAAAGCAGGGGAGATAAAGAAAGTTCAGTGGTTGTCAGGCATCTGTGATCTCAGCAACATCACCGAGCTGAACCCCTACGCTACAACATCTGTCCAACAGCCATCAGGAGACAGGGTGATTATAAGCCCCTCTTATAAGTCGCTGGCAGTAAATAACTGCATTCCCCATCAATTCTGCAGCATCTTTTCCTAAATCTCTAGATTGACCTGTCACTCAGTTATTCTACCTGGAAATATCAACAGAAAACGGGACCTTGATGCTACCAACAAAGGCAATGGCAGTGTCCAGATGACATTACGACCCCGCGTACCTGCCAAGAAGCGCGCACGATCTGTCAGGTATCAAGCAAGTGTCCTGTGTTAACGAACATGCACGATAACGGCTGATTGTACCCACGTCTCGACAGGTAGCGCCTTTGGCACTGTTTGCTTCAGATGCAAAAGTAAGAGTTGCCGGATAAATCCTTTTAATATACATTTGCAGGGGAATACACAGAGGAATGGCGCAGAGTAAAATTTTGAAAAAACTACTTGCTCTGCTTGTGCTTTTTCATGGGGTATACAATAATATACCATGGTACGCCTGATGGGCAGATATATGGCAAAAGGGGGCGGAAAAATTTGTCTCAATAGGTCATGTATGGAGCCCAACAGCAAGCTTAGGAAGACCAAGGCCAGGGAATGATCACTGCAAAAAAATAGCCGATTACTAGTTCCCATCTATGGAGGACGAAAATCAGTTTTCTAGGGTGACCTACTGGAGAGCAGCGACGTTTTAAGACAACGAAGGACTATTTAAGGAGCCTTGTTGTAATGATAAGTGAACATGCTCGAACAAGATGTTATCTGAGCATGCTTGTGTGCTTATAGAGAATCTTCGTGCTCAAATACTATGTTCAAGTGATCGCAGCTGCAGGTCTCGTGGCTCTTCGACAGCCGCAACACATGCAGGGATTGCCTATCAAACAGGCGAGACATGCAGCCGCAGTGACTCGAACATAGTATTCGAGCACGCTGAAGATACTCTATTAGAACACAAGCATGCTCGGGTAACACCTTATCTTAGCACGCTCGCTCATCACTGGAGCCTTGTCACATAGTAAAGCCAGACAGCAACCCCAACTAGAGACAGCAGCTTTGAGGTTCTTGCAGCTCGTCAGTGAAGACAAGGACACTGGATGAGCGGGTGAGAGGTCCTCGGTGAAGGTTTACCATTTCTCCTTGTGAAACCGACCAGTCACGGGATTGCTTGCCCATTTCACAAGAAGATAAAACAAGTCCTCGCACCACTAATCAATACATACCAAAGAGTGCGGACCGTCAGCACCGGGGCTGTGGCGCAATCCGACCATCGATAGTGCCGACATCTCACCTGGTAATATGCCTTCTTGATTTCTTTCTGGGTCGCACTCTTCGGGACTCCTAAGACCTGATAATAGTCCGACTTGTTAGAAACAGATGAGCTGGTGTGAAACTGGGAGACGTGTCCTGAGAAGGCTGCGGAGACCGGAGAGAAGGGAGGTGATGATGAATACGAAGAACACCCGAGAATGACCAGCCTCAGACATTACACTGTACTACGAGATCCCTGCGATCACTCAGAAAGTCCCACACCTGTCTCCCTAGAGGGAATGTTCAGAATTAGAAAAACACGGCTGATTTTTTTCCACCCACAAAAATCAGCGTCACACATGCCTACACGTCGTATGTAGCATTAACACTCACCCCATTCACTTTAATAGTGCAAAGCTGCAATACCAGACACAACCTGCATAGACAGATGTGGCGCTGCTTTTCAAAGAAAGCAGCCCTGTATTTCTAATCCTGAACAGTCCTTTTAAAAGGATAATCTGGTCTCACGAGTAAGCGTTCCTTCCTATATAATAGGCAGCTCTGTGAACAGAGAGAGCTGTACTAGCCTGCTCAGGCGTCAACTGTGCAGAGAGCAGAGGAAATGACTGAAAAAGAGGAAAAGAAAAAACAAACATGTGGAGCTTCAAGATAATAGAATGTTGGGAACAGAAGCCCTGCGCCGGGAACAGAAGCCCTGCGCCGGGCTGGCAGCCCAATGCGACAACAAAAACACGCTGGGATCTGTAGCTGTACACAGCAGAGGCGACGTACCAGGAACTTTAATCTTACGCAAAGGTGACATGCTGTGATCTGTAGTCCTACGCAAAGGTGACATGCTGTCATCTGTAGTCCTACACTAAGGTGACATGCTGTCATCTGTAGTCCTACACTAAGGTGAGATGCTGTGATCTGTAGTCCTACACTAAGGTGACATGCTGGGATCTGTAGTCCTACACGAAGGTGACATGCTGGGATCTGTAGTCCTACACTAAGGTGACCTGCTGGGATCTGTAGTCCTACACGAAGGTGACATGCTGGGATCTGTAGTCCTACACTAAGGTGACATGCTGGGATCTGTAGTCCTACACTAAGGTGACATGCTGGGATCTGTAGTCCTACACTAAGGTGACATGCTGTCATCTGTAGTCCTACGCAAAGGTGACATGCTGTCATCTGTAGTCCTACACTAAGGTGACATGCTGTGATCTGTAGTCCTACACTAAGGTGACATGCTGGGATCTGTAGTCCTACACTAAGGTGACATGCTGGGATCTGTAGTCCTACACGAAGGTGACATGCTGGGATCTGTAGTCCTACACTAAGGTGACATGCTGGGATCTGTAGTCCTACACTAAGGTGACATGCTGGGATCTGTAGTCCTACACTAAGGTGACATGCTGGGATCTGTAGTCCTACACTAAGGTGACATGCTGGGATCTGTAGTCCTACACTAAGGTGACATGCTGGGATCTGTAGTCCTACACTAAGGTGACATGCTGGGATCTGTAGTCCTACACTAAGGTGACATGCTGGGATCTGAAGTCCTACACTAAGGTGACATGCTGGGATCTGTAGTCCTACACTAAGGTGACACGCTGGGATCTGTAGTCCTACACTAAGGTGACACGCTGGGATCTGTAGTCCTACACTGAGGTGACACGCTGGGATCTGTAGTCCTACACTGAGGTGACACGCTGGGATCTGTAGTCCTACACTGAGGTGACACGCTGGGATCTGTAGTCCTACACTGAGGTGACACGCTGGGATCTGTAGTCCTACACTGAGGTGACACGCTGGGATCTGTAGTCCTACACTAAGGTGACACGCTGGGATCTGTAGTCCTACACTAAGGTGACACGCTGGGATCTGTAGTCCTACACTAAGGTGACACGCTGGGATCTGTAGTCCTACACTAAGGTGACACGCTGGGATCTGTAGTCCTACACTAAGGTGACACGCTGGGATCTGTAGTCCTACACTAAGGTGACACGCTGGGATCTGTAGTCCTACACTAAGGTGACACGCTGGGATCTGTAGTCCTACACTAAGGTGACACGCTGGGATCTGTAGTCCTACACTAAGGTGACACGCTGGGATCTGTAGTCCTACACTGAGGTGACACGCTGGGATCTGTAGTCCTACACTGAGGTGACACGCTGGGATCTGTAGTCCTACACTAAGGTGACACGCTGGGATCTGTAGTCCTACACTAAGGTGACACGCTGGGATCTGTAGTCCTACACTAAGGTGACACGCTGGGATCTGTAGTCCTACACTGAGGTGACACGCTGGGATCTGTAGTCCTACACTGAGGTGACACGCTGGGATCTGTAGTCCTACACTAAGGTGACACGCTGGGATCTGTAGTCCTACACTAAGGTGACACGCAGGGATCTGTAGTCCTACACTAAGGTGACACGCAGGGATCTGTAGTCCTACACTGAGGTGACACGCTGGGATCTGTAGTCCTACACTGAGGTGACACGCTGGGATCTGTAGTCCTACACTAAGGTGACACTCTTGGATCTGTAGTCCTACACTAAGGTGACATGCTGGGATCTGTAGTCCTACACTGAGGTGACACGCTGGGATCTGTAGTCCTACACTAAGGTGACATGCTGGGATCTGTAGTCCTACACTAAGGTGACATGCTGGGATCTGTAGTCCTACACTAAGGTGACACGCTGGGATCTGTAGTCCTACACTAAGGTGACACGCTGGGATCTGTAGTCCTACACTAAGGTGACACGCTGTGATCTGTAGTCCTACACTGAGGTGACACGCTGGGATCTGTAGTCCTACACTGAGGTGACACGCTGGGATCTGTAGTCCTACACTGAGGTGACACGCTGGGATCTGTAGTCCTACACTGAGGTGACACGCTGGGATCTGTAGTCCTACACTGAGGTGACACGCTGGGATCTGTAGTCCTACACTAAGGTGACACGCTGGGATCTGTAGTCCTACACTAAGGTGACACGCTGGGATCTGTAGTCCTACACTAAGGTGACACGCTGGGATCTGTAGTCCTACACTGAGGTGACACGCTGGGATCTGTAGTCCTACACTGAGGTGACACGCTGGGATCTGTAGTCCTACACTAAGGTGACACGCTGGGATCTGTAGTCCTACACTAAGGTGACACGCTGGGATCTGTAGTCCTACACGGTGGGAACATGCTGGGATCTGTAGTCCTGCAGCAATAACGCTCCTACTCTTCCCGAGTAATCAGCCAGACTCCCCAGAGAAGCATAACCTTGAGTGTCCAGCACACATGGGAGCACAGGCCGGACACCAGCTCCCGCAGGCACTCACCTCCTGCAGATGCCCGGGTTATCGCCGCTCTCAGAGCTAGACGCAGAGCTCCTTCACCCCGAGGCCATCGCTGAACCCCGGGGAGCAGCGGTCCCCGGGCCCCGGACACAGCAACTAACAACCAACGCGAGGAGCAGCGAGCCGCCATCTTGCCGGGGAGAACTTTCTCCACCGCGCATGCGTCCCGGACACCGTTCTGGAAGAATGTCATTGGGACACCGGAAGTGCGCCCTCTTACTCCACCCAAAACCCATCACTTCACCGACGTCCAGCGCTTACTGGTCGCCATCTTAGTACTCCTACTGCTCTGAGAGAACTCTCTAGAAATCTCTATTTTTCAAGAAAGTTGCGTAATGTGTGCCCGAGCTGTGTAATAAAGTTATGTCAATGAATGACCTCCTTACTGAAAACATTATAGAAATAAGGGGATTTTTTTTTTTTTTGGTGTCAGCTTCATCTTTCTCTTTAAAATCTCTTTTCTATGTGTTTGTCTTTTCTTGCTTGGTTTTCCAGATATATTAGCTTGCTCCAACATTTGTGGCTTTTCGATAACTCCCCCACCCGTAGGAGTGTTTTAGGCACATCAAAGTTGATAAAAGCATGGAAAGATTACCGCAATGGGATAAGGGAGGACCTGCTGATCGCGGGGGTCCAACCGCTGGGTCCCCCCCACAATCCTGACATTGGGGCTTTAGATTCCCATCAGCAGGGCTCCACAGCCCAGTCTCCTCACCGCCCGTTGTCTATGGGTCTGCACTTTCAAACGACTGATTAGGTTCTACGGACGTCATCGGGCTTTCTCAACTTTATAAAAAAGTATGATCAAAACTTTTCTGGGGTCCCAATGATAACATTGCTCCATGTTGTGCTCCCAAAATTCCAAGTTTGGCCTGTGAAGGACTTAGAATAGAATGGGCATTACAAGAGAACCAACATGTCAGGGCCAGACTGGCCATCACTGACTGCATGACAGAAGTCAGGCGGAGACCACCGCTCCTCATGGGCGTGTGGGGAGGAGAGGGAAAGCTTGTTTTCAGGTGACGATAGGTAATTGTTATATGGGTACAATACAGAGGACGCAATTACACTGTGGAGGCACAATAGGGGCTTCAGTACTACGTAAAGTTACGGGGAGTGCAGAAATGTATTATTACTTTGTAGAGGCACATTTGGGTCATTATTTTATTGTGAAGTCCGAATGATGACACTATTACTATTTGAAGGCACAGAGAAAGGCACACGATGGGTATTATTACAGTGCGGGGCACCGGAGGGATAGTCTTACTGTCTAGGATATTATGCAGGGATATAGCAATATGGTCTCAATTCATTAAGACTGGTATTTTGATCACAAACCACAAAGGGCCCAGAGGTGTATAAACGTGGGTAGGATGGTAGAAGAATGATGAGCCAAAAATGTTTGTGTGTATATATGTACAGGTGCTTCTCACAAAAGTAGAATATCATCAATAAGTTTATTTCAGTTTTTCAATACAAAAAGTGAAACTCATATATAGTCATTACACACAGAGTGATCTATTTCAAGTGTTTATTTCTGTTAGTGTTGATGATTATGGCTTACAGCCAATGAAAACCCAAAAGTCATTATCTCAGTAAATTAGAATACTTTATAACACCAGCTTGAAAAATTATTTTAAAATCCAAAATGTTGTCCTCCTGAAATGTATGTTCAGTAAATGCACTCAGTACTTGGTCGGGGCTCCTTTTTCATCAATTACTGCATGAATGCTTCGTGGCATGGAGGCGATCAGACTGTGGCACTGCTGAGGGGTTATGGAAACCCAGGTTGCTTTGATAGCAGCCTTCAGCTCGTCTGCATTGTTGGGTCTGGTGTCTCTCATCTTCCTCTTGACAATACTCCATAGATTCTCTATGGGGTTAAGGTCAGGTGAGTTTGCTGCCAATTGAGCACAGTGACACTGTTGTGTGTAAACCAGGTATTGGTACTTTTGGCAGTGTGGACGGGGCCAAGTCCTGCTGGAGAATGACATTTCCATCTCCAAAAAGCTTGTTGGCAGAGGGAAGCATGAAGTGCTCTAAAATTTCCTGGTAGACGGCTGCGCTGACTTTGGTCATGATAAAACACAGTGGACCTACACCAGCAGATGACATGGCTCCCCAAACCATCACTCATTCTGGAAACTTCACACTAGACCTCCTGCAGCTTGGATTGTGGCCTCTCCACTCTTCCTCCAGACTCTGGGACCGCGATTTCCAAATGAAATGCAATATTTACTTTCATCTGAGAACACCTTGGAGCACTGACAACAGTCCAGTTCTTTTTCTCCTTGGCTCAGGTAAGACACATCTGGAGTTGTCTATTGGTCATGAGTGGCTTAACACAAGGAATGCGACACTTGTAACCCATGTCCTGGATACGTCTGTGTGTGGTGTGAAGCAATGACTCCAGCAGCAGTCCACTCCTTGTGAATCTCCCCCAAATTTTTGAATGGCCTTTTCTTAACAATCCTTTCAAGGCTGCAGTTATCCCGGTTACTTGTGCATCTTTTTCTACCACACTTTTTCCTTCCACTCAACTTTCCATTAATATGCTTGGATACAGCTCTCTGTGAACAGTCGGCTTCTTTAGCAATGACCTTTTGTGGCTTCCCCTCCTTGTGGAGTGTGTCAATGACTGCCTTCTGGATATCTGTCAGGTCAGCAGTCTTCCCCATGATTGTGGAGCTACTGAAACAGACTAAGGGACCTTCATAAACGCTTAGGAGCCTTTACAGGTGTTTTTTGTTAATTATTCTAATGTACTGAGATAATGACTTTTGGGTTTTCATTGGCTGTAAGCCATAATCATCAACATTAACAGAAATAAACACGGGACATAGATCACTGTGTGTGTAATCACTCTATAGAATATATGAGGTTCACAGAAAACTGCAGATATGCCGCTGATAACATGATACTGAATGGGAACAGACTGATCTATTAGGAATCTTCTGTCTCCATCATTGTTCCTCAGCCGGTGTAGAAAGGCCAAGAAACAAGCGTCGAATGACTTCTGTATTGTCGATCACACTCATTTAGCAGCTTGAGATCAGCGCATGTAAATGCAACCAAAATGTTTCTGTGCCATGGAGAAATATGTCAGCATTTGGGGCCCCATTGTAAACATTTGCCCAGGGCGATTGATTACAGCGACCTAATGCAGATTAGATCAGTATCTGGGAGCAAAAAAAAAAACAAGCTGACGGATTCACTTTAAAATATCTGGTTAATGATGGATAATTGGCACAAGTCCATTAACCTTCTTCATTTTCAGATGTGCGTGGTGGATCACTGAGGCCGTCACATCATTTATTTTTTTAATGATTTTTTTATCTTTTTTTTTGTATTTTTCTACAGACTACCTCTCACCTCCAATAGACTACTGTGCCTATACTGTATTTATTCACAAGAGAAGGGAACAGCCCCGGCTAATACAATGATCCGCCCCTGCTGAACCCCCTCCTGCTATTGAAAGCCCATCTACAGTGAAGATTTAGGAGATTTACCCTGATAAGACATTGCTTCTGCCCCTTTTCCCAGAAGCTCATTTACATATGTCACTGATAGAGCACTGTGATTGGCTGACACAGTAACGTGTTAGTGCAGCCCCGCCCACACAGAGCTTTATTATAGTCTTCCTCCTGCCGCCATAGGCCCGGGCTGCGTTCAAACAGTTTATGGTGCGACCTTTATTGTAGCGCTTGTTACTCATGATGGATGTGCTCTGCTCTAGGAAATGCCCCAGACATTATCCAGCAAGGGCAGTTTTATAAAAAAAATTGTAAATAAATTGCTAGAAACTTGAAGAAAAAAGTTTGTGCTTCAACAAATTTTTTTTAACGTGTATATTTTTATTTTAGAAAAAAAAAATCACATATTTTGAAAAAAACCCTCTACGATTTTAGAAAAAAAAAATCACATATTTTGAAAAAAACCCTCTACAAATGGAAAGTAATATGGTCAGACATGCAGAGAAGATGACAGATGAGCTGCAGGACAGGAGCAGACCGGAGCAGGAGATCGCAGAGCTCATCGCTGGATGCTGTCTTAGGGGCTGGGAGGGACTCTAAAGAGAGTGAAAAGGGAAGAGAGTGAGAGGCGAATCTGACTGAAAAAGCAGCGAGACAGCCCCATCTCAGGGACTGAGAGACAGCCGGGACTGGTCTCTCCATCAGCATGAACCGCTTTAAGACCTCCAAATACAAGAACTGCATCCCTAAGATCCCCAAGAAGGAGGTAAGAAAAAGTGACAGCTTGAAATCCCTGCTCTGGAACCTGCCGCTTTCCAGCTGTTGCAAAACTACGGCTCCTAGCATGCAAGGCAGCTGTCAGGGTTTGCTGGGAGTTGTAGTTCCATAACAGAAGGAGATGTGCAGATTGCAAGGCGCTGGTCTGAATGACTGGTGTCGCCAAAGGGGTTGATGCACGGGAAGGGGCGCATTCGCACAATGCGTATGCATGCTGTTGGTTATTTTCAAGGTGTGTGTGCACGCAGGGTTAACTCTGCGTGATGTGCAGTGGGGAGGCATGCGTGGGGTGAGATCACGCTTCACACCGCCATATAGGGAGCACCGCCTTGTACCTGCGCTTAGGTCCACAGGTCACCGCTGTCTTATGGAGGGCGCGGAGATTTCTGCCAAGAGGAACGTCAATGTCAAAAACGGATCGGTTCCATAACTAATAGAAGCGAAAGCAGAGGGCCCCATTGACTACTATTATGGGGTCCACCACCGGGGTTACCTTTGGTGCCAGTTTTTTGAATGGGGAAAGAAAAAAAGTATAATAGGGGCTCCTCTGCTTTTGTTCACATACGTTCAGCAAAAAAACAAATCCGTTTTGGGCATTAATACATAAATGGTGCAAACAGGATGTCCGAATTGTGACTGTGCTGAATCTAGACCTATTGCGGTGCACAGTCCCAAGTACGGACCGTCATTTCCTGGGCCGGTTGCGGGTCTCCTGCCCCAAACTCATCAGCCTCAGAGACGTGGGGTCAGTCCGGGCATAGCGGTCCGTATATGGGGATGTCGGTACATCTGTATCTGGTCTTGGGTTGCATTCACACAGGCATATTTCAGCCCTAGCAGTGTCCACGGGATCAAGGATAACTGGTTGATCGGAGGGGTCCGACCGCTGCGACATGCACTGACTGGCAGAGCGAGAAACTTTTATGCCTGCTACAAAATGGAGCAGCAGGTTGTATGGGGGGTTGTATGCCGGCCACTGGGACCCTCTCCGATGGAGTGACAGGTTTCATGTCTGACTGTCGCTCCCCTGCTGGAAAAAAACTGAATGCAGGGCTCAGTACCCCCATAGGGAGGGAACAAAGCGGGGGCCTGGCATGTTCCCTGCTCCATACTAAGGGCACAGTGACATGTATAATCCGGACCGCAGAGCGCGGACTGGCTGGTGGCTTTCCTGACCCGAGTGTGACAGCTTCATATAATTCGATAGGGAGAGCTGCCAGCCAGTCCGAGCATTGCGGCCTGATTTATACGGTTGTCTGACTGCACCCTAACAGGGATAAAAGTGCCCCATTCTGCTGGTCGGTGAGAGTCCCAGTGGTCAGACTCAACACATTATCACCGGACCACCCCTAATCTCAGGTCATTATAACAAGGAACCGGTCTGAGAAATTGGGAACATATTTTAAAAAAAGAGGGTTTGATACTTCTATTGGGGGAAGAAAAAAAAAATCACTCCCTGAATGCTGATTCTATGGGAACGTGCTGGTCCATATAGACCGATACATCAGGTGCCTAGAGAAATCTGAATCCCATATATATGAAATGTGTTTTATGAATCCACAAAGAAAGAATGTGAGGATAAGACCTTATTCACACATCAGTCACTTTTTTTTTCACATTCAGAAAAATTGTTTTCCGTCTGGGTGCAACACAGAGAACACTCGGGCCAATGTAAATGGGCATTCAAATTAAATATGGATGTGAAAACCGGATATACAGACCCCCATATAGATGCAGAATTGTCAGGGATTTTTTTTTTTCAAAGATTTTTCGTTTTTTCTTTTAAGGCCGAGTTTGGATGACTCTGTGAAAAATCATCCATGTTGGCCTGTGTGTAAAAATGGCCTCATTCAGCCAAGCGTTATTCACATTTATGTTCTATCCATGGTGTTTTTTACAGATCGGACACACACCCATTATAGTCCCTGGGGCTTTCACATGTCCTTCTAAGGGTATGTGCACACGCTGCGGATTCCACTGCGTTTCCGCAGCGGTTTTGGCCGCTGCGGACCCGCAGCAGTTTTAGCTGCAGGGTACAGTACCATTCAAATGAATAGTAAAAAAAAAAACGCTGTGTAGACGTTGCGGAAAAATCCGCGCGGATTTGCTGCGGTTTTGAAACCGCAGAAAGAAGTGACATGTCAATTCTTTCTGCGGAATCCGCAGCGGGTTCCTATCGCCACCATTGTGGAGATGGTGAATCCGCAGGACCAAACCGCAGTCAAAACCGCAGATAATCCGCAGGTCTTTTGACCTGCGGTTTATCTGCGGTTTTTGCAAAATCTGTGCAGATTAATCCGCAGCGTCTGCACACACCCTAATGGACTGACTTTCTAAAAAAAAAGAAACCAAGACTTCTCCCTTTACCCCCCATTTATATCACCCGAGTGCTGTCCATTTTTATTTTTGCGTACTAGAAAAAGCTATAACTTCTTTTATTTTTTGGGTGTATATGTTCATGTTCGGGCTTGTTGTTGTGTTTTTTTTTTTTTTCGTTTTTTTTTTTTTCATTGGCCGAAATAATGCAAATAATGACCTGGAATCATGAATCTCTTGGTCAGTATGTTTTATGTCAGTACCAAACTTGCAGTGACTTTTTTTTATCTTTTGTATTGAAATGATAAAAAGAAATTAAGGTCTTTGTAAAAAAAAAATTAAATATATACAGTACAGAGCAAAAGTTTGGACACACCTTCTCATTCAAAGAGTTTTTTTTATCTTCATGACTTTGAAAATTGTAGATTCACTCTGAAGGCATCAAAACTATGAATTACCACATGTGGAATTATATAATTAGCAAAAAAGTGTGAAACAACTGAACATATGTCTTATATTCTAGGTTTCTCAAAGTAGCCACCTTTTGCTTTGATTACTGCTTTGCACACTCTTGGCATTCTCTTGATGAGCTTCAAGAGGTAGTCACTGGAAATGGTTTTCCCTTCTCAGGTGTGCCCTGTCAGGTTTAATAAGTGGGATTTCTTGCCTTATAAATGAGGTTGGGACCATCAGTTCTGTTGTGCAGAAGTCTGGTGGATACACAGCTGATAGTCCTACTGAATAGACTGTTAGCTGTTTTTTTTTCTTGCCATAATACAAATTCTAAGTAAAGAAAAACGAGTGGCCATCATTACTTTATAAGAAATGAAGGTCAGTCAGTCTGAAAAATTGGGAAAACTTTGAAAGTGTCCCCAAGTGCAGTGGCAAAAACCATCAAGCGCTACAAAGAAACTGGCTCACATGAGGACCGCCCCAGGAAAGGAAGACCAAGAGTCACCTCTGCTGCGGAGGATAAGTTCATCCGAGTCACCAGCCTCAGAAATCGCAGGTTAACAGCAGCTTAGATTAGAGACCAGGTCAATGCCACACAGAGTTCTAGCAGCAGACACATCTCTACAACAACTGTTAAGAGGAGACTTTGTGCAGCAGGCCTTCATGGTAAAATAGCTGCTAGGAAACCACTGCTAAGGACAGGCAACAAGCAGAAAAGACTTGTTTGGGCTAAAGAACACAAGGAATGGACATTAGACCAGTGGAAATCTGTGCTTTTGTCTGATGAGTCCAAATTTGAGATCTTTGGTTCCAACCACCGTGTCTTTGTGCGACGCAGAAAAGGTGAACGGATGGACTCTACATGCCTGGTTCCCACCGTGAAGCATGGAGGAGGAGGTGTGATGGTGTGGGGGGGCTTTGCTGGTGACACTGTTGGGGATTTATTCAAAATTGAAGGCATACTGAACCAGCATGGCTACCACAGCATCTTGCAGCGGCATGCTATTCCATCCGGTCTGCGTTTAGTTGGACCATCTTTTATTTTTCAACAGGACAATGACCCCAAACACACCTCCAGGCTGTGTAAGGGCTATTTGACCAAGAAGGCGAGTGATGGGGTGCTACGCCAGATGACCTGGCCTCCACAGTCACCAGACCTGAACCCATTCGAGATAGTTTGGGGGGAGCTGGACCGCAGAGTGAAAGCAAAAGGGCCAACAAGTGCTAAGCATCTCTGGGAACTCCTTCAAGACTGTTGGAAGACATTTCCGGTGACTACCTCTTGAAGCTCATCAAGAGAATGCCAAGAGTGTGCAAAGCAGTAATCAAAGCAAAAGGTGGCTACTTTGAAGAACCGAGAATATAAGACATACAGTATTTTCAGTTGTTTCACACTTTTTTGTTAATTATATAATTCTACATGTGGTAATTCATAGTTTTGATGCCTTCAGAGTGAATCTACAATCTTCATAGTCATGAAAATAAAGAAAACTCTTTGAATGAGAAGGTGTGTCCAAACTTTGGTCTGTACTGTGTGTGTGTGTATGTATGTATGTGTGTGTGTATATATATATATATATATATATATATATATATATATATATATATATATATATATATATATATATATAAAAAATTTTCTTTTGCTTTGCAGTTCCATAACATGATTACTTTCTGTTGGTGGAGCTGAGTAAGGCCTTTTTTTTTTGTTTTTGTTTTTGTTTTTTTTTTATTGCAATTTTATCTTTATACCAACTTGGGGTACATACGAAGCACTGGTCAATTCTTATTGTACCTTTTTAGGGCAGTGAGGTGACCAAAAAAATTGCAATTCTGGTGTTTTGACTATTTTTGTTCTCTGTACAGTAAAGGTTAATTAATCCTAAATTTTGACAGACATTTGTGGATGCAATGATTACAAGTAAGCGCATTTTTTTTTTTTTTTTTTTTTTTCCCCATTTTCCCCCGTTAAAAAGGAGAGATTTGACTTTTTATTCTTTTTTTTTTTTTTTTTGTATTCCCCTCATGGGGCTTGAACCTGCGATTCTTTGATCACTTGTACTATATACTGTAGTATTGACATTATATACTGAAAATCATGGTCTCCTATAGAGCTCAACCTGTGGCTGAGCTTCACAGTAGTACCGAGATGGCAGACAAGGGGGGAGGGAGGGGGGGGCTTCAGCGGACCCCAGATGTCATGATGGCCCATTAAGCCCCCCCCCCCGTTTATGTCTCTGGGAGCTGATTGGAGTCAGTACGGGGGAAGCACTGACACACGTTCTATGTAAATGCCACTGTCAGAGATCAATAGCATCATCTAAATGGTTAACAGCCGCAGCCGAACCTGTTAGGTCTTGCAATGAAATCGGACTGATGCAATCCGATAAAAAATCGTATTGGATTCGGACCAATGGTATTCAATAATTCAATGCTAATCTTTGTTTTTTTTTTGTTTTTATTTTTTTTTTTTTTTATCATCTCGGTTCAGATTGCAATCGGACTGATAAAAATTGTAGCGGCCTGTGAGTGGATGCGAATTTCGTATCACAATCACCAATTCACCAATACAAGTCAATGGGTGCGAGGAGGGGGGGGGAATCACACGGCACTCAGACCATGCATGTGACACTTTTTTTTTTTTTTTTTTTTTTTGTTTAACACATTCATATAATAGGAAACCCGAGATTTCATCAGCCGAGTTCAGTAAATTCACAGGGTGACCCGTCAGAATAGAAAATACAGTGTGTGTGTGTGTATATATATATATATATATATATATATATATATATATATATATATATATAGCATCGTGATTACTCGCTAATCCCACCCCTGCACAGTAGCTCCGCCCCTCCACCACATCACCACACACAATCCCACCCCCCCACATTAGCACACGAGGCTCCGTCCCCCCCCACATTAGCACACGAGGCTCCGTCCCCCCCCCACATTAGCACACGAGGCTCCGTCCCCCCCCCACATTACCACACGAGGCTCCGTCCCCCCCCCACATTACCACACGAGGCTCCGTCCCCCCCCCACATTACCACACGAGGCTCCGTCCCCCCCCCACATTACCACACGAGGCTCCGTCCCCCCCACATTACCACACGAGGCTCTGTCCCCCCCCCCCACATTACCACACGAGGCTCCGTCCCCCCCCACATTACCACACGAGGCTCTGTCCCCCCCCCCCCCCACATTACCACACGAGGCTCCGTCCCCCCCACATTACCACACGAGGCTCCGTCCCCCCCCACATTACCACACGAGGCTCCGTTCCCCCCCACATTACCACACGCAGCTCTTCCTTTTTATGTAATTCAACCACTTCAGCCAAGGTAAACGTACATTTAGGCTATGGGCCCACGTAGCGTTTTAAAAAGCACAATGAAAACCGGACTCCTTCCCAGAAATTGCGCGTTTTTTTTCCGCGCGATTTTACTGCAATTCTGTTCGCGATTTTGCCGCGATTTTCTCAAGCACTTTCCAAGCGATTTGAAGCATCGCTTGGAAAGTGATTGACAGGTTGGTCACACTCGTCAAACATACAGTCATATGTTAAAGTTTGGGCACCCCTATTAATGTTAACCTTTTTTCTTTATAACAATTTTGGTTTTTGCAACAGCTATTTCAGTTTCATATATCTAATAACTGATGGACTCCGTTATATTTCTGGATTCAAATGAGGTTTATTGTACTAACAGAAAATGTGCAATCTGCATTTAAACAAAATTTGACCTGTGCAAAAGTATGGGCACCTCAACATAAAAGTGACATTAATATTTCGTAGATCCTCCTTTTGCAAAAATAACAGCCTCTAGTCGCTTCCTGTAGCTATTAATGAGATCCTGGATGAAGGTATTTGTTACCATTCCTGTTTACAAAACAATTCCAGTTCAGTTAAGTTTGATGGTCGCCGAGCATGGACAGCCCGCTTCAAATCATCCCACAGATGTTCAATGATATTCAGGTCTGGGGACTGGGATGGCCATTCCAGAACATTGTAATTGTTCCTCTGCATGAATGCCTGAGTAGATTTGGAGCGGTGTTTTGGATCATTGTCTTGCTGAAATATCCATCCCCTGCGTAACTTCAACTTCGTCACTGATTCTTGCACATTGTCAAGAATCTGCTGATACTGAGTTGAATCCACGCGACCCTCAACTTTAACAAGATTCCCGGTGCCGGCATTGGCCACACAGCCCCAAAGCATGATGGAACCTCCACCAAATTTTACTGTGGGTAGCAAGTGTTTTTCTTGGAATGCTGTGTTTTTTAGCCTCCATGCATAACGCCTTTTTGTATGACCAAACAATTCAATCCTTGTTTCATCAGTCCACAGGACCTTCTTCCAAAATGTAACTGGCTTGTCCAAATGTGCTTTTGCATACCTCAGGCGACTGTTTGTGGCGTGCTTGCAGAAACGGCTTCTTTCGCATCACTCTCCCATACAGCTTCTCCTTGTGCAAAGTGCGCTGTATTGTTGACCGATGCACAGTGACACCATCTGCAGCAAGATGATGCTGCAGGTCTTTGGAGGTGGTCTGTGGATTGTCCTTGACTGTTCTCACCATTCTTCTCTGCCTTTCTGATATTTTTCTTGGCCTGCCACTTCTGGGCTTAACAAGAACTGTACCTGTGTTCTTCCATTTCCTTACTATGTTCCTCACAGTGGAAACTGACGGGTTAAATCTCTGAGACAACTTTTTGTATCCTTCCCCTGAAAAGCTATGTTGAATAATCTTTGTTTTCAGATCATTTGAGAGTTGTTTTGAGGAGCCCATGATGCCACTCTTCATAGGAGAACTACTTGCAAGTGGCCACTTTAAATACCTTTTCTCATGATTTGATACACCTGGCTATGAAGTTCAAAGCTCAATGAGGAATGGGCCATGGATATTGCCCCCCCCCGACAAAAAACATCACCTCTTAGCTGCCCCAGAAATAGCGCATCCATAAAATACGCCAATTCTGGCACTTATCCTCTGCTCTTTCCACTTGCCCTGTTGTGTCTCCAAGTGGGCTAATAGGGTTGGGGTTGATGTCAGCTTTGTATTGGCAGCTGACATGTAGTTCAGGGGTTAGTATTGGAGAGGTGTCTATAAGACGCCCCTATTACTAATCCCATTGTCCTATCTATGTGCCAAGCCCACTCCACATAGCCCTGCCCACTGGCGGCTGGAGAGCGGGGTTGCAGAGGGAGAGTGCGGGACGCGGGTGGAGATTGGGCCTTTGGAGGGAGAGCAAGACACGGAGGGATAGAGCGGGACAGCGAATGGAGAGCGGGGCTGTGGAGGGAGAGAGCGGGACACGGATGGAGAGCGGGGCTGCGGACGGATAGAATGGGATTATTTTTTATTTATATAGCGCCATTAATTCCATGGTGCTGTACACGAGAAGGGGGTACATACAAAGTTATAGATATCGTTAACAGTAAACAAGTATCCACAACAAATGTACAATGACAGACTGGTGCAGAGGGGAGGGGACCCTGTCCTTGTGGACTTACATTCTACGGAATAGCGGGGAAGAGACAGAAGGTCGGGGGTGCAGCAGCTCTGGTGGTGATGATTCGGCAGCTCAGGCGGTGGTGAGGCGGCAGAATTGGATGGCGCATGGAGAGCGGGGCTGCAGAGGGAGAGAGCGGGATGGCGGGTGGAGAGTGAGGCTGTGGAATGAGAGAGCGGGACCCACAGTTAGTTATTATGCCCAGGCAACGCCGGGCTCTTCAGCAAGTTGTGTTGTAAAAAATAAATAAATAAAACACCCAGAATAAAATCTTATTTGAAATAAAGACACGGATTGCTTTTTTATTTTTAATTTAAAAAGAGATGTTATACTCACTTGACACCTATTCCACTGAAGCCAATGTCCCCTGTAAAAGACTTAAAATAACAAACCATATCCCTCACCTGTCCGAGGTGAAATTAATCCTCCAATGTCCATGTCCCCTGTAAAAGAGTCAAAAAATAAACCACCATATTCCTCACCTCTCCGAAGAGAAGATAATCCATTTGTCTCTTGACGAGTTTAGCTCTGCTACATCTATTTGCCAGGATGAATGCTAGCATGATGCGAGCATTCATCCTGGCAGCCAGCAGAGACACTGAGCTTAAAGTCATAGCGCAGCATCAGTGCCCTGCGTTGTCGTGAGAAAGGTGAACGGAGTTCATAGCCAATGAACTCCATTCACCTCAATGACGTCACCACTAGCTTGAATACTTTATTATTCACTAGTGGTGACATCAGGCCTGTACGTACTCTTCAACTCTGATATACCGAATCTAAAGAGAAAAACAGAAAATCACATTATATGATCTTTGCATAATTAATTTACATTTTATTGCATGAAATAAGTATTTCATACAATAGAAAAAGGAACAGAAGGAAACATGAATGCAGCCAAGTACAGAGATATCCTGGATGAAAACCTCTTCCAGAGCGCTCTGGACCTCAGACTTGGCTGAAGGTTCACCTTCCAACAAGACAATGACCCTAAGCACACAGCTAAAATAACAAAGGAGTGGCTTCAGAACAACTCTGTGACCATTCTGGACTGGCCCAGCCAGAGCCCTGACCTAAACCCAATTGAGCATCTCTGGAGAGACCTGAAAATGTCTGTCCACCAATGTTCACCATCCAACCTGACGGAACTGGAGAGGATCTGCAAGGAAGAATGGCAGAGGATGCCAAATCCAGGTGTGAAAAACTTGTTGTAAAGGGGTCTGAATACTGCATTAACCCTCTGCTTTCTTTGTGTTAGTCCTTTCAGCTGTTTTTTTTTTTTTTTTTTTTTTATTATGGCTTTATAAAACGAGAAGCAGGATAATTCAGGAAAGGAAAACGAAGGACAACGAAGCTCTAAAAATATGCAGATGCCACACGGGAGCCGGGCACCGAGTCCTCCCACACTGAGCTCGTGTACATGGAGGCCTGCTGTTCACAGAGCTTTGTATTTTGTGCCCTTGTAATGTTAAATTTCCGGAGTTTTGTTTGTACGGCTATGTCGTAAGAATCTCATTTCCTCCTGCATTTCCTGTACTACAAGTCATTACCCGGACAGAACAAAGCAATGATGGCGGGTACATACACCATAGTGTATTGCTTCTGATGGACTTTTACCTCTGCTGTATGAAGGCACAATATGGCGGCACATCTAATATATACATGGTGTGTGCCCCCATATCAGCTCATGTACACAGCTGATGTTTATCTGGTAATGGCCCTCTTACGTGTTTGTCAGGTGTAGTAAAATTATTATTATTGAATTCAAGATTCTAATTCATTCCCATTGTCTCCGGTGTATGACATCCGGCTCTGAGGCCTCTTCCCCCCCGGTGTATGACATCCGGCCCTGTGGCCTCTTCCCCCCCCGGTGTATGACATCCGGCCCTGTGGCCTCTTCCCCCCCCCCCCCCCCGGTGTATGACATCCGGCCCTGTGGCCTCTTCCCCCCCGGTGTATGACATCCGGCCCTGTGGCCTCTTCCCCCCGGTGTATGACATCCGGCCCTGTGGCCTCTCCCCCCGGTGTATGACATCTGGCCCTGTGGCCTCTTCCCCACCCCCCCCCCCGGTGTATGACATCCGGCCCTGTGGCCTCTTCCCCCCCGGTGTATGACATCCGGCCCTGTGGCCTCTCCCCCCGGTGTATGACATCTGGCCCTGTGGCCTCTTCCCCACCCCCCCCCCCCCGGTGTATGACATCCGGCCCTGTGGCCTCTTCCCCCCCGGTGTATGACATCCGGCCCTGTGGCCTCTTCCCCCCGGTGTATGACATCCGGCCCTGTGGCCTCTTCCCCACCCCCCCCCCCCCCCGGTGTATGACATCCGGCCCTGTGGCCTCTCCCCCTGGTGTATGACATCTGGCCCTGTGGCCTCTTCCCCCCCCCCGGTGTATGACATCCGGCCCTGTGGCCTCTTCCCCCCCCCGGTGTATGACATCTGGCCCTGTGGCCTCCCCCCCCGGTGTATGACATCTGGCCCTGTGGCCTCCCCCCCCGGTGTATGACATCCGGCCCTGTGGCCTCTTCCCCCCCCCCCCTGGTGTATGACATCCGGCCCTGTGGCCTCTTCCCCCCCCCCCCCCCCCCTGGTGTATGACATCCGGCCCTGTGGCCTCTTCCCCCCCCCCCCTGGTGTATGACATCCGGCCCTGTGGCCTCTTCCCCCCCCCCCTGGTGTATGACATCCGGCCCTGTGGCCTCTTCCCCCCCCCCCCCTGGTGTATGACATCCGGCCCTGTGGCCTCTTCCCCCAACCCCCCCCCCCCTGGTGTATGACATCCGGCCCTGTGGCCTCTTCTCCCCCCCCCCCGGTGTATGACATCCGGCCCTGTGGCCTCTTCCCCCCCCCCCGGTGTATGACATCCGGCCCTGTGGCCTCTTCCCCCCCCCCCGGTGTATGACATCCGGCCCTGTGGCCTCTTCCCCCCCCCCCCCCCCGGTGTATGACATCCGGCCCTGTGGCCTCTTCCCCCCCCCCCCTGGTGTATGACATCCGGCCCTGTGGCCTCTTCCCCCCCCTGGTGTATGACATCCGGCCCTGTGGCCTCTTCCCCCCCTGGTGTATGACATCCGGCCCTGTGGCCTCTTCCCCCCCCCCCCTGGTGTATGACATCCGGCCCTGTGGCCTCTTCCCCCCCCCCCCTGGTGTATGACATCCGGCCCTGTGGCCTCTTCCCCCCCCCCCCCTGGTGTATGACATCCGGCCCTGTGGCCTCTTTTCCCCCCCCCTGGTGTATGACATCCGGCCCTGTGGCCTCTTCCCCCCCCCCCTGGTGTATGACATCCGGCCCTGTGGCCTCTTCCCCCCCCCCCCCTGGTGTATGACATCCGGCCCTGTGGCCTCTTCCCCCAACCCCCCCCCCCTGGTGTATGACATCCGGCCCTGTGGCCTCTTCTCCCCCCCCCCCCCGGTGTATGACATCCGGCCCTGTGGCCTCTTCCCCTTTCCCCCCCCCCCCCCCCGGTGTATGACATCCGGCCCTGTGGCCTCTTTCCCCCCCCCCCCCCGGTGTATGACATCCGGCCCTGTGGCCTCTAAACCCCCCCCCACCCCCCTGGTGTATGACATCCGGGCCTGTGGCCTCTTCCCCCCCCCCCCTGGTGTATGACATCTGGCCCATGCCATGCCGACTGCCTTTACTAAGAGGTCAAAGAATGGCTTGTGGTAAGGCCCTGATATCAGCACGGTCCTGTAATACAGGCCACTGGGGTAACAAGTCCGTTCATGACATTTCTTCCCTCCCAAATCTTCCTCCATCACCTGTGAGTGATATAGTGATATTCAAAAGTGGAAGGAACCGCAGCAACTCAGCCACAAAGTGAAGACCCTGTAATGTTACAGAGCGGAGGGTCCAGTGCTGAGGAGCAGAGGACAGAAAAGTCACCAACGCTCTGCTGATCCCATAACTGCAGAGTCCAGACCTCATCTGGTATAACATCAGCACAAACACTGCTCCCCATCAGGAGCTTCATGGCCGAGCAGCTGCATGTAGCCGTACATCACCAAGCACAATGCCGAGCGTCGGATGGAGAGGTGTAAAGCCGCCTACACTGGACTCTGGAGGAGACGTGTTCTGTGCAGTGACGGCTCACACTTCTCTATCTGGGTTTGGTGAACGTTACCCCCTGACTACATTGTGCCCACTGTACAGATGGTGGAGGAGGGTAATGCTATGGGCTGTTATTAAGGGTCGGCCTCGGCCCCTTGGTTCCAGTGAAGGGAAATCTTAATACTTCATCACAAGACATTGTGGACAATTGTAGGAACAGACTGGGGAAGGCCCGTTTCTGTTCCCCATGACTGTGCCCAGTGCACAAACGCCATTAAAACATGAAGGGGGGGGGAGTTGATAAAAACTCTCACAGACGCCTCCAAAATCTTGTAGAAATCCTTCCCAGAAGAGCGGGAGCCGTTATATCTGCAG
This sequence comes from Dendrobates tinctorius, assembly GCF_039654945.1. Taxonomy (NCBI): domain Eukaryota; kingdom Metazoa; phylum Chordata; class Amphibia; order Anura; family Dendrobatidae; genus Dendrobates; species Dendrobates tinctorius. The sequence goes on along the minus strand of NW_027361869.1, from coordinate 1,140,876 downwards.
AGGGGCCGACTCCATATTAATGTCTATGGGTGTAGGATGGAAGGTCAGGAAAGCTCCTGGGGGTGTAATGTGGAGGGGGCGCATACTTTTCTCCATATAGTGTGTAGCATCTCTCTAGATGGAGTCATTTAATGTACTGCTGCAATAAGTGCTGTATACCTGTCACAGAGCGCCCATCCACTGCCACCAGATAAAGAGCAAACACTGGTGTCGGTGACCAAAAATAAATGTGCCATGCTGGACTCTTGGTTGAGTTTTTTGCTGAGTTGTTTATCATGAAAGACTGTGACAAGAGCCCGGACCTGCCGGATCCAGGGAAGGGGCTGTGGGGCCGATAATGTCTCAGGCCCTGGGGCAAATCCCCCTGCTGCCTCTACCATAGCCCTACTGGTAGGATAGAGATCCTTGGTGGTACGTTAGTAGCCGTTCTGCAGTCCCAATACTCCGGAGGTGATGAGGGAGAATGCCGCGGCAGATTAATGACTGACGTATCGTCATCTTCTACTTATTCTGATCCTTTGTCGCCCTTCATCTTTTAGGGTTGGATTACGGACATTGGCGGTGTATCTGCTTCCACCAGTGGGAACAACATCAGATGTGGACACAGACGTATTGTTTACAGCACAGACAGTCCAGGTACGTGACCATCGGTGCTGCGCTCTATGGCGGCCATTGGACCTCCCTAATACACCTGTATGGAGGGAGTATGGGGGCATCACGACATGGAAAGCAGTATAACATGTAGCGCTGCTCAATTCCTCCTTATTGCAGGAATCAGAAAATGACCTATAGGTTAGATCAGGTTTTTAAGTTAAAAAAACAAAAACAAAACCTTTTTAAATATATTTTTAACTGTCCATTTTAGTATAAAATATGTACACTGGGCACTAAGTCTATTTTAGACAGTTGGGAAAGGTCACTATGAATAGAGGGTGAGGAGGTGAGCTGTGATAACACAGGATCCACCATTCACAATAGATGATATCAGGTGGAGGAGGTGAGCTGTGACATCACCTATTGTGAATATATAGGTGCTAACTGTCATTTTAATCCTCCCTTTGATGATAATGAGACTGCTGAAAATTCTTCTGTATGGGACAGGAAGTGTGAGCCTAGTATTGGGTCTAACGGTCAATAAGAAAATAGCAAAAAATATGATATAATAAAAAATAAAAAAACATGAAAAAAACTAATAACACTAAAGCCTAATTTAAATGCTAATTTATTTTCTGATAATACCTTCCATTTGCTGTCAGCTGTCCGTGATGGTAGGTACCTGTTGGCTCCGGGTGTTCCGGCAGCTATGTCAGTGGTTGTCCCTACTTTGAGTGGATCCATATAATTTTTTGATCAAAACTTTTCCTGATGCTTCTCACGGGCTGAGTGCGATCCGTGATGCCTGGACCTGCCGCCTCTATGCCTATGAGCACATTGAGGTTCGGTCAGGAGACCCACGACTGGTTCCGACCTAGCGATCGCAGTGATTATCGGATGGATGAAATCGTCCTCATTGTGATATGTATTATTGTAGTTGGATCAAAATCGCGATCTGTCAGTATATTTGCATCTGATTAATTCATCCCAATATGTGATTTATTGTCAGGGGTCCTGGGGGCGACCTCCCTACAGGTGGGACAAGGAGAGAAGAGGACGATATCCCGGCTGCATTGTCACTCAGGTGGGTGCTACGTAGGGATGAACGGTTTTGTCAATCCCTGAGAGCGACTTAAAATGTCTCGTGTGTGCCGCGATTCTTTTTTTTTTTTTTTTTTTTCTTTTTTTTCCCCGTGATGCAATTGTGAGTTGTCGTTGGGTTATCATGGCAGTTGGGGGGGTCACTTTAAGCCCCCATGATTGCTATTTCTTGGTACTCCTCTGAAGCCCATCCGTATCTGGGGTTCATAGAACGTCAATTGCACAATGTATCGTAATCCATAAGTATCACAGTATAAATCATCAAATAATCGCATGTTCAAGTTCTTTGTAAGAGGATTAAGTAAAGAAAAAAGTTTTAAAAAAAATCAAAGTTTAAATCTCTTCCTTGTGTTTTCCCTATTAAGTGCAACCCCCCCCATGTTTTGTATCGCTGCGTCCGTAGAAGAACAAAGTATAACATTAATTTAATTTGTACGTTAAAGGCCGAAAAGAACAAAAAATGAAAAGCGTCAGAATTGCCGTTTTTTTTCAGTCTTCTCCACTCTCCCGCAAAAGAAATAAATAATAAAAAAAAGCAATACAAAGTTTAATATTGAAGCCTGCTGGGATAACACCTTATCTGAGCTCATTCACTCATCACTAAGGTCAGCTGGGGAAAAAAAAAAAAAAAAGCACCAAAAAATGAAAACTGCCTGGTCTGGAAAGAAATGCTCACTGCTCCTGTGTCTTGGTAACGCGGTTACATACCTGCCGTGGCGCCCCCTGGCGCACATATACAGTACGTAAATATATATATTTTTAACCCTCCTGATGCTGTGCTTTATATATTTACTTTGTCGTTAACATTGTACACCCAGAACTGAAAGCTGTTATTTGTTGCTGATGTGCCCCATTCTGTTTCCATCTCACCCGTTTTTCTATTTCTCCCACAGACGTGGTGACGGATTTTGCTTTTTCACCATTTGATGACGATCTCCTGGCCACTGGATCTGCGGACCAGTCTGTGAGTGACGACAACATGGCTTTAGGATGATGGCCCTTCTTCATCCTTCATTACTAAAGCAGAGGACACGACGATGTCTGGCCGTACGAGGGCAGAGCGAGTCGTAGTTTTCAATGACCCTGTTTGTTTTACCATATAATGTACTGAAAAAACAGGAAAAAAAAGTTCCAAGTATGATGAAAAAATGGCATTACTGATGTTCAGATTCTTGTTTTCTGCATTTAACATGCGGTTTAATTTATTTTCTATTGTCATAGATTGCACTTTTTTGGTCACAATACCAAATATGTTTATTTTTCCTTCTTAGAGAAACCATGCAGGTGCTTCTAATCAAACACTGCAGAGCTGGGCTAGAACTCTGTCCTTCCCAGCTATGTTACATTACCCTATTTATTATATTGATGGCTGTACAATACAAGCACAGTTTACCATTTACCTTTCGTGTCTCACTGACTGCAAGCAGAGATCCTACACACTGTAATATCAAGGTGTATTAATAAGTGATTGAAATTTTTGTTTTGTAGGTGAAATTGTGGCGCGTGTCAGAGACTGGCGATGTGGGCGACTCCGCGGCGACTCTGACAGTGAAAGGAGGCCATGTGAAAGCTCTGCAGTTCCATCCCTCCGCCGATGCCCTGCTCGTCTCCGCGGCTGGCAAATCTGTACAAGTCTGGGATCTCTCCAGGGACTCGGCCCTCGCCGGTAAGAGCAGATACATCTCCAAATCTGGTCTGAATTCATGCAGAACTTTTTTGCCCGTGACTTGCAGTATCAGACACTTTCTTGTACTGGAGTGGCGCCATTTCTGGAATATGGAAAACAAAAAAAAAACCTTGTTTGTAAGACCTTTTTTCTTATTTTTCTTTTTTTTCTTGTCTTCAAAATTTTATTTTTTTCCCCAAAGCGTTTTTTTTTTTTTTTTTTTTTTTTTTTTTCTTCCCAGGATTTTCTTGGCTTCTCTCGGTGCTCAGGTTTCCTTTGCATTCCTATAACATACGGGTTGGTTAACTGGTTTCCTATAAGCCTGGTGTACAGAGGGACGACTGTTTGTTACTGTGGCCGCGGAGCTGGTTATAAGCCTGTCTTTATATGAACAGATGGGAATTTATTATTCTTTATATAAACATGTATAATCTCTTAAAGGGGTATTCCAAGCTTATAAAGTGATGACATATCGTCTTCCCTTCACTATCGACTTATTGGACCCCCATTCTTCCTTTGAATGAAGGGGTTTCAGCACTGGTGTGGCTCCTCCCAAAGCCATCTGCTGCGCAGGAAACCACAACGTGGCCCAATTCACGTGGCTGTGACCATGCTGCAGTTTCTTGCAGAGCCATGAGCAGGCAGCATTATTGGAGTACAATGGTCCCTTCAGTCTCCGGACCAAACATAGATATAAAGGGGTTGCATATCCCTAGGATAAGATCAAAATATCCCTTTAGAGGGATTTTAAAGGGGTAAATTTGAAAAGTGCTTGTAAAAATCCTCTCTTCAAAAGGGGTGAGATTTTTAATTTCCTTGTTGTCGAGGTTACCGGCCACCTCTGCAGTCTACCAGCGGTGGTCTCTCTCCTAGGCAAAGAGAATAGTGCTTACAAGACCTTTGCTATACAGCTTGTAAGCGATGCACCGAAGCTGGCTGGAGCGCACTGTTGGCTCCCAATCTGGGCAGCTTCAGTGGCCCTGCTCGCCTCTCATGCTGCCTCTGCTTGTAACATGGAAGAGAGCACCGTTCAGGGCAAGTGTAGTCTGTTAATCATCATGCATTCAGCACTGCTAATAAGCCGGGAGACAGTGTAGTGGTGCGCTCCTGAAACTAGTACATGAGATACCACCCCCCCCCCCCCTTAAATCTAGTGGGATAAGTATATGACCCATGTAATTACCTTCAAATAAAGAAAATAAGAGGGTGCTATTACATTAGTGGCGTAATTAGAGTCAGATGGGCCCCGGTGCCAAAGTTGGTCCTGGGCTCCCGCATGTTGGTCAGATGTATGAGCCCTTGTAGCGTACTAAATCCTAGAAGGACATATGAATTGTGCCCGCTCCCCCACAATATGTAGTAATGTCCCCCCATCCTTGTGCAATATACTAAGATTAAGGACATGCACACAGTTGAGACGAGAAGCCCTGATCTCAGTTCCTATTGAAAATTTATGGGCAAAGCTGAAAAGGCCGGTGCGAGCAAGGCGACCTACAAACCTGGATCAGTTACACCAGTTTTGTCAGGAGGAATGGGCCCAAATTCTGACCAACTATTGTGAGAAGCTTGTGGAAGGAGATCCCAAACGTCTAACCCAAGTCATTCAGCTTAAGGGCAATGGTACCAAATACTAATGAAATGGATGAAAACTTTTGACTTTGCAGTAAGTAAAAAAAAAAAATGCCTTAAAACATTCTCCCTCTCATTATTCTGGCATTTGGCAAATATTAATAATTATGGTAATCCTAATTGACCTAAAACGGGAAAGGTTTATTCTGATTTCATGTCGGATATTGAGAAAAACCTGCAGATGTGTCTTTATATATTGTGTATGGAAACTTCTGATTTCAACTCTGTGTGTTTGTATATATGTGTGTGTGTGTATGTATATATATATATATATATATATATATATATATATATATATATTAAACATGTCCCCCATCCTGGGCACATCCTGGTATACATGTCTCTTGTACTAGGCCCCGTCCTGGTATATATGTCCCTCATTCTGCTGTTGTTCTTAAATGCATGGAAAAACAATGTTATTCTCGCCTTCCCTCCGCTCCCCCGCCACGATGCTTTCTCTTCTGAAACCAGCAGCTGACTTCAGTGTGGGAGCGCATGATGCCACTGCCATACACGCCCAGTCATGTGCAGGCTGATGTCAGCTGCTGGCCTCTGATTGGCAGCGTGTATCGCAGCGCACAGACCCGGCGGGTCTCTGCTCCACATTACATGTCGGTGAATGCGCGTCCGATGACGCACATCCAGTTGAAGTTTGTGCTGGCATCAGTGGACCTCTCACCCGCATGGGCTCGGTCGCTACCTTTGTGACCACAGTCGTTACTTTCCCGATGAGTGCCTGAGCTGTGGGTACCAGACGAGCTTTGCAATATGTGATCTAGAACGGATATGGGTCACTAAAATCTTGATTTCTCTTTCTTTTCTGTGTAGCTTTGGATGATCATGGCGACCAGGTGCAGAGTATATGCTGGAGTCAGGATGGGGTACTGATTGGGACCACTTCTAAGGTGAGCAATAGAAGGGACGTTAAAAATGGGGATTAAATATTTTACTCTTTGCATAGATAATAAACAAATATTAATATTTTCCATTTACTGACTGCTGGAAAATCAATGCAGTGAAGAGTTATATCATTTACATACATACTCTGGCGCCACCTGGTGTCCAAAGTGCATAACAATGTGCACGTGCATCTTATGAGATGAGCAGAGGTGGGCACACATGCTCAGCCAAGCGTCACATTGTGATCCGCTGCTTTCTGCCCTGGTCGGACTTCATAGGGGATAGTTAGTTATTTTCAACATGTATTGCCATAGAGGTAAAAATATCATCGGTTCAATTTCCCTATACTAGGTGAAAAAAATAAAATAAAAAAAAAAAAGTTCAAATTGCCACCCTTTTCTCAATAAAGAAAATAAAAAGAATGATCATTATTCGGTATATCCGCTTCTGTAAAAGTCTGATCTATAAAAATATAAAATTTAACCCCACACACCCTCCCCCATATACGGCATGAGCCCCGCACAGCCTCCCCCATATACGGCATGAGCCCCGCATAGCCTCTCTATATACAGCATGAGCCCCACACAGCCTCCCCCATATACGGCATGAGCCCCGCATAGCCTCTCTATATACAGCATGAGCCCCACACAGCCTCCCCTATATACGGCATGAGCCCCGCATAGCCTCTCTATATACAGTATGAGCCCCACACAGCCTCTCTATATACAGTATGAGCCCCACACAGCCTCTCTATATACAGCATGAGGCCCCCATAGAATGTAAAAAAAAAAGAACACCAGATACTCACCTCAGTCCCATTCCCCGGCACTCCACTTCTCTCCCTGCCTCCGGTGGGCTGACTCTCCACAGTACACAGCTGACGCGATGAAATGACATCATCATGTCAGCTGTTTCACACACTGATTGGTGGAGGAAATGGCCGGAGGCTCCTCCTCCACCAAAGAAGTCAGCGCAGATGGAGACAGCGAACGGATGGGCACAGTGCGGCCCGTGGGCCTCTGTTTTACAGCCCCTAGACTGTCTTGGTTCACGGGCCGCACTGAGACAGCAAGAGGGCCGGATGTGGTTCACGGGCCGCACTGAGACAGCAAGAGGGCCGGATGTGGCCCACGGGCCGCACTGAGACAGCAAGAGGGCCGGATGTGGCCCACGGGCCGCACTGAGACAGCAAGAGGGCCGGATGTGGCCCACGGGCCGCACTGAGACAGCAAGAGGGCCGGATGTGGCCCACGGGCCGCACTTTGCCCCGGTCTACCATATAAAAAAAAAAAATAATAAAAATGCCAGAAATACAATATTTTTTTTTTTTTTCTTGCCTTCCCTTCAAAATAAATCTGGAATAAAAAAAAAACATGTGCCCCAAAATGGTACCAAAAAAGAACGTTTGTTCACCAGGCAACAAAAAACCCATTCAGCTCCATCGACTGAGAATATTAACCTTGTAAGAATGATTTTTCAAGCTGTCCGGGATAGCTGGAGCACAGTGCTGCCTCCTAATCCCAACCCAGCTTCAGCACAGCTCTTACAAGCTAGACAGCAGTGGTGGTCGGTCTCCTAGGCAACGAGCTATAAACAAAAGGAAAGTGTTAATATCTCAAGAACGGCTGCAATTTTTAATAAGCAGTAAATTGCAGAAGTGCTCATATTTACAAGGTCTATCCAACAATATCCATCTAGAATTTAAAGGGAATAACCCTTTAAATTCTAGTTTTAAGTTGCTATTTTCTGATGTGTCCTGTAGGTGGCGCTCTTAGTATACCGAACTGACTTCTTTGTCCTAATTTTACAATTGTTTCACCCCTTATTTAGTTGCCTACTATCTGTCAGGTCCTTTATCAGTGTGCCTCTTTATTGATTTATTACTTTGGATATAGGTTTATTTTATTTTTTATATAAATGTGTGGCAAAAATATAGTTAAAGGAGTTTTACATAAGTTTTGAAACCTTTAATACTTTTTTTTTTTTTATGCACGTGATGATCTGACATTGTATCATATGATGGTGGCGGTGTAATGGCGTAAAGCTGGCATTGGGCGAAACGGCGTGATTTCATCTTGCATCTTAATGTTATGTTATCGCTAGATTTCCCCATTTTTATAGATTTTCCGGTTTCTTTCTTGCAGGACAAGAGACTGAGGATTTTTGATGTCCGGAAAAGCACAAAAGCCATTCAGGTACTGCTGCAAATTCTCATGGCGCTGATGCCGTGGGGGAAGGGGAGGCTATAGGATACATCTCTGGGGTATCTGCATTCAGGGTCTATGGCGTGTCACCACATAAGTGCTGGAGGAATCTGTCCGCTTGTGATTACATGTTGGTACATCGCATAAACAAATGACACATAGATAAGATCCAGCCAGCGTGTCACAACAGGAGATAAGGGCCATTCATGTCGGAGCTTTCTGGAAATCGCTGCTATTTTATACTGATCCTTTGATATCTGATCCCCTCTGTGTAGGTGGTATTGACTCTATACATCCTTCCCCCCCCCCCCATTGTCTGTGTACTCCCATGCCTGCAGCCTCGACTAGGGGCATAACAAGAAATTACAGGGCCCCTGTACAAATATTCCTAATGCACACAGTGATGTCACAGTACAGGGATAATATACACACAGAGATGTCAGAGTACAGGGATAATACACACAGTGATGTCACAGTACAGGGATAATACACACAGTGATGTCACAGTACAGGGATAATCACACAGTGATGTCACAGCACAGGGATAATACACACAGTGATGTCACAGTACAGGGATAATACACACAGTGATGTCACAGTACAGGGATAATCACACAGTGATGTCACAGTACAGGGATAATGCACACAGTGATGTCACAGTACAGGGATAATGCACACAGTGATGTCAGAGTACAGGGATAATACACACAGTGATGTCACAGTACAGGGATAATGCACGCAGTGATGTCACAGTACAGGGATAATGCACACAGTGATGTCACAGTATAGGGATAATACACACAGAGATGTCAGAGTACAGGGATAACACACGCAGTGATGTCACAGTACAGGCATAATACACACAGTGATGTCACAGTACAGGGATAATACACACAGTGATGTCACAGTACAGGGATAATGCACACATTGATGTCACACAATTTCCTTGAAAAAGCTAAAAAGGCGAAACGTGCGTCTGACTCCAGGAATTCTGTGAACAGGCGATTAAATGGGTATGTGCTCATGTTATATGTGATTACCAGCATGGGGATTTTTTCCTCTAAATGGCACTTTACAGACCACTAGGTGGATATATGCTTATATGCTGATATATTTTTGCACTTTACCATTACCTGTATCCATTCCTTTATTCCTGTATTTGTGTGTATTTCACTTGGGTATACATTCCTTCCTCTTACTTGTATTTCTCCTTCGTCTCATTGGGGGACACAGGTACTGTGGGTGTATGCTACCGCCATCTGGAGGCTGACACTAGGCAAACAACACAAGGTTAGCTCCTCCCCCGCCGTATACACCCTCGCCCTGATTGCGGGCGGAAGCCAATTTTTTGCTTAGTGTCTATGGAGGCACACGTCTGGTCCTTTTTCTCCAGATTTTTTTTTGTCCATGAAGATTAGACAGGGGCAACAGATCCTATTGAAAGGGTCCGATTTCCCCAAACCATCAATGGGCGAGCACGTGCGAGCAGGGCTGCCACTAGGAATTTTGGGGCCCCATACAGGCAAAATTTCCGGGGCCCACTTTAGACTCCGCCCAGGCTCCACCCAGCCCCGCCTCCACCCCTCAAACTGTCCACAGTCCCACCGCTCTCTCTTGGAAAAACTCCACTTCTCACCTATCACACATTAACAGTTCCCATCACCAGATCACGCATATAGTCGGCAGCTTTTGCTTTGGGCAAAAGATTTTTTTTAAGCCGCCACCATAACAGGGTAGACACTTTTGGCCAGGCCCTACTTTACTGTAACCTATTAAATATTTATTAAAATATGCAGTACACTCTAGGTATATTTTTATTTATTTTTCAATTTTTGAAATAACCAATAATATCACAAGGAACAAATACCACCACACCATGCCCAGACCACATATTACTACCATAGGGACCGAATAATATCACATTTAAGGAACAAATACCACCACACCATGCCCAGACCACATATTACCACCAGATGTTGACTGAATACTACAATACTGATCATTAATAAAAAAACATAATACTTTCACCATAAGTGGCAGCATACACAGGAGATCTGTACTTAGTATGTAGTGTCTGTGTACAGGTAATATAGTGATCAATGACATTATACACAGGAGCTCTGTATATAATGTAGAGGTAACACAGTGATCACTGGTGACATTATACACAGGAACTATGTGTGTATATATATATATATATATATATATATATATATATATATATATATATATATATATATACACTGTGTGTATGTATGTATGTATGTATATATATATATATATAATATATATATATATATACTGTGTGTGTGTGTGTGTGTGTGTGTATATATATATATATATATATATATATATATATATATATATATATATATATATATATATATATATATATATATATATATATAGCGGTCATCAATAATCCACGGTTTTCCAACCCAAACCATATCATTATACACACCGGCACAAACAATCTGCCAGACCAGCACCAGCAGATCTCAGGACAACTGGCCCAACTAGCAAAGACGGCACAACTAAAATTCGCTGACAGCAAAATCATTCTGTCATCTCTGCTCCCAAGAAAGGACATATCCAACCACACCATCCAGAACATCAATATGGGCCTAACAGCAAGAATGAAATCTGTGCCAGGAGTGATTCTGGCCCAACACCCCTCCATAAATCACCATCACCTCTATGACAGTAAGCACCTGAACAAATCAGGGGTCAGCCTTCTGGCCAAAGAGCTGAAGGACATTGTACTAAACAGAGACCACCCTTGGCCTGGAGCCAACACCAACCAGAATCCCATGAAAAGACCCCCGACAATAAGAAGGAAAGAAACAACAATTATATCAAAGGAAGCTGAAAACATACACCCTCACCCAAAATTGGACCATCAGAGGAGGAGACCACCATGGAGGAGTTCACCGACCTCACACAGAGACATGCGAAACAGAGGCATACAGAGCAGAGACATGGAGGAGATAAAGACTCTACTCAACACAGTGTGCAGGAAACTAATGTGACTGGACGGAAACAACACCATTAATAAACCAGTCAGAGATCCGGTGTGTCCTACACAGCCATACTCATTACAAGGTATATACACCCAAGATATATAGAAAAAAAAAAATGACCTCACTTACAATCAGCAGCTGGAATATTCAGGGTCTCAACACCTCGGCCTTTGGATGTAAAACAAATGACCCTGACTTTATACAAAGACTGAGAAATATAGACATTCAGATCCTCCTGGAAACATGGACCAGAATCTCTGGTGCCCATCGGATACAGGGAAATCTCTGTCCTTGCCCTGAAAAATAAAAACATCAAACGGCCGGAGCTCAGGAGGAATACTGATCTGGCATAAAGAGGAGCTCCACCAGTACATCAAACCGGTGAAGAGAGGAGGCAGCCACATATGGATCAGGATCAGCAGCTCCATCCTCACCTCTCAGTCTGATGTCTATCTCTGCGCCACCTATATACCACCGCCAGAGTCACCCTACTTCAATCCAGACTGCTTCAAGATCTTACAAAGAGAAGCCGCCCACTATCAGGGCCTGGGCAAAGTTCTCATCTTTGGAGACCTCAATGCAAGAACAGGGAGAGAAAACGACTTCCTGACCACGGATGGGAACATCTACATATTTGGAGCAGAGAATAACGGCCAAGACTCAGTAGTCACAGAGAGAAACAGCTATGACAGTACAGTCAACAAAAGTGGTAAAAAGCTCCTGAATGTATGCAGAAGTTTAGGACTTCATATTCTTAACGGACGAACCAAAGGAGACTCCTTAGGGAGGTGCACACTAAACTCACATGTAGGGAGGAGTGTAGTAGATTATGCCATTACAGATATGAACCTGGCAAATATCAGCGCCTTCATAGTCTCCCCACAAACGCACCTGTCAGACCACAACCAACTTCTTCTGTACCTGAAATCTACAGAGAAACCATCCACTCAAAAGCCACAGCAGAGCGGCCTCTTCACCCGGCCTCCATCCTATAAATGGCACAAAATGTCGGCATTAAAGTATAAAGAGGCTCCCAGCAGACCTGAAATACAGCGGATGCTCCACCACTTCTACAACTACGAGTACCAGCCTAACCCAAAGGGAGTGAGTCAAGCTGCAAAAGACCTCAACAATATATTCTATGCAATGGCCAGACTGTCCGACCTTTAAAAAGTCAACTACAAGAGACCAAAAGAAAAACAGATCAATGGATGGTTTGACAGAGAATGTAAAGCCGTACGGAAGACCCTGAGAACAGCCTCAAACAAGAAACACAGAGACCCCAACCACCCGGGTCTGAGGGAAGCCTATGAAACCATACAAAGGCAGAACAAAACCATCCTCAGGAGGAAGAAGCAGAGTTACATCTCTACCAAGCTTAACCAACTCTAAGATGCCCTCCAAGACAACTCCTTCTGGGAACTATGGAACCACATGGGCACAAAAGACAAGAAAAACAACATCCATATCCAAAATGGCAACATCTGGCTCCAGTACTTTAGAGACCTCTATAAAGATATTCCAAAGGAAGAACTAAGCCAAGAACAGGAAAACATAATGGCAAAACTAAAAGCAATGGAGCAAAAAGTAAAACATTTCCAAAACCCCGTGGATGCACCTATTACATTACAGGAAGTAGCAGAGAGAATCTCTTCCATAAGATGTAGAAAAGCCGGTGGCCTGGATGGAATCCTACCAGAAATGCTGAAGTACAGCCCACCAGAAATACAGGCCGCAATGGTTAAACTCTTCAATATTGTGCTAAGTGCCGGCTACTTCCCTCCTACCTGGAATCAAGGCCTCATCACACCCATCCACAAGAATGGGGACAGGTATGACCCAGCCAGCTACAGAGGAATATGTGTCAGCAGTAACCTGGGAAAACTGTACAACAGCATCCTGAACAAGAGGATCCTCAGTTTCCTCACCGAGCACAACGTCCTCAGCAAGAGCCAAGCAGGCTTCATGCCAAACCACCGCACTACTGACCACATCTACACCCTGCACAGCCTCATTCAGAGCCACGTCCACAATACAAAGAACGGGAAGATATATGCCTGTTTCGTGGACTTTAAAAAGGCCTTTGATTCGGTGTGGCACCCAGGCTTATTCCTGAAACTGCTGGAGAGTGGAATAGGAGGAAAGACCTATGATGTTATCAAAAGCTCCTACACCGAGAACCTCTGCAGTGTGAGTGCGAACGGCAGAAGAACGGCTTATTTCCAGCAGAGCCGGGGAGTCGGACAAGGCTGCAGCCTAAGCCCAACGCTCTTCAACATTTACATCAATGAGCTGGCTACCGCTCTGGAATCTTCCACAGCACCAGGTCTCACCCTCCTCGACGCGCAGGTGAAATTCCTGCTGTATGCAGATGACTTGCTGCTTCTGTCACCAACCGAGAAAGGCCTCCAAGACAACCTGAAAATATTAGAGAAATTCAGCTCCACCTGGGCTCTACCGATCAACCTAAAGAAAACCAACATCATGGTGTTCCAGAAGAGAGAGAGAAAATCAGACCAGCATCCTTCATTTATCTTCAACAACTGTGCCCTTACAGGAACGGACAAATATACCTACCTGGGCCTAGAGATTCACCGATCAGGGAGCTTCAAACAAGCCATAGAGACCCTGAAAGACAAGGCCTGCAAAACCTTCTATGCCAGCCGAAGGAAACTCTACCATCTGAAGCCACCGGTGAGGGTCTGGTTAAAAATCTTCGATTCTATCATCGCCCCAATCCTCCTGTATGGCAGCGAAGTCTGGGGTCCTCACACCTACCCAGACTGGTCAAGGTGGGATTCAAGCCCAACAGAAATATTCCACCTGGAATTCTGCAAGCACCTTCTCCAAGTCCATCGGAGCACCTCCAACAGTGCTTGCCGGGCCGAGCTGGGCAGATTCCCTCTACACCTAATGGTTCTAAAGAGGGCACTGTCATTCCGGGCTCACCTGCGTAGGAGCAATCCAAGCTCCCATCACCATAAAGACCTGACACATGTAGGGGAAACAGAAAAACCAGGACCCTCGGAACAGCTCACCCAAACCCAACCTGACCAGAACACCAATCACAACAACCTGACAAAAGCCGGAATCAGGAAGATGGTAGACGAAGGCCAGGAGAGGTACGTAAGTGACTGGAAGAACGAGATCATCAGCTCACAGAAACTGACCATGTACCAGAGTCTACAGAGAGACTACAGACTGGCTCCATACCTGGAGAAACTCCCGGACCCAAAGACCGCAAGATCCTGAGCTGGTATAGACTCAGTGCAGACAGTCTGGCCATCGAATCAGGCCGACATAGGCAGAGCTACAAGCCCAAGGAGGAAAGACTGTGCCAACACTGTGACCAGGAGGCCCTGGAGGATGAGACCAACTTCCTGCTACACTGCTCCAAGTGCTCAGCAGTGAGGGACACTCACTTCAGGAGACTCTCACATCTCTTCCCGGATTTCACCAGCATGAAGGAGGAAGAGAAAACATATATCCTGTTGGGGGAAGAAGAGAGAGCAGTGGAGATAGCAGCGCAATATGTGAGCGAATGCCATAGACTGCGAGAAAGAGAACTATGATATGCCATGGACTTCTATGGCCCCCACCCTGGATATGCCCCAATCCCCCATCCACCTTCCCTATGCCATGTACTTCTATAGCCCCATCCTGGATCTGCCCCATCCACCTTTCCTACAGTCCCTATCCCTATTCCCTTCTGTACACCTGCTTTGGCAAAACTAATGTGTATTTAATCCTGCCAATAAAGCTTCTTTGAATCTTGAATATATATATATATATATATATATATATATATATATATATATATATATATATATATATATATATATATATATATATATATATTGTATGTACAGTTGTGGCCAAAAGTATTGACACCCCTGCAATTGTCAGATAATACTCAGTTTCTTCCTGAAAATGATTGCAAACACAAATTCTTTGGTATCATCTTCATTTAATTTGTCTTAAATGAGAAAACACAAAAAGAATTGTCCTAAAGCCAAATTGGATATAATTCCACACCAAACATAAAAAAGAGGGTGGACAAAAGTATTGGCACTGTTCGAAAAATCATGTGATGCTTCTCTAATTTGTGTAATTAACAGCACCTGTAACTTAACTGTGGCACCTAACAGGTGTTGGCAATAACTAAATCACACTTGCAGCCAGGTGACATGGATTAAAGTTGACTCAACCTCTGTCCTGTGTCCTTGTGTGTACCACATTGAGCATGGAGAAAGGAAAGAAGACCAAAGAACTGTCTGAGAACTTGAGAAACCAAATTGTGAGGAAGCATGAGCAATCTCAAGGCTACAAGTCCATCTCCAAAGACCTGAATGTTCCTGTGTCTACTGTGCGCAGTGTCATCAAGAAGTGTAAAGCCCATGGCACTGTGGCTAACCTCCCTAGATGTGGATGGAAAAGAAAAATTGACAAGAGATTTCAACGCAAGATTGTGCGGATGTTGGATAAAGAACCTCGACTAACATCCAAACAAGTTCAAGCTGCCCTGCAGTCCGAGGGTGCAACAGTGTCAACCCGTACTATCCGTCGGCGTCTGAATGAAAAGGGACTGTATGGTAGTAGACCCAGGAAGACCCCACTTCTTACCCCGAGACATAAAAATGTCAGACTGGAGTTTGCCAAAACTTACCTGAAAAAGCCTAAAATGTTTTGTAAGAATGTTCTCTGGTCAGATGAGACAAAAGTAGAGCTTTTTGGGCAAAGGTATCAACATAGAGTTTACAGGAGAAAAAAAGAGGCACGGTCCCTACAGTCAAACATGGCGGAGGTTCCCTGATGTTTTGGGGTTGCTTTGCTGCCTCTGGCACTGGACTCTTGACCGTGTGCATGGCATTATGAAGTCAGAAGACTACCAACAAATTTTGCAGCATAATGTAGGGCCCAGTGTGAGAAAGCTGGGTCTCCCTCAGAGATCATGGGTCTTCCAGCAGGACAATGACCCAAAGCACACTTGAAAAAGCACTAGAAAATGGTTTGAGAGAAAGCACTGGAGACTTCTAAGGTGGCCAGCAATGAGTCCAGACCTGAATCCCATAGAACACCTGTGGAGAGATCTAAAAATGGCAGTTTGGAGAAGGCACCCTTCAAATATCAGGGACCTGGAGCAGTTTGCCAAAGAAGAATGGTCTAAAATTCCAGCAGAGCATTGTAAGAAACTCATTGATGGTTACCGGAAGCGGTTGGTTGCAGTTATTTTGGCTAAAGGTTGTGCAACCAAGTATTAGGCTGAGGGTGCCAATACTTTTGTCTGGCCCATTTTTGGAGTATTGTGTGAAATGATCAATGTTTTGCTTTTTGCTTCATTCTCTTTTGTGTTTTTTCATTTAAGACAAATTAAATGAAGATAATAATACCAAAGAATTTGTGTTTGCAATCATTTTCAGGAAGAAACTGAGTATTATTTGACAGAATTGCAGGGGTGTCAATACTTTTGACCATAAAAGTATAGTATCAATGTATAGGCAACACACTAACTCACCAGTGATATCTCTAGGTGAAGTCCTTCATCGTTGCTTTTCATTCATCCAGCACAGATCGCCATCACGTCTTCCAGCCAGGACTCGTCTCTGCAGGAAATAACACAGTTATCTAGAGCTCCGCTTGCAGAGCACATTACTTATTTTTTCCCTAGTTCTACATTACACCACATGAAGAAAAAAAGGCGACAGTGTCGCTCTGCACAGTAACAGGACCGCCCCCCCCCCCCCATTTAAAACAGTATCCTCAAAAAATTAAATACATCACTGCAGTAATAATATCCCTTAATTAGCCCCTATGGTAATAATATCCCCCATCCTGACCCCCGTGTGTCTCATTCCTGGCTTTAGCCATATGTTCTCCCATCCCGCCCTCATGAGTATCCATTCTGCCCCCATATGATCTCCATCGTATCCATCCTGCCCCATGATCCTGTGCGATCTGTCTCCAATCATGCCCCGTATCTCCACTCTGCCCCCATGTCCAGCATTCTGCCCCTAGTCCAGCTTCTGCCCCCAGACCAGCACTCTGCCCCCGGGCCCCCTGGATCGCCGCTGTAAAAAAAAAAAAAGTTCTCCTTACCTGGCCGCGGTCCAGCGGCGGGCAAGGCTCCCTCCGTCCCTCCAAGCTGCAGCGCGCTCTAGCCGGCGACTGACACTGACGTCAGACGCCGGCGAGGTGTGCGCTGCGGCTGACGTCAGCTACCAGCCTCCAATTTGCTGGCAGCTGTTAACTATTGACATGCGGGCCGCCGGGCAGGGCAGAGAGGAGACCGGGCCCGATGCGGGCCCCCTCTGCCCGCCGGGCCCCATACACCAGTCAGGGCAGTAATGCCCTGATGGCGGCCCTGCGCGCGAGTGTCGTCTCCACGTGTCCTTTCCCGCGACGTGGGACAAATCTGGGCAATTTCCCCAGAACTTTTTTGTTTTCTTTTCTTTATTTTTTCTAAGAAGAGGAGACAGGGGCAACGGATCCTATTGAAAGGGTCCGATTTCCCCAAGCCATCAACGGGCGAGCACGTGCGAGTGTCGTCTCCACGTATCCTTTCCCGCAATGTGGGACATGATGCCGGACGTAGCCCTGACCACCCCTAGGTAGAGAAACTATGGGCTATTCGGAGGCACAAGACGGTCCGAGCGGCACCCACTGCTCCACCAATGCAAGACTAAGGCGCTGCAAGGAGGCGGACGTTCCCTCTCCTCGGCTGAAGCTGGACGGAGTTAGGGTGCCTGCACCGTCCAGGATCCCCTCACCAGCCCTCGCTCCCTGGTTTGTTGTCCGCCCTAAAGGGCCTACCTGGTTCCTGTTTACAGCGATTCAAGGTGCGGGCGTGCGGGGGGCTCCTGGGCAGCAGCGGCGTGCGTCTCCCTAGGGCCTCCTCGTAACCATAGGAAGAGTAGCGGTTCTTGCCGTCAGCACCGCCGCGGCGCGCCACCCCCGCCGCAGCATTTCACGGCGCCGCGGGCGGGGGAGAAAAATTTAGCCCCCGGCTTTTTTGCTAGTGTTAGGCTGCAGCGCGCCATCGCCACCGCGGGCGGTGGACAATAACTGAGCCCCCGGCTTTTTGGCCAGGGTTAGGCCGTCGCCGCTGCGGGCGGTGGGGGAAAATTGAGCCCCCGGCTTTTTGCCGGGGTAGGCCGCGGCGGAAGTACCGCCCTCGGCGCGATGCGTCACTTCCGGTGGCCCGCCCCTTGGAGCGCTGGGCGGACGCGGGATAAATCCAGGCCACGGCTTTAGTGCGGGGTAGGCCGCGACCAGGAAAGGGGTCTGCTTACCCCACAGAGACACAGAAGGTCGGGCACGCAGTCGGGGGACACAGGTCGGGTAAGTGCAGGCTGCGGCGGCCGCTAAAACAGCAAGGAGGCCTCTCCTCCCCCACCCTCTCCCCTCGCATAGAGGAAGGAGAAAAAAAAACAAAACATTTTTGGGTTTGGATCTATAAAACGCCTAGCAGGCTCAATATGGCCGGGAAAGGGAAGACACACACTTTTCTCTACGCTGCATGCACTTCTTGTAAGGCCCCGTTTCCACGAGCGCAGAGCGCCAAAGTGTGCGAGGCCTGTGACTCCGAACGCGGCCAGGAGCCTCCCTCGGCAACTGAATCCAGAGAAACGAATCCTCCGGAATGGGCGCTATCATTATCCCAGTCTATGGCTTCGCTTACAAAGGCGATCGAGTCCCTTCACGCCCCAAAGGGAGGCAAGGATAGTGGCTCGCTTATCTGGGAAGGGTCCTCCACCTCACAGGAACCTTCGGCCTGCAGGGGCCGTTCCCATGCCAGACAGAGGCAAAGGAAACGAACCCATACGAGGTCTCCCGGCTTATCCAGTGCCTCGGCATCGGGGAGTTCAGCATCACGCTCCCTTTCACCAGCGAGCGGGAGCGGGCCAAGTTTGGATCATGACTCAGACAAGCCACTTGGTCTAGATATGCCGGGAGACAGTGGACAGCCTCATTGAAGCAGTCAATCAAACCCTGGGGATTGAAGATGATGCTACCTTGGCCGCGAGCCATAAGGTAGCCTTTAAGCGGGCCAAGCACCTGCATAGAGTATTTGGCACTCACCCAGAATTTGAGGATATAGTGCAGCGCCACAGAGAACGCCCAGACAAGCGTTTCTCGGGTCAGAAACCTATAGAGGCGAGATACCCATTTGCCCCGGAACTCTGTAAGAAATGGGCAGAATCCCCAGTGGTGGACTCGCCAGTGTCACGCCTGGCCTCGAAGTCCTTGTTGTCGGTGCCTAGCGGCTCGTCCATCAAGGACCCCACGGATCGGCTCATAGAGGGTTTGGCGCGATAAGTTTTGAGGCATCTGGTTCGGCGCTCGCCCCTTCGTTCGCGGCGACGTGGGTAGCCAAGGCCATGATGTCATTGTCAGAGTCTTTGAATAACGCCTTGCAGGATAGAGGCCTACCTGCGGAGGTGTCTGAGGTCGCAAGTCAGATTGCTATGGCTGGAGACTACCTAATTAATGCTTCTTTGGATGCGGCTAATTGTGCAGCGTTTGCGGCCGCTAACGCGATAGCCATTAGGAGGGCCCTCTGGTTGAGAACTTGACGAGCCAATTCAATTTCCAAGAAGTCCTTGACTTCCTTGCCCTATCAGGGAGGCCGCCTTTTCGGGGAGAAGTTGGATCGACTCATCTCCGATGCGACAGGAGGGAAAATTAGCTTCCTCCCGCAGCAAAAGGCGAAACAGCCTTTTCGTCAGGTCCTGACACGTTTTCGAGCCATTCGCAACATCGGATGGATGGCAGCAGCCAGTTCGACCGGCTCACCGCGCTTCAACCAGGATAGGGAGCGACAGATCTCTTATAGACCCATTCCGGTGGGAAGGATGCGCGCTCGCCAGCCCAGGTCGAGAGGAGCCAGGACCCAGAGACCCTCAGTCAAATGACTCGGAGCCTTTGGTAGGCGACAGCAGCAGGGTGGGGCGCCGCCTGCTCTTTTTTTGCCATATCTGGACCGAGGTAGCACACGACTTATGGGTGGTAGAACTGGTGACTTCAAGGTACAAGATAGAGTTCATCAGGTACCCTCCAACATGATTTTTTTTTTCTCTCCCGACTTCCCAAGGTGAAGTCTCGGGCGAAAGCACGGCTAGGAGCCATCTATTCACTCCAAGACAATGGAGTCATTGTTCCCGTACCAGATCACGAAAAAGCTCAAGGCTTTTATTCCAATCTGTTCGCGGTCCCCAAAAAAGACGGGACAGTCAGACCAGTTTTGGACCTCAAGCTCCTGAACAGGTTCATCAGAGTCAAACATTTCAGGATGGAATCTCTCCGTTCTGTTATATCAGCCATGGAGCAGGGAGAGTACTTGGCCTCTATCGACATTCAGGATGCCTACCTGCACGTTCCCATTTTTCCTCCATATCAAAAATTTCTTCGGTTCGCCATCAATGGTCGACATTTTCAATTCGCAGCACTCCCATTCGGGATAGCCACCGCACCCAGAGTATTCACAAAGGTAATGGCAGTCGTGATGGCCGTCTTACACTCGTGGGGCATAGTCGTCTTGCCATACTTAGACGACCTCTTGGTGAAGGGTCCCTCTTTTCGGGCGTGCAAGGAGAATGTCAGCATTACACTGGATACACTCTCCCGCTTAGGTTGGTTGGTCAACAGGAAGAAATCATCGCTGGTCCCAGCTCGGAGGATTGCTTTTCTGGGAATGGTCTTCGATACCTCCCAAGAGTTAGTAATTCTCCCTCAAAACAAGGCCCTAGCGCTCCGACAGGGAGTCCTGAAGCTCCAGCAGCCAGTCCCTCACACTATTCGGTTTGGGATGAGGATACTAGGGAAGATGGTGGCGGCAATGGAAGCAATTCCATTTGCTCAATTTCATCTTTGACCCCTACAGCAGTCTGTCTTGTCAGCCTGGGACAAGAACCCGTTCACCCTTGATCAGCGGTGCCGGCTATCTTCTCAGGTCAGGCAATCACTGGAGTGGTGGATGACCAGATCCTCCCTTCAGGGGAAGCAGTTTCCCCCAGACCACTGGCTAGTGGTCACGATCGACGCCAGTCTCCTCGGCTGGGGAGCAGTTTTTCGCCACCTCACGGCCCAGGGCCGGTGGTCGCAACAGGAAGCTCGTCTTCCGATCAACTTGTTGGAGATACGAGCGATCTGGCAGGCGCTGCAGCATTTCCAGTACCTCCTAGCAGGACGGCCCATTCGGATACAGTCAGACAACGCCACGGCTGTGGCTTATGTAAATCATCAAGGGGGCACGCGCAGCAGGGAAACCATGCGCGAGATAGCACATGTGCTTCATTGGGCCGAGAAGAACCAGTCGATAATTTGGGCAGTCTACATCCCAGGCGTAGAAAATTGGGCAGCGGACTTCCTCAGCCGACAAGAGTTCGTGGAAGGAGAATGGGCCCTGCACCCCGAGGTCTTCCAGCAAATTTGCCGATGGTGGGGAACACCGGATGTGGACCTGATGGCGTCCAGAGCGAACGCCAAGGTACCGGTGTTCGTCGCTCGATCACGAGAACCACAAGCGTTCGGGGTGGATGCGTTGGTTCTACCATGGAACCAGTTTCGCCTTCCATACCTGTTTCCCCCGTTGCCATTGCTTCCGAGGGTCGTCAGGAAGATCAAAGCAGAGGGGGTCCCAGCAATTCTGCTGGCACCAGACTGGCCCCGACGGGCGTGGTACGCAGATTTTGTGCGGCTGCTCACTGACGTCCCATGGCGATTGCCGGAGCGCCCAGATCTACTGCACCAGGGACCGATCTTCCACCCGAACTCAGGGGCCCTGTGTTTGACGGCATGCCCGTTGAATCTTGGATTCTAACTCAAGCAGGTTTTGAGAGTGAGGTGGTCGCTACAATGGTTAGCGCCAGGAAACCGACCTCAGCGAGAATTTACCATCACACCTGGAAAATTTTCTTCACTTGGTGTCGAGAGCGGGGTCATTCGCCCCTGACATTCTCTATTCCCAACATCTTGGCTTTTCTTCAATCAGGCCTAGACTTGGTGCTGGCCCCGAGCTCCCTTAGGAGACAGATATCGGCGCTGTCCGTCCTTTTCCAGGGAAAGATTGCTACTAATATGCAGGTAAAGACTTTCATCCAGGGAGTCTCTCATCTAGTACCCCCCTATAAGGCGCCGATGGGCACCTGGGATCTTAACCTGGTCCTGAGCGTTCTGCAGGAAGCGCCTTTTGAGCCGCTACAGGATATTTCCTTAGCGTTCCTCTCTTGGAAGGTGGTATTTTTGGTAGCCATTACCTCCGTTAGGCGAGTCTCGGAGTTGGCGGCCCTATCTTGCCGAGCACCTTTTCTTGCTTTCCACAAGGATAAGGTGGTGCTTAGACCAGCTCCCCCCTTTCTTCCGAAGGTGGTTTCCTCTTTTCACATCAATGAGGATATTGTCTTGCCTTCGTTCTGTCCGGCACCGGTGCATCGCGTAGAGAAAGCTCTTCACACCTTAGACCTAGTGAGACCACTCAGGAGGTACGTGTCGCGGACGGCACCTTTTTTGCCAGACGGATACGCTGTTCGTGCTCCCTGAGGGGCGCAGGAGGGGGTTCGAGGCCTCAAAGGCGACCATAGCCAGATGGATCCGTTTAACTATTCAGGAGACCTATCATATCAGAGGTGCGTCAGTTCCAGCAGGGATCAAAGAGCGCTCTACTCGGGCAATGGGCGCCTCTTGGGCGCTTCGGCATCAGGCCTCGGCGGAACAGGTATGCAAGGCAGCAACCTGGTCCAGCCTGCAAACCTTTACTAAACATTACAGTATCCATACTCAGGCTTCGGCGGATGCGAGCCTGGGTAGAAGGATTCTCCAAGCAGCAGTGGCGCACCTTTGAACAAAAGAGGTGCATGCAGCTTGGATCAGTGAGTCAATCTCCCACCCAGGGACTGCTTTAGGACGTCCCACAGTACCTGTGTCCCCCAATGAGACGAAGGAGAAACATGGATTTTTGTGAGTACTCACCGTAAAATCCTTTTCTCCGAGACGCTCATTGGGGGACACAGCACTCACCCGGTTGGCTCGTGTTTATTTAATTAATGTGCCTTTTTTCGTAAGTATCAGGGTGGTCCCTTGCCAGACATATTGTTTACTGCATTAAGGCTGATTGTTGTTGTTCTCCTACTGCTTTTACACTAAACTGGCTTCCGCAATCAGGGCGAGGGTGTATACAGCAGAGGAGGAGCTAACCTTGTGTTTGCCTAGTGTCAGCCTCCAGATGGCGGTAGCATACCCCCAGAGTACCTGTGTCCCCCAATGAGCGTCTCGGAGAAAAGGATTTTACGGTGAGTACTCACAAAAATCCATGTTTTGCTTGTCTGTTTATCTATGGTATGAATTTACTTAATAAAATTTATTTTTTATTTATGATATATCTCTCTTTGTGAGTGGTGTGCTCAGGATACTTTGTATCCACTATGTATTTCTCACGCCCCTGTACTTTATGCATGCTGTGAAGTCCTTAATGGTGAAGGTTCCCCTACCGCATTAGTATGTTTTTAGACATTTTTGTGGTTAGTACAGGGATAATACACACAGTGATGTCACAGTACAGGGATAATACACACAGTGATGTCACAGTACAGGGATAATACACAGTGATGTCACAGCACAGGGATAACACACACAGTGATGTCACAGTACAAGGATAATACACACAGTGATGTCACAGCACAGGGATAATACACAGTGATTTATTATTATTATTATTTATTTATATAGCACCATTGATTCCATGGTGCTGTACATGAGAAGGGGTTACATACAAAATACAGATATCACTTACAGTAAACAAACGAACAATGACAGACTGATACAGAGGGGAGAGAGGGCCCTGCCCTTTCGGGCTTACATGCTACAGGATGGTGGGGAAGGAGACAGTAGGTTGGTGGGTTGTAGCAGTTCCGGTGTTGGTTGAGGTGATATCACCGGTAGTGGTGAGAGAAGGAGGTAGCGGGGTCATTGCAGGCTGTAGGCTTTCTTGAAGAGGTGGGTTTTCAGGTTCCGTCTGAAGGATCCAAATGTGGTTGATAGTCGGACTTGTTGGGGCAAAGAATTCCAGAGAATAGGGGCTATTCGGGAGAAGTCTTGGAGGCGGTTGGGTGAGGAGCGAATAAGTGTGGAGGAGAGAAGGTCTTGGGAGGACATATGGGGGAGACAGGTTATAGATGGCCTTGTAGGTCAGAATTAGTAATTTGAACTGGATACGCTGAGGGAATGGGAGCCATTGAAGAGATTTGCAGAGGGGAGAAGCGGATGAGTAGCGAGGAGAGAGATTAATTAGTCTGGCGGCAGAGTTAAGGATGGACTGGAGAGGTGCGAGGGTGTTAGCAGGGAGGCTACAGAAAAGGATGTTGCAGTAGTCGAGGCGGGAGATGATGAGGTCATGCACAAGCATTTTAGTAGATTGAGGGTTGAGGAAAGGACAGATTCTGGAAATATTTTTGAGCTGGAGGCGACAGGAGGTTGAAAGAGCTTGGATGTGAGGTTTGAAGGACAGGGCAGAGTCAAAGGTTACTCCGAGGCAGCGGACTTCTGGTACTGGGGAAAGTGTGATGTCATTAATTGTTATAGCAAGGTCGGGTAAAGAAGGTCTGTGAGATGGAGGAAAGATAAGTTCAGATTTGTCTACATTGAGTTTGAGGAAGCGAGAGGAGAAGGAGGATATGGCTGATAGACACTCTGGGATTCTGGACAGCAGAGAGGTAGATCTGAGTGTCATCAGCATAAAGGTGGTACTGGAATCCATGGGACTTTGAGTTGAACCAGACCAAGTGTATAGATTGAGAAGAGTAGGGTTCCTAAAACAGAGCCTTGGGGGACTCCAACAGAGAGAGGGTGGGATGAGGAGGTGGTGTGGGAGTGGGAGACGCTGAATGTGCGGTTGGAAAGGTATGAGGAGATCCAGGATAGGGCAAGGCCTTAGATGCCGAAGGAGGAGAGGATCTGTAGTAGGAGGCAGTGGTCAACTGTGTCAAATGCAGCGGACAGGTCTAGAAGCAGGAGTATAGAGTATTGTCCATTTGATTTGGCTGTAAGTAGGTCATTAGTAATTTTGGTCAGGGCTGTCTCAGTGGAGTGATGGGGGCGGAAACCAGATTGTAGATTGTCAAAGAGCAAGTTAGATGATAGGTGGGAGGAAAGTTCAGCGTGGACGTGCTGCTCCAGGAGTTTGGAAGCGAATGGGAGCAATGATATTGGGCGATAGCTGGACATAGCGGTTGGGTCGAGGGTTGGCTTTTTAAGGATAGGCGTGATTGTGGCATGCTTGAAAGCAGAAGGGAAGGTACCGGACGTTAGTGATAGGTTGAAGAGGTGGGTTAGGGATGGGATAAGTGAGGTGGTGAGGTTGGGGAGGAGGTGGGATGGGATGGGGTCAAGTGCACAGGCTGTGAGGTGCGATTTGGAGAAGAGGCGATTAAGCTCCCCTTCAGTGATGTTGGAGAGTGAGGTTATGGGGTTTGGGCATTGGTCTGGTATACAAAGGGGTTGTGGTGGTTGAGTGATGAAGACTTGCCTTGTTTGGTCAATCTTGTTTTTGAAGTGTGTGGCAAAGTCCTCGGCAGAGATGAGGGAGGTTGGAGGAGGCAATGGTGGGCGGAGGAGGGAGTTGAAAGTTTTGAATAACTGTTTGGGGTTGTAAGATAGGGAAGATACGAGGGTTGTGAAGTAGGCCTGTTTAGCAGAGGTGAGGGCAGATTTGAAATCGAGTGTTGCCTGTTTGAATGTGGTGAAGTCATCTTGCGAATTTGTTTTCAGTGATGTCACAGCACAGGGATATACACACAGTGATGTCACAGCACAGGGATAATACACACAATGATGTCACAGCACAGGGATAATACACAGTGATGTCACAGCGCAGGGATAATACACACAGTGATGTCACAGCGCAGGGATAATACACACAGTGATGTCACAGCGCAGGGATAATACACACAGTGATGTCACAGCGCAGGGATAATACACACAGTGATGTCACAGCGCAGGGATAATACACACAGTGATGTCACAGCGCAGGGATAATACACACAGTGATGTCACAGCGCAGGGATAATACACACAGTGATCTCAGCCTGTTGTGCATTATTCGGTGTATTGATGTGAATCTCTATAGAAACAACCACACGAATCCCTGTATTATACAATGAAGTCGGGTATGATTTGGGTACACTCCGTCTGTTTTGTATTAATGACTGTATATAGGAATTCTCGGGTATTTGTCTTTTAGTTAATGATCCATTATTGCATTGAAACTAGGCCAAGGACAAATCCCAAGACGTTCAAGTGCAAAAAACTCCTATTTCTACTATAATAATTAAAAGCAGTACTCGTTACATGGAAGCACAAGATCATCTACCTCTAACTTGCTAATTAAAAGCAGATCACTTACTACAAGTCTGCCAATATACATGTGGGGGCATCCCAGGTCTTGGTTGGGGGTCTGTGAGTAGGAACAGTCATTGCTAGGCTCATGGCTCCTTTATGTGGTATGAGCTGATATTTGGGCCACATGAAGGGGAAATTACACGCCTCAGTATTGTTTTTACAAATGCCTCCAATTTATCCTCAAAATGGTGGAGAATTGTGTATGTTACTGGTAATATCTGGTTACAACCTCCACATATTGCTCAGGTCATGTCAGGTTACAACCTCCAGAGGGCGCTCTTTATGTATATTTATCATCTTTTTGTTTTTCTAGTACCTTCACAATGTAGACTGTCCTTTTATTCCATACAATCTAGCCTTATAAACCAGATATACGACCTGCTAGGAGAGGATTTGGGGCAAAACTTTCTTTTAAAGGAAACCTATCGGCACATTTTTATACACTGAGGAAGGGGTACGACTTTGTAGGCGCTTGTCTGCCAATAAAAACGATACCTTTTTTGTAGCGATCTGATGAGCCAGTGACTAGAAATCTAGTGTAGAAGCCATATGCAAATGAGGCTGAAAGTCTTCTGTGGGCGTGTCTGCATTTGAATTTCTTCATGACACGCCCCCAGTACACTTTTTGCCTCATTTGCCTATGGCTTCTACGCCAAATATCTAATGACTGGCATATCGGATCTCTACTAAAAAGGTATCATTTTTATCGGGGGAACAGCGCGAATACAGCCATACCAGTAGAAAACCGTCCTGACAGATTGCCTTCTTATGGTTTTACTGGGTTCTATGTTGGGAATTATAGCCTATTGCTCTTTTTCATTACATTTTTATTAATTTGTTTCCTGATTCAGCTCAAAGTAGGATAAGAGAACTTGGCCCATGGTCAGTGTGCTCATATATTTGCTGGCACAGTTTTAAGCGCCACATGCAAGAAGATAAAATGGGCAGCCTCATCCCAGAGTGTGTGGGTGAATTGGCCGCAGAAACTGCTTCCAGATGTTGCAGGGCGTCCTAGCATCCTTCATCATTCTGGGCGGGAGGAGGAGGAGAGAAATTCTTTCCTTCAGCATCATAAAATTCCTCCTAACCTCCTCTCCCTTCTCTGTCCAAATACTCTCAATTTCCTCTTTCCTGACAGAATGGTCTGCAGGTCTGGATCCTGTGCTCAGGCGGAGTGCCGAGGAGGGGGAGCAGAATTTGTAGATCTTGCAGTTTATGACTGTGGTGCTAGATGTAAATGGAGGGGGATCTGTTGTTTATTTAGTTTTATGAAGTTTTTTGCACATGCAGGGAATTCTATTTCTGCCGGCAATTAGGGGTTAATGCCACGATCTGCGTGTTGGAGCCATTAGTGCAGGAATGTTCTGCAGATCTGGCTTTAAAGAAAAGGCTTAATTTCAGTATATTCTTCTGCTGGCGCAAAACTGCTTCAGCATATGTTCTCTATTAAGTATTGAAACCATGCTTCTCATGAGAAAACCATCACTCCCCTAACTGGTAGAAGCCTGTGTGTCCTCTTTCTATAAAGGCAACTGCACAAAGACCTGCTCTGTGCACCTAATACACAGATGCGTGCCTGCACCATTAACACAGGGGCGCTGGCGGTATTATCCCCTATACACAGCCATCAGGGCACGGCCCTGTCCTCCTTCCAATACACAGCCATCAGGACGCGGCCCCATCCTCCTCCTAATACACAGCCATCAGGACACGGCCCCGTCCTCCTCCTAATACACAGCCATCAGGACACGGCCCCGTCCTCCTCCTAATACACAGCCATCAGGACACGGCCCCGTCCTCCTCCTAATACACAGCCATCAGGACACGGCCCCGTCCTCCTCCTAATACACAGCCATCAGGACACGGCCCCGTCCTCCTCCTAATACACAGCCATCAGGACACGGCCCCGTCCTCCTCCTAATACACAGCCATCAGGACACGGCCCCGTCCTCCTCCTAATACACAGCCATCAGGACACGGCCCCGTCCTCCTCCTAATGCACAGACCTCTCCTTGGCTCCCTTCTGATATAAGGTTCTTTACGTACATCTTTAATGTTTGGTGTAATGTCGCTTCCATGACATCCAGCTTGGTGGGGGTATTAGAGAGCCAATACTGTGATGAATCCGGTGCTCTGACTGCTCCTCTACGTTGGGCGTTACTTGTTTATAGTGAATCTAGTATCTGGTCCCTGCGGTTTCATTGCTCCGACTGATTCATCATTTTTTTTAGCATTCCTGGACGATGCAGAACTCTTTCACAATTGTGAATTTGAGAAATCAAAACATCCAATGTCCGTCCCACACGAGTCAGTAGGATCCAGACTAAGATGCAGAATCCTGCCGAGACTTTACAGCATATCAACACGGGAACTACAACTTCCAGCATACTGTGCTGGCATCTTAATCATATTCGGACGTCATGTAACAGCTTAATTGCTTCTGGTTGTAGGTGACTGTAATGATTTTCTATTCTAGGTGTCAGGAATATCTGCTTTCCAAGCCAACCATTTTTTTAACTATATTCTGCTTTTAAAAGGTGACATGACGCCATAAATATACATATTTTGTTTACACGGTGTGAAAGCCGCTTTTCTTCTGATTCTGGCTATGTTTTTCTTTCGTTCCTGCGCCTCTCCATTCCTGAGATATGGTCTCCTCTTTGCGATATATATATATAAAATTAGTCTTTTTGACAACTGGGTGTGGTTTTCAGGAAGGCTCCAGCAGAGAAGAGTGGAGAACCACGCCCACTTGCCTAACAAGACTAGAATTATGTGCAGGGAAGATGGGGCCATATCTCAGGAACGGAGAGGCCCAGGAAGAAAAAAAACAACTCCGGATTCAGGAGAACAGAGACATTTACATGAGGTGGGGGGAAAAAAAAAAAAAAAAAGCATTTTTACGGTGACAGGTCTTTTTTTTAAAGGTGAACTCCATCTTGGAGCCAATTTATTTATCATGTTTACCGCCTCCAAATAGAGCACTGTAGGGAAGATTTTCTTCTGCATCACTTCATAAGGGAAATATTAGCATTTTTTTCACATGCCAAATTTTGCCAAATCTGCACCAAAAAGGGCCGTTTAAAGGGGTATTTCCAATGTCATAAACGAGTGCCCGTATTTTTTAAGCCGGATATGTTAAAGAGGTTGTTTCATGGCAGACATTAAGGGCGTGTTAGTAGAAATCCAGTCTGCGCGATCCTTTGAAGGATTGTCAGTCGCTCAATATTAGTTGTACTGGCACCGGGGGGTGGTATTTGTTATAGGGGGCTGTGTGACAGTCACAGCTGTGCCCCCAGATAGCCATTCCCAAGGGTTGGATGTTTGCCCGGCCTTGTCTCTACGGGGTGTCGGCCATGTCAGGTCTCTGTCGTCATGACGACACTTGAACAAGAGGAGAGTATTTGAGTAATGGTCTGGGCCTATGTACCGAGCAGGGCCTGGTCAAACACTCACCAAATGACTCTCTATGTGTTAAAGGATTTTTGGGGGGCTCCTGGGAGCTGCGGTGATATTCGGAGGCCAGATGTTACACATATAAATACACCTACGCCGAGCGTTGTCCCCGTGATCGCTGTGTGACAATGTGGCGACATTTCTGTCATATCTGTGTAGAACTGCGTCCCTAGTAGTAAGTGTGTCCCCCCTCTGCCGGCAGGAAGTGTGTGGGATTAGAGGATTTGGGGCCGTGGGAAGTTCGGACGGAGCTGAGGTGACGGCTATAAATAGTAACCGTGACGTCTTATTGCGGTTTACACCATGTGTCACTGTATGTTTGTATTAATTTGTCAGACAGATTAGCATGGTTAGGTATTTATTTAATGTATGCCGGAGCGCAGACGTGTCCGGCAAGTTGTCAAGCAGAGGCGCAATGTGCAACAATGGTTCTAATCGCAGTGAATACTGTCACCAGCTGCTCAGCGCCCCTGACTATTCTCCGGGGAAACAAGAGATTGGACATGTTGAATTTTAGCATGCCTGATCCCTGTTTCTGTGGTCAAACGCACAGCAATAGGTGGTGAAGTTGTTGCCACATTTTGACAGTGAACCCCTTAAGAGCACAAAGACCCCACTGCTTCATAAGGTGCACGTGGCAGGTTGGGGAATAAAATTAATTTGACATTGACGCCAAGGAACTGTAAAGCTACATCTTACGAGTGTTCCCAGTAAACGGCAGGTCTTGTGGGGTGTCTCACCGGTATACGGCAGGTCTTGTGGGGTGTCTCACCGGTATACGGCAGGTCTTGTGGGGTGTCTCACCGGTATACGGCAGGTCTTGTGGGGTGTCTCACCGGTATACGGCAGGTCTTGTGGGGTGTCTCACCGGTATACGGCAGGTCTTGTGGGGTGTCTCACCGGTATACGGCAGGCCTTGTGGGGTGTTCCCGGTATACCGCTGGTCTTGTGGGGTGTCACCGGTGTACGGCAGGTCTTGTGGGGTGTCTCACTGGCATACGGCGGTCTTGTGGGGTGTTCCCGGTATACGGCAGGTCTTGTGGGGTGTTCCCGGTATACAGTAGGTCTTGTGGGGTGTCTCACCAGTGTACGGCAGGTCTTGTGGGGTGTTCCCGGTATACGGCTGGTCTTGTGGGGTGTCACCGGTATACGGCAGGTCTTGTGGGGTGTCACCGGTATACGGCAGGTCTTGTGGGGTGTCACCGGTATACGGCAGGTCTTGTGGGGTGTCACCGGTATACGGCAGGTCTTGTGGGGTGTCACCGGTATACGGCAGGTCTTGTGGGGTGTCACCGGTATACGGCAGGTCTTGTGGGGTGTCACCGGTATACGGCAGGTCTTGTGGGGTGTCACCGGTATACGGCAGGTCTTGTGGGGTGTCACCGGTATACGGCAGGTCTTGTGGGGTGTCACCGGTATACGGCAGGTCTTGTGGGGTGTCACCGGTATACGGCAGGTCTTGTGGGGTGTCACCGGTATATGGCAGGTCTTGTGGGGTGTCACCGGTATACGGCAGGTCTTGTGGGGTGTCACCGGTATACGGCAGGTCTTGTGGGGTGTCACCGGTATACGGCAGGTCTTGTGGGGTGCACCCTGTATACAGCTGGTCTTGTGGGGTGTTCCCTGTATACGGCTGGTCTTGTGGGGTGTCACCGGTATACGGCAGGTCTTGTGTGGTGTCACCGGTATACGGCAGGTCTTGTGGGGTGCACCCTGTATACGGCAGGTCTTGTGGGGTGTTCCCGGTTTACGGCAGGTCTTGTGGGGTGCACCCTGTATACGGCAGGTCTTGTGGGGTGTTCCCGGTTTACGGCAGGTCTTGTGGGGTGTTCCCGGTATACAACAGGTCTCGTGGGGTGTTCCCGGTATACAGCAGGTCTCGTGGGGTATTCCCTGTATACAGAGGGTCTTGTGAGGTGTTCTAGGTATTTGGCAGGTTTTGTGGGCTCTTTTCAGAATATAGCGTCTTTTGTAAATTGTTCCCCATTCGCATCTATCTTAAATGGTCCAAGGAAGGAGAACCGGTGAACTGGCGACAGGGTCACGGATGGCCAAGGTTTATTATTGTGCAAGGGGTGACAAGTCCCTTGAGTTCCTGTGTGTTCACCCCTTAATGTAATAATAGGGATTAGTATATCCAGATTCTTCTGGAGACGTATGGGAACCTATACACACGTCGTATCCTTTAAGTATGGACACATGCTATTCACACAAGAGATATAAATATTTACGTGACGCGTTTCACAGCCCATCTTCTGTCTATACACCGGTTTACACAGTCATGCTGCTCCGCCTGCATGCAGACAGTTGACAGATGTGCCTGCTCACTACCACGTTGTGGCGATGCCAGCACGGCCCAGTGGCACGCTTCGTGCCGGAGACAGCAGGCACACAGCAATCTAATGCGTTTCAGTCCCAGCAGCAGCTACGTGGCCTGCACTAGATGGGTTTAGAGATCACATTACAGAAGTGGCAGCGCTGCAGCCGGCTCAGTGTGGGGTCACAGCGAGTGACAGAGCGATTTGTTGCCGCCTAAGGCACACTGACAGGTCCTGTGCTGGCACCGCTCCGGTCTACAGCTGGCAGCAGGTTACCGCGCAGTGATTTAAAGGGACCTCAACTCTACTAACCTGTGATTTTTATGTTTTCATAAGGGGATTATGGTAATTTGCTTCAATTTACCTGTGAAGAGTACGAAAGGATCTCAGAATCTGTAAAATAAAATGTAAAGAAAATGCTGAATAATGTAAAATGGAGCTGTTACCTTAGTGCTGCGTCTTTGTGTCGATTTTTCCGCCATGTATTTCCAATTTATGTGCCCAGCATCCATGTTTTTCTAATCCTGTTTAACTCCTTTATAGGGGTCGTCCGCTGAAAAAAATATAAAACCTATCCATGGATTTATAGTCAGGACCGGGGGACAGGACATGGTGGCCACATTGAAATGCAAAAGATCAGTCAGTTCTCCACTGGGCCTTCCCTAAATTCTAGAAGTGTCCTGATCCTGGCTGTAGACCCTACATAACCTTCCCGTACAAGCGCGGAACACAGCTCTTCAGTGTTTTCTGTGTACAGCTCCAATGCAGACTTATGTGTCTCCATGGTAACGGACTACAAACAAACCCTGATTGTGGATTCTGTAGCCCTAACCTCCTCTATGCGTCCCCGACTTGTGATGAAGTGTGTGACGTATGACTATCGTGATGATTTATGATCCACGCGCGTCTGGTCTTATCATTTTTGCACAGTAACGTCTTTGTTTTTTTCAGGACGCACAGGGTCACAACAACAATAAAGATTCTCGTGTGGTCTGGACCAATTCCAACAACCACCTCCTAACATCAGGATTCAACCAGGTAGCGTAAGCCCCGAGGGACCACAAATCCTCTGTATACATTGTCTCTTTCGTAGGAAGGTGATACTTTTTCGATGAAAGTCACATAAATGCACCATTGCTTTATAACCTTTTATTATCCTTGACCAGCCGGTGGGACCAGTCTGTAACCTTATAGCTTCATTTCTCTGTGTATTTTTGCTTCTTTTTTTTCTGCAGCGTTTATAAGCTACAACTTTGAGTTCTTGGGCCAGAAACTATTAGAAAAAGGTTATGTTGTACAATGGAGTCTGTGGGGGTTGTCGTAGATAGCGAGGGACACAAAAAAGCCTTGGACGCCCGCCAGTTGGCCAGCCCTCCTCTGGACAAACTTTATATTGTATCTCAGGGAACAGCAGTTCTGCTGCAGAGCGTTTGACACTTGTTCATCTGTTTCAAACAATACATACAGTGCGGAAAAAAAGTATTTGATCCTCTGCCGATTTAGCAAATTTTCCCACCTACAAAGAATGGAGAGGTCTGTAACTTTTATCGTAGGTGCACTTCACCTGTTAGAGACAAAATCCAAAAATAAAATCCAGAAAATCACACTGTATGATTTTTACATACCGTAATTAAATTGCATTTTATTGCATGGAATAAGTATTTGATACAATAGAAAAACAGAACTTAATATTTGGTACAGAAACACTTGTTTGCAATTATAGAGGTCAGACGTTGTCTGTAGTTCTTGACTAAGTTTGCAAACACTGCAGCAGGGATTTTGGCAACATTGCGTTTCAGCTCCTTCTAAAGATTTTTTTTTTTTTTTTATTGAGTTCATATCTGGAGACTGGCAGGGCCACTCCAAGACCTTGAAATGCTTCTTACGGAACCACTCCTTAGTTGCCCTGGCTGTGTATTTGTGGTCATTGTCATGCTGAAAGGCCCAGCCACGACCCATCTTCAATGCTCTTACTGAGGGAAGGAGGTTGTTGGCCAAAATCTTGCTATACATTACCCCATCCATCCTCCCTTCAAAATGGTGCAGTCGTCCTGTCCCCTTTGCAGAAAAACACCCCCAAAGTATGAGGTGTCCCCCACCATGCTTCACAGTTGGGACGATGTTCTAGGGTATGTACTCAACCTTCTTCCTCCAAACACGGCGAGTGGAGTTGGTACCAAAAAGTTCTATTTAGGTCTCATCTGACCACATGACTTTCTCCCATACCTCCTCTGAAATCCTCCAGATGGGTCATTGGCCAACTTCAAACGCACCTGGACATTTGCTGGCGTGAGCAGGGGGCCCTTGTGAGCCCTGCAGGATTTTAATTCATGATGGCGTAGTGAGTTACTAACAGTAATGTTTGAGACTGTGGTCCCAGTTCTCTTCCGGTCATCCCTTGCATGGAATCCCAGACCGATGAAGATTCACAGTCCTCTTGTGTCTCTTCCATTTTCTAATAATTGTGCCAACAGTTGTTGCCTTCTCACCAAGCTGATTGGCTATTTTCCTGTAGCCCATCCCAGCTTTGTGCTGGTCTACAATTTTGTCCCTGGTGTCCTTAGACAGCTCTTTGGTTATGGCCATGGCGGAGAGTTTGGAGTGTGATTGATTGTGTGTGGACAGGTGCAATTAATACAGGTAATGAGTGCAGAGTAGGAGGCTTCTTAAAGAAAATCTAACAGCTCTGTGATAGCCAGAATTCTTTCTGCTTGGTCGGTGATCAAATACTTATTTCATGCAATAAAATGCAATTTAATTATGTAAAAATCATACAGTTTGATTTTCTGTTTTTATTTTTAGATTCTGTGTCTCACGGGTGAAGTGTACCTACGATAAAAATTACAGACCTCTCCATTCTTTGCAGGTGGAAAACTTGCAGAATCGGCAGTGTATCAAATACTTATTTTCCCCACTGTATATTCAACGAAGGAAAACTGTTTTACAGTGTGCATATATACATGAATAACACTCCAGAGCTGTGTTCACCATTCTTATAGGTGTTCTTAGAAGCAGTCAACAGGCTTGTTGGCAGACACACCCTGCACAGCTGAAATCTGCAAATGCAATTTTGATTTTTTTTTTATTTAACATCAACACTATACAAGGAATGCAGCTAGATGTTCGCACTGAACTTCTCAGAATAGTGAGTGCAGCTCTGGAGTATAATACAGGATGTAACTCAGGATCAGTAATGTAATGTATGTACACCGTGACTGTACCAGCAGAATAGTGAGTGCAGCTCTGGAGTATAATACAGGATGTAACTCAGGATCAGTACTGTAATGTATGTACACAGTGACTGCACCAGCAGAATAGTGAGTGCAGCTCTGGAGTATAATACAGGATGTAACTCAGGATCAGTACTGTAATGTATGTACACAGTGACTGCACCAGCAGAATAGTGAGTGCAGCTCTGGAGTATAATACAGGATGTAACTCAGGATCAGTACTGTAATGTATGTACACAGTGACTGCACCAGCAGAATAGTGAGTGCAGCTCAGGAGTATAATACAGGATGCATAACAATAGATAAAAAAGTCAGTGCCTCAGACAATGGTGGAAAAAAGGCTTGCATTTTATTCTGCCTCCTGTGGCAGAATAAAATGTAAGCCTTTTTTTTTTTAACTATTGTCTGAGGCGCTGTCTTTTTTTTTTTTTTATCTATTGTTATGGAACTTGCTCCAGGATGGGCTCCCTGGTTTTGACGTGCGCCTCTACAAATCTGTCTTAAAGACTTTGACCCTTATAGGGTGCGGTTTAACTTTTTGTTTTTTGGTATAATACAGGATGTAACTCAGGATCAGTAATGTAATGTATGTACACAGTGACTGCACCAGCAGTATAGTGAGTGCAGCTCTGGAGTATAATACAGGATGTAACTCATGATCAGTACAGGATCAGTAATGTATGAACACAGTGAGTGCAGCTCTGGAGTATAATCCAGGATGACAAATGTGCCCCATTATCATCTGTGTAAACATTCTTGGAATCCCTCACTGAACAAGAAAAATGCTTCATCAGGGGATCAGACGGTTTATCATTTTGTATCAACACAAAACCATTCATCAGACAAATCACCTTTACCCAGCTTCTATGGTGTCCATCAGGTTTTGTCATTTATCCTGATTTATTACTTGTACATTAGTTGCTGTCGTTCATTTTTCATGTACGATTTTCTACCTCTTACATGTTACGTTAGGTCCGGGAACGAGAGCTGCTGCTTTGGGATCTTCGTAGCTTCAGTCGGCCGGTGTCATCCTTCTCGCTTGATGCATCCTCAGGGTAGGAAAACAGACGCACATCTCTTCTTGCCTTTGTTTTTTTTTTCTTGCCGGTTTATACCTGATTTGTACAATCGTTTCATTGTCGCTGATTCCGCAGCAATTAGCTTTGTTTTCCTGATGAAGATTCACCTTGGAGCCATTGTTATGTATACTGAATAAGGCAATGTGTGGAGTGTATGTATAATAGAGATGGCTCATGTGGCCACCATGGGGCCCAGGGAGAGAGGGGCTCAGTCCTTCATGGTCCATCCCAATTGCTAAAAGTTGGGGAGAGGCTGAACAAGTTTCCTCTCTAAGGGAAAGTCATTGTTAGCAAGTAAGCATCTAGGAATTAGCCCCAAAGTCATTGAAAGGGCAGAACTCTGCTCCCAAGTCCAGTTTGATTTTTGCTTGTATGTCATTTCCTATTTAAAATGCATGGAACTACTGCCACAAAAGGGACGCCAATGGCACATCCTAGATCTATCATTCTTTTAGCAATCCTCTATCTCTTTGAAAATACAATTTGCATAGTTAATTTCCCAAAGGAGCATGCATGGCTTATAAGTCTCCTCATTCTGACATGCCGGGTTTGGCTTGTTACTCTCGGCAAGAAGCAACGTTAGACCCCACTGTTATTTCACCAATCCTGTAATACATCAGACTCCAGGGTGGCGCTTCACTTTAACCATTCCCTAAATGTCTGTCTAGCGGACATTAACTGGTCAAACACAAAGATATAGCTTTCGGGAGAAGGTTTGCTTTGCAGGCAGACATCTCTCCTCTTCACATAAGCGGTGTGGCTCGACTGAGTGTTTTTCCACTGGGAGAAAACCGCTGCCAGATTTCCCTGGCAGAGACTCGTCGTCATTGAAATTCCAATTCCCAGTTGTTATCTTTTCCAACATAAATTGGCGGGTTCGGCCAACTTTCATCTAATGCGCTATGGGGCTTATAGATATTGGGGCCTATAGATATTGGGAATATGAAGGCTAAAACAGGAGGTGTCACGATTACGAGAATTTAATTTGGTCCCCGACTTCCATTAGGACTCATCTGGTCATTGGATAGGGTGATAAAGTGGCCTTCCCATTTGTCTAACCGGTTAGATACCAAGGCCACTAATGACCGCAGCATCAAGGGTGTTAAATTGCATTTGGAGGCAAGTGTTCCCAATATAATGGAGACAAGCAATTCAGCTCTCGGTGTCCAATTTGGTCCTCTGTGGCAGCCAGGCTTCACTTCTGTGCCCGTCATCATGCGGGTCTCCAGCACTTGCCACGTTCGTGGTGCTGTAACGTGTGGCGTTCAGTAAGCGAAAGAGGTGCAAAAGTGAATCCTTGCATTGAACGAAGACCACTATGCATTTAATTTGGCAAATTTAAATATTATATGATAAATTGCGTCCCCTCCATGACGCCATTTTTGTGAAAGCGTATTTTTACTCCACTTACTATGGCACAGAGGAAGGGAGGGGAACGTATTTCGTGTCTTCTCCAGTCGAAAATCCAGAGAAAACAAAACATATATTTTTTTTTTCTTGCATGGTAGTTGTGTATTTCATTAAGAAAGAATGGGAACATCTTGAAATAATGGTTAGCCTCATTAGGGGCTTTCATCCAAGAATTCGACTTCCTTCAATAGAAGACAGAATGACGGAGGGCTTGAAAGTGCAGTTCTTCAAGTTTGACCCTTCAGACGCACAAACTACTTGAATGTGACTACAAATATTTAAGAGTGTTACAAACGCGACGCGCTTCTTGTAAGTCGGACCGATTTCACTTGGCAAATATGGTAATGGATTAGGAGAAGGCCCCCTGGACCTATTTTACCAAAACTGTGGGCCAAAGGGCCCTGTAAAGGTTTTCTGGAAAGCTCATTGATACACTGTGCTAGATTGTCTCACAAGCATTCTATCTTAATAGTCTAGAATTGTCTCCCCCAAAGGTAGATTTGGAGCCAATTTTAGAATCCACCTGAAAAAGCACAGCGAAACCGCTATTAAACGTTAACCTACTACACAGCAATGTCAAGCTTTTTCTACTGGAAACTTAAAGATGCTATGTTCCTCTGTAATTGAGAGTAGAAGATGGCTGGCTTGAAACGCGTTGTTTGAGCATAATGAATCTGACAGCAGTGGTCTCACATGCTCACTAACAATGCACACACTATGGGTGGGCCCCCAATTTTTGGGATCCCTTGTGGTCTCAGCTGCTGGATACACAGCAATCATACATATGATACACTTCTTCATTGACAGAGGTCCTCAGCACAACTTTGGCTAAAATAAAGCAAAAGTGATCTCCACACATGTCATCCAGGGTTTCGTTGATGAAATCCATGTGTTTTGACCCTCTCCGCATCCAGAAAAATAAAGTGGACAAATCCCTTTCACACAATTATTGCATATTTCGAAGCCCAGTCTTTTTTTTTTTTTTTTTTTTTGGCTGTAGGTGCACAAAGAACCAGTGTGGTCTGGTCAGGTCAGCACAAATGATAACCTACAAAAAAAAAAAAAAAAAAAAAAAAAAGGAAAGTGATTGAAAGCCAAAAAGTTAGCATGCCCCTGGCAAAAAACCTGTAAGGAGAGGACGGTTTAGTGGAAATTGAAGATATTAATTTTTCATTTTTTACCACCCACGTCTGGTTGCTTGCAGCAAATTTTTAAGCGAGAAAAGTGAAAAATGCGAAATATGTGACACAGGTTGTGCGAGAATATTGATGGTATCTTCCTACCCCACGGTCTCACGTCTCTGTGAAGGAATGAGCAGTGTTTTCTATCATTCATCAACGTAAAGAATCGGTAAGATGTTGCCACAAATTCACACTACTGTCCAGCATCTGAAATCATGGATATTTAATGTGGTACTGTTCATAAAGCAAGATCCGAATGTGGAACGCAGGTATTTGCCTTTAAGATTCTGCACCTTTAAGAATTGCCAAACCTCCTGAACATCTTGGAGGCTTCAAAAACTAAGGAGAGCACCAGAGCCCAGACGAAACTTTTTGGAATCGATTTCAGAAAAGTTTCTCGTGCATTTTTTCATATCTCTGGAGGGCATTGGCCAAGGGTTTAGAGAGGCAGAATATTGGTATGAAGTGGGCGGAGAACAGGTGCAGGTCACGCTCCACAAGTTTCCAAAAATGATCAGTATGATTAATAGAGTGTACGGTATATTTCTTCTTACAAACCCCATATAATCCTGTTGGCAGTAGAGCAACTACCTGCAGCAGAAGCTTCCCCCTACAATTATCACTGTCTTATAATAAGTCACGTGGATATTTTTTCTTACATAACCCAGATTAGCCAGTTCTTGACCATACAGAAGCTACCTGCAGCAGAAATTTCTCCCAAGGATCCCTTCTGGAACTACCCCCCCCCCCCCTATGATTATGACCAGCTTCCAAATATTGATCAGTATAATTAATAAAGTCACGTACAGACATTTATTCTTGCAAACCTCAGGGTTAGCCTGTTTTTTGCTGTAAGGAAACTACCTGCAGCAGAAACTCCTACCTGATAATTTTTCTGCTCCTTCCCAGACCCCACCCCCGATTATGACCAGCTTTCAAACATTGGTTCATATGACTTATAAAGTCCAGCATGGATATTTCTTCTTACAAACCTGTGTTAAGGCAACTAGCTGCAGCAGAAATTTCCTCCCACTTTTTTTTGCCCCTTAGTTGAACTGTACTCCACCACTTCCATGATAGTTTCAACACAACACAGCAGGCAGTTTTCTGTGTTGGTGCATGACAAGTGAACTCATTTGAATAGATTAGCCAGCCCCCTTCTTGAAATGGCTCATTTGAATAGATTAATCAGCCCCCTTCTCCGTAATGGCCCATTTGAATAGATTAGCCAGCCCCCTTCTTGAAATGGCTCATGTGAATAGATTAGCCAGCCCCCTTCTCCGTAATGGCCCATTTGAATAGATTAGCCAGCCCCCTTCTTGAAATGGCTCATGTGAATAGATTAGCCAGCCCCCTTCTCCGTAATGGCCCATTTCAATAGATTAGCCAGCCCCCTTCTTGAAATGGCCCATTTGAATAGATTAGCCAGCCCCCTTCTTGAAATGGCTCATGTGAATAGATTAGCCAGCCCCCTTCTCTGTAATGGCCCATTTGAATAGATTAGCCAGCCCCCTTCTCCGTAATGGATCATTTGAATAGATTAGCCAGCCCCCTTCTCCGTAATGGCTTATTTCTTGGCAGAAAAAGGGGCTGCTTTATCTAAAAAAAAGAGCGCACAGCCAGCCCCCTTCATACACATTTCTGGTCATGTGGTGACATATAAAGCTCTCTCGTATGTTTATCCCTACACTGAAGTGACCCCCCCCCCCCCATGACCTGAGACTGGAGCTGACATTGGGAGCATAGGGTTCGTCTTTTGATACTCTACATGTACACTGGTCCTTTCCATTGTTACAATTTGTCGGGGGAGAGTGGGGACATAAGATAGTGGTAAAACTCCAATATATGTGAATTGGGGAGGTCACCGCAACACAACAGTGAAAAAGTTACATTCAACTACAACAAGTTCCTTATCTTCCAAAAAAACATCTGAACAAAGGAGAGACTGAAACAAAACCTCATCTACAGACGATCCGACCCTGACCTTCAACACGCCAAGATATTCTGAGAAGGAACTGAATGCTTTCACCCCGAGTAGTACGCCGGGGGGCCGAGTCTGGACCGCCACACATGACTGTTAGGCCACGTTCACACTGAACATATGAACGTGGCCTTATAGAAATCATTATTTTTCTTTTAAAGGGTGGTAAAAGAAGCTATACTTACCTCTAGAATCCATGACATTCCCTGCTGGACTGTCACTGACAGCGGGACATTGGATGAGCTCTCTGTAATTGCTCCGTTTCACTACAGCTCCCCTACAGGAGAAATGAGGCATTACACAGCACAAATTCAAATTTATCGATTTACCTGTATAATACAGGACAGGATCTCCCCCCTCTACTAAATCAGCGTACTATGTCTTTTTCAGGCAGATTCGGCTTTGAAAACCGCCTGAAAAAGCACTGGCTAAACACTGAAAAGAATGATCATAAGTAAAAACTGCTTGCTGTGCACATCTGCAGGCTCTGAAGCGTCTTTTAACCGCTTCAGGTTTCCACAGACGCCAAGTTGTTAAAAGAAGTGAGCAGACCGTTCTTCACATGGTTTCTGGTTTGAAGACAGTCTATACTTTTATAATAGAAGTAAATGGGAAGGCTCAAAGGATGCACAAACGTTTTTGAGCATTTTTATTCCAGCGTTTTTGCTTGAAAAACTATTATCAGTTTTACTTTTAGAACTGGAGTTAAAACGCCAGTAAGGCTATGTGTGCACAATGCCTTCTTCAGGCTGTTTCCGCCTGGAATCCACCTGAAGAAGCGCAGCGAAACCCCTTCAAAAAGTGAACGTAATGCACAGCAATGTCAAGCTTTTTCCGCTGGCAACTTAAAGATGCTATGTGCACATACCTTAAAAAGAAACAGCAACAACAAAACACAACTTTTCTTTTTTAGCGGTATTATTTACTGTACAAAAATCCAGCTCGCCGATGAAACTTTAAGCTCCTAAGACTGATCTCCATGGGTTCTGGCTCTCGGTGTGCGAGGTAATGGCCGTTCTGCTCCTGCTCTGGGCTGGCCCCCTCTTTCCTCTGATCAGCGCCGCTCCCGTCCTCCCCTGGTCTCCAGGAGTGGAGTTTATTTAGCAGGAGCTTAGCCTGCGGGCCCGGCCGATCTCCATAACGACCCCAAAATAAACAGGTCACTGAGGGGGGCCCCCCCCACTACTAATCCAGCCGGGGCAGACGTCGCCACCTCGCCGGCCACAACAGGGTTTTGCCCATTGTGTGGCGTTCACAGCTTTAAGTATAAGTATATGTCTGTAGATTACAGAGTGGTGACTATAAGGGGATGTTTGAGGTGAGTGCCCACTTCTGGCACTGCAGCTCCACCTCCCTCTTCCCCCCTTCTCTTCACCTCACCCTTCATCTATGTCCCACCGGGACTGAACTGACCCCATAATTATACCAGAAATAAGTTTTCTTACCTCACCCGCCGCCCTCCTCCTCCCTGTAATCATAGTTCTGGCAGATTTTAATGTCAGCTCAGAAATGGCTCCCAGATGCTGAGGTTGGTCCAGTTAATGAACTTAAGGCATAAAACCTTACAAAAACTTTAACTCCAGGTTCGCCAGGTTTACTTTGTGGCGGCCGCAAGGATCCGATAGCGATCGTCACCCATCTATTTGTGGCGAATATTATCATTTACGCAGCTATGTGTTCCCCCGTCCCCATATGACGCCATTACTGGATCCAATATGGCTTTGTAAGGGATTTTCAC
This sequence comes from Dendrobates tinctorius, assembly GCF_039654945.1. Classification (NCBI taxonomy): domain Eukaryota; kingdom Metazoa; phylum Chordata; class Amphibia; order Anura; family Dendrobatidae; genus Dendrobates; species Dendrobates tinctorius. The sequence continues at coordinate 1,097,979 of NW_027361869.1, read as the reverse complement.
CCAGGTTTTTCAGGGTAAATATTCCTATTTAGTATTTTGAAACAATAGATTTTTATGGGTTTTTTTTTTTTTTTTTTTTACTTGCTTTGGAAAGCTGCGCTATTACTGCATATAAAAGGTTTTATAATCAACTGACATTGCCACTCAGGAGCCTGGGAAAGCTTGGAGTCAGCAATATGGCTCCAAAAATTATGGTCTTTCAGGGTAAATATTTCTATTTTAGTATTATGAAGTGGCGCCTTATTTATTTGGTTTGGAAATCTGCGGTATTACCACATATGGAAGGTTTATAATCACACGGCGTTGCCGTTCAGGAGCCTGGGAAAGCTGGAATGCAATCAAAATGGCTCCAAAAAATGATTATTCGCCCAGGTTTTTCATGGTAAATATTCCTATTTAATCATATGAAGTGACTTTTGTTTTTTTTTAAACGCAGCAATGTCACAGTTTTCCAACGCCAAGGTGTGTGTTGTTTTTTTTTCTTCTTACTATCGCTTCGCACTGCCATTGAGCAGTCTCGGAAAGTTAGGTGACTACCAATATGGCTCCAAAAGGGATTTTCACCCAGATTTTTCAGGCTGAATATTATTTAGTATTATGAAGTGACAGATTTTTTTTTTTTTTTTACATTTTTTAATTTGCTATGGTATTCCTACACATAAAATGAATGAATTAGCCAGCATCGCTTACCTTAGTATTGCTATTCAGGAGTCTGGCAAAGCTGAGTGACGAATAATAAGGCTCCAAAATGGCTTTTCACCCAGGTTTTTCAGGATGAATATTCGTGTTTAATACAATAAAGTGGCATTTTTTTTTATATAATTTATTTTTCTTGAGAAAACTATGGTACTACTACTCATAAAGGAAATAATGATCGTCCAACGTTGCTATTCAGGAGCATGGGAAAGCTGGGTGGCAGATAATATGTCTCCAAAAGAGATTTTTTTCACCCAGGTTTTTCATGGTAAATATCCACGTGTAAAAGGAACGCTAATCACCCGGCGGCTTTGGCGGAGGGTATATAAGTGAAAGTTAATAAGCTAGTAAATCTGCACGCCTCTCGCCGACAAGGGGTTAAATTACAGGCGCACACCGCAAGCCTCTGGCAATGTTCCAGCCCGCAGAGAGTTAATAACAAGGCATAAGAGAGCTTTGTGCCGGGGATACAATATCCCAGCATGCTTTTCTGCAGAGTCTGGTTTTTAATTTGAGGCTAGAAGTTGGCGCAGATTTAAGGGGATTGGAAGAGAGACGCGTCCAGAGCGAAAATATTTACACAGCAGCAAATTCCAGCAGGAATCCAGGGGCCGGTGTCTGAGAGCCAAACAAAGGCTTCTTTCTGAGGGTTCACTCCTCCGTATTGTGCTCCTCACTCACTCCTGTGCATTGTGTCCTCACTCCATTGACCGCTCATCCCTATCTCCGCAGATCGATGAAGCCCCTTCTAATACGTCTCCGACCCCCCTAAATGAACGGATCAGTTCTCCGATTTAACTTTGCCTCGCCTAAAGGATCTAAATGATGGACTCCCCTCCAAAAACATCCCAATGCACAGGTCACGGATTTACTATGTATTTTCCACCGCAATCGAAATCTGCATCAAAATCTGCACCGAAATTCGCAAATGTGACCTGCTGATTTTGTTGCAGATTTTACCCAGTACGATGCAATGGATGAGATCTGCAATGAAAGTGTTGACCAGGTACAGAAGAAATCTCATCTACTTAACTGTTTACTGTGTTACGCTGCAGATTTTGTACCAAACACCAACTTTGTGCAGTGACTCCCCCAGGATATGTTTGGAAAATCCAAAGACTATAAGGCTACATTCCTACGATGAGCTTTTGATGAAGCAGATCCTCTGCCCCATTAAGTAAAAATGGGTTGCTTATATTTTTCGAAAATATGCAGCATAAAAAAAAAACTCAACAAAAACTCATCACATACCCTAAGAAATCCCACAGAATTCGGTGTAGTTTTTTCAGAGTAGTCTCCTGTGGGTTTACCCTTAGAGACCCAGTAACTAAAGATGTTACCAAGCCATGTGGCTAAATAAGGATGTAAAAAGGGCAATAAATAACAAGAACAAGGCATTTAAGAAGCTAAAACAAGAAGGCAAAGAAGAAGCATTAAAAAGTTATAGAGAAAAAAATAAAATGTGTAAAAGAAAAAAAAAAAAAAATACATTTAGCAAAAGTGCAAACTGAGAGACTCATTGCTAAGGAAAGTAAAACAAACCCCAAACTATTCTTTAATTATATAAACAGTAAAAAGATTAAAATTGATGGTGTCGGCCCGTTAAAGAACAATGAGGGTGAAATCATAGAGAGCGATGTGGGAAAAGCAAATGTTTTAAATACTTTTTTCTCAACAGCGTTCACACAGGAAAAGGATTTGCCAGGGGAAATGCAGAGTGATAGTGTAAACTCCCCATTAAGTATTACCTGCCTAACCCAGGAAGAAGTGCAGAACCGCCTTAGTAAGATTAAAATTAACAAATCACCAGGCCCTGATGGCATTCACCCTCGGGTATTAAGGGAGTTAAGTAATGTGATAGGCAGGCCTCTATTCCTTATATTTAAAGACTCTATAGAAACGGTCTGTTCCTTTTGATTGGCGGCAAGCAAATGTGGTACCAATATTCAAAAAGGGGTGTAAAAGGGAACCTGGAAACTATAGGCCGGTAAGCTTAACATCTGTTGTGGGTAAAATTTTTGAAGGGTTTCTAAGGGATACCATTATGGAATATCTCAATGTTAATAAATGTTTAACTCCATATCAACATGGATTTATGAAGGATCGCTCCTGTCAGACTAACCTGATCAGCTTCTATGAGGATGTAAGCGCTCAAATGGACCAAGGAGAATCATTGGATGTCATTTATCTCAACTTCTCTAAAGCATTTGACACTGTCCCACATAAAAGATTGGTAAGTAAGATGAGAAAGCTTGGGCTAGGGGAAATGTGTGTAGATGGGTAGGTAGCTGGCTTAGTGATAGAAAACAAAGAGTGGTTATTAATGGGGCATCCTCAGATTGGGCCAGGGTTACTCGTGGGGTTCTGTATTGGGCCCCCTACTATTTAATATATTTATTATTGATCTAGTGGATGACTTACACAGTAAAATATCAGTATTTGCAGATGATACAAAACAATGTAAGGTAGTTAACACAAAGGAGGACAGTTTGCAACTACTGACAGATTTGAGTAAATTGGAGAATTGGGCTGAAAAATGGCAAACGAGGTTTAACACAGCTAAGTGTAAGGTTATGCACATGGGAAGGAGAAACAGATGCTACAATTACTTACTAAATGGGAAACTGCTGGGGAAATCCGACATGGAAATAGACAGGCATCTTAGTCAATAAGAAGCTAAATTGGAGTGCCCAGTGTCAGGCAGCTGCCACCAAAGCAAATAGGGTCATGGGATGCATTAGAAGAGGTCTGGGGACACGAGATGAAAACATAATTCTCCCTCTGTACAAATCACTCGTTAGACCACACTTGGAGGATTGTGTGCAATTTTGGACGCCGGTGCTCAAGAAAGACATTACTGAACTTGAAAGGGTTCAAAGGCGGGCTACTAAAATGATAAATGGAGTCGGTTCACTACAATACCCAGAAAGTTAATCAAAATTAGGTCTATTTACTCTAGAAAAGAGAAGACTTGGGGGAGACCTAATATATATGTACAAGTATATCAGAGGGCAATACAGAGATCTCTCCAATGAACTGTTTGTACCAAGGACTGTGACAAGAACAAGGAGGCATTCTCTTCGTTTGGAGGAAAGACAATTTCTGCACCAGCATAGAAGAGGGTTCTTCACGGTAAGAGCAGTGAGGCTCTGGAATTCTCTTCCTGAGGAAGTGGTGATGGCCAACTCACTGAATGTAAGAAAGGAATGGATGCTTTTCTTGTGAGTAACAGTATAGAATGTTATGAATAACAGAATATTATAGGTAGATGGCTGACCCAGCTTAGGGGAAGGAATTTTTTTCCCTATGGAGAAAATTGGCTTCTATTCTGTGGGTTTTTTGCCTTCCCCAGGATCAACAATGCAGAACAGCTGCACTAAAAATAGGCTGAACTAGATGGACATAAGGTCTTCCTTCAGCCTTCAAAACTATGTAACTATATTACATGGGCATTTACTATTTGCCATTGGAACCGACAACCCCATAAATAAAGCTTGTTTTCTAAGCCAATCTATGTATCTTCCAACATAAGGATCAGGAAACTCCAGAAACATTAGATTATTGTCAGATCTTGGCTCAATCTGCAATCAATTATTAAAGTTTCTATGGCCACATTCGTAGGAAATCTCCTGGGATTTGTACATAGAAACAATAGAAATAAGTGAGCAAAGCTCTAAAAATCAGCAAAAAAAAAAAGTTGTGGAATTACGGAAGTCACAAGGAGGACAGGCATATGGAGAAAAATGGAAAAAAGTGTCAAAAACTTCTTGATTTATGGAGTATGAGTAAGACAACACCAGGCCACATGTTGCTTGTGCTCCTGTGAGCAGCCCGCGTGGCCTAGACATGCTACCATGGCTGCAGCATCTCCGGACTGGTCTTCCATTGAGCACATATAGGTTGTCATTGGTTGACAATTATAAAGGTAGCTGCCATCAGCGATCTTGATGATTTGCCCAAGTGCATTCAGCATGGCAGAACCTTCCTCAGACAATTATTAAAGGGGTTGTCCACTACTAGGACAACCCCTTCTTGATATCAAAATGTTTGACCCCCGTAAAATAATAAAGCTTATACTCCCCTCCTGTGCTGCCGATGCTGTTCTTGCGGTGTCGACACGCGCTCTCCCGGGGCTTGTTGTGACACGTGACACCAGCGCCCAATCAGCGCTGGCGTCACTGGCCCCGCCTTCGGACAAATTAAACATGAAGAGGAATTTCGGGCTGCAGCTCATCTGACTTCCTCCTCCTGCTTAATTTGACCAGAGGCGGGGACAGTGACGCCGGCGCTGATTTGGCACCGACATCACATGTCACAGCAACAGAATGGGAGTCCTGTGGAGACAGAGTGCCGATGGAGGATTATATACACTGGCAGCAAAAAAAAAAAAAAAAAGCATGAAGTTCGTTATGAAAACTCTGTGTTCTCTTTTAGGAAGACTCTGTGAAGAAGGCTTTGTAGTTAATGGGAGAAGCGATCTGCAGTAGAAACTGTTTAATTGGGGGCATTATAAAGAGGACCCGTCACTTGCAATAAATATGTATTTTTTTTTCTATCCTGTGTAAACGCTGCTGTTCTCCTGAATCCGGCGTTGTTTTTCTTTTGATCCTGCGCCTCTCCATCCCTGAGATATGGACCCTCTCTTCCCTCTTTTTACCAACTGGGCGTGGTTTACAAGACGACGCCCACAGACGAGTTGAGGCCCACGCTCACTTGGCTAAAAAGACTTGATTTATATACAGGGAAGAGAGGACCATAATCTCGGAAACGGAGAGGCGCAGGAAGAAAAGAAAAACATCACCGGATTCAGGAGAACAGCGGCATTTACACCAGATAAAAATGACATATTTATGCAAAGTTCTCCTTTAACTGTGAATATTTATATTAGCAGACTAATGGCACTCCAATTTGCTGCAGAGGACCCATTAATCCTCTCTGCGACAGTCTCTCCCTGTCTGGCTTTTCTCTGCCCCAGCCATACTTTGCCCCTGCGTCTCTCCCTCACCCCACTGATATTTGGATAATATCTCTATTCCTTCACAGAGAGACCTTTCTTTCCATGTAATATAAAACATCGCCTCAGGATGCACACACCTGCCCCCACCTCCCTCCGCTCACTCCATGTACGCTCGCCACAGATTAGCCGCAGACCTCCTGCCCAGTTTGGATAATGACTTCCAGACCCCTTTTCTCCACCTCCTTTATTTTTTTATTTTTTTTAGTACTAAACTTTTCGCTCAGGAACTCTAAACAGTGCCACATAGCTGCAGGTAAAGGGTCTACAAAGTTGTGCTACAGATCACCGGTTATGTATCACTATCACACTCTGAGCCATGCACATTGCGAAAAATTATTATATATATATATATATATATATATATATATATATATATATATATATATATATATATATTTTTTTTTTTATTATTATTATTTTATATATATATAATATTTATTTATTTTTTTTTTTTCGCAAGTATTTTGTAACGCCACCAACGGGCTCGTTCAGGAGAGCCTGTCCTAAGTTTTATGTAGGGTTAAACCATGAACATGATCTGGTAAATGTTACACTCCTGCCGAAATGAGCACATGGCGGTGATAATACACAGGTCTCCGACAGGAAATAGTCTGACACCGGGATACGCTACATAATCAACTGCGCCTCATAATGGATGAAAGCCTTAATTCGAGAGTTCAGACCCTACCTTCTTAAAACAAAACAAATCTATCCCTGCCGGCGTCGGCCATACTGTTCTGCTAGGGTTGATGAGCGCTCATAATTCTCCAGTGGGCTCATATTTTGGGCTCACCCCCTCCTCCATTGACCATACGCACATGCCTTCCAGTGGAGCGGTCTGAGCCTAATCGCTTCAGCAGATGAGCAGATACCTCACTTTTTCCTCTTGACTTTTAGTTGCTGGAAAAGCTGAAAGTGAGACCTTGGCAAAGGATTAGAGCTCAGAAATGGCCTTAAGCAAAAAAAAAAAAATTTTAAAAAAAAAGGGAGACGGTATAATATATGTGGATTCTGCAAAATTAGTGATTGCGCTATGTCTGAGACCAGAACAGAAGGCAGACATTCTGCGGCTAATGACCGTAACATAATGCAGGTTTAGCTGCCCCCCCCCCTGTAGATCTGAAGGTGAAGAATGAAAACCAGACGCTTAAAAAGAATCCATATTTATTACATAGCAGTCAGTTATTAACAATCGGCACCACTTTGACCAGCAATCGGTGCCTTGTACTTCGCCATCATCCAGCAATCCTTGACATTTAACACTCATGTATCAGAAAAAGATATTGACCACCCCTTCACAGGAATAGGGTGCATGCATTATTTCGTAACCTCGACACCTCTAAAAATGAGGTTCTGTCCAGTCCTGTAAGTGCCATTTCATGTCAGAAGCCCCTCCGAACCCAATTATGCAGGCGTTAGCCCATTCGAGCTTTCAGTGCATGGGATCTCCTCGGGAGTCCAGCTAAGAACATGTCACCTTGACCCTCAGATACTGGATGATCCCTAATTTCAGCGACCAGCAAGGTCCCGTTTTGCTCTCATGCAATTGCTCCAGTATAGTATCCCTGCTTGTCACTTTATTCCTTCTACCCGGACACCTAGACAGCTCTGCTGTCTTCTGAGCAGGTCTCCTGGTATGCTCAGACAAGGATGAAACATATTTTGTAAGTCCATAGTTTTAGAGTCCCTCCCCTGCTTAAAAGTAAGAGTGAGGAAGCCGTCCGATTGGTGCATCATTATTATTTCCCACCCTAGAGGAGTCCATGAGAGGTTCTTCTGACTCCCAACCTCTTTCGGTACCATTTGAACTCTCGGATATCTTTTTTAACTCTCTTTTCTCATCTAGACCTGTTTTTACACCTTCCAACTCTAGAGGACCTCCGTTCTCACATGCGTGTGCTTTTTCCTTACGCCTCCTTGTATAGCAGATTGCGCTTACTATGACAACCAAGAGGAGGATACCAGCCGCTACAGCAGGCACCAGCACTAAAGTTAGGCTTCCATCTCTGGTTTGTGTAATGTGGGCACTAGGCGTTGGAGATTCTCCCATGGTCTGTGTTTCCGAGCATAGTTCAGTCTCTCCACTTGAATCGGTCATCGATCTAAGGCAAATTCTATATGTGCTATTAGAGTTCAGTCCCATTAAGGTATAGTGTGGGAGAGTTGAAGGCAACTGGTATCGTTCCGGCCTATTGTCTGACCCAGAAAGGTTCTGCACCGTGAGTCTTAGTCCCAGTAGATGTTCCTTCCCGTGGATAAAAGTTTGTAGATCCACTTTCAGTGAGCTACTAGTCCTTTCTAGGACTTGCAACTGAATTTCGGGAAGCTCTGTGAAATATGCTTGTGTTAGTGATAGCATCTCACAGTACATGCCATCAAATCCTGATGGACATTCACATACCACTTCTCCAAGGACATCTAAACGGCAAAACCCACCATTCAAGCAAGTTTGAGGTGGACAGAGCTGATCATATTGGGTTGGTATGACAGGCTCCTTCGTTGGGTTATTGGGTGCAATTGATGTTGTGGTGGTGATAGTGGTCAGTGCCGATGTTGGATTTGGATTGGTTGATGTAGGTGGTGCTGGTGTACTGGTAAGTGCCAAGGTTGTAGGCACAAAAACTGTTGTTGGTATAGGGCATCCAAAGTCAGAATTTTGCAAATTACGTAAAATTTTGCCTGCATTTTTAGGAGGGAAGTGACAACGAGTTTCTTCTGAGCGTTGTAGAACAATTCCATTGACTCTCAGCCATTCTGTTAGCCAGCTTAATACGCACACACAGTTAAAAGGGTTTTGTGCCAGACTAACACCACGTAAGCGTGGTGTGAACTGGAAGAGGCCTTTTGGCAAAGTACGAAGGCTCATTCTACTTAAATCTAAATCTTGTAATCCACTAAGGCTTGAAAAGTCATCAGTTTGAAGCTGGGAAATTGCCACATTGCCAGCTAGATTGAGTTTGATCAAGCCTCGTAGACCTGGAGGCACCTTAGTTAACTGATTATCGGATAGGTCCAGCTCATGGAGATTCTTGAGTTCATTCAATAGATCTGCGGGCAACTCTCTCAACCCAAGACCTGCCAACCGTAAAGTCTCTATGTTTCTTACATGGAAGATGTCAGGCTGGATGACGGGGATAGCATTATAACTAAGATCCAGGAGTAGAAGATGAGGTAAGGAGAAGGTTGGAGGGACTACCAATTGATTTTTGGTCAGTTTGAGCTCAAGTAATTTCTCGAGACCTCTGAAGGCATCTGGATGAATGCTCCGAATGTGGTTCTCACTGAGGTACAGCCTTTCTAGACGACTCAGACCTTGAAAGGTTTCGGCAGAGATCTCGGTGATTTGGTTCGATGAAAGGTCCAGGTTGCTGAGATTGGTCAGCCTTTTGAAGACTCCTCCAGGTAGATTGGACAGCTTGTTATGGGATAGATCCAAGAGCTGTAGGTCCCACAAACCTGAGAAACTGCTTTCCTCTACTGAACTGATTCCATTCTCAAACAGGTATAAAGTGACAGTGTTCGGAGGTATGGCACGAGGAAAGCCAGGGTTTCTGCGACTCATACAGAAGACGATAGATGGTTGGTTGCATTGACAGCCATCTGGGCAACCTTCTGTAAGGATTGTGTATGCAGCGCAGAGGACCATCCAGACCAACAGGAGATGCATGCTGCAAGATCTGCAAGAAATAAACAAAAAGTATAAATAATCCTGGTAAAGCTTTTCAGTTTTCACTTACAAATTAAATCAATTATGGACAATCCTGACACTATCCAGGACTATTCTATGGGATCTGTTCAAGTACCGACTAGGAGAAGGGGCTAAGGGTTAACGTTCTCTCCTAGCTTGTGCCAGACTTCATATGCTGCATATTTTCGGGGATGTAATCTTATAAGGTTCCTCGTATGATTGGCAGATTCCAATTTCTTACTTGAACCGTTACCACCAAGCATGAAATGATCTGAGAGGTTCCTGGTGAGGCTTGTGTCTACAGGATGCTCCTGGTGAATCGGCTGGTATTTGTACCCCTATCATTTAGGTTACATGAACTTTCAACTCCAGTACAAAAAAAAAGGCTTGTGCCTGTCAGGCCATGCCCCATGTGTATAAACAGAGCCCCAACTGGTATGCAGACCCCCCTTCCCTATCTGTCACTTGTAAGACATGGTGTAGATAAAGTCCTAGGCCATACAACCTGGTAATGGTGCAGCTCCGAGGACCCACTTCTTGGTGCTCAACCCATGATGATCCCTGTCTAGGGTGCCCTGTTCATCCATCTCACACCCCAGTCCTCACCCTTATCTCGGCTTCTGTTTGCACAATGTGATTTGCTTAGGCACATGTCCTTATTTTTCTTCCATAAAGACGTTATTGTCGCCATTCATGGACACTCGTAGAGTGGTGGCAGACACGAAAACAATTCTGCCAATGTGATTGATCAAGGGACATCTGAAAGATTCCTGACCCTCCGCTTTAGATATCTGCTTTATACACACATTTTCAGAACACATTTCCACTATATTGGGGCAGCACGGTGGCTCAGTGGCTAGCACTGCAGCCTTGCAGCGCTGGGGTCCTGGGTTCAAATCCCACCATGGACAACATCTGCAAGGAGTTTGTATGTTCTCCCTGTGTTTCCTCTGAGTTCTCCATGTTCCTCCCACACTCCAAAGACAGGGAGGGAATCTAGATTGTGAATCCCAATGGAGACAGTGATGACAATGTACGTAAAGCGCTGTGGAATAAGATGGCGCTATATATGCACTCCAATGCCATCCGCGTGTCATCCGTTTGTTGCTTTGTTGTTTGTAAAAAATACCGATCAAGAATACAGCAGTTTACGGCAAATAATGTGAGTGTATACCTCCAGCTTAGTAAGTTAGTATTACCTTGGCGGTATTATGTGAGCTGAAAAACTCCCAAAAATTACACGCGGAGAAAGATTCCTAACCATCCGCTTTAGATAAGCTGAGAATCCTACATTGGCAAATTCATTCTCCCTGCATTTAGTTTTGATGCAGTACGTGAGCTGAGTAACTTAGAATAATGTTGGCACTATATGGCGGTATTATGTGAGCTGAAAAATTACCCAAAATGACAAGCCTGCATTTTTCAAATTTAGTTACAACCTCACATCTGCAGCTTATGACACACTCCGGTCTACGCCATCTGTACAGTCAAAGTCTCAGCTGCGCGCTCCCTCCAGCCCCTTGCGCACGCTGCGTGTGAAGTACTCATCCGAAAACTCATTGCGATACTATAAATCCCTTTGCGGAGCAATATATGGACCTTGTATTTTACATCCGCACCAAGAGTTCCCCTCCGCATGAATACATCTGAGATGAGGAGAAGTATAGTGTCTGTGGGATCTGCGCCTGTTCTGACAGAGTTAAGTAGGGGTCAGTAGGAGGCAGGTAATATTCTGAGGAATGTGCAGCTGTGAGAAGGGGGAGACAGAGGTGAGAGAAGGGAATAGGCCAGAATATAAAGAAGAAAAGGAGAGGAGGGGTACGGTGGTAATTGCTGTCCGAGGAGGAGGATGGGGGCACAGCTTATGTGTCTGGCGAGAAGGTGGGGAGCGGGGTGTCATCTTGTCAGAAGTAAATGTAATACAGAAAATACCCTGATATCTTCCTTTTTTTTTTTTTTTTTTTTCTTTTTTTTTCTTTTTCCTTTTTATAAAAGCTTCACGGTGTTTAAAGATGGGGTATTCTGGCTCTTTGTTTAGGATCAAGTTAAAAGGAAACGTTTTGGAAGCGATGTATCGGTCACAATACATGGAAGGCCGCTCTCATCATGGCTCTGACTTTCGGTAATGGTGCTTGTTCCAGGAGGAGAGTCTATTACTGTAATGCAAGGGAGCAAAATAATAAAAATGTACATCTGTTACCTTCCTAGAGTAAACGCAATATCCCCCAGAGAGTTTTTTTTTTTCCGGGATGATACCTGGAGACGTACCCTTTGGTGATCAGAGTCTGCTTTAGTAAAAGCATGCAGAGTCTTGATGAAACAGACCTTAAAATGGGAAAAGTAGAATGAAAAGGAGTTCCGCAGTTTATTTAAAAACAAATTAAGTTTGACTCCCCCTCCCCTGGTCCAGCACAAAGTCTTTGGTGTCTGTTATTGTCTGCAGCGCTAACGACATGTCGACAGCGCATCAGCGAGCTTAGCAGCTCTACCCGAGTCACTGACCTTGCTAATTGACTGCAGCGGTATTGACGTAACAGACATCGGAGACTTGGTGCCGGACCAGGGAAGGGTGAGTAAAGAGGTTTGTCTTTTTAAAACAAACTACAACCACAGTAGGGGAGTTTTAGTCCCAAAATATTGTCGAAGATTAGAAAAAAATAAAAAAATCTTGATTTTAGACAGCGCCACTCTTTTCCTTGGGTTATGTTTGGTATTGCAACTGCTGTCTATTGTAAATGCAGCGGAGTTGTAGAGAAAAGAGCGGTACTGAATGAGGGGGGGGAAGACCAATCTTCCCAAAACGAAAACTTTTTGCGCTTTTAGTAAAAGGTAGCAAGAAATGGGATAAACCCTAAAGACCCCTCCATGCACATCAGATGAAAGTCAGCCGGACCCGCTGTACATCGGGGACCTCCCAACTGAAAGGTCGACCAAGCCAAGCGCCCGTGTGTTTGGGGGAGTCGGGACGGATAGAACATTTGTTTGACATCTAGACAAAGCCCCCTCCTACTCCAGCGCTGCGGCACACAGTAGGATTTTGTTAATTAGTATTTACCAAGCCTAATCTTATTTACAGAGCTCGCTTCTGTCACATATCCAAAAAAACAAGGTAATCCTCATGTAACAATAGTGGGCAGTGGCGTCCACATTGTTCCGAATGCTATAAAGCTTGTTTGGACGAAAGCTTCTTCCTCCTCAACATACAAGATCGGCCCAGCAAATATGGTTATGATAATAGGGCTGAACAGAAGGTTTGGGCACGGAGGATCCTTATTCCACCCCTCCTCCCGATATCTGCTTTAGGTCTCATTCACACAAACAAAAAAAGATAAAAAGACAAACAATGAACAAACTGTGCATTGCTCACCTTCCCCAGGTCCAGGGCTGAGTTTCTGCTGCTGCTGCTTCTGGTGTTTGTCTGCATTGCTGCAGCCAGTCCATAAGCTCAGTAGCTCAAGCCATCGATTCCGCTGGGCTTAGTGCTGGACCAAGGAGGGTGAGCAAAGTACTTTTTTTTTTTTTTTAAGTAAACTGCAGCAGGGAAACAAGTATTTTCTGAAACAGGAAAACCACTTTTATAGGTTCCATATTGGTCAGCTGAGACATGGCGAAATATAGTAGAAATCCCCTATATTTCCACATTCAATAGGATTTTAATTTCCCCCAGAAATGGCGCCACCATTGTCTGTAGGCTGTTTCTGGTATTGCATCTCTGCCGCAATCCTCTTGAATAGGAATGAATTACCATACTGTACTCAACCCAAGAACAGCAGAGGTGACATTTTCTGGATCCTCTTGCACAACCTAAATTCCCTCCAATGTAAAAAAAAAAAAACAAAAAAAACCCAACCCCTCCTCCTGGACTCCTAAGGAGCAGGACTCTTACTGCTCTTTTTTAAAGGCAGAAGTTATATAATCCCTTGCACCTACTCAATATCAAAGACACCTTATAGGAGTGTACCTGGCAATGGTTTGGCACAATGACTCCCTCGAAATGCCCCAATGGGTCTGGCAACATTTCTATGGTATAGTGCATACATTGGCCAGTGTAGAGGGATAGGGAGGACGAGGGGAACAGCAGAATAAAGTGGCCTAAACATTACTAATTATGGGGATTTCTCGTTGGTAAAGGACTGCAAAGAATCAGCAAGTATTACCACCACCGTATTGCCTGCCCGGGACCTGGGGGCATCCCGTACAAACCACAGTCCCTTAGCAATTATGCATTAAAGCCTTCAAAATGCCAGTTTAGGCATTTTTTCCTGCCCTTTGGGTGTTATTGGAAATGAACATTTAGTAGGATTCTGCAGGCCAGGACATGATAAACCTTCTGGTCTGGAGTCAGTCCATCTAGTTCACTAAAAGTCACACCTGTTGCAGAACTCCTAGTGTCTGCGCTGTCACTTTAAGACCGCACTTGTATACCTGACAAGCACATCTGGAGCGAGATGCCATCGATGGAGAATATTAGGGAACCCGGGGCATTGGCTCGCTTGGATTTAGGAAGTGTCTAGATGTACGTTTAGGAATTTGAGAAACTGATATGAAACGGGTGCTAGAAACCGCTGGGGTGTGAAGGGTTAATGGGCGAAAAAGCATTAAGGGTCACTGATCCTAGGAACACTTGTGAGCAGTAAGAAAAACAAACTGTAGGACAATGACATCCATGGTCCATCATTACGCTTCCTTTTCTCATTGGTAGGTTCATAGACCTGAAGCCTGCAGAGCATCGCGCCTGCAGATGTTCGCACCAACCATCTGGGCCAAGCAGCGAGCCCTCCCTGGTTTATGTATACAGCCCGGCACATCACAACGTCTCGGAGGACAGCGGTGTATGACATAGCACCGTGACCCCGCGTGTGTATCGCAGCCAAGTATTACACATTATTAACTTGCGGGACTTTCCAGAAAGAGAGATGGTAGAAACTAGCGGTTCATGAGTGAGTGACATCACCATTCCGCCTGGCTGGCTATACGTGTGTTCTGAATAGGGGATAAGTGGGTAAATCTCTTCCAGACACACTCTGGTGGCGACTTATCATCCCTGAGACCAGGATCAGGCATGTTGAAATCCAGCAGCCCAATCCCCCCACCCCCCCCCCCAGCATTTGCTATAAGGAGGAAGGTTTGCACACCCACATACACCTCAGAAGTCCATCAAATCCCAATGAAGTCGTTGATTTTTCCTTTTCTGTCAAGATGAGACCACTGCTTTAGCCACCCAGCTTTCCCAGAGCATTCAATACTTATAGTAGTGGAGATGGGGTGTCACTACTTATTTCTTCATAAAAATAATAAAACGTACCTTCCCGGGGTGTTGTTTATGCAGAGATATGGAATTATTAGCTATTTAAAGGGGACTTGTCACTTGTGTCAAGTATGTATTTTATTGCCAGGTGTAAATGCCGCTGTTCTCCTGAATCCGGCATTGTTGTTCTTTTGTGTCTGCGCCTCTCTGTTCCTGAGATATGGCCTCCTCTTTTCGGTATTCAAATCTAGAATTTTAAGCAAAGTGGGCGTGGTCTCCAACTCTTCTTTGTGGGAGTCTCCCTCAAGATCACGCCCAATTTGTTAAAAACACTAGATTTATATACCAGGAAAAAGAGGCCATATCTCAGGAATGGAGAGGAGCAGGAAGAAAAGAAAAACTGCGCCGGATTCGGGAGAACAGCGGCGTTTACACTGGATAGATATATATGATGGAAAGTGACTGGTCCTCTTTAAGGCTGTAGGAAAGCTGACCACCACCTTTTGTGGGATTGGTAAGGATGGCTATATTGGTTATCACTCACCTTTGCAAGGAACAGATCTATCAAAGAGACGCCAGACTGGAAGTTTTTTGACAGAAGAGGACAACTCAAGTGCTAGAAATAATGTCTAACCTTTACTCCCCGCACACCACAGTTCATATAGACCTGTTTGCTTCTGCATGAACTTGTACGGCTGCAGAGCATCGCGTGTTCAGAATTCCTAGTAGCTAACCATAAACCTATTTACGGTACCTATTATATCCCCGGGCTGTATATAAATAATTACGATGTGTGATTTCCAAAGACTTTTGCTATACAATAGGTATTGTGAGCGAGATCGGATGCGTTCCAGCCTCCCACTCCATTGCTACCTGTGAATGCGCGGCCCTATTATCAGCGGCACATATAGGTAGGGCGCCATTACTCTCTGTATGTTTTGGCTGTAAAATCACAGCAGCTTAAGATACTAAAGCTTTTCTGTCCTTTTGTAACTCTGCTGAGGAGACACAGCCCTTCATTCTTTATGGCAGTGATGCTCCTGTGATGCGGCTTGGTTTTATTAACACCTTGTTTGCCATATAGGATTGATTTATATTCTCTGCTTATGCCCAGCTCAAGAAGTGGGTTCCCATCTAATATGATTAATGTCGAGGTCGACCTCTGTAGATCTGTTCAATATTCTGTTTCAAGTCATACATGGATGGATAGATGTTATGGAGTTTTCCCTCTGTAACAGAAAAGCTTGAGTGCTATGGATACACAAGTTGTCAAGATCGGCTTCCCTAGCAACCAGTCTGTCTCAGAATACTCAGGTCATGCTTTATACTTAGACTTGTTGCTATGGATACACACAGGATTAGCTTCCCTAGCAACCAGTGTCTCTGACTATTCAGGTCTGTAGGTCATACTTTCACCTAGACTTGTTTCTATGGCTACACATTGGTTGATAGTGAAGCTTTGCTCATCAGCCCTGTCTGTCTTAGACTACTTAGGTCCTTTAGGTCACATTTTTTTCCTAGACTTCTTGCTATAGACGTACATCGGTTGCTAGGGAAGCTTTGCTTGTCGACCCTATATGTATCTATAGCAACTAGTCTAGGAAAAAAATGACCTAAGTAGTCTAAGACAAACTGATTACTAGGGAAGCTTTGCTTGTCTGTCCCGTCTGTCTTACTTTGGTCATATTTGTTCCTAAACTAGTTGCTATGGCTACATATAGGGTTGACCAGCAAAGCTTCCCTAGCAACCAGTCTGTCTTAGATTACTTAGGTCTTTAGGTGACAGTGTTACCTAGACTTGTTGCTATGGATACATATAGGGTTGACAAGCAAAGCTTCCCTAGCAACCAGTCAGTCTTAGATTACTTAGGCCTTTAGACTTGTTGCTATGCATACACATGGGATTGACAATGTCCCTAGAAACCAGTCAGTCTCGGAGTATTTAGTTCAGAACCTTATGACTGTAGTAATACTAGTTTTTGGAGAAAACTTTTTAAGGCCAGCTCTCCAACGGGGACACAGCATCACCTGCACGTTTTTGGGAAATCCCTGAATCTCTGCAATTTGTGCTTCCACAGCTGTTTGGTCAGTCCATTGTGTGACAGATTGACACCACCCCGTGACTGTGCTTGTAACAGTCGGCACATACAAGATGTGAACAGAGCCTTAGACCGGTTTCACGTGTCCCGACATTCACTGTCCGAGTACAGACCGCGATGTCGGGACCACCCGCGCGTCTCCTCACCCAAACTCAACAACGTTGCCTGACTCTTCCAGAAGCATTTATATAGCAGATGTATTTATTTACAGGCGGTACATTTTTTATCATTTAAAGGGCTACTCTAGTTTCAGAAAATAAAGGTGATTCTTCGTAGACCTAAACATTTCCCACTATATTTTCTACATTGATTCTTCAGCTTTCAAGAGCTCTGCTTGCTGTCAGCCAGCCCACCGGAGTAACATGCGCCTGATGTAGTAAAGACACACGCACGAGCAAATAAATGTGGTGCCGGAAAATGAAATGGTGCCCGGTGTAGATTTCTGCCTCACTTATTTATTTTACGTCCGTTACAGTAAATCCGTAACGCGGCAGTAGGCAACAACCCCTTTTTCTCAGCCTAACCCACCTTTTAAAATAGACCAGTGCAAAATCATGGCCAAAATATTGCTTCTGATATAGGGGGAATTATAAATTGTTTACACCCCCTCCCCAGTGGGGGTTAATATGAGGGTTGCTCTTGAATGACAGCAAGCAGAGGTCTTATAAACTATGAGAAATTGATGGAGAAAGTCTGTTGGAAAGTTTTTTTCTAACTTTTTCCCGTGGGTAGAATAATATTGATTTGCTAAGATTGGAATACCCCTTTTTAAAAGGGTAAAACACTTTTTGTGAGGGTATTAGTAGGGTCAGTGACTGCAGGGGCTCGGAATAAGCACAGACGAGCGCGCAGCCATGTTTGAAGACGAGATATTTGGCAGAAATTGTCACATGCGTTAAGCCACTCGCGAAAGTTCGTCCGGATCTGTGCCAGAATAAACTGCAGGGTGTGAAGAAGCACTTAACGAAAAAAAAAAAAGTGGAGCTTGTACCTTTGTGGAAGTGCCAGCATATTGGGCACGAAGGTAGCCAGGGGGCATGCTTTAAAATTCTGGAAAGATGGCTCATTTGTCTCTTATCCTGCTTGTACTGGTTGTTCCGCGGATGATAAGAAGGCGCTCATGGTTCTAAAAGAGACCCCTGCCCTTCACGATAGACTTGTTGAACGATGGGCATTATAGTCCTACAGGAGCGGTAGGGTAGAAGGTGCAATGCAATGGAAATTTTAAGGGGGGCTCTAATCCTCGCTATTCTAGGAAACACTTCAGTCCCACCCGGCCTTTAAATTTTCATCCACGCCCCGAGGTTCAGCCGCAGAGACTTGGATAAAGCTGCTATCTGGCAGCTGTATTATTACTCCCACCCCATGTAAAAATAAACCTGGGGGTCCTGGGGGGGGGGGGAAGATTTCCAGGGTCTGACCCCTCGCATGGTGGAGATTATATAGACTTGCTACTCGCTGCATCTGTGACCCCCCCCCCCCCCAATAGTGGCCCTTAGCCTGTTTATGTGAACCCCATCTTGTATGTTGGAGGCTGCTCTAATCCGTCTCTGCCGCACATGGCGTTAATCTGAATGTTGATGTGAAGACGACGTCTGTACATGATGTGTGTCACCGCCTGACCCGTCACCGTCAGCCGGGTCCTGGCCCTGCCGCAGCCTCTGAGTAATCCTGGGTGTTGGTCCTTATAGACCTGTGTCTGTCACATTCGCTGAATTGCTTTTCTTAAATGCTCAAATTACCCAACGAGCGTCCTTGTGACCGCACTAAGGATCCTGAGCGACTTCCCGGTCTTGGGTTTTTTAAGGCGTAAAAAAGTTTTTGGGAGCAGAAATTCTCCAAATTCTCCTGGAAAAACTCAAAACTCCAGAAGACAAAAAAGAAAACTGCGCCGTTTCTGCTCCAAAAAAACTCTGTATAAAGACTGTGCACATGGCCACTGAACAGTTTTGGAAGCGTTTTTTTTTCCTGAAGCGTTTTTTCTGGCCTTCTCATCGCCTAGTTTGGACCAGATTGTATCTGGAACCGCTGCAAAGAAGGGACATGCACTTTTTTTTTTTTCTCCCCAGACATTTTTTAGCACATAAAATGGGGGGAACGTATAGACAGCAAAGTGGGTTTGCAATAGAAATGGAACAACAACTTTTTTTCTTCAAGAGGTTTTGAAAAAAACTCAGGGGGGGGGGGGAATGTAGTTCACGTCAATTTTTTCAAGAAAGATCCTGAAGAAACCTCTCTTGTCCAGTGAAAATGCTGCAAAAAAAGGCTTCAGGGGAAGAAACAAAAAACAGCTTCCGGAAGAGTAAAACTCCTCCAAAAAGTCCCAATAGAGGAAGCCGTTTTGGCTTGACCAGGTTTGTTAGATACTAATTAGTGATGAGTGAACGTGCTGGGATAAGGTGTTATCTGAGCATGCTCGTGTGCTAACCGAGTGTCTTTGGTGAGCTCGAAAAATATGTTTGAGTCCCCGCGGCTGCATGTCTCGCCGCTGTTCGACAGGCAATCCCTGCATGTGTTGCTGCTGTGGAACAGCCACGAAACATGCGGCTGCGGGGACTCAAACGTATTTTTGGCGCACACCAAAGACACTCAGTTAGCCCACGATCATGCTCTGATAACGCCTTATCCGAGTCCGTTCGCTCATCACTAGTACTAACCCTCTGAAATGGTCGATTTCGATCATAACAAACTACCTTCGGCTGTTTCGCTGAAATGAACAATCCCTTATTTCAACCGATAACTGACGACAGAACGTTGGCGAATGATTTGCTGATAACTTCTTCAGCACTGCTTCACAGAGGCCTACCGGAGGATTTTCCCTTTCTCCAGTTGGCCAGTCCGAGCCCGCTAAGACGTAACAGTGCTCAGTTGTATAAACTTTATAAAAAGCTAGGGCATATAAGATTCAGAAAGAAAGGAAAAAAAACAAACTCATGTCCGACACCTACGTAAATGTGTTTTATCTGAGTGTGAGCAGGAAAAGGAGGAAGAGACTGACGAGGGACGAGATGGGATGATACAATCGCAGAACTCATAAATACCTTTGATAACCGTAAAAAAAAAATTGAGCGGAGAACACTACGGTCCTAGAGAAGAGTATACGTATGGCTCTGGGCTTTTTTGTGGTCAATTTTCCCACAGGTTTCTCTATAGGATATGGAAATCAAACACACAAAAAAAAAAAAAACATAGAAGTGATACAAAATTAAAAATGAAAAAGTTACTAAAACTTCATAACTTCATTGCGTTGGTTTGGTTTCAAGCCCTTAAAGGAACAGCCAATTAACATTTTTTATATCTGCTGTGTAAAGGAATGTGATCTGTTCTCTGTTATCAGCCATGTACGGAGACGCTGACTCAATATGATTAGTGATAACAGATGCATCTGCGCCCACCGCCCCCAGTGCTGCCCCCCATAAACCTTTGTATGGCTTCTAATAGCCGCAGCTTTGGTTGTAGGGACTCTTCAGGTTATGTTCACACGTTGCATTTTTCGTGCAGATTTTCCACATGTAAATCCTACAACATTTTCACAGAAGCAGCAAAGTGTTGGGGGCGGAGAGAGACGGCTGGTGCCAAATCCTTGCAGAAATTTTTTTTTTTTTTTGACGTTTTTTTAAAATCCTCATCGTGTCGATTCTTTGTGCAGATTCAGCGCAGATCTCAGCTTTTACAACGGAAAACTGAGAATTTTAAGTTTTAACGCCTTTTTTCGTATCTTTTTGGTATGTCATGTTAGAGATTAAAACCGCTTTGTTTTGGAAACTGTATTGATAAAGTCACGTGCGGATTGCAGGTGTTTTTACTATATTTCCATTGCGGAAAAACCCACTAAGTCCATGTTCACATGTTGCATTTTTGCTGCTTTTTTTTTTTTTTCTGCAGGCAAAACCTTGAAGCTGCTACTAACAAAAGTGCAGGTTTGTTTTGTTGCTTTTTTTTTGCTGCTTTTTTGTTTTTTTCTGACTAAAGTTTAGTGTCCCCCCCAAAAAAAATCATGATTTAACTTCCTTAAGGTTTTTGCTGCAAAAACGGATACCTGTATTTTTTTGCTGCGTTTTGCACTTACCCATAGTTTCCTATGGGTGAAAAAAAGCTGAAAGTGACCTGCCGTAGTTTTCAAAAACGCAACAGTTTTCCAAATCAGTCAGGAAAATATCACCAAGGTGTGTGCATGAGACTTGTGAAAACTCATAGACTTTGCTGGTACTGTAAACGCTGCTGAAAATTTGTATTAAAAAATGCAAATGTCTGAACATAGCCTTAAAACACAAGTTTTTTTCCCTGATGACTTTTAGTCTCTCGTTGAAGTCTATGGGGAAAAAAAGCTGCAAAGAGGGCTTGACAAATAAGCGCCATCGATGGTCAATGCTGGAGACGCTGCATAGTAGCGCAGGAGTCTAAACTCTAAATTTTGCGCCGTATTCGAATATCCTCCCTATAAAACAAGAACTACACCTGGAAAGTCCAGCACGGTCAGCTGTGACCCCCCCTGCACAGATGGGGTTAATTTCCCCCATTGTGATCCTCGGTGCAGATGTGCACTAATAGAAAGCAGCAGTCCTGTGTAACGCCAGGCCCTGTGTGCTCTCTGTATGTGTGAGCTTTGTACCGCGTCCAGGATGCCTCCCCTGCACGGCCCGCTTGCGCTGTGTGTGGGAAGCGCAGCACAGAGGGGCTCTCTGTGTGGTGTGTGTAACTGTGCACTGCTGTGCAGCACTATTCCACCGCACCGCCATTGTGGTACTTATAGATGGCGCCGGGTCCAGATGGGGCAGAAGTGAGCTTGGCATTTAACACTCAGAGATAGATCTACAGGCAGTCCTATGTAAAACGACTGGCGACTCAATGCAAGATATAGTTAATGTCCTAATTGCAGGTTCCCCTATATGTTGCATCTCATATCAATAAAGGTGGGTGGTCCATGAGTTAAGCCCCTCACTGATGGAGCAAAAGTCACCTACTTTCCCCCCCCCCCCCCCATCTCCTGTAAGTTTCACCACCTGCTGAAAAGTACTGTTCTGCTAATGCACATTAGGTCCCTGTAAACCAGGATACAAGAAGATGCCAACCCCCCAAACTCCTGTCGCCATTGACTTGTATTGTGGAGGACAGAGCCCCCCCCCCCCCCCCCCCAAAAAAAGGAGCCTACATTATTTTTATGTGTAAATTGGATTTGCAAAGAAAAACTAAAAATATCCTTCATCAGGATGCAAAAAAATGTTATGGTCATCATCCTATCCCCAAAAGCTGTCACATCTGCATCCATCGTATACCCTGTATATAGACAGGCAGTATATAAATCACTCTCAAAGCAAGTATACGGGAAGGGGAGGATATAAGATGAGCTTTACCGTACGTCCCGGGACTGTGTGCAGCTCCAGGCAACCAAATGACATCCAGATGAGTAAAGTTCTGAAACTTTTCTGAAGTCGCCTTCCTCTTCTCACACCTCTGTACAAACTTCTTTGTCTCGCTCTCTTTTTTTTTTTTTTTTTCTCCTTCAGAGTTTTTCTTCTTTTTGTCGTTTTCTCTCTCCTTTTTCTCCTGCCCCTTTTTCCTCTTTTTTTTTTTTTTTTTTTTTCCTCTTATTCCTTCCCTCTTTCCTCCAGCCTCTCCACTCTTTCTGGCAGTGGAAGTGATAGTTTAGCTATTCCTATGCTATTTGCCTGGGGCAGGGAAGGCGTTACCAGGACAGAGGCAGGACTAAGGCTTCCCCTCCAGTGCCTCCACAACCCAACTATTGGCTAAAATTACCCCCCTCCTGCCCTTTTCTCCCAGTCCAAATCAAAAACCGTCCCACCTCCACCTTTACACTGGCCGACCCACACCTACAGGGCTGCAAACACTCCAATTTTGCAGTTTGCACAGTAGGACCCGCACGTGCCCGGCTGACCTAGACATTGCTTCACTGTCAGTATCAGGATGGGGTTATCTTATCTCCAAAACCTATCAAACAAGGGGTGAACTTTAACTAGCGCCATGCGAAACGTAATCCCGACAGATAGGCTTATGGCGGCTTTTCTCAGTTATTTTCCAGCCACGAAGACCTAAAATATAATGCGTTACGCCGCTATACAGATCAATGGCCCCATAATTATTGGCTTTCTTTTCATCTGAGGTCATAGAGAGATCCTTCACAATTTTACAAAATTGCATTCTCACAGCTGAGGGTTTGCTGCTATTGGATCCAGTTCAGACAAATCTCTGTGATCTCAATGTATCAACTAAACTCTTGTCCTCTGTTGATGATTTGCTACAGTGTATCAGTGGACTGAATACATTTGTAGCAAACTTGTGATCAGACTGGATCAGAATGGGGTTTTCAGCAGGGATGACCCAAAATAATTGCATTACCCACGTCCGGCGTCCAATTGGGTTCTCTTTTTGGCAGCCAAATTTGAGTGTTCACTTCTGTGCAGGCATTCCTTTGCCTGATATCCTGGACCCCTGATTTACTAGGCGTCGTGACATTGTGGGGTCCTAGTAAGCGGCAGGATACCGGACATTGGATTGCTGGCGGAGAAGTGAACACTGCCCTGGTTCGGCCAGACTCCAGACCTTGGTACTTCGAAAAAGTGCAATGCCCACTTTTCAGCCTTTGGTTGTAGAGTTTTTCTATTCACGGACAGCTCGCAAAGATTGTGTTATACTTCTGCATTATTTTCCCAATATTAAAAAGGCCAGGAAGGGTTTTTAGCAAAAGTATTTTTATTCAAAGACTCCTTTTAAGGTTTGTGCCCACGACGTCTTTTTCAGGTGAATTCCACCTGAAAAAGCTCTGCGAAACCGCCACAAAAATAAACCTCATGCACATTACTGTTCACATGGTCAGTCTTTTTGCTACTTTTTTTATCCACTTCTGGGTCCGGAATGCACAAAGCAGATAAAAGAAGAAATCTTCCTTTAAGAACTATTTCTAAAACTCTTGGAAAATTCTTCCTATTGTAAAAATGTATTTTCTTCTGATGTGGTCGGTCTTTTGAGCGCTTTTTCCACGTCCGGTTTCATGTGGTGGGGGGAGGAGAAAGTTAATGTCACTTCTTTGAAAACGGATCCTAATGGAATCTGCTCCAAACTAGCAATTGGCCAATCAAAAGGCTGCAAAAAAAATGCTTAAAGGAACAAAAACTCTTCGAAAACACTCTAAAAAACGCTTCCGGAAATGAAAAACTTCCCGAAAAAAAATTTGCCGCACTAGATGACTCTACTTTTACCAATTTAAGCACAATTAGGGGCTATAGATATATTTTTTTTTTTTTTTTTTTATCTAGACAACACCTTTAAGTATACCTGAAAACGAGCAATCCATGTGCTGGATAGATCACCCTCGAAATGGACCAGACGGGTGCATGGGGTCTCGAATCTGACAGCGAATATCTGGATATAAGGAGTCACTTTCTCCTACCTTTTTACTTTCACAGCTGCTTATAATTGAAAAGAAATACCCCGGACCCGATCCGCTAAAGTGAAATGACAGATTTCCTCTCCAGAGTTCTGCTAAATCAATTTTTCAGTAGGTTTTGGCAGAAATCCACAGAATTTCATGGAATCTTGTTAATACATCACCTGAAGTATTGACGCGGCCTCAGATTGCTGGCCGTCCCGGACAAATCCATAAAACTATCTGTTTTTCTACTTTAGTCTGAACGGTTGACCATACGCCATGGGATTTTCATTTATTTTTTTTTACGTATCTTTTTCGTCCTGTTTTTCTAAATTAAAATAGGGCTGTAATATGGCACTCTGAAGCATGGCAAAGCTTTCTCCTGACCCTCTGTCCCATCAGGACCATGTCCACACCGAGGGGACAGATGTTTTTGAAAGATCACCTAAAAACATCCTCCTAAATAAAAAAAAAAGATGGCCACGACATAAGCCAGCGTACCCGAGACTTTGAACGATCGCATAGGATTAGAAAAAAAGAATCTGCTTATCTTTCTTCGTAAGAAGTTCCACTCTTGTCCATGAACTGTGTGTGTCTGACTTAAAGGGAGTCTGTCAGAAGGTTTTTGCTATGGAATCTGATGTAGGGCCAGAGACCCTGATTCCAGCGACGTGTCACTTACTGGGCTGTTTGGTGCAGTTTTGAAAAAAAAATCCCTGTTTTCTCTGCAGTAGTTGAAAGGTGTATAACCCCACCCACTCCTATGATTGTCTGCAAACTACCATTCAGCGGATGGCGGAGGGGTTACACAGATTAACTACCATGTACGTGACGCCTAGTCTTTCAGTGATTATCTCCTGCTGATAAAACACTGATTATATTAAAACTACAACACAGAGCCTAGTAAGTGATACAGCGCTGGAATTGGGCTCCAGACCCTACATTTTGCTGCTCTCAGATTCTGCCTTTCTATTGGTGTGGGATAGACCTGCTGAAAAACAGTCCTAAATCCAACCCATAGCTGAGAAAATGCAGGGAAGGCATGGTTAAGGGTATGTGCACACGCTGCGGATTCTGCTGCGTTGTACAGTACCTTTATTTCCTATGTGTAAAAAAAAAAACAAAAAAACGCTGTGCACATGCTGCGGATTTTTCCGCGTGGTTTTGCTGCGGGTTACATGCCGCAGCATGTCACTTCTTTGTGCGGTTTCCGCTGCGGTTTCACACTTTATCATTATCAGGTGTGAAACCGCAGATAAACCGCAGGACTTTTGTCCTGCAGATTTACTCGCGGATTTCTCTACAAAATCCGCACAACCAAAAAACTACGTGTGCACTTACCCTAAGGCTTTTCCTATCTTTCCCTACACCTCTGTGACGACATGGCCACTGAATTCACAGGGAGGTATCAGCTGCAGAATGGACGGCATCGGGTGTTGAGACTATACATAGGAAATGTATAGTGACATTTAGGTCTGTAGGTGGAGGATCACTTTTACTCATCCCCATTTATGTTTAAAATGGACAAGCATAATCCGATAAAAAAAAAAATCAGATTGCACCCTGACTGTTAGTCAATGATTGCATTCATTTGTGAATATATATATATATATTACACACACACAGTATATACAGTTGTGGCCAAAAGTATTGACACCCCTGCAATTCTGTCAGATAATACTCAGTTTCTTCCTGAAAATGATTGCAATCACAAATTCTTTGGTATTATCTTCATTTAATTTGTCTCAAATGAAAAAACACAAAAAGAATTGTCCTAAAGCCAAATTGGATATAATTCCACACCACACATAAAAAAGAGGGTGGACAAAAGTATTGGCACTGTTCAAAAAATCATGTGATGCTTCTCTAATTTGTGTAATTAGCAGCACCTGTAACTTACCTGTGGCACCTAACAGGTGTTGGCAATAACTAAATCACACTTGCAGCCAGTTGACATGGATTAAAGTTGACTCAACCTCTGTCCTGTGTCCTTGTGTGTACCACATTGAGCATGGAGAAAAGAAAGAAGACCAAAGAACTGTCTGAGGACTTGAGAAACCAAATTGTGAGGAAGCATGAGCAATCTCAAGGCTACAAGTCCATCTCCAAAGACCTGAATGTTCCTGTGTCTTCCGTGCGCAGTGTCATCAAGAAGTTTACAGCCCATTGCACTGTGGCTAACCTCCCTAGATGTGGACGGAAAAGAAAAATTGACAAGAGATTTCAACGCAAGTTTGTGCGGATGTTGGATAAAGAACCTCGACTAACATCCAAACAAGTTCAAGCTGCCCTGCAGTCTGAGGGTACAACAGTGTCAACCCGTACTATCCGTCGGCGTCTGAATGAAAAGGGACTGTATGGTAGGAGACCCAGGAAGACTCCACTTCTTACCCCGAGACATAAAAAAGCCAGGCTGGAGTTTGCCAAAACTTACCTGAAAAAGCCTAAAATGTTTTGGAAGAATGTTTTCTGGTCAGATGAGACAAAAGTAGAGCTTTTTGGGCAAAGGCATCAACATAGAGTTTACAGGAGAAAAAAAGAGGCATTCAAAGAAAAGAACACGGTCCCTACAGTCAAACATGGCGGAGGTTCCCTGATGTTTTGGGGTTGCTTTGCTGCCTCTGGCACTGGACTGCTTGACCGTGTGCATGGCATTATGAAGTCTGAAGACTACCAACAAATTTTGCAGCATAATGTAGGGCCCAGTGTGAGAAAGCTGGGTCTCCCTCAGAGGTCATGGGTCTTCCAGCAGGACAATGACCCAAAACACTTCAAAAAGCACTAGAAAATGGTTTGAGAGAAAGCACTGGAGACTTCTAAGGTGGCCAGCAATGAGTCCAGACCTGAATCCCATAGAACACCTGTGGAGAGATCTAAAAATGGCAGTTTGGAGAAGGCACCCTTCAAATATCAGGGACCGGGAGCAGTTTGCCAAAGAAGATTGGTCTAAAATTCCAGCAGAGCATTGTAAGAAACTCATTGATGGTTACCGGAAGCGGTTGGTCGCAGTTATTTTGGCTAAAGGTTGTGCAACCAAGTATTAGGCTGAGGGTGCCAATACTTTTTTGTGGCCCATTTTTTGGAGTTTTGTGTGAAATGATCAATGTTTTGCTTTTTGCTTCATTCTCTTTTGTGTTTTTTCATTTAAGACAAATTAAATGAAGATAATAATACCAAAGAATTTGTGTTTGCAATCATTTTCAGAAAGAAACTGAGTATTATCTGACAGAATTGCAGGGGTGTCAATACTTTTAGCCACAACTGTGTGTGTGTGTGTGTGTGTGTGTGTGTGTATATATATATATATATATATATATACACACACACACACACACACACACACACACACACACACACACACACACACACACACACACACACACACACACACACACACACACACATATGTTACACAAATGCCCAACTATATTAATGGAACAACTCATGTAATTATATGACAACACAAAACCTCAGAGTATAAATCCAAATAAAAAATTGGTCTTTATTTAATTACAAAAATATAAAACCACAGAGACTACACCAGCAGTACAATTATACAGGGGAGCAAGGTGATATACTCTTTTTACACAAAAATTCAAAGATCTCCACAATTCAATACTGAATAAATTCTTGATATACCTAATGATACTCCGCTTATCATGCAAAAACAAATTGTTTCTATGTAGATAGCTCACATTATGGCACCTGCCAGCTCATTGGTATAAAGCTTTACCTCATTAAGAGAGAATATCTAATATATAAAGCTCAAGTGTGTGTGTATGTCCGGGATTGGCATCCGCACCGTCGCAGCTACAGCCACAAAATTTGGCACAGTCACACGTCTGGACCCCGAGAGCGTCCTAGGCTATGTTGTGAGGCGAAATTTTAACCCTGCGCGTTCCAATTCACCAAACAATTTTGCCCCTATCTACATAATGTTTGAAAAAGTGTGTGCATCAAGCCCCGCCCCTCATTATGTCATAATGGTTGCCATAGCGACGCTGATGTCATCATAGGTTGCAAGCCCCGCCGCTCATTATGATGTCATAATGGTTGACTATGGGATGAAGGATGTGTGATGGGTATATGGGCATGGGACTATGGGATGGAGGATATGTATGATGGGTATATGGGCATGGGACTATGAGATGGAGGATATGTATGATGGGTATATGGGCATGGGACTATGAGATGGAGAATATGTATGACGGGTATATGGGCACGGGACTATGGGATGGAGGATGTGTGATGGATATATGGGCACTCGACTATGGGATGGAGGATATGTATGACGGGTATATGGGCATGGGACTATGGGATGGCGGATATGTATGATGGGTATATGGGCATGGGACGGAGGATGTGTGATGGATATATGGGCACTCGACTATGGGATGGAGGATATGTATGACGGGTATATGGGCACGGGCCTATGGGATGGAGGATATGTATGATGGGTATATGGGCATGGGACGGAGGATGTGTGATGGATATATGGGCACTCGACTATGGGATGGAGGATATGTATGACGGGTATATGGGCATGGGACTATGGGATGGCGGATATGTATGATGGGTATATGGGCATGGGACGGAGGATGTGTGATGGATATATGGGCACTCGACTATGGGATGGAGGATATGTATGACGGGTATATGGGCACGGGGCTATGGGATGGAGGATATGTATGATGGGTATATGGGCATGGGACGGAGGATGTGTGATGGATATATGGGCACTCGACTATGGGATGGAGGATATGTATGACGGGTATATGGGCACGGGCCTATGGGATCGTGGATATGTATCATGGGTATATGGGCACGGGACTATGGTAAGGAGGATATGTATGATGGGTATATGGGCATGGGACTATGAGATGGAGGATGTATGATGGGTATATGGGCATGGGACTATGAGATGGAGGATGTGTGATGGGTATATGGGCACTCGACTATGGGATGGAGGATAATTATAATTTGCTATAACTATCCACACACACACATAATCTTTTTATTCTCAGCTTGGATCGGACTGAAAAATTGCAGTATGTTCCGAGTGGTCGTGTACATCGAACGAGACTCGCCAGTGCAAGTCAATGGGCGCAAGGAGAAAATCGCAAGGCTCATGGACCGTGCGATAACTTTTTTTTTTTTTTTTTTTTTCTGTTTTTTTTTTTTTTTTTTTTTTAGCACCAATCTCATAGGAAACCTGACATTTCATCAGCCGAGTACAGTAAATTCACAACGTGAACCATCAGAATACAATAGAACAGATATATATAGCTGTGGGCTGATATTAATAGGTTAGGAAGGGGCCATGGATATTGGCCCCCTCCCAGACTAAGAACATCAGCCATTTCTGGCGCTTGGCCTCCGCTCTTCCCACTTGCCCTGGTCCAGTGGCAAGTGGGGTGATAGTATTGAGGTTGATGTCAGCTTTGTAATGTCCGCTCACATCAAGCCCCAGGGGATAGTAATGGAGAGACATCTATAAAGGCCCTGTCACACTAAGCGAGATCGCTGCTGAGTCACTAGAACTGTGACGTTATAGCGATCTTACCAGCGAGATCGCTGTGTGTGATAGTGACCAGCCCCCCTGCCGGGTATCGCTGATCGTGCCCGAAATGTCTGGACTTTTCTTTGGTCGCTCATGTCCTGCTGAGTCGCTTGTATCGTCACATTTGACACCTAGCCTAATGACCTCGTTAGCGACTCAGAAGCAAGACAAGGCGGGGATTAGCGTTCCCGTTTCCACGCCTACCTCGGCTCCGATTGGTGGTCACTACAGCGTCCTGATTGGCGGGCTTCCTTTTAAAAGAAGCTAACAAAGTAGCGCTTCAGTTCTTTGTTCCTGACCCGGGTGTGTCCAAGTTGAGATCCTGTTTTTGTCCAACGGCTGCGACTCCATTTTGGATCATCTGCTTTTCCATCTTCGTTGCTTCTCTAGCCAGTTAATGGTAGGTATTTTTTGAATGAAATGGAGCGCTAGTACGTCACCTTCTTTTAAATGCACGGCCAATCAGGACGCGGTAGCGTCCACCATTCAGAGCTGAGAGGGCGTGAGAAAGGGAGCGCAATCCACGCCTGTGTAAATACAGCGTCACACAGTACATCCCTCATCGAGGTGTGAATCGTCAATGGAACATGCAATGTGACAGGGTCTCAACGACCACCGACATCGTTACAAAGGTCGCTATGACACGCTAGATCGTTGCTCCGTCGTTGGGTAGATTGGACTGTCTGACATCTCACTAGCGACCACATAGCGATGCGGCAACGATCCCTGTCGTGTCGTATCGCTGTCGGGATCGTTGTAGCGTCGCTAGGTGTGACGGGACCTTAAGACGCCCCCATTACTAACCTCATGGTCAAATGTGATAAAGACACAGACAGAGTAAAGTCCTTTAATTGAAATAAAAACTCCCCAACACTCTTTTACCCATTTCATTAATATCAAAGAAAAATAATAAACCAAAGACCAAATCTTCACCCGTCCACCGATGATCCATTTGTCAAATGATGATCCCAACTCTGCTACATCTGGATGCTTTGCTGAGCGGTCACATATAAAGCAACCTCTCCGCCTGGCATCCAGGAGGCACCGAGCTGCGCGTGTGAATGTACCTTCAGTGCTAGGTGAGAAAAATCACATGTACTCGCAAGACAATCGTCCGACTTTTCAGGAACAACCTCGGACCGATTTATTTACGCTGATGAGTGTGTCCTTCACGGGGATAAACTGCAATACTAAAAACAGCCTATAAAAAAGTGGCACTGTTTCTGTAAAAAATACATAAAATAATAAAAATGACTCTGTTTATCTAATCTTGGATATTCCCTTAAAGGGTTATTTTCTTCTTCATAAATGGGTTACTTTTGGATAGTGCTTGTAATAATGTGCAATTTTTCAATTTACTACTTATTAAATTTTTCAGCTGTTCTTGAGATCTTCACACTTTTCTTTTCTTTACAGCTTGTTACCTTGGAGATCGACCACCGCTGCTAGGCAGCAGAACATGTGCGGTGCTTGTAAGCGCTTTTCTGTTCAGCTTGTAAGCACTGTTTTCAATCTTGCCGGGATCACTGGAGTGCACTGCAACTCCCTAATCCCAGCCAGTTTCAGGGCAGCGCTTACAAGCCAGACAGCTGTAGTGGTCGGTCTCCTAGGCGACAAGCTGAATACAAGAGAAATGTGTGAATATCTCAAGAACGACTGCAAATTTTATTAAGCAGTAAATTGCAAAAGTTCTTGTTTTTCCAAGCTCTATCTAACAAAATAAAATCTATGAAGATGGGAATAACTCTTTAAGGATTTTCCTGACCTGATCTAGTATGCTAAAACTGTGCGTTTAGGGCCTTTACTCCTTTAAGCACACCATGTATGCAAACAACATAAGCCAAGCTGAAACATGTGTGAGCTAAATTTTTCTTAAAGGGGCAGTTTCTTGTTGGATCGGGCAATGTTCTTCATTATCCCACACCAGCATATTATGGGTTAGTAATCTTTACCCCTCCCTTCTCGCCAGATTATACTCCAGCCTTGATTGATGCAAAGTTCAGTGATTAGTACTCGCTGATTAGGTCACTGTCTCCACCTTTGGCTGCAGCAGCCTGGAAAATCTGCAGCCACTTAGTGCTAGGTTTTTTTTTCATTTAGCTGCTATAAAAATGATGTGCTATAAAGATCTCGCATACAGCGCTGCTTTTTGTGATGACGTCAGCAGTTGTGATATTTTTTTTTTTTATGACCTCGTGTTGTATAGGATTTATATGGAGTATAATTATATTTTTATACCATCATCTATTCATACAGATCTAGGGATTTTGACCAAAACTTGATTAAACCCTCATAAAAACAGGTAAAGGCTTCTTTCAGAGGTACGTTTCTCTCACTTTCGAGAAAAACGGACAGATTAATTTGTTTGGAGTGCTGATCGATCAGCACTCTGATCAGCACTCTGGTGAACACTCTGATCAGCACTCTGGAATGTGAAAAACAGATGCCGGATTGAGGAAAAAACCTACAGATCAGCGTGTGCAGTAATACCTAGATAATGGACGCGATGCAATATGACAGCGATGAGACTTCCAGGACTGGTTGGTTGAGGAATCATCCTTGCCGGTATTAAGGATGGGGCGGAGGCCCACAACAAGCAAAGCTTTCCTGCAGCAGTTCATCAGATACATCTCACAGATTTATGATGTTTAAGCCAATAAAAGTGGGTGAGCCGGAGGGAGAGGCCGCTCTGCTGTTTGCAGCCTGTAAATCTATGGAGTATCAGGATGCTGAGCTCATGACCTCCATGAGTGGACGGCTGAGGAACATCTCATTAGGTGACTGGTGTTAAGCCTGTCATCTACATCAGCAACTTTATTTGCTTGGTACTAAAACTGCGGATATAGATAAGGCTGGGGCTTTTGATCATGCAACATCAAGTCTCAGACAAGATTCACAAATAATTATTGCAATTTGTTTGGGATTTTCGAGTTTGGATTCGGCCGTAAGTCCTAAGCCGAGTCGGAAATCCAGCACATCGCAAGTGCGTTATGTCGGGTGCTCCAAGGCAATAGCATTGACAATCCTCAGACTTTTTGCATAGACTTCCACGAACTATGGCTACGGCACTGTCCTGCTTCTACCCACACTGTCTAGCCCTAACCACAGAGTCCTCCAACCTCCGAGATATAGGTCAGATCCCGAATGTCTACCTCCTAATTATAGAACGTCTTGTTCCACTTCAGCAGATATTAAATGAATTTCGTCAGGTGCATGCTGATTCCTGCCAAGTATCTAAGTGACATTTCTGGACCGGCAAGACCTGTTTTGTGTGCCGGGGACGGCAGGTGGAACACGTGTATGTCTGTGCGCTGACACATAGGACAGGTGTGTGCAGGTGCGGAGGGGTGGACTATTGCTCATCACAAAAGAAGCAGTGATTTATCTGACATTTATAGATAATAGATCTTAACACTTCGGTCACGTATTTGGAGTAAATACCAGATTTCTTTAGACAAATGGACTTCTGCTTGAAAGTCAAGAAAATAAGTTAATGAGTAAAAAGTTACTTGTGCCTTTCGCACAAAGGCTTATTTCATGTGGTTAGCGGCAGGCTCAGGGTGTCTAATATCAGACGAAAAAAAGGCAACCCAGCTTTTGTCAAGACCTGACAAAGGGGAAAAAGTATATATTGGATTTTAGGTCCATTATTGCATGAAAAAATAATTTCTTAACACTTTTTTTAGTGGCTGTAGTTCATGTGTCTAATAAAGGGGTCCAAATCTTCTATATAACCCAAAGTTAAAGAATAACTTTTTGCAGCCACCACTAGAGGGAGCTTGTGAGCATACCGCATACACTGCAAAAAAATATTATTATCATAGGGTTGGCATATACAATGATGGGGGGGTCACTTACAATTCTGCAAAATA
Organism: Dendrobates tinctorius; assembly: GCF_039654945.1. NCBI lineage: Eukaryota > Metazoa > Chordata > Amphibia > Anura > Dendrobatidae > Dendrobates > Dendrobates tinctorius. Next base: position 1,064,412 of record NW_027361869.1, on the reverse strand, counting down.
ACTCCAGGCCATCGATTTAGGTCACATGCAAAGGTTCAAATGGAATTTCAAGCTGAGAAGAAGGCCTTGTGCACAGTGACCTGATTTCTGATACACCCGGTCATGATGGTGTCAGTGCACCGATCAATATCATATAGGAGAAAAGGTACAAGGCTGGGAGCTTCACAAAAGGCCTCCTCCTCTCCCGAGCGGCGGTCCCAGCCATATTTAACAGCCCTAATTTTGCTGGGGCTTTCACGATTTTTTTTTTATTAGATACAGTCCTACACTATCAGGGATATAAAAAGGAAAAAAAAAAAAAAAAAGACTAAAAAGGAGAGCAAAGTTTGCCCATCGTCACCCAATCACTGCTGCGCCGCTGTAATGGTTCTATTGGACCCCGTTCCTGATTGGGAAACGCTGATATGAAATGTGAAAGTTGGGGGGGGGGGGAAGTGGGAACGACCTAATGTTATAAATACATTGTCTTCCCTAAGATGGGGACTGTGGGGCTCCTAGAGAGGGGCCCCATGCTTAGTTCTTTGTTTCGGGCCCTGACTATGTAACCCTCTGACCTTTCCATGTTGCTGTAAGTCAGACTATACTTCCCTACAAAGACAAAACAGCGGTGTCACGTGACGTCATATGTACCGAGAAGCTAGACTAAACTGACATTTACAAAGGAGATAGTGTCACTTTTCTGACATTTGTGCACAATTGGGGAGTATTATCATTATATGTACAGTCTGATGGGTCAGATCCTATTACCGGAGTCCATATTAGGAACACGGATTTTACAAAATCTCATCCTCGCTGCAGAAAAAATCTGCAATGTAAACTGACTTTTGGTACAGATGGGGTCAAAACTGCAGGAAATCTGCAGCGAAATGCACACTGTTTTGTGCAGATTTTTTTCCCTGGAGACTTTCTGCTGCGGAAATCGTGAAGTCTGGAGAGAGATCAGTCACTGCCGACCCCTCTTATCTACTGTAAAAAACAAAGGGATTAGGCATGTTGAAATTTAACAGCCCGATCATTCTGATAGCCCCATATGTATTTTGTCAGGTTGAAGCTGCAGTATGCGGAATATGGCCGCTTTTAGGGTATGTTTTTGGAGTAGAAAATGAGCGGAATCTCTCCATATCCTCAAGAATACAAAAGTACACAAAAACATGGAGTTTCCACTCAATGACTATGTATGTGCGCACGGCGTCTTTAATCCACAATACCGCCATAGGAAAAAATTAGCATTTTGTTTCCTGAAGTGACTCTGCAGACATTTTTTCCTCTCGTTTTTTCGTTTAGCTTTTCCAATACCAAGATTTTGGCAGAGTTTTTGGAGCAGAAATTGAGCGGAAACTCCACGTTTTTGAGTAGTTTTTGCATTTTGAAGAAGATTTGGAGAGTTTCCGTCCAGTCTTTGCTCCTAGAACTCCTAAAAAAGAAAAAAACCCTGGTGTGGACATACTCTAAGTTTATGTGAACACTGAATCTTTTGGAGCGGAAATTGAGCAGAAACTAAAAGCTTTTGTGGCGTTTTGCATTTTGAGGAGTTTCCGCTCCGTTTCTGCTAGAAAAATTGTGCGTGCCCAAACCCTCCTGTTGTGTTCATGTAGAGTTTTTTTAGCTAAGTTTTTGCAGTGGAAACTTCAAGTTTTTGTGGAGGATTTTGGAGAGTTTGCACTCCAAAAACACAACAACAACAAAAAAGCTCCGTGTGAATACGTCCTAATCGCTGATGATTCTAGGAAAGTATCTATTATGTCACAGGGTTTTTATTTTGCTTTTCCAAATATGATTGCCGGACCATCTTGCACGTTCGGTGGGAAACGCTCTTTAACCCTTTATTATCAAGTTCTACATCTGAAATCACAGTCAATACATCCCGCCATGTTAATATCACATCGTTAGGCGTTTGGATTATAGGGAAATAACTATTTTTATGTCTGGGATTTCACGGGAAAAAGGGGAAACTGAGACATATGGGAGCCTTATGTTTGCCACCATAAAGTTATATGTTATTATAGATGTTTGCTGACGGCCAGGTCTGGAATTTATACAGAGAGACAAGTGAGCCGCCGCTTGTGTGACGTGTCTGGGGTGGTGGACTCTAAAGCAGAGGACAAATATACAAAACTAATGTGTACACATGGGCCCTCATCTCTGAAAACAACTGCAGGCAGGAATTGGGGTAGTTTCCTGTAGCAACCAATCAGATTGCTTCTATCTTTTTCAAATATACTATGAAAAAATGTAAGCTAGAGTCTGATTGGTCGCTATGGGCGATTGCTTCATGCTCTGTTTGCTGTGGAGAAAATGGAATATAATTTTTTTAATATTTTATAGCGCATAGAACGTTCTGTGGGACAACCCTCGTATAAAAAAACAGAGGAGACCTCTTTTTTTCTTTTATTTATGGCTTTCTCCTCTTCTCACAGTTTGCTTTAGTCCCTCTCACGTGGTTCGTCCTGCGTTATTCGCTCAGACATCCATGTTCTCGTTCCTTTTTCCTCCCCTCTCTCACGGCCCCCACTATACATGAGATATTTCCAGAGATAAATCTCTCCCCGAATGTTTGACAAGAGAGAAAGCGAGATGTGTGAGAGAATTCCTTCTGGGACCAAAAAAAGGGGGTCTCTTAAAAAACATAAATAAAGAAAATGGCCGACCGCCTCAGCATACCTTCCCATTCACAAACAGTAGACGGATCAGCCCGCGGTTTGTACGCGCACGTTCACAGCGACGCAAATGTAAACATAGGCCGCCCTTTCCAGCCGCTAGGCCTCGGCCTACTGCGAACCACATCTCCATGGCGACCCGTAGCGAGCCCCCATGCGTCTTCTGTGGGACCGGGCGATTTGTTTAGTTTACATGGTGTTTGTTTATCCGCATTTCGGGTTTTATAGGGATAAATGGCGTAACGTCAGTGCTGGAGAATTTCGTTCAGAATTATTTTTTTTCTCTTTTTGCTCGTTTTTATTGCTCATCTCTCTGAGAGAATGTCGTTTAAAGTGTTAAGGGATTTCCTGATGGGGAAGATTTTTAATCATTTCAGTCGCTGGCGAGTCTACGTAACGTGGGTGAGCGGTAGGACTCGCTTCCCACGGGCCTGGAATAGGGGGAAGATTTCCCAGCCCTGGGGGGGCAGAAGAAAGAGGGAGGTGATTAGAGCAGAGGTAGAGGATGGGGAATCTGGGAGAGCGGGGAAGTGTGAGAGAGGTCTGTATGGGGTGACGTTAGGATGGAGAGGACGCCCGGCAGGAAATGGCCGGGAAAGGCTGCCCTCATCACTTCTATGGGGGGGACCTCGGATCCCCTCCTAGCGACTCTACTGTCTGTGAGACCCCACCAGAGCGCCCTGTCCCTGCATCCCCTCTGGACTCATTGACCTCACTTCATGGCTGTAATAAAGCGGATTCCCACTAAAACTGAGGCTTTTATACTCTGTGACATGACCTAGTGTCCTAAGGGTACGTGCACATGATGCGGATTTGGCCGCTCGGACTTTGACATCTGCAAGTCAAAAGACCTGCGGTTTTGCATCTCCTCAATGGAGGAGATGGCAAACCACAGCGGAATCCGCAGAAAGAATTGACATGTCAGTTCTTTCTGCGGTTTAGAAACCGCAGGAAAACCGCGCGGAAAAATCCACACCGTCTGCACAGCGGTTTTTAATATCCATAGGATATTATGGTACTGTACACCGCAGCAAAAACTGCTGCTGAACCGCAGCAGAATCCGCAGCGTGTGCACACACCCTAAGGCTGTGTGCACACGCTGCGGATTTAGGTGCGGATTCATCCGTGCGGATTTTGTAAAATCCGCAGGTCAAAATACCTGCGGTTTTACCTGCGGTTTTGCCCTGTGGTTTTTCATCTCCTCAATGGAGGAGATGGCAAACCGCAGCAGAATCCGCAGAAAGAATTGACATGTCAATTCTTTCTGCGGATTGAAAACCGCAGATAATCCGCGCGGAAAAATCTGCACCGTCTGCACTGCGGTTTTTGATTCCCATAGGGAATAATGGTACTGTACAACGCAGCAAAAACTGCTGCGGGTCCGCAGCGGCCAAATCCGCTGCGGAACCGCAGCAAAATCCGCAGCGTGTGCACACAGCCTTAGACTGCACTCCTCGCCCCTAGCATAGCCCAATAAGTGAGAACGAAATTGGTGGAATCTATGAAATGCCATTTAGGGTCTTTCTCTGGAATATTTTTTTTTTTACATCATTGATCTCTTCTCTAAAACGTCAATACTTCTGTGTGCCCAGATTCCAGCAATGCCCCGTAGAAGTGTATAGATGGCAGAGAGCCTTTATAAGGCCTCCAGTGCCACATGGGCACCCCGCTTCATGGGGGCAATCATTGGGGTGGTCCTTCCCACTGTAAACCAATTAGGTGCCTCTGTGTGTATGTGCTGCAACAATTTAGGGGTTAAACAGTTAGGATCCAATGTCCCTCTGAATCTGGCCTTTTCAGGACAGGAGCCTTCTTCACCCCTCACAAGACACAAGGGATAGTTGGCATATTTTGATGCTACGTAAAAAAAAAAAGAGAAATTCTTTTACATTTTTTTTTTTTTTTTTTTTTTAGTTTGCCGCTGTGGGTTAGCAGATATTTTTTCCTGATTTTTTTCATTTGCGACTTTTTAATAAGTTGCTGCAGATATTCTCTGGTTACCTTCCTTGGAGTGAATTTATGCGCACCTGAAATTTTGATGCAATTTTTCTGACATTTTAGCAGAATATTTAAGCCAAAAAAAGTCAGTCGGAACAAAAAAAAAGAAGCATTTTTGTCTTTGTTCACAATTCTTGAATTGCATGCAACATTTCGATGAACTTGGCAACAAAAAAAAAAGTCAGTGAATTCCACAAGACAAATACAGAAGAAAGACTTAAAAAATCGCAAATAATAAGCCAGGAACCTTTCTCTCTACTTTATGCCTTTGTGTGGACAATATAAGGCTGTGGTATTTGCCTCCAACAATCGCATGGCAATCACCCATTCATATCTATGGGTCCGTGGAAAACATCGGACTGCACTCTGATGACATTCGAGGCGGTTCAATTTTCAGACTGATGGAGAAAAAATTACTTTCTGCAAACGTGACTTGTACAAAACACTTGCAACTTTTTACGCCTAATGTATCATCATTGATCCATTTTCCTCCATAGTGTAGGAAAAAGTTGACCAATCAAATTCCAGTTCCCCAATATAAAAATTTCGGAATACTTAATGAAAACCGAGATCTGATTGGTCGGCAAGGGAAGCTGCACAGAGTCTCTCTTTTCTGGATTAGACCCCGCTTAGTCATCAGCTCGTTGCCTTTTCCTGCCAAAAGTAAAAGATAATGAGCTGACAGAGGAAGCAGTCTTGTAACCGCTGGCTACTTTTGTCAGATTTTGTAGTAATACTGATAACGTTTGTGAGGCCTGTTTTCTATCCAATGAAAATTAAATTTGGGAGATGCTCATCCGTGGCGACAGAGATTTTTCTGAACCCTTTGCAGGATGCTATGTGTAGGGAGTGCGTTACTCCCTCATCCGAAATTATCTGTGTCCACGAGCCAAAATGACACCCAGAACCATTCAAACTATATATAATGAATATTACTGGCGTACAATGCTGCGAGGACGGTGTATCTCCTCTGCCCCCTGGTGTTTAGTTCATGCAAGTGCAAAGATGGATTGGGGGACGATTATCTGTTCTTCCTATGCGGAAAATGGGAACACTGAGGGGGTCTACACATGCCGGATTCTGGCCTGGAGGGCATCACGGCTGGTGTAACCAGATTTCTTTTCTTCCCACAGGCTCCTTATCCCTCTCTATGATGTAGACACCAGCCTCCTTATTCTGGCCGCACAGGTAAAAATGTGTACCTCACCCACCACGGCCATTAAACAAACTTGTCTTAATGTTATGACTTATATTGATCAGGTGGATCATAGAGTGTCTTACTGATCAGATCATCTGTGATCGGCAAAGGACCCTGGCAGTAAAGTGTTCAGTTCTCCTGCAGCGCCACCACAGGGGGGAGGAGAACTGCACAATTTCCATTAAAGCAAAGGGTTGAGAAAATGTCTGTTCTTCCAGAATTAAAATTGTATAATTAGCTATATATATATATATATAATGCTTTGCAACCACAAGTTACAGCAGTCTGTCCATTACCATTTGCAGGGTGAAGGCACGGTGTACTGCATGGAGGTCGGCACAGAACCCCACTCTCTTGCACAATGTAAGGAAACTTTATTTTTATATTTTTATTATATATTACAATTTTAGCACAGTGCTGTACTATAAGTCGCCTCTCTGTATCTCGCAGTGTCGCAGTGTGTCACGGAGCAGCAGTCCCGCGGCTTGGCTTTGGCCCCCAAGCTGTGCCTTGATGTCATGGGCTCTGAAGTCCTACGTCTCCTCCAGCTGACTGACAGATTCATCATCCCCATCAGTTTTACAGTTCCACGCAAGGTACCGTAGGTGATCTGTTCCATGAGCCTCTATCGATCCACGGGCGGATTGCGGAATTCATTTCCTGCAGGAACGCAGTACAAAGTATGGAGGAACAACGCGGGTCACCCTGGACTTATTAATAATCTCTTCTTTTAAAGGGGTTGTCTGAGATTACAAAACTATATCTGTCTTATTCCAGAAACAAAGCCACCCTTCTCTGATGTGTCTGGAATTTCAGCTCAAACCCAGTAAAGTGAATGACGCAATACCAGGCACAACCTGTCGACAAAAGTGGCGCCGTTTCTGTAACAAGGCAGTCAGGTTTTTCTAATCTGATACTTATTCATTAAGGGGTCCAGCACACCATAAGCTGAAGACTGCCATCAGGAAGACCTAAGATCCATAACTCTTATTCTCTATTTTATCCTTACGGGATCGGATTTTGTCTCCCACCAGCAAACTGGAGCCGAGTTTCCAAGTGACCTTTTTCCCGATACAGCGGGATGCACAGCGGCGCTCTCATCCCAGAGCTGGTGGACTGGAGAGAACAAACAGGTATGTGACATCTTATCTGATATTAATGGCGGCTTTGCACATAATGATACAGATCTATTAACTGGTGATATGTAAGGTGTGTATATATATATATACTGATGCATTGCATGCTGATCACCACCCCTTTACTACAGTACTGCGGCCAGTCATGATTTATCATAACTGCCGAAAAATGTTTTGGGTGCTGCCCGTTACTACATGCCCCATTGCCAGTGTTGGCTGCAATGTCTGAATGATGAATGTAGCCGCAGTGTTATATTGCAAAATGCTAAATTCCTGACTATAATGTCTACTGCACAGATGATGTTAACAGAACCAATCGTTAGAGCCCAGATCTTTAAGTATCTGTATTTATAGCTATATGTATGTAATGATTGCTCTCAGGTAGGAAAGGTCTCATTAAATCCAGCGAGAAGATCCCCTCCTACTTGTCTCCTCAGCAAAGAGAAAGTGACTAACCACCCAGAACTGAGCATTGCGTCTCCTGAGCCAAGTGTGAGTATTCATCCGTCCATCTATGTATTCATCCGTCCATCTATGTATTCATCCATCCATCTATGTGTTCATCCATCCATCCATCTATGTGTTCATCCATCCATCTATGTATTCATCCATCCATCTATGTATTCATCCATCCATCTATGTATTCATCCATCCATCTATGTATTCATCCATCCATCTATGTATTCATCCATCCATCTATGTATTCATCCATCCATCTATGTATTCATCCATCGATCCATCCATCTATATATCCATCCATCATCTCTTTCTATCTATCCATCATCTCTTTCTATCTATCCATCATCTCTCTCTGTCCATCCATCATCTCTCTCTGTCCATCCATCATCTCTTTCTATCTATCCATCATCTCTATCCATCAATCCATCCATCTGTGTATCCATCCATCCATCATCTCTCTCTATCCATTCATCATCTCTCTCTATCCGTCCATCATCTCTCTCTATCCATCATCTCTCTCTATCCATCATCTCTCTCTATCCATCATCTCTCTCTATCCATCATCTCTCTCTATCCATCATCTCTCTCTATCCATCATCTCTCTCTATCTATCCATCCATCCATCATCTCTATCTCTCTATCTATCCATCCATCCATCATCTCTATCTCTCTATCCATCATCTCTATCTCTCAATCATATCTCTCTATCCATCATCTCTCTATCCATCATCTCTCTATCCATCATCTCTCTATCCATCATCTCTCTCTATCCATCATCTCTCTCTATCTATCCATCCATCCATCATCTCTATCCATCCATCCATCATCTCTATCATCCATCCATCATCTCTATCTCTCTATCCATCATCTCTCTCTATCCATCATCTCTCTCTATCCATCATCTCTCTCTATCCATCATCTCTCTCTATCCATCATCTCTCTCTATCTATCCATCATCTCGCTCTATCTATCCATCCATCCATCATCTCTATCCATCCATCCATCATCTCTATCTCTCTATCCATCATCTCTATCTCTCTATCCATCATCTCTCTCTATCCATCATCTCTCTCTATCCATCATCTCTCTCTATCCATCATCTCTCTCTATCCATCATCTCTCTCTATCTATCCATCCATCCATCATCTCTATCTCTCTATCTATCCATCCATCCATCATCTCTATCTCTCTATCCATCATCTCTATCTCTCAATCATCTCTCTCTATCCATCATCTCTCTATCCATCATCTCTCTATCCATCATCTCTCTATCCATCATCTCTCTATCCATCATCTCTCTCTATCCATCATCTCTCTCTATCTATCCATCCATCCATCATCTCTATCCATCCATCCATCATCTCTATCATCCATCCATCATCTCTATCTCTCTATCCATCATCTCTCTCTATCCATCATCTCTCTCTATCCATCATCTCTCTCTATCCATCATCTCTCTCTATCCATCATCTCTCTCTATCCATCATCTCTCTCTATCCATCATCTCTCTCTATCCATCATCTCTCTCTATCTATCCATCCATCCATCATCTCTATCTCTCTATCTATCCATCCATCCATCATCTCTATCTCTCTATCCATCATCTCTATCTCTCAATCATCTCTCTCTATCCATCATCTCTCTATCCATCATCTCTCTATCCATCATCTCTCTATCCATCATCTCTCTCTATCCATCATCTCTCTCTATCTATCCATCCATCCATCATCTCTATCCATCCATCCATCATCTCTATCATCCATCCATCATCTCTATCATCCATCCATCATCTCTATCTCTCTATCCATCATCTCTCTCTATCCATCATCTCTCTCTATCCATCATCTCTCTCTATCCATCATCTCTCTCTATCCATCATCTCTCTCTATCCATCATCTCTCTCTATCCATCATCTCTCTCTATCCATCATCTCTCTCTATCTATCCATCATCTCTCTCTATCTATCCATCCATCCATCATCTCTATCCATCCATCCATCATCTCTATCCATCCATCCATCATCTCTATCCATCCATCCATCATCTCTATCTCTCTATCCATCATCTCTCTCTATCCATCATCTCTCTCTATCAATCATCTCTCTCTATCCATCATCTCTCTATCCATCATCTCTATCTATCTATCTATCCATCCATCATCTCTATCTATCCATCCTTCCATCCATCCATCCATCATCTCTATCTCTCTATCCATCATCTCTCTCTATCCATCATCTCTCTCTATCCATCATCTCTCTCTATCCATCATCTCTCTCTATCCATCATCTCTCTCTATCCATCATCTCTCTCTATCTATCCATCCATCCATCATCTCTATCTCTCTATCCATCATCTCTATCTCTCAATCATCTCTCTCTATCCATCATCTCTCTATCCATCATCTCTCTATCCATCATCTCTCTATCCATCATCTCTATCTATCCATCCATCCATCATCTCTATCCATCCATCCATCATCTCTATCCATCCATCCATCATCTCTATCTCTCTATCCATCATCTCTCTCTATCCATCATCTCTCTCTATCCATCCTTCCATCCATCCATCCATCCATCATCTCTATCTATCCATCCTTCCATCCATCCATCATCTTTATCTATCCATCCATCCATCCATCATCTCTATCCATCCATCATCTGTCTCTATCCATCCATCATCTGTCTCTATCCATCCATCATCTCTATCCATCAATCCATCCATCTGTGTATCCATCCATCCATCATCTCTATCCATCAATCCATCATCTCTATCCATCCATCCATCCATCATCTCTATCTCTCTATCCATCATCTCTATCTATCCATCCATCCATCATCTCTATCCATCCATCCATCATCTCTATCCATCCATCCATCATCTCTATCTCTCTATCCATCATCTCTCTCTATCCATCATCTCTCTCTATCCATCATCTCTCTCTATCCATCATCTCTCTCTATCCATCTCTCTCTATCCATCATCTCTCTCTATCCATCATCTCTCTCTATCCATCCATCCATCATCTCTATCCATCCATCCATCATCTCTATCTCTCTATCCATCATCTCTATCTCTCTATCCATCATATCTATCTCTCTATCCATCATCTCTCTCTATCCATCATCTCTCTCTATCCATCATCTCTCTCTATCCATCATCTCTCTCTATCCATCATCTCTCTCTATCCATCATCTCTCTCTATCCTTCATCTCTCTCTATCCATCATCTCTCTATCCATCATCTCTATCTATCTATCCATCCTTCCATCCATCATCTCTATCTATCCATCCTTCCATCCATCATCTCTATCCATCCATCATCTGTCTCTATCCATCCATCATCTGTCTCTATCCATCCATCATCTGTCTCTATCCATCCATCATCTGTCTCTATCCATCCATCATCTGTCTCTATCCATCCATCATCTGTCTCCATCCATCATCTCTATCCATCAATCCATCCATCTGTGTATCCATCCATCCATCCATCATCTCTCTATCCGTCCATCATCTCTCTATCCATCATCTCTCTCTATCCATCATCTCTCTCTATCCATCATCTCTATCTATCCATCCTTCCATCCATCCATCCATCATCTCTATCTATCCATCCTTCCATCCATCCATCATCTCTATCCATCCATCATCTGTCTCTATCCATCCATCATCTGTCTCTATCCATCCATCATCTCTATCCATCAATCCATCCATCTGTGTATCCATCCATCCATCATCTCTATCCATCAATCCATCCATCTGTGTATCCATCCATCCATCCATCCATCCATCATCTCTCTCTATCCGTCCATCATCTCTCTCTATCCATCATCTCTCTCTATCCATCATCTCTCTCTATCCATCATCTCTCTCTATCCATCATCTCTCTCTATCCATCTCTCTATCATCATCTCTCTATCCATCATCTCTCTATCCATCATCTATCTATCTATCTATCTATCCATCCTTCCATCCATCCATCCATCATCTCTATCTATCCATCCTTCCATCCATCCATCCATCCATCATCTTTATCTATCCATCCATCCATACATCCATCATCTCTATCCATCCATCATCTGTCTCTATCCATCCATCATCTGTCTCTATCCATCCATCATCTCTATCCATCAATCCATCCATCTGTGTATCCATCCATCCATCATCTCTATCCATCCATCCATCATCTCTATCCATCCATCATCTCTATCTCTCTATCCATCATCTCTCTCTATCCATCATCTCTCTCTATCCATCATCTCTCTCTATCCATCTCTCTATCCATCTCTCTCTATCCATCTCTCTATCCATCATCTCTCTCTATCCATCATCTCTATCCATCATCTCTCTCTATCCATCATCTCTATCTATCCATCCATCCATCATCTCTATCCATCCATCCATCCATCCATCCATCCATCCATCCATCATCTCTATCTATCCATCCTTCCATCCATCATCTCTATCCATCCATCATCTCTCTCTATCCATCCTTCCATCCATCATCTCTATCCATCCATCATCTCTCTCTATCCATCCATCATCTGTCTCTATCCATCCATCATCTCTATCCATCAATCCATCCATCTGTGTATCCATCCATCCATCATCTCTATTTATCCATCCATTCAATATATCTATCGATCTTCTCTATCCCATATCCATCTTGCACTGTCTCTGAACATTGCATGGTCAGTACATTTGCCGGGACATCCACTCCTGAGAAGATTGTCAGCTGTCTTGATTGTTTTCCCACTTGTGAATAATCTTTCTAAATGTATAATGGACCCCAAATTGATTGGAAATGGCCCTATAACACTTCCAAGATCTTTGGGCAGAAATAATTATGGTACTTAAGATCATTGGCAGTGTCTTTCCTCCGTAGCATTGTGTTAACACGCGCCCAAATACTCCAGACCAGCAAAGTTCCAAAACTTCTGCTTTCATGTTGTTGGTCACACTTGCTGTTGAACACTTAATCGTGGGCATTTAATTAGCAGTATCCGGCTACAACTTACCCTTTTAATTTCTTTGAAAGCAGTAAGGGTGTACTTAATTTTTCACATACTGCTTTGATATTTTAGCCCAGTTTTTGAGAAATAATTACATAGTGTAATCTGTCGCTATTCAGTAGCTTTTTATATATTCACAGTATACTGATGTATACGGCCCAATGAAGATCAACAGGACAATGTTTGCTCCTGCATTGGATTACCTATTAATACACTTGGCGTGTGCGCCTGGAGCCTTTCTAGGCTTAGCCTTTCTCATGATGGGAACAAGACTTTTTTGAGACGTTATATGAAAAAATTAAAAGTGCTGTCGAGGCGTGAGGTTCAAATCTGCAGTCACTCTATGTAACTGCAAACTATGGGATCCTCACAGTGTGCACTGTCAGGAGTGCCCAAAATGCCGAAGTCGGGAGCCGATGGGAATGTGAGTGCAAGTGTATGATTTGCATACATGCGGTCACAATCTGACTAGACGTTAGTGGCCTCACTGAATCCAAGTGAATTGAGAGATGCCGGACACGTCTAGTCAGAATGTGACCGGAAGTATGCAAAACGTATACATGTGGTTACATGACCGTCCGCTCCTAAACAGAATGGTCATGTAACCGCACGTATACGTTCTGCATACTTCCGATCACATTCTGACTAGATGTGTTCAGCCCCTCTCAATTTACTTGTATTCAGCGAGGCCACTCACGTCTAGTTGGCATGCGACCCCTTGCATGCAAATCATATACTTGTGCTCACATACTTGTCTGCTCCCGGCTTGAGCATTTTAGAGAATCCTGACAGTGTGCATTGTGCATGCTGTAAGGATTGACATGTCTCCAGTCCACAGAGTGAGTGAAACTTCAAGTTTCAAGCCTGGACAATCCCTTTAACTAATTGCATGATGCAACTTTGTTTTTCCTAGGATGGAAGTGTCCTGACTTCTCCGTCCAGCTCCGTCACCTCCCCCTCTAGCGGGATCGTGTCCAGCGCCAGCCAGCGCTCCTTGCAGAGCATTCTCGGTAAGTTTTGCTCACTCATCTCTGGGGCCGCTAACAGGACCAAACCATAGAGAATTAACTACTGACTCGATGACGTGCAGATATTTTTGGGGTTCTCTGTCATCCAGGCCTCTAGAGGATAGCACTGCCCTTAGACTTTAATGTGATCTAACAATCGTCGTACGGTTTCGTTGTTTTTCCAAAGACTGCACCACCCATGCTCATGTGCGCAGCTGAGGGGATTTATTGAATAAGTGCATTTTGCTCAGAGAAAGATCAGCAGCTGCCGTACAGAGCTTCTGCCGCTGCTTATTAGTCGAAACCAGTAATTTTACTGACTCACGGTCTGATCCTCATAGGACCCAGCTCACGACTCCGTCATACCCAGGGCGTTGTGCTCCACCGGGACCATCACATTACCAACCTGAAAGGTGTGAGCCAGAGTACGCCAGGAGAGAGCGATGGGTTCTGCGTGAATCACCAGCGACTGGCAGTCCCACTGGCTGTTGCTGGGGGTCAGGTGGCTGTACTAGAGGTAAATTAATGACTTTAAAATAGAAATACCTTTTATCTAGGTCTCTCATTATTATTGTGCCATCATTTAATCCCTTATGACCAGGTCTTTATCGTGCTCAGAACGCCATTATTTTTTTCTAATCCAGATATCCAAAGTTAAAATTCTTTGTACATGCAGCCACCACTAGAGGGAGCTCTCTACATACAGATTTATTAATGATTTGAGTTTAATAACTGTATGCAGTGTGCTCTTAAGCTTCCCCTAGTGGTGGATGCCGGCGGACAGAATTTTATGATTTTAGTGTATGTTTATGCAGGGGATTTGAAGCTCAAACTGAGCATCAACCACTGTAAAGATACAAAAAATGATAAGCACAGAATGTTGGGGCCTATTTAGTTCAGTAAAGGAAATGGTGTTTCTGGGTGGTCTTGCGCCCCATACTAAGCATTTGCAAAGCTAAAATCCATCTGTTATGCAAAATTAACCCTAGTTTGGAAGCACCGTGAGTTCCGTAGTGAGGACTGAAGATCATAGACTATAAGCTGCAATCATACGATTATGATGTGTCATCTGTGTGTAATTCTACAGATATTCTATATCTCTTGCAGCTGTCTCAGGCGGGACGTCTCTCTGACACTCTGCCCACTGTCCAGAACTCTGTTCCTGTCACCGATCTCACTTGGGATCCATTCAACCATCATCGGCTGGTTACCGGTAGGACAATACTATTTCCTATGGTCTGATTTGAACTGTGATTTTCAATATTATTCATTTTATATTTGATTTCCCCAAAATCATGAAATTGTAAAGAACTGCAAATTCCATATTGCCAAATTTTGGAACTATAATAAGCAATTTTAGGTCATGCAAAAAAAAAAGTAATCCGTAATTTAGTGATTGGAAATATAATCGTAACATTTCATTAGACTCGTGTTATTTCATATTTTTACATTTCAGGTGGGGAGGATGGACGGATACGGGTGTGGGAGATTCCACCGCATGGGCTCAAAGAGGTTCTGACTGAACCCCAGAATACACTTGCTGGTAAGACCTTGCATATACTGAGGAGATCCAGTCTTACAGGCAATGCTTCTTGGGGGAAAAAGTATTTAAATGAGCTGTCCAACAGAAGGAAAAGCGACACTCTAGTGCTACCTTTTATAATCTTGAAAAAAAATTTGTATAGACAAAACAGAGATAGTTAAATAAGTAAGGTGAGGCGATAAGGCCAATCTAAAGAAGTGCGTTTTTAGGCCAAGCTTAACACTGTGGGTATTCAGAATTAATCTAATTGTCCTGGGTAGTGCTTTCCAGAGAAGTGGCACAGCTCGTGAGAATTCTTGGAGACGGGAGTGGGAGGTTCTGATTATTGAGGATGTTAACCTCAGGTCATCAGCAGAACAGAGTGAACAGGTAGTGTGGTAGACTGAGACAAGGGAGGAGATGTAGGGTGGTGCAGAACCATGGAGCGCTTTGTGGGTGAGAGTAATGTTTATATTAGTATCTGTATCGGATGGGCAACCAGTGCAATGACTGGCGCAGGGTAGAGGCATCGGTGTAGCGGTTGGAATGGAATATGATCCTGGCTGCTGCGTTCAGGATGGATTGGCGAGGGGAGAGGCTAGGTAGAGAGTTGCAATAGTCCAGACGAGAATGAATAAGAGCAACTGTAAGAGTTTATGCAGAGTAAAAGGTAAGAAAAGGTTGAATTCTAGAGATGTTTTTGTGGTGTAGGTCACATACGCCAGCAAGTGAACGGATGTGGGGAGTGAATGAAAAATCTGACTAAATATGACCCCAAGACATCGGGCATGCTGCTGGGGAGTAATGGTAGAAGCACACACGGAAATGGCAATATCGGGCATAGGTAGGTTAGTAGAGGGAGGAAACACAAGTTCAGTTTTTGACAGATTAAGTTTTAAATCTTCAGCCAGATTGGATTTTCTCCACAAACGTTCGGCACACCTGGATCCCCGCTGAAGATAACGTGCTTGCGGCGTGTGCCGAGTTGTTCTATGTGTAGGAGATGCAGCTTCATCCAGTACACATTTCAATGTCTCATTATTATTATTATTATTATTTATTTATATAGCGCCATTAATTCCATGGTGCTGTACATGAGAACGAGGGTTACATACAAAGTTATAGATATCGTTAACAGTAAACAAATGGACAATGACAGACTGGTACAGAGGGGAGAGGACCCTGTCCTTGCGGACTTACATTCTACGGGATAGTGGGGAAGAGACAGAGGGTCGGAGGTGCAGCAGCTCAGGTGGTGATGAGGCGGCAGAATAATGTCTCAGAGCAGAATCAGTACATGAGAGGGAGGAGATTGGGGCCAATGCTGGCTGCGAATTCTTCATAGGTTTTTGGATGTTAATGGCCTGTTTTATTTCTATAAGTTTGGTAAGTGGCAGTGTCCTGAGCAGGGCGACAGTTCTTGACAGATAATCAATATTTGTCAAGCCTCACAATCTGACTAGGGTCATTAGCCAACCAGATACCCTTCTGTAGACAGCTGTTTGGGGGATGGTTGCCCCTCATCTGTACAGAGCAGGGTACTAAGTGGATAAGTGAGATGCCTGGCTAATAGTACCTTCCTCATAATAGATTTATTGGGGGGTTCTGATGTCGCAACACAATTTAATGGTGTCAAAGGACCTACTAATCAGAAGAGGCATTACGGATGTCTTAGGTAGGAGTGGATTTCCAGGGCTCTGCTTCGGGGGCCACAGACCTGGTCCTGCAAATCTTTTTTTTTTTTTTTTTTTCTTTTTTCTATCCTCTATTCCCAAGTTTTGGATGAGACCTAATCATCATGCAAAGCCTCGTGTGGCCCAGTGGCAACGTTGATGTCAAACTTCTGATCACACCCCAGGACCGACATAGGAATGAGGCGATCATTCATCATCCGCTGAAAGAATCACAGTGACTGAGGAATGCTCCCGCACCGGCACGGGCAGCCGATCGCCCTGAATAGGGGGCTTACACACCTCTCAATGTCAATACATGCAGAATAGTTTCACTATATGGACAAAACAAATGTTTATTCTCAGCATATTTCCAACGTTAACCCTTTAGTGTTTCCACAAAGTAAAGGGATAATCAATGGCCCCCCCTGGTGAGAAGTTCTTATTTATTACTGGCAAGATGAGCAAAAGTATCGATAAATCTAACACAGACAGTGAGATAAATGAATGGTTTTGATGTCGGCCAGTTATACGACTAATTGATATCCTCTTATTCCACAGTTCACAATGAGAGAATTTATACTGTGCGGTTCCACCCGTGCGCTTCAGATATCCTCGCCTCCTCCTCGTACGACCTTACCCTGAGGATCTGGAACCTGAAGACTGGAAAAAATATCCTAACCCTTCAAGGTCATGATGATCAGGTGACCTCCTCTTTAGGGAAAAACATACATGTAATTTTGGTATATATATTACGGAGATCATCGCTCTTCCATATACAAGCCTGTTGATAGTTAATGTGTTTGTATCATGCATAAATTAAGAAATCTGAGATATTACCATTAATTCAGTTGTTTGGGGTAGTCCCATAAACCCGATATATCACTATGTGTATGATTAGTGGGGATCGGACCAGTGGGACTCCTGACCATGTGTGAATGGAGCGGTACTGAGCATGTGCAACCACTACTGCACTCACGGTTTATTTAAATGGTGGTTGCACATGCTCAGCACCGCTCCATTATCACCTAGTATTTTGGGACCCTTGTTCTTGGAATCTTTGAAGTTCTTAATAGTTGGACCCCAAAGAATCTAACATCTATCCTGTGGATTGGTGATAAATCTCATTTATGGGAAAGTTACTAGTGATAAGCGAACGTGCTCAGATAAGGTGTTATCTCAGCATGCTCAGGTGCTATCTGAGTTTCTTCGGCATGCTCGTAAAATATGTTCAAGTCCCTGCACCTGCATGTCTTGCGGCTGTTTGACACATGCAGGGATTGCCTGTTGTTAGCCAATCCCTGCATATGTTGCAGCTGTTGAACAGCCATGAGGTATGCAACCTCGGGGACTCGAACATATTATTTGAGCATGCCGATGACACTCATTAGCACCCAAGCATGCTCAGATAACACCTTATCTGCTCATCACTTGTAGCTACTTTAACTCCTTCCCGCTCCATGATGTACTATTATACATCAAGGATCCTCTTTTTTTTTTTTTTTTTTTCTTTTGCCATCATTTCTCCGCGATGTAGTTGCAGGGCGTCAATTGCAATAACCCATGTCTCCACCATCTTGGTCCTCCTGTGAAGCTCAGGCTCGGCCCTGTAGTAAACCAAGTTTTTCACTATATGCTGGAATATTGCAGCATATAACACACATGATGAAATGATCACACGTTCAAGTACCCTATGGGGAGTAAAAAAAAAATACAGTGGAGAGTTTAAACAAGAAAAAAAGTTTTTGAAAGTACTAAAAAAAAAAAAAAAAAAAAAAAAGTTGAAAAAAATAAAGATAATAACAATAATAATAAATAACAAATAAAATACAAACAGTTGGTGTTTTTGCGTCTGTAAATGTCATATCAAAATATAGTGGAATATAGGGGTATATAATAGAGGAATCGCCGTGAACATTGAAGT
This sequence comes from Dendrobates tinctorius, assembly GCF_039654945.1. Classification (NCBI taxonomy): domain Eukaryota; kingdom Metazoa; phylum Chordata; class Amphibia; order Anura; family Dendrobatidae; genus Dendrobates; species Dendrobates tinctorius. The sequence goes on along the minus strand of NW_027361869.1, from coordinate 1,045,834 downwards.
CTATCGAGCTTTTATCTCCTACAGATCTTCTCTCTGGCATGGAGTCCGGATGGAAAGCACTTGGCGACCTGTTGCAAGGATCAGCGAATTCGTATATATGAGCCACGCGTTTCCACCGAGGCACAGCAGGTTAAATAGAGCTCCGCCATTTCTATATACTACTCTTTCATGTCGTAATAATGCGGTAATTTGACTGTCGCTTGTTACAGGAGGGAGTCGGACCTGAAGGTCCCCGCGGAGCTCGTGTCCTCTGGGTGTGTGATGGCAAATATCTGCTGGTGTCTGGGTTTGACAGGTGAGGGCGGCCTGATGTCCGCTATATAAAGACATGGACGTGGCGCAGGTAAAGCGACAGTGATTATGTGATTTTTCACAGCCGAAGTGAACGGCAGCTGACTCTGCACAGTGCACAAGACTTGTCTCAAGGTCCAATTGCTACGATCAGCATCGATGTGTCGCCTGCCACTCTTATCCCGTACTATGATCCGGACACTGGGCTCCTGCTGCTTACTGGGAAGGTGAGACAACCAGCCATTACCTTCCAAGAGTCAGCATGCCAACCAGGTGCACCGGCAGTGAGCGGCTATGGGGGTCCTGGTATATAAGTGGCCATCAGACATCTCCTATCTGTGCTCCTACTTCGATGACTTGTTACTCAAAGAGCAGAAAGCTGGGAATGGGGCAATCACATAACACGTCTGGTCAATAGAGACCACATTATTGGGATTAGGAATAGAGGTATAGGCCCTGACTACTGTGGGAATAGGGGTATAGGCCCTGACTACTGTGCAAATAGGGATATAGGCCCTGACTACTGTGGGAATAGGGGTATAGGCCCTGACTACTGTGCAAATAGGGATATAGGCCCTGACTACTGTGGGAATAGGGGTATAGGCCCTGACTACTGTGGGAATAGGGGTATAGGCCCTGACTACTGTGCAAATAGGGGTATAGGCCCTGACTACTGTGGGAATAGGGGTATAGACCCTGACTACTGTGGGAATAGGGGTATAGGCCCTGACTACTGTGGGAATAGGGGTATAGGCCCTGACTACTGTGGGAATAGGGGTATAGGCCCTGACTACTGTGGAAATAGGGGTATAGGCCCTGACTACTGTGGAAATAGGGGTATAGGCCCTGACTAGGGTGGAAATAGGGGTTTAGGCCCTGACTAGGGTGGAAATAGGGGTATAGGCCCTGACTAGTGTGGGAATAGGGGTATAGGCCCTGACTAGTGTGGGAATAGGGGTATAGGCCCTGACTAGTGTGGGAATAGGGGTATAGGCCCTGACTAGTGTGGGAATAGGGGTATAGGCCCTGACTAGTGTGGGAATAGGGGTATAGGCCCTGACTAGTGTGGGAATAGGGGTATAGGCCCTGACTAGTGTGGGAATAGGGGTATAGGCCCTGACTAGTGTGGGAATAGGGGTATAGGCCCTGACTAGTGTGGGAATAGGGGTATAGGCCCTGACTAGTGTGGGAATAGGGGTATAGGCCCTGACTAGTGTGGGAATAGGGGTATAGGCCCTGACTAGTGTGGGAATAGGGGTATAGGCCCTGACTAGTGTGGGAATAGGGGTATAGGCCCTGACTAGTGTGGGAATAGGGGTATAGGCCCTGACTAGTGTGGGAATAGGGGTATAGGCCCTGACTAGTGTGGGAATAGGGGTATAGGCCCTGACTAGTGTGGGAATAGGGGTATAGGCCCTGACTAGTGTGGGAATAGGGGTATAGGCCCTGACTAGTGTGGGAATAGGGGTATAGGCCCTGACTAGTGTGGGAATAGGGGTATAGGCCCTGACTACTGTGGTCACAAACAAAGGACAAATCCAGTCATAAGGTCAAATAGCAAGTAAAATCAATTTTATTGGTATGTAAAAGATCATACAGACAAACAGGCACAAAGTGGGGCTAGAAAATGGAATAGTCATTCTAACCACATGCAGGAGGCCCAAGGTAGGTATGTCACAAGGCAGGTATATATCAACATTATAATAGTGAACGCATATCACATCGCTCATTCATGCACAGTGGCAATAAAAGGTACCCAGATCAGGCAAAATTGACAGAAACCAAAATTAGGCCACATCCATCCAATAAATAGATAGCGCTAATAGCGCACCATAGTAATAGAAATATATAGAGGTACCTTATAAAGAGCAGAGCCGCCTTCCTGGACAATCCTACCCGCCCCGACGCGCGTTTCGGCGTACCTTCATCAAGGGGCCTTGCCACTGTGCATGAATGAGCGATGTGATATGCGTTCACTATTATAATGTTGATATATACCTGCCTTGTGACATACCTACCTTGGGCCTCCTGCATGTGGTTAGAATGACTATTCCATCTTCTAGCCCCACTTTGTGCCTATTTGTCTGTATGATCTTTTACATACCAATAAAATTGATTTTACTTTCTATTTGACCTTATGACTGGATTTGTCCTTTGTGTGTGAGTACATTATTACAGTTGGTCATCTATTGTCCGTACTTTTTGTGGGGGTGTGAGATTGTAATCTGCTTTATATTCTATTTTACTTCTCCATCCAGTATATTTATTGGATTTATCTTCCCTGACTACTGTGGGAATAGGGGTATAGGCCCTGACTACTGTGGGAATAGGGGTATAGGCCCTGACTACTGTGGGAATAGGGGTATAGGCCCTGACTAGTATGGGAATAGGGGTATAGGCCCTGACTAGTGTGGGAATAGGGGTATAGGCCCTGACTAGTGTGGGAATAGGGGTATAGGCCCTGACTAGTGTGGGAATAGGGGTATAGGCCCTGACTAGTGTGGGAATAGGGGTATAGGCCCTGACTAGTGTGGGAATAGGGGTATAGGCCCTGACTAGTGTGGGAATAGGGGGTATAGGCCCTGACTTGTGTGGGAATATTGGTATAGGCTCCTGCTCCAGAATTGTAATTTTATGGGGAATCTGGGTATTTATTGTCCTGTCCTGGGTTTGGAGAGGTTCTTATCTGCATCTCCCTTTGCTATTATTTACTAGCCTGATTGTGCTGCTTCTTCTCTAGGGTGACACCAGAGTGTTCCTCTATGAGGTGGTGCCGGAATCCCCCTACTTCCTGGAATGTAATACCTTCATCCCCAGCGATCCACATAAGGTGGGACCCCGCATCTAATGATATATCTGGTGCAGGAGGCATCTGTGTATAATGACCAGATTACTGTCTTGTTATTTCTCTAACACCAGGGTTTCCAGTACCTGCGGAAGGCGGATTGCTCAGTGCCGGACGTGGAGATTCTGCGTGCCCTTCGCCTCTGTTACAGCTCTGTTGAGCCTGTAGCTTTCCGGGTGCCACGTGTTAAGGTGGGCGCTGCTTGGTGTTCAGTAGGTTGCGTATAACAGTGTGAATGAAGAGTCAGATGTCGTGTTATTTTGCCAACATAGAAAGAGTTCTTCCAAGATGACGTGTTCCCACCGTCCCGTGTCACCTGGCAGCCGGCACTGACTGCGGAGGAATGGCTGAGTGGTAAAGACAAGCAACAGCCGAGCATCAGCCTCTGTCCTCAGGGCATGATTCCTGGTAAGCGCCAGTAACACTGAGAGTACCTGTCCATAAAGGTGAAGCTGGACACTCGCTAATGACTGTTCACTGTATGGCATCTCTATATGATATAACCATGTATAGAACGAGCAAAGTCCCCCATGGGGACTAAAAAAAACATACAGTAATAAAGTTTGTCATATTAATAATGCAAAAAAATAAAAATCTGAGTCCTTTTCTCCATCGAAAAATTACAGTAAAAAAACACATTCAGTATCATTTATAGGCCAAAAAATGAAAAAAAATAATTAATTATATTTAGCACATAAATTATGGAAAAAATGGAAACCACAAATATGGTGAGGTTTTTTTGGCTGCACTGCAATAAAATGATCAAAGCACCAATAAAGCTACAGCTCACCATGCAAAAAAAATAAGCCTCAAAATGCAAATTGGCAAGAATTTTTTTTTTCTTTTTTAACTAAATTCAGAATTTTGTTTACTAAAATAATAATAAAATTTTTTTTTTGGTGTCACTGTAATCGTTCTGACCTGAACAATCCTATTACCAGGTAATTTTTCCCCCACACAACAGACAACCTAAATACCAATCTTCGAAAGCCATTTTGTTTTTGTTTTTTTCTTCTACCTTTTCATTATATGGTGACATGAATGGTGTCATTCAAAACTACAACTTTTCCCAAAAAAAAGACAAGCTCTCATATGACTATGTGGACAAAACAGTAAAAAAAAGTTATACCTGTTGGAAGAAGGGGAGCAAGAAAAAAAAGGATGCAGAAATCGAAAATGGCTGTATCCTTAAAGGGTTAAAAATTATTTTTTTTCCTGCCCGCAGTGAGCCAAGCTCCTAAGGAGGCACCAAGCAAGAAGTTTGTGCCAGCTGCTGTGTACCTTCAAGAGAAGACAGATGAGCAGAAGAAGGAGGAGGTTAGATCTGCAGCCTGATCCTCGTTTTATGTTGTATCCAATCACTTAATAAGGGTAGGAGATAACTAGTGACACATTTGGCAGCGGGAGAACAAAAGGAATTACAATTCAGCACTCCGGATCCTTTTCTCCACCGATATCTTTTGGAGGGAGAGTTGGGAGACCCCATACATATTAGACTGTCACTGACCCCGCTGATTTCAGCAGGTTTAGCGCACAGTGTATAGGGGTAGATAGTATAAAATGGTGGAATTACAAGACCAGTAGGGTGCTACTACTTTAGGCTCTGGCATACAGCAGCCTGACGCTAATGCCAGGACCTTGGGTGACGGGTCCTAATTTAGGCCTTGTGTTATCCTAGTGTGGCCTGCCACCAAGTTGTCAGCAGATGGAAACCAAGCTAAGTCTTCTACTGCAGTAGAAAACCCCTGACGACTAATCCATGTTCGTCTTCTTTCTATTCCTCAGCTTCTAAGTGCAATGGTGGCAAAACTGGGGAACCGGGACGACCCTCTGCCCCAGGATGCATTTGAAGGAGTTGATGAGGACGAGTGGGTGAGTAGCAAAGACTGTGAATATCACAGATACATTTCTGTGTTCTTGGTCTCTATGATCTTGATACAGAATGAGAAAAGTTCTGCTTGATTTGCTGGAATCCATTTCTTCTCCGGGGTTCAGCCGAGGACAAGATTCAGAAGATAATCCATCCTGTGGGTTTCTCTGTCCTCTGAGACTCCAAAATTGTAGGTTCTCCTTTTCCTTAGCCCAGGGTGAGCCTACACATGGATACTTTCATTGCTGGGCTTGCGGTCACCAGACTCGGCTTGTATTGTTTCCATGTCACAGAACACACAGGCTGCTGCCTTCGGCTGATGTATACGGCGGGCCGGGTACTGATGACTAATCATAAGGACGACTTTAGGATATGGTCTTTACCTTGTTGATCCCTGATCAAGAGAGCAATTCTTACTCAGTTACTCTCAGAAGTTCCATTTTGATGCAATATTTTATGCCTTTTTCAAGGCAAGGTCTCAAGTAAATGGTAATGGGAAGGGAAGTATATAGGATCCATTCTACTTCTTTTTTTAAACCTCTTACTGTTTTAGTTTCAAAAGTTACATCAAAATGGCACCTTAAAGGGGTTATTGGGAGAAAACAAGTTATAACCCATCTTTAGGATAAGTGACTGATAACTTATTGATCGCTGGGACTTCGACTTTATCTCACCCCAGTGTTAGATTCACAGTTACACTGCTCAATACTGCTGTATAATGTCCTCAGATTTCAGATGTTTTATCTCACCTCATTGTTGGATTCACAGTTATAAATATACTCATCAGTACTACTGCATAATGACCTCTGTTTTTTAGTAAGTGTTTTATCTCCCCCAAGTGCTAGATTCACAGCTACACTGCTCAGGACTACTGTATAATATTTTCAATAGAACTCCTATAATGGCCAGAGATGGTATTATTCCTCATGTACACCCATAGAACAGCTTATTCTGAAAAGTCACTTGAACGGACAGGTACACTATGAAATCAATTACTCCACACCAACAGAAACCAACATGTTAAGGAGCAACGGAAAAGTTGGTGTGTTTTTTGTTTTTTTTTTAAAGGGAATATGCTTTCTATACACATTTTTGAGCAAAGTGCTTCCAGACCGTCCCCATGGACGAGCCCTCAGTGTCTCTTGCTGCAGATGTTAAAATAATAATTATACAGAATGATTAATCAGCGGTAATACGTCCCAGCCATACCCTGCACACGTGCTGCACACCTGGGCAGAATATGTCTACACGTTGGCGTGTTCCTCTCCATAGACACAGCAGCGTGCACCGAACTCTGCACAAAATGCTCTTTGTTCTCCTTACAAGTCTGCATTTTGTCTCTTTCAGGATTAGCGGTGACCTCCGGTAACCCCAGCGGCCTGCTCACCCCTCACCTCTCTCCCATGTAACTGGAAATGTCTTGGCGAAACTTCTGCTTCTGATACATTCCGGGCCCAGGGAAAAGTAAACTCAGGCCAATTGTTTACACACTCCCAGCATTCCTGGCCCTCCTGAAAACTGGAGCATTGCCTACCATGGGGGCCGCCACAGCATGGGCACGCTGGCATCCCTTCTAGCACTTGGCGCATGCTGGCATCCCCTGCCTTCTAGCTTTGGGCACTCTGGAATCCTCTGCCTTCTGGCACTGGGCACTCTGGCATCCCCTGCCTTCTGGCACTGGGCACTCTGGCATCCCCTGCCTTCTAGCACTGGGCACTCTGGCATCCCCTGCCTACTAGCACTGGGCGCATGCTGGCATCCCCTGCCTTCTGGCACTGGGCACTCTGGCATCCCCTGCCTAATAGCACTGGGCGCATGCTGGCATCCCTTGCCTTCTGGCACTGGGCATTCTGGCATCCTCTGCCTTCAGGCACTGAGCGCATGTTGACATCCCCTGCCTTCTGGCACTGGGCACTCTGGCATCCTCTGCCTTCAGGCACTGAGCGCATGTTGACATCCCCTGCCTTCAGGCACTGGGCACTCTGGCATCCCCTGCCTTCAGGCACTGGGCACTCTGGCATCCCCTGCCTTCAGGCACTGGGCACTCTGGCATCCCCTGCCTTCAGGCACTGGGCACTCTGGCATCCCCTGCCTTCAGGCACTGGGCACTCTGGCATCCCCTGCCTTCAGGCACTGGGCACTCTGGCATCCCCTGCCTTCAGGCACTGGGCACTCTGGCATCCCCTGCCTTCAGGCACTGGGCACTCTGGCATCCTCTGCCTTCAGGCACTGGGCACTCTGGCATCCTCTGCCTTCAGGTACTGGGCACTCTGGCATCCTCTGCCTTCAGGCACTGGGCACGCTGGCATCCCCTGCCTAATATCACTGGGCGCATGCTGGCATCCCTTGCCTTCAGGCAATGGGCACTCTGGCATCCTCTGCCTACTAGCACTGGGCGCATGCTGGCATCCCTTGCCTTCTGGCACTGGGCGCATGCTGGCATCCCTTGCCTTCTGGCACTGGGCGCATGCTGGCATCCCTTGCCTTCTGGCACTGGGCACTCTGGTATCCCCTGCCTTCTGGCACTGGGCACTCTGGCATCCTCTTCCTTCTGGCACTGGGCACTCTGGCATCCTCTGCCTTCTGGCACTGGGCACTCTGGCATCCCCTGCCTTCTGGCACTGGGCACTCTGGCATCCTCTGCCATCCTCTGCCTTCTGGTGCCATTTTTAGTCTACCTACATATTGTGTGTATGATCTGTGGAATATTGTGATGTTTACAATATGGCGGTGTATTTCCTGACTGCACGAGTTTTTTCTAGTGACTCCCTTGCTTAGCCAGTGTCAATCAGGGGATCAGGTCTAATGAGATGCCCGGGTCATACCTTGTCTAATGTTTACCTGCCAGGTAGAAGCCATATATTTTACTAACACAGGGACCACTTGTGACACTGCCAAATGTGCCCTGCAGAGCGGGGTCTGCCTTATACTTCTAATAAAACTCTCAAAACGTCTCTCGTGTCCATCTCTTGTCTCTGCTTCAAATGGATGATAGGAAATATCTGCTTCAGGTGAACTTTCTGCCACGTCTGGCATGCCTGATATTCCAGGTTGTGTGGCAAGGCTTAATGGGGTAATGGGGTTCTCTGATTTAGGAAATCCCCGATCCCCAGCTGCAAATTGCTTTAAAAAAAAAAAAAAAAAGCCTTACTCATACTCCCCAGGTCCAGTGCGGAGTGTCTGTTATTGTCATGCGGCCATCACTGTTTAGCGCCTCTAAATGAGTTGACACCAGGCGGCGCTAAGGTCACCGATTGGCTGCAGGGCTGTCTACATGACATCAACACTGCAGCAGAGCAGTGGCTTTGGACCTGAGAAGGGTGATTAAGGATTTGGTGTTTTTTTTTCAACCAACTGCCCCCATAGGATAGAGGTTTCCTGAAACCATCAAACCCCTCTTAATGCTTCACAGGTTGCACTTTTTTCACATCTTGTAGATGCTCTTAGTCTGGGAGGGGGCCAATATCCGAGGCCCCTTCCTTGGCTAGAATTTACTGTACTCGACTGATGAAATGTCAGGTTTTATATAAGATGGGTGTTTTTCAAATCGAACGGCACACATAAGGTCCATGTGCCTTGCGATCTTTTTTTTCCCTAGTTCTATTCCTATTGGGGGCAGTAAAAAATCTAAATGCAAAAATGAATAAACTAAATTGAAAAAAAAAAAGTACTTGGACGCGACAATACCATCAATCAAGTCATTAAATTATTTAACTCCTATAAGAAACAGAGTAACCGTCGATGTAATAAATCAATAGTACACATGGAAATAAACCACATTGTAGTATATCTTATCGGAGAAATCTGCTTCTTTCTCCTCTTGGACTGATCCTTTCACTGATTTCATGGGTAAAAACGGTAAAATCTGTATTCAGTGATAACAGATTTTCCAATTACTGAGAGTTGACAGTTGGTGCTTTTAAAATTCTATGGAGGAGGGAGGAGCTAGAGTGCTGAAATGAGTTAGGCCGGGGTCACACTAACCGACGCAAAATACGGTCAGTATTTTACATGCGTAATACGGATGAATGGCCCCTAAACAGTGCTCCGTATGTCATCCGTAAGCAAGGTGTGGTCGCGTATTTTGCGCATGTAAGCATCCGTATGTAATCCGTATGGCGAGATTTTCTCGCCGCCTTGCAAAATGGACATATAATGGAGCCCTATGACAGGGTTTCTAACAGAAAACAAAGAATAGATATAGACACATAGAATGCATATATATATATATATATATATGTATTCTATGTGTATATATCTATTCTTTTGTTTCTTTATTAAACCTGTCAGTGTGAGTTTACTGTATAGCGCACTGAATTGCCGGCTTTGCTAAAAGACACCGGGTGCGTATTTCTCGCAGGTCACATGTGTGTTCCGTGTGTAATCCGTATTTTTTCCGCACCCATAGACTTGCATTGGCGTATTACGGGCGTAGTACGCTGACAATCACAGCATGCTGCGAGTGGCACGGAGCGTAGAATACGGACGAGAAATATACGGCTTGTGCGAGGGACCCCATAGAGAATCATTGGTCCGTGTGTAATGCGTGCTTTTAACGCCTCTCACTCGGCCGTATTCCTCGCCAGTGTGACCCCGGCCTTACAGTTTAAAAGAAAAATTCAAAATATAGCGGTCATTTCAGAGCTTGCAGCAGAATGTCTGTGTTCCTTTAGCTCCTCCCCACCTCCTGTGCTCCATAGAACTTTATAAGCACCAACTGTCCAGGAAGAGAAAATCAGATTTCCGTAACTAAGATATGTTACAAAGTTTCTTATTTGTCTTATTACTTTTTTTAAGCGTCAGACTTCCAGTTTGGTGGCTGCATCTCCCTAAAAAATGCAATAAAAAGGGATTGATCCACACATTGTATGTATCCCAGAATGGTTTGGATAGAGACGACAGCTCGTCCCCCAAGAATACAAGAACCGCACGGCTCCACGGATAAAATATATAATTATTTTTTTTTAAAAATCTAAGATCCGCAGTTTTTTAACTATTAAAATAATGAAGACATATCCACAAGTCTGGTGTCGGCGCCTTTGTCCTGAGCCTGAGAATCTCGAGCCAGACGATCGCTTTATTGCACAATGAATGACATAACAATGGCAGAATAACGTTTTAGGTTTTTTCCCATCATTTCACCAGATATGGAATGTATGTCTTCTACATTGTACAGTAAGAGGAACGGTGGAACTAAACACGGTGATCCGTCCAGCAAAAACCATCCCTCCTACTTCTGTATCTATGGGGATGAAAACGTTCTGGCTCTTGGAAATAAAGGAAGTTGTAAAAAACTGAAAATGAAAAATGGCCGAGGCAGGGAGGGGTTAATGTAAGGGCCAATCGGCGTGTTAGTCCAATCAGGAGGCAGCTTCCCTTTTCAAAATGTAAAAAAAAAGCTGAGATCTGATTGGCTGCAATTGGCTATCCCTCCCTTCCCTTTTATGGTAACAACGTCGCCCAATCAAATCTCCGTTTTCACTTAAGTGGACAGATAAAAGCTGAACTCTCATTGGCTGGACTCTTTACTCCTCAGGATTTACACACACACAATGGCGGCTGATAGACGCACATTCAAGCGCCAGTTACTGCGCGTGCGCGCATTTCCTCGTCCAGGCCGTTGCCTGATGACGTGTTAGCTTACATCATAATTTCCCATAATGCAATGCTTCCACAAACGCTTCCAAAATGGCGTCGTCACGTGGTGTCTCAGCCCGGTCACCTGACCGTGGCGTCATCAAGCTCCTTGCACCGCACGGGAGAGTGGACGCCGCGGCCGCACGTGTCACCTTGACGGCAGCAGAGCAGGATGGTAAGAGAGAGACCGAGACGTGACCCAGCGAGCGGCGTCTGTGTGCGGGGCACTGCCATGTGTGGGCTCTGCACTACAGATCCCAGCATGCCCTCCCGGCGTGCGGCTCTTTTAACGGCAGTGACGTGAAGATGACACGGGTGACTGCTCCTTTCCTTTGATAGAATTGTGTCTTACCCCAAAAGTCGATTATCACCAATGACAAATGTTATTAGGACCGTTGTGCCCGCGTTACCGTAAAGCAGCGCCGTGGGGTTACTATGACAACGGTGCCTCTGATGGTTACAGGGCGAGGGCTCTACGGTAGTCATATATGACACCACTGCTCACCCAGGTGCACCGCCTGTGATTGGCTGCAGCGGACACGATGTCATCAGATAAACCTTTTTCTTTATACTCCTTCCTGTCCTTTCAGGAACAGCTTTTTTTCAGCAGTCTCATTACCAGCAGAGTCAGTGACAGCACACGCCTTCATACAGAAGTTATAGCGCAGGATCCATCAATGGCTGTGGACTACGTTACTTAGCACACGCTCATGAGATGCTTCAGTACAGCGGATCGGGCCGGGGTCTGATCATCGCAGCTAATGTTCATGTGCTTCCTGATTGAGATATAGAAAAAAAAACCATTGCCAAAAATGTCTAAAAAATCCCAGATTTAGAGGAAACCTGTGTTATGCTATTAACCTGCAGCTATCTGGTTAATCTGATGGTTAATAGTTTTTATACTGCTGCCCGGCCGCCTTCCTGAGAAAATGAGCTGTACTACTCTCGGGAGCCGCCGGCTTTCAGTCATAGAGGAGAGAGATGTGACGTCGCCCCGCTGCTGACTGACAGCGTGCTGTACATCGCACTGGTGCAGAGCGTGCCGCCGGTCAGTGTGCGGGCGGGATTACAGCCGCGGCTCACATCGTTCTGTCAGTCTCCTCTTTGACTGAAAGCCGGCGGCTCCCGAGAGGAACAAAGTTAATTTTCTCCTGGTGGTCACATTTTCAGTATTGCAGTTTACCTGCAGATTAACTCCATAGTGTCTGGAAACATGGCAGGTTCCCTTTAAACGATAAGTCATTTTTCTGATGATCACTTCCCTTTAACCCCTAAGATGCTGCTGCCAGTTGTGACAATTAAGAGTTTTGAAATTGAGGGAGGGTTGTAAGTTTCCCTTCCCGAAGGCCTCCATACAAAGTGATTATAGGGTGCGAATGACGTCATGGTCGTTGGGGGAGGGTGCCAGTGATGTACACCTACGTAATCCAGTAATTTGGGGATCCCTGGGGAGGAGGGGACCAATAAAAAAAAAAAAAAGGCGTGGAGAGGAATATATAATAAAAAATGACATCTCTTTTCCTAGAAAGTAAAGAAATTCTAATAAAAAATTAAATATTAATTATTCGGTTTTCTACGAATTAATCACACGTAATATTTATCACTTAAGGTGAAAACTGGAAATAATTGAAATGGAAGAATTGCTGTTTTTTTTTTTTGGTCACTAATTAAAAAAAATTCAATAAGAGATCATCAGAAAGTCACAAGGACCCCAAAATAGTAAAAAAAAAAACCCTGCAGCTCGTGCCGCAAAACCCAGCACTGATCTGGCGCTACACAGGAAGATACATAGAGTGGTAGCTCCTGAAAAGAGGAGGGATCATACATGAGTAGGGACCCACAAGGCCTGGAGCCGGCCCGGTGCTTACCGATGTGCGTTGTCCCCTCTATAGGCGAAGTATTTGGCTCAGATCCTGGTGATGGGGGCGCAGGTGGTGGGCCGGGCATTCACAAGGGCCCTGCGGCAGGAGTTTGCCGGTAAGTGCTCAGCGTACAGTAGAGGTGACGGCGCTGTGCACTATATACGCCTCTTACATGATGTTCCCCCAATGTCATCACCCAGCAAGCAGAGCAGCCGCAGAGGCGAGAGGGGGGCGCGCAGGAAAAGAGTCCGCAGCAGCCAGCAGCTTGTCAGGAATAAGCCTGCAGGAGGCGCAGCAGATCCTGAACGTCTCCAAACTGGAACCTGACGAGATCCAGACGGTAAGAAAGGCCCAGAGGGGACGCAGTCCAGAGACCTCATGATTCATGGGGGGGCTTCTGATACGTCACCTCATGTACATTTGCTTGAAATATGGTATTCGGGAAAACTGCTCAAATAACAATTCCGTAATACTTTTTAAATGCTACCTATTTTGAAAGATGACCCACAGGGGGAGCTAGACGCTCCTTGCAGGTCACGATAAAAACTTTACTGAGGATCTGATCTTGTCTCTCTCCTCTAGAAATTCGACCATCTTTTCAAAGTGAATGACAAGGCGGCAGGAGGATCTTTCTACTTACAGTCAAAAGTGAGTGCAGCACATCGACATTTATCGCCAGGATACTCCCCGGACTGGTGGTCCCATGTCCCCTGTATGCATGTGTGTGGCCATCGCTCCCAAAGGCAGTGACTGGAGCCATGGTCACACCTGCATGTACTATAGCTCCATTCACAAGGGACCTGCAATTACACGATCAGGGGGAGACCCAGCAGTCGGCCCCCTAGCGATCATATATTAATCGCCTGTCCTGTTGGTGGGGCAGCCCTTTTAAAGGGGACAATTTACTGATCGCTGGGGTCCAACCGCTGAGACTCCCAGTGATGCTTCAGAGCTCCATCTTGGATGAAGCACAGGTGCATGTGCTCCACCACCACTGCACCCCTTGTGTATGAGCCAAGTACAATGCTCCGTTATTTCCTTCAGTCTCATAGACAATGAATGGAGCTGAGCTTGAGCAACTCTGCTTCATCTGTAGAGCCCGATTCTGAGGATCCAAAGCCCCAATCTCAGCATCACTGGGAGTCCTCGTGATCGGACCCCCATTGTTCATCGTCTCTCTCCTGTTTACGGTGTGCCGTCATGTATATTACGCTCTGTACATATGACTGTGATACGGATCCGTGCAGGAGCTGCGTATGTAGAAGTCATGGTGGGGAGCCATCCCATCTTTAATTTAACCCCTTGATGACATTCGCCGTTCATGTGCGACTGATGTTCACATTGTGTGTATGGCGCAGACTCACAAGCCGGCACCAAGGAGACAAAGCTGCCTGCAATCACAGCATTTTAACCTCTTAAATGCCACTGTCAATCGTTCATTTAAAAGGTTAGATATGGGAGGGGAGCGCCCCCTCCCCACGTGATACAATTACAAGGTGAAAATTGGCGTGGTAGCAGTCGAAGGCCAAACGTAACACAAAAATCTACAGCGTGATCTTTTGTTTTTTCAGTTTCATGCCACTTGGAATTTTTTTTATTGCTTGTTTTCTTTAGTGCATTATGTAGTAAAACGAAAGGTGTAATTCAAAACTACAACTCATCCCGCAAAATAATAAACCCTAAAACCCTACTACGGCAGCATCTCCATAAAAATGTAATGGTCTTGGAAGAAGAGGAGAAAATAAAGGCAACAACTGTCTGCAACTCTGAACTTAAACTACTGCTGACTGATGAGGACACATTGAGCCTCAGATACAAAGCCAGATGTGCAGTGATCAGCTGAGACCTTGAGGGCCCCCAGCAGAGACCTTGAGGGCCATTTATTGACCGCCTCTTTTACACTTTTGGAAAGTTACACTGGCTGTCATTTTGGTCCGTGTCTCGTGGGGACCGGATTCGAACCAATCTGGTCTCGTCCATTTTGCAGATAGGAAATTGCTAGTTTCAATTGTGCCAAATGTTGTGAGCCCCTTGGTCACGCTCACAGAGCTACACACAGTTGCAGTCACACCCCAAATTTGCAGACTTGAATTCGGCCCTAGAAGGATTGTGGATGTTCCGTATTGTGGTCGAGCGCCCAGTACTGGGCCGGTTCCTGCACAATAATCTTGTAACGTCACTTTATTCTGATTTTTATGTCTAGGTCGTTCGAGCCAAAGAGCGACTGGACCAGGAATTACAGATCCAAAACGACACGACTCGCTCGGGAGAGGAGTCCAAGACCACGTGACTGAGACCCTTCCAGATGCCTCCTGCCAATATCCCCCTTCACGGCTCCAGGGGTGACGGTGATGACTTCTGTGACCACACATCAGGTTATCCCCTCTGATAACACAAGACAGGGAAATCCTTCATGTAATATATTGCTGAGATAATAAAGCTTTATATTTTTGTAGGTGATTGTGATGAGTGGTGTATGGGATCACACATGCCATGTGCACAGTGGAGGCAGCCATGACAGTCCTATGTGGCTGACTGCTGTCCAGGTTTTCCCCACCCCAGCACTTACACTGGACGCAGCCATTGAATGTCGCTGGTTACAGTCGAGCATTTTTACTGTTGATTCTCGAATGTCCAGGAAGGTTAGGATGATTGAATCTCGGGCACTGGTTCTTCCCGGACGCCGTTTTGTTCTACCCAAGCCTTGTATTTTATTATTGGCCCTGATGAGGCACAAATGATCCGAATAAAGTAATTTCCTACCCACAGTAGTTCTTCACAGGTTGTGATGAGTAGAATTTAGATATAGAAAATAGCGCCTCTCCTCTCTGTAGGCCGCATCTAGTATTGCTAGCAGACAACATAACACATGGTTGGTCTGGGAAGCTGAGCTTTGAGGTGTTGTTTGGCCTCTAGACCTGCTTTGTGTCCTTGTATATGGGGAATGCGCCCCAAGGGGAATTTGTCAGGACAAGAGGATTCTACATGCCAAATATGTGCATGGATGCGAATGGGGTTGAGTAGATCTTACTTTAAAAAAAAAAAAAAAAACAGTTTCGAGAGGACAGCATGATCTATTGGGTGTACTAATTCCAAGGCAGAATTTATAATGTTTGTTTTAGCTTTACACAGCAATTTTAACAGGTATTTTCAAATTAAGTACACCATCCTCATCAGGGCTAAAATCCATTTGCTGCTTGTATTGTGATATCTGGTGACCGCTTTAATATAGCTGTCAGATACCGTAACAACAGTAAGTTATTGGGGGTTATTGCACCCACGTCAGGCGGGGATAGTACTTTGCCTCCTACCACTGAGCTCCGACACCTTAGGTTACCAACCCTACATTAGTAGCCTCAGATGAAGTAGAGAAACCTTATCTGCGCAGCAAGATCTAGAGAGCTTTGTACAAAACATTTGCCAAGCTCAAAAAATGTGTGTGTGTGTATATATATATATATACACACTCACTGGCCACTTTATTAGGTACACCATGCTAGTAAGGGGTTGGACCCCCTTTTGCCTTCAGAACTGCCTCAATTCTTCGTGGCAGAGATTCAACAAGGTGCTGGAAGCATTCCTCAGAGATTTTGGACCATATTGACATGATGGCATCACACAGTTGGCGCAGATTTGTCGGCTGCACATCCCTGATGCGAATCTCCCGTTCCACCACATCCCAAAGATGCTCTATTGGATTGAGATCTGGTGACTGAGGAGGCCATTTGAGTACAGTAAACTCATTGTCATGTTCAAGAAACCAATCTGAGATGATTCGAGCTTTATGACATGGCGCATTATCCTGCTGAAAGTAGCCATCAGATGTTGGGTACATTGTGGTCATAAAGGGATGGACATGGTCAGCAACAATACTCAGGTAGGCTGTGGCGTTGCAACGATGCTCAATTGGTACCAAGGGGCCCAAAGAGTGCCCAGAAAAAATTCCCCACACCATGACACCACCACCACCAGCCTGAACCGTTGATACAAGGCAGGATGGATCCATGCTTTCATGTTGTTTACGCCAAATTCTGACCCTACCATCCGAATGTCGCAGCAGAAATCGAGACTCATCAGACCAGGCAACGTTTTTCCAATCTTCTACTGTCCAATTTCGATGAGCTTGTGCAAATTGTAGCCTCAGTTTCCTGTTCTTAGCTGAGAGGAGTGGTACCCAGTGTGGTCTTCTGCTGCTGTAGCCCATCTGCCTCAAAGTTCGACGCACTGTGCGTTCAGAGATGCTCTTCTGCCTACCTTGGTTGTAACGGGTGGCAATTTGAGTCACTGTTGCCTTTCTATCAGCTCGAACCAGTCTGCCAATTCTCCTCTGACCTCTGGCATCAACAAGGCATTTCCGCCCACAGAACTGCCGCTCACTGGATTTTTTTTCTTTTTCGGACCATTCTCTGTAAACCCTAGAGATGGTTGTGCGTGAAAATCCCAGTAGATCAGCAGTTTCTGAAATTCTCAGACCAGCCCTTCTGGCACCAACAATCATGCCACGTTCAAAGGCACTCAAATCACCTTTCTTCCCCATACTGATGCTCGGTTTGAACTGCAGGAGATTGTCTTGACCATGTCTACATGCCTAAATGCACTGAGTTGCCGCCATGTGATTGGCTGATTAGAAATTAAGTCTTAACACACAGTTGGACAGGTGTACCTAATAAAGTGGCCAGTGAGTGTGTATATATATATATATATATATATATATATATATATATATATATTTTAATGCAATTAAAAACAATTAATGGACATACTAAGTCAGACACAGACGGATACTCATAGAAGAAAACAATCGAAGAGCGCAGGGTGATCAATGCTTAGAGGCAAAAACAGAATGGGTCACGTATAATAACGTACATACACAGCTCACCAATTTAAAAAAAAAAAAAAAAAAGTTTTGCATCAAGCTTGGTCAGGGTTCTGGATGCAAAATGCGTTTTTTTTTTTTTTACGAGTACTACCGTGTATGTGCGTTATTATAGGTGACCCCTTCTCTTTTTGCTGTTTTTGCCTCTGAGCATTTTTTTTTTTTTTTTGGCGCTCGTTTATTCTTTCCTGTCTCCAATGCGGACATATCAGTTACTCGCTCTAATATTGTGTCTAACATGTATGAGGTTGGTCTCGTGGATCACCTAGTTGTAGTTTTATGGTGCTTGATCTTGTATGTCTATTAATTTGTTTTTTACTAGAGATGAAAACATAAAAAAAAAAAAATACTTTTAACTCCCTCCCCCCCCCATTTTTAAATGGTCAAGGGTGTGTGCACACGTTGAGGATTTGGCTGCAGATTTTTCTGCACAGATTTAGCTGAATCTGCAGGTAAAATGACCTGCATTTTCCGTGCAGATCTTGTGTGGATTTCGCCTGCGGATCCCTATGATGGAAGAGGTGTAAAAACGCTGCGGATTCCGCACAAAGAATTTACATGATGCGGAAAATAAACCTCAGCAAATCTGCGTGGAATTTTCCACAGGATGTGCGCAGCGGATTTGGTTTTCCATAGGTTTACATGGTACAGTACACTGCATGGAAAACTGCTGCGGATCTGTAGGGCCAAATCCGCAACGTGTGCACATACCCTAAAAAAGCCCAGACGTCGCAAACTTCTTGCTCAAAAAAAAACAACATTGAAACATTTTGATGCGGTATATTAAGGAAAACCTTTCTAATCATTGCTACAATTACATTTAGGCCTTGTGTACACGACCACGGACGTATGTGGAGGACAGGTGGATGATATCTGGGTGCTGTCTGTTTGCATCAAGGACCCTTTCATTAGAATGGAAGAATTTAACCTGCAAATTGGGCTAAAGTCCAACACTTCCCCGGATCCATCATTGTCTTTGCGCCTTTTTCGTAAAAATGTTTTGAATAGTGACACTGTTTGTGGCATATTTATTATTTTATTTGCGCCTTTAGATGCGAACGGAGGTCAGATCATCACATAGGTATGGAATTAAAAGATACAATTCCGAATCCTTGATGTCACCACTAGGGGGAGCTTGCTGTGTACTGTTTTGTATGTAGTAATGTCTTTTGCTCCCCCTAGTGGTGATGAGAGGGATCTCTAGATCAGATAAATTGCTCCAAATCCCTTTAATTCTCCGATTGTGGGGTCGCCCCACTGATCTGATATTAATGACCCAACCTTAGGCCTTTAAATTCCGCTACATAATATAACTTGATATGATCTAAAAAAAACAAAACAAGCATGGACTTATTTTTTTTGCTTATGTTTTTATTGTTTCTTTTAATGGTTGAATAAATGCCCCCGACTCGGGGAGGCATCTCGTTGGCAGCTTTGCTCCCGTATGGAGCTCACTGGACAATCTCCGCACTCAAGGGGCGGTCTCGTCATGTCACAGTCACTCAGGATCTCCCACGCACACCGATGCAAGAGCTGTCTTCACTTGGACAATGAGGAGTTAAAAGACAAGGGGGGGGGGGGGGGACAGGGAGGTTCATCATGATACAGAAGGCACTTCATGTGGCTGCCTGCAGATCATTACTCCTGCACCCGAGGGCCACACAGAGCATCACTCCCTTTGCTTGGTATTACTGTACTCCAGTGTCTCCCAACACAGTAATTACATGTGTGTGAATGAGAATTTAGAATATCCAGCATGTGACTTTTTCTTGTGGTCCCACCAGCGGAAATTTAAGCACTGCCTATCAAAATCACATCTTGAAAAAGCCACCACAGGCCTCTAACCCTGCATAGAGCCAAAGCCTAAAATCCTCACTGCCTGCAGCCACCACTAGGGGGAGCACACTGCATACACTCAGCTCAATAATAAAACTATGCTATGAGCGCCCTCTAGTGGTGGCTGCAGAAATGTATCGTGTAATTGGGGTCTTTTGAGGATATATATACACGCACAAGGATGAAAATCAGTACCGTACATCCGAGTGCCATTGTTTTGGTGGCAAGTACATGACTATTTGCAAGCTGCAGTGAGATAATTAGGGCAGCTTTAAGAAAAAAAAATCTGCTACCTGTGAATCTCTGACCCCTATAAATATCAGAATTAATTTAGAGATTGCTGGACCTTTGCCAAATGTTGGAAGCTTACGTTGAAGTGGATCTGTCACTAGATTTCACAGTACAAACTGACTCCATATTATTAAATAGATCGTTGACCTGCTGAAGCTGATGTACTTACTATGAAAACGCACATGAGACTGTATTTTTTTTTTTTTAATGTTTTCTTACCTGATCTTAACATGGAGTCATTACTCTTTTTAATATCAGGGTTATACAGCCATTGTCAAAGTAAGTACACCAGCCTCACCAGGACATAGAGGTTTATTTGATAGTATATTGTGAAGCCTGGTGACAGACGCTTTAAAGAGGAAATAATAACAACAAAAAAAACAATACCTTTTAGTTGTTTTTCCACATGGAATAAAATTTTCTGAAATGCGTCTGTTCCCAATTGTTAAGGTCCTCAGATGTCTATGTCGGGATGCGTTCACCCCTGAAGTCAGACGGGCACAGGACATAGAAGTCCACCTGTAGTTGGAGGTTGGGGTAGGCTTTTTCATGGACGTCATTAATGAAGACGCCGCGTAGCATAACCATAAACGCACTCCTGACATAGACATCAATGGGAAACCATCAGCGGACAGGAACTGTTTGGCCACACCAAGGGTGCACCCGATCCTGTGCGGGGTTTGAACAGTCATTCTGCGCTAACAGTCCCTTTAAACGCCTTGAAGGAAAACTGTAGCTGAATAAAACAACGTTTCTCCTAACTAAAGGCATAGTCTGAGCTATTGATGACCTGCACTTAAAGGGATTGGGTGTTACGCAGTGTATGGAGCGGTGCTGTACACTGCACGTCCAGCGTTGTGTGGTGCCGGGTGTCAAACCCACACCAATTTGATATGGATGACCTGTACTAAAAAGGCATCAATATCTCAGTCCTGGACAATCCCTTTAAAAGGGGTGGAGGGGGGACTGGATTATTAGGGAGAGGCCACTTTGGCTTCTTCCTTCCAGGGGAAAGAAAAATTAATATACCAAATAAAAATGGCGTTCACGTTCTCGCGCAGCGGCGTTCCGTAGGGCATTCTGGCAATCACCCGATGCTGCTGTGATGTCACACAAGCATCACACACGAGTTCGGGACGTCCATGTACAACATGGAAAGTAACGAGTGCCGGACTATGTGGAATGTGCTGTGGATGCATCTGCCCGGATCGTACCCGGAGCCACAGACGTGTGTATGGAATGTACGGGGCTGACGCACACAGAAGCGTGATTGCTGCTCTTGGAGCCAGGAAGATTTGCATTCCCCACTGTGACAAATTGGATTTTGGAGAGCAGAGCTTACATAAGCCTTCAGCAGACGCCGCTCATCACAAGGGTCCTGGGAGTAAAGGTTCAAACAGCCTAGATCAGCGCCATTCCCGGGACGGCAAGAGTCACTGAGTTGCAATATCAGACCCAGCCTATAGGCAAAAGGGGGCGCTCTGCCTGGGAGAAAATGGCCATATGTTGGACTGCAATGCCCGGACTGACCACAGGTTTCATAGATACATATGAGGCTCTAAGTTCGGCCTCCAGACTGGGCCATTGGGGGGTGATAATGACAATTATTTTATTTTCCCATCTTTTTTTTTTTTACTTAATGTTACCCAATACAAGCCCTATCACATATTAAACGTTAGATTAGTAATCCCATAGCCTTTCCAAGTTTTTAAAGGATCAAAAAGATGTCCACTTTACTCCAAAAACAGCACCTCCCTTGCCTCGAGGTTGTGTGTGGTATTGCAGCTCAGCCCTATTCGATAAAGCTGAGCTGCAATACCTGACACAACCTTTGCCCAGGGGTGGGGCTAATTAGTCATGTTTTTGTAATATTTTGACAACCCCTTTAATTTTTTTTTTCTTAAAGGATTTACTGGAAGGTTCCTCTAATAATAAATTGATGACTGTAAATCACGCTGGGATCTCCAGCGATCAGGGGAGATCCTGGCAGCCAGTGTTCAATTTTCTCTGCAGCGCCACCACAGGTAAAATTACGTATTACACAGTGCTCATTAAATTCAGTAAGCGGATGGGATGCATTAGGCCTCTATTAATGCAGAATTTTCTAACATTTGGAAATCAGACGACCCCTTTAACTCAAGGACTTCAACCCGATGCCCAGATCGTGGACTAGGGGGGGACCCAAGAGATACCAGCAGAGCATCGAACTCACACACCACTCGCAGTCTATAAAATAGCTTGGATGGCTCCGTCAATGGCGGAGCCTGCGGAGAACCATCCTCCTCCTCGCTCATTGATAAATGCCGGATATATAGGGATTTGATTGTTGTTTTTTTAAAGCGAAACATTTTCTGCGCGCTCTGAGGACAAGCGAAAGAGAAGCGGCATTCATTGCGCCTGAATGCGTTGTCACAGGATATCTATTGGGGGGGGATCAACTGGTTTGTGATGAAGAAATGGTGCGGCGTGGAGAAAGTGCAGAGAGCAAGTTAGTGCATAGGTACGTGTCAAAAAAAAAAAAAAGGAAATGAGCGGAATGTGATATAAGAGAAACCGGGACGATACAAGTCCGAGCGGGGAACAGTTCTGGAATGAGGATGGAGCATGTGAAAAGCCGCCATAGCGCCGGCGATGAGTACGCAGAGAATCGGAGGGTGGATGCGAGAGCGGACATTTCGCAGACTCCCCCCACGCTCCTCTCCTCTCTTGTCGTTTCGCAGAGTCAGCTCCGTTCCCGAGCAACTCCATTATTATTGCTTTTCTCGGAAGGTGTAAAAAATAAAACCTTCTCTCGTGAATTCTGAGAAACAGAAGTAACTTCACCTTGGCCTCTGACAAAGTGCTTTGTTCTACTCAAGTCCCCTGGGGAAGTTATCTTTACTGTTCAGTGTTTGCCGTCCATCCATCTGTGCCCATTTTAGACACACAAAAGGGGGGGGGAAGCAAAATTATACAGATCCGGTCACACTTCAGCGCAGAGATTGACGAGGCTGAAAAATGCACGTTCTCTGCATTGGTGCTTGTGCCAGACGTCTGCGGGCATCACCGGGCCGGGAATGTAACTGGGTCACGCTTTTTCGGCAGAGGAGGAGCCCCTGTTGTGTGTGTAGGTTTGGTGGGCACAGGTGGAAAGTTACAGGGGCACGGCCTTCTCAGTTGACCACCGCTGGTTTCAGTAACAAGGACCCCGGAGGGATGACCACCCATCCTGGCAGTAGAGAATCTGAGCCCATGCCAGGTGAGAGATCTAAGACCCCGCTGGGTAGCAGAGACAGTGCATCTGCTGAACTAGGCCTCATTTTTGACCCTTCAGTCCTTTCACCACTGTCTGACCTTTGACTCTTAGGTCGTTTTTCACTTTCCGATTTCCCTGCTGAAATCAGAGAGACTAAAGGCAATCCGAGCCCCGCCGCCGAGTAAGCTTGGGACAGCAGGGACCCCTTGGCCAAGTTGAGAGGGGATCCTGCAAGTGTCAACATGGGGTTTGGTAACCCCGCAAGAGCAGACGCTACACCGCTGCAAGCCAACGAGCTCAGGTCTAAAGGTCCCGGTGCCAATGGGATGGGCAGGGTCTGACTGCCAAAGATGGCTGCTGGGTTGGGGATAATGAGTTGGGCACCGCTGGTATAGCTGCCGTCCCCGGACACTGGTAATTTGGGTGGCTGGTGTATCTTCAATAACTGGCGTTGCTGATGGGAGATGAAGTGGCCGTGCGCCTTGATGTGTTTCCTTAGAGAGCTGGGGTCCGTGTAGCGTTTCTGACACCCGGGCATCTTGCAGTAGTAGGGCTTGTCCACGTAGTGGGTGCGCGTGTGCTTGAAGCGGTCGCTTGAGTTGGAGTAACGCTTGTTGCAGCCCTCGTAGGGACACATGTAAGGCTTTTCACCTGTTGGAAAAAAAAACAAAAGAAAAATGGTGTTACAAAAAAAATAAATAATGACAAGAAAGTACACCCCAAGGTGTCAGTGCTCCCCCTAACTCAAAAGAAGAATGATAACTATGATATTAAAGGGGAATCACACCCAAATATTACATAGAGGGCAGATACCTGAAACTATGGAATCTAAAAGATTAGACAGAGGGAGGAAGCTTCCTTATCTGCCACAGAAACACTGCACCTACTCCGTCCTGCCAGAAGCACCACCAATAGGTCGATTCATGGCGGCAGGGATAATACACTGCAATGCTGACGTGGTGCAGTGTATTATTATTATTTATTTTATGGGTGCTCACGTGATCGCAATGGGACAAAAAATGTTCAAAAATATTTTTTAAAAATCCCTTTCCCCCTATTAAAACACACATAAAGCTATAAAGTGATCACAGTGGAAGCCCCCATCTCACAGATGGAGACCCTCCTGTGTCTGTATGGCATCCATTTTTTTTCTACACACCCATTGAGTTGAGACGAGTGTGTGAGAAAACGGTCACCTGAACAAGCCCAATCATGATATTGGTCTGCGTGCCAGGCATTTCACACCCGGGCCGCCTGAATGAGGCTCAGTCTGAGTTTCCCGCTCTCTGGACGCCGTTCTCCTTTAAAACACAACAACGTGTCTAATAATATAATATATTACAAGAGGGGCAAACAGAAGAGCCCCCCCGGCCCCGGACAGGGGGCTTCCATTACACGTACCTGTGTGTGACCGGTTGTGGATCTTCAGGTTTTCCAGCCGTGAGAAACTTTTGTGACAAGTCGGGCAGCAATGCGGCCTCTCGTTAGTGTGGGTGCGGATGTGAATCAGCATCTTATACCTGCGGGTACAGGAGGCATCATATGTATATTAGTAGCAGTCTGCCAGCTGTTGGAACTACATCTCCCAGCATGCCCTGTCCACCTTCACCACAGCTGGAGAGCCACAAGTTGAAATTCACAATGGTTCCTGCAGGAGGCGCTGTGGTTCCTTGGTCCATACCTATTACTTACTTTGCTGTCAGTGAATGGAAACCTTATGAATTAGACCCAGAGGCTGCAAATCAATGGCACCTAATATAGAAAGGGGGTCCTACTGCTGAGACCCTCGCCAATCCTGAAATGGGGGTCCTAAAAATCCCTTGATGCATGTGTAACCTCCGCTCTACTCACTTCTATCTAATCACTCCTAATGTTTAAATGACAATTTTTCATTAATATCAAAATTTGTATGTTCGGTCTGAAATGGATTTTCAAAGTCAGTACACTAGTGTCATCAGGTCTACGAGATCTATTTAAAGGGGTCGTCCGGTGCACAGATGATGACTGGTGGGGGTCTCAACCGATCGACAGAACGGGGGAACCTTTATCCTTGTTAGAATAGAGCGGCAGTGCACATGCCTGACTGCTGCTGCTTTCACTTCCTACAGAGCTGCGCTCAGCTTTTTCAGCAGTAGCAGCAGTCGGGTGTCCAACCTGCGGTGTCTTTTTGTAACTGGAATAAAAGAACCCCATCTAGAAAACAAAATCCCGGTTGTGCCGATCAGGGAAGGTCCCAGCGGTCGGGCACCCACAGATTAGCAAGTTGGGTCTCACCTGGCATTGAATCCCCGTCCCCGGCGGGCACATCCCTCCCAGTGGCAGCAATATCCGGCATCTTTTTCTGGCTTCACATGGAAATCATTAACGTGATCCACCAACTCTTGCAATAACTCGAACAGGCGGTTGCACTGAAAAGTCACAGGTCAAAGGTGAAGTTAAGCGCTGGGAAATGATCTCTGGTGGGCCGAGCGAGGGGATGGGCGGCCGGTCACTAGCGGACAGATTTCTGCTTTTCCTCCCATAAAACATGTTATTTTTAAACAGAAAGGTGCCCTGATTTTTGTAATATACTGGGATTTCCAGGACTAGGAAAAGATCAATATGAGATCAGCGGGGGGTCTGAACCTTGGAACCGCCTTTGTCGATCAGCTGATTTAAGGGGTGAGAGCATCTCACCCTCGTTGGTTACAGCACCGCACATTTAGCAGTGGCTGTGTTTGGTATTGCAGCTTGGTCTTGCTGACCGTAAGGGGACTGAAGTGCTGCAAAATGTACGAAGCTGTGCCAATGGAGTGGACGCGGCGGTCCCTTCTATTGGCGGTGGTGCTGAGAATTGCCCTTCTCCCATTGATCTGATACTGATGTCCTGTCCTAAGGGTTTGTGATCAATGGGCTGGTTTAGAGATAATCAAACTGATTTGTCCGGTGGACACTTTGCCTCCTGCTGGCTGGATTCTGTTACTGCAGTATATAATGAACATACGGTAAATATATATATATACATATACCACTCATCACAGACCACTACTGCGGCTGATGTCATGCTGATTGACAGCCGGCTCCCTGCTGTCTAACTGCGGGGAGCCAATTGTCAATCTGCTTGACATCCACAGTGATGTCCTGTCAACATAGCAGCTTTTCTTCTTCTGCTCTGTTATGTTGACGAGAGGTCAAATGCAGCAGAAGAATCACCAGATTTGTCATAGATAAGAATTACAGAAAAAAAATTAAAGAAAAATTAGTATCCATACGGACATCTTCAGAGAAGACTTATCACCCTCACATTGAACATATGTGGAAATGAGAAAAACTAATTATAGCAGGGGAAGAGGGAAAGAGAGCTAATACTTCCATTTCCATCGAAGTAGCGACCCCCTGCAGCAACCAGGTAATTGCAGCAGGGAGATTTCCTGGTAAGAAGGCCCCACTGTTAAGATTCCTTTATGCAGAGGCATAAGCTTCCTCTGATCAAAGTAACCAGATAATTAAAAAAACTTCATCTGCTCTGGGAACCAGATACCAAAATGGGGATTCAGTTACACAGAGGCATAAGCTTCCTCTGATCAAAGGATCTCTCGCAGCCCAGGTGTTGCCAGTGGTCAATGATTAATATTTGGGTCTGCATCGATACTATATTTATGGGAGATATATTTTCGGAGTTGCTGCGAAGGGACGAACATAACGCATTCACTCACATCACTGTACGGCCATTGTAACCCCCTCCAACTTAATAACAGTCCGATGGATGATACCATCCATGCCATGTTTCATCTCAATATAAAGGTTAAATTGCGATAAGACACATGACAATATCTGCTGACTGGGACCTCCAAGGGTGACGATACCCTGTAAGTTGGGGATATCATAACATTCTGAAAGACCTAGTATATCCTACAACCAACCCCACATGAGCCCATCAAGGAGAGGTATGTGGGACTAGCATTGAGCTAATAAAAATGAAAGTTTGGGCCTCTGTCTTTGTTATACTGCTGCATTGGGTGGCTCTTACCTTTGCCCACTGACACACCAGCTGTTTTTGTTCTGTGTACTCCAGGGACAGGCGCTTCTCCTTAGGTGGGGTCAGAAACATGGATGGGGGTAGCTGTAGACCAGAGCTGAGAGGCAGGAAAAACTGGAATGGACTGGGAGCCATATCACCCCTGCAGCGCAGTGATGGAGTGTCCTAGGGAACAGAAGATATTTTAGATGAGAAGGAATTGGATGGAGCCTAGGGTCATTTCCAGGAGAAATCTGCATTTCCCCAGAGTATAAAAAGGCAGAACAGCTCTGGCCTAGATACGTCCTTCCTCCTTATATAACATACATGGGAATAAACGGAAAAAGAGCAGAGGTCTGACTCTGCCACCTACTGGCGGGGGCAGGTATTACATAATATTAAAATGGACATGTGACAAGCGTTGGCAGAGAAGACTTACCAATGGAGTGTCTCCACCAGTCACCCTTTCTGGGGACAGAGATGCCCGGCTGGGGGAGTCCATACCAGAAAGGGGAGACAGGCTGAGGTCCACGATTGGTGGCGTAGAGAATGGGGGGCTGTCTCCCTCCCGAAAACGAGGCAGGAACCCTGTAAAGTAGGAAAGCACAACATCGGAGAAGAATCAGAAGGACGGCACAATCTGGCTACAGAGGGGGCAACGGATGGCTTAAAGCAAAAATTAAAGAAGGGGTCCAATGGCATATACAAAACATTACCTGGAGGGGGTGAGGGGCAGATAGGGGTGATGACAGTCGTTCCATCATCCCGTATCATCAGCTCATGGTGCACAGACATTTTCTTAGTGCTCCCCCCATTGCGATCTCTCTTCTCTCGTGCTGCCCGCAGCTTAGAGATACTGAGCTTCAGGTCCAGGGGTTCGTCCAGTGAGTGCATGATCAATGGCTACAGCCAGAGCCCCCCCAGCCGTCCTGCGCAGAGAGGAGAAGGCGATTAGAACAATATGCATACATTCATACACTCAGGCCTGTCACTAATCTGCAGCACATCGCACCATTAACCCATCGCATGGTACAACACAGTGGAACCCCGCATGCATGCAGGGGGTTAAACACAGTTTTGTGCCTGGTTGCAGTGTCAATCCCAATTGCCACGTGTGGTTTCCTGACGGGTGAGGGGGTGTAGGATCCCCCTATGAGATGTAACATACCCCCTCTCCTAAGAGAATCTGGCAGAGGGAGGGTCACCCAACCAGTGCCATGTGGGGATAAAGGCGTGTCCCCCCCCACCCTCTGCGCCACCCCCATCCTGGGCAGAGGGCCAGCCATGGCCAGACACTGAGGAATGTTGGAGGCCTGGGAGCACAGTGGAGAGCAGAGAGAATGGGAGGGTGGAGAGAGATGGTGAAGGGGAGGGCGAGAGAGGACACCGCCAATGTGAAGGGGAAGGACATCAGAGAAGAGGGGCAGAATGACAGGAGAGAAAAAAGACAGTGGACGGGGAGGAGAGACAGGAACAGGAGCTAGAGAGACAGACAGAGACAGGCCAGGAAGTCAGCAGGTGACAGGTAGCCAGAGGCATGATGAATAGAGAGTGCTGTGAGCTAGAAAACAGCACATTACACGAGAGGAACCACAAATAATGCTCAGTGTGTACACACATACCTAACAATGTCTGTGTACATAAATACAGAACAATGCACATATACACACACATACATAATAATGCCACATATAACAATGCACACATACAGAGCAATGCACATATACATACATAATACACACATACAGAACAATGCATATATACACACATACAGGGCAATGCACATATACATAGCAATACACACATACAGAACAATGCACATATATACACATGACAATACACACATAAAGAACAATGCACATATACACACATACATAATAATGCCACATATAGCAATACACACATACAGAGCACTGCACATATACATACATAATACACACATACAGAACAATGCATATATACACACATACAGGGCAATGCACATATACATAGCAATACACACATACAGAACAATGCACATATATACACATAACAATATACACATAAAGAACAATGCACATATACACACATACAGAACAATGCACATATACACACACATAATACACACATACAGAACAATACACATACAGAACAATGCACATATACAGAACAATGCACGTATACATAACAATACACACAGAACAATGTCTGTGTACATAAATACAGAACAATGCACATATACACACATACATAATAATGCCACATATAACAATGCACACATACAGAGCAATGCACATATACATACATAACAATACACACATAAAGAACAATGCATATATACACACATACAGGGCAATGCACATATACATAGCAATACACACATACAGAACAATGCACATATATACACATAACAATATACACATAAAGAACAATGCACATATACACACATACAGAACAATGCACATATACAGAACAATGCACATATACACACACATAATACACACATACAGAACAATACACACATACAGAACAATGCACATATACAGAACAATGCACGTATACATAACAATACACACAGAACAATGTCTGTGTACATAAATACAGAACAATGCACATATCCACACATACATAATAATGCCACATATAACAATGCACACATACAGAGCAATGCACATATACATACATAACAATACACACATAAAGAACAATGCATATATACACACATACAGGGCAATGCACATATACATAGCAATACACACATACAGAACAATGCACATATATACACATAACAATATACACATAAAGAACAATGCACATATACACACATACATAATAATGCCACATATAGCAATACAGAGCAATGCACATATACATACATACAGGGCAATGCACATATACATAGCAATACACACATACAGAACAATGCACATATATACACATAACAATACACACACAGAACAATGCACGTATACAGAACAATGCACGTATACACACATACATAATGCCACATATAGCAATACACACATACAGAGCACTGCACATATACATACATAACAATACACACATAAAGAACAATGCATATATACACACATACAGGGCAATGCACATATACATAGCAATACACACATACAGAACAATGCACATATACAGAACAATGCACACATACAGAACAATGCACATATACACACATACATAATAATGCCACATATAGCAATACACACATACAGAGCAATGCACATATACATACATAACAATACACACATAAACAATGCATATATACACATATACAGAACAATGCACATATATACACATAACAATACACACATACAGAACAATGCACGTATACACACAGAACAATACACACATACAGAACAATACACACATACAGAACAATGCACATATACAGAATAATGCCCATATACACACAGAACAATACACACATACAGAACAATGCACATATGAATAATGCCCATATACACACAGCACAATACACACGTACAGAACAATGCACATATACATAACAATACTCACATACAGAACAATGCACATATACAGAACAATGCACATATACAGTATACACATAACAATACACACATACAGAACAATGCACGTATACAAACAGAACAATACACACATACAGAACAATACACCCATACAGAACAATGCACATATACAGAATAATGCACATATACACACACAATACACACATACAGAACAATGCACATATACATAACAATGCACATATACATAACAATACTCACATACAGAACAATGCACATATACAGAACAATGCACATATACATAACAATGCACATATACATAACAATACACACATACAGAACAATGCACATATACACACAATGCACACATACAGAATAATGCACATATACAGAACAATACTCACATACAGAACAATGCACATATACATAACAATACTCACATACAGAACAATGTCTGTGTACATACAGAACAATGCACATATACACACATACATAATAATGCCACATATAGCAATACACACATACAGAGCAATGCACATATACATACATAACAATACACACATAAAGAACAATGCATATATACACAGATACAGGGCAATGCACATATACATAGCAATACACACATACAGAACAATGCACATATACACACATAACAATACACACATACATAACAATGCACATATACACACATAACAATACACACATACAGAACAATTCACATATACACACAGAACAATGCACATATACAGAACAATACACACATACAGAACAATGCACGTATACATATCAATACACACATACAGAACAATGCCTGTGTACATAAATACAGAACAATGCACATATACATACAGAACAATACACACATAAAGAACAATGCATATATACAGTCATGGCCAAAAGTTTTGAGAATGACACAAATATTAATTTTTACAAAGTCTACTGCTTCATTTTTTCTAATGGCAATTTGCATATACTCCAGAATTTTATAAAGAGTGATCAGCTTAACAGCAATTACTTGCAAAGTCAATATTTGCCTAGAAAATTAACTTTATCCCCCAAAACACATTTCAACATCATTGCAGCCCTGCCTTAAAAGGACCAGCTAACATCGTTTCAGTGATTGCTCCATTAACACAGGTGTGGGTGTTGATGAGGACAGGGCTGGAGATCAATCTATCATGATTAAGTAAGAATGACACCACTGGACACTTTAAAAGGAGGCTGGTGCTTGGCATCATTGTTTCTCTTCTGTTAACCATGGTTATCTCTAAAGAAACACGTGCAGTCATCATTGCACTGCACAAAAATGGCCTAACAGGGAAGAGTATCGCAGCTATATAGATTGTTGACTGAGGTGCAATCTATCGCATCATCAAGAACTTCAAGGAGAGAGGTTCCCTTGTTGCCAAAAAGGCTCCAGGGCGCCCAAGAAAGACCAGCAAGTGCCAAGACCGTCTCTTAAAAGTGTTTCAGCTGCGGATCGGGCTACCAGCAGTGCAGAGCTTGCTCAGGAATGGCAGCAGGCAGGTGTGAGTGCATCTGCACGCACTGTGAGGCGGAGACTCTTGGAGCAAGGCCTGGTCTCAAGGAGGGCAGCAAAGAAGCCACTTCTCTCCAGAAAAAACATCATGGACAGACTGATATTCTGCAAGAGGTACAGGGAGTGGACTGCTGAGGACTGGGGTAAAGTCATTTTCTCTGATGAATCCCCTTTTCGATTGTTTGGGACATCTGGAAAACGGCTTATTCGGAGAAGACCAGGTGAGCGCTACCACCAGTCTTGTCTCATGCCAACTGTCAAGCATCCTGAAACCATTCATGTGTGGGGTTGCTTCTCAGCCAAGGGAATGGGCTCTCTCTCAGTCTTGCCTAAAAACACAGCCATGAATAAAGAATGGTACCAGAATGTCCTCCAAGAGCAACTTCTCCCAACCGTCCAAGAGCAGTTTGGCGATCAACAATGCCTTTTTCAACATGATGGAGCACCTTGCCATAAAGCAAAGGTGATAACTAAATGGCTCAGGGAACAAAACAGAGATTTTGGGACCATGGCCTGGAAACTCCCCAGATCTTAATCCCATTGAGAACTTGTGGTCAATCATCAAGAGACGGGTGGACAAACAAAAACCTTCAAATTCAGACAAAATAAAAGCATTGATTTTGCAAGAATGGACTGCTATCAGTCAGGATTTGATCCAGAAGTTGATTGAGAGCATGCCAGGGAGAATTGCTGAGGTCCTGAAGAAGAAGGGTCAACACTGCAAATATTGACTTGCTGCATGAACTCATTCTAACTGTCAATATAACCTTTTGCTACTCATAATATGATTGCAATTATATTTCTGTATGTGATAAAAACATCTGACAAACACATAAAAACCAGAGGGCAGCAGATCATGTGAAAATATAATATTTGTGTCATTCTCAAAACTTTTGGCCATGACTGTACACACATACAGGGCAATGCACATATACATAGCAATACACACATACATAACAATACACACATACAGAACAATGCCTGTGTACATAAATACAGAACAATACACATATACATACATAACAATTCCACATATAACAATACACACATAAAGAACAATGCCTGTGTACATAAATACGGTACAATGCACATATACATACAGAACATAACACACATACAGAACAATGCACATATACAGAACAATACACACAGAACAATGCACGTAAACATAACAATACACACATACAGAACAATGCCGGTGTACATAAATACAGAACAATGCACATAAACATACATAACAATTCCACATATAACAATACACACATACAGATCAATGCCTGTGTACATTAGGGTGACCGCAAAAAATCGATGTCGGAATTTTGTCCGTCTGGACCCCACAAAACGATTCCCCTTTCCAGATATTGAGATAGCCAAAATTTGAGCTCGATCAAACGACGTTAACCCGTGCCGCTCGTCGCTCAAAGTTTGAAAAAATCCAAATTGAGGTATTTTAAGATTTAGGTATTTTGCATAGTCTGTTAGACTATAAAGAATGTGACAACAACATTGCAGAAATAGCCCTGACCAAATTTTCGAACCATTTGTGGTATTTGAATGCAGAGTTGGTGGGATTATCGTTTTTTGATCCCACCATTACAGACAATGAAAAGTTGTTAATGGCTAATAAATTGCTCAGTAGCACAGATGAACCATCAGAGCACGCTAGGGTTGTAAATCCAAAAGTTAGGAAAGAAAAATTAAAAGTGGTAGGAAGTAACCGACTTTAACGACCTTCTGACAAAAGATGAAGAACAAAAGCAATATGTCCTGCAAGTAGTAAGCAAATGCCGAGCATTATATTCTGACGTTTCAAAAACTACTTTAACAAAAGCTCTAGAATAGATTAGATAACTATGTAAAATTATCAACTCATGTAGGTTAGCGTGCTCTGATGGTTCATCTGTGCTACTGAGCAATTTATTAGCCATTAACAACTTTTCATTGTCTGTAATGGTGGGATCAAAAAACGATAATCCCACCAACTCTGCATTCAAATACCACAAATGGTTCGAAAATTTGGTCAGGGCTATTTCTGCAATGTTGTTGTCACATTCTTTATAGTCTAACAGACTATGCAAAATACCTAAATCTTAAAATACCTCAATTTGGATTTTTTCAAACTTTGAGCGACGAGCGGCACGGGTTAACGTCGTTTGATCGAGCTCAAATTTTGGCTCTCTCAATATCTGGAAAGGGGAATCGTTTTGTGGGGTCCAGACGAACAAGATTCTGACATTTTTTCCCCCCCATATGAGATCCGGTCACCCTAGTGTACATAAATACAGAACAATGCACATATACATACTATACATACATACAGCTTTGGCAAAAAAATAAGAGACCACCACATCAAAACCCTGTCATGGTCAGCCTGAAGCCCATTTAAAATCTCTGGAATGTAATCAAGATGATGGAGAGTCACAAGACATCAAACAAAGAAGAACTGCTTACATTTTTGTGACAGGAGCAGTGTGAAAGACTGGTGGAAAGCAGCCAAGACG
This sequence comes from Dendrobates tinctorius, assembly GCF_039654945.1. Taxonomy (NCBI): domain Eukaryota; kingdom Metazoa; phylum Chordata; class Amphibia; order Anura; family Dendrobatidae; genus Dendrobates; species Dendrobates tinctorius. Next base: position 1,011,574 of record NW_027361869.1, on the reverse strand, counting down.
CATGAAAGCTGTGATTAACAATCATGGTTATTCCACAAAATATTGATTTCTGAACTCTTCCTGAGTTAAAGCATTAGTATTGTTGATTCTAAATGATTATGAACTTGTTTTCTTCGCATTATTTGAGGTCTGAAAGCACGGGGGGGGGGTTAATTTTGACAATTTTTGTCAGAAATAAAATACTAAATTTATTGCATTGAAATTCGTAGACATTTTGTCTTTAACATACTGTATATGTATAATCACATTCATTATCTTCTATGTTCAGGATCACATAACTATACCGTATACATCTCATCTAATCCTGCTCATCAGAAATATAAGCACACGTCTCAGGTCATCGAGGTGTCTGTATACTGCCATGTGCATTATCAGGCATACGCACTGCACATGCACAGCATCATACACACTGTATACAGTAATATCTTATACACATACTGCACGTTTACAATAACATAAATGTTACGTTACTGATCCTGAAAAGTAAACGACAAACACCTCCGGCACCATAAATCACAGCATCAATCTATCAGGATTTCACAGCTGGAGGCTCTTGTGCGTCGTCCTGAGTCTTTCCCAATGTGTTCTCTGGTGCTGGGCCGTACCCCATGTGCGTGCCTATGGGAATTTCAGCGAGTGGGCTAGTGGATGCTCAGATAACATCTCTCTCTTGAGTTTTGCTCATGACCAATATATAGGAGATGGACGACTTTAAGAGAAGCTGATCATAAAGTATTCCCAAGCTTGGATCTATGGGGAAACCTGGCAGTAGGTGTTGAATTTCCCTATAGTGCCCCCACTGGTGAAAGGAGGCATTACACAGTTCCCATTCATATCAATCGGTGTATAAGTAGCACAGGACAGAGCGAGAGAAGCTCTATGTAACCACTCAGGCAAAGAAATGGGGATCCTATTCCTAAACATAGCCCCCCCATTAATTCCCTAAAAGGGTGCATAAAAATGTTGTTTTTTTTTTTGTTTTGTTTTTTTAAATAAGGCAATCCCTTTTATTACCAGTCGCTCCAGGCATAATGTCAGTCTCCTGATTAGTGGGCTGATGGATATACACTGTACCTCATAGTGTATGCATATGTACATGTAAGGGTAGACTCTGACAGATCCTATGTACATTCCCATACACACAGGATGAGATCAGGGCTCCGCTGGGAGATACACAAGGTGACAGCGAGCAGCCAGCTGTGACTGAGGACACAGGAAGGACTGATGGCAGCCATGGGACTAGGGGGCACTGACAGCCTGTACCCACTGGGGAGGATATAAGTGTCAGAGAGCACAGCGATGGTGTGACTGATGAACATACACCGGGGAGAATGGCGGAATGAGGACAGACAGGTGAAGGGAATTTGCTGCATGTGACACACAAGAGCCGTGACATCAATGATGAGTCTAAATCCGTGTCCCCATGAATGCAGAATGAGCAGGACCTGGAGCCAGCAGCCTTTAGGGCCACGAGACAAATTCACATTTTGAGTAAAGGGTTTGTTTTTTTCCGTTTTGTTTTTTTTTTGCAATACGCACGTAAAAAAGAGCAACTTTGCAAGTTTCGTCTTGCCATAATACAAATTCTAACAGTCTATTCAGTAGGACTATCAGCTGTGTATCCACCAGACTTCTGCACAACACAACTGATGGTCCCAACCCCATTTATAAGGCAAGAAATCCCACTTATTAAACCTGACAGGGCACACCTGTGAAGTGAAAACCATTTCCGGTGACTACCTCTTGAAGCTCATCAACAGAATGCCAAGAGCGTACAAAGCAGTAATCAAAGCAAAAGGTGGCTACTTTGAAGAACCTAGAATCTAAGACATATGTTCAGTTGTTTCACACTTTTTTGTTAATTATATAATTCCACATGTGGTAATTCATAGTTTTGATGCCTTCAGAGTGAATCTACAATTTCCATAGTCATGAAAATAAAGAAAACTCTTGAATCAGAAGGTGTGTCCAAACTTTTGGACTGCACTGTATATTTTTTCCGTTGGTTTTGGTAAACACATCCAGAGTTCTGTGAATTCCTGGGATTCAGCGTGATGGGTCTATTGTTTCTTGAACACCAGCAGATTTGATTTGCTTGATTCACCTGTCTAGAGATCCATAGCGTTCTGTAGAACGTTCTTCACAATGGGATGTGCTGATATCTATCAATGATTCTAGAGCAACGCAACAACTCTACATTCCCAAACTTGCATTGATCCTCCATCAGACTTCCATGATGGTCATAGCTCCAGTACAGAGTTCTTCATGACAGTGGGGATGCGTCTTCTCAAATTTAGATTCTGCCTTCTCTTGATAATTCCTCCAAATCATAGACTGCAGAATGTCTGACCACTTCACGTCTTTTCTGACTTGAAGATTCCTTACTCCCCCCTACACATGCTCACTTGGCTTGGCTGAACATTCATGTGTTTTCAACAGGGATGGAGCAGAAAGCCACTGCCAGACTCTTATGATCTCTTGAAAACAAAAGGATTGACTGCTGAAAGTCTCCCCTCCTCACACACCTCCCGGCCCGATCCTTCCCTCCTCTCACACATGTTCCAACCCGATCCCTCCTTCCCTCATATACCTCCCAATTCGATCCTTCCCTCCCCTCTTACACCTCCCGGCAGATCCCTCCCTAACATACTGTACCTCCTGACTCGATCCTTCCCTCCATCACACACCTCCCGGCCGATCCCTTTTTCACATACATCCCGGCCCGATCCTTCCCTCTGTTACACACCTCCCGGCCGATCCCTCTTTCACATACATCCCGGCCCGATCCTTCCCTCTGTCACACACCTCCCGGCCCGATCCTCCCCTCACGCACTTCCTGTCTCGATCCTTCCCTCCCCTCACACACCTCCCGGCCAATCCTTCCCTCTCATCACACACCTCCCGGCCCGATCTTTCCCTTCCCTCACACCCCTCCCAGCCCCATCCTTCCTTCACACACCTCCCGGCCCGATCCTTCCCTCCACTCTCACACACCTTCTAGCCGATCCTTCCCTCCCCCCACACACCTCCTGGTCAATCCCTCCCTCCCCGATCTTTCCCTCCACTCACACACCTCTTGGCCCGATCCTTCCCTCCACTCACACACCTCTCGGACCGATTCTTCCCTCCTCTCACATACCTCGCGGCCGATTCTTTCCTCCCCTTACACACCTCCAGGCCCGACCCTTCACTCCACTCACACACCTCTCAGACCGATCCTTCCCTCCCCTCACACACCTCCAGGCCCGATCCTTCCCTCCACTCACACACCTCCTGGCCAATCCCTCCCTCACACACCTCCTGACCCATTTTTTTCCTAAGGGCCATCTCCTTCAGCTAAGCTCTGAGCCATTTCCGTGACATCAGGTTTAGTAATTTTTCTTTTGTTATTCCTTTTTAGTTTAGGAAATTTTATATATCGTATTCTTTGTTCCCATTTTGTATCATCTTGTACATTTTTTTTTATAAACACTGCCTATCTTTCTTGACTAAATATATAAAATTTAATAGCTCTGTACACTATCTGTAACGGGTGGCCAATCGGCCTGTATAAACGATTTGTGGTGGCAACTGGTAATTCTTTTATTTTTGCAGAGTTGGCAGTGACCATACTGGGGTATATACATACATTCCATTACATGTGTTGGAATCGAAGGTGTATACAGCATTCGCTGATTGTGAGTTTTCAAATAACCGGCCGAGTACTGGAAGCAGCCATGGCCTCATCCTTCACTCATCACTAAATTGTGTAATTGTCCTGACAATTGGAGGCAGCAGAGTTGCGCCCCCTGACAAACTGGTAACAAAAGACTGACTGGCACTTCCAAGCTAGTGTGAACAGGTGCATACTAGGAGCAGCTATCTCCATATACAACTCCCGGACAACCTGGTGGTATCGGTGGGATCTGTGTGATTTGAATGGTGTCATCTGTGGCAAAGTGGTAACAGTGGTGGGATCTGCGTGACTTCTCATGGCTGTTATCCGTGACATATTTGTGGCAGTGGTGGGATCCTTGTGACTTCTCATGGCTGTTATTCATGACATACAATGTCAGGGGCACATGTTAGACCACCTTCTGATGACAGATTATGTCATGTGAAGAAACTTTTTGATTGCAAGATTGAGGGCTTAAAGAGGCAGTAAGGTGCCCCAAAGTAAAGAATATTGAATTTTAAGGGAATCTGTCAGGACATTTTTACATATGCAGGTAATGGTGCGCCTGTCTAGGTGCTTGCACCCCTATAAAAATTATACCATTATTGTGAAGATCTGATGTGCTGGTCATGAGAAATCTACTCTAGAAGCCATATGCAAATCAGGCTGAAAGTGCACCAAGGGGGTGTCAATGCACTTCTCAGCTTCCCCTCAAATGCACTGACACATCCCTGGTGCACTTCCAATGTGATGTAAATATGGCTTCTACATTAGATTTCTCATGGCTGGCACATCAGATCTTCACAGTAAAGGTATTATTTTTATCATAGGACAAGCCTCTATACAGCCGTACCACTACTTCTGTATTCAAAAATGTCTAGACAGGTTCCCTTTAAATTCAGAAATACTTGATATTATACTTAGTATTAGGTGCTTACAACACTTCAGCAGGTTGCCAGAAATTAAAAAATAAGGTTGCTTTTTCCCAAGAACATCGCCATCCCGGTCCACAGGTTTTATGTGGTATTGCAGCTAGTCAGATGGATAGAGCCAGTTTTTTTCCAAACATTAGCAAGCTGGAAGAGGGGATTAAATTAGTGCTATGACGGTTAATATACCCCCCGCTATAAAACATCATTGTTACTGACTTAGAGGCTAAATTCTCACAAGTTTAAGCATGTCCGCTCCATCCATTCGAGAATTTCCTCCGGCTTTCCTCCAGATAACATCAACCGTAAGAGACCTGGAGCCGATGAACTCGGAAACACCATATTCCGTCATTGCACAGTTTGGCTTTCTTCTCCTTACTAACCTCATAGCCAGTCACTAGGATGACATGGCCTATACGTAAGACCTGGCAGCGTGCAACCTTCCCAAAATATTGGCATAGCCTAATTCTGTCTCCTTTTTCCCATTATTTGCCATGCTTCGTCCTTATCCTCGTAGCCCCCTAATATTCTTCATGGACTATTTCCTTCCATTTATCCGTATATCTATGGGTATAATACGATCAGTGAACCCGAGCAGAGAAGAATGTCATTCAACAGAAAACTAAAGTCTTAAGTGTGTGACAAGGTTTAATGCATGCTATTGTTTGCTGTTATCAGCCATTTTAGGAACATGGCTGACTATCCCAAAAAATATTCCTGCCTCCTTGTTCCAACCATAACCACATCATACACATTAGCTCAACCTGCTCATCTCTGTGGGACCAGCCGCCCATCTTCCCTCAATAGAAGATGCCGGGGAAACAAGGATGGGGCATATTGAATTTCAATGTCTGATCGTTTTATTCTCATGGAGGAAAGCTGTGGGTTTGTCAGCAAGTTACGCCATCCAAAAGTTATCTGGAATTAGTGTCTGGCAAAGGATTGGGCATGTTGAATTTCTCCTAGAAGATAGGCCTCCACCAGAGCTCTCTGACGGAGGCGGCTTCCTCCACTCTCCCCACTCTGAACACTTGCCATCTGTATGGGGGTGGGAGATCGGGAGACTATTTACTGAAAGAGCACTTGACCGACAGATGTCCACGGTGTACGAGCACCTTTACTCTCCTCTCTCCATTCACAAACACATGCACGCTCAGTCGAACCAAGCATGCATGTGTATGGAGATCAGGACCGATAGCTGTCCACCTGAAAATGGTATTTCAGTTTCCTGTGTCCTATCGACGTGCAATCTCAGATATAAATGGCTGAAATTGGGAAATTTGCTGAAAACATTTCTATAACACTTCATAGAGGATGCAAAGAAAAAGAAAAAAACGTCCTAAACGTAATCTCTTGGCCCTCTGTGAATCATGTGGCCTCCTCCAAATATCACTAACTTTCTTTGCGGTCTTAAACCAGCTAAAAGCTGCTTAGTAAAAATTAAAAAAATAAATAAAATAGTTACAAATTCTCTGTTAGAATCAGCTCACTGATTTATTCTCAGTAAACTCACCCTGCAGCCAGCAATAGACAGTCTAACACGGAGGCTATGGAAAATAAAAGGTGTAAGATTTTAAATGAAAGCCAATTTGTAAAAATGCTTTTTATCCCAAAATACAGAAAAGGAAAAATAAAATTAAAATTTGCTCCTGAAAGGGTCCATATCTTTTAAGACCAAGCTGGTGCAATCCTTTCCCATCAGCAAGCATGCTTGGATCTTCTACATATTTACTTACGGGATACGTTGCTGCCAGATACTGCTATCAGATGTTATTAATGACCGTTGTTATAAGGCTCTGTTCACATTTTGATTGGAGGTTCCGTCAACAGCCTTCATTGCAGATTTCGTTAAATATGCACAAAAAATGTAAAAAAAAAAAAAAAGAAATAGCAAAATAAAAAAAAAAATACCCTAAATTCATTTAGGCCCAGTGGGCATCGGTATGATAGACTTAGGCCGTGGATATGGACCCTTATTATATTTTCCACTTTGGACAATCCCTTTTTATTAAAAACGTCCCCATTGAGAAAATGATTACATCATAGATCAATCAATTGTAATGGCAGCTGATACATGTAGTGCAGCCATAAGGACAGCCGCCTCTACGATAAGGCTAGGTTCACATTGCGTTAGTAGCATCCGTTTAATGCATCCGTTACTAAGCGGCACTAACGCTATGTAACGGATGCATTAACGCACCCATTGCCAGCCATTATAGTAACGCATCCTAACGCATGTCAAATTCGTCATGCGTTAGTGATGTTCCGTTACTTTGTGACACCCCCTCGCGTTTTTGGGTGCGTTGGGTCTAACGCACAGAGAACGAATGCGTTCGCTGTGCATAGACCTCCATTGCTAACGCATTCCGACGCAAGGGTACCTTGCGTTAGCGTGATTGATGGAAAAAGTCAATTTTGCCTATCAGCGTTAGATGGATGCTTTAAACGCATTTCACTAACGCAATGGAGACCTAGCCTAACCAGAAGTCACACTTCTGAATTTACTCAACCCTTTACTTAAATTCTAAAAGAGGATGCCATAGTCAAACAGATTAGCTGATGGGTCTTATTATATTATGTCTTCCATGAATATTTGTGAATCCTAGCTTGAATATCTGAAGCTTGCTGTAGTTTTCCATCACATTCCCTAAATACACAAAAATATTACTCAACCCCCTCGTAGACACATCATATCAGGAATAAATTGTCTTACTGCCAATTTATCTTTATATACACTGATACTCATCTTCAACATTGTGTAACTCAGTTCCCCACATATCTCAAAGACACTAGTCATGTTCTACAAACATTAGCGAATATCAATTGGGATCCCAAATATATCTTGGGCAAACTGGATATAACATCCTTTTCATAGGCACTCATAAGGGATGCAACAACCAATTTTTCTTAGAAAAGGAAGAGAAATATCATAGAACTCTGATCAACTATATAATTAAATGCATCAAATTTATTTTAACTTACAACTACACAATCTATGACTTTTATTTACAAACATGGGGGACCGCGATGGGGAGCAAATTTGCCTCAGCTATGCCACCCAATACATGAACAGATAGGAAGAGACCATCCATGCGAGCTGCGAGCAGCCCTTATCTCAGAGTGGTGCTTAATAGATGATATTCTATTTATAGGGGAAAGTACTCAGGATTCCTTACTGGCATTTATCAATTAGATCAACCAGAATGATCTTCAATTCACACCTGCATTCAGTAAAATTAGTGTCAACATTTTACACCTTACTATTTTATAGATAAAACCATCATAAAGAGATGGACTCTTAACAGCTTCATTTTTAGAAACAGCTGTAATTTTCCAGTTTGAGTATCTAGTATTCCAAAAGGGAAATTCACCCATATTCGTTGTAATTGCACTCATATTATATTTTGACAATATGTCAAAAGCTGATTTGTTTTCAAAGAACAGTTCATTAGTAGAGGCTATTATCAATCTTCTCTTGAATGAGCGTTACGTTACAAGAAGTTAAATTCCTACTAAGGAAAGATCTTGTTCACAGAACCAAGGTGCCATGTACACCTATCATCATTGAGGAGAAAATAGATCAAATACCAATTACCCAGTAGTTAAACCAATCTGACTTTAAAAAATATAATTCCTAAATACTTCCCAATTGTACAGCAGAACAAAATGATTGGGAACCATCTATCAACAAATCCCAAACATGTATTCTGAAAAGCTAGAACCTTGGGCAACCTTGTAGCACCTACTAATAAAGAGTAAAAATTCCATCAGAAAAATTAAAAAACATTTCAAACAATAATCAAACCCCCTTTTTTTCTAAAAAGGGAAGATTTTACACTTGTGGAAAACATTTTGAATTTAAGTTAATAAGATATCCAAACCAACAACCATACGAGAATTATCCAGATAAGACAAATCTGAATCTTATCAGATCAGGGATAATATTACATGGCACAACAAATAATTCATTTACAGTAGTTCATACGGTGCCAATGAATGAAATTATATGTTGGCCGAACCAAAAGATGTCTCTCTGAAAGAATTAGGGAACGCTTTATAAGTAATAGGTTGCTTCAGAGACAAATAATACTATAAGGGTGACCACATATGTCCATACAGGTTTCTCCAGGTATTCATCCATCCTTAATGTAACCTTTATACATATTGTCTGTGGTGTTGTGACCACTGTGTCCACTAGGGGGCGCTGTGTGGATGTACCAGGACAGGTGTATAAGCATTTCCAGTGTCCTAATAGGAGTAGGATGCTGAATGATCGTAATGTATCCCAAGGTGGGTGGCCTTGGGATGAAGGCTTGCTTATGTGCTGATCAGCAGAGCTGATCTTTCGTTCCAATGTGTCAGGGAGAAGCCTTCAGGTGATTGATGAGACGGGCGGGATCAATCATCTACAAATCCACCCAGGGGTGTGTTTAAGAACTCCATAGTAAAGTGTATATGAGTGTGTGTGAAGGACCTGTGATGATGTCATAGCCATGTGACCCGGTGGGCGTGGCTACAGACCATATAAGGTGGCCAGGGTAGGTCACATGGAGTGAATGCTGGGACCCGGTTGGTCCGTTTGGAAGGTCTCGCTGGAAGATGTGTCTGCCTTCCTGAAGTGCCAGTGAGTAATGGCTGCAAGCATCTGACAGTTCCCAGGGAGAGGGAATGAACGTCTGAAGTGAGCTGAAGCAGCCATGAGGTAACCCTGACGGGGTGAGAACTGTGAGGCTAGAAAGCCTGCGCAGTGGACATTACATGACCTGTGTGAGTACAGGCTTGACAGAGTGGAGCTCTGTCATGGACGCTATGCTGTTTATATGAACTTTATGTTGCTGGTCATGGTTTATGATGCCTGAATAAACCGCATGGACTGATGATGTTTTATGGAAAACCCGTACCGGATCTGATTATTTGGCTGCCATGTGAGTGTCCCCAACCTTGAATGACAGCGCTACCTTACATGTCATAGAGGAAAATTAAAATCCATAAGACTACTTTAGGGAGGAGACTTGTCCCCTTCACATGGGGAAGAGGGAAACCTTCTTATAACTTGAGAAGAGCTGACACTCCAACCTCCTTTTTGAAGTGGGATGAATTATAGCTAGGGAGAGAAACTAATTAAAGCAACCTTTGAAGCAGAGACCTCCTCCCATGGACAGGTGATTAAAACAGGACATCTGCTGGGGAAACAGACAACGCAGCTGAGATTTGTTTACACATAGAAGTGTGGTTTCCCAAGGAAGAACTTCCTATGATGAAAGAAAACTGAACATTTGCAGATAGTCAACTCGTCACCGGGGGGGCAGGTAGGAATATGGGGTTTGCATAGATCCGAAATTTATGGGAGATGCATTTTCGGCATCATAGCAAAGGGATGAATAGAACGCATTCACTCACATCACCGTAGGGCCACTAGAACCCCTCCAACTTAATAAAAGTTCAATGCATAGTGCTATCTATGCCATATCTATGTAATGGTGAAATCGTGATAATGATCATGACAACAAGACCTCCCGCATGGGACCTTCAGGGGCGAAGGTGTTCTATAAGTTGAGACTCTCATAAAATTCTGAAGGGCTGTACACATCCCACAATCAGCTCCCACATGAGCCCATCAAGGGAAGGTATGTAGGCGTAACTTAGAGCTAATAATGAGTTCCATGACATCAGGTTTAGTTATTCTCTTTTGCTTTTCCTTTTTATTTTGTGTAATTGTTTACATCGTATTATTTGTTCCATTTTTTTTTATAAACTCTGCTTATCTTTCTGGATGAAATATATAAATTTAATAGCTCTGTTCTTCTTGTTCTGTAAACCGCACCCCTGAAGCCATACGCTACCAGGAACAGTGTTCAATCGGCATTTATAAACGACATATGGTGAGGACGCCTTGTTCCACAAAGATTCACCTCTGCAGTCACCTGATCCTCAGGTTTACTGCAAATGCAGCCCAATGGAGAAGGCAATAACGTAGGCTCCAGTGGCAGACCAAATCTACAGAGCGCCGACCTGTGGAATATGTTATGTACGTACATTACTGGGGATAACTACAGCTGGAAAGTCCCTGGGCTGAGAATGGTTGATACCCGATATGGCCCTACTTCCAGGTAGCTCCTTAGCTGCCTCCAACGGAGAAGAAGGGGTAGGTTTAAGAAGGACGGCAGAGACAGAAGCTCTCAGGCAGCAGTCCTTACATGACTGGTCCCAACTGACTACTTTCCTGGAACGCCAATTTATGACCGGGTTGTGTTTCTTCACCCAAGGAAGGTTAAAACGATTGGAGTTAGCATACCCTCCAAGATGTAGCACTACAGGGACTCCTCATGAAGAGCCACTATATGCAGGTTAATATTATCTACGACTTGGGTCACCCTCCCCGGCTGAGAGAAACAGAGTCAATTGCCTGAATGCTAATGGGTCTCACAAGCGTCCTACCCATCAGACCATGGGTCTGGACAAAGCGAGAATCCACCAAGTTGACTCCAGCTCCACTATCCACAAGCACAGGTATAGTCTCAGTAACTCCGCCAACCACCACTTCAACAACTTAGTCTGAGAAGAGACTCCTCCCAACTGCATGGCTTCGTCCGTCTGCACCAGTGTGCCCTCCTCCCTAGAAAGAACCACAGAGGGTAGATTTGATGTAAGTCTCTCCCTGAGCCGTCTATCCACCCGGATAGCAAGAGCCATGACGGCCTCCAACGACCCAGGAGTAGCATACTGCACAAGAGTATCCTGTACCCTAGCGGACAGACCCTGACAGAAATGACTCCTACGAGCAGGATCGTTCCACTGTGTCAGTGATCCATCTCCTAAACTCTGAGAAGTAGTCCTCGGCCGGCCGGCCCCCTTACTTGATCTTATGGAGTCTAGACTCAGCCAGGGAAACGCCATCAGGATTCCCATACACAAGCGCCAATGCCACAAAAACTCATCCACCGACCGCAAAGATGGTGAATCAGTCGGCAGGGACAAGGCCCAGGATTGGGGATCACCCTTGAGAATGACAGTAATAGCCACAGACAATAATCGCCACATGCTGTTCCTCACTCCCTGAAGAACGAAGGCGGAGCCTGAAATATAACTTACAGGCCTCCTTAAAAACCAAAAATGTATCTCTCCCTCCAGAGAAACTGTCATGGAGAGATATCTTGTGTTCCGTTTGGGCCTGCACATGAGCCGAGACCCAGAACCCCGAAACCTGCTAAAACTGCTGCTCCACCTGACACCGCAGCTCCTTAACCTCATCAGAGAGGCTCTGGATCAGCTGGACGAAAACCTGTGCTTGAGCCATCGGTACACAGGAAAAAAGTATGGGTCTGTGATAATGTCACGATATATAGCGACCCAACAGGGGGTAGATCAGCGGACGGCACGACACACACACACACAACGGGATGGAAATGGGGAGAGGAAGGCCCTACTGATAGGGAAATGAGGGATGGACACCTCCTGCTCAAACCTGAGCTTGACCCTGCACTCCCCTAACTCCCTAAGTGGGTCTTTCCCCCCCACTGCCATCCGGAACCTCATAGCTCGCTGTCACCTAGCACTGCCCTGGCTAGTGCACTGGCTGGCAAGGGCGCTAGCATCACCACCGCAGATGGAACAACACAGGGGATAGTGACAAACATGAGACAGACGATGAAAAAAAAAATACCAAACTTAGCTTAATAGCCTTCTCTGCTGCAAAGTACCACACAGCAGAAGAAAGGCACCCAGACCACGAACTCCACAAAGCCAGCTGATACACCACAGCAACCAGAGAGCTCCTTAAGCCAGGCTTGGTCAATATAGATTGCTCTGTCACCTAAAAGTCAGCTGATGCATCAGGTGACCATTTAAAGGATGGTGGGAGTGGTCACCACCCACATCAGCTGACCTAGCAACTGCAGTTTCAGCAAGCTGCAAGCAGGGGAAACTGACTTTAACCTCTGCTGGTCTGAAAGGAAAAAAGTTACATTTAAATCATAGTGGAATCAGAGCTGCCAAGAATCAAAAAATGGATTGTGACACACAATCACTATGTGGAGCTTCTGTGTGATCCTTTCATGTGCTGCCTCCTGTGGGAAGATTGAATCACTATAACAGGTGACTGAGTATAATGAAGAGTCGAACCCCGATGAAGGTCACTTTTTCGAAACGTGTTGGTATTTTTGGCCCTTACAGATCAGTTTGCGATGTCACCAGCCAGCCTTAGAAAAAAACGTAAGACCCTAGAAAACGTGACCGAGAATAATGAAGAACCCAAACCTGATGAAGGACACTTTTACAAAACGCGTTGGTGTTTTTGGTCCTTACTGTCCAGTCTGTGACGTTACACGCCAGCCTTAGAAACTCACGCGCATGGTTGCCAATATGCATGTTTTAATGACTGATTTGAAGCGGTTATTAGACTGTTAAACAGCTAATCGGACCCACAGATTAGATAAACATCCAGGAACAGCAGCAAGGTGTCTGTTTCCACACATTAAGAGGAAAGTACAGGGGAAATAAAGTCTAGTTGAGCACCAGTTGGAACAGGCCTAAAGATCGGTGTGGGCCCCAGATGAGGGCATCTATTAACCATTTATGGGATATTCTTAGGATAGGTGCCAATCAACTAATGTTTATGAGACCTCACGACAATCTTCAGACAACAGATATTGGGGGAACATAGGGATATGGCTGCTGGACTTCAACTCTCAGATACTTTTGCTTGTAGGCACATCACAGGCATTTTGAATGAGGTTTACTCCCTTCTTCCTAACAAGAACACATGCATGCTCAGCCAAGCCGATCATACATTTGTTCAGCTTTTTAGGAGTAGAAGTAGCAGTACAACTTTCTACATTAACTTCTATGAAGGCTCCTAGCATCCTCATTCAGCAAAGCAATGCTCGAGATACAGGAGGATCCAAGAGAACAGATCTGCATCTATCGGACATTTGAACCCCATGTAGACGGAGTTTTTGACGGCCTGAAAAAAATCCTATGTGCAAGCACCCTTATGTCATACCCTATCGATGGGCTAAGGAGCTGTAGATAGACTGCGACAGCTAAGTTATATGGAGCAAATGCTGCGGCGAAAACAGGCGGCACGGGGATATATTCTGCGCGCGAGGCCATTTTCCAGTGCATCAGTGTTTGAGAGGTACGGCAGGGAGCCGCCTGTGGATAAAAACAGGGCCTCACACACCCACATCCAAGGGACAAGGGGCCCCACACACCGAGGTGCAGAATGTAAGGGCCTTCTGGAGAGCACAGGGCCTGTGTATGCTATAAGGCGGCCTAGGGGAGGCATAGCTACAGCCCTGCAAAGTATGCCAGTCCTCCCATAACCAACTTCCAAACACAGGACCTCTCTCGGCTCTAGAAAACAAGAGAACCTCACAGCGACCTCCAGAATACACAGAGCCCCATACACTCGGCTCCGGGTCATGCAGAACCTCACTCTATAATACAATGGGTCACTCTCATCTACAAAGCTGGTGCCGGGGTCACAAGGCAGCGGGGCCTGACACGGCAACAATCAGAGCACACAGGACTCGGGACAGTCCAATCCCACACACAGGATTGTGCACCCACCCACGTCTATATTCATGGGCTCATTCACACGCTGTCCACAAATCCTGTGCTCCATATTGTCCGCTGTCCACAGTCACCTCTCTCTGTATAACCAGGCAAATGTGACCCTTACGGCTCTAGCAAAACTGGGTATCATTGCTGCAATGGGCGGGAATATGTCCGTCACACAGCGCTGTACATATGGCGGCACACAAAGCATCCTGCAGAGCACTGACCACAGAATGCAAGAAGTGGAAGACAGAACTCGGAGAACTTGGAAAATGGAAATTGGATACAGATTCTGGCCCCTTCCCTTTAAGATCTTGCCCAGGTTCTGGGATATTCCATGGAGCTCAATGATCCCTTTGGGAGTAGCCATTTCTCTGTCATAAGGATGGCGAAAAACAGGTTTGCACAAGGTCAATATTGATTCTAAGGCCTCATTCACACGTCAATGATTATTCTTGAACGCAAAAAAAAAAAAAACGGTCTGATTTCCATCCGTGTTTTGCATCTGATTTCCATCGTTGATTGTGTCTGTTTTTACCATGTCATCTGTGATTTTCGCACATGCAAAGAAAAACAACAATGTAAACAATACAAAGCTTCGCCTACCCACTGCAATGTTAGTCACAGACTGCACCCTGATGCCATCCGAGCGCCAGCTGCGATTTTTCACAAACCCGTAGACTTGTCAATGTGATTTTTTTGTGTGGACACACGGTCCATGAAAAAAAACCAAGTGTATGTGAACAAATTCTACAACCAGTAACGTGTGCAGGTATGTGTGCACTGACCTCCTCAGTGAACAGGAATCATGGCACAGACATGCACATTCCTGCTAAGGCCCTTTTCAGATATTGCAGATGTGGATACCATGGGAGGTGGAGGTCTGCGAGCGGTGGAGAAATCAAGATCACACGATGGCTTTAAAGTTTCACGATGGAAAAATAAGTTGCAAGTGACTGTGGTGACGACTGCAAGACTTTCTGGTCACAAGACGGCTCGCAACTTTACTCTCCATAGGGTAATAAGAATACGCTTTAATGTTACCGTTTGGTCACAGACTGAGACTAAGCGTGGCCAAACACATAAGAAAGCTGTTGACTTGAACGTTCATTCGGCCGACAACTATCTCTTCCTCGCCTTCCCATAAATGAGCGTTCAGGAAAGAAGTGAAAGTCGATTACATCTCCCCTAAAATGAAAGGATGAGGCCCAATACTTCTCCCCCCCGACGGCATCTGTATATAAGAGTGATGGACAATCTTGCTGAAATCTGTGGGGTTGGTCAACCTTTACCTAATGAGTAGATGGGTCTTTAGTACATGAGATGAAAACTCATTTCCTAATATACAGACATCAGGATGCGGCCCCGTCCTCCTCCTAATACACAGGGATCAGGACACGGCCCCGTCCTCCTCCTAATACACAGGGATCAGGACACGGCCCCGTCCTCCTCCTAATACACAGGGATCAGGACACGGCCCTGTCCTCCTCCTAATACACAGGGATCAGGACACGGCCCCGTCCTCCTCCTAATACACAGGGATCAGGACACGGCCCCGTCCTCCTCCTAATACACAGGGATCAGGACACGGCCCCGTCCTCCTCCTAATACAAAGGGATCAGGACACGGCCCCGTCCTCCTCCTAATACACAGGGATCAGGACACGGCCCTGTCCTTCTCCTAATACACAGGGATCAGGACACGGCCCCGTCCTCCTCCTAATACACAGGGATCAGGACACGGCCCCGTCCTCCTCCTAATACACAGCCATCAGGACACGGCCCCGTCCTCCTCCTAATACACAGGGATCAGGACACGGCCCCGTCCTTCTCCTAATACACAGGGATCAGGACACGGCCCCGTCCTCCTCCTAATACACAGGGATCAGGACACGGCCCCGTCCTCCTCCTAATACACAGCCATCAGGACACGGCCCCATCCTCCTCCTAATACACAGACATCAGGACACGGCCCCGTCCTCCTCCTAATACAGATATCAGGACATAGCCCCGTCCTCCTCGTAATAAACAGCCATTAGGACACGGCCCCGTCCTCCTCCTAATACACAGCCATCAGGACACGGCCCCGTCCTCCTCCTAATACACAGCCATCAGGACACGGCCCCGTCCTCCTCCTAATACAGCCATCAGGACATGGCCCCGTCCTCCTCCTAATACAGACATCAGGACATGGCCCCGTCATCCTCCTAATACAGATATCAGCCATCACTTTGTATCTTGATATCTGACATGACGGACATCATATTCATCTTCTATGCCTCCTGATGAACCGCTGGTGCGGGGAAACGCGTCGGGGTGACACCATACATAAGTGGCCACTTTTTTTGTAATCTTTCTCTCCATGTATGCTCCACTGTTAGGGCATATTTAATCCAATGCAGATACATGGTGGACCTTTGAATGTCATTTTGTGGTAATTGTTTTTATGGGTATTTTCTCTGAGATTGTTTGCATTATCTCTAGGGCATTTTTACTATTCATCTCTGCACTATCGGATATTGTTTTCATAACTGTGATATCAGGGACCGATAGGGGAGCGAGGGATAGTCCTCGTTGAGTGGGGGCGCCAAAAAATCGTGATCTTTAGGGTTCCAACCTCCACGGATAGGAAGGTATCAGAGAGGCCTAATGTAGGGTTTTTGCAGCATCTCAGTGCAGGTCTCTTTTTTCTATATTGTGGCATTTGCCATTCTTTTTCACTGGAAAATGGTGTTTTTTAATATCATGAAATAAAATAGTTTTTTATAGGGAATATATGTTCACCTGTTTTGATTAGTGATTCCTATATTATTTGTTTTTTCCTAATATCAGGACATAGCCCCGTCCTCCTAATAAACAGCCATCAGGACACAGCCCCTTCCTCCTCCTAATACAGCCATCAGGACACGGCCCCGTCCTCCTCCTAATACAGACATCAGGACACAGCCCCTTCCTCCTCCTAATACACAGCCATCAGGACACGGCCCCGTCCTCCTAATACAGACATCAGGACAAAGCCCCGTCCTCCTCCTAATACACAGCCATCAGGACACGGCCCCGTCCTCCTAATACAGACATCAGGACAAAGCCCCGTCCTCCTCCTAATACACAGCCATCAGGACACAGCCCCGTCCTCCTCCTAATACACAGCCATCAGGACACGGCACCGTCCTCCTCCTAATACACAGCCATCAGGACACGGCCCCGTCCTCCTCCTAATACACAGCCATCAGGACACGGCCCCGTCCTCCTCCTAATACACAGCCATCAGGACACGGCCCCGTCCTCCTCCTAATACACAGCCATCAGGACACGGCCCCGTCCTCCTCCTAATACACAGCCATCAGGACACGGCCCCGTCCTCCTCCTAATACACAGCCATCAGGACACGGCCCCGTCCTCCTCCTAATACACAGCCATCAGGACACGGCCCCGTCCTCCTCCTAATACACAGCCATTAGGACACGGCCCCGTCCTCCTAATACACAGGCATCAGGACACAGACCCGTCCTCCTCCTAATACACAGCCATCAGGACACAGCCCCATCCTCCTAATACACAGCCATCAGGACATGGCACCGTCCTCCTCCTAATACACAGCCATCAGGACACGTCCCCGTCCTCCTCCTAAAACACAGCCATCAGGATACAGCCCTGTCCTCTTCCTAATACACAGCCATCAGGACACGGCCCCGTCCTCCTCCTAATACACAGCCATCAGGACACGGCCCCGTCCTCCTCCTAAAGCGCAGCCATCAGGACACGGCCCCGTCCTCCTCCTAATGCGCAGCCATCAGGACACGGCCCCGTCCTCCTCCTAATACACAGCCATCAGGACATGGCCCCGTCCTCCTCCTAATACACAGCCATCAGGACACGGCCCCGTCCTCCTCCTAATACACAGCCATGAGGATACAGCCCTGTCCTCTTCCGAACACACAGCCCTGTCCTCCTCCTAATACGCAGTCATTAGGACATGGCCCTGTCCTCCTCCCAATACACAGGCATCAGGACACAGCCCCGTCCTCCTCCTAATACACAGCCTTCAGGACACAGCCCCGTCCTCCTAATACACAGCCATCAGGACAGGGCCCCGTCCTCCTCCTAATACACAGCCATCAAGACACAGACCTGTCCTCCTCTTAATACAAGACATCAGGTCACAGCCATGTCTTCCTCCTAATACACAGCCATCAGGACACAGCCCCGTCCTCCTCCTAATACACAGACATCAGGACACGGCCCCGTCCTCCTCCTAATACACAGCCATCAGGATACGGCCCCGTCCTCCTCCTAATACACAGCCATCAGGACACGGCCCCGTCCTCCTCCTAATACTCAGATATCAGGATACGGCCCTGTCCTCCTCCTAATACACAGCCATCAGCAATCTTCCCTCTCCATAATACAGTCCCATATCAGGGTAGATTCCCCTCCTGACATAACACTCTCTATTCCCTCCTCCCCATTATTTATAATGGTGACGATCTTCACGCAGGCAGGTGACAAAGGGTTAATTAGATTCTGGAGATGCTGATCCCCATATTATAAGTAGTTTTGTGTCATTGGTGTCAGGATTTCTATGTTTCTTGCTTCTGGAAACCCAACAGTGCATATTCTCTGCTAGAATCCATGCTCCTAATACAAAGACCACTGATTTCCATAATTCTGTCTCACACATGTGCATTAATTTATACCCCCACATCGCAGATAGCGCTTGGCCCCGAAATTCTCATCCGTTGCCTCCTTTAACAATATGTCACCTCATCCAACCTACAGACAAGGACGGGGGGATATGTCAATAATGGCTAAAGCCGTTCATTAATGTCCAAAGACGAGAGTTCCGAAAGAAGAATTCTTCGAACGTTTGAAAATGTTGGATTTCCCAAAATTGTAAATTCTCTTCCACCAACGGAAACGTATAGAATATCTGTGGTTTTGTGCGATAATCTTTGCGCCGCGTCGTCCAAGATTCGATTGGTCGTTTGCAATATGGAGAAATATGCATTGAGCTATTGGATATATTGCTGGGGGGGCATCTACTGGGTTTGGGCTATTTTGGTAATGCGTTGTGACTGACAGCTTCCGTTTTGTGACATATGACATGGCAGCAACCTGGCAGTAACACCATCACACTTCCACTAGTGTGTGTGTGTGGGGGGGGGGGTACATATATTAAATCCCATGGACTTGCCCCCCCCATCCCCTAGTATAATGATGGGACAGACTACCTACCCCCTTAGTATTTTAATGTCACAGGTGCCCCCTAAATATTGACCCATCATATTATACCAATTGTTAATATATTGACACTTTTCAGAATAGTCTCAAACATAAAGACCCCAAAATGTATCCAATAATTCTATCAATCTGCATCGTAAACCGTATGATGGTCTTCTATAATCCGATCGGTCTACCCCATCCCCCCCTAAGTGCCCCCAGCGCTCCCATTCTCACCTTTTGCAGGTTGCAATGTCTGTAGGATAAGAGGGTCCCCGTCTTCTTTGGTGCCAAGAATAAAGATAAAAAAAAAAAAAAGAAAGAAAAATATATATTAAAAAATCCCTATCTCCTTGTCCTGATATATTTGATTTTATGAAAAAAAAAAAATTCTATATATTTTCCTCCCAATGTGAAAAAAACCCCACAGTCTGGATCCCCTGTCTGGAGGAGGCTTTCTTGAGTCTTCTCTTTCTAGATCCAATAGAGGTGCATCGATGATCTGTAGAGGGATCCAGGAGTCATATTAGCGGAGTTGGGGGTTGCCAGTTGGGGTGGTTGGAAATAAAGAGAAAGCGTCTTTTTTCTTTTTTTTCTTCTATTATCTGGCACCGAATCCCCCTAATCTTCAGGATAAAGGAATGACTAGGATATGGGGGAGCATATTAATTCCCCCCAAAAATTATTTTTTTAAAAGGGTGAGAATTTGGGGGGCAAAAGGGGAAGAAGGAGGGGGGTCCTGGGTTAAGGAAAGCAAGGGAGAAGAGGCTGCAAAGTGAGAGGTGGCAAGCTGATGGGAGGAAGGAAGGAAGGAGAGAGAGAGTGAGAGGGAGAGAGGGAGGGAGACAGACAGAGGGAGGGAGGGGTGGGAATGTGCAGGGTGATTTATTGCAGCCCTGCAGAACTGTCTGAGAATGACCCTCCAACATGAGTTCTACTCCAGGGCTGTGCCTTATTACGCATGTGCAGGCCAGCCAGACAGGGGCTGCAGGAGAGAGGAGGGGGCATCGCCATTCAACACCCCCTCCCTTCCCAGCTCTCTCTCCCTCCTAGTCTCTGCCCATAGGAGGGGGACAGGCGCCTGCTGCAGAGCCCTCTCTCCCCTTCTCTCCCAGTACACAGGGGAAAGGAGTGGCTCTCAATAATATAAGGGATCTCTGAGAGCCAGATTCTCACCCCTACACAAATACCACACATACACAACTCCACCCCTGCACACATAAGACCCTACATGTCACACGCAACCGGTATATGGGGGCTCCCACCGCACCCACCATCACCAATGCTCTTCAACTTTAAAGGGGGTCCTGTAAGATTATCGAGACCCCCTCACTGCCTAAATTCGATCCCAGAAGATCGATCTGGAGGGATACAATTGTTCCGATTGGTCATTGTGCTCTCGGTGGAAGGATTGTATGTATCCTGTCCATAGAGGACATGGGTAGACAATAACGCAGGGATGACACAAAGTCTGCGCACCGAGATACAGTAAAACCCCCCCTAAATATCGTCTCGTTGAGAAGACCAACCTCACTGTTATAGATTCACTGTCACCCTCTTATTTGAGAAGACCACCCCTATACAATACCGTTATTTTGAGTGGCTGACCCCCAATCACCCAACATTGCAGTGAAAAAAATGGTCTTCTTTTGGGGGGTATGTATGAAAAGTATTAAAAGCAAAGTCACAAAAAGAGGAAATAGAATTCCCCCCAAAATTCAAGAATTAACACAGCAAAAAAGGGCAACAGTATTTACCTGCCCTGGTCGCAGAAACTAGGATGCAGCAAATCCATATAATAAAGGTGACGGTAACATAGGCGCAAAATACTGATGTGCCAACCTACCTGTGTGGCGCCTTTTTTGTGCCATTTTAATACTAAGCAATCACCCCCTCCATGAATTTGTAGGTTATGAGTGCATTAGTTCTGAGACCTGGGCAGGTAAATATTGATGTCCTTTTTTTGCTGAGATAATATATGAAAAACATGTCACAAAAATTGTGGTCTAGATAACATGTTCTGTCCAACAGACCACCTATTTGAGAAGCAGGGGCGGACACAGGCGGAAGACGGCCCCTGAGCAAGAACTGTATATGGGCCCTTTGCAGTCCATCATAAGGCACTCCTTTATGCAGCTTTGGCAGTGGTTTTGGACCCCCGTAAATCTTGGGGCCCTGTGCAGCTGCACAGATTGCACCAATGGTATGTCCGCCACTACTGAGAAGACAAGTGCACTTGAAAGATATCAAAAGCTGAAGGCCTGGGGTTTCATCACAATTTGTCGTCAAATTTTGGGCCTGGAACTTCAAGTCATCGCATCTCACTGTAGAAAATAGAAAAAAAAAAGTTTTTTCGATTTTAGTGTAAACTAAAAAGTCGTATTCTAAGATCAGAAAATCAGACAAAAGAAGGCATCACCTGGGGGGAAATCGGCTGATTTTGGTGGGAGAATCCGTAGCCCTTCCAGGTATTGTACAGTCGTGACCAAAAGTTTTGAAAATGACCCAAATTTTGGTTTTCACCAAAGTTTGCTGCTTTGATGTTCTTCGATCTTTTAGTCGGATGTTTCTATGGCCCAGAAAAATTCTCAGATGGAGAACCTGTGGTTAGTCCTCAAAAAGAGGGTAGACAAGAAAAAGAAAAGAATAACACAGAAATTGTACTAAACTCCAAGCACTAATTGGGTAAGAATAGGCGTTATAAGTCAGGATTGGTCCCAGAAGCTGATATTTAGCGGCCAGGGCGAAGGGTAGAATTTTTAAATAAGAAGCCTCAACACTGAAAATATTGAGTCTTTGCATAAACTTCATGTATTTGTCAATAAAAGTTTGTAAAAACTTATGAACTGCTGATAATTGTACTTCATAGAAACAAAAACAATGAAGCAGCAAACTTTGTGTCAGTCTCAAAATTAATGGCTACAACTGTGGTAATAGATGGCAAACACTGATATGTGCAGCCATTAAGGTAAAGCAAAGAGGGTTTCAGTCCCCCCATTAGTAGAGAGAATCCCCCTGTTCTGGCTTGTAGAGGGGGATCGCTATTTGGGGTCTCGCATCTAGAATGTCCATTGGACCTGATTGAGCGCAAGGACAGGAGTCGTGTTAATGAGTATAATATCTAATCTATAAACTATCTATATTATCAAAAATATATATTTTTACCAACTATCTAAGGGTGTATTCACATTGTGATTGCAGTGTCCATTTGGCAAATATATGGGAAAATCTCCCAGGGTATACATCAAAATTATCCATAGTGTCCCATTCACCTGACGGAAGATAAGAACAATTCATTCTGTACACAGTCGTTCATCCTAATGTACAGCATGTAGAATCATAGACTCGTAGAGTTGGAAGGGACCTCCTGGGCCATCTGGTCCAACCCCCTGCTCAAAGCAGGATTCGCTAAATCATCCCAGTCAGATGTCTGTCCAGCCTCTGTTTGAAGACTTCCATTGAAGGAGAACTCACCATCTCTCGTGGCAGCCTGTTCCACTCATTGATCACTCTAACTGTCAAAAAGTTTTTTCTGATATCTAATCTGTGTCTCCTCCCATTCAGTTTCATCCCATTGCTTCTAGTCTTTCCTTGTGCAAATGAGAATAAAGTTGATCCTTCTACAATGTGACAGCTCTTGAGATATTTGTAGACAGCTATTAAGTCTCCTCTCAGTCTTCTCTTTTGCAAACTAAACATTCCCAAATCCTGCAACCTTTCCTCATAAGACAGGGTTTGCAGACCGGTCACCATTCTGGTCGCTCTTTTCTGAACTTGCTCCAGATTGTTGATGTCTTTTTTAAAATGTGGTGCCCAAAACTGGACACAGTATTCCAGATGAGGTCTGACCAAAGAGGAGTAGAGGGTAATAATGACTTCACGTGATCTAGACTGCATGCTTCTGTTAATACATCCTAGAATTGCATTTGCCTTTTTTGCTGCTGCATCACACTGTTGACTCATATTCAGTCTGTGATCTATTAGTATACACAAGTCTTTTTCACATGTGCTGTTGCTTAGGCCTATTCCTCCCATTCTGTATATGCTTTTTTCATTTTTATTGCCCAGATGTAGTACTTTGCATTTTTCCCTGTTAAAAACCATTCTGTTAGTTGCTGCCCACTTCTCCAGTTTATTTATATATTTTTGAATCCTCTCTCTCTCTCTTCTCTAGTATTAGCTATCCCTTCTAGCTTTGTGTCATCAACAAATTTAATCAGTTTACCCTCAATTCCTTCATCTAAATCGTTGATAAAGATGTTGAACAATACAGGGCCCAGGACAGAGCCCTGTGGTACCCCACTTGAAACATTCTTCCAACTGGATGTGCAGCCATTTACGACCACTCTTTGGGTCCGATTACTAAGCCAGTTATGGATCCACTTAACAGTTGCCTTGTCCATTCCATACCCAGCCATTTTTTCAATAAGGATTGTGTGAGATACACCATTTCCCTGATCCACCCAATCAGTGATTCTGTCATAGAAGGAAATTAAGTTAGTCTGACATGACTTATTAGTTACAAACCCATGCTGACTCTGTTTTATCACTTCATTCTTATCCAGGTACTGACATACATATTGTTTAATAATTTGTTCAAAGATCTTTCCTGGTATAGAAGTCAGACTCCCCGGCTTATAGTTGCCTAGGTCCACCTTCTTCCCCTTTTTGAAGATAGGAACAACTTTTGCTCTTCTCCAGTCTTCTGGGACTTCTCCTGTTCTCCAAGAATTTTCAAAGATTATGGAGAAGGGTTCAAAAATTTCTTCTGCTATCTCTTTCAGTACTCTGGGGTGTATTTCATCTGGACCTGGAGACTTGAATTCATTTAGGTTAGCTAAGTGTTTCCTCACTATCTTTCTGTTTATAGATATCCTGGATTCTTCTATTCCCTTAATAGGACAGTGAAGAACAGTTGATGTTACATTTCCTTTCTGAGAGAAAACAGATGCAAAATATGAATTTAATAGTTCGGCCTTCTCAACATCCTGTCTTACCATTTCAACATTTTCATCCTGTAAAAATCCTATAGCATCTTTGACTTTTCTTTTACTTTTGCCATATCCCCAAAATCCTTTATTATTGTTTTTGACGTCTCTTGCAAGCCTCAATTCATTGTCAGCTTTAGTTAATCTGATTTGTGCCCTGCAGGTTCTGCAGACAGCATTATATTCTTCTTTAGATATGCCTCCCCCTTTCCATTTTATAAACATTTCTTTCTTCCTTTTTAGCATGTGCTTAAGTTCTGTGTTCATCCATCCTGGTTTCCTTAAATGCTTCCTATTCTTCCCTCTTTTCGGAATTGTTAACAATTGTGCTTTGAGAATTTCATTTTTCAAGATTTCCCATCCTTCCTGGACATTTAATATATGTTTATGGGTGATTCCTGCCACTGTGTGCATACACATAGGAAATCTTCCAGATGTAGACATTATATGGGGAAGAGTATTGAGACATACGTCTTAATCATTGAATTCCACCACCGGGGTAACAAGTCCCTCATGACATTTCTTCCCTCCTAAATCTTCCCCATCGACTGTGAGTGACATTATTGAGAAGCGGAAGGAACCGCAGCAACTCCGCTACGAAGCGGAGACCCTGTAATGTCACAGAGCGGGGGGCCGAAAGCTGAGGAGCAGAGGACAGAAAAGTCACCATCACTCTGCTGACCCCATAACTGCAGAGTCCAGACCTCCTCTAGTATTACCATCAGCACAAACACTGCGCCCCATCAGGAGCTTCATGGCCCATCAGCTGCATGCAGCCGTACATCACCAAGCACAATGCCGAGCGTCGGATGGAGTGGTGTAAAGCCACTACCACTGGACTCTGGAGGAGATGTGCTCTGCGCAGTGACAGATCACACTTCTCTATCTGATGTCTGATGGAATAGTCAGGGTTTGGCGATTCCAGGAGGATGTTACCCCGTGACAGCTTTGTGCCCTCTGTACAGATGGCAGAGGAGGATAATACTATGGGATGTTATCAGGGGTTGGCCTTGGCTCCTTAGTTTCTTTGATGGGAAATCTTAATGATTGACGACAAGACATTGTAGTTTACAGCTTTGGGGGAACACTGGTGAAGACCCATTTCTCTTCCCCAAGACTGTGTCCAGTGCACAAGGCCAATAAAAACATGGTTGGACGAGTTTGGTGGAAGAACATGACACAAAGTATGGACCTCAACCCCATTCAACACCTTTGGGATGGAGTATATCAGAGATAATGAGCTCGGCCTCTCCCCATCATCAGTATCTGACTTCATAAATGCTCTTCTCGATGAAGGGGCAAAAATTCCCACAGACGCCTCCAAAATCCTTCCCAGAATAGAGGGAGCCGTTATATCTGCAGAGGGGCCGACTCCATTTTAATGTCTATGGATGTAGGATGGAAGGTCAGAAAAGCTCCTGGAGGTGTAATGTGGAGGGGGCACATACTTTTGTCCTTACAGTGTCTCTCTGATGTACATAGTCAGTGTGACTAATCCCTAATCTATCTCTGCATGATCTAATACAAAACCCCAAAAACTGTTTGTAAAAAGTAAAAAAAAAAAAGAGCGTTGTGTAAACTGATCTCACGCAACTAAACAATATATACAAATACACTTATCACAGGCGCACTGTAAATATGTGCAAATAACACACACATGCTGTATATAAACATGTCACGTTATAAATCAATCACAGTGAATACAGTACCTAGAAGTAAGCAGTAGACTTTTCATTACGTGATTATTTTGCATCAGTATTTGCATTTTCAAAATCTCAAAAATAAATTGTTCCTTGGCCGTTATATAATGGCAAACCATAAAAATAATTATCACCTCTGCGGACTGGTACAAAAGTCCCGGGAGTGCCGTCCACCTTCTGTTTCTATCTGCTGATATTTCTAAAGGCCTATTCCCAAATAATCAACTTATTTTCTGTTCATAAGTTTAGGGGATAACTTGCTGATTGCTGTGAGTCAGTGATCCTGAAAAAAAAGAGACTAGTCCTGAGTAAAGAGGAGGTGTGCATGCTCGGCCTTTGTCCCATTCATTGTCTACGGGACTGAAGGAAAGAGCCAAATGCTGAACACAGCAGTACCATAGACAATGAATGAATTCACACGTAGCACAGGGTTGCAGAGTTCCTTTCTCGGGATCCCAAAGCCCAGTTCTCAGGATCGCTGGAGAAAGAATGGGGGGATGACTTGAGTTTTTGGAAATAACCCTTTAAGGGTTTTTTTCACACATGCGACATTTGAAAATTCAAAGCGTATATTGCAACAAAATCCTCGGCAAATATTTTCTTGTGTGAAGTGCTACCGAGGGTTCAGAAAGCTTAGACATGGCGGATTCTCTGGACATTATCCATCCAAATTTGATACAGAAAAATACAATAGCAGCAACACTGGTTACCAAATCTCATCCATCCACAGCCAAATCCACACGTAACACTTGCGGATTTATCAGCGGAAAATCAGTACATGTGAATGTGCCATCATTGTGAACCTGATCAGGTATGAAAACCATCGCATTATATAGGTCTATGCTTTTCTGTATAAAGAAATACTCCCTCTACTGGCAACATCCAGCAAAAAGAGGATTTCTTTATGTACATGACCAAACCTCCCATCACTTAATGTAATATTTCAGGTGCCTATAAACATGGTGGAGCGCATGCTCCAATTTCAGCTCCATTTCTGATGGTTGCTAGAAATATATGACCCAATGGGACATTTGGGTTTTATTTTTCATGCTAGGGTGTATTTCTCATAGAAAGCAGCAAGAGGGTAAAAGTCCAGGTCTATGTGTCCCAAGTAACCCATTTTGCTTTCTTTCTGACAATTTAGTGACTTTCTTCTGCTTCCGTGAAGAATGCCAGCTCTGTGGTCCGAGAAGAGCACAGAGACTGTAAGTACAGATATGAGATGATTACATGGCGATACTGGGATCATGGTGCCGCTTTGCGACATCGCATCTAATAATTCCCTGTGGTGTCGCATTGTGACCTGCGACCGACTGCACGTGTTTCCAAATGTGTTTTACTTTCATTGGTCGCAAGTCACACGTGACTCGCTTGTCAAACCCCAATGCAAGTCGCATGCGATTTATTTTTCTTCACGTTTGGCGATTTTGGCCATGGCACAATTTGTGGCATTGAGACCCCTTGATGCTGCAATGTGACGGTGGCATTGAGTCACTTTGTCTGCATGACTTGTGTTTTGCAGCCAGTGTTGTCGTGTTGCCCCAACCGCAGCAAATTCATGGCTCCAAAATACTTGCGCGACAGCAAAATTGCGCAAATGTTTTTGGTCGCTCAACTTGTCCTAGACTTGCTGTCCTGTGAAACACATTTCCATGTAGCCCGAGATTTATAGGGCAGATATGTTCTTTGGTGGGAACAGTCTAGGCTCATAGGGGGCTCTGAATACAACAGGTCCTGAAGGTCAAACGGAAGGGATCCCGATTTGGGGGTGACTAGGGTGTATTTATTATGGGTCATTCACAAGTAACCTATGAGACCTTACTGATGATGTGTCCCATGTAATGAAAACAGCAAAGGTTGTCCATGCAAATATTCTGTATAAATAGAGGATGGGTCCTGTATTTCTTCTGGAGGACCCAAAGACCCTTAGTCCGATCCTGTATTGCTATACATGCGCTAGATTTTCCCTGCATAAAGTCATAGCTTCCACAACGCAAACAAAAATCTATTAACTCACTAATTTTATTCCTGGACTTTGCAGGGGATTTTACTTCTACAGTTTACTGCTCATTGCCTAGATTACCGGCCACCTCTGCAGTCTATCAGTGGTGGCTGGTGCTCTGGGCAAGGAGCACAGAGTTTACAATCTCTTTGCTATGGAGCTTGCAGGCGCTGATCTGAAGCGGGCTGGATTGCTGGATCCGTCCAGTGCCCCTGCACTCCTGTCTAACTTAGCAGCACTGGAGAGCTCACAGTTCGGGCTCAACCACGTGGCTGGTTGAACTGTCAATCATCAGGAGGGCACTCCAAGCAAGAAGCTATAGATTGACCCCTCTTGAAGAATGAAGATGGGACAAACCCTTTAAATGAAGCAGATATCAAGTACTGGAGCTACAGCTACATCCAAAGTCTATGGGACTGACGAGGATAGAAAAGTACAGTATGTGATTACATAGTCATATGGATTTGTATGATGTATTATGTGATTACATTGGCACAGTGTTTAGTACCTTTTCTCGGATTGAGACGTGTAAAAGAGCAATTGTATGAAAAAACTGGGGGAAGTAAATTCATTTTTGTGCAATTTTTGGATAAACTTTAGTCTTGCAGTCAATGGCTACAGAGTTGATTGAGGAGCTGTTAGAGCAAAAAAAACGGAGCGTAAACTCTCCAAATTCAGGGCAGACATATTATTGGTGCAACCTGTGCAGTCGCAATGGAGTTGTGTATTATAATGAGCTACTGGGCTGCAAAGGGCCCATATATTGTTCTTGCACATGGGCCCTTTTTCGGTCTGTGTCCACCAATGCTCCAAAGATCGAGCACATAGACAATTGCACTTTTCTGCTATGACAAGGGGTTGGAGAAGTGTTGTGTTGCAACTAGAGCTTCCATGGATTTGCAACTATCAGTTCCTTAGGCTATGTGCGGATTCTGCTGTGGATCCGCAGCGCTTCAGGCTCTGCAGGTCAGCAGCAGATTTAGCTGCGTTGTACAGTACCATTGTTTGCAATGGTAAAACCAAAAAACGCTGTGCACATGCTGCGGATTTTTCAGCACAGAATTGCTGCGGGTTACAATCCGCAGCATGTCAATTCTTTGTGCGGATTCCGCTGAGGTTTCAGACCTTCTCCATTGTAGAGGTGTGAAACCGCAGGACTAAACCGCAGGCTAATCCACAGGTAAACCGCAGGTCTTTTGACCTGAGATTTTACCTGTGGATTTTTACAAATCCTCGCGGAAAAATCCGCAGGACCAAAATCTACGTGTGCACATAGCCTTAGAAAGCAATTGCTCTAGGGGCGGATATATCATTGGTGCAACCTGTGCAGCCGCACAGGGGCCCAGAAGGTAAGCGGGCCTATTCCACCTACAAAGCAGCTGGAATTGAGCTATTGGACTGCAAAGGGCCTATATACTGTTCCTGCACAGGGGCCCTCTTCTTTCTGTGTCCACCAGTGAAGAGCACCATATAATTTGCTGTTCGACCTTACACTTTTTACATCTTTTTCGGACATTATCCAGTACGCCATATGTATATACATTCTCTTTTCACCGACAAAGTATTCAGGATATTATGGAGCTGCTCATTCCTCCCACTCCTGGGCCCGCAGAAGATCAGCAGACACATGGGAAGCTGAGCCTGAGATTACACCCATGTGCAGACTTCACTTTGCATGTGTGAGATTAATAAGAGGCGGCCAGTGCTGTGTGGTGAGTTCAGGAGCAGGGTGTGGCTGGGAGACGGCCTGGAATTAGGAGTGGGTTATTGTCGGAGCGCACACGAGGTGCGTGGGAGGACTCTGCGGTGAATGTGGAGGAAATAAAAAAAGGCTTCGCCACTCGCAGGTCCCTTGTGTTCTGTCTCCTCGTGTTCTAATATTCTCAATTATGTAAATACAAGAAAAAAGTAATTTAATACTAGAATTATTTGTGATTTGGTATTTTGGACTCGGCACCTTTTTCCAGTTAATATTTATAACCTGTGCAGGTGTGACGGCGATGTTATTGGAAGTAAACAGGCAATTTTTTTTTATCTCATACAATCTTGTAAAATTGCCAACTATAGAGCAAGCAGGAAGCAAAAAAAAAACAAAAAAATCAAGGATGTAAAAAGTACAAAACAAAAATTAGATATAAGAATTATGGTTATGCTCCTGATCCAGAATATCAAGGTATTACACATTTGTACTGGATGCATGGACTGGTCACAGGTCTCCTGATTCCCAACGTCATAGCCTCATGTATTTATGTTACTCACTTATATAGCGCCATTAATTTCCGCAGCGCTTTACAGACTTCATCATCTCTGTCCCCATTGGGAGTCACAATCTGAATTTCCTATCAGTATGTCTTAAGCTCAGAGTGTGGGAGGAAACTGGAGAACACGGAGGAAACCCACACAAACACGGGGAGAACACACAAACTCCTTGCAGATGTTGTCCTTGGTGGGATTTAACCCCAGGACCCCAGTGAGGCAAAGGAAAAGTGCAAATCACTGAGCCTCCGTGCCGCCCCTTGACCTTACATGTATGCCTATTAGACTGTTGTGGATGGACTAGAAGTAGGGTTAGTGCAAATCAATTCGCAGGACAAGGTCCATTGGCGACCTCAGTAATTTGCTGGATGGAAGCCCTGAGAGCCGCCTCCTACCTAATCGGCTTCTGTGGCTTTTCTTTTGATTAGCCAGGCTGGCGCAATGTGGGGTTGCACTGGTTGGGCGAATCTAAACAGGAGCCGGGGGATGCCTTCAGTAAAGGTGGTTCCTAGGGTTCCCATCCAGAGCCACAGATGATCAATGCGGCCTATGGACTGAGTCCATCGATGTTCTGCTCCTGCTACGTTGCAGCGTAATGCAGATGAATGGGGTCTCGCTGCAACCCCTAAAGTAGTGCAACCGCAACAAGCAAGTGGTAAAAAGTAAGTATCAGTTTGCTATTTTTGAGTTGCCTGTCGCAGTCATGTGTCATAGGTGTCGCAATGCAACCCCATTGAGATAGCACATAGCAGCACACAGAAATCTTTGGCAATGAGCTGTGTCGCTCCCAAAGCTGCCATCTAGCCCCAGCCAAATATAAAACTTGAGACCAGATAAAAGACTATATATAGAACAGGGGGAAAATAAAGTAAATACAATTACTGATATTCCAAAGACATACTGATAGGGAATTTAGATTGTGAGCCCCATCGGGGACAGTGATGAAAATGTGTGCAAACTGTAAAGAGCTGCGGAATATGTTAGCGCTATATAAAAATAAAGATTATCATTATTATTATATGCCAAGATTAATTGGTCACTGTTCAGACAATGTGATCTCATTAATAATGTGGTAAATAGACAATCACCTTACATAAATATGATGTTATCTTACCAGCGTTGGAGGACCACCACTTGAAGAAACTTACCTTTGTGTGGAGACACCAAGACAGTCTGGAAATATGGCACATCTTTCAGTTCAGGCCTGCTAAGGCAATGAAGAATAGCATGATTAATGAATGCTGGGAAATGAAGGAAAAGAAGCTCCTGAACCTATAGTGCTGGCAAAATGCCACTAGAGACAGTTCCTGGACATATTAGGCTGGTATATGCACTCAAAGCAATTTTTACCTCATTGTGCAGAATGGTTTAATACTTTTTTGCAGCATATTTGACCCCGATGAGAGTACTGTGAAGTATGTACTAAACAGGGGACGTGGTACCCTAACATATATGATCTTGAGTGCCTGGTAATTCATGTCTATTGGCTTGAACGACCGTGGATAAATTTGTACAATGTTAGGATCCATGGTTCAACGCTAAAACAGCCATTGCTTCATTACCACTCTGAGAAGAGTTGCCTTATGTGTGTGAATATTGTCATTAATATATATATGGTTGTGTATGTACTGCTATGTATTTATGAGATGCTTTTAGTTAAGAATTGTTTAGCTTTCCTATGTCTTTATCTATATTTCACAATTTAAAAAATACTAAATAAAAACAAAAATTATGTTGTCTTAACTTCGAAAAAAAACACTCAAAGGTGTGTCCACTAGGTGTCTCCCTTCTGTCAACCCTGCTGTTCACTGCCTGTTGTCGAGTATAATCCGTCTCTATCAGCAGAGAAGCAGAGTCAGTCAGGAAGCCATAGGACAATAGCAGATGCAGTGCACGCTGGAAAAAGAGAGAAAGAAAGTTCCTGCCCCTATAATGCTTGCAGAATGCTGGTGAAAAGTAACAGACCAATAAAAAATGCTAAATGACAAGTTACAGAGAATGGCAGGTGGGATAGTTCCTGTTTTGTACACTGAAAGCAATTTTATCTTCTTATGGGGAATGAGGGCAGAAGACTTTGCTTTTATTGAGGGTTTTTTTTCCTTAGTTTTTGGACCTGATTCCATGATGGCGTCCTCGAGTGGATTTCACAGGAAGCAAGTAGGGAGAAAATCCAATAGAGATGACAGACATGACGCATGCTCCAATGCCTCAATCTCCGACTTGTGGCCCTTGTGTCTACAACCCATGTAAACCTGTTCTGCATCGCTATCAGCATCCATTGATTGTTCCCCACAACCGTGGTGACAATATGGGACACCTGCTCCTTTTGTACCTTTGTACTGAGCAAGGACATGCCCGAAAAGAGAGCAAACAGTTAAAGAAAAGCTCAATGCCTTCCCCCTACCTCTGCAGTGACATTCATGCTCACTAGTCACGTCATCAACATGAACACCTTCATTTACTAGGCAAAATTATGCAATAATAGTAATTAACTGATTACCTGAATCTGATAAGCTGGTTCGTAAGGCCAGGCCAGAGTAGAGGAAGATTCAATAACTTCATGACTGAAGAGGAAGAACAGCAAACTTACGGTAATTTTTTTACTTTCAGACATGTTAGATGAAAGTTGGCCAAACCAGAAGATGTTGGAGGTGAGGACCTGCAGATCATCTGATGTGATTGGGGGCATCCTAAGAGATAATGGCAAGGGATAGACAGTTTACATTTTTATTTTCAGGGGAGAGAAGCTCCTTCAGGAGAGGTCTAGCAGCGACTTCTTATCCTCTCCCCTTTATGTACATGGGAGCTCTCAGCAGAGATGACAGTCGGTTGACCAAACAATTTGCCAACAGGAGAGTTGGGCGAATCTCACAAAATTTGATTTGGGCAGATACAGTCATATGTTAAAGTTTGGGCACCCCTATTAATGTTAACCTTTTTTCTTTATAACAATTTTGGTTTTTGCAACAGCTATTTCAGTTTCATATATCTAATAACTGATGGACTCAGTTATATTTCTGGATTCAAATGAAGTTTATTGTACTAACAGAAAATGTGCAATCTGCATTTAAACAAAATTTGACCGGTGCAAAAGTATGGGCACCTCAACGTAAAAGTGACATTAATATTTCGTAGATCCTCCTTTTGCAAAAATAACAGCCTCTAGTCACTTCCTGTAGCTATTAATGAGTTCCTGGTTCCTGGATGAAGGTACTTGTGACCATTCCTGTTTACAAAACAATTCCAGTTCAGTTAAGTTTGATGGTCGCTGAGCATGGGCAGCCCGCTTCAAATCATCCCACAGATGTTCAATGATATTCAGGTCTGGGGACTGGGATGGCCATTCCAGAACATTGCGGTGTTTTGGATCATTGTCTTGCTGAAATATCCATCCCCTGCGTAACTTCAACTTCGTCACTAATTCTTGCACATTATTGTCAAGAATCTGCTGATACTGAGTTGAATCCATGCGACCCTCAACTTTAACAAGATTCCCGGTGCCGGCATTGGCCACACAGCCCCAAAGCATGATGGAACCTCCACCAAATTTTACTGTGGGTAGCAAGTGTTTTTCTTGGAATGCTGTATTTTTAGCCTCCATGCATAACGCCTTTTTGTATGACCAAACAACTCAATCTTTGTTTCATCAGTCCACAGGACCTTCTTCCAAAATGTAACTGGCTTGTCCAAATGTGCTTTTGCATACCTCAGGCGACTGTTTGTGGCGTGCTTGCAGAAACGGCTTCTTTCGCATCACTCTCCCATATAGCTTCTCCTTGTGCAAAGTGCACTGTATTGTTGACCGATGCACAGTGACACCATCTGCAGCAAGATGACGCTCCAGGTCTTTGGAGGTGGTCTGTGGATTGTCCTTGACTATTCTCACCATTCTTCTTCTCTGCCTTTCTGATATTTTTCTTGGCCTGCCACTTCTGGGCTTAACAAGAACTGCACCTGTGTTCTTCCATTTCCTTACTATGCTCCTCACAGTGGAAACTGACAGGTTAAATCTCTGAGACAACTTTTTGTATCCTTCCCCTGAAAAGCTATGTTGAATAATCTTTGTTTTCAGATCATTTGAGAGTTGTTTTGAGGAGCCCATGATGCCACTCTTCATGGGAGAATCAAATGGGAGAACTACTTGCAAGTGGCCACCTTAAATACCTTTTCTCATGATTTGATACACCTGGCTATGAAGTTCAAAGCTCAATGAGGTTACAAAACCAATTTAGTGCTTCAGGAAGTCAGTAAAAAGTAGTTAGGAGTGTTCAAATCAAGAAACTGATACGGGTGCCCATACTTTTGCACCGGTCAAATTTTGTTTAAATGCAGATTGCACATTTTCTGTTAGAACAATAAACATCATTTGAATCCAGAAATATAACTGAGTCCATCAGTTATTAGATATATGAAACTGAAATAGCTGTTGCAAAAACCAAAATTGTTATAAAGAAAAAAGGTTAACATTAATAGGGGTGCCCAAACTTTAACATATGACTGTATGCTCAATTTGGCGTCAAGGCGGCCTGATTTGCACTTAATAAATGTGGTACAAACTAAAATTGCAGTTAAAAATATAACATACTCACTACTCCTCAGCCCTTCTCCAAGCTTAGGATATTGGAAATTCTGAAGGATTCATAAACTGGCCGTTATGTATCCCCTAGAATGTGCTTAGAAGCATATTGAACCCGCTGGAGAGCACGGAAATCACAGCTACAGCTTTGCTTGAAATGCAAAATAAAAGTAAGTCTGGACTTGGTCAAGTTATTTGACCAGGTCAGATCTAGGAAAACCTGACATGGGCTTTTATTTTTGGAAAGACCTATAAGATTGGTAGTGGGTTGGATCTCTCCTTCCACTCTGGGTTTTTGGAGTGGCTGATGTCCACAATTCCCATTTAAACTTTCAGTTTAGCATTAGTAAGTCAGAGTGTTGCATGCAATCATCTGAGCAGGGAGATCTGTACAGTACAGGTCTGTGAGACGACTGAACACAGGCGAGCGAAGGCAACTGATGTACCCACACGTGATGCGGTGGTCCAGTCGTTTGGTACTGACTGTATTGGATGACCTGGCTGCGATGCGGAGGATAACATTTGCTTTTACTTTGTGAGATTTGAAAATAGACTTTTAAGTTGGACTAACCTGTCACTCCTTCTTTACCGCACTGTGTGAACACCGCTGCATTACAGGTCACCAGTCAGGAATTGTTGCCAAAATATGGGTGATAAAATATTAAAATATAGTTGTGTGAGCCCTATCTTACTGCCACTGGAAAACAAGCACATGGAGTGTCCAGGCCAATGGTGCAAAGAAAACATGAGGACCCTCAACAGACCCCGTTCTATCATATGTCTGACATCTGGCACAAATTGGGGTGATAGTACTATATTATATACTGTAACTCCAATTCCAAAAAAAGTTAGAACTCCATGTAAATGTAAAGAAAGCATGATTGTAATGATCTGGAAATTTCTTATTAGCCATATTTTGTTCACAGCAGAACACAAATCAAAAGTTGAACATTGGACATTTTTCCTTCTCTTTGAAAAAAATTAACTCATTTAGAAATTGATGGCAGCAAAGCATCTCAAAAAAAGTTAGGACGGCGGTTAGCAAAAAGGTTGGAAAAGTAAGTGGTGCTAATGAAAAACAGATGGAGGGTCAATTATCAAGTAAATCACATGAGTGTGTATAAAAATAGCAAGTGAGAGAGGCAGAGTCTCTCAGAAGCAAAGATGGTTAGGGGTTCACCCAAGTGGGCAGCAACTAACAGAATGGTTTTTAACAGGGAAAAATGCAAAGTACTACATCTGGGCAATAAAAATGAAAAAAGCATATATAGAATGGGAGGAATAGGGCTAAGCAACAGCACATGTGAAAAAGACTTGGCTATACTAATAGATCACAGACTGAATATGAGTCAACAGTGTGATGCAGCAGCCAAAAAGGCGAATGCAATTCTAGGATGTATTAACAGAAGCATACAGTCTAGATCACGTGAAGTCATTATTTCCCTCTACTCCTCTTTGGTCAGACCTCATCTGGAATATTGTGTCCAGTTTTGGGCACCACATTTTAAAAAAGACATCAACAAACTGGAGCAAGTTCAGAAAAGAGCGACCAGAATGGTGACCGGTCTGCAAACCCTGTCTTATGAGGAAAGGTTGCAGGATTTGGGAATGTTTAGTTTGAAAAAGAGAAGACTGAGAGGAGACTTAATAGCTGTCTACAAATATCTAAAGGGCTGTCACATTGTAGAAGGATCAACTTTATTCTCATTTGCACAAGGAAAGACTAGAAGCAATGGGATGAAACTGAATGGGAGGAGACACAGATTAGATATTAGAAAAAACTTTTTGACAGTTAGAGTGATCAATGAGTGGAACAAGCTGCCACAAGAAGTGGTGAGTTCTCCTTCAATGGAAGTCTTCAAACAGAGGCTGGACAGACATCTGACTGGGATGATTTAGCGAATCCTGCTTTGAGCAGGGGGTTGGACCAGATGGCCCAGGAGGTCCTTTCCAACTCTACGATTCTATGATTCTATGATTCTAACTGTGTCTTCTAGAAAAATGTTCCTCAACATAAAATTACACTTTAGACTTTGAATACTCCACCATCTACAGTACAGAAGAATATAATCTAAAGATTCAGAGATTCTGTAGAATTGCATGTGCACAAGAAAACAAGGCCCAATGATCAATATTGGATGCTCGGTATTTACGGGCCCTCATGCGACACTAAATTAAAAACAGGGATGATTTGGTTGAACAAATTACAGCGTATGCTCAGGAATACTTCCAGATATCATTGTCTATGAATAGAGGTCACCGTGCAATTCGCAAAGGCAAGTTACAGCTCTATCATGCAAAGACGGTGCCAAATATTGTAGCGCCGTCATCCCTACACGCTTGCCTCCTTCCCCGGCAGGGAAACAGACTCTCACCGCCGTGGCCCGCATCATGCAATTCCTCTTCCTGCTGCTGCCCGTAGTCTACCTCCTTCTTAAAAGGACAGCACACGCCGTCCTAAAGTGTACAATAGCTGGGAAACACTTTTTAAGGCACCTCCAACTGATGGGAGGTGCCTGAGCAACCTGTTCACTGTGTTAGTTGCATGCTTGCGAATTCTCAAGTCCCCTGTTGTAGTTTATCTTCCAGTACCTGCCTGTAGTTTTCGTGCCCACCTGTATACCAGCTGTACCTACCTCCACCTGCCAGTGCATGCCTGTATACCAGCTGTACCTGCCTGCATCTGCCTATACATCTGCCTTACCTATCTGAACCGGCCATGCCCACCTGTACACCAGTTGTACCTGCCGGCACCTGCCAGTGCCTGCCTGTATATCAACCGTACCTGTTTGCACCTGCCAGTGTCTGTCTGTATACCAGCCGTCCCCGCCAGCACCTGCCATTCCTGCCTGTACGAGATGAACTTTCCTTCTGGAATGTTCCAGCTTCCTACCCCTTTGGGGTCAGCTGCTGTTCATCCGAGGTCCGTGCGGATGTAGCATCTGGTGTCCATTTGGAGCCAAGTCTTACCCCACAGTCTGGGGCTCTGGTGAAGAGTCAGGTGTTCATCTAGTTATGCCCCTTCAGGCTCTCCTTGGTCCACGACACAATGGTTCCACCATTCCTGTTACAAATATCAACACAGTCTAGAAACAATGAGGCCTTTCTGAGCCAAAGCTCATTTATAATGGATGGAGGCAAAATTGAAAACTGTTCTGTGGTGGGTTGAATCAAAATGTGAAATTCTTTATAGAAACCACAGACGCTGTGTCCTGAGGACTCAAGAATAGTGGGACTATTCAGATTTTTATCGAGGAGTGTGACTGTCCAGCTTGTTATCAAGGAAAGGGACAGTCCAGCTTGTTATCAGCGCACAGTTCTGCACCTCTGATGGTATGGGGGGCATTAGTGCCTATGGTAGGGGCAATTTACACGTGAAAAGCACTATCAATGCTGAGCTTTATATAGGTGTTTTAGAACATCTGCGCCATGCAGACAACGTCTATCTATTTCAGGAAAGACCTGAAGACGAGGCTAAACCACATACTAGATCTATCGTAGCATCATGGCTCCGCAGAAGAAGAGTTTGGGTGATGAATCAGTTGACTGCAGTCTGGATCTTTCGCCAATAAAAAACATTTGGTGAATTATGAAAATAAAAACCCTACATCAAACAAGAACGGGACAGCGATCCACTGCCAAGTCTCCAGGAATTGGTCCCTTGACCTCCCATCTCAGACGTTTGCCAACTGTTGTAAAAAGAAGAGGACATGCTACACAATGGTAGATAGGGCCTGGGCCCAACTTTTTTGAGATGTGTCGCTGTCATTGATTTCCAAACTAGTTAATTTTCACCGCCATCAATTTCCAATCGAGTTAATTTTTACAAATGAAATGAAAAATTGTCCAAAGTTCAACTTCTCGTCTGTGATTAAAATATGGATATAAGAGTTAGATTTCCAAACGATTGTATTCTTGTTTTATCTATATTTTACACAACATAAAACTTTTTTTGGAATTGGGGTTTTACCACCAATATACAATCATGGTAATATTTTCCAAACAGATATATAAAATTCCAGGCTGCGTATAAGACATGACTCCCAATAACTATCTCCAGTGCTGCCATCATCCTGCGTGAATCCTGATTCCCAAGTGACGAGATTCCCAATGAGGCAGACATGTGACAGCCTCAAGGTGCTAGGAAGATTCATTGCTGGGTATTTAGCGCTCTGAGAGGACTAATGATCCTGGAGCTGAGAGCTGTGACAGCAGAGGGGACAAACATCACTTCTTCTATCATCAGTCAATAGCACAGCAGGTGTCCAACGGATTATGAAGACCAGAATAATAGTGTTAGGTGGCGAGGAGTCTCCAGAGGTCACTTTCTCCTTGGGATCGAAGATATTAGAAAAGAAAAACTCCAAAAAGGATCAACTTCGAATAATGAGCAAATTATAATTACAGCTAAGGTGGGGGTTCTCCGTTTTGGCTTGTCCCCCAAACACTGAGCCGAAGGAGGAACTTAAATTAGGAGCTCAGAGACTATCTGAAATCTTTAATGCTTCCTAAATTATTACCAAAGTAGGAGTATTGAATGTATTGCCACTCGGTGTCATAATTGGCGGAAACCCTCCCCCCCAAAAAAAAAATCAGAATTTTCTAATAGGGATATTTGACAAAATTTTTTCAACCCTTCAAATAACCTCCTTGAATCCTACGTCAGTAAAGAATCTGGAGCGGTCTAGGTGGTGGAACCTCTGTGCTGTTATCCGAGGAGAGCCTGGAGGGGCATGACTAGGTGCCTCACCAAGTCCGACCTCGTATTCATGGCGGCTGGCGATAACACGATCCAAGAAGGGACAAGGGAGAGGGAACCAGGTGCTTCACCAGAACTGACCTCGGGTAGATGGCAGCTGACCCCCAAAGGGACAGGAGGCAGAAATGGCTAGGAAGGGTGTAACGGGTAGAACAGGTAGACAGACAGGCACTGGCAAGTGCAGGTTGGCCCGGCTGGTATACAAATGAGCACTGGCAGGTGCAGACTGAACCGGCTGATATACAGATGAGCACTGGCAGGTGCAGACTGGACCAACTGATATACAGATGAACCCTAGCAGGTGCGGAGTGGACCAGCTAATATACAAATGAGCACAGACAGGTGCGAACTGGACTGGCTGATATACAGCTGAGCACTGGCAGGTGCGGACTGTAATACAGATAAACAAGCTGGTACGGACATACAGGTACTGGACAAGAATACTGACTGGCGGTACTGGGAACCTGATAACTAGCAAGCGTGCTAGTTGATCAGGCACCTTCATGCTGGAGGAGGTGCCTTAAATAGTAGGTGTCCCCCAGCTATTGGCTGGGGCCACTTTAAGACGATGAGCACGGCCCCTTTAAGAAGGAAGTGCGTGCCCCAAGCACAGTGCCTGGGGATCTGCACACCATGTGCACACCCCGGGCATCAACAGAGACGGAGGAAGTGTGGGACAGGGCCACGGCGGTAAGCCAGTGTCTCTGACAGAGAAGAGGGGCAGCATGCAAAGACGCTGGCACTAAAGTATCTACAAGTCCAAAC
The DNA here is from genome assembly GCF_039654945.1 of Dendrobates tinctorius. NCBI lineage: Eukaryota > Metazoa > Chordata > Amphibia > Anura > Dendrobatidae > Dendrobates > Dendrobates tinctorius. Next base: position 971,167 of record NW_027361869.1, on the reverse strand, counting down.
ACTAAATGAAGCAGCAGTACCTGTCTCTCAGAGTGGGAAATTCCAGCAAAATCTGATGAGTAGTAGTAGTCAGATACTTCTAAACATGGTAACTCACTTAGAAGATATTCACACAGAAAGGCTGTTTTCACATGTCTGATATTCACAGTCTGTGTTCGGACCACAAAGTCTGGAGTGGACGCAGGACTTCTGACTTGAACTCAACAGTCTCATATTTTGAGTGCAGGTTTGGAGACCAGTGACTGGCCCGGACATCTCCGGCCATACTACGACTGTGAATGTCAGATGTGTAAAATTAACCTTAGATGTAAGAAGCGCCCAAATTATTGAGAGGCGTACATCTCAAAATTTTGAGCACCTTGAGCTGTTCATGCTCCACAAACTGAAATATTCAAAAGCTAGAGATGAGTCAAATTCTCTGACTAGCTCAATATTAAGAAAAGCATAGAAATCAATCATCTTAATAAATTCCCCCCAAAGCATTTTGTATGGCGGAAAAACATTGAAAAGATAGTGTGCATGACAGAGATATTGGAAGGTTCCTAGAAAGTGGAGCGCACTGGTACATGCACCAAATGAGCTTTTGGATATGTGGAGTTTTTGGGAATGAGTCCTCTCCAAAAACACCTGAGATACTGCTTAATAAACACTTCAAAGGCTCTTCCTATTAATATATATGGAAAAAACACTTTGCAGTTCATATGTTCAGTGTTTTGATTGTATTTTAAACTTTAAAAAAGTTCTGGAAACTGCATGATAGGCAAAAAGAAAGTACATGTAACTTCTGTGAACCGGCTGCAAACCACTCCAAACTAAGGCACTTTCCTTTCAATAGACTACGGAAAAACAAACGCTTCCAAAATACTTCAAAACTGCTTCAAACGGAGGCATTCACTGCATGTTTCCACTAGAAAAGCTGTCGTTTCTGACATTAAAAAGAATAATAATTGTGTGCGCATAGCCTTACATTTTGTAAACTGGGCCTTCAGGGGCAAGCTGGACACTAGGAAGGATAAAGGCTATTTCGGGCAATAAATACGGAACTCACGGTAAAACGACGGGGCGTATTTATGGATATCGGCATACGTACACCACTGTGGATTTTCACTTATTCCTTAGTACGGGACGTTAATACCAGCTACATAAGACATAGCTTTCCGAGCTGAAGTCTCACTATTCTCGGAGATGGAAAAATACAAAAAAAAATTGATAATTATGACAGGGCTAGATCATTTCTTTATCGGGATGATCCTATTAATTTCAATGCATTCCTTTTTTTTAGTGAATGACAGAGGGAGTTAAGCAACACCTGCTTTTTCATTAGTCTAGATCAGCTGTAGGGAAGCAAACCCCACCCTCCATAAGTGTGAATGCTTTCCCCATGCATGCAGGCCTGCCTGGCAGTTCAGGGGTTAGAGGATGATGCAGGCACCGACCATGTGCTCAGGTCTTTTTCCCTTTTCTTCTCCTTCCTTCCCCTGCTCTCCTCTCTGCCAAGCTGTCAGCTGATGGGACTGATCACCCAAGCGTGGCGCATGCAGCCAGATCAGCTCTCATCCTCCCCATTCAAGCTTCTGTTACCCCACCCCTTGTCCTAGGACCCCTCTTTGCACCCTAAATCCAAGCCCAATTTATCCCTGGCACCCCTGCAGCACAATGCATGTGCAAGAGCTGCAGAAGCCTGCCCTTTCCTCACTGCAGCAGCTCATGCAATGCTTTGCAAATAGTCCTTTGTTTACATGCAATGCCTTACTCTGCGGAAGAAGGGCTGGGATTTGGCTCTGGGTGGAAGGAGGGGGCAGGCTGGAGGGAGGGGGAGGGGTGCTGTTTCTGATCTCTCACCAGCTGTTTCCCGCCTTGAAACAGACATCAGCTGCAAACACACACTCACATTGAGAGGCAGAACACAAGGAGAGAGACAGACACCTCCCCCTGATCATCTGGGACATCCTACACACTACACCATTGATCCCCTGCATGCACCATCACCTAATCAATAAGGCTGATCGTGGAGCCCTCAAAGCAGAAGGAATAGGGGGGAAGCTGCTGCAACTCAAGGGGGGGTGGTGGGAGGGAGACACGTTTTTCTTTGGGGGGGCTGGAGGTTGGTCCTCCTGCTGATTGCTATGGAGTATTTCATGATGCCCGCGCAGAAAGTGCCCTCCCTGCAACACTTCAGGAAGACGGAAAAAGAAGTCATTGGTGGTCTGTGCAGGTAGGTACCCATGCCCGCCAATGCTTGCTGCTAGTGCACATGCTGCAGATCACCTTGCAGGAAAGGAGAAGGTAGGAGGGGGTCAGCTGTGTTTAGAAGGGGGCGGATTACAAGGGGGTCCCCCCTTGTGCACCCTAAATCCAGCCTGGCTGTATAGGAGGGGAGTCCATGCATCCTTGGAAGTGGGGAGAAGGTTTTTTTTAAAGGGCGCAGGGGAAGGTTTGTCACTTGCAAACAGACCCACGTGGTGCCTCGGCCATGCTGCAGAGCTGTAATCAGGGAGCATGCAAACACTGCCAGGGAAACCCGGCCCCCTAACTGCACCCGCTCACTGCATATCAGGGGTATTTAGCTCAAATCTGGGCTCCTGTGCAGCCACACAACACACCCCCCTCCTTGGGCAATCAGCTGATTTCCCAGCAATGGGGATCCAGGCAGGCAGACAAGCAACACCTGATGTGTAGTAGTGCTGGTCTGCATCCAGGACACCACAAGTGCCAGCATGCCTCCCTACACCTGGAGTCCATGGCATCCCTTACAGAATGCCGCCTGCACAAGGTCACAGTCAGTAGGAAGTAGACTGGCACACTGAGAAGGGACAGCTTTTAAGGTCAAGACTGGCACATGATGGTTGCCATAAGCGATGATGGATTTGGCGGTTTTACGCCCCCGGTTGGCAGCGTTCGATCATACGAATCCATTCGATAGGATTCGAGGTGAAGACTTCGATTCGCGCCCCCCGGTTCGGTGTCCGGGTTCTCCTTGGCAGCCGGATTGGGGGTTGCAAAATACTTTTTGATTTAGGAACCCCCCAAAATAAAAATGGACATCTCTGCTGCTTGGCTCCGCAATGTGGAGTCTTTGGCCAAAATTGGCAGCGACAAACCCTCGCTGGGCTACTGTTGGGTGCCAAGTTCACCGCCAACGACTTTCTGTCGTTGCTTCACATTAACGACGAATTTCTCCATTATTTGTGGCGGAGACCCAGTGAGGGGGCCAAAAAACGATCAGTTGTGGTCAATGAGGCCGATTTCTGACGACTTAATGTATGGAGATGTATGACCAGCTCAGCCGTGTCCCACGCCCCCTCCGTGTTGCTTCACCACTCGTGGTGTTTTTGTCACTAATATGGCTGAGGTGAAAAGGGCAGCACTGGATATTTCCATGCCTTCCCAGGGCCAGCTAGTATTATGGAAGCCGTTTTGATTCCTATTCGTGACCTTGCCGCCTGTTTCCACGCTGAGGGGGGAGTGGGACATGTTATAGCGCAGACAGGCCTGGCCGTGACTCTGCAGCCCGCCTGGAGTAGGAGTGTCGGAGCGCACTTCTTGACGGGAAACGTAGTGCTGCGGCGCGGGGAATGCCGGGAGATGTAGTCCGTGGCTGACCATGCTTTCTACTAAGCACAAAGCATGGCACAGGGGCAGGTCATGTGACCGGTGTGTGCTGCGCCGTGCGTGCGGCAGTGCAGCTCTGCCCGTGTGTGCTGCAGTCGCATGATGTCATCATCCCACGGGCTCAGGGGCTTTGTCACGGCTTAAATTAAAAAACCTGGACATTAATTAGGTGCGAGAAATGAGGCAGCACCAGGAGTACCCCAAAAGCTTCCTTCCAGGGACTCAGGAGCAGATTCTGCTATAAACCCACCCAAAAAATGCTGCAAATACTCTGAAAAAGTTGTTTTGATGGCAGCAATGGGAGAAGCATCACTAGTGCACTTGGTGAGGTGCATTTTGATTTGGGGGTGGGAGAAGAAGGTTCACCCCAACCCCACTTGAAATAAATTCTGTAATCCTTTCATTTCTGAAAAAATCCACTAAATTGGAATGTGCCCTAGATATTGCATTTTTTTTTTTTTTTTTTTGCATGATGTTTCCGCTTTTTTCACCTTCTTGTGCCAAATAGCCAGGTGCCCCCCCTTAGGGAACATAAAGGAAATAAACATAAAATGATCTCACCATAGACCAGAGGCAATGTAGACGGAATTCCACGTGGCCGGAGCTCGATGTCTCGGAGTCTGTGTCTCCCAACAGAACAAGAAATGTAAATCAGGGAAAGGGGATAATCCAGTACCAAAAATGTGTGTGTAAATAAAAATATATATACGCTGCTCAAAAAAATAAAGGGAACACTTAAACAGAATATAACTCCAAGTAAATCAAACTTCTGTGAAATAAAACTGTCCACTTAGGAAGCAACACTGATTGACAATCAATTTCACATGATGTTGTGCAAATGGAATAGACAACAGATGGAAATTATTGGTAATTATCAAGACACACTCAATAAAGGAGTGGTTCTGCAGGTGGGGACCACAGACCACATCTCAGTACCAATGCTTTCTGGCTGATGTTTTGGTCACTTGAATGTTGGTTGTGCTTTCACATTTGTGGTAGCATGAGATGGACTGTACATACAAAAGTGGCTGAGGTAGTGCAGCTCATCCAGGATGGCACATCAATGCGAGCTGTGGCAAGAAGGTTTGCTGTGTCTGTCAGCGTAGTCCAGAGGCTGGGGCTGTAGGAGGGCAACAACCCAGCACCAGGACCGCTACCTCCACCTTTGTGCAAGGAGTAGCACTGCCAGAGCCCTGCAAAATGACCTCCAGCAGGCCACTAATGTGCATGTGTCTGCACAAACTGTTAGAAACCAACTCCATGAGGATGGTCTGAGGGCCTGACGTCCACAGATGGGGGATGTGCTCACAGCCCAACGCCGTGCAGGATGCTTGGTATTTGCCACAGAACACCAGGACTGGCAGATTCACCACTGGCGCCCTGTGCTCTTCACAGATGAAAGCAGGTTCACACTGAGCACATGTGACAGACTTAACAGTCTGGAGACGCCGTGGAGAACGATCTGCTGCCTGCAACATCCTTCAGCATGACCAGTTTGGCAGTGGGTGTTAGGCCTGTTTCACACTTCCGTTTTTGTGTCCGCCAAACGGATCCGTTTCCGTTTTTTTGACGGAAACGGATGCCAACGGATCCGTTTTTAAAAAAACGGATCCTTTTTTTACGGATCCGCGGTAACCGTAATGGAAGTCTATGGGACAAAAAAAAGGATCCTGCAAAAAACGGCAGATCCGTTTTTTTACAGAAAACAACGGATTTTGACAGATTTGAAAAAACGGAAGTGTGAAACAGGCCTTAGGCGTCGGGTTCCTGCAGCGGCTCAACAGGAATCCAGAGCCTCACATTCTGCGGTCTCCCATCATCTATCGACCGCAGAGGAGATTGGGACGCCGGGATTGCTGAGCAGACGCTCTGCCCAGTCCTGCTCCTGTGGGTCTGGCAGTTGCTGCCACCTTTGGGTCAGCAATAGCAATGCAGGCTGTTCAGCAACAAATCGCTCCAGAGGCTAAGTCCCTCCGTCACTGGGCATGCTCACGAGGCGATCTCCCATTGGAGATCAGGAGTCACGTGCTCAGGTCCTTCTCCAGATCTGATTTGTCCATCTCAGAGTTCTGGAAGGTCCCGGAAGCGCACGGCTATAAAAGGCCTGCATGGCCGCTCGGCCATGCGCTAGTATAGTCTCTAGTTGCTACTGTGAATGATTACGGATGCATGAACCTGCGAATGACTCACCAAGATCCCCTTCCTCTGATATTACGAGTGTGTATAGGGACTTAGGTTTAGAATCTGCGCCAGCAAGTGGCAAGCTGCAAGCCACAACAGCATCCTCCACAGTGCTAGCTTCCGACAGTACGCCTGCTACCGGGCATTGTCGATTAGCGGCAGTGTCTGTCGCCGCGCTGCAGTCTGCAGCTCTTCTTGGCATCAGCAGTTGCGACGCCGGCCGCACGGTAGGTCTAGACGAACTCTGACCCTCTGCCTAGGGCCCAGCTTCTGTGACCATATATCGTGCGTGCACTTATCTGAGACCTGTGAGTCCAACAGGCTCAGCGTTTAATTCCTTAGGCATCTCTGTGAAGCTAACAGAGTACACCCAGCGCACATCGGGTGACGTCTAACCCGCGTGCAATATACCGCCACATACCGTGTCTGCCATTATCTAGCAGCAGTTTAACACAAACTGCACGGTGGACCCTGAGCGACGAACGCACTTTATTTAGTGCGTTCCGCCGTTCCTAACAGTGGGTCAGTAATGGTGTGGGGTGGCATTTCTTTGGAGGGCCGCATGGTGTTGGGCTGTGAGCACAACCCCCATCTGTGGACGTCGGTCACTCAGACCATCCTCGTGGAGTAGGTTTCTAACCGTTTGTGCAGACACATGCACATTTGTGGCCTTTTTGCAGGGCTCTGGCAGTGCTCCTCCTGTTCCTCCTTGCACAAAGGCTGAGGTAGCGGTCCTGTTGCTGGGTTGTTGCCCTCCTATGGCCCCCTCCACGTCTCCTGGTGTACTGGCCTGTCTCCTGGTAGCGCCTCTGGACTCTACGCTGACAGACACAGCAAACCTTTTTGCCACAGCTCGCATCGATGTGCCATCCTGGATGAGCTGCACTACCTGAGCAACTTGTGTGGGTTGTAGAATCCGTCTTGTGCTACCACGAGTGTGAAAGCACAACCAACATTCAAGTGACCAAAACATCAGCCAGAAAGCATTGGTACTAAGATGTGGTCTGTGGTCCCCACCTGCAGAACCACTCCTTTTATTGAGGGTGACTTGATAATTGCCAATAGTTTCCATCTGTTGTCTATTCCATTTGCACAACATCATGTGAAATTGATTGTCAATCAGTGTTGCTCCCTAAGTGGACAGTTGGATTTCACAGAAGTTTGATTTACTTGCAGTTATATTCTGTTTGTGTTCCCTTTACTTTTTTGAGCAGTGTATATTAAAAATCCAGTTTATTGAAGTCCATTAAAGGAAAAGAGGGGGTGACATCTTGCGCATTTTGAACACGCATCACCCATGAGTAAGGGCTTCCATGTCTGAAACGCGTTAGTTAAGGTAATATTTTTGGCAGTGCATCCTTGTACATATACTTAAGAAACTTGTTTCACTGCCTTTGCATCCCTTCTCTTCTCTTTTAATGCGCAATAATCTGATTTTCAATGTACTTGAATAAATTGGAATATAAATTTTTTTTTTTTTTTTTCCTGGTTCACTTTTACTTTACTAACTATGTATTTTTTTTATTTTATTTTTTTTTTTTTTTATTAATTTGTCTATTTCTTTATTTCTATAGAGAAACCTGCCAGAAATATAATCACCCTATCAACAAAAAAAGCCCAAAACATACTGTTGACTCAGTCACCAACTGTCCATAATATTTTGTGTTTCTCACAAAAAAAAGCAATGGGGTGTGTGTGTGTGTGTATGTATATATGTGTGTGTGTGTGCATTGTATTTTTTTTTTTTGGCAAACTCACAACAAACCTAAATTTAGTGGTTAGGGAATATAGCAATGTTTTAGTCAGGTTTTTTTTTTTTTTTTTTGTTTTTTTTTTTAAGTAAAGGCTATGCAAAAAAAAAAGTGACCGCTTTTGGAATAATAGCTGCTGTTTTCAGTTGTGTAGCAGCTTTAGGTTATGTGCCCACATAGCGATTCTGAAGCAGAATGAACCTGAGCAGAATCGCACACCCTGCTCCCGGGAAAACGCGCTTTTGTAAGCGTTTGTCAGGCTATGTGCCCACGTTGCATGTTAAAACGCACACAGAAAACCAGACTCCTTCCCAGAAATCGCGCTTTTTTTTTTCCGCGTGATTTCACCGCGATTCTGTTCGCGATTTTGTCAAGCACTTTCCAAGCGATTTGAAGCATCGCTTGGAAAGTGATTGGTTGGTCACACTCGTCAAACATAGTGTTTGACAAGTGTGAGCAGCTTTTTACTATTGAGGCCGCCTATGCAGCATCAATAGTAAGAGATAGAATGTTAAAAATGATAAAAAAATAAATCGGGGTATATTTACCTTCCGACGTCCCGCGCTGCCATCCCGGGCCTCAGCGTTCCCAGCGATGCCTTGCGAGACCTGTGATGACGTTGGGCTCGCGTTACTATAGCGATCTCACGAGACCACATCATCACAGGACCTTGCCACAAGGCATTACTGGGAATGCTGAGAGCGGGATGGCAGCGCGGGACGTCGGAAGATAAATATACCCCGATTTTTTTACAGGGGTATGGTACCCAGGGCCTGGAGGACAGTCTCCTCTCCTCCACACCGTGGGTACCAACCACACATGAGACGCTTAACTTCGCGCATGGTGGGCATAGCCACATGCCGGAAGTAAGCGATTCTCATGCATTCCTATGGGTGCGGAATCGCAGCAATTCATTGCAATTTCACACAAAAGAATGATCATGCTGCAATTTTTTTTTTTTTTTTCCGCGATGCGATTCCGCAGCGGAAAAAAGCGCAACATTAGCACAGCGTGTGCGGAATGCCATAGGAATGCATGGGGGGCGTCATGTACAAGATTTTTAAACGTTTTTGCTCCGAAAATCGCAGCAAAAACGCTTAAAAATCGCTACGTGGTCACACAGCCTCAAGCGTTTTTGCATGCGTTTTCCTAAGCGTTTTTGCCCATATAATTGATGGTATGCGGAATTGCGTGCGATTCCGCAAAATTAATGAACATGCTGCGTTTTTAATCGCTAAGTGTTTCCGCAGCGATTAAAAATGCACCATTGGCACAACATGTGCGTTTTTCATTAAAAGTCAATTGGGTGCTTTTCTTAAGTACTTCTGGAGCAGAATCGCTTGTCTAAAAGCGCTGCCGAAACGCTTTAACGCTACGTGGGCACACAGCCTAAAGGTATGTGCACACGTTGCGGATTACCCTGCTGATTTTTCTGCGCGGATTTTGCTAAATCCGCAGGTAAAATGATGATGATGATGATTTAGTGCGGATTTTGTGCAGATTTTCTGCGGATTCCACCTGTGTTTTTACACCTGCGGATTCCTATAATGGAGCAGGTGTAAAACGCTCCGGAATCCGCAAAAAGAATTGACATGCTGCGGATTTTTCCGTAGCATGTGCACAGCGGTTTTAATTTCAGATTGACTTTAAGGCTGGGTTCATATTGCGTTTAGGGGGTGCGTTTAACACGTCCGTTACACAGCGGCATTAATGCTGTGTAACGGATGCTTAACGCACCTATACACTGCTATAGACGAGCACATCACTAATGCTTGTCATAATCGACATGCGTTAGCGATGTGCCGTCATTCTGTGACGGACCCTCGGATGCGGTCTGCAGCGTCCGAGGGTCCGTCACTGCTATCGGGATCGCTAGCGCATACGTTGAACGGACTTCCCTAACGCAATCTGAACCTGGCCTGATGGTACTGTACAACACAGGAGAATCTGCTGTGGATCCGCAGCAGAATCCGCAACGTGTGCACATACCCTGATTGTGTCCACTTGGAGCCATGCTCCATAGCGAACAGCTCGTCTTGTGTATCGCTTACTAATCATTGTTAATGGCGCCATTGAATGTGGACAACTACTGAGCAGGCTGTGCTGGTCTTATCGTATGTATTTATGGTACTTCCTCGTGGCTGTCACGCATGTAATCCCTTATTTTGCACCCCCCAAAATTTAACTCTACGTTGTTGGTGTTTTAGTTTTTTGTCCCCCCCTTTTATGCATTTTATCCACGGTTGTCAGCCGTTTCAGTCATAATATACTTCCATTTGGGTTGGGTGAAATGTCTGCTTCCCCAAACGCTACTTTATCTGTGGGCTGAAAACCTCCAGAAATGTGACTTCGGAGCGACAGACGCGGACTCCTCTCCTGTTGGTTCAGGAGGAAAAATTCAATCCTATGAGTTCCCCATTTACCAAAACTGGCTCTGTTTCCCATAGCAACCAATTTAGGGTTAAAGGGTTTTTCCCTCGAAATAACAAGCTATCCTCTGTTTTATATGGGATACCGTAACTTGATGATCACTGGGGGTCTGACCGCTAACCCCCCCCCCCCCCCCCGTGATCCTAGAGAACGAGAGTACAGCTCTCAGCTATTTCCCTCTGACAATGACTGGAGCAGAGGCCTGTACACCTACATGGGGGATATGTTGAGCCCCATTTTCAGGATCATTGGGGGTCCGAGCAGTTAGACCACTATCAATCTTAAGAATTGTCTGGTGGTTAACTTCTATTTTGGGAAAACCTTAAATGTTGAACTTTTACATTAAAAAAGTAGAAAATGACTCCTGCCCTGGTTGGTTGCTATGAACAACAAGGCCACATTTTGAGTCGGACCGGTTTGATAAATCTACCCCCTGGGGGGGTGTTGGGACCATTGTAATCACTTTATATCAGTGAACATTTCATTGCTCCCTCCAACCCACCAAACTAAAAATACTATTTTGACTTTGGCCACACGACCTTGCATGGTGGCTGTAGGTGGCTGGCAGCCATTGAACCACTTTGTATTCTCTATATCGCTCCATAGTCTTAAAGTGGTCTATTGCAACCCCCATTAATCTGCTGTTATTGTCAGGGGACGCAGGCAGCGCGTTCTTATGTCCGATACTGTATTAAAGTCATGTACAGTATGGTGGCACTGTGTCCTCCAGAGCGACTGTTGTAAGGTCTTTAGTCCTTCTTATCAGCTGGTGCCAGGGATAATCTGATTTATCCAGTGGCCCATATGTAGAGAAATGGGATGACTGAAGCTTTGGGTGCCGCCATATTGGTTATTACTAAGCTTTAGCTCTAAATTTAATATTTGCAATTTCCACTAATGTCATAATTTTAGTTCTTTCTATGTACTGTATTCTCAATTGGGGGTAACTGTGAATTTGTTGAATCTACGTGGAGCATGGTGGTAATAGTTATTCTGCTTCTTGATTTTGATGTATACGTACAGTGCCTTGAAAAAGTATGCATACCCTGTGAACTTTTTCACATTGCACCCATAAACTTCCTTGCTATTGTGTTGGCATAATCACACAAAATACAATTATAAGTGAAGTCTAGAGGAAAAGATTCATGGGTTTTCTAAATACTAAAATAATAAATCTGAAAATTGTAAGGAGCATTTGTAGTCAAGCCCCCCTGAGTCAATACTTTGTTAGGACCACCTTTCGCTGCAATTACTGCTGCAAGTATTTTGGGTCTGTCTCTTATCAATTTTGCACATCTAGAGGTGACATTTTTGCTCATTGAGATTGGATGGAGGCGTCTGAACAGAAATTTTCGTTTTGCCACAGATTCTCACTGGGATTTAGGTCTGGAGTGTGATTGGAACTCACACACATGAATATGTTTAGATGTAAACCATGCTTTGTACCTCTGGCAGGATGTTTAGGGTCGTTGTCCTCCATGAAGGTGAACCTACGCCCCAGTCTCAAGTCTTTTGCAGCCTTCAGCAGGTCTTCCTCCAGGATTGCCTTGTATTTAGCTCCATCCACGTTCCCATCAACTCTGACCAGCTTACCTGTCCCTCCTGAAGAAAAGCCTCCCCACAGTTTGATGTTGCCACCTCCATGTTTGATGGCGGGGATGGCATTTTCAGGGTGATGTGCTGTGTTCATTTTCTGCCACATATAGCATTTTGCATTTAGCCAAAAAGGTCTACTTTGGGCTTATCTGACCAGAGCACCTTCTTCCACATGCTGTGTTCCCAACATGACTTCAAGCAAGACTTTTTATGGCTTGCTTTAAAAAATAGCTTTCTTCTTGCCACTCTTCTGAAAAGACCAGACATGTGGAGTATAGGACTAAGACCGGGGTCACACTTTCGAGTGAAATGCGAGAAACTCTCATCAATACCCGGCACTTGGGACCGGAGTGTGTGGCTGCATGTCTTTCTATTCAGCTGAACGCTCCGGTCCGAAACGCCGGTGGCAGTGCTGGGTATTGAGGCGTGAGTTTCTCGTGTTGCACTCGCAAGTGTGACCCCAGCCTAATAGTTGTCCTGTGGACATATTCTCTCATCTGAGCTATGGATCTCTGCAGCTCCTCCAGTGACCATGTGCCCCTTGCCTGCTTTGCTACTTGGTGTTCTCCATGCTTTGGATGTCAGTTTAGGTGGACGGCTATGTCTTGGTAGGTTTCCAGTTGTGCCATACGCCTTCCATTTTTGGAAGATGGATTGAAAATGAGAGGTTCAGAGCTTGGGCTATTTTTTTTTTTTTTTTTTTTTTTATTTACAACCTGACCCCACTTTACTTTTCTTCACAACTTTATCCCTGACCTGTCTGGTGTGCTCCTTGGTTTTTATGTTGCTGTTTGATCCCTAATGTTCTCACGCAAACCTGAGACCTTCACAGAACGGCTGTAGTTCTGAGAATAAATTACACACAGGGTGACTCAATTTACTAATTGTGATTCATGGAGGCAATTTGTCACTCAGGTTTTTATTTAGGAGTATTAAGGCCCCGTCACACTAAGCGAGATCGCTTAAGCGTCACCGATTTTGTGACACAGCAGCGATATTGCTAGCGATATCGCTATGTGTGCTACCTCCGACCAGCTCCCCCGCTGGCTATCGCTGATCGCGCGAGAACGTCCTGGGCCTCTTCCTGCTGGCGCCGACGAGCGACGCGTGGACACGGGCGGGAGGACATCTTCATCGCCGCGTCTGACAGGTAAGTAATGTCCGCTGCTGCATCGCTAGTGAGATCTGCCTGTTTGGCAGCTCACTAGCGACCATTTGGTGATGCACCAGTGAGCCTGACCGGGTCATATCGTGGTCGGGATCGCTGGTGCATCGCTAAATGTGACGGTACCCTTAGTCTGTGGAGGGCTGAATACAAATGCACAACACAATTTTCTGAGTTGGATTTAAAAAAAAAAAAAAAAAAAAAATTAGAAAATCTTGTTTAATTTTCTTTTATCTGCTCCTTTGTGTTGGTAAATCACGTAACACCCCAATAAAATACATTTAAGTCTGTGGGTGTGACGTGAAAAATGTGGAAAAGTTTACTGGGTGTGAATACATTTTCAAGGCATTGTATCTGAGGAGCCACCTTGCTATTGTTTTGCCTTGAGCTGTACATGTAGTTATTCAATTTGTTGGTCAGATGACACAATGCAATAAGGAAAACAGGCGTTCACAGGCCAGTAATGAATGTTATCTAAAGTCGGAGAGTCTCTTTAATGTGGATTTTTATGGCCCTTGATAAGCCGCTTGTTCAGTTATGTGCACTGTGCCAACAATGATGTCCTCATAAGAGAGGGTCGAGGAAATCTTAGTTTCATATGTTAAGGTGTGAATTGGGTCACAGATATTGGGTCAGATTTTTGTTTTGTTTTTTTTTTTGCCATAGGGCTAGCATGTGGAATGTGCAAAAAAAAAAAAAAAAATCAATTAGTTGAAATATGGATGGATTTGTTGTTTGCAATTTTATTTTTATTGTCAAGGACTTGCATAATAATAGGTCATTAATATCAGATTGGTGGCGGGGGTCTGTCCAACACCCATCAGTCCCAAGTCCCAGATGTATACAGAGTTGGATCACCACAGCTCTATACACTGCATAGTGGCCATTCTCAGGTACTGCAGATTAGGTCACATTCACTTCAATAGGACCTGGACATTTCTACTTTTTTTTTGGCTTCATAAACTGTGCACATCCGGCCACAGCAGGAGCTGCAAACAGCTGATCGTTGGGGTGTAGGGTGTTGGCTGCTCACCCATTTGATATTGTTGACCTAAGTCTTTGACGACCCCCCTTTACGGTCACAAGCACATGACCGTATGGTGGCTCTGTGCACAATTTGAGTGGTAATATGCCACTCACAGTAGTCCACTGGACCATGGGGCACCTCCTGTCAGCTTTGCATGGGTTTAGATGAGATTCTGCCATTCTGGCCTTTAAAGGGAAGTTGTCCACGATTGAGGACTTCATCTCCAATTGGAAAATTGATATTGGCCACAAATACATGCATTTAAATTTAAGAAAAAAAAATTGTCCCCAAAGGTGGACAACCCCCTCTATGAGGTGCCCATGACTTCTGCGAATGGGAACTTGCTAGATAAGTTGTCATTGACTAATGTCGATATAGTCATGTCACCAGAAGACCATAAGAAGTTCTTTGGAGGACTGTATGGATGTTGTCCACCACCACCACAGAGCAGATCCAATTTTTGTAGTCGTGAGGTGCACTCCAGATTCGGCTCCTAAAATGGCCGCTTCCGCCGTGTTGTTGACGAGGGCGCTGTACGAGTTTTCTGGATGTAACGGAGGATGTGTAAACAGTTTGTTTTATGGCCAGTGGAGTCAGATGTTGGATGTGGGATTTCTGGAAGGCATCGCTAACATCCCATTGCTGTGAGGTGTCTTGCCGCTGCTGCGCTTTGTCCTCCGGTTAATCATGTCCTGTGACTAATCCCCGCTATCGGAGGGGAGAATGGATTTTGGAGGGGGCAGGAAGCTGGAGTTCCCTCATTCCACCCTGAGGGGGTCAGCTGCCTTCATTCCCCTTCTGATATTGTCATCTGGAAATTATTACAGAGCCCTCAGGGCAGACAGGAGGGGATGAAGGGGGGGTCCTCAGATCCGGCTTCCATCCCTTCCTGCAAGAGGCCACACACGGAGGTGCCTAATAGGTCATAACATGGAGGCCGAATATGATCTACGCCCGCCTTAACCCATTGTGAGCTTGAATATATACACGTGCATCGGTAACATATCGTGAGTTGTTCCTAAATTCTGTTTTCAGCCTAGCAAACATCCCCTTGACGCCAGAGACGCAACGGGACCAGGAAAGGCGGATACGTCGGGAAATCGCCAATAGCAATGAACGCCGCCGTATGCAGAGTATCAATGCTGGCTTCCAGTCTCTGAAAACTCTAATCCCTCATACAGATGGGGAGAAGCTAAGCAAGGTGCGTAACATTGGGGGGTCTTATACTGGCCGAAGTGGTCTACAGCGCAATATGTGTCTCATGGACCCGTATACAGACTGAAATGCCCAGAGAGAATGCGAGTGTCCTAGCCCATAGGCATATATGAGGCTGTAAATTGGGGTCAAGAGACCTGCGGTCTGTCTGGGTATTGGAGTCTACATACAGATTGTAAAATGTAACCTTCTGAATCTGGCCTTAAACATGGTGCCATGAAACTTCGGATGACCTAAAATTTTGTTCAACCTTGTAAAAGTAAATGGAAGCTGCAGTTTTCACATTGGCCACTAGATGTCATATGTGCTCAAATCTCCACAGAAATAAAATAAACTCGTTTTACTGCATGCAGTAAAGCTGAATGTTTAATTATCTCGAAGGTGGGAATATTTTGAAAGAATGACACTTTTATTGTACTAAATGTAAATTTCACCCTAGAGCAATTTGGCACAATGGGGAAAATGGTGGACAAGAAAGAGACTAGAACCATATGAACTTTTCTAAAAGACTTTGATGAGAGGGGTGGGGGACAAAACACATTGTGATTAGGTGGTTGTCTTGTATGATGGAAGTCTGTAACGTTGCTGTCTCCAATGCTAATATGTCTACTGCTCGGCTTATCCGCACAGGCAGCGATACTGCAGCAGACTGCCGATTATATATTCTCCCTGGAACAGGAGAAGACTAGGTTGCTGCAGCAGAATACCCAACTCAAGCGGTTTATACAGGTGAGAAAGTAGAAAATTGCTGCAAAAGCTTGCATACTGTTACAGAGCTATCATTATTAAAGGGATTGTACGGTGAAAACGAGTTATAACCTATCCCCAGGATGGGTGATGACTTACTGGTTGGTGGAGGTCTGACTGCCATGGTCTGCACCGATCAGCAGAATGGGGCACTTTTATTCCTGTATATAATGGAGTGGCAGTGCGCTCACTCAACCGCTGCTTGATTCATTTCCTATGGGGCTGCCAAACTTTGCGCTCTGCTTTTTCCAGCAGTCCGATAGAGAATGAATGGAGCTGCAGTCGGGTTTCAAAATATATGTGCTTGCCCTCAGAGGTCTGACCCACACCAATCAGTAAGTCATCACCTATGAATATACTGTATATAACCTTTTTTTTTTTTTTTTTTTTTTTTTACCGAAGCCTTATTGATTTTTGGTTGCTTAGCCCCAATATGTACCAGGGTTCTGCTTTGTATCCCAGTTATTAGGAATGTATACAATTTTTCCAGCCTTTCATACTATAATGTCCTCTACCTATTACAGGAGTTCAATGGCTCTTCCCCTAAGCGACGAAGGGCGGAAGACAAAGATGAGGGCATTGGCTCCCCAGATATTTGGGAAGAGGAAAAAGCAGACGACCTGAGAAGGGAAATGATTGAATTGAGGCAGCAACTGGACAAGGAGCGTTCTGTGAGGATGATGCTGGAGGAACAGGTAAATGGTTAAAGAAATGGCCTGATCTTTTTTTACCGCGCAGTCAAACAGCCGTATAAATTGGACCGCAATGCTCGGACTGGCCGGCGGCTCTCCTTACCCGAGTGTCACAGCTTCATATATTTCTTTGCAGCTGTCACTCTTGGGTCAGGCGAGCCGCCGGCCAGTCCGCGCACCGCCGTCCAATTTAAGTGGCCTTTTGACTGCGCCCTTATAGCATGGCATGCAGCATGCAAATGGCATATAAGAATATACCCACCCATTAGTTTCCTATTAGAAGATTGATGAGGGTGTAGGATGGCACGGTAGCTTTGCATGACTTAAATGACTCCAGCATCTTAAAGGGTTATTCCCATTTAAATGATGGCATATGGTCATTACTTTAGGAATTGGGAGGTCTGATTTCTGCATCTGCATGAGAATGAAAGGGCTGCACTGCACAAAGTCAGGTAACCTGGGCCGGCTCTGTGCAAGATACAACAGTAAAATGGATATGACACTAAATTAGTGCTGCGGCATTAAATTAGTGCTGCAGCCCCTTCGCTCTCAGGTTCGGTAGGAGACGCAGAGTCTTATTCTAGGTCATTTTTTTAAAATAACCTAGGAATACCCCTATAATGAATCACTGGTCAAACTTCTAATTGACTGATATAACTGGCAGGTGCGGGCTCTGGAAGCTCACATGTACCCTGAAAAGTTGAAGGCTATAGCTCAACAAATCCAGGAAGAGGGAGGGCAGGGACAGTCGGACGAGTCACTGGACAGGGGTGACCAGCCTCTCCATTCTCAGGTGAGACAGACTATTCTTCTTGCCATTATCATAGAGCACCCTGCTGTTCCTTAGCCATCATGCTATCTGCTGCCATTTTAACCGATGAGGTGGTGCCATGCTGCCTATTTTATTACATAGACTTGTGTTTTCTGTATTTTAGCCTTCTAATATATAACAATATATATGTTATTTCTGCAGCTTCTGGGTCCCCATATGCCTGTGGCGCCCACTCACCACCCCACTGTAATAGTCCCCGCTCCTCCGCCTCCAACTTCTCATCACGTCAATGTCGTGACTGTGGGACATTCCTCGGTTATCAGTTCTGTGTCCACATCTCGGCAAAATTTGGACACGATTGTGCAGGTGAGTGTGAAATAAGTTGGGCGAGGGCTTGGTTTCGTGATTTGACTCCGACGAACATTCAACAGCTTTGAAAACTTAAAAATCATATGTTACTGCCATCTTGGAAAGAAAAGAAAAGATTACAAGTCTGAAAGGTGTAAGTTCCACCACTGTCACAAGAATGCGGCATTGGAATGAGTGATGGCTGCGCATACATGACTCGCTGTAAGGGTAAAGTCTTCTTCTGAAGTGCAGTACCAAAATGACATGGACCATGTGAGAGAACAAAGTCTATAGTGCCAGCTGTTGGAAGTAGCCATCCTAGAAGTCAACAGCTTTGCCACATGACTAAGGATATAGAGACAAAACTGAATCTTCTCCAAAAAGCAAGTCCACTGTTGAAGACTGCTATTTTTGAGGTTCTCGCCACCTCCTCCGGGCAACTCGTGTTGCAAGGGTCTTAAGATGTTGACTTCTAGGACTGCGACCTCCAGTAGGTGTTGGCATCACCTGGTTAAGTGGGTACTCCAAGCACAAGGTCCGGGTGGGCACACAGGCCTCGGGCTTTGGTGAAGCAGGCAGGTGAAGCACAAACAAACTAAGAGTCTTAATGCCAAGACCAGGGCCAACTCCAGGTTTTCGTGGGCCCCATGCGAAAGCGTCTCAGTGGGCCCCTTTAATACACACCATTCGTCATTCATGATGCACAGATACGGCAGGAGAAATACAGGTATAGTACAGTGCCAAAGATTTCACTGACTTCTTACGCTACATGAAGTTAGATCTATTGTAAATTTTACAATAGCTCAGAAACGGGCAAATCCACACAGCGCAGAGTGTGTGCCCCCAGGAGGATTCAAAAGTTTTTTATTTTACACTGGACAGTATAGTCCTCCATGCAGTATTGTGGGCACCACATGGTCCCTCCATACAGTATAATGGGCCCCATATAGTGTTCCATACAGTATAATGGGCCTCACACAGTGCCCCATACAGTATAATGAGCCCCGTATAGTGCATTAAAAAAGAAAATACTCCCCTCTTCTCGCTGGCTGCAGTTCCTGTCTCTTTCGCGACTTCTGTCTCTCTGCAGTGCTCAGGACAGAGGACGTGCTGTAGTGACGTCATTGCGCTCTCTGCCTTGAGACGTTACTGAGTCACCAGACACAGAAGAGACCGGACCTGCGGCCAGCAGGGAATGAGGAGATGTAAGTATGCAAACTGTTTTAAACCACGGGGTGGCCTCACAGCGCATCGGCTAGTGGGCCCCCTCTCTCTTGCTTAGGGCCCTGGCACTTGCCCGAGTGGTGACGCCGGCCTTAACCAAGACACAGGTGTGTGTCTTGGTGGGCCTTATATAGACCTAGATGGATCATTGCCGGGCGTGAAGGGAGCAGAGCCTGGACCCGGGGCAGGTGTGTATCGGGTGGCAGTAAAGAAACTTCTCGTCCTCTGTAAAGAAGCTATTTGTGTGGCTCACTCGCTGAGTTACAAAAATCGACAAGCAAGCGTGCTGGAAATTTTAGGGGAAAATCTCAAAAAAGTGAATGTAGGAAGAACAATACTGGCCCCGTCTAGGTGCCACGACTAGGACCTATAATCTGACATAAATATTAAAGATGGGAACACACCTTTTAGGCTGCGGCGACTTTAGCCTCGACACATTTCGCACGACCAAATATCGCTCTATGCCGCCATAAGGGATAATTCAGACATACACTTTTATCTAATGATTTATATCCGTGGTTTTCCCACCTAGAACTTGTACCTATCATAGTCTAGGAGCCTTTCACATGGCCGTATATGCTTATCTACGGGAGAACCCTGCAGTAAGTGTTAAATTCTCCTGCAGCGCCTCTTGAGGGGACATGGAGCATTACACATTGAAATCAATGGGTTGCTCGTGTAAAGCATGGCTGCGGCGGCTTCTCCCATGGTTATAGCCTTTCTCCCTATAGATGGAAGGGTCTTAGAAATTCAGTAATGTCACTACCTATTTTTCCCTGTTTCCACCAGGCCATACAGCACATAGAGGGCACACGAGACAAACAGCTGCTGGAAGATGAGCAGCGAAGGGCGGTCATTGTGAACGCTGCGCGCCCATGCGACGATTCAGACACCGCATCGGACACAGAATGCGATGACAGCGAAGCAGATCAAATCAAGGATGATGCAATGGAGGACCCCTGACATCTACTGCCCTTACCAGGAGTGGGCAAAAGACTGGGGGAACTGGAGGGGAGGAGGCTGTGAGGGTACTTGAGGGGGAGCACAGTCAGGGGGCGCTCCCTGCCGGCCTTCTTCCCATATCTGTAGGGTTTATAGGGTGGTCTACTGCTGACCGCAAAGATACTGTAATGAGGTTGTTGAGGGTGAAAAAGGGTAAAAGCACTAAGGGGTTGTCCTGGTCTGTTAGACAAAAGGAGGAGTGTCATTGTGGTAGGGTGCTTACAAATCTTTTTTTTTTTTTTTTTTTTTTTTCTTCTTAAATTTGCAGCAATTTGTTGTTTTTTTTTTTTGTTTTTTTTTTGCTACGTCTTTCCCAGCAGAAGGCCTGCACTTGTAAAAAAAAAAAAAAAAAAAAAAGTCTCTCCTCATCTATATATAGGTATAAGAGAAATAAGCGTAGTCCTGCCTCCTAGGAGATAGTGAGTGTGGTAGTCCATAATGCCATGCCTTTCAATTTATACTATAATAGATAAATTTTATACTTATATTTTATAGTGCTGTGTATAATATACCTATATTTAATACCGATTTCTTTTAAAAGAAACCTAAAAAAAAGCCCAAATTTCAAGGCAATTTACATAAAATATATATGTAACTCTTGCTGCCTAAAATAAGTGCAGGCCTCTTCTTTTTTTTTTTTTTTTATTTTGTTTTATCTATTTAGGATCTTGCATTCTAACTTTCATAAAGTCTTAGGGACCCCAACTTTTATAGCTATATGTGATCATACCATGCAAAGTCTTAGCACTACATTCTGGCATATTTTGAGCTATTTGTTGAGCTATTTGCTGCTGTGGCCTTCATAACCCCCCCCCCCTTTTTTTTTTTCTTTTTTTTTTTAGATAACGCTTATATGCTTCGCAGTCGGTATGGACTCTGTGGGTCGTCTTAAAAAGCTAAATATAGAAAAAAAATTAGTTTTTTTACTGGCACGCTTAGTTGCAAAACTAAAGCTAAAATGCAAAATTATTGCATTTAATAGGCAGTACCAAAACTTTCCAAAATTATGGAGTGAAAAAAAACAATTGTGCATTACATTGTTTACTCCATTGACTGGTATCCATTACTTACAGACAATCTCGGTAGATTTGCTGGAGAGACTGGACTTTGCTGTTTTACCAATCCTTACAGATGCAGTCTGTATAGAACGGATCGGGGTTACGCCCTTACCGGCGGCCCGTATACAGGGTCTTTTGCCCCAATCTTACACCTTCATTGTGATATATGACATAAGTTCGGCCCGGCCATATGAAAACCGTGAACTATGGCCATGTTAAACCTGGCTTTAACAAAAAAAAACAACCCGTTTAAAGGTTTGTCCAAGCAACCGTGCCGCTTGTTTGGCGTTGCCCCTCGGTTCAATTACAGTGACTGTGCACCAGCCGTAATGCCTCACTCAACCTGTGGGCAGGTGTGGCGCTGTTTCTGAAAGAAAGCGGCCACGTTTTTGTCATTCTAGACAACCCCCGTTGCCAAAGAAATCCACCCTGGTGATCATTGCCACTAAAGTCAACTAATATTGCCATTGGGAAGGGCAGTAAGCCGCACTTTCCCATAGAGCAACCATGGAATATATGGTCGAGCTAAATTCACCAGAGCAGGCACGTCTCCTGTTACCAGCTCTTAATGGGAATTTCCTTTTATAATGTCCTTTAGGTGTATGTATGTACACAGGTTTTTTGGGCCTAGTTAAAAAAAAAATAAAAAAATTAAAGATCTGGATGATTGGTTGCTACGGAGCCTCCACCTAGCAACCAGTGTCTTAGGCCAAGTTCACACAGTCCTATTTCACTGTCTGTATATGGTTTACAGCTAGCTTCAAAGACATATATAAGGCTGTAAGTTTAGGTTGGGAGATCTGTGGTTAGTCCGGGCCTTGCGCTCTGTATATGGACCGTGAATTGCGCTCATATGAACACAGCCTAAGACACTTGTTGCTAGGGAAGCATAGCTTTATCTCTTTGGTTACAGTCTGGTTGCTAAGGAGCCTTCTCCTGAGTCCACCTAGCAACCAGTGTTTTAGGCTGGATTCACACGAGCTTATTTCAAGGTCTGTATACGGACTGCAATGCTCGGACTGACTGCGGGTTTCTTGACCCCAAATTTATAGCTTCATAGACGCAGTTCAGGTTCATAGACCTGAAGTTAGTCTGGGTATTGCGGTCCATGAAATATGCTTGTGTGAACCCGGCCTAAGACACTGGTTGCTAGGGAGGCATACCTTTAACTCTCGGATTACAGACTGGTTGATGGGGAGTCTCCTCCTATCATTCAGACTTTTCACTTGGGGCCTAATTAACTTTTTAACAAAGCCCAAAGCTTTCTTTATTCCTCATTGCTGAATTTATCTTTCAAAAGAAAAATAAGTTTGGGAGGAGAAGCCCACAATATGGCCGCCCCCATTGCTTGTAGGTAAAGGATACCTTCAGAGGGCTATGCAGTAACGTGAGGAGGGTCTGTGCTGTTTTGTAGACTTCATCATTCAGAAGCTGTTAAGAATTTGCCAACCTTTTACATAAATAGTTGGTCAGTAATTAATCAGGCTGACGATATCTTAATCTGGCAATCTTAAAACCATTTAATTATCAAAAACATGAAATATTTGATGTGATGATAATACTTAAAGGACTCGTAATATGTAAAAAAAAATTTAACCTGGTGTAAACGCCACTGTTCTCCTGAATCCAGCGTGGTTTTTCTTTTGTTTCTGCTCCTCTCCGTTCCCGAGATATGGTCCTCTCTTCGTCTTGTTATAAGGAGACGTAGTGCTCGGCTCTCCCGTGGGAGTCTAGAACACACCCCCTTGGTAAAAAAAGACTAGGTTTATAGAAAGGAAAGAGGAAGCCATATCTCGGGAACGGAGAGGCGCAGGAAAAAAAGGAAAAAAACTTCGGATTCAGGAGAACGGCGGCATTTATGCTAAGTAAAAAATGATATATTTTAGGGCAAGTGACATGCTTTCGCTAAAGTATTCCTTTTGTCTGGATACAAGGGGAGAGACTTCCAGGTCATGCTATCTCATTGAGGTAGGAGACCTGAAACGCCTCTAGTTCTAATCTCTAGATTATGGATGCCTCACTATGATCAGCTTTTGGTTAAGACTATTGAGTTTGGCAGTCACCTTGTGCCAGTGTATTTGCACCCATGAGATTTGATGCCAGTTTGGTTAGAAATGGAGGACTAGACTGACACCTCCGCCGTTTACTTCTTGTCTATTATGTTTTTTGGTTTTTTTTGTTTTTTATTATAGTTCATTGGATCATAAGCACTTAAAAAATGTATATTTTTTTTTGTTTTGTCTGCTAGGGTTAAATTCTGCCAGTAAGGTTGCTAAATGTTAGGTAGACTGCTGACTTCTCCCTACTTAATGGCCGCTGACTGGACTAACATGTTGGGATTTACAGTGGTGGGTGTAGGTTTTTCGGGCACTGAGATGTCCTGTACGCCTTTAAAATTTAAAGAGGTTGTCACATGAACACCACCCATGTGTATATATCCATTAGGGCGCGTGAAGATCAGAATTACACGGACAGCTGTCAGGCTGGCCACAACTTCCCGGAAAAGTTAGTATTCTGATGGTATCAGAAGTGGGACTACACTATGAAAGATGTTCATAAAGTCAACTGAACTTGCTGATATTGATGTGATCGGCTGACAGTCCAGTGAGTTTGGGAGCCCTCACAATTTTTCCCCTAACATATCAGGGGAGAGAAGTATCAGCAAGTTTACTCCTTTGCTCCTGGCAGCGGGGCTTTCAGAGCGAGCACAAGAGCGCTGGGCCAAACCAAGCGTTCTGTGCATGGGGGAGTCGGGAGAGGGGGCTTTCAGCTGTACAATGAATTGGATTTTTATGGGGGCCCTAACTCTTGCAATAAATTTAATCAAGGCTTATTAAATGGGCTCCTGACTATAGCACTAAATTTTTTTGGCTAGAATATTGGGAGATGATCTATCGTCACACCATAATGTATGCTTTGTATGGGAATAACCGGCTCGTTACCACTGTAAGTTTCATCATGTTACTCTGTCAGCTCAGGTAAAGGGAGGGTACCGCAGCTTTAAGACTTGTCCCCCCACCCCCCCACCCCTATTCCCAGCACTCCTCCCCCTCTTCACCTTACCATCAGATCTTCCTATATGTTTTTTGTTTTTTTTTTTAACCATTTCAGCTCTTGTGTTTTGAGAAAAAAAAAAAGAAGCTATTTTATATTTTGTTAAGAAAGTGACATAAAAACCCTGCAAGGCGTCGGCCTTTGTAAAGAAACAAAATAAAATGTTTGTACTTTGTTTTTTAGAAATTTCTGGTCCTGTCATTTTTTGTATGTAATATTTTTTTTTTTTTTTTTTATGATTTTTTGCAACTATGGAGAAAACTGCATGTATCCTCCAAGGTTATTGCCCAAAAATAGGAGTGCACGATGTAAGGAGCACGAAACCTGGGGCAATCACACATTGTAAATGGTGACTTTTTGTATTTTTATTTTCTCCCACATCGACTCGTTTTGATAGGAGTGGATGTAGGAAAAAAAAAAAAAAATACACGCGTTTACTATGAACTCTGGTGTTCCTCTGTTATTCCTCCTGGAAATATGGGAATAAATTGACAGCTTCTTTTGGTTATGTCCATGGTGACCATTTTATTAACATGGAGTGGTCAATTTGACATTTCCAGGAGTAATAACAGAGGGTCAGAATTGCTTTGTTTTTGGTAAATACTGACTATTTTCAAAATTGTTTGTTTTTTTTCAATTCTAAAATGACAATTTCTGAAAATATTCTATATTTACGATAAAGCAAACAACACTGTATCGTGCACCTGTCCCAGCAGGTTTCAGTAAATTATATTGGTGCAAAGTGAACCCAAGAGACGGCGTAAGAAGAGCGAAGTAACAAACATATCTAGAAGGATACGGCAACTGCCCCCGGGATAAATATGACGGGTTCTTCCTGTCTCGTCTACTGGAGCGTGTTAATAAATGTCGCCCGCGGTGCCTGAAGGCACGTGGGGCGTAATATGTTTTATAGAATGATTTTACGTAACAGACCAGTAGGGGGCGATGGTTTGATTGATTTTTTTTTTTCCAGTTGCAATGTGACACATACATACGTACATACATACACGCAACTTTATATATATAATTTTTTTTTCTTTTGTGTGTCATGCGACACTTTGAAAAGGTAGGTCAGTTAAGAATACAAATAGGCCCAGGCCAGACTTATGAATTGCAATTTTTGTTGATCAAGAATGACGTGCAAAAAAAAAAAGTGCAACTTTTGGAAAACCTGGCGAAAAAGCCTTGATAAATTCATCCCTGTTTTCATTTAAAGCACTGGAACATAAGTGCAATGTCGCACAGTTTTGGCTGGTGCTTCTACACTCATATTTTTATACATGACCCCCAAACCGTCCTCTGTAATAAAGGTTAGGCTCCACTTTTAATTGATGCGCTAAAAAAAGCATAATGCTATTGGTGGCCTGTGTACACAGCTGTGAGCCCGGGGCTCTCGCGGGTGGAGATTGGCGGAAACGTTGGACCCCTCTGTGCACAGGCTGCGCTCACCCGACGCAAGCAAGCGCCGTTAATTAGTATACAGGGAGCCGATAAAGGATGGATGCTAAATCTGGGGGAGGGGCTTGTGCACTGTGCGTTTGGCCACACCAAGGGTGCACCGGGCACCGCAAAAAGGCATCTAACACTAACCTGTAAATGTACGTTTTTTCACACAGACCACCAAAACGGATAAGAATAAAAAAAAAAAAAAAGCAGGGCGCAATTCATTATCGCTTTCGGTCTAGTTTTTGGTGTTTTTCATCTGCACCTTACTATTCTTTTAATATACTCCTTTTTAAAGTCTATTTTATGGGGGTTAAAGGTTCGTCATTTGTGGGTGCGCCTTGGGGTTCAAAGCCTATTCATCACTTGTGACTTTTTAAAAAGTTGCACAACTTTTTGAATTGGGCTGTAGTCTGTTTAATTGGAAGAGAGGCTTGTAGAGGGATTTTGCCTAAACTCTAAAACCTGGATCTATCTTAATTGCCTTAGCTTAGTAGACAATGACAATGCACAGTTGCTGGCAGCAAAGGGGTTAATGATTGTGATGGGTCAGGCTGATTCGGAAACCATAGGAATTAATCCTAAACCGGCCCCTAGGAGCAACAGCATTCCACATAACCAGAGTGGGGACAGCTGACGTCCGGACGGCGTCATGTCGTATCAGAATAATGTGGCTGTGCGAGTTTAGTTATTTTTATGTGTCCCAATTCCTAAAGTACAGGGGGAAGGACCTGAGGGGGCATCCAAAATTGTTGTATACCAGGTTTGTCCTGGGAACAAGTGACCCAAAAAAATATATATATTTTATTTTGTATTAATTGTTCTCTTTGTGACAGCATGGACACGTTTGTGGGCAAGGTTTTATTTTTTACTTAAATGGATTTTTTTTGCTTAAAACTAATTTTTACCCATTGGGTTTCATTAAAAATTTTATGCCATTTGCCGTCTATTGCTGGCTGCAGAATGAGTTAACCGAGAACCTGCTAGTGAGCTTGGCTCTGATGTAGCATTTGTAACATTTATCTTTCTTCGACCAGGGTCACACTTGCGAGAAACTCACGAGTCTCGCGTCTCAATACCCGGCACTGCCGCCGGCACATGGGACCGGAGTGTGTGGCTGCATGCATTTCTATGCAGCTGAGCGCTCCGGTTCTGAGTGCCAGCGGCAGTGCTGGGTATTGAGACGCGAGACTCGTGCAAGTTTCTTGCAAGTGTGACCCCCAGACTTCTGAGCTCCTCTCTGTTGATTTATGACCACATGAAAGTTGAGTTGAAATTTGAGGTAACAGATCAGCTGAGAAAAGTTCAGAGGAAGTTCCCATCAAGAGTAGCTCACTCACGGATTCTCAGTTAACTCATTCTACAGCCAGTAATAGTGTGACACAAAGACTATAGAAGACTAACTTTTTTATCAAAGCCGAGTGCAAACAATGATTTTTAGGAGAAAAAAAATCCTTTAATCACTTTGCTATGTCATTGCTCCTATAAATAGGCGTAGATTGACAGCTAGGAGGTCCTAGTTGGGAGGGGGGGGGTCCCTGCACATTCCCACACTGTACAATTGCTGCACACAGTACCAGACTGTGTTGGGACACGCCTAATTGACAAGAGGAATGGTAATACCCAATTTATTCATCACTTTCTAGGAGGAATAACAATCCTATAGATATCTGCCAGAGTTTAAAGGGGTTGTCACTCCTGTAGACAATAAGTTGCAGGAAAAAAAAAACCACGACTACCCATTTCACTCAGCTCCTGACTCCGTGATCGTGAGGTTCCAAGATGTTTCTCCCTCACTAATCTAACAATTATTATTCCAGTAGATATTTTATGATTTTGTACCTCTTAAAGGAGGAACTATCACAAAGTGAAAAGTGTCCACATTTTGCTCTTATTTTATTCACACTGCTCCCTTGAGTAATCCATTTTTAGTTTTTTTCTAATGTCATACAGTTCTAGCGATATGGGCCTTTTTATTTAGTGTTTTATTTTTTTAAGGTCTTTTCAAGGGGGAGTGGCTCACAGTAGTCTCTGGGGGGCGTGTCTTTAGGCTGCTCTGCATGCCGCGCCCTTTTTGGAAAGACTATTGAAAAATTAGCTCTATATAAAAAGGCCTGTATCTCTGGAACCGTATGACGGATTTGAAAAGAACGAGAACCGGAATACTCAGGGTAGCGGCGGGAACAAAATAGGAGCAAAAATTGGACACTTATAATCTAATGATAATTTCTCTTTAACCCCTTACCTACAAATGACGTAATATTCCGTCCATGTGACCATGGACCTAATTACCATGGACGGAATATTACGTCATCGCGATCAGCGGTGCCCACGTGGTGAGCGCCGCTGATCGCGGCCGAGTGTCAGCTAATTATAGCTGACACCCGGCACAATGTGTCAGGGGCGGTCACGGACCGCCCCCGACACGTTAACCCCTTGCACACCGCGATCAAACACGATCGCGGTGTACCGGGGGTTAAAGGGAAGCATCGGCAGGGAGGGGGCTCCCTCCTTGCTTCCCTGAGCCCCCCACGGCAGCGCAATGTGCAGCGCTGCTGCGGGGGGCTCCTTTCCTGTAGGTCCCCGGATCCAATATGGCGACGGGAACTTCCGGGGGCCTGCAGGAAGCTGGCTTCCTCAGTGCCTGCAAAGCGCAGGCATGAGGAAGCCTGTGCAGTGCCTGTGACAGATCGCTGATCTGTCACAGTGATCTGTGATGTGACAGATCAGCGATCTGTCACAGGACAGTGATGTCCCCCCTGGGACATTGTAATAAAGTTAAAAAAAATTTAAAAAAAAAGTGTAAAAATAATTTAAAAAAAAAATCGCCAAATTAAAAAAAAAAAAAAATATTCCCCAATAAATTCATTTTTTGGAAATAAAAAAACCCAAAACAATAAAAGTACACATATTTGGTATCGCCGCGTCCGTAACGACCCGCCCTATAAAACTGTCCCATTAGTTAACCCCTTTAGCAAACCCCTTAAAAAATAAATCATTATTTTTTGCTTCGTTTTTTATCAGGCTGAGTGCAGACGGAGTTTTGAGCCCTGCGGATTTTTCCGTGCAGAATGGAAGAAAACCGCAGGTCAAATGACCTGCATTTTTCCTGCGGATTTCTTCCATTTTTCACGCGGTTTTCATGCGGTTTTTGTGCGGTTTTCCATTGCAGTTTTCCCCCTGCGGATTTGGTGACAGGGGAGATAGAAAACCGCACAAAAGAAGTAACATGCTGCGGATTTTGTACCGCGGAAAAATCCGCAGCGTCTGCACAGCGTTTTTTTTTTTTCATTCATTTTAAAGGTACTGTACATCACAATGCAGATATGCAACGTTTCTGCGCGGTAAAATCCGCTGCGGAAACGCTGCAAATCTGCATCGTGTGCACATGGCCTTATACCGCCGAACAAAAAGTGCAATAACGCGCGATCAAAAAGACGCATATAAATATCCATGGTACCGCTGAAAACGTCATCTTGTCCCGCAAAAAACGAGCCGCCATACAGCATCATCAGCGAAAAAATAAAAAAGTTATAGCTCGCAGAATAAAGTGATGCAAAAATAATTATTTTTTATATAAAATTGTTTTCATTGCATAAAACCGACAAAACATAAAAAAACGACCTAAATGAGGTATCGCTGTAACCGTACTGACCCGAAGAATAAAACCGCCTTATAAATTTTACCGCACCCGGAACGGCGTAAACGCACCACCCAAAAGAAATTCATGAAACGCTGGTTTTTGTAAACTCTGCGTCCCAAAAAACGAAATAAAAAGCGAACAAAAAATGTCACATGCCCGAACATGTTACCAATAAAAGCGTCAACTCGTCCCGCAAAAAATAAGACCTCACATGACTCGGTGGGTCAAAATATGGAAAAATTATAGCTCTCAATATGTGGTGATGCAAAAACTATTTTTACAATAAAAAGCGTCTTTTAGCGTGCGACAGCTGCCGAACATAAAAACCGCCATAAATAGTAAATCAAACCCCCCGTTATCACCCCCTTAGTTAGGGAAAAATAATAAAATTAAAAAAAATGTATTTATTTCCATTTTCCCATTAGGGCTAGGGTTAGGGTTAGAATTGGGGGTTTCCACTATTTGCGCACATCAGGGGCTTTCCAAACGCAACATGGCATCTGATCTCAATTCCAGCCAATTCTGCGTTGAAAAAGTCAAATGGTGCTCCTTCCCTTCCAAGCTCTGCCATGCACCCAAACAGTGTCTTACTCCCTCATATGGGGTATCAGCCTACTCAGGACAATTTGCAAAACAACTTTTGGGGTCCTATTTCTCCTGTTGCCCTTAGGAAAATAAAAATTTTGGGGAAAAAATATCATTTTTGTGGAAAAAAATTTTTTTGTTATTTTCACGCCTGGGCGTTATAAACTTCTGTGAAGCCCTTGGGGGTTCAAAGTTCTCACCACACATCTAGATAAGTTCCTTGGGGGGGTCTAGTTTCCAAAATGGGGTCATTTGTGGGGGGTTTCCACTGTTTTGGTACATCAGGGGCTTTCCAAACGCGATATGGTGTCTGATCTCAATTTCAGCCAAAAAAGTCAAATGGCGCTGCTTGCCTTCCGAGCTCTGCCATGTGCCCAAATAGTCATTTACACCCACATATGGGGTATCAGCGTACTCAGGACAAATTGCACAATAACTTTTAGGGTCCTGTTACCCTTGGGAAAATAAAAATTGGGGGTGAAAAGATCATTTTGTGGAAAAAATATGATTTTTTAATTGTACCGCTGTACATTATAAACTTCTGTGAAGCCCTTGTGGGTTCAAAGTTCTCACCACATATCTAGATAAGTTCCTTAGGGGGTCTAGTTTCAAAAATGGGGTCACTTGTGTGGGGTTTCCACTGTTTAGGTACATCAGGGGCTCTCCAAACGCGACATGGCGTCCGATCAGAATTCCAGCCTATTTTGCATTGAAAAAGTCAAACGGCGCTCCTTCCTTTCTGAGCTCTGCCATGCGCCGAAACAGTGGTCCCCCCCCACATATCAGGTATCAGCGTACTCAGGAGAAATTGTACAATAATTTTTGCAGTCCAATTTCTCCTGTTACACTTGGTAAAATAAAAAAAATTGAACCTGAAGTAATTTTTTTTGTGAAAAAAAGTTAAATGTTAATTTTTTTTAAATATTCAAAAAATTCCTGTGACGCACCTGAAGGGTTAATACACTTCTTGAATGTGGTTTTGAGCACCTTAAGGGATGCAGTTTTTAGAATGGTGTCACTTTTGGGTATTTTCTATCATATAGACCCCTCAAAGTGGCTTCAAATGTGATGTGGTCCGTAAAAATAAAATGGTGTTGCAAAAATGAGAGATCGCTGGTCAACTTTTAACCCTTATATCTTACTAACAAATAAAAATTTTGGTTCCAAAATTGTGCTGATGTAAACATGTGGGAAATGTTACTTATTCAGTTTTTTGTGTGCTATATCTCTGTGATTTAAGGGCATAAAAATTCAAAGTTGGAAAATTGCGGAATTTTCAAAATTTTCGCCAAATTTCCGTTTTTCTCAGAAATAAACGCAAGTTATATGAATGAAATTTTACCACTAACATGAAGTACAATATGTCACGAGAAAACAATGTCAGAATCACCGGGATCCACGGAAGCGTTTCAGAGTTATGACCTCATAAAGGGACAGTGGTCAGAATTGTAAAAATTGGCCCGGTAGTTAACCTGCAAACCACCCTTGGTAGTGAAGGGGTTAAGAGCCTTACAGCATTGCAATGTGTGTGGCCCTTAAGGCTGAGTTCACACGTGGCGTTTTTTTCGCGTTTCCGCGGCTGTTTTAACCGCACGATTTTGCCGCGAAAACGCGAAAAATAAGCATCCCATGCATTCCTATGGGATTCCGCAATGCTGTGATAATGCTGCGGTTTTTACCGCAGCGCAATCGCTTCGCGGTAAAAACCGCAGCATGCTCATTAATTTGCGGAATCGCGGCGATCCCGCACCCATAGGAATGCATTGTTCCGCTTACTTCCCGCATATGGCTGTGCACACCATGCGGAAAGTAAGCAGAACAATTGCGGATGGTACCCACGGTCCGGAGGAGAGGAGACTGTCCTCCGGGCTTTGGGTACCATATCCCTGTAAAAAATAGAATTTAAAAATAAAAAATATTGTTATTCTCACCCTCCGACGTCCCGCGCAGTCTTTCCGCTTCTCTTCACGCTCCCGTTCCCAGTAGTCCTTTGCGAAAATGCCCGCGATGGCGTCCGTTCTCGCGGGATCGCGAAGTCTCACGGTCATTCGCGCGACGTCATCGCGAATTACCGTGAGACATCGCGATCCCGCGAGAACGGACGTCATCGCAGGCATTTTCGCAAAGGATTACTGGGAACGGATGCGCGGGACGTCGGAGGGTAAGAATAACACCATTTTTTATTTTTTTTTTTACATTTTATCTTTTACTACTGATGCTGCATAGGCGGCCTCAGTAGTAAAAAGTTGGTCACACTCGTCAAACACTATGTTTGACGAGTGTGACCAATCTGTCAATCAGTTCTCCCAGCGATGATACAGATCGCTTGGAGAACGCTAGCATTTTGCAAGCTAATTACGCTTGCAAAATGCTAGTTTTTCCGCGGGAAAATTGCGGGAATTTAAAATGCGATTTTCCCGCGGACTGGAATTCCGGAATTCTCGCGGTAATTTCCGCGAGAGTTCCGGTACGTGTGCACTTAGCCTAAGGGTTCATATTACAGACCTATAGGGTACTCGTACCTTCATAGGATCTCTGTGAGGAACTAGATCTTCCCTTCAAAGCAATGGCTCCTGTAATACGGCGTGCAATGGAGCAATGGAATCCATAAGAAT
The DNA here is from genome assembly GCF_039654945.1 of Dendrobates tinctorius. Lineage (NCBI taxonomy): Eukaryota > Metazoa > Chordata > Amphibia > Anura > Dendrobatidae > Dendrobates > Dendrobates tinctorius. The sequence continues at coordinate 939,007 of NW_027361869.1, read as the reverse complement.
AAGAAAATGATCTATGTATTTTTGTGTGTCGGCTGCAGCTGAGTTAATGACGACGTGCAGTTGCCCTAAATTCTTTTTTAGGGTCACAAATGGTCGGAACTGTTTGTCAATTGGTTGTGACCACCTGTGATCCAGCCTGCAGTGACGTGTGCCTCCAGTGCCAGCTAGAGTATATATAGAGGAGCCAACCATCCCAGATTTCCTGGCTGATACCATGAGAGGACCAGGGTTATTCTGCTGCTGCCTTGCGGCCCTTCTCCTATTTGTGGGAGCAGGTAGGCACCCCCTTACTTTTCCTTTTATATAAATGGGCCATGTTGCTTGTTACTGTATTTTTAGATTCCTGTGATTGATATTTTGCTGCTAAGTAGAACTGTAAAACTCAACTCTTTAAACATTAGGGCAAACTACATGGCTGCCTCTAAAACACTACAGCATTCTTATTTAATTTTTGTTTTCCTACCAAAATAGCTAAGAGAAAAACAGTGATGAAAATATAAAATTAAAAAAAATAGATAAATATATTAAAATATATATATATTTGTTAAAATATATATATATATATATAAATAAACTTAATTTTTGTCTGTTGTTTGTGGCGTTACAAATATTTGTAATGTGTATAAAAAAAAACAAAAAAAAACAAACGAATTTTAATTATATATCATTTGCTTTGCATTATATTTATTTTTTTTTGCTTTGAGCATTAACCCAGTGCCTTCCCAATATCATTTTGCACGTGACATTTGATTAATCAATGACCTTAACGTTTTTGATCAAATGGTATTTTGCAAAAAAAAAAAAAGTGAGTGCCATTTTTTTTGCATTACATTATTTCAATGTTCATCTCTTACTCACTCTTTTTTTTTTTAAAGGGGCGATGTTTCTAAAAATGTCTAAAAAAAAAAAAAAAAGTGTTTGTCACCCATTACTGTTTACGAGCCCCCAGGCTCCACAGTTGCATATACGTGTAGTGCACTCAGTGACTGATATCAGAGGGTGAGCCCCTCGGAGAGGTCTAGTGTTGGGAGTTTCCAAAAAAGAGGACATTTAACATAAAAAAAACTTTCCCTACAGGTTGGAATTCCAAATACCGTTTTGGGAAGCAGACGTCCGTCCTGTATTTCTCATTGTTTCTGAACCCATTTTTGGCATTGGATCAAAAAAACTTCACCAAAAACCTTTCCAAGGATTCCATGTGTGATACCTCAAATTTTGTTTTTCCTTTTTTTTTTTCTGTTAATTGTTCAATTTATGATCTGAAATTTTGGAAAACTGTCTAAACAGCACGGTATAATGTGCTGCAAGCTGATGAACAGCTGATAGCCGAGGAAACATGAGGTGTCCCCGGGGGTCCGAAGTGGCAGCTGGTGTTATGGGAGTGACGGGAGACATAAAGAGTAAAGAGATGACAGCGGGGAAGGGGGAGAATATGGGAAGTTACTTGTACTCTTTTTGGTACGAGGAAGGTTAACAATGAAGGTGTCTGACAGCTTCTTTGCATAAGTGGTAAGGGGGACGATTTGGCGGTGAGTGGGCGCTCTACAGCACAGTGTTAGGTCAACATAATGATATGATGACTTTTCTGTTGTGCTTTTGATGCTGTTGTCCTAATTATTATATTTTGTAATTACTGCAGTTTCTGAGATATGGAGTTACCCTTTAAAAGCCTCCATGCACATTAGCTTCAAGTGAGTCCCAATTTTGATGGAACAGGCCAACTATCTATTCTCCTTTGATAGATGATATTGGATTTCATTGCTCCCATGGAAGATAAGCCGCTGCCAGAAGTGTGTGGCAGTGGCTTACTCTGCTCTCCTCCCTGATCTGGGCGTGTTGATGAGTAAATGATTATTTGGCCGACCGCTATCTATAGTGTATAGGCGACTTAGAGGGTTATTCCCAGAATCAGAAGTTTTCTCCTATTCTATGGACTGATCACTGGGAGTACCACCGATCCTAAGAACGTGGCCCTGAATCTGGAGAACCAAAATCTGCAGTACCCGATCTTGGAGAAAGTAGAGCGGTACATGCTCACCCCATTACCTATGGGACTACCAGAAATAGTGGAGTGCAGCACTTGCCGATTTCCAGTAGTCCCATAGACAATAGATGGAGTGGAGGTCAAGCATGATCAGGATCCACACTTCCTATGAATAGGGGTATTAAGTTAAGATGTAGTCTAATAGGTCATAGATCCAGGCAAGAAATTGACATTGGTGAATCTTGAGCATCTTGGTCCAACACTGATATCCCAAAAGAAAAGACTCTATAAAGTAACTAAAGCCCGCAGCTGAGTGCACCACTTGACAATTTCCAGCAGTCTCATAGACAATAGATGGTGCGGAGGTCAAACATGCACAACTCTGCTCCATCATAGCTCTTCTGGGCTCCGTTATCAGGATCCACCAACCCGATGGATAGGAATATTAAATTAAGAGGGAGTCGAGACATATTCTAATATGTCATAGATCGAGGTTAGAAACTGACATGGGTGAAGCTCAAGCATCTTGGTCCAACACTGATATCCCAAAAGAAAGAACTATGTAGAGTAATGGAAGCCCCTTGGCACAGCGCAGAGACTTCCATTCCTGGAAACTCAGAACAGGGCCATTCAAATCAATGATGGTGTGCAATAAATATTGCGGCAGATTTCGAGTGATAGATATCTCCAAGCCATGCCAAAGGGCTGTAGAAAATTCTGTAAGTCAATGGTTGTTCCAAAATTCCCAGGCCCCAAACATCACCAGTGTAATGTATACTGCCTGATGCAATTCACTGTGATATCACGGATCATCATAGTGTGTTTGCCGCCATGTGCACAGGCCTAAAGTTATGTCATCACCTGCCGGTGACTTGACTCCTGTGTTGTGAAATGTCTTTTTAGCTATGGTGCTGTACATGTAGGCCGTAGCAGGTAGGACAGCAGGGAGTCGGCAGCACTGAGCCGCTGTGTGATATCATGTGCTCGCCGCTCTTGGCAGCGCCGGCAGCTGGCATACTGTACATATCTCTGATGCAATTTTTGTGGAATCACTGGAGGCACCGGATTTGGAGCTGCACGCTACTATTAAAGGACAGACATGATTTTATGACTAATCATTTAGGTTTAATTGGTGGTGGTCTGGGACCAAAATAAAGGGGTCCTGGAAGTAGGTGGTGGATGTTGGGGGTTGTAGTGTCCTAGATACAGGGTATAACAGGATTGTATTATAGTCAGGGTGAGTGGTTGAATAATTTGGGGGTTGTAGTGCTTCATATATAGGGTATATTAGAATTGTATTTTTATCAAGTGGTCGAGTCATGTTGGTGGTTGTAGTGTTCTGTGTATAGAGGACGATAAACCAGTGGTTGGGTTATGTTGGGGTTTGTTGTCTCCTATGTATAGAGGATAATAGAACAGTGGTTGGGTTCTTTTGGGGTTTGTTGTCTCCTATGTATAGAGGATAATAGAACAGTGGTTGGGGTCTTTTGGGGTTTGTTGTCTCCTATGTATAGAGGATAATAGAACAGTGGTTGGGGTCTTTTGGGGTTTGTTGTCTCCTATGTATAGAGGATAATAGAGCAGTGGTTGGGTTATGTTGGGGTTTGTTGTCTCCTATGTATAGAGGATAATAGAACAGTGGTTGGGTTCTTTTGGGGTTTGTTGTCTCCTATGTATAGAGGATAATAGAACAGTGGTTGGGGTCTTTTGGGGTTTGTTGTCTATGTATAGAGGATAATAGAGCAGTGGTTGGGTTATGTTGGGGTTTGTTGTCTCCTATGTATAGAGGATAATAGAACAGTGGTTGGGTTCTTTTGGGGTTTGTTGTCTCCTATGTATAGAGGATAATAGAACAGTGGTTGGGGTCTTTTGGGGTTTGTTGTCTCCTATGTATAGAGGATAATAGAACAGTGGTTGGGGTCTTTTGGGGTTTGTTGTCTCCTATGTATAGAGGATAATAGAGCAGTGGTTGGGTTATGTTGGGGTTTGTTGTCTCCTATGTATAGAGGATAATAGAACAGTGGTTGGGTTCTTTTGGGGTTTGTTGTCTCCTATGTATAGAGGATAATAGAACAGTGGTTGGGGTCTTTTGGGGTTTGTTGTCTCCTATGTATAGAGGATAATAGAACAGTGGTTGGGTTATGTTGGGGGTTGTAGTCTTCTAGGTATGGAGGATAGATGAATTGTATTATAGTCACATTCAGCATTGGGAGCAGCAAACACGACCTCCACGCCATCTCTGCTACCACAATACCCGATATCCGCCCCGGGGGAGCACATTTCGGGAATGGTCTATACTTTATATTTCAGGAGTTTTCCTGGGATTCCATCACACAGTGTGAATGTCACAGATCAGGGCCTGTAAAATGATAAACATTCTGTGGTTCATTCTTCAGAACAAGTCGCCGGCTGATGAGACCTCCATGTGGGATCTAATTCTCTATCGTGCCGTGTGCAATGTTTGAGGGGCTAGAATTACAGAAAGTGTTATAAAGTGTTTGGTGGCGACTGTCTGTAGTGTTATTGGGATTCCCTGTTGGGGCCGTAAAAGCTCTGACCGTCCAAACCATCTAGAATGTCCAGAAGTCTGCCAAAAACGTAAGTGTGCGGGGGAGGCACATACCTTAAAGTGAAATGTACACAGTGCATTACAGTCTGCACACCGTAGAGCGCCTCCTACAGGTCATCAACTTGACATTCTTAAAGGGGTTATCCCATAGGAAACATTTATCAAACCGTAAGCAGGAACCAGAGGCCCAAAGTCTCCTGTGTGAATGGAGCAGTAGTGGGCATGTGCGACCCCCGCTCTCGTAGAAGGAAAATAGCAGTGGTCGCACATGCTCTCTACCGCTCTACTCACACGGGATTTTAGAATCCCTGATCTGGTAATTTGGAAGGGGAGTCTCAGCAGTGATAATACATTTGCCAACTATCCTGTGAATAGGTAATGTATGCCAGTAGCATAGCTCAGGGAGACAACGTTGGCAGTTGCCCTGGGCTTAAAATTCTTAGGGGTGCAAAATGTAAAAAAAAAAAACAAACAAAACTACTGCCAAAGATCCGGTGCTATGCACATGCCCCATACTTCTGGCCGAATGCCCGGATCTCCTGGAAATCACCACTTTACCTGCCCCGTCACTCTCAGTCAGCGCCTGTGGTGGTGGGGAGGTGACACAAAGGTGGCAACGTTTGGATAGGGTGACTCTGAGGGGCGTTATTAAATTTCAGGGGACACCACAACTTTCTAGAGGGGGTGATTAGTGGCATTTTTTGTTGTATAGGGGAACTAATTGTGTTAGGGGGCAGTGGATCCATTTCATTATAGCTTCTCAAACTCCATTAAATGCATTAAGTGATTATAGGGTCCGCCAAGATTTTCCTACATTCTCTGAACAGAACCCCCAATGACTGTGTGAATAAAGCAGCCACAACTATATTGTTCCCGATCTTCATAAATCTCCTTAAAGGGATTTTTGCATTATTTTGGAAAAATTTCCACCTGTCCAAAAATAACAAGGATTGACGGTCCATTATCAGGTAACTCCATTGTATATGTTTAGTGTAAGGGTCAGGACAAGATGTGAGTAGGATCCGGGTGGTCACACCACAGGACCACACACAATAAGGCCGAGTTCACAAGTTGCAAATCCACAACAATTTACAGTGCCATCCAATTCAATGGGTCTTTCAAAATCCCATTTATACGTTGCGTTGAAAAAAAAAATCCACATGAAAATGAAATCATGGTTCACATTTCCGTTGCGGAATTCACCCCAGAAGACCTGACGGAGACAGGGCCGGTACTTGATAAAACCATTTTTTATAGTAGCCGCCGCCGCCGCATAGCAGACGTTGAGTCCTGAATGGCATTCCTAGGCTACCATGGCACAATAGTGGCGGGCACTAATCATAGGAGCGGTGCTAAAGCCACATCTTGAGGAGTTGTGAGCTATTCAGACAGGTGTATTTTTTACTACCCCATAAAATGGTCACCATTATGGCCTGGCATTAGCGCCAGCGGAGCTATGAGGATCTCCCTTTACATCCCGGGCATCCCCAAGGGGAATGCCATTAATCAATCATCTTTAATTTATTGTGTATTCTTCATCTTTTGGAACGTGGTTTTCTTTTTTTTGTTTTTTGTTTTTTTTCTTTCTACTTCTATTTGCCAATTGGGTTCTTTCATTAAAAGGGAGTCCTATAAAAAAGTGGCCTCTTTATTAACCCTCTGTGTAAAGAGAAAGGACCAAAGGGGGCTCCGAACATATGGGAAAGAATTGAACAAAGCACAGGGGAAGCCGGCGATGTTTCAATGGCTTCCCTCACGAGTAGGCTTGACCATACCCTTGCTCGCCCTTGGGTAAATTTAGGATGCTATCCGTTCCCCCAGGCTCAGAGTGCGTAGTTAATGGTTCTAGTCAGCATGCTAAGTATGGAAACACTGCTGTAACTGGAAACCCACAGGCTCAGGACTGCCAGATCCCTATTCTCTGCTTCTAGCGTCTCTTCTGCCCTATACTGTCCCTGCATGGTAAACTTGTCTTTACCCCCCTCCCATTGCTCTGTCAAACTTGCCCGCAGCTGCTCGGCCCTTACACTGTCACACAGCACAGTTGCGGACGGCGGCTCGATCCTTTTACGGTTATATCTTACTCTTGGCCGTGGGTCCGTCAGCTGGAAATCAAATGGGGCTTTATCTGGAGATATGGACCATTGGACTTAAAGGGGCACTAAATCTATCATTCATTCTGTCTTCACTTAGCATGCAATTTAGTACAGTGATCATCTGGGACTTTAAAAAGAAAAAAAAAGGGTGCACTATATATATATTTTTTTTTGGAGAAACAGCGCCACTTTTATCAGTAGGCTGTGCCTGGTCTTGCACTTTAGTTTTAGTCCGTGGACAGACGTGGTGTTCTTTCTAGAAAAAAAAAAGCAGACTTTTTTTTTTCCTAGCACTAAAATCCGTACTGTTTATAAACAGCCGCCACGATTACGATTTTATACCACGTATCTCGAGTTCTGAGTGTTGCAGATTTTAGCTTTCAGCAGATTCATTAACCGCTAAGAAATTGTGGGAGAATGAACAACAACCAATATATTCTCCTACACATCATGGAGGATTAGACGAGAGAACTGACCACAAACCAGAGAGGTCATACAGTACAGTAATAACCAACAATAAGAATTATCACAGCGCCATCTGCTGACTGCTCAACGAAGAGTCAAGCATAAGCCTGCAGCTGTTGTATCCTCCAATACTAGAAACCTCCAGATACATGGGCAAGGGTAATCCTATGAAGAGAGGACTATTTCAACATGACAGATACTCTTTTGGCCTCTATTGGATGAATGGAGACCTAAGAATACATTTGGCGTATATCTGGGAGTCAAACAGTGTCCAAATATGATGTTAACAGAGCCCTAGCCTAATGAAAGAGAACCTGGCTCATCCATAAGGCCCAAAATTATCAATGAAAACATTGTAATACTATGTTTTGCCCTGCGGAGGCACTGTAGGGAGATTGAGCACTTGTGAATGGATGCCTTTCACCCAATACAGCTGATTGTGAAATCTATAAAACCGTGTAATTAACTAATTGGTCTGGAACCCATCTAAAAATTAGGGTCGTAAGGGGAAGGTCTCTAAAATATCATTGCTCTTACGTTTTAGAACGATATATTACATTACAGGGGGTGGTCATATACCACCATCATGGATAGATAATGGGATATTTTGACAGCCTAAATTGTTTTTTCAGGAGCCTAGGAGTGGGACTTTCTATGTAGGGTCTTTGTGAAGATCTTGATTTGTGTAGATGTGTGCTATTGCTTTCAACTACTTTCATGTTGCAAAACTACAACTCCCTGTATGTCCTGACAACTGTCGCATACACTCTATCACAACGTACTTGCTTTCTAGGTAAAGCCTCTGGATGTGGTGGATTTAATGGTCGATATGAATGACCTGAGCTCACATCCTCCTAACTACTACTGCAATTTGACCAGGGACAGTGGGGTTATAAGAAGCCCCTATCACATGGCATTGTTTTGGCAAGGCAGCCAAGAAGTGAGATTTCGTCATATTGATGACACGACGAATCTGGGGAATGGGTCAATGAAGCCATTACGGTACATAAGATCTGATAAGCTGGAGATGATTGCTATTGGGAGAGTTTCTACATTTTGTTTAGCCTATGGGTACCGTTACACTTAGCGATGCGCCAGCGATCCCGACAGCGATATGGATCGCTGGTGCATCGCTAAGTGGTCGCTAGTGAGCTGCCACATAGCAGCAGTCGGCGGTTGCTACTTACCTGTCAGATGCGGCGATCCTGACGTCCTCCCGCCCGCGTCCACGCGTCGCTCGTCGGCGCCACAGGAAGTCCAGCAGGAAGCTGACGACGAGAAACGGTCCAGGACGTTCTCGCGAGATCAGTGATAGTCAGCGGGGGAGCGGTCGGAGGTAAGTATCACACATAGCGATATCGCTAGCAACATCGCTGCTACGTCACAAAACCAGTGACGTTACAGTGATATTTCTAGCGATATCGCTATGTGTAACGGGCCCTTAAGTGTTGTACGGGATAGGCATGCGTTGACGTAGCCCTCTGATGATGTTCAGTGACCTATTGCGTTAATACCATAAGTGATAGTAGGATATTGTGCTAGGATAGTGACCCTAGCCATTCACTTGGGAAACTTGTCAGGCAGATTGATCCTTTGGAGTAAAAAGGGGTGAATATTTGCGAGATATGAAAAAAAAAAAACAGTTTTTACTCTTTAACTAGGAGTTCCATTAGAAACTTGAATCCCTTAATGCAGAATTTCAGTTCTTTTGTTTTATAAAAATTAACAGTTACGGTAATTATTTTTTACCTCAAACATCAGTGTTTCTTTCTTCTAGACCTCAAGCATCAATGTTTTATTCTTCTAGACCTGAAGTATTAATATTCTATTCTTCTAGGCCTAAGCATCAGTATTCCATTTGTCTTGTCCTCAGTCACCAGTGTTATAGTCTTCTAAGCATGAAGTGTTAGTAATCCATTCTTCTAGGCCTCAAGCATCAGTGTAACAATATTCTAGGCCTCAAGAACCAGTGTTCTATTTTTCTAGGCCTCAATCATCAATGTTTCAGTCTTCTAGGCCTAAAGCATCAGCGTTCTCTTCTTCTAGGCCTAAAATATCAGTGATCTGTTCTTCTAGGCCTCACACATCAGTGTTATATTCTTCATGGCCTTAAGAATCAGTGTTCTATTATTCTTAGCCTTAAGCATCAGTGTTCTAATCTTCTAGACCTAAAGCATCAGTGTTTCAGTCTTCTAGACCTCAAGCCTCAGTGTTTTATTCTTCTAGACCTCAAGCATCAATGTTCTATTCTTCTAGACCTCAAGCATCAATATTCTATTCTAGGCCTCAAGCATCAATGTTCTATTCTTCTAGGCCTCAAGCATCAGTGTTTCATTCTTCTAGGCCTCAAGCATCAATGTTCTATTCTTCTAGGCCTCAAGCATCAATGTTCTATTTTTCTAGGCCTCAAGCATCAATGTTCTATTCTTCTAGGCCTCAAGCATCAATGTTCTATTCTTCTAGGCCTCAAGCATCAGTGTTTGATTCTTCTATGCCTCAAGCATCAATTTTCTATTCTTCTAGGCCTCAAGCATCAGTGTTTCCTTCTTCTAGGCCTCAAGCATCAATGTTCTATTCTTCTAGGCCTCAAGCATCAATGTTCTATTCTTCTAGGCCTCAAGCATCAATGTTAAATTCTTCTAGGCTTCAAACATCAATGTTCTATTCTTCTAGGCCTCAAGCATCAATGTTAAATTCTTCTAGGCTTCAAACATCAGTGTTTTATTCTTCTAGGCCTCAAGCATCAGTGTTCTATTCCTCTAGGTTTCAAGCATCTATGTTTAATTCTTCTAGGCCTCAACCATCAGTGTTACATTGTTCTGTTCTAGGCCTCAAGAATCAGTGTTAAGGATTATCGAATATTTTGAAATTTAGAATTTTCCAGGTTTGATGAGTTCTTACCAAAAATTCAATTCATTGTGAATTGTCAGTACAGCTAATCCTTTAATTTCCCAGAAAAGATGTGTAATATTGGACTATTAAAGTAACTGAAAAAAAATGTTGAACTTTTTTAGAACATGCATACTTTCTGAGGTAGACCGTTGCATTTACATTTCTGGAATGTTAGGAGGAAGAAATGATTTTAAAAACATGCAAAGCAAAAAATATATCTTATAGCTTGTCTATGTCACAAGCTAGGAAGGACACTTTCTTAGGCAGACTAGCCTTGGATTCAGTACTTTTATTAAATGGTAATATTAAGACTGAATTTCATTCTTCTTTACTCATCAGTTTCTGGACGTAAAGCATTAGCATTCCTTCCCTATTTTAGATCTCACGCATCAGTGTTCCATACGTTTAGACCTCATATATGTGTTCCATTCTTCAAGCTCTCAAGTATCAGAGTTTCATTCTTCTAGTTCCCAATTACCAGTGTACCATTTTTTCTAGATATCCAGCATCAGTGTTCCATTCTTCTAGACATCATCAAGCATCAATGTTCCATTCTTCTAGGTCTCAAGTATCAGTGTTCAATTTTTCTAGGTCTCAAGTATCAGTGTACCTTTCTTCTAGAAATCCAGCATTAGTTCTCTGTTCTTCTAGATCTCAAGTATCAGTGTTCCATTCTTTAAGACCTCAATCATTAGTGTTCCGTTCTTTTTGACATTAAGCATTAGTGTACCATTCTTCTAGATCTCAAGCATTAGTATTCCATTCTCCTAGACATCCATCTGATCAGTGTACCATTCTTCTAGACATCCATCATCCGCGTTCCATTCATTTAGTCCTCAAGGCTCAAGCATCAATGCTCTATTCTAGACATCAGTGTTGGAGGACTTTAGGAACCTTGATGTTCCATGGAGCATTGGTGGACGTGGTCTTCTCAATTAAACATTGTTGACTGGGGTCTAGTTCAATAAAGCACTACTGGTTGTGGTTCCATGGAGCACTGCTGGTTGTGGTTCCATGGAGCACTGCTAGTTGTGGTTCCATGGAGCACTGCTGGTTGTGGTTCCATTGAGCACTGCTGGTTGTGGTTCCATGGAGCACTGCTGGTTGTGGTTCCATGGAGCACTGCTGGTTGTGGTCTTGATGTTTACTTTTTCAAGACATCAAGTAGCAGTGCTCAATCGCTGTAAGATCCTTAGTATAAATGTGCCATTAATCTTGACCATTATGCCTCTATATTCCATGGTTCTAGGGTTCTAGACCACATGCTAGTTTTAGAACAGAACATTAGTGCTACATTGCGGTAAAACCCTAAATCTCAGATTGTCTTCGTCTAAGAATGAGGACCTGAAATAGTGATGTGATATTGCTCTAGAACCTCAATCATCAATGTTCTTCTTTTCTTCAAATCATTGTTTTTGACCACATAAGTTTGGGGAATTTATATTGTCCCTTTCATGTCAGGACTCAGGACTAATGTACTACGCGTCTGGTCGCTATTGTCTATGACTTCATACAGGATGGGTTTACACCGAGGCTGCAGGAGTGGGGAAATCTCTGTTATGAATCTCAGCATCTGTTTTAGTATGTAATTATGAAACCTGATCTGATGAATATCCCTGAGAAAAGACAGGGGATCACAGTCCGGCATTTCTTGGACTTGTTCAAGAAAGGGAATTCCCTTGTGTCTGAAGATGGTTCTTGTACTCATCTACTGGTGTGTTGGGGAAACCCAGTGGACACATCTTCATTACATCCCCAAATAAGCTGATGGCTGGTTTACTCTGTTTTCCAGTAGGACAGTTCTTTACCCCTTCACACCGTGGACATTTTTTGTTTTGTTTTTTTCCTCCCCTTCTTTCAAGAGACACAACTTTTTTTTTTTATAATCCTGTCAATATAACAGTATGAGGGCTTATATTTTTTTTGGGACAAGTTGTGCTTTTAAATGACACCATTCATTTTATCTTGTGATGCAATGAAAGCAGGAAAAAAAATCCAAGTGTGTTAAAATTGTAAAAAAAAAGTGCAATTCTGCAATTGTTTTTTTATTTTTTTATTTACCATGTTCACTATTTGGTAAAACTGACCTAGGAATATAATTCTCCAGGTCATTACGAATTTGCAGATACCAAACACGTATAGTATGTGTGTGTGTGTGTGTGTGTGTATGTGTGTATATATATATATATATATATATATATATATATATATATATATATATATTATTTTATTTTTTTTATTTTTTTTTTTTGTGGTTAAAAAATGAAGAAATGTGTAAAGAAAAAAACAAATAAATCCAAATGTTTTGCTTGTGTCGGCATTTTCTGAGACCTGTAATGTTTTAATCTTTCGGGATATCGGGCTGGGCCATAGCTTATTTTTTATGCACCGAGTTGACATTTTTACTGATACCATTTTGGGGTAGCTATAATGTTTTGATCGCCTCTTATTGCATTTTATTGCAATGTTGCGGCAGAAAAGAAAAAAAATTATTCTGCTAATATGCTTCAAATTTTTTTTGTCCTTATGCCGTTTTACAGATCCAATTAATTTATATTTAGATCAGATTTTTACAAATGCAGCAATACCAAATACGTGTACTTTTGTAAGGGGCAAAAGGGGGGTGATTGAAACTGTGGTTTTTTTTTTTTTGTTTGTTTTTTTAATAATTTTAAGAACTTTGTTCAGCACTTTTTAACTCAATTTGGTAGTCCCCTTAGGGGACTTGAAGATACAATCATCCGATCTCTTGTGCTATATACATAGCAGGGCTTCAGCATTGCTATGTATAGCAGAAATCACGATTTCCTATGACGGGTACGTCTATGGGAGCGTGGAACGCCATGCCCCTTCCAGTGTGTATTAAATGCCGCTGTCAGAGATTGACAGCTGGATTTAACAAGTTAACAACCGCAGGCGGAGATCTGGAGCTATTTTGTTATAGATGGATGTCCGGACCAAGGACCCACAGTCTGACACTTAAAATGGTTGTCCGCCTTTAAGGTCAATGTTTTTTTCTTACATAATTGTATTATTGCTTTTTTTTTTGTAAAATAATTTTTGTAATTGGGTTTCAACCACTGTTTGCTTTCTACAGTCTTTGTGTTGCATTGTGTATTGCTGGCTGCAGAATGAGTTAACTGAGAATATGTCAGCGAGCTTATTCTAGGGCCTATTGGGAGATTATGTAACTCCTTTATCTGTCTATTTTTGAGCTCCTCTCAGCTGATTTATGATTATACCCCACAGCTGTGCATGGAAACAAGGAGCCTGTAAAAGCAAAACGGTGCAAAATTTTTAATGAAACCCTATTGCCTAAATCAAATTTAACCCCAAATACACGCATTTAAGGAAAAAAAATAACTGTCCCCAGAAGTGGACAAGCCCTTTAATAAAAGCATATTTTCCAAATCTTCCAGGATATCTCTGAAGTTCCTGGAAAAAAGGAGAGACCTCCTAGATTCCTGGAAGAGTCAGAAAATCTACCGTGCACAGCTAAATTCTCTGAAAGCCAGCAGTGTTGCAAAGGTTGCTTGTGCCCCAGCATTCGTTTGCACATAATGAGGGATGTAGAATGGAGGTGATAGGAAACAGGCGAGGAAGGTTAATGTCAAATTTTTCATGTGATGCAAAAATTAATTTTACTAAAATGGAGTCTGCAAAAGTTGGCAGGTACGTAATAGAGTGTTGCTTATGCTAATTGGTCACAGAGGTTTTTTTTTTCGCACAATCTTAATGTGTAAAATAGAACATTCCAAAATGCAAAAGACGACCATTAAAGGGGTTTTCCGTGACTTTAATATTCTGCACCCCCAATGATCATCTGATTGAAGGTGCAGCACAGCGCCATACGTTGTGTAGTGGCCGTAAATGGTACTGCGGGCTTTCTCCAATTCAATAGTTTGGGTGAGAGCTTGCAGTACCTTTGATGGCCACTACACAATGTGTGAACCTGCTGATCGCTGGGATTGCCACTAATTCTGATATTAGAATATTAAAGTCCTGTAAAAACCCTTTAGGTCTATATTTTCTAAGTGACGTGCGTGGCTCCTGGTAGTCTCGCTTATGTATAATGATTTGCTGAGTTAATCCAAAAGTGGAAATCTATGTTGAGAAGTCACAGTATGATCTGTATTCGGCCTATTGCTGAGCAAGAACTGCGGTGAACTCAAAGCACCCAAGGTAACCCTACTCCACTCTGGTCTTACCCTGGGTTAGAAGTTTTATGCTCTAGATACTATGGCCCCAACCTTTCTTGTCTAAAACTGGGAGGAGATATTTTAAATAGGAGCTGTCATCAAGTCCATGAATACCCAGGGCAGGAGAACCTGTTTCCCCTCCATGTCCCTCACCATGGTCCTTGGACTGTTGTCTACCCCTATACTGGATAATAATGCAGATCTTCTGCAGAGGAGTGTCCTGACCACAACCTGGGGTGAAGATAAGGTGGACAGACCTCCCACCCGCTCTATTGTTGTCCACAAAAACCCAGCCCTTAAAATGGCTAATTAACCCCTCTCAACACATAGTGGGCAGGAGCAAACTACTGGGTTTCAAATCACTGAAGCTAATGGCCTCGGTGAAACGTATCTCCCCTCCAGCACTTTGTCAGTGACTTTGTCATAGTGTTCACAGGACAGAGTCTTAATCCTATTCACTACATTGAGGCTGAGATGGAGCACTAGGCCCAGATGCCCGACTGGACAAGTCACTGTGCTTAAGTATTAAAATGGATGTTGTTTGCAGCCTCTTCATTCTGCAGGTCTGGGAACCCCACAAATCAAACAGTGATGGCCTAGCCTAAGTATTTATTGAGGACCTAACTATGAGATTTTTTTTTAACCTGGTGTAAATGTCGCTGTTCTCCTGAATCCGGCGTTGTTTTTCTTGTGTTCCTGCGCCTCTCCGTTCCTGAGATATGGCCCTCTCTTCCCTGTACGTAAATCTAGCTTTGTTTCCAAGTAGGCGTGGTCCTAAACTCTCCTCTGGGTGTATCCGGTAGAGGGCACACCCAGTTGGCTAAAAAAAAAAATCTCGATTTATATACAGCGAAGAAGCGGCCGTATCTCAGGAACGGAGAGGCGCAAGAAGAGAAGAAAAACATCGCTGGATTCAGGAGAACAGCGCCATTTACATCAAGTTTTTAAAAAATGACATCTAGTGTATATGGCAAGTGACAGGTCCTATTTAAGCGTTTAATCTTTCCCTTTAATAACTTTATCAATACAGATAGAAACAATTTTTTTTATTACACTCTTTGACAATAAAGATCATAGTAAATGGACAGTGGCTGAAATAGGAAAAGTATTCTAATTCATCCCAGTCTAAGTAGATTGAAATAAAAATGGCGTATTGTACAGTGACATTTTACGTTGCTGTAATCTTTTAGTTATTTTTGCCCATTGTATAGCCGGTGAGGTTTTTTTTTTTTGTAAGCCACCCCAAATATACGCCCAGGCAGAGTCTGCAAAAAGGACAAACTGATACTGACCGGGGTGGCTAAGTATTTAAATGTACATGACCCCGTGTCATTTTTAGGTTTGTGTCACCGGAGTCACAGCCGCTACTGTATATAATCATACACGCTGTTAAGGATATTAGGAGGATGTGCGACGTCCCGATCTGCGCTCCATCAGGATGTCAATCTCACAAGGGCAATTTGTCCGGAGGAGCGGGGACAATTATATATCCATCTGCCTGTGCCCTTTTCCCTCCTCTCGGCTGAGTATTTGAGATATGTCACTTACGCTGCCTCAGCTTCGACCTAAGACACATACTTTTCCCACAACCCTCTTGGGCTTGGAGGTCAAGTATCGATGACACAAGAGGGCTCCTACTAGTAGCTCAGAGCTTTAGTGACCCTATCGTGTGGATTATCTCACAGGGCTCCATCAGCAGTACAGTTAACCCCTTGGCTCTAAAAGACAAGGACACCCCACCCCCATAACCATTAGAGAAAAGTCATCCAAATCCACCAATCTCGGTGTGATCAGATGGCCATCTAATGTGTGAGGGGGGTCTCCCGATGCTCCTCAGGCAGATTAAGTTGGGGGAAAGTACAATTACAAAAGCGCAATTCTATTGCTCTCGCAAGACATAACCCACAGCCAAAGGTTTCTTATTATCCTCTCCCAAATGAAGACTTGGCCAACAATTTGGCCAATAATTAAGGTGTAAGGACATTTTTAAGACCCCAATTTACATTAGACAAATTTCGATATCGGCGGTTCTCCAAAAGTCTAAAGATGATGTCGGGGGAGAGAAGGATCCAGCATGTCTGATTTCTGATAGCTAATGCTATTGTCCTCCGAAATTGTTCCCCAGAAGACCCTGACAGTGGGTCTCTCAATGAGAACACAGGAGCCATCATCCGAGTGATTGGCTCCTGTGTACGAGGGGACGGTAGAAATAGCTGCCAGCCGAATGATCAGCCAACAGATTTCTATTCTGAATGGGGGTTTAGGATCTCCCCGAACATTGGCTACATTGTGGGCTTGTACTTTCCCATCCCTTCATCAAGTCTGGTAATTAAAGAGATTGTTCAGTACTTACTTATCGATCAATATGGAATCGGTGAGGGTCCGACACCCAGGACCCTCCATCGACCAGAGATATCTACTCCAGGAAAATGTTATATTGGAAAAAATAATTGTAAAAAATATATTTAACTCCTAAACTACAATTGAATAGGTCATTTCCTGATGATACATTCCCTTTAAGATTCCATAGTTATGACTATTGACATAAGAAATTCAAAAGTTGTCCATGTTCCTTTGCTAACAGGCTGAAGAACAGGCTCAGCACCCGAGCTGACCAACTCATTGTCCATTAGCTCGTGGTCACCATTAATGATGGTGGTAGGTGGCACCTGGGCCATAACTGCAGCTTCAAGCCAAGCTGAAACTAGAAAAGCTCTTTGATGCCGGTGGCACAGGAACAGTGTGGTCCAGGCCTTACATTTTATTTTAATGGGAAGGTAAAAGGTTTCTAAATGGTTCCACTAAATGGAATGTAGATCAGTGTAAGGATCTATGGTGATCATAGTGTGAGCAGTGGGATCCCGGCTGAGGGTAAGATCTGGTTGCTACTACATCTACAGGGGTAGCAGTATGTGAGATAGAAAATCTGAGTACATGTCTTTGACACCTGGTATGTAAAACAGAATATCATGGGGCAGTTTCACAGCTTTTTTTTTAGGTAAACAGATATTAATAGATAATGGATAGATTGATAAATAGATAATTCCTATTATTAGATATGTAGACAGATAATAGTTAGACATATGATAGATAATAGATGATAGATAATAGATAGATGATAGATAACAGATAAATAATAGATAGACAATAGATGATGGATAATAGATGATAGATAATAGATAATAGATGAGAGATAGACAATAGATGATAGATAATATAGATGATAGATAGGTATTAGATAGATGATAGATAGATGATAGATAATAGATGATAGATAGATGATAGATACTAGATGAGAGATAGACAATAGATGATAGATAGATAATAGATATTATCAGATCGATAGTGTGTTCTGAGTTTTCTGTACATATTAGTCTATAGGGTATAAATGCGGCTGAGTGATTGTGACATGAAATGATTGGAGACAATACTGATGGGTCAGGACCTGATCTGAAATAGCTGCAGAGATGAATCTCACTTCTGTCCCCACGGAAATTCCTGGCACCTCGCACATTGCACATGCGTCAAACTCTGGACAACGTAGCACATTTCAGATGTATTTTTACCTCCGTAAAGGGCAGATATCTCTTTGCGAGTTTTTCTCACTGCCGTCATCTAACTATGGTGAGAATATACAGTCAATGGCTTCTGTCCTGTCTGCAAGAATCTAACATTCCAAAATAAAATCTACAGCTGGAAAAGAAATACTTTTTCGCCTATATAACCCCCTCCCAAATCTCAGTGGGAACCAGCGATACACGGACCCATCATACACCAGCAGGGCTGGAGGCCGTGACGGGGACACCCAGCGTATGCTCCAGATTACTGTCATCTATCCATCATCTCGCTTTCTTATATCTATTTAGTTTAATATAAAGTACATTTTCTGTGACCCCCAGAGGTGCAAATAGAGGGTGCAGGCCAAAAGATAATTAACAAATGTCCATCAACTGTCATCCAAGAAAAGACTTCCAGATGCTTCTGATGAAAATTTGACCTATTTATTACCATTATTGTGCAGATGTTGCGTGATGCCTTTTACTAGCCATCCTTTCTTTCATCCATCCATCCATCATTCCTTCCTTTCTTTCTTTTTTCTCTCTTCCATCCTTCCACATCCTTTCATCTATCTATCTATCTACAGTCATATGTTAAAGTTTGGGCACCCCTATTAATGTTAACCTTTTTTCTTTATAACAATTTTGGTTTTTGAAACAGCTATTTCAGTTTCATATATCTAATAACTGATGGACTCAGTTATATTTCTGGATTCCAGTGAGGTTTATTGTACTAACAGAAAATGTGCAATCTGCATTTTAACAAAATTTGACCAGAGCAAAAGTATGGGCACCTCAACATAAAAGTGACATTAATATTTCGTAGATCCTCCTTTTGCAAAAATAACAGCCTCTAGTCGCTTCATGTAGCTATTAATGAGTTCCTGGATGAAGGTATTTGTGACCATTCCTGTTTACAAAACAATTCCAGTTCAGTTAAGTTTGATGGTCGCCGAGCATGGACAGCCCGCTTCAAATCATCCCACAGATGTTCAAAGATATTCAGGTCTGGGGACTGGGATGGCCATTCCAGAACATTGTAATTGTTCCTCTGCATGAATGCCTGAGTAGATTTGGAGCGGTGTTTTGGATCATTGTCTTGCTGAAATATCCATCCCCTGCGTAACTTCAACTTCGTCACTAATTCTTGCACATTATTGTCAAGAATCTGCTGATACTGAGTTGAATCCATGCGACCCTCAACTTTAACAAGATTCCTGGTGCCGGCATTGGCCACACAGCCCCAAAGCATGATGGAACCTCCACCAAATTTTACTGTGGGTAGCAAGTGTTTTTCTTGGAATGCTGTGTTTTTTACCCTCCATGCATAACGCCTTTTTGTATGACCAAACAACTCAATCTTTGTTTCATCAGTCCACAGGACCTTCTTCCAAAATGTAACTGGCTTGTGCAAATGTGCTTTTGCATACCTCAGGCGACTCTGTTTGTGGCGTGCTTGCAGAAACTGCTTCTTTCGCATCACTCTCCCATATAGCTTCTCCTTGTGCAAAGTGCGCTGTATTGTTGACCGATGCACAGTGACACCATCTGCAGCAAGATGATGCTGCAGGTCTTTGGAGGTGGTCTGTGGATTGTCCTTGACTGTTCTCACCATTCTTCTTCTCTGCCTTTCTGATATTTTTCTTGGCCTGCCACTTCTGGGCTTAACAAGAACTGTACCTGTGTTCTTCCATTTCCTTACTATGTTCCTCACAGTGGAAACTGACAGGTTAAATCTCTGAGACAACTTTTTGTATCCTTCCCCTGAAAAGCTATGTTGAATAATCTTTGTTTTCAGATCATTTGAGAGTTGTTTTGAGGAGCCCATGATGCCACTCTTCATCGGAGAATCAAATAGGAGAACTACTTGCAAGTGGCCACCTTAAATACCTTTTCTCATGATTTGATACACCTGGCTATGAAGTTCAAAGCTCAATGAGGTTACAAAACCAATTTAGTGCTTCAGGAAGTCAGTAAAAAGTAGTTAGGAGTGGTCAAATCAAGAAAATGATAAGGGTGCCCATACTTTTGCACCGGTCAAATTTAAACAAAATCTGTTAGTACAATAAACCTCATTTGAATCCTGAAATATAACTGAGTCCATCAGTTATTAGATATATGAAACAGCTGTTGCAAAAACCAAAATTGTTATAAAGAAAAAAGGTTAACATTAATAGGGGTGCCCAAACTTTAACATATGACTGTATCTATCTATCTATCTATCTATCTATTATCTATCATATCTCTATAATCTATTATCTATCTATTACCCATCTATCTATTATCTATCATCTATTATCTATCTATCTATCTATCTATCTATCTATCTATCTATCTATCTATCCTTGCTATATGTTATCTCCTGATTAAAGGGAACGTGTGACCAGGCTTTTCTCAATATCAACATTTAGCAGCTAAATTATAAAATAAAGCAAAAAAATAGGAAAATTAAAAACTGTTTTCTGTAGTAATATCAGACTTTATTTTGTTAAATGTTTTTTCAATTCCTTACTATTGCGAGAACGAAAACCACCACCTCAGCTGCCTCTAAAGCGGGAGTCACACATAGCAATCTCACTAGCGAGATCGCTGTGTGTGACAGCGATCAGCGAGCGGCCCCCCTGCCGGTATCGCTGATCGCTGCAAGAAACCTCTGGACATATTTTTCGTCGCTGGTCTCCCGCTGGCCAGCACACATCGCTGCGTGTGACAGGCGGGAGACCAGCGACCAGCGATAAAATAATAAAAAAAATAAAAAATATTGTTATTCTCACCTTCCGACGTCCCGCGCAGCCATCCTGCCTCTCTCCATGCTCCGGTCCCAGTGATCCTTTGCACGAATGACCGCGAGACCGTGACATTCTCACGGTCATTCTTGCAAAGGATCACTGGGACCGGAGCATGGAGAGAGGCAGGATGGCTGCGCGGGACGTCGGAAGGTGAGAATAACAATATTTTTTATTTTAATTCTACTTTTTTACAGGGATGGCATCAGCGCTAACGAACACAGCGATGCCGTGCGCGCGGCGTCGCTGTGCTAATCGCTGGTGAAGCTGTCTGTTTGACAGCTCACCAGCGATCACATAGCGACTTACCAGCGATCCTGTCACGTTGATATCGTTGTCGGGATCGCTGGTAAGTCGCTATGTGTGACTCCAGCTTAAGTCTGTATATAGAATTCCCTATGCCTCTCTGCATATCCAGGAAAATACTTTTTATAATCCCCCCATACAGTGCAGTCTGGCCTGATGGGGTCACTGTTCCTGCTTGGCGCCTCCTCTATCCCCACCATTGCCGTCCTCCTACATGTGGATGACGCATCCTATGTCATTCACAGTGTCCTCCACCGTGCTCCTGTGCAGGCGTACCGAGGGCAAAGTACTGTAAATAGCATGCACCGCCTTTACTTCTGAGTTATCGTCCCTCTGTGCCCTCTCCTGGCCCATCGCATTACTCACTGGTCGGTGATTACACAGGAGCTGCCAGCAGAGGATCTTGATGTTTTGCCCAACTATGTTCAGCGAGACAGAATATTCTTCAGACGACCATAAATAACCTCACTGATAGCAGCCAAGGCTGTAAGTGCGCAGGATTTATCATTCTCGATACTCATTAAATCCAGATGTTTTGGGAATTTTGTTTCCATTTTTTCATCACTTACATATCATTAACATGTCTGTCTGCCCCAAAATTTCCATCATCCCTCCACTTTTCCTTCTTGGTGTTGTAATTCAATGTCAAGTGTATCTGTATATTTATTTATCTATCTATTATCTATCATCTATTATCTATCATTTATCTATCATCTATTATCTATCTATCTATCTATCATTTATCTGTCTATAAACTATTATCTATCTATCATCTATTATCTATCTATCATCTATCTATCTATCATCTCTCTATTTATCTATCTATCTATCATTTATCTATCATCTATTATCTATCTATCTGTCTATAAACTATTATCTATCTATCATCTATCTATCATCTATTTATCTATCATCTATCATCTCTCTATTTATCTATCTATCTATCGATCTATCTATCATTTATCTATCATCTATTATCTATTTATCTATCATCTGTCTATCATCTATTATCTATCTATCATCTATCTATGATCTCTCTATCTTGCTATCTATCTATCTATCTATCATCTATCTATCATCTATCTATCTATTGATGTATAATCTATCTATTATCTATCTATTATATATCTATCTACCTATCTAGAAACAGGAGATTTAGAGCAGCACAATCCAATAAGATAAAGAGAGTCCGGGTGCAAAAGGCTCCCACAGGCAAATACCAAACCTAGTATAGGAATCCAAAAATAGGAACAGCACACCGTTTCTTGGGAAAAAAGAGAGCTATTTTATTTAGCCCATGATGGTGACGTTTCGGTCCAAATAAACGAACCCTTCTTAAGTGTCGCCATCATGGGCTAAATAAAATAGCTCTCTTTTTTCACAAGAAATAGTGTGCAGTTCCTATTTTTGGATTCCTATCCATCTATCTATCTATCTATCTATCTATCTATCTATCTATCTATCTATCTATCTATCTGTCTGTCTATCATCTATCTATTGGCTATCTATCTTTTATCTATCATTATTCCTTCTAGAACCTTAATAATATATAATAATAATACATTTTATTTTTATAGCGCCGACATATTCCGCAGCACTTTACATTTCAGAGGGGATTTGTACAGACAATAGACATTACAGCAACCTTATAAGTACATTTGTTGTTACCAGTTGGGGGCGTGTCCCTTCACTGTCTCATGTTGTCCAATCAGTGCTGACAATATTGCACTGTGCAGGGACACACCCCCTTGATAAGGGTAATAGTAACACCAGTTGTCAATTTGATTGTAAATTTATTGGGGAATAACAGAGTAACAGCACAATGTAGAGTTATAAGAAAAGACGCAATAGAATTGTTATTACATGGGGAATACAAGTATTTATTAAAACAGACATGTCAGGAGCGCTGACAGGATCCCTTTAAGGGTCTTTACTGATCCACTAGTTATTGCAAGCTATGAAATTTATAGCTCAACCCCTCACATGAGCTATGAGAAAGATAATTTGGTACAATTTATCAACATAGAGGATCCGAAAGTTTAAGATGAAGAGGGCTTGTCGAGCTTACTCAATACCTGCCACTTTCCAGCTATTATATCTGTATTACTATGACCTCTTGAACCCAGTGATCGGATGACACTGACTGATCGTCTTCTGTTTAGAATTTCAAGTCTCTTCCCCTGAAGTCCCTGAGGATGTTGGACGCCTTGCTGATGGACAGACAGGAGCAGTGGACACCAGCTTGGATGACAAGTCTCTATATGCGGATCATGTTCATCCAGAGAAAAATCTTCTATTCTCCTACAATGAAGGCCTTGAGGCCGAAAAACATGAAATAAAGCAACAGGATTGTGGACCGGCTGGTGAAAGGCAAGAAAAGCAAAATATTACTCCAGGTGCATCTCCATGTGATCATGTTGAGATAGAAGAAGATGGAGAAAAGGAACATGATGTTGAAGAAGGCCAAGATGTGACCATGGATGAAGAACCTGAACAAGTAGTTACTGAAGATGAGGGCATCATTCAAGAGCTTGTTCCAGAGACTGAGAATGAAGCAGCAGAAGACTTTCCTGGAACAGCAGTAGAAAGCAGACCTATTGAAACCAAGATACATCTTGAAGTCGAGGAAGAGAATGATGGAGAATCAGAAGATGATGTAGCAGAAGAAGAGGATATAGAAATATTAGATACAGAAGAAGTACAAGAAGAATTAGATGATAACAGTGGCTTACATAAGCCAGAAGAAGAGCAAGAAGTAGCAGTAGAACCAAAGCTGGATGCCAAGACTGATACAAATGTGGGTGATTCTTCTGAAGATGAAGAAGAGGTTGGAGAACCAGAAGTAGATGCTGAGACTGATGTAAATAGAGATGATTCTTTAAATGAAGAGGATGACGAGCCAGAGGTAGTTGCTGGGACTGATACAAATGGGGGTGGTTCTACTGAAGAACATCAGGAAGAGGATGAAGAACCAGGGGTAGATGCTGAGACTGATGCAAATGGGGGTGCGTCTTTGGAAGAAGAGCAAGAAGAATCTGAAGACCAAGAGGCAGATGCTGAAACTGACAAAAATGAGGCTGATTCTTCTATAGAACAACAACATGAGGAAGAAGAACGAGAGGCAGAGGCTGAGACTCGCGTGAATAAAGGAGAACTTTTAGAAGAAGAGCCAGAATATGCTGAAGAACAGTTAGATGATGATGGTGTTATAAATATAGGAGAACCTTCAGAAGAAAAGAAAGAAGATGTAAATGTTGATGGGAACACAGAGACTCTATCAGAGAAAACAGAAGGAGAAATATCAAATACAGAAGTTAATATACAAGAAAAGGAATCAGAAGACAAAGCAGAAGTGGATGAACCAGAGAATACAGAAAAAATGAGTCCTGAGGAAGTAAAAGACTCTTCTGAGGAAGTTGACAACTCCCCAATTAGTGAGGATCAGTTATCTGCTGAAAGGGGGGTCAATGACGAGAAAAGATTTCTGGATGAAAATTCAGAAGCGTTATCTACTAGACAATCCGAGAAGCAAACTCCAAAGTCTGAATCAACAAGACTAAAAGGTAGACATTCCGATAATCTTACTGGACCTTCACCAACAAATTACATTTCTGAATCTTATCGCTCTTTTTACGCATAAACCGGTTGAGCTTTTCAAATTCATTGCTTTTACTTTGCTTTTACTTTTAGATATCTAATTAAATTAATTAACTTCACCTTTTACCAGTTAACCTGCTAAGGTACGGGGCAAGAAGTATTCTTGTAGGGACGTGGTTCAAGGTGTCATTCTCGTGGGTCAAACTTTAACAACACAGAATAAAAAAATAGCTAAGGGGCTTTGATGTCTTCTTCTAGGGGGTCTTCCTCAAGAGATTTGAGACTTATGATGTATTATAGTACTGGGTTCCATGTAGTACAAAAGTTTTTTGTTAGCCTCATGGACTCTTGAGGAAACTGACTTCACTGTGATATCAGACTTTAGGCTGGTCTGATCTTGTGAAGTTAATGGGGGATAGAATGTAGTGATTATGGTTCTGCTGCAAGTTCTCCTTGCAGTGAGAGTGAAAAATCAGTCCAGGAGGAGAAAGAAATGGGTATCTCTAATAAGAAATATTACAAAGTTTCTTGTTTTCATGTCTATGATTGATTTATGGAAAACAATAATATGACAGACAGTTCCTATTTAAGGTCACACCACAGCATTTCCATTGAGTTGAGGTCTGGACTTAAACTTCCCCCTACTTGATGCCCCATTTGCCCCTCTGCATGCTGCACCCGGGGCACATGCCCCTAGACTACCCCTAGCCATACCCCTCTATGGGTATAAATTGCTTCCTGCCAGAATTTCCTAATATGTACAGGATCATGTAGCAAAATTATATCCTCTGTCCTGCCCTATATAGCGAGTTCTATTGACTTGATGACTTATTAACCATTCATTTCTTTCTTATAGATGATGTGGAAGACGATGTGGAAGAATTCCCGAGACGGGACAGGAGCCACATAGACAGCACCCTAAAGCTCACAGAAGAGAAACCTGCAGATGATTATTCAGGTAGCCACATATTTGTAATATTGGACACCATTACATAGAGCAGAGTATCCACAGATCATATCCTTACCAACATTTGGATCCAAAATATTGGGACATTTAATATTTCTCTCGTTCTGACTGTGCATGTCCTAAAAAATGGGCCAAAAAACATTCCTCTTATAATATAAATTTGGCCTAAAAACAGCATTCATCAGTGACCCGACTGCTAAATGATGCGGTAGTTCGCTTTAAGGTAATGGTGGGTGACCCACTGGTCAGACCCCCCCTGATCATACATTTATAACCCTTTCTGTGGATGGATGATAAATGCTGTTTATGGGATAACCACTTTTAAGGTATCTGTGATAGGGCTAAAGTCACCTTTTTATATTTTGCAATAGGGTCCTATATGTGAAGTTTGTAGAAGAGAGGTTTGCAAACCCCAAAATTGGCCCCCATTATAGCGCTAGCTGTTACCACTTAGAAAAAAAAGGTGTAGTTTTTATTTCCCCTCCTCATTCTTTCCTTAAGGTTTTGGGCCAAATACTTCAGGAGGAAGGAGTACTGCCCATGCTCTCGCTAGGGCGAGGCTTCCCCTTCATAGAGCCCATAGCATTCTATCAGCAGAGGCCCCATTATTTGCTTGACCTCGCTTTTCACTGCTCTGTGTCTCCTCTTTTCCAGTGGCACTGCAGAGACTCAGGAAAATATACCACTCTTCTATCAAACCCCTGGAACTGTCCTATAAATACAACGAGCTGAGACAGTATGAGATCACAGGTGAGCGGGGTGATATGAGTGTGCCATGAATATCCCTGACAGAAGGCAGATAGGAAGCACCAGAGTAAATGTAGGAACTCCGAAACAAGAGATCCCAGTGATACTATTGGGATCTATGAACCATCATTGAAAGGGGAACTCTAAGTTCTAGATTAATGACTTCTATGATTACAGCCATGGTCTCACAAGTCCATCTTCAGCCTCTGTCCCAAAGGTGTTATTTCTATCCATGTTGTACAGTATTGTAATAGGGACATTGAAGGATCCATCCACATCTTAAAGGGGTTCTATCACTTGCTAAAAATATGTAATTTTTTTACCTGATGTAAATGTCGCTGTTCTCCTGAATCCGGCTTTGTTTTTATTTTGTTCCTGAGCCTCTCTGTTCCTAAGATATGGCCTCCTCTTCCCTTCATATAAATCTAGTCTTCTTAGCTAAGTGGGCGTGGTCATCAGCTCTTCTCTATGGGCGTCCTCTTGAGGGCCACGCCCTAGATAAAAGACTATTATTACATATAGGGAAAAGGAGGCCATATCTCAGGAACGGAGAGGCACAGCAACAAAAGAAAAACAACGCCGGATTCAGGAGAACAGCGCTATTTACACCAGGTAAAATAATGAGACATTTATGGGAAATGACAGGTCCTCTTTAAGGCTGGTTTCACATTTGCGCTTTTGTGCGCAGCGCATCATGCGCACCCGTGCGCATGCGCACTGCGCACCTATGTTTAACATGACGTGCGCATGGTCTTGCGCACACTTGCGTTTTCGTGCGCATGCGTTTTTTTGTCTTTCGCGCCAGACGCAACATGTTGCATTTTTTGGTGCGCCCTGTCTCGGCAAAAAAACGCATGCGCACGCTTGCGCACGGAATGCGCAAAAACAACACATTGAAGTCTATGGGAACGCATGCGTGCACATGGTCTTGCGCACGGTTGCGTTTTTTTGCGCATGCGTTTTTGAGTTAAACAAGTCTAGAATGTTCTCTAGACAATGGAAAAAATGTCACATCTAAAAACGCATGTGCATAAAAAAAGCAAACGCATGCAAAAACGCATGTAAAACGCAAGCAACGCTGCGTTTTTTGACGCATCAGCATGCGCATGACGTTAAAAAAACGCACATTTGTTTTGCGTTTTTCTTTGCGTTTTTTATGCGCCCGATGCGCTGCGCAAAAAAACGCTAATGTGAAACTAGCCTAAATGTGTTATCGTGAGGTTCCTTTAATGGACACCTACAATTTGACCTCCTCAACCATATACAATTAATACCATGCATATAAGAAAGTTTAATGGCAGATAGCTCATCAAATGGGTAAGTTATTAAAAGAAAATCCTGAATATTTACTATGGTGTTAAATATTTTCTGTTTCGGGGTGTTCCTATCTTCACCTTGAGAATGTAGCTCCATCTCATACCTCTGTAAACGGAATGGTGGCGGCACATGTGCGGCTCGCACCATACACTTCAATTAAGAGTTTCGAAAACAGTAAATGCAAGCGTGCACAACTATATTCGAAAGTGAACAGAAAGAGACAGGCATGACCGACACCATTCCACTTGCAAGGTTCCGTTTTTAAGATAGGTGCAGGTCCAGAGAAAGGACCTACATCTATAAGACATTTATGGCATATTTTGTGAAAATCCCCTTTAAATTTTTAATTTTACATACATTGATCAAACTAACAGTATATTGTGCTAAGAAACTGCACTAATTAATAGCGTCTAACCACAGGCAATGACCATATATATATATATATATATATATATATATACAGTTGTGGCCAAAAGTATTGACACCCCTGCAATTTTGTCAGATAATACTCAGTTTCTTCCTGAAAATGATTGCAAACACAAATTCTTTGTTATTATTATCTTCATTTGTCTTAAATGAAAAAACACAAAAAGAATTATCCTAAAGCCAAATTGGATATAATTCCACACCAAACATAAAAAAGAGGGTGGACAAAAGTATTGGCACTGTTCGAAAAATCATGTGATGCTTCTCTAATTTGTGTAATTAACAGCACCTGTAACTTACCTGTGGCACCTAACAGGTGTTGGCAATAACTAAATCACTTCTTAAGGTTTGTCCAGTTGACATGGATTAAAGTTGACTCAACCTCTGTCCTGTGTCCTTGTGTGTACCACATTGAGCATGGAGAAAAGAAAGAAGACCAAAGAACTGTCTGAGGACTTGAGAAACCAAATTGTGAGGAAGCATGAGCAATCTCAAGGCTACAAGACCATCTCCAAAGACCTGAATGTTCCTGTGTCTACCGTGCGCAGTGTCATCAAGAAGTGTAAAGCCCATGGCACTGTGGCTAACCTCCCTAGATGTGGACGGAAAAGAAAAATTGACAAGAGATTTCAACGCAAGATTGTGCGGATGTTGGATAAAGAACCTCAACTAACATCCAAACAAGTTCAAGCTGCCCTGCAGTCCGAGGGTACAACAGTGTCAACCCGTACTATCCGTCGGCGTCTGAATGAAAAGGGACTGTATGGTAGGAGACCCAGGAAGACCCCACTTCTTACCCCGAGACATAAAAAAGCCAGGCTGGAGTTTGCCAAAACTTACCTGAAAAAGCCTAAAACGTTTTGGAAGAATGTTCTCTGGTCAGATGAGACAAAAGTAGAGCTTTTTGGGCAAAGGCATCAACATAGAGTTTACAGGAGAAAAAAAGAGGCATTCAAAGAAAAGAACACGGTCCCTACAGTCAAACATGGCGGAGGTTCCCTGATGCTTTGGGGCTGCTTTGCTGCCTCTGGCACTGGACTGCTTGACCGTGTGCATGGCAGTATGAAGTCTGAAGACTATCAACAAATTTTGCAGCATAATGTAGGGCCCAGTGTGAGAAAGCTGGGTCTCCCTCAGAGGTCATGGGTCTTCCAGCAGGACAATGACCCAAAACACACTTCAGAACGCACTAGAAAATGGTTTGAGAGAAAGCACTGGAGACTTCTAAGGTGGCCAGCAATGAGTCCAGACCTGAATCCCATAGAACACCTGTGGAGAGATCTAAAAATGGCAGTTTGGAGAAGGCACCCTTCTAATATCAGGGACCTGGAGTAGTTTGCCAAAGAAGAATGGTCTAAAATTCCAGCAGAGCATTGTAAGAAACTCATTGATGGTTACCGGAAGCGGTTGGTCGCAGTTATTTTGGCTAAAGGTTGTGCCTCCAAGTATTAGGATGAGGGTGCCAATACTTTTGTCTAGTCCATTTTTGGAGTTTTGTGTGAAATGATCAATGATTTGCTTTTTGCTTCATTCTCTTTTGTGTTTTTTAATTTAAGACAAATTAAATGAAGATAATACCAAAGAATTTGTGTTTGCAATCATTTTCAGGAAGAAACTGAGTATTATCTGACAGAATTGCAGGGGTGTCAATACTTTTGGCCACAACTGTATATATATATATAGATAGATAGATAGATATATAGATATATACATATATTGGGAAACAACTATGTACGACATATCGGTTACTGTATATGGGGGGAGGGGGATGTGGACAAATTTCATCAGCTACATAGTTATTGCCCCTACCAGAATGCTCAGATAGAAAATATGGCTGCCACTATAAGCATCTGGCACCCCAAATTTGCATGACTGCATGTTTCCATATTACCCCTTGGATACTTAAAAGGGTTTTCCAAGTTTGCGATATTGACTTCCCCAGCGATCAGCTGCTTTCAGCTCCGGAGGCAGCAGAATGGAAGCGAAACAGCACAACCGTGTAGACTGTGTAGTTGCTATTAGCGGGAAATGCAGTTCGGTTCCTTTTCAAGTGAATAGGAGTTGAGCTGCATTTTTTTGGCAATGGCCATTACATGGTGTGCGGCGCTGTGCTGTTCTGGCTCCGTTCACTGTTTATAAACCCCTCAGGTGTAGGACCACCCATCCTCATCTGAAATTGATTACCTATCTTAAAGAAAAGCCATCAATACCCTAAACCTGAACAACCCCTTTAAATGCATTTCATTGCATGTAACCAGTGGCACAGATATAGGGGGTGCAAAAGTAGCAGCCACCCCAGGGTCCTAGTGCTGTGGGACACCCAAAGGCCCCTCTGCTATATAAGAACTGATGAAGAAGGTGACAAATTTTGGAATTTGACCCTTTATTACTTTCTGAGAATCCTCAGAGATATGTTAGAAGTACATAACATTGCTGTTCAGACTCCTTACCGGTTCCCAGAGCTGCTGAAGATCTCATTAAGACCTTATTTTTTTATATATATCTTTAAAGCAATCCGAGCTCTTAAAAACCCCTGCATAGAAACAGATAAATGATATAAATTCTGAGATTCTGTTCCACCACTAGGGGGAGCTTTGGAGCTTCTTGCATACTGAGATGTATAAACTGTATGCAGTTAGCTCTTTAGCTCCCCCTAGTGGTGGAACAGATGTGAAAAATAGTATAATGTATTGGCACATACTAGTCAGAGGCTTCATAGCATGAAGTCCTATTGATTTTAATATATATTTACTATGAGGATAAGGTTAATTAGTTTTTATTGCACTGGATGATAGCGTTGCACCATGTCTTCCATGTCCCCTACTTGCATCTGCCATAGGGACCAGCTTTCCCTTGTCTCGTGAGTAAATGTTGACATTTCGTTTCCCTCCCATCTGCTAACAGCTTATCATGGACGTAGCCTTGCTGACTCGGCCGCAGGTGGGTAGAACTGCCTAAGGTGCCTGTGTCCTGCCTGGCCTTTTCAGCTTGCGTGTCTGTATCCTCATCCCACCTGCATACTCATCCGCCAGCTTCTGCTTGCTGCCTTCTGACAAGCCGTGTAATGTATGACCGTCACACCACTAATACGCCACTAATATATTGCTTTATGCAGGTTGAAAATATTATATACTGCTGAATGGACATTATATAAGGAGAAGCAGGGCTCCATGATCGGATGGGGAGATGGGACCATATTGGTCTGGTACTTGGAAAATTGTGTTGGAATACCAAAGTGCTTTGAAATGAATCTGTTCTGTGTCGAGAAATCCCAAAATGTGTGGTGCAAGATGATCCGTTTTGAAAAAAAAAACCTAAAAGAAAACCCCCCAAAATATGATTTTGTGATACTCTACTGGGAGATGTTTATGCTATAAGTTTATGTATGTGGCCACCCAGTGGTTGTAATGTGAATTGCAGTCAGCTTGGGGTTTTGGTATAATTTTTTATTATTATTATTATTATTATTTATTGTTATAGCGCCATTTATTCCATGGCGCTTTACATGTAAGGAGGAGTATATATAAAAACAAGTACAATAATCTTAAACAATACAAGTCATAACTGGTACAGGAGGAGAGAGGACCCTGCCCGCGAGGGCTCACAATTATTGAATACATATTGCGATAAATATTAAATTCAGGTTATATTATAATGCAAAAAAAATATTTTCATCCTCTCACATATAATAATTTTCAATAGGAACACTGCAATGCTTAATTTTGCCTGTGGTGGCGCTCTGGGGGGAATTGGTAAATTCCTGCCCGTTTGCTCTGTAGATTGCAGCTGATTGATGAGTTTTTAAGCCACAGGGTTTATCAGAAAAGGATTTTTAGGCCATAAGGAAATTGGCCAAAGTATAAAACCCCTTTAAGGCCATTTATTAACACTATAATGTGCAGTCAACAAACCTATCTGACTAGGTAATCAGTTTTCAAAAACCTCCCGAGTATTTTTTTTATGGTGTCACTTTAAATCTAATGCACATCTTTTCGGATCGGCTTTATTGGCTAATTACTTCCTCTTCTTCTTCTCTTCCGTCTCTTCGTCTTCTTCTTCTTTTTCTTATTTTTATGACAAAATCCATAATAAAATTCTAATGAATTTTTTAAATTATTATTATAGATGGAGAGATCACATCTAAACCAATGGTGTTGTTTTTGGGACCGTGGAGTGTTGGCAAGTCCACCATGATCAACTACCTCTTGGGGTTGGATGAAACCCCCCATCAATTGTATACAGGTAACGATGGAGTCATTTTCAGAACATACATACATTTTTCATTAACATCCTTCCATTATAAAGATTATGCTCTTCTTACTAACTCTTTGCAGGTGCTGAACCCACAACATCTGAATTTACCGTCCTTATGCATGGTCCAAAGTTGAAGACCATTGAAGGCATCGTGATGGCAGCTGACAGCGCTCGTTCCTTCTCTCCGCTAGAGAAATTTGGGCAGAACTTTTTGGAGAAGTTGATTGGCATTGAGATTCCTCATAAACTTTTGGAAAGAGTGACATTTGTGGATACCCCTGGTATCATTGAGAACCGAAAGCAACAAGAAAGAGGTATGAATGATAAGAATAAATCTTGAGGTGGTACCATAAATTCTCTTGAGCTTCATTACCTTAATTTTCCTTCTCAGGTTATCCGTTCAATGATGTATGCCAATGGTTCATTGACCGAGCTGATCTAATTTTCGTTGTATTTGACCCAACCAAACTAGACGTGGGTCTGGAGTTGGAGATGCTCTTCAGGCAGCTGAAAGGACGCGAGTCTCAAATCCGCATCATCCTAAACAAGGCCGATAGCTTGGCCACCCAAGAACTTATGAGGGTATATGGTGCTCTTTTCTGGAGTTTGGCACCTCTTATCAATGTTACCGAGCCACCAAGAGTCTACGTTAGCTCTTTTTGGCCAGAAGACTATCATCCCGAAACACACAAAGAATTATTCCTTAAAGAAGAAATTTCCCTTCTGGAAGATCTTACTCAAGTCATCGAGAACCGACTTGAAAACAAAATAGCCTTTATTCGTCAGCATGCTATCAGAGTCCGTATTCATGCATTGCTGGTTGACCGATACCTTCATACCTACAAGGACAAGATGACATTCTTTAGTGACGGAGAACTTGTTTTCAAGGACATAGTAGATGATCCCGATAAATTTTTCATCTTCAAGTCCATCTTGGCTAAAACCAACGTCAGCAAATTTGATCTTCCCAACCGCGAGGCCTACAAAGATTTCTTTGGAGTAAACCCTATTACAAGCTTCAAGCTTCTGTCCCAGCAATGCTCCTACATGGGTGGCTGCTTCCTGGAGAAGATTGAAAAGGCCATAACACATGAGCTTCCAGATCTTCTAGGTGGCATCAGTAAAAAGCCTTCAGGCCTCAATTGTGATGTGACCGGTTGTGGAGAAGCACCAAAGAACCGTTATAAAAAACATTAACTTATCTCCATCTTAACCCCCTTCTCATATTTAATTAAAAAAATCAAATAAAAAAAACAGTATCAACGCCGTAAAAGAAAAGGTCTTGCGACCTTTTGGTGATGGATGTTGCCTGTTTGGGAAACTCTCGCTGGCCATTCTACTTAAAGTATGTTGTCAAGGTGTGTCACAGAGATGATGCTCAAAACAATCCTTCTGTCCTAGAGGGACTGGTGGTTACTCTGGTGCTGAAGGAAAGAATAATGTGCAAGACAGCTAATGGATCCTTTCCAAATAATTGATTAGATTATTTTGAGATAATATTGCAGAGAACTGGTCTTCCACCCTTATTCTAGCTCATGCTACGACGGTCCTTCTCTTCTCTTTGTCCAAGAGAAGAAGGAATGAGAAAACGAGTTAGGTCTACAAGGAATTTCAGTTCACTGCAAACTTCTCTGATGTATTGTGTGTAATGATAATCTGTCTTGTAATGTGGCAAGGTAGTATAGTCATGTTACATCCTGTCTAGGTCATTGAGGTACCTTATAGAGTCCACTTTCAAAGCCAAGACCACAGCGGTTAGACCATCAGTCCATTGTATGTGATATTGGAGGTAGTGAAAACTGGTCAACCTCGTAAGAGCTATCAGCACTGGCTTAACCGAACCATGGTCCAAAAGTGGACATGACCATTAACGGAGAGGCTCAACCTATGTTAATTCTGTTACTTTAGAATCCACCATGGTTAGATATTCCAAAAACCTCATCCTCAGCTAAGTTCACTTAAGGCAGACAAGACGTAGGGATCATGACGATGAGTTGGCCAAGAATCTTCCGAAATATTGTATAATGTTACGTCGATCATGGCAAAATCTGAAATGATGGCAGGTACTTATTTTATACTGTCTTGAATATTCTTTGGAATATTTGCCGCGGTTAGAAAAAGTCTTTGGATTTTCCATTGTGTAGTATTTGATAGATGTTTTACTTTACCCGTCCGGTTGGACATCAGTCCATGTGATATTTGTCAAGGATTTAATAAAACATGTCGACGGTGTTGACTTGTTCGGATCTTCTCGGAAACTCCGGTCTGTGTGATTCACTATGATATTCTAAAAAAAAAATCACCGAGAGGCAAACACATTAGTCAGTAGATTTTGTGGTTGTCACCATCTGCTTCTAGTTATATGTTGAACAGATACAGGTATTTTGTAGAACCAGCTTTGACAATCCAGATGTACCAGGAGTCAGTTTTCTGGTGGGGAAAAAATAAACATTAGATATGCAGAATTCCAGTGTGGAATACCAGGAGGCCCTAAACCAGAAAGAAGGGAAAACAGAAAGTGTAGATACGTTGGACCTTTCTTCTACACAAGAAGGAGACATTTTTATGTGCTACACCCATCAGATAAGAACCAGAGGCTTCCTAAATATTACTTCAAATTCACAGCCAGGAGGACATGGTGGAGATATATGTAAGTGCTGGGAGCCGCTCAGATTTGGCCTGGTAGATAGGTACAGGGCTATGACCATTGACTTCTGCTTTTTGCTCCAGGTGAAGGAAAGCCAACGCATTTCGGGGACGTACCACCCCTTCCTCTGATGCCGAAAACCAATGCAATGGTAATGGTGCTTGTAGCCAGCATGGAAGCTAATAGCACACTGGCATATATTTAATCTAATCCCTCAAGCACATTAGATTAAAGTTTCCCGACGGAACCAGACAACCATCTGATGAGTATAGGGGCCTACCGACAGATATTGCTTTCTTTTATGGGAGATGATTGCTAGCACTCTGAGTACCCATTTGTATGGGTCAGGAGAGATTGCCATCTGCAGTACAAACCTTATCTTGTATGTATGGAGACATAAAGGGAATGTGCTCATATATAGATTGGTACATGTAGCAGGAAGTTTTATCTGCTGTACAGCACACTGCCTCCCGGTGGTGCACAGACTTGTTTTGGTTTCTCCTTATAAGGCAGCGGGAAGTGGAACATAGAAAACAAAAGGTAAATAAGCGAGAATGAGAAGAGTAATGTGTTTCTTTTCCTCTTTTCTTCGTAATAAGTCAAAAGAGGATCTAAACTTATAGTTTTTTTTTTTATCATTTTGTCCAATTAGGAAACTTATGACACTTTACAAATCACTTTATTAGAGGATTTGCCTTCATCCTTGTAAAAAGAAAAATGGCATAATAAATATTATTTGCCTTTCTTTAGCTACATTGATATCAAAATGTACTCCTTCAGAGGACTGATGCTGGTGGTTAAAGGATCGGCAACCTTCACTGCCAACATCTGTATTCCGCGTGATTAGGTTCTGACATAAATGTAGAAAAAGGCAGGAAAATACACTGGGGAACCGCCGGGGTTTGGAAGCCACTTTCTTTTTTTTTTCCCCGAGAACAAAGAAATATTCCCTAATAAAGTGATTTGCAAAGTTTCATAACTATTTTGAAGTTTAGTTACTCTTTGATATATTGTATTAGTTGAATCTCAGTTGGATATGGGGAATAACCATGTACTATTCGCAGTTTCGGCTCCCAAGGGTATCAATGGAAAGTCGATGTATGTTTGCAGGAGGTGCCGCTTGGTCCAAGTAATTGAGTTGCTCCATTTGCTTTTCTACCACAAACCCTCCTTTCAGTCTGTTGCTGGCGTCCTCCGGACGGACCTTCCTCTTGACGTACAATAAAAATGTTTGTGCTTGTCAACGTCGGACTCTCTGTGATCTCCTTCTCTTACCAGACAATGCGGATTTCGGACTCCTGAAAAATACACAAAAATACACCACGGCCGCTTCTTGTTTCGAAAGAAACTATCAATCAAAATGTAGCTGACTTTTTCTAAAAGATTAATTTGGTAAATAAAAAATTTATATCTTTGTACCGTCTTAGCCAGTAGATAGAGTAATATTAAAATTTGAGAGTCCTCGGTGGTTGGTACCTTTTAATGGCGAGCTGAAAAGATGGTAACAAATTGCGAGCTTTCGAGACTACTACTGAAAAGACCTGAGTAGTCTCGAAAGCTCGCAATTCATCTTTTCAGGTAGCCATTAAAAGGTATCAACCACTGAGGACTCTCAAATTTTAACATTTTTTTAAGACTTGGTAATAAATCTACAAAAAGTTTGATGCTTAAAGAAAAAAAATTAGGAACATAAATGATCCTTTATTTTAAGGGAGAAAAGCCAACGACAAAGGTCTCTGGCAGCAGCTTACTCCTCTTTACTTCTTGGCTGAGCTGAGCATACATGTGCATGGGAGGAACATTAAAAATAGCTGTGGACCATGCATGCATCATCATCCATGGATGATACTGAAGACATAGACTTGGGTTTTCCAAAATTTACAAAGAGGAAAAGTCCTGTTCAACTTCCACCCACTGAGAGAACTCGAGGTGCCCCAGCTTACCTTCTGGGGCAGCTTTAGCAAATGCAAGAGCGGTGGAATCCCTATGGAATGTAATCTTTTTAGAAAAATAGTGTAAGGAGACTGATTGTAATAATAATAATAAATTTTATTCTATAGCACCGACATATTCCGCAGCACTTTACATTTCAGAGGGGACTTGTACAGACGATAGACATTACAGCATAACAATAATCACATAGATCATAACAGATATCAAGAGGAATGAGGGCCCTGCTCGCAAGCTTACAGTCTATGAGGAAAGAGGTAGACACGAAAGGTGGGTGGTAACAATTGCCCTGATTGTATGGACCAGCCATAATGTTAAGTGTGTAACAGTACAGACACAGAGGGCTAATGGATGCATAAAGCATGTGGGAACATGATGCGGGGAACCTGGTTATGGTAAAACTTTTGGCTGTGCCACACAGGGATAGATTAGGTTAATGTGTTGAGGCGGTAGGCAAATCTGAATAAATGCGTTTTCAGGGCACGCTTAAAATTGTGGGGATTGGGGACTACTCGTATTGACCTGGGAAGGACATTCCAAAGAATTGGCGCGGCACGTGTAAAGTCTTGGAGACGGGAGTGGGAGGTTCTGATTATTGAGGATGCTAACCTCAGGTCATCAGCAGAATGGAGGGCGCAGGTAGGGTGGTATACTGAAACAAGGGAGGAGATGTAGGGTGGTGCTGAGCCATGGAGGGCTTTGTGGGTGAGGGTAATAAGTTTGTACTGGATTCTGGAGTGGATGGGTAGCCAGTGTAATGACTGGCACAAGGTAGAGGCATCGGTGTAACGATTAGTGAGGAATATGATCCTGGCTGCAGCATTCAAGACAGATTGGAGAGGGGAGAGTTTGGTAAGAGGGAGACCGATTAGAAGAGAATTACAATAGTCGAGACGAGAATGAATAAGAGAAACAGTAAGAGTTTTTGCAGCGTCAAAAGTAAGAAAAGGTCGAATTCTAGAAATGTTTTTGAGGTGCAGATGACAAGAGGACAAGAGCGAGCCAGTGATCGAATGTGGGGGCAAAGGAAAGCTCGGAGTCAAGTATGACCCCAAGACAGCGGACATGTTGCTGGGGAGTAATAGTGGAACCACACACGGAAATGGCAGTGTCGGGTATAGGTACATTAGTAGAGGGAGGAAACACAAGGAGTTCAGTCTTTGACAGGATCAGTTTCAGATATAGTGAGGACATGATGTTAGACACAGCGTTTAGACAATCGCCGGTGTTTTCTAGAAAGGCTGGCGTGATGTCAGGAGAAGAAGCGTATAATTGGGTGTCATCAGCATAGAGATGGTACTGGAAACCAAATCTACTGATTGTTTGACCAATAGGAGCAGTGTACAAGGAGTAGAGGAGGGGGCCTAGAACCGATCCTTGAGGAACCCCATCAGTAAGGGGAAGGTGAGAGGAGGAGGAACCGGCAAAAGATACAGTAAAGGAGCGGTCAGAGAGATAGGAGGAGAACCAGGAGAGAACGGTGTCCTTGATGCCGATGGAGCGGAGCATAGTGAGGAGGAGCTGATGATCCACAGTGTCGAATGCTGCAGAGAGATCCAAGAGATTGTAGAGAATCAAGATGGCTGTCTATCATACACATGCATGCTCAGTTTGGCCGAGCATGTATGTATTCTCCATCAAAAGATAGGAGTTATTCACTGCCAGATACCTCTTCGAACATAATTCGAGAGCTGTATTCCATCATGGTAGATCCTTCTTCCCTCCCAGTATCGTCTGCCAGTAAAGTGTCAAGCGGCCTCCATACATATCAGATGGTCCGCAGGTCCTACCAGCTGACACGGATCTAATGTGTATGGGCACCTAAAGACTCCACTACTTATTTCATGGAGATGTTTTTATAGGGTTGGAAATACGCTGCGGGAGACAGAACTATGGAAAACATTAAAAAAATGACGAACGAGGGCCCCTAAAAAAATGGATGATTCAACACTGCAGGC
Organism: Dendrobates tinctorius; assembly: GCF_039654945.1. Classification (NCBI taxonomy): domain Eukaryota; kingdom Metazoa; phylum Chordata; class Amphibia; order Anura; family Dendrobatidae; genus Dendrobates; species Dendrobates tinctorius. The sequence goes on along the minus strand of NW_027361869.1, from coordinate 900,290 downwards.
GGATGCTGTGTAAAACCTTAGACCCGTGACCATAGGGGAACCTCCATCTCTCGGCCCCTTTGGAGGCATTGTGCGACTATAAATCTGAGGCAGCGATAGCAATGGTTGATGTTATTAGATCTCTAATGTTCTCAATAAACCTCTGAGGCCTTCACACAACAGATTAGGGTGTGTAGACGTACATGAATATATGTCTCTCTGTGTATTACTTTATTTATGAATAAATTAGTGTATAAATGTCAATTTCTGTGCATTAGTCTATGTCTTAGTGTTTGAATGTGTATGAATGAATCAGGAATTTATTGATGCAGTTTCTTTAGAGATATGCATGAAAAAAATCTCAGTTTATGTCACACATTGTGGGCGCTCTCTATCCTTCTTATGTCACATATAGTCAATTCCATGGACAGTCTACTTGATTATCTATAAGGAGAGCTAAAAAATAAAGTATAAATCATGGAAGCCACATTCTGTAAGGCTGAAAAAAAGAATGTGCCTCTAATGTATAGGCAGAGGATGCCACAGGACACCTTCACAATATATACATCATGGCGGTTCATGTCCATTGTGTAGTGGATCACTGAGATGTCATGTCACATCTACTGTGCAGACCTTCCCTACAATAAAGTACTGTACCTGAAGTGTATTAATGTGTCAGCAATGAGTGAACCCAAAGGCGTATAAGCCCTGCTGCAAAATTTGGACCTGGGCTCCCTTTGCATGTTAGTCAGATGTATGGGCTCTTGTAAATCCTTTAAAGACATATGTGTTCACCCCCTTTCATTATGTGATAATGTCTCCCATTCTGTAGTAATGTCCCCCATCATGGTATCTGTGTCCCCAATCTTGGACCCCCTTCCTGATATATTTGTCCCCAATCTTGATATATGTCTCCAATTATGGCATATATGTCCCTCTTCTTGATATATATGTCCCCCATTCTGTTATATCTATTATATATGGGTCGCCCTCCCAGGGCTGTGAGGTACTCGGTACCGGGCCGGTGTCAGCGGGATGTGTCACAGCAGCAGTGACCCGGTCCGTGGCCCACGGCGCCCAAGCAATGGGGGAATTGAAATGGTGGATTATAGTTAATGGAATAGTTCGTGACGCCACCTGTGGTGTTCGGCAAGTGAGATGTTAAGCCGATGCTGCATGCAGATCCACTGGGACTGATGGTAGGGTGCAGCAAAGATGTAAAAGCTCCCCACAGGTGAAGCTGTAGTCCCAGGGCAGTGTAAATGTGATTGGCACGGGGATGTAGCAGTGCCAGAAGGGTAGGAAGCAGACAAGACACAGCGGGGTGCAATTTCTGTACCTTTACTTGATAAATGCAGTCCAGGGTCCTGATTACAGATGGTATTGGAGCAGGCTAGCCTGGAAGCAGCTCAGGGATTCTCTCTCGGCAGATGGGCTGTGCAGTCTCCTTCCCTAGCGCTTATTTGAGTGAAGTACTCCTAGTACTGAGTTACACTGAAGTTCCTCAAAATTCTCTTCTAGCACTCCTCGTATGGCAGACAGCTGTAGCCGCTATTCCTCTCTTGGCTCACTCTGTGCTATTGTGCCTCCGAGTCTTAGATGGGAGTAGGGCATTTACAGCCTCCTACTCCTCTGGTTTCTGGTGCAGGACCGTCAGTATACATACCCCCGTGAAGACCAGACTCCAGTTCTTGCGCTCTCACTGGGAGGGAGCTCTCTTTCCTCAGCTCAACCTCCAGTTTCTCTCCACATGTCTGCACACATGGACCTCCTCACACTAACTAACCACTTCTTCCTCTTGGCCCTCAGAGAGCACTCCTCCCTTCAATTCCGGTTCAGGGTCTCCCCTGCTGGCCTGGAGTGGAACTGTGTTGCATGTATAGGTTAACTGCGAGAGAGACCCTTCACTGCTTCAAAGCCTGGCATTACCCTCCCTGGAGGAAGGCAAAGCCACTGTGGCGGCCATACTCCTGGGGGCGCCACATTCCCCCCTAGTGCAAGTCAGCACTCCTGGGCTGAACAAAAACATATGAATAACATATAAAACATGTAAACAGTATGAAGGTTACAAGATTTTGAAAAATGTACAAAAACCACAAGTTCCAAAAATAGTCCTATGATGATAAGTCCAAGCATCAATGTCCATTCCTGGGCAAATGGTGAACTATATACAAATTGGTGACCACACAAGTCCTGTGGTGCAATGTCCATAAAACAAAACTGGCAAATTCCAAAGGAAACTCTTACAGATTACCTGTAGGCACAAAGCTTGAGAACAGTTACATATATACATACAATTTCAACATTTACATTAACTTAGCTATATACGATATCCGATGGGTGGTATACCTTGTGTAGTACGAGTAGAGTGGCGTAACATTGGTTGTCTGAGGCTAACTACTGGTGTAGTGTGTAATGTCCTGGATACACTACTGGTGGTTCTGCATGGCACAGGGATACTAGATTGTCTGCAAACTCTTAGTCTCACCATGGGTATAACAGATTCACCACTGGCAGGGCGAGGACTCTCCAGCTCCACTGCTGGTGTGGCTTCTGCTGCCTGATTTTCCTGATCTTCAGGATTTTCTTGAGTCACTTCTTCCTGTGCTACCAGCTGGGGAAATGTCAACACTGGCACCACTATAGCATCATTTACTTTAGTCCAATTTGCAGGGAATTCTCCAAGTATGGTCCTGACCTTTTCTTCCTCTATGGGTTGGACATTATCTTGTTCCTCCCGTCTTTCTTTTTTTTTCTGGTCAGGGCATAATTTCAAATGATCTCTTGATATTGCTGTTGGTTTCTCCTCCATCTTTACTAATAAGGCACACCTTGGTATTGTCAAAGTTTGAGGGTAGAATGGTATAGGGTTCAGCTTCCCATCGATCATCCAATTTATGCAATCTTCTTTTCCTCTTTAGGACTTGTTCTCCTGGTGACAAGGGAACTGCAGGTGCATGCTGATTGTAGTGCCTTTCTTGCTTTTGTCTTGCCTGAGCTAAACTCTTTTCCACACATTCTTGTACTCTTCTGTACTGTTGCTGCCTCTCTGTGTCCCAGTCAGCATCTGGTGACGTCACTTCAGGTGTAAGGACTCCCATGTCCAAATCAATAGGCAGCTTACCAGGCCTCGCTCTCATCAGGTAGGCTGGAGTGCAATTGGTGGAATTCACAGGAATATGATTGTAGAGGTCTACCAGATCTGGCAACTTTTCTGGCCACAGATTCCTCTCTTCCAAGGGCAAGGTCTTCAGCAGGTCGATCACCACCTGGTTCATCTTCTCACACATGCCATTGGTCTGTGGGTGGTACGGTGTTGTCCGGATCTTCTTACAACCATACAAGTGACAGAATTCCTGGAACACTTCCGCCTCAAAGGCTGGACCTTGTTCCGTAAGCACTCGCCCAGGATATCCATGTGGCCTACAGAAGTGTTGTTGGAATGCTCTGGCTGCTGTCCTAGCTGTTTGATCTTTGACAGGCACAACTACCAGGAATCTTGAGTAGTGGTCCACGATGGTAAGAACATAGATGTAGCCCGACCGGCTTGGGACCAACTTCACATGGTCCAGGGCAACCAACTCGAGTGGCTGCTTGGTCACTATTGGCTGCAGAGGAGCTCTCTGGCTGTCTCGATCCTTTCTGCGCAGGTTACATTGTCCACACTCCCGGCACCACTTCTCAATGGCATTCCTCATACCAGCCCAGTAGAATCTCTCCCAGAGCAATGCTTCCAACTTCTTCCATCCGAAGTGTCCAGCTCCATTGTGGTATGCTTCCAAGACCATCGATGCCTCTCTCTTTGGGACTATTACTTGCCAGACCAGCTCATGAGTGCGGGCATTGATACTCCTCCGACACAGCTTTCCTTCATAGATGAACAGCCGGCCTCTTTCCTTCCACAATTGCTGAGTTTCTTCAGGAGCATCTGACTCTGGGCGTGAGTCAGCTTGTGACAGTAGCTCCTTCACCAGGTGGACTGCAGGGTCACTATCCTGAATTTCTGCCCAGTCATGATGGGGCAATGGATTTAGGGTGACCTCTTTCAAGCCAGACCGTCTGTTTCTCACTCCTTGAGCACGCTGGGCCGCGATTGGCCGGTGGAAGGGAGGTAACTCTATTTCTTCAAGAGCCTCAGGGTCTTCTCCTGCATCTGGCAGATTAGGCATTCTGGACAGCGCATTGGCATTCTTGTGCCCTACCCGGTGCTTGATGGTAAACTCATAGTTAGACGGCCGAGCCATCCATCGCTGTTCCAGTGCACCCAGTTTTGCAGTGTCCAAGTGAGTCAACGGGTTGTTGTCCGTGAAAATGGTAAACTTGGCTGAAGCTAGGTAATGCTTGAATCTTTCAGTCACAGCCCAGACTATGGCGAGGAACTCCAGCTTGAAGGAACTGTAGTTGTCAGGGTTCCTTTCAGTGGGGCGAAGCTTCCTGCTGGCGTAGGAGATCACTCTTTCTTTGCCATTCTGTACCTGTGACAGTACTGCTCCCAGTCCCACGTTGCTGGCATCAGTATACAACACAAAAGGTTTGTCATAATCTGGGTAGGCCAGAACTTCATCTCCTGTGAGAGCCATCTTCAGTCTGGTGAAGGATCTCTCCAACTCCTCAGTCCATTCAAAGGTGGAACTTTTCTGTTTGGCCTTCTTGGACTGTCCCACCAGGAGATTTTGCATAGGAGTGGCTATTTCAGTGAAGCCTTTGATGAACCTTCGGTAGTAGCCTACCAACCCGAGGAATTGGCGTACCTCATGGAGGTTGCTGGGCTTCGGCCAGTCCTAGATGACTGTGACTTTGTCAGGATCTGGTGCCACACCTTCTGCACTCATTACATGACCGAGGTACTTTACCTTGGGCTTCAGGAGGTGGCATTTGGAAGGCTTCATATTCAGGCCAAAGTTGGACAAAGCTTCAAACACCTCAGCCAGGTGCTCCAGATGATCTTCATAAGTCTTGGAGAAAACAATGACATCATCAAGGTACAACAGGACTGTCTCAAAGTTCATGTGTCCCAGGCAGCACTCCATCAGCCGTTGAAATGTTCCTGGGGCAGTGCAGAGCCCAAATGGCATATAGTTGAACTCACAGAGACCCATTGGAGTGGTAAATGCTGGTTTCTCTTTGTCTGCCTCTGCCACGGGAACCTGCCAATACCCACTGGTGAGATCCAAGGTGGAAAAGTAGTTAGCAGTTTTAAGTGCAGCTATTGACTCCTCAATTCTGGGTAATGGGTAGGCATCTTTATGTGTAATGCTGTTAATTTTCCTGTAATCAACACACATTCTCATGGTACCATCCTTTTTCTTTACAAAAACTATTGGAGCTGCCCAGGGGCTACAACTGTCTCTGATAACCCCAGCTTCCTTCATCTCCCTCAACATACCTTTAGCACATTGGTATTGTGTGGGGGGTATAGGCCGGTACCTTTCTTTAATGGGTGGATGATCTCCAGTGGGGATATGATGTTAAACCCCTTTTGCCTGCCCAAAATCTAGTGGGTGTTTACTGAATACCCGCTCATATTCTTGTGTCACTCTGTAAACCCCATTTTTCTGGTATGAAGGTGTAGAGTCAGTCCCCACCTGCAGTTGCTGGCACCACTCCTCCATCTGCTTCACAGAGCCATTGTCCTCCACCTGATCGGATGAGACCAAGGGCTCTGCTGCCTGCAAAGAGTTGTTATTAACAATGACAATGAGCAGCTTAGCAATTGTGGCATACCGAGGTATCATGGCCTCCTCCCCACAATTCAAAAGGCGTACAGATACTCTCCCTTCATGTACATCAACCACCCCTCTGGCTGTCAGGACAGTGTGCCTGCTATCAGAATATACTGGTTCTACCAATGCCTGGTAATCCTTCCCTCTGAGGCCTATGACTGCCCGACACCAAATCAACATTTCACATCTGGGGGGTATTGCAATGGGGAAGGGATCACTCACTCTGACGCTGCAAATTTCTCCGCCAGAGAGTTCTACCTGTTGTCTTTGCATCGGGGCTCTGATCTCCTTCTGCAGGACTCGTTGTTCACTGGAACCAGCAGTCTCAGCCACCTGTTGCAACAAGACAATAAACTCGGACAGACAATTTTCAATTACATTTGTACCAAGAGTCATCATGGGATTACATTCACGTCGATCAATATCCACAACTATCAGACCTTGAGACTTTAGCTCTACCCGCCCCACTTTAACAGTAATTTCTTTACATCCCACTTGGGGTAAAGACTGACCATTACTGGCAACTACTGTTAGTTCATCAGTTGGGCCACGGGTGAGTTCAGAGTCAGCCCAATACCGCTTGTAGAGGATATAGGGCATAGTGGTCACCTGGGAGCCAGTGTCCAGCAAAGCGTTCATGGGGATGCCGTCAATCTCCACAGGAAGGACCGGTCTCCCTCCAACATACTTGGCTCGCCAGTTCCTTGGGCCTTGTGGTCCTACTCCTGGGGGTTGGCCCTCTGCCCCAGGGGTTGCTCGTTTAAAGGACAAAACGTTGCAAGATGACCGGCCTTGTAGCAGAGACGACAGATGGGACATCCGTCCTGGTCATAGCGGTCGTTGTTCCTCCTTTGGAGTGGTGGGGTTCTCTTCCGGAGCCACGGGACATCCTCTGGACTGGAAGCGAGCTGGATCTCTTCCTTGGAGGACACGTGCAGGGACTGCACGGTTTTAGTAAGTGCAGCCATCCCTTTGGTCAACTCCTGGACCTGAAGACGCAGCTCCTCAGTTGGATCTTTATCCAGAGTCTGTGCATCAGCCTCTACAGGGATGGAAGGGAAAGATGTTGCTTCCTGATGGTAAGTGATTGCTGGGCGCCTAGGTGGCGCTGGACGGCTGTCAGTTGATTCCTGCAGTACCCAAATAGCCCTGTCCTTAAAATCAGCAAAGTCCAGATCAGGGTTTTGCAGGGTTATGATGCGCAACTGTCCTCTGTGGGTACTGGATAGGAGTCCTTCAATGAACTGCTCCTTTAACAGTTTATCTTTCTCCTTCACACTGTCAGGATCAACTTGCTTAACTGCTCTCAGCGCCTCCTGCAGGTTAAGAGCATAGTCCCTTATACTGTCCTGCATTCTCTGCTTACATCCAAAGAATCGCATCTTGATTTCAGCTGCAGTGCGAGTGTCAAAGGTGCTTCTCAGCTTGGCTAGAATCTTTTTAACAGTGTCTTTGTCAGTGTCCTGCCAGGCTTTCACCTCTCTCTGTGCTGCATCCGTTAGCTGTCCAATCAGGATATTCACTTTCTGGTTCTCAGACAGAGGGTAGACTTTAAACAAACTGCACAGTCTCGCTTTAAATTCACTCAGGGTATGTGACTCACCCGAGTACTGCGGTAGCCAGGCTGCTCCCGGAAGGTAGTGCATAGACAGCGGCATTATGGGGACCGCTGCGGTGGGCGCTACTCCTTGCGGCGCTGAGGGGTTGGTGGCGGCGTCCGCCGCTGCATTTCTGCTTGGCACAGACATTCTCTTCCCCCCTAGTTAACGTTAGCCAGGGCCGGGGGTTGAGTGAGCTTACCGGCTGCCGCTTCGCAGGCCCGATGCTCCGGGCTGTAGGCCTCAGCTCCTCCCCTTCTCGCGCGTTGTCCTCTCTTCCCGCGCGGCACTTCACTTCTTCGCGCTCTGTGGCAGGCTTCGCCCACGAAGGCCTGCCCCTTTTTCTTCCCGCGCGCACCAATCAGCGGGATAATGGCGCCAATTTCGCACACAGTCTATAGCACACAACAGTCTCTGGCACACAGGACCCGGGGATACCAGGCTCCGTAATCCTGTTCGTGATGCCAAGTTGGGTCGCCCTCCCAGGGCTGTGGGGTACTCGGTACCGGGCCGGTGTCAGCGGGATGTGTCACAGCAGCAGTGACCCGATCTATGGCCCTGGGCGCCCAAGCAATGGGGGAATTGAAATGGTGGATTATAGTTAATGGAATAGTTCGTGACGCCACCTGTTTGCATGTCAGTGAGCGAGCCCTGAGATTTGCTGACACAGGAACATAATTGTTAGTGTAGCCCCTCCCATGCGGAGCTTTATTATAGTCTTCTCAATGCTGCCATAGGCCCAGGCTGCACACAAGTGTTTTCTAGTGTGACATCTCTTCATTATACTGTCACACAACAGATTGTGTCCACAGGAACACACTGACTAAATAATACCGCCATATAGTGACTAAATATACCCACCATACAGACACTGTATAATATCGCCATATAATATTTTGCTGTGCCCATGACTCATGCGAACGCTGAACACTTCTGCCACCATGTGGCCAATCGGTGAAATTCTCATTTCAGTATAAAGGAAACAATGGTTATCCGGTAGCATGCACGCTCCTGTAAGAAATAATGGGTTCAGTGCTGGACTCATAAGAATAAAACCCTACAACTAAATCATGAATGAATAATAAAGCAAATAATAGACACAAATTAAAGAATCCAATACCATTTACTGAAATACAAAACAAAAACAATTTAAAAAGATGGCGGAGGGGCGTTCATGTTATCAACATGACATTGATTATAATAGCGCAATTAATAAAAACAGCCACAGGGTGGTGATAGTGAGCCAAAATGCTAAGGGTTCAACAGTATAACTAGGCCAAACACCTGACAGGCAATCTCAGAAGTAGTCATGCAGTCCTTTCTTGCAATCAAGCTCTGCACACCTCTGGGGGACATTTTTTACTTAAATGCACATATTTGGGGCTAAAAATATTTTTTCCAATTAGGTTCCATTAAAAATGTTGCATCATTTTGTTTTTACACCACTAATTATGAAAGCGGGGGTTGTGGAGCACACGTTAAAGGAGGAATTGGGAGGCAGCAGAGGTTTATTAGAAACTGGACGTAGCAACCCTCATACATTGGGACACAATGGGTCACACCGCCACCAATGTCCAGCACACAACCAGTGTTCCTGCCGGTAGAAAAAAAGGTAGAATTAAACCATAATCCCAATATTGCAGACGGATACCAGTTACCATAAAATGACATGCATAGTATATACACAAATGTCAGTGCAGAGGGTTATTATGAAATATAACTCCATGATTAAAGGGCATACAAATGCACACCCGACGCGCGTTTTGCACCTTGCACTGTAATTTACGTTAAGACACTTAATTATGACAACAGATAATTCTCTGATGCTATAAGGAATCAATAAAATATACCATTTATTAATACTAACAAAATAGACAAAAAAACACCAATAAATTAGGAAATTAATGCCACACAATTTGAAAAGTAAAACTGCCATTAAAATTCTTAATATTTACTAAAATTCCTCTTTGTTCCCCATTCAGTAGTAATTTGTCTTTGTGCTCAAATACAACTGCAAAGCCTCCTCCCCAATGGTAACAATACAGTAGTAAAGTACACCGTTTCTGTTCCCGTACAGTAATAGCGTCCACCTTTTATGCGTCCATAAATTAATAATTAATAATGTATGGGCCACAATGGGGAATATTATTAATGTCCCCCACTGTGGAGTAATAGTGTCCCCCTATTCTGGCCCCCGTCTTGTAACAATATCCCCCATCTTGAAATAATGTCCCCCATCTTGTAATAATGTCACCCATCCTGTAATAATATCCCAATCCTGTAATAATGTCCCCATCTTGTAATATCCCCATCCTGTAATAATGTCCCTCATCATGTAATAACCCCATCCTGTAATAATATCCCCATCCTGTAATAATGGCCCTCATCTTGTAATAATGTCGCTCATCTTGTAATAATATCCCTATCCTGTAATAATGTCCCCCATCTTGTAATAATGTCCTTCATCTTGTAATAATGTCCCTCATCTTGTAATAATATCCCTATCCTGTAATAATGTCCCCCATCTTGTAATAATATCCCCATCTTGTAATAATATCCCTATCCTGTAATAATGTCCCCCATCTTGTAATAATGTCCCTCATCTTGTAATAATATCTCCATGTTGTAATAATATCCCTATCCTGTAATAATGGCCCTCATCTTGTAATAATGCCCCTCATCTTGTAATAATATCCCTATCATGTAATAATGTCCCCCATCTTGTAATAATGTCCCTCATCTTGTAATAATGTCCCTCATCTTGTAATAATATCCCTATCCTGTAATAATGTTCCCCATCTTGTAATAATATCCCCATCTTGTAATAATATCCCTATCTTGTAATAATGGCCCTCATCTTGTAATAATGTCCCTCATCTTGTAATAATATCCCTATCCTGTAATAATGTCCCCATCTTGTAATATCTCCATCCTGTAGTAATATCCCCAATCCTGTAATAATTACCCCTGTCCTGTAATAATATCCCCCATCCTGTAATAATGTCCCCATCCTGGCCCTACATAAAAAAGTGATTCCTCTCTTCTGTCCCTGCTCCAATGAATTACGATGTCATTTTCCTGCTCCATAGCAGGTGCAGAGGGGTTTGGCGGCGCGTGGCAGCGATGTAATCTGCCGGCCATGACGGGAACGAGGACGTCAGCTACCTACCTGATATGCTGTGGCTGGTGTAGAGGTTGCGGTGCAGTGGCTCTATGCGCCACAGCACATTTCAACTGAATGTTAGTTCTCTATCTAGGTCACAAAAAAGATATTTACTTCCATAGACAAGATGTCAATCTACTCAGCCACCTATGTGGAGTGCGAAAAAAAAGTTGATTCACGGAAGCCCTTGTATTGACTCAGGGAACCACAGGACACCTTCACAATGATGTTTCTTGAAGATACTGCTGGAGGAAAAAATTGCCATTGAAGAGGTAACTGAGAGACAAGGATGTAAAATCTGGTGACTCCCTGGAAATCCAGGTGACTTGAGGACAGGTCTGGGTTTAGACTATCACACTAGAGAGTTCTCAGATAGACTCTTCCATTTGGAGATGACTTTGCCTCAATGACATGCTGCTAAAGACAAAAAAGTTGAAATAGTTACTGCATGGCTCTAAGAATTTCCGGCAACATGTTGCAGTCAGATGTCTTCTTGGGAAGATCTTCTTGGTGACCATTGTCAAAAAGTCACTGTAAGGCCCTATTCACATCACATTAAGGTCACACGTTCATCACCGATTCAGGAAATCCTTCAGAACTCAAAAAAATGGGAGTCAGACTTCCCCCGAAAGAACCCTTCACTTTAACGAGGCAGACAGAGTAATTCTACCTGGTCTCCAATCTGGGAGTGTCTGTCTTTTTTAGGAGGTGTGGTAGATCGGTACACGGAGGTAAACATGGGAACACTGCAGCTTTAAGAACTTCCTTTGGTTTATTATGGACAGCATATACCAAGGTGTGGTGAAGAAAATACGGCCCTCTGGGCAAAACAAAATGGTAGCAGAAAGCACAGTCCTTCTGAGAGCGGGGTTCAGGGCCGGACTGGGACTAAAATTCAGCCTGGCATTTGAAGTTACACAGGCCCACTAGTCACATGGTGACTATATAATATCTTTGTACACTTGTAGGTTACAAGAAGTGAGAGGAGATTAACACGACTATATAACATGTAGTCATAGCTGTGCCCAGTATTTCAGCTCAGTCCTATTTATTGCTTTTAGGTACAGTACTCCTCCCAAATCTCTGTCCCCTTTTGTACGCACGGTAACAGAATTCCTGGCAGAACTGCTCTCTATTGGGCAACCAGACCCCCTGGTCATAGCCGCCCCTATCATACCTCCCAACTTTTGAAGAAGGGAAAGATGGACAAAGACTGCGGCGCGCATAGCGCGCCGCTGCAAATTTTGCCCACGCCCAGCCACACCCATTTCACAACTAGTCACACCCATGTACACACCTAATCGCACCCATTTAGCACTGCTGATCACACTGACTGGTACTGAGGGCACAGTGGCTGGCATTATGGGCACACTGACTGGCACTAAGGAAGAGAGAAAACAGAGAGAGAGAGAAAAAAGAAAACCGAGAGAGCGAGAAAGAAAGGGTAAAGAAAGTACAGTGAGAGATAGAGAAAGAACAGAGAGAGACAGAGAAAGAACAGAGAGAGAAAGAAAGAGGGGAAAGAAAGAAAGAACAGAGAGAGACAGAGAAAGAACAGTGAGAGACAGAGAAAGAACAGAGAGAGAAAGAAAGAAGTAAAGAAAAGAAAGAAAGAACAGAGAGAAAGAGAGGAAAGAAAAAGAAAGAAAGAGGGGAAGAAAGAACAGAGAGAAAAAAGAAAGATTAGAGAGAGAAAGAAAGAACAGAGAGAGAAAGAAAATGAGGGAAAGACAGAACAGAGAATGAAAGAACAGAGAAAGAAAGAAAAAGAGAGAAAGAAATAAAGAAAGATTCTACAAAGATACTATAGCAGCCCGGCTCCCATTGTAGTGCCCACCTGAGCCTCCCGGTGCAGGACGTATCATGATCCGCTCACATGGCCGGCATCCCCGATTCCAAGGCGATCCTGCTGTCTGCGCTGTCGGAGGAGGACACGGTGATGGATCTGAAGCATTCCTGGTTCTGTCACAATCTCCTCAAGAAATTCTCATTTCCGGTCAGCTTCCAGCACATCACTTCAGGTGGAACGTCATGTGTGTGTTTTAAAATGCTCCTCGGGGCTCCGCCGTGTACTCCTGTGTCCGTGGGAAAAGCCCGCTTTGTATGCTTTGTGCACACTTGGCTCCTCTCCGTACATCCCGTACACATATGGCTCCACTCCATACACACGGCTCCACTCCGTCCACCTCGTCCACCTCGTACACGCGCGGCTCCGCTCCGTACACCTCGTACACGCGCGGCTCCGCTCCGTACACGCGCGGCTCCGCTCCGTACACCTCGTACACGCGCGGCTCCGCTCCGTACACCTCGTACACGCGCGGCTCCGCTCCGTACACCTCGTACACGCGCGGCTCCTCTCCGTACACCTCGTACACACGGCTCCTCTCCGTACACCTCATACACACGGCTCCTCTCCGTACACCTCGTACACGCGGGGATCCTCTCCGTCCACCTCGTACACGCGCGGCTCCTCTCCGTACACCTCGTACACGCGCGGCTCCTCTCCGTACACCTCATACACGCGCGGCTCCTCTCCGTACACCTCGTACACGCGCGGCTCCTCTCCGTACACCTCGTACACGCGCGGCTCCTCTCCGTACACCTCGTTCACGCGCGGCTCCGCTCCGTACACCTCGTACACACGGCTCCTCTCCGTACACCTCGTACACGTGCGGCTCCTCTCCGTACACCTCGTACACGTGCGGCTCCTCTCCGTACACCTCGTACACGTGCGGCTCCTCTCCGTACACCTCGTACACACACGGCTCCGCTCCGTACATGCGTGGCTCCGCTCCGTACACCTCATACACACGGCTCCGCTCCGTACACCTCATACACACGGCTCCGCTCCGTACACCTCATACACACGGCTCCGCTCCGTACACCTCATACACACGGCTCCACCTCGTACACACACACGGCTCCGCTCCGTACACCTCATACACACGGCTCCTCTAAGTACACCTCGTACACCCACGGCTCCACCTCGTACACACGCACGGCTCCGCTCCGTACATCTCGTACACACGGCTCCTCTCCGTACACCTCGTACACGCGCGGCTCCTCTCCGTACACCTCGTACACACGGCTCCTCTCCGTACACCTCGTACACACACGGCTCCGCTCCGTACACCTCGTACACACGGCTCCTCTCCGTACACCTCGTACACGCGCGGCTCCGCTCCGTACACCTCGTACACGCGCGGCTCCTCTCCGCACACCTCGTACACACGGCTCCTCTCCGTACACCTCGTACACACGGCTCCTCTCCGTACACCTCGTACACACACACGGCTCCGCTCCGTACATCTCGTACACACGGCTCCTCTCCGTACACCTCGTACACGCGCGGCTCCTCTCCGTACACCTCGTACACGCGCGGCTCCGCTCCGTACACCTCGTACACGTGCGGCTCCTCTCCGTACACCTCGTTAACGTTAACACCTAATTTGTTTCATGGGTTGGCCTTTATGTGGACATCTATAGAGCGGGTGGGAGGATGTCCACCTTATCTCCACCACAGGGTGGTCTGGGGTTTAAGTTGTTGGCCTCCAAAGGCAGCAGAGTTCAGAGTCTGGAGAGGAACACTCCAGAGAAGTTGTTGTGCAGGGCCCAACCTGAACCAGGTGTGTTCTGCTAGCGGTGAGCAGGAGGAACCCCGCCAGGCCCGGATTGGCAATATAACCAACCGGGCATTTTCCCGCTGGGCCGCTGTCACGTGGGCCGCGGGTGGCCGCTTGCCAGCTGCTGCGGCCACTGTTGCTCCTGCCACTGGCCCGGCGGTGATAGTTTCAAGTTCCTCCCGCACTGCAGGGAGATAAGCCGCCACGCCTCCCCCCACGCACCCCATCCTCGCCTTAGCATGAGACCCCCTCCCCTCCGCAGCCACTCACAGCGTCGCACTGTGATGAGGTCACAGGAGGGGAGGAGTCAGGGGGTCACATGATCAGCAGGAGCCTTTGTCCAGACCCCCATCATGTCACCCCTGACTCCGCCCCTCCTGTGACCTCATCACAGGTCCTGTGCGCTCAGCCTTGCCTCTACCGTCTGCAAGACTCTGCTTTGCTGTTGTCATGGTACTGGTTGAGGTATGTATGTGTGGGGTCAGGATTTACAGTGTGGATGTAGCAGAGCTGTGTGTGTACGAGGTGTACGGAGCGGAACCGTGTGTGTACGAGGTGTACGGAGCGGAGCCGTGAGTGTACGAGGTGTACGGAGCGGAGCCGTGAGTGTACGAGGTGTACGTAGCGGAGCCGTGTGTGTACGAGGTGTACGTAGCGGAGCCGTGTGTGTACGAGGTGTACGGAGCGGAGCCGTGTGTGTACGAGGTGTACGGAGCGGAGCCGTGTGTACAAGGTGTACGGAGCGGAGCCGTGTGTACGAGGTGTACGGAGCGGAGCCGTGAGTGTACGAGGTGTACGGAGCGGAGCCCTGTGTGTACGAGGTGTACGGAGCGGAGCCCTGTGTGTACGAGGTGTACGGAGCAGAGCCCTGTGTGTACGAGGTGTACGGAGCAGAGCCCTGTGTATACGAGGTGTACGGAGCAGAGCCCTGTGTGTACGAGGTGTACGGAGCGGAGCCGTGTGTGTACGAGGTGTACGGAGCGGAGCTGTGTGTGTACGAGGTGTACGGAGCGGAGCCGTGAGTGTACGAGGTGTACGGAGCGGAGCCGTGAGTGTACGAGGTGTGCGGAGCGGAGCCGTGAGTGTACGAGGTGTACGGAGCGGAGCCGCGAGTGTACGAGGTGTACGGAGCGGAGCCGCGAGTGTACGAGGTGTACGGAGCGGAGCCGCGAGTGTACGAGGTGTACGGAGCGGAGCCGCGAGTGTACGAGGTGTACGGAGCGGAGCCGCGAGTGTACGAGGTGTACGGAGCGGAGCCGCGAGTGTACGAGGTGTACGGAGCGGAGCCGCGCGTGTACGAGATGTACGGAGAGGAGCCGTGTGTACGAGATGTACGGAGCGGAGCCGTGTGTGTGTACGAGGTGGAGCCGTGTGTGTACGAGGTGTACTTAGAGGAGCCGTGTGTATGAGGTGTACGGAGCGGAGCCGTGTGTGTGTACGAGGTGGAGCCGTGTGTATGAGGTGTACGGAGCGGAGCCGTGTGTATGAGGTGTACGGAGCGGAGCCGTGTGTATGAGGTGTACGGAGCGGAGCCGTGTGTATGAGGTGTACGGAGCGGAGCCACGCATGTACGGAGCGGAGCCGTGTGTGTACGAGGTGTACGGAGAGGAGCCGTGTGTACGAGGTGTACGGAGAGGAGCCGTGTGTACGAGGTGTACGGAGAGGAGCCGTGTGTACGAGGTGTGCGGAGCCGCGCGTGTACGAGGTGTACGGAGCGGAGCCACGCGTGTACGAGGTGTACGGAGAGGAGCCGCGCGTGTACGAAGAGGAGCCGCGCGTGTACGAGGTGTACGGAGAGGAGCCGCGCGTGTACGAGGTGTACGGAGAGGAGCCGCGCGTGTACGAGGTGTACGGAGAGGAGCCGCGCGTGTACGAGGTGTACGGAGAGGAGCCGCGCGTGTACGAGGTGTACGGAGAGGAGCCGCGCGTGTACGAGGTGTACGGAGAGGAGCCGCGCGTGTACGAGGTGTACGGAGAGGAGCCGTGTGTACGAGATGTACGGAGCGGAGCCGTGTGTGTGTACGAGGTGTACGGAGAGGAGCCGTGTGTACGAGGTGTACGGAGAGGAGCCGTGTGTACGAGGTGTACGGAGAGGAGCCGTGTGTACGAGGTGTACGGAGAGGAGCCGAGCGTGTACGAGGTGTACGGAGCAGAGCCCTGTGTGTACGAGGTGTACGGAGCAGAGCCCTGTGTGTACGAGGTGTACGGAGCGGAGCCGTGTGTGTACGAGGTGTACGGAGCGGAGCCGTGTGTGTACGAGGTGTACGGAGCGGAGCCGTGAGTGTACGAGGTGTACGGAGCGGAGCCGTGAGTGTACGAGGTGTGCGGAGCGGAGCCGCGAGTGTACGAGGTGTACGGAGCGGAGCCGCGAGTGTACGAGGTGTACGGAGGGGAGCCGCGAGTGTACGAGGTGTACGGAGCGGAGCCGCGAGTGTACGAGGTGTACGGAGCGGAGCCGCGAGTGTACGAGGTGTACGGAGCGGAGCCGCGAGTGTACGAGGTGTACGGAGCGGAGCCGCGCGTGTACGAGATGTACGGAGAGGAGCCGTGTGTACGAGATGTACGGAGCGGAGCCGTGTGTGTGTACGAGGTGGAGCCGTGTGTGTACGAGGTGTACTTAGAGGAGCCGTGTGTATGAGGTGTACGGAGCGGAGCCGTGTGTGTGTACGAGGTGGAGCCGTGTGTATGAGGTGTACGGAGCGGAGCCGTGTGTATGAGGTGTACGGAGCGGAGCCGTGTGTATGAGGTGTACGGAGCGGAGCCGTGTGTATGAGGTGTACGGAGCGGAGCCACGCATGTACGGAGCGGAGCCGTGTGTGTACGAGGTGTACGGAGAGGAGCCGTGTGTACGAGGTGTACGGAGAGGAGCCGTGTGTACGAGGTGTACGGAGAGGAGCCGTGTGTACGAGGTGTGCGGAGCCGCGCGTGTACGAGGTGTACGGAGCGGAGCCGCGCGTGTACGAGGTGTACGGAGAGGAGCCGCGCGTGTACGAAGAGGAGCCGCGCGTGTACGAGGTGTACGGAGAGGAGCCGCGCGTGTACGAGGTGTACGGAGAGGAGCCGCGCGTGTACGAGGTGTACGGAGAGGAGCCGCGCGTGTACGAGGTGTACGGAGAGGAGCCGCGCGTGTACGAGGTGTACGGAGAGGAGCCGCGCGTGTACGAGGTGTACGGAGAGGAGCCGTGTGTACGAGATGTACGGAGCGGAGCCGTGTGTGTGTACGAGGTGTACGGAGAGGAGCCGTGTGTACGAGGTGTACGGAGAGGAGCCGTGTGTACGAGGTGTACGGAGAGGAGCCGAGTGTACGAGGTGTACGGAGAGGAGCCGAGCGTGTACGAGGTGTACGGAGCGGAGCCGCGCGTGTACGAGGTGTACGGAGCGGAGCCGCGCGTGTACGAGGTGTACGGAGCGGAGCCGCGCGTGTACGAGGTGTACGGAGCGGAGCCGCGCGTGTACGAAGTGGACGGAGTGGAGCCGTGTGTATGGAGTGGAGCCATATGTGTACTGGATGTACGGAGAGGAGCCAAGTGTGTACAAAGCATACAAAGTGGGCTTTTCCCACGGACACAGGAGTACACGGCGGAGCCCCGAGGAGCATTTTAAAACACACACATGACGTTCCACCTGAAGTGATGTGCTGGAAGCTGACCGGAAATGAGAATTTCTTGAGGAGATTGTGACGGAACCAGGAATGCTTCAGATCCATCACCGTGTCCTCCTCCGACAGCGCAGACAGCAGGATCGCCTTGGAATCGGGGATGCCGGCCATGTGAGCGGATCATGATATGTCCTGCGTCGGGAAGCTCAGGTGGGCACTACAATGGGAGCCGGGCTGCTATAGTATCTTTGTAGAATCTTTCTTTATTTCTTTCTCTCTTTTTCTTTCTTTCTCTGTTCTTTCATTCTCTGTTCTGTCTTTCCCTCATTTTCTTTCTCTCTCTGTTCTTTCTTTCTCTCTCTGTTCTTTCTTTCTCTCTCTAATCTTTCTTTTTTCTCTCTGTTCTTTCTTCCCCTCTTTCTTTCTTTTTCTTTCCTCTCTTTCTCTCTGTTCTTTCTTTCTTTTCTTTACTTCTTTCTTTCTCTCTCTGTTCTTTCTGTCTCTCTCTGTTCTTTCTTTCTTTCCCCTCTTTCTTTCTCTCTCTGTTCTTTCTCTGTCTCTCACTGTTCTTTCTTTGTCTCTTACTGTTCTTTCTTTCTTTCCCCTCTTTCTTTCTCTCTCTGTTCTTTCTCTGTCTCTCTCTGTTCTTTCTCTATCTCTCACTGTTCTTTCTTTCTTTCCCCTTTCTTTCTCTCTCGGTTTTCTTTTTTCTCTCTCTCTCTGTTTTCTCTCTTCCTTAGTGCCAGTCAGTGTGCCCATAATGCCAGCCACTGTGCCCTCAGTACCAGTCAGTGTGATCAGCAGTGCTAAATGGGTGCGATTAGGTGTGTACATGGGTGTGACTAGTTGTGAAATGGGTGTGGCTGGGCGTGGGCAAAATTTGCAGCGGCGCGCTATGCGCGCCGCAGTCTTTGTCCATCTTTCCCTTCTTCAAAAGTTGGGAGGTATGATAGGGGCGGCTATGACCAGGGGGTCTGGTTGCCCAATAGAGAGCAGTTCTGCCAGGAATTCTGTTACCGTGCGTACAAAAGGGGACAGAGATTTGGGAGGAGTACTGTACCTAAAAGCAATAAATAGGACTGAGCTGAAATACTGGGCACAGCTGTGACTACATGTTATATAGTCGTGTTAATCTCCTCTCACTTCTTGTAACCTACAAGTGTACAAAGATATTATGTAGTCACCATGTGACTAGTGGGCCTGTGTAACTTCAAATGTCAGGGCTGAATTTTAGTCCCAGTCCGGCCCTGCAGTTAACCACTCACAAAACTTAATGTGCTGGAGGAAAAACTTGGGGTTTTATATCACTGACGCCATTAGTCTCCCCTCCAGCACTTTACCAGTGACTTTGTCACAGAGGGCACACCATCGGAATAGAGGCCAGACAAAGTGGCTCCATCCCATTTTTCCAGAAGTAACTCTCAAATGAGGTGAACAGGGCCTAATAGACTTTCTCTCCAGGACTGATGTACTTTTTTTCTTTGTCCCCATCCACTAAGAATATGCCGAGACTCCATCACCATCTTGTACAGTTGTCCCCCTCCTTTGTAAATAAACCTAAAATCTAAAATAAGCCTCCTGGGGGGGGGGGCAGCTTCCGTCTGGGCAACAGATGGCTAAGCCAACACAGAAGGAATACTCAGCCTCATGGAGGCCACGTCCCAAGATTCTGCAGTATTTCTTGTCTCATGTACCATACTGTAGGCTGTGAAGACCAAGGACTCATGATCAGAGAAGGAGAAAGGAATATACAGTATTGCGCTAGCTGGTGCGGGGATATAAGTCGTTGTGACTAGTGATGATGATGAGCGAACGTGCTGGGATAAGGTGTTATCTGAGCATGCTCGGGTGCTAACCGAGTGTCTTCGGCGTGCTTAAAAAATATGTTCTAGTCCCCGCGGCTGCATGTCTCGCAGCTGTATGACAGCCGCAACACACGCAAGGATTTCCCTGTTTGATTTCTAATAGCCTCTTTACACAGCACAAAAGATCATTTCACCCGACAAACAATCGTTTTGCTCCTTTATTGGGTGATTGTCAGCCTGTAAAGGCTGCATGAATGCATACTTTCCTAGAGGTAATAATCATGGAGTATAAATGTCTCTTAAAGGGGTTGTTCATGACTTTTATCATTGGTGGCTTATCCTTATATAGGTCATCAATGTCTGATCGGTGGGGGTGCGACAGTCAGCACCCCCACTGATCAACTGGAACTGCACAGCTTCATCTACGGAATACGGACCGCAACCATGTACCGCAAATCCATCCCCTATTGATCTGAATAGGTGGCGGATGTGCAGTTCCCAACCGCGGCCACTAAGCGGTGGAAAGAGCTGTGCTGTGCAGCTCCGCAACTGAGCAGCCGACACAGCAACAGCTGATCAGCGGGGGTGTCACATCGCCACTGATCAGACATTGATTACCCATCCTAAGGATAGATCATCAACGTTAAAGTCCAGAACAACCCCTTAAAGGGCTTGTTCAGAAGTCATTTTTCATGGGGGGAAAAATGTAGCATTTTACAGTATCAACAAAGCAAATGAGAATTCAAAAATATCATGCACACGCTGCATGCTGTGTGAATCAGGCTTAAGTGAAGGAGACCTCTTGGGTGGTCGGCTGAATGTCTGGATTTCTACTAGTCTGTGCTTAATGGTTTATTAAAGGGAATCTATCATTAGATTTTTGCTGTGTATTCTGAGAGCAGCATGATGTACGGACAAAGATCCTGATTCCAACCATGTGTCACTTACTTGCCTGTGTGCTGCAGTTTCAATAAAATCAATGTTTTATCAGCAGGAGATTATCATACAGGACTACGTGTATGGTGTTCCAGCCACGCCCCCAGCATTGATTGGCAGCTTTCTAACAGCATACACAGAAAGCTACCAATCAGTGATGTGGACAGAGTTATACAGAGCTCAGCATTCAAGCACTGCTAGATCTGCAGCAGAGAAAACTGAGATTTTATCACAACTGCTGCACCCAGTAAACTAAGTGATACATCGCTGGAATCAGGATCTCTGTCCCTACGTCATGCAGCTGTCAGAATATACAGTATAAACCACATGTCAGATTCCCTTTAAGTCAATAGTTCATCAAGCATAAATGATCAATTTTTCTGCCCACCAACTCTAGTCACATGATGAGACATCTGAAGACTTTGAATCACTTTGACATGATTAATCCACATAAAAGTCAATAGATATTTTTCATTACTACTGCAAAACTAGAGGTAGTAGGTAAACCTATTATGTAACTGTTGCAAAAATTGTGACAAGTACCATCGCATTAGATCTTAGACATTATGCAACTTAATGTATTGTTATATCAGTATTATCGGTGTGGAAACCCTGGGTCTTATTATATAATCCATGGAAACTTTATGGCCATTGTATTTTATAGACATGAATTTCTGCAGTATTTCCACCAGGGGGCGGTATTTATCCAGTAAAAAAACTGATGACCAGGACAACATGGTCTAAAAGGATTTTGTTGTCACCTGTGCAGAAATTCTGAAGAAGGAGCATCAATTATTCTCACGCTAAAAATATCAGAGGCGTAAAACACTGAGATGATAAGTAATAAAATCCAAACTGCCATAAATGTTTTTTTCTTTTTGCTTGTGTGCGTGGCATAAATGTCGCTGTTCTCCTGAATCCGGTGTTGTTTTTCTTTTGTTCCTGCG
Organism: Dendrobates tinctorius; assembly: GCF_039654945.1. NCBI lineage: Eukaryota > Metazoa > Chordata > Amphibia > Anura > Dendrobatidae > Dendrobates > Dendrobates tinctorius. The sequence continues at coordinate 878,918 of NW_027361869.1, read as the reverse complement.
CCTCTCTGTTCCTGAGATATGGCCTCCTCTTACCTGCATATAAATATAGCCAAATGGGCGTGACCCTAAACTGTTCTGTGAGCACATCCTTGAAGGATACGCCCAGTTGACTATAAAAGACTTATACCTTTGGAAGAAGGGGTTATATCTCGGGAACGGAGAAGAGCAGGAATAAAAGGAAAACATCGATGGATTCAGGAGAACAGCGGCATTTACACCAAATAAAAACAATACACTTTTATGGCAAGTGACTGGTTCTCTTTTAAAGTGATTTGCAGCATTTCTAGTTTATAAAAAAAATATAGTAATTTTGTGGTTTTAGTTTGTCCCCAATGGTGTTGCTGGTAAATTGTGTTACTTGAGGCAGGATTTGGCAAGAATCAGTCTCCTTCTACCTCTGGCAGCTGACTATTCCGTTTTACCCTGCCATTACTGCCATTCTAATGCTGAGACGTTGCTCCTGTCCTGACAAGCAGGTAGAAAATGATTTCTAAAGGCTGCAGTGATTAGAGACCTGACTGGGGGTAGGAATGATTGAGCACGTGTGACCACAAGAACTCTGCTCGACAGGTGGACGTGCACATAGCTATACACTTTGAACACTAGGTGGAGCCATTCTATGTAAATAATTGGCAAATAATCGTCATTTTCTATGAATGATATTTGTCAGCTGCCAGTCATGGTCTATGAGTGCAGGACATATTCTAATGGCATGCTCCCAGGCTATAGAAAGCAGCAGGGATCATGTGAGGATTGTATTTTATTAACGGCATCTGGTCAATGTGAGTTCTGGATGCTTGGGTTAGATAAATAAATGGCGCAGGGAGGAACTGCCAGCAATTGCAAATGTAATTATACCTATAAAAACTTCTAGCGGCAGAAACCCCTTCACTTACTTGTAATATGTGCAAATAGCTATAATCATTACCGGCAGCTGACTGTAAAAGGTAACAGCAAAATACACATACTGGATTATCAAATATTCTGGATTATTGGACATAAAATGCAAATATAAAATATCTCATCTAAAACTTCCGCTTAATAAAACAACCTATGAGAGTTTCTGGACTATCAGATGCCAGAGTAAAGGAATTTTACTGTACATTATTTCTATTTTTTTCATTTAGGAATCAAGAAAATAATCCACAACTGAACACTGAGATGTAATTGGCCATATAATTTAATTTTTTTTTTACATTTATTAAGTGAAGATTATGGATTTAGGTAAGTTTTAGGCAGTGCATTTTACTATTACCATATGTAAATTAATTTTTTTTTGTGTGTGTTTTTGTGCTTGGAAACCATCAGCAGGCAGGAAGAACAGTCCTCTTCCTACTTGCTGATGCTTTCCAAATTTTGTTTTTCAAGGTGCATAGAGTGAAAACGGAGGAAAACAAAAAGGAAACCAGTAAATATATAGTACAAAGATGATTAGTTGGTTTCTCCACCCTTTGGGCCTATCTGTTGTGGGCCCAACATGAACTAAAGTGGTATTGTTTGGGGTTAAGCTGGCCGTACATATCAAGTGCACACACATAAATAAAGACCTAAAAAATATGAACATATTTTAATACCGTCTCGTGTGTATTGGTACGCACTAGTAAAATATCAAAGTGGCAAAATCGCTGATTTTTTTTTATTACTTTGCCTCCCCTCAAAAATGTAATAAAAAGAGATCAGAAAGTCATATGGAGCCCAAAACGTTATGGCAAAAAAATATTGAAATTTCAGAATTGTATTATCATTATTTATATTATTTTTCCTCCTCCCAAAAAAAGGAATAAAAGATCAGGAAAGTCATATGGCTCCCAAAATGGTAAAGAAGAAAAATATCAAAATGGCAAAATTGCTGTTTTTTTTATTAGTTTGCCTCCACCTAAAAAAAAAAAAATGGAATAAAAAGGGATATAAAAGTCATATAGAGCCCAAAATGGTTTGGAAAAATATTAAAATGGAAAAATCACTTTTTTGTCACTTCATCTTGCAAAATTAAATGAAAATGTTTTGACCCCCAAATTGTAATGGTAAAATCTACAGCTTGAATCACCAGAAGAAGAACCCACAAGGGCCCTTAAAAACCTAGCGCCGGCGCTGATTGCGGGCATACTAATATCTTGACGTCCCCTTGTTCATAGTGGTCCTGAGCTGGGAGGTCCCTTTATGTAATATAGAGCTTCCAGAAGAGGCCGGTCTCACTCAAATAAGGCTATGTTTGCATAAGAAAGCCTCAATGTTTAAATTTGTGGTACCACGGAACGATGGCGGGATTGATTGGGTTCTGTTTACTGAGGAAGAAGGATTCGGCCATATGCCAGCCGAATGTAATCGGGCACTATATACGGCCAGTAGAAGTCGATGGCAGGGCACAGTACACGTGGGCACCGGTATAGCGTTCCTGACTCTTTCATAATTATTATCATTTAGCGGCCTTCGGCTCAATTTCGAAGCGTGATAACTTGATGGATGAACAATTTGTAGGAAGATTGATCTTGGGAGAGCCTAGGTAGGTCCACCAGGGTTGGACCTCTAGATTATCGCGGGACACTATCACGTCAATGCTGCCATTAAATAACATATTATCGTAGGACGCTATCACGTCGATGCTGCCATTACCTAACATATTATCGTAGGACGCTATCACGTCGATGCTGCCATTACCTAACATATTATCGTAGGACGCTATCACGTCAATGCTGCCATTACCTAACATATTATCGTAGGACACTATCACGTCGATGCTGCCATTACCTAACATATTAACGTAGGACACTATCACGTCGATGCTGCCATTACCTAAATATTATCGTAGGACACTATCACGTCGATGCTGCCATTACCTAACATATTATCGTAGGACACTATCACGTCGATGCTGCCATTACCTAACATATTATCGTAGGACACTATCACGTCGATGCTGCCATTACCTAAATATTATCGTAGGACACTATCACGTCGATGCTGCCATTACCTAAATATTATCGTAGGACACTATCACTTCGATGCTGCCATTACCTAAATATTATCGTAGGACACTATCACGTCGATGCTGCCATTACCTAACATATTATCGTAGGACACTATCACGTCGATGCTGCCATTACCTAACATATTATCGTAGGACACTATCACGTCGATGCTGCCATTACCTAACATATTATCGTAGGACACTATCACGTCGATGCTGCCATTACCTAACAGATTATCGTAGGACAGTATCACGTCGATGCTGCCATTACCTAACATATTATCGTAGGACACTATCACGTCGATGCTGCCATTACCTAACATATTATCGTAGGGCACTATCACGTCGATGCTGCCATTACCTTACATATTATCGTAGGACACTATCACGTCGATGCTGCCATTACCTAACAGATTATCGTAGGACAGTATCACGTCGATGCTGCCATTACCTAACATATTATCGTAGGACACTATCATGTCGATGCTGCCATTACCTAACATATTATCGTAGGGCACTATCACGTCGATGCTGCCATTACCTTACATATTATCGTAGGGCACTATCACGTCGATGCTGCCATTACCTTACATATTATCGTAGGACACTATCACGTCGATGCTGCCATTACCTAACAGATTATCGTAGGACACTATCACGTCGATGCTGCCATTACCTAACAGATTATCGTAGGACAGTATCATGTCGATGCTGCCATTACCTAACAGATTATCGTAGGACACTATCACGTCGATGCTGCCAATTCCTAACATATTATCGTAGGACAGTATCATGTCGATGCTGCCATTACCTAACAGATTATCGTAGGACACTATCACGTCGATGCTGCCATTACCTAACATATTATCGTAGGACACTATCACGTCGATGCTGCCATTACCTAACATATTATTGTAGGACACTATCACGTCGATGCTGCCATTACCTAACAGATTATCGTAGGACAGTATCACGTCGATGCTGCCATTACCTAACAGATTATCGTAGGACAGTATCACGTCGATGCTGCCATTACCTAACATATTATCGTAGGACAGTATCACTTCGATGCTGCCATTACCTAACATATTATCGTAGGACACTATCACGTCGATGCTGCCATTACCTAACATATTATCGTAGGACACTATCACGTCGATGCTGCCATTACCTAACATATTATCGTAGGACACTATCACGTCGATGCTGCCATTACCTAACATATTATCGTAGGACAGTATCACTTCGATGCTGCCATTACCTAACAGATTATCGTAGGACAGTATCATGTCGATGCTGCCATTACCTAACATATTATCGTAGGACACTATCACGTCAATGCTGCCATTACCTAACATATTATCGTAGGACACTATCACGTCGATGCTGCCATTACCTAACATATTATCGTAGGACACTATCACGTCGATGCTGCCATTACCTAACATATTATCGTAGGACACTATCACGTCGATGCTGCCATTACCTAACATATTATCGTAGGACAGTATCACTTCGATGCTGCCATTACCTAACATATTATCGTAGGACACTATCACGTCAATGCTGCCATTACCTAACATATTATCGTAGGACACTATCACGTCGATGCTGCCATTACCTAACATATTATCGTAGGACACTATCACGTCGATGCTGCCATTACCTAACATATTATCGTAGGACACTATCACTTCGATGCTGCCATTACCTAAGGTTACGTTACATTAAAAGGAAATCGGAAAAGGCCCTCAATTCCATTTGTATGTCACAGCCATGTGTAGGAAAATAAAAACCTATGTAATCTTCCTCCATGGCTATGTAACACATGAGGAACACTTAATGACTTTGCATCCTTTTTTTTTCCCTCCTTTCGCATTTTTCCCCTTGAAATCACATATCTGCGGTTCCCTTTCCTCAGCCTTTACCCCTTTTCCCATCTCTCTCCACCTCCCTTTCCTCGTTGCCTGCCCCCATTCTCTCTCCTCCTCCTCTTCCCCCCTCCTTGCTCAACCCAGCATAGGAAAATCAGCCAGGAAAGCGAGAAGAGCAAGCAAGCGGCCTGTCTGTGCTGGTGTGAGGCCCCTCATGTCTGGCCAAAGAGAACTGGAGCTTCAGATCCTTCCTGTTTGCACCCCTAACCACCAGGAGAGGGGACCCCCAACCTGCTGCATAGATTGCGAGTGATCGGGAGCCAGACACCACTGCAAAGGGATTGCCTAAAGAGGGATCCAGAAGAAAGACTGCAATTAACATCTAGCACCCCCCAAAAAGAAGAGGGATCCTCAGGAAATTGCTTCTGTCCTCTGTATCTTTTATGCATGTCATCCTGGGAATACTGGAATATTTTCCTATAAAGATGGATCCCCCCCTAACGTGGATGGAATATAATGTATATTATTTTCTCCCTCCAGGCACACAATACTGAGTGACCTACTCCTAAATATTTCTAAGAGGAAGGAAATGATTGGCGGTAGGGTCTACCTCGACCATCTCTTTTGGGGTGTCTTTCCGACATATTAATGTATGGACTGCATTGCCTTACTCTGGCGTGGTCCGTCTGCATCTGGAGATATCTGCTTTCTTGAATGACTGTATTTAGCTACCAGAAGAGACAGACAGGAGAGGCTACTTTGCATGGAGGCACAAGTGAGTGCTGCCTCAGGCAGGCTGAAAGCTGTCAAAACCCTTCTGTAAGTCTGTAGCTGAAGGTTAGGAGGGGGCGGCAGTGTTATTGGTGGTGTTGGAAGAGGGTGTGAGGTGGAAAGAAAAAAAAAAGTCCCAGGAAAACTATATATCGACAATATGGCTTCCCCGGTGAACCAGCAGCTGCTGCATCATACGGAGGTGAGGTGTGACGGCAGTGGGGACAATACTAGTGTAACTGTAAAAATTAACAGGCAGCACCACCAAGCACCTTCAAGACGTTGCAAATATAGCATATCATCCAGTTGCAGCTCGGGGGAGTCGGGAGTCAAGAAGGGTGGAGGAGTCGGGGGTGTTAGAAGGCAGAAGAAGCTCCCCCAACTTTTTGAAAGGTCAACATCCAACTGGTGGAACCCAAAATTTGATTCCAGTAACCTAGAGGAAGCCTGCGTGGAGAGATGCTTCCCCCAGACGCAGCGCAGGTTTCGCTACGCTCTACTGTACCTCTCTGTCTCTGCGCTCCTGTGGAGCATCTACTTTGGTTTCCATATGAAAGCCAAACTGATTGGCTACCTTGTACCAACCCTGTGCTTCCTTGTGGTGTGCCTAGGCTTTTTCTCCTTCACCTTTACTAAATCCTATACTCGTCACTGCACGGCAGTCTCCTTACTTGTCACATTGCTGGTCTTTGCCTTGACTTTGGCCTCTCAGTTCCAGGTTCTGACTCCTAAAGCTGCCCGCAATGATCTATCCAATGTAACTTCCTTCCTAATTCCCGCTTCGACTTCTTGCTTGTCCCAAGTTGGCAGTTTCTCCATTTGTGTAGAGGTTTTGCTCCTCCACTACTCAGTCATGCACTTGCCCTTGTACCTCAGTGCCTGTCTTGGGGTAGTTTACTCTATACTTTTCGAGACCTTTGGATACCACTTTCGTGATGAAGGGTGTTTTGCTCCTTTGGCTGATAGAATGGCTCACTGGGAACTTTTGAGCAAGGCGCTATTGCATGTGTGTATTCATGCTATCGGAGTCCATCTCTTCATAATGTCTGAGGTCCGATCACGCAGCACTTTCCTAAAGGTTGGCCAGTCCATCATGCATGGCAAAGATCTAGAAGTGGAGAAAGCCCTCAAAGAAAGGATGATTCACTCTGTCATGCCACGGATTATTGCTGATGACCTGATGAAGCAGGGTGATGATGAGAGTGAGAACTCAGTAAAGAGGCATTCGGCGTCAAGCCCTAAAAGTCGCAAAAAGAAATCCTCTATCCAGAAGACCCCAATTGTCTTCAGGCCCTTCAAGATGCAAAGAATAGAACAAGTAAGCATATTATTTGCCGACATTGTAGGATTTACGAAGATGAGCGCCAACAAGTCTGCTCATGCCCTTGTGGGACTTCTCAATGACCTGTTTGGCCGTTTCGATCGGCTCTGCGAGGAGACAAAATGTGAGAAGATCAGCACCTTGGGTGATTGCTACTACTGCGTGGCAGGATGCCCTGAGCCACGGGCAGATCATGCCTACTGCTGTATTGAGATGGGCCTTGGCATGATTGAGGCTATTGAGCAGTTCTGCCAGGAAAAGAAAGAGATGGTCAACATGCGTGTCGGTGTACACACTGGAACGGTGTTATGCGGTATCCTGGGCATGCGGAGGTTTAAATTCGATGTGTGGTCAAATGATGTCAACCTTGCCAATCTTATGGAGCAGCTTGGTGTGGCCGGCAAAGTGCACATTTCTGAGAAAACTGCAAAATATCTGGATGATCGATACTTGATGGAAGACAGTTTGGTGGTGGAACGAGTTGGGCAGATTGTAGCGGCCGATCAGCTGAAAGGTAAGACCTGTCCCATTAATATGCTATTAGGCCTATCTCCTAATTCTTTGCTCAGAAGCAATAATCTTATTTACAACATTTGATTTTAGAACAAAACTGACAACCAATCACTTGACATTAGATTACAAGGAAGTCAAAACTACCACAGTATATAATTGAATTGCCGAGGATTATTTTATTCAGTGGTTTAGATCTTAGACACACTTCTTGTAGCGTGGCGATAAATTCTTCTTTAGAACATTTACAATTTTGAGTGTTACGCTCATAATTTTCTTTGAGGAGGTCACCGAGAATTAGATGCCTATCTGGCACTGCTTTATCCTGTTCATTTGTCTTTATTATATATTATGTACTATCGAGTAATGTCTAATCCCATCCTGATAATCCGCTATCAGGAGATCATACTCTTTAAATGAAAAAGCGCTATGTAATCTTGTCCTGAGAACCTGGAGCCAGGAAATCACTATGTAGTCATTTGGTGTATCCACATATTCAGATTTTCCCGTAATGTCAAAGAGACTTCCTCCCAAAAAGGGAGACCTCTCAGACTCCAAGAGGAGTAGACGAGTCTCCCAGATTACCAGTTGTGGCATTAGGAGTTCAGGGTTGGTGGCATCTGGTCCATGCTTCCATCACTGAACCACTAATGACATCTTAACAGAAAGTCCATTGTGGCTACCACTCATATGTGGCACCTGTGGCCTAGTTTGTACATGAACTAGATCTTATTCCTAGAGTCCCTGGTCTCTTGGCGTGAAAGATCACTACTTTTAATACTATCTCCATCCTCCGTCTCCCACCGAATCCCAGTTATGTCCGAAGTCCCACACAGATGCTGGTCCTTTTTTTTGCCATTGATTAGCACTGATCTAGGGCACCGTGCTTGTACTGATTTAGAGGTTGGCTGTCGTGGTTAAGAGGGCACGATTTTATGGAGAACGTAGGTTGACACTATTATGAGCTATGTTTTTATAGAAATCTGGAGGCCATATAGTGGAAGTCCATATTTGAGCCGCCACCCCTATAGTCCCCCAGCTGCTATTAAACAATCTACTGATTTCCCACGGGGATCCAGTGGGATACAGAGATCCCACACACACAAATATAACCTCTTAGACGCTATGGTCATTGTTCACTATGGCATGTAAGGGGTTTAACGGCTGCGATCAGAGCTAATGCCAATCGCGAATCACGGAAACCTGATTGGGGGTGTATTAAACGATAACAATGCGGAATAAAAAAAAATCCTAAAATGTGATCCACTGGAGTCAGGAGATCCCACTACATGTCCCACATTCACAGATCTGACTGATCTTGCTTGATAATCCAAAATTGGAGGATCACGTTATCCTATACCTAAAACTAATTTGTTCTGACTGTTAATCCTCAGTATGTCGATTACCGGAGATCACTATATATTACATACATTCCTAGAACTTGCTAATCCTGCTTTATAATCCACAGTCGGGGTATTTCTATATATTATGATACTGTTTATAATCCAATTCTTCATAATTATAGTATCAGGTATTTTATAAATGATAACCTACGGTATAGATTACCATGATGGATTCCTGCGGATTTATGATCCGCTGCTAGGTGTTAGTATACATAAAGATTTATCATGTCACAGTAGATGGCTGACGAAGCCATGGCATGTGTGTGGAAAGTGGCACATGTGAACACTTTCTTGGCATTATTGGGTGGTGGGGTCATGAGTTACATCCAGAGTACAGCTGCTTCAGCGGCTCTTTTCCTGCCGCCATCTATCAGACCACAGTGGTTACATCCTTCCACCCAGATGCAAAACTCCACAAAGTATTTTATTTTTTTTTACTATCACTGTTATGGGGGGGTCCTGTGGCTAGCCCTATTATTAGAGTTTTGTGGGTGACAGAGATATAGGGGTAGTGGTGGCTGCCACTATTATGAAGATTCCATGATTGACACTGGTTTTGTCGGTGACACTGTTATGAGGGTTCTATGGATGACACTGTTATGGTTGCCCTGTGACTGGCATTGGTATGAGCGTTTTACAGCTGACACAGTAATGAGGAGCCAATGCCTGATACTGTTATGTGGGTCCTCTGTCTGGCACTGTTATGTGGGTCCTATACCTGACACTGATATGTGGGTCCTATGCCTGACACTGATATGTGGGTCCTATGCCTGATACTGTTATGTGGGTCCTCTGTCTGACACTGTTATGTGGGTCCTATACCTGACACTGATATGTGGGTCCTATGCCTGATACTGTTATGTGGGTCCTCTGTCTGACACTGTTATGTGGGTCCTATACCTGACACTGATATGTGGGTCCTATGCATGACACTGTTATGTGGGTCCTATGCCTGACACTGATATGTGGGTCCTATGCCTGACACTGTTATGTGGGTCCTATGTCTGACACTGATATGTGGGACCTATGCCTGACACTGTAATGTGGGTCCTATGCCTGACACTGTTATGTGGGTCCTCTGTCTGACACTGATATGTGGGTCCTATGCCTGACACTGATATGTGGGTCCCATGCCTGACACTGTTATGTGGGTCCTATGTCTGACACTGATATGTGGGTCCTATGCCTGACACTGATATGTGGGTCCTATGCCTGACACTGTTATGTGGGTCCTATGTCTGACACTGATATGTGGGTCCTATGCCTGACACTGATATGTGGGTCCTATGCCTGACACTGTTATGTGGGTCCCATGCCTGACACTGTTATGTGGGTCCTATGTCTGACACTGATATGTGGGTCCTCTGTCTGACACTGATATGTGGGTCCTATACCTGACACTGATATGTGGGTCCTATGCCTGACACTGATATGTGGGTCCTATGCCTGACACTGATATGTGGGTCCCATGCCTGACACTGTTATGTGGGTCCTATGTCTGACACTGATATGTGGGTCCTATGCCTGACACTGTTATGTGGGTCCTATGCCTGACACTGATATGTGGGTCCCATGCCTGACACTGTTATGTGGGTCCTATGTCTGACACTGATATGTGGGTCCTATGCCTGACACTGATATGTGGGTCCCATGCCTGACACTGTTATGTGGGTCCTATACCTGACACTGATATGTGGGTCCTATGCCTGACACTGATATGTGGGTCCCATGCCTGACACTGTTATGTGGGTCCTATGTCTGACACTGATATGTGGGTCCTATGCCTGACACTGATATGTGGGTCCCATGCCTGACACTGTTATGTGGGTCCTATGCCTGACACTGATATGTGGGTCCTATGCCTGACACTGATATGTGGGTCCCATGCCTGACACTGTTATGTGGGTCCTATGTCTGACACTGATATGTGGGTCCTATGCCTGACACTGATATGTGGGTCCTATGCCTGACACTGTTATGTGGGTCCCATGCCTGACACTGTTATGTGGGTCCTATGTCTGACACTGATATGTGGGTCCTCTGTCTGGCACTGTTATGAGGGTCCTATGCCTGACACTGATATGTGGGTCCTATGCCTGACACTGTTATGAGGGTCCTATGCCTGTCACTGTTATGTGGGTCCTATACCTGACACTGTTTTGTGGGTCCTATGCCTGACACTGTTATGTGGGTCCTCTGTCTGGCACTGTTTTGTGGGTCCTATGCCTGACACTGTTATGTGGGTCCTCTGTCTGGCACTGTTTTGTGGGTCCTATGCCTGACACTGTTATGTGGGTCCTCTGTCTGGCACTGTTTTGTGGGTCCTATGCCTGACACTGTTATGTGGGTCCTCTGTCTGGCACTGTTATGAGGGTCCTATGCCTGACACTGATATGTGGGTCCTATGCCTGACACTGTTATGAGGGTCCTATGCCTGTCACTGTTATGTGGGTCCTATACCTGACACTGTTTTGTGGGTCCTATGCCTGACACTGTTATGTGGGTCCTCTGTCTGGCACTGTTTTGTGGGTCCTATGCCTGACACTGTTATGTGGGTCCTCTGTCTGGCACTGTTATGTGGGTCCTATGCCTGACACTGTTATGTGGGTCCTCTGTCTGGCACTGTTTTGTGGGTCCTATGCCTGACACTGTTATGTGGGTCCTCTGTCTGGCACTGTTATGTGGGTCCTCTGTCTGGCACTGTTATGTGGGTCCTATGCCTGACACTGTTATGTGGGTCCCATGCCTGACACTGTTATGTGGGTCCCATGCCTGACACTGTTATGTGGGTCCCATGCCTGACACTGTTATGTGGGTCCTATGCCTGACACTGTTATGTGGGTCCTATGTCTGACACTGATATGTGGGTCCTATGCCTGACACTGTTATGTGGGTCCCATGCCTGACACTGTTATGTGGGTCCCATGCCTGACACTGTTATGTGGGTCCTATGCCTGACACTGATATGTGGGTCCTATACCTGACACTGTTATGTGGGTCCTATGCCTGACACTGATATGTGGGTCCTATGCCTGTCACTGTTATGTGGGTCCTATACCTGACACTGTTATGTGGGTCCTATACCTGACACTGTTTTGTGGGTCCTATGCCTGACACTGTTATGTGGGTCCTATGCCTGACACTGTTATGTGGGTCCTATGCCTGACACTGATATGTGGGTCCCATGCCTGACACTGTTATGTGGGTCCTATGCCTGACACTGTTATGTGGGTCCTATGCCTGACACTGATATGTGGGTCCCATGCCTGACACTGTTATGTGGGTCCTCTGTCTGGCACTGTTATGTGGGTCCTATGCCTGACACTGATATGTGGGTCCTATGCCTGACACTGTTATGTGGGTCCTATGTCTGACACTGTTATGTGGGTCCTATGCCTGACACTGTTATGTGGGTCCCATGTCTGACACTGTTATGTGGGTCCCATGCCTGACACTGTTATGTGGGTCCTATGCCTGACACTGTTATGTGGGTCCTATGCCTGACACTGTTATGTGGGTCCTATGCCTGACACTGTTATGTGGGTCCTATGCCTGACACTGTTATGTGGGTCCTATGCCTGACACTGATATGTGGGTCCCATGCCTGACACTGTTATGTGGGTCCCATGCCTGACACTGTTATGTGGGTCCTATGCCTGACACTGTTATGTGGGTCCTATGCCTGACACTGTTATGTGGGTCCTATGCCTGACACTGATATGTGGGTCCTATGCCTGACACTGTTATGTGGGTCCTATGCCTGACACTGATATGTGGGTCCCATGCCTGACACTGTTATGTGGGTCCCATGCCTGACACTGTTATGTGGGTCCTATGCCTGACACTGTTATGTGGGTCCTATGCCTGACACTGTTATGTGGGTCCTATGCCTGACACTGATATGTGGGTCCCATGCCTGACACTGTTATGTGGGTCCTCTGTCTGGCACTGTTATGTGGGTCCTATGCCTGACACTGTTATGTGGGTCCCATGCCTGACACTGTTATGTGGGTCCCATGCCTGACACTGTTATGTGGGTCCCATGCCTGACACTGTTATGTGGGTCCTATGCCTGACACTGTTATGTGGGTCCTATGCCTGACACTGTTATGTGGGTCCTATGCCTGACACTGATATGTGGGTCCCATGCCTGACACTGTTATGTGGGTCCTATGCCTGACACTGATATGTGGGTCCCATGCCTGACACTGTTATGTGGGTCCCATGCCTGACACTGTTATGTGGGTCCTATGCCTGACACTGTTATGTGGGTCCTATGCCTGACACTGATATGTGGGTCCTATGCCTGACACTGTTATGTGGGTCCTCTGTCTGGCACTGTTATGTGGGTCCCATGCCTGACACTGATATGTGGGTCCTATGCCTGACACTGTTATGTGGGTCCTATGCCTGTCACTGTTATGTGGGTCCTATACCTGACACTGTTTTGTGGGTCCTATACCTGACACTGTTTTGTGGGTCCTATGCCTGACACTGTTATGTGGGTCCTATGCCTGACACTGTTATGTGGGTCCTATGCCTGACACTGATATGTGGGTCCTATGCCTGACACTGTTATGTGGGTCCTCTGTCTGGCACTGTTATGTGGGTCCTATGCCTGACACTGTTATGTGGGTCCTATGCCTGACACTGATATGTGGGTCCCATGCCTGACACTGTTATGTGGGTCCCATGCCTGACACTGTTATGTGGGTCCTCTGTCTGGCACTGTTATGTGGGTCCTATGCCTGACACTGATATGTGGGTCCTATGCCTGACACTGTTATGTGGGTCCTATGCCTGATACTGTTATGTGGGTCCTATGCCTGACACTGTTATGTGGGTCCTATGCCTGATACTGTTATGTGGGTCCTATGCCTGACACTGATATGTGGGTCCTATGCCTGACACTGATATGTGGGTCCTCTGTCTGGCACTGTTATGTGGGTCCTATGCATGACACTGTTATGTGGGTCCTATGCCTGATACTGTTATGTGGGTCCTATGCCTGACACTGATATGTGGGTCCTCTGTCTGGCACTGTTATGAGGGTCCTATGCCTGACACTGATATGTTGGTCCTCTGTCTGGCACTGTTATGAGGGTCCTATGCCTGACACTGTTATGTGGGTCCTATGCCTGACACTGATATGTGGGTCCTCTGTCTGGCACTGTTATGAGGGTCCTATGCCTGACACTGTTATGTGGGTCCTATGCCTGATACTGTTATGTGGGTCCTATGCCTGACACTGTTATGTGGGTCCTCTGTCTGGCACTGTTATGAGGGTCCTATGCCTGACACTGTTATGTGGGTCCTATGCCTGATACTGTTATGTGGGTCCTATGCCTGACCCTGTTATGTGGGTCCTATGCCTGACACTGTTATGTGGGTACTATGCCTGACCCTGTTATGTGGGTACTATGCCTGACACTGCTATGAGAGTTCTCTGGCTGATACTGTTATCAAGGTTCTATAGCTGGCACATTTATGTAGGTCCTGTGCCTTGCACTGTTATGAGGGTTCTGTGGCCGACACTTTTACCAGGACCCTGTGGCTGGCACTATTATCAAGGTCCTGTGGCTGGCACTGTTATCAGGGCCCTGTGGCTGGCACTATTATCAAGGTCCTGTGGCTGGCACTGTTATCAGGGTCCTGTGGCTGGCACTGTTATCAGGGTCCTGTGACTGGCACTGTTATCAGGGTCCCGTGACTGGCACTGTTATGATGGCCATGTGGCTGGCATTGTTATCAAGGCCCTGTGGCTGGCACTGTTATCAGGGCCCTGTGGCTGGCAGTGTTATCAGGGCCCTGTGGCTGGCAGTGTTATCAGGGTCCTGTGGCTGGCACTGTTATCAGGGTCCTGTGGCTGGCACTGTTATCAGGGTCCTTTGGCTGGCACTGTTATCAGGGTCCTGTGGCTGGCACTGTTATCAGGGTCCTGTGGCTGGCACTGTTTTCAGGGTCCTTTGGCTGGCACTGTTATCAGGGTCCTGTGGCTGGCACTGTTATCAGGGTCCTGTGGCTGGCACTGTTATCAGGCACTGTTGTGATGGCCATGTGGCTGGCATTGTTATCAGGGCCCTGTGGTTGACACTGTTATGAGGGTCCTCTGGCTGGCACTGTTATGATGGCCTTGTAGCTGGCACTGTTATGAGGGTCCTATGACTGGCCCTGTTATTAGGGTCCTCTGGCTGGCACTGTTTTGATGGCCTTGTAGCTGGCACTGTTATTAGGGTCCTGTGGCTGGCACTGTTATCAGGGTCCCGTGGCTGGCACTGTTATCAGGGTCCTGTGGCTGGCACTGTTATCAGGGTCCTGTGGCTGGCACTGTTATCAGGGTCCTATGCCTGGCCCTGTTATTAGGGTCCTGTGGCTGGCACTGTTATGATGGCCCTGTAGCTGGCACTGTTATCAGGGTCCCGTGGCTGGCACTGTTATCAGGGTCCTGTGGCTGGCACTGTTATCAGGGTCCTATGCCTGGCCCTGTTATTAGGGTCCTGTGGCTGGCACTGTTATGATGGCCCTGTAGCTGGCACTGTTATCAGGGTCCCGTGGCTGGCACTGTTATCAGGGTCCCGTGGCTGGCACTGTTATCAGGGTCCTGTGGCTGGCACTGTTATCAGGGTCCTATGCCTGGCCCTGTTATTAGGGTCCTGTGGCTGGCACTGTTATGATGGCCCTGTAGCTGGCACTGTTATCAGGGTCCCTTGGCTGGCACTGTTATCAGGGTCCCGTGGCTGGCACTGTTATCAGGGTCCCGTGGCTGGCACTGTTATCAGGGTCCCGTGGCTGGCACTGTTATTAGGGTCCTCTGGCTGGTACTATTATCAGGGTCCTATGACTGGCCCAGTTATTAGGGTCCTCTGGCTGGCACTGTTATGAGGGTGCTATGACGGGCCCTGTTGTTGGTGTCCTGTAGCCGACACTGTTATCAGGGCCATGTGGCTGGCACTCTTAGGCCTGTTTCACACTTCCGTTTTTTCAAATCCGTCAAAATCCGTTGTTTTCCGTAAAAAAACGGATCCGCCATTTTTTGCAGGATCGGTTTTTTTGTCCCATAGACTTCCATTACGGTTACCGCGGATCCGTCAAAAAAACGGATCCGTTTTTAAAAAAACGGATCCGTTTGCATCAGTTTCCGTCAAAAAAACGGAAACGGATCCGTTTGGCGGACACAAAAACGGAAGTGTGAAACAGGCCTTACGAGAGTCCCGTGGCTGATCCCGTTACCGGGGTCCGGCCACACTATGCCCATATAATACCACAATATATGATCCTTTTAGGAGCAGCGCGCACAAGATCTAGACCATGACTGTAAATGTTATGGCGAAATGATGATGAAACTAAAAGGGTTAAAAGTCCCACATTACAGACCATTTACGTCCCGCCATCCCACTGCTCTACATTCTTACCGCCTGCGATCTCAGACTGTCGGATCCACTCACTTGTGGTTGTACCACAAGCATTATATTTTCAACGTTCTAATGGTTTTCATTTTGTTACGCTGCTTAAAATCCTATAAGTAATTAGAAAATGGTGTTCCGAGGGTTTGTATTGCAACGAACGCTGTTTGGGGGTGTTATTTGGTGCACTAGATGGAAGTTTTAGAAGGACTGTGGTAAAGATTGTAGGAAGAGTGGTCGCTACTTCGTGATATTTTATGTGGCAGATTTGAAGAGATTTCTCAGGCTAGAAAATCAGTCATACATAATAAGCGGTTGCCATGTAGATTTATTGCTGCTTATCTTTGGGGGAATAAAGGACTGGAAATATGAAAATCCAACAAGTTCAATTTCTGTGTTTTGTATATAGACAGTAGATGGCACTAGAGAGACCTTCTGAAGGAGAGCTAATTTGCATAATTTTTGTCCCATGGAGCACTGCCTGCTGGGTCTCTTCAATGAGAATGAGCACCCCTCCAAGGGTAATATATGTAATAAAATATATATACACTGCTCACAAAAATAAAGGGAACACTTAAACAACACAATGTAACTCCATCTCAATCATAGTTCTGTGAAATCCACCTGTCCAGTTATGAAGCAACACTGATTGTGAATCAATTTCTTCTGCTGTTGTGCAAATGGAACAGACAACAGGCAATCAGCAAGACAACCCCTATAAAGGATTGGTTCTGCAGGGGGTGACCTCAGACCATTTCTCCGTTCTCATCCTTTTTGACTGTTTTGGTCATTTTTGCATTTTGTCATTGCTCTCACACCTAGAGATACAGCACCATGAGGCGGTGTCTACAACCCACGGAACTTGCTCAGGTAGTGCAGCTCATCCAGGATGGTACATCAATGTGAGCTGTCGGAAGAAGAGTAGCTGTGTCTGTTAGCACAGTGTGCAGAACATGGAGCAGATACCAGGAGACAGGCCAGTACACCAGGAGATGAGGAGGGGCTGGAAGGAGGGTAACAACCCAGCAGCAGGACCACTACCTCCTTCTTTGTGCAAGTAGGAACAGGAGGAGCAGTGCCAGAGCCCTGCAAAATGACCTCCAGCTGGCCAATAACATCCATGTGTCTGCTCAAACTGTCAGAAACAGACTCCATGAGGGTGGTATGAGGGCCCGACGCCCACACGTGCTTACAGCCCAACATCATGCATGGAGATTGGCATTTGCCAGAGATCATCAAGATTGGCAGATTCGACACTGGTGCCCTGTGCTCTTCACATATGAGAGCAGGTTCACACTGAGCACATGTGACAGACATGAGTTTGGATACACCATGAAGAACGTTCTGCTGCCTGTAACATCCTCCAGCATGACCGGTTTGGCAGTGGGTCAGTAATGGTGTGGGGAGGCATTTCTTTGTAGGGCAGCACAGCCCTCCATGTGCTAGCCAGAGGTACCCTGACTGCCATTATGTACTGGGATGAGATCCTCCGACCCATTGTAAGACCATATGTGCAGTGGACCCTGGTTTCCTTGTGATGCAGGACAATGATAGGCCTCATGTGGCTGGAATGTGTCAGCAGTTCCTGCATGATGAAAGCATTAATGCTATGGTCAGGCCTGCCCATTCCCCCGACCTGAATCCAATCAAGCACATCTGGGACATCATGTATCCTTCCATCCACCAACGCCACGTTGCACCACAGACTGTCCAGGAGTTGACTCATGCTTTAATCCAGGTCTGGGAGGAGATCTCTCAGGAGAACATCCGTCACCTCATCAGGAGCATGCCCAGGTGTCGTAGGAAGGTCATACAGGCACGTGGAGGCCGCACACAATACTGAGCATCATTTCCTTGTCTTGAAACATTTCCACTGAAGTTGGATCAGCCTGTAATTTGATTTTCCACTTCAATTTTGAGTATTGTTCCAAACCCAGACCTCCATGGGATATTGTGATTTACATTGATCATTTTTATGTTTTATTTTGCATTCCACTATGCAATGAATAAAGAATTATAACTGGAATATTCCATTCAGTGATATCTAGGATGTGGGATTTTAGTGTTCTCTTTATTTATTTTTTTTAAACAGTGTATATATGTAAAATATATATGTAACAAAAATTATATATATATATACTGAACAGCATATACAGTATATATAAATGGAAAAAATAAAAATTACATATAATTTTTTATATGTGCACACTTTTTTTAATGAATATTTTCTGAAATATGTTTTATTTTTATCACAGATATATGTAAAAAGAAAAAAATATATATATATATAACAATAAATATATATGTACAAAGAAAAAATATACACTGTATGTATATACATATGTAAAATTAAAAAATATATGTAAGTATATATGTAAAAAATACATAAATGAATGCTTATATATGTAAAAACATATATATGTAAAAAGAAAATATATATATATATGTGTGCAGAAATAAATATATGTGCAAACATATATAAAAATATATATGTAAATAAAATATATTTATATATCATTTTTGTCACATATATACAGCCCTCTGAGGAATACTGGTTCTCATTAAAGAGATCCAGCAGGCAGTGCTTAGTGGGAAAAATTATGCAAATTAGCTCTTCTTCAGCAGATCCCTCTAGCGCCACCTACTGTCCACCTCCAGATGGACAATATTTTATATATATATATGTAAATGTGTCCATGGTATATAAAGAAACTTGAAGTTCCTTCCTGGTGTCCAGATTCCTCGTGTAGAATGTGATCAGAATAGTTTGGGATTTTCTGCAGTTGATTACATCTCGCAGGAGGAATTTTATTTATTTTATTTACGCAAATTTTGCAACTTTATCATTTCATTTGCCACCATCTTTATGTGACCTCCGTCTCGTTTGGTTCAACTTTTCACCTCGTCCCTGTTTTTTTAAATTTTTTTCACTTTGAGATATATATATATATATATATATATATATATATAAATTTTTAAGTGTTATCAAAGCAAGGAAATGATTTACATAATTGCTCGTCCTCGTTTTGAAAACACATTGCAGGCAGCGGCATCATGAACAAATAAGGGTATTCCAAGTCCTTCTGTTTACACAACACGTGACACTTAAAAATCCACCTCCGGTAATGTCTGAAGAGAAGCAGCGCGCTCGCAACGCCGGACCGACCTCCGGACGAGGATGTATCACCATTTGTGCACCTTTTCATAAAATCCTGCTTTGTGCGGTCCCTCTGTTGTTCCTCCTGGAAATATGTGAACTTATTGATAACTTGGTGTCACCGGTCTGTTTGCAAATATAGTGTGTCTGACACGGGCAGCCCTGATTACACAAGTCAGGGGTCAGCAACCTGCGCCACTCCGGCTGTTGTAAAACTACAACTCTAAAAAACGCCCAAAAACGCTGCGGATCGCCATCAAATTCCGCAACGTGTGCATATAGCCTACAGGTTGCTGGGAGTTGTAGTTTCACAATAGAAGCTGTTGGAGGTTGCTAACCCCCTCCACTGCATTTATTCTTCATGTCAATTAATCAGGAAAATTAAAGTTTAGTGCAAAAGCGATCATAAAAAACAAAGATGAGTGGCACCTATATGATAAGCGGCGCCCTACAGTATGTTGTTGCATAGCGTTGCGTCTCTCCTCGCAGAGCACTCACAATAGATCGGTAAATGTTTTCGCATTGGGGTAAAACAATACTGTCAGTTTTTGTTTACTCGGAGCCGCTCTTGCCCAATCTTGTGACTATGAATACATGTTTTCCTCTCCCCGGGCCAAACATGTCCGTTATCTGAACCTGTCTCAGGTGCCATCACGTGACCTTCACCTTTGATGAACCTGTAGGCCTTTTATTTATCTCTCCAGATACAATAAGTCTTTGTGATCCTTTCCGAGGTTCCTAAATGGACGGATGGGTGACTCTTGTTCCTTTTTTTTTGCCTGTATAAGACTTTATTTGTGTTGTGGTTTGGTGGATCGGACCTGATCTCTGTTATTGCTGTACACACAAGCAGGGTCAGCAAGAAGGCTCCACGGGTTGTTCTATCCTCTCCGCTGCAATGCTCTGCAGAACCTCTGTGCAATGCTCCGTAGTATCTCTCTGCTGTAATGCTCTGCAGCACCTCTGCTGTAATGATCTGCAGCCCCCCTGTGCTGTAATGATCTGCAGCCCCCCTGTCAGGGCCGGACTGGGACTAAAATTCAGCCCTGGCATTTGAAGTTACACAGGCCCACTAGTCACATGGTGACTATATAATATCTTTGTACACTTGTAGGTTACAAGAAGTGAGAGGAGATTAACATATAACATGTAGTCACAGCTGTGCCCAGTATTTCAGCTCAGTCCTATTTATTGCTTTTAGGTACAGTACTCCTCCCAAATCTCTGTCCCCTTTTGTACGCACGGTAACAGAATTCCTGGCAGAACTGCTCTCTATTGGGCAACCAGACCCCCTGGTCATAGCCGCCCCTATCATACCTCCCAACTTTTGAAGAAGGGAAAGATGGACAAAGACTGCGGCGCGCATAGCGCGCCGCTGCAAATTTTGCCCACGCCCAGCCACACCCATTTCACAACTAGTCACACCCATGTACACACCTAATCGCACCCATTTAGCACTGCTGATCACACTGACTGGTACTGAGGGCACAGTGGCTGGCATTATGGGCACACTGACTGGCACTAAGGAAGAGAGAAAACAGAGAGAGAGAGAAAAAAGAAAACCGAGAGAGAAAGAAAGGGGAAAGAAAGAAAGAACAGTGAGAGATAGAGAAAGAACAGAGAGAGACAGAGAAAGAACAGAGAGAGAAAGAAAGAGGGGAAAGAAAGAAAGAACAGTAAGAGACAAAGAAAGAACAGAGAGAGAAAGAAAGAGGGGAAAGAAAGAAAGAACAGTAAGAGACAAAGAAAGAACAGTGAGAGACAGAGAAAGAACAGAGAGAGAAAGAAAGAGGGGAAAGAAAGAAAGAACAGAGAGAGACAGAGAAAGAACAGAGAGAGAAAGAAAGAAGTAAAGAAAAGAAAGAAAGAACAGAGAGAAAGGGAGGAAAGAAAAAGAAAGAAAGAGGGGAAGAAAGAACAGAGAGAAAAAAGAAAGATTAGAGAGAGAAAGAAAGAACAGAGAGAGAAAGAAAGAACAGAGAGAGAAAGAAAATGAGGGAAAGACAGAACAGAGAATGAAAGAACAGAGAAAGAAAGAAAAAGAGAGAAAGAAATAAAGAAAGATTCTACAAAGATACTATAGCAGCCCGGCTCCCATTGTAGTGCCCACCTGAGCCTCCCGGTGCAGGACGTATCATGATCCGCTCACATGGCCGGCATCCCTGATTCCAAGGCGATCCTGCTGTCTGCGCTGTCGGAGGAGGACACGGTGATGGATCTGAAGCATTCCTGGTTCCGTCACAATCTCTTCAAGAAATTCTCATTTCCGGTCAGCTTCCAGCACATCACTTCAGGTGGAACGTCATGTGTGTGTTTTAAAATGCTCCTCGGGGCTCCGCCGTGTACTCCTGTGTCCGTGGGAAAAGCCCGCTTTGTATGCTTTGTACACACTTGGCTCCTCTCCGTACATCCCGTACACATATGGCTCCACTCCATACACACGGCTCCACTCCGTCCACCTCGTACACGCGTGGCTCCACTCCGTCCACCTCGTACACGCGTGGCTCCTCTCCGTACACCTCGTACACGCGTGGCTCCTCTCCGTACACCTCGTACACGCGCGGCTCCGCTCCGTACACCTCGTACACGCGCGGCTCCGCTCCGTACACCTCGTACACGCGCGGCTCCGCTCCGTACACCTCGTACACGCGCGGCTCCTCTCCGTACACCTCGTACACACGGCTCCTCTCCGTACACCTCGTACACACGGCTCCTCTCCGTACACCTCATACACACGGCTCCTCTCCGTACACCTCGTACACACACACGGCTCCGCTCCGTACATCTCGTACACACGGCTCCTCTCCGTACACCTCGTACACACGGCTCCTCTCCGTACACCTCGTACACGCGCGGCTCCTCTCCGTACACCTCGTACACGCGCGGCTCCTCTCCGTACACCTCGTACACGCGCGGCTCCTCTCCGTACACCTCGTACACGCGCGGCTCCTCTCCGTACACCTCGTACATGCGCGGCTCCTCTTCGTACACCCGCGGCTCCTCTCCGTACACCTCGTACATGCGCGGCTCCGCTCCGTACACCTCGTACACACGGCTCCTCTCCGTACACCTCGTACACACGGCTCCTCTCCGTACACCTTGTACACGTGTGGCTCCTCTCCGTACACCTCGTACACGTGCGGCTCCTCTCCGTACACCTCGTACACACACGGCTCCGCTCCGTACACCTCGTACACACACGGCTCCGCTCCGTACATGCGTGGCTCCGCTCCGTACACCTCATACACACGGCTCCGCTCCGTACACCTCATACACACGGCTCCGCTCCGTACACCTCATACACACGGCTCCACCTCGTACACACACACGGCTCCGCTCCGTACATCTCGTACACACGGCTCCTCTCCGTACACCTCGTACACGCGCGGCTCCTCTCTGTACACCTCGTACACACACGGCTCCGCTCCGTACACCTCGTACACACACACGGCTCCGCTCCGTACACCTCATACACACGGCTCCGCTCCGTACACCTCGTACACACACGGCTCCGCTCCGTACATCTTGTACACACGGCTCCTCTCCGTACACCTCATACACACGGCTCCACTCCGTACACCTCGTACACACGGCTCCGCTCCGTACACCTCGTACACACGGCTCCGCTCCGTACACCTCGTACACTCACGGCTCCGCTCCGTACACCTCGTACACTCACGGCTCCGCTCCGTACACCTCGTACACTCACGGCTCCGCTCCGTACACCTCGTACACACGGCTCCGCTCCGTACACCTCATACACACACAGCTCTGCTACATCCACACTGTAAATCCTGACCCAACACATACATACCTCAACCAGTACCATGACAACAGCAAAGCAGAGTCTTGCAGACGGTAGAGGCAAGGCTGAGCGCACAGGACCTGTGATGAGGTCACAGGAGGGGCGGAGTCAGGGGTGACATGATCGGGGGTCTGGACAAAGGCTCCTGCTGATCATGTGACCCCCTGACTCCTCCCCTCCTGTGACCTCATCACAGGTCCTGCGAACAGAGCGAGCAGGCAAGCGAGTGCGACGCTGTGAGTGGCTGTGGGGGGGAGGGGGTCTCATGCTAAGGCGAGGATGGGGTGCGTGGCGGCTTATCTCCCTGCAGTGCGGGAGGAGGGCCAGCGGCAGGAGCAACAGTGGCTGCAGCAGCT
This sequence comes from Dendrobates tinctorius, assembly GCF_039654945.1. NCBI lineage: Eukaryota > Metazoa > Chordata > Amphibia > Anura > Dendrobatidae > Dendrobates > Dendrobates tinctorius. The sequence continues at coordinate 855,350 of NW_027361869.1, read as the reverse complement.
GGCAAGCGGCCACCCGCGGCCCACGTGACAGCGGCCCAGCGGGAAAATGCCCGGTTGGTTATATTGCCAATCCGGGCCTGCCCCCTGTGCTGAAATGATCTGCAGCCCCCCCTGTGCTGAAATGATCTGCAGCTCCCTCTCCTGTAATTGATCTGCAGCCCCCTGTGCTGTAATTGATCTGCAGCCCCCTCTGCTGTAATGATCTGCAGCCCCCCTGTGCTGAAATGATCTGCAGCTCCCTCTCCTGTAATAGTCTGCAGCTCCCCTCTGCTGTAATTGATCTGCAGCCCCCTCTGCTGTAATGATCTGCAGCCCCCCTGTGCTGAAATGATCTGCAGCTCCCTCTCCTGTAATAATCTGCAGCCCCCTCTGCAGTAATTGATCTGCAGCCCCCTCAGCTGTAATGATCTGCAGCCCCCTCAGCTGTAATGATCTGCAGCCCCCCTGTGCTGAAATGATCTGCAGCTCCCTCTCCTGTAATAGTCTGCAGCTCCCCTCTGCTGTAATTGATCTGCAGCTTCCCTCTGCTGTAATTGATCTGCAGCCCCCCTCTGCTGTAATTGATCTGCAGCTCCCTCTCCTGTAATAGTCTGCAGCTCCCCTCTGCTGTAATTGATCTGCAGCTTCCCTCTGCTGTAATTGATCTGCAGCTCCCTCTCCTGTAATGATCTGCAGCCCCCCAAGCTGTAATGATCTGCAGCCCCCCTCTGCTGTAATTGATCTGCAGCTCCCTCTCCTGTAATGATCTGCAGCCCCCCAAGCTGTAATGATCTGCAGCTCCCTCTGCTGTAATTGATCTGCAGCCCCCCAAGCTGTAATGATCTGCAGCTCCCTCTGCTGTAATGATCTGCAGCCCCCCTGTGCTGTAATGATCTGCAGCCCCCCTGTGCTGTAATGATCTGCAGCCCCCTCTGCTGTAATGATCTGCAGCCCCCCAAGCTGTAATGATCTGCAGCTCCCTCTGCTGTAATGATCTGCAGCCCCCCTCTGCTGTAATGATCTGCAGCCCCCTCTGCTGTAATAATCACAAGCACTGATCACTATGGTTTCCCAAATAACTATTACTCTTTTTTGAGGGTCCACATGGCTTGTGCCATTATTTTAGCATTTTTAATATTTCCATTGCTTCATGTTGCAGTTATTTGGTAGTGGCTGAGAGGATCGGATCACATCAGAGTTTGGTTAGCGTGTGATTTGCATAGTTGACCCTATTCTCTCGGATGAAAGTGACGGACCCTATTCTTGGATATTCAGACCTAACTTCTGCATCCACAGAAATAATGCACTTGTTGGAGATAATGATTGGGCACATGGATTTCAGCATGACCGATCCTTCTGTTTTCAGGGATGATAATTCCCCTCTCTCCATATATATCATATCCGATCTGATCCGATCTCGGTTACCTAATGTATATGAATTTAGATTGATGTCTTTAAGCCGCTAGAGTCCCGGGTATTAATTACCCCCTCTTATCTCAGGTGTCTGATAACCTCTCTCGCTCTCGCTATAATAGACATATTACCAGAACACATTCTTGTATGTTTAAGATAAAAGACATTGTCTTCAAACGGAAGGCCAAATTCCAAGACAATGCTCTGTACACTTTACTTACTGTATAATGTATGTGGAAACAATGGAGCAATCAGCCGTGGATGACCCCGGTTATCGGGGGTGACCAACTATTAAAGGAGACCACTTCAGAACGACATTTCAGGCCATGCCATAAAAACTGGAACTTTCATGTACTTCTACTGATTAAAACTGCAAAATATTTATTTCTCCATTCGTGTCTAAAGCCAAGTCCTGGTGGTCGCCTCTTACTGGTGATCAATGCTAATGAATGTGGCATAAAGGGGGTGGCAAACTGGGAATGGCACAAGGTCCCTATTTACTAGAGGGCTTCCCAAGACCAATCGAATCTAGACTAAAAAAACCCTCAGTATCAGTGTATAGCAGCATTATTTATTATCTGTAAGGGAGTAGTATTTGCATATTGCATTTTATTTTGGCTCTATATGGTGGTATTATATAAGCTGCGCACATCCAATGGATACCAGGTGTAGCAGGTATAGCTAAATCCTAATAATCAAGTTCTTTAGTTGCATCAAGATTGCTTGACATGAAATACCACGACTTGCCAGTGGTTTTTGACCGTGACATTCGATATCAAGAGCGTGCTCCAAAAAGTTAAGAGAAGAAATCATTGCCTGCACTAAGAAGTAAAAGGATACACCAGGACAGCAAAGACATACAGATGGAAGCAGATATCACAAGTTCAAAGTTACAGGATCACCGGCTAAACTACCTGGACGTAGTAAAAGTAAGCTGCCACTGAGTGCCACCAGATTCCTGAGGAGGCAGGTGGTCACAAAACCCTGGAGTGACTGCAAAAGACCTGCAGTAAGATGTGGTGGATGCAGGCACTGAGGTTTCTGTGGAGCAATGAAGCAAAACTGGAATGTTTTAGGACTGTGGATCAGCGGGAAGTCTGGAGGAAGAAGAATGAAACAAACACAGAAAAGAACAACCTGACTATAGTGAAGCATGGCGGTGGCTCGGTGATGCCTACAATGAAGCATGGACGTAGCTTGATGATGTTTACATTGAAGTATGGCGGAGGCTCTGTGAGGTTCAGGGAAGTCTACAGTGAAGCATAGCGGTGGGTCAGGGATGTCTATGGTGAAGCATGGCAATGGCTCGGTGATGTCTACAATAAAACATGGCAGTGACTTGATGTCTACAGTGAAGCATGGCAGTAGCTTAATGATGTTTACATTGAAGTATGGCGATCGTCAGGTAAGTCTACAGTGAAGCCTGGCAGTGGTTAGATGATGTTTACAGTGAAGCATGGTGGTGGCTCAGTGATTTCTAGTGTAAAACATGAAGGTGGCTCAATGTTTAAAGTGAAGCATGGCAATGACGCTATGTCTACAGTGAAGCATGACGGTGGTTCTGTGATGCCTACGGTGAATCATGGAGGTGGCTCTGGATACCTACAGTGAAGAATGGTTCCATTAAGAATTAAGAAATCCTAGAACAAAATATCATGCCGTCTGTGAGGAAGCTGAAGTTTGGGATGACATTAACGCAACCATTCCTCAAAGTCTACCAAGGCTTGGTTTCAGAAGAAGTCCTGGAAGATTCTTGAGTTTTCATAGAAAATCTTTTTTTTCGATTTTAAGGCGATTGCAGGATGTATACCCAAGAATATGAGTGACCTAGAGGCCATTATCCATGAGGAATGGCCTAAGATTTCTCAGGAACGCGATCGCTGCCAAAAGCTGGGGTCTGGCAATGTATCACGCTTGCAGCAGGTTATAACAACTAGACGGAATCTCTTTAGTACTAAAGATGCTGGTCTTGAAGGGGATGAATAATCATGAGACTACAGTAGTAATGAATTTGGAGGAACCACTTGTTATATTAGTTCTGTTGTTGTGAGCTATTTCTATTTTATTGGTTTATTGCAAGCTGTAGAAAAGTTTGTGCATTTTGCCAATAAACCAGATTTGCCATTGGTGCAGAAAAATATACTTTTTGGATGATCAGATGGCAGATGAAGGATTTCAATAGTATTCCGGTCCTATGGTGTGCGAGTATAGGGGCGCTGGACGCAGACTCTTTTTAAAACCCAATGAAACCTGAGTGACGCGCTCGGCTCTCTTCGCTCGAGAGCGCAGACATCCTTTTCTTCTTTTGCTCTCTTCTGACTGTTTAAAGAACCTGAGTGTTGAGTTGTTTATGAAAGGCAGATCCTTGGCTCGCTGCTCGGAACTGCACCTAACCGGGTGGTGTCGGTAGATAGATCCGCCGACGTGTGTGATCCTTATGTCTGGGATATTATGATAGCTGAAGGGCTGCCAGTGATATATCTATTAGCCCGAGTGCTTCCGTAACCCAGGTCGTGTGACACGCAATCAGTGCCAGCAAGCTCTATCACATCTGAGCTGGAAACATGGAGGCCGACAGCACGTGTGCAGGCACAATCTGACCATTGTAGCGGCAGCTCATATTAGTAGCATTAGAACGCAGCCCTTATTTAACATCGCATAGCGGAAAGTTGCTTAAGGTGCAATTCCTTATCATTATCATACTATCATAGTGAGATCTGATCATAAAACAGAAATTTCAGATTCTCTCCATTTACACAGAAACTCGGCAAATTTAGCAAGTTTTCACTGTTCCTTACCATTACTTCAGAATTGTAACTATCAATCAAAGCTGCCATCCCATTGTGATCGCCAGGATATTTACACTATATGGAGAAAAGTATGTGCCCCCTTCGCATTACACCTCCAGGAGCTTTTCTGGCCTCCTGTTCTACACCCATAGACATTGATAGAGAGTGAGTACAAATTCTGCAGATATAACGGCTCCCGCTCCTCTAGGAAGGATTTCTACAAGATTTTGGAGGCGTCTGTGGGAATTTCTGCACTGTCATCCAGAAGAGCATTGGTGAGGTCAGATACTGATGTTGGGGAGAGGCCGGGCTCGTAATCTACATCTTAGGACGGGGTTGAGGTTGGGCCTTTGTTTGGCCGGTCAGGTTCTTCTACCAAGCTCCCCCAACTCTTGTCTTTATGGAGCTTGTGCACTGGGCACAGTCATGGGGAACAGAAAAGGGTCTTCACCATTCTGTTCCCACAAAGATGAAAGCTAAAATTGTCCAAAATGTCTTGTGCTGAAGCATTAAGATTTCTCTTTACTGAAACTAAGGGGCCGAGGCCGCCCCCTGATAACAGCCCATAGCGTTATCCTCCTCCACCATCTGTACAGCGAGCACAATGCAGTCGGGGGGTAACGTCCTCCCGGAATCACCAAAACCAGACTCCTCCATCACACGCAGATAGAGAAGTGTGATCTGTTCATGCACAGAACACGTCTCCTCCAGAGTCCAGTGGTGGCGGCTTTACACCACTCCATCCGACGCTCGGCATTGTGCTTGGTGATGTACGGCTGCATGCAGCTGATGGGCCATGAAGCTCCTGGCGGGGCGCAGTGTTTGTGCTGATCTTATACCAGAGGAAGTCTGGACTCTGCAGTTATGGGGTCAGCAGAGCGTTGGTGCGATTCCTGTCCTCTGCTCCTCAGCACTCGGCCCCCCGCTCTGTAACATTACGGGGTCTCCACTTCTTGGCTAATTTGCTGAGGTTGCTAAACACTTCTATACATGAGACAACCCCATTAATGGCAGATGTGCTCTCCTTTACTGACATTACCAGCTCCAGCTGTATACTGTTTATCACCTCATATTTTCACTCTCGTGACCCTGAATCCATTCGCCTTGGCCTGACAGACAAAATACCAACGTAAAGATACAATATTTCCTTGTTTTATAAGGCGCTATCTGCAGCTGAGCGGCAGAAGCCATTTTGTGTGCTGACCAATGTAAAACTGGTAACTGCTCATTAGAAACCAAGGACAATTTTATTTTCTTGAAGTACAATTCCTGAAAAAAAAGATGTTCTTCCTAGTACAGGGCCTAGAGAGCTGGGATATATGACATTTTTTAATCTTTGTGTCATGCTGCGGCTTCTCAGGCCTTGTACTACGCAAAAAAACTCTAGGCCTCATTCATCTAAACTGTCTAGCAGTGAAATTGCTTTTGTTGCTCATAGCAACCAATCACAGCACAGATTTCATTTTCTCACAGCAGTTTTAAAAATAAAAGCTGAGTTGTCATTGGTTGTTATAGGCAGCAAGACAATTTTAGTGTAAAGCGTTTGCTTTAAAGTTAATTAATTTCATATAATGTAGAATTTCCACATTTTGATTCACTGCATCAAAGTATATACTTGGCCTTTATATAAGGTGCTGAAAATCCCAAAGAGGCCGCTGTGCAAACCAGTAAGGTCTGAAATTAGCTCCTTTGACTCAATGCTTTCACTTAAACACTTTTTTTCTTCTTTTAAATATTATAATTAAATCCAAAGCGCCAGATCATTTCTGGCAGAATAGTGAGTACAGCTCTGGAGTATAACACAGGATGCAACTCGGGATCAGTATATGTACACAGTGACTGCACCAGCAGAATAGTGAGTGCAGCTCTGGAGTATAATACAGGATGTAACTCAGGATCAGTATATGTACACAGTGACTGCACCAGCAGAATAGTGAGTGCAGCTCTGGAGTATAATACAGGATGTAACTCAGGATCAGTATATGTACACAGTGACTGCACCAGCAGAATAGTGAGTGCAGCTCTGGAGTATAATACAGGATGTAACTCAGGATCAGTAATGTAATGTATGTACACAGTGACTGCACCAGCAGAATAGTGAGTGCAGCTCTGGGGTATAATACAGGATGTAACTCAGGATCAGTAATGTAATGTATGTACACAGTGACTGCACCAGCAGAATAGTGAGTGCAGCTCTGGGGTATAATACAGGATGTAACTCAGGATCAGTAATGTAATGTATGTACACAGTGACTGCACCAGCAGAATAGTGAGTGCAGCTCTGGGGTATAATACAGGATGTAACTCAGGGTCAGTAATGTAATGTATGTACACGGTGACTGCACCAGCAGAATAGTGAGTGCAGCTCTGGAGTATAATACAGGATGTAACTCAGGATCAGTAATGTAATGTATGTATACAGTGACTGCACCAACAGAATAGTGAGTGCAGCTCTGGAGTATAATACAGGATGCAACTCAGGATCAGTAATGTATGTACACAGTGACTGTACCAGCAGAATAGTGAGTGCAGCTCTGGAGTATAATACAGGATGTAACTCAGGATCAGTACAGGATCAGTAATGTAATGTATGTACACAGTGACTGCACCAGCAGAATAGTGAGTGCAGCTCTGGAGTATAACACAGGATATAACTCAGGATCAGTACAGGATCAGTAATGTAATGTATGTACACTGTGACTGCACCAGCAGAATAGTGAGTGCAGCTCTGGAGTATAATACAGGATGTAACTCCGGATCAGTAATGTAATGTATGGACACAGTGACTGCACCAGCAGAATAGTGAGTACAGCTCTGGGGTATAATACAAGATGTAACTCAGGATCAGTAATGTAATGTATGTACACAGTGACTGCACCAGCAGAATAGTGAGTGCAGCTCTGGAGTATAATACAGGAGGTAACTCAGGATCAGTAATGTAATGTATGTACACAGTGACTGCACCAGCAGAATAGTGAGTGCAGCTTTGGGGTATAATACAGGATGTAACTCAGGATCAGTAATGTATGTACACAGTGACTGCACCAGCAGAATAGTGAGTGCAGCTCTGGAGTATAATACAGGAGGTAACTCAGGATCAGTAATGTAATGTATGTACACAGTGACTGCACCAGCAGAATAGTGAGTGCAGCTCTGGGGTATAATACAGGATGTAACTCAGGATCAGTAATGTAATGTATGTACACAGTGACTGCACCAGCAGAATAGTGAGTGCAGCTCTGGGGTATAATACAGGATGTAACTCAGGATCAGTAATGTAATGTATGTACACAGTGACTGCACCAGCAGAATAGTGAGTGCAGCTCTGGAGTATTATACAGGATGTAACTCAGGATCAGTAATGTAATGTATGTACACAGTGACTGCGCCAGCAGAATAGTGAGTGCAGCTCTGGGGTATAATACAGGATGTAACTCAGGATCAGTAATGTATGTACACAGTGACTACACCCGCAGAATAGTGAGTGCAGCTCTGGAGTATAATACAGGATGTAACTCAGGATCAGTAATGTAATGTATGTACACAGTGACTGCACCAGCAGAATAGTGAGTGCAGCTCTGGGGTATAATACAGGATGTAACTCAGGATCAGTAATGTAATGTATGTACACAGTGACTGCACCAGCAGAATAGTGAGTGCAGCTCTGGGGTATAATACAGGATGTAACTCAGGATCAGTAATGTAATGTATGTACACAGTGACTGCACCAGCAGAATAGTGAGTGCAGCTCTGGAGTATTATACAGGATGTAACTCAGGATCAGTAATGTAATGTATGTACACAGTGACTGCACCAGCAGCATAGTGAGTGCAGCTCTGGGGTATAATACAGGATGTAACTCAGGATCAGTAATGTAATGTATGTACACAGTGACTACACCCGCAGAATAGTGAGTGCAGCTCTGGAGTATAATACAGGATGTAACTCAGGATCAGTACAGGATCAGTAATGTAATGTATGTACACAGTGACTGCACCAGCAGAATAGTGAGTGCAGCACTGGAGTATAATACAGGATGTAACTCAGGATCAGTAATGTAATGTATGTACACAGTGACTGCACCAGCAGAATAGTGAGTGCAGCTCTGGAGTATAATACAGGATGTAACTCAGCATCAGTAATGTAATGTATGAATACAGTGACTGCACCAGCAGAATAGTGAGTGCAGCTCTGGAGTAAATCCAGGATGTAACTCAGGATCAGTACAGGATCAGTAATGTAATGTATGTACACAGTGACTGCACCAGCAGAATAGTGAGTGCAGCTTTGGAGTATAATACAGGATGTAACTCAGGATCAGTACAGGATCAGTAATGTAATGTATGTACACAGTGACTGTACCAGCAGAATAGTGAGTGCAGCTCTGGAGTATAATACAGGATGTAACTCAGGATCAGTAATGTAATGCATGTACACAGTGACTGCACCAGCAGAATAGTGAGTGCAGCTCTGGGGTATAATACAGGATGTAACTCAGGCTCAGTAATGTAATGTATGTACACAGTGACTGCACCAGCAGAACAGTGAGTGCAGCTCTGGAGTATAATACAGGATGCAACTCAGGATCAGTAATGTAATGTATGTACACAGTGACTGCACCAGCAGAATAGTGAGTGCAGCTCTGGAGTATAATACAGGATGTAACTCAGGATCAGTACAGGATCAGTAATGTAATGTATGTACACAGTGACTGTACCAGCAGAATAGCGAGTGCAGCTCTGGAGTATAATACAGGATGTAACTCAGGATCGGTACAGGATCAGTAATGTAATGTATGTACACAGTGACTGCACCAGCAGAATAGTGAGCGCAGCTCTGGAGTATAATACAGGATGTAACTCTGGATCAGTAATGTAATGTATGAATACAGTGACTGCACCAGCAGAATAGTGAGTGCAGCTCTGGAGTAAATCCAGGATGTAACTCAGGATCAGTACAGGATCAGTAATGTAATGTATGTACACAGTGACTGCACCAGCAGAATAGTGAGTGCAGCTTTGGAGTATAATACAGGATGTAACTCAGGATCAGTACAGGATCAGTAATGTAATGTATGTACACAGTGACTGTACCAGCAGAATAGTGAGTGCAGCTCTGGAGTATAATACAGGATGTAACTCAGGATCAGTAATGTAATGCATGTACACAGTGACTGCACCAGCAGAATAGTGAGTGCAGCTCTGGGGTATAATACAGGATGTAACTCAGGCTCAGTAATGTAATGTATGTACACAGTGACTGCACCAGCAGAACAGTGAGTGCAGCTCTGGAGTATAATACAGGATGCAACTCAGGATCAGTAATGTAATGTATGTACACAGTGACTGCACCAGCAGAATAGTGAGTGCAGCTCTGGAGTATAATACAGGATGTAACTCAGGATCAGTACAGGATCAGTAATGTAATGTATGTACACAGTGACTGTACCAGCAGAATAGCGAGTGCAGCTCTGGAGTATAATACAGGATGTAACTCAGGATCGGTACAGGATCAGTAATGTAATGTATGTACACAGTGACTGCACCAGCAGAATTGTGAGTGCAGCTCTGGGGTATAATACAGGATGTAACTCAGGCTCAGTAATGTAATGTATGTACATAGTGAGTGCAGCTCTGGAGCATAATATGTAGCTCAGGATCAGTGCATTCTGTAAATAGCCCTTACATAAGGGTGTAGTCATCTTCTGGCAGGTGATGCAGTTTCACCTCTGTGAGATCACTCCTAATCAGCTACCTAATATAATGATCTATTGAAGATAGAATTTTCCTGCATGACTAAATCTGAGAAAATCGCATGGTCGTCAGGGGGAAAAAATATTTTTGGAATGAAAATGATAGCGTTGGTCTTTTTTTGGCTCAATGAAAAGCATCATCTGGACCTCGGAGGGGTCAGTCTTTGGGGCACGTGCTTAAAAATAAACCTTGTGTGACAGGATTATATCCGCTACTCTATTTCTGGGTGGGCTATGCTGGTACGGGGACATTTGGGATACCCCAGTCGGCGATGCTATCACTCAGGGCACCGTATATATCATAGGTTCATCTGTCATGGGTCATGGGTGCCAACCAGTATAGTTTTTCAGCCATAATTATATTTTTAATATCATTTTTGGTTGCGATCGATCCTCAGATTGAGATTTGTTAATGTTTGATCCTGATGAGGGAAATGTGATTGAAAGCAAAAGGCAAGTTGTTCTAATGGCTAGATCAGTGATGAGTCAATGGGGAGTGCCTGACGTCCCCCCCAGCCCGCCATAGTCTCCTCTCTAGGCTGGAATGTGGTGCTGGGGTATATTTAGAAAACTCTGCCCACTCCCCCCGTGGGAGAGGGGACCCTCAGAGCTTGGAACCCATCCTGCTGAGCCTGGGACGCTGGGCCATGACTGTAATCATTCCCACGAGAATCTTTAACCGCTTCGCCGCTGCGATATGGTCGAGGTTTTTTTTTTGTTTTGATATGACTATTTGGTGGAATTGTAAACTCAGCTCTGCTACATCTGGACGGTCATATAAAGTATTTATAGAGACTCCACTCTGTTAATCCCCCGCTCTGTCATTGTATATAAATCTAGGCCTGAATATTGTCCTGTATATATTGTCTTGCGTTATTACATTTCATAGTCTCGATAAACCTGTCTGACATATGGTCTGAAGGAGGAATACAATATGAAGCCCTTAGCATATACGTCAAATATATCCCAAGACCCTCAGTTTATTTACCTGACGAAGCCAAAAAAGCGCCCTTCTGGCACCTGTCGGGCGGAACCCTGGGCAACGTTAGCGCCAGCTTTAGATTTTTGGTTTTCTCCTTCCAAAACCTATAACCTATTATTATTTTTTTGCCAATAGGCCTTATGTTTTGCTGTTCAATCGATAGCATTTATCGTTATCGTTTCTTACGACACTCTGATCTTTTTTTTTTTTTGGGGATGGTGGAGGAGTGATAAAAGAAAAGATTTTTGCCATCTTTATTTTTTTTTATTTTGGCCTATATTGTCATGACTAGATATTACATTTTATTAGCTTGGACTCTTATGCAAGCGGCAATACCTATTATGCTATGTTAAACACTTTATTTTTTATATTGTAATGGCAGCCTGGAACAATTAGGGTACCTGGAACATATATATATATATATATATATATATACACTGTATATATATTCTGCAATATTACAGTATTGCATATATCGTATGTAATATTCAATGAATGAAAAAAAAAATACTGGATATGCATTACTTTATCTCTTTTTCTCTCTATATATAATATATATATATATATAATACATGTATAGATATTTATGTGTATAGATGCTATATCAGAAAAATATAAATATATTTATGTGTATAGATAGACGGACAGGTACATATGGTATATATATCAATCCATAGATATTGTGTATATATATATATATATATATATATATATATATATATATATATACAGTTTATGTACACAAAAATAGTTTCCTACTCCTATCAGCCATTTTAGAGCCGAGCGAGGTTTGCTGCAGCCTCTCTCTATTAACCCAATTACAGGGCCGGAAGTCGTCTGTTTGGAGGATAGCATCTCCCTGTACAATCTGAAACCACTTGAGTTCTGATAAATTCCTGTGCTTCTGATTAGTCATTCTCTTCCAGAATTACCCTACATTTTTAGTTAAGTGAGATTTTCTTTTTAATTTGCGATTTGAGATCTGTGAAGTCACACGTATATGTGCAACGTCAGACGTAAGAAATGAAGGCGTTACATCCTGCCGCTCTCCTATTCTGCCCATCGAGCATATAATGGGGGCACACTAACGAATGGCTGTTTGCACAAAAAATAGCAACTTTTCCCCCCTATTTTCAAAATAGTGGATGGGAGTTATTAGGCTCGGACAACCCTTTCTGAATCCCCATATTCCCGCAATTAAAATAATAACACCTATACTCGCCTCCGGTGCTAGTGCCATTCCAGCGATGTCGACACTGGCTCTCCCGGGGCTTGCATGACATCGGCATTGACTTCACTTTCCACTCCTTTGGACAAATCAAGACATGCGAAGGAAGAGAAGGCCGAGACTGCTCTAACACTCTCTTTGAATGTCAATTACGTCCGTAGGAGAGGAGAGTAACGCCAACACTGATTGGCCACAGGGATTACATGACATAGAAATGTCGAGTGAGCCTGGGGGGAGCCAGTGCTGACACGTCTGGAACGGCATCCTAGGTAAGTGTGCTATTATTTTACTAGGGGGAAACATTGTGATTCAGAAGGGGTTGGCCGAGTTCTGGGTATGAAGGCCGAAATGTGCCACATAGGGCCCAAATTTAACACTGGCGTTTAATGGGGTACAGATAGCGTGGAACAGCGTCCGGCCATCTTGGTCAGTCCTATAGACTGGTATGGTGATTCCGTCTCATTAACCCCTTAAGTGACTGACTGGTAGTCTCCTCGGAATTGTGCAGCGGAGGCTTTGTACGCTTGCGGCAACAAGTCAGGATTGAGTATTCCCATTACAGCAGTAAACCCTGAATAAAACATTAGACACGACGGACGGTAACTTACACCAGCGTGAAATGTGGGATATTTCCGTCATAAACAGGACAGAACTGTTCTCGTCATGAATCCCGGCCTCCATAGCCAAAAAGCAATTCACCAGTTGTTTGCCCTGTCAGGACTAGCTGACATTACCCCCAGGATCAAGATGACAGTGCCAATGGGAAATCCTGCTCTATGTACACAGGATTTTTGCAATGACCTAGATTTTTCTTCAGAGATATTTACTTCACAGATATATGTATTATTAGAATCTTATTACAATCCCTTTATTACATAGAACCTGCATAATTGTTTCATACAAACCATCCTCAGTTGTGTGTGAGTCTACAGAGATCTCCTGGAGTATTGGTGCAAAATCTACCGAAGCCAAATCTACCCTCTCCTATATCTTTTTTTTTTGCTTTCCAGGAGTTTGTCTGGCTAGTTTTACCCTACAAACACCTTTAGGCTGAGTTCACATTTATACACTTAATACTACGTCAGGTTTTCCGACTAAATCCCTGAAAAATGGGATTCAGTTGCCATTGCCACCTGTTCCACACCTGTTGGAATTCAGGGTTGGGCTCTGCTCCCTTCCTCTATTGACGGCGCCCTCTGCTCTGCTCCACACTCCATTGCTTAGTGCAGGGGTGGGTAACTTTTTTTTCTGGCAGGGGCAATTTGGATATTTATACCATCCTTTGGTGGGCTGTACAAAATTATCAACTTGAAAATTACCCTGTTATATTTGGTCAAACATTTAATTAACCCCCCCCCCAATGTGACGGATGGAGCTGCTTCTCTTTGGTGAGACTGTGATGTTAGGTGGTAATAATGATGTTGCTACTCATAACCAGGTCTACATCAGTCTGGAGCGCAGGCGACTCTTTGTGATGATAAATTTTGTCATGAATTTGCAGCAGTAAGTTGTACTGAACACAGGTGCATATTACACTGCGTGTTTAATTACAGTGGGAAATCCATCACTGCTTACGTTACATTTATAGGCCTCAAGCAGTAGGAGCTCTGCAGTATACATCACAAAGGAGACACCGAGACTGCTTTATATACGTCACATAGGAGCACGGTGGCTCAGTGGTTAGCACTGTAGCCTTGCAGCGCTGGAGTCCTGGGTTCAAATCTCACGAAGGACAATATCTGCAAGGAGTTTGTATGTTCTCCCTGTGTTTGCGTGGGTTTCCTCTGGGTTCTCCGCTTTCCTCCCACACTCCAAAGACATACTGATAGGAAATTTAGATTGTGAGCCCCATCAGGTACAGTGAAGATAATGTGTGCAAACTGTAAAGCGCTACAGAATATCTTAACGCTATATAAAATAAAGATTATTATTATAGGAGACGCCTAGACTGCTTTATATGCATGACATACGAGAGACTGAGACTGCTTTATATACATCACATAGGAGACACCGAGACTGCTGTATATACCTAGACATGGGGTTGTGGCATAGACATCGCAGGAGGCACGGGGTTGTGGCATAGACATCACAGGAGACACGGGGCTGCGGCATAGATGTCAGGGCTCAGGCAAATACATCACTGGAATTGGTAGCTTGGACATAAATCACTGCAGACACTGGGATGGAGCATATACATCACTGGAGACATGTGGCTGGGGCATATACATCAGTGGAGACATTGGGCTGGAGCAGAGTAAGAAAAAATTAAAGCCAGAGCACTTTGGTCCCCAGGAATCTGCTGGGGGGGGGGGTCGGAGAAAAGATCATTGCCAGTTTGAGATTCTCCACCCTTGGCCCAGTGGATCCATCTCACTAGATGAGGACCAACAGAGTCCCAGTGGAGACATTAAGTAAAATAAGGCAGACAGAGTCACGTAGGATTCTGTGCCAGAGGTATCCTTCTTTTAAAATGGGCCTAAAAAGATGGACATCGCCATGGCAGAATCCAAAGTGGCTACTTTTGCCATATTGCACTGAATGGCTCTGTCGGAGGCTCCATCTGAACACTGATGCAAGTGCTCAGCATAGAGCACATGATAAGTGTGAACTAGGCCTTAGTGGGTTCCTAAACGAATATGACAATTAAGTTATGAACAGCCTGCTCTTTGGACATGTGATAAGTCAGGTTTAGATAGAAATATAGACTTCTTTACTCACATCTGAGGGTCTGGTTCAATGTATCGGGTCTACACACTCCTCTGTGAGCTAAAGATGTCAGCTGTGCAAACTTCTCCTCTAAAAGGTTATATAATGACCTGTATCACTATATCAGCAGGCAGGGTAACTCACAGAGGATTTCCAGGATTTGATACATAGAAGCAGACATTTAATTACTCACAGCTGAAGGTTTGTTACAATGTATCTTGTCCAAATAATCCTCTGTGAGATAAAAATGTCAGCAGTGCAAATCTCGCTCCTGTCCTGTCAGTTTGCTACCATAAGATAAACTGTATGCAGGTTGGTAAGCTCACAGAGGATTGCCAGGATTGGATACAAAGTCAAAAAAACAACTAAAAATTATTTTTCCTGCGTTTTTTTCTTACGGACCTCCTCCACATTTTGCTGAACTGCATGTCCCATGAATCTCGGCTAGCAGTCTTAATTTTTTTTGCATTCCTAGCATGAAACTTCCTCAATACTCCAGTGTTTCAGACAGGGCTCATGCGCAGCACGTATTGCCTGGCAACTTCACAGGAGATTTACTGACTGATTGTTGACATTGGAGGCTGTTGAAAGGCAGATTTTGGAGAATGAAGGAGAATACACGTATATGCTGGTAAATGTGAGCTGTAATTAAAGAGAACGTTTTTACCACGCTATAAACGTAGCACTGCATACACACCTTCTAGGGCATCGGTCTCCAAACTACAACTCCCAGACAACTAAGCTTTGGTGCACCTTGAGGTACGCGTTGAGATCATTGCTCCGTTGGACAGTCCAATGACGCCCAAGATTCAGATTCCTCAACAAAGACTTGAATTTTTCTCCCTAAAAACTTCCTGATACTTGAATCCATGTTACCCATCACATGCTGCAGGTTTCCAGCATGAAATGAAGCTACACAGTCCCAGGCCATCACTAAATCACTGTCATGCTTCATTAGAGGAATGACCAAGCTGTCACCATGCTTCACTCTAGGCATCGAGCCACCACCATGCTTCACTGTAGGAATCACCGAGCCATCACCAGCTTCACAGAGTCACCACCATACTTCACTGTAGGCATTATCAAAGGCATCACCGAACCATAACCATGCTTAACGGTAGGCATCA
Source organism: Dendrobates tinctorius (assembly GCF_039654945.1). NCBI lineage: Eukaryota > Metazoa > Chordata > Amphibia > Anura > Dendrobatidae > Dendrobates > Dendrobates tinctorius. The sequence goes on along the minus strand of NW_027361869.1, from coordinate 839,374 downwards.
CGGAGCCACTACAATGTTTCAATGTAAACATCACTAAGTCCCTGCCATGATGCATTCTAGGTATCACCAAGCCGCTGCCATGCTTCACTGTAGGCATCACCAAGCCACCATCATGCTTCATTCTAGGCATCACTGAGCTACCGCCATGCTTCACTATAGGTATTATGGAGCCAACACTAAGCTTCACTGTAAGCATCACCGAGCCACCACCATGCTTCACCGTATGAATCACCAAGCCACCACCCTGTTTCACTGTAAGCATCACAGCCACCATCATGCTTCACTATAGGCATCACGGAGCCAGCATCGTGCTTCACTATAGGAACGTGGGTTTTTTTTCAGTGTGAGCTTCCTTTCCCCTTCTTCTCCAATCTCTTGAACCCAAGAATATTAGTGAACTTGAAGCCATTCCCCATGAGGAATGGGCTAAGAAAGTGAAAAACTTTGAGAAGCTAGTGTCTTAGTATGCATCACCTTTGCAGCAGGTCGTAACAGCCCGTGGAGTGCTACTAAGTGTACTAAATGTTAAAGGTGCTTGTGATGGAGGGATTAATATTTCTGAGACTGTCAGTAAAAGTGACATTTTATGGTGAATTTGGAGAAACTACTTGGTTGTGTTGAGGAATTTACTTTATTCTTGTTTCATTGGTTTATTACAAAGAGCAGATTTTATTAATTTTGCTAATAAAACAAATTTTCAATAGTGAGGGAAGAATAATTTTGATTGTAATTGTATAGAGATGTAATACAGATGCGTGCATGAGCACTTAGGCTTTACTACATAGGAGGTAGTGACACTATAAATTCTGAATAATAGTGGAGCTTCCTCTATTGCAGGCTGGTCTTTCAGCTTCTCACGTTCGTTGAGGACGTTTCCTAGAAATCTGGCCTCATACATAGTTTATATAAATGAATAGTTGTTTGGCAGCGATGATGAAGTGTATATTATATTTACACGTTTCCCTGGCACTTGGCTGCTATGTACAAGTATATACCAGGGATGCAGATTCCACGGAGGCCTGATTCTCCCCATAACTATAAGGTATACAGTGGTAGTGACTATTCGGGTACGTATTTGGATAAGAATTTTCATCTGCATAAACTACATTATAAATTAGTGTATCCATACTTGACACCTTTGAAAGCTATTGATCAGGGGCACATACCGCGGGTCACTGTGACTATTTTTATTCTGCTCTTAACAATTTCCCTAACCATGCACAGTTTCTTCACAGAAATATTGCTCTCTGACCCCTTAGTATTCTCATACAGTACAATACCGCTTTAATGTCCACCCCCCCACACACAGTGCCCCTAAAGGTACCATAAGGCTATGTGCACACACTGCGGTTTTTGCTGCGGTTTTGGCCCTGCGGAACCGCAGCAGTTCCGCAGACATGGTACAGTGCCATGTAACCCTATGGCTTTTCAAAACCGCAATGCTCAAGCTGCGGTTTTTTCAGCGCGGTTTTGCTGCGTTTTTTTTTCCGCAGCATGTCAATTGTTTCTGCGGATTCCGCTGCGGTTTCACTCCTTTAACATAGTAGAGGTGTGAGACCACAGGGCAAAACCGCAGGCAAAACCACAGCAAAACCGCAGGTGAATCTGCAGCGTGTGCACATAGCCTTACACTAAGCGACGCACCAGCGATCCCGACAATGATACGACCTGGTAAGGATCGCTGATGCATCGCTACATGGTCGCTAGTAAGCCGTCAAACAGGCAGATTTACCTAACGACGCAGCACCGATACAGCGATCCGTATAATGACCTCGGCAGTCGTTGGGACCTTGTCACACAGCAGCGATTCGGACAACTCACGCCTACGTCCCTGAGTTCTGAGTCTCCAACTAGGTCGCTCGTCAGCATTAAACACAGTGATGCATGCCGGCCAGCGGGACACCAGTGATCAAAAAATGGCCCAGGACATCCGTGCACGATCAGCGACATTACAGCGGGGGGCCCGGTCGCCGCTACGTGTCACACGTAGCGAGATTGCTGGCGAGGTCGCTGTTGCGTCACAAAATCGGTGACGTTTCAGCGATCTCGCTATGTGAGACAGGGCCTTTACACATGGCACACAGTACTTCCCCCCCACACACAGAATAATATCCATGGTGACCCCACACAGTATAACGCCCAATCACACCCCACAAAACATTATGCCCACACACAATATGATGCCCAAAGTCCACCCACACAAAGTATGATCCTCACAGTCACCCCGCACACAGTGTGATACCAACAGTCCCCCCACACACAGTAAGATGCCCAGTCCCCCCACACACAGTAAGATGCCCACACACAATATGATACCCACACTCCACCCCCACACAGTATGGTGCCAACATTCCCTTCACACAGTATGCAGCCCACACACAATATGATACCCAGTCACCCCATACAGTATAATACCCACAGTCACCCCACACACAGTAAGATGCCTTCACATACACAATATGATGCCCACAGTAACCCCACACATAGTAAGATGCCCAGAATCCCCCCACACAGTATGATGCTCACATTCCCTTCACACAGTATGAAGCCCAATGTCCTCCACACAGAGTATGATGTCTACAGTCGCCTCATACAGTTTTATGTCCATAATTCGCCCCACACAGTATAATATACACACAGCCCCTCTTCCACAATGTAATGCCTACAACTCCCACACACACAATGTTGCCCACAGTGTACCCGCACTTACAAAATGCCCAGTCCCATCCCCAGAGTAAGATCCCCACAGTGCCTTACACATAGTATAATGCCAAAACACGATATGATCCCCACAGTGCCCCCACATAGTGTAAGATGCCCAGTCCCCCTCACACAGTATGATGCCCAGTCCCCCTCACACGCAGTATGATGCCCAGTCCCCCTCACACACAGTATGATGCCCAGTGCCCCTCACACAGTATGATGCCCAGCCTCCCTCACACACAGTATGATGCCCAGTCCCCCTCACACAGTATGATGCCCAGTCCCCCTCACACAGTATGATGCCCAGTCCCCCTCACACACAGTATGATGCCCAGCCTCCCTCACACACAGTATGATGCCCAGTCCCCCACACACAGTATGATGCCCAGCCCCCCTCACACAGTATGATGCCCAGCCCCCATCACACAGTATGATGCCCAGTCCCCCTCACACACAGTATGATGCCCAGTCCCCCTCACACACAGTATGATGCCCAGCCTCCCTCACACACAGTATGATGCCCAGCCTCCCTCACACAGTATGATGCCCAGCCCCCCTCACACAGTATGATGCCCAGTCCCCCCCACACACAGTATGATGCCCAGTCCCCCTCACACAGTATGATGCCCAGCCCCCCCACACACAGTATGATGCCCAGTCCCCTTCACACACACAGTATGATGCCCAGCCCCCTCACACAGTATGATGCCCAGTCCCCCTCACACACAGTATGATGCCCAGTCCCCCTCACACAGTATGATGCCCAGCCCCCCCACACACAGTATGATGCCCAGTCCCCTTCACACACACAGTATGATGCCCAGCCCCCCCTCACACAGTATGATGCCCAGTCCCCCTCACGCACAGTATGATGCCCAGTCCCCCTCACACAGTATGATGCCCAGCCCCCCACGCACACAGTATGATGCCCAGTCCCCTTCACACACACAGTATGATGCCCAGCCTCCCTCACACACAGTATGATGCCCAGTCCCCTTCACACAGTATGATGCCCAGCCCCCCTCACACACAGTATGATGCCCAGTCCCCCTCACACAGTATGATGCCCAGCCCCCCTCATATAGTATGATGCCCAGCCCCCCCTCATAGTATGATGCCCAGCCCCCCTCACACACAGTAATCATACCAGCCCCCCTCACACAGTATGATGCCCAGTCCCCCTCACACAGTATGATGCCCAGCCCCCCTCACACACAGTATGATGCCCAGCCCCCCACGCACACAGTATGATGCCCAGTCCCCTTCACACACACAGTATGATGCCCAGCCCCCCTCACACACAGTATGATGCCCATCCCCCCGCACACACAGTATGATGCCCAGCCCCCCTCATAGTATGATGCCCAGTCCCCCTCACACACAGTATGATGCCCAGCCCCCTCACATAGTATGATGCCCAGTCCCCCTCACACAGTATGATGCCCAGCCCCCTCACACAGTATGATGCCCAGCCCCCCTCTCACACAGTATGATGCCCATTCTCCCTCACACAGTATGATGCCCAGCCCCCCCACACACAGTATGAGGCCCAGTCCCCTTCACATACACAGTATGATGCCCAGCCCCCCTCACACAGCATGATGCCCAGTCCCCCTCACACACCGTATGATGCCCAGTCCCCCTCACACAGTATGATGCCCAGTCCCCCTCACACAGTATGATGCCCAGCCCCCCCACACACAGTATGATGCCCAGTCCCCTTCACACACACAGTATGATGCCCAGCCCCCATCACACAGTATGATGCCCAGTCCCCCTCACACACAGTATGATGCCCAGCCCCCCCCACACAGTATGATGCCCAGTCCCCTTCGCACACACAGTATGATGCCCAGTCCCCTTCACACACACAGTATGATGCCCAGTCCCCTTCACACACAGTATGATGCCCATCCCCCCTCACACAGTATGATGCCCAGCCCCCCTCACACAGTATGATGCCCAGTCCCCCTCACACACAGTATGATGCCCAGTCCCCCTCACACAGTATGATGCCCAGTCCCCTTCACACACACAGTATGATGCCCAGCCCCCATCACACAGTATGATGCCCAGTCCCCCTCACACACAGTATGATGCCCAGCCCCCCCCACACACAGTATGATGCCCAGTCCCCTTCGCACACACAGTATGATGCCCAGTCCCCCTCACACAGTATGATGCCCAGCCCCCTCACACAGTATGATGCCAAGCCCCCCTCACAGACAGTATGATGCCCACAGTCACCACACACAGATTATGATACCACCACACAAGCATTCCACTTGCCCATGAATCCCTGATCTTTGCTGCTCAGCCAGTTGATCTGATAACGTGAAATTATCTTCAGATCCTTAAGTCTCTATCCAGACAGACTGATGGAGCAGAGATCTGACAGCTCCCTGCTCCACCATTGTATTCATCCATATCTGCCTCCTTTGGACACAGATACAGTTGAAGTCGGGAAATTCTCCTGACCTCCCGGGACAGCAGGACAACTCTCCCCAAAATCGGGACTGTACTGCTGAATCTGGGACAGACATACAGTACCGTATATGGTTGGTTCCTTCTCTTAATTCCTGGCTTGCTTTCGCCTGTATGGCATAGTGTTTACAGGATACACAAGGATCCCTCGTTTACTCCCAATACATTCTCCCGTGTTCAGGGCTATTCTCTGCAGAGCATTGCCTCCATGACACAGCCATGTCTACACATCATCGATCCCCTTGATTTCATGTAAGAGAAGTATTTGGCTAATAATGAGCCAATATTTCTTGAGGATTGATATTGTTCATGCCTACATAGGGCACCCCTAATGATCCCATTTCTGCAGTGCACCCCCCTAATGACCTCTACAGGTGCAGAGCATCATTCCTTTTTTTTTAACCCTTCATTCTCCCGCTCCAGAACCAAGGAATTTTCCGTAGCTTTAATATCTGACAGACAGGAATTGCAGGGCGTTTAATAAAATTGTGAAAGACCCCCCTACTCCCTCCTTTTCCAACTCTGTGTTTCCTCCTCTCACCTTGACATCTTGGGCCATAAAAGGCAGAAAGGCTCCTTTCCTGCAGCTGGTGAGCAGACTCCCTCTATGGGGGGGGGGGGGGGGGGTTCCGCTTGGATGAATGGGCATATGCAAGAATTAACTCTTACTGAGCAAAGCAAATGGGGAACCTTGCCGGATTAAGGTTTCTACGTCTACGTTTCTATACAACTGCACCAAATTTTGCAATGCAGACTGCATGCATTGTTAAATAGATTTCTTAAACCTGATGAGGCTGGTGTATTTATTTATTTATTTTTAAACGACATGTCTGAATGGCTGCATAATCTTTGAAATTAGAATGAGAATTTTATGATACTCAAAAAAAAAAAAAAAAAAAAGGATTACACAGCTGTTATGACATGCATTTACAAAGTAAGTACACCGTCCTCATCAGGTCTGAAACATTTATTTCGTACTGTATGCAGTTTATATTGTAAAATCTGGCAGACCATACATTATTTAGTCTTTTCTTTTTGTGCTTGTGCTACCTTCCTTTTCTCAGTGTTTTTTCAATGTCCCTTCATCAGCTGCAACCCTATGGGCAAGATTGCCAAGCGGATGGCACACAGGGCTAGCTACTCAAGGGGGGGATGTTTTAACCAATATTGGAAATGGTCCTAAACTTCAAGAAAATATATATCACTTAGCACCATGACTGACACCTGCAGCTTGTACAGAGCAGTGCAAGATCTCAGGAGGGAAGAGGGACTCTGGTGAAGAATAAGAATAAGTGTAAACTTTCAAAAAGCATTATAAAGCCATTGGCGGTAAGTACAACAGACTCATCAGGTATAAGAAATCTGTTTAATAATGCCTACAGGTTTTGTCTTGAAAAAAACAGTGACATATCGGCTTTAAAAGGTTAAAGTTGGTCATATCAATACTGCAAACTGTAAAAAAAACTATTTCCATTGGTGATGATTACAGGTACTGGTCGAATAAGCTTAATTATCTACATGGGAACGTACGGCACCTGGACATTGTACAATACCGGTATCTGATTTATTTAGGACATCAGTCAGAATCTGAAAATATTTTGACGGGAAGAGGGACTATACCTTTAATTGTAACGCGGATACCCCTTTTCCCAAGGAAGCCAATTTTTCCTTATTTGCGCTCGCAAAATCTGCACACACGTAAACAAAATCTGTGTGTTTCCCAGAGAATGACATATTACTGAAAAAGCCAGTGACTTGATTACAACAGCAAGCATGCAAACCTTTTCTAATGGATTTTTGGCAGACAGACTGTCAGACCTCAAAGCCCCGAAGCTTTATTCTCGCTGGTCGTCTGCACAGTATTTGTCATTAGGCCGAGAGTCGGATGGAATTCACTGTTCCCACACTAATGCCAATCACATCACTTTAATATGTTTTTTCCACGGGAAAGTGAAATACAGATGGGGCGCAGGTAACGCTGCTTAAAGGGCATCTGTCACTAAGACAGATCCCATTCAGGATCCTGCTTAGTAATACTGCCAGTGACAGCACTGGATCTCCAGGCCCTTGTGGAGATCTGGTGCTGCCATTCGCACTAAGGAATGAGGACACAGGCATAATTTTTAGACCCTGATGCAAAATCTGTAAATCTACATTGTGCCAATTATAATACTTACGTGACAGATAGACTTTTTGGACCGCGGCACCCCTTATTGCTACGCCGCAGGATGGTGATGGTTATATCTGCGATGCAAAGAAGATGACGTATTGTTCGACCATATAATTTTTGGGTAATTTTTCATCAGGCGCATATGTTGTATTAAATAGTTCCCCCTATTGCTTAGTGTTAGCTATGAGCCTCTTTTGTTTGAAGCTGGAAGGCAATATGAGTCTAGCTGTCAATTTCCAAAGGTGACTGATTTTCCATAAATATTTCATATTTTATTACCTGGTATAAATGCAGCTGTTCTCCTGAATCCGACGTTGTTTTTCTTTTCTTCCTGCGCCTCTCCGTTCCTGAGATACGGCCCTATCTTCCCTGTATATAAATCTAAGCTTGTTACCAAGGAGGAGTGGTCCTCAAGAAGACGCCCACAAAGAAGAGTTGAAGACAACTCCCACTTGGCTAAGAAGTAGATTTATATTCAGGAACGGAGAGGCGCAGGAACACAAGAAAAACATCTCCGGATTCGGTAGAACAGCGACATTTACACCGGGTAGTAAAAAACTGACATTTGTATGACAAGTGACAGATCCTCTGTGAAGGGCGATGTCTCGGGAGAAAAATTGTCAGGATATGCCATCCTCTTCCGATGCACAATTCTAAGACTTTTGGAAGAAAAGGAGAGTAGATTCATATTTACTTTTAGTTATTTTACGTAAAATTTTCAAAATTGACATGGAAATTGGTGCATAGCTGGGCATGGCTTGGCCCTCTACAACCATCATTGCCATGATTTATACCAGGAATTTTGTAAACTTCTAGCCAAAATCAGTTTGTGGGTTACGGGCAGAACAAAGACTTGCCAAATTTATTAAGAGGTGCCCGCAATTTGGCGACGTAGGACAGAAAATTTATGGTGTGATCGGACCGGTTGCTGCGGGAAAGGTTTCACTCTTGGTCCTCATTTTTCGATACGTGGCCGGTGGTGTCAGACAACAGAGAATATAGTTTTTCAGTGTTTTTGTATCCTTACATAACACTTCCTATGTACAACAGGGCGTGCAGGAGAGCGGGTTGTGTTGCTAAATGCTTTCGGAGTCAGCCAAAAGGTGTCCGGTTCTGCCAAGGGGGAGGTTGAGAGGAACGTGTGCTTGCCTTAGACGAGAACAAAAGGGCACTGACGAAGGGCTGTAGTAATTACATGGCTGTGTCCCTGAGGCTGGCACTGTGCCACACGGTCACCCGGGAAGAGGGAGGATTGCAGTCAAGAGTTTACTTTAAAGTTGGTTAAATTTTTCAGGGAATATTGGACATATTTATTCGGCCATACACGAACATGCTCAGATTTGCCCAATTTGAATGGGAAGAGGAAAAAAAAGCTACTTAGCTGGCACTCCTATCTTCGGGACCCCCACAATCCTAAGAACAGGACCCAGAAATGCCCAGTCTGAATGGGATTCTCGGAAGATTTTGTTTCTTGTTCAGCGGCCAAGGTCTGCAGTGTCACCTTTGTCGGTCAGCCACCTGACCTCACACGCGCTCTCTCGACTGGTCATGGAAAAGCTTCAGGCTTGGAAGCCGTCATGCAAGCTTTTCTATGAGCTTTCTCGTTTCCCGGCCAGGATTTGTTTTCACCTTATCTTAACATCTGGCAGTAGAACAGTTAAAAGCACATAATAAGTTATTTATAAGCATTGATTTATGCATTTTGCAGTATGTAGAGTATAGTGTATAGGGACACACTAACCAGACAAACAAGGGAAGACAGACAGGGATAAATTAAAATAGCAATCATACAAAATACACTCACCAAACAGAGTGGAACACATTGGGGTTAAAGTAAGGAGAAACCAAATAGGAGAGGATGAGGATGTGCACACAAGCAAACTCCAAGCAACAGTGTCGTGAAGAAATCTGTAACTCCAACCATGAACTACACTTCCAACTCTAAACCAGGCAGTAAGAACTAACACTGGCAAATCCTGTACCACCAAAATGGACAACAACTCTGACTCCACAGCCTTGTATAGCAGAGTCCAACACTGAACACCTGAGACAATCCAGATAGGAAAGCTCCAGGAGCTTTAACTGAACAGATTAACCCTTTGCACTGCCAGCAAGGAAAAAAACTGCACTGTTTAATAAGATGATGAAGTATTCTAACCAGTGTAGGGGCAATGCGATCTGGCCCCTTTCTGTCCCTGTATCCCTGTGACATTTAGTCAATGCCCCCAAAGAGGTTAAACGTTATACATAACTAAATATTAAGAAAAAAACACAAAAATTGAGCTAGATTTAAGTTGGTGTACATGCAGCACATAAACACATGTTCACTTTGGCCATAAAGCCTACAAGAAGCAAAATAAACATACCGTAAACCCTACTGTAACTAAATAAGTAAAAAGCAAAAATGCATTTAAATAACACAGGGTTGGTACTAATACTGTTTTCAATCAAAAATAGCATAAAAGCCGTCCTACCGTTCACAAGGTGACCCTGATAGGGACGGTCCTACGCTATCTAGACTGTCTGTATATTGGTATTATTTGTGTGCTCTATGGTGGTATTTGTGTGGCACTACTACTCAGGCACCCATTATATCCATATTGCAGTATATACTGTTGGTGGAAGAGCTGTATGAGGCCTTTATTTAGGCCGCAGTGTGGAATTATTATTTGGCCATATGGCACTATTATTTATACACTATACTGTAAGGCACTTCTAATTAGACTGTATGGTATGGTTATCTGTGCACTCTATGGCAGTGGGTCGCCGTCCCAGGGCCGTGGGGTACTCGGTACCGGGCCGGTGTCGGCGGGATGTGTCAAAGCAGAGGTGACCCGGTCCGTGGCCCTGGGCGCCCAATGTAAAAGAGGGGGGGATTGCAATGGTGGAATGTAGTTAAATGAATAGTTCGTGACACCACCTATGGTGTTCGGCAAGTGAGGTGTTAGGCCGACGCTGCATGCAGATCCTCTGGGACTGATGGTGTGTTGCAGCCAAGATGGTGAAGCGCCCCACAGGTGGAGCTGGAGTCCCAGGGCAGTGTAGATGTAGGGGTGGAGGAGAGACGCAGGCAGTGTAGAAGCTGGTACCCAGATGCAGCGGCACCCGGTGTGCTGGCGCAGGAATGAATGGAGGACACCAGGGCTTGTAGTTCCAAAACTTTACTCACAGTCTGTAGTACACACAGGTGCCTGCCTCCATGCTGTGTCCTTCTGGTGAGGGACCCAGTCAACCTCCAGGCAAGATAGGATGCTCCCTTCCAACACTCCGCCAACATGTGCCTTTCTGAACGTCTCCTCTATACCGTCTTTAAGTGAAGTACTCCTAGTACTGAGTTACACTGGAGTTCCTCCTGACAGATGTTCCCAAGAACTCTACTTGTACGGTAGACAGCTGTAGCCTGCTTCGGGGACTCCTTGCTCCTGAGTCCCGGCTCACTATCCAAGTTGCTGTTGTGCCCCCAAGTCTTAGATGGGAGTAGTGCATTTACAGCCCACTACTCCACCGGTGTCTGCTGCAGAACCATTAGAGTCCATACAACCTCAGGGACCGGGCCCCGGCCTTGCGCTTAGAACTTCTAGGCAGGGTTCTTCCTCTAACCCACGTCCTCTGTTCCCTTTTACTCCTACATTCCGTACTTGTCTTTCCTTCTTATGGAAGATCAGGTTTTTGTTCAATGTCTTTCTCCTTCTTTCCTTTCCTGTGCCAGCTGGCTCAGATCACTGAGGCAGCTGCAGCACTCCTTCCTCCATCCCTCTCTCTGGGATCTTCTCTCCTCACTCCTCTCTGAGTGACTCTCTCACTGAGTGACTGACCTGAAATCCTAAACCTTCCCGTTCTTTTATGTACTCTAACTCCACCTGCCTCGCAGCACGTTTAGTGTTCCAAGCAGGGAGCCACCAAAGGTGCTCTGCTACACTCCAAGCAGGGAGCCGCAATGTGGCTTTGCTGAACTACTGTGTTGTGTGGGATGCGAGTGTTGGAGTGTGGTCAGGAGCCTCCAACCTACCTGGATGGTGGGGCACCACACCTCAGGAGGAGGTGCAGTACCTCTGTGGCGACTGAGCCTTAGGGGCGCCACATACCCCCCCTTAAACACAGCACGTCCGCGGGCTGCAGGGCAAACAAAAGTTGATAATACAGGATCATACAAAATTTTGTAATGCTGAATAAACATTTCTTATACTAAACTTCCCAATGTGGGAGGCACGGTTTCTTGAACGTTGCAAACAGTTTTAAATAGCTATCTAAATTCAAAATTATGCTACCTAATTTAAAGTGCTATAGAAGCAACTCACTATTAATTCACATTTTCTAAAAACACATCTATGTTCTATTACTTTTCACATTCTCTTACTTTCCGATATGACAGCCACTGGTGTCTGGTCCATTACCTGTAACTTCAATTCTTTATTCACATTCAAGGCAATTGTACTTCAAAATTTCTTTAGTATACCGTTTACTAAAATTCTACATTTGTAAAACATTCACTATATTCCTTTCTCAACTATACCCTATAAAATTTGTCATTAAGCATTATCACTTTCTAGCTTTCTGCTTCAAGCATATATTAACCATTATCAATAAGTGCAAATAATAGACACGGGTCCGGCCAACATGTCTGGAAATGTCCTTATGCTGAGGTAATTCTTCTTTCAAGAAGAGATGGTCCTATGTAAAACCAAGAGAGAGCACCTAAAGAGGTGCAAACTATGTACAATGACAGTTCGGGACCATTCAACGTTCATGATCTCCACAGTTCAATATGGAGGCTGCCAATACAACTGGCCCACAACTGGAAAACAAAACTAAACCATGATGGTCAAAAATAGAAAACTGGTACAAGAACTAGGAAACAAAAGGCACAACGGTGCAAATACCCTCCTGGGTAACGAGAGTTACTTTAAAGAAGCATCTTGACTAGTTGTTGTCCCCTCCTGGGGTTTCTGGGCTGGAACTGCTTCCAGGGGTGAAAAACGCGTTAGCAGTCCGCAGGTACTCCTTCTCCATCGGATTCAAGCTTGTGGTTTTCCGTACGCTTGGCTGCGGGACTTGTGTTGATCCAGCTTGGTACATGGGGGCAGTAGGCAGTTTCTGCCTGTAGGTCATGATGAGATCCTCCGGGACCCGTCTGATATTCATCGCATACCAGCCTCTCAGTCCTTCATGTCTGGTGAAGGTCACATGATCTCCCGGGCTTAGGTTTCTGGCAGGGTGTCCTTTTCTCAAGTGAGGTTCCACTTCCCTCCGATTGAAGAACAGATCGGAGATTCGGCTAGGGTCATGGATGAAGCCAAACCCCCTCTCATGATTTACATTCAGGACGTGGCCCCAACGTGCTGCATCTCTGAGGCCGTAGTGACCGGCTCTGACCTGTTCTTTGCGGTCCAAATCAGGGCCCAGCACAGCTAACCTTCGCTGCTCTCTGTCTCGGTGTTCAGCTGCCAGTTGCCGGATAGTCGCTTGGCAGCTAGCCCAGTTCTCATCTTCCTCCCGTTCCTCCCAAGACCGATCCTTGCTCGTTGTGTACCGCGGCACCACCGTCAGGGGTTCAGATGGTTCCCCCCGTGGACAGGTATCCCGGTCCCAGACCAGATATAACACGACCTGGCCAGTCGCTGCGACTGCGGTACACCCCAGGGCCTTCCCAGGTATCGGGGCATCAGACATACCTGGGACCTCCTGGTGGTGCGGTCTCTGCTCCGGTGCAGGCATAGTGGCGGTGGACGCTGTGCGGTGGGACACCGGGGACGGCGGTGGAGCTAATGACGGCTCCGGGTCCGCAGGGGTCTCTGGTGGGACCAGCGCAGCCGCGTCAGGTCCGGGCAGGAGCTCTTCCTCCGCTTCGGCTCCCAAGGCCTCAGACGACTCCTCCGGTGGTAACGGCAGAGAGGGTACAATGGATGCTGCCGGTGGGATGGCAGTGGTCGCAGGCTCCACAGAGTCTGCCTGGGAAAGTTCCGGTGCAGCAGCGGCGGGCACCGGTGGTGCGGGTACCGCAGGTGTAGGCCCTTCCTGGGAGCGCTGCAGCTTTAAAGTCCATAGCGCTTCCTGCCTCAGTTGCAGGCGGCACGTCAGCTGGGCTATTTCGTCCTCCAGCTGCTGGCGGTTCATCTCGGATACTGGGTTCGAGCCTTCAGCCATGGCGCAGGGGAGATTCAGCATAACCTCCTTGCGCTCCGCAGGCCTCCTCCCGTCTCTCTCCAAGATGGCGTTCTGGCGTTCTTCTTCCTGCCTCGGCTCTTTTCCCGCCACTGGCTTCTGCTCCTCCTTCTGGGGGCGGCATCTTCTTCCAACTCCTCCATACCAAGCCAGTATACGAAACCCCAGGGGGTGGGCCATGTTGCCGTTGCATAGTTATTCAGGCAGGGGAGGCCCAGGACAGTACACGGTCTTTTTCTAGGACCTCTCATGTTGTCACGCCCTTCTTCACCGCGCCAGCGGCCATTTTTAATGTTCATCTACAGTCTATTAAATTGGGTCTTCTGCACATCTTCAAAAACTGTAAATCCTAGGCACACAGAACCCGATGGAATCGGGTCTCGTCATCCTGTTCGTGACGCCAAGTTGGGTCGCCCTCCCAGGGTCGTGGGGTACTCGGTACCGGGTCGGTGTCAGCGGGATGTGTCACAGCAGTGGTGACTCGGTCCGTGGCCCTGGGCACCCAATGTAAAAGGGGGGGGATTGCAATGGTGGAATGTAGTTAAATCAATAGTTTGTGATGCTACCTGTGGTGTTCAGCAAGTGAGGTGTTAGGCCGACGCTGCATGCAGATCCTCTGGGACTGATGGTGTGTTGCAGCCAAGATGGTGAAGCTTCCCACAGGTGGAGCTGGAGTCCCAGGGCAGTGTAGATGTAGGGGTGGAGGAGAGACGCAGGCAGTGTAGAAGCTGGTACCCAGATGCAGCGGCCCCTGGTGTGCTGGCGCAGGAATGAATGGAGGACACCAGGGCTTGTAGTTCCAAAGCTTTACTCACAGTCTGTAGTATACACAGGTGCCTGCCTCCGTGCTGTGTCCTCCGGGTGAGGGACCCAGTCAACCTCCAGGCAAGATAGGATGCTCCCTTCCAACACTCCGCCAACATGTGCCTTTCTGAACGTCTCCTCTATAGCGCCTTTAAGTGAAGTACTCCTAGTACTGAGTTACACTGGAGTGCCTCCTGACAGATGTTCCCAAGAACTCTACTTGTACGGCAGACAGCTGTAGCCTGCTTCGGGGACTCCTTGCTCCTGAGTCCCGGCTCACTATCCAAGTTGCTGTTGTGCCCCCAAGTCTTAGATGGGAGTAGTGCATTTACAGCCCACTACTCCACCGGTGTCTGCTGCAGAACCATTAGTGTCCATACAACCTTGGGGACCGGGCCCCGGCCTTGCGCTTAGAACTTCTAGGCAGGGTTCTTCTTCTAACCCACGTCCTCTGTTCCCTTTTACTCCTACGTTCCGTACTTGTCTTTCCTTCTTATGGAAGATCAGGTTTCTGTTCAATGTCTTTCTCCTTCTTTCCTTTCCCGTGCCAGCAGACCCAGGTCACTGAGATCTGCTGCAGCACCTCCTTCCTCCATCCCTCTCTCTGGGATCTTCTCTCCTCACTCCTCTCTGAGTGACTCTCTCATTGACTGACTGACCTGAAATCCTAACCCTTCCCGCTCTTTTATGTACTCTAACTCCACCCGCCTCCCAGCACGTTTAGTGTTCCAAGCAGGGAGCCACCAAAGGTGCTCTGCTACACTCCAAGCAGGGAGCCGCAATGTGGCTTTGCTGAACTACTGTGTTGTGTGGGATGCGAGTGTTGGAGCGTGGTCAGGAGCCTCCAACCTACCTGGATGGTGGGGCACCACACCTCAGGAGGAGGTGCAGTACCTCTGTGGCGACTGAGCCTCAGGGGCGCCACAGCAGCGCATTACATAGGGGGCGCTACCAGAACTTTTCGGGATAAACAAGTATACAGGTTGGATTTTAACTCATTCAATACTTTGTTAAGTGACAGATAAATGATGGGCAGCCCCTTATCTCCTTTCCCTTATTGTCATAACATGTTCCACCTTAAATCAAAAAATTCAGTCGCCCACACAGTGATGATAATCCCAGAATACTGATGAACTCTGGTCTACAAGCTATCAGATGTGGGTTTACGGGATTCTGTCCCGGTGCACTGTCTGCCACCCCCGCCGCCTTTCACACACCCATTTCTGCGGCTTTCCCTGTCTGTGTGTTTTGGCTCCCGGCCTCACCCTAGCAGCTGGATCACTAATCAAAGACTACTCAGTAGGCAAGTTCAGACTAAACTGGCAGAAGACAAGCTCTTTTTGTTGAGCACTGGTCTAAAGAGCTTACATTCTAGTGCTTTCCTAGTAGAACATTTGGGGAGTCCTTACATCCCCCTATGTGTGACCAAATAATATACTTAAAAAATTTAAAGTGGTATTTTCAAGTTTAAAATTAATCCCCCCATCCATAGGATGCAGGGGGTCTGACTACTGGGACCCTCACCATGCTAATGGAGTGGCGGTCGATCATCAGCATTAATTGTGAATTGGATCGCCTGGGATAACCAAGCGTTGTGCTCACCTGGTGTCCATTAGATCACCAGTTCGCTGGATCAGTGGGGATCCCAACGGTCAGACCCCTCAATGATCAGGAACTTATCCTCTATCCAGTGAATCGAGGATAAATTCCAAACTTGGGTAAAGGAAAAGTTTAAATCCCATGAATCAGGTTTCTAAAGGGCATGGCTTAATAAAACCACACCCCAAAGTGGGGCACTTCTAATCATTTGTGGGCGATCATGGTGGTCCTGTGGACAGAACTTACAAATCCATAATTTCCATGATGGTAAGAATTTCCCAGTGGGTTGTGTAATGCCCTGATGCTTTTATTGATAAACCTACCTAGTAAAGGCAAATCATGGTCCTCAGGGGAGGCACAATTTAGCACCAAGTCTCCTCCCTCCCAGGCCTCAAGCAGGGGAGTAACTAGGGGAAAATACAGTGGATGTACCACTTTACTATCAGTGTATTTGGAGGCAATCTATGGCCCAGATCCATCAAGACCGGTGGTTTTGCACGAGAATCATAGTGACCGGAGTAAGATGTGTCGAATTTATTAAGAGTAGTCTGTCTATTAATTAATTGCGCATATACGAATGTCACAAAAATATTTCAATGAAACTGGAAAGTTGGGTGAATACTGTTTGGAAAATTTGGGCCTAAATTTCCCCCCCTGGTGCTAAGCTTCCGACCTAGCATGGTTTGGGTCTAACTCTATGCCAGTCAATACATACTGCTATGACTTTTTGCCATCTGACTTTCTTCTGATCAATTCTCTTCCCTTTCCTTCTCCCTTTTCCCATCTTGCCAGCCTCGTCCCTCTGTTTCGGCATCTCTCTCCCTCTCGCCCACTTCTCCTTGGCTCTGTGCCATTCCCTCCCTCCTCATTACTCATGTATCTGCTGAACGTTTAAGCTTTGTGAAATATACATGAAGACACAAGTGTCCCTTTCACACCGTCAGGTCTCAGTGACAAAAGGCTCTCGCCGGCTCTCAGCTGTCACCTCTGTCTTTCCAGCCAACCCTCAGCTGACAGAATGCATGAAATGCAGGTCTGACATGGTATATACCGCCTAAGTAGCAGAAGCACAGGCACGGCACTGAGATACGGGGACAGCATCATTTCACATACATTATAATAGATTCCTATCTGGGTGTTCACAACCAGTGTAATCTTTAAAAAGTAATTTTCCCTTAAAAAAAAGACCTATAAATATGTTTATTTGTTTTTTAGCCGATGTAAATGCCGCTGTTCTCCTGAATCCGGCGTTGTTTTTCTTTTCTTCCTGCGCCTCTCCGTTGCTGAGATACGGCCCTTTCTTCCCTGTATATAAATCTAGACTTTGTAGCCAAGTGGGCGTGGTAAACAAGACGACGCCCACCGAGTATAACTGAAGACCACACCTTTTTGTCTAACAAGACTAGAGTTACATGCAGAGAATAAGGGGCCATATCTTAGGAACAGAGAGGTGCAGAAACAAAAGAAAGACATCACTGGATTCGGGAGAACAGAGTCTTGCAGATCAGATCAAATAAAATACATATTCATGGCAAATAAATGGGCCAAAGGGTAATATTCACCGACTCTTACCAACGCCTTTAGTCATGCATGAGAGAAGCCCTTATGTTTTATTAATGAAAGGATTGTGGGCCCCTTCTGGTCACTGGCCTTCAGCTTTGCCCCAATAGGCATGAAGCCTATTTGTCAAAAGTCCAAATTTTCACTGGACAGTCCTGAGAACCAGTCCGAATTTTAGTTTAAACTACAGGTAATTTCCGTAATTTTTTTTTTTTTGGAGGAGGGAGGTATTCACAGGAGGAAATAAATTGGGTCCTGTAAGATATATAAATCCGCCTTTAGTTGTATAGCGGTAGTTTTTAGTGGTGCTTAGCAGTATTATTAGATTACCTTGTTCTGTTCACTGTATGTTGGTATTATATGTGCACTGTATGGCGATATTTACAGTACAGAAAATCCAAAAAAGAACGGTCTGATATTTTTGGTATACGCCGATCGTGGCCGTGCTATAAGACTTTATTATTTCAGTTTTCTTTCCGCTGGATACAACAGAGACTCCTTCGCTCCATGATGAATAGCCATGAAATAAAGCTTTGCCCAGAAAAAGTCACATCTGTTGTCCATAAATCTTTAAACATGTCTGAATGTCTATAAAAAAAAGACTAAAATCTCAAAAGCCGAAGGGTTTAGAGGGGAACCATTAAGTTAATGACTCTGATGAAAAATATTTAGAAAATTGCTTAAGTAGCAATTACCGTACTATGACATATACTTAGTGCAGTTGCCTCCTTGTCTGCCATAGGGATCAGGAGATATTGAAGAGATACCGGGAAATAAAGAAATCATCATGCTATAGGGTCTCCTCATCATGTGCAGCATTAGAAGGAAAAAATTAACTGTCGGATCCATCAACAGCAGCTTGTTGATGATTTCCATCCATATTTTTTTACATGAAAGGGATGTTCCTAAAGAAAAAAGTAATCCTCTATTCATAGGATAGGGGTCTGATCACCGGGGGTCCAGTCTACGGGACTGCCTAAGATAGCCGGCAGCATTAGAAAGATAAGATTAATAATCGGATCCATCAACAGCAGCTTGTTGGTGATTTTCATGCATAATTTTTTTCGATGAAAGGAATATTCCTTCAAAAAAACACGTTATCTCCTATCAATAGGATACGGGATAACATGCTGATCATTGGGGGTCCGAACACTGAGACCTCCAGCGCTCCTAAGATTGGGTCTCTCCAACCACATCTTGAATTAAGTGAAACTGTGCATGTGACACCTCTGCATCATTATTTTTTTTTGTTACATGAAAGGGACATTCTTCCAAAAAAAACCAACAAGTTATCCCCTATCCTATGGGACTGCCTGAGATAGCTGGCAGTATTAGAAGGAAAGGATTAATAATTGGATCCGTCAACAGCAGCTTGATGGTGATTTCCTTGCATATTTTTTTTTACGAGAAAGGGTTATTCCCCCTCACAAATAAGTTATCTTATCCCCTATTGAAGATGGAACTGCAGCCCCCCACCGATTACTAATGAGTAGCCATTTTTAGTGGTCTATGAAAAGGGGGACGCTGAATGGGCCTAAACCCCGACTTGAACCAGTCAGTCCAGTAGGGTTTCTTAAAAAGGTGGAGCGGTGTGATCAATCCCCTCTTTGTTAGAAATGGCCCCCAATGTCTGGCCGATCACAGTGGCCCCCTCTGCTCGGGCTCTCTGTGGTCGCCCATTATCTCCGGGGAGGCGCCCCTCGCAGCGACGGTTATTTACAGGTGGACTGTCACTTTAAGTGTTTCTTGTCTCCTTCCCAGGTACAGATGACTGGCACATTATAATGGCGGGTTTGTGGGCTGATGACGTGCACAGTTGCTAGTCTACGCACAATAGACACAAACTTCGCTGTGTTACTGAGTTTTATATGATATTGTGTGTTAATCTGAGGGGGATTAGGCAGGACTGTGCGTTCCTTAACATGAAAAGACTCCATAGACATGGCAAATAAAAAGGCAGCATCGCTGTGTATCTGCTCTGCACAACACTTGGGGACAGAGAGAGAGAGAGCTCACATCCTACTGTATAGGAAGAGCTGATAACAGGCAGGGAATTCACAAACCACCGGCTGTGCCAGGCCTCCGTCAGCACAGACAGATCTGGTTATAGAACATGCATAGTGCGTTATTATACATGACAGGTACACAAAATATCCTGCAAAAGTGTATGTAATCTCTGTAAATACGTGTCCTGTACTGATCCTAAGTGCAGTCACTGTATACATACATTACATTACTGATCCTGAGTTACATCCTGTATTATACCCCAGAGCTGCACTCACTATTCTGCTGGTGCAGTCACTGTGTACATACATTACTGATCCTGAGTTACATCCTGTGTTATACCCCAGAGCTGCACTCACTATTCTGCTGGTGCAGTCACTGTGTACATACATTACATTACTGATCCTGAGTTACATCCTGTATTATACCCGAGAGCTGCACTCACTATTCTGCTGGTGCAGTCACTGTGTGCATACATTACGGTACATTACTGATCCTGAGTTACATCCTGTATTATACTCCAGAGCTGCACTCACTATTCTGCTGGTGCAGTCACTGTGTACATACATTACATTACTGATCTTGTACCGATCCTGAGTTACATCCTGACTCCAGAGCTGCACTCACTATTCTGCTGGTGGAGTCACTATGTACATACATTACATTACTGATCCTGAGTTACATCCTGTATTATTATACTCCAGAGCTGCACTCACTATTCTGCTGGTGCAGTCACTGTGTACATACAATACATTACATTACTGATCCTGTATTATACCCGAGAGCTGCACGCACTATTCTGCTGGTGCAGTCACTGTGTACATACATTAAATTACTGATCCTGTACTGATCCTGAGTTACATCCTGTATTATACTCCAGAGCTGCACTCACTATTCTGCTGGTGCAGTCACTGTGTACATACATTACTTTACTGATACTGAGTTACATCCTGTATTATACTCCAGAGCTGCACTCACTATTCTGCTGGTGGAGTCACTGTGTACATACACTCACTGGCCACTTTATTAGGTACACCTGTCCAACTGTGTGTTAAGACTTAATTTCTAATCAGCCAATCACATGGCGGCAACTCAGTGCATTTAGGCATGTAGACATGGTCAAGACAATCTCCTGCAGTTCAAACCGAGCATCAGTATGGGGAAGAAAGGTGATTTGAGTGCCTTTGAACGTGGCATGATTGTTGGTGCCAGAAGGGCTGGTCTGAGAATTTCAGAAACTGCTGATCTACTGGGATTTTCACGCACAACCATCTCTAGGGTTTACAGAGAATGGTCCGAAAAAGAAAAAAAATCCAGTGAGCGGCAGTTCTGTGGCCGGAAATGCCATGTTGATGCCAGAGGTCAGAGGAGAATGGGCAGACTGGTTCGAGCTGATAGAAAGGCAACAGTGACTCAAATTGCCACCCGTTACAACCAAGGTAGGCAGAAGAGCATCTCTGAACGCACAGTGCGTCGAACTTTGAGGCAGATGGGCTACAGCAGCAGAAGACCACACTGGGTACCACTCCTCTCAGCTAAGAACAGGAAACTGAGGCTACAATTTGCACAAGCTCATCGAAATTGGACAGTAGAAGATTGGAAAAACGTTGCCTGGTCTGATGAGTCTCGATTTCTGCTGCGACATTCGGATGGTAGGGTCAGAATTTGGCGTAAACAACATGAAAGCATGGATCCATCCTGCCTTGTATCAACGGTTCAGGCTGGTGGTGGTGGTGTCATGGTGTGGGGAATTTTTTCTTGGCACTCTTTGGGCCCCTTGGTACCAATTGAGCATCGTTGCAACGCCACAGCCTACCTGAGTATTGTTGCTGACCATGTCCATCCCTTTATGACCACAATGTACCCAACATCTGATGGCTACTTTCAGCAGGATAATGCGCCATGTCATAAAGCTCGAATCATCTCAGATTGGTTTCTTGAACATGACAATGAGTTTACTGTACTCAAATGGCCTCCTCAGTCACCAGATCTCAATCCAATAGAGCATCTTTGGGATGTGGTGGAACGGGAGATTCGCATCAGGGATGTGCAGCCGACAAATCTGCGCCAACTGTGTGATGCCATCATGTCAATATGGTCCAAAATCTCTGAGGAATGCTTCCAGCACCTTGTTGAATCTCTGCCACGAAGAATTGAGGCAGTTCTGAAGGCAAAAGGGGGTCCAACCCCTTACTAGCATGGTGTACCTAATAAAGTGGCCAGTGAGTGTACATTACATTACTGATCCTGAGTTACATTCTGTATTATACCCCAGAGCTGCACTCACTATTCTGCTGGTGCAATCACTGTGTACATACATTACATTACTGATCCTGTACTGATCCTGAGTTACATCCTGTATTATACTCCAGAGCTGCACTCACTATTATGCTGGTGCAGTCACTGTGTACATACATTACATTGCTGATCCTGTACTGATCCTGAGTTACATCCTGACTCCAGAGCTGCACTCACTATTCTGCTGGTGGAGTCCCTATGTACTGTACATACATTACATTACTGATCCTGAGTTACATTCTGTATTATACCCCAGAGCTGCACTCACTATTCTGCTGGTGGAGTCACTGTGTACATATATTACATTACTGATCCTGAGTTACATCCTGTATTATCCTCCAGAGCTGTGCTCACTCTTCTGCTGGTGAAGTCACTGTGTACATACATTACATTACTGATCCTGAGTTACATCCTGTATTATACCCCAGAGCTGCACTCACTATTCTGCTGGTGGAGTCACTGTGTACATACATTACTTTACTGATCCTGAGTTACATCCTGAGTTATTATACTCCAGAGCTGCACTCACTATTCTGCTGGTGCAGTCACTGTGTACATACAGTACATTACATTACTGATCCTGTATTATACCCGAGAGCTGCACGCACTATTCTGCTGGTGCAGTCACTGTGTGCATACATTACATTACTGATCCTGTACTGATCCTGAGTTACATCCTGTATTATACTCCAGAGCTGCACTCACTATTCTGCTGGTGCAGTCACTGTGTACATACATTACTTTACTGATACTGAGTTACATCCTGTATTATACTCCAGAGCTTCACTCACTATTCTGCTGGTGCAATCACTGTGTACATACATTACATTACTGATCCTGAGTTACATCCTGTATTATACCCCAGAGCTGCACTCACTATTCTGCTGGTGGAGTCACTGTGTACATATATTACATTACTGATCCTGAGTTACATCCTGTATTATACCCCAGAGCTGCACTCACTATTCTGCTGGTGCAGTCACTCTGTACATACATTACTGATCCTGAGTTGCATCCTGTATTATACTCCAGAGCTGCACTCACTATTCTGCTGGTGGAGTCACTGTGTACATACATTACATTACTGATCCTGAGTTACAGCCTGTATTATACCCCAGAGCTGCACTCACTATTCTGCTGGTGCAGTCACTCTGTACATACATTACATTCCTGATCCTGAGTTACATTCTGTATTATACCCCAGAGCTGCACTCACTATTCTGCTGGTGGAGTCACTGTGTACATATATTACATTACTGATCCTGAGTTACATCCTGTATTATCCTCCAGAGCTGTGCTCACTCTTCTGCTGGTGAAGTCACTGTGTACATACATTACATTACTGATCCTGAGTTACATCCTGTATTATACCCCAGAGCTGCACTCACTATTCTGCTGGTGGAGTCACTGTGTACATACATTACATTACTGATCCTGAGTTACATCCTGTATTATACCCCAGAGCTGCACTCACTATTCTGCTGGTGCAGTCACTCTGTACATACATTACTGATCCTGAGTTGCATCCTGTATTATACTCCAGAGCTGCGCTCACTATTCTGCTGGTGGAGTCACTGTGTACACACATTACATTACTGATCCTGAGTTACATCCTGTATTATACTCCAGAGCTGCACTCACTATTCTGCTGGTGCAGTCACTGTGTACATACATTACATTACTGATCCTGGGTTACATCCTGTATTATACTCCAGAGCTGCACTCACTATTCTGCTGGTGCAGTCACTGTGTACATACATTACATTACTGATCCTGAGTTACATCCTGTATTATACTCCAAAGCTGCACTCACTATTCTGCTGGTACAGTCACTGTGTACATACATTACATTACTGATCCTGAGTTACATCCTGTATTATACCCCAGAGCTGCACTCACTATTCTGCTGGTGCAGTCACTGTGTACATACATTACATTACTGATCCTGAGTTACATCCTGTATTATACTCCAGAGCTGCACTCACTATTCTGCTGATCAGTACAGGATCAGTAATGTAATGTATGTACACAGTGACTGCACCAGCAGAATAGTGAGTGCAGCTCTGGGGTATAATACAGGATGTAACTCAGGATCAGTAATGTAATGTATGTACACAGTGACTGCACCAGCAGAATAGTGAGTGCAGCTCTGGGGTATAATACAGGAGGTTACTCAGGATCAGGTGGACTCGGTGAGGGTGGGTATCGTCTGAGTTTGTTATTTTACACAGTTTGGTTTTCCACGTTCCTGAAAAAGAACAACTCCTATAGGGCCCATAATTTTTTTGCAGCAAGTGACAGGATTCAAACATTACCCTGTTCCTTTCTCCTGTGTGAGGGAAGGGAACTGACAACCTCTCCTCACACATTACTTACTGACACTTACTGACGATGTGGTGCAGACTTCTTGGTCTTGTTCCCGTACATGTACAATTTACGGCCTAGGTGTGATTTACACTCGACGTCTCTTCACTTCATGATTTCTATTAAGTAAGGATGATCCTGCTCTCAGAGTACAAGATATAATGAGGTGGATGTTGCCTGTTCTCTGGCGAAACTTCACAAGCAGCTTTGTACTTTATCTGACCGGGCCACCCCTCATGTGGTATCAAGTAATGGGATAGTAAGTATGGCCGCCTGGGGATTGGTCTTATGTTAAAAAAAAATCAGCTATTTATCTTTAAGATGGCTGATTACCGTCAGTAAACAGGTGCAGTGCTATACAAACCTACAGGCATCCATTGTTACCAGGCATGGCCTTGCACTTAGGCTTTGGTCTAGTAAAGTGAATGGCTTCAAAATAATTAGAGTCTTAAATAAGATTTATCACTCGCAATAAAAATGTAATTCTCTCCACCTAAAATAAATGCCGCTGTTCTCCTGAATCCGACGTTGTTTTTCTTTTGTTCCTGCGCCTCTCCGTTCCTGAGATATGGCCTCTTTCTCCCTGTATATAATTGAAGTCTTATTTGCCAAGTAGGCGTGGGACTGAAGACGACGCCCACATAGGAGGAATGAAGACCACGACCACTTGGCCAACGAGACTAAATTTACACGCAGGGAAGAAAGGGCAATATCTCGGGAACGGAGAGGCGCAGGAACAAAAGAAAAACATCATCGGATTCAGGAGAACAGCGGCTTTTACAACGGGTAAAAAAGTAACATATTTAAATAATCCTACATTTCCCTTTAAGACAGGAAAATGTAGAATTATACCGCACAAATGGGAAGGACTGAGTGTTCCTGTGCTGTAATACAGAGATGAATCTTGAGATATCGGCAGCGCCGCGGGCAGCGCTGTCCAGGTTTTTCCATAGTGTCGGCTGCATTTCAGTTCTGAGTATGTAATCGAGGGATGAATACCCTTGGAAACATGATGTCATCTATTATAATCTATCCAGCTTTCAGGGGAGCGGGTGGGCCAGAATGGACGCCTTAAAGGCTCCGTCTCAGGGGCTCCAGTTGGGCAGACTTGCCTTAAAGGGGAATTTCACTGAGGGCTAGTTAATGCTAGGGGGGGGGGGTGTTTACAAGATTGCTGTATATTTTAGCATTGTTGAGTAATAGTGATGAATTATTATATATACCTATTGTATTTTTATTGCATATTTTTTTTCTCCTGCTCTCTTTATGGTGCCAACTTACTCCATAGCACAGTACAGAGATTGTACCCACTTACCTTAGACCCATAATGTAATTTACCTATGTATAACACACTAGTATAAATTTAAAGGGATTGTCTATTTATGACAACCATATTTTTTAAATGAACGAAAATGATCCAGAATATAAAATATAAGGAACCAGGATGTCTACCAGAACGGGACACAGGTTCAAGTCCCCTGGGGTATTAAATGAAAAAAAAAGGGTTAATGCATGCCACTGCAGTCCATACAAGCCATAAGTAAAGGTCTAAATACCTGAAAATAAAGGAACCAAATTGTGTGTTTGTGACCCCAAATGATCAGCCTGATCCTGGCAAATGCTGCAGGAGACTGCACCGTCCCTAGAATGTGTGCTGCCACCTGCTGTTCATAGTGGGCACTGCACGCCGACGCTCGCCCCTTGCACAGCTGCTGCCCCATAGTTTACTGTATGTGCATTTTTGTGCCTCACATTCGCACGCACCCTCATAGCTGAGGTTGTATTTTTACTGCAGCTGTTCTGCTTGACAAGGCTCGCAATGTATGGCGGGGTCGGTGCTGGTATGTGGCGGCCGGCGAGATTCTGCGTTATTAATAAAAGTTGTGGGTAATTCTCAAGATAATTAGTTTATCATACAAAGAGTAAACCGATGGGTAACACAGCACATGTCTGATGCCAAGTCTACGAAGAGCAAAGCATGTGATAGTCATGGAAGGACTGGGAGTACTGGACGCGCTCGCCATGACCAAAGACAGAGCACACACAGTGCGACCAGGTGCGGTCATCAGAGACTGACCCTGACCTTACAGTGTCTAACAGTACAGAATTAGTTACAGTGTCCCCAGAAAAGTGACAACCATAGCGCCCCTATAACAAAGTTAACCATAGCGCCCCTATATCAGAACTAGCCATAGTGCCCCTATATCAGAGCTAGCCATAGTGCCCCTATACCAGAGCTAGCCATAGTGCCCCTATACCAGAGCTAGCCATAGTGCCCCTATATCAGAGCAAGCCATAGTGCCCCTATACCAGAGCTAGCCATAGTGCCCCTCTAACAGAACTAGCCATAGTGCCCCTATACCAGATCTAGCCATAGTGCCCCTCTAACAGAACTAGCCATAGTGCCCCTATATCAGAGCTAGCCATAGTGCCCCTATACCAGAACTAGCCATAGCGCCCCTATAACAGAACTAGCCATAGTGCCCCTATATCAGAACTAGCCATAGTGCCCCTATACCAGAGCTAGCCATAGTGCCCCTATATCAGAGCTAGCCATCGCGCCCCTATATCAAAGTTAACCATAGCGCCCCTATAACAGAGCTAGCCATAGTGCCCCTATATCAGAACTAGCCATAGTGCCCCTATACCAGAGCTAGCCATAGTGCCCCTATATCAGAACTAGCCATAGTGCCCCTATACCAGAGCTAGCCATAGTGCCCCTATATCAGAGCTAGCCATAGTGCCCCTATAACAGAGCTAGCCATAGTGCCCCTATACCAGAGCTAGCCATAGTGCCCCTATACCAGAGCTAGCCATAGTGCCCCTATACCAGAGCTAGCCATAGTGCCCCTCTAACAGAACTAGCCATAGTGCCCCTATATCAGAACTAGCCATAGTGCCCCTATATCAGAGCTAGCCATAGTGCCCCTATATCAGAACTAGCTATAGTGCCCCTATATCAGAACTAGCCATAGTGCCCCTATATCAGAACTAGCCATAGTGCCCCTATATCAGAACTAGCCATAGTGCCCCTATATCAGAGCTAGCCATAGAGCCCCTATACCAGAGCTAGCCATAGCGCCCCTATAACAGAACTAGCCATAGCGCCCCTATAACAGAACTAGCCATAGCGCCCCTATAACAGAACTAGCCATAGCGCCCCTATAACAGAACTAGCCATAGCGCCCCTATACCGGAACTAGCCATAGTGCCCCTATGCCAGAACTAGCCATAATGCCCCTATACCAGAGCTAGCCATAGTGCCCCTATACCAGAGCTAGCCATAGTGCCCCTGTAACAGAACTAGCAATAGTGCCCCTATTTCAGAGCTAGCCATAGTGCCCCTATAACAGAACTAGACATAAAGCCCCTATACCAGAGCTAGCCATAGTGCCCCTATAACAGAACTAGCCATAGAGCCCCTATAACAGACCTAGCCATAATGCCCCTATATCAGAGCTAGCCATAGTGCCCTTATACCAGAGCTAGACATAGTGGCCCTATAACAGAACTAGCCATAGTGCCCCTATACCAAAGCTAGCCATAGTACACCTACAACAGAACTAGCCATAGTGCCCCTGTATCAGAGCTAGCCATAGTGCCCCTATAACAGAACTAGCCAAAGTGCCCCTATACCAGAGCTAGCCATAGTGCCCCTATAACAGAACTAGTCATAGTGCCCCTATAACAGAACTAGCCATAGTGCCCCTATAACAGAACTAGCCATAGTGCCCCTATAACAGAACTAGCCAAAGTGCACCTATACCAGAGCTAGCCATAGTGCCCCTACAACAGAACTAGCCATAGTGCCCCTATAACAGAACTAGCCAAAGTGCCCCTATACCAGAGCTAGCCATAGTGCCCCTATAACAGAACTAGCCATAGTGCCCTTATACCAGAGCTAGCCATAGTGCCCTTATACCAGAGCTAGCCATAGTGCCCCTACAACAGAACTAGCCATAGTGCCCCTGTATCAGAGCTAGCCATAGTGCCCCTATAACAGAACTAGCCATAGTGCCCCTATACCAGAACTAGCCATAGTGCCCCTATAACAGAACTAGCCATAGTGCCCCTATAACAGAGCTAGCCATAGTGCCCCTATAACAGAACTAGCCATAGTGCCCTTATACCAGAGCTAGCCATAGTGCCCTTATACCAGAGCTAGCCATAGTGCCCCTACAACAGAACTAGCCATAGTGCCCCTGTATCAGAGCTAGCCATAGTGCCCCTATAACAGAACTAGCCATAGTGCCCCTATACCAGAACTAGCCATAGTGCCCCTATACCAGAGCTAGCCATAGTGCCCCTATAACAGAACTAGCCATAGTGCCCTAATACCAGAGCTAGCCATAGTGCCCCTATACCAGAGCTAGCCATAGTGCCCCTATACCAGAGCTAGCCATAGTGCCTCTATAAGAGAACTAGCCATAGAGCCCCTATAAGAGAACTAGCCATAGAGCCCCTGTACCAGAGCTAGCCATAGCGCCCTTATACCAGAGCTAGCCATAGTGCCCCTATACCAGAGCTAGCCATAGTGCCCCTATAACAGAACTAGCCAAAGTGCCCCTATACCAGATCTAGCCATAGTGCCTCCATAACAGAACTAGCCATAGTACCCCTATATCAGAGCTAGCCATAGTGCCCTTATACCAGAGCTAGCCATAGTGCCTCCATAACAGAACTAGCCATAGTGCCCTTATACCAGAGCTAGCCATAGTGCCCCTGTAACAGAACTAGCAATAGTGCCCCTATTTCAGAGCTAGCCATAGTGCCCCTATAACAGAACTAGACATAAAGCCCCTATACCAGAGCTAGCCATAGTGCCCCTATAACAGAACTAGCCATAGAGCCCCTATAACAGACCTAGCCATAGCGCCCCTATATCAGAGCTAGCCATAGTGCCCTTATACCAGAGCTAGCCATAGTGCCTCCATAACAGAACTAGCCATAGTGCCCTTATACCAGAGCTAGCCATAGTGCCCCTGTAACAGAACTAGCAATAGTGCCCCTATTTCAGAGCTAGCCATAGTGCCCCTATAACAGAACTAGACATAAAGCCCCTATACCAGAGCTAGCCATAGTGCCCCTATAACAGAACTAGCCATAGAGCCCCTATAACAGACCTAGCCATAGTGCCCCTATATCAGAGCTAGCCATAGTGCCCTTATACCAGAGCTAGACATAGTGGCCCTATAACAGAACTAGCCATAGTGCCCCTATACCAAAGCTAGCCATAGTACACCTACAACAGAACTAGCCATAGTGCCCCTGTATCAGAGCTAGCCATAGTGCCCCTATAACAGAACTAGCCAAAGTGCCCCTATACCAGAGCTAGCCATAGTGCCCCTATAACAGAACTAGCCATAGTGCCCCTATAACAGAACTAGCCATAGTGCCCCTATAACAGAACTAGCCATAGTGCCCCTATAACAGAACTAGCCATAGTGCCCCTATAACAGAACTAGCCATAGTGCCCCTATAACAGAACTAGCCAAAGTGCACCTATACCAGAGCTAGCCATAGTGCCCCTACAACAGAACTAGCCATAGTGCCCCTATAACAGAACTAGCCAAAGTGCCCCTATACCAGAGCTAGCCATAGTGCCCCTATAACAGAACTAGCCATAGTGCCCTTATACCAGAGCTAGCCATAGTGCCCTTATACCAGAGCTAGCCATAGTGCCCCTACAACAGAACTAGCCATAGTGCCCCTGTTTCAGAGCTAGCCATAGTGCCCCTATAACAGAACTAGCCATAGTGCCCCTATACCAGAACTAGCCATAGTGCCCCTATAACAGAACTAGCCATAGTGCCCCTATAACAGAGCTAGCCATAGTGCCCCTATAACAGAACTAGCCAAAGTGTACCTATCCCAGAGCTAGACATAGTGCCCCTATAACAGAACTAGCCATAGTGCCCCTATACCAGAACTAGCCATAGTGCCCCTATACCAGAGCTAGCCATAGTGCCCCTATACCAGAGCTAGCCATAGTGCCCCTATAACAGAGCTAGCCATAGTGCCCCTATACCAGAACTAGCCATAGTGCCCCTATACCAGAACTAGCCATAGTGCCCCTATATCAGAGCTAGTCATAGTGCCCCTATATCAGAGCTAGCCATAGTGCCCCTATATCAGAGCTAGCCATAGTGGCCCTATAACAGAATTTGCCATAGTGCCCCTATACCAGAGATAGCCATAGTGCCCTTATACCAGAGCTAGCCATAGCGCCCCTATACCAGAACTAGCCATAGAGCCCCTATACCAGACCTAGCCATAGTGCCCCTATAACAGAGCTAGCCATAATGCCCCTATACCAGAGCTAGCCATAGTGCCCCTATAACAGAACCAGCCATAGTGCCCCTATAACAGAACTAGCTATAGAGCCCCTATACCAGAGCTAGCCATAGTGCCCCTATACCAGAGCTAGCCATAGTGCCTCTATATCAGAGCTAGCCATAGTGCCCCTATATCAGAGCTAGCCATAGTGCCCCTATAACAGAGCTAGCCATAGTGCCCCTATATCAGAGCTAGCCATAGTGCCCCTATACCAGAGCTAGCCATAGTGCCCCTATAACAGAACTAGCCATAGTGCCTCTATAACACAACTAGCCATAGAGCCCCTATACCAGAGCTAGCCATAGTGCCCCTATAACAGAACTAGCCAAAGTGCCCCTATAGCAGAGCTAGCCATAGTGCCCCTATACCAGAGCTAGCCATAGTGCCTCTATATCAGAGCTAGCCATAGTGCCCCTATATCAGAGCTAGCCATAGTGCCCCTATAACAGAGCTAGCCATAGTGCCCCTATATCAGAGCTAGCCATAGTGCCCCTATACCAGAGCTAGCCATAGTGCCCCTATACCAGAGCTAGCCATAGTGCCTCTATAACACAACTAGCCATAGAGCCCCTATACCAGAGCTAGCCATAGTGCCCCTATAACAGAACTAGCCAAAGTGCCCCTATAGCAGAGCTAGCCATAGTGCCCCTATAACAGAACTAGCCATAGAGCCCCTATACCAGAGCTAGCCATAGTGCCCCTATAACAGAAATAGCCATAGTGCCCTTATACCAGATCTAGCCATAGTGCCCCTATATCAGAGCTAGCCATAGTGGCCCTATAACAGAACTAGCCATAGTGCCCCTATACCAGAGCTAGCCATAGTGCCCTTATACCAGAGCTAGCCATAGTGCCCCTACAACAGAACTAGCCATAGTGCCCCTGTATCAGAGCTAGCCATAGTGCCCCTATAACAGAACTAGCCAAAGTGCCCCTATACCAGAGCTAGCCATAGTGCCCCTATAACAGAACTAGCCATAGTGTCCCTATACCAGAACTAGCCATAGAGCCCCTATAACAGAGCTAGCCATAGTGCCTCCTATACCAGAGCTAGCCATAGTGCCCCTATAACAGAGCTAGCCAAAATGTCCCTATACCAGAGCTAGCCATAGTGCCCCTATAACAGAACTAGCCATAGTGCCCCTATACCAGAACTAGCCATAGCGCCCCTATACCAGAGCTAGCCATAGTGCCTCCTATACCAGAGCTAGCCATAGTGCCCCTATACCAGAGCTAACCATAGTGCCCCTATACCAGAGCTAGCCATAGTGCCCCTATAACAGAGCTAGCCAAAATGTCCCTATACCAGAGCTAGCCATAGTGCCCCTATAACAGAACTAGCCATAGTGCCCCTATACCAGAACTAGCCATAGCGCCCCTATACCAGAGCTAGCCATAGTGCCTCCTATACCAGAGCTAGCCATAGTGCCCCTATACCAGAGCTAACCATAGTGCCCCTATACCAGAGCTAGCCATAGTGCCTCCTATACCAGAGCTAGCCATAGTGCCTCCTATACCAGAGCTAGCCATAGTGCCCCTATACCAGAGCTAGCCATAGTGCCCCTATACCAGAACTAGCCATAGTGCCCATATATCAAAGCTAGCCATAGTGCCCCTATATCAGAGCTAGCCATAGCGCCCCTATATCAGAGCTAGCCATAGCGCCCCTATACCAGAGCTAGCCATAGTGCCTCCTATACCAGAGCTAGCCATAGTGCCCCTATACCAGAGCTAACCATAGTGCCCCTATATCAGAGCTAGCCATAGTGCCTCCTATACCAGAGCTAGCCATAGTGCCCCTATACCAGAGCTAGCCATAGTGCCTCCTATACCAGAGCTAGCCATAGTGCCCCTATAACAGAACTAGCCATAGTGTCCCTATACCAGAACTAGCCATAGAGCCCCTATAACAGAGCTAGCCATAGTGCCTCCTATACCAGAGCTAGCCATAGTGCCCCTATAACAGAGCTAGCCAAAATGTCCCTATACCAGAGCTAGCCATAGTGCCCCTATAACAGAACTAGCCATAGTGCCCCTATACCAGAACTAGCCATAGCGCCCCTATACCAGAGCTAGCCATAGTGCCTCCTATACCAGAGCTAGCCATAGTGCCCCTATACCAGAGCTAACCATAGTGCCCCTATACCAGAGCTAGCCATAGTGCCTCCTATACCAGAGCTAGCCATAGTGCCCCTATACCAGAGCTAGCCATAGTGCCCATATATCAAAGCTAGCCATAGTGCCCCTATATCAGAGCTAGCCATAGCGCCCCTATATCAGAGCTAGCCATAGCGCCCCTATACCAGAGCTAGCCATAGTGCCTCCTATACCAGAGCTAGCCATAGTGCCCCTATACCAGAACTAGCCATAGTGCCCATATATCAAAGCTAGCCATAGTGCCCCTATATCAGAGCTAGCCATAGCGCCCCTATATCAGAGCTAGCCATAGCGCCCCTATACCAGAGCTAGCCATAGTGCCTCCTATACCAGAGCTAGCCATAGTGCCCCTATACCAGAGCTAACCATAGTGCCCCTATATCAGAGCTAGCCATAGTGCCTCCTATACCAGAGCTAGCCATAGTGCCCCTATACCAGAGCTAGCCATAGTGCCCCTATAACAGAACTAGCCATAGAGCCCCTATACCAGAGCTAGCCATAGTGCCCCTATACCAGAGCTAGCCATAGTGCCCCTATATCAGAGCTAACCATAGTGCCTCCTATACCAGAGCTAGCCATAGTGCCCCTATATCAGAGCTAACCATAGTGCCCCTATATCAGAGCTAGCCATAGTGCCTCCTATACCAGAGCTAGCCATAGTGCCCCTATACCAGAGCTAGCCATAGTGCCCCTATATCAGAGCTAACCATAGTGCCTCCTATACCAGAGCTAGCCATAGTGCCCCTATATCAGAGCTAGCCATAGTGCCTCCTATACCAGAGCTAGCCATAGTGCCCCTATACCAGAGCTAGCCATAGTGCCCCTATATCAGAGCTAACCATAGTGCCTCCTATACCAGAGCTAGCCATAGTGCCCCTATATCAGAGCTAACCATAGTGCCTCCTATACCAGAGCTAGCCATAGTGCCCCTATATCAGAGCTAGCCATAGTGCCTCCTATACCAGAGCTAGCCATAGTGCCCCTATACCAGAGCTAGCCATAGTGCCCCTATAACAGAACTAGCCATAGAGCCCCTATACCAGAGCTAGCCATAGAGCCCCTATACCAGAGCTAGCCATAGTGCCCCTATACCAGAACTAGCCATTTTGCCCATATATCAAAGCTAGCCATAGTGCCCCTATATCAGAGCTAGCCATAGTGCCCCTATATCAGAGCTAGCCATAGCGCCCCTATATCAGAGCTAGCCATAGCGCCCCTATACCAGAGCTAGCCATAGCGCCCCTATATCAGAGCTAGCCATAGTGCCCCTATACCAGAGCTAGCCATAGCGCCCCTATACCAGAACTAGCCATAGTGCCCCTATAACAGAACTAGCCATAGTGCCTACATATCAGAGCTGGCTATTAACACCATCCAAAAGGTGCCTATATCAGTGACAACCAGAGTGCCCCCATGATATCGGCATCAGTACAGCCATCATGACCGTGCAGGGCCCCATACTACGGCAGCGGCTGATGTGGTTATACAGACTGTTTAGTGACTAATGTCCCCTTGTCCCCTTAGGCCTGAAGACCTTTCTGATCTCTGGGCGCAGACCACGTGTGCCGAGCTGCAGCTGCTCCCAGACCTTGCTACCATTACAGGAGGGATCAGACCCCGGCAGCGGCTCCCAGACCCCTCATGGCGTGGGGGGTCTCTTCGCTGACAGTGCCAGTGACTCTCTTCTCCATTGCTCTCACGTGGAAAGACTCAAGGTGGGTAATTCTACCTGTGCAGTGTGTGAATCGCAGGAATATGGCCGAATAGGGGAATTTAAAAAAAAGTGATCCCTGGACATATAGGGTTAATGATGCACATGTCATCTGAAATCTCCAGCTGGTAGGAAAGCGTTAATGGTTTGATCTCTGTGGGATGTTAAGGATTGTCCCCAGGAGCTATCCCCCTGCCACCCTTTGTCCTCATTAGCAGCAATTAGTGGCAGCACCCCCGGGCCCTTCTCCCGATGGGTGTGAGAGGCAGAGCAGCCTTAATGAGGCTCACATTGAATCCCAATCTATTAATGTCCCCAGGCCTCCTGCAGAGAGCTGCGCGATATGAGCGCACAACACATTTTGGACTGTACGGTGTCACAGTGGGGTCAGATTGCGACTCCGAGGACACCGCGATCGCCACATGAAAGTCGCAGAAAAGTCGGAACAAGTTAGATTTTTTTTTGTCCCTTTCTTGTTGGGACTTCACCATTAGCTTTTTTAGGCATTATGTGTCCATATTATATGTGCACTTGAGGGCGGTATTGTGTGGGAAACATACAAAAGTAGATATGGTATGTCAGAAAAAATGCCATAAATATAAGTGGAGTACAGGTTATGTAAAGTATGCCCCAAAGTGGTAGTTTTACAGTTTTTGCCGATTGCTATGATATTTATGTATAGTTTACATTTTAGGCAGTAGGGTTCTGTCACGCTGTGACAGTCATCAGTAAGGAAGGGGGGCCTCAAACTGTCCCTGGAACTGGGAAGGTAACGATCCCTGTCCCGGGGGTCGTCTTGAAGGTAGAGAGGCCGGAGCCTCCGACCTTACTATGCTCCTGTTAAACCCTGATCTGTCCCCTCTCCCACCACATAAGGCATGGGACAGAAATATAAGGTAAACAAGACACAAAGACAAAACAGGGAAAACAGAAAACCTCTATCATACACAAGCACTAACCAACCATAGGAGAAGCATAGGGACAGGGAGGAATAAACTGAATGGGAACAGGGACCAGGAGATAAACACACACGTACTAGGGCAAACCACAGAACACCTCTACAGCAACTCTACTTTAAGCACTTAGCTTTAGCACACAGCACGGGAAGACAAATCTTTCACTGGCAGGGACAAGAAGGTCTGACCAGTTTTTATAGGAAGAGGGAATGACCAGATCAGAAGCAGCTGAAATGGAGCTGCATGTTTCTGACAAGCATAGAAAGGGTTGTTAACCTCTTCAGCACCAGAAGAAACTAAATCCATTTAATATGGGACACAACTCACGCCATCTCTAAAGAAGACCTGTGATTCATTACCCCACATGACCATCCTGCTCCAGATCTTCCAGGGGATGTGACACTCTCGTGACAGGTTCTTTCCACGGAGGCTGACGTGACTGTCTATGAGTCCCGTGGTGAGATGGAACCTTACAATTAACTATCTCTTTGTTGATCTACAGCCACCACTAGGGGGAGTTCACTGCATACATATTTTTACAAGTAACCCATATGCAGTGAGTTCTCTCTAGTGTTGGCTACAGGAAGCTAGAATTTTATCATTTAACTCTTTGTATAGGGAAGAAGTGGTCATAGGACTCCAAACCCCATGAAGATATGTTATAAAAGCAGTAGATTTAATAAAAAAAAAAATTACATAACTTTGATATATTTTACTGTTTTTTACTGTCAGAACTGTCCTTCTTGTGGAGAATCTGGAGTCCGAGATGGAGTGGAGGAAGGAACATCCGCTGTAAATGGTACCCCAGAAGAATGGAAAGGAGGGGGCACCCGGGTAAGTGAAATTCATTATATTGATGACCTCTGAAGGTGCGGGGGAATCTACCCTAATATGCTTAAACACAACCACAAGCTGTTTTGTGGCTTTACAATGCAAGGATGCTGTCAAACAGCTCCACATATCTCAGCTTCCTGACCCCCATATAATATTAGTTGCCATGAAAATGGATTTCACTGAGTTTTTCAGTGTTGACTGGAGATAAATTTTGAATGAGGAAATATCAGATTCTCCTACCCCGTTAACAAAAAAGATCCCCCCCATTCCTCTTACACAGCCCACAGCCATCGGACGGCATGTAAAAACCCAGAATGGACTTCTAAGCCCTCCTCCAGAAGACACCTTGAACAACAGCCAGGCTTCCTTGTACGAGATGCTTCAAGGAAAGGGTCGCTGGTGTGGAGTCAGTATGGACCAGTCCGCTCTACTCCCTCTCCGCTTCAAAAACATCAGAGAGAAGACTGACGCTCACTTTGTGGAGGTTATTAAAGAAGACAGGTAAATTAATCTCGTTTTTAATAAGGTGTTGCTTCTGGAATCCACTATTCCTAGCTAGCTTCATTCACTTCAATAGAATAGGAGCAGATTTAAATTGCTGCTGACCTTTACTTCCTCCCTGCTGATTGGTGAAATAGATAGATAGATAGATAGATAGATAGATAGATAGATAGATAGATAGATAGATAGCTCTTCTGTGTCTCTGTAGCTTACTACTTGGTAAAGCCATGTGATCACAGCAGCATTTGCACTTGTTAATTAATTAGGAATACAGTAAATTAACTCAAAAACATCAGAGAGAAGACTGCCATTCACTTTGTGGAGGTTATTAAAGAAGACAAGTAAATTAATGTAGTTTTTAATAAGGTGTTGCTTCTGGAATCCACTATTCCTAGCTAGCTTCATTCACTTCAATAGAATAGGAGCAGATTTAAATTACTGCTGACCTTTACTTCCTCCCTGCTGATTGGTGAAATAGATAGATAGATAGCCTCCACTTTGTGGAGGCTATTAAAGAAGACAAGTAAATTAATCTTAAAATCAATGTAGAGCCAACGGCGCTAAGCGTGATAAATATAATCCAAAGCAGCAAGTTTTTAGGACAAAACCACTTCATTTGTCCAGAAAAGAAAATAAAAAACAAAACTGTGAAAACTTGCGCTAATGTGTGTACCCTAAAAATAAAAGCTGCAAACCAGAATGCATGGAGCAGAGTTAGTGAAAGGTGTCCAAAAACAGGACAAGGCAAAGAATGAATTACCTTTCTGTAATCAGAAGTGGCATGAAAAGGCGGTAATCCCAGAGGTGATTCTTTGTGAGCAAGGTATATGAAGGTCCTTCTCATATGTAGTCCACGGCCAAACGGTTCCTGATATCCCAGATATCTTCTACCACATCAGGAGATACCTGCACTCTCTAGTAAAGAAGATCTATGCAAAGTTATTGATTCCCTAAAGACACTAGAACAACATCTGATTAAAGAAATGAGGGACTTGTGGGAAATAGACACATTGGAGAAGGTATTTGTCATTTAATAGTACACCTAAAGATCTTACAGTTTACAAGCCTCTTTCAGGGGATATTGGTGATGGCAATGCATTAGCTGAGTGGGATGCTATGTTTAAAGAATTCTCTAAAAAAACAGAATCTTTTATTATAGATAAAAGGAAAAATGGTTTAATCAAAATTAGGGATGAAATATCCAAATTATTTGAAGTAATATAACCATATGAACTGTACCCTGAAATTATCCATCTCTCCGCAAATATACGGAAAAGAATACATATAAAAGAAAGAGAGATCATAGAAAACAAAAAGAAACAATTTGGGAGGGACTTGCTATCTGATAATCCTGTTAGTCAACTCCACTCCACACGATTACATTATCCAATCCTTTCAAGTACAAACTCCTTTGTTGGTGAGAATTACCATTCTCCCAGACCATATAGCCCATTAGTGACCTTGGATGAAATACAAGGGGGTGAGAACTCCCTTCTAACTTCTAGTGAGAGATTTTTGATTCACCTAAGGCCGGTTTCACATTTGCGTTAAAGGCCGCAGCGTCGGCCCCGCCCCCTGCCGTGCCTCCGCCGGTAGCTCCGCCTCCGGGCGCATGATGCTGCATGCGTAATGCGTCCCCTATCTTTATCACTGAGGACGCAGGCCATGCGCAGTATGCGTTTGGCGGCGCCTGCGTCCTTTTGACGGTGCGCCGAGCGCAACCAAATTGCAACAGGTTGCGTTTGGCGCTGGTTGGCGCACCGTCAAAAGGACGCAGGCACCGCCAAAACGCATACTGCGCACGGCCTGCGTCCTCAGTGATAAAGATAGGGGACGCATGACGCATGCAGCGTCATGCGCCCGGAGGCGGAGCTACCGGCGAAGGCGCGGCAGGGGGCGGGGCTTAGTGGTGGCCGTGCGCAGGCCGACGCTGCAGCCTTTAATGCAAATGTGAAACCGGCCTTATTTCTGATATGGACAATCCATATCAGACTGAGAGGAGACTTAATAGCTGTCTACAAATATCTAAAGGGCTGTCACATTGTAGAAGGATCAACTTTATTCTCATTTGCACAAGGAAAGACTAGAAGCAATGGGATGAAACTGAAGGGGAGGAGACACAGATTAGATATTAGAAAAAACTTTTTGACAGTTAGAGTGATCAATGAGTGGAACAGGCTGCCACGAGAAGTGGTGAGTTCTCCTTCAATGGAAGTCTTCAAACAGAGGCTGGACAGACATCTGACTGGGATGATTTAGTGAATCCTGCTTTGAGCAGGGGGTTGGACCAGATGGCCCTGGAGGTCCCTTCCAACTCTACGATTCTATGATTCTATGATTCTATGAATCCTAATACTAATCATACACAAAGTATGGATTCTAACGTAGAGAATGCCCAACCTCCAGACACAGCATTAGCTATATCCACACCAGCACCGCCTATCTCTGCTCAGAATAGATTCTCATCACTCGATAATATGGAAAACCTTCCTTCTACCTCTAGTAACAACCACGTCAATCAATCTTTAATGACAAATAATGTAGCTACCCTTGCCAAAAAATCTAAACCAAAAACCAAACAAAGCCACCTTCCGTTTTTTCAGGTAGGCCAAAGAAAAGACGGCAAAGGGGATGTAGGGGCGGGAAACTTACCAAAAAAAAGAATAGACAACAATCATCGGAGAATCAACTAGTCCACTCAGAACAAAAGATTTTTAATCTTAGTAATCACATTTTGGATGAGAATGAGAGGAGCTTATTGAATAAAGGCCTGAAGCATGCTCCTAGTGCTAAGTTTGATCGATTTCAGGCCTTTATAGGAATTAAATCCTTTATGAGAAGATTAGCTATTAAAAAATATTATATGAAAAAAAGAGTTACCATCAGCAATCCTGATGGCATGATGGAATCTAAAGATCCATACCAACACACCTCTTTAAAAAAGAAATCGAATTTTATTCCAATTCGGAGGCCTTTGAGGCATTTCAGAATAATGTTGTGCATGATATCAGAAGCATCTCCGATAAAAGGTGTGCAAAATTTAAATACAACTTATCTAATAGAGAACGTAGAGCCATTAGGCGACTTCTAGAGAATCCTGAAATTACAATAAGACCAGCAGATAAAGGCGGGAGCATAGTCATTTTGAACTCTGCTGACTATGAAAAAGAGTCTCTACGTATATTGTCTGATACTCGCACCTACAGACTATTGGATAATGATCCATCAGACAGTTATCTTGCAGAAATACAATGTTTAATAAAAGATGGACTTGACAAAGGTTTTTTGAGAAAGGATGAGTTTGATTTCATCAACACTACCCATCCCAGAGTCCCATATTTTTACTATCTCCCTAAGGTACACAAAAGCCTGACCAATCCTCCTGGAAGACCAATAATATGGGCAATAGGTGGCTTAACAGCCAATCTTTCTAAATTTGTGGACTGTTATTTGCAGAAATTAGTTCCCACACTCCCGGCATATCTAAAAAACAGTACTCATGTCTTACAAATTTTACAGACTATAGAGTGGAAAGAACATTTTATTTTAGAGACTCTGGGCATTACTTCCTTATACACTATAATCCAGCATGGAAAGGGATGTAAATCTGCAAAAATTTTTCTGACAAAAGCTAATTTTTTACCCAATGACCAAATTTCTTTTATTGTGGAATGTATTGATTTTATACTCACAACTACTTCAGATTTGGAGCGCACTACTACTCCCAGCAGGGGGGGACCGCGATGGGTACCAGGTTCGTGCCTAGTTATGTAAATTTATATGTCGGCATGTGGGAGCAAGAAACTATTTTTCCTGATGGCAACTTAAGGGCGAACCTGGTACTATGGAAACACTTCATTGATGACGTTGTTTTTATATGGTCTGGTGGGCCTATCTTAATAATGGATTTTATCAATGAATTAAATAAAAATAGTTATTTTTTAAATTTCACGGCTACCACCAGCTCCAAAGAAGTTAATTTTTTAGATTTAAAATTTTTTATAGACGGTAATACTATTCAGACACAATTATTCCATAAACCTACGGATTCTAATAACTATATTTCCTTAGATAGTTGCCACCTCCCAAGTTGGCTCCTTAACATTCCAAAGAGCCAATTTATACGAGCCCATAGGAATTGCTCCAGGATGAAAGACTATAACGATGAGGCCGACACCTTAACTTAAAAATTTTGTCAAAAAGGGTATGACATTCAGTCCCTACAAAAAACCAGGGACTTAATAGGTAACATACCACGTGAACAGCTACTTAGACACAAAATAAGAAAAAACGAAAACACCATTATGGAGGAATATAATGCTAATAGTAACATTTTTAAAAAAAATTATAAACAAACATTGGAGAATATTGAGAAACGATAAAGTTATTGGGGAGGCATTACCAGTTTATCCGAGGTTTATTTTTAGAAGGGCGAATAACTTGGGAAACATGATAGCCCCTTCCATTTTAAACCCTATAATGGCTTCCAACCACCATCTACAGCAACACCCACATGGCTTCTTTCCCTGTAGGAAATGTGCGCCCTGCAGGAAATTGGGTAATAAGAAACAGTTTTCGATTACTAATGGATCCACAGAAGTTGCAATCAAGGACTTCATCACATGCGACACGAAGGGGGTGATATATTGTATAACATGTCCCTGTGGAAAATTATATGTAGGGCGCACTATACGTCCGCTTCATGTCAGGATTCGGGAACATCTGCAGAACATTTGTGAGAAATTCACAGGTCACTCCCTCTCTAACCGCTATTTAGTACATCATGGTGGTTCTATAAAGGATACTAAATTTACTGGGATTAAAGTGGTTAATAAAAGTTGGAGGAAGGGAAACTTTATACACCAAATGTCCAGGGAAGAGAGCAGATGGATATTTGAATTGGACACCTTGATTCCAAACGGTCTAAACAGCGAAATTGAATTATTTGCTTTTAAAGTGATGCAGGATATATAAGAGTAATCTGTGCTCTATGGGGCCATCCCTGAGGAAGGAATCCGAGAATTCCGAAACGCGTAGGATATTCTTTTTGGCTCCCTGAGCGCTCCATAGCGCTCCACAGCCTGTCACGTGATTCATCACTTGACTGTGACGTCACACAAGGTCCTGCAGCGTCTCTGCACCTTGCAGGCTTGCCCTCTGACGCGGCGTCTGCACCACATACAGGCGGCCGCTGCAGAGCTACAGATAGGCGTTAGTCACCGGCCGGGACATCGTCTTTTAGCAAAATCCTGCTCACTTTTATCCAGGATATCAGGAACCGTTTGGCCATGGACTACATATGAGAAGGACCTTCATATACCTTGCTCACAAAGAATCACCTCTGGGATTACCGCCTTTTCATGCCACTTCTGATTACAGAAAGGTAATTCATTCTTTGCCTTGTTCTGCTTTGGGACACATTTCACTAACTCTGCTCCATGCCTTCTGGTTTGCAGCTTTTATCTTTAGGGTACACACATTAGCGCAAGTTTTCACAGTTTTGTTTTTTAAGTAAATTAATCTTGTTTTTAATAAGGTGTCGCTTCTGGAATCCACTATTCCTAGCTAGCTTCATTCACTTCACTAGGTGGCAGAATAGGAGCAGATTTAAATGACTGCCGACCTTTACTTCTTCCCTGCTGATTGATGGATGGATGGATAGATAGATGGCAAGTTCTTCTGTGTCTCTGTAGCTTACTAGTTGGTAAAGCCGTGTGATCCCAGCAGCATCTGCACTTGTTAATTAATTAGGAATATAGTAATTTAACACAAACAACTAAATGGAAAATCTCCAAAAAGATACTAAGCATAAGACTCTAAGAAAACTGTCAGTAAAGGAAGCGGAAGACACATTGGTCTAGGAACGACTAACTGTATAAGGTAAGGAAGGCTCCAAGAACTGGAAAGAGGTTACTGAATGGGAATGTAACTATGTAATAAAACAGACAAATTAATAAAAAACAACTTAAAAATGATGTAAAAAAAAATATATAAAAGCGTAGATAGTGTGGTCAGAGTCAAGACTGGAGATAATTTCTTGACACATCAAAGACGTCTCACTTTGACCAATTCTTTCCTTCCAGCTTAATGAAGGATTATTTCTTCAAGCCGCCCATTAACCGCTGGAGCCTGAACTTTCAAGACAAGGAGCTGGAAACCTCATATCGAGCGAGCTACCAGGAGGAGGTAGTAGTTTGCAGAACCTAAAGATGCTCTTAATTTGCACGGTTGGCAATGATCTATGTGGGCACCTATAGGATATGACTCTTTCCATCATGTTTTTATGATTTGTCTCCAGGTGATGCGCATGGGTCCGGTGAAGACCTTTGCCAGTGCCACGTTCAGCTCCTTGCTTGATGTGTTCCTCTCATTTTTTATATTCGCCCTCCTGTCCATCACTTGCTTCTTGAAGCCGGGTACAGTGCCTGTATATCCCCCGACGCCGCCACTTGTGGTGCTAGCCGTCTGCGGCCTCCTGGGATTCCTCTCCTTGCTTGTTTCCGTCAGGTAGGTGAAAAGTCAATGAACTAGATCCTCGTGGGTGGAGATATGAAAATGTTTGTTTACGTTAAAAGTGACGCAAAGGTTTAATTGCTTTATCCCTTTTCTTCTGTACACGTTGAAGGATGGCATTCTACCTGGAGGACATGTTCCTGTGTACCAGACGGCTCCTGGAGATCATCTCTGGTTGGCTTCCACGTCATCTGATTGGCACTGTGCTTGTGTCTCTCCCTGCAGCTGTCGTCTTCTCCTACTTGACCCAGGACTTCTATACCAACGCACATGTATGAATACGGTCTCTTACACAAACATTGACCCTGAGGGGCCCACATAGAGAAAACAGGGCCCATAGCAAGGAATAACATGCTCCATCCCTTTAAGAAGTTGGGTAATGTCAACTACGACCAACCAGTTCAATTTGTTTTTTTGTTTCCCCCTTCTCATATCTATGGAGTCCTTTCATGGTTCTCAGCATCCAATATCAGCGGATAGGATGGGACCAGGTTTCCCATAGAAGCCGCATTGGATATCGCACTCTAGTCTGTGCATCCATTGGTATTACACAACTTACCATTAAAAAAAATATAGTATGGTGGAAAATAAAAGACTATGTTGATTGGCTTTGCCTCTTGGATTTAGGTGGTGAAGCATCCTCAATTTGGAGAATTCTACTACCTTGCATAATTCCCTTGTCTGCAATGACTAGGAGAGTACTAGTGAAGAAGCTGGGCAGATTAAGTGCTGCTGTAGAGGTGGCCAGCAGCAATGCTTACAAAACATGGCCATAGGCTCCCTGGTCTACCAAAGCTTTGCAATTATATATGGGTCCTGGGAACATGGGTACAGTTGGAAGTGGCACCCCTGACCATGGGGGCCCAGTGTGCAAATACTACTGAGCCCCGTATAGCCACTGTGGGATTGATAGATAGAGAGAAAGATAAAAAGATGGGACATAGAGGTATAAATAGAGATGTAATTCATAGGTAAATAAAATAGATATTTAATAGATATAAAATCAATAGATAGATATGTAATATATAGAAACATAGAAATATGATAGATGATAGATAGATAGATAATCTGTATCTCCTCCCATTCAGTTTCATCCCATTGCTTCTAGTCTTTCCTTGTGCAAATGAGCATAAAGATGATCGTTCTACACTGTGACAGCCCTTGAGATAATTGTACACAGCTATTAAGTCTCCTCTCAATAATAATAAATAATAATAATAATCTTTATTTATATAGCGCCAACATATTCCGCAG
This sequence comes from Dendrobates tinctorius, assembly GCF_039654945.1. NCBI lineage: Eukaryota > Metazoa > Chordata > Amphibia > Anura > Dendrobatidae > Dendrobates > Dendrobates tinctorius. The sequence goes on along the minus strand of NW_027361869.1, from coordinate 794,964 downwards.
CGCTTTACAGTTTAACAGTTTCAAAACACAAGTCATAAGTAACAACGTTAACAATACAATAATTAAAGCAATCGGTATACGGCAGTCTTCTCTTTTGCAAGCTAAACATTCCCAAATCCTGCAACCTTTCCTCATAAGACAGGGTTTGCAGACCGGTCACCATTCTGGTCGCTCTTTTCTGAACTTGCTCCAGTTTGTTGATGTCTTTTTTAAAATGTGGTGCCCAAAACTGGACACAATATTCCAGATGAGGTCTGACCAAAGAGGAGTAGAGGGAAATAATGACTTCACGTGATCTAGACTGTATGCTTCTGTTAATACATCCTAGAATTGCATTTGCCTTTTTTGCTGCTGCATCACACTGTTGACTCATATTCAGTCTGTGATCTATTAGTATACCCAAGTCTTTTTCACATGTGCTGTTGCTTAGCCCTATTCCTCCCATAAATACTGTGTTTCTACCCAGATGATAGATAATAGACAGACAGATAGGTAGATAGATAGATAGATAGATAATAGATAAATAGTTAGATAGATATTGGATAGCCATATGGGATAATTGATGATCCTTTTGCTTTTGCCTCGCACCCTCCATTATTTTTGTCATTGTACTGCTCCACTGTTCTTTTTCTAGATGATAGATATATAGATAAGATCGATAGACAACAGATTGATTAATCCCAGGCGTTGATCTGACTGCCTCCTTTTTCCCTGATGCACGACTACTGTTATCACCTTGTGTTTTCCGCCGTTCCCCATGGACATTGTTCCAGAATACACGCTGGTCTGTGAGAGATGGGAAAGGTCGGACCCCGCTTTTGATATGGAACCGAGGTCTCCCCACAATTTAATCTAATTGCCTTGAATCCTGTTTCCCAAGAATCGGTGCCAAAGGTTTAATAATCGAAGATTGGAAATTGTTCTACTGGAAATCTTCTTCCATTAACAAAACTGCACGGAAACATCCGTCTGCCCCTCAGATCCATTCCCTCCGCTTCATGGTTCCCAGGCCTTTTCCATTAATATTCATTAGACACAATCTTATAAATGATGGAAAACAAAATTGCGATGGGAACTGTGAGGTTGTGTGTTTCTCAGCCATACGCGGCGCACAACAGATATACAACAGATCCAAGACTTTTCCATTTTTTCCATTTTTTTAAAGAGCCTTGCCATTATTCCGATTCCAATTAAGCCCTATTCTTATTTCACGGTGTATGGCCTCCTTAAAGTGGATTTCCAATCAAAACAGCTCCTTTAATATTGAAAATCACTCGGCAATCGGTTGATCACTGCTGATCGCCTCCAGGAGGTGACTAGCTGACAACACAGCGGCCACTGCAGGGCAAATCTGGTATTACAAGATGTTCAAACGTGATGCATGGATAGGCCGGGTCTTCCAGAGCTAAAGTTGGTGTTTGCAAACACTCTTCTAGCTTTTAGATGAGGTCTTCGTGATTTTTCTATGCCTAAAAATCTCTTAAAGGGGTTTGTGGTATCAAGCAGCATCTAAAAGGGGCCTCATTCTTTTTTTATTCTATATAGATATACATATCACACAGTGGATGTAGCGCCCCGTGTCTTGGCTGATATTGACTGTCATTGTGGAAAGTAATTGTCTATGTAGAGAGCTAGGGGCTCACCAATTGTAATCATTGTGGTGGTGTGTCGCCCTCTGGTGGTCATTATCTGTCTCTGCACTTTTTCCAGTACACCATGTTCCTGTGCTCCGCTCTTCTGATCCCCATCGTCCAGTATTGCAACTTCTGTCAGCTCAGCTCCTGGCTACGATCCTCTCTTGCAACCCTGGCAGGGGCGTCCCTGTTGATTCTTCTATACGTGCCGCTCTTCCCAGACACGTAAGTCATTGCCAGCCCTATAAAGGGATGCAACAGATTTCTTCTCTTTAGAATGTATTTTTATCATGATATAACGTTATGTTCTTTTTTTCTAGGCCTCCGGTGACACTGGACATAGACATTGCAACAAATTTCAGGTAAATCGCTGATATATCAGGTCAAAAAGTACATTTTCATAAAAAACATAGTCAAAATAATGTATATCTCCAGTTCTTGTGTTGGAAGCAGGAAAAATGGGCAAATGTAAGGATCTGATCTACATGGCAGGTCTTGTGGGGTGTTCCCAGTATACGGCAGGTCTTGTGGGGTGATCCCGGTATACGGCAGGTCTTGTGGGGTGTTCCCTGTATATGGTAGGTCTTGTGGGGTGTTCCCAGTATACGGCAGGTCTTGTGGGGTGTTCCCAGTATACGGCAGGTCTTGTGGGGTGTTCCCAGTATACGGCAGGTCTTGTGGGGTGTTCCCTGTATACGGCAGGTCTTGTGGGGTGTTCCCAGTATACGGCAGGTCTTGTGGGGTGTTCCCTGTATACGGCAGGTCTTGTGGGGTGTTCCCTGTATACGGCAGGTCTTGTGGGGTGTTCCCTGTATACGGCAGGTCTTGTGGGGTGTTCCCTGTATACGGCAGGTCTTGTGGGGTGTTCCCTGTATGCGGCAGGTCTTGTGGGGTGTTCCCAGTATACGGCAGGTCTTGTGGGGTGTTCCCAGTATACGGCAGGTCTTGTGGGGTGTTCCCTGTATACGGCAGGTCTTGTGGGGTGTTCCCAGTATACAGCAGGTCTTGTGGGGTGTTCCCTGTATACGGCAGGTCTTGTGGGGTGTTCCCAGTATACGGCAGGTCTTGTGGGGTGTTCCCAGTATACGGCAGGTCTTGTGGGGTGTTCCCAGTATACGGCAGGTCTTGTGGGGTGTTACCGGTGTACGGCAGGTCTTGTGGGCTGTTTCCGGTATATGGCAGGTCTTGTGGGGTGTTCCCGGTATGCGGCAGGTCTTGTGGGGTCTTTCCGGTATACAGCAGGTCTTGTGGAGTGTTACCGGTATACGGCAGGTCTTGTGGGGTGTTACCGGTATATGGCAGGTCTTGTGGGGTGTTCCCTGTATACAGCAGGTCTTGTGGGGTGTTCCCGGTATGCGGCAGGTCTTGTGGGGTCTTTCCGGTATACAGCAGGTCTTGTGGAGTGTTACCGGTATACGGCAGGTCTTGTGGGGTGTTACCGGTATATGGCAGGTCTTGTGGGGTGTTCCCTGTATACAGCAGGTCTTGTGGGGTCTTTCCGGTATACAGCAGGTCTTGTGGGGTGTTACCGGTATACAGCAGGTCTTGTGGGGTGTTACCGGTATATGGCAGGTCTTGTGGGCTGTTTCTGTTATACGGCAGGTTTTGTCGGGTGTTACCGATATGACGGATCTTGTCCATTGAAGGATAATTAGTGAGCTGGCGACATTGTTATGGGCACCCAACACTCATTGACGCATCCCACAAAGAGTGACTGTAGCACCAATTGTTGAAGGAGTTATGGCAAATTGGTGCAGATACCACAGGACACCATGGGAAATCTTGTGGAGTCTAGGCCTTGACTGGTCAGGGCTGTTCAGGCAGCACAACAATATTAATGTTATGTCTGATGGGTGTGTAGGGACAAGGCAGTAAACGATCTATGTCACTTTCTTAGATATGGCCTGGGAGTTCTGCAAGGAAACTTTTAACACTTCAGACTTTGAGTTTAATGGATCCCAAGTGCTAAAAGTAAACTTCTACTTTAATTCATAAGTTAAAAAGGAGACTTTTCCCTCTAAATAATGACATTTATTAGAAGAAAATAAATAATTTTGTGCAGTTAGAGAACTAGGACTATTGCGTTCTTGGCTCGCATTATCTAAACCTTCTTTGTACTTGTGGTCTGAAGGATGATTAGTCTGGGTCAGGGTGTGGAGGCCACGTATTTGCATGCCCAGCTGCCACATCTTCTCCAGTTATCTGCCTTCCAGCAAAACAAATCCTTCACCACAGGCCATTTTTCCAGACTCCTTTCACAGTCCCCCATTGTCCCCAAGCTCCACGGTCCTAAACCCCCACCTGCCACAAGCATCTGTCTATACAAATGCCAAGGACCAAATACAGCCATGGATTCTTATACTAACAGGAGAACCTAAAAGGGCAACGGCAGTACAACGTCCATGGTATTCAGGATCGGACCCAGAATTCAATGCATTGGGATGTCATAGATAAGTGTATGTCCCATCGACATCACACTTTGTTAGACATCTGCCCATTTCCGACATATTCAACTGTGAACGGTATCCTTTTTTTGAGGAGGCGGAATAGATTATTTTCGCAGCACATATATATATATATTTATTTATTTATTTATTTTTTCTAAAAGGTGGAAAAGAACAATCTGGAATATCGAATAGATTAAAAGGGTATTCCCATGTCAGACATTTATCCATAGAATACGCCATAAGTGTCTGATAGGTGCGGGTCCCAGAGGTGGGAACTGCTTCTGTCTTAAGAACGTGCCAGTCATTTTTGGAACTACCATAGAAGTGAATGGAGAGACCTGCGCAGGTGCAGCTGCCTCTCCTGTCCAGGCAGTATATAACGGGATCCCATTCTCAAGATAGATGTGGGCTCAAGATTTGGGACCCCAAACTAACAAATTTATGGCAATTTATACCCTCATTTAACAGAGATTTGTGGATATACCATGATTGTCAAGATGGGAATGCCCCTTTAAAGGAATACTCCGGACAAAGTGCGATGAACAGTTACGCGCACCACAGGGCCGGGGTCTAAACTTGGACATGGTCTGGAGACTCGAACATTAGGACACATTTATTAAACCTAACAGTTTGTTTCTGGCAAAAAATACTTGCTCTAAACTTGGACTGCCAAATTATTGTCATTTATGTGCCAGATAAATAAAACTGAAGGAATGAAAAATCAACTTGTCCCAGAATAGGCAAACAGAAAAAAGGACATTAGTAAATCTGCCCCAGTATAGTTGGGTCGCCCTCTCAGGGCTGGCGGGGTACTCGGTACCGGGCCCGATGCGCTTCAATGGGAGATGTCACGGCAGCTGGGACCCGGTCCGTGGCCCTGGGCGCCCATTGTAAAAGGGGTTGTTGCAGTGTGCTTATGGTGGTGAAAGTTTATAAGTGATTTGTGACGCCACCTGTGGTGTTCGGCAATGGAGATGTAAGCCGACGCTGCAGACAGATCCTCTGGGACAGATGGTGTGGTGCAGCAATGATGTTATAGCCCTCCACAGGCAGGGCTGTAGTCCCAGGGCAGTGTAGGTGAAGTGACACTTAGATGGTGCGGTGTCAGGCGCAAGGGATGTAGCAGTTCTGGGCGGGTTGGCGCAGCAATAAGTGGAGGACACCAGGGCATGTAGTTCCAAAGCTTTACTCACAGTCTGTTGCAGGTGCAGGTGCCCGCATCCGTGCCGTGTCCTCCGGGTCAGGAGCTCAGCCAACTTCCAGGCAAGATGAAGTACTCCTTTCCAACACTCCGCCAACATATGTGCCTTTTCTGAACGTCTCCTCTTATAGCGCCTTTGAATGAAGTACTCCTAGTACTGAGTTACACTGGAGTTCCTCCTGTCAAATGTTCCTATGAACTCTACTTGTACGGCAGACAGCTGTAGCCTGCTTTGGGGACTCCTTGCTACTAAGTCCCGGTTCACTCTTATGTTGCTGTTGTGCCCCCAAGTCTTGTGTGGGAATAAAGTGGTCACTACTTCTATTCCTCCGGTGTCTGCTGCAGGACCATTAGTATCCGTACAACCTCGGGGACCGGACCCCGGCCTTGCGCTTAGAACTTGAGAAGGGTTCTCCTCTAACCCTAGTCCCTGTTCTCTTATTCTCCTCACGTTCCGTGCTAATCCTTCTTTCCAATGGAGAATCAAGCTTCCTTTCTCTGTCTCTTTCCTGTGCCAGCAGACCCAGATCACTGTGGCCTGCTGCAGCACTTACTTCTCCCATCCCTCTCCCGGGGATCTTCTCTGTCTCACACTCTGGCCTTCTACATCTTCACTCACTGACTGAAAGAATGACTGACTGACTGAATCCTCAACTCTTCCCGCTCTTTTATGTAAACTAAACTCCACCCACTTCCCAGCACATTTCGTGTTCCAAGCAGGGAGCCACCAAGGGGTGCTATGCTACACTCCAAGCAGGGAGCCGCCGAAGGTGCTTTGCTACACTACTTTGTGGTGTGGGGTGCAGGTGTTGGAGTGTGGTCAGGTGTCTCCACCTTACCTGGATGGTGGGCTACCACACCTCAGGGGGAGGTGCAGTACCTCTGTGGCGACTGAACCCTCAGGGGTGCCACATACCCCCCCGTTAAACACAGCACGTCCGCGGGCTGCAAGAAAACAGAAGTTTACAAATACAGGAACATACAAAATTTAGTAATGCAAAACAAACAGTTCTTATCTAATCTTCTCAATATGAGAGGCACTGTTTCTTAAACGTTGCAAATAATTTTAACTAACTATCTTTAAAGTTATGCTACCTAATTTAAAGTGCTATTTCAATCATTATCACTTCTTCTTACTTACACATTCTCTACTTTCTTTTGTTAAACTTAAGTGACAACCGTGGATGCCTGGTTCATCATCTGCATTTTTCCAAATCTTCATCTTTATTCAAATCTCTTTATTAAAACATTCCTATGTGTCATTGATACTAACTAGAATCTATATAAAAGCTATTCTCTATTAATACTGTCATAAGGCACATTATAAAATACTTCACATCAAAACTTCAGTAATTCTTGTAAGTGCTGGACACCGCTCCCAGCCGGGATCTCTTGCAGTGTCCTTTTGGTAGGAGCCTTGCTCCACGATGAGGTAGTCCTTATTTATAAAAGAGCTATGTAAAACCAAGAGAGGGCACCTAAAGAGGTGCAACTATATACATTAAAGTTCTGGATCATTCAGTGTCCATGATCTCCACAGTTCAGACTTCCATAATAAATGCTGCCAACGCAACTAGGCAAACTAAAAAAAACTGGAACATAATTGTAAACAATAGGGCACAACGGTGCAAATACCCTCCTGGGTAACAAAGTTAGTTGTCCATATTCTCCTTAATGTTGGTGGTCCCCTCCTAGGGTACTGGAAACTGGTTGCTTGAGCTTCCAGGGGAGATTCTCTGGGTGTCTTCTATGAACCCAAACCCCCGCTCATGGTTTACGTTGAGGACCTGTCCCCATCCGGCTGAATCCCGGGGACCAAAGTGACCGGCCCGGACCTTCTCTTTCCGGTCTAGATCTGGGCCTAGCACAGCCAGCCTCCTCTGTTCTCTCTCCCTCTGCTCCGCTGCCAGCTGGCGGAGGGTCTCCTGGCATCGGGCTCTCGTCTCCTCCTCCTCTTCCCGGGACCGGCCCCTGCCCACCGTGGACCGCGGCACCACTGTCAGGGGTTCAGGTGTATCCCCCCGTGAACTAGTATCGCGGTCCCAGATCAAGTCCAGCACTACCTGTCCGGCCGCTGTAGCCGGTGGGCACCCCGTGGCTTCCCTATCTTCAGGGCCGACGGGCATACCTGATGCCTCCTGGCGGTGTTGCAGCTCTGGTGCAGGCCTGAGATGGTGGGCAGCTGCAGGGGTATCCACATGGGTAGCCGGCCCGGATGCCGGCGGTGGTGGAGCAGATGGCGGCTCCGGGTCTGCGGGGATCTCCGGTGGGACCTGCGCAGCCGCGCTAGGTCCAGGTTGGGGCTCCGCTTCAGGCCACAGGCCCTCAGATAACTCCTCTGAACGGGCCCCACACAGCGGCGGTGACAGCGGGGCGGCGGTGATGAATGCCGCCGGTGGTATTGCAGCGGTTGCAGTCTCCACAGGGTTTGCCTGGGGGAGATCCGGTGCAGCAATGGCGGTTACCGGTGACTGGGGTACCGCCGGTGTAGGCCCCTCCAGGGCGAGCTGCCACTTCTTCCTCCAGAGCGCCCCCTGCTTCAGCCGCAGTTCATGAGTCAGCCGGGCAATCTCCTCCTCCAGCTGTTGACAGTCTAGATGGGAAGCCAGATCGGAGCCTTAAGCCATTGCGCCTGGGAGATTCAACTTAACCTCCCTTCGCTCTTCAGGCCTCCTCTCTCCTTCCACCATGGCGTTCTCTCCTTTCTCTTCCTGTCTGGCCTCTTTTCCCGTCACCGGCTCCCGCTCCTCCTTCTGGGGGCGGCATCTTCTTCCTACTCCTCCATACCATGCCAGTATACGAACCCCTCGGGGGGTGGGCCATGTTGCTGTCGCATAGAAGTTCACACAGGGGAGGCCCAGGACAGTTTGCGGCCTTTTCTTAGGACCACCCATGTTATCACGCCCCTCTTCTCCGCGCTGGCGGCCATTTTTAGCATTCATTTTACAGTCTATCAAATTGGGTCTTTTCCACATTTCCACAAACCAATAAATCGTAGGCACACAGAACCCGGTGGCACCGGGCTTCGTCATCCTGTTCGTGACTCCAAGTTGGGCCGCCCTCCCAGGGCTGACGGGGTACTCGGTACCGGGCCCGATGAGCTTCAATGGGAGATGTCACGGCAGCTGGGACCCGGCCCGTGGCCCTGGGCGCCCATTGTAAAAGGGGTTGTTGCAGTGTGCTTATGGTGGTGAAAGTTTATAAGTGAATCGTGACGCCACCTGTGGTGTTCGGCAATGGAGATGTAAGCCAACGCTGCAGACAGATCATCTGGGACAGATGGTGTGGTGCAGCAATGATGTTATAGCCCTCCACAGGCAGGGCTGTAGTCCCAGGGCAGTGTAGGTGAAGTGACACTTAGATGGTGCAGTGTCAGGCGCAAGGGATGTAGCAGTGCTGGGCGGGTTGGCGCAGCAATAAGTGGAGGACACCAGGGCATGTAGTTCCAAAGCTTTACTCACAGTCTGTTGCAGGTGCAGGTGCCCGCATCCGTGCCGTGTCCTCTGGGTCAGGAGCTCAGCCAACTTCCAGGCAAGATGAAGTACTCCTTTCCAACACTCCGCCAACATATGTGCCTTTTCTGAACGTCTCCTCTTATAGCGCCTTTGAATGAAGTACTCCTAGTACTGAGTTACACTGGAGTTCCTCCTGTCAGATGTTCCTATGAACTCTACTTGTACGGCAGACAGCTGTAGCCTGCTTCGGGGACTCCGTGCTACTAAGTCCCGGCTCACTCTTATGTTGCTGTTGTGCCCCCAAGTCTTGTGTGGGAATAAAGTGGTCACTACTTCTATTCCTCCGGTGTCTGCTGCAGGACCATTAGTATCCATACAACCTCAGGGACCGGACCCCAGCCTTGCGCTTAGAACTTGAGAAGGGTTCTCCTCTAACCCTGGTCCTTGTTCTCTTATTCTCCTCACGTTCCGTGCTAATCCTTCTTCCCAATGGAGAATCAAGCTTCCTTTCTCTGTTATGAATGGAAACCGAGGAGGAAAAAAAGACAACAAGCTAAGTCTCAGAAAACCAGAGAAGTTGGTAACTATGCAGATTGCAGATCCCTGATCTTACCCGCACAACTAGCAGCAGTCGTGGAGCGTTCCTACGTTGGTCCTAGATGCCTCGTCACAACCGGATAACTACATAAGCCTTAAACAGGAAAAGAGGAAAACTAACTGCCCCAGAGCAGACCCCAAAGGAAAGACAGCCCCCCACATGTATTGACGGCGAAACAAGATGAAAATACAAACAAAGGCAGGAAAATAGGCTGAGCAAACGATGAGGCCCGGCTAACTAAAAAGGACAGAAAAGGGACACTGTCTGCAATCTGCCAAAAAAAACCTACAAAAATATTGTCCAACACTTCTGATAGCAAAATTAACCCTGAAGTCACTAGACTTCTAAACCTATATCAGCACTCTGAAATATTCTGAGACAGAGCAAAAAAGAGGCCAATCTAATAAGGGACAAAAAGCAGATTGGCAAATACTGATTAATAGGAGTGGAATTTCAGCATAGCCCCAGCAGGGGCAGGCTGATTACACAAAAAACTGAATTGACCAACAAGCGCAAGTGTGAACATTAGCAAAAAACAAACTTAACTTGAGAAGACTGGAAGAGAGCTGAAGTCCAGGACCTGAGAAGCAGACTGAATCACCAGCACCCGGATAGGGCGTCGGCTGTCTTATATCCAGTCTGATACTCTAGAGATCCAATCGTTATCTTCCTCATCAGGTGGCAGATCACTACCACTTAAACCAACCGCACTACCTCCTGTCACCACCAGAGGGAGAACGGAAGGGGAACTCTCAACTGGTGGAGCAGAAAATGAGTTCATGACATTTCTCTGTCTCTTTCCTGTGCCAGCAGACCCAGATCACTGTGGCCTGCTGCAGCACTTCCTTCTTCCATCCCTCTCCCGGGGATCTTCTCTGTCTCACACTCTGTCCTTCTACAGCTTCACTCACTGACTGAATGAATGACTGACTGACTGACTCCTCAACTCTTTCCGCTCTTTTATGTAAACTAAACTCCACCCACCTCCCAGCACGTTTCGTGTTCCAAGCAGGGAGCCACCAAGGGGTGCTATGCTACACTCCAAGCAGGGAGCCGCCGAAGGTGCTTTGCTACACTACCGTGTTGTGTGGAGTGCAGGTGTTGGAGTGTGGTCAGGTGTCTCCACCTTACCTGGATGGTGGGCTACCACACCTCAGGAGGAGGTGCAGTACCTCTGTGGCGACTGAACCCTCAGGGGCGCCACATATCTATTTATCACACAATGTTTATCTCATTTGATCTTAAAGGGAAAATATAATTACAAAATGATCTATTCTAATTTCATGTTAAGCATTATTTTGAACAATTTGTTGATTTTTGTATTATCCATGTCACTATATATATATATATATATATATATATATATATATATATATATATATATATATATCCTGCAGTTTTTACACTAAGCAGCATAATAACCTGACACTTCTTGTTCTATAGATATTAGTTTTTAGTGATCATCACATCATCATCATAGTCAGGGTTACAATGATAAATAACACCTCTATATACAGCAGATCACACTGCACCCACCATTCACAATAGGTGATGTCACAGCTCACCTCCTCCTCTACAATGACAAATAACACCTCTATATACTGCAGATCACACTGCACCCACCATTGACAATAGGTGATGTGACAGCTCACCTCCTCTACCTCCTCTACAATGTCTGATAACACTTCTATATACAGCAAATAACATAGCATCCACCAGTCACAATAGGTGATGTAACAGCTCACCTTCTCCTTGTACAATGACAGATAACACCTCTATATACAGTAGATAACACAGTATCCACCATTCACAATAAATGAAGTTACAGCTCACCTCCTCCGCCTTCTGTGCAATGACTGATAACCCCTCTAAAAAATGCAAATAAAAGATAGAGACCCATCTGTAGACAGCTCTATTTTGAGTTTTTGCACTAGTAGGCTGAATGGTATACCTAAAATGTAGCTTGGGAAGAGGGGTGTCACAGGGTTACGGCCACAGTGTGGAGCCAGAAGACCGCAGCGTCTGATTGCTCCTACTCCGGCGCTGAGAAGAAGCACTTCTCCTTCATTTTAAATGTTCCTTCTGGCAGATCAGGGGTTAATCGGCCATGTTGGAAATCCCCTTACTCACAGCCATGCTTGGTTAGCGCCTCCTTTTCCCTTTATAATCTGGGCTCTGTTACTAATCCTTGTCAGAGCTTTGCTGCATGGCTATCGGTGGGAGAGGAGTACATATGAGAAGGAGAGTTGGAGGAGTTATTAGTGACTGTTGTTTCGTTTGTATGCATTGTAACTCCCTATCCTTCTCTATTTTGGTTTATTCCCCTTCCTCCACACCCCGGTGCATTCCTGTTATATGTGAGTGAATATTTTTTATGCCTGGAGTTTTCTGTTCACCCTTGTTTTTGTTGCCTTGTTTGTTGGGTTGGTGTACTATGGTGCACAGTTGCGTCCCTCTTCCCTGGGTGGGGGAAGAGAACAGACGGAGGGCTAACTCAAGCGATAAGGCAAGGGTGGAGGCCCCGACATCTTCACCTTCAGAATTATCCCGGGGAGTAGGGCGAGCTAGGGCATCCCCTAGAGTTAGGGACAGGGAAAGAGCACTTGGTCCCAGGTCACCCAACAGCTGTGTCGTGACAAGGGGTGAGCATACCACCTTACAGTGAAAAGACCAAAATACTGTATGTAGATTTCAGGTGGGCCTCTGGTTTGGAAGATTTCAGCCATTTTGCATGTTTATTTACCATATCACATTATCTTACCAACAATAATAAATCTGTTCACTAACAATTTATCTTTTCTTTTATCGCCAGCTCTTCCCCTCCACCCGATGCCAACCTTGGCACTAGCAATACCAGTAAGCCATCGTCACAGCTTGGGCAGGAGCTCACTGTGGCTTATTTCCTCCTTCTGCTTTTGGTTTGGTTCCTGAACCGTGAGTTTGAGGTCAGCTACCGCTTGCACTACCATGGAGACGTGGAGGCAGACCTTCACCGCACTAAGATCCAGAGTATGAGAGATCAGGCAGACTGGCTTCTCCGGAACATCATCCCATATCACGTAGCTGAGCAACTGAAGGTCTCCCAGAGCTACTCCAAAAATCACGACGATGCTGGCGTCATCTTTGCGAGTATAGTCAACTTCAGCGAGTTCTACGAGGAGAACTACGAAGGAGGTAAAGAGTGCTACCGTGTCCTCAACGAACTGATCGGAGACTTTGATGAACTTCTTAGCAAGCCTCATTACTCCTGCATCGAGAAGATCAAGACCATTGGCGCTACGTACATGGCTGCCTCTGGACTCAACCCATCTCAGTGCCAAGACAGCAGCCAACCCCACCGCCACCTGCAGACGCTCTTTGAGTTTGCCAAGGAGATGATGAGTGTGGTGGATGATTTTAACAACAACATGCTGTGGTTTAATTTTAAGCTCCGCATTGGGTTTAACCATGGCCCACTGACGGCAGGCGTTATTGGGACCACCAAGCTGCTTTATGACATCTGGGGGGACACGGTGAACATTGCAAGCAGGATGGACACAACAGGTGTGGAATGTCGCATCCAGGCAAGTGAAGAAAGCTACAGGGTGTTAGTGAAAATGGGCTATGACTTTGACTACAGGGGGACAGTCAATGTCAAGGGCAAAGGACAGATGAAAACGTACCTATACCCAAAATGCACAGACAATGGCGGCCTAGTGCCCCACCATCAACTGTCTATCTCTCCCGACATCCGGGTCCAGGTGGATGGGAGCATTGGACGTTCGCCTACTGATGAAATTAGCAGCCTCGTAACTGGCAACAAAGGGGCAGTGGAAGCAGGAGGTGGGGAGACTGGACGCAAGCGGGACAAGGCAGAAGACAGAGGCAGAGATGGAGGAGCACGGTGAGGCTGGTAGAGTGGAGAAGGACCATATAGAGCATGTGGGGCCACCAGTGATGAACAAGACTGTTGGCCCAATAGGTCACTTCTGTGCCAGGTCATGGACCTCTTCATTCTATAACAAGAGCCACTGCATCATTCCTGCATCAGTCTTATGGTGACGTGGCTTCCTATGGATATCTATATAGATGGCTCTTAAATTCTTCTAGCGCTGGTGGACCTCCGTGTCCAGAGTACATTTTACACTGTCTCCCATATATGATGGGCTTTATGGTCTAGTTTAGAAGAGCATTGGGGGCTACAAATATGTCATCGCTCTTAAGTGCTGGGGTAATCCTTCCTACTATAGTCATTAGCCAAGGTTGGCTAGTAAGGTCAAGGTTCCACCTTTGTTGAGGATACATTGCCCAGTTTGCTCTATGTTGGCGGCATCGGTCTATGGAGGTCCATCCTCCCCTGGATAGTCGAGTTGGACAGACACAGGACTAAATTGGAAGACCCTTGTCTCAAGCCACATCTCATGCCTCCGCCTCTTCGTCAGCCATACTGAGGATTGAACTAAGTGCCTTCCACTCTCTGGGCCTGTCCCACCCAGATGAGATGACAGTGACACCTTGCCGCAATTCTCGCTATTACTTGCCAAAAGCATGCGCCTCTCTGGACTGCTGCCCATCCACCCGCGAGCGGTGATGGGAGGGATTTTTTCTGAAAATGGGTAGTGACATTATTTCCTTTGTTTAATAAGACAATGCGATTGTAACGTGTTTTCAGTAACACTTTAGCTGCCTACCAGTTCCCATTAGTTGTGATGCCTCCAAAGCAGAATTTCAAGGGTATTTTAAGGAGGATCTATTACAAGGTCAAAAGTAGCCATTTTGCCCTTATTTTATTTCCGCTCCTCAGCTAAGTAATCTGTTTTTTGTTTTGTTTAAATCCGCCATATAGTTCCTGAGATATGGGCCTTTTTATTTAGGGCTAATTGTTAAAGTCTGCACCGTGGGGGCGTGTCTTTCAGCTGCTTTGCATAGTTACTATTTGAGCTCCGCCCCTTTAGTAACGACCATAAAAAAATCAGCGCTAAATAAAAAGGCCCATATCTCTGCCACCGTATGGCGGATTTAAATAAAACAAAAAGCAAAATACTCAGGGGAGGAGCGAGAATGAAATAAGAGCAAAAAGTTGGATACTTTCGTCCTGGTGGCAGGTCACCTTTAAGAAAAAAAAATCCAAAAAATCCAGTCTTCTGTCTATATCTGTCTTTGTTGCCATAGCAGGACAACGTATTAAGGTACCTCTCTTGCAAAAAACATAAAAACCTTTTATTCTTAAAGCTATGGTGGCTATATTTATGCCAAGACTGGTCTGTTAAAGGGGAAGTATCACTTTTTCGACCAGACAGCTCGGCCGTACTTCATGTGCAATATTATAGCATTGTAGTGAGCTTTTAACCTTTTAATGTGTAGACACTTGTCAATGTAATGTGGGATTGGATCTCATTTTTTCCGCTTTCTGAATGGTACATCCAGCCACCATTTTGAATGTATTATATTAATGGTGCAGATAATTTTTACAGGGTTTTTTTTTGGGGAGGGGAATAACCTATTTAAATATTTTTTTCCGAGATGGCCATTTAGTGTCGTTTTGGGCTATTAAGCTTCTTTTAGCCCTCTGTGGGGTCATCATAACCAATCTTCTTTTAATTCACCGCTTTAACCTTGGTACTCCAAGGCGGAGTGGTAGCACCCAAACATAACACAAGCCCCTCTTTGGTAACCTGGTGCAATTGCCCCCCACAAACATAGCCTATAAATGGTTGCTATGGGGCCATTTACGGCTCTGTCTTTGTTTCCCCTAACAACCAATCACAGCATAGCATTCATTTTTCAAGACAACTATAAAAAATGAAAGCTATGCTGTGATTGGTTGCTAGGGGAAAAAAAAATAATATGAGACAATTTCATAAAAAAAACAGCTAAAAAACACCTACATGTGGCAACTCATCACACCCCGGCTTTCATTTATCATAGTGTCCATTAAAACGGAAAGCTGTGTATTGATTAGTTGCTATGGGAAACAAAGACTGTTTTACTCCTCTTTTTTTTTACCATAGCAACCAATCACAGCACAGCTTTCATTGCTTACAGTGCTCTAGGAATATGCAAGCTGTGCTGTGATTGGTTGTTATGGGCAACCCACCCAGGATAGATTGGGCAGATTTCTCAAAAGGCTGAAAAAAGGAAAACAAGGATAAATATAAAAAAGAAATGTCAATGGCATACTAGATGGTAAACTAGAGTGCTAATCCTCCAGGCTTGTATGCCTGACCAATCAAGCGTATCACTTTTCTACCCCTCCCCATCCCTTTAAGCTGATACTTCCTCTTTAATAAGTATAAATACTAATGACACGGACATACCTGTATACATAAAATGTATTCTTAGTGCGACAAAGGTTTTGGGGAGTTATATTTCCCGAGTTTGTATGTGTTCAAGTGGGCTTATGGTTGGTATGTGTACAGATGCTTATGAACTGCAAAAAAAAAAAAGCAGGTAGCTGTGTACATACATGAGCGTCCGCTACTTCATCGGGCCAAATTTAGGGGGATAGACTAAACAAATATGGCGACCTCTATTTATTACTCACATAGCCCTATTGGCCAGCAAGGTGTGTGTGGGGGGGGGGGTACTTATTTATGGGATAAATCCGGCCAATGTAAGAAACATAAAGTGTATGGTTGGAGCTAGTGATGGGCAATTTAATTTGTTCTGCCCTGGTCCGGCGTATAGTCTGGTCTTCAGTTCGGCGCCCGGCATCCTGGGGCCCGTGATGTTACGGCACGAGGCACGTCGTGACGTCGCAAACCAGAGGCGCCCAGGATGGCTGACCGAGGGTGCGAGTGCTGAATACCAGCCGCCATGAAAAAAGACCAGACTGAACGTCGAACTCGACCATTGCTAATCATAATAACTGTGCCCGAATATTCCTATGACAAATTTTTCTCGAATCAATGTATGCATTTGGGTCACACATATATACCAGTATGTGTATGTATATATACAGTCATGGCCAAAAGTTTTGAGAATGACACAAATATTAATTTTTACAAAGTCTACTGCTTCATTTTTTCTAATGGCAATTTGCATATACTCCAGAATGTTATAAAGAGTGATCAGCTTAACAGCAATTACTTGCAAAGTCAATATTTGCCTAGAAAATGAACTTTATCCCCCAAAACACATTTCAACATCATTGCAGCCCTGCCTTAAAAGGACCAGCTAACATCGTTTCAGTGATTGCTCCATTAACACAGGTGTGGGTGTTGATGAGGACAGGGCTGGAGATCAATCTGTCATGATTAAGTAAGAATGACACCACTGGACACTTTAAAAGGAGGCTGGTGCTTGGCATCATTGTCTCTCTTCTGTTAACCATGGTTATCTCTAAAGAAACACGTGCAGTCATCATTGCACTGCACAAAAATGGCCTAACAGGGAAGAGTATCGCAGCTAGAAAGATTGCACCTCAGTCAACAATCTATCGCATCATCAAGAACTTCAAGGAGAGAGGTTCCCTTGTTGCCAAAAAGGCTCCAGGGCGCCCAAGAAAGACCAGCAAGCGCCAGGACCGTCTCTTAAAAGTGTTTCAGCTGCGGGATCGGGCTACCAGCAGTGCAGAGCTTGCTCAGGAATGGCAGCAGGCAGGTGTGAGTGCATCTGCACACACTGTGAGGCGGAGACTCTTGGAGCAAGGCCTGGTCTCAAGGAGGGCAGCAAAGAAGCCACTTCTCTCCAGAAAAAACATCATAGACAGACTGATATTCTGCAAGAGGTACAGGGAGTGGACTGCTGAGGACTGGGGTAAAGTCATTTTCTCTGATGAATCCCCTTTTCGATTGTTTGGGACATCTGGAAAACGGCTTATTCGGAGAAGACCAGGTGAGCGCTACCACCAGTCTTGTTTCATGCCAACTGTCAAGCATCCTGAAACCATTCATGTGTGGGGTTGCTTCTCAGCCAAGGGAATGGGCTCTCTCTCAGTCTTGCCTAAAAACACAGCCATGAATAAAGAATGGTACCAGAATGTCCTCCAAGAGCAACTTCTCCCAACCGTCCAAGAGCAGTTTGGCGATCAACAATGCCTTTTTCAACATGATGGAGCACCTTGCCATAAAGCAAAGGTGATAACTAAATGGCTCAGGGAACAAAACATAGAGATTTTGGGACCATGGCCTGGAAACTCCCCAGATGTTAATCCCATTGAGAACTTGTGGTCAATCATCAAGAGACGGGTGGACAAACAAAAACCTTCAAATTCAGACAAAATAAAAGCATTGATTTTGCAAGAATGGACTGCTATCAGTCAGGATTTGATCCAGAAGTTGATTGAGAGCATGCCAGTGAGAATTGCTGAGGTCCTGAAGAAGAAGGGTCAACACTGCAAATATTGACTTGCTGCATTAACTCATTCTAACTGTCAATATAACCTTTTGTTACTCATAATATGATTGCAATTATATTTCTGTATGTGATAAAAACATCTGACAAACACACATAAAAACCAGAGCGCAGCAGATCATGTGAAAATATAATATTTGTGTCATTCTCAAAACTTTTGGCCATGACTGTATATACTGTACATGTATGTTTATATGCGTGTTTTCACATGAAGGTATGAACTAATATAAATTCACGGCTGTCTATATGTATATACTCCATATGTAGATCTATATGTACACAGGGGATTAGTACTTGCTTGGAGGAGAATGTAGTGCCTGGATATAGGGGCATCTCTTAGATATACCCAGGTTTCCTGTGCCTCCTTCCCGGGTAATACCCATCTTCCTCCTCTTCCGTATGCTCAGACTTCTGCGGTGACCGAAACGTTCCTGCTGCGCGATATATTCTGCAGAACAAAAACTGCAAAAAGCCAAAATAAATGCATTGAATACTCCACCGTTTGGATTGTGGGTTGAGTGGTGCGCCAAGTTTTGTCTGTATTGTGCCCGGTAAACCTCGAGAGACACACGACCGCAGGGTCAGGCAGCACAGGGTTTATTTGTAGTCTGTCACCACATAGACACATTGGATGGCAAAGGAGCTGTATACACAAAATGGTAAGAGATTTTTTTTTCCATTGATGTCACTTTTTGAAGTTCCTTTGTTGATTTCTATGCATGAAAGGGGCAATAAAGGGATTTTTACCGCAATGGATATTTATCAACCATCTACAGGATCGGTGATAAAACTTATCGCTTTATGCCTAGGACACCCCGTTGAATACAGCAGCCTTGACAGGGGGGTTCAGGACTCCCATTCAGTGATCAATGAGGGTCTCATGAAGACAGAGCCAATAGAAATGCCATGCCATGGAGGTCTCACAGTTAGGACCCCCGCTGATCGCAAGAATTGGAGAGAAGTAGGAGTACAAAACCTGCAAAATTTAGCATTTAATGGAACCTGGGAACTTCAGGTCCTTGCAACACGATCGTGGGACCCCAATTTGGACCTTTTGCTGTGTATACCCCTGATTGTATCTATTCTAGACAAGTCTCACTTCATAGTTTGCTCATTGGACAGAGAATGTAGAAACCTGGATTTCAGGCTGTGAACAAGTTGCAAGTCTTCGAGTGTGACCAGGGTCGGACTGGCCCACCAGAGAAGCAGAGAATCATCCGGTGGGCCCTGGCTTCCCCTTCAGGAGAATTCATAGTGCAAACCTTGTAGTTGCTATGGGGGCTCTTCAGCAGGGGGGAAATGTGGGTCCTCAGAATCAAATCCTCCGGTGGGCCCAATGTTCTTCATTCTGACACTTGAGTGTGACTCAATGGGGAAGGGGAAATAAACTCAAAAAGTGTAAATTAGAGGTTTTTCCAGGATCAACACAATTCATTTTCTTATGATGTGATAACAGATTGTGACCACTAGATGGCTCCAGTACACCATTAATTACATTGTAATCTGGCATTTGGCTGCTATAACCATTGTTTAGTGCTCACACACTGAAGGTCATTCCAACATACAGCAATGCAGAAACATGGCGCAAATAGATTTTTTTTTTTTACTTTTTTTTTTTAGATTTGTGTATTTAAACTGTTATTTGCCTGAAGCCAATTTTCCGGAATACTGTATAACCATTAAATATCCCACACCCTCACAAGTATAAAAAAAAATTGGGCCTACTTTTTTTTAAAAAAGCACCAAAAGCTGGGATGAGATCAACACTAAATATGAATAAGCCATCATTTAACCTCTTCCAGCTTAGCTAATTTTTCTTGTTATGCTTTCATTTTTTTCCTCCCCTTCTAAGGGAGATACCTTTTTTTATTCAACCGTCTGCACAGTCATACGTGGGCTTGTTTTACTATACTATTCACTTTACCATATAATGTAGTGAAAATGGGAAAAAATATTTTATGAATATTTTAGTTGTTAAAAAATGTTTGGGGAACTTTCATTAAAAAAATGATGCTCCATTGCGGAGATATTAGTTGGTAAAGTTTAGATTCTAATTCCCAGTTCAATCAAGAAGGGGGCGTTAGCAGAGATACTTCTTTGGGGGCGTTTACTTTTTACCCTATATGATGTTGCCCAATCATAATCTGACAGCACCATACAGGGGGAAAAAAGCAAACGCCCTCAAAGAAAACCGTCTTTCTCTGTGTGCTATAGTAAGGCCTCATTCACACGTCAGTTTCTCACACAATTATTTTGATCAGAGTGTGGTTCAAGTGTCATCGGTTTTTCTTGTGTATGTGGAGAAAAAAAAATTTCTCCATCTTCTCCTATGTGACAGTCTGTGAAAATCGGATCCACATGCTTGCATTGCCGATTTTGATCCGTCACTCTGATCAATATCAGCCATGTCTCCGCAATTTTGCGCAGATTGCTTTGTCTGCGAAAAATCACGGACGTTTGACTGGCTCCAAACACTTTCATAAGTATGGCTGCTACCCATGAAAACCAGGGACAGCACTCGTATGAGAACATCGGATGTGTGAATGAGCACTAAGACTGATGTGTTCAACCAGGTCACACAGATCCCAGTGCTGGCATCTATTGAGATGTCAAGTGCAGAGGGAAGAGAGCAAAGCTGTGTGTCATTGCATACGCCGCTCTACATCTATCCCAGGCATCAGGGAATAATGCAGGACTGTGAGTGACAAGCTTTCCTTTCACAGCACTGACAGAGTGTGGAAGAAGAGCAGTGCTGTGTGTTATTACATACACCACTCCACATCTATCCCAGGCATCGGGGAATAATGCAGGGATTTGTATGTGACATGTTACAGCTCTCCTTTCACAGCACTGACAGTGTAGGGAGAAGAACAGTGCTGTGTGTCATTACAGACACTGATCTGCATCTATCCCAGGCATTGAATAGTAATGCAGGACTGTGTGTGACATTACAGCTCTCCTTTCACAGCACTGACAGTGTAGGGAGAAAAGCAGTGCTGTGTGTCATTACATACACCGATGTGCATCTATCCCAGGCATCGAATAATAATGCAGGGAGGTGTATGTGACATGCTACAGCTCTCCTTTCACAGCACTGACAGTGTAGAGAGAAGAACAGTGCTGTGTGTCATTACAGACACTGATCTGCATCTATCCCAGGCATTGAATAGTAATGCAGGACTGTGTGTGACATTACAGCTCTCCTTTCACAGCACTGACAGTGTAGGGAGAAAAGCAGTGCTGTGTGTCATTACATACACCGATGTGCATCTATCCCAGGCATCGAATAATAATGCAGGGAGGTGTATGTGACATGCTACAGCTCTCCTTTCACAGCACTGACAGTGTAGGGAGAAAAGCAGTGCTGTGTGTCATTACATACACCATCTCTATCTACCCCAGGCATTAGGGAATAATGCAGGGAGGTGTATGTGACAAGCTGCAGCTCTCATCTCACAGCACTGAGTGTTTGAGAGAAGAGCTGAGTTGTGTGTCATTACATACACCACTGTGTATCTATCACAGGCATTGGGGAATGATGCAAGGAATAATGCGCACAACTGGCCAGCTTACGTAAGGATAAGAACTGGTCAGGTTTTCAACCTCAGAATGTAAAAGGATAGTCTCTGCTGACCTATCAATCAGCTTCTTGCTTCTTATTCCTCTTTTTTAAAGGAGTCAAACACTTAACATATGTCATCGATAACTGATCGGTGGTGAGCCGACACTGATTTGCCGTTTCCAGCCCTGACTCAACAGTGTATGTAACAGCTTCATATATTGTGTAGTGGTCATTCCCAGGTACTGCAGATCCACTCCTATTGAAGTGTAATAATAATAATAATACATTTTATTTCTATAGCGCCGACATATTCCGCAGCACTTTACATTTCAGAGGGGACTTGTACAGACAATAGACATTACAGCATAACAATAATCACATACAGTAGATTATAACAAACTAGATTATGGCAGGATGCGATAGCATCACACCTCTTGCCATGTTAACCCTCAACACACACACTCCTCAACACACACTCCTCTCACCTTTCACCATCTCCACTCACTCTTTCACTCCACATACGACCCCTTCTCTCACTCCGTCTCTCATACTCACGCCGTCATCGCCGCTGCTCCACGATCCCCGACATCTTCCGCCGGCGGCATCCTGGATCCAGACGTTGTCCACGCCGGCGACATGTTCTTGCGGCGACGCCATCTTGAGTATCGTGAAATCCCGCGATAGTCAAGATAGCGTCGCCGGAAGAACATGTCGCCGGCGTGGACGACGTCGGGATCCAAAATGGCGTCGGCGAAATCTCGCGAGTTTTCGCCGACGCCATTTTGGATCCCGACGTCGTCCTCGCCGGCGACATGTTCTTGCGGCGACGCCATCTTGACTATCGCGGGATTTCGCCGATCCAAAATGGCGTCGCCGCAAGAACATGTCGCCGGCGTGGACGACATCGGGATCCAAAATGGCGTCGGCGTAATCTCGCGAGATTTCGCCGACGCCATCTTTTTGGATCCCGAGTCGTCCACGCCAGCGACATGTTCTTGCGGCGACGCCATCTTGAATCTCGCGGGATTTCACGAAATCCAAGATGGCGTCGCCGCAAGAACATGTCGGCGGCCTGGAGAACGTCTGGATCCAGGATCGCGGCGGCGGAGGAAGATGTCGGGGCAGCGACGATGACGGTGTGAGTATGAGAAACGGAGTGAGAGAAAGGAACGTATGTGGAGTGAAAGAGTGAGTGGACGTGAGTGGAGGTGAAAGATGAGAGGAGTGTGTGTTGAGGCGGTGTGGTGTGTTGAGGGTTAACATGTGCGTGTGTGTGGTGACGTCACCGGTTACAACTGGACGGAAGTTGTTACAACCGGAAGCTGCTTAGGGCATTTATTATTATAGATACCAAGAGGAATGAGGGCCCTGCTCGCAAGCTTACAGTCTATGAGGAAAGAGGTAGACACGAAAGGTGGGTGGTAACAGTTGCCCTGATTGTATGGACCAGCCATAATGTTAAGTGTGTAACAGTACGGACACAGAGGGCTAATGGATGCATAAAGCATGTGGGAGAATGATGCGGGAAATCTGGTTATGGTAAAACTTTTGGCTGTGCCACCCAGGGATAGATTAGGTTAATGTGTTGAGGCGATAGGCCAGTCTGAATAAATGCGTTTTCAGGACACGCTTAAAATTGTGGGGATTGGGGACTAATCGTATTGACCTGGGAAGTGCATTCCAAAGAATTGGCGCAGCACGTGTAAAGTCTTGGAGACGGGAGTGGGAGGTTCTGACTATTGAGGATGCTAACCTCAGGTCATCAGCAGAACGGAGGGCGCGGGTAGGGTGGTATACTGAAACAAGGGAGGAGATGTAGGGTGGTGCTGAGCCATGGAGGGCTTTGTGAGTGAGGGTAATAAGTTTATACTGAATTCTGGAGTGGATGGGTAGTCAGTGTAATGACTGGCACAAGGTAGAGGCATCGGTGTAACGATTGGTGAGGAATATGATCCTGGCTGCAGCATTCAAGACAGATTGGAGGGGGGAGAGTTTGGTAAGAGGGAGACCGATTAGAAGAGATTTACAATAGTCGAGACGAGAATGAATAAGAGAAACAGTAAGAGTTTTTGCAGAGTCAAAGGTAAGAAAAGGTCGAATTCTAGAAATGTTTTTGAGGTGCAGATGACAAGAGCGAGCCAGTGATCGAATGTGGGGGGCAAAGGAAAGCTCGGAATCAAGTATGACCCCAAGACTGTTGCTGGGGAGTAATAGTGGAACCACACACAGAAATGGCAATGTCGGGTATAGGTACATAAGTAGAGGGAGGAAACACCAGGAGTTCAGTCTCTGACAGGTTCAGTTTCAGATATAGTGAGGACATGATATTAGACACAGCGTTTAGACAATCGCCGGTGTTTTCTAGAAAGGCTGGCGTGATGTCAGGAGAAGAAGCGTATAATTGGATGTCATCAGCATAGAGATGGTACTGGAAACCAAATCTACTGATTGTTTGTCCAATGGGGCAGTGTACAAGGAGAAGAGGAGGGGGCCTAGAACCGATCCTTGAGGGACCCCAACAGTAAGGGGAAGATGAGAGGAGGAGGAACTGGCAAAAGATACAGTAAAGGAGCGGTCGGAGAGATAGGAGGAGAACCAGGAGAGAACGGTGTCCTTGAGGCCAATGGAACGGAGCATAGTGAGGAGGAGCTGATGATCCACAGTGTCGAATGCTGCAGAGAGATCCAAGAGAGTTAGCATGGAGTAATGACCATTTGATTTAGCTGTTAGCAGATCATTAGAGACTTTAGTGAGGGCAGTTTCAGTGGAGTGTAAAGAGCGGAAACCGGATTGGAGAGGGTCGAGAAGAGAGTTATCAGAGAGATAGCGGATAAGACGGGAGTGGACCAGGCGTTCCAGGAATTTAGAGATGAAGGGAAGATTAGAGACAGGTCTATAGTTAGCGGCACAGTTTTGGTCGAGGGATGGTTTTTTAAGTAGTGGATGTATGATGGCATGCTTAAATGAGGTGGGAAAAATACCAGAAGAGAGAGGTTAAATATTTTAGTTAGGTGAGGGGTGACAGCAGGGGAAAGGGACTGGAGGAGATGTGACGGAAATGGGTCACTGGTGCAAGTGGTCGGGCGAGAAGATGCAAGGAGCCTGCTTACTTCTTCTTCTGTGACTGGTTCAAAATCAGAGAGTGAGCTAGATGCAGTGGGGGAGGGAGGACAGTGCATGGTATGAGGGGATTGGGAGATAATTTCCTGTCGGATCTGGTCAATTTTTTCTTTGAAGTAATTGGCCAGATCATCAGCTCTGAGCTCTGTGGTTGGGGCCTGTACTCTTGGATTGAGTAGAGAATGAAAAGTGTCAAAGAGACGTTTCGGGTTATTGGACAGTGAGGTGATGAGGGTGTTGAAATAGGTTTGTTTGGAGAGGTGAAGGGCAGTGTTATATGTTCTAAGCATAAACTTAAAATGGATGAAATCTTCGTGTAGATTGGATTTTCTCCACAGACGTTCGGCGCACCTGGAGCACCGCTGCAGGAAACGTGTTTGCAGGGTGTGCCAGGGTTGTCGCCATCTGTGTTGTGGTGTTCTATGTATAGGGGGTGCAAATTCATCCAGGGTACTTTGAAGTGTTTCATTGTAATGCTTCAATGCAGAATCAGGACATGAGAGGGAGGAGATAGGGGCCAATGAAGACTGCAAGTTCTTCATAAGTTTCTGGGTGTTAATGGCCTGTATGTTTCTATAAATATGGACAGTGGGGGTGACCTGAGCAGCCTGGCAGTTCTTGATAGAGAATGAAAGAAGATTGTGGTCAGAGGGCGGGAGAGGGGAGTTTGCAAAATCATCCACTGCACAAAGCCGAGAGAAGACCAAGTCGAGGGAGTTTCCGTCTTCATGCGTTGGAGAATTAGTAAGCTGCGAAAGGCCAAATGAGGAGGTTAGAGATAAAAGGTGAGTAGCAGATGGTGAGAGGGGAAGAGCAATGGGGATGTTGAAATCTCCCATGATGAGGGTAGGGATGTCACAGGAGAGAAAATGTGGAAGCCAAGTGGCAAAATGATCCAGGAACTGATGGGAGGGGCCGGGAGGACGATACACCACCGCCACTCGCATGGAGAAGGGGGTGTAGAGTCTGACGGCATGGACCTCAAAAGAAGGATGGTCAGTGTATAGGAGTCAAGTTGCAGTACCCCAAAGTGGCCACTACACAGTGTACGGCGCTGTACACTGTTTACATCTGACCATCAAGGGGGAGCTGATAACAGTTGACAGGTCGAATTGAACTAGTGGACATCCCCTTTAATACCCAGTGATTGGCTGAAACTTGTATTGGGCCGGACATTTCCCCTTACACTCCCACGGGGAGATGTGTAGTATCACATGGCGGGCACATGAAACAAAGATGTCTTGTGACCTCCAGGTCAAGGTCTGCTCACCGCTCTGACTCAAGAAAGCCCTGAAAAATGGCGCCGACCTATAAAGTGACCAGTCTCTTATTTTTGGCGCCCACTTGCAGATTAATAGATCTGTGTCTCGCTGCCTGTATAGGGTTTCCAGGATTGGGTTTGATCACGCCACGTCTCAGCAGTCGTCCCCATATTTCCCGTTGCTGCGGTAACAAGTCTCGTACATCCCATTCCTTCATGTACTGTACATTCTCCTCTGGAGGGAATAACAACTCGCGTCTACACCAGAAAACGCAGCGAAAAGAGCCGATGTCCTTGACCATGCTGGTGTCGATGGGCTGAGACCCAAAAGGCCACTTCTTTGTGGCCATGAGCAAGTGTCAGCCCCGACCATAATCATTTCCTGCTATATTATTAACCCTATAAGTTCACAATTTTTTTTTTATAAATCTGTATTTTCAGGGGTTTTTTTTTATTTAATGCTGTGTGTGAAAGGGACTGGCTGAATGTTTGAGCACTAAAGCCAGTCCCCTTCTGTCTATGCATCAGCCATGACAAAGAAGGGGGCTGGCTTGGCTTTTGGAAAGAGCGGCCGGTGGGCCTTCTTAAAAAACAGCTCTAATCATTGGTTAACACCAGAAACACTCTCCTGTGTTTATCACCTATGATGGCGACGCAACCTGATGACTGGGGTAACTGTCCTTTTTTATTAATTTTTTATTAATTTTTAAGTTTTGGGAAGGGCAGCTGGACAACTCTTTCGACAAATCAGCCAGACTCCTGGATAATCATGAAGTTTTGGAAAAAATGAGATTGACAGGAAAAGAAAAAGGAAAGAGGGTGTAAAGGAAGGAGCAAAGAGCTTGAAAGTGTTGGCGAGTACATGTATCTGCTGGGTGACCGGGTGACCAGAGAGATCACTCCATGGGCTCCAAAATGGCTGATGATGGACGATGGATGCAACTTCATGTCCTTGGTTACTGATATCTGTTTTTCAGATTTCTCTCTATAACTTTTGTACATCCATTAGTCCTAGTTTGACACGATGAAAACCCCTTTAAAGGGGACCTGCCCCTTGTAATAAATCTATAAGACCACGCTTACACGCTCAGTATTTGTAAGCCAAAACCAGGAGTGGATGAAAAATACAGAAGTGGTGGCGTGTTTCTATGATAATTTTCCTGTTATTGTTCCACTCCTGGTTTTGGCTTACAAACGCTGATGTAAAATACTGACCAAATACTGAACGTGTGAACATTGACTAATATTTTTTTACCTGGTGTAAATGCCGCTTTTCTCCTGAATCCAACGTTGTATTTCTTTTGTTCCTGCGCCTCTCTGTTCCTGAGCTATGGCCCATTCTTCCCTGTATAGAAATCTAGTCTTCTTATCCAAGTGGGTGTGGTCCTAAAAAAGCCGTCCATGGAAAAGTGCTCAGCACCACGCCCACTTAGTGAACGGCTAGATTTACATACAGGGAAGAAAGGGCCATATCTCAGGAACAGAGAGGCACAGCAACAAAAGAAAAACAACGCCGGATTCGGGAGAACAGTGGCTTTTATACCTGGTAAAAAGAATACATTCTTAAAGGCAACCCTTTAAGAATGCTATTTCTTACATACTACTAGAAGAGGCTATAGCTACACAGAGTCACTTAATACCTGCAGTATTGAACGAGGTAGCGTCCCCGACTCCCCGTGTTCCCGTGGCTGGTGTGGGTGAGGAGTGCAATATTAGACTGGTGCAACAATGAGGAAATTTAAAGGAAACGCTAACCGGGAAGAGAGAGAGAGAGAGAGAGAGGATGAGGATGGTGACGGACAGCAACTTTTGGCGGATCCTCAAAAAAAACGGATGCAACGGACAGCAATCCGTCACAATCCGCCATTAATGCAAGTCAATGGGGAAAAAAAACGGATCCTCAAAAAAAAATTGAGGATCCGTTTTTTTCAAAACCTGGCGGATTGTGACTGATTGTAAAAAACTGAAGTGTGAAAGAGGCCTAAGAAGATGAAAAAATAAATAAAAATTGATTTTAAAAATATTAAAAAATATTAATTCAACCCACTTTTCCTAGTTTAAATATAAAAAAAATAAGATACGGTAATTGGTTTTGTAAAAATATGAAGTTAATTATCCCATAAAATAAAGAGAATTTTAAAAAAAAAACCCTAGAACTGCAGTTTTTAGTTACTGCACCTCCCTAAAAAAATGAAATAAAAAGGTGATAAAAACTTCATAATACCCAAGAATTATATAGATAAACACATCAGCTTCCCATGCATAAAGCAAGATTAACCGAATAGACGGAAAAATACAAAAAAGTTACTGATCTCAGAAAATGCTAACCAAATTTTATTTTATTTCTTTACAAAGTTGGAAACTTTTTTAGCCATTAATATATATAAAGGCTTTAATATCGCTGTGATGATATTGAAAAGCAAAAAACGGGCAACTAGGTAATTTTTTTCCGCACAGTGAAAGGAAATGGCAGAACTGCTTTTTTATTCTTTTTTTTTTTTCAAATATTTCACCCTATTAGAATTATTTTGCCCCCATCTTTCAGAATTACATGGAAAAACGGATATTGTCATTTACATCTACAAATCATCCTGCAAAAAAAAAGAAAAAAACAAACAAATGCTCTCCTGTCTACGAAAAGATTAAAGTTGTGGATCTTGGAAGGAGAGAAACAAATATGAAAAATTGCCCAGTCATGAAGGGGTTAAACATTAAGGGAGGTCTTTTTTTTTTTTTTTAATGTACCACTCTGGATGCCTTACGGATCTAAAAAGATACGGATGACATGTGGATGGAATACACATCTTTTTCTTCTGGATGATTTTTCATACTCTCGCCTGATAAGGGGCCGGGTGCTTATCGATTAAGAAGCCGCAAATATTATTAGTGATAAAAAAAAGAATAATTGATCATGAAAGGTTGAACTTGATGGGCTTTACCGCTGCCCTACAACTTTAGCACCTATCCCGTTGCATAAAAACTGCAAATCTGCTGCTAAGATCAAAATTTGGCGCATTTAATAGAAAGAGCGCTGAAGGCGAATGCCTCTGAAACTCCTTGAAGACGAAACGATTTTTCGTTTTTTCCCTCCACATCTTCCAAGAGGCATAACTTTATTTATTTTTCCGTCCATTTAGCCTTATGAAAGTCTTTTTTCTTTGTCTTTTTTTGCCTTGAAATTTTGAATGATAAAATTCAATTTGCTGTATAATATACTTCTAAACATAAAAAAATAAAAATAAAACAGCAATTCTGACTTTTTTTTTTAGTTATTTTGTGTTTTTGTTTTTTTTACGGCATTCAGTTTGTTGTGAAAATTCAGGTCAGTCTGGTTATGGTGATACCAAATTCATATAGGTTTTTTTTACTACCTTAATGAAAAAAACTTTAAAAAATTGGCTTCAGTTTCCATATTTCGAGAGCCATAACTCTTTTTTTATAAAGTTGTATCAGGCTCGTTTTTTTAGGTGTAATTTTTATCATCATGATTTCTTTTTTTTTCTGATCTCTTATTCCAGTTTTTGTCGGGAGGTAACGTAACCAATAACAATGAATAATTTTCATTTTTTATTCTGTTTCGGCGTGCACCGAATTTGATAAATATCTTGATATTTTATTAGTTTGAATAATTATGTAATTACACGTTAGAAAACAATTGGATTTTTGCATTTACTATAAAATTCCTTTTTCGTTTAAACCATTGAGGGACACAAGACTGTGGGTCTACGAGGCTGTGACGCTAAAAGGCAGAAGAGCCAAGAATAGGCAGGATTCGTGTAGAACCCTTCACCCCTAGTGTATTCAACAGCAAAAAAAGATTTTACAGTAAATAGAAAAATCCAATTTTCTCATTAGTATCATTGATAGACAGGACCATGGGCCATTCCAGAGTAGTCCCAATGGGTGGGGGGAAAAACACCAGATAACCATGTAAATGCCTAGCGACAACATAAATCCAGGTGATCCAATGAATTTCCAACACTAGTAGTCATAGACCCAAGGAAAATCCAGGTGATCGGATCATCCACAATAGATGTGTGGCAGAAATTGAATAAAGGACTTGTTGGCTCATAAGAGTAATTAAAACTCAATGTATCTATGGAACTTTTAACTACTTTTACGAACCAATAAGTCCTTCATTCAATTTCCACCACACCTCTATTGTGGAAGCGCCGATCACCTGGATTCTCCTTGGGCCTAGGTCTACCTCTGTTGGAACGTCGTTGGAATCATCACGTACCTCCAGGCTGGCTGCTATCCATATGATAGTTATAATTGGGTCTTCTTTCTAGTATTGTGCGTTAATTAATTAATACAACCGTCTCAGGTGAGATACCATAGAGTGGATCTTGTAGAATTTGACGAAGGTGTGGACAGAGTTCCAGGTGGCAGCCTCTTAGCTGAGAAAGTCCATGGCCCATTTTACTACATTGGGAATGCGAACTGCAGAGAGTGATTGAATGTCAAGCTCCTCCGGTACTCATTGAAGAATTCTGGTTGTTTCCCTCAAGGCTGAGGGGCTCTTGATGCCCAACTGATGGTTCAGACAAGCCACCGCAGTCAATTTGACTGTAAGGTAGGACCCCGTGGGACAAAGCCAAAATATTGCTCTTGGTTCCAGAAGGTTGATTTGGAAGCAGAAATCCTCCAGAGAACCTTAGTGGAGTGATGGTTGAACCCAGCTCTGAAGCCTAAGAGACTGGTATCAGTGCTATTGAAGAAGGGAGGAAGGATTTGTCGGAAAGCAGAGCTGGGCCTGTCAAGCATCTAAAAAGGTCTCTGCATGTTTGAAATGGGAGATAGGCGAGATGATCCAAGGAATACATTGCCTTGTTCCAAAAAAGAATGAAATGTTGATCAGGACCCTCATGCAAAAATAGATGGAGCTTGAGGACTCCATCTGCAAGCAAGACACTCTGGCTTGAAGAAGGAAGACCTTGGTCGGTGGTAGGAAAACTATACCTAAACGAGTACTGAAGATCATGCCTATAAATTCCTACCCCTCCTAAGCCCTTCCATTTTTTTTTTCAAGTGGACCAAAAACACTGTAAACCTAAAATGACAAACATAAGAAGCAGTCAACTTACCTGGGTCCAGCGCTGGTTCCTCGCCGCAGCTCTGGTCTTGGTGCTTGGCAGCAGCTGTGACATCAATCACTGAACTTATAGGCTCAGGCTGTCTACCTCGGCACAGCCGATGACTATGTGACATTACGGCTGCAGCCCAACAACTCCAAGACCCCAGCAGTGGTGGAGAGCCGACGCTAGAGAGGATGAGAAACTGCTTGGAAAAAGGAAAACCCCTTTTAGGTAACAGGGGCACAAATAGTTTTTGCATGTGTACTTCCTCTGCAAAAAAATGTGACTTTTGAACTCCATAATTGTGGGGCGTGCCCTTCATAAATTCCCCTCATAGTTTGTTATGCTAAAAAAAAAAACCTAGGGTAATTCCACTAAATTCAGCCTATTCTCCTAAATTGTTGATCCAAAGAAATGCAAAAACCCAATGAGATAGAAGCTGACTTTCTTCATCTCGGGAAATAATTATCCAAATCTGGTAGAATAAATCTCTGGATCAATAAGCCTTCTCCAGTAATCTGTTACAGGGGTAGTCCAACACAGAATTTATTTATTTTAGTTTAGTTTTTAGGGATGGTGGATTCTTCTTAAAGTACCCTTAAAACCTGCGCTTGCTGCTCCGTAGGCCTGCAACACCTCAGGAAGTGATTTCTGCGCCATTTGGATGTCTTCAATCTACTGAATCCAGATGACCAGAACAGCGCGTCATCAGAAGAACTTCCGATGATACCCTCCAATGGAAGCAATAGAGAATCTCCATCTATGCCAGTGTAGAAACCTTATTTCTTTCGCACATAGAAAATGCTCTTTTGTTATAGATAAAGTCCTGGGTGTAAAATGATTATTATTCAGTTCTCTACACTGACCATTGATACGGTATATTCATTCATCCATCAAGTCGCCACAGCTCGAGATCAAGACCAAGGCTATTAAAAAAAATATATAGATGTACAGTAATCCTTGCAGCGCTGGAGTCCTGGGTTCAAATCCCACCAAGGACAACATCTGCAAGGAGTTTGTATGTTCTCCCCGTGTTTGCGTGGGTTTCCTCCGGGTACTCTGGTGTTAGGCGTCAGATTCCTGGGACTGCACAACAGGAATCCAGAGCCGTACATCCAGCGGTCTCCCATTCCCCTCCAACCGCTCAGGGACCTGCTCAGCAATCCCGGCGATCCAGGCATCCTGCTCAGACTCGCTCTGTGAGCCTGGATGTTGCTGCCACCTCTGGTGTAGCAATGGTAGCGCAACCTGCTCTGCAGGAAACCGCTCCAGAGGCTAAGTCCTCTCGCCGTGCTGCTGGGCATGCCCGCAAGATGACCTCTCAGTGGAGAGCAGGGGTCATATGCTCAGGTCCTGTGTCGGATCTGATTGGTCCTTCCCAGAGTACTGGAAGGTCCCGGAAGCGCATGGCTATAAAAAGCCCGCATGGCGGCTCGGCCATGCGCTAGTGTAGACTATTATGCTGTGTGTGAAAGGTGATGGATGCATGTGTCTGGTAACTGGCTTATTTGAAACCCCCTTCCCTCTGATATTACGAATGGTGACAGAGTGTTGGTTATAGTCAGTTCCAGGTAGTGGCAAGCTAGGCGCCACTGTGCTTACCGCACCTTACACTAGCGTCCGTCGGTGTCCGGCACCGTCGCTTAGCGGCTACAGTTACCGCCGCACTGCAGTAGCAGCATCTATTGGCGTTCGCGGCTGCGACGCCACACGCCGGCTGGCCCGTGGAGTTAACAGGTCCAGCGTTCCTTTCTCTTTTATATTAGGGCGTCTCTGTGTCCTAAACAGAGTCTGCCTTAACTACCTCAGGTGACATTAACCCGAGTGCTCTACTTGGCCATCTAGCGAGTTTGCCATTATCCAGCAGCAGTCTTTACACCTACCGCACGGTGGACCCCGGGCGGCGAACGCACCTCCTATTATTTATATTTGGTGCGTTCCGCCGTCCCTAACATTACACTAGCGCCAGGGTCTGGCTGGTAATGGCAGACCTGCAGCAGCTACAGCGCTACATTCGGCAACTGGAGAGCAGGTTCGCGGCTATTGAGAGCACCAACTCAGCCGCGAATGCTGCGCTAGCTGCTGCTCAGACAGTCGCAGAGGCTGTCTCACGTGTGCCCGCATGTTTGCCCACGCCGACAGTTTCTCGCCTCCCGCTCCCCGACAAGTTTTCGGGTGACAGCGCCACCTGTAGGGGATTCGTGAGCCAGTGCTCTATTCAGCTTGAGTTACTGGCTGCACTGTTCCCTACAGAGTGAGCTAAGGGGAGCTTTATTGTCTCACTGTTGTCTGGCAGGGCATTACAGTGGGCTACGCCATTGTGGGAACGTGATGATCCTGTGGTTCAGGGTGCTGCTCAGTTCCTCGCGGCCCTGAAGCAGGTCTTTTTGGGACCACGGATCACGCACGATACCTCACTCCAATTATTATCCCTAACACAGGGGTCGCTCTCGGTTAGCCATTATGCCGTCCGGTTCCGGACATTGGCTTCCGAATTAGAGTGGCCGGACAAAGCATTAGTCCCGGTGTTTTCGAGTGGGTTAGCTGAGCACGTCAAAGATGCTCTAGCTACCAGAGAGGTTCCCACAAGTCTGGAGGAACTGATTGCCGTCTCCACTCGCATTG
The DNA here is from genome assembly GCF_039654945.1 of Dendrobates tinctorius. Taxonomy (NCBI): domain Eukaryota; kingdom Metazoa; phylum Chordata; class Amphibia; order Anura; family Dendrobatidae; genus Dendrobates; species Dendrobates tinctorius. The sequence goes on along the minus strand of NW_027361869.1, from coordinate 761,649 downwards.
ACCTCCGGTTTATGGAGCGCGGGCTGGAACGTGCACAATCCAGACGTAAGGTTAATTTGGCTCCCACCTTCACCGAGCCGCTAAGAGATCCCGCACAGGAGCTCTCATCCTCCGAACCTATGGAGGTGTCTCGCACCGGCCCCAAGCCATGTCCGATACGAAGCTCCGTACGTTGCTATCAATGCCAACAGATTGGTCATTCGGCTAGCACGTGTCCACAGCGCTCGAAAAAACTACCACGTCCAGTCCAGTAGGTCCAGTAAGTCCAGTAGGTGGTGGTCAGTCCAATATGCAACCCTTTTCCCCTAAACCAGTATTCCGGGGCACTTTAGATAGTGAGGCGTCCACCTGGGAGGCAGAGGTTACCGTGGATTCCGGGGCCGAAGGGAACTTTATGTCCTCGACCTTCGCCCAGAAACATGCTATTCCACTGGTGTTACTGCCCCAACCTCTGACCATTAGAGTGGTTAACGGTGCACCTTTACCATCTCAGGTGACCCACCAGACAGCTCCACTCGGGCTCTCTATCTCACCCTCTCATCGTGAGGTCCTGTCCCTGCTCATTTTGCCTGATGGCATCGACCAGGTGCTTCTCGGGGTTCCCTGGCTCAGTTGCCACTCCCCTCATATTGATTGGGCTTCGGGGAGTATACTGGCTTGGAGCAAGGACTGTGAGGGAAGGTGCCTGGGGGGCATTGTTCAGGTAGCTTCCACTGAAGTGCCTGCGGATCTTTCCGCGCTTCCGAAGCCCTACCACCAGTACGCGGATGTCTTCTCTGAGAAGTCTGCGGAGACGCTCCCGCCGCACCGTCCTTACGATTGCCCGATAGATCTCCTGCCAGGCACAGAACCTCTTAGAGGCTTTGTGTATCCGCTATCACTTCCTGAGACAGAGGCTATGTCTCAATATATCAGGGAGAACCTGGCTTTAGGTTTTATCAGAAAATCGGTGTCGCCGGCTGGTGCAGGGTTCTTCTTCATACAGAAGAAGAACAACAGAGAGTTACGTCCCTGCATTGACTACAGAGGTCTCAACGCTATCACGGTCAAAAACAAATACCCTCTCCCGTTGATCTCTGAGTTATTTGACAGGTTGCAAGGGGCCCGGATCTTTACAAAATTAGATCTACAGGGGGCGTACAACCTGATCCGCATTCGCGAAGGAGACGAGTGGAAGACAGCTTTTAATACTAGGGATGGCCATTAGGAATATCTGGTCATGCCCTTTGACCTTTGTAATGCACCTGCTGTCTTCCAGGATTTCGTTAACGACGTCTTCCACGACATGCTCTCTACCTCGGTGGTGGTCTATCTGGATGACATACTCATCTTCTCGCCAGATTTGACCACCCACCGGAGAGACGTCTGCAGGGTCTTCGACCGTCTGCAGGCGAACTCTCTCTTTGCCAAGCTGGAGAAGTGCCAGTTTGAGCAGGAGTCCTTGCCATTCCTGGGCTATATCATCTCGGCCCAGGGGTTTGCTATGGATCCTGCCAAACTGCAGGCGGTGATGGATTGGCAGGAACCCCATTCACTCAAAGCGGTGCAGCGCTTTTTAGGGTTCGTGAATTATTACCGCCAGTTTATACCGCACTTTTCCACACTGGTGGCTCCTTTGGTTGCTCTCACTAAAAAAAGGAGCTATCCCCAACGCTTGGTCTGAACAGGTCTCCAAGGCCTTCACGTCTATAAAATCTCATTTTGCTGGCGCTCCCATCTTACATCGTCCCGATGTAGATAAGCCATTTATTCTGGAGGTTGATGCCTCTTCCGTCGGTGCAGGTGCAGTCCTTTTCCAGAAGGATGCTCAAGGTCGTAAGCATCCCTGCTTCTTTTTCTCAAAGACCTTCTCACCGGTGGAGAAGAATTACTCCATCGGTGACAGGGAGTTGCTAGCCATGAAGTTGGCCTTTTCCGAGTGGAGACATCTCCTGGAGGGAGCTCGGTTTCCCTTCCAGGTATATACGGACCATAAAAATCTGGTCTATTTACAGACGGCCCAGCGCTTGAACTCTCGTCAGGCTAGGTGGTCGCTCTTCTTTTCCCGCTTCCGCTTCACCCTGAATTATCTCTCAGGGGAAAAGAAAGTCCGTGCGGATGCTCTCTCACGCTCGGTGGTTTCTGTGGAAGAAGGAGAGGCTGAGCCTCGGCTAATTCTCCCGCCGGAGAGTTTTACGACCGTGGCTCCAGTTGCTCTCCAGTCAGTGCCACCGGGCAAGACCTTGGTGCCTCCCCAGCTACGGCCGGAGGTTCTCGCTTGGGCACATGCCTCCAGGGTAGGTGGTCACTTTGGCAATAAGTGGACCACTGAACTCCTGGCAAGGTCATATTGGTGGCCGCATATGGCTCGAGATGTTAAGAAATACGTACAAGCATGTGTGTTATGAATGAGTCACCGTAGGAGGCAAAAACAGAAATACTAACTAAGTCCAGAAAACCAGAGAAGTTGGCAGCTATCGGATTGCAGACCCCTGAACCTATCAACAACAACTAGCAGTAGCCGTGGGGGGTTCCTACAGTGCCCTAGACCCCTCGATCACAGCCGGAGAACTACATAGCCTAAAGACAGAAAGGGAAATCTAAACTGCCCCAGAGCAGACCCCAAAGCAATAGGCAGCCCCCAACATATAATGACGGTGAAGCAAGATGAAAAAACACACAGATAGAAAGATAGGCTGAGCAAATGATGGGGCCCAAGCTAACTAGATAGGACAGGGTAGAAAAGCTGCTGTCTGTAATCCGCCAAAACCCTATCAAAACAAGAGCCAACAGCTGATAGGGAAAAAAGCCCTGAAGACGCTAGGCTTCAAAAAGACTATATCAGTACTCAGGTATTTTCTGAAGACAGAGCAAAAAGGAATTCAGCTCACCCCAGCAGGGAATGGCAGAAATCAAGGAAAACAATGCAAAACAAAACCAAAACACAAATGCAAAAAGTAGAGCAGAAAACTTAGCTTTTGAGGAGCAGGAATCAGACTGGTCTCCTAGAATCCCTCAGAGAGATCACCAGCAAGGCAGAAGGGCGTCGGCTGCCTTATATCCAGACAGTAATTCCCGTCACCCAGTCATCATCATCCTGCCCAGGTGCTTGGTAATCAGCCTCACTACCTTCCTTCACCAGAAGAGGGAGTTCATCAGACCTCAATGGTGAAGGGGAAAATGAACTCACAACACATGTGTCTCGTGTGCACGGAACAGACCCTCTAGGCAGAGGCTAGCAGGGCTTTTGTATCCTCTGCCAGTGGCGGATAGACCTTGGGAGATGGTTGGCATGGACTTCGTGGTTGGCCTGCCCAAGTCTGGTGGCAGTACGGTCATCTGGGTGGTCACCGACCATTTTTCCAAAATGGTGCACCTGGTGCCACACGCACGGTTGCCTTCCGCTCGTGGTCTTGCCACTCTGTTCATAAAGCACGTATTCCGTTTACATGGCATGCCGGACAAAATCGTTAGTGATCGAGGTCCCCAGTTCGCGTCTCGGTTTTGGAGGGAGCTCTGCAGTCTACTCAGCATCGAGCTAAACCTGTCCTCCGCTTACCATCCCGAGACGAGCCAACCAAACCTTGGTCACGTACCTGCGGCATTTTGTCTCTGCCAGGCAGGATGACTGGGCATCCTTGCTACCATGGGCTGAGTTTGCCCTGAATAATGCAGTGGCCGATTCCACTGGTCAGACGCCCTTTCTTTTAAACTACGGCCAACATCCACGCGTCCCTGTCCCGATGCCAGTGTCCTCCGCTGACTCCAGGGTGGCAGACTGGGCAGTGGAGGCTCGCGACATTTGGAATCACACTCAGGATGCTATCCGGGCCTCTAAAGAAAGGATGAGGGCGTCCGCCGACACACATCGGCGACCCGCTCCAAGCTTCTCCCCCGGCGACATGGTGTGGCTCTCTACTCGAAATATCAAGCTGCGAGTCGAGTCCCCCAAGTTCGCGCCGCGATACATTGGACCTTTTAAGGTTCTCGAGCGTATCAGCTCGGTGGTCTACCGCCTGGCTCTTCCGCCACACTTAGCCATTTCGGACGTTTTCTACGTGTCCCTCCTCAAACCAGTTCATATGGCCCGGTTCTCCGAGTCATCTGCCGGGTCATCAGACTTGTCGTCTGACGAGTTCGAGGTTAACGCCATTGTGGGACGCAGGATTGTTTTTCACACAAATGTGTGTACACATATATATATATATATATATATATATATAAAATCTCCCCTTCATCTCTAAACTTTTGGAGCGCCTAGTTTACTCCCGCCTTACCCGTTACCTCTCCACTCACTCCCTTCTATACCCTTCACAGTCCGGCTTCCGCCCACTAGATTCGACTGAAACTGCAGTCATCAAAGTGACCAATGACCTTCTGACAGCAAAACGTAACAGTGACCACTCTCTGCTCATTCTTCTCGACCTATCTGCAGCTTTCGACACTGTTGACCACCATCTCCTACTCTCTAGGCTCCCATCACTAGGCATTAAGGACACTGCTCTCTCCTGGTTCTCTTCCTATCTTTCTGACCGCTCCATCGGTGTTTTGTTCTTTGGCTCCACGTTATCTCCTCTTCCTCTCGCTGTCGGGGTACCTCAGGGCTCAGTCCTTGGCTCCCTTCTTTTCTCTCTCTACACGGCCCCAATTGGACAGACCATCAGCAGATTTGGCTTTCAGTACCATCTTTATGCTGATGGCACACAACTATATACGTCATTACCCGACCTTACCCCCGCTGTACTACAGAACGCCAGTGACTGTCTGTCCGCAGTCTCCAACATCATGTCCGCTCTCTATCTGAAACTCATCATCTCCAAAACCGAACTTCTTCTGCTCCCGCTGTCTACTAACCTCCCTAAATCTGACATTTCCCTCCGTGGGTGGCACTATAATAACACCCCGGGAGCAGGCGCGCTGTCTGGGTGTTATGTTTGACACCAATCTCTCCTTCACATCCCATATACAATCTCTTGCCCGCTCTTGCCACTTACACCTAAAGAACATCTCTAAAATCCGCCCTTTTTTCACCATGGAAACAACAAAACCCCTCACTCCCGCCTGAATTACTGCAACGCTCTATTACTTGGCCTCCCCATTACTCGACTATCCCCTCTCCAGTCCATACTTAATCCAGCAGCCAGGGTCATCCATCTGGCCAATCGGTACTCGGACACGTCCGCTCTTCGCCAGTCCTTACGTTGGCTGCCCATTCATTATAGGATCCAATTCAAAGTACTTGTTCTCACCCACGAAGCTCTCCACACCCCCTACATCTCCTCCCTCATTTCTGTCTATCGGCCTAACCGACCGCTGCGCTCTGCAAACGACTTTCGACTAACCTCCGCACTAATCCGCACCTCCCACTCCCAACTCCAAGACTTCTCCCGCGCTGCGCCAATCCTCTGGAATGCTCTATCCTAAGAAATTAGGACTATCCACAATTTGCATCGTTTCAGGCGCTCCCTCAAAACACATTTGTTCAGAGCGGCCTATCACGTTCACTAATCAAAGTCATTCTATGTGTAAGTGTGCATGTGTAGCCCATTCACTATCCATCCATCCCTCACTCCCTCAAGATGGCTGGACCATCATTGTAAATACATCATTGCAAATACACACCTGTACTCTGTATCTCCCCCACCTCATTGTAGATTGTAAGCTCTCACGAGCAGGGGCGTCTTATTTTGCTTTAATTACTGTATTGCTAATGTTGTTACTTATGACTTGTGTTTTGAAACTGTTAAACTGTAAAGCGCTGCGGAATATGTTGGCGCTATATAAATAAAGATTTTATATATATATAAATATATACAGTTGTGTGAAAAAGTGTTTGCCCCCTCCTGATTTCCTATTCTTATAATATATATATATATATATATATATATATATATATATATATATATACACACATACAGGTGCACCTCACATAATTAGAATATAATGAAAAAGTTAATTTATTTCAGTTCTTCAATACAAAAAGTGAATCTCCTATATTCTATAGAGTCATCACACACAGAGTGATCTATTTCACGTGTTTATTTCTGTTAATGTTGATGATTATGGCTTACAGCCAATGAACACCCAAAAGTCATTATCGCAGTAAATTAGAATACTTTAGCACCAGCTTGATAGATGATTTTAAAATCCGAAATGTTGGCCTACTGAAATGTATGTTCAGTAAATGCACTCAGTTCTTGGTCGGGGCTCCTTTGGCCTCAATTACTGCATCAATGTGGCGTGGCATAGAGGCAATCAGCCTGTGGCACTGCTGAGGGGTTATGGAAGCCCAGGTTGCTTTGATAGCAGCCTTCAGCTCGTCTGCATTGTTGGGTCTGGTGTCTCTCATCTTCCTGTCATAACCAGGCAATATTCAAAACCATTATGGGACGGGCCAATCATGAGGTAGTCCACCATCAACACTTCCGCTGATTTCTCCCCTTCAATTGTCCTCCTCTGCTTTTTATAATTACTAACTGCGACACAGCTATCACTTGACTGGGTGTCTCCTCTAATGTCTTCCCATCAGGAACCATGCCATTCGTTATACAGTTCCTGCTGGTGCAATTCTTTCCACTTTCTCTTGTCCTACAAACTGTAGCCAGTAGATGGTGGCACTTACTTGCAGACACCCTATTATGCAAAATGTTCCATTTGTTCATCTCCCTACACATGCACATAAAAAGGAAATACATGTCACCATTAGTTACTAAATGTGTACATTGCCTCTGCAAAGAGGAAGAACACTTAAAATCTACATCCATCTTTTGGAAGTAGCAATCCTAAAAGTCAATATTGACCCTTTAAACATGTTACTTGAAGCAAGGATCATCAAGCTACGATCACATAAGTACTGTGTGTATAATTCATTTATTTGCTGTTCTTCTAATAGTCATAAGAAAAATCCATTTGAAAATGGTGCTGGCCGCGCCTGTGCAGGAGCAGCTGTCGGTGATCCTATAGCTGCTACTGCACAGTCGCCCATGGTGTCATCTTGGAGAAGGAAAAAGATGGTGCTGCCGGTGCCTGCACTGTAGCAGCTATAGGATCACCGACAGCTGCTACTGCACAGTCGCCCATGGTGTCATCTTGGAGAAGGAAAAAGATGGTGCTGCCGGCGCCTGCACTGTAGCAGCTATAGGATCACCGACAGCTGCTACTGCACAGGTGCAGCCGGCGCCATTTTCAAATGGATTTTTTTTATGACTATCAGGAGATCAGCAAATAAATTAATTATACACACAGTACTTATGCGATCTGGCTGCAGCATATGCGCCACCACTGGTTCCTGCCTGCAGAAGGTTTTTTTTACCCCAAGGTAAATATAATATTCATTATGTAAACTAGGGGGCAGGTCAGTGAGGGATCAGTGACCTGTCTGAAGCCATACACATGAATACATAATCAGAGCACCACATATAGACCCCTACAGGCCGCCCCGGAGCATGAGAATATCAATAATTCAAAACTGAAAACAAAGATTAAACAACCACAAGATGCATTTCATCAACCAAGGTATCATTTTAATCAGTATAACGGCGCCGATCTGACACTGTGTGTAGGTTAAGCCCCCGTTACACATAACGATATTCCAGCGATTCCACCAACGATCTGACATGATGGGATCACTGGGGCATCGTTAGGCTGATCGCTGGTGAGCAGTCACAAGACAGCCCCAGCGATCAGAACCAGCGACTCTGGATGCTGGTTTCTAATGTAATTGGGTATCCAGGAGCCGCTGCTCCTGGATATCCGCTGTTTACCTTGGAAACCGGCATACACGCTGGTTTCCAAGGTAAACATCAGGTACCTAAGAGCCGCGCGGCTCCTGGATACCCGATGTTTACATTAGAAACCAGCGTCGCTGATCGCTGGTCTCCCGCCTGTCACATGCAGCGATGCACGCTGGCCGGCAGGAGACCAGCGATCGAAAAATGGCCCAGGCCGATGCTGCATGATCAGCGATAACCAGCAAGGGAGGCGGTCGCTGATCCCGGTCACACACAGCGATCTCACTGTGGCGTCACAAAATCAGCGATCTTGCTAGCGAGATCGCTGTTTGAGACAGGGCCAGGGCCGCCATCAGGGCATTACTGCCCTGACTGGCGTATGGGGCCTGGCGGGCAGAGGGGGCCTGCATCGGGCCCGGTCTCCTCTCTGCCCACCGGGCCCCTACCGGCATGTAAACCAGGCACTGGCTAGCGGCGCTGCGGGCGGCAGCTAAACGCTATTGACATGCGGGCCCGGCGGCCCGCACGTCAATAGCTAACGGCTGCCAGATAATCGGAGGCTGGCAGCTGACGTCAGCCGCATCGCGCACCTCGCCGGCGTCTGACGTCAGTGTCAGTCGCCGGCTAGAGCGCGCTGCAGCCTGGAGGGACGGAGGGAGCCTTGCCCGCCGCTGGACCGCGGCCAGGTAAGGAGAACTTTTTTTTTTTGACAGCGGCGATCCAGGGGGCCCGGGGGCAGAGTGCTGGACTGGGGGCAGAATGCTGGACTGGGGGCAGAATGCTGAACATGGGGCAGAATGCTGGACTAGGGACAGAATGCTGGACTAGGGGCAGAATGCTGAACATGGGGCAGAATGCTGGACTGGGGCAGAATGCTGACTATGGGGCAGAATGCTGAACATGGGGCAGAATGCGGGGCGCTGGGGCAGAATGTTGGACATGGGGCAGAATGCTGAACATGGGGCAAAATGCGAGACATGGGGCAGAATGCTGGACTGGGGCAGAATGCTGGCTATGGTGCAGAATGCTGGACTGGGGCAGAATGCTGGCTATGGGGCAGAATGCTGGCTATGGGGCAGAATGCTGAACATGGGGCAGAATGCTGGACTGGGGCAGAATGCTGGACTGGGGGAAGAATGCTGGACATGGGGCAGAATGCTGGACTGGGGACAGTATGCTGGACTGGGGGCAGAATGCTGGATATGGGGCAGAATGCTGAACATGGGGCAGACTGCTGGGTGCTGGGGCAGAATGCTGGACATGGGGCAGAATGCTGGACATAGGGCAGAATACTGTACTGTGGCAGAATGCTGGACTGGGGCAGAATGCTGGATATGGGGCAGAATGCTGGACATGGGGGCAGAATGCTGGACATGGGGGAAGAATGCTGAATATGGGGCAGAATGCTGGATATGGGGCAAAATGCTGGACTGGGGCAGAATGCTGAACATGGGGCAGAATGCTGGACTGGGGCAGAATGCTAGACATGGGGGCAGAATGGAGATACGGGGCATGATTGGAGACAGATCGCACAGAATCATGGGGCAGGATGGACACGATGGAGATCATATTGGGGCAGAATGGATACTCATGAGGGCGGAATGGGAGAACATATGGCTAAAGTCAGGAATGAGACACACGGGGGTCAGGATGGGGGATATTATTACCAAAGGACCTAATTAAGGGATATTATTACTGCAGTGATGTATTTAATTTTTTGAGGATACTGTTTTAAATGGGGGGGCGGTCCTGTTACTGTGCAGAGCGACACTATGTCGCCTTTTTTTCTTCATGTGGTGTAATGTAGAAGTCGGGAAAAAATAAGTAATGTGTTCTGCAAGCGGAGCTCTAGATAACCGTGTTATTTCCTGCAGAGACGAATCCTAGCTGGAAGACGTGATGGCGATCTGTGCTGGATGAATGAAAAGCAAGGATGAAGGACTTCACCTAGAGACATCACTGGTGAGTTAGTGTGTTACCTGTACATTGACACTATACATTGTATACTATATATATATAGAGGTCTGTTATGAATGGGTCACCGAGGAGGAAAACTAAACAAGCTAAGTCACAGAAAACCAGAGAGGTTGGTAACTATGCAGATTGCAGACCCCTGGTCCTAACCACACAACTAGCAGCAGCCGTGGAGCATTCCTACGATGAATATAGAAGCCTCGTCACAGCCGGAGGACTAAATAAGCCTAAAAGAGGCCAATCTAATAAGGGACAAAAAGCAAATTGGCAAATACAGATAAATAAGAGTGGAAATTCAGCATAGCCCCAGCCGGGGCTGGCTGACCACACCAAAAACTGAATAGACCTACAAAATCAAGTGTGAACATTAGCAGAAACACTAAGCTTGAGATGACTTGAACAGAGCTGAAAACCAAGACCTGAAAACCTAGAAGGAATCACCAGCACCAGAATAGGGCGTCGGCTGTCTTAAATCCAGTCTGAGATTCCAGAGATCCAATCGTTATCCTCATCATCAGGTGGCAGATCTCTACTAATTAAATCAACCTAATTACCTCCTGTTACCACCAGAGGGAGCCCGGAAGGAGAACTCACAACTGGTAGACCAGAAAATGAGTTCACAACAGAGGTCCTGTGTATAATGTCACCAGTGACCACTGTGTTACCTGTACATTATATACAGAGCTCCTGTGTATAATGTCATTGATCAATATATTAACTGTACACAAAACAAAATTACCTAAAGTGTATTGCATATTTTAATAAATATTTAATAGGTTACAGTAGAGTATGGCCTGGCCAAAAGTGTCTACCCTGTTATGGTGGTGGCTTAAAAAAATCTTTTGTCCAAAGCAAAAGCTGCCAACTATATGTGTGATCTGGTGATGGGAACTGTTAATGTGTGATAGGTGAGAAGTGGAGTTTTGCCAAGAGAGAGCGGTGGGACTGTGGACAGTTTGAGGGGTGGAGGCGGGGCTGGGTGGAGCCTGGGCGGAGTCTCAAGGGGGCCCTGAAATTCCTAGTGGCAGCCCTGGACGGGGCCCTTACTGTGCACAATCCTGCTGACAAGTTCCCTTTAAATACCATTCTATTATTTGCTGCCCATTGTTCAAGCTTATCTAGATCCTACTGAATCCTTTCTCTGTGCTTTCTATTGTAATCTATCCCTCCTAGCTTTGCATTGTCTGCAAATTTGATTAGTTTACCTTCAGTTCCCTTATATAGATCATTTATAAATATGTTGAACAACACTGGGGTCAGGACAGAGCCTTGTGGTACCCCACTTGAAATACTCTTCCAAATGGATGTGCAGCCATTTATTACCACTCTTTTTAGTACGATCACTGAAACAGTTATGAATCCACCTACCCACAGCCTTGTCATTACCATACTTGTTCATTTTTTCCATAAGGATAGTATGAGATACTTTATCAAATGCTTTACTGAAGTCGAGATATACTATATTTACCGCATCTCCCTGATCCACCCAGTCAGTGATTCTATTATAGAAGGAAATTAAATCAGTTTGGCATGACTTGTTTGCTACAAATCCATGCTAGCTCTGGTTAATTACTGTAGGGACAACATTTGCCCTTCTCCAATCTTCTGGGACTTCTCCTGTTTTCCAGGATTTTTCAAATTGGCTAGTGGTACCCAAGGATGTAATTTATCTGGACCAGGAGATTTAGATTTATTTAAATTACCGTAGCTAAGTGTTCCCTCACCAGCTCTCTATTTATGAATAGTGTGGGTCATTTTATTCCTTCGATGGCACCGTGAAGATCAATTGATGCTACAATTGCTTTCTTAGAGAACACAGATGCAAAATAAGAATTTAAAAGTTTGGCCTTCCTTTTGACCACTTCACTCTTTTCATCCTGTAAAAATCCTATAGCATCTTTGACTTTTCTTTTGCTTTTGACATATCCCCCCAAATCCTTTTTTACTGCTTTTGGTTTCCCTAGCAAGCCTCACTTCATTATTGTCTTTAACTCTTCTAACGCTTGCCCTGCATTCTTTGCAAACAGCATTTTATTCTTGTTTAGATATGCCTCTCTCTTTTCATTTGATATACATTTCTTTTTTTTTCCTTTTTAACAAGTGATTAAGTTCTGTGTTCATCCATCCTGGTCTCTTTAAATGCTTCCAGTTCTTTCTTTTCGGGATTATTATCGATTGTGCCGTGAGAATTTCATTTAGCAAAATCTCACATCCTTCTTGGACATTTCTGTCCTTTAGAACATCCAGCCATTGGACATTTCCTCTCCTCTTTCTGAGTCCATTAAAATATGCCTTTTTGAACTCAAATTGTAAAACATTTTATTGCACTCTAATATTCTTCTAACCATTGGTTAATTTTGTATCTATTCAACTTGCTGTGTTAGAATAATAAACAATCTTTGATTAAGTTACCACTTTATCTCCATACAGGAAAGATGTATATCTTTGTACTGTGTTAGCCAGTAGATAGAAAAATATTCAGAATTGAGAGTCCTTAGTGGTTGATACTTTTTAATGGCTAACTGAAAAGATGGTAACACATTGCAAGCTTTCGAGACTACTCAGGTCTCTTCATCAGGCATAGACAAAAAGACATAAATCCACATAAATGTTTTACCTGTGGCAAAACATTTTTGTACGCCTGATCACAGCAACATGGATATGAAATTACTGGTATTGAAAGGTAACTTCACATCTCAGAGAGAGAGAAGAGTCTGTGAGTATAAATTTATGGCGACCTTTGACACTCTCAATGCTGGAATGAATGTGTCGCATGGATTTATGTCTTTTTACATCAATGAAGGAATTTGCGCCTAAGACCGTGTGGGGGCATCACAACACATTAGGAGACCCCAATCAGAGGACAATAAAACATCCGGACTCCTTATCTATGAACTGGAGCAATATTTATGTTTCTCCCTCTCCCATAATCATAATTCTGCTTCACGTCACTTGTCTCATCTATGGGATTTTTTCTGTGCTGTATTGTGCATAAATATGTGACTCTTCAGATTTTGTATTAGTCTAGCCTGATGAAGAGACCTGAGTAGTCTTGAAAGCTTGCAATGTGTTACCATCTTTCAGTTAGCCATTAAAAGGTAACAACCACTGAGGACACTTTATCTCCATCTTTTGTGCTGTTGCATCCCAAGCACCTGTTTACACAATCTTGAGAATGTGACTCGGGAAATGGCCTATGCATATGTGGCACCTCTGAGGCTTCAGTCGCCACAGAGGTACTGCACCTTCTCCTAAAGTGTAGTGCCCCACCATCCAGGTAAGGTGGGAACTCCTGACCACGCTCCACACCTGCATTTCACACACAGGATAGTTCAGTGGGGCCACCTAACAGCTTCAGGCTGGGGGTTAGCAGAGCACCCCTCGAGGAACCCTGCTTCGTAACACGAGATGTGCTGGGAGGCGGGTGGAGTGAGATGATATAAAAGAGTGGGAAGAGTGAGAGTTAGGGAGAGAGTTGGTTAGAGGAGAGAGAAGAGAGAAGATGGGTGTCTGAGGGACGTGCTGCAGCAGGTCCCAGTGATCTGGGCTGCTGGCACGAGAAAGACCAGAGAAAAAGACTGATAAGATTGATAACCTAACCTTCCATAAGAGAGAGAGAACAGTTCGGAACGAAGGAGAATAGAAGGACGGTGGGAAGCTGGTTGAAGAAAGATAGAGAACCCTTCCAGTCCAGAGACTGCAAAGGCCGGGGCCTGGTCCCCGAGGTTGATTGGATCTTTATGTCCGGCAACAGACACCGGAGGAGTAGTGAGCCGCTAACGCCTTGCTCCCATCATAGACTTGGGACACAACAGCAACTGAATAGAGAGCTGGGACGCAGTGAGGAGTCCCCGAAGCAGGCTACAGCTGTCTGTCATACAAGTAAAGACTAGGAACACCTAGAGAGAGGCATTCCAGGGTAACTAAGTACTGGAGTGCTTCGCACCTAAAGGCGCATTGGAGGAGTCGTTCAGTAAGGTGCATGTTGGCGGAGTGTGGAAGGGAAAATCCTATCCTGCCTGGAGGTTGACTGGAGCCCTGACCTGGAGAACACAGTACGGAGGCAGGCAGTTGAGTGAACTGCAAACAGTGAGTAAAGCTTTGGAACCGCCTACTCTGGTGTCCTCCAGTTATTCCCGCACCACTACACCTGGGTACCAGCCTCCATACCATTCTGCGCCTCTCCTCACTCATCCATTGCACCTACACTGCCCTGGGACTACAGCTCCACCTGTGGGGAGCTACACCATCTCTGCTGCACCACACCATCAGTCCCAGCGGATCTGTATGCAGCGTTGGCTTACCATCTTACTTGCCAAACACCACGGGTGGCGTCACAAACTATTTTAATAAACTTTAACACCATTAACATCACCGCCATTGATATTGGGCGCCCAGGGCCACGGACCGGGTCACCGCTGCTGTGACACATTCCCACCTTGACACCGGCCCGGTACCGAGTACCCTGCTGCCCTGGGTGTGCGAGGGCGACCCACAGAGCCCCCACTTTGAAAGGAGCAGAGGCGCCCAACCTCAACCTGTGCCAGGGAAAGGCAAGTACAGAGCCCAACTATTTCTGGCAGTTGCGTAGGCAATGAATGCTGGGCCTCTCTGACCTTTCCCTGCACCTGCGCACTGCAGTACTTTGCTCTGCCCTTAACAGGGCAGAGAATTACGCCTGCGCAGGAGCAGCAACACGAAGCAAGCAGGAGGACGACATTGCATGAAGATGGAAGGTGCCGGACCCGGACCTGCGACACCCATCGGACCGGACCGCCTCGGGTGAGTATAATAAAACTTATTTTTCTTATCTTGCAGATCAGACCAGGGGCTTATCTACAGCATTTTAGAAAGCTGTAGATAAGCCCTGAATGCAGTGGCCGCATCTTATAGCGGCAAAAAGAGGTGGCAGGTTCCCTTTAAATACCTTGCAGTAAATAAATAAATAGCATAGTGCATGAAAATAATATACAGTCATATGTTAAAGTTTGGGCACCCCTATTAATGTTAACCTTTTTTCTTTATAACAATTTTGGTTTTTGCAACAGCTATTTCAGTTTCATATATCTAATAACTGATGGACTCCGTTATATTTCTGGATTCAAATGAGGTTTATTGTACTAACAGAAAATGTGCAATCTGCATTTAAACAAAATTTGACCGGTGCAAAAGTATGGGCACCCTTATCATTTTCTTGATTTGAACACTCCTAACTACTTTTTACTGACTTCCTGAAGCACTAAATTGGTTTTGTAACCTCATTGAGCTTTGAACTTCATAGCCAGGTGTATCAAACCATGAGAAAAGGTATTTAAGGTGGCCACTTGCAAGTAGTTCTCCTATTTGATTCTCCTATGAAGAGTGGCATCATGGGCTCCTCAAAACAACTCTCAAATGATCTGAAAACAAAGATTATTCAACATAGCTTTTCAGGGGAAGGATACAAAAAGTTGTGTCAGAGATTTAACCGGTCAGTTTCCACTGTGAGGAACATAGTAAGGAAATGGAAGAACACAGGTACAGTTCTTGTTAAGCCCAGAAGTTGCAGGCCAAGAAAAATATCAGAAAGGCAGAGAAGAAGAATGGTGAGAACAGTCAAGGACAATCCACAGACCACCTCCAAAGACCTGCAGCATCATCTTGCTGCAGATGGTGTCACTGTGCATCGGCCAACAATACAGCGCACTTTGCACAAGGAGAGGCTGTATGGGAGAGTGATGCGAAACAAGCTGCTTCTGCAAGCACGCCACAAACAGAGTCGCCTGAGGTATGCAAAAGCACATTTGGACAAGCCAGCTACATTTTGGAAGAAGGTCCTGTGGACTGATGAAACAAAGATTGAGTTGTTTGGTCATACAAAAAGGCGTTATGCATGGAGGCTAAAAAACACAGCATTCCAAGAAAAACACTTGCTACCCACAGTAAAATTTGGTGGAGGTTCCATCATGCTTTGGGGCTGTGTGGCCAATGCCGGCACTGGGAATCTTGTTAAAGTTGAGGGTCGCATGGATTCAACTCAGTATCAGCAGATTCTTGACAGTAATGTGCAAGAATCAGTGACGAAGTTGAAGTTACGCAGGGGATGGATATTTCAGCAAGACAATGATCCAAAACACCGCTCCAAATCTACTCAGGCACTCATGCAGAGGAACAATTACAATGTTCTGGAATGGCCATCCCAGTCCCCAGACCTGAATATCATTGAACATCTGTGGGATGATTTGAAGCGGGCTGTCCATGCTCGGTTACCATCAAACTTAACTGAACTGGAATTGTTTTGTAAACAGGAATGGTCACAAATACCTTCATCCAGGATCCAGGAACTCATTAATAGCTACAGGAAGCGACTAAAGGCTGTTATTTTTGCAAAAGGAGGATCTACAAAATATTAATGTCTCTTTTACGTTTGTTGAGGTGCCCATACTTTTGCACCGGTCAAATTTTGTTTAAATGCAGATTGCACATTTTCTGTTAGTACAATAAACCTCATTTGAATCCAGAAATATAACTGAGTCCATCAGTTATTAGATTTATGAAACTGAAATAGCTGTTGCAAAAACCAAAATTGTTATAAAGAAAAAAGGTTAACATTAATAGGGGTGCCCAAACTTTAACATATGACTGTACGTTACTTGGTTAACATGTTTTTTAATTTAAAAAAAATGGGAAACCCATCCCACCACTCCATGGTGAACGTAACTGGGATAGTCCTAACTCTAATATTAAAAACCTTACCGTTTGTCAAGTGACATGCATATAGATAAGCGCCCCCCTCCAGCCATCAGCGCGAGCAATTATGGATGGAGGAGTGAGCATCAGCAGAAACTTCCACCCCTATCATTCTGTGCTGACAGCCGGAGGGGGGCCCAATGCGGGCGCTGGTGGGCGCTGACAGGCGGAGGGGGCGCCTGGTGCAAGGGCTGACATGGGGTCCCCTGGCTCAAGTGCACCATAGCAATGGCTTGGCCTGCCGCCAGTGGCATCACATAAGAGTCGGGGTGATTCCCTTGGAGCCGCATTGCTGTTCTGTGGAGTTCCAGGAAGCCTCCCTGCGCCCAAATGTGTGCCACGACGCGGTGCCGGTGCAGAATACATTATTATAGCCTAGGGCCTTGTGAGCAGAAGCAGAAGAGGGAGGGTCCAGACTGGGTTCGGGCCCCCCTCTCTACTCCTGCTCACTGGGCCCCATACAACAGTTAGGGCAGTAATTCCCTGATGGTGGACCTGCACTGAATGGAAATTCACCATTTACATCTTGTGACTTTGTTACCATAGCCGCCTCCTGGTGGCAAACTGGACTATTGGGTGCTACAGCTTTAGACCAAAAGTCCCAGAACAAAAGAAAATCTCAACCGAAACCAATAACATGCAACAAGTCCTTAACCACTTCCACTTGGTGGGACACGGAACCACAGTCTGTGCGTATGTCAACCTTGGCTTTGGAATGGTTCATGGCATCTCCATACACCTTACCCCCTTCTCAGGGACTAGCACATGCAGAAGTGTGGTCCTTGCCAGGGTCATCAAACTCCTTGAGTCTACAAGTCCAGTCACTTGGACACCATTCACAATCACCTGGAATTCCTGATGCCCCTCGCCACGATAAAGAACAGCACTATAGGAAGGGTAGGTGAAATAGGGGAGTAGTGCCGGTCTATGCTGCAGTCCATCGGCTCCGAGGTCAAGGGACAAACGGCTGATATATGACCTGGGACTCTACAGCTCCAACAGATAATGGTAAGATTAGCATATACAATGTATTTATGGTTGTCGTGTAACCATTCGAATTAGGAAACCTATAATGGGAAACACGACTGGTAGATAAGATTTAAATATTTAATGGTATATTCATAAAAGACATATAAACATAAAGACAGATAAAAACTCTCAACAGGAAAAAGTGCGGGAGCCGGGATGTAACATATATTTGATTAGAGGGTGATCATAAATCATAGAGCAGCATCATAAACTGAGGACTATTAACCTGGAACTGACCAAATTCAATCCAAATTCAGCTTAAAGGGAGACTTTTCAGTAAGTAAAATAAATAATTAATAATACTAATTAATTCCATAGATGAAAACCTGATGAAATGACGGCAGGTGACAGAATATACCCAAGGTGTAGGGGATGTATGAGGTATACACTGGTAACTGAAAAGTAGTGCTATGACTAATATGAATATAGTGCTGGCAGCTGCAATATGTCAGTATCAGTGTCCACAATGGCATAACCTCAAGTAAAATACCTAATAGCAGCATGAAATAATAATAGCTAATCGATCGGCTTATAAAGTCACTAGTGCTTAGAGGTAAAAAAGAGAGGAAAGTGCCATGATGGTACTAAAAGCTGCTTACCCGCTCTCACCACCACGCCCAATGCGTGACCAGGGAGCAAAGCTGCTATATGATTTATGATCATCCTCTAATCAAATACCGTATATGTTACCTCCCGTCTCCTGTACTTTTTCCTGTTGAGAGTTTTTATCTGTTATTTCATTTATAAGTCTTTTATGAATATCTCAATAAATATTTAAATATTATCTTCCAGTAGTGTTTCACATTATAGGTTTCCAGGTAATGGTACGAGTTGTAACCTTTAAACCCGACTCTGACCCCTCCTGAGTCTTTGAGCGCCCCTCAAACGTGGCCTTTGGTCCCTTCTTTTGTGTCTCCAACAAATGTGATCTCAGGCTCCCTGGATTGCTCAGTATTTTCCACGAGGCTCACAAGGTCATCTGCATTCTGGGGATCTCTTTGGGCAGCCCAGTTTTGCACGGATTTCGGTAGTGAGTGGATAAACCCGTCCACCACCACTCTTTCCACCTTATGTGCTAGAGAGCAGGTCTTGGGCTGTAGCCATTTTTGCACCAGGTATAACAGGTCGAAAATCTTGGACTGAGGAGGCTTTTCCTTATGGTAGCGTCAGAGGTGCACCTGTTGTTCTCAGACTGCCAGGGTGACACCCAAACGTACCATAACCTCTGCCATCAGCTTGTCGTACTCCTTGGCATCCTGTAGGGCAAAGTTGTAGTACGCTTTCTGCAGTTCCCCAGTAAGACATGGAGCTAGGACCTCTGCCCATTGCTCTGGGGCAGTTGTCTGCTACAGTCTCAGATACAGTCAGGAAAGCCTCCATGTCAATCTCCAGAGTCATCTTCTGTAAAAGATCTCACTCGGATACCTTTACTTTGCCTGGCATGTGATGCCATCTCCCTGACCTGGACAGTTTGTGCCAGGAGAGCCATTCGCTGCTGCTGAACCTGCTGTTGATGCTGTTGTAACTGCTGCTGCAACTCTTGTTGCTGCTGCTATTGAAACTGCTGGATCAGGAGTTTGTTAGTCTCCTGTTGGGTCTGCTGCTTCTAGACTAATTGCATAACAAGCTTCTCCATGCTTTCAGATGGTGTTCGCAATGCTGTTGCTTCTTTTACACAGGACATTAAATTTTTACACTGCAATCGCCAGTGCTCTCTGGGACTTCATGCCCATATTCTCCACCAATTGTAGGGATTCACTCTCTCTAGTAGGCACTAGGCATTAAGCAGCACAGAAAGAAAACTATAACTATAATTACAACTAGAGGAAAGAATGTTTAATCATAATCACAGATGCAATTTCTTTACTGCAGTGATATTATGCAACTCTCTGCCACATGATATTGTAATGGTTGATTCACTAAAAAGTTCAAGGAGGAGCTGGATGCCTATTTTGTAAAATATCATATTGCAGGTTATTATGAGTACTAAATTCTGTGATGAGAGGTATGTGGAGTCAGGAAGGAATTTTTCCCCGGTAATATGGGGCAATTAGCATGTGTCTCATGGTGCTTTGGCCTTTCTCTGGATCAACATGTTAGGGTATCATTTGAACAAGATGGACTTGTATCTTCTTTCAACTTTAAAACTATGAAATCATTATTGCCAGAAGTCGGATCCCCAGCAATCTGCATGTTATCCTCTATCCTATGGACAGCGGATAATGTCCGTCATGATGGTTGATGGGCATTAAGCCTGCCAGATACATGACGTATCATTATTTCATGTAGCGGGTGTATGGAGAGGAGCTCAGTCCATCCAGGTTAGGAGCCAACTGTATTATACAGCCAGCATCTGCCTCTAACAGAAGCGACCGCAGCTGTTTAACCCTTCAAAATCTGCTTTCAATCTCTGATAGCAGCATTAAAGTTCTGCAATCCTGACAAGGCGTCCTTTTAGGCACCCTGCCGTCTTCATACTCCTGTGTAACCAAGTTAAAGGTTGAATATCATAGGAAACAGTGATTTTTCCAGTATACTGCAAAACTGAGGTATTGCTGTGTATAGTACATTCAACAAGGGGGTATCTCATACAATCCTTATTGAAAAAATGATCAAGTATGGGATTGACAAGGCTACGGTTAGGTGGATTCATAACTGGCTCAGTGATCATACTCAAAGAGTGGTAATAAATGGTTGCTCATCCAATTGGAAGAGTGTTTCAAGTGGAGTACCACAAGGCTCTGTCCTGGCCCCAGTGTTGTTCAATATTTTTATAAATGGTCTAGACAAGAGAACTGAAGGTAAGCTAATCAAATTTGCAGACAATGTAAAATTAGGATAGCTAACACTAGAGAAGACAGAGAATGGATTCAGAAGGATTTAGATAAGCTTGAATAATGTACAGCCACTAATAGAATGATATTTACCAGGGAGAAATGCAAGCTGCTACATCTGGGCAAGAAAAATGAAAATTACATCTACAGAATTGGCGGAAAAAAACAGCAACGGCATGTGTGAAAAATACTTGGGTATAGTAATAGATCACAGACTGCACATAAGTCAACAGTGTGATGCAGCAGCAAAAAAGGCAAACTCAATTATAGAATGTATTAAGAGAAGCATAGAATCTAGATCATGTGAAGTAATTATCCCCGTCTACTCCTCTTTGGTCAGGCCTCATTTGGAATACTATTTCCAGTTCTGGGCACAATATTTTACAAAATACATTGAAAAACTGGAGCAAGTTCAGAGAAGAGCTACCAGGTTGGTGAGCGGACTGCAAAGTATGTCCTACAAGGTACGGTTAAAGGATCTGAGAATATTTAGCTTGCAAAAGAGAGGGTTGAGCGGAGACTTAATAGCTGTCCACAAATATCTGAAGGGCTGTCACAGTGTAGAATGATCATCCTTATTCTTATTTGCATATGGAAACACGAGAAGAAATAGGATGAAAGTGAAATCGAGAAGATACAGAATAGATATTAGAAAAAAACTTTTTGACAGTGAGGGTGACCAAAGAGTGGAACAGGCTGCCACGAGAGGTGGTGAGTTCTCCTTCAATGGAAGTCTTCAAACAGAGGCTGGACAGATATCTGTCTGAGAAGGTTTAGTGAATCCTGCACTGCATTGAGCAGGGGGTTGGACACAATGGCCTTGGTGGTCCCTTCCAACTCTAACATTCTTTGATTCATTGAACATAAAAAAATAGTTTGACATTTTTTCAGATTTTGCTTTTTTGCTTGTGAATTTTGGTTCAAAGGAAAAATAAAAAAATAAATAAAATTAAACTGGCCAGGACGCTACCTTAGCTAAATATTTTGTTTTCACAACCTTTTGAGGCAAACAATTTCTGTATCTCTCAGTGAGACATACCCCATTCACAGGTATTGTGTCCGACTCCTCATGAGCAGAGAGTTCCACTATCTCACGTGTGAAGGTATTCTCCAGATGGCAGGTCTCAGCTCCTTCCACAGATATTCTGTAGGATTTAGATCTTGGCTCATAGAAATCACTTCAGAAGAGTCAGATGCTTTGATCTCAGTCATTCTTAGCTGTGTGTTTTGGGTCATTATCCTCTTGGAAGAGCCATGACCTACGATTCAGACCAAGCTTTCTGACACTGGGCAGCACATTTCGATCCAGAATGCCTTCATAGTCTTGAGATTTCATTGTACCCTGCACAATTTCACGGCCGCCTGTGTCAGGCACAGCAAAGCATCCCCAGAACATGACCAAGCCTTCCCCATGTCACACAGTAGGTACAATGTACTTTGCTTCATTTTTGTGTCCGTGAACATAGAGCTGATGTAACGCCAAAAAGCTCCAGTTTTACCTTATCCAAAGGACTTTCCACCATTTTGGCAAATTCCTGTGTTTTTTTTTATGATTTGCTTTCATCAATGGTTTCCTGCTTGGTCATCTTCCATGAAGTCCACTTTGGCCAAGACTTTCCAGATATTGAGACCTGTCACTGATGGAACTTGACCTCGGAGTTAACCTTTAATATTTTTGGAAGTTGATGTGGTCTCTTTGGTCGTCATTCATGTTATCCGTCTCTTCAATTTGTCATCAGTTTTCCTCTTTCCATGCCCAGGGAGATTAGTTACAGCTCCATAAACACTTCTGAATAATATTTCCACCTGTAGTAGCAAGAACATTGAGCTGTTTGGAGATAGAATCATAGAATCGTAGCGTTGGAAGGGACCTCCTGGGCCATCTGGTCAAACCCCCTGCTCAAGCAGGATTCGCTAAATCATCCCATACAGTTGTCTGTCCAGCCTCTGTTTGAAGACTTCCATTGAAGGAGAACTCACCACCTCCCGTGGCAGCTTGTTCCACTCATTGATCACTCTGTCAAAAAGTTTTTTCTAATATACCGGGTGAGTCATAAAGGACGGACGTTTTTAAACTAATCATAAAATCGTTAAATATTTATTAAATATAAATGTATTCACAGATTTGGTTACGTATACTAATAGCATTTGACAAATTCAAGTGTGGAAAACAACATCTGCCATGTGGTGGCCATTATCAGTGATGCATTTCCAAAGGCGTTCTTGGAAGTTGGCATCAACACGTTCCAACACAACTCTGTCGATTTGGGCAACTTCCACTCGAATAGCTTCCTTCAGTTCTTGTAATGATCGAGGCTTAAGCTTGTATACACGTGATTTGAGGTGACCCCATAAGTAATAATCGCACATGGACAGGTCTGGGGACCTAGGAGGCCAATTAATATCGCCAAACCTGGAAATGATGCGACCAGGGAAGAGAGGGCGAAGAACGTTCATTGTTGCTCCGGCTGTGTGGGCCGTTGCCCCATCTTGTTGAAACCACACACTAGAGATGGGGATATGTTGCCGTCGTAACTCAGGAACAAAGAAGTTATTTATCATGGCAATATAACGTTGTGAGTTCACGGTAACAGTATTGCCATTATCGCCTTCGAAAAAGTACGGACCGATCACGCCATATTTGCCCATAGCGCACCACACCGTTACCTTAGGGCTGTGCAGCGGTACGTGCCGTTCGTGGAGCCCCCGGTGGTCGTTTGTTCATTAGTGTACCTCGTGTACGGAGTGCTTCAACCCAACGTAGGATAGTGTTACGAGCGGGAACAGCTTGATTTCTGTGAATATTGAAATGACGCCGAAACTCACGCTGAACGGCTGTGATACACTCATTATTCTTGACAAAACTGTCGTACGCAAAAACGCGATGTTCTATCGTCCACGGCACCATAGCTTAAACTGAAACTAAAATAAAAACAATGCTTTCACCTCACAAACATAACCCCGCCTCCCGCACATCTCTACCTCCACCTGGTGGTGAGTTATAGCCACTTCAAATACATCCGTCCTTTATGACTCACCCGGTATAATCTGTGTCTCCTCCCATTCAGTTTCATCCCATTGTTTCTAGTCTTTCCTTGTGCAAATGAGAATAAAGATGATCCTTCTACAATGTGACAGTCCTTGAGATATTTGCAGACAGCATTAAGTCTCCTCTGTTGTGAGTGCATTTTCCCCTTCGTCACTGAGGTCTGGTGAGCTCCCTATTCTGGTGAAGGAAGGTAGTGAGCCTGATTATCAGGCACCTGAGTCTAATGAGGATGACTGGCTGAGTGGAGTCACGGACTGGATATAAGGCTGCCGACGCCCTTCTGCCCTGCGGGTGATTTCTCTGTCGATTTCTAGGACACCAGTCTGATTCCTGCTCCTCTAAAGCTAAGTTTTCTGTTTTTGCCTGTTTGCATTTTTGTTTTGTTTTTTGTTTTCCTTGCTTTTCTGTATTCTGCCATTCCCTGCTGGGGTGAGCTGAATCTCCTTTTGCCTGTAGCTCTGTCTTCAGAATATTCCTGAGTACTGACATAGCTTTTTTGAAGCCTAGCGTCTTCAGGGCCTTTTTTACTGTCAGTCTGTTGGCTCTTATTTTCATAGGGTTTTTCACGGATTGCAGACAGCAGCCTTCCTGTCCTTTTCTATCTAGCTAGCTTGGGCCCCATCTTTGCTCAGTCTATCTTTCTGTTTGTGTTAGTATTTTCATCTTGCTTCACCGTCATTATATTATATGTTGGGGGCTGCATATTGCTTTGGGGTCTGCTCTGGGGCAGTTTAGATTTCCCCTTTCTTTCTTTAGGCCTATTTAATTCTCCGGCTGTGATCGAGGGGTCTAGGGCATCGTAGGAACCCCCCACGGCTACTGCTAGTTGTGTTGATAGGTTCAGGGGTCTGCAATCCGATAGCTGCCAACTTCTCTGGTTTTCTGGACTTAGCTAGCATTTCTGTTTTTGCCTCCTACGGTGACTCAATCATAACAGAATCACCCGCCATACCGCAGATCCTAGGGTACTCAATAACAGGAAAGAATTGTGTTTAAAAAAAAAAAAAAAAAAAAAAGGTGTGTGTATATTCTTTCCTCTATATCTCTGAGGCCGTAGGGGGAATTTTTTTTTCTCTCTCAATGGAGATAAAGCAATTGTCTGATCGTGTGGAGCAGCTCGCTGCGGAAGTGCGGGGAATTTCCGCCTACCTTGCTCGTTCGCATGCTGTTGAACCAAAGATCCCTACACGTGATGTATTTTTTGGGGATCGATCTAAATTTTTGAGTTTCAAAAACAATTGTAAATTATTTTTTGCCTTGAAGCCTAACTCGTCAGGGAGCTCCGCGCAGCAGGTTAAAATTGTCATCTCTTTGCTGCGTGGCGATCCCCAGGATTGGGCGTTTTCTTTGAAACCAGATGATCCTATTCTGACTAATGTGAACGCATTCTTTCAAGCTTTGGGGTTGTTGTATGACGAACCTAATGCTATTGATCAGGCTGAAAAGACCCTGTTGGCATTGAACCAGGGTCAAGATTCTGCAGAGTTGTACTGTCAAAAGTTCCGAAAGTGGGCAGTCCTTACTACCTGGAATGATAATGCCTTGGCTGCTCTCTTTTGGAAGGGTTTGTCAGAAGTCGTAAAAGATACTATGGTGGGATTTCCTGTTCCCTCTGGTCTGGACGATTCTATGTCATTAGCCATTCAGGTTGATCGGTGTTTACGTGAACGCAGGATTGCACGAGAGGTGTTGCCACCGGTTGAACAGACGTCTGAACCTATGCAATGTGATAGAGTTTTGTCTAAGGCGCAACATCAGGAGTTAAGAAGGCGTAATAAGCTGTGTTTTTTCTGTGGAGATGCCTCGCATATTATTTCTGTTTGTCCTAAACGAGAGAAACGCTTTGCACACACATTTTCTGTTGGTGGTGTTCAACCTAAGTTTCTTCTGGCAATTACTCTGATCTGCTCCCTGTCCACATTTTCTGCCAAGGCTTTTGTGGATTCAGGAGCAGCGCTAAACCTAATGGACTTGGATTTTGCTAAACGTTCTGGATTTCCGATGACACCTCTGCAGACGCCTATCCCTTTGAGGGGGATTGATGCTACTCCTTTGGCTAAAAATAAACCTCAGTTTTGGACCCAGGTGGTCATGCGGGTCGCCCCAGACCATCAAGAAAATTGCAGATTTTTGGTATTGCATGGTCTGCATGATGCCGTTGTTCTGGGGTTTCCCTGGTTGCAAATTCATAATCCAGTTTTGGATTGGAAATCTGTGTCTGTGGTGAGTTGGGGTTGTCGGTGTGCCTTAAGTGAGGCTCCGGTTTTTTCCACCTCTCCTCAGTCGCATGATGTTCCTGACTATTTGGCGGACTTTTATGATGTATTTAGTGAGAATGAGTCTGCGTCCTTGCCTCCTCATAGGAGTTATGACTGTGCAATTGAACTAAGCCCGGGGTGTAAATTTCCCAAGGGTCGGCTCTTCAATTTATCTGTACCCGAGCCCGAGGCTATGCGGTCCTATATTAAGGAGGCGTTGGAGAAGGGTCATATTAGACCATCCTCTTCACCCTTAGGTGCCGGGTTTTTTTTGTGGCCAAAAAGGATGGTTCTTTAAGGCCTTGTATCGTGCCCTCAATAAAATTACTATTAAATATCAGTATCCGTTACCCCTGATTTCGGATCTATTCTCTAGAGTTAGAGGTGCTTGCTGGTTTACCAAGCTTGACCTCAGGGGGGCGTATAATCTTATCCGCATTAAGCAGGGGGATGAATGGAAGACAGCGTTTAATACTCCGGAGGGACATTTCGAGTACCTGGTGATGCCTTTTGGGCTCACTAATGCCCCTTCTGTCTTCCAGTGCTTCATGAACGATATTTTCCGAGACTTTGTCGATAAATTTTTGATTATCTATCTGGATGATATTTTGATCTTCTCCAAGGATTGGGATTCTCATGTGGAACATATTCGGACTGTGTTCCGGATCTTGAGGGAGAATTCCCTGTACGTCAAAGGATCGAAATGCCTTTTTGGAGTACAGAGGATTTCATTTTTGGGATTTATTTTGTCTCCGTCAACTATTGAAATGGACCCGGCCAAGGTACAGGCCATTTATGATTGGGTTCAGCCCACTTCTTTGAAGGCCCTCCAGAAGTTTTTGGGTTTTGCTAATTTTTATCGGAAATTTATAGCAAAATTTTCTAGTATTGCCAAGCCATTGACTGATCTGACTAAGAAGGGTGCTGATGTGTTGAATTGGTCTCCGGAGGCTGTTGCTTCCTTTCAGGAGCTGAAGCGAAGATTTACCTCCGCCCCGGTTTTGCGGCAACCTGATGTCTCACTCCCATTCCAGGTAGAGGTGGATGCTTCTGAGATTGGTGCAGGAGCTGTTTTGTCCCAAAAGGATCCTGTAACATCTAAAATGAATCCCTGTGCTTTCTTTTCCCGAAAGTTCTCTCCATCTGAACGTAACTATGATGTGGGGAATCGGGAACTGTTGGCCATGAAATGGGCATTTGAGGAGTGGAGACATTGGTTGGAGGGAGCTAAACATCAAGTTGTGGTCCTCACTGACCACAAGAATTTGATTTACCTAGAGTCGGCTAAACGCTTGAACCCTAGATAGGCTAGGTGGGCCTTGTTTTTTACACGTTTTGATTTTGTGGTCTCTTTTCTTCCTGGAACTAAGAATGTTAAGGCAGACACCCTCTCTAGGAGTTTCTTTGCTGATTCTCCTGTGGTGACCAAGCCTGCTACCATCTTAGGCGAAGGGGTAGTTCTTTCTGCCATCTGACCCCGATTTGAGACTTGCTCTGCAAGAGTTCCAGGAGGACAAACCTGAGCAAACCTTTTCCCAGTGGAAAGTTGTATGTTCCTGACCAGTGGAAGAAGAGAGTGATGTCTGAAGTTCATTGCTCTGCATTGGCTGGTCATCCAGGTATTTTTGGTACTAGAGATCTGGTGAGTCGCTCTTTTTGGTGGCCCACCTTGTCTCATGATGTCAGGAATTTTGTGCAGTCCTGTGGGACATGCTCCCGGTCTAAATCTTGTTCTCGCTCTAGTGGGTTGTTGATGCCTTTGCCGGTCCCCAGGAGGCCATGGACCCATATTTCAATGGATTTCATCTCTGATATGCCGGTCTCTCAAAGAATGACTGTTATTTGGGTGATTTGTGATAGGTTCTCTAAGATGGTTCATCTTGTACCACTCCCTAAGTTGCCATCTTCCTCTGAGTTGGTGCCCCTGTTTTTGCAACAGGTGGTTCGCTTACACGGGATTCCTAAGAACATTGTATCTGACAGAGGAGTTCAGTTTGTGTCTAGATTTTGGAGGACCTTCTGTTCCAAGCTGGGAATTCAGTTGTCCTTCTCCTCTGCTTTTCACCCTCAGACCAATGGGCAGACAGAGAGAACAAACCAGACCTTGGAGTCATATTTGAGATGTTTTATTTCCGCTGATCAGTATGACTGGGTTTCATTTTTGCCCTTGGCCGAATTTGCTTTAAATAATAGAGCTAGTTCTGCCACTTTGATGTCACCTTTTTTTTGTAACTTTGGGTTTCATCCTCGATTTTCTTCAGGGCAGGTGGAGCCTTCTGCCTGCCCAGGTGTTGACACTGTGGTGGAGAGAATGCACCAGATCTGGGACCAAGTGGTGGATAAGTTATCTCTCTCCCAGGAAAAAGCCCAGCGGTTTTCCAATCGACATAGGACCATTGGTCCCCAGTTTAAGATTGGTGATATGGTGTGGTTATCATCAAAAAATATTGCTATGAAGGTGGCTTCTCCTAAGTTTAAGCCTAGATTTATTGGACCTTACAAGATTTTGGAGATTATTAATCCGGTCTCTTTTCGTTTGGCTCTTCCTGTCACATTTAAAATCCATAATGTGTTCCATAAGTCCTTGTTGAAGAGGTTTGTTGAACCAGTTGTTCCTGGGGTGGCACCTCCAGACCCTGTATTGGTTGAAGGTAACATGGAATATGAGGTAGAGAAAATACTGGATTCCCGTCTGGCTAGACGGAGACTCCAGTATTTGGTTAAGTGGAAGGGTTATGGTCAGGAGGATAATTCCTGGGTCTCTGCCTCTGATATTCATGCCAAAAGATTGGTGCATGCATTTCATCTGGCTCACCCTGATCACCCTGGTGGCGTGGTTAAGGGTTCGGTGACCCCTCCTCAAGGGGGAGGTACTGTTGTGAGTTCATTTTCCCCTTCGTCACTGAGGTCTGGTGAGCTCCCTATTCTGGTGAAGGAAGGTAGTGAGCCTGATTATCAGGCACCTGAGTCTAATGAGGATGACTGGCTGAGTGGAGTCACGGACTGGATATAAGGCTGCCGACGCCCTTCTGCCCTGCGGGTGATTTCTCTGTGGACTTCTAGGACACCAGTCTGATTCCTGCTGCTCTAAAGCTAAGTTTTCTGTTTTTGCCTGTTTGCATTTTTGTTTTGTTTTTTGTTTTCCTTGCTTTTCTGTATTCTGCCATTCCCTGCTAGGGTGAGCTGAATCTCCTTTTGCCTGTAGCTCTGTCTTCAGAATATTCCTGAGTACTGACATAGCTTTTTTGAAGCCTAGCGTCTTCAGGGCCTTTTTTACTGTCAGTCTGTTGGCTCTTATTTTCATAGGGTTTTTCACGGATTGCAGACAGCAGCCTTCCTGTCCTTTTCTACCTAGCTAGCTTGGGCCCCATCTTTGCTCAGTCTATCTTTCTGTCTGTGTTAGTATTTTCATCTTGCTTCACCGTCATTATATGTTGGGGGCTGCCTATTGCTTTGGGGTCTGCTCTGGGGCAGTTTAGATTTCCCCTTTCTTTCTTTAGGCCTATTTAATTCTCCGGCTGTGATCGAGGGGTCTAGGGCATCGTAGGAACCCCCACGGCTACTGCTAGTTGTGTTGATAGGTTCAGGGGTCTGCAATCCGATAGCTGCCAACTTCTCTGGTTTTCTGGACTTAGCTAGCATTTCTGTTTTTGCCTCCTACGGTGACTCAATCATAACACTCCTCTCAGTCTTCTCTTCTGCAAGCTAAACATTACCAAATCCTGCAACCTTCCCTCATAAGACAAGTTTTGCAGACCGGTAACCATTCTAAACTTGCTCCAGTTTGTTGATGTCTTTTTTTAAAATGTGGCGCCCAAAACTGGACACAGTATTCCAGATGAGGTCTGACCAAAGAGGAGTAGAGGGCAATAATAGCTTCACGTGATCTAGACTGTATGCTTCTGTTAATACATCCTAGAATTGCATTTGCATTTTTTGCTGCTGCATCACACTGTTGACTCGTATTCAGTCTGTGATCTATTAGTACACCCAAGTCTTTTTCACATGTGTTGTTGCTTAGCCCTATTCCTCCCATTCTGTATATGCTTTTTTCATTTTTATTGCCCAGATGTAGTACTTTGCATTTTTCCCTGTTAAAAACCATTCTGTTAGTTGCTGCCCACTGCTCCAGTTTATTTATATCTTTTTGAATCCTCTCTCTCTCTTCTCTAGTATTAGCTATCCCTCCTAGCTTTGTGTCATCAGCAAATGTAATCAGTTTACCCTCAATTCCTTCATCTAAATCGTTGATAAAGATGTTGAACAATACAGGGTCCAGGACAGAGCCCTGTGGTACCCCACTTGAGACATCCTTCCAACTGGATGTGCAGCCATTTACGACCACTCTTTGGGTCCGATCACTAAACCAGTTATGAATCCACCTAACCATTGCCTTGTCCATTCCATACTTAGCCATTTATTCAATAAGGATTGTGTGAGATACTTTGTCAAATGCTTTGATGAAGTCAAGATATACTATACAGCATTTCCCTGATCCACCCAATGTCTTATAGCCTTTACCATGTTTCTCTTTAATTCTCTTTCTTTTCTCGTGAGATGACTCTCTCCTTAGCCTTCTTTGCTTCTTGTTCAGTGTGGTACACACCATGATAACAAACAGCACAGTGACTACTTTTCACCCTATAAATACAGATGGACTGATTACAAGTTTGTAGACACTTGTGATGCTAGTACAGAACACACCTTAGTTTAATAAGTCCCTATGGTAAAAATTACAATCAATATTTTCTAGAACCATCATTTTTGTCAAGGCCTTTATTATTAGTTCGTTTTTTTCCTATTGCACCAAAATTCAAAACCAAAGTCTGATTTTCATTGGTTGATATTCAGTAAATGTACACTGAAAATTACTTTTGTCTGTTTCAAATTATTTTATTGATCATTGTGTGATTTTCTTACTGTACCAGAAGGTACCAACAATTTTGTCTACGTATGTATGTATATATGTAAAAAAATACAAGTTTGGTATCGCCATAATCGTACTTATTTGGAGAATCACATTATCAGGTAATTTTTACT
This sequence comes from Dendrobates tinctorius, assembly GCF_039654945.1. NCBI lineage: Eukaryota > Metazoa > Chordata > Amphibia > Anura > Dendrobatidae > Dendrobates > Dendrobates tinctorius. The sequence goes on along the minus strand of NW_027361869.1, from coordinate 731,027 downwards.
GCACAATGAACACCATAAAAATTAGTGATGGCTTGGTTGCGACTGATCAGAGACAAAGAGCGAGCTGCCTGCAGGGAACAATGGGAGCCAGCATCCCAGTGATAGCCACTAAATTTTATGAATGACTCTTGATGGGTGTAAAATGGCGGTGTTCAGTGTCCCACACCCCGCCCACATATTAGTTTCACTGGCTGGCTGGAAGTAGGTGGGATTTCATCCTCGGGTGGTAGGGTTTCGTCCGCAGGTGGTGGTATTCGTCGTCTGTGGGCGGCAGGGTTTCGTCAGAGGGTGGCAGGGTTTTCTCCGTGGGTGGTGGGGTTCCGTCCACGGGTGGCAGTGTTTGGTGTCCGCGGGTGGCAGGGTTTCATCCACGGGTGGCAGAATTTTGTCCACGTTCAGTTCTTTGGTGGAGATGTTCAGCATTTGCGGGTAGCAGGATTTTTTTGAAAGTGATGGGGTTTCATCCACGGGTGGCGGTGTTTCTCTGTGGGTGGCGGGGTTTCATCCGCAGGTGGTGGAGTTTCATCCGCGGGTGGTGGGGTTTCATCCATGGATCGGGGTGTGTTTTTGTCCACGGGTGGCAGGGTTTCGTCCACTGGTGGTGGGGTTTTACTCCGTGAGATTCATCTGTAGGTGGGTTGTTTTGTCCGCAGGTGTGGTTTTTTTCATGCGCGGGTGGCGGGGTCTCGATCGTGGGTAGCGGGATTTCGTATGCAGGTGGCGCCATTTCCTTCCTGAGTGGCAGGGTTTCATTTGTGCATGGCGGGGTTTCGTCCATGGGTGACGGGATTTCAGCCGCGGGTAGCGGGGTTTCGTCCACAGGTGGCAAGGTTTCAGCAGAGTCAATTTTATGTTTAATTGGGATCCATTTAGGATCCAAAAGAGCCAGCTATTTTACTGAGTGGAATCAAGTGATCCACATCGCCAAAAACATATTGCCGGCCAGTCATTAATAAAATCATCCCCCTCCCCCCAAAAAACTCCACAAACACATATAACACTTCTCCACTTCTTCGGGACATTTTGTGGTAAGATGAATGGCGTCATTCAAAACCAAAAAAAACCCAAACCCTCGTCCGGCTATGACGGAAGAATGAAACAGTTCTGTTCTCGGAACAAGGGAGGGAAACAAGCGGAAAAACAAACATCAGCCAGCGGTGTGGGGACGGGCGCTATTCTAGCGACCATTGTTGGGGTCAGCACCACCAAATCTCTGTGCTGCCATTTTACAAGGTCCCGTTCTCACACAAATGGTAGAATTTATTACTTTTTTCATAAAAATCAAACAGCCCGGATTTATCAGCCTTCTTTACTGGCTATATTTACATGAGGCGTTTTTTTTGTAATTTTTGACAGGACGCTAAAGAGCGTTTTACAGGCACAGCCAGCCCCAAGGATGCCATTACTGGACGCCAGTCCCTCACACCGCCGCTCGCCTCACACATCTGCGCGCTTTGGGCGTTGCCAAGCGACTATATAAAGCAGGTGGGCGTGTCCACATACACCTCAAAGGCTCCTCCGACCACGCCCTCTCCACGTACGTGCGCTCCCCCGCCCTCCCCGCTCCATTCTCCATAGCTGTACGTGCCCCCCTCTTCACCCCCCTCTCCCGTACGTGCTGTACGTGCTGCGTGGCCACGCCCCTCCTCCCGCCGTCGTAGAAGAGAGGAGGAAAAAAAAAAAAAAAAGAAAAAAACTTTTTTTTTTAATTGAGGAATCAACAGCCGCCATCTTGTCGCGGCTCGGTCAGCGCCGGAGATCTCCGGGGCCCCTGCGAGGAACCTAGGGGAGGAGAGGGCTGCCGGCCGGGACAGCGGGGACTCCGGAGGCAGTGTGGGGGCAGCTCCTTCTCCCCCCGGAGGAGGCGGGTGATTTTTTTTTTCTCCGTCCGTTTTGGTGGCGGTTGCTTCATTGTTTTCCCTCCCCTCACGGAGGAGGAGGAGGAAGCAGCGAGCGCACGGTTGCGTGGGCGGGCGGAGAGCACCGAGCAGGGGGAGGGGAGCTGGGACCGAGGCCTGACGCAACCTCCGCACAGCGCGGCCTAGGCCGGCACCGGCACTGGTGGGGCCGCAGCCCCGGGGACTCTCGCTCACATTCGGGGGGCTCCCGATCGCTGGGGGAGTCACCGGCAGGGGGCGCTGCAGGGTGAGGGGCGCACTGATTTCTGGGCTCGGGGGCCTCAGTCCGGGGCCCCCCTCGGGATGCGGGACTCGGGGGGCTGCTGAGGGTGGTGGCGGCGGCGGCAGGGCCGGGGCACCCCTCCTCCTCCCCCGTGCACCGCTCCTCCTCCGGGGAGGGAGTCTTGTCTGTCTTCGGTGACCGACCAGAGAAGGGGAGAAGATGGCCGAGAACCTGCTGGACGGGCCGCCCAACCGGAAGAGACCCAAGCTCAGCTCGCCGGGCTTCTCTGCCAGCGCGGACAGCACAGGTAGGAAAGGCCGCGGCGCCGGCCCCCAGCAGGCCGGGGATGGGAGGAGGCCGGGAGCGAGGGCTGCCAGCGGGATCACTGGTTACACGGGGCTGCCAGCGGGATCACTGGTTACACGGGGCTGCCAGCGGGATCACTGGTTACACGGGGCTGCCAGCGGGATCACTGGTTACACGGGGCTGCCAGCGGGATCACTGGTTACACGGGGCTGCCAGCGGGATCACTGGTTACACGGGGCTGCCAGCGGGATCACTGGTTACACGGGGCTGCCAGCGGGATCACTGGTTACACGGGGCTGCCAGCGGGATCACTGGTTACACGGGGCTGCCAGCGGGATCACTGGTTACACGGGGCTGCCAGCGGGATCACTGGTTACACGGGGCTACCGGCGCGGAGTCTCTCGTTGCACGGAGCTGATTGACATATGCATTATGAAAATATGCATTACATGGGACTGACTATAACACACATTACATGGGGCTAATTATAATGCACATCATTATGGGGGAATAGAATAACACAGTATGTGGGGCTGACTGTACAGCATGATGTGTTACATGGGGCTGACTGTACAGCATGATGTTACATGGGGCTGATCATAGTGCACATTATTCATTACATAGAACTGCCCAAAGTAGTTTGTAGGGCTCACTTGGTCGTGTTGCCCGGGGCCGGCTGTGGCGGTTTGCATGGTTCTGTGCATACGGCTTATACTATATTATGGATTAGAACACACCAATTACATAAGAGTTCGAAAACTTGTCAGTCCTATGTAAAGTGCGATGTGTGCTGGGCAGTCCTGAGTGATGGATACGCTGCAGGTAATTTTGTGACATGTTGCGCAGGATTGGCAGAATCGCGGCATTCACACCTCCGTCGTACACATTAGTGCGCGTCCGGCCCTTGAGACTCACTGTGCATCCTGTTCATTCTCTGCCATTACAGTCTAGGAGGATCCATCACTGGAGGGAACCTGAAGACTTTCTTCCTCCAGTTTTACATCTTTTTATCTGATCCGTTATCCCAGAGTCAGTAGATAAAATCGTTCAGTCTTCCTGCTTCACTGTGTGTGTAATATATATATATTATTGTGTGTGTGTGCAAACCAGGCAAGATGGGAGAAAGTGGAAACAGATGTGTGAATGTCGCCATTAGGAAACGTCCAACAGTTTTATAAAGTCGCCACAAGCCAGGGGAGACATAGAAGTAATGGAACGACGTCTCCGCTGCTCATTGTGAACATGCTGCTGTCTGACCACATCCATGTGACCGCAGCAGCCAATCACTGGCCTCCATGTTCTTCCACCTGCCGTGCTACTAGTGGTTGTCTGCCTTCTAGGGTTCCCTGAAATTTGCTCCTGTCACTCATTTGTTCCTATGCAACTTACTATTTCTTGGCTTCCGTCTCCCCGGCGACTCCAGTATTTTTGTCCCCTCCTGTGTTCTGTAGTATACAGGACTGTGGGGTCAGTGAGCCGAACCTCTGACTGCACAGCCCCGGTCACTACTGAGCATGTGCATAAAGTGCAGCACAGATTCATCTCCTCTAAAAGCCGATAGCTTTAGATCAGGAACAGAACAGACATAGGACATTTCATAACTTTCCCAAATTATTACGAAAACATTGACAGCACATCCTGCATTGTGGTACTGAACCCAATTTATTATATATTTTAGGAGTCTGAGTCGGTCCATTTTATACAGACTCCAACTCCCCAGCCCTGCTATACGTATCCAACATCACTGTCCCCAGCGGCCCCTCGCTGTGCGGCTACTGGCCCGATTGCCCCTCACACACACCGCAGCTCCTCCCGCCTATCACCTACCGTGGTCGTGATTCTATCTTTTCGGGGTGCTGGGTATTTGTTGTTTTGCACTGTTTTTTTTTTTTATATATATATATATATATATATATATATATATATATATATATATATATATATATATATATATATATATGGTATCTGCCCCAAACCTTTGGAACGGATGGATATTTATTCACAGAGATTTTGGCAGCATGTGGGTCTCTGCAGGTTCCCTATAGATGTATAGGACGGTGTCGGACCTGCAGCGTGTGAATATATCAGCAGGGTGCGTATCCACACGGCGGATGTGCTGCACCCACAAAAATCATCGTACAGTCAATCGACGACTGTGTTACTTTTAAATTCTGATTCACACTATGGATTATCATTGCTGATTTTTCACCGTATCCAATGTAAATCTATTGTGATTCGATACAGATATTTTTTTTTTCCTCCGGTTTTCAGGTGATGTGCAGCTGCATTTCCACATTAGAACTTAGTTCATGAAATGGCGCAGATTGGGGGTGACATCCGCGGCGTAAACCCTCTTTTTTTTTTTTTTTTCTCTTTCCAGATGTAAAATCCACAGTTGTGATCAGTTGGCGCTACAAATTTTTTTCTGCTGTTGATTGATCTACTGTACATGCCTGGCGCTGTAATCTGCTGTGGATTTTAGCCGCACAGATCCATCTGGAGAACTGTGCGCCATTTCTGTCCTTCACCGGGAGCCGAGCTGCAGTACCAGAGACCGGCACTAAGCAGCTGATTGTTGGGGGGTGGGGGGTTTCTGACAACTGGGACCACCACCAATCTGATACTGAGGACCTGTCATTAATATCGTAAGCCTGGAGAACCTCTCTTAAGAGCGTAAGAGGAACACGCATACAGAAGACATCAATATAGATAGGTGAGAAAAAAGATTGGCAGGACCCTGGTCTCCAGGGGCCACGTCAGTAGTCCATGGACGCCGGCCATGAGCACTGCAAACTTTACTCCTAGCTGTGAGATCCCCAGAACCTCCTTTTGATAAGTTTGTCTCAAGACTCCATTATGTTGCTGCCCACCAGAGGTCTATTAGTTGGAGGAGGCGCCGGGATGTTGCAGGGCTCTGCTCTACCGTCATGTCCGCTGGACCAGGATCATGCCAATCTTTTTGCCCAGTCTAAGTGTAGTTGTCTGCGATGGCGCTGATTAGTGAACGCTGGGTATGTGCTGTCAGTGGTGAGCGGTGGTCTTATGTGGTGCTGACAAGTGACTTAGGTTGCTGTGCTGTAACCTTAGAGCTGCAGATCGTGGAATTATTTGCACCAGGAACCTCAGACCGAAAATCAAAAGGTACAAATAATTCATTATTATGTAGAAAATGTGTTTTAAGAACCGCAGTGCGAATGCATCTAAATAGTGGCCCACATGGTCCCTTGTGTGTGGTATTGGTCAGATCCTTTCCCCACTAGGATGGTTGTGCGCCACATGGCAGCATGTGATATGGAGCCGCAGCGACACCTGGGTATGCATGAGGAGGCATAATTCACACGTGTTCGGATGGGATGGGGAGGAATCTGTAGATAGTCGCGGTGTATATTAGAGGCTCACACTAAGACTATACGTTTAGGAATGGACAGAGCTGTTTTATTCCCCACTGGATAACAACGCGGGATAGAGATGAGTGAATCCCTTGTTCAGCGGCCACAATGGTAGCCCCTGCGTACCTCCTATCTTCATCCGTCACGCCGCCTCCGACAAATCAGATAAAGTGCTAGGCATTCTGGCTGATGGGAGGCGGTTCACAGGGCTACCACCCCAACAGCCAGGGGCTACAGACGTGGCCTCTGGATCGGGTTCCTCCAAATCGATACGTTCATCTCCATCGCTGGAGCATCTTTACCTTCATCTGCATTGTGCCATTCCTCTGATCTTCCGCCTGGAAACGTACAAATTGATAACTGTCTTTTGCTGTTCCCCATGTCTATGGATGGAAAAAGGTGTGCAGGGCCCTGGTCCGGCTTCCACATTGGTACTTCCGCTGCAGCTAGACTTGGGGTCCTGCAAACTTAGCGGCACTCAGATGCCGGCATCCTGCCTTAGGTGTTTACCAAGCCCCTATTACATCAGTGTAGAGTAGACACCCAGGATGCCAGCGGTCAATTCTGCAGGACCCTGGTCCGACTAACGTGGGTCCTGCAACTCTTTTTGCTCAGCCCTAGTCCCTACATACTGCCAATATCTGATCAGTATTTTTTTTTTTTTTTGAGAAATAAAGTTGTAAGAAAAGATGCCCCACAATTGTTTCAAGGGGGGATATAGGAAAGTAATCAGACATGTCGGGAGGGTGGTGGGGCTGTGACGATCATGGTTTCTCTTCGCTGATTTACAGCGGTCACATAAAAAAATGGAGCAAAAATGTCCCAAACGACATAATGGAGATATACAATCCAAAATTAATTTATTGAAAAATTACATAAAAAAATCACATGAAACATAATCAAATATACATGCTGTATACAATGTATATAAATCAAGAGGGAAGACGGAGGAGACATGAAGGTATGCTGGGGTCAGGGAGGAGGACAAAACTCATCCCAGGGAAGCAAGTATATAATGAATAACATAAAATGGCACAATGGCTTTTGAGAGTCAAAGAATTAGCACTATACCAATGTGGTGTTAAGCAAAAAGACCTCAGATTATATTCATAAATACATGCTCACCCAGCAGCCCCTTGAAGCGCGTTTTGCGGTCCAGCTTTTTCGATTATTTTTCATGTGATTTTTTTTTTTTTTTTTTTTTTTCCCAATAGCCTAATAATCGAAAATTAATTTATGTGCACACGTTGCGGATTCTGCTGCGTTTCCGCAGCGGTTTTGGCCCTGCGGAAACGCAGCAGTTCCGCAGACATGGTACAGTACCATGTTATCCAATGGCATTTCGAAACCACTGTGCTCACGCTGCATTTTCCGCACGGTTTTGCTGCGGCTTACAAACCGCATCGTCAATTGTTTCTGCGGATTCCGCAGCGGTTTCACACCTTTAACATAGTAGAGGTGTGAAACCGCAGGGCAAAACGCAGGAAAACCGCAGGTCACTTTACCTGCGGATCCGCGCAGAAAAACCCGCAGGTGAATCTGCAGCATGTGCACATAGCCTTAATCTCTTATGTCGTGTGGGACATTTTTGCTCCATTTTTTTGTGTTCATTTGTCTGGAGTTGTCCACTTGACTCGCTATTTTTGAGTTGTTTTTGGGAGAGTTTCTACTTTCTGCTCTCGGCCTCACTGTGTGGTAGTGCGTTATGATTGTATTAATGAGTGATTTACAGCGGTCGTGGCTTTTATTTGTCTTTCTTCCAAACACAGAGAAAAAAATCCTCGGTTGTGGTCTTTGTTGTGCGAGTGTCGCTCTCGCCGGAGCCAAGTGCCGGGTTCCTGGCCGTCCCTCCGCACGTCCTCACCACATTTCCTCTCTCTGCGCGCTCTGATTTGAGCGGTCGGGCTGATAACCGTCCTCCTGCGAGTTCTCCCTCCAGAGCCGCAAATGATTCCTTGTGATTTGTCACTGACGTGGTGCAATCAGATTCATCCCCTCCTGACCTGACGGATTCTCGGTTCCTGCGGCAAAAGAGCGTAATCCCCATTGTTGAAAGGGTGCGCTCTTATTATTTTTTTATTTATTTTTCCTGCATCTTGCTTCTCTTCAGCTGTTGCAATACTACAACTCCCAGCATGTCCCGATAGCTGCAGTCTTGTTCCAGTATCTCGGGGTACGTGCCAGCAGTGATGCCAACGTGTGTAGTGTCACCTGTTGCTAAGCAACAGCTCAAACTTGTCTTCCGCGCTTAGCAACCATTGCAAGATCTGTTTTGTTTTTTCTTTTTTCCTCCATTTTAGTAAAAGTTAGACGTCTAAAGAGGTACATTTATCTATTTTGCAAAAGGCTCATAATGGACCATAAAAAAAAAAAAAAAAAAAAAGCAATACTCATACAGGGATTGACTTATGGGCAAGTCCCGTTGCCCCTTGCACCACCCAGCCAGATGGTACTCGTGGGCAGCGTATAGGATGGCTGCAGACAGGAGCCTTTTAAAGAGTACTGTCTGGTTGTACAGCTACATACCCTTAGGCCTTGGCATCCATAGCCGTGTGCGCCTTGCATGAACCTGTGTGTTCTAATGCCTGGAAATACATTTGCCTTACGGGGGAGATTCTGCCAAGTGTGGGATGTCATCAGCGGCTTCACGCTTTCCTCTTTTTCATCTTCCTGGCATGGTCTGTGATCATAGATGTGGGCGCATTACCCCTGCCAGTTGCCAGTGGGCTGTGGAGTATCCGCCGCTGTAGATACACCCAGCTATTAATGCATTTCTACATTTCCAGGCGAAATAATGGAGGGACAGCACAATGTAGAGTGCTAAGAAAAATATTCTGATGCTGGCCCACCTGTATACACACCGGATGTGCCATACAGTCCGTCCTGCCATCATCTGTCTTATGGTCATGGCTGCTTTTTTTAGCGGTACGCATAGCGTTAACAGCAGATCCAAGCAGATCACATTGACTTTAACGGGCCCTGTTGAGCTCCATCCATATGCTGCAGATGCCGGCCAGTATTACATAGCCGGCATCTGTGTTTAACCATTTACATGCCATTTAAAATGGAACGCTCACTGGCTTCTATTGGCCCCCTGCGATGCGATCATGGTTGACCGATGGGTTACTATGACTGCAGAGGTCTGCTGAAGACCCCCCCCCCCCCGTCTGTCGTTTTGGACCGCCTTCGACACTCAGCTGTAGGTGGAGCCCCATGGTAGACCGAAATTTTCACTATATTCTGTAATCCTGCGGTATGGTAGCTATAGCTCTAGTCCCCTAAGGGGCTAATAGATAATATAAAATTTAGAGAAAAAAGTTTTTAGATTACTTTTTTTTGTTGAAAAAGGGGGGAGTGGAAAACCACTAATGAACGACTACAGATCCGATATAAAAATATATATATATATCTTTATTAGGACACATAAACAGATCCTGGACAAAACAGTGCTCGATAGTGCATTAAAATAATCCACGCACCATGGGAAACATAGCAGACCTCCCTAAAAGACTTGGATAATATAGTCCAAAAGGACACTGAAATCTCCTCACATAGATAGGCATACAAAATTGACATTATATCATAATATCTTGAATATTCATTTACGAACCTACCGGCCCTACTCACATTATTGCTCTCCCCTAAGACTAATAGTCAGAGAGCCGCTATAATAATAGAGAGAAGGTGTCACTATATATCTGCACCACCAAATGATTAAACAAATGCCTCAGTGGTTGGTGCTCACTAACAAGCAAACACACATATAGCAAAAAAGCGGTAATAATTACCAGCAACGGGTGGTAGTGAGGAGTCCCAGGGGGGTCTGCACGTGTGTAATTTTTTGTTGTAATTGTAAAAAAAAATTCTAATCGCCCCATTTATTCTCCCCGTCAAAAAGAAAAGGTGAAAAAACCCCACATATTTGACGTTACTGTTAATCTATTAAAATATGGAACTAACCTGATCGGTAATCACCACAAACAGAAAAAAGTCAGGACTCCGGAATTGCTTTCTTATTTTTTTTTTTTTGTTGGGGTTAAATCACTTCTCAAAAAAAAAAAAAAAAAAAAAAATATATTACAACGCTTTATATACACCAAATTGATATCAATAAAGATGACGTTGGTGCACTGCACAACTCTTAACCCCCCCCCCCCAAAAAAAAAAAAGGCAGATTTGCATTTTTTTAAACCTGTTCATCACACTTGGAATATTTTTTTCTTCCCCGTGTGTCAGAATCAGGGGGGTCGAGCGACAAGCTCACAGCTATATAGCGGGTGATTGTGGGAAGATGGCGGTGTGTCCGTGAACTTGTTCTTCCTGCTGGCTTTTGGTCCGTCCTGCCCGGGCTTCTCACCTGTTTGCCATATTGTTTCGTGAGTTTTTGTACTACAGGACTGAGCGCATTTCCGTCTATTATCTGGATGTCGGGGGCTTACCATTACGCGGGGATTATAAGCCAGAGGTCTTGTACTTCCATTGCCGTTTTGATGGTTTACGACACTGTTCGCTCTCAAGGGTTTTTTTTTTTTTAACTTAACTTTTTTTTTGTCGTCTCCAATAAAGTTTGCCATTGTTGCATTTTTCAGCGCTGAACATCAGAGCTGTTTTTGCTGCCAAGGACTATACGGGGAGCGGGGCTCACATAGGATGATCGTGCCTTATCCCTAATTCACCTTTGGAAGTTTCCTGAGGTCATCACGTCTGGTTCCTTTAAGAACCGATGATTTAATGGCAGCTCAGGAAGTCAGGAGATATACTACACTCCGAGCCTTTGTGGTAGCTTTTAACTTTTTTCTTCTGCCCTCCTTTCTGAGGAGTCTCGAGAAATGCTTGACTCTCAATATATAGACTTCATGAGTCCTGGACTTGTTTTGCAAGAAGTTGTAATTTTTGGAAAGTTTTCCAAATCCCCCCCCCACCCCCCCTGGGCTGTGATTGACTGCATGCCGACAGTGATGGGAAAGTCAAGCCATCGTGCATAATCCAGTCTTTAAGGTTGGTGCTGAGCTATTGGCGTAGTCAGTTACGCCGCTCGTGAAGCTGTGGTCCAAGGGAGGAGTTAGTATCTACAGACCTGCAGATGCCCGTACTATGGCGGCAACATATTCTGCAGCGCTGTGCTGAGATTTTTACCCTTCACATTATCCTCTGTAGCCAAAAAGGCTTTTTTTTTTACATATATATCTCGGGCCAATTTCATACTCTTTGAAGAGTGTGAAGAAACCCAGGAAAACCACTGGGAATATGTTGTCCTATATCAGATTCATACCAGGATGCCACAACTAGGATGCAGCGGTGCTAATCCCTGATTTTTTTTACCCCCTTCTCCCCATAAAAATAGGAACTCCACCAATAATAAGGGTCAATGATAGTGAGCATACGTCACCACCGTTCTTCCCATAGGCCTTTGTGTACCCTGGTTTTGGGGTGTACCCCTCCCTCACTTTTTACCTATAGGCACACGATTGGATTGTGCTATATCCACTTTATAAGGAGGTGTCTCGACATCCTCAATAGTTAAAAGTTCCTAAATGTTTGTAAAAACGGGCTACTTTGCAATTTACTCCTTTATCAAAAATCTACTGTTTTTCAGAGCAACGATATTTTTTTGTTCTATAGTGTACACGTTTTCCTAGGTTACCGACCACCTCTGCAATTTATCAGCAGTAGTCTGTCTCCAAGGCAAGGGGCGGGCGCTTACAGGCTCTTGTTATACAAGCTTGTAAGTGTTACTCTGAAGCTGGATGTATTGCTGGGCTCCTCCAATGCTGAAGAAAGAGGTAAATCTGCCAGCAGCGTGGGAGAAGAGCAATCGATGCGGATCAGTGGTACGACCATGTCGCAACTGTCAGCGACATTGGGAACAGCCCTTAAATTGTCAAAGGTGTACGGACACCAGCCAAATATAAGTGAGCGAGGCGTCTGCTTATGGAAGGAGGTGGCTCATGGCCGGCTCTATCCATTAGGGACATATGCACGCTCAGCCGAGTCCAGAATGTATGTATATATGGGTAGATGCGTCATTAAATGCCCTCATTGTGCTGCAGTGTTGGATTGTGCACGAGGTTCTGTAGCGGCCGCGTGAAGACTTTGTCATTTTTGGTACCCGACGTGCTGCAGCGACCCGCTCTGGTAATGACGGCTTTCGCGTGTATTGTGGGATGTCCGGATGTTGGAAGCGACGTCCTAACCATACACTTGCGGTTCTTTAATCCTCACTCGCTTTTGTGATTCTAAATCTCTGGGTTTGATTTGGGATTAGGGACGTGGAACTTGCAGTCTGATATTATGATGGAGATCACATTAAGGGCGAATCATTGTGAATGTGCACAGCCCCGACACTAGTAACCACCGAGGATTATAGGAGGCGCTCGGCTGCCAGAAGTCAGATCCAACCTGCTGCGATCCCGAGGTCAGAACGGGGAGGTGGAAATAACTGGGACTAAACTTGCAGAAACCCCCTAAATACCTCATAGGTTGGTGGGCTGGGCCATGAGACCCCCATAGTGCAGTGAATCGAAAGTCGTATGGGTTCATGTACTGGAGACGAGTGGCTTAAAGGGTTATTCCATCTGCATAGGTATTAACCCTATAAGCTATCGGTGAGGGTCTCGGGACCCAGCATGCTAAACCTCCTTATTCCAGTGATTGTGTATATGGTTTGTATCGGCCAGGGCCTTACCTGGATATCACGCGTGTTCAGTCTATCCCCCTGTCCGCCTGTGATGGTAGTGCAGGATCCTCGCGCTGGCACGCTGCCACTTCCTCTGAGCGGCTGCCCGAGAGCCACGTGTGGGGGGACGTTTCAGCTGTTTTGACTTATTTGTATGCTGCAATGTATTATCCACTCGCCCCAGCCGACCGTATGACCGATCGCTTGTAATTGCTGCACAGTCTCTACCCGTGTGCCGGCTCCGTGTTCCTCTTGGACAATTCACAAACGTGAAGATTTTAGTTTTTTTTTTTTTTAACGCGCTTTTTGTCCCCGGTGGCTTCAGAAAACAAACAATCGCTATAGGACATTGGGAAAGGAAGACGTAAGCGTCGAGCTCGTCAAGCAGGTTTTGCCATCATTACGCGATCGCTGGGGGTCCGACTTCCATTCCCGGTTTTTCGCTATGCGGATACAGACTTTTTTTTTTGTTTGTTTTCCTGGGCAGCTTCACTTTACAAAAAAAAGCAACAGAACACTTGAAAGACTCTTCCTAGGCATTTCTATAGTAATACCACTTTGCAGGTCATTCAAGCTTTTGAGCATTTTTTTTTTTCATCCACTTCAGGTTTTGAAAAAACGCCTGGTGGTCAAAAAGAAAATGCACGTCACTATGTTATGAGGCATTTTTTAATTTTTATTATTTTGCGCAAAGTTCATGAGCCACGGACGTCAATTTGGTGCAAAAAAAGTCAACGAGCACCATAGGAGTAATGGCAGCTCTACTATTGGATTTCCATTTCATACTGGTCCACAATGTTGGTCTCATATTAGCAGTGGGATTAACCCTTTATGTGGAAGCTGGTGCCCGAGACGATGTGTATTTTGAGGTGTTGGATGCCACATCCCATTGTTACTCATGCAATGTCTCTTCTGTCTTTCCAGATTTTTCTTTCTTCGACTTGGAAAACGACCTCCCGGACGAGCTTATCCCTAATGGAGATCTCGGCCTCTTGAACGCTGGCGGTGGATTAGGACAGGATGCGGCTTCCCAGAACAAGCCCCTCTCCGATCTTCTCCGCGGAGGGAATCCAGCTTTGGGCGCAGGCATGGGAAGAGGGGGCTCTGGCAGCCCCGTACAACAAACTATGGGCCAGCAAAACAGCCCAGGCCTCGGCAATCTGGGGGGCCTTAATAAGAGTCCCTTGAACCAAGGACTGTCATCGACTCCGCCATCTGGATTGAACAAGCCCACAGCTGGTACACCTGGTCCTTCTGCTCCCACCTCGCAATCTCAGAAGCAAGTTGGCATGGTGGCGGGCAGTCCTGCTGCTCAACAGGCGTCTGCGGGTATCTGCATGAACTCCAACTTTAGCCAAGGGCATCAAGCCCTGATGAATAACAACGCTGGGCACACACTAATGAGCCAAGCCCAGCCGTCACAGGGACAGGTACTGAATGGCTCTTTGGGGCCTGGAAATCGAGGTCGAGCAGCAGGCTTACAGTACAACTCGCCCACCATGCAAGCCAATCCTGGGAGCGTGCTCGCTGAAACCTTAACACAGGGGACGGCGACTATGCCCGCTCACACAGGAATGACCACCACCCAGCCTGGGCCCATGGCAAAGGTAGGTGCTGGCATACAGTGCCACTTCTGTATATTCTATGTATAAACTCTCTCCATGTTTCATACATTATAAAGCCGTGTTGTGCGTTTCCAGCCATTGCAAAATCACTGCTGTCAGCAGAGCATGCGGAGGGTGGTTGTTTTGCAGCGGCTAGAGGTTTGCGAACGCTTCATTAAAGGAATTGTCCCGTCCTGGAAAACACCTTTTTAATGTGAGATCTGCTAGGATCCCCAGCAAAGAAGAGCTGACTGTCCCAGAGTTGCTCATTTCTGCTGTAGTGGCCACTAGAGGTGAATTGTAATGTTGCAGGCAGCCATGCCAATCACAGATTTGAGTGTAAGGCCAGGGTCACACATGCGAGAAACTTGCACGAGTCTCGCATCTTAATACCCGTCACTTGGGACCGGAGTGCGCAACTGCATAGAATTAATCAGCCGCACACTCCGGTCACGAATACCGGCGGCAGTGCCTGATATTGAGGTGTGAGATTCTCGCAAGTGTGATCCTGGCCTAATAATAGGACTGATCAGATTTGTTTTTAAGTTGAATGGGAGTGAAGGCTGGCTTATAACGTTTGCCTAAGGGAATGGTGTCTGCAAAACCAGGCATTGCCCAAAAGTGGCTCTGATTCTGAGGAGAGGCCTTTTTTCAGGTTCCCTCATTAGAGCTCAGACTTTTGGCTTCTCGGCTTTACCTTGTGTATTGTGGTTTTTACAGCCCGGTTACCAGTTTTGCTTTGAAGTGGTTACTTGTGTTTCCTTTCTCCTGCGATGCGAGCTGTCAAGCGGATGACGTCCGCACCTCCAGTATTTAGCGTATCATGCCTTACCACTAATGCCCACGTACGTGGCGTTGATTCTTCTGGCACGTGATCACTGCAAGTAGTAATACTGCAGCAGTTAGGAGCCCACTTCACCAACCTGGGAGCCAACATGCCATTTTAAAGGTGGCATCCTTAATGCTTCCTCTGATTGGTAAGCCTGGCACGACATCTTTCGGGCATCACACCAGACCTGCTAATCAGAAGAGGTGCCGGTGTAGCCAGCGCTCAGGTTTCTGCAGGGCTCGGACTTCCGATTTGACCATGAATGATGTGTCTGAGCCCTCCGTGTCATACTGCATGTGGGCCGCCTCTCTGCTGCTCGGGGCATATACAGTGTTTTATGTTTTTTAGGGTTTTCTTTTTTTTTTTTTTTTGTTTAGTAATATGGCAGCACGTATTGAACAGTCACACAGCTGGGAGATGTAGACCAATTGTGAAAGAAGCGCTAGTGTTGATGTGCCGATTGCTTTACACTTTGCCTTTTATTTTTTTTCTCTCCCATAGATGGGACTTCAAGGCAACAACAGCCCTTTTGGACAAATGTTCAACCAATCACAGGCACAACAAATTCGTGCCCAGGGGGTTAATCCTCAGCTTCCCACCAAGCCCACCATGGCAAACAGCCTCCCTCCGTTCTCTTCTGATATGAAAAGCTCGCCTGTGGCCAATGTTTCCAACATGGTAAGTGTTCACAGCGTGCACATGACGTTGAAACGAACATCAGCAGCATGAGTCTGATTTTTTTTTTTTTTTTTTTCTTGCAGTCTCCTTTGCAAGTGCAAGTTCAACAAGTTGGCATTGGCGCTGCACCGTCTATGGGAACCGGCCCCACCGCTGACCCGGAGAAACGCAAACTCATCCAGCAGCAACTTGTGCTCCTGCTGCACGCCCACAAATGTCAGCGGCGCGAGCAAAGCAACGGCGAGATGCGGGACTGCGCCCTACCCCATTGCCGGACTATGAAGAACGTACTGAATCACATGACTCACTGTCAGGCCGGGAAAGCCTGTCAGGGTAAGCGCTTCCTCCCGGGGTCACCGGCACTCTTAGGAGTTGATGCAGATTTTTTTTTTTTTTTTTTACAAATTTTTGTTTTCTGCCCGTAGTTGCCCATTGCGCTTCCTCAAGACAGATCATTTCTCACTGGAAGAACTGTACGCGGCACGACTGTCCGGTCTGTCTCCCTCTGAAGAATGCCAGCGACAAAAGGAATCAGCAGCGTGAGTAGTCTCATCTCCACCATGGATAAAAATATGTTTAAGGATGGTTGTACTAACGTACGAAGATAAACACAGGCGGGTCCGACATCTGAAGTATATGAGGGTGTCGTGAGGTGTTTGGGAAGGAGCTGCGAGGGGTGACAAATTCCATGTGTACATTCAGCTATCTAAGATGTATGGGTATCTGGAAGGGAATGTGTGATCAGAAAGTGACCTATATAGGACTTTCCATAAGTCTCATTATCACAGGAATTCAGTGACAGGCAGAGAACCTCTGAGTATTGGGATTACTCTGGCTCTTTGGTCTTTTCTTGTTTATATGATCTTGTTGTCCCTGGAAAGCACAGACTCACATGTTCCTCTCCTTTTCAGCTCTCCTCGTGTCCCCTTCCAGCGGAGTGCAGAATCCGATCGGGACAGGCGGAGGAGCCCAGCAGACTGCTCCTGCCCTCAGTAGCCCCAATCCTATCGACCCCAGCTCTATGCAAAGGGCGTATGCTGCGCTGGGTCTTCCTTACGTTAACCAGTCTCAGGGCCCTGGGCAGCAGCAGTCTCAAGTTCATCAGATTCGTGGCCTGAGTGCACTGAGTAAGTAGCGATCACTAATGTGATAAGCAGACGACTGGCTGCAACTTTCTTCTAGGATAACTCTAAGCTGAAGCTGTCCTGTAATTGCTCGTTTTTGCTTACCCATCCAGCTGCTAATCCGATAAACCCCTCCACCGGAGGAATTGCAACGGAGCAACAGACCAGCCTGATGAATGAAGCGTCTCTTCCCGCTGCCCTGGCAAACACAAAGTAAGTGGATCCATCCATTCAGTGTAAAATCTACGAGCGACGAGGGATGGCTGTAGCAACGTATAAGGCGACATACGTTCCTTTTGGATTAATTGGCACATTTTCTCGTGCAGCTCCTTGTTGGGCGATGGTAACAATCCCAGCTCTGTTGGCAACATGGGTACCATGCCGACAGCGGCTCCACCTTCTTCGACAGGGGTTAGGAAAGCCTGGCATGAGCATGTGACCCAGGATCTCCGAAACCATCTAGTCCACAAATTGTACGTAAAGACGGTGACGCTTTATGCTGGGCACCGATAGTGGATCACCCAAATATTTATGGCTATGTTTGTTTCCTTTTGTTGCAGAGTACAAGCAATCTTCCCCACTCCTGACCCTGCGGCCCTGAAAGATCGGCGGATGGAAAACCTGGTGGCTTACGCCCGGAAAGTGGAGGGTGACATGTACGAGTCGGCCAACAGCAGGGTATGCATGGATAAATCACTACAAGCATCCTGTAATGTTATCGCTAGGATAGGGTGGGATCTCTGTGCCCCCCCCCCCCGACAATCATGAAGTCACTTCAGGTTTTCTACATGGGGTAAATGCATTACTCGTGTGTGCTGTGCTGCAGTTTCCCTACACAGAGATAAAACGCACAGAAGATGCCAATGTGCATAACTCCTTGGCTCTAAGGGGTTTCTGCTATTACATGATGGTATTTCTGCCACGTGTATAAGATGGACGCTAATAGCAGGCAGCCCATGTGTCCGCATTTACGTGGCAGCTTCTAGTGTGCAGTCTTTTTCCAATGGAGACTTTTAAGCCTCTGTATGAATTAAGACTCAAAGAAAGTTTTTCTTATGCAGGTTGGCATAGATGGCGCAGTAGTTGAGGAATCTGATGCGACCGTGTCGGCTTTCCTAATTCTTTTTGGGTTTTTTGTTTTCCATCCAGGATGAATATTACCATTTACTCGCTGAAAAAATCTACAAAATCCAAAAGGAACTGGAAGAGAAGCGAAGGTCGCGTCTGCAAAAACAAGGCCTCGTGGTAAACCAGACGGCTCTGCAGACACCGGGTACCCAGGCGCCAACTCTTCCACAGGCGGCCGCTGCTCTCGGCCAAGCTCAGCCTGTCCGGCCTGCCAGTACGTGTCAATGGAGCTGCAAAGCTTCTGTTGAACCCAGTCATATCCAAAACGTTTAAATGGATTGCTAAACTTTTATTTATTTATTTTTTTAAAGATGGTCCTCTCCCAATGTCTACAGTTCCTATGAGTAGGATGCAGCTGCCTTCAGGTAACAAGACCTAATCATCTGTAAGACTGTGTGGATTTTTCCATCTTGGAGTATGTGCACACTGAGTTTTTGGAGCAGAAAGTTAACGGAATCTCCCAAATTTTTGAGGAGTTCCGCATTTTGAACAAGGGTTATGGAGAGTTTCCTCTCCCCCCCCAAAAAAAAAAAAAAATTAATCGACAACCTCTGTGTGTATGTAGCCTTGGATGTATTTCCCCATCAGTGACGTTTGGCAGGTCATGCCCCGAAATTTACAATTTGTCTTTTTCTTTTCAGGAATTAATCAGTTTAATAACATGCCCATTGGAAATGTTCAGATTCCTTCTGCTCCTATGGGACCTCGGGCAGCATCTCCGCTGAACCACCCCACACAAATGAACAACATGGGATCGGTGCCAGCTGTAAGTAATGTACACCGGGGCGCCCAGTGCCTTTTTTTTTTTTTTTTTTCCTTTAGCATTTTTTAAGTTTTTTTTCTTCTATATGATTAATGGTTATTTCTTCCCATAGATGGCAATGTCTCCATCTCGAATGTCCCAACCCCAGACCATGATGGGTACACACAGCAATAATCTAATGGGTCCTGCACAGACTCAGAATCAGTTCTTGCAACAAGGGCAGTTTCAGACCAATAATGGCAGCTTAGGCGTGACACTAGGGCAAACGGGCGCAGCGGCTGTGGTGTCACAGGTAAGAGGTCCTCTCTGTATTATATGAAGGAACCCTGCTCTATAAAGATTCAGAAATAACGTGGTACGTTTTCCAGCAGGGACAAGCGCCCACCGCATCTTTGCCAATCAGCAACTCCATGAACATGCTGGGCCCTCAAACCAGTCAGCTTCCACGGCCAGCACTTTCCCAGTCTCCCCTCCATCAAACCCCTCCTTCAGTTACTGCTGCCGCCGCTGCTATGCCTCCTGTTCAGCACCCAACACCATCTGGCATGACTCCACCACAACCAGCAGCACCAGCCCAGCCATCCACTCCGCTGCCACCGGCTGGACAGACCCCAGCTCCTACGCCTGGCTCTGTCCCTAATGCCATGCAGACACAGAGCACCCCGACGGTGCAGGCAGCTGCCCAGGCCCAGCTCACTCCACAGCCTCCTACTCCTGTGCCCAGTCAGTCTGTGCCCACCCCACAGCCATCTCAGCTGCAGCCGGCATCTGTGCACGCTGCAGCCCCTGGCACTCCGGTAAGTATAAAGCGCCAATATGCTTTACACAGTTAATACTTCCATGTCCTCTATATGAACGTCGACTAATAGTTGGTTGGACTTTTTTTTTTTTTTTTTTTTTTCTCTAGCTTTCCCAGGCAGCTGCAAGTGTTGA
This sequence comes from Dendrobates tinctorius, assembly GCF_039654945.1. NCBI lineage: Eukaryota > Metazoa > Chordata > Amphibia > Anura > Dendrobatidae > Dendrobates > Dendrobates tinctorius. Next base: position 711,476 of record NW_027361869.1, on the reverse strand, counting down.
TAACCGTGTGCCTACTCCTGCATCGGTGGCCAGCACCGACAACCAGTCAGCCCCTGATCACCCAGTGATTGATGTCAAGCTAGAAGTGAAAACGGAGGAGCCGGAGCCTTGTGAGATCTCAGTGGAGCCTAAAACCGAGGTAATTTCCTGCAGGAGGATTGCCCGGGGTATGTTTTCTATGGTAGATGGCAGGTATGATCAGTCCATAAAGTTTCTAGTGATGGCATCTAGGACTAGGGGTCTTGATGCATCATTCGTCGTACATCTCAGTGCTGTAAGTTGTCTCCCAACTTGTGGCTGACAGGGCATACTGGGAGCTGTAGTTTCCCAACAGCTGCACATCAGCATGAGCATAAGCAGATTAGAGGGTTTATTAGTTGCAAAAAGAGAGGTTTTTTCATTCCAGCAAAGCAAATTAAAGGCAAAAATACTTTATTAGGACGTCATTAAAGTAGTAGCGCGTGCATAAAAAATATCTGACACGCTTCGAGTTTAGCTGACTCTTAATCGTAGGTATAGTAAGGGGTTTCTAACTAAAGATGCTGATTTGGGGGGGGGGGATATAAAAATAATTTGCATTCCTAATTTCTCGTTCGCCTTATTGGGGGACACAGAGACCATGGGTGTACGCTGCTGCCACTAGGAGGCTGACACTATGCACAAAAAAAGGGTTAGCTCCTCCGCAGTGTACACCCCACCGACCGGCAGGAAATTCCTCAGTTTAGCTTAGTGTCAGTAGGAGGTGGACACGGGTCTTTCATTAGACCCATATCTACCTCGATGTGCGTCGTTCCTTTTCAGGTTTCCGGAGGGATACAGTGTGAATGGTCACTACTGTACTCCCACAAGAGACTATGAGTACGGCGTGTACTGCCACCCCGTATCCTCATAGCTCTCAGTGGCGGGACCACAGCTTAGCACGGGTGCGTGCCAGCGATCAGGAGAGTCCTCGCCCCCCGCCTTCCACCCACTCGCCTACCAGAGCCTGTCGGTCGGATGAGGCGCAGATACCACAAAGACGCAGACAGCGTGGGATATATCAGGTACCTTTATTGCAAACGGAGGTGAGTATGCAGTCCAAGACGCGGCCCCCTGGCGGTTTCAGGATTCTTGGGAGCGGTCGCCGAGGGAGTACTGTGGAGTCTCTGCGCCGCCCGCGCCTCCCGGCCGCCGCCGCATCCGTACGGGCCCCGGCTATTGCGCGGGCCTTGTTCTATGCTTCTCCACCTCCTTCTTTCTTCGGCATTCGGCAGGGGATCCAGGTGATAGGTAGGGAGGTAGCCGCGGCGACGCTGCGAGACCTCCGCGCCGCCCCGCGCTGACAGGCGGCCGTCGCCATTAATTTAGTCCCCGGCTTCATTTCGGGCCTTCTCTGACATCGCGGCCACACCCCCCGCTCTCTCTCTCATAGGCGGGCTTCTCTCCCGCCCGTTCTAGGACCACCCACCGCCTCTCAGAGCCTGCGGTGGGCAGCGGGCGGTACTCTCTTTGCCTCAGCAGCTAGCTCCGCCCATCTTCTTCGTTTGAAGGCGCGCGTTTATCCTGGTTCCCTCAGGCTGCCGCCATTTTATCAGCCTGTCAGCCGGACACAGAGGGATTCCACGTTCTCCTCTGCTGGGGCCCTGCATCTTCAGACGAGCCGTGTATCAGCACCTTCGGGGACACCGCATCGTGAGTAGCTCTGCAACTGCAGACTGACACCCTTCTCTGCCTTCTGTCCCCCAACCTTCCAGCATTTCCGCAGGTTTCTTCTTTTCTCCTTCATTATCCTAACTCTAAGGCTGAGCGTGGCCGTCCGTCTGCCCCCACCCCTCTGCCTGGACTGCAGCAATCCCATTCAGCATGACTCTGTCCAGGAGCCACCTATTGCGCCACGTGAAAGCGAACCCTCCATTCCTGGTTGGGCCTCGTCTCTTTCACAATCTGTGGCAGGCCTCACCAGGGTGTCTCAGTCCATAGTAGCCGTCCTTGATAAGTTGCCCCTGGACACTTCTGCAGGGTCCAGCAGGTCACATGTAGCTCCATCTGAGCCAGCCAGCAGAAGCCGCAAAGGCCCAGACAGGATCTCCGGCCGGGATCCCCTCCTGGCCTCACATCCCCACATAGTCCTTCCCAGCAGTCGCCCTCCCGTGCCTCCTGACCCGAGTCAGGTGAAGCGTTCTCGGATGTGTCATCCGAAGGGATCTTAGAGCTGGACGCAGACATGAAGGTTACGGTACAGAACCTCATTGCTGCGATTAACCACACCTTCGAAATCTCAGACTCCCCTGCGAAATCCTCAGAACAGGAGGTTTCGTTCAGATGGGCAGAAACGCCTTCCAGGGTCTTCGCCTCCCACTCTGAGTTTGGCAAGATCCTTACCAGGGAAAGAGAAAATCCGACCAGGCGCCTTCAAAGAGGGAAGCGCCTCGGCGTGCTGTACCCGTTTGCCAAGGAGCTCACCAACAACTGGGCTGCTTCCCCCTCGGTAGACGCACCCGTGTCCAGACTGTCTAACAGCATGGTCCTCCCGATTTCAGGTGTGGCGTCACTAAAGGATTCGAATGATAGGATTATAGAATCCTTAACAAAGCATACGAAGCGGCTGCAGCGGTGCTAAGCCCAGCCTTCGCTTCCTCTTGGGTAGCGAAGGCCATAGCCACTTGGGCAGAGGATCTCTGCAAGGGCATCCTAGGTAACGCCCAACCAGAGCAATTGGCCGAACTGGCCAACCAGATCTCCCATGCAGGGAATTATCTGCTCTCTGCCTCTTTGGATGCCGCGTCTTGCGCAGTTCAGGCATCAAGCAGCGTTGTGGCAATCCGACGTACAATTTGGCTCAAGGCTTGGCAGGCGGATTTGAATTCAAATAAGTCTCTTACCAATCTGCCTTTTCAGGAAGCGCGTCTCTTCGGATCCCAGATGGATCAGATTATTAAGGACGCCACTGGAGGCACGAGTTCCCTCCTCCCTCAGTCCAAGCCTCGCAGACCTCCGCTAAAACGTCAGTTTCGGCCCTTTCGGACATTCCACCGTTTCAATACGGCAGACAACTTCTCTAACCAACAGAGAACGCAGGCACGCCAGGATAGAAAAAAGGCGTCTTTCAGACCCACTCCCTCCTTGTGATCTCACTCCTCCCAGGGCAGATCCTCCAGATCTGGACAGTCCACATCAGCATGACTATCAACGAACCCCCGAGAGTCCTTCCCAATTGGGAGGTCGACGTCTTTTCTTCAGAGACGGCTGGCTTGCCTCAGTAGAGGACGCTTGGGTCAGGGAGGTGGTATCATCAGGATACAAGATAGAGTTCATTTCTCGTCCCCGGGATTGTTTCTTCGAGTCCCAACCTCCAAAAGATCCTGCCTTAGTTCCGGGGTTCTTTGCGTCCATCGCCTCTCTCCTCACTTCCGGAGTGATCGTGCCCGTCCCCGAGTCAGAACAGTTCACAGGGTTTTACTCAAACCTGTTTGTGGTACCGAAAAAAGGCGGTACAGTTCGCCCCATCTTGGACCTCAAATTACTCAACAAGACAGTCCGACTGCGTCATTTCCGAATGGAGTCTCTGGTCGGTAATCGCTTCCATGGAGACGCAGGAGTTCATGTGTTAAATAGACATTCAAGATGCCTATCTACATGTTCCCATATTCTCCGGCCATCAGAAATTCCTGCGATTCGCCAGGAACATTACCAATTCATTGCACTGCCGTTCGATCTCGCCACCGCACCCAGAGTATTTACGAAGATCATGGCAGCGTTGATGGCCTTGTTGAGAATCGAGGGTCTCGTTCTTTTTCCGTACCTCGATGACATTCTGATCGAAGCTCCATCCTTTCATCAAGCTCGCCAAAGTCTTACCATCGTCCTTGACACCCTGTCCAATTTCGGGTGGCTCATCAACAAAAGGAAGTCCTGCCTTTTTCCGACACAACGTCTTGTGTTTCTGGGTCTATTGTTCGGCACTCGTCTATCGAAGGTTTTCTCCCACAAGAAAAGATTTGCTCCCTGCAGCGGGATGTGCGAGTGCTGCATATCTTACGACTTCCATCTCTCCGGACAACGATGAAAGTCCTGGGAAAGATGGTGGCAGCGACAGAGGCGGTTCCCTTTGCCCAATTTCACTCCAGACCCCTCCAACACGCCATACTGTCTCGGTGGAACAGGTCTGTTCTTTCCCTGGACCGCCCATTTCGTCTTTCATACCGGGTCAAGCAGTCCTTCAATTGGTGGCTGATGTCTCCTCTCATCTCCCTAGGACGGTCATTCCTTCCCATTCACTGGCAGATTGTGACAACGGATGCCAGCCTCCTCGGCCGGGGGCAGTGTTCCGCAGTCACACTGTTCAGGGTCGATGGTCGATTCAGGAGTCAACTCTGCCGATCAACGTCCTCGAGATACGAGCAATTTATCTGTCTCTTGTTCACTGGGAGAGGCTTCTCAAGGGCCTGCCTATCCGGATTCAGACAGTCAATGTCACAGCGGTGGCATATGTCAACCGCCAGGGGGGGACACGGAGTGTCTCAGCCCTGGCAGAAGTGTCCAAGATTCTTCATTGGGCAGAGCTTTCAGTCCCGGCAATATCCGCGGTGCACATTCCCGGCGTGGACAACTGGGCCGCCGATTTTCTCAGCCGCGAGGGTCTCGTGACGGGAGAGTGGTCCCTACGTCCGGAGGTATTTCTTCAGCTTTGCCGTCGTTGGGGAACCCCGGAGCTTCTCGCCTCAACAGGAAAGTCCCACAGTTTGTATCCAGGGCTCGAGATCCTCTCGCAGTGGGCGCCAGCGCTCTGGCCATTCCTTGGTCGCAGTTCAATCTCCCCTACCTATTCCCTCCTCTGCCTCTTCTTCCCAGGCTGTTGAAGAAAATCAAGGCGGAAGGAATTCCAATCACTCATCGCCCAGAAGGGCTTGGTTCACGGACATCGTCAACCTTCTCGCGGACGCCCCCTGGAAGCTTCCAGACAGGGCAGATCTGCTGTCTCAAGGTCCGATTTGCCACTCCAATTCTTGGCCACTCAGTTTAACGGCGTGGCTGTTGAAACCGAGGTTTTGAAATGATCAGGCTTTTCAGATCGAGTTATTCATACTATGATCCGGGCCAGAAAGCCATCGTCTTCCAAAGTTTATTACCGTACCTGGAAGGCCTATTTCACTTGGTGCGAGTCCACCGACATTCTGCCCATGCATTTTTCGCTCCCTTCTGTCCTGGCGTTTCTTCAGGCAGGGCTTGATGCAGGCCTTGCCCTCAGCTCTTTAAAAGGTCAGTTTCGGCGCTGTCCATTTTATTTCAGAAGACGTTGGTCTCCCGTCCTCAGGTCAAAACCTTCCTTCAAGGAATGGCTCATACGGCTCCTCCGTACCGAGCGGCCGTAGATCCTTGGGATCTTAATCTGGTTCTTGAGGCTCTGCAAGGTCCTCCCTTTGAACCTCTCAGGGAACTTTCCCCTATCCCTCCTTTCATGGAAAGTAGCCTTCCTAGTGGCCATCACCTCCATCCGGCGCGTGTCGGAATTGGCGGCCCTCTCTTGCCGCTCTCCTTTCTTGGTACTCCACTAGGACAAGGTAGTTCTGCGGCCTCCTCCCGCTTTCCTTCTTAAAGTGCTGTCCACTTTCCACCTGAATGAGGATACTGTTCTCCCGTCCTTTTGTCCGGGTCCAGCTCGTCCTCGGGACCGCTCCTTTAACAAGCTGGACTTGGTCAGGGGGATTAAGGTCTACCTAGCTAGGATGACTTCTTTGCGGAAGACAGACTCTCTCTTCATCCTTCCAGATGGGGTGCAGAGAGGTCAGCCGGCCTCCAAAGCTACTATTGCTCGCTGGATCAGATCGGCAATTTTGGAGGCCTACCGGATCAAACATCGATTGACCCCTCCGGGAATTAGAGCTCACTCTACCCGGGCAGTGGGTACCTCCTGGACGGTGCGCCACAGAGCTTCCGCGCTGCAGCTTGCAAAGCTGCTACCTGGTCATCGGTTCACACATTTGTGAAATTCTACAAGGTCCACACCTACGCTTCGGCGGATGCCAGCCTAGGTGGAAGGATTCTGCAGGCAGCGGTGGTGAGTCCGCAGGCCTGATGGAAGTTTGCTTTCTCGCCCCAGGGACTGCTTTGGGACGTCCCATGGTCTGTGTCCCCCAATAAGGCGAACGAGAAAACAGGATTTTTGGGTTGCTTACCGTAAAATCTGTTTCTCTGAGCCTTCATGGGGGACACAGCACCCTCCCATGTTCTGCAACTCCTGTTCTTATGTTTGGTTATTTACAGTTGAGTTGTCTGTTCTGTTTTTCAATCTATTCTGTTACTTCTCCTACTGCTTTCTCACTAACTGAGGAATTTCCTGCCGGTCGGTGGGGTGTACACTGCGGAGGAGGAGCTAACCCTTTTTTTGTGCATAGTGTCAGCCTCCTAGTGGCAGCAGCGTACACCCATGGTCTCTGTGTCCCCCAATGAAGGCTCCGAGAAACAGATTTTACGGTAAGCAACCCAAAAATCCTGTTTTACAACCGTATACTTCATAGGTAGAAGAAGAGATACCTGCTCAGGTAAAGGAAGCCCCAGTGGAAGGAATGGAGACCAAAACTGAACCTATGGAAGTTGAGGAAAAGAAACCAGAAATAAAAGTTGATTCGAAGGAAGAAGAGGAAAATGCAACTAATAACACTACACCTCCGTCCTCATCGCCTTCTCAACCTCGGAAAAAGAGTAAGTGTGATGAGTAGTTTTTTTTTTTTTTTTCTTTTTAGCGTAATTCAAATCTCAAATTTGTGATTTCTGTTTCAGTGTTTAAACCAGAGGAGCTCCGCCAAGCCCTGATGCCAACCCTGGAAGCACTATATCGGCAAGATCCGGAGTCCTTGCCTTTCCGACAACCAGTTGATCCACAGTTGCTGGGCATACCGGTGAGTACCACATGCTTTAAAAGGGGGTTTTTAGCTTTTAAAAACATTTCCTTTAACGTCAAGTAACACAGCAGTGATCAGCGTGAGTGGTGATGTGAGCAGTTGCTGCTGCAGCCAAAACACTTAGATCTTAGCAGCAGAGGGGAAATTGTGGGTACCGTCAGTTTACTTTGCGTTACAGGAAATGTTTGGGGTCCACAGTAACAGTATCAGTCAGATCAATCCTGATACGAATTAGTATCGGCGATGGACATAGTCCTGTCCTCCTAGTATATTGAGGTTGCGATGATCACTTTGAGGCCATTCAGCTTCAGAGGGGGTTTGGAAGAAACAACTAACTCCCACAATCTTTCTATTTTAGGATTACTTTGATATTGTAAAGAATCCCATGGACTTATCAACCATAAAGCGGAAGCTCGACACGGGGCAGTACCAAGAGCCGTGGCAGTACGTGGACGACGTGTGGCTCATGTTTAATAATGCCTGGCTGTATAACCGCAAGACTTCCCGGGTGTACAAATACTGCACCAAGCTCGCCGAGGTGTTTGAGCAGGAGATTGACCCCGTTATGCAGTCAATGGGCTACTGCTGCGGACGGAAGGTAAGACGTGGAGTCAGGCTTTCTGCTTTAGCTGACTCGAGAAGGAACCTTGGGTCCTAAGTATTTCTTCTTCTTCGCTCCCTCAGTTTGAGTTTTCACCTCAGACGTTGTGCTGTTACGGGAAGCAGCTATGTACGATCCCTCGCGATGTCGCCTACTTCAGCTATCAGAACAGGTAATTTCGAGCTCCAGACGTTCATCTGATACAGACGACCTATCCTAAGGATATGTTAACATTTCACGCTGGTCAAGCACCGTCAATAATTTTGGGCCAGACGCTCGTTCTTCTGACCTTTATCTCTCCTGACTCCTCCAAACACATGGACACTGAGGTCTGCCGCTCGTAATAAACCACCGCCAGTCTCATTTGGCATCGGCATTTCTGCACGCAGAACTCAAGTGGCGAGAGATCGAGGTCCAATATTTCTGAGTGGGAGAGTCAGTATGTCCCCATACACATGAAATGGTCAGCCGAAATTTGCGTGTTTAGCCAAGTTTTATCTTGTGTCTATGGGGTCCTCAAGTCCCAGTAAGCACCAACTAGTTTTACTAAAGTTGTCACTAATAAAATGCAGTGTTGGCTCCAGTAATATTTTGAACCTTATAAACATTCAATGATTTCTCACTTTAGGTATCACTTCTGTGAAAAGTGTTTCACTGAGATTCAGGGGGACAACGTCACTCTAGGAGATGATCCGTCCCAGCCTCAAACGTAAGTTACTTCACTTCTTGCTCCGTGTGTTAGGGCACATTCACACATCCGTGCCAATCGGTCCACGGTCAGATCGCCATGCACGGACTGGCCGTGGGTCTCCCAACCCCAGCATGACAGCATCATATATTTCTATGATGCTGTCCGGCTCGGGTGGGGGAAACCGCAGCCAGTCAGTCGGACCAATTTGCACGGACATCTGAATGCATCCTTAAGATGAGTTCAAGCAGGTTAATAAAAGTATGCTGGATATGATGATAATGATGTATGCGAAGTGCTGTATGAAAGAGGTCTGCTTAGATGCACAAAGGTAACAGGGGCTGATCTGTCATTATTTTTTTTTCTTTAGGACAATCTCCAAAGATCAGTTTGAGAAAAAGAAGAATGACATGCTGGATCCAGAGCCGTGAGTATCACAGCTGCAGTTCTTTGACGTTCTTGCGCTTCCTTGCACCTTTTATAATCTTTGCTCTCTCTCGTCCCCAGGTTTGTAGATTGTAAAGAATGTGGGAGGAAAATGCATCAGATTTGTGTGCTGCACTTCGACATCATCTGGCCGTCTGGGTAAGTTCACATCTGAACGTATTGACATGTAGGATGTTTCTCTGTTCGAGCGCCGGGGTCCGCCTAATGGCCCTTGAACGCCAAGGTCCGCTTGAGCACCCGGGATCTCTCTCTGTCCGTGGTCTTCTCTATCATTATGCCATTTTGGACATTTAATGATTTGATGATTGATTCGCTCTTAATCTCAATCTTTTGCCTTTACAGATTCGTCTGTGATAACTGTTTGAAGAAAACAGGAAGGACGCGGAAGGAAAACAAGTTTTGTGCAAAGAGTGAGTGACTTCAGAGTTTTGTCCTCTTTTAAAGTGAACACTGAATTCAAAATGGCTCTTCTAAGTAATGCATTACTGAAAATCACTGGAATTTTATTTTTTTCTCCTTCAGGACTCCAGACAACTCGGCTAGGATGTCATCTAGAGGACCGTGTAAATAAATTCCTTCGGCGGCAGAATCATCCTGAATCTGGGGAGGTGTCTGTCCGGGTGGTGGCCAGTTCTGATAAGATAGTGGAAGTTAAGCCCGGCATGAAGTCCAGGTATATAACTCGGCATCACATAATTGTGAATAGGAGCCAGAAGGACATAGACCTGAAGATGATTTTACATTATATTATTAGTTTTCTTGTCTGTGTCACTGATCCATTGCCTTCTCTCTTCCCTTTTTAAGGTTTGTTGATACAGGCGAGATGCCGGATTCCTTCCCTTACCGCACAAAGGCACTTTTTGCCTTTGAGGAGATAGACGGAGTGGATGTGTGTTTCTTTGGCATGCACGTGCAAGAATATGGATCCGATTGTCCTCTTCCTAACACCAGGTAAGCAGAACTCCTCTGTCCCTCTGGTTCTTGTCACCCCGAGAGCTGGTACCATCCGTTGAATATGGATTTGCAGCGCTATCGTATGGGCACAATTCCTGTTTTCGTTACTTTACATCTTTTTTTTTAATGATATATCTACAGACGTGTCTACATCTCATACCTGGACAGTATTCACTTCTTCCGCCCACGTAGCCTTCGAACAGCGGTCTACCACGAGATACTCATTGGCTATCTGGAATACGTGAAGAAACTTGGGTAACTTTTTTTTTTTTTCCCTTTTACATGGCACATCATCTGTGGGAATATATCAGGGCATCCTCGCTGTCCAGACTCCAAATTTCCGGCAGAGAAATCTCGCTTTCAGTTGCCACCATGGGGTAAATTGAAAGATTGCTTGGTGCCTAATAAAATAAGTTTGCCTTATATTAAAGGGCAGATCCTCCCTGATTTGGCTTATTGGTGTAGTCTTGTAATAAAAAAAAATCCATCAGCTTAAGAGATTTCCATTTTATAAAGTGGGATCTACTTTTACTTTGATTATGGAAGGATCAGACCCCTGGGACCCCCCACTGGTCACAAAGGGAAAGCACATCTTACTAGGAATTAAGGAATACCCTTTTTATCTTTAGGCTATGTGCCCACGTAGCGTTTTAAACCGGACTCCTTCCCAGAAAACGCGCAGGGTTTTTTCCGCGCGTTTTTACCGCGATTATGTTCGCAATTTTGCAGCGATTTTCACGTGTGAAATTCAAGCACTTTCCAAGCGATTTGAAGCATCGCTTGGAAAGTGATTGACAGGTTGGTCACACTCGTCAAACATAGTGTTTGACAAGTGTGACCAGCTTTTTACTATTGAGGCTGCCTATGCGGCATCAATAGTAAAAGAATGTTAAAAATGATAAAAAAATAAAAAATCGGGGTATATTTACCTTCAGACGTCCCGCACAGTCTCAGCGACGCTCCCGTTCCCAACGATGCCTTGCGAGACCTGTGATGACGTTGGTCTCGCGTTGCTATAGTGATCTCACGAGACCGCTAGAGTAACGTGAGACTACGTCATCACAGGTCCTTGCCGCAAGGCATTACTGGGAACGCTGAGGCCCGGGAAGGCTGCGCGTGACACCGGAAGGTAAATATACCCCAATTTTTTATTTTTTATATTTACAGGGGTATGGTACCCAGGGCCTGGAGGACAGTCTCCTCTCCTCCACACCATGGGTACCAACCACACATGAGACGCTTAACTTTGCGCATGGTGGGCATAGCCACATGCGGGAAGTAAGCGGTTCTCATGCATTCCTATGGGTACGGAATCACGGCAATTCTTTGCGATTCCGCAAAAAGAATGAGCATGCTGTGTTTTTTCCCGCGATGCGATTCCGCCGCGGAAAAAAGCGCAGCATTAGTACTGCATGTGCGGAATGCCATAGGAATGCATGGGGGGGCGTCATGTACAAGATTTTTAAACGTTTTCGCTCCGAAAATCGCGGCAAAAATGCTTAAAAATCGTATCGTGGGCACACAGCCTTAGAATGGCATAAGTTACTTTCTATGTTCCTACTAGTCCAAAAATATATATATTTTTTTCTCCTCTGTGTCTTTAGCTACGTCACAGGACATATCTGGGCCTGTCCTCCAAGCGAAGGAGACGATTATATCTTTCATTGTCATCCGCCGGACCAGAAAATACCCAAACCTAAGCGTTTACAGGAGTGGTACAAGAAGATGCTGGATAAAGCTTTTGCTGAACGTATAATACATGACTATAAGGTATGCAGAACATTGGTTTTGGATTTTAGAAGGATTTTCCATAGAATAACCTTTTAATTTGGGGATATCTTATGCATTAATATATAATAATCCTATATTTCTAGAACTTCAGTTAAAGCCGCTAGACCCTTCAGCCTGATAACGAGTGGACATACCCTAAATGTTTTTTGTTTTTTTTTTTTCACTGGAAAAACACCAAAGCTACTTACCGGTAGCAGTTTTTTGCAGAGCCCATGACGGCACACATGAGAGAGGGGGTTCCGCCCAGTCAGGACAGGAACCCTACTGAAGATAAAAGGGCGGTACCTCTCCCTCACTTCAGTTGGTTTACAGAGCATGAGAGGCCCCCGGGTTAGTACACATGGTAAAACTATCACCACATTATATGTAACTAAAAAAACACCCAAACTATAGTGCACACCAAAGGAGTGAAAAGGGGGGGAATATACAGGTGCCGTCATGGGCTCCGGAAAAACCGGCTACCAGTAAGTAACCTTGGTGTTTTCCCGTCTCCCATGACGGCACACATGAGACTTTTGTAGAATAAGACACCTTAGGGAGGGACCACCGCTTGCAGCACCTTTCTACCAAAGGTTAGGTCAGTAGAGGAAGACAGATCAAGTCGGTAGTGCTTAAAAAAGGTGGAAGGTGAGGACCAAGTAGCGACTTTACAAATTTGTTCAATTGATACCTCAGCCTTCTCTGCCCAGAAGGTAGCCACGGCTCTGGTGGTGTGAGCCTTGATGCCTTCTGGAACCGGAGCGCCACTTGCGGAGTAGGATAACATAATGGCCTCCCTCATCCATCTGGCAATGGTACTCTTAGCTACCCCGTGCCCTTTTCTACTAGCCTGAAAGGCTACAAAAAGGGACTGATCTTTCCTCCACTGACTAGTTACTGACATATATTGTAATATGGCTCTTCTTACATCTAATGTATGGAACTTTTGCTCCCCAGGGTTTCTAGGATTGTTACAGAAAGATGGCAAGGAGATCTCCTGAGTCCTATGAAACTTTTGGACTACCTTGGGGAGATAGGCCGGGTCTGGTCTTAGAACCACTCGGTCCTCCAAGATCTGTGTATATGGAGGACATATAGACAGAGCTTGAAGGTCGCTGACTCTTCGGGCTGATGTTAAGGCTACCAGTAAGACAGTTTTAAGTGTAAGTAGCTTCGGTGACAGTTCTAGTAGTGGTTCAAAGGGGTCTTTGGTTAAGGCCTCTAAGACTAGGTTGAGGTCCCAGGGTGGTATCTTTTGGATAATGACCGGCCTTCACCTGCCACAGGACTTTATGAATCGGGACACCCACCTATTGGCTGCTAAGTTGCAGTTATATAGGGCCCCCAAAGCTGAGCCTTGAACTTTGAGTGTGTTAGTGGCTAACCCCAGTTGTAGCCCCGACTGTAAGAACTCTAGGATAGGTCCCACTGGCGCTACATCCCCCAAGGGTTCCCCCAGGAAGTCTAGGAACTTTTTCCATGTTCTACCGTAGATTTGGGATGTTATAGGTTTCCTACTTTTCAACAGGGTGGAGACTAACCCTGGAGAGAATCCCTGGCGACTCAGTAGCGCCCTGTCAAATTCCAGGCTGCTAGATGGAAGCCCTTCACCTGAGAGTGGACCACTGGTCCCTGGGAGAGCAGGTCTGGAATCTCCGGTAGTATCCATGCATCTGTCACTGACATAAGCCTCAGAAGGGAGAACCAAGGCCTTCTCGGCCAAAACGGAGCTATAAGAATTATTCTCGCTCGATCCTCCCTGATTTTCCTGACCACTACTGGGATCATTGTTATCGGGGGAAATGCATAGGCCAGGATGAACTTCCAGGGTATTTGTAGGGCATCTACTGCGAAGGGGTTTTCCCTTGGGTTTAGTGAGCAGAACTTCCTGACCTTCCGGTTGTGTGCGGTAACGAACAGGTCTTTTTCTGGTTTGCCCCAGGCCTGAACTATTTGTTGGAAGACTTGGGGGTTTAGGGACCATTCCCCTTGTCTTAGGTGCCTGCGACTCAGGAAGTCTGCCTGTATATTTTCTGCCCCCTTTATGTGCAGTGCTGTGATGGATAACAGAATGTTGTTCTGCTAGCTGGAAGAGTAGATCTGATATTTGCATGAGGCCCCGAGATCTCGTTCCCCCCCTGGTGATTGATGTAGGCTACTACTGCTTGATTGTCCGTCATGACCCGGGTGTGGCGGCCCCGAAGTAAGGGAAGGAAATGTTTCACGGCTTTTTCCACTGCCCATAGTTCTTTTACATTTGAACCGTGATCCCTTTCTAGCGAGGACCAGGTCCCCTGTATTGAGTGGGATCTCAGGTGTGCTCCCCATCCTGTGGCACTCGCGTCTGTTGTAATGATGTCTTCGACTGGTTTTTGCCACGGAACACCGGCTGTTAGATTCTTTTCTACAGTCCACCAGAGCAGGAAATCTCTTACAGCCACTGAGAGACATAGTTTGCCTTCTAAATGCCCTTTTAATTGTTTCTGTGCTGACAGAACTTCCCACTGTAGTTGCCTTAAGTGCTACTGCGCCCATGCTACTGCAGGTATGCATGATGTCAACGAGCCTAAAAGGGACATTGAGTTCCTCAGTGTCATATCTGGCCTTTTTATTGCTGTGCGAGCTAGGCCCCTTATCTTGGTCACTTTGCTCTCTGGTAGGAAACAGCGTTGTTGCTCGGAGTCCAATATCAACCCTAGGAAGGATTGCTCTTTTAGTGGTGTTATCCTTGACTTGGGGATGTTTACTATCCATCCTAGTCCTACTAGAATTGCTATCACTTCCTTCACTTGATGTGTACAGTGGGACTCCGACCTCCCTATTACCAGAAAGTCGTCTACGTATGGGACAATCACTATGTCCCTGGAACACAGAAAATACATTACTTCGGCCATCACTTTGGTGAATACTCTGGGGGCTGTAGACAGGACAAATGGAAGGGCTGCGTACTGGTAGTGTTTCACCTGCCCCTGGACATAGAGCGCTACTCTCAAATATTTTTGATACTCCCGATGAATTGGGATGTGATAGTAGGCATCTTTTAAGTCTATCTCTGCCATGAGGCAATGCTGGAACAGGATCCTTGTGACCGTGTTGATTGACTCCATTTTGAAGGAGCAATTGTCTACCCACTGATTGAGTCTCCTCAGGTTGACAATGGTTCTCCAAGAGCTGTCTGGTTTTTGTATTAAGAAGAGGGGGGAGTAGAACCCCCTTCCTTCTTCTTGCACTGGGACTTCCCGTAGGACTTGTTTTTTCACTAGTCCCAAGACTTCCAGGGCCAGCTGTTGCTCTTGGGCTTTCCTTCTGGGTGTCATTATGAAGGTATGCCTGGGTGGACGGATGAATTTTATTTTTAAGCCGTCCTTGATTATATTTAGGACCCATGTACTGGGGGAGATATTTGCCCAGGCGGAAAGGAAGAGAGAAAGCCTTCCCCCTACCTCTGGCCCAATGTCATTGGGGAGATTTTTTGGAGGAAGTGGAGGGCCCTTTAAACATATAGCCCGATCCTCTTCTTTCTTTAAAGTCCCAGCTTTTTCTATCTCCTGGGGGACGACCCCTGTTAAATCTCCTCCTCCGAAAGGGCTGCTTTTTAGGTTCTCCCGGAAATCGGGGAAAGCTTTTCTTCCTCTCCCCCCCCGCATGTTCCAAAATCTCTTATAGTTTTTTCCCGAAGAGGAATTGGCCATCGCATGGAATGGAACATAACCTATGTTTTGATGGTAAATCTCCGGGACACCCTTTAAGCAACAGGGCTCGTCTTGCCGCGTTTGACAGGCTTGCTGCCCTAGCTGTCAATCTTGCGGAGTCTGCAGAAGAATCTGCTAGGAAAGCCGCTGCTCCGTGCACCAGTGTCAAATTAGCCAGAATTTTTTTGTCAAGCGGGTCTTTCAACACGCCAGAGTCCTCTAATGGTAGGGATACCTTTTTTGAGGATCTGGCTACGGCCCCATCAATTTTTGGGACTTTTTCCCAGGATTCTGAATCCTTCTGCTCAAAAGGGTACCTCCTCTTTGATGCGGAAGGTAAGCCCCCTGACCTCTCCGGTTTTTTCCATTCCCTGTCAATTAGTGCTTTTATTTTATCATTTACAGGGAAGGTACGTTTTCGTTTTTCCTCCAGTCCTCCAAACATTACATCCTCTAATGATTTGGGAGCTTTTTCCTCTTTAAGGCCCATTGTAGCCCTAATCACTCTGACCAGTTTTTCCACATCCTCTGTTGGGAAACATGGACGGCCGCCTATATCGCTGTCCGAGGAGGATTCTGAGGACTGAGTAGAGGAAGAGGAGGTGGACAAGGATCTATCCCGCCCCTTCTGCCTTGGCGAGGCCTCTGAATCGGAGCTTCTTCTACGATTTCTTTTATCTATCTTTTTAAGGGCTGCCTTTAGGGAACCTTTCACCTCCTGTTGAATTAACTGTTTAAGGCTAGTCACCAAATCAGGGGTCTACTCCTGTATAGTTTTATTTATACAGTCAGCGCAGAGGTCTTTCTGCCACTGATCTGCCAGCGGGTGTTTACATAGGGCGCATTCTCTATTTTTGGTTTTGCTGCTGGCCTTCCTCGACCCCTAGTGATCAAACAGAGAAAATGGAACCCCGTTACCATAAGGGTGACATTCACGTAGATCACTCACCACCGCTGTCAATCGGGTACCGATCTCGGAGGCTCCTCGGATGCACTTGTGACATTTCTCCTGGACGTCTGAGTCATGCCAATTGCGTTTGACTGCCGCTCCCACCACTCGAGCGACTGCTCCTGGTATGTTGGCGGCTTGGCCTGGCATCTGGCGAGAGGTCTTGCTGCTGTCGCTGCTGCTGACGCTGCTTGTCTTGCCCCACTTCCATCATGAAGCCTTGGGCATGAGTGCGTCTTCTGTGGTCATCCCCCTTTTGTAAGGGGGATCCACTGCAATCTCCGCCTCCCCCGGTTACCCCACAGCCCCTCCACCACCCCCCCCCCCCCCCCGCCATGCCGCCGGGATCTCCTTTCGCCGGCCGGGGTCATTTGCTATGGGCGCCGCCATCTTGGATTGCCGGGGCCGCCTCCCGACGTCACACAGGCACGCCCCCTCCCAGCGTGCCCTGCTTGTGACGTCAGGGGAGCGTGACCCGGAAGTGACCGTTCCCTGACGCTCCTGGATGCGGCAGAGGGGGAGGGGGCAGCGCGGCAGCCACGGCAGAGCCCCCGGACCCCAGGCCGTGCTGCTCCTGCGCCCACTCGGACGCTGAGCCCCCGGGGGACCCACGGACGGCGCTTCCCTCCCCCGACGCACGGCGCCCAGGACCCTGCCTGTTCTTCCACGCCGGCACGAGAGAGGGGCAGGTACGTCTTCAGTACACGGGTCCCTGTCAGGACAGGAAATCCAACTGAAGCGAGGGAGAGGTACCGCCCTTTTATCTTCAGTAGGGTTCCTGTCCTGACTGGGCGGATCCCCTCTCTCGTGTGCCATCATGGGAGACGGGAAAACCCTTTTCTCGAAAGGAATGGGGAAGAGATTGAAAAATTCATAACTTGTCTACTGTTGACAGATTGAATGTTTGTTGTTTTGTATTTTGTTATGCAATAAAAATTTATCTGATTTAAAAAAGAAAAAAAAAAGAAAATTCCTTTTCTCTATCATTTCATTGGGGGACACAGCACCCATGGTTTCCTGTGTCCCCCAATGAAGACTCTGCAAAAGTTTTTTACATTGGGTGCCCAAAATCTTTATTTTTTACATAGACTAATTCTCGACACCTCTCTCTGTATTTTCCACACAGGACATATTCAAGCAAGCCACCGAGGATCGTCTTACCAGTGCCAAGGAGCTTCCATATTTCGAAGGGGACTTTTGGCCTAACGTACTAGAAGAAAGCATTAAAGAACTAGAGCAAGAGGAGGAAGAGCGGAAGAAGGAGGAGAGCACGGCGGCCTGTGAGACTCCGGAGGTAGAGGTCCTGTGACAAGCTTATAATTTGGTGGTGGCAGTCTCTTGGAGACTATGGGATTTTTATGACTGTAATTTGTAACATTTTTAACAAGCGATTTTTATTTTTTTCAACTTTTTAGGGCTGCCAGGGTGACAGCAAGAATGCCAAGAAGAAAAACAACAAAAAGACCAACAAGAATAAAAGCAGTATGAGCCGGTCTAACAAGAAGAAAACCAGCATGCCGAACGTGTGCAATGATCTGAGCCAGAAACTTTATGCCACCATGGAAAAGCATAAAGAGGTACGGGACGATTAATGACGTGAAGGATCTTGATTTTAGAAAGTTTTTAAGTGTGCAACTTTACTGCTGCTTGCTGGATGAGACTGTTGACATGAACGCTTCCTAATTTATGCAACACATAATACCCGCAGGGTGACGGACTGTTTTCCCAATATATCCGATTGGATGTATGATGGAGGCTCTGCACATTTTTTGAGGAAATTGTTTTTCTTCCCTTTCTTTTTTTTTTTTTTCAATTTTTCGTGCAAGTACGTCCATATCTTACTTTCTTCTTCTTTGTGTAGGTGTTTTTTGTGATCCACTTCTACGCGGGTCCAGTAATTAACTCCCTCCCACCCATCGTGGATCCAGATCCCCTTCTGAGCTGTGATTTGATGGACGGACGGGATGCATTTCTGACTCTAGCCCGGGACAAGCACTGGGAGTTCTCCTCATTGCGTCGCTCCAAGTGGTCCACACTGTGCATGCTGGTGGAGCTGCACACACAGGGACAAGACAGATTTGTGTACACCTGCAACGAGTGCAAGCACCACGTGGAGACGCGCTGGCACTGTACTGTATGTGAGGTGAGTATGGACCTTGTGAGCACTGCATGCGAGGTGCACTTACATTGTCTACTACGGTGGGTTAACTCTTTCTCTCCTTTGCAGGATTATGATCTATGTGTGAACTGCTACAACACGAAGAATCACGAGCACAAGATGGTCAAATGGGGTCTGGGTCTGGATGATGAGGGCAATAGTCAAGGAGAAGCCCAATCTAAGAGCCCCCAGGAATCGCGGCGACTGAGCATCCAGAGGTGCATCCAGTCATTGGTGCATGCCTGCCAGTGTCGCAACGCCAACTGCTCGCTTCCTTCGTGTCAGAAGATGAAGAGGGTGGTTCAGCATACAAAGGGTTGCAAGCGCAAGACAAATGGAGGGTGTCCTGTCTGCAAACAGCTTATTGCATTGTGTTGCTACCATGCAAAACACTGCCAGGAGAACAAGTGCCCCGTCCCTTTCTGTCTCAACATCAAACAGAAGCTGCGGCAGCAACAGATCCAACACAGACTGCAGCAGGCGCAGCTGATGAGGCGGCGTATGGCCACCATGAACACGCGGACAGTTCCTCAGCAGCCGCTACCTTCCCCTACACCGGCAACTCCTGGAACGCCCACGCAACAGCCCAGCACTCCGCAAACCCCACAGCCTGCCCCTCAGCCGTCTCCTGGAGGAATGGCCTCACCAGGCTTCCCTAACGTGGCCAGGACTCAGCCTACCAATGTGGCATCGCAGGGAAAGCCATCGAATACGTTACCCGTGGTTTCTCCTCAGCCCACGGTACAGCCACCTCCTGCTGCAGTTGCAGCTGCCCGGCAGATCACGCTGGAGGCCCAGCAACAGCAGCTATACCGAGTTACTAATATTGATGGCATGCCTGGCGTACGCCCAGGTATGGTCAGTCCAACAGTCGGACCGGTAAATCCTTTGCAGCAAATGGGCATGAATGTGCCACGCCCTGGTCCGATCAGTGCCCCTCCTATCATGCCTGGCATGCAGCCAGGACAGTGGGCTACTAATCCAATGCCTCAGCAGCCTCAGTTACAGCAAAATATCCCACGACCGGCCGTGATGCAAATGGCTGCCGCTCAGCAAGCGGTGGCAGGGCCTCGAATGCAAGGGGTTCCGCAGCAGCCACGCAACATATCGCCCAATGCATTGCAAGACCTTCTACGTACCCTTAAGTCTCCCAGCTCTCCCCAGCAGCAGCAACAGGTGCTCAATATCCTTAAATCGAACCCACAGCTAATGGCTGCTTTCATTAAGCAAAGAACTGCAAAATATGTGGCCAATCAGCCCGGTATGCAGCCGCAGCAGGCGCCGCAACAGCCACCGCAGCAACCTGGCATGCATCCTCAACCCAGTCTGCAGAACATGAATCCCATGCAAGTTGGGGTGCAGAGGCCCAATGTCCCCCAGCAACAGCCGGGAATGAGCCCGCAGGGCCAGGGCATCAGCCTCATGAATTCAGGTCACAATCCCAATTTAGCAAATATTAACCCACAGTATAGAGAAATGTTACGACGGCAAATCATGCAGCAGCAGCAACAACAGCAGAGTGGAGTGGGCATGGCAGGCGGGATGGCAGCTCATGGGCAATTCCAGCAAGGAGGATACCCACAGTCCCAACAAGCTCTGCAGCAGCAGCGTATGCAACACCTCTCCATTCAGAGCTGCCCCGTGGGGCCGATCCCACAGATGGCACAGCAGGGATTGGGCGTGGATGGCACATCGCCAAGCCTTCAGCAAGCCTTGAGGATTCAGCAGCAGCTCAAGCAGATCGCTTCCTCTGGCCAGCCTAATCCCATGAGTCCTCAGCAACACCTTCTGACGGGCCAGCCCCCAAATACTCACCTTCCCCCCGGCCAGCAGATTGCCACCTCCCTTAGCAATCAGGTGCGCTCACCTGCCCCCGTCCAGTCGCCTCGGCCTCAGTCGCAGCCTCCACATTCCAGCCCTTCACCTCGTGTACAGCCGCAGCCTTCTCCTCACCACGTCTCGCCGCAGACGGGCTCGCCCCACCCGGGCCTGGCAGCTTCAATAGGAACCTCCTTAGACCAGGGTCACCTGGGGAACCCCGAACAGAGCGCCATGCTTCCCCAGCTGAACCCCCCCAACCGCGGCGCCCTGACGAATGACTTGTCTCTTGTCGGAGATACTTCAGGGGACACCTTGGAAAAGTTTGTGGAGGGGTTGTAGCATCCACAGAACGGCAGCGAACTGCTGGAGAACTGCAATGGTGGACGGGATGGCGGGAGGGTTTGCTCTCTCTCTCTCCCTCTGTCCCTCCCCTCTGTTATATATATAATATAAATATATAAAAATCTATCCCTCCCTTTGCCCCCCACCCAATTTCCTGCCACCCCTCTCCCCCCCCCCTTTAATGGACATTTGTTTTAATTTTTATTCGTCTACTCGTTGCTGGTCTGCACATCAGGGACACAGGGTCTCGGTCTGGACTGAGACCACCGCCCATTTGCCAGATACAAAGCCTGCGGAGAGGATGTCGGAGCGCTGCTGAGCATCGCCTTCACCTTTCTCGTGCATCGTCAGTGGCTGCTCTGAGTTTTAACACAACGGAACCTATTTGTGTATTGGGGAATTGTTTTTTTGTTTTTTTCTTGAGATGTCGTCATTTCCACCTTCTGGTCTGACAAAGGGGCAAGCGGCCCGGGAAAGCGATCGAGGAACTACCCTTCTTCCATCCTCGCTCCTCTATGGGGTGAGGGGGGCGGGATACCTCTCCTTCTCTGCCAGATTGGCGCCGAGCTGCGTCTGGCAGCAAAGGGGGCGAATACTTTTTTTTTTTTTTAATTATTATTACGCTACCGTGTGTAATTCTATTCATTCTTCTTTTTTGAGGACTTGTCTTATAGTGGGAGGGGGGGGGGGTGTTCTCCTGCAGCTACAAGAGAGCCTAAAACAAAGTGGGGTGTAAGGTGGGGGTTCACTATTGCCACTTGTAACTGCATCAGTCTTTTCCAATCCAAACTGGGATGTGTTTTTTTTTTTTGTTTTTTTTTTTTTTTCCCTTTTCATGGGACATTTGTAAAAAAAAAAAAAAGGGAGGGTAGGGTTAAAGATGCTGTAAAAAAAAAAATTGTCTTGGTTTACTTAACTTTTATTTTTTTTTTCTGGAAACCCCAGACATCAGAAAGCTCTTCCACCAAATTATTCCGCCTTCTCTCTCTCTGTCTTTTCCTCCCATTCCCATCTTGTACAGTCTTTTTTTTTTTTTTTTTCTGCAAATTCAGAATCCGATTTCACCATCCTATGAAATAATCCCTTCCCTTTATTTTATTATAATTGTTCTTGTTTTTGTTGTTTTTTTGTTACACGGCCGGGACATGAAAGCAGATGGAAAAAGCTCCCTCCAAACTTTTGGAACTGTGTATTTTTAAAATAAAAAGAAAAACTATGGAGAGGATTGAAAAATCCAAGCAATCAAAAAGTGAAAATCATGCTGGTTTCTTATCCCCACCACCCTTTTATTTTTTTTTTTCTTACATGGGTGCAAAGAATAAAAGGTGGGGGATAATTCCCCACCCAACAAAAGTTACAAAAAATAAAGCAAGAGACTGAATCATTGTACAGAATGGTAGAGCGCGCGTCGCCACGTGGGAGCATTTCTTAACCTATGACCTTGTTAGCCACTTTGCTGTCAGGAGGGAGAGGCGACGTTCATCCCTCTGGCAGGGAAGGGGTGGAAATACTGTCTTGACAGCAGCTATTTTCATGCTGAGTAAAAGTGTACATGGTATTAAAACTTCAGTGTTCTGGGTTTTCTTCCTTTTTTTTTTTTTTTTCCTGAAGATGCTGTTTTTGAACATTGTACGCTGGACTATGCATGTGGTTTTTTGTTTTTTTTAATTGTATATAAAGTATTGCTTAAAATCGATTATAAATTACTGAAATTTTTACCCTGTAGTTTATTCCTTACCCCCTTGAGAACCACACCATGCCTTTAAGAGCTGACACCATGCCTTTAAGGCTAGTTTCAGACTTCAGATTTTCAAATCCGGCTGGCTGCGGCGAAAAGTTGTCAAACCTGATCCGGTAGAAGCCGCAGCCCGCCGGATCATCTGTTGAGGCCGGAGACGGTGCAGGAGAGGGAGAGAGGGTCTTTGGGCATGCGCAGTGGAAAAAAGCGGTCCGGCTCTGTAAAAAAAAAAAAAAAAAACGTTGCAGGGAACGTTTTTTGCAGACGCCCGACAGACATTTTTGCCCTATCCGGCAAAAGCCGGACACACCGCATGGCCATCAGGCGCAATGCGGCGATAATGCTAGTCTATGGGGGCAAAGCCGGATCCGGTGGCAACCGGCGCCAGATCTGGCTTTTACATTTTTTGCCGCATCGCGCCTGATGCTTAAAAACTAAAGTCTGAAAGTAGCCTAAGTGTTTATTAAAATTGATCTGACAAGAGGGTGGACGGTTCTCAGTCATCCCGACAAGTCGCTTTTTCCAACGGAAACCGATTGCGCACAGCTGAGGTTCACTGGTGTCCTGTAAATGGCGCTCTGTCAGTGGGCAGGAGAGTTGCGCTCTAGATAACGCGCTCGTTTTTATGCCTTCACAAGCTTAAAGGAAATGTCATCAGGAGTGAGCCATTGTTTAAATCAGCTTTTCATGTTGAATGTATTTTTCTTTTGTCGTTGAGGTTTTTTTTTTTTTTCTAAAGGTCATACTGAGGGAAGGTGAGCTGTGACATCACCTATTGTTAGTGGTGGATCCTGTTATCTACTGTATATAGAGGTGTTACAAGTCATTGTACAGGAGGAGGTGAGCTGTGACATCACCTATAGTGAATGGTGGGTCATGTGTTATCTTCTGTATATAGAGGTGTTATTTCATTTGGACAGGAGGAGGTGAGCTGTGACATCTATTGTGAGTGAATCCTGTGTTATCTACTGTATATAAAGGTGTTATCAGTCACTGTACAGAAAGAGTAGGTGAGCTGCAACATCTATTGTGAATGGTGGATCCTGTTTTATCTACTCTGTATAGAGGTGTTTTGTCATTGTCCTGAAGGTTTCTATGGCTTATCATCCAGGAGGCGCATCCATGAATGTAGGTGGTCTAGAGGAGCATGTGCATGGATGTAGTCAGTCCTCCGCAGCAGAGGCCATGGCCGACTACCTCCTCATTCTCCCAATGTTGACCGGGAACATTGTCGTTCCTCAGCGGGTGAAAGGCTCTTTTCATATAAATGGTTCTTGGCTTAGAATGGCAGCAAAAGTTGGGTCAAGCATAGCCGTCCTTTCACACATAACATGTCGGAGCATGGGCTCGTGTCCTTAATCCCCCGCAAGAACAAAGTACATTTTAGTGCATAAACCAGTTTATTACGTCCTGGACCTGTCCACATTCTCACTCTCTGTAAATGGTTCACAAGCCCAGGACTGTATATATACCTCCAACGTGGAGCACAGCGGGAACCCACGGGGTGATGGCAGCATCAGAAGGGTGGTCCAACTTCAGTAGCGGTGGGCTGGGTTTGTGGTTTAGGATTCTGATCTTGGTAGGAATATTGTAAGAGCCACTCCGCCCGGTAGAGGGGGTGGATGGCAAGATACAGACCATAAGAATTTTGGACATCCACCTCCCATACTCCAAGCAGAATTACTGTTCGAAACGCGTTGGCTGTAACCGATCTAGCGGGACTTCTGTAGCTTCCGCTGTGTTCAGTACGGGTGGACTTCTGAGAGCGGTTAACAGCAACCGCTGTTTGTTTTTTTGTGGTGGTGGGGTTTGTTTGACATTGTTTGTCTTCCTGATGGTTTCAGCCAATTTTTTAAGAAGCCGTCCTCCATCTGTCAAGATTTTTATCCACTTATACAATGTGATAGCAATATATTAACACTGCACTTACAATTGCTCATTTTGCCTTTCTACCCACCTAATTCTCCACTATGTCCATCATTATGTGATTATAAACTGACCGGCTGAATCCTTTTTAGCTCTATGTAGAAGCAGGATGTCTCTTTTCCCTTCATGAGTCATCCCCCTTTGACTCCTGACCCAGCTGCTTCCTTCTCCCCCCCCCCCCCACCCCCACCAGGGTCTCTTGCAGTGACTCATGACTCATACAGGGAAAAATTGACCTCCTGTTTATACATAGAGCATAGAACGATTCAGCTGGTCAGTTTATAATCACGTGATGTCATAGACCTAATGGAGAAGAGAATTAACTGGGTAGAAAGGCAAAGTGAGCAATTGTAGGTGCCCATTACTGTGTAATATGATGACTGCAATATATTAAGAGGATAAAAACTGACGGAGGAGGGCTTCTTTAAGTCGTAAAATTTCTGAGCAAATGTCCTCAGTCCCCCCCCCCCCCCCCTATTCTCTTCATTTGTACATCGTGTACCATGCAAAGTGGAAATTAGTTTGAACACATTGACTACTATGGGCTAAAAAGGGTCATGTCCATATCAGTAAGACATGCTGCAGATTGAGAAGAAAAATAAAAATGTATAAAAAAACAAAAGGTGAGTAATACCAGTAAAATTACACAAGTGTGAAAAAGCCCCAAAGATGAAATTAAGCTTCCAGATTATTTGGTACATTATAGGGTGTTTTTCTTCTTTTTTTTTCTTCATGACAGAAAATGATGTAAAAAAAAATCTGGCAATTTTGCGACTTTTTTTTTTGTCTTGGGGGGGAAAAAAAGAAAAACTCATCAGGAACGCATGGTGTGAACACAGCCGTACTACAATGAAAATGATCTGCATGCAAGATTGCATTGAAAATCTCCAGCAAATATGCAACATCTGAACACCCTAATTCTGCAGCTTTTTTTTTGTTGCATTTTTTTTTTTGTATGTTGGAAGCCAATAGAAAATATTAAACACCATATAAACATTGGGGCTCTTTCTCTTAATGAAGTTAAATGCAACCAGAATTCTGGTGTGATTTGTCTCATAAAGTTCGTCTTTCGTGATTTGCACTATAGTTAGGTGTTATAGACCCTTTTTGCACCATAACCAATGAGGGGCTTAACATGCTACAACATGTACTGAAAAAAAAAAATGATATAAATATTGGCACATGTTTCTGGGACAAAGAAAACCAACTAATGGTGTAAACTTAGGACACCCCCCCCCCCAATTCTGCATTTACTTTTTTGGCTTGTTATCTTTTGTGTAGAAAGTCACTGGATCCATTAAAAGGTCTGACACAACTTTTAAAATTTGCTAAAAGCAATTCTTAAATAAAACAAAATTCCCAAAGAGGGAGACTGGAATACATTTATGCATATAATTTGCAACTTTTTAAAAAAAAAAAAAAAAAAACCTCAATTGCAGAATTGGCTGCATACATCTGGAATACAAAAACCACTCCGTGCCAACTAATTAGCGCCGGGCACGACAGGTGCATTGGTAGCAACCAACTGCTTGTTAACTTTTAGGCCTGTAGCACAAAGTCCTGGATAACCCCCTTAACTGATGGAGGAGATGAACACACACAAAAAATATCATTAAAATCCCTACTATTCCCTAACAGTGGCTTAGCCAGTGATCACTGTCTCAGCCTCTTCCTTCTCTTAAATAAAGCATTGTCATCAGTGATGCTTGTTTCAGGGGCTGAGTTAGTCCCTGTGTGCTGTGCACAATGACAGCGCACTCTCGCCGGCTCAGATCTGTGGTCACGATCTTGCAACACAGGCGTTGTCCGAGTACCCGTTGTGCAGGAAACCAGCGCCATTCCTGCAAGTGACGTCAACGGTCTGCGCGCTGGGTATTCTGATTCTCTGTTGAGTCGTTACTGCTGATCTGAGCCGGCAGCAGAGAGTGCGCTGTCATTGTGCACAACCCACAGCAACCAGACCAGCCCCTGAAATAAGTGGCACTGATGACGCTTTGTATGAGTACCCCAGCATGCACTGGGATTTCCACACGAGACGTTAACTAAACAAATGAAACAAAATAGAAAAGCAGCTGGGGAACAGTAGGTAATTCAAGTATATAAAAAGAATAATTTAGATTCTGGCACTAAGAGATTTAGGAGTATTACTTTGGACTTCACCCCCTTTAAGGCTTGATGTTACATCAGAAATAAAAGCAGCAATTTACAATAATAAAACTGCATCTCTATACTAATTCAGATGGTGCTTTTTATCCTTGTGTTTAATGAGCTTTCTCTAAAAAAAATATATATATATATGTTTCTGCCTGCAGTACAAAACTTTAATCCTAAAAAATGGAAAACTCGGAGAAAATTATTGTGTATGTATTTTGGTGCAGACCAGTGGAAATATCAAGCCACAGGAAAAAAAAAAACCCACAGCATTTACTCTACGTATGAACACAGCCATTTGGTGTGTACAATAAAAAGTCATGTTCTTTGGTTGTTTGTTTTTTTTTCAGGAAAGCCCTTCTGGGAAAACCAAAAATACCGGACCCCATGATGAAAAACAAAAAGACCCCATTCTAGACAGAGGTCTGTCTGCTCCTTGTCGTGCAGCCAGTCGGCTCTTCCTATTTCTGATCCTGTAGGTCAAAGTAATTCGAGTGTGAACAGCGGCCCTCAAAAAAGCAAGAAAATAATTTATTTTTTTTATTTTTTTTACATTGCAAAAGGCACAATTGCAAAGAATAAAATATGCAAAAAAAAGGAGTAATGGATACAATAAGTAAATATAAAAATACAAAATTTATTAATAAACACATGCACAGACATATAATCAATCAAAAAGCAAAAATTGCAGAGAAAATCATTAGACGCAGACAGGACTGACCAGGACAGGGAAGAAAAATGACAAAATGTGCCCCACGATCATAAAAGCACACATCATGCAATGAGTGTACAAAGCAGGATACCTCCGAATGCAGATAAATAGTATAGCATGAAGGCATATGGCCTGAGGCATAAAGGAACAAACCTGCCTCAGTGCTATGAGGCGCTATGAATAATAGCGGTAAGCAACTCCCATTACAATAATCCCTTACACAATAGTAAAAGTACATTTGAGAAAGCGCCCTGTGTGAGCGCGAAACGCGCGTCGGGGGTCGTCTGGACCTGCCCTTCTGTGCCCCCTTCGGTAAGCTGCCTGCTTTTTACCTTATGTACTTTTACTATTGTGTACGGGATTATTGTAATGGGAGTTGCTTACCGCTATTATTCATAGCGCCTCAGCACTGAGGCAGGTTTGTTCCTTCATGCCTAAGGCCATATGGCTTCATGCTATACTATTTATCTGCATTCGGAGGTATCCTGCTTTGTACACTCATTGCATGATGTGTGCTTTTATGATCGTGGGGCACATTTTATCGTTTTTCTTCCCTGTCCTGGTCAGTCCTGTCTGCGTCTAATGATTTTCTCTGCAATTTTTTCTTTTTGATTGATTGTGTCTGTGCATGTGTTTATTAATAAATTTTGTAGTTTTATATTTACTTTTTGTATCCATTACTCCTTTTTCTCCATTAACTATGGAGTGGAATTTGTGATTTAATGGCGGTTTATATATTATGGTTACTGCCTTGCTGCTCTCTTAGAGTATTGGGCTTTCTTTTTTGTCAAAGAATAAAATATATATAATGAGGACAGAAGAAAGAAGCGGCCTCGTGTGGTCCTAGCACTGGGGGCAAGAGTGGTATCACCAGCGGCCCTGTGTGATCCTGGCACTGGGGGCAATAGTGGTCATCACCAGCGGCCCTGTGTGGTCCTGGCACTGGGGGCAATAGTGGTCATCACCAGCGGCCCCGTGTGGTCCTGGCACTGGGGGCAATAGTGGTGTCAACAGCGGCCCCGTGTGGTCCTGGCACTGGGGGCAATAGTGGTGTCACCAGTG
Source organism: Dendrobates tinctorius (assembly GCF_039654945.1). Taxonomy (NCBI): domain Eukaryota; kingdom Metazoa; phylum Chordata; class Amphibia; order Anura; family Dendrobatidae; genus Dendrobates; species Dendrobates tinctorius. The sequence goes on along the minus strand of NW_027361869.1, from coordinate 683,584 downwards.
GCCCCGTGTGATCCTGGCACTGGGGGAAATAGTGGTATCACCAGCAGCCCCGTGTGGTCCTGGCACTGGGGGCAATAGTGGTGTCAACAGTGGCCCCGTGTGGTCCTGGCACTGGGGGCAATAGTGGTGTCAACAGCGGCCCCGTGTGGTCCTGGCACTGGGGGCAATAGTGTCACCAGTGGCCCCGTGTGATCCTGGCACTGGGGGCAATAGTGGTGTCAACAGCGGCCCCGTGTGGTCCTGGCACTGGGGGCAATAGTGGTGTCACCAGTGGCCCCGTGTGATCCTGGCACTGGGGGCAATAGTGGTATCACCAGCGGCCCCATGTGGTCCTGGCACTGGGGGCAATAGTGGTGTCAACAGCGGCCCCGTGTGGTCCTGGCACTGGGGGCAATAGTGGTGTCACCAGTGGCCCCGTGTGATCCTGGCACTGGGGGAAATAGTGGTATCACCAGCGGCCCTGTGTGATCCTGGCACTGGGGGCAATAGTGGTCATCACCAGCGGCCCTGTGTGGTCCTGGCACTGGGGGCAATAGTGGTCATCACCAGCGGCCCCGTGTGGTCCTGGCACTGGGGGCAATAGTGGTGTCAACAGCGGCCCCGTGTGGTCCTGGCACTGGGGGCAATAGTGTCACCAGTGGCCCCGTGTGATCCTGGCACTGGGGGAAATAGTGGTATCACCAGCAGCCCCGTGTGGTCCTGGCACTGGGGGCAATAGTGTCAACAGCAGCCCCGTGTGGTCCTGGCACTGGGGGCAATAGTGGTGTCAACAGCGGCCCCGTGTGGTCCTGGCACTGGGGGCAATAGTGTCACCAGTGGCCCCGTGTGATCCTGGCACTGGGGGCAATAGTGGTGTCAACAGCGGCCCCGTGTGGTCCTGGCACTGGGGGCAATAGTGGTGTCACCAGTGGCCCCGTGTGATCCTGGCACTGGGGGCAATAGTGGTATCACCAGCGGCCCCGTGTGGTCCTGGCACTGGGGGCAATAGTGGTGTCAACAGCGGCCCCGTGTGGTCCTGGCACTGGGGGCAATAGTGGTGTCAACAGCGGCCCCGTGTGGTCCTGGCACTGGGGGCAATAGTGGTGTCACCAGTGGCCCCGTGTGATCCTGGCACTGGGGGCAATAGTGGTATCACCAGCGGCCCCGTGTGGTCCCGGCACTGGGAGCAATAGTGGTCATCACCAGCGGCCCCTTGTGGTCTTGGCACTGGGGGCAATAGTGGTGTCAACAGCGGCCCCGTGTGGTCCTGGCACTGGGGGCAATAGTGGTGTCACCAGTGGCCCCGTGTGATCCTGGCAATGGGGGCAATAGTGGTGTCAGCAGCGGCCCCGTGTGGTCCTGGCACTGGGGGCAATAGTGGTTATCACCAGCGGCCCCGTGTGGTCCTGGCACTGGGGACAATAGTGATGTCACCAGCGGCCCAGTGTGGTCCTGGCACTGGGGGCAATAGCGGTGTCACCAGCGGCTCCGTGTGATCCTGGCACTGGGGGCAATAGTGGTCGTCACCAGTGGCCCCGTGTGGTCCTGGCACTGGGGGCAATAGTGGTCGTCACCAGCCGCCCCGTGTGGTCCTGGCACTGGGGGCATTAGTGATGTCACCAGCGGCCCCGTGTGGTCCTGGCACTGGGGGCAATAGTGGTGTCACCAGCGGCCCCGTGTGATCCTGGCACTGGGGGCAATAGTGGTCGTTACCAGTGGCCCTATGTGGTCCTGGCACTGGGGGCAATAATGGTCATCACCAGTGGCCCCGTGTGGTCCTGGCACCAGGGGCAATAGTGGTGTCACCAGCGGCCCCACGTCGTCCTGGCACTGCGGGCAATAGTGGAAATCACCAGCAGCCCTCTGGTCCTGGCACTGTGGGGCAATGGTGGTCATCACAAGTGGCCTCGTGTGGTCCTGGCACTGGGGGCAATAGTGGTGTCACCAGCAGCCCTGTGTGATCCTGGCACTGGAGGGGAATAGTGGTGTCACCAGCGACCCCATATGGTCCTGGCACTGGGTGCAATAGTGGTCGTCACCAGCGGCCCCGTGTGATCCTGGCACTGGGGGCAATAGTGGTGTCACCAGCGACCCCGTGTGATCCTGGCACTGGGGGCAATAGTGGTCGTCACCAGCGGCCCCGTGTGATCCTGGCACTGGGGGCAATAGTAGTCGTCACCAGCGGCCCCGTGTGATCCTGGCACTGGGGGCAATAGTGGTGTCACCAGCGGCCCGTGTGATCCTGGCACTGGGGGCAAAAGTGGTCATCACCAGCGGCCCCGTGTGGTCCTGGCACTGGGGGCAATAGTGTCACCAGCCGCCTCGTGTGGTCCTGGCACTGGGGGCAATAGTGGCGTCACCAGCGGCCCAGTGTGGTCCTGGCAATAGTGGTCATCACAAGTGGCCTCGTGTGGTCCTGTCACTGGGGGCAATAATGGTGTCATCAGCAGCCATGCCTGTTTCTGCCACTGGGGGAAGTGTTGGTTGTCACCGGCTCTCCTGCACCAGCGGCCATAGAGCTGAGAAAAGGCAGACACGCCCACCAATGACATCAACGCAGACGGCCTCCTTGGTCGCTCACTGGTGACGTCACGCACGTGTGTGCGTCCCTGACGTAACATGGCGGTTGAGCCTAGACTGTATGGGCTCCTTCCAGGTGTGTATTCTTTAACTTAGCAGACTTTCTGGGCCGCTACCTGACCCTGACTGCTGCCCATACATGACACTAGAATGTATGGGCTCCTTCAAGGTATAAATTAATAAAGCCAGCAGAATATATGGGCTCCTGTCAGGTATATATTATTGTAGATATAGACTGTACGGGCTCCTGTCAGGTATATATTATTGTAGATATAGACTGTATGGGCTCCTGTCAGGTATATATTATTGTAGATACAGACTGTACGGGCTCCTGTCAGGCATATATTATTGTAGATACAGACTGTACGGGCTCCTGTCAGGTATATATTATTGTAGATACCGACAGTACGGGCTCCTGTCAGGAATATATTATTGTAGATACAGACTGTACGGGCTCCTGTCAGTGATATATTATTGTAGATACAGACTGTACGGGCTCCTGTCAGGTATATATTATTGTAGATATAGACTGTACGGGCTCCTGTCAGGTATATATTATTATAGATATAGACTGTATGGGCTCCTGTCAGGCATATATTATTGTAGATACAGACTGTACGGGCTCCTGTCAGGCATATATTATTGTAGATACCGACAGTACGGGCTCCTGTCAGGAATATATTATTGTAGATACAGACTGTACGGGCTCCTGTCAGGTATATATTATTGTAGATATAGACTGTATGGGCTCCTGTCAGGCATATATTATTGTAGATACAGACTGTACGGGCTCCTGTCAGGCATATATTATTGTAGATACAGACTGTACGGGCTCCTGTCAGGTATATATTATTGTAGATACAGACTGTATGGGCTCCTGTCAGGTATATATTATTGTAGATACAGACTGTACGGGCTCCTGTCAGGTATATATTATTGTAGATATAGACTGTATGGGCTCCTGTCGGGTATATATTATTGTAGATACAGACTGTACGGGCTCCTGTCGGGTATATATTATTGTAGATACCGACAGTACGGGCTCCTGTCGGGTATATATTATTGTAGATACCGACAGTACGGGCTCCTGTCAGGAATATATTATTGTAGATATAGACTGTATGGCTCCTGTCAGGTATATATTATTGTAGATACAGACTGTACGGGCTCCTGTCAGGTATATATTATTGTAGATATAGACTGTATGGGCTCCTGTCAGGTATATATTATTGTAGATACAGACTGTACGGGCTCCTGTCAGGCATATATTATTGTAGATACAGACTGTACGGGCTCCTGTCAGGTATATATTATTGTAGATACCGACAGTACGGGCTCCTGTCAGGAATATATTATTGTAGATACAGACTGTACGGGCTCCTGTCAGGTATATATTATTGTAGATACAGACTGTACGGGCTCCTGTCAGGCATATATTATTGTAGATACAGACTGTATGGGCTCCTGTCAGGTATATATTATTGTAGATACCGACAGTACGGGCTCCTGTCAGGAATATATTATTGTAGATACAGACTGTACGGGCTCCTGTCAGGCATATATTATTGTAGATACAGACTGTACGGGCTCCTGTCAGGTATATATTATTGTAGATACCGACAGTACGGGCTCCTGTCAGGAATATATTATTGTAGATACAGACTGTACGGGCTCCTGTCAGGTATATATTATTGTAGATACAGACTGTACGGGCTCCTGTCAGGCATATATTATTGTAGATACAGACTGTATGGGCTCCTGTCAGGTATATATTATTGTAGATACCGACAGTACGGGCTCCTGTCAGGTATATATTATTGTAGATACAGACTGTATGGGCTCCTGTCACGAATATATTATTGTAGATACAGACTGTACGGGCTCCTGTCACGAATATATTATTGTAGATACAGACTGTACGGGCTCCTGTCAGGTATATATTATTGTAGATACAGACTGTACGGGCTCCTGTCAGGTATATATTATTGTAGATACAGACTGTACGGGCTCCCGTCAGGTATATATTATTGTAGATACAGACTGTACGGGCTCCCGTCAGGTATATATTATTGTAGATACAGGCTGTACGGGCTCCCGTCAGGTATATATTATTGTAGATACAGACTGTACGGGCTCCCGTCAGGTATATATTATTGTAGATACAGACTGTACGGGCTCCCGTCAGGAATATATTATTGTAGATACAGACTGTACGGGCTCCCGTCAGGTATATATTATTGTAGATACAGACTGTACGGGCTCCCGTCAGGTATATATTATTGTAGATACAGACTGTACGGGCTCCCGTCAGGTATATATTATTGTAGATACAGACTGTACGGGCTCCCGTCAGGAATATATTATTGTAGATACAGACTGTACGGGCTCCCGTCAGGTATATATTATTGTAGATACAGACTGTACGGGCTCCCGTCAGGTATATATTACTGTAGATACAGACTGTACGGGCTCCCGTCAGGTATATATTATTGTAGATACAGACTGTACGGGCTCCCGTCAGGAATATATTATTGTAGATACAGACTGTACGGGCTCCCGTCAGGAATATATTATTGTAGATACAGACTGTACGGGCTCCCGTCAGGTATATATTATTGTAGATACAGACTGTACGGGCTCCCGTCAGGTATATATTATTGTAGATACAGACTGTATGGGCTCCCGTCAGGAATATATTATTGTAGATACAGACTGTACGGGCTCCCGTCAGGTATATATTATTGTAGATACAGACTGTACGGGCTCCTGTCAGGTATATATTACTGTAGATACAGACTGTACGGGCTCCTGTCAGGTATATATTACTGTAGATACAGACTGTACAGGCTCCTGTCAGGTATATATTGCTGTAGATACAGACTGTACGGGCTCCTGTCAGGTATATATTATTGTAGATATAGACTGTACGGGCTCCTGTCAGGTATATATTGCTGTAGATACAGACTGTACGGGCTCCTGTCAGGTATATATTATTGTAGATACAGACTGTATGGGCTCCTGTCAGGTATATATTATTGTAGATACAGACTGTACAGGCTCCTGTCAGGTATATATTACTGTAGATACAGACTGTATGGGCTCCTGTCAGGTATATATTATTGTAGATATAGACTGTATGGGCTCCTGTCAGGTATATATTATTGGTGGCAGCAGAATGTATGGGCTCCTGTCAGATATACAGTTGTGCTCAAAAGTTTACATTCCCCAGCAGAATTTTTGCTTTCTTGGCCTTTTTTTCAGAGAGTATGAATGATAACACCAAAACTTTTTCTCCACTCACAGTTAGTGGTTGGGTGAAGCCATTTATAGTCAAACTACTGTTTTTTTCTGGGGTCAGGGCGCATCCTGGGGACCTTTACGCACAGGCATAAGGTAAATATCCGGTGACCATTGAGCGGATTTACTTAAGTCTACCATATTTACAGACACACATACATGTCCTGCTATTTGCCCCAATTTTGTTTGCTGCTCCATTGTAGCCTCCTTCTTGGATTGACCATTTTGCATTTGCACTTTATATTTACCTACCATATGCCTGTATATATCAGGACTTTTTTGATTGCATCTTTAGCTCTTGTGGCATAATTATTGTTATATTGACCTTTGCTATATTTCAATAATAATAGCTATAGTATGTTATAATATCAACTGGCCACATTACATTGATTTGCAATCATTGTCCCCTGTGTTGACCTTTTTTCTTTGGTATTGTGTTCCCCACCCGTCCTTATGATTTGTGTATTTCACAATTAATATTTTTCTTTATTTGAATATTGGACATTCCTTCATCGTTGGTTATTCTTATTTCCTATCTGTCCTTTTGCATTGTCCATTTGTGCACTGATGATAATGATAGTCTAGATTTAATGTTGATTTTATCATTCATTTTATCCATTTAATATATGTTCACTTTGCCTTGGAATCTTGGACCTTATACACACTAGTCTAGAGTGGTGTACATATGTCCCTAAGCCAATGTGCATAATGTAAATAACGTCTTTTACTCATCTACGGGGCGGTCTGGTATTATGTTTGTCTTCATCTAGCACAGTCCTCCTTCCCATGGTTGATTAGTCCTACATCATCCACACAACCTCCCCCATCACACTTCTGTGTAGGAACACGTCTCTGCCCTGCCGATCATAAAACAAAGTACTGCAAAGCGCAGAGAGAAGTGAGCCTGCACCAGAGCGCAATGGAAGACACCGTGTGGATGGACTAAGGACGCGTTTTAGTAATAGAAGAGGAGGTGGCACCGGATTAAGACTAGCGAAGCCCATTGGATGGGACCGCCCCGCAGGCAAGTCTAATAAAAAATAAATATAAAAAACTAACAAATAACGTTATGTAGATTGGCTTTCTAGAATCTTTACATATATATATATATATATATATATATATATATACTAGCTGAAGAGCCCGGCGCTGCCCTGGCATAGTAAGTGTGGTTAGTTATAGCAAATTATAATTATCCACCATCCCATAGTCCCGTGCCCATATACCCATCATACATATCCACGGTCCCATAGGCCTGTGCCCATATACCCATCACACATCCTCCATCCCATAGTCGAGTGCCCATATACCCATCACACATCCTCCATCCCATAATCCCATGCCCATATACCCATCATACATATTCGCTATCCCATAGTCGAGTGCCCATATACCCATCATACTTTACATATCCTCCATCCCATAGTCGAGTGCACATATACCCATCACACATCCTCCATCCCATAGTCCCGAGCCCATATACCCATCATACATATTTGCCATCCCATAGTCGAGTGCCCATATACGCATCACACATCCTTCATCTCATAGTCCCATGCCCATATACCCATCATACATATCCTCCATCCCATAGTCCCGTGCCCATATACCCGTCATACATATCCTCCATCCCATAGTCCAGTTTCCATATACCCATCACATATCCTCCATCCCATAGTCAACCATTATGACATCATAGTGAGCGGCGGGGCTTGCAACCTATGACATCAGCGTCACCATGGCAACCATTATGACATCATAATGAGGGGCGGGGCTTGATACACACACACTTTTTCCCCATTATGTAGATAGGGGCAAAATTGTTTGAATTGGAATGCGCGGGGTTAAAATTTCGCCTCCTAACATAGCCTAGGTCACTCTCGGGGTCCAGACGTGTGACTGTGCCAAATTTTGTGGCTGTAGCTGCGACGGTGCGGATGCCAATCCCGGACATACACACATACATACATACACACACTTGAGCTTTATATATTAGTTATATATTCAATTCAAAGAAGCTTTATTGGCAGGACTAAATACACATTAGTTTTGCCAAAGCAAGTGCACAAAAGGGAATAGGGATAGGGACTGTAGGGATGTTGGGTAGGGGCTGTAGGAAAGGTGGATGGGGCAGATCCAGGATGGGGGCTATAGAAGTCCATGGCATAGAGAAGGTGGATTGGGGGATGGGGGCAGATCCAGGGTGGGGCCATAGAAGTCCATGGCATAGGGAAGGTGGATGGGGCAGATCCAGGGTGGGGGACATAGAAGTCCATGGCATATCATAGTTCTCTTTCTCGCAGTCTATGACATTCGCTCACATATTGCGCCTCTATCTGCACTGCTTTCTTCTTCCCCCAGCAGGATATATGTTTTCTCTTCCTCCTTCATGGGGATGAAATCCGGGAAGAGATGTGAGAGTCTCCTGAAGTGAGTGTCCCTCACTGCTGAGTATTTGGGGCAGTGTAGCAGGAAGTGGGTCTTATCCTCCAGGGCCTCCTGGTCACAGTGTTGGCACAGTCTTTCCTCCCTGGGCTTGTAGCTCTGCCTGTGTCGGCTGGATTCGATGGCCAGACTGTGGGCACTGAGTCTATATCTGCTCAGGATCTTGCGGTCTCTGGGGTCCGGGAGTTTCTCCAGGTATGGGGCCAGTCTGTAGTCTCTCTGTAGACTCTGGTACATGGTCAGTTTCTGTGAGCTCATGATGTCATTCTTCCAGTCACTTACGTACCTCTCCTGGCCTTAGTCTACTATCTTCCTGATTCCGGCTTTTGTCAGGTTGTTGTGATTGGTGTTCTGGTCAGGTTGGGTTTGGGTGGGCTTTTCCAAGGGTCCTGGTTTTTCTGTTTCACCTACATGTGTCAGGGCTTTATGGTGATGGGAGCTTGGATTGCTCCTACGCAGGTGAGCCCGGAATGACAGTGCCCTCTTTAGAACCGTTAGGTGTAGAGGGAATCTGCCCAGCTCGGCCCGGCAAGCACTGTTGGAGGTGCTCCGATGGACTTGGAGAAGGTGCTTGCAGAATTCTAGGTGGAATATTTCTGTTGGGCTGGAATCCCACCTTGACCAGTCTGGGTAGGTGTGAGGACCCCAGACTTCGCTGCCATACAGGAGGATTGGGGCGATGATAGAGTCGAAGATTTTTAACCAGACCCTCACTGGTGACTTCAGACGGTAGAGTTTCCTTCGGATGGCATAGGTTTTGCAGGCCTTGTCTTTCAGGGTCTCTATGGCTTGTTTGAAGCTCCCTGACCGGTGAATCTCTAGGCCCAGGAAGGTATATTTGTCCGTTCCTGTAAGGGCGCAGTTGTTGAGGACAAATGAAGGGTGCTGGTCTGATTTTCTCTCTCTTCTGGAACACCATGATGTTGGTTTTCTTTAGGTTGACCGGTAGAGCCCAGGTGGAGCTGAATTTCTCTAAGATTTTCAGGTTGTCTTGGAGGCCTTTCTCGGTTGGTGACAGAAGAAGCAGGTCATCTGCATACAGCAGGAATTTCACCTGCGCATCGTGGAGGGTGAGACCTGGTCCTGTGGAAGATTCCAGAGCGGTAGCCAGCTCGTTGATGTAAATGTTGAAGAGCGTTGGGCTTAGGCTGCAGCCCTGTCTGGCTCCCCGGCTATGCTGGAAATAGGCCGTTCTTCTGCCGTTCACACACACACTGCAGAGGTTCTCGGTGTAGGAGCTTTTGATAACATCGTAGGTCTTTCCTCCTATTCCGCTCTCCAGCAGTTTCAGGAATAGGCCTGGGTGCCACACCGAATCAAAGGCCTTTTTAAAGTCCACGAAACAGGCGTTTATCTTCCCGTTCTTTGTATTGTGGACGTGACACTTTTTTGTACCACCCACTGCTTGAGAAAGGCTCAGTTGAGCCGAAACGTTGCCTTGATATGTGGGCTGAATAAAACTCACTACCGCTTGAAAACAATTACCATGGAGTGCTGCCTTTATTTGGAGTGAATATTGAAATTGTGGCTGAAAACGGGACTTTCTGCCAGGGGCCAGGCACCCGAAGCTAAGTACTGTGCTGTTTCCTTTTTTTTCCATATACCAATGTCTGAAAGTTTTTGCCCAGTTGGAATGTTTTTGATTTTTCTATATAATCTCTCTCACAGCCATTTTTTGTACCATGGAAAATGAAGCCATGGAAGCAGGGGTCTTCAATTACACCACTGAAGATGAGGAACGTATTATGGGCGCCATAGAAGGGGATGCAGTCCGAATTTATTTGCTGGAAATTCTACTTTTTGTGCAAGATTTACTATGCTGTCTAACAAATATGCTTTGGATATTATATTATTAAATATTGAATTTTTGCAAAAGGAAATTAAGAAGTTACGATTGGTGATAATGAAAAGAATATACAGAGTATCCTAAAAAATGAGGACTGGATCCTGTTTAAAGAAAAGGTTGACAAGGATGTGATAAGATTTAGAATGGATTTGGAAGAAATAAAAAGAAAAAAAATGGTGCAGAGATATGGAGGCCTATGAGAGTGGACATGATTACACTTGGCAGAAGGATAATATAAAACCAGTATGGAAGAAAAGAGGTCAATTTCAAGATGGTTAATATAATCTTGCTGGTTCTGAACATTTTACTAATAACTTTATTCCCTACATAGCAAATTAGTCCCCCAAAAAAACAATAATAGCCACCTTAGATCAGTACACTATATTACAACATCTGCCACAAATTTGTGCAGACAAAAAAGGCAATAGGCAAATGAATAAATCAATAAAATCAATCATTCATATAATTTCATAAAAATTGAAACAAGGAAATTTCTCAAAAAATACCCGGCACAAGAATTATTTTTGGTGCACACAGAAAACTTTTCATACATCAAAAGAAGGAAATATTGAAATTTCATAAAATTATATATGTGTATAGCGGTATGATCATAAAATAGTGTTCAATCTAAATGTGATTGCGCAAATATAATATGCCACATGATCAAAACACTTCCTAAAATTTTATTGCAGAGAAAAGAGGGAGATAAGGGAGGAAAAAACCACCAACGCCATATCTCCAACATAAGAATAGCGCCTCAAAAAATCAATTCACTTTGCTCTGTGCAAAATATCCATGCCCTAGTGGCTAGAAGCAGAGGAAGCCAATCCTTAATTAAACAATGTAAAATGCATAATGCTCAAAGTTATTTATGATCATACCGCTAAACATATATATATAATTTTATGAAATTGCAGTATTTCCTTTTTTTGATGTATGAAAAGTTTTTTCTGTGTGCACCAAAAATAATTCTTGTACCAGGTATTTGAGAAATTTCCTTGTTTCAATTTTATGAAATTATATGAATGATTGATTTTATTGATTTATTCATTTGCCTATTGCCTTTTTTGTCTGCACAAATTTGTGGCAGAAGTTGTAATATAGTGCACTGATCTAAGGTGGCTATTATTGTTTAATTTACTCTAGTTACCTCAAAAGCACAGTTACAATTTTTGGATGTCTTAGTCAAACAAGTGGGAGGTGAACTGGTTACTACATTGTTTAAGAAACAGATAAAAATTATTTATTGGTATATGAGTCAACACCCACAGAGTATGATAAGATCTATACCACTCAGCCAACTATTGAGGGTGAGGAGGATTGTCAAAATGGATAATGAGGTTGATACAGTTATGGATATGATTACAAAATTTAAGAATAGGGGGTCCTCAATGTATGTTGGAGAAGGTGAAAAGGAAAACTTTGGAAAAGGATAGGAAAGAGTTAATCGGTGGTAAGTCAGATTTCAGCAAGTGAAGAGGTTTTTTGAAAAGAATCCCAATTATAACTACATATAATGAGGAAAGTAAAGTTATATCCACTATTATAAAAAAAACATTGGGATATGTTGGGTAAGTGTTTACCACATGTTGAGGAACTAACTGTACCACCATTATTTGCATATAAAAGGAATAAGAATATTGGAGATTTTTTGGTTAGATCTGATATTGGATCTTTGAAAAGGAATTTACAAGTTACACTGAAGGGTAACAAGAGAACAGGTTGCTATCCATGTTTGTCATGTGTGAATTGTTCACTTATGTTGAAGGGTTCAACTTTTCAACATCATGAAACCTCTAAAATCTATAAAATAAATCAATTTTTAACATGTAACTCTGATCATGTAATATACCTCTTGGAATGTCCCTGTAAACTGTGGTATGTTGGGGAAACCACATGGGATTTTAAGACCAGGATAAACCAACATTGGTATACTATTAGAAAGAAAGAACTTGATTTGCCGGTCCTGAAACACTTTGTGGAGTGTAACCATACTGAGAGCGCCTTGAGATTTAGAATAATTGATGTGGGTCCCTATGCAGAGAAGAGGTGGGGATAGAGAAGTCATACTTAAGAAAAAGGAACTGAAGTGGATCTATGAGCTGAATACATTAAAACCGAAAGGGTTAAATGCTGAATTTAAAATATATACTGTTATGTGAAATAGTTCCTCTGTATGTGCTGTATTGAAGGCCTATGGATATTTAGGGAATACTGTATGTAATTATCCTTGGTTTTAATTCTTTTTTTTATCCCCTTTTTTAGATTTATCACTATTTGTAACAGTGTTGAAATTACCCTGGTGAAGATATTAAGAACACGAATGGACTTTAGTAAAAAAAAATTTTTGTATAGAAAATAATTTCTGTGAAGTGACTTTTTTTACAAATAGTTTTTTATAAGGGTTCTGTCATGTGGCCAATCAATAATATACCAATTTGATGAGGAGTGGATTTCTATGGCTGCGGGGATAACTGATATATTGCCCTTTAGTTACTGGGGTGCATCAGGCAGCCTGATGAAGGTCATGTGGTGCACGTGAGTGACTATCTGGATCAACCAGAGGCATCCTGATGAGGGTGTTGTCCGGGGCTCCAGGGCAATCCTATCTATCAAGTAAAAGATATCAGCAGCGGTATAGATTTCCTTATACATATATAAAAATTTTTTAGGAAATAACAGCCTTATTGGGGAGTTTGTCACTCGTGCGAATAACGTAATCCGATTGGAAGAGAGAATTTATAGAAGGCGACATACAGAAGCACACTTTGAAAAACTCTGGGCCATGTGGTTACAGTGGAGACAATCACATTGAGAAATTCTGTATTGCAGTTGGGAAGGGGGGGAGGGAGGAGGTTGGGTCTGTTTTTCTTCTTCCCTTTTTTTTTTTCTTTTCTTTTTCATGACGGGGAGGAAATTGAATGTCGTGTATTTTTATATATGCAATGGAGATGATTTGAAAGCTTTGACTAAATGTAATTATAACGACATTTGAATATAATAAAATCTTTGGTTTAAAAAAGGAAATAACAGCCTTTTTTTCTAAAAAAAAGTTGCAGCGATATAGTGACAGATGGTGTCATAAGATTGATATAAGAATAGTTCTACATGATTTAAGTAAAAACGCTGGACTTAAAATATAAAATTGATGTGGATGAAAGCTTAGCAGCGTTACTTGACCTTCTGCCACACACAATATGGCGTCTATGAGCTGATGAATACACCAAGGCGCCTGTGCAGAGAGAGAAAAGGCCACACACGCTCTTCTATTGGCTGGCTGAACATGACAGAGCTGATGACTCGTAGCGCATGCGCAGTAGAGCTACAGGAACGCCAGACACAGCGTTTTCAGCGTTCGTGGCGTCCTCCATGTGGTGGTATGTAAACCAAAGGGATTATGACACACTGTAGTACTGTATGACTAATGTGCAATCACAAAAACACTATTAAGATGAAGTCTATGGCAAAGTATAAGAATTGTAATAAGCACAAAGCACATATGGAGCCTATTGACTATAATGAAAGAAACTATGCACTTAAATGTAATTTTGTAGTGTAAAATGATTGACATTTGAGAGATTGTTATATGGTCTATAAAAGGACACTTTTTTGTACCACCCACTGCTTGAGAAAGGCCCAGTTGAGCCGAAACGTTGCCTTAATAAGTGGGCTGAATAAAACTCACTACCGCTTGAAAACAATTACCATGGAGTGCTGCCTTTATTTGGAGTGACACAGAGAAAAAAACGGAGCAGAGAACAACATCCCATAAAAAACAATAATTTATTAATTCAAGTAAATAACAATACAAAAGTATACATATCGATAATGACTTAATAATAAAAAAGGAAAAGGAGGGATACAAAGGCCGAAAACAAAGGTACACGTGGTGGTCCTGTGACCAAGAGTTATAAGATGTATAGAGCGACAATATAGTATAATAAATCCCGGGCAAAAACCCATGCAGAGTATAGTTAATATTGTCCAGAGCATTTAAACAAGTCAAATGCCCCTCAGTATTTAAATAGTGTCACTTACTCATAATCGCCGGTATGCCAAAGTGCACCTCTGTGACCCCCTGACGCGCGTTTCGCGATGAATGCTTTCTCAAAAGGGGTACATACAAATGCCATATCCTTAATGCTTATATAGTGTCATCAATCAGTGCCGGAGTATTTGGGCGCACGCGCCAATGACGTCACCCGCCAAGAACGTTACCTCCCACCCCCGTGGCCGTCACTAGACGGCGCGCATGTAGGTGGAACTCCACCTGCTGACGTCATACACATGCGCGCCAAACTAATACAGATAACCACGGGGGAAGGTGGAAGGGGCGTGAAGCAAAGCGCGCGTGCGCACCATAGCCGCCATTTTGCTGAAGACCAAGGCGGCAGCCATATTGGAGAGGGTGAGAATCAGCCCAAATACACAGGAAAAGAGAAAAAAAATTGGAGTGATCCAATACTGAAATAGGCCACAAGGGGGTAGTACATATATCGGTGCGACATTAGTGATATTTAAGAGAATAATATAAAGTGCAAATGTGCATCTGCAGAATAACAAAGTGCAAATCCACATTTACATCATAAAATATTATGATACATATGTTGGCGCGACATTAGTGGTATTCAAAAGCATGATATAAAGTGCAAATGTGCATCTTCAGAATGACAAAGTGCAAATCCATGTTTACATCATAAAATATTATGATACTAATATATACAAAAAATGGTGACGAAATAATAAGAATGATACAAACACAAAAAGTACACATATAATTTATATATACATAGAAAATAAACAATATGTGTGTATATAGGCAAAAAACTGAAATAACAAAAAACAAAGAAATCTTCTCATCCAATTAGACGGAAACCCTTGGTTTGTATTCAATATTCAATAGTGTCCCACATCCAGGAATTAACCCAAGATAGGATAATGGGGCATCATAACCAACATAGGTTCCGAAGAAATAAAATCTGGCAATCCAAAAACTATAAAGGGAAAAACTAAAAGACAAAAAGACATGACAAAATTAAAATGCGAGATTAAAACGTGGGACGGTGGTGCAAATTCATTTTAAAGGCGTAAATTACATGCATACAAATGCACACACATGTATATATGTATAAACATAGATACATGAACAAACGCTGCCGCAGAGACTAAGACGGAGATAGGTAGAAAGGCAAAAAAAGGGGAGGGGGGGGAAAGGGGGAATTTATTTCTAAAGAAAAGGGACAAAGGTAAGTTTTTCATTAAGTCCCTTAGGTGTAATAGTGTCAAGAGTCACTATCCACCTACACTCACGTTGTGCCAGAAGGCGGACCAAATTGCCACCCCTGACCCCACCGTGAACCCTATCAATGCCCCTCACCCTAAGGCCACTGGGATCAGAACCATGGCATAACAAAAAATGTCTCGGTAGAGTCTTAAGTAAAGTGGGATCCACAGCGTCCCTTGCGGCAGCGATGTCACGGACATGCTCGCGCGTCCGTACTTTTAACTCCCTCGAAGTGAGACCTACATAAATCAGGGGGCAGGGGCATGTTGCATAGTATATTACGTGAGTTGTGTTACATGAGATGTACTCACGTATTTTGTACTCCCTGCTCCCATCAGATGTACTGAAGGTCCCACTTCTAAGGATATTGGGGCACGCGACACACGTACCGCAGGGGTAACATCCGACCCTAGGATTGCTCATATTGAAAATGAATTGCGACTTAGTTGTGTAGTGACTTTTGACCAAATGGTCTTTCAGGTTCCTCCCCCTGCGCTGTACCATCAAAGGACGCTGTGGTGAATTCCCAGCCAAGGTCTTGTCCGTATGTAGGACTGACCAGTGTTTAGTTAATACATCACGAATCTGATCCCAGCGGCAGTTAGAAGTTGAAATAAATCTCACCTCCTTAGAATCAGTCAAAAGCTTCCTAGGTGAAGATACAAGAAGTTCTTCCCTTTTAGTGCGCTTAGCACGTCTGTAACCCTCTCTAATACAGCGATTACTGTAGCCTCTATCACGAAACCGTTCAGTAAGGCAAGCAGATTGCTGTTCAAAGCGGGCCATAGTCGAGCAGGTCCGCCTGTTTCTTAGAAACTGTCCAACTGGGATGGCTTTAATCACAGAAAAATTGTGTGCCGAAGAGGCATGTAAAAGAGAATTCACCGCCGTTTCCTTGCGATGTAAATCGGTCTCAATAGACCCATTGTCTGCCACACACAATTTAATATCCAAAAAATCAATACATTTCGCATGATGATTAAATGTAAATCTAAGGTTGAATGAATTCACACTAAGGGACTGCATAAATTTGGATAGGCTGGTCTCGTCACCCCTCCATATCATCAATACATCATCGATGTAACGAAACCAGCCCACCACCTGGTCCGCGGCGTGTGCCCCGTCCCCATAGAAAACCTGCCTCTCCCAAAAGCCAAGAAACAGGTTTGCATAGGCCGGGGCACACGCCGCGCCCATTGCAGTCCCCTGTAACTGTAAATAAAATTTGTCTTTAAAAACAAAAAAATTTTTGGTCAAAGCAAATTCCAATAAATCCAGAATAAAATCAGAAAAATGGCCATCCCAGTTGGCAGTCTCAAGAAAGAAGCGGACCGCCCGAAGGCCATCGCTATGTCTAATAGAGGTATAAAGTGACTCTATGTCAATAGTTACTAAGAGCATGTCTACCTCTAAGAACAACCCATCGACATTGGTTAGAACATCAGTGGTATCTCTGACATAGGAGGGGAGCGTCTCAACCAAGGGTTTCAGATGATGGTCAATAAATTTACAGATGTTTTCGCTCAACCCCCCTATGCCAGAGACGATGGGTCTTCCGGGAGGATTTCGGATATCCTTGTGCACCTTTGGAAGTAAGTAAAAGGTAGGTACCTTTGGATATTTGGGCACAAGGGCATCCAAAATCCTCCTCGGTACAATACCTGACTCATCAGCATGATCTAAGATGGCCCTCAATTCCAAAGAGAAAAGTACAGTGGGGTTACCAGGCAAAATGCGATAGGTTTGTTTGTCCCTAAGTTGGCGAAATGCCTCCCTTTCATACTTTTCTGTCGGCCAGATCACCACGTTCCCTCCCTTGTCAGCAGGTTTTATGACCACAGAATCAAGGGATTGCAGCTCTCTCAGAGCTTGTCTCTGCAATGCTGTAAGATTATCCCTACATACACTCCCTGATATCCTTCGCAGGTCCTCAGTGACCAATTTACAAAAGATATCCACCTGTGGACATAATGACAAGGGAGGGAACGCGAGTGAACGTGGCATAATTGAGCGTGGTACAATACCAATACCTACACTGTCAAATTGTTGTTCTTTCAGAAGATCCTCCAAATCAGCAACTGCTTGTTGTTCCACTGCATTAAAATCACCTTCCACACGGTGGTGTAATTTTCGTAGGATCAATTTGCGACAGAATAAGTGTAAGTCTTTCAAGACTGTAAAAAAGTCAAAGCCATTATTAGGGACAAAATTCAAGCCCAATTGTAACACCTCCAACTGTGTCTCAGACAGGATATGTGTAGATAAATTTATTACCTGTAATCTAGAGTTTTTAACCCTACGTTCGTGAGTGGGCGATGTATATTGCCTCCGTTTATTGGCATGACGCCCTCTGGTGACTCTGGTGGATATTGTTGTTCTAGGATTATCAGTCCCAGAAGTCTTTGTCTGGTCAGATTTGACACTAGCCTCATCAGCGGAAGTAAAAGATGACAATGAACCAGAGCGTGATTGAGGAACAGATTTCGCCCTGGTTATCCTATTCTTCCATCTATATACTTTGTTTTCCATAGAGTCTGAATAATCTCTCTGTAATTTTTTGGACTTGACGGCACATATTTCTTGTTCCCATTTTGTCAGGTCCTTCTCAAGATCTCCATTTAGTTTGTCCAAAGCATCAACAGTTAAAGTCTCTTTTAAAGAGATTTGAATCACATCAATCTCTTTTTCCAATTCTCCCAGTTTTCTTTCATCCAACCTAACTAACAATTCCATAAAGCCCTGAGAGCACTTATTAGCAGTCTCCTCCCATTCTTTTTTAAAAGTAAGGTCCTCAACAGAAAATGCAGGAAAAATTTGCACCCGTAAACCTCTTGGAATTAAAGAGCGGGTGAGATATTGCCCCAAAGAAGCCTTATTCCACCATAATCTTGTCCGTCTGTGCAGCAGCATCCTAAGTTTAGAAATTTGTTCCTTTGCACCACCACCATTCATATTAAAAATACCAACAGTATCCTCCTTAAAAACCTCCTGAAGTTGAGACAACCACGTTTGGTCTCGAGCACGGTAATCCATTTGCTTATGACTAGTAACTGTGAATACACAGAAATCACATATGAAAACAAGAAATAGTCCAAAATAAGCATATATAAATTATAATAAATACTGAAAATAACTTCAATCCAAAAAAATAAGGCCAAAGCCTAGAAATAATAAGAGGAAATGCTCCCATTAAGAGTACACACAGAGAAAAAAACGGAGCAGAGAACAACATCCCATAAAAAACAATAATTTATTAATTCAAGTAAATAACAATACAAAAGTATATATATCGATAATGACTTAATAATAAAAAAGGAAAAGGAGGGATACAAAGGCCGAAAACAAAGGTACACGTGGTGGTCCCGTGACCAAGAGTTATAAGATGTATAGAGCGACAATATAGTATAATAAATCCCGGGCAAAAACCCATGCAGAGTATAGTTAATATTGTCCAGAGCATTTAAACAAGTCAAATGCCCCTCAGTATTTAAATAGTGTCACTTACTCATGATCGCCGGTATGCCAAAGTGCACCTCTGTGACCCCCTGACGCGCGTTTCGCGATGAATGCTTTCTCAAAAGGGGTACATACAAATGCCATATCCTTAATGCTTATATAGTGTCATCAATCAGTGCCGGAGTATTTCACCGTGTGGAAGGTGATTTTAATGCAGTGGAACAACAAGCAGTTGCTGATTTGGAGGATCTTCTGAAAGAACAACAATTTGACAGTGTAGGTATTGGTATTGTACCACGCTCAATTATGCCACGTTCACTCGCGTTCCCTCCCTTGTCATTATGTCCACAGGTGGATATCTTTTGTAAATTGGTCACTGAGGACCTGCGAAGGATATCAGGGAGTGTATGTAGGGATAATCTTACAGCGTTGCAGAGACAAGCTCTGAGAGAGCTGCAATCCCTTGATTCTGTGGTCATAAAACCTGCTGACAAGGGAGGGAACGTGGTGATCTGGCCGACAGAAAAGTATGAAAGGGAGGCATTTCGCCAACTTAGGGACAAACAAACCTATCGCATTTTGCCTGGTAACCCCACTGTACTTTTCTCTTTGGAATTGAGGGCCATCTTAGATCATGCTGATGAGTCAGGTATTGTACCGAGGAGGATTTTGGATGCCCTTGTGCCCAAATATCCAAAGGTACCTACCTTTTACTTACTTCCAAAGGTGCACAAGGATATCCGAAATCCTCCCGGAAGACCCATCGTCTCTGGCATAGGGGGGTTGAGCGAAAACATCTGTAAATTTATTGACCATCATCTGAAACCCTTGGTTGAGACGCTCCCCTCCTATGTCAGAGATACCACTGATGTTCTAACCAAAGTCGATGGGTTGTTCTTAGAGGTAGACATGCTCTTAGTAACTATTGACATAGAGTCACTTTATACCTCTATTAGACATAGCGATGGCCTTCGGGCGGTCCGCTTCTTTCTTGAGACTGCCAACTGGGATGGCCATTTTTCTGATTTTATTCTGGATTTATTGGAATTTGCTTTGACCAAAAATTTTTTTGTTTTTAAAGACAAATTTTATTTACAGTTACAGGGGACTGCAATGGGCGCGGCGTGTGCCCCGGCCTATGCAAACCTGTTTCTTGGCTTTTGGGAGAGGCAGGTTTTCTATGGGGACGGGGCACACGCCGCGGACCAGGTGGTGGGCTGGTTTCGTTACATCGATGATGTATTGATGATATGGAGGGGTGACGAGACCAGCCTATCCAAATTTATGCAGTCCCTTAGTGTGAATTCATTCAACCTTAGATTTACATTTAATCATCATGCAAAATGTATTGATTTTTTGGATATTAAATTGTGTGTGGCAGACAATGGGTCTATTGAGACCGATTTACATCGCAAGGAAACGGCGGTGAATTCTCTTTTACATGCCTCTTCGGCACACAATTTTTCTGTGATTAAAGCCATCCCAGTTGGACAGTTTCTAAGAAACAGGCGGACCTGCTCGACTATGGCCCGCTTTGAACAGCAATCTGCTTGCCTTACTGAACGGTTTCGTGATAGAGGCTACAGTAATCGCTGTATTAGAGAGGGTTACAGACGTGCTAAGCGCACTAAAAGGGAAGAACTTCTTGTATCTTCACCTAGGAAGCTTTTGACTGATTCTAAGGAGGTGAGATTTATTTCAACTTCTAACTGCCGCTGGGATCAGATTCGTGATGTATTAACTAAACACTGGTCAGTCCTACATACGGACAAGACCTTGGCTGGGAATTTACCACAGCGTCCTTTGATGGTACAGCGCAGGGGGAGGAACCTGAAAGACCATTTGGTCAAAAGTCACTACACAACTAAGTCGCAATTCATTTTCAATATGAGCAATCCTAGGGTCGGATGTTACCCCTGCGGTACGTGTGTCGCGTGCCCCAATATCCTTAGAAGTGGGACCTTCAGTACATCTGATGGGAGCAGGGAGTACAAAATACGTGAGTACATCTCATGTAACACAACTCACGTAATATACTATGCAACATGCCCCTGCCCCCTGATTTATGTAGGTCTCACTTCGAGGGAGTTAAAAGTACGGACGCGCGAGCATGTCCGTGACATCGCTGCCGCAAGGGACGCTGTGGATCCCACTTTACTTAAGACTCTACCGAGACATTTTTTGTTATGCCATGGTTCTGATCCCAGTGGCCTTAGGGTGAGGGGCATTGATAGGGTTCACGGTGGGGTCAGGGGTGGCAATTTGGTCCGCCTTCTGGCACAACGTGAGTGTAGGTGGATAGTGACTCTTGACACTATTACACCTAAGGGACTTAATGAAAAACTTACCTTTGTCCCTTTTCTTTAGAAATAAATTCCCCCTTTCCCCCCCCCTCCCCTTTTTTTGCCTTTCTACCTCTCCGTCTTAGTCTCTGCGGCAGCGTTTGTTCATGTATCTATGTTTATACATATATACATGTGTGTGCATTTGTATGCATGTAATTTACGCCTTTAAAATGAATTTGCACCACCGTCCCACGTTTTAATCTCGCATTTTAATTTTGTCATGTCTTTTTGTCTTTTAGTTTTTCCCTTTATAGTTTTTGCCTTGCCGGATTTTATTTCTTCGGAACCTATGTTGGTTATGATGCCCCATTATCCTATCTTGGGTTAATTCCTGGATGTGGGACACTATTGAATATTGAATACAAACCAAGGGTTTCCGTCTAATTGGATGAGAAGATTTCTTTGTTTTTTGTTATTTCAGTTTTTTGCCTATATACACACATATTGTTTATTTTCTATGTATATGTAAATTATATGTGTACTTTTTGTGTTTGTATCATTCTTATTATTTCGTCACCATTTTTTGTATATATTAGTATCATAATATTTTATGATGTAAACATGGATTTGCACTTTGTCATTCTGAAGATGCACATTTGCACTTTATATCATGCTTTTGAATACCACTAATGTCGCGCCGACATATGTATCATAATATTTTATGATGTAAATGTGGATTTGCACTTTGTTATTCTGCAGATGCACATTTGCACTTTATATTATTCTCTTAAATATCACTAATGTCGCACCGATATATGTACTACCCCCTTGTGGCCTATTTCAGTATTGGATCACTCCAATTTTTTTTCTCTTTTCCTGTGTATTTGGGCTGATTCTCACCCTCTCCAATATGGCTGCCGCCTTGGTCTTCAGCAAAATGGCGGCTATGGTGCGCACGCGCGCTTTGCTTCACGCCCCTTCCACCTTCCCCCGTGGTTATCTGTATTAGTTTGGTGCGCATGTGTATGACGTCAGCAGGTGGAGTTCCACCTACATGCGCGCCGTCTAGTGACGGCCACGGGGGTGGGAGGTAACGTTCTTGGCGGGTGACGTCATTGGCGCGTGCGCCCAAATACTCCGGCACTGATTGATGACACTATATAAGCATTAAGGATATGGCATTTGTATGTACCCCTTTTGAGAAAGCATTCATCGCGAAACGCGCGTCAGGGGGTCACAGAGGTGCACTTTGGCATACCGGCGATCATGAGTAAGTGACACTATTTAAATACTGAGGGGCATTTGACTTGTTTAAATGCTCTGGACAATATTAACTATACTCTGCATGGGTTTTTGCCCGGGATTTATTATACTATATTGTCGCTCTATACATCTTATAACTCTTGGTCACAGGACCACCACGTGTACCTTTGTTTTCGGCCTTTGTATCCCTCCTTTTCTATTATTAAGTCATTATCGATATATATACTTTTGTATTGTTATTTACTTGAATTAATAAATTATTGTTTTTTATGGGATGTTGTTCTCTGCTCCGTTTTTTTCTCTGTGTGTACTCTTAATGGGAGCATTTCCTCTTCTTATTATTTCTAGGCTTTGGCCTTATTTTTTTGGATTGAAGTTATTTTCTTCAGTATTTATTATAATTTATATATGCTTATTTTGGACTATTTCTTGTTTTCCTTTATTTGGAGTGAATATATATTTACTGTGTATGTGTATATATATATATATATATATTTATTTATTACACACATACATATTCAGGTAGTGGTTGTACTATATATACACAGTATTCTAGAATGCTGTATATGGTGACATACAGGTAGTGGTAGTACTTTATATGGGGGGGGGCAGAAACAATTATTGAATACCCTGTAGTAAATAAACAGCAATAGTGCATGAAAATATTGGGTACTTAAACATGTTTTATTATTTAAAAAAAAAAAAAAAAAGCATAAGCTATCCTACCAGGGGAAGAGTCTTGAGGAGATCATTTGCATATTCCCAGTGCCTTCTGGGATAAGTGAAGAGTCTCCGCGAGCTCAACGATCACTGGGTTTTGGCCGTTGCAGCTGAAAAGAGGAAATCGGAAAACCAGGGGAAGAGTCTTGAGGAGATCATTTGCATATTCCCAGTGCCTTCTGGGATAAGTGAAGAGTCTCCGCGAGCTCAACGATCACTGGGTTTTGGCCGTTGCAGCTGAAAAGAGGAAATTGGAAAAACCGCGCGCCTATCGGCACGCGAAATTTGGCTCATCTTTCATCGTTTTTAAGAAATCTCAAGATGGAAGAGGCCAGGAGCCATTTGGTGAGCTGCATTTCTTGCTACATGTTCACAGATTTACCAGTGGAAAAGCCAAACTTCACCTGCCACAAATGCAAGCTTGTGTCCCTGTTGGAGGAAAAGTTGCAAAATCTCGAAGAGAGGTTAGCTACGTTGAAGATCATTAAGGAAGGTGAAGAGTTCTTGGACAGAGCAGAATTATCTCTTCATGTTACAGAAAGAGAAGAAATTCAAAGTGCACCTGAAGAAACAGAGGAATGGAGACATGTGACCCAGAGAAGCAGGAGGATCAGGAGGCAGTCAGCACCCATACTGCTCAGAAACCAGTACCAGGCTCTCACGCAGGAAAACGATGAAGAAATACATCAGGATAAGACTTTGCCAACAAACAGCAACCTTGTACGCCTTCAGAGTCCTCCTGGATGGAGAAAGAAAAATGTTGTGAAAAAGAAACGGAGAGTGGTGGTCATGGGGGATTCCCTGCTGAGAGGAACAGAGGCCGCTATCTGCAGACCGGATATAACTTCAAGAGAAATGTGCTGTCTTCCAGGTGCAAAAATTAAAGATGTGTCTGACAGGATATCAGGACTCTTCAGACCTACAGATGACTACCCATTCCTGCTACTACATGTGGGGACAAATGACACCGCAAGAAACGACCTGGAAACCATCTGCAGAGACTTTGAAGACTTAGGCAAGAAAGTGAAAGAACTGGGAGCGCAGGTGGTCTTCTCTTCCATCCTCCCAGTGGATGGCCATGGAACAAGGAGGTGGAATAAGATTCTGCAGGTGAACAACTGGCTACGTCGATGGTGCCGTCAGCAACGATTTGGATTTCTGGATCACGGAGTGAACTACTTATACGATGGACTACTTGCTAGAGATGGGGTGCACCTTACGAAGACTGGAAAGCATGTATTTGGAAGTCGCCTTGCTACACTTGTAAGGAGAGCTTTAAACTAGAACAACATGGGAAGGGAAGCAAAAGACCAGAAAAAGCCATACACCTGACAAATGCTATTGAGAACTCTGCTATTAGAAGTGGAAAGGAAGAACAAAGACGAAAGAATCTAATTAATAAAAATATTGGAGAAAGAGAAACCAATCACAAACTACAATGTTTCTATACTAATGCACAAAGCATGGGCAACAAACAAGGAGAATTGGAACTACTAACACAGGAACAGAAATATGATGTAATTGGAATCACTGAAACTTGGTGGGACAATACACATGATTGGAATACAAGACTAGAAGGATACAACTTATTTGCAAGAAACAGACTTGATAAACGAGGAGGGGGTGTCGCATTGTATGTTCGAAACGCGTATATCTGCACAGAGATTGAAGAGACTGGGAGTTCTGTGGAAACTGTTTGGGTAAGAATACAAGGACAGAACAATGGAAAGGACACCATTGTAGGCATTTACTACAGGCCGCCTGTGCAAGCCGAAGATATAGATGAACTCTTTATGCATCAGATGGCCAAGTTCTCCAAAAAATATGACATAGTTGTCATGGGAGATTTCAACTATCCAGACATTTGTTGGGAATCTCTCTCAGGCAAAACTAACAGGTCAAGGAAATTCTTATCCTCTCTTGCTGACAACTTTATCTTCCAAAAGGTAGGGGAGAAAACAAGGGGAACTGCTACCTTGGATCTAATCCTTATAAACAGGGAGGAAATGGTTGAGGAGGTAAAAGTGGCTGGGACCCTAGGAGGTAGCGACCATGCTATTTTAGAATTTTGGATTACTAGAGGTGGAAGACCTGTGAAGACTCAGACGTCAAGGTTAGATTTCAGAAAGGCAGATTTTAAGGGATTCAGAAAGAGAATTGGAGGGATCCAATGGCTGGATATCCTTAAAGACAAAAATGTCCAGGAAGGATGGGAAATCTTGAAAAATGAAATTCTCAAAGCACAGTTGTTAACAATTCCGAAAAGAGGGAAGAATAGGAAGCATTTAAGGAAACCAGGATGGATGAACACAGAACTTAAGCACATGCTAAAAAGGAAGAAAAAAATGTTTATAAAATGGAAAGAGGGAGGCATATCTAAAGAAGAATATAATGCTGTCTGCAGAACCTGCAGGGCACAAATCAGATTAGCTAAAGCTGAAAATGAACTGAGGCTTGCAAGAGATGTCAAAAGCAATAATAAAGGATTTTGGGGATATGTCAAAAGTAAAAGAAAAGTCAAAGATGCTATAGGATTTTTACAGGATGAAAATGATGAAATGGTAAGACAGGATGTTGAGAAGGCTGAACTTTTAAATTCCTATTTTGCATCTGTTTTCTCTCAGAAAGGAAATGCAACATCAACTGTTATTCACTGTCCTATTTAGGGAATAGAAGAATCCAGGATATCTATAAACAGAAAGATAGTGAGGAAACACTTAGCTAACCTAAATGAATTCAAGTCTCCAGGTCCAGATGAATTACACCCCAGAGTACTGAAGGAGATAGCAGAAGAAATTTTTGAACCCCTCTCCATAATCTTTGAAAATTCTTGGAGAACAGGAGAAGTGCCAGAAGACTGGAGAAGAGCAAATGTTGTTCCTATCTTCAAAAAGGGGAAGAAGGTGGACCCAGGCAACTATAGGCCGGTGAGTCTGACTTCTATATCAGGAAAGATCTTTGAACAAATTATTAAACAACATGTATGTCAATACCTGGATAAGAATGAAGTGATTAAACAGAGTCAGCATGGGTTTCTAACTAATAAGTCATGTCAGACTAACTTAATTTCCTTCTATGACGGTATCACTGATTGGGTGGATCAAGGAAATGCTGTAGATATAGTATATCTTGACTTCAGCAAAGCATTTGACAAAGTCTCTCATACAATCCTTATTGAAAAAATGACTAAGTATGGAATGGACAAGGCAACTGTTAGGTGGATTCATAACTGGCTTAGTGATCGGACCCAAAGAGTGGTCGTAAATGGCTGCACATCCAGTTGGAAGAATGTCTCAAGTGGGGTACCACAGGGCTCTGTCCTGGGCCCTGTATTGTTCAACATCTTTATCAATGATTTAGATGAAGGAATTGAGGGTAAACTGATTAAATTTGCTGATGACACAAAGCTAGGAGGGATAGCTAATACTAGAGAAGAGAGAGAGAGGATTCAAAAAGATTTAAATAAACTGGAGAAGTGGGCAGCAACTAACAGAATGGTTTTTAACAGGGAGAAATGCAAAGTACTACATCTGGGCAATAAAAATGAAAAAAGCATATATAGAATGGGAGGAATAGGGCTAAGTGACAGCACATGTGAAAAAGACTTGGGTATACTAATAGATCACAGACTGAATATGAGTCAACAGTGTGATGCAGCAGCAAAAAAGGCAAATGCAATTCTAGGATGTATTAACAGAAGCATACAGTCTAGATCACGTGAAGTCATTATTTCCCTCTACTCCTCTTTGGTCAGACCTCATCTGGAATATTGTGTCCAGTTTTGGGCACCACATTTTAAAAAAGACATCAACAAACTGGAGCAAGTTCAGAAAAGAGCGACCAGAATGGTGACCGGTCTGCAAACCCTGTCTTATGAGGAAAGGTTGCAGGATTTGGGAATGTTTAGTTTGCAAAAGAGAAGACTGAGAGGAGACTTAATAGCTGTCTACAAATATCTAAAGGGCTGTCACATTGTAGAAGGATCAACTTTATTCTCATTTGCACAAGGAAAGACTAGAAGCAATGGGATGAAACTGAATGGGAAGAGACACAGATTAGATATTAGAAAAAACTTTTTGACAGTTAGAGTGATCAATGAGTGGAACAGGCTGCCACGAGAAGTGGTGAGTTCTCCTTCAATGGAAGTCTTCAAACAGAGGCTGGACAGACATCTGACTGGGATGATTTAGCGAATCCTGCTTTGAGCAGGGGGTTGGACCAGATGGCCCAGGAGGTCCCTTCCAACTCTACGATTCTATGATACCACTTCAGTGACCCTAATTGGGACAGTCCTAACTAATATTAAAAACCTTTTTATATTGATGTGGTTTCCCATTCCTGTGTGTCCACTATTTGGGCCTAATTCTTCTCAGTCCTTATCCACATGCAAGTCACAGGACAAAGCAGTAAGGTTTTTAATATTAAAATTAGGACTGTCCTAATTAAGTCAACGTGAAGTTTCAAAAGTGGTTTACCTGTCTCACCCTGTTATTAGAGTACCCTACATGTGTTACACAGATGAATCAGGGGCTTGTCCTGCCCCATGCATGAAATAAAAGGCTAAATTTCAACATGGAGACTTACAGCAATGTTTTATTTACATTCAGAACCAGGTTAAGAGGAGTAAATTAAGATTTCCCACAGAAATCTCAGACTGTTACTTACAGAAATATTGGCTAAATAACATTCTTATATAGAAACCTTTCTAATTTTATAAAAGTGCATTTTTTTGCATTAAAACTTTTGCTTGTTCCATTTTATGCATTTCTTATGTATTGTAAAACTGCAATATGCTGTTGGTGCATGAGGGCAGGACTGATGGGAGGGTCTGTGGCTCGGCCCCCCAGGGCCTGCTTTCGGTGTTTCAGACCAGAGATCATAATACCTGCCTTGAATAGTGAAGGAGACGGCAGCCAACCCTGAGAGACATCCAAGGTGGGAACGCCCTGTTATGCCGAAGGGAGTCTGCTAGATCCAGGCCTAGTGGACCAGCACTGATGGGTTCATGGACGCCAGGAGGGGGCTGACCTGAAGGAAGGTCTTTTTCCTGGTGGGTAGGAAAAAGAGACCTCTTGGGAAGCGGGAGTTTAGTCCTCTGTTGCAGAAGAAAAGTCCTCTTACCCTGATAGGCAGAGGGCAGGAAGCACTAGAATAATGGCGTGCATGATTGTTCAGGGCGCTGGTGGTGTGGCCCGGTCACCGGAGAAGGCTAGACGAGAGCTTGGATTTTTTTTTTTTTTTTTTAAGCATAGGGTCGCAGGAGCTTCTGGAAAACGTGGAGGCCGCATGAAGGAAGGTTTCCCAAGGAGATGTCCATATTGCTCAGGAGAAAACTAGGACATATTTGTCCTGTCCCTTCATTTTTTTTTTTAATGGAGCCTCCTCGCTACCTTGTAGGATATACCTGTCCTGAAGGATCCCAGATCCTTCTTTGCAGACTGGTGTTGAAGACGGGCATGGAATAACCTGAACACAGACTTTCGGGCGACTGGCAGGTAACGGATTTGTCTTCCCTCCCTACTCTATCTGGCTCTGGGCGGCGAGAGGGTAGGGGATTAGTGGCAAGGACCGTCCGCCGGGAAACCCCAAACACTCTTGATGTGTTAGGGCCCTGCCTCATGGACCACAGATGATGCGGTAGTGACACAATTGACAATTCCACTCTGTCGCCCTCAAAAGCCATATCTGAAAGAAAAAAGGGAAATCATTAATAAAAAAAAAAAAATCAGGACCTAAGGCAGAAACCAACCTGGGTGGTCCGGACCCGTGTCTGCCTCCTACTGACACCAAGATAAAAACGGATTAGCTTTGTGCCAGTTGGTGGTGTACCCTCCTCTCCGGGGGAAGGGGGATGAGGGGGGAAGGAGACCTACATTTTGTTTGCGCAGCATAAGCAGCATACAACCATAGTTTTTTGTGTACCCCAATAAAGCATTAACCACCCCGCACACCAACTAGAGGGCCACACACCATAAATCCCCTCTCCAATCATAAACCTCCACCTCACACTAATTAGAGGACCCCACAGGATAAACCCAACAAAGCCCAAACGCCCCCTCCACCCCAAGCGTAAATCCCCATCAGACGCCCCCTCCCCGCCCTCACATGCACAACCCTTCATCTCCAAGCATAAACCCCCCCAATCGGACGCCACCCCAGCTTAAACCCCCCATTGGATGCCCCTCCCCCACAACATCAATCCCATCGAACGTCCAACCCCCAAGCATAAACCCCTATCAGATGTCCACAACCCCCAGCATTGCGCCCATCAGACACCAACTCCCTACACCCAAGCAGAAGCCCTCATCGGACGTGCTCCCCCCCAGCATAAACCCCATCAGAAGTCCACCCCCTTAAGCAAAAGCCCTCATCGGACCTCCATCCCTGACCCTCCCCAGCATAAACCCCCATCGCATGTCTACCCCACGTCGGATGTCTACCCCCTGTCGGACACCCCCCCCCCCCCCCAAGCATAAACCCCCACCAGATGGCACCTCTTCCCCAAACAAAAACCCCTAGTCGAGCGCCTACCCCAAAATCAATCCCCCGTTTCAAGTCACAACAGATGCAGACCGGTCGCCGTGTGGCCCAAGCATCAAGTCCCCAAGACACTCAGATACCACAATTGTGCATTAAATCCCCCAGAGCCCAACCAGACCAGGGGGGGTTAATGCACACTTCTGGGATCTGGTTGTCCCCGGGTGGGTTAATGAACGCTTGTGGGGTCTGGTAGGGCTTCGGGGGGGGTAGGGAGAGATTAATGCACACTTGTGGGGTCTGGTTGTCCCCGGGGGGGGTTAATGCACGCTTGGGGGGGTCTGGTTGGGCCCTGCATTAACCCCCCCAAGGAGTCAACCAGACAACAAAAGCATGCATTAACCCCCTCCCCGTGAGCCCAGCCAGACACACAAGCATATATTAATCTCCCCCCCCAAGAGAACCCAACTAGACCCCACATTAACCTCCTCATGCTTGTGGGGTCTGGCTGGATCCTGGGAGGAGGGGGGGTTAATGCACGCATGTGGGGTTTGGTTGCCTCCTGGGAGGTTAATGCAGGGTCCAACCAGACCCCGCAAGCGTGCATTAACCCCCCCGGGGTCCAACCAGACCCCACAAACGTGCATTAATCTCCACCCTCCACAGAGGTCAAACCAGACCCCACAAGCGTGCATTAACCCTGCCCGCAGAGGCGTAGCTAGGGATTCGGTTCGGGGTGGGGCGAAACTTCTGAGTGGGCCCCTAACTAGGTAACTGTGATTACAACTCGGTGACGCCCCCTAATAGTGGATGTAGGAGATGACTGCTGTTACTGAAAATAATCCCTATATAAAGGCCAACATGGACATTACCGCAATATGATCAGTGGTAAATACCAGTCCTACAAAACATATGTGATTACTGCACAGGTATAGTTGGTGTCTTACCGCTGACGTTCTTTCTGATGGAATCGGTCACTTTTCACGTCTTTTCCATTTAGCCCAGACCGACATACAGTGCCTACAAGTAGTATTCAACCCCCTGCAGATTTAGCAGGTTTGATAAGATGCAAATAAGTTAGAGCCTTCAAACTTCACACAAGAGCAGGATTTATTAACAGATGCATAAATCTTACAAACCAAAAAGTTATGTTGCTCAGTTAAATTTTAATAAATTTTAAACATACAAGTGTGGGTCAATTATTATTCAACCCCTAGGTTTAATATTTTGTGGAATAACCCTTGTTTGCAATTACAGATAATAATCGTCTTTTATAAGACCTGATCAGGCCGGCACAGGTCTCTGGAGTTATCTTGGCCCACTCCTCCATGCAGATCTTCACCAAGTTATCTAGGTTCTTTGGGTGTCTCATGTGGACTTTAATCTTGAGCTCCTTCCACAAGTTTTCAATTGGGTTAAGGTCAGGAGACTGACTAGGCCACTCCAACACCTTGATTTTTTGCCTCTTGAACCAGGCCTTGGTTTTCTTGGCTGTGTGCTTTGGGTCGTTGTCTTGTTGGAAGATGAAATGACGACCCATCTTAAGATCCTTGATGGAGGAGCGGAGGTTCTTGGCCAAAATCTCCAGGTAGGCCGTGCTATCCATCTTCCCATGGATGCGGACCAGATGGCCAGGCCCCATGGCTGAGAAACAGCCCCACAGCATGATGCTGCCACCACCATGCTTGACTGTAGGGATGGTATTCTTGGGGTCGTATGCAGTGCCATCCAGTCTCCAAACGTCACGTGTGTGGTTGGCACCAAAGATCTCGATCTTGGTCTCATCAGACCAGAGAACCTTGAACCAGTCTGTCTCAGAGTCCTCCAAGTGATCATGAGCAAACTGTAGACGAGCCTTGACATGACGCTTTGAAAGTAAAGGTACCTTACGGGCTCGTCTGGAACGGAGACCATTGCGGTGGAGTACGTTACTTATGGTATTGACTGAAACCAATGTCCCCACTGCCATGAGATCTTCCCGGAGCTCCTTCCTTGTTGTCCTTGGGTTAGCCTTGACTCTTCGGACAAGCCTGGCCTCGGCACGGTAGGAAACTTTCAAAGGCTGTCCAGGCCGTGGAAGGCTAACAGTAGTTCCATAAGCCTTCCACTTCCGGATGATGCTCCCAACAGTGGAGACAGGTAGGCCCAACTCCTTGGAAAGGGTTTTGTACCCCTTGCCAGCCTTGTGACCCTCCACGATCTTGTCTCTGATGGCCTTGGAATGCTATGCTCCTTTGTCTTTCCCATGTTGACCATGTATGAGTGCTGTTCACAAGTTTGGGGAGGGTCATAAATAGTCAGAAAAGGCTGGAAAAAGAGATAATTAATCCAAACATGTGAAGCTCATTGTTCTTTGTGCCTGAAATATTTCTTAATACTTCAGGGGAACCAAACAGAATTCTGGTGGTTTGAGGGGTTGAATAATAAATGACCCTCTGAATAAACTTTTCACAATTTAAAAAAAAAATTAAACAAAGAAATAACATTCTTTTTTGCTGCAGTGCATTTCACACTTCCAGTCTGATCTACAGTCCAAATGTCACAATGCCAAGTTAATTCCGAATGTGTAAACCTGCAAAATCTGCAGGGGGTTGAATACTACTTGTAGGCACTGTAACTCCTCCAGCCACGGCTCTGCTACAGAGAATACAAACAAATGACCACAGCAGAAAGAAATAATAAAATGAAAAAATGTATAAAATTGCACCAATCTACATATAATCCACATATAATGAATAAATTAACTTGTGCAAATATTCATACAGCTCCAATCAACCAACCTTCCTGATATGTCACAAAATTTGAATGGAGACCATTCAATTCTATGGTAAAACAAGCCACTGTGTATGGACAATTCAATAAAACAATAGGACACAATGTATCTAAAATTCTATATAATCTTTAATAAATCAGATTTGGGCAATTATAAACTTGTGCAAACAAGTGCCAAGGACATACAAAATATTGATCTAAAATCATAACATATATATATGAAACAATAATAATAAAAAAGAGGCCTGTCAAAAGATTATTAATCTATCACAGCATCACACGCATATTGATGTAACAAGTGTGCATAACTGTAAACAGTGATATATTAAAACAAAAAATATATATATAACACAAAAGTGATTATACCCACAATTGGGTTATAAAACTAATATAATTCCACATCAATAATATACCATTGTGGTAAACTCACATCCCAAAGTGATAACCCATAACATAACACTCAATAATGTGTGAGCCGATTAGAGATGTTACATACCCGTGATATAATGACAGCCTCTAAAGTAATGCCCGGCACTCCCCGACGCGCGTTTCGGAACTGGCGTCCTTCGTCCCCCTGACGAAGGACGCCAGTTCCGAAACGCGCGTCGGGGAGTGCCGGGCATTACTTTAGAGGCTGTCATTATATCACGGGTATGTAACATCTCTAATCGGCTCACACATTATTGAGTGTTATGTTATGGGTTATCACTTTGGGATGTGAGTTTACCACAATGGTATATTATTGATGTGGAATTATATTAGTTTTATAACCCAATTGTGGGTATAATCACTTTTGTGTTATATATATATTTTTTGTTTTAATATATCACTGTTTACAGTTATGCACACTTGTTACATCAATATGCGTGTGATGCTGTGATAGATTAATAATCTTTTGACAGGCCTCTTTTTTATTATTATTGTTTCATATATATATGTTATGATTTTAGATCAATATTTTGTATGTCCTTGGCACTTGTTTGCACAAGTTTATAATTGCCCAAATCTGATTTATTAAAGATTATATAGAATTTTAGATACATTGTGTCCTATTGTTTTATTGAATTGTCCATACACAGTGGCTTGTTTTACTACAGAGAATACAACAACGACACGATTCACTTCTCATATTCCAGCCCCATCACCATCTATCTCCAACCTGCACAAACCACTCATCCTGCTGATACCCCAATGCTGAGCCGCTGCTGCCGTATGTGTCCCTATTACTGCACCTGATACCCCAATACTGAGCCGCTGCTGCCGTATGTGTCCCTATTACTGCACCTGATACCCCAATACTGAGCCTCTGCTGCTGCCGTATATGTCCCTATTACTGCACCTGATACCCCAATACTGAGCCTCTGCTGCTGCCGTATGTGTCCCTATTACTGCACCTGATACCCCAATACTGAGCCTCTGCTGCTGCCGTATGTGTCCCTATTACTGCACCTGATACCCCAATACTGAGCCTCTGCTGCTGCCGTATGTGTCCCTATTACTGCACCTGATACCCCAATACTGAGCCGCTGCTGCCGTATGTGTCCCTATTACTGCACCTGATACCCCCTATACACACACGGCTCTGCTCCACACCCCCTATACACACAGCTCTGCTCCGTACACCTTGTACACACGCGGCTCTGTTTCGTACACCTTGTACACACGCGGCTCTGTTTCGTACACCTTGTACACACGCGGCTGTGTTTCGTACACCTTGTACACACGCAGCTCTGTTTCGTACACCTTGTACACACGCTCCTCTGCTACATACACGCTGTACACACGCGCCTCTGCTACGTACACGCTGTACAAACGTTGCTCCGCACACTTGTACACATGCGGCTCTGCTACGTACACCTTGTACACACGCAGGTCCGCTCCGTACACGCTGTACACATGCGGCTCCACTCCGTACACGCTGTACACACACAGCTCTGCTCCGCACGCCCCGTACACATGCGGCTCCGCACCATACACCTCGTACACATACGGCTCCAAGCTGTACACATTGCACACACGACTCCACTCCGTACACCCCCCACACACACGGCTCTGCTCTGTACACCCTGACCCGTACACAAACGGCTCTGCTCACCCCATAGACACCTCATACATGCATATCTCTGCTCCGTACACCTTCTACACACACAGCTCCACTCTGTACACCTCATACACACACAGCTCCACTCTGTACACCTCATACACACACAGCTCTGCTACATCCACCATGTAAACCCCTCCTGAGCCCACACAGAAACTTACTTCACCTCATCCAGCACCATGACAACCAGCACAGCAGAGCCCTGCAGCCTGAAGCCCCTGATCATGTGACCCCTTGACTCCGCCCCTCTCGTGACCTCATCACAGGTCCTGTGCGCACAGAATAGCCCAGGATATTGCTGGCTGTGAGTGGGGGGCGCACTGCTGGCACCGGGACCCCCCACCGCCTTCTTAGGGGCCCACAGCGGCTGGGCGGCAGAGTAGGGAGATCGATTCTCCCTGCTCTGCCGCAGAATGTAACTGTATGGACGCGCTGTGCACGCTGATACAGTTACAGTAGCGTAGCGTAGCTCTGGTGGGCCCCCTCAGAGCTCGGGGCCCGGGGCTACCGCCCCCTCTGCCCCCCCAGTAGCTACGCTACTGCTCCCCGGCAGCCCATCCGGACCCCACAAAAGGAGGTTAATGAACACTTGTGGGGTCTGCTGGGGGGTTACGGTAGGGTCGAACCAAACGCTGCAAGCGAACATTAACCTCCCTGGAGTCTAACCAGGCCCCACAAAGGTGCATTGACCCCCCGGACATTCCAGACCCCACAGGCGTGCAATAACCCCCCCTGGGACCCAACCAGACCCCGCAGGCGTGCATTCACCCCGTTAGCCCACCAACCCACAAGCATTTATTAACCCCCCAAAGCTCCCAGATCACACAAACATTAAGTCCCCAAATCCCACTAGATAGCCCCGAGTATCAGCCCCCTCAACCAAAAACCTAAGAAGACATCAACCCGTTAATTAATAAACACTCCTGTTTGTCAGTGAGGCCGCTGACCTCGCTCCCTGCTGCTCACAGACGCCGGCATCAGACGGCTGAGACCAATGTGTAATGGAGGCTTCTCTTCCTGCTTTTGCCAAGTCAGAGAGAAGAGCCAGGACTGTGGAAACCGGATTTCTATTTAAAAAAAAAGAGCCGTTTAAAGAGCCGGCTCTTTATGGTGAGCAGAGCCGAATCACCAAAAAAGAGCCGAACTTCCCATCACTAGAGAGAACACGACCCCCGGTATGACGCGTCCCCGGAAATTACGTCATACCTGGAAGGAGCCGTAGCGTCTCCCATAGCAATCAGCTAATCAACTCCCTCCCACCCATCGTGGATCCGGATCCCCTTCTGAGCTGTGATTGGTGGACGGACGGAGGCGTTTCTGTCTCTGGCCCGGGACAAGCACTGGGAGTTCTCCTCGCTGCGTCGCTCCAAGTGGTCCACGCTGTGCATGCTGGGGGAGCTGCGCACACAGGGACAAGACAGATGTGTGCACACCTGCAACGAGTGCAAGCACCAGGGGGAGACGGCGGGCACTGTCCTGTATGTGAGGTGAGTGGGGGCAGGGCTGCCACTAGGGATTTCAGGGCCTCATATGGCAAAATTATCGGGGCCCCCTTGAGACGCCGCCCAGGCTCCACCCCTCGAACTGTCCACAGCCCCACCGCTCTCTCTTGGATAAACTCCACTTCTCACCAATCACATTGTATGTGTCCCTATTACTGCACCTGATACCCCAATACTGAGCCGCTGCTGCCGTATGTGTCCCTATTACTGCACCTGATACCCCAATACTGAGCCGCTGCTGCCGTATGTGTCCCTATTACTGCACCTGATACCCCAATACTGAGCCGCTGCTGCCGTATGTGTCCCTATTACTGCACCTGATACCCCAATACTGAGCCGCTGCTGCCGTATGTGTCCCTATTACTGCACCTGATACCCCAATACTGAGCCGCTGCTGCCGTATGTGTCCCTATTACTGCACCTGATACCCCAATACTGAGCCGCTGCTGCCGTATATGTCCCTATTACTGCACCTGATACCCCAATACTGAGCCTCTGCTGCTGCCGTATGTGTCCCTATTACTGCACCTGATACCCCAATACTGAGCCGCTGCTGCCGTATGTGTCCCTATTACTGCACCTGATACCCCAATACTGAGCCGCTGCTGCCGTATGTGTCCCTATTACTGCACCTGATACCCCAATACTGAGCCACTGCTGCCGTATGTGTCCCTATTACTGCACCTGATACCCCAATACTGAGCCACTGCTGCCGTATGTGTCCCTATTACTGCACCTGATACCCCAATACTGAGCCACTGCTGCCGTATGTGTCCCTATTACTGCACCTGATACCCCAATACTGAGCCACTGCTGCTGCCGTATGTGTCCCTATTACTGCACCTGATACCCCAATACTGAGCCACTGCTGCTGCCGTATGTGTGCCTATTACTGCACCTGATACCCCAATACTGAGCCACTGCTGCTGCCCTATGTGTCCCTATTACTGCACCTGATACCCCAATACTGAGCCACTGCTGCTGCCGTATATGTCCCTATTACTGCACCTGATACCCCAATACTGAGCCACTGCTGCTGCCGTATGTGTCCCTATTACTGCACCTGATACCCCAATACTGAGCCTCTGCTGCTGCCGTATGTGTCCCTATTACTGCACCTGATACCCCAATACTGAGCCTCTGCTGCTGCCGCATGTGTGCCTATTACTGCACCTGATACCCCAATACTGAGCCTCTGCTGCTGCCGCATGTGTCCCTATTACTGCACCTGATACCCCAATACTGAGCCTCTGCTGCCGTATATGTCACTATTACTGCACCTGATACCCCAATACTGAGCCTCTGCTGCCGTATATGTCCCTATTACTGCACCTGATACCCCAATACTGAGCCTCTGCTGCTGCCGCATGTGTCCCTATTACTGCACCTGATACCCCAATACTGAGCCTCTGCTGCTGCCGCATGTGTCCCTATTACTGCACCTGATACCCCAATACTGAGCCTCTGCTGCTGCCGCATGTGTCCCTATTACTGCACCTGATACCCCAATACTGAGCCTCTGCTGCTGCCGCATGTGTCCCTATTACTGCACCTGTTACCCCAATACTGAGCCTCTGCTGCTGCCGCATGTGTCCCTATTACTGCACCTGATACCCCAATACTGAGCCTCTGCTGCTGCCGCATGTGTCCCTATTACTGCACCTGATACCCCAATACTGAGCCTCTGCTGCTGCCGCATGTGTCCCTATTACTGCACCTGATACCCCAATACTGAGCCTCTGCTGCTGCCGCATGTGTCCCTATTACTGCACCTGATACCCCAATACTGAGCCTCTGCTGCTGCCGCATGTGTCCCTATTACTGCACCTGATACCCCAATACTGAGCCTCTGCTGCTGCCGCATGTGTCCCTATTACTGCACCTGATACCCCAATACTGAGCCTCTGCTGCTGCCGCATGTGTCCCTATTACTGCACCTGATACCCCAATACTGAGCCTCTGCTGCTGCCGCATGTGTCCCTATTACTGCACCTGATACCCCAATACTGAGCCTCTGCTGCTGCCGCATGTGTCCCTATTACTGCACCTGATACCCCAATACTGAGCCTCTGCTGCTGCCGCATGTGTCCCTATTACTGCACCTGATACCCCAATACTGAGCCTCTGCTGCTGCCGCATGTGTCCCTATTACTGCACCTGATACCCCAATACTGAGCCTCTGCTGCTGCCGTATGTGTCCCTATTACTGCACCTGATACCCCAATACTGAGCCTCTGCTGCTGCCGTATGTGTCCCTATTACTGCACCTGATACCCCAATACTGAGCCTCTGCTGCTGCCGTATGTGTCCCTATTACTGCACCTGATACCCCAATGCTGAGCCGCTGCTGCCGTATGTGTCCCTATTACTGCACCTGATACCCCAATGCTGAGCCGCTGCTGCCGTATGTGTCCCTATTACTGCACCTGATACCCCAATACTGAGCCTCTGCTGCTGCCGTATGTGTCCCTATTACTGCACCTGATACCCCAATACTGAGCCGCTGCTGCCGTATGTGTCCCTATTACTGCACCTGATACCCCAATACTGAGCCACTGCTGCTGCCGTATGTGTCCCTATTACTGCACCTGATACCCCAATACTGAGCCACTGCTGCTGCCGTATGTGTGCCTATTACTGCACCTGATACCCCAATACTGAGCCACTGCTGCTGCCCTATGTGTCCCTATTACTGCACCTGATACCCCCTATACAAACACGGCTCTGCTCCACACACCCTATACACACAGAGCTCTGCTACGTACACGCTGTGCACACGCGCCTCTGCTACGTACACGCTGTGCACACGCGCCTCTGCTACGTACACGCTGTGCACACGCGCCTCTGCTACGTACACGCTGTGCACACGCGCCTCTGCTACGTACACGCTGTGCACACGCGCCTCTGCTACGTACACGCTGTGCACACGCGCCTCTGCTACGTACACGCTGTGCACACGCGCCTCTGCTACGTACACGCTGTGCACACGCGCCTCTGCTACGTACACGCTGTGCACACGCGCCTCTGCTACGTACACGCTGTGCACACGCGCCTCTGCTACGTACACGCTGTGCACACGCGCCTCTGCTACGTACACGCTGTGCACACGCGCCTCTGCTACGTACACGCTGTGCACACGCGCCTCTGCTACGTACACGCTGTGCACACGCGCCTCTGCTACGTACACGCTGTGCACACGCGCCTCTGCTACGTACACGCTGTGCACACGCGCCTCTGCTACGTACACGCTGTGCACACGCGCCTCTGCTACGTACACGCTGTGCACACGCGCCTCTGCTACGTACACGCTGTGCACACGCGCCTCTGCTACGTACACGCTGTGCACACGCGCCTCTGCTACGTACACGCTGTGCACACGCGCCTCTGCTACGTACACGCTGTGCACACGCGCCTCTGCTACGTACACGCTGTGCACACGCGCCTCTGCTACGTACACGCTGTGCACACGCGCCTCTGCTACGTACACGCGCCTCTGCTACGTACACGCGCCTCTGCTACGTACACGCGCCTCTGCTACGTACGCGCGCCTCTGCTACGTACGCGCGCCTCTGCTACGTACACGCGCCTCTGCTACGTACACGCGCCTCTGCTACGTACACGCGCCTCTGCTACGTACACGCGCCTCTGCTACGTACACGCGCCTCTGCTACGTACACGCGCCTCTGCTACGTACACCCCGACCCGTACACAAACTGCTCCGCTCACCCCATACACACGCGGCTCTGCTCCTCTGTACACCTCATACATGCATATCTCTGCTCCGTACACCTTCTACACACACGGCTCCGCTCTGTACACCTCATACACACACAGCTCTGCAACATCCACCCTGTAAACCCCTCCTGAGCCCACACAGAAACTTACTTCACCTCATCCAGCACCATGACAACCAGCACAGCAGAGCCCTGCAGCCGCTGAAGCCCCTGATCATGTGACCCCTTGACTCCGCCCCTCCCGTGACCTCATCACAGTTCCTGTGCGCACAGAATAGCCCAGGACGACATTGCTGGCTGTGAGTGGGGGGCGCACTGCTGGCACCAGGACCCCCCACCGCCTTCTTAGGAGCCCATAGCGGCTGGGCGGCAGAGTAGGGAGATCGATTCTCCCTGCTCTGCTGCAGAATGTAACTATGGGCGCGCTGTGCACGCTGATACAGTTACAGTAGCGTAGCTCTGGTGGGCCCCCCATCAGTGATCGGGGCCCGGGGCTACCGGACCCCACAAACTGAGGTTAATGCACGCTTGTGGGGTCTGGTTGGGGTCACGGAGGGAGGGTTAATGCACGCTTGTGGGGTCTTCTGGGCTCCTGGGGGGGTTACAGCAGGGTCGAACCAAACGCTGCAAGCGAACATTAACCTCCCTGGAGTCTAACCAGGCCCCACAAAGGTGCATTGACCCCCCGGGACATTCCAGACCCCACAGGCGTGCAATAACCCCCCCTGGGACCCAACCAGACCCCGCAGGCGTGCATTCACCCCGTTAGCCCACCAACCCACAAGCATTTATTAACCCCCCAAAGCTCCCAGATCACACAAACATTAAGTCCCCAAATCCCACTAGATAGCCCCGAGTATCAGCCCCCTCAACCAAAAACCTAAGAAGACATCAACCCGTTAATTAATAAACACTCCTGTTTGTCAGTGAGGCCGCTGACCTCGCTCCCTGCTGCTCACAGACGCCGGCATCAGACGGCTGAGACCAATGTGTAATGGAGGCTTCTCTTCCTGCTTTTGCCAAGTCAGAGAGAAGAGCCAGGACTGTGGAAACCGGATTTCTATTTAAAAAAAAAGAGCCGTTTAAAGAGCCGGCTCTTTATGGTGAGCAGAGCCGAATCACCAAAAAAGAGCCGAACTTCCCATCACTAGAGAGAACACGACCCCCGGTATGACGCGTCCCCGGAAATTACGTCATACCTGGAAGGAGCCGTAGCGTCTCCCATAGCAATCAGCTAATCAACTCCCTCCCACCCATCGTGGATCCGGATCCCCTTCTGAGCTGTGATTGGTGGACGGACGGAGGCGTTTCTGTCTCTGGCCCGGGACAAGCACTGGGAGTTCTCCTCGCTGCGTCGCTCCAAGTGGTCCACGCTGTGCATGCTGGGGGAGCTGCGCACACAGGGACAAGACAGATGTGTGCACACCTGCAACGAGTGCAAGCACCAGGGGGAGACGGCGGGAACTGTCCTGTATGTGAGGTGAGTGGGGGCAGGGCTGCCACTAGGGATTTCAGGGCCTCATATGGCAAAATTATCGGGGCCCCCTTGAGACGCCGCCCAGGCTCCACCCCTCGAACTGTCCACAGCCCCACCGCTCTCTCTTGGATAAACTCCACTTCTCACCAATCACATTGTATGTGTCCCTATTACTGCACCTGATACCCCAATACTGAGCCGCTGCTGCCGTATGTGTCCCTATTACTGCACCTGATACCCCAATACTGAGCCGCTGCTGCCGTATGTGTCCCTATTACTGCACCTGATACCCCAATACTGAGCCTCTGCTGCTGCCGTATATGTCCCTATTACTGCACCTGATACCCCAATACTGAGCCTCTGCTGCTGCCGTATGTGTCCCTATTACTGCACCTGATACCCCAATACTGAGCCTCTGCTGCTGCCGTATGTGTGCCTATTACTGCACCTGATACCCCAATACTGAGCCTCTGCTGCTGCCGTATGTGTGCCTATTACTGCACCTGATACCCCAATACTGAGCCGCTGCTGCCGTATGTGTCCCTATTACTGCACCTGATACCCCAATACTGAGCCTCTGCTGCTGCCGTATGTGTCCCTATTACTGCACCTGATACCCCAATGCTGAGCCGCTGCTGCCGTATGTGTCCCTATTACTGCACCTGATACCCCCTATACAAACACGGCTCTGCTCCACACACCCTATACACACAGAGCTCTGCTACGTACACGCTGTGCACACGCGCCTCTGCTACGTACACGCGCCTCTGCTACGTACACACTGTGCACACGCGCCTCTGCTACGTACACGCTGTGCACACGCGCCTCTGCTACGTACACGCTGTGCACACGCGCCTCTGCTACGTACACGCTGTGCACACGCGCCTCTGCTACGTACACGCTGTGCACACGCGCCTCTGCTACGTACACGCGCCTCTGCTACGTACACGCTGTGCACACGCGCCTCTGCTACGTACACGCTGTGCACACGCGCCTCTGCTACGTACACGCTGTGCACACGCGCCTCTGCTACGTACACGCTGTGCACACGCGCCTCTGCTACGTACACGCTGTGCACACGCGCCTCTGATACGTACACGCGGTGCACACGCGCCTCTGCTACGTACACGCGGTGCACACGCGCCTCTGCTACGTACACGCGGTGCACACGCGCCTCTGCTACGTACACGCGGTGCACACGCGCCTCTGCTACGTACACGCGGTGCACACGCGCCTCTGCTACGTACACGCGGTGCACACGCGCCTCTGCTACGTACACGCGGTGCACACGCGCCTCTGCTACGTACACGCGGTGCACACGCGCCTCTGCTACGTACACGCGGTGCACACGCGCCTCTGCTACGTACACGCGGTGCACACGCGCCTCTGCTACGTACACGCGGTGCACACGCGCCTCTGCTACGTACACGCGGTGCACACGCGCCTCTGCTACGTACACGCGGTGCACACGCGCCTCTGCTACGTACACGCGGTGCACACGCGCCTCTGCTACGTACACGCGGTGCACACGCGCCTCTGCTACGTACACGCGGTGCACACGCGCCTCTGCTACGTACACGCGGTGCACACGCGCCTCTGCTACGTACACGCGGTGCACACGCGCCTCTGCTACGTACACGCGGTGCACACGCGCCTCTGCTACGTACACGCGGTGCACACGCGCCTCTGCTACGTACACGCGGTGCACACGCGCCTCTGCTACGTACACGCGGTGCACACGCGCCTCTGCTACGTACACGCGGTGCACACGCGCCTCTGCTACGCACACGCGCCTCTGCTACGTACACGCGCCTCTGCTACGTACACGCGCCTCTGCTACGTACACGCGCCTCTGCTACGTACACGCGCCTCTGCTACGTACACGCGCCTCTGCTACGTACACGCGCCTCTGCTACGTACACGCGCCTCTGCTACGTACACGCGCCTCTGCTACGTACACGCGCCTCTGCTACGTACACGCGCCTCTGCTACGTACACGCGCCTCTGCTACGTACACGCTGTGCACACGCGCCTCTGCTCCGTACACCCCGACCCGTACACAAACTGCTCCGCTCACCCCATACACACGCGGCTCTGCTCCTCTGTACACCTCATACATGCATATCTCTGCTCCGTACACCTTCTACACACACGGCTCCGCTCTGTACACCTCATACACACACAGCTCTGCAACATCCACCCTGTAAACCCCTCCTGAGCCCACACAGAAACTTACTTCACCTCATCCAGCACCATGACAACCAGCACAGCAGAGCCCTGCAGCCGCTGAAGCCCCTGATCATGTGACCCCTTGACTCCGCCCCTCCCGTGACCTCATCACAGGTCCTGTGCGCACAGAATAGCCCAGGACGACATTGCTGGCTGTGAGTGGGGGGCGCACTGCTGGCACCAGGACCCCCCACCGCCTTCTTAGGAGCCCATAGCGGCTGGGCGGCAGAGTAGGGAGATCGATTCTCCCTGCTCTGCTGCAGAATGTAACTATGGGCGCGCTGTGCACGCTGATACAGTTACAGTAGCGTAGCTCTGGTGGGCCCCCCATCAGTGATCGGGGCCCGGGGCTACCGGACCCCACAAACTGAGGTTAATGCACGCTTGTGGGGTCTGGTTGGGGTCACGGAGGGAGGGTTAATGCACGCTTGTGGGGTCTTCTGGGCTCCTGGGGGGGTTAATGCAGGGTCGAACTAAGCCCTGCAAGCAAGCATTAACCTCCCTGGAGTCTAAGCAGGCCCCACAAACGTGCATTGACCCCCCGGGACCCAACCAGACCCCGAAGGCATGCATTAATCCCCTGGCACCCAACCAGACCCCGCAGGCATGCATTAACCCCATTAGCCCACAAGCATTTATTAACCCCCCAAAGCT
Source organism: Dendrobates tinctorius (assembly GCF_039654945.1). NCBI lineage: Eukaryota > Metazoa > Chordata > Amphibia > Anura > Dendrobatidae > Dendrobates > Dendrobates tinctorius. The sequence goes on along the minus strand of NW_027361869.1, from coordinate 639,483 downwards.
CCCAGATCACACAAACATTAAGTCCCCAAATCCCACTAGATAGCAGGGCTGTGGAGTCGGTAAGCCAAACCTGCGACTCCAACTCCTCAATTTCCCTTACACCAACTCCGACTCCCACACATATTGCTTATATTTAAGTGAAGAATGTATTGTAGTACATTGTGAACATCAGACATTTAATCATTTCTATGATCCAATAATCAAGATATTTAGATAGAACATAATATCTATTTATTGGAAAACAACTTTAGAACACAAAAAACTGTAATAAATTGTAAATATGTAATACACTGTATACATGTATACGGTACAGACCAAAGTTTGGACACACCTTCTCATTCAAAGAGTTTTCTTTGTTTTCATGACTATGAAAATTGTAGATTCACTCTGAAGGCATCAAAACAATTAATTAACACACATGGAATTATATAATTAAAGTGTGAAACAACTGAAAATATGTCTTATATTCTAGATTCTTCAAAGTAGCCACCTTTTTCTTTGATTACTGCTTTGCACACTCTTGGCATTCTCTTGATGAGCTTCAAGAGGTAGTCACCAGAAATGGTCTTCCAACAGTCTTGAAGGAGTTCCCAGAGATGCTTAGCACTTGTTGGCCCTTTTGCCTTCACTCTGCGGTCCAGCTCCCCCCAAACTATCTCGATTGGGTTCAGGTCTGGTGACTGTGGAGGCCAGGTCATCTGCCGTAGCACCCCATCACTCTCCTTCTTGGTCAAATAGCCCTTACACAGCCTGGAGGTGTTTGGGGTCATTGTCCTGTTGAAAAATAAATGATGGTCCAACTAAACACAAACCGGATGGAATAGCATGCCACTGCAAGATGCTGTGGTAGCCATGCTGGTTCAGTATGCCTTCAATTTTGAATAAATCCCCAACAGTGTCACCAGCAAAGCCCCCCCCCCACACCATCACACCTCCTCCTCCATGCTTCACGGTGGGAACAAGGCATGTAGAGTCCATCCGTTCACCTTTTCTGCGTCGCACAAAGACATGGTGGTTGGAACCAAAGATCTCAAATTTGGACTCATCAGACCAAAGCACAGATTTCCACTGGTCTAATGTCCATTCCTTGTGTTCTTTAGCCCAAACAAGTCTCTTCTGCTTGTTGCCTGTACTTAGCAGTGGTTTCCTAGCAGCTATTTTACCATGAAGGCCTGCTGCACAAAGTCTCCTCTTAACAGTAGTTGTAGAGATGAGTCTGCTGCTAGAACTCTGTGTGGCATTGACCTGGTCTCTAATCTGAGCTGCTGTTAACCTGCGATTTCTGAGGCTGGTGACTCAGATGAACTTATCCTCCGCAGCAGAGGTGACTCTTGGTCTTCCTTTCCTGGGGCGGTCCTCATGTGAGCCAGTTTCTTTGTAGCGCTTGATGGTTTTTGCCACTGCACTTGGGGACACTTTCAAAGTTTTCCCAATTTTTCGGACTGACTGACCTTCATTTCTTAAAGTAATGATGGCCACTCGTTTTTCTTTACTCAGCTGCTTTTTTTCTTGCCATAATACAAATTCTAACAGTCTATTCAGTAGGACTATCAGCTGTGTATCCACCAGACTTCTGCACAACACAACTGATGGTCCCAACCCCATTTATAAGGCAAGAAATCCCACTTATTAAACCTGACAGGGCACACCTGTGAAGTGAAAACCATTTCCAGTGACTACCTCTTGAAGCTCATCAAGAGAATGCCAAGAGTGTGCAAAGCAGAAATCAAAGCAAAAGGTGGCTACTTTGAAGAACCTAGAATATAAGACATACTTTCAGTTGTTTCACACTTTTGTGTTAATTATATAATTCAACATGTGTTAATTCATAGTTTTGATGCCTTCAGAGTGAATCTACAATTTTCATAGTCATGAAAATAAAGAAAACGCTTTGATTGAGAAGGTGTGTCCAAACTTTTGGTCTGCACTGTGTGTGTATGTGTATATATATATATATATATATATATATATATATATATATATATATATATACACACACACACACACTATGACTTATCTCGGCTAAGATAAAGCCTAGATCCTCAGGCTACATTCACACTATGGGCATAGCCAGGATCAAACCTGGGGGGGGGGGGGGGCAGAACCTCATACTGTTCCGCAGAATTTCATACTGCACACCTCAGCTGCTGCAGAACCTCATACTGCACACCCCTACACTTGAAAATAAAGCCTGCACCTTAAGAAGATGTGGTGATGAATGCAGTCTATTTATTCCAACTATCAGTTGATGTTACTGAAGACGAGCAATGCCTGTCCTGGGCGTCCTTTTGGGCAGCTATGAGGTGTACCTGACTGGTGCTAAAAAAAAAAAAAAAAGTGTTAGTATGTGTGCTACCCGGCTTTCATTCTTTTTGGTACAGATATGATTTGGATAGACAGATATGGATATATAGATTCTAATCTGCTTTTGCTATTGAAAACATTATCTATGAGCTCAAAAACCTTTCAGGTGATGCGGTTTTTTATAAAGCTGATCTGCTTTTGCAACTGAAAAACGTATCCTCAAAAAACGCAGGAAAACCGCTGTGTGAATGTAGCCTTAGATCAGAAATAGAACAGTCATTTATAGGACGTTTCATAACTTTCCCAAATTTCTATGAAAAAATATTCAGCACATTCTGCATTGAACTACTGTACCCAATTTATTATATATTTTAGGAGTCGGAGTCGGTCCATTTTACACCGACTCCGACTCCACCAAAATGAGCACCGACTCTGACTCCGACTCCACAGCCCTGCTAGATAGCCCTAAGTATCAGCCCCCTCAACAGAAAACCTAAGAAGACATCAACCTGTTAATTAATAAACACTCCTGTTTGTCAGTGAGGCCGCTGACCTCGCTCCCTGCTGCTCACAGACGCCGGCATCAGACGGCCGAGAAAAATGTGTAATGGAGGCTTCTCTTCCTGCTTTTGCCAAGTCAGAACACGTCCCCTCCCGGTATGACGCGTCCCCGGAAATTACGACATACCTGGAAGGAGCCGTCTTCTCTAGCAATCCAAACCCTCCCACCCATGGTGGATCCGGATCCCCTTCTGAGCTGTGATTGGTGGACGGACGGGAGGCATTTCTGTCTCTGGCCCGGGACAAGCACTGGGAGTTCTCCTCGCTGCGTCGCTCCAAGTGGTCCACGCTGTGCATGCTGAGGGAGCTGCGCACACAGGGACAAGACAGATTTGTGTACACCTGCAACGAGTGCAAGCACCAGGTGGAGACGCGCTGGCACTGTACTGTATGTGAGGTGAGTGGGGGCAGGGCTGCCACTAGGGATTTCGGGGCCTCATATGGCAAAATTTTTGACGACGCCCAAGCTCCACCCCTCGAACTGTCCACAGCCCCACCGCTCTCTCTTGGAAAAACTCCACTTCTCACCAATCGCACATTAACAGTTCCCATCACCAGATCATACACATAGCCAGCAGCTTTTGTTTTGGCCAAAAGATTTTTTTAACCCTTTAACGACCAGGGGTATTTTTGGTTTTGCATTTTCATTTTTCCCTCCCCTTCTTTCCAGAGCCATAACTTTTTTATTTTTCCGTCTATATGGCCATGTGAGGGCTAATTTTTTGCTGACGAGTTGTACTTTTAAATGACACCATTGGTTTTACCATGTCGTGTACTTGAAAATGGAAAAAAAATTCCAAATGCGGTGAAATTGCAAAAAAAGTGCAATCCCACACTGGCTTTTTGCTTGGCTTTTTTGTTAGGTTCACTAGATGCTAAATCTCACCTGCCATTATGATTCTCCAGGTCATTACGAGTTCATAGACACCAAACATGTCTATGTCCTCTTTTATCTAAGTGGTGAAAAAAAATTCCAAAGTTTGCTAAAAAAAAAACATTTGCACAGTTTTCCGAGACCCGTAGCGTCTCCATTTTTCCATGATCTGGGGTCGGGTGAGGGCTTATTTTTTCCGTGCCGGGTTGACATTTTTAATGATACCACTTTTGTGCAGATAGGTTCTTTTGATCGCCCGTTATTGCATTTTAATGCAATGTCTTGGCGACCAAAAAAAGTAATTCTGGCGTTTTTAATTTTTTTCTCACTACGCCGTTTAGCGATCAGGTTAATGCTTTTTTTTTATTATTGATCGGGCTATTCTGAACGCGGCGATACCTAATATGTGTATGTGGGGTTTTTTTTACTGTTTTATTTTGATTGGGGCGAAAGGGGGGTGATTTGAACTTTTAGTTGTTTTTTTTTTTAATTTTTTTTATTTTTAAACTTTTTTTTATTTACTTTTGGCATGCTTCAATAGCCTCCATAGGAGGCTAGAAGCATGCACAACCCGATCGGCTCTGCTACATATGGGCGATGAGCAGATCGCCCATATGTAGCAGATTTACTGCTGTGCTCTCAGTGCCGACCACCAGGTGGTGCTGAAAGCCATATGCCTGGAACAACCATAGAGGTCTCATAGAGACCTCTGGTTGTCCAGGCAACATGACACCGACCCCCGTCACGTGGAGGTCATTTCCGGCCCGGCGGCCGGAAATGCTATTTAAATGTCCGCTGTCAGCTTTGACAGCGGGATTTAACTAGTTAATAGGCAAGGGCGGACGGCGATTCCGCTCGCGCCTATTGCAGGCACATGTCAGCTGTTCATAACAGCTGACATGTCCCGGCTTTGATGCGGGCTCAGCGCCGGAGCCCTCATCATAGCAGGGGAGATGTCTGATGACGGACTGTGTCCGTCATTGGACAATAAGGGGTTAATCCGCCATCATGACAAGGTAGACTCAGGGCCGGCGTAAGGGGCAAGCAGACCAGGCAGCTGCCTAGGGCCCCCCGCTCCCCCAGGGGCTCCCAGCTAGCGGCACATCATGCCGCCGCTATGGGGCCCCTGTGAGGCAGAGTGCCCGCCTGCCTCTAGGGCCGACTCCCGCCGCCGCCGCATTGAAGGAGGCAATGATGGAGGAGAGAGTGTCAGCTGATGCTCCCTCTCCCATCATTCCCCGCTCTGCCTCTGACACAGCGGGTGTGCGATGACGTCATCGCTCACTCACTGTGTGCCAGGCAGTGCAGGAGCCGGGAGCAGTGCAGGCAGGAGGAGAAGGTGAGGAGTGTTTTTTTTTTTTATCAGTCTGAGTACTGGACTGTGGGGCCATTCTCAGGGGGCTGTATACCATGCTGGGCTATATACCATGGTGAGCTGTATACCATGCTGGGCTATATACTAGGGTGGGCTGTATACCATGGTGGGCTGTATACCATGCTGGGCTATATACCATGGTGAGCTGTATACCATGGTGAGCTGTATACCATGGTGAGCTGTATACCATGGTGAGCTGTATACCATGGTGAGCTGTATACCATGGTGAGCTGTATACCATGGTGAGCTGTATACCATGCTGGGCTATATACTAGGGTGGGCTGTATACCATGGTGAGCTGTATATCATGCTGGGTTATATACCATGGTGAGCTGTTTACCATGGTGGGCTATATACCATGGTGAGCTGTATACCATGGTGGGCTATATACCATGGTATACACAGGAGAGCTGTACTTACTATGTAGTGTCTGTGTACAGGTAATACACTGATCACCGGTGACATTTTACACAGGAGCTCTGTATATAGTGTCTGTGTACAGGTAATACACTCATCAGCAGAGGCATTATACACAGGAGTTCTGTATATAGTGTATAGTGTACAGGTAATACACTGATCACCGGTGACATTTTACACAGGAGCTCTGTATATAGTGTCAGTGTACAGGTAATACACTCATCAGCAGTGACATTATACACAGGAGCTCTGTATATAGTGTATAGTGTACAGGTAATACAGTGATTACCAGTGACATCATACACAGGAGCTCTGTATATACAGTAGTGTCAGTGTACAGGTAATACACTGATCACAGTGACATTATACACAGGAGCCCTGTATATAGTGTCAATATACAGGTAATACAGTGATCACCAGTGACATTATACACAGGAGATCTGTATATAGTGTCAGTGTACAGGTAATACAGTGATCACCAGTGACATTATACACAGGAGCTCTGTATATACAGTAGTGTCAGTGTACAGGTAATACACTGATCACAGTGACATTATACACAGGAGCCCTGTATATAGTGTCAATATACAGGTAATACAGTGATCACCAGTGACATTATACACAGGAGATCTGTATATAGTGTCAGTGTACAGGTAATACAGTGATCACCAGTGACATTATACACAGGAGCTCTGTATATACAGTAGTGTCAGTGTACAGGTAATACACTGATCACCAGTGACATTATACACAGGAGCTCTGTATATAGTGTCAGTGTACAGGTAATACAGTGATCACCAGTGACATTATACACAGGAGCCTTGTATATAATGTCAATATACAGGTAATACAGTGATCACCAGTGACATTATACACAGGAGCTCTGTATATAGTGTCTGTGTACAGGTAATACAGTGATCAGCAGTGACATTATACACAGGAGCTCTGTATATAGTGTCAGTGCACAGGTATTACACGGATCACCAGTGACATTATACACAGGAGCCTTGTATATAGTGTCAATATACAGGTAATACAGTGATCACCAGTGACATTATACACAGGAGCTCTGTATATAGTGTCTGTGAACAGGTAATACAGTGATCATCAGTGACATTATACACAGGAGCTCTGTATATAGTGTATAGTGTACAGGTAATACAGTGATCACCAGTGACATCATACACAGGAGCTCTGTATATAGTGTCAGTGTACAGGTAATACAGTGATCACCAGTGACATTATACACAGGAGCTCTGTATATAGTGTACAGGTAATACATTGATCACCAGTGACATACACAGGAGCTCTGTATATAGTGTCAGTGTACAGGTAATACACTCATCAGCAGTGACATACACAGGAGCTCTGTATATACAGTAGTGTCAGTGTACAGGTAATACACTGATCACAGTGACATTATACACAGGAGCCCTGTATATAGTGTCAATATACAGGTAATACAGTGATCACCAGTGACATTATACACAGGAGATCTGTATATAGTGTCAGTGTACAGGTAATACAGTGATCACCAGTGACATTATACACAGGAGCTCTGTATATACAGTAGTGTCAGTGTACAGGTAATACACTGATCACAGTGACATTATACACAGGAGCCCTGTATATAGTGTCAATATACAGGTAATACAGTGATCACCAGTGACATTATACACAGGAGATCTGTATATAGTGTCAGTGTACAGGTAATACAGTGATCACCAGTGACATTATACACAGGAGCTCTGTATATACAGTAGTGTCAGTGTACAGGTAATACACTGATCACCAGTGACATTATACACAGGAGCTCTGTATATAGTGTCAATATACAGGTAATACAGTGATCACCAGTGACATTATACACAGGAGCTCTGTATATAGTGTCTGTGTACAGGTAATACAGTGATCACCAGTGACATTATACACAGGAGCTCTGTATATAGTGTACAGGTAATACAGTGATCACCAGTGACATTATACACAGGAGCCTTGTATATAATGTCAATATACAGGTAATACAGTGATCACCAGTGACATTATACACAGGAGCTCTGTATATAGTGTCTGTGTACAGGTAATACAGTGATCAGCAGTGACATTATACACAGGAGCTCTGTATATAGTGTCAGTGCACAGGTATTACACGGATCACCAGTGACATTATACACAGGAGCCTTGTATATAGTGTCAATATACAGGTAATACAGTGATCACCAGTGACATTATACACAGGAGCTCTGTATATAGTGTCTGTGAACAGGTAATACAGTGATCATCAGTGACATTATACACAGGAGCTCTGTATATAGTGTATAGTGTACAGGTAATACAGTGATCACCAGTGACATCATACACAGGAGCTCTGTATATAGTGTCAGTGTACAGGTAATACAGTGATCACCAGTGACATTATACACAGGAGCTCTGTATATAGTGTACAGGTAATACATTGATCACCAGTGACATACACAGGAGCTCTGTATATAGTGTCTGTGTACAGGTAATACACTCATCAGCAGTGACATTATACACAGGAGCTCTGTATATAGTGTATAGTGTACAGGTAATACACTGATCACCAGTGACATTATACACAGCTCTGTATATAGTGTCAGTGTGCCGGTAATAACATGTGATCACCAGTGACATTATACACAGGAGCTCTGTATATAGTGTCAGTGCAAAGGTAACATAGTGATCACTGGTGACATCATACACAGGAGCTCTGTATATAGTGTATAGATAATAAAGTGAAGCTGTCCTGTAATTGCTCGTTTTTGCTTACCCATCCAGCTGCTAATCCGATAAACCCCTCCGCCGGAGGAATCGCAACGGAGCAACAGACGAGCCTGATGAATGAAGCGTCTCTTCCCCCCGTCCTGGCGAACACAAAGTAAGTGGATCCATCTATTCAGTGTAACATCTACGAGCGACGAGGGATGGCTGTAGCAACGTATAAGGCGACATACGTTCCTTTTGGATTAATTGGCACATTTTCTCGTGCAGCTCCTTGTTGGGCGCTGGTAACAATCCCAGCTCTGTTGGCAACATGGGTACCATGCGGACAGCGGCTCCACCTTCGACAGGGGTTAGGAAACCCTGGCATGAGCATGTGACCCAGGATCTCCGAAACCATCTAGTCCACAAATTGTACGTAAAGACGGTGACGCTTTATGCTGGGCACCAATAATGGATCACGCAAATATTTATGGCTATGTTTGTTTCCTTTTGTTGCAGAGTACAAGCAATCTTCCCCGTTCCTGACCCTGCGGCCCTGAAAGATCAGCGGATGGAAAACCTGGTGGCTTACGCCCGGAAAGTGGAGGGTGACATGTACGAGTCAGCCAACAGCAGGGTATGCATGGATAAATCACTACAAGCATCCTGTAATGTTATCGCTAGGATAGGGTGGGATCTCTGTGCCCCCTCCCCACAATCATGAAGTCACTTCGGCTTTTCTACATGGGGTAAATGCATTACTCGTGTGGGCTGTGCTGCAGTTTCCCTACACAGAAAAAAAACGCACAGAAAATGCCAATGTGCATAACTCCTTGGCTATAGGGGTTTCTGCTATTACATGATGGTATTTCTGCCACGTGTATAAGATGGACGCTAACAGCAGGCAGCCCATGTCCGCATTTACGTGGCAGCTTCTAGTGTGCAGTCTTTTTCCAATGGAAACTTTTAAGCCTCTGTATGAATTAAGACTCAAAGAAAGTTTTTCTTATGCAGGTTGGCATAGATGGCGCAGTAGTTGAGGAATCTGATGCGACCGTGTCGGCTTTCCTAATAATTCTTTTTTTGTTTTCCATCCAGGTTGAATATTACCATTTACTCGCTGAAAAAATCTACAAAATCCAAAAGGAAATGGAAGAGAAGCGAAGGTCGCATCTGCAAAAACAAGGCCTCGTGAATGGGCTGTCCCATCTAAGCTTATGATTGTATGCTTATATAGTTGTCATGTTACCTTTCTTTATGTTCAGTTTTGCATTTGGTCTGCTGCCACCTGCTGTCCTTTTTCTTTATATAAGACTGCAGCTTATTAATTCTTTTACATGCCTTCAACTTCCTGGTCAGGTGACTCCTCTTCCTGCCGGTGGCCATTACTAGATTCATCTTCACCCAGGAGAGACACGCTTACCAGGCTGTGGAAGGCATCAGTTTTTTTACCACTTTGTTGCTCACACAACTTGCTGAATCATCTTGCTGTATCACCTGGATTGTTACATCTGCATTTCTGAGAAGTCCTGCATTACCAATCATACGCTGTATGTCCAGATTTCCAATAAACAAGTCTGGACTTCACAATATCTGGTGTGTATCATCTCTCTGGACGCAAAACAGCAACAATGGTCCTGTCTGCTCTGCATTGAGGAAACAGAAGGTAGGAATCTTTCCCAGCCCCAATCAACTACAACGCCATTCGCCTCATGTGGGGACAGTCAAAAAACTGCCTTGAAGCCCGGCAAAAAATCACCCTTATATCCTAACCTGCCTGCCCGCTCACATACTGTAGCCCTGCTCTGCTAACAAACTCTGCAGCGTCACCCCAGACCGCATTGTGCATAGAGACTGTATATTATACAACATTGCTGCAGATTGTCGGACTGCAAAACCCCACGATTCTCTAAAATCACATTGGGAATCTTATCAGGACGTCTTAACTAAGCTGCACTGCGATTTCCAGCCCCCCATTCAAAAGTTCAGTTTCTTAAAGAGACAGTGCACCTTAAATCAAAATGGCCGAAAAAGACCCTGCACAGTCTCCCACTGCTGAGACAGAGCAAATACTACCCGATACTATCCATTATGAAGAGGGGGAAACAGAGTCAGCTTCAGAAACAGACCAAGACGCTCTGTCAAACCAACCATAAAGGTCGTCGAAAACTATCACAGTACAAAGGATGAGTTCAATGACAACCTGGACGACCTATGGGAACGAGTCACCTCCCTCATGTCCAGCATCAAGCGCCACAAAAATGATGCAGCGAGTCTACAGAACGCTAGACACGGCCCACAGAGGATACAAGAGACTGTCCGCAAGGTACGTTGCCTTCCTAAAAGACTAATATTGATGAAGCCTCATCAGAATTAAGCAAAGTGGATTCCACAGAAAGAGAAAGGGACGCCGCTGTGCAAGACGCCAAAGATAAAGCGGCGCTCCGTATCGCTTATCTGCAAGAAGCTGGATCTCACAGGTCAGGCTCATCCAGACACTCTGCTCGGTCATACAAATCATCCTGCTCAAGAACTTCAGCCCTCAGAGACAGAATCCTAGAGGCCCGTTTAAACGCAGAGCGATCCAAACTAAGACGTTCCTACACAGAAAAGAAAGTGGAGGCAGAATCCAGGAAAGCTGACGCGGAGGCAGAAGCCAAGAAAGCGGAGGCAGAAGGCAGAGGCTCAAGCAAAGATTCTTCAAACACAAATGGAGGAAGAAATCGCGCTAGCCAAAGTAAAAATACTCGAGCAAGCAATGAATCAAACCCTCGACCCGATTTGCCTACCACGACTGGAAGAAGAGGACCCAGCCGTCCGTACCAGTGATTACGTGCAGAAACAGATCTCTGCAGCACACACCTCCAGCGACATTCAACCCAACAATGTGGAAACGCCCAAGTCAGCCCAACTTACGGTGCCAGTGTTACCCACAGCATCTGCAGAGACCCAAGACCAACGCCATAACGTGTCCCCTCAGGTGCAGCAATCATCACAAGGCGACCGCAAGATGCACTCCAGTCCATCTCCACAGTTCAAGCCGCGGTCATCGAAATCTCCAGAGGTTAAACCAAAGCTCAACCCTGCAGCAACATCATTCTACCCGGGAACAATTCACCCTTCCACGCCACACAGCTTATACGCCCGAGAGGCAACACAAGCTAACATGGTAACAAGGAGTGAAGGATCGGATACGACTGAGTTAGCCAGGTTTATGGTGAGCAAAGATCTAATCAGCACCAGCCTCTCAAAGTTTGACGACTGTGCAGAGAATTACAGAGCCTGGAAAGCAACCTTCAAGGCCACCATTGCTGACCTCAATCTATCTGCAGAACGGGAGCTCGACCTCATGGTAAAATGGTTGGGTCCTGACTCCACAAACCGTATCAAGAGTCTTCGGACCGTCTACGTGGGGCAAGCTGAAGCAGGTCTCCGCTGCTGCCTGGCTGAGACTCGAAAGAACCTATGCCAGTGCTGAAGCCATAGAAAAGTCCTTATTCAAGAGACTGCAGAACGTTCCAAGGATCAACCTTAAGGAAGCCCACAAGCTTCTGGACTTAAGTGATCTGCTTATGGAACTGGAACTCGCAAAAGGAGACCCTCGTCTGTCTGGATTATGCTACCTGGACACTGCCCATGGGGTGAACCCAATCGTCTCAAAGCTGCCGCATAGTCTGCAAGAGAAGTGGGCAGTATGCGTTTCCAGGTACAAAAGGTCACATGATGTCACCTTTCCTCCGTTTGATCAGTTCTGCAAGTTTGTCGACGAACAGGCCCAAATGAGGAATGACCCTAGCCTAGACTTCCTGGAGTCTAACACTGCAGCTCCAGCAACACCGTCATCAAGTCATGAAAGCGTCTCACATAGACGCAAAGACATGAGGAGCAGAATAAGTGTCAGAAAGACTAACCTGCCACCACCTGCAATAACTGCCGATAAACAGTACACCATTCCATCGAGAGATAAATCTTTCAATCGTGAGTGTCCCATTCACAAAAAACCACACTCATTGAACAAATGTAGAGGCTTCAGGTCCAAAACCATGCAGGAGCGCAAGAAAATCCTCAGCGAACTTGGGGTATGTTTCAAGTGCTGCGCCTCATTAGAACACATGGCCAAGGACTGTAAATCTGCCATTAAGTGTGAAGAGTGTAATAGTGACAAACACCCATCAGCTTTGCATCCAACCTCAGCCACCAGCGATCCAGCAGTCGCAGTTACCTCTAGTCTGGCTACAAGCCATGGCGGGGAGCCACAGAATAGCGCCAATTCTACCACAGCTGTCTCCTGCTCATGCTCAGAGGTATGTGGGGAGAGCCAAAGTGATAAATGCTGTGCCAGGATATGTCTAATCAGAGTTTATCCAGAAGGGCAACCAGAGAAGGCAGTAAAAATGTATGCCATCATTGACGATCAGAGCAATCGATCCCTAGCTGGACCTAAGTTCTTTGAAGCCTTTGAAATCAAGGGACCAGCAACGCCCTATACTCTGAATACTTGCTCAGGCCGCATAGAGACTAGCGGCAGGAGGGCACAAGGTTTCATTGCTTCTCCTGTCAACGGAGGCGTAGAAATACCCTTACCTACGCTAATCGAATGCGATCAAATACCCGACCAAATGGATGAGATCCCTACCCCAGAAGCTGCGTTCCACCAACCACACCTAAGGCACCTAGTCAGTGTTATCTGTTATGAATGGGTCACCGAAGAGGAAAACTAAACAAGCGAAGTCACACAAAACCAGAGAGGTTGGTAACTATGCAGATTGCAGACCCCTGATCCTAACCACACAACTAGCAGCAGCCGTGGAGCATTCCTACAATGAATCTAGATGCCTCATCACAGCCGGACTAAATAAGCCTCAAGCAAGAAAAGGGGAAAACTAACTGCCCCAGAGCAGACCCCAAAGGAATAGACAGCCCCCACACATGTATTGATGGTGAAACAAGATGAAAACACAAACACAGGCAGGAAAATAGGCTGAGCAAATGATGGGGCCCAAACTAACTGGAAAGGAAAGACACTGTCTGCAATCTGCCCAAAAAACCCTGCAAAAATAATGTCCAACACTTCTGATAACAAAATTAACCCTGAAGTCACTAGACTTCTCCCTCTATATCAGCACTCTGAAATATTCTGAGACAGAGCAAAAAAGAGGCCAATCTAATAAGGGACAAAAAGCAAATTGGCAAATACAGATAAATAAGAGTGGAAATTCAGCACAGCCCCAGCCGGGGCTGGCTGACCACACAAAAAACTGAATAGACCAACAAAATCAAGTGTGAACATTAGCAGAAACACTTAGCTTGAGATGACTGGAACAGAGCTGAAAACCAAGACCTGAAAAGCCAGAAGGAATCACCAGCACCAGAATAGGGCGTCGGCTGTCTTAAATCCAGTCTGAGATTCCAGAGATCCAATCGTTATCCTCATCATCAGGTGGCAGATCTCTACTAATTAAATCAACCTCACTACCTCCTGTTACCACCAGAGGGAGCCTGGAAGGAGAACTCACAACTGGTAGACCAGAAAATGAGTTCACAACAGTACCCCCCCTTGAGGAGGGGTCACCGAACCCTCATCCATGCCACCAGGCCGATCAAGATGGGCCCGGTGAAAAGCACGAACTAATCTATTGGCATGAATATCAGAGGCAGAGACCCACGAATTATCCTCCTGGCTATAACCCTTCCATTTGACCAAATACTGGAGTCTCCGTCTAACCAAACGAGAATCCAATATTTTCTCTACCTCATATTCCACATTGCCTTTAACCAATACAGGGTCAGGAGGTGCTGCCATAGGAACTACTGGCTCAAGAAACCTCTTCAACAGTGATTTGTGAAATACGTTATGGATCTTGAACGTAACTGGAAGAGCCAATCGAAAAGAAACCGGATTAAGAATCTCCAAAATCTTATAAGGTCAAATAAATCTTGGCTTAAATTTTGGAGATGCAACCTTCATAGGAATATTCTTAGACGACAACCAAACCATATCACCCACTTTAAACCGGGAACCAATGGTCCTATGCCGGTTGGAAAATCGCTGGGCCTTTTCCTGAGAGAGTGACAACTTATCCACCACTTGGTCCCATATCTGCTGCATTCTCTCAACCACAGTGTCCACACCTGGGGACGAAGATTCCACTTGCCCTGAAGAGAATCGAGGATGAAACCCAAAATTACAGAAAAAGGGTGACATCAAAGTGGCAGAACTAGCTCTATTGTTCAGCGCGAATTCGGCCAAGGGCAAAAATGAGACCCAATCATCCTGATTAGCAGATATAAAACATCTTAAATAAGACTCCAAGGTCTGGTTTGTTCTCTTAGTCTGCCCATTGGTCTGGGGATGAAACGCGGAGGAGAAGGATAACTGAATTCCCAGATTGGAACAAAAGGCTTTCCAGAATCTGGAAACAAACTGGACTCCACTGTCCGACACAATGTTCTCAGGAATCCCATGTAACTGAACCACCTGTTGTAAAAACAAGGGCACCAACTCAGCGGAAGATGGCAACTTTGGGAGTGGTACAAGATGGACCATCTTCGAAAATCTATCACAAATCACCCAGATAAGTCATTCTCTGAGAGACAGGAAGATCAGAAATAAAATCCATTGAGATATGGGTCCATGGCCTCTTGGGCACTGGCAGGGGCATCAGCAACCCACTAGAACGAGAACAGGGTTTAGACAGAGAACAAGTCCCACAGGACTGTACAAAATTCCTGACATCCCGAGATAAGGCAGACCACCAAAAAGACCGACTCGCCAAATCTCTGGTACCAAAAATACCTGGATGACCAGTCAATGCGGAGCAATGAACTTCAGACATCACTCTCTTTCTCCACTGGTCAGGAACATACAATTTTCCCATAGGGCAACGTTCAGGTTTATCCTCCTGAAATTCCTCCAGGGCGTGTCTCAAATTGGGCGAAATGGCAGAAAGAACTACCCCCTCACCTAGGATGGTAGTAGGCTCGGTCACATTAAGAGAATCAGCAAAGAAACTCCTAGAAAGGGCGTCTGCCTTAACATTCTTAGTGCCCGGAAGAAAAGAGACCACAAAATTAAAACGCGTGAAAAACAAGGCGCATCTAGCCTGTCTAGGATTCAAGCGTTTGGCAGACTCCAGATAAATCAAATTCTTGTGATCGGACCACAACTTGATGTCTAGCTCCCTCCAACCAATGTCTCCACTCCTCAAATGTCCATTTCATGGCCAACAATTCCCGATTCCCCACATCATAGTTGCGTTCAGATGGGGAGAACTTTCGAGAAAAGTAGGCACAGGGATTCATCTTAGAAGTCACAGGGTCTTTTTGGGACAAAACAGCTCCTGCACCAATCTCAGAAGCATCTACCTCCACCTGAAATGGAAGTGAGGCTGTGTTCACACACAGCATTTTTTTAGCGGTTTTTACCACGGTTTTCACTATAAACCGCTAAAAATAAGCTTCCCAGTCATTTCTAAAAATATTCAGGATTGAGAGTCCTCAGTAGTTGATACCTTTTAATGGTTAACTGAAAAGATGGTAACACATTGCAAGCTTTCGAGACTACTCAGGTCTCTTCATCAGGCTAGACTAATACAAAATCTGAAGTCACATATTTATGCACCATACAGCACAGAAAAAATGCAATGAACAGGTTTTACATTTTTTCTGGTTGCAAGGAAAGGTTCCTGCAGCTGTTGGAGAGGACAGGGAGCTTCTGACAATGATGCTTCTTAAATTTGGGGGCTGCCTAAAACACAGCAGTGGGGGGTCTGGAAAAATGGATTTTAATCTGGCATCTTTTTGTAGTAAAGGTTGTAATTTCCATGCAGCTCCCCTTAGCACTTCCAGATTTGGGTTGTAGGTGACTACTAGAGGCACTCGGTTATTTTCTTCTTTAGCTTTGTAATGTAGCAGGTGATTCCTTGACAATCTGGTGGCTCTTGTTATTTGGTTTTCAATTGTTCTTGGATGGTAGCCCTGATTCAAAAAGGTCTTTTTGAGGCGACCAAGGTGTTTGTCTCTATCCATGGGGTTGGAACATATACGATTGTATCTGATGGCTTGGCTATAGATAGAGTTCTTTGTGTTTTGGATGGAGACCCACCCCACTGCTGTGTTTTAGACAGCCCCCAAATTTAAGAAGCATCATTGTCAGAAGCTCCCTGTCCTCTCCAACAGCTGCAGGAACCTTTCCTTGCAACCAGAAAAAATGTAAAACCTGTCCATTTATAATGACCACGGACAAGATAAAGATCCCTAACTCACATCAGGACTACAAGATCCCAGGTACTTTCACCTGCATTACATCTAATGTGGTGTACTTAATTATTTGTACTAAATGTCCAACTGGGGGTCTGTATGTGGGGGAGACAGGGCAAAAGCTTAGAACAAGGATGAATGCTTATCGTCACACAATAAGAGAAAAAAGAATGGATCTACCTGTGGCAAAACATTTCTGTATCCCTGATCACAGCAACGTGGATATGAAATTACTGGTATTGAAAGGTAACTTCAATTCTCAGAGAGAGAGACGAGTTTGGGAGTACAAATTTATGACGACCTTTGACACTCTCAGTGCTGGAATGAATGTGTCGCATGGATTTATGTCTTTTTACATCAATTAAGGAATTTCCTTTTAAAACCTTGTGGGGGCATCACAACACAGAACTAGACCCCAATCAGAGGACCATAAAACATCCGGACTCCTTATCTATTAACTGGTCCAATGTTTATATTTATGTTTCTCCCTCTCCCATATTGATAGTTCTTCACGTCACTTGTCTTATCTATTGCATTTTTTCTGTGCTGTATTGTGCATAAATATGTGACTTCAGATTTTGTATTAGTCGAGCCTGATGAAGAGACCTGAGTAGTCTCGAAAGCTTGCAATGTGTTACCATCTTTTCAGTTAGCCATTAAAAGGTATCAACCACTGAGGACTCTCAATCCTGAATATTTTTCTATCTACTGGCTAACACGGTACAAAGATATACATCTTTCCAGTCATTTCTATGCATTTTGCTCTTTTTGTGCTCATTGATGCGTTTTTTACCGTGAAAAAACCGCATTGCGTTAAAAACCGCAGCATGCTTACTAATTTTGCGGATTTTTCCGCAGCTTTGGCTTCTTCCATGCGGTTTGAAATCGCTGCGTAAAAAAACGCATCAAAAAAGCATCAAAACTGCGCAAAAAACGGGCAAAAACCACCGCGGAAAAATAGGTGCGGTTTCTGGGAAGGGATTCAGGTTTTTGAGCAGAAATTTTCTGCAACGTGTGCACTTAGCCTGAGACATCAGGTTGCCGTAAAACTGGAGCTGAAGTAAATCTCCGCTTAAGCTCCTGAAATGCTGAGACAGCCTCAGGAGACCAATTCAGCACATCAGCGCCCGTCTTGGTCAGATCAGTCAGTGGTTTGACAATACCAGAAAAATTACCTATAAATTTACGATAGAAATTAGCAAAACCCAAAAACTTCTGGAGACCCTTCAAAGAAGTAGGCTGAACCCAATCATAAATGGCCTGTACCTTGGCCGGGTCCATTTCGATAGTCGACGGAGACAAGATAAATCCCAAAAATGAAATCCTCTGTACACCAAAGACGCATTTCGATCCCTTAACAAACAAGGAATTCTCCCTCAAAATCCGGAACACAGTCCGGACATGTTCCACATGAGAATCCCAATCATTAGAAAAGATCAAAATATCATCCAGATAGATTATCAAAAACTTATCCACAGTCTCGGAAAATATTCATAAAGGACTGGAAGACAGAAGGGGCATTAGTGAGCCCAAAAGGCATCACCAGGTACTCAAAATGTCCCTCCGGAGTATTAAGCACCATCTTCCATTCATCGCCGTGCTTGATGCGAATAAGATTATACGCCCCGCTGAGGTCAAGCTTAGTAAACCAGCAGGAACTCTTAACTCTGGAGAATAAATCAGACATCAGAGGTAACGGGTACTGATATTTAACCGTCATCTTGTTAAGGGAACGATAATCAATACACGGTCTTAATGAACCATCTTTCTTGGCCACAAAAAAAAAACAGCACCTAAAGGTGACGAGGATGGTCTAATATGACCCTTCTCCAATGACTCCTTAATATAGGATCGCATAGCATCATGTTCGGGTACTGATAAGTTGAAAAGCCAACCCTTGGGAAATTTACACCCAGGCATCAACTCAATTGCTCAGTTATAACTCCTATGAAGAGGCAAAGACGCAGACTTGCTCTCACTAAAAACATCAGAGAAATCAGCCAGATAATCAGGAATATCATGAGACTGGGGAGAGGTGGAGAAAACAGGAGCGTCCCTAAGAACGCACTGACAACCCCAACTCACCACAGAACCAGATTTCCTATCCAAAACTGGATTATGAGTTTGCAACCAGGGAAAACCCAGAACAATAGTATCATGCAAATTATGCAGCACCAAAAATGTACAATTTTCTTGGTGGTCTGGGGCAACTCGCATTATCACCTGGGTCCAAAACAGGTTTATTCTCTGCTAAAGGAGTGGCATCAATAACCCTCAAAGGAATAGGCATCCGCAGAGGCGTCATGGAAAAACCACAACGTTTAGCAAAGTCCAAATCCATCAGATTCAAAGCTGCTCCTGAATCCACAAAAGCCTTAGTGGAAAACGTGGATAAGGAGCAGATCAGAGTAATTGCCAAAAGGAACTTAGGTTGTATACTGCCCACAGCAAATGTGTGTGCAAAACGTTTCTCTCGTTTAGGGCAGACAGAAATAGTATGAGAGACATCTCCACAGAAAAAACAGCTTATTACGCATACTAAACTCCTGACGTTGTGCATTAGACAAAACCTCATCACATTGCATAGGTTCAGATGTTTGTTCAAAAGGTGGCAGCGCCTCCCGTGTAGTTTTACGTTCACGTAAACGCCGATCAACTTGAATGGCTAATGACAGAATCATCCAGACCAGAGGGAACAGGAAAAACCACCATAACATCTTTTACGGTCTCTGATAAACCCTTCCGAAAGAGAGATGTCAATGCACTATCATTCCATGTAGTAAAGACCGCCCACTTTCAGAATTTTTGACAGTATAACTGCAGAATCCTGACCCAGGTTCAATGCCAACAGGGTTCTCTCAGCTTGATCAACAACATTAGGTTCATCATACAACCCCAAGGCTTGAAAAAATGCATCCACATTAGTCACAATAGGATTTTCAGGTGTCAGAGAAAAAGCCCAATCCTGAGGATCGCCGCGCAGCAAGGAGATGACAATTTTAACCTGCTGCACAGAGCTCCTCGATGAGTTAGGCTTCAAGGCAAGAAATAATTTACAATTATTCTTAAAATTCAAAAATTTAGACCGATCCCCAGAAAACACATCAGGAGTAGGGATCTCAGGTTCAGCAGCATGTGACTGAATGAGGTAGGTGGAAATTCCCTGCACTTCAGCAGCAAGTTGCTCCACACGATCAGACAATTGCTTAATCTCCATTAGGAAAAAAAAAATCCTCCTACGGCCCGAGAGAGAGGAAAAAATACATAACAAAAAAAAAAAATTCTGACACTTTTTTTTTTTAAACAATTTTTTCCTGCTTTTGAGTATCCTAGAATCTGCGGTATGCTTTGTGATTCTGTTTTGAATGGGTCACCGAGGAGGAAAACTAAACAAGCTAAGTCACAGAAAACCAGAGAGGTTGGTAACTATGCAGATTGCAGACCCCTGATCCTAACCACACAACTAGCAGCAGCCGTGGAGCGTTCCTACGATGAATCTAGACGCCTCGTCACAGCCGGAGGACTAAATAAGCCTCAAGCAAGAAAAGGGGAAAACTAACTGCCCCAGAGCAGACCCCAAAGGAATAGAGAGCCCCCATACATGTATTGACGGTGAAACAAGATGAAAACACAAACACAGGCAGGAAAATAGGCTGAGCAAACGATGGGGCCCAAACTAACTAGAAAGGAAAGACACTGTCTGCAATCTGCCCAAAAGCCCTACAAAAATAATGTCCAACACTACTGATAACAAAATTAACCCTGAAGTCACTAGACTTCTCCCACTATATCAGCACTCTGAAATATTCTGAGACAGCAAAAAAGAGGCCAATCTAATAAGGGACAAAAAGCAAATTGGCAAATACAGATAAATAAGAGTGGAAATTCAGCACAGCCCCAGCCGGGGCTGGCTGACCACACAAAAAACTGAATAGACCAACAAAATCAAGTGTGAACATTAGCAGAAACACTTAGCTTGAGATGACTGGAACAGAGCTGAAAACCAAGACCTGAAAAGCCAGAAGGAATCACCAGCACCAGAATAGGGCGTCGGCTGTCTTAAATCCAGTCTGAGATTCCAGAGATCCAATCGTTATCCTCATCATCAGGTGGCAGATCTCTACTAATTAAATCAACCTCACTACCTCCTGTTACCACCAGAGGGAGCCTGGAAGGAGAACTCACAACTGGTAGACCAGAAAATGAGTTCACAACAGTACCCCCCCTTGAGGAGGGGTCACCGAACCCTCATCCATGCCACCAGGCCGATCAAGATGGGCCCGGTGAAAAGCACGAACTAATCTATTGGCATGAATATCAGAGGCAGAGACCCACGAATTATCCTCCTGGCTATAACCCTTCCATTTGACCAAATACTGGAGTCTCCGTCTAACCAAACGAGAATCCAATATTTTCTCTACCTCATATTCCACATTGCCTTTAACCAATACAGGGTCAGGAGGTGCTGCCATAGGAACTACTGGCTCAAGAAACCTCTTCAACAGTGATTTGTGAAATACGTTATGGATCTTGAACGTAACTGGAAGAGCCAATCGAAAAGAAACCGGATTAAGAATCTCCAAAATCTTATAAGGTCAAATAAATCTTGGCTTAAATTTTGGAGATGCAACCTTCATAGGAATATTCTTAGACGACAACCAAACCATATCACCCACTTTAAACCGGGAACCAATGGTCCTATGCCGGTTGGAAAATCGCTGGGCCTTTTCCTGAGAGAGTGACAACTTATCCACCACTTGGTCCCATATCTGCTGCATTCTCTCAACCACAGTGTCCACACCTGGGGACGAAGATTCCACTTGCCCTGAAGAGAATCGAGGATGAAACCCAAAATTACAGAAAAAGGGTGACATCAAAGTGGCAGAACTAGCTCTATTGTTCAGCGCGAATTCGGCCAAGGGCAAAAATGAGACCCAATCATCCTGATTAGCAGATATAAAACATCTTAAATAAGACTCCAAGGTCTGGTTTGTTCTCTTAGTCTGCCCATTGGTCTGGGGATGAAACGCGGAGGAGAAGGATAACTGAATTCCCAGATTGGAACAAAAGGCTTTCCAGAATCTGGAAACAAACTGGACTCCACTGTCCGACACAATGTTCTCAGGAATCCCATGTAACTGAACCACCTGTTGTAAAAACAAGGGCACCAACTCAGCGGAAGATGGCAACTTTGGGAGTGGTACAAGATGGACCATCTTCGAAAATCTATCACAAATCACCCAGATAACAGTCATTCTCTGAGAGACAGGAAGATCAGAAATAAAATCCATTGAGATATGGGTCCATGGCCTCTTGGGCACTGGCAGGGGCATCAGCAACCCACTAGAACGAGAACAGGGTTTAGACAGAGAACAAGTCCCACAGGACTGTACAAAATTCCTGACATCCCGAGATAAGGCAGACCACCAAAAAGACCGACTCGCCAAATCTCTGGTACCAAAAATACCTGGATGACCAGTCAATGCGGAGCAATGAACTTCAGACATCACTCTCTTTCTCCACTGGTCAGGAACATACAATTTTCCCATAGGGCAACGTTCAGGTTTATCCTCCTGAAATTCCTCCAGGGCGTGTCTCAAATTGGGCGAAATGGCAGAAAGAACTACCCCCTCACCTAGGATGGTAGTAGGCTCGGTCACATTAAGAGAATCAGCAAAGAAACTCCTAGAAAGGGCGTCTGCCTTAACATTCTTAGTGCCCGGAAGAAAAGAGACCACAAAATTAAAACGCGTGAAAAACAAGGCGCATCTAGCCTGTCTAGGATTCAAGCGTTTGGCAGACTCCAGATAAATCAAATTCTTGTGATCGGACCACAACTTGATGTCTAGCTCCCTCCAACCAATGTCTCCACTCCTCAAATGTCCATTTCATGGCCAACAATTCCCGATTCCCCACATCATAGTTGCGTTCAGATGGGGAGAACTTTCGAGAAAAGTAGGCACAGGGATTCATCTTAGAAGTCACAGGGTCTTTTTGGGACAAAACAGCTCCTGCACCAATCTCAGAAGCATCTACCTCCACCTGAAATGGAAGTGAGGCTGTGTTCACACACAGCATTTTTTTAGCGGTTTTTACCACGGTTTTCACTATAAACCGCTAAAAATAAGCTTCCCAGTCATTTCTAAAAATATTCAGGATTGAGAGTCCTCAGTAGTTGATACCTTTTAATGGTTAACTGAAAAGATGGTAACACATTGCAAGCTTTCGAGACTACTCAGGTCTCTTCATCAGGCTAGACTAATACAAAATCTGAAGTCACATATTTATGCACCATACAGCACAGAAAAAATGCAATGAACAGGTTTTACATTTTTTCTGGTTGCAAGGAAAGGTTCCTGCAGCTGTTGGAGAGGACAGGGAGCTTCTGACAATGATGCTTCTTAAATTTGGGGGCTGCCTAAAACACAGCAGTGGGGGGTCTGGAAAAATGGATTTTAATCTGGCATCTTTTTGTAGTAAAGGTTGTAATTTCCATGCAGCTCCCCTTAGCACTTCCAGATTTGGGTTGTAGGTGACTACTAGAGGCACTCGGTTATTTTCTTCTTTAGCTTTGTAATGTAGCAGGTGATTCCTTGACAATCTGGTGGCTCTTGTTATTTGGTTTTCAATTGTTCTTGGATGGTAGCCCTGATTCAAAAAGGTCTTTTTGAGGCGACCAAGGTGTTTGTCTCTATCCATGGGGTTGGAACATATACGATTGTATCTGATGGCTTGGCTATAGATAGAGTTCTTTGTGTTTTGGATGGAGACCCACCCCACTGCTGTGTTTTAGACAGCCCCCAAATTTAAGAAGCATCATTGTCAGAAGCTCCCTGTCCTCTCCAACAGCTGCAGGAACCTTTCCTTGCAACCAGAAAAAATGTAAAACCTGTCCATTTATAATGACCACGGACAAGATAAAGATCCCTAACTCACATCAGGACTACAAGATCCCAGGTACTTTCACCTGCATTACATCTAATGTGGTGTACTTAATTATTTGTACTAAATGTCCAACTGGGGGTCTGTATGTGGGGGAGACAGGGCAAAAGCTTAGAACAAGGATGAATGCTTATCGTCACACAATAAGAGAAAAAAGAATGGATCTACCTGTGGCAAAACATTTCTGTATCCCTGATCACAGCAACGTGGATATGAAATTACTGGTATTGAAAGGTAACTTCAATTCTCAGAGAGAGAGACGAGTTTGGGAGTACAAATTTATGACGACCTTTGACACTCTCAGTGCTGGAATGAATGTGTCGCATGGATTTATGTCTTTTTACATCAATTAAGGAATTTCCTTTTAAAACCTTGTGGGGGCATCATAACACAGAACTAGACCCCAATCAGAGGACCATAAAACATCCGGACTCCTTATCTATTAACTGGTCCAATGTTTATATTTATGTTTCTCCCTCTCCCATATTGATAGTTCTTCACGTCACTTGTCTTATCTATTGCATTTTTTCTGTGCTGTATTGTGCATAAATATGTGACTTCAGATTTTGTATTAGTCGAGCCTGATGAAGAGACCTGAGTAGTCTCGAAAGCTTGCAATGTGTTACCATCTTTTCAGTTAGCCATTAAAAGGTATCAACCACTGAGGACTCTCAATCCTGAATATTTTTCTATCTACTGGCTAACACGGTACAAAGATATACATCTTTCCAGTCATTTCTATGCATTTTGCTCTTTTTGTGCTCATTGATGCGTTTTTTACCGTGAAAAAACCGCATCGCGGTAAAAACCGCAGCATGCTTACTAATTTTGCGGATTTTTCCGCAGCTTTGGCTTCTTCCATGCGGTTTGAAATCGCTGCGTAAAAAAACGCATCAAGAAAGCATCAAAACTGCGCAAAAAACGGGCAAAAACCACCGCGGAAAAATAGGTGCGGTTTCTGGGAAGGGATTCAGGTTTTTGAGCAGAAATTTTCTGCAACGTGTGCACTTAGCCTGAGACATCAGGTTGCCGTAAAACTGGAGCTGAAGTAAATCTCCGCTTAAGCTCCTGAAATGCTGAGACAGCCTCAGGAGACCAATTCAGCACATCAGCGCCCGTCTTGGTCAGATCAGTCAGTGGTTTGACAATACCAGAAAAATTACCTATAAATTTACGATAGAAATTAGCAAAACCCAAAAACTTCTGGAGACCCTTCAAAGAAGTAGGCTGAACCCAATCATAAATGGCCTGTACCTTGGCCGGGTCCATTTCGATAGTCGACGGAGACAAGATAAATCCCAAAAATGAAATCCTCTGTACACCAAAGACGCATTTCGATCCCTTAACAAACAAGGAATTCTCCCTCAAAATCCGGAACACAGTCCGGACATGTTCCACATGAGAATCCCAATCATTAGAAAAGATCAAAATATCATCCAGATAGATTATCAAAAACTTATCCACAGTCTCGGAAAATATTCATAAAGGACTGGAAGACAGAAGGGGCATTAGTGAGCCCAAAAGGCATCACCAGGTACTCAAAATGTCCCTCCGGAGTATTAAGCACCATCTTCCATTCATCGCCGTGCTTGATGCGAATAAGATTATACGCCCCGCTGAGGTCAAGCTTAGTAAACCAGCAGGAACTCTTAACTCTGGAGAATAAATCAGACATCAGAGGTAACGGGTACTGATATTTAACCGTCATCTTGTTAAGGGAACGATAATCAATACACGGTCTTAATGAACCATCTTTCTTGGCCACAAAAAAAAAACAGCACCTAAAGGTGACGAGGATGGTCTAATATGACCCTTCTCCAATGACTCCTTAATATAGGATCGCATAGCATCATGTTCGGGTACTGATAAGTTGAAAAGCCAACCCTTGGGAAATTTACACCCAGGCATCAACTCAATTGCTCAGTTATAACTCCTATGAAGAGGCAAAGACGCAGACTTGCTCTCACTAAAAACATCAGAGAAATCAGCCAGATAATCAGGAATATCATGAGACTGGGGAGAGGTGGAGAAAACAGGAGCGTCCCTAAGAACGCACTGACAACCCCAACTCACCACAGAACCAGATTTCCTATCCAAAACTGGATTATGAGTTTGCAACCAGGGAAAACCCAGAACAATAGTATCATGCAAATTATGCAGCACCAAAAATGTACAATTTTCTTGGTGGTCTGGGGCAACTCGCATTATCACCTGGGTCCAAAACAGGTTTATTCTCTGCTAAAGGAGTGGCATCAATAACCCTCAAAGGAATAGGCATCCGCAGAGGCGTCATGGAAAAACCACAACGTTTAGCAAAGTCCAAATCCATCAGATTCAAAGCTGCTCCTGAATCCACAAAAGCCTTAGTGGAAAACGTGGATAAGGAGCAGATCAGAGTAATTGCCAAAAGGAACTTAGGTTGTATACTGCCCACAGCAAATGTGTGTGCAAAACGTTTCTCTCGTTTAGGGCAGACAGAAATAGTATGAGAGACATCTCCACAGAAAAAACAGCTTATTACGCATACTAAACTCCTGACGTTGTGCATTAGACAAAACCTCATCACATTGCATAGGTTCAGATGTTTGTTCAAAAGGTGGCAGCGCCTCCCGTGTAGTTTTACGTTCACGTAAACGCCGATCAACTTGAATGGCTAATGACAGAATCATCCAGACCAGAGGGAACAGGAAAAACCACCATAACATCTTTTACGGTCTCTGATAAACCCTTCCGAAAGAGAGATGTCAATGCACTATCATTCCATGTAGTAAAGACCGCCCACTTTCAGAATTTTTGACAGTATAACTGCAGAATCCTGACCCAGGTTCAATGCCAACAGGGTTCTCTCAGCTTGATCAACAACATTAGGTTCATCATACAACCCCAAGGCTTGAAAAAATGCATCCACATTAGTCACAATAGGATTTTCAGGTGTCAGAGAAAAAGCCCAATCCTGAGGATCGCCGCGCAGCAAGGAGATGACAATTTTAACCTGCTGCACAGAGCTCCTCGATGAGTTAGGCTTCAAGGCAAGAAATAATTTACAATTATTCTTAAAATTCAAAAATTTAGACCGATCCCCAGAAAACACATCAGGAGTAGGGATCTCAGGTTCAGCAGCATGTGACTGAATGAGGTAGATGGAAATTCCCTGCACTTCAGCAGCAAGTTGCTCCACACGATCAGACAATTGCTTAATCTCCATTAGGAAAAAAAAAATCCTCCTACGGCCCGAGAGAGAGGAAAAAATACATAACAAAAAAAAAAAATTCTGACACTTTTTTTTTTTAAACAATTTTTTCCTGCTTTTGAGTATCCTAGAATCTGCGGTATGCTTTGTGATTCTGTTTTGAATGGGTCACCGAGGAGGAAAACTAAACAAGCTAAGTCACAGAAAACCAGAGAGGTTGGTAACTATGCAGATTGCAGACCCCTGATCCTAACCACACAACTAGCAGCAGCCGTGGAGCGTTCCTACGATGAATCTAGACGCCTCGTCACAGCCGGAGGACTAAATAAGCCTCAAGCAAGAAAAGGGGAAAACTAACTGCCCCAGAGCAGACCCCAAAGGAATAGAGAGCCCCCATACATGTATTGACGGTGAAACAAGATGAAAACACAAACACAGGCAGGAAAATAGGCTGAGCAAACGATGGGGCCCAAACTAACTAGAAAGGAAAGGAAAGACACTGTCTGCAATCTGCCCAAAAGCCCTACAAAAATAATGTCCAACACTACTGATAACAAAATTAACCCTGAAGTCACTAGACTTCTCCCACTATATCAGCACTCTGAAATATTCTGAGACAGCAAAAAAGAGGCCAATCTAATAAGGGACAAAAAGCAAATTGGCAAATACAGATAAATAAGAGTGGAAATTCAGCACAGCCCCAGCCGGGGCTGGCTGACCACACAAAAAACTGAATAGACCAACAAAATCAAGTGTGAACATTAGCAGAAACACTTAGCTTGAGATGACTGGAACAGAGCTGAAAACCAAGACCTGAAAAGCCAGAAGGAATCACCAGCACCAGAATAGGGTGTCGGCTGTCTTAAATCCAGTCTGAGATTCCAGAGATCCAATTGTTATCCTCATCATCAGGTGGCAGATCTCTACTAATTAAATCAACCTCACTACCTCCTGTTACCACCAGAGGGAGCCTGGAAGGAGAACTCACAACTGGTAGACCAGAAAATGAGTTCACAACAGTTATCCCACCTATGGACTCAGATGCTGATATCCTACTTCTGCTCGGCAGAGACAATTTAAGGATACATAAGGTCCGCCAACAGTGCAATGGTCCTGTCTATGCCCCCTACGCACAGAGACTCGACTTGGGGTGGGTAATC
Source organism: Dendrobates tinctorius (assembly GCF_039654945.1). Taxonomy (NCBI): domain Eukaryota; kingdom Metazoa; phylum Chordata; class Amphibia; order Anura; family Dendrobatidae; genus Dendrobates; species Dendrobates tinctorius. Next base: position 611,677 of record NW_027361869.1, on the reverse strand, counting down.
ATAGGAAATGTGTGCTTGGACCGAACAAGAGTCGATTCCTTTAAGACTTATGTACACAGAGATGGAGGATCTACTTTCTGCAAACCATGCCCTCATCTCTACGATGTGAAAGAGAAGCCTCCAGATCCCGTACAGCTGCCTGATGTCATTCCTTCTCCCTATGCAGACGACTTGGAAAGATCGGTGTTTCATAGAACCAAGGATGACAACAATGTAGCCCCGTCAATGGAAGACAAGGAATTTGTCAGGATAATGGACAATGAGTTCCTTAAGGACAAGACTAATCACTGGGTTTTTCCCCTACCCTTCCGAGCTATCAGGCTAAGACTCCCGAACAATCGTGAACAAGCCTTGTCCAGATTCATCTCTCTCCAGCGCACACTAAGCAACAAAACGGAGATGAAAGAACACATTGTCACCTTCATGAGCAAGATATTCCGGAATAACCATGCGGAGCCAGCGCCTCCTTTAAAGGAAAACGAGGAGTGCTGGTACCTACCCTCATTCGGAGTATATCACCCATGGAAACCTAAGCAAATTAGAGTTGTCTTTGATTCAAGCGCCAAACATCAAGGTGTATCTCTCAACGATGTCCTCCTCACGGGTCCTAACCTTACAAACAACCTAGTAGGAGTGTTGATGAGGTTCCGGAAAGAGCCCATCGCCATCACCGCCGACATTGAACAGATGTTCCACTGTTTCATAGAGAGGACCACAGGGATTTCCTCAGGTTCCTGTGGTACAAGGACAATGACCCCAACAAGGAGATGGTGGAGTATCACATGAGGGTGCACGTATTCGGGAACAGCCCTTCCCCAGCAGTGGCAACCTATGGCCTGCGGAGAACCGCACAAGAAGGAGAGGCCGAATATGGAACAGATGCCAGAGACTTTGTAGAAAAGACTTCTATGTAGATGATGAACTAAAATCTCTACCCACAGAAGAAGCGGCTATCTATCTACTCAAGAGGACCCAAGGCAGGCCCGGATTGGCAATATAACTAACCGGGCATTTTCCCGCTGGGCCGCTGTCGCGTGGGCCGCGGGCGGCAGCGCCCGATCATCTGGCCGCTTGCCAGCTGCTGCGGCCACTGTTGCTCCTGCCGCCGTGCCCGCAGCGGCGGTGATAGTTTCAAGTTCCTCCCGCACTGCAGGGAGATAAGCCGCCACGCCCCCCACACGCACCCCATCCTCGCCCTAGCATGAGACCCTCTCCCCCCAGCCACTCACAGCATCGCACTCGCTTGCCTGCTCGCTCTGTTCGCAGGGCCTGTGATGAGGTCACAGGAGGGGAGGAGTCAGGGGGGTCACATGATCAGCAGGAGCCTTTGTCCAGACCCCCGATCATGTCACCCCTGACTCCGCCCATCCTGTGACCTCATCACAGGTCCTGTGCGCTCAGCCTTGCCTCTACCGTCTGCAAGACTCTGCTTTGCTGTTGTCATGGTGCTGGTTGAGGTATGTATGTGTGGGGTCAGGATTTACAGTGTGGATGTAGCAGAGCTGTGTGTGTACGAGGTGTACGGAGCGGAGCCGTGAGTGTACGAGGTGTACGGAGCGGAGCAGGTGTACGAGGTGTACGGAGCGGAGCAGTGTGTACGAGGTGTACGGAGCGGAGCAGTGTGTACGAGGTGTACGGAGAGGAGCCGCGCGTGTACGAGGTGTACGGAGTGGAGCCGTGTGTACGAGATGTACAGAGCGGAGCCGTGTGTGTGTACGAGGTGTACGGAGCGGAGCCGTGAGTGTACGAGGTGTACGGAGCGGAGCAGTGTGTACGAGGTGTATGGAGCGGAGCAATGTGTACGAGGTGTACGGAGCGGAGCAGTGTGTACGAGGTGTACGGAGAGGAGTCGCGCGTGTACGAGGTGTACGGAGTGGAGCCGTGTGTACGAGATGTACAGAGCGGAGCCGTGTGTGTGTACGAGGTGTGCGGAGCGGAGCCGTGAGTGTACGAGGTGTACGGAGCGGAGCAGTGTGTACGAGGTGTATGGAGCGGAGCAATGTGTACGAGGTGTACGGAGCGGAGCAGTGTGTACGAGGTGTACGGAGAGGAGCCGCGCGTGTACGAGGTGTACGGAGTGGAGCCGTGTGTACGAGATGTACAGAGCGGAGCCGTGTGTGTGTACGAGGTGTACGGAGCGGAGCAGTGTGTACGAGGTGTACGGAGTGGAGCCGTGTGTACGAGGTGTACGGAGCGGAGCCGTGTGTACGGAGAGGAGCCGCACGTGTACGAGGTGTACGGAGAGGAGCCGTGTGTGTGTGTACGAGGTGTACGGAGAGGAGCCGTGTGTGTGTACGAGGTGTACGGAGAGGAGCCGTGTGTACGAGGTGTACGGAGAGGAGTCGCGCGTGTACGAGGTGTACGGAGAGGAGCCGTGTGTACGAGATGTACGGAGCGGAGCCGTGTGTGTGTACGAGGTGTACGGAGAGGAGCCGCGCGTGTACGAAGTGGAGCCGCGCGTGTATGAGGTGTACGGAGAGGAGCCACGCGTGTACGAGGTGGACGGAGTGGAGCCGTGTGTATGGAGTGGAGCCATATGTGTACGGGATGTACGGAGCGGAGCCAAGTGTGTACAAAGCATACAAAGCGGGCTTTTCCCACGGACACAGGAGTACACGGCGGAGCCCCGAGGAGCATTTTAAAACACACACATGACGTTCCACCGGAAGTGATGTGCTGGAAGCTGACCGGAAATGAGAATTTCTTGAGGAGATTGTGACGGAACCAGGAATGCTTCAGATCCATCACCGTGTCCTCCTCCGACAGCGCAGACAGCAGGATCGCCTTGGAATCGGGGATGCCGGCCATGTGAGCGGATCATGATAGGTCCTGCACCGGGAGGCTCAGGTGGGCACTACAATGGGAGCCGGGCTGCTATAGTATCTTTGTAGAATCTTTCTTTATTTCTTTCTTTCTCTGTTCTTTCATTCTCTGTTCTGTCTTTCCCTCATTTTCTTTCTCTCTCTGTTCTTTCTTTCTCTCTCTAATCTTTCTTTTTTCTCTCTCTTTCTTTTTCTTTCCTCTCTTTCTCTCTGTTCTCTCTTTTCTTTACTTCTTTCTTTCTCTCTCTGTTCTTTCTCTGTCTTTCCCCTCTTTCTTTCTCTCTCTGTTCTCTGTCTCTCACTGTTCTTTCTTTGTATCTCACTGTTCTTTCTTTCCCCTTTCTTTCTCGCTCTCTCTGTTTTCTTTTTTCTCTCTCTCTCTGTTTTCTCTCTTCCTTAGTGCCAGTCAGTCTGCCCATAATGCCAGCCACTGTGCCCTCAGTACCAGTCAGTGTGATCAGCAGTGCTAAATGGGTGCGATTAGGTGTGGACATGGGTGTGACTAGTTGTGAAATGGGTGTGACTGGGCGTGGCCAAAATTTGCAGCGGCGCGCTATGCGCGCCGCAGTCTTTGTTCATCTTTCCCTTCTTCAAAAGTTGTGAGGTATGATAGGGGCGGCTATGACAAGGGGGTCTGGTTGCCCAATGGATAGCAGTTCTGCCAGGAATTCTGTAATCATGCATACAAAAGGGGACAGAGATTTGGGAGGAGTACTGTACCTAAAAGCAATAAATAGGACTGAGCTGAAATACTGGGCACAGCTGTGACTACATGTTATATAGTTGTGTTAATCTCCTCTCACTTCTTGTAAACTACAAGTGTACAAAGATATTATATAGTCGCCATGTGACTAGTGGGCCTGTGTAACTTCAAATGCCAGGGCTGAATTTTAGTCCCAGTCCGGCCCTGACCCAAGGTATGCTGTACCAAGCTAAGCTTAGATTGCACAAAATTGCTTCAAATAGCCAGGCTGTCATGAGAGCCTTTGATTCAAGTGACCACGCACCAGGATTCAAGGACATAGACCTGGGACCAGACTGTCTGCCTGTGCAGAGAAGCTTAGGCTTGAGGTGGAACCTGTCAGTCGACACCTTCAGTTTCCAAATCAACTGTGCAGACAAACCATTCACTAAATGTGGTGTCTTGTCAGTGGTGAATAGCTTATACGACCCACTGGGGTTCATAGCACCAATTACCATACAAGGTAAATCCCTTGTGAGACAGCTTTCCGAAACCGTCAAGGACTGGGATGCCCCACTCCCTCCTGAGAAGGAACCAAAATGGGAAACCTGGAAGCAGTCTTTGTGTGCCTTGGATGAGATCCACATACCGAGATGCTACGCCAGAACCTCACTTGCTGCTAGTACTAGGAAGGAACTCCATGTGTTCTCGGATGCATCCACACAGGCCATTGCAGCAGTTGCCTATCTGAAGGTGACGGGACCCGACAATCAAGATCACTTTGGATTCGTCTTCGGCAAGGCTAAGTTGGCTCCCAAGCCTGATCATACTATTCCCAGGCTTGAACTTTGTGCAACCGTGCTTGCAGTAGAACTCGCAGACTTTATACAGCACGAGCTTTACACCAACATAGATGATGTGCAATACTACACTGACAGTAAGGTTGTCTTAGGTTACATCTACAACCAAACAAGGCGCTTCTACGTGTACGTCAGTAACCGCATTGAGAGAATAAGGAGGTCTTCCAAGCCTGAACAATGGCACTATATCCCATCTGAACTTAATCCGGCTGACCATGCCACTAGATCTATGTCTTTAAGGTCCTTTGCTAACTCTTCTTGGCTTTCAGGTCCTAAGTTTCTGTTGGAACAGAAGGGAAGAGAATGTGTCCAGGAAGTCTTCGGCATCCAGCATTCGGATGGCGATCCAGAAGTCCGCTCCGAGGTCAGTGCATTGGCGACGAACACTAAAGTAACCTCCAGCCTCGGTTGCCAGCGCTTCGAACGCTTCTCCAATTGGATGAGACTCGTCAAGACTATCGCAAGGTTAGTCCACATTGCGAGATCGTATCACAATTCACTTGGAGACAAAGACTGTCACAGCTGGCACGTCTGCCATAAACCACTCTCTGCCGAGGACATTTCTCATTGTGAGTCCCTTATAATACGTTACGTCCAGCAGAGCGTATTCAGTACTGAATGGGAATGCCTTCACCACAAACAGCAGATCCCTCTGAAAAGCCCCATTGCCCATTTAAATCCAGTAATGGACAGCTTTGGTTTGCTGAGAGTCGGTGGTCGTTTAAATCAAGCCAAGATTGCGGCTTCAGAGCAACATCCTTGCATCATTCCCAGTAAACATCATATCACTGATCTACTGATCCGGCACTTTCATGAAAAAACCGAGCACCAAGGCAGGCAGATCACAGAAGGCAAGTTACGGTCTGCAGGGCTTTGGATCATAGGTATGAAAAGACGTGTAGCAGGATCACTACATCGCTGTGTGCAATGTCGGAAAACCAGAGGAAAACAGGTACATCAACAAATGGCCGACCTGCCCTCTGACAGATTGATTGCCGAGCCGCCTTTCACCTATGTTGGCCTAGATGTCTTTGGGCCATGGATGTTATCTGCACACAGAACTCAAGGTGGCCATGCCAACAGCAAACGTTGGGCCGTACTATTCACTTGCATGAGTGTCCGTGCCGTCCACATAGAGGTAATAGAGACTATGGACACATCCAGCCTGATCAACGCTCTCCGGCGGTTTCTAGCGATCAGAGGACCGGTGAAACAGTTGAGGTCTGACCGCGGAAGCAACTTCATCAGTGCATGTCAAGAGCTGGAAATTGACATCAAGCCAATTCAGGATCAGCTGGCAGAAAGAGGTTGCACCTGGATCTTCAATCCTCCACATAGTTCTCACATGGGAGGTTCCTGGGAAAGGATGATCGGGATCTCACGCAACATCCTGAATTCTATGTTTATGGACGTAAGCTCTTCAAGGCTTACACATGAGACCTTGGTTACTTTTCTGGCCGAAGTTTCTGCCATAATCAACTCAAGACCACTTGTCCCAGTGTCATTGGATCCCGAACTGCCGACCATTCTTACTGTGCTGTTCCATGCATGTTTCTAGTTAAAGAAATGTATTTATGTTTTTTCGCTTGTCTCTGCTGCCATCTACTGGCCAGACCATTTAGTTCCTCGGTCTTTCCTTGTTCAGCCTATGGGGAGGGGCTTGTCTTCAGCCTCTTCTCTTCCTGTTTGCTCAGTCATCGGCAGACATCTTACCTGAGAGAACTGTTCTCCCTCATGAGCTGAGGAAGCAAAGTCTTTTGACCCGCAAGTAGCGACTCCAGAGACAAGCTCCATGCAAGAGACTCAGTGTAATGTTTGAATCGTTATCTACGGAATAAACCAACATTGTTCTTCATCACAACGCGTGTATGCTTATCTGAGAAGCTGCTAAGGGTCATGTCTGCCTCGCTTATTGGATACACAAAGGTAGGAACTTCTCTCACTTACATGTCTGCATACCTTTAATCGCCATTAAGTGGGGACAGAACAGTCAAAAGACTAGCTTGTCGGCCCATACAAGTCAGAAGACTACTTTTAAAGCTCATAAGCAGCTAGAAAACCTCCTTATAGCCCAGCACCCCAGCTACAGATCTCCATCTGCCCCGTCTCCCTATGTGTAATCTGCCCAGCAACAAGCCTCGCACACCAGTCTGCCTGCAGCAGTGCACGTCTGGACAAGCCTAGAAGTAGCTCCACCACCTGCCACATCTTGCAATAACTCTGCTCGTACTGTTAATGAGGACTGTCTATGCACCTGCTGTTTCCTTCTGGCCACATCGCTCCTAAAGGCCTGCAGTACTCCATACCTCATTACCGCGCATCAGCGATCCGCGAACCCCCAAGTTTCGCCAAAGCCACTCTGGGAATCTCATCCGGGACCTCCCGCAGAGCCGCACAGCGATTTTCGGACCCCGATTCAAAAGTTGAATTTTTTAAAGAGACAGTACACCTTTATTCAAAATGGCCGAAAAAGACCTCGGACAGGTCCCTACTGATGAAACAGTGCAAATACAACCTGATACCGTCCACGATGAAGCCCAGGAGGCAGACCCCACATCTCAAGCAGACCAAGTCACCCGACCAAAACGTTCTGCCAAACCAACTATAAAGGTGCTTGAAAACTATCACAATATGAAAGATGAGCTATGTGATCACCTGGAAGAACAGTGGGAATGCGTCACCTCTTATATGTCAAGACTCGAATCCTCATCAGGCAACGCCGCAAGCTTGCAATCCGTCATGGAGCGGCTGAACACCGCCCGTGAAAGGTACAAGAGACTATCAGCAAAGTACATCGCTCTTCTAAAAGATTTTAATTCTGATGAAGCTCTTCCAGACCTCAGTGAGGCGCTAGAGACGGACAAGGAGAGAGACGCCAAGGTCCAACATGCCATAAACAAGGCTGAACACCGTATCTCTCACCTGCAAGAAACCAGGTCACACCGATCGACCTCATCTAAACGTTCCTCTCGGTCATCCAGGGCATCGTCCTCAAGAAGTTCAACCATGAGCGACAGGATACTAGAGGCCCGCATAAAGGCAGAGGAATCCAGAGTGAGACGTTCTTTCACTGAGAGAGAAGCTAAGGCAGAGGCAAAAAGGGCAGAAGCAGACATGGAAGCAAAAAGGGCAGAAGTGGAAGCAAAAAGGGCAGAAGTGGAAGCCAAGAGAGCAGAAGCAGAAGCGGAGGCTCAGCTGAAGATTCTTCGGTCACAGATGGAAGAGGAGGTCGCACTAGCTAAAGTGAGACTACTTGAGCAGGCGTTGATCCAAGGCCCTGATGCAGCTAACTTGCCACCACTGGAATCAGACGATCCAGTCAATCGCACGAAAGACTATGTACTAAACCAGCTACCTGTAGCAACCCCGGTCTACAGTACCGTCCAAGTCGACGACACCAAAACCTCCAACGTACTCCCAGAGATACCTTCTCAAACACAGTCACCACAAGATGGCAACCAAGTGTTTCCTGACCCACCTTCACAGCTCAAGCGGTATTCGTCAGATTCTTCAAGGGCTAAACCACAGCTCAACCCTGCAGCAACATCATTCTATCCGGGAACAGCTCATCCATTCACACCAGGCGGCCCATACGCCCCAGGGGCATCACGAGTCGTCGTGGCAACGAGTGGTGAGAAGTCGGATATGTCCGAGTTCGCCAGGTTCATGGTGAGCAGAGAGCTAATCAACACCAGTCTTACGAAGTTTGATGATCGTGCAGAGAGCTACAGGGCCTGGAAAGCAACCTTTAAGGCAGCCATCGCCAATCTCAACCTAACTGAAGAACAGGAACTTGACCTCCTGATAAAGTGGTTAGGTCCAAGCTCTTCAACCCGCGTCAGGAGCCTCAGAGCGGTCCACGTGGGACAAGCAGAAGCAGGTCTCGCTGCCGCATGGCAAAGGCTGGAACGCACCTTTGGCAGCGCAGAGGCAATAGTGAAAAAACTATTCAAGAGATTGCAGGATTTCCAAAAGATCAACCTTAAAGACGTCCACAAGCTGCAAGACCTAAGTGACCTGCTAATGGAGCTGGAGCTCGCCAAAAGAGACCCTCGTCTGTCTGGGCTGTGCTATCTGGATTCAGCCCATGGAGTAAACCCGATCGTGGTGAAGCTGCCATACAGCCTGCAGGAAAAGTGGGCAATGTCAGTATCAAGATACAAAGGAGTGAACGACGTTACCTTCCCTCCATTCATCCACTTCTGCAGGTTCATCGATGAACAGGCCCAGATGAGGAATGACCCCAGCCTCGACTTCCTAGAGTCCAACGCTTCGACAGCCGCACCAACTCCTGCGCCAAGGTATGAAAACACCACATACAAACGCAGAGACACTAAGAGAGCTGTGAGCGTTAGGAAGACCGAGCTACCGTCACCTGCAACGCCCACAGACGAACAGAACATCGTCTCAACACGAGATAAATCCTTTAATCGTGAATGTCCCATCCACAAGAAGCCACACTCGTTGACCAAGTGCAAAGGGTTTAGATCCAAAACCCTACAGGAGCGCAAGGAGATCCTCACAGAGCTCGGGGTTTGCTTCAAATGCTGCGCATCACTTGAGCACATGGCCAAGGACTGCAAATCCACAGTCAAGTGTGGGGAGTGCCACAGCGAAAAGCATGTTTCAGCCATGCACTCAACCCGAATAGCTAGAGACACACCGGCTGCAGTCACCACTGCTCCCGCTCCAAGTCATGGCGGGGAGCCACAGAATCAGACCGACACCGCCACAACTGTCTCCTGCTCATGCTCAGAAGTATGTGGAGAGGGCCGCATGGAGAAATGTTGCGCCCGAATATGCCTCATCAAGGTTTACCCCGAAGGACATCCAGAAAAGGCAATGAAGGTGTATGCCATCATAGACGACCAAAGCAACCGGTCCCTGGCAGGAGCCAAATTCTTTGAAGCCTTCGGAATTAGTGGACCATCAGAGCCCTACACCTTGAACACCTGCTCAGGCCGCATAGAGACTAGCGGCAGAAGAGCCCAGGGATTCATCGCTTCTCCTATCAACGGGAAGACTGAAATACCTCTGCCAACGCTAGTTGAATGTGACCAAATACCCAGCCATAGGAGTGAAATTCCTACCCCAGAAGCTGTACTTTATCAGCCGCACCTGAAGCACCTCGCAAGCGTCATCCCACCTATGGACAACAACGCGGAGATTCTACTCCTGCTCGGCAGAGACAACCTGAGGGTACACAAGGTGCGACAACAGTGCAACGGACCTGACTACGCACCATACGCCCAGAGACTGGACCTCGGATGGGTAGTCATAGGAAACGTGTGCGTTGATCGATCAGAAATCGACTCCTTCAGGACCTACGTCCATGGAGACGGACGCACAACCTGCCTAAGGCCATGTCCTCATCACTATGAAGTGAAAGAGAAGCCCCCAGACTCAATACAGCTGCCTGACATCGCTTCTTCTCTGCGTACCGACAACTTGGGAAGATCAGTCTTTCACATCACCAAGGACGACGATAAAGTAGCCTTGTCAGTGGAGGACAGAGAATTCATCGACATAATGGACCGTGAGTTCTCTAAGGACAAAACCGACCACTGGGTCTCTCCATTACCCTTCCGATCCACCAGGGTAAGACTGCCAAACAACCGAGACCAAGCTCAGAACAGATTCAACTCTCTTCAACGTTCAATGAACCACAAACCTGAAATGAGGGAGCATATTGTCGCCTTTATGGACAGAATATTTCGCAACAACCACGCGGAACCCGCTCCTCCCGTGAAGAAGAACGAAGAGTGCTGGTATCTGCCTTCATTTGGTGTCTACCACCCACGGAAACCGAACCAAATCAGGGTTGTCTTTGACTCCAGCGCCAAACATGGAGGCGTATCACTCAACGATGTCCTCCTCACAGGTCCCAACCTGACGAACAACTTAGTAGGAGTGTTGCTGAGGTTCAGGAAAGAACTCGTCGCCATCACTGCCGATATCGAACAGATGTTCCACTGTTTCCTAGTCAGGGAGGACCACCGGAACTTCCTCAGATTCCTGTGGTTCAAGGACAACGACACCAACAAAGAGATGGTGGAATACCGAATGAGAGTCCACGTCTTCGGGAACAGCCCTTCACCCGCAGTAGCAACCTACGGTCTCCGAAGGACCGCAGCAGAGGGAGAGTCTGAGTATGGCACAGACGCAAGAGACTTCGTTGAAAGAGACTTCTATGTAGACGACGGGCTCAAATCACTGCCCACTGAAGAAGCAGCCATTGATTTGCTCAAAAGGACCCAAGGTATGCTGGCCCAGGCAAGGCTCAGGCTTCATAAAATCGCTTCAAACAGCCCAACCGTAATGAGAGCCTTTGATTCGGGTGATCACGCCCCTGGATTCAAGGACATTGACTTGGGGCTAGACAGCTCACCCGTGCAGAGGAGCCTAGGCATCAGATGGGATCTCGCAGCCGACTCCTTCGGGTTTCAAGTGAATTGCTCGGACAAACCGTTCACAAAACGTGGTGTCCTCTCCATAGTGAACAGCTTATTTGACCCGCTGGGGTTCGTGGCGCCCATCACCATACAAGGCAAATCCTTGTTGAGACAACTATCTGAAACTGTCAAGGATTGGGATACCCCGCTCCCCTCCGACAAAGAGAAAAAATGGGAAACTTGGAAACAGTCGTTGTGCGGATTGAACAATATTCACATCCCGAGATGCTACACCAAAATCTCCCTTGCCTCTAGCGGAAGGAAAGAACTCCACGTCTTTTCAGACGCCTCCACAGAAGCCATAGCGGCGGTTGCATACCTGAAGGTGATGGACGCCAGCGGGCAAAGCTACGTCGGATTGGTGTTCGGCAAGGCGAAGCTAGCCCCGAAGCCCGACCACACCATCCCCAGACTCGAACTCTGTGGAGCCGTCTTGGCAGTGGAAATTGCTGACTTCATACTACAAGAACTGTGTATCGAAATAGATGAGGTCCAATTCTACACCGACAGCAAGGTCGTTTTGGGTTACATCTACAATACATCGAGACGATTCTACGTGTATGTCAGTAACCGCATCGAAAGGATCAGGAGATCCTCCAAACCGGAACAATGGCGTTACGTACCATCGGAGCTGAATCCAGCAGATCTTGCAACCAGACCCATGTCTATATCTTCTTTCGTTAACTCTTCTTGGCTTACAGGTCCAGAGTTCCTGCTGAGACGGTCAGAAGAAGGTGTCCAGGAAGACTTCAGCATCCTAGATCCAGACAACGATCCAGATGTCCGAACTGAGGTCCATACCCTGACCACCAGTGCTGAGAAAACATCCTACCTCGGCTGCCAATGTTTTGAACGTTTCTCCAGCTGGTTAAGACTCATCAGGACTGTTGCCAGGTTAGTGCACATCGCCAGATGTTATCGTGCAGACTTTAAAGACAAGGACTGTCATCGCTGGCATGTATGCCACAGACCTCTTTCTGCTGAGGACATCTCCCGTAGTGAGTCCCTCATTATACGCCACCTCCAACAGAGCGAATTCGCCACCGAATGGAAGTGCTTAAATAACAAACAGCAGATTCCATTAAGAAGCCCCCTCGCCAATTTAAACCCAGTAATGGACAGCTTCGGCTTACTGAGGGTTGGCGGTCGTTTAAGCCAGGCTCGTTTCGGTGTCGCAGAGCAAAATCCTCTCATCATTCCCAACAAACACCACGTTACAGTCTTACTGATCCGTCATCATCATGAAAGGGCTGAACACCAAGGCAGGCAAATTACAGAGGGCACTCTACGGTCTGCAGGCCTCTGGATTGTCGGGATGAAGAGACGTGTAGCACAAATACTTCACGATTGTGTGCACTGTCGCAAAGTGAGAGGAAAGCAACTGTGCCAACAAATGGCCGACCTACCTACAGATAGACTTTCCATGGAACCACCTTTCACCTATGTGGGCCTAGACGTTTTCGGACCATGGATGGTATCCACACGCAGAACTCGTAGCAGCCGTGCGGACAGTAAGCGGTGGGCTGTGCTATTCACCTGCTTGAGCATCCGAGCCGTTCACATCGAGGTGTTAGAGTCCATGGATACCTCCTGCCTGATTAACGCCTTGAGAAGATTCCTCGCCATCAGAGGACCAGTAAAGCAGCTGAGGTCCGACCGCGGCAGCAACTTCGTCGGTGCATGTAGAGAGCTGAACATCGACACCAAGCCAATCCAAGACCAGCTGGCAGACAAGGGTTGCACCTGGATCTTCAATTCTCCTCACAGTTCTCACATGGGAGGCTCCTGGGAGAGGATGATCGGAATCTCACGCAACATCCTGAACTCCATGCTAAAGGACGTCAACTCGAGACTCACGCACGAGACTCTAGTGACTCTTTTAGCCGAAGTCTCAGCCATCATCAACTCGAGACCCCTTGTGCCGGTGTCAATGGATCCAGAGGTACCAACCATGTTGACTCCCAACATCCTTCTTACTCAGAAGATCGACAACGCGGTAATTCCCAGCGGAGACTTCACTCATGCCAACACCTACCAAAGACACTGGAAACGAGTCCAATATTTGGCCGACTACTTCTGGAACCGATGGAGGAAGGAATACCTTACCATTCTTCAAGGGAGAAGGAAGTGGCGACATCCCAAGCCGAATATCAAGGAAGGAGATCTGGTCCTCATGAAAGACCAGACCACTGAAAGGACTGACTGGCCTCTGGGACTTGTTACCAGGACACTGCCTAGCCAGGACGGCAACGTGCGGAAGGTGGAGCTGAGGGTCTTTAGGAAGGGTGAGACGAAGATCTTTGCGAGGCCAATCCATGAACTCGTCCTCTTACTGCCTATCGAGAGCGCCACTACGGGATGAGCGTTCTGCACCCGAAGTTTGGCCGTTTTTTCTGATTTTTTGAACTTTAATTGTTGCATTTAACATGCCCTTTCTTTTAGGTTTATTATTATTATGGACAATAGTGGAATCCCCATAGTGAATTCCAGACGGGGAGTGTGCTGTTCCATGCATGTTTCTAGTTAAAGAAATGTATTTATGTTTTTTCGCTTGTCTCTGCTGCCATCTACTGGCCAGACCATTTAGTTCCTCGGTCTTTCCTTGTTCAGCCTATGGGGAGGGGCTTCTCTTCAGCCTCTTCTCTTCCTGTTTGCTCAGTCATCGGCAGACATCTTACCTGAGAGAACTGTTCTCCCTCATGAGCTGAGGAAGCAAAGTCTTTTGACCCGCAAGTAGCGACTCCAGAGACAAGCTCCATGCAAGAGACTCAGTGTAATGTTTGAATCGTTATCTACGGAATAAACCAACATTGTTCTTCATCACAACGCGTGTATGCTTATCTGAGAAGCTGCTAAGGGTCATGTCTGCCTCGCTTATTGGATACACAAAGGTAGGAACTTCTCTCACTTACATGTCTGCATACCTTTAATCGCCATTAAGTGGGGACAGAACACTTACGCCAGCTTCTCTTCTCACCCAAAAGACCGGGAACCCGCTAACAGTTAGTGGAGAGTTTACTCACGCAAACACCTACCAGAAACAGTGGAAACGTGTGCAGTACCTTGCTGATTATTTCTGGAACCGGTGGAGAAAGGAATATCTTGTGACTCTCCAAGGAAGAAGAAAATGGCGACAGAATAAACCGAACTTGAAAGAAGGAGACGTGGTACTAATGAAAGAACAACAAGCCCGAAGGATCTACTAGCCTATGGGAATCGTTACAAAGACTTTCCCTAGTCAAGACGGTAAGGTCCGGAAGGTGGAGCTGAAGGTCCTTAGGAAAGGCGAGCCTAAGACATTTCAGAGGCCAATCCACGAGCTCGTATTGATACTGCCAATTGAGGACATTCCAGTATGATGAATCACGAACAGAACACTGCCCTACTATTTTGTCCATTGGATTACTGTTGGGTCGGAGACAGTTTGGCCTAGTGCGACTTCTCCGATCCGAAGATGGGAACCATTGGATTGTCTCAGGAACTGACTGTCATCTTCCTTGTTTTTGAAGTTGTTATTATTGCATGCATATTCATATTTCTTTTCTAGGTTATTGAACTTTAAAGAAAAACAACAAAAGAAAAAACTATATAGTGAAATCCCTTACGGAATTTCAGACGGGGAGTGTGCTGTCCCATCTAAGATTATGATTGTATGCTTATATAGTTGTCATGTTACCTTTCTTTATGTTCAGTTTTGCATTTGGTCTGCTGCCACCTGCTGTCCTTTTTCTGTATATCAGACTGCAGCTTATTAATTCTTTTACATGCCTTCAACTTCCTGGTCAGGTGACTCCTCTTCCTGCCGGTGGCCATTACTAGATTCATCTTCACCCGGGAGAGACACGCTTACCAGGCTGTGGAAGGCATCAGTTTTTTGACCACTTCGTTGCACTTTGTTGCTCACACAACTTGCTGAATCATCTTGCTGTACCACCTGGATTGTTACATCTGCATTTCTGAGAAGTACTGCATTACCAATCATACGCTGTATGTCCAGATTTCCAATAAACAAGTCTGGACTTCACAATATCTGGTGTGTATCATCTCTCCGGATGCAAAATAGCAACAATGGTCCTGTCTGCTCTGCATTGAGGAAACGGAAGGTAGGAATCTCTCCCAGCCCCAATCAACTACACCTCCATTCTCATGTGGGGACAGAACAGTGAACCAGATGGCTCTGCAGACACCGGGTACCCAGGCACCAACTCTTTTACAGGCGGCCGCTGCTCTCGGCCAAGGTCAGCCTGTCCGGCCTGCCAGTACGTGTCAATGGAGCTGCAAAGCTTCTGTTGAACCAGTCATATCCAAAACATTTAAATGGATTGCTAAACATTTATTTATTTATTTATTTTAAAGATGGTCCTCTCCCAGTGTCTACAGTTCCTATGAGTAGGATGCAGCTGCCTTCAGGTAACAAGACCTAATCATCTGTAAGACTGTGTGGATTTTTCCATCTTGCAGTATGTACACACTGAGTTTTTGGAGCAGAAATTGAACGGAATCTCCCGAATTTTTGAGGAGTTCTGCATTTTGGACAAGGGTTATGGAGAGTTTCCTCTCCCCCAGAAAAATTCATCGACAACCTCTGTGTGTATGTAGCCTTAGATGTATTTCCCCATGAGTGACGTTCGGCAGGTCAGGCCCTGAAATTTACAATTTCTCTTTTTCTTTTCAGGAATTAATCAGTTTAATAACATGCCCATTGGAAATGTTCAGATTCCTTCTGCTCCTATGGGACCTCGGGCAGCATCTCCGCTCAACCACCCCACACAAATGAACAACATGGGATCGGTGCCAGCTGTAAGTAATGTACACCGGGGCGCCCAGTGCCTTTTTTTTTCTTTAGCATTTTTTACGTTTTTTTTCTTCTATATGATTAATGGTTATTTCTTCCCATAGATGGCAATGTCTCCATCTCGAATGTCCCAACCCCAGACCATGATGGGTACACACAGCAATAATCTAATGGGTCCTGCACAGACTCAGAATCAGTTCTTGCAACAAGGGCAGTTTCAGACCAATAATAGCAGCTTAGGCGTGACACTAGGGCAAACGTGCACAGCGGCTGCGGTGTCAAAGGTAAGAGGTCCTCTCTGTATTATATGAAGGAACCCTGCTCTATAAAGATACAGAAATAATGTGGTATTTTATTTTTTTTTAACATTTTCCAACAGGGACAAGCGCCCACCGCATCTTTACCAATCAGCAACTCCATGAACATGCTGGGCCCTCAAACCAGTCAGCTTCCACGGCCAGCACTTTCCCAGTCTCCCCTCCATCAGACCCCTCCTTCAGTTACTGCTGCCGCCGCTGCTATGCCTCCTGTTCAGCACCCAACACCATCTGGCATGACTCCACCACAACCAGCAGCACCAGCCCAGCCATCCACTCCGCTGCCACCGGCTGGACAGACCCCAGCTCCCACGCCTGGCTCTGTCCCTAATGCCATGCAGACACAGAGCACCCCGACGGTGCAGGCAGCTGCCCAGGCCCAGCTCACTCCACAGCCTCCTACTCCTGTGCCCAGTCAGTCTGTGCCCACCCCACAGCCATCTCAGCTGCAGCCCCCGGCACTCCTGTAAGTATAAAGTGTAAAGCGCCAATATGATTTACGCGATTAATACTTCCATGTCCTCTATCTATATGAACGTCGACTAATAGTTGGTTGGACTTTTTTTTTTCTCTAGCTTTCCCAGGCATCTGCAAGTGTTGATAACCGTGTGCCTCGGTGGCCAGCACCGACAACCAGTCAGCCCCTGATCACCCAGTGATTGATGTCAAGCTAGAAGTGAAAACGGAGGAGCCGGAGCCTTGTGAGATCTCAGTGGAGCCTAAAACCGAGGTAATTTCCTGCAGGAGGATTGCCCGGGGTATGTTTTCTATGGTAGATGGCAGGTATGATCAGTCCATAAAGTTTCTAGTGATGGCATCTAGGACTAGGGGTCTTGATGCATCATCAGCATGAACATAAGCACATTAGAGGGTTTATAGTTGCAAAAAGAGGGTTTTTTTTTCAATCCAGCAAAGCGAATTAAAAGCAAAAATACTTTATTAGGACGTCATTAAAGTAGTAGCACGTGCATAAAAAATATCTGACGCGCTTCGAGTTTAGCTGACTCTTAATCGTAGGTATAGTAAGGTGTTTCTAACTAAAGATGCTGATTTGGGGGGGGGATATAAAAATAATTTGCATTCCTAACTTACAACCGTATACTTCATAGGTAGAAGAAGAGGTACCTGCTCAGGTAAAGGAAGCCCCAGCGGAAGGAATGGAGACCAAAACTGAACCTATGGAAGTTGAGGAAAAGAAGCCAGAAATAAAAGTTGATTCGAAAGAAGAAGAAGAGGAAAATACAACTAATAACACTACACCTCCGTCCTCATCGCCTTCTCAACCTCGGAAAAAGAGTAAGTGTGATGAGTAGGTTTTTTTTTTTTTCTTTTTAGCGTAATTCAAATCTCAAATTTGTGATTTCTGTTTCGGTGTTTAAACCAGAGGAGCTCCGCCAAGCCCTGATGCCAACCCTGGAAGCACTATATCGGCAAGATCCGGAGTCCTTGCCTTTCAGACAACCGGTTGATCCACAGTTGCTGGGCATACCGGTGAGTACCACATGCTTTAAAAGGGGGTTTTTAGCTTTTAAAAATGTTTCCTTTAGCGTCAAGTAACACAGCAGTGATCGGCGTGAGTGGTGATGTGAGCCGTCACTGCTGCAGCCAAAACACTTGGATTTTAGCAGCAGAGGGGAAATTGTGGGTACCGTCAGTGTACTTTGCGTTACAGGAAATGTTTGGGGTCCACAGTAACAGTATCAGTCAGATCAATCCTGATACGAATTAGTATCGGCGATGGACATAGTCCTGTCCTCCTAGTATATTGAGGGTGCGATGATCACTTTGAGGCCATTCGGCTTCAGAGGGGGTTTGGAAGAAACGACTAACTCCCACAATCTTTCTATTTTAGGATTATTTTGATATTGTAAAGAATCCCATGGACTTATCAACCATAAAGCGGAAGCTCGACACGGGGCAGTACCAAGAGCCGTGGCAGTACGTGGACGACGTGTGGCTCATGTTTAATAATGCCTGGCTGTATAACCGCAAGACTTCCCGGGTGTACAAATACTGCACCAAGCTCGCCGAGGTGTTTGAGCAGGAGATTGACCCCGTTATGCAGTCAATGGGCTACTGCTGCGGACGGAAGGTAAGACGTGGAGTCAGGCTTTCTGCTTTAGCCGATTCGAGAAGGAACCTTGGGTCCTAAATATTTCTTCTTCTTCGCTCCCTCAGTTTGAGTTTTCACCTCAGATGTTGTGCTGTTACGCGAAGCAGCTATGTACGATCCCTCGCGATGTCGCCTACTTCAGCTATCAGAACAGGTAATTTCGAGCTGCAGACGTTCATCTGATACAGATGACATATCCTAAGGATGTAGGTAATAATAATAATAAGGGTATTTAGTAAACATAATTTTGATCAAAATAATGTATAAGCCATCCCGCCACGTCACGGCAACCCTTGTGGGACAGTCCCTACTCTAGTATTTAAAACCTTTTCACTTGCCAAGTGGCGTGAATGTGAATAAGGGTCGAGCGGCTGAACCACTAGTAACAGCTTAGGCCAGACTGGATGGCTTTCCCAGCTCAGAAAGAGGGCGGTCACACCCATATATGCACTGAATGCACAATGAAATGAATAAAAAACAAATCTGAACTGAGAAAAGTAAGTTAATGTGTATGCACAATGTGAGTGCATATTAACACATGACCATTAACCAGAGAGAACAAAAAACACAAATATCCTGAACTAAAAAGTAAAAAATATACTGCAAATAATGCATAAAGGTAATAATAATAATAAGGGTATTTAGTAAACATAATTTTGATCAAAATAATGTACAAGCCATCCCGCTTACACATTAACTTACTTTTCTCAGTTCAGATTTGTTTTTTATTCATTTCATTGTGCATTCAGTGCATATATGGGTGTGACCGCCCTCTTTCTGAGCTGGGAAAGCCATCCTGTCTGGCCTAAGCTGTTACTAGTGGTTCAGCCACTCGACCCTTATTCACATTCACGCCACTTGGCAAGTGAAAAGGTTTTAAATACTAGAGTAGGGACTGTCCCACAAGGGTTGCCGTGACGTGGCGGGATGGCTTGTACATTATTTTGATCAAAATTATGTTTACTAAATACCCTTATTATTATTATTACCTTTATGCATTATTTGCAGTATATTTTTTACTTTTTAGTTCAGGATATTTGTGTTTTTTGTTTTTTGTTCTCTCTGGTTAATGGTCATGTGTTAATATGCACTCACATTGTGCATACACATTAACTTACTTTTCTCAGTTCAGATTTGTTTTTTTATATCCTAAGGATGTGTAAACATTTCACGCTGGTCATGCACCGTTGATAATTTTGGACCGGACACTCATTCTTCTGACCACTATCTCTCCTGACTCCTCCAAAGACATGGACACTGAGGTCTGCCGCTCGTAATAAACCACCGCCAGTCTCTTTTGGCATCGGCATTTCTGCACGCAGAACTCAAGTGGCGAGAGATCGAGGTCCAATACTTCTGAGTGGGAGAGTCAGTATGTCCCCATACACATGAAATGGTCAGCCGAAATTTGCGTGTTTAGCCAAGTTTTATCTTGTGTCTATGGGGTCCTCAAGTCCCAGTAAGCACCAACTAGTTTTACTAAAGTTGCTACTAATAAAATGCAGTGTTGGCTCCAGTAATATTTTGAACCTTATAAACATTCAATGATTTCTCACTTTAGGTATCACTTCTGTGAAAAGTGTTTCACTGAGATTCAGGGGGACAACGTCACTCTAGGAGATGATCCGTCCCAGCCTCAAACGTAAGTTATTTCGCTTCTTGCTCCGTGTGTTAGGGCACATTCAGACATCCGTGCCAATCGGTCCATGGTCAGATCGCAATGCACGGACTGGCCGTGGGTCTCCCAACCCCAGCATGACAGCATCATATATTTCTATGATGCTGTCCGGCTCGGGTCGTGAAAACCGCAGCCAGTCAGTCGGACCGATTTGCACGGACATCTGAATGCATCCTTAAAGGGAACCTGTCACTCCCCCCAGGCGTTTAAGTAAAAGAGCCACCTTGTGCAGCACTAATGCTGCCTCCTGTCAAGGTGGCTCTTTTACTTAGCGTCCCTTCCACCGCAGAAATAAGCGTTTTTAAAATTGTTCCAAAATACCTGAATTTTGTCAGGGGGGCAGGTCTTTCCACCTCTGACAGACGCCTCGCATCCATCAGTCATTTCGTATTTGGCGCCGCCTCCTCTGTGTTCTTTTGAAATGCGGTGCCTGCGCTGTACTATGGTTTTGTGGGCATGCGCAGTTAGCGCTGCCTGACGTGCCCGTGCTCTCAGATCCCATCCTGGCCTTCATATCGCGCGGCCACAGATCCCGCCCCGCAGTCGCTTATGATTCATTCACACTGCGGGGCTTGGAATCTTGGGCATGCGCAGTAGTTCTCTGCGGCTCTCATGCCCAAGATACCCAGGCCCGCAGTGTGATTATGTCTTTCATTGTCATCCGCCGGACCAGAAAATTCCCAAACCTAAGCGTTTACAGGAGTGGTACAAGAAGATGCTGGATAAAGCTTTTGCTGAACGTATAATACATGACTATAAGGTATGCAGAACATTGGTTTTGGATTTTAGAAGGATTTTCCATAGAACAACCTTTTTAATTTGGGGATATCCTATGCATTAATATATAATAATCCTATATTGATCTGGGACACTGTCCGTCCTCAGCAGGTGAAGGCCCTTTTCATGTAAATGGTTCTCGGCTTAAAATGGCAGCAAAAGTTGGGTCAAGCGTAGCCGGTCCTTTCACACACAACCTGTCAAAAAAGCGTGGGCTCGTGTCCTTAATCCCCCGCAAGGACAAACTACATTTTAGTGCATAAAACATATACGTCCTGGACCTGTCCACATTCTGACGCCCCATAATTGGCGATTCACAAGCCCCTGACTGTATATATACCTCCAACGTGGAGCATAGTGGAAACTCACCGGGTGATGGCAGCATCAGACTGATTTCAGTAGTGGTGGGCTGGGCTCATAGTTTAGCATTCCGATCTTGGTAGGAATATTATAAGAGCCCCTCCGCCCGGTAGAGCGGGTGGATGGCAGGATACAGAGCATGAGAATCATCCACCTCCCATCCTCCAAGAAGAATTGCTGTTCGAAACGCGTTGGCTGTAACCGATCTAGGGGGATTCTGTAGCTTCTGATAACGACACAGAATAACTCTGTGTTCAGTACGTGTGGGCTTCTGAGAACGGTTACCAGCCACTGCTGTTTGTTTTTCTTTGGTGGGGGGGGCTTGTTTGTCTTCCTGTTTTCAGCCAAATTTTTAAGATGCCCTCCTCCTTCTATCAAGGTTTTATCCACTAATACAATGTGATAGCAATATGTTAACACTGCACTTACAATTGCTCATTTGCCTTTCTACCAACCTAATTAAATTCTCCATTATGTCCATCATTATGTGATTAAAAACTGAATCCTTAGCGCTACATAAACTGTGCTCCAAATTATTATGCAAAAAGAGTTTAGGAGTGATAAGGTTAAAATTTTTTTGTCATTTAGACTCATTAATGGTGATGTGTGTCAGGGCTCTTTATATCACTGAAAGCAATTGCAGACACCTGTGCACATTAGTTTGGCAGGTGTGTCCAAATAAAGGCAAGACTACTTAAGAAGGCTGTTCCACATTATTAAGCAGCCTACATTTTTTGCCAAAATGGGAAAGAAAAAGGATGTGTCGGCTGCTGAGAAGCAACAAATTGTGGAGTATTTAAGTCAAGGCATGACTACAATCAACATTGCCAAGACACTTCATCGTGATCATCGCACAATCAAGAAGTATGTTGCTGATTCCCAGCACACACGTGTGCGTGCTGATAAGGAAAAATTGAGGACTCTTTCCAACAGGCAATTGCGTCAGGTTAAAAGAGCAGCTGCAAAAATGCCTTGTCATAGCAGCAGACAAGTTTTTGAAGCTGCTGGTGCCTCCAACGTCCCCCGAACAGCAAGATGCAGGGTCCTTCAGAGGTTTGTAGCTGTGCGTAAGCCATCCTGTCGACCACCTCTATCCACTGCACACAAGCAGAAACGGCTCCAGTGGCCAAACGATACATGAAGACTGACTTCCAAACTGTTCTGTTCACCGATGAGTGCCGTGCAACGCTCGATGGTCCAGATGGATGGAGTGGAGGATGGCTGGTTGATGGACACCCCATGAAAACACGGCTAAGGCGCCAACAAGGAGGAGGTGGAGTAATGTTTTGGGCTGGAATCATGGGGAGAGAGATTGTCGGCCCCTTAAGATCCCTGAAGGGGTAAAGATGAACTTCATAATCTATGTGGAGTTTCTAGAACAGCACTTCCTGCCATGGTTCAAGAGGAAGAACCGTGCTTTCCGCAGCAAGATCATTTTCATGCATGATAATGCACCGTCTCCTGCTGCAAATAACACATCTGCATCTCTGGCTGCTATGGGCATAAAAGAGGACAAACTTATGGTGTGGCCACCATCTTCCCCTGACCTCAACCCCATTGAGAACCTCTGGAGCATCATCAAGAGGAGTGTCTATGATGGCGGGAGGCAGTTCACATCTAAGCAACAGCTCTGGGAGGGGATTCTGTCCACATGTAAAACAATTGATGCACAAACCATCCAAAAACTGACATTCAATGGACGAGAGAGTTCAGAAGCTTCTTTCCAACAAGGGTCCTATGTGCAAATGTAACATCACCGAGAAGAAAGTTTTGACTTGAAAACGGATTTCATTTTGGAATAAGCTGATAATGCTTATAATCTCACAATTCACCATTTTTTTGTTCAAAATAAAAATAAAAATGTTGAAAACTCTGTTGTGCATAATAATTTGGAACATGCATTTTGAGTGTTTCTTAATTTTAAAAATATACTGTTTTCATAGGCAGTTTGTTCAAAAACATTGCAATTATACTAGAATATTAGATGACTGGAAAATAACAATGACTGCAATTCATATAGGGAATTTAGAGAAAATAGGAGGAAATATTTTTTGCATAATAATTTGGAACACAGTGTAGAAACAAAAAGTCTTTTCGCTGCATGAGTCATCCCCCTTTGACTCCTGACCCAGCTGCTCCCTTCTCCCCCACCCTCACCAAGGACTCTGGACTCTTGCAGTGACTCATGACTCATACGGGGAAAATTGACCTCCTGTTTCTACATAGAGCATAGAACGATTCAGCTGGTCAGTTTATAATCACGTGATGTCATAGACCTAATGGAGAAGAGAATTATCTGGGTAGAAAGGCAAAGTGAGCAATTGTAGGTACACAGTACTGTGTAATACGATGACTGCAATATATTAAGAGGATAAAAACCTGATGGGAGGAAGAGAGGAGGAGGGCTTCTTTAAGTCATAAAATTTCTGAGCAAATGTACTCCGTCCCCCCCACTATTCTCTTCATTTGTACATCGTGTACCATGTAAAATCGAAACTAGTTTGAAAACATTGACTGCTATGGGCTAAAAAGGGTCATGTCCATATCAGTAAGGGTGGTTTCACATTTGCGTTTAAGGCCGCAGCGTCGGCCTGCGCACGGCCGCCGCTAAGCCCCGCCCCCTGCCATGCCTTCGCCAGTAGCTCCGCCTACGGGCGCATGACGCTGCATGCGTCCTGCGTCCCCTATCTTTAGCACTGGGGACGCAGGCCAAGCGCAGGTATGCGTTTGGGGGCGCATGCGTCCTTTTGACGCTGTGCCGAGCGCACCAAATTGCAACCTGTTGCGTTTGGCGTTGGTTGGTCGGCGCAGCGTCAAAAGGACGCATGCGCTGCCAAACGCATACCTGCGCACGGCCTGCGTCCCCAGTGCTAAAGATAGGGGACGCAGGACGCATGCAGCGTCATGCGCCCGTAGGCGGAGCTACTGGCGGAGGCACGGCAGGGGGCAGGGCTTAGCAGCGGCCGTGCGCAGGCCAACGCTGCGGCCTTAAACGCAAATGTGAAACCACCCTTAGACATGCTGCAGATTGAAAAAAAATAAAAATGTATAAAAAACATAAGGTGAGTAAAATTACACAAGTGTGAAAAAGCCCCAAGGCTGAAGTTAAGCTTCCAGATTATTTGGTACATTATAGGGTGTTTTTTTTTTTCTTCATGACAGAAAATGATGTAAAAAATCTGGAAATTTTACTACTTCTTTTTTGTCTTGGAAAAAGGAAAAACTCATCAGGAACGCATGGTGTGAACACAGCCGTACTACAATGAAAATGATCTGCATGCAAGATTGCATTGAAAATCTCCAGCAAATACACAACATCTGAACACACCCTAATTCTACAGCTTTTTTTTTTTTTTTTTTGAGGTTTTTGTTGCATTTTTTTTGTAACAAGTGTTGGAAGCCAATAGAAAATATTAAACACAATATAAACATTGAGGCTCTTTTTCTTAAATTAAATGCAACCAGAATTCTGGTGCGATTTGTCTCATATAACCCGTCTTTCGTGATTTGCACTATAGTTGCGTGTTTTGCACTATAACCAATGAGGGGCTTAACATGCTACAACATGCACCCCAAAAATTTGAAAAATGATTGGCACAAGTTTCTGGGACAAAGTAAAGCCATCTAACACGTGGTGTAAACTTACACCACACCCTCCCGCCGATTCTGCATTTACTTTTTTTTGCTTGTTAACTAAATCAAAGATTTTTTTTTTTTTTTGCCTTTTTTTTAGGGTAAAGTCACAGGATCCATTAAAATGTCTCGGCAGAACTTTTAAAATTTGCTAAAAAAAAAAATCTTAAAAAATCATACCCAAAGAGGGAGACTGGAATACATGTATGCATGTAATTTGCAACAAAACAAAAAAGCGCAGAATTGGCTGCATACATGTGGAATACAAAAACCACTCCATGCCAGTTGTAATTGGCGCCAGGCACAACAGGTGCGTTGGTAGGAGCCAACTGCTTGTTAACTTTTAGGCCTGTAGCACAAAGTCCTGGATAACCCCCTTAACTGATGGAGGGGCTAAACACATAAAAAACCCCATTAAAATCCCTACCATTCCCTAACAGCGGCTTAGCCAGTGCTCATTGCCTCAGCCTCTTCCTCCTCTCTGAAATAAAGCATCGTCATCAGTGATGCTTGTTTCAGGGGCTGGGCTAGTCCCTGTGTGCTGTGCACAATGACAGTGCACTCTCTCTCGTGCCGGCTCAGATCTGGGGTCACGATCTTGCAACACGGGCATTGTCAGAGTACCCGTTGTGCAGGAAACCAGCGTTATTCCTGCAAGTGACGTCAATGGTCTCTGCGCGCTGGGTATTCTAATTCTCTGTTGTCTAGTCGTTACGGCTGATCTGAACCAGCGTGCTGTGCACAATGACAGTGCACTCTCTCTCGTGCCGGCTCAGATCTGGGGTCACGAACTTGCAACACGGGCATTGTGCACATCCCACAGCGACCAGACCAGCCCCTGAAATAAGTGGCACTGATGACGCTTTGTATAAGTACCCCAGCATGCACCAAACGAGACGACATCCAAACAAATGAAAAAAAAAATAGAAAAGCAGCTGGGGAACGGTAGGGAATTTTTAACACAAGTATGTAAGAAAATAATTTCGTTTCTGACACTAAATAGAGATTTAGGAGAATAATTACTTTGGACTTAACCCCCTTTAAGGCTTGATGTTTACGACGAAAACAAAAGCAGCAATTTACAGTAATAAAACTGCATCTCTATACTAATACAGATGCTGCTTTTTTTTCCCTTATGTTTAACATGCTTTTTCTAAAAAAAAAAATTATATATGTATAATCTCTGCGTTCTTACTGTAATTTTAGCTTCACTCCGTTCCAAGAAGCTTAGCAGCAAAAAAATTTAAAAAAAATGCAGAATTTGGTTTAAGGTTTCTGCCTGCAGTACATAACTTTCATCCCCCAAAAAATAAAAAATGGAATACTCAGAGAAGATTGTTGTGTGCATATTTTGGTGCAGACCAGTGCAAATATAAAACCGCAGGAAAAAACCCATAGCATTTACTCTACGTATGAACACAGCCATTTGGTGTGTACAATAAAAAGTCAGGGTTTTTTTCTTTCTTCAGAAAAACCCTTCTGGGTAAACCATACATGTGGTGCAGGTCCGGCCAAAAATACCAGACCCCGTGATGAAAAACTAGACCCTATTCTAGACAGAGGTCTGTCTGGTCCTTGTCGTTCAGCCGGTCGGCTCTTCCTATTTAGAATCATAGAATCGTAGAGTTGGAAGGGACCTCCTGGGCCATCTGGTCCAACCCCCTGCTCAAAGCAGGATTCGCTAAATCATCCCAGTCAGATGTCTGTCCAGCCTCTGTTTGAAGACTTCCATTGAAGGAGAACTCACCACGTCTCGTGGCAGCCTGTTCCACTCATTGATCACTCTAACTGTCAAAAAGTTTTTTCTAATATGTAATCTATGTCTCCTCCCATTCAGTTTCATCCCATTGCTTCTAGTCTTTCCTTGTGCAAATGAGAATAAAGATGATCCTTCTACAATGTGACAGCCCTTCAGATGTTTGTAGACAGCTATTAAGTCTCCTCTCAGTCTTCACTTTTGCAAACTAAACATTCCCGAATCCTGCAACCTTTCTTCATAAGACAGGGTTTGCAGACCGGTCACCATTCTTTTTTTATCATAAAGGTTTTTATTGAGTTTTCAGAAAAAATACAAACTTCTCATACAAAAACATCAAGAACAGGAGCAATGAGTAGCAAGAGGTGGAATAACCTTGAGCCATTATTAGAATATCAATCTGGGACATTAAATACCCCTTCCAACAACAACTTGAACATAGAAGCGGGGAGAGGGGGGGGGGGAAGGGGAAGCAGCTCTACATGCATGGCATTCTTAGGCACAATCAATTTATTTATGGTGTAGGTGTCTGTATCTGGGGGAGGGCCGTTGCATAAAGGGAAGTGGCCCACGGATGCCATTGTTTAAGTCTCACCGTTCTCTTCTCTAGATTGAGGGTCAAGTTGGTTTCGTATAGCCAGTGTAGGTTGGTCCTCTCAATTAGTTCTGTTTTTGTAGGGGGGCTCACCGACCTCCACTTGTATGCCACACAGTACCTGCCGGCTATGAGAATGTGAGAAATGATATTTTTTAAAAGATCCGGGATCCCATCTAGGCCAATGTGTAGCACCGCTAAGGTTGGGTTTGGGGAAAGACGGAGACTAGTAACCTCATGGATTAGATTGAACACCTCCTGCCAGAAGTTAGATAACTTAGGGCAAAACCACCACATATGACACAAGGTGCCCCTGTGGTTGCAGCCCCTCCAGCACAAAGGTGACATATGTGGGGAAAAAGAAGCCAGTTTAGTAGGGGAGTTGTACCACCGCAGATGAACCTTTTTTAATTGCTCTATGTGATTGAGACATGAAGAGAATTTGTGGATCCATTTTGAGGCCGCGAACCATTCTTGCGACGGAAGCTGAGGGCTAGATCTTTTTCCCATTTGAGCATATACGGCAATTGTTTGTCCGGTTCCGGGGAGTTTAGCAGGTTATGGATGTATGAAAGGCCTTTGATTTTGCTATTTTGAAAGAATTTTTTAATTGCGGCGTGGTCGGCTGTTGTGGGAACCGGTAGGTGAGGAGCGGACTGAAGGAAGTGACGTATTTGAAAAAAACTGGAATAAACTGTGTCGGGGGAGGTTAAATTTAACACACATTTCTGAGTACGGGAGTAGGACGCCTTCTCTATAGAGATCTGCTAGGGTAA
This sequence comes from Dendrobates tinctorius, assembly GCF_039654945.1. NCBI lineage: Eukaryota > Metazoa > Chordata > Amphibia > Anura > Dendrobatidae > Dendrobates > Dendrobates tinctorius. The sequence goes on along the minus strand of NW_027361869.1, from coordinate 584,061 downwards.
TTGGACCTCCATGTGTCCAGGCGGCAAGATTCAAATTCGGAATGAAGGCTTCCAGCGATCTAAGGGGAAGGCTGGGACCTAGAGCCTGTGACACTGGCTTGCTCCATAAGGACCAAGCTTTCTTTAGAGCTGCTGTGGTGGGTAGAAGATCGCCGGGGGGCGAAGGGGTTAGGAGCAGGGAGTCTATGAATTGTTTAGGGGAGTGGGCCTGTGCCCAGGTGTACTCAATCTGTAACCATCTCAAGTCTGAATCATTCTTCCACCAATCTCGAGCCGGTTCCAGGATAGCAGCTCTGTGATATGTTAGAATATTAGGAATACCCATTCCTCCACCACTGAACGGGGCATGCATACATCTCAGGGCTATTCTAGGTTTTTTCCCAGCCCATATAAATTTACTCATTAGCGAATGAATTTTGGTGAGATACCGTTGCGGAATTGTTAGGGGCAGGCACCGAAGTAAGTAGATAATTTTTGGGAGACAGATCATTTTAAAAGTCTGCATTCTCGCCACCCAAGAGAGCGGGAGAAGAGAAAGGCGAGTAAGTTCTTTATCCAATGAGGTGTGCAGGGTCAGCAGATTTTTCCGGATCACGGAGTGTAGCGGGGCCAGTATAATACCCAGGTAGGGGATTCCCTCGTCTTCCCATTTGAAAGGGTAAAGATGAGAAAGAGTGGCTCTGGTAGAGGCTGGCAAGAAGAGCGGAAAAATTAAGGACTTGGTAATATTAAGCTTGTAATACGAGACTTGAGCGAAGGTGGACAGGATCTCCATTACGTGTTGTAGGGACACCTCTACATTAGTGCAAGATAAAATCACGTCATCTGCATATAGACTGACCACATGATTTATACTCCCCACTCGAATCCCCGAGATCCGAGGGCATTCACGGATAGTCTGCGCCAGAGGCTCTATAGCAAGGGCATAGATGATAGGGGAGAGCGGACACCCTTGGCGTGTCCCATTGGTTAATTCAAAACTCCGAGATATAAATCCAGATGCCAGAACTTTGGCGTTAGGGTTAGAGTACAGCGCCATTATGGCATTAAGTATGGGGCCTTTGAAACCAAACTTGGCCAGAACAGATTTCAGATATCCCCAGTGCACCCTGTCGAACGCCTTCTCTGCGTCCAGGGACAGGAATACACTGGGGATTTTCCTCCCCTCAGCCACCGCAATCAGATCCAGCATACGTCTCGTCCCATCTTTCGCCTGCCTCCCCGCCACAAACCCCACTTGATCCGGGGAAATCAGTGATGGAAGAACTTTATGTATTCTAGCTGAGATTATTTTGGCGTACAATTTTAAGTCGCAGTTTAGGAGGGATATTGGCCTGAAGTTTCCTGGTGAAATAGGGGGTTTTCCTGGTTTTGGCAGGGTAGTTATAATGGCCTCTAGATTATTTGGTGAAATATCTGCTGTGGCTCGCCAAGAGGAGAAAAGTCTCAGGAGGAAAGGAGACAGGGTTTCAGTGAATTGCCTATAATAGGAGTTAGTGAGGCCGTCTGGGCCTGGAGCTGAATTTCTTTTGGCTGTGGTCACCGCCTGGCGAACCTCTTCCAGAGAAAAAAGGGGAATTTAGTTGCTCCAGCTATACTGCAGATAACCGAGGAAGATTAATATTGTTTAAGAAGGAATTAATTGCCGTTTGGGTAGGCTTTGGGGCAGTGGGGTCATTTTTAAGGTTGTAGAGAGACTGGTAAAAGTCAGCGAATGCGTTGGCTATTTCCGTTGGGTTGCGTATTGTGGCATTAGAACCCGTCACGAGGTATTCAATTTTATTTTGCATTTCTCGTTTTTTAACCCTCCTGGCTAGTAAGGCACCCGCCCTGTCACCCATCACATAGTACCGCTGTTTGAGGGATCTTAAGTTTTTCTCATAGTCTGCCATCAACACCTGGCGGAGCTGTGTTCTTAGTTTCCTGAGTTCGTCAGATGTCGACAAGTTTGGGGCAGATTTATTGTGGGCTTCCAAAAGTACTATGTGGGACAGTAGAGCTTTGTAAGTTGCCTGACGCCTCCTTTTCTCCCTAGTGGCAATTTTGATGAATGACCCCCTAATATAGGCCTTGTGTGCAGACCAAAGCGTTTCCTCTGTCACCTCCTTGTTATCATTAAAGTTAAAAAACTCTGCGAGGTCGGCCTGCAACTCCTCAGAGATTTGTCTACAGGCTAGGAGGGAGTCATTCATGCGCCACCGGGTAAAAACAGGCGCGCGGTTTTGCTCCTGAACTGTCAGGTATATGGGGGCGTGGTCCGACCAAGCTATAAGTCCAATTTTTGAATTCTAGCAATCCATAATAAGTGAGCTATCAACCAGAAAGTAGTCCAATCTGCTGTAAGAGGTGAACCGAGGCGAGAAGAATGTGTAGTCCCTCTCATTTGCATGTTGGTATCTCCATATATCATGGAGATGCCTTTCTGAAATTATTGGGCTCATCTGCTTCCTCTTTACAGCAGTATTGGAGCAATCCAGAGTGCTGGACATTACCATGTTAAAATCCCCGCAGATTATTTGCTTACCCTCTTTAACGGATGAAAGCTTGGAAAGAAACCTCCGCAAAAAGCTGATCTGACCAGAGTTGGGAGCGTAAACGGTTGCAATAGTATACTGAGATCCATTTATGGAGCAATTAATAATGGCGTATCTACCGTCAGGGTCTAAATGTTGTGAATGTAGTGTGAACGCAACAGTATTTTTTACACAAATGAATACTCCAGCCTTTTTTTTTTTCCACAAGCCAGCAGTATGAAAGGAAATTTAGCATTATTTAACCTGTGCGAGTCCCCTTGGAGGAGATGAGACTCCTGACCACATATTACATCACATTTGGATTTAACCACTTCCTGCCAAAACATGGATCTCTTGGCTGGCGAGTTCAGACCCCTAACATTTATAGACATACAGTTCAGTACCATTGTACATGAAAAAAAAAAAGTCTCTTGCCTAGAGCTGCAGGGGGAAAAGGAAGGTTAGGCAGGAAAGAGATAACACTAACAATATTGACATCACTAACATTACTGATGTAGGGAGCATCAGTCCACAAAGAAAAAAGCCCAAAAAAGGGGCCTGCGGTATGGTGGAAATTTACCGCCATGGGGGTTCAGGGTCCTGGTTGAACAGAACCAGCGGACCTTAAAAGTAGCAACTAAGTCTCAGCCGCGACTCAAACATATCACATAACTCACACGACGGACCAATCTTCATTCACTTTATCCTGTTGGGATGATCCTGTAGCTCTTGGAGATCTGGCCGGGAGATTTGCCAAGTTCCATGAGGATAGGAGCTTTGCCAACTGCTGTGGGGAATGGCAGGCGTGGGTATTTCCTGCTCGGAAAAGCAGGATCTTTACAGGGAAACCCCATCTATAGGATATAGCTTCATCCCTGAGAACTTTGGTATAAGGAGCAAATTCCCTCCCTTTTGCCAGGGTTCCTGCAGACAGATCTGGAAAAATGGACAGGTGCCGGAATTGCTCAGACAGAGGGGGTCTCTTTCTCAGGGCTTGCAGCAGGGCTTCTTTGGTCTTGTAAAAGTGCAGGCGAGCTAAAGTGTCCCGAGGGACATCAGCACTGAGGGATTTAGGCTTAGGGACTCTGTGTATTCTGTCCACCAGGAAATCAGTTGCAGTCAGGTCTGGGAGCAGCTCCTGCAGCAAGGAGCCCAGAAAACTCTGCAGCCCCTTGTCTGGTATGGCCTCTGGAATTCCTCTGATTCTTATATTATTTCGGCGGGACCTGTCCTCTAAACCCAAGACCTTGGTATGGAGCTTTTGCACTTGTTCCTCCAGTGCTGCATTGGCATCAATGAGGCTATTGTGTGACTTTGTCAGCTCCCCCATTTTAGATTCAATATGTGCTGTACGGCTGCCTATGGCAGTGATATCTCCCCTCAGCTCAGCCACCATATCTTTCCAATCCTGCTGCAGTGATGAGCGGAGGGCACTGAGCAGTTTCTGCATTGTACCTTTGGTAAGCGGTATATCTGCAGCGTCTGTGTCCAAGTCTGAGCCCGCTGTGGATCCCCTCCTGGATGAGCGTGAGGAAGCTGTGGAGGAGGATGCTGCCGCCATTTTCCCTCGCCCCGTGCTGGAGAAGAAGTCTGTAACTTTCGCCGGGGACGGCTTCTTCTGGGATTTTCCCCTTGGCATGCTACGATCCTGGATACCTCCGCAGCACTCCCCCCCCGCGGTGCAGAGAGATTGGTGCCGCTGGCGAGCCGCAATGAGCCGATTAGGAGTCGAAGTGGCTGGAGCTCAGCAGCTAAGTGACCGGTGCCATTAGCAAGCAGGCCACGCCCCCACCGGTCACCATTCTGGTCGCTCTTTTCTGAACTTGCTCCAGTTTGTTGATATCTTTTTTAAAATGTGGTGCCCAAAACTGGACACAGTATTCCAGATGAGGTCTGACCAAAGGAGTAGAGGGCAATAATGACTTCACATGATCTAGACCAGGGGTCCTCAAACTACGGCCCGCGGGCCGCATGCGGCCCTCCAAAGACTTTTATCCGGCCCCTGGCCAGGCCGACTTTGAGCTCATGAACTGCACTGCAGTTCAGTGCTGGCGGGCCGTGTAATTGCGGGTGGGACAAGGCGCCGAGGAAAGGCGTTGCGCAGCCCTCCCGCAGCACAGTACACAGAGACGACGTGATTGTCATCACGCCGCCTGCGCGGTCTGATGATGTCACGCCGCCTGTGTGCCTGTGCAGGAAGAAGACGGAGACGAGCGGGCGCCTCTTCAGAGCAGCGCGGGGACATAGGTGAGTACTTTTTTTTTTTTTTTTTAATGCCGGGTCCTATTGAGGTCATTGTTCTGCCTAGTGGGGACATTTTCCTGCCTAGTGGGGACATTTTCCTGCCTAGTGGGGACATTTTCCTGCCTAGTGGGGACATTTTCCTGCCTAGTGGGGACATTTTCCTGCCTAGTGGGGACCTGTGCTACCTATTGGGGACATTTTCCTGCCTAGTGGCGACCTGTGCTACCTATTGGGGGATATTTTCCTGCCTAGTCGGGACATTTTCCTGCCTAGTCGGGACCTGTGCTACCTATTGGGGATATTTTTCTGCCTAGTGGGGACATTTTCCTGCCTAGTGGGGATCTGTGCTACCTATTGGGGATATTTTTCTGCCTAGTGGGGACCTGTGCTACCTATTGAGGACATTTTCCTGCCTAGTGGCGACCTGTGCTACCTAGTGGGGACATTTTCCTGCCTAGTGGGGACATTTTCCTGCCTAGTGGGGACATTTTCCTGCCTAGTGGGGACATTTTCCTGCCTAGTGGGGACATGTGCTACCTATTGGGGATATTTTCCTGCCTAGTGGGGACATTTTCCTGCCTAGTGGGGATCTGTGCTACCTATTGGGGACATTTTTCTGCCTAGTGGGGACATTTTCCTGCCTAGTGGCGACCTGTGCTACCTAGTGGGGACATTTTCCTGCCTAGTGGGGACATTTTCCTGCCTAGTGGGGACATTTTCCTGCCTAGTGGGGACATTTTCCTGCCTAGTGGGGACATGTGCTACCTATTGGGGATATTTTCCTGCCTAGTGGGGACATTTTCCTGCCTAGTGGGGATCTGTGCTACCTATTGGGGACATTTTTCTGCCTAGTGGGGACATTTTCCTGCCTAGTGGCGACCTGTGCTACCTATTGGGGATATTTTCCTGCCTAGTGGGGACATTTTCCTGCCTAGTGGGGACATTTTCCTGCCTAGTGGGGACCTGTGCTACCTATTGGGGATATTTTCCTGCCTAGTGGGGACATTTTCCTGCCTAGTGGGGATCTGTGCTACCTATTGGGGACATTTTCCTGCCTAGTAGGGACCTGTGCTACCTAGTGGGGACATTTACCTGCCTATTGGGGACATTTACCTGCCTATTGGGGACATTTACCTGCCTATTGGGGACGTATGCTGCCTATTGGGTACATTTACCTGCCTTTTAGGGACCAATGCTGCCTATTAGGGATTCTTGCACCACACCAGTCTGAGCCTGAGGTAAAAGTGGAGTTCCACCAATATGGGCACTGGTGAGGCTGCATTGATGGCCACTGATCAGGCTGCATTGATGGCCACTGATCAGGCTGCATTGATGGCCACTGATCAGGCTGCATTGATGGGCAGTGCAGTCTGTATGTCTCTGTGTAGGCAGTTTTATTGCTGGTATATTGTTTTTATAGCGCTGTATATATGTTGGTATTTTACTAATAGCAATTTTGAATCCCTAGGAAACAATGATATCAAGAAAGAGAAAAAATTGACTCGAAGTGTAGAATATTCGAAGAACCAAAAAAAAAAAAAAAAAAAAAAAAAAAAAAAAAAAAAAAAAAATCGGTAAGTTTGATGATTTAACTTCATTTTTAATATTGTATTTGTTCCTATTTTTGTTTTATTACTTCTAAATAAGATATGTGCAGTGTGCACAGGAATTTATTCATAATTTTTTTTAAACTATATTCCGGCCCTCCAACGGTCCGAGGGACCGTAATCTGGCCCCCTGTTTAAAAAGTTTGAGGACCCCTGATCTAGACTGTATGCTTCTGTTAATACATCCTAGAATTGCATTTGCATTTTTTGCTGCTGCATCACACTGTTGACTCATATTCAGTCTGTGATCTATTAGTATACCCAAGTCTTTTTCACATGTGCTGTTGCTTAGCCCTGTTCCTCCCATTCTGTATATGCTTTTTTCATTTTTATTGCCAAGATGTAGTACTTTGCATTTTTCCCTGTTAAAAACCATTCTGTTAGTTGCTGCCCACTTCTCCAGTTTATTTATATCTTTTTGAATCCTCTCTCTCTTCTCTAGTATTAGCTATCCCTCCTAGCTTTGTGTCATCAGCAAATTTAATCAGTTTACCCTAAATTCCTTCATCTAAATCGTTGATAAAGATGTTGAACAATACAGGGCCCAGGACAGAGCCCTGTGGTACCCCACTTGAGACATTCTTCCAACTGGATGTGCAGCCATTTACGACCACACTTTGGGTCCGATCACTTAGCCAGTTATGAATCCACCTAACAGTTGCCTTGTCCATTCCATACCCAGCCATTTTTTCAATAAGGATTGTATGAGAGACTTTGTCAAATGCTTTGCTGAAGTCAAGATATACTATATCTACAGCATTTCCCTGATCCACCCAATCAGTGATTCCGTCATAGAAGGAAATTAAGTTAGTCTGACATGACTTATTAGTTACAAACCCATGCTGACTCTGTTTAATCACTTCATTCTTATCCAGGTACTGACATACATGTTGTTAAATAATTTGTTCAAAGATCTTTTCTGATCCTGTAGGTGAAAGTAATTTGGGTGTGAACAGCGGCCCTCAAAAAAGCTCCTAAAAACCATGAAAATAAGGATTTATTTTTATTTTCACATTGCAAAAGTCAGAATTACAAAGAAAAAAATATATATAATGAGAATAGAAGAAAGAAGTGGTCCCGACACTGGGGGCAATAATGGTCGTCACCAGCAACCATTCGTGGTCCTGGCACTGGGGGGCAATAGTGGTGTCACCAGCGGCCCCGTGTGGTCCCGGCACTGGGGGCAATAGTGGTGTCACCAGCGGCCACGTGTGGTCCCGGCACTGGGGGCAATAGTGGTGTCACCAGCGGCCCCGTGTAATCCTGGCACTGAGGGCAATAGTGGTTGTCACCAGCAGCCATACGTGTTTCTGCCACTGGGGGCAGTGCTGGTTGTCACCGGATGTCCTGCACCAGCGGCTGCAGCGCATTCAGTCTAGCCGGCTCACTGTGAAGACATTAGACTGTACGGGCTCCTGTCAGGTATATATTATTGTAGATATAGACTGTATGGGCTCCTGTCAGGTATATATTATTGTAGATACAGACTGTATGGGCTCCTGTCAGGTATATATTATTGTAGATACAGACTGCACGGGCTCCTGTCAGGTATATATTATTGTAGATATAGACTGTATTGGCTCCTGTCAGGTATATATTATTGTAGATACAGACTGCACGGGCTCCTGTCAGGTATATATTATTGTAGATACAGACTGTACAGGCTCCTGTCAGGTATATATTATTGTAGATAGGAGCCCGTACAGTCTATGTCAGGTATATATTATTGTAGATACAGACTGTACGGGCTCCTGTCATGTATATATTATTGTAGATATAGACTGTACGGGCTCCTGTCATGTATATATTATTGTAGATACAGACTGTACGGGCTCCTGTCAGGTATATATTATTGTAGATACAGACTGTACAGGCTCCTGTCAGGTATATATTATTGTAGATAGGAGCCCGTACAGTCTATGTCAGGTATATATTATTGTAGATACAGACTGTACGGGCTCCTGTCATGTATATATTATTGTAGATATAGACTGTACGGGCTCCTGTCAGGTATATATTATTGTAGATATAGACTGTATGGGCTCCTGTCAGGTATATATTATTGTAGATACAGACTGTATGGGCTCCTGTCAGGTATATATTATTGTAGATACAGACTGTATGGGCTCCTGTCAGGTATATATTATTGTAGATACAGACTGCACGGGCTCCTGTCAGGTATATATTATTGTAGATATAGACTGTATTGGCTCCTGTCAGGTATATATTATTGTAGATACAGACTGCACGGGCTCCTGTCAGGTATATATTATTGTAGATACAGACTGTACAGGCTCCTGTCAGGTATATATTATTGTAGATAGGAGCCCGTACAGTCTATGTCAGGTATATATTATTGTAGATACAGACTGTACGGGCTCCTGTCATGTATATATTATTGTAGATATAGACTGTACGGGCTCCTGTCATGTATATATTATTGTAGATACAGACTGTACGGGCTCCTGTCAGGTATATATTATTGTAGATACAGACTGTACAGGCTCCTGTCAGGTATATATTATTGTAGATAGGAGCCCGTACAGTCTATGTCAGGTATATATTATTGTAGATACAGACTGTACGGGCTCCTGTCATGTATATATTATTGTAGATACAGACTGTACGGGCTCCTGTCAGATATATTATTGTAGATACAGACTGTACGGGCTCCTGTCAGGTATATATTATTGTAGATACAGACTGTACGGGCTCCTGTCAGGTATATATTATTGTAGATACAGACTGTACGGGCTCCTGTCAGGTATATATTATTGTAGATACAGACTGTACGGGCTCCTGTCAGGTATATATTATTGTAGATACAGACTGTACGGTCTCCTGTCAGGTACAGTGGGGCAAAAAAGTATTTAGTCAGTCAGCAATAGTGCAAGTTCCACCACTTAAAAAGATGAGAGGCGTCTGTAATTTACATCATAGGTAGACCTCAACTATGGGAGACAAACTGAGAAAAAAAAAAATCCAGAAAATCACATTGTCTGTTTTTTTTTTCATTATATTTGCATATTATGGTGGAAAATAAGTATTTGGTCAGAAACAAGCAATCAAGATTTCTGGCTCTCACAGACCTGTAACTTCTTCTTTAAGAGTCTCCTCCTTCCTCCACTCATTACCTGTAGTAATGGCACCTGTTTAAACTTGTTATCAGTATAAAAAGACACCTGTGCACACCCTCAAACAGTCTGACTCCAAACTCCACTATGGTGAAGACCAAAGAGCTGTCAAAAGACACCAGAAACAAAATTGTAGCCCTGCACCAGGCTGGGAAGACTGAATCTGCAATAGCCAACCAGCTTGGAGTGAAGAAATCAACTGTGGGAGCAATAATTAGAAAATGGAAGACATACAAGACCACTGATAATCTCCCTCGATCTGGTGCTCCACACAAAATCCCACCCCGTGGGGCCAGAATGATCACAAGAATGGTGAGCAAAAATCCCAGAACCACGCGGGGGGACCTAGTGAATGAACTGCAGAGAGCTGGGGCCAATGTAACAAGGCCTACCATAAGTAACACACTACGCCACCATGGACTCAGATCCTGCAGTGCCAGATGTGTCCCACTGCTTAAGCCTGTACATGTCCGGGCCCGTCTGAAGTTTGCTAGAGAGCATTTGGATGATCAAGAGGAGTTTTGGGAGAATGTCCTATGGTCTGATGAAACCAAACTGGAACTCTTTGGTAGAAACACAACTTGTCGTGTTTGGAGGAAAAAGAATACTGAGTTGCATCCATCAAACACCATACCTACTGTAAAGCATGGTGGTGGAAACATCATGCTTTGGGGCTGTTTCTCTGCAAAGGGGCCAGGACGACTGATCCGGGTACATGAAAGAATGAATAGGGCCATGTATCGTGAGATTTTGAGTGCAAACCTCCTTCCATCAGCAAGGGCATTGATGATGAAACGTGGCTGGGTCTTTCAACATGACAATGATCCAAAGCACACCGCCAGGGCAACGAAGGAGTGGCTTCGTAAGAAGCATTTCAAGGTCCTGGAGTGGCCTAGCCAGTCTCCAGATCTCAACCCTATAGAAAACCTTTGGAGGGAGTTGAAAGTCCGTGTTGCCAAGCGAAAAGCCAAAAACATCACTGCTCTAGAGGAGATCTGCATGGAGGAATGGGCCAACATACCAACAACAGTGTGTGGCAACCTTGTGAAGACTTACATAAAACGTTTGACCTCTGTCATTGCCAACAAAGGATATATCACAAAGTATTGAGATGAAATTTTGTTTCTCACCAAATACTTATTTTCCACCATAATATGCAAATAAAATGAAAAAAAAAAAAAAAACAGAATGTGATTTTCTGGATTTTTTTTCTCAGTTTGTCTCCCATAGTTGAGGTCTACCTATGATGTAAATTACAGACGCCTCATCTTTTTAAGTGGTGGAACTTGCACTATTGCTGACTGACTAAATACTTTTTTGCCCCACTGTATATATTATTGTAGATACAGACTGTACGGTCTCCTGTCAGGTATATATTATTGTAGATACAGACTGTACGGTCTCCTGTCAGGTATATATTATTGTAGATACAGACTGTACGGGCTCCTGTCAGGTATATATTATTGTAGATACAGACTGTACGGGCTCCTGTCAGGTATATATTATTGTAGATATAGACTGTATGGGATCCTGTCAGGTATATATTATTGTAGATATAGACTGTATGGCTCCTGTCAGGTATATATTATTGTAGATATAGACTGTACGGGCTCCTGTCAGGTATATATTATTGTAGATATAGACTGTACGGGCTCCTGTCAGGTATATATTATTGTAGATATAGACTCCTGTCAGGTATATATTATTGTAGATACAGACTGTACGGGCTCCTGTCAGGTATATATTATTGTAGATATAGACTGTATGGGATCCTGTCAGGTATATATTATTGTAGATACAGACTGTATGGGATCCTGTCAGGTATATATTATTGTAGATACAGACTGTATGGGATCCTGTCAGGTATATATTATTGTAGATATAGACTGTATGGGCTCCTGTCAGGTATATATTATTGTAGATACAGACTGTATGGGCTCCTGTCAGGTATATTGTCAAATTGGTACTATAGGTTCTATGGAACTCAGTAGCATGGGTCAGAGAAGACAGACACAGTATATGTTCAAAGGTTCAGTATTGTATTGTAGCAACAGGTCACAGTACTATGCAAAGATAGTTCAGGGGTATTGCAGGAAGCAGGCTTCAGTATTACACGGTAAGCAGATATAAGTTCTGGCAACAGGTAGAGTCTGTACGAACCAACTGGCGAGAGTCTGAGGTCCGGGAGCACACAGTCCTAAAGTCCTGAGCCTGGACCAGGCTTCAAGCGGAGAGCAGGCCGCAGAGATGAATGAAGCAGAGCAGATCCGGACAGGAGAGGCGGTCAGGCAGGACGGCAGGTAAGTAACAAACGGGGAATCCCGAGGTATAGAAGAAGCAGGCACAATGCGAGTTCTCCAAGCTTGGCAGCAGGTGAAGATCCAGATACACAAGCACAGGTATAATGTGCTGAGTCCCTTTTGTACACAGCAGGCAGGAAACAGGAAGAGTCAAACAGGAACAAGATGGCCCCTTGTGAAGCTACTTACTCCATCTTTGATAAGGGCAAAAGTATGGGCAAAGTCAAACAGGAACAAGATGGCCCCTTGTGAAGCTACTTACTCCATCTTTGATAAGGGCAAAAGTAAGGGCAAAGTCAAACAGAACAGAAACATGGCTCAGAGCCTCACATATATATTATTGTAGATACAGACTGTATGCGCTCCTGTCAGGTATATATTATTGTAGATACAGACTGTATGGCTCCTGTCAGGTTTATATTATTGTAGACATAGACTGTACGGGCTCCTGTCAGGTATATATTATTGTAGATACAGACTGTACGGGCTCCTGTCAGGTATATATTATTGTAGATACAGACTGTATGGTTCCTGTCAGGTATATATTATTGTAGATATAGACTGTACGGGCTCCTGTCAGGTATATATTATTGTAGATATAGACTGTATGGGCTCCTGTCAGGTATATATTATTGTAGATATAGACTGTATGGGCTCCTGTCAGGTATATATTATTGTAGATATAGACTGTACGGGCTCCTGTCAGGTATATATTATTGTAGATATAGACTGTACGGGCTCCTGTCAGGTATATATTATTGTAGATATAGACTGTATGAGCTCCTGTCAGGTATATATTATTGTAGATATAGACTGTACGGGCTCCTGTCAGGTATATATTATTGTAGATACAGAGTGTATGGGCTCCTGTCAGGTATATATTATTGTAGATACAGACTGTACGGGCTCCTGTCAGGTATATATTATTGTAGATATAGACTGTATAGGCTCCTGTCAGGTATATATTATTATAGATATAGACTGTACGGGATCCTGTCCGGTATATATTATTGTAGATATAGACTGTACGGGCTCCTGTCAGGTATATATTATTGTAGATACAGACTGTATGGGCTCCTGTCAGGTATATATTATTGTAGATATAGACTGTACGGGCTCCTCTCAGGTATATATTATTGTAGATATAGACTGTATGGGCTCCTGTCAGGTATATATTATTGTAGATACAGACTGTATGGTTCCTGTCAGGTATATATTATTGTAGATATAGACTGTATGCGCTCCTGTCAGGTATATATTATTATAGATATAGACTGTACGGGATCCTGTCCGGTATATATTATTGTAGATATAGACTGTACGGGCTCCTGTCAGGTATATATTATTGTAGATACAGACTGTATGGGCTCCTGTCAGGTATATATTATTGTAGATATAGACTGTACGGGCTCCTCTCAGGTATATATTATTGTAGATATAGACTGTATGGGCTCCTGTCAGGTATATATTATTGTAGATACAGACTGTATGGTTCCTGTCAGGTATATATTATTGTAGATATAGACTGTATGCGCTCCTGTCAGGTATATATTATTATAGATATAGACTGTACGGGATCCTGTCCGGTATATATTATTGTAGATATAGACTGTACGGGCTCCTGTCAGGTATATATTATTGTAGATATAGGCTGTACGGGCTCCTCTCAGGTATATATTTTTGTAGATATAGACTGTACGGGCTCCTGTCAGGTATATATTATTGTAGATACAGACTGTATGGTTCCTGTCAGGTATATATTATTGTAGATATAGACTGTATGCGCTCCTGTCAGGTATATATTATTGTAGATACAGACTGTACGGGCTCCTGTCAGGTATATATTATTGTAGATATAGAATGTACGGGCTCCTGTCAGGAATATATTATTGTAGATACAGACTGTATGGTTCCTGTGAGGTGTATATTATTGTAGATATAGACTGTATGGGCTCCTGTCAGGTATATATTATTGTAGCTATAGACTGTATGGTTCCTTTCAGGTATATATTATTGTAGATACAGACTGTATGCGCTCCTGTCAGGTATATATTATTGTAGATACAGACTGTATGGGCTCCTGTCAGGTATATATTATTGTAGATATAGACTGTACAGGCTCCTGTCAGGTATATATTATTGTAGATACAGACTGTACGGGCTCCTGTCAGGTATATATTATTGTAGATATAGACTGTATAGGCTCCTGTCAGGTATATATTATTATAGATATAGACTGTACGGGCTCCTGTCCGGTATATATTATTGTAGATACAGACTGTACGGGCTCCTGTCAGGTATATATTATTGTAGATACAGACTGTACGGGCTCCTGTCAGGTATATATTATTGTAGATATAGACTGGGCTCCTGTCAGGTATATATTATTATAGATATAGACTGTACGGGCTCCTGTCAGGTATATATTATTGTAGATATAGACTGTACGGGCTCCTGTCAGGTATATATTATTGTAGATACAGACTGTATGGGCTCCTGTCAGGTATATATTATTGTAGATATAGACTGTACGGGCTCCTCTCAGGTATATATTATTGTAGATATAGACTGTATGGGCTCCTGTCAGGTATATATTATTGAAGATACAGACTGTATGGTTCCTGTCAGGTATATATTATTGTAGATATAGACTGTATGCGCTCCTGTCAGGTATATATTATTGTAGATACAGACTGTACGGGCTCCTGTCAGGTATATATTATTGTAGATATAGGCTGTACGGGCTCCTCTCAGGTATATATTATTGTAGATATAGACTGTACGGGCTCCTGTCAGGTATATATTATTGTAGATACAGACTGTATGGTTCCTGTCAGGTATATATTATTGTAGATATAGACTGTATGCGCTCCTGTCAGGTATATATTATTGTAGATACAGACTGTACGGGCTCCTGTCAGGTATATATTATTGTAGATATAGGCTGTACGGGCTCCTGTCAGGAATATATTATTGTAGATACAGACTGTATGGTTCCTGTGAGGTGTATATTATTGTAGATATAGACTGTATGGGCTCCTGTCAGGTATATATTATTGTAGCTATAGACTGTATGGCTCCTTTCAGGTATATATTATTGTAGATACAGACTGTATGCGCTCCTGTCAGGTATATATTATTGTAGATACAGACTGTACGGGCTCCTGTCAGGTATATATTATTGTAGATACAGACTGTACGGGCTCCTGTCAGGTATATATTATTGTAGATACAGACTGTACGGGCTCCTGTCAGGTATATATTATTGTAGATACAGACTGTATGGGCTCCTGTCAGGTATATATTATTGTAGATATAGACTGTACGGGCTCCTGTCAGGTATATATTATTGTAGATATAGACTGTATGGGCTCCTGTCAGGTATATATTACTGTAGATATAGACTGTATGGTTCCTGTCAGGTATATATTATTGTAGATATAGACTGTACGGGCTCCTGTCAGGTATATATTATTGTAGATACAGACTGTACAGGCTCCTGTCAGGTATATATTACTGTAGATATAGACTGTATGGCTCCTGTCAGGTATATATTATTGTAGATACAGACTGTATGGGCTCCTGTCAGGTATATATTATTGTAGATACAGACTGTACAGGCTCCTGTCAGGTATATATTACTGTAGATATAGACTGTATGGCTCCTGTCAGGTATATATTATTGTAGATACAGACTGTACGTGCTCCTGTCAGGTGTATATTATTGTAGATATAGACTGTATGGGCTCCTGTCAGGTATATATTATTGTAGATACAGACTGTATGGGCTCCTGTCAGGTATATATTATTGTAGATATAGACTGTACGGTCTCCTGTCAGGTATATATTATTGTAGATATAGACTGTATGGGCTCCTGTCAGGTATATATTATTGTAGATATAGACTGTACGGGCTCCTGTCAGGTGTATATTATTGTAGATATAGACTGTATGGGCTCCTGTCAGGTATATATTATTGTAGATATAGACTGTATGGGCTCCTGTCAGGTATATATTATTGTAGATATAGACTGTACGGGCTCCTGTCAGGTGTATATTATTGTAGATATAGACTGTACAGGCTCCTGTCAGGTATATATTATTGTAGATATAGACTGTATGGGCTCCTGTCAGGTATATATTATTGTAGATATAGACTGTACGGGCTCCTGTCAGGTATATATTATTGTAGATATAGACTGTACGGGCTCCTGTCAGGTATATATTATTGTAGATATAGACTGTACGGGCTCCTGTCAGGTATATATTATTGTAGATATAGACTGTATGGGCTCCTGTCAGGTATATATTATTGTAGATATAGACTGTACGGGCTCCTGTCAGGTATATATTATTGTAGATATAGACTGTATGGTCTCCTGTCAGGTATATATTATTGTAGATATAGACTGTACGGGCTCCTGTCAGGTATATATTATTGTAGATGTAGACTGTATGGGCTCCTGTCAGGTATATATTATTGTAGATATAGACTGTACGGGCTCCTGTCAGGTATATATTATTGTAGATATAGACTGTATGGGCTCCTGTCAGGTATATATTATTGTAGATACAGACTGTATGGGCTTCTGTCAGGTATATATTATTGTAGATATAGACTGTACGGGCTACTGTCAGGTATATATTATTGTAGATATAGACTGTATGGGCTACTGTCAGGTATATATTATTGTAGATACAGACTGTATGGGCTCCTGTCAGGTATATATTATTGTAGATATAGACTGTATGGGCTACTGTCAGGTATATATTATTGTAGATACAGACTGTATGGGCTCCTGTCAGGTATATATTATTGTAGATATAGACTGTATGGGCTACTGTCAGGTATATATTATTGTAGATACAGACTGTATGGGCTCCTGTCAGGTATATATTATTGTAGATATAGACTGTATGGGGCTCCTGTCAGGTATATATTATTATAGATATAGACTGTATGGGGCTCCTGTCAGGTATATATTATTATAGATACAGACTGTACGGGCTCCTGTCAGGTATATATTATTGTAGATATAGACTGTACGGGCTCCTGTCAGGTATATATTATTGTAGATATAGACTGTATGCGCTCCTGTCAGGTATATATTATTGTAGATACAGACTGAACGGGCTCCTGTCAGGTATATATTATTGTAGATATAGACTGTACGGGCTCCTGTCAGGTATATATTATTGTGGATATAGACTGTATGGGCTCCTGTCAGGTATATATTATTGTAGATACAGACTGTATGGGCTCCTGTCAGGTATATATTATTGTAGATATAGACTGTACGGGCTCCTGTCAGGTGTATATTATTGTAGATATAGACTGTATGGGCTCCTGTCAGGTATATATTATTGTAGATATAGACTGTATGGGCTCCTGTCAGGTATATATTATTGTAGATATAGACTGTACGGGCTCCTGTCAGGTGTATATTATTGTAGATATAGACTGTACAGGCTCCTGTCAGGTATATATTATTGTAGATATAGACTGTATGGGCTCCTGTCAGGTATATATTATTGTAGATATAGACTGTACGGGCTCCTGTCAGGTATATATTATTGTAGATATAGACTGTACGGGCTCCTGTCAGGTATATATTATTGTAGATATAGACTGTACGGGCTCCTGTCAGGTATATATTATTGTAGATATAGACTGTATGGGCTCCTGTCAGGTATATATTATTGTAGATATAGACTGTACGGGCTCCTGTCAGGTATATATTATTGTAGATATAGACTGTATGGTCTCCTGTCAGGTATATATTATTGTAGATATAGACTGTACGGGCTCCTGTCAGGTATATATTATTGTAGATGTAGACTGTATGGGCTCCTGTCAGGTATATATTATTATAGATACAGACTGTACGGGCTCCTGTCAGGTATATATTATTGTAGATATAGACTGTACGGGCTCCTGTCAGGTATATATTATTGTAGATATAGACTGTATGCGCTCCTGTCAGGTATATATTATTGTAGATACAGACTGAACGGGCTCCTGTCAGGTATATATTATTGTAGATATAGACTGTACGGGCTCCTGTCAGGTATATATTATTGTGGATATAGACTGTATGGGCTCCTGTCAGGTATATATTATTGTAGATACAGACTGTATGGGCTCCTGTCAGGTATATATTATTGCAGATATAGACTGTACGGGCTCCTGTCAGGTGTATATTATTGTAGATATAGACTGTATGGGCTCCTGTCAGGTATATATTATTGTAGATACAGACTGTACGGGCTCCTGTCAGGTATATATTATTGTAGATATAGACTGTACGGGCTCCTGTCAGGTATATATTATTGTAGATATAGACTGTATGAGCTCCTGTCAGGTATATATTATTGTAGATACAGACTGTACGAGCTCCTGTCAGGTATATATTATTGTAGATATAGACTGTATGGGCTCCTGTCAGGTATATATTATTGTAGATATAGACTGTACAGGCTCCTGTCAGGTATATATTATTGTAGGTATAGACTGTACGGGCTCCTGTCAGGTATATATTATTGTAGATATAGACTGTATGGGCTCCTGTCAGGTATATATTATTGTAGATACAGACTGTATGGTTCCTGTCAGGTATATATTATTGTAAATATAGACTGTATGCGCTCCTGTCAGGTATATATTATTGTAGATACAGACTGTACGGGCTCCTGTCAGGTACATATTATTGTAGATATAGACTGTACGGGCCCCTGTCAGTTATATATTATTGTGATATAGACTGTATGGGCTCCTGTCAGGTATATATTATTGTAGATATAGACTGTATGGTTCCTGTCAGGTATATATTATTGTAGCTATAGACTGTATGGCTCCTGTCAGGTATATATTATTGTAGATACAGACTGTATGCGCTCCTGTCAGGTATATATTATTGTAGATACAGACTGTACGGGCTCCTGTCAGGTATATATTATTGTAGATATAGACTGTATGCGCTCCTGTTAGGTATATATTATTGTAGATACAGACTGTATGGGCTCCTGTCAGGTATATATTATTGTAGATATAGACTGTACAGGCTCCTGTCAGGTATATATTATTGTAGATATAGACTGTACGGGCTCCTGTCAGGTATATATTATTGTAGATACAGACTGTATGGGCTCCTGTCAGGTATATATTATTGTAGATACAGACTGTATGCGCTCCTGTCAGGTATATATTATTGCAGATACAGACTGTATGGCTCCTGTCAGGTTTATATTATTGTAGACATAGACTGTACGGGCTCCTGTCAGGTATATATTATTGTAGATACAGACTGTACGGGCTCCTGTCAGGTACATATTATTGTAGATATAGACTGTATGGGCTCCTGTCAGGTATATATTATTGTAGATATAGACTGTACGGGCTCCTGTCAGGTATATATTTTTGTAGATATAGACTGTACGGGCTCCTGTCAGGTATATATTATTGTAGATATAGACTGTACGGGCTCCTGTCAGGTATATATTATTGTAGATATAGACTGTACGGGCTCCTGTCAGGTATATATTATTGTAGATATAGACTGTACGGGCTCCTGTCAGGTATATATTATTGTAGTTATAGACTGTACGGGCTCCTGTCAGGTATATATTATTGTAGATATAGACTGTACGGGTTCCTGTCAGGTATATATTATTGTAGATACAGAGTGTATGGGCTCCTGTCAGGTATATATTATTGTAGATACAGACTGTACGGGCTCCTGTCAGGTATATATTATTGTAGATATAGACTGTACGGGCTCCTGTCAGGTATATATTATTGTAGATACAGACTGTACGGGCTCCTGTCAGGTATATATTATTGTAGATATAGACTGTATAGGCTCCTGTCAGGTATATATTATTATAGATATAGACTGTACGGGCTCCTGTCAGGTATATATTATTGTAGATACAGACTGTACGGGCTCCTGTCAGGTATATATTATTGTAGATACAGACTGTACGGGCTCCTGTCAGGTATATATTATTGTAGATATAGACTGTATGGGCTCCTGTCAGGTATATATTATTATAGATATAGACTGTACGGGCTCCTGTCAAGTATATATTATTGTAGATATAGACTGTATGGGCTCCTGTCAGGTATATATTATTGTAGATATAGACTGTACGGGCTCCTGTCAGGTATATATTATTGTAGATACAGACTGTATGGGCTCCTGTCAGGTATATATTATTGTAGATATAGACTGTACGGGCTCCTCTCAGGTATATATTATGGTAGATATAGACTGTATGGGCTCCTGTCAGGTATATATTATTGTAGATATAGACTGTACGGGCTCCTGTCAGGTATATATTATTGTAGATACAGACTGTATGGTTCCTGTCAGGTATATATTATTGTAGATATAGACTGTACGGGCTCCTGTCAGGTATATATTATTGTAGATACAGACTGTACGGGCTCCTGTCAGGTATATATTATTGTAGCTATAGACTGTATGGCTCCTTTCAGGTATACTGTATATTATTGTAGATACAGACTGTATGCGCTCCTGTCAGGTATATATTATTGTAGATACTGACTGTACGGGCTCCTGTCAGGTATATATTATTGTAGATACAGACTGTATGCGCTCCTGTCAGGTATATATTATTGTAGATACAGACTGTATGGGCTCCTGTCAGGTATATATTATTGTAGATATAGACTGTACGGGCTCCTCTCAGGTATATATTATTGTAGATATAGACTGTATGGGCTCCTGTCAGGTATATATTATTGTAGATATAGACTGTACGGGCTCCTGTTAGGTATATATTATTGTAGATACAGACTGTATGGTTCCTGTCAGGTATATATTATTGTAGATATAGACTGTATGGGCTCCTGTCAGGTATATATTATTGTAGATATAGACTGTACGGGCTCCTCTCATGTATATATTATTGTAGATATAGACTGTATGGGCTCCTGTCAGGTATATATTATTGTAGATATAGACTGTATGGGCTCCTGTCAGGTATATATTATTGTAGATACAGACTCTATGGTTCCTGTCAGGTATATATTATTGTAGATATAGACTGTACGGGCTCCTCTCAGGTATATATTATTGTAGATATAGACTGTATGGGCTCCTGTCAGGTATATATTATTGTAGATATAGACTGTACGGGCTCCTGTTAGGTATATATTATTGTAGATACAGACTGTATGGTTCCTGTCAGGTATATATTATTGTAGATATAGACTGTATGGGCTCCTGTCAGGTATATATTATTGTAGATATAGACTGTACGGGCTCCTCTCATGTATATATTATTGTAGATATAGACTGTATGGGCTCCTGTCAGGTATATATTATTGTAGATATAGACTGTATGGGCTCCTGTCAGGTATATATTATTGTAGATACAGACTCTATGGTTCCTGTCAGGTATATATTATTGTAGATATAGACTGTATGGGCTCCTGTCAGGTATATATTATTGTAGATACAGACTGTACGGGCTCCTGTCAGGTATATATTATTGTAGATATAGGCTGTACGGGCTCCTGTCAGGTATATATTATTGTAGATACAGACTGTATGGTTCCTGTGAGGTGTATATTATTGTAGATATAGACTGTATGGGCTCCTGTCAGGTATATATTATTGTAGCTATAGACTGTATGGCTCCTTTCAGGTATATATTATTGTAGATACAGACTGTATGCGCTCCTGTCAGGTATATATTATTGTAGATACAGACTGTACGGGCTCCTGTCAGGTATATATTATTGTAGATACAGACTATACGGGCTCCTGTCAGGTATATATTATTGTAGATACAGACTGTACGGGCTCCTGTCAGGTATATATTATTGTAGATACAGACTGTACGGGCTCCTGTCAGGTATATATTATTGTAGATACAGACTGTACGGGCTCCTGTCAGGTATATATTATTGTAGATATAGACTGTATGGGCTCCTGTCAGGTATATATTATTGTAGATATAGACTGTACGGGCTCCTGTCAGGTATATATTATTGTAGATACAGACTGTACAGGCTCCTGTCAGGTATATATTATTGTAGATACAGACTGTACGGGCTCCTGTCAGGTATATATTATTGTAGATACAGACTGTACGGGCTCCTGTCAGGTATATATTATTGTAGATATAGACTGTATGGGCTCCTGTCAGGTATATATTATTGTAGATACAGACTGTACGGGCTCCTGTCAGGTATATATTATTGTAGATACAGACTGTATGGGCTCCTGTCAGGTATATATTATTGTAGATACAGACTGTACAGGCTCCTGTCAGGTATATATTACTGTAGATATAGACTGTATGGCTCCTGTAAGGTATATATTATTGTAGATACAGACTGTATGGGCTCCTGTCAGGTATATATTATTGTAGATACAGACTGTACAGGCTCCTGTCAGGTATATATTACTGTAGATATAGACTGTATGGCTCCTGTCAGGTATATATTATTGTAGATACAGACTGTACGTGCTCCTGTCAGGTGTATATTATTGTAGATATAGACTGTATGGGCTCCTGTCAGGTATATATTATTGTAGATACAGACGGTATGGGCTCCTGTCAGGTATATATTATTGTAGATATAGACTGTACGGGCTCCTGTCAGGTATATATTATTGTAGATATAGACTGTATGGCTCCTGTCAGGTATATATTATTGTAGATATAGACTGTACGGGCTCCTGTCAGGTATATATTATTGTAGATATAGACTGTATGGGCTCCTGTCAGGTATATATTATTGTAGATATAGACTTTACGGGCTCCTGTCAGGTGTATATTATTGTAGATATAGACTGCATGGGCTCCTGTCAGGTATATATTATTGTAGATATAGACTGTATGGGCTCCTGTCAGGTATATATTATTGTAGATATAGACTGTACGGGCTCCTGTCAGGTGTATATTATTGTAGATATAGACTGTATGGGCTCCTGTCAGGTATATATTATTGTAGATACATACTGTACAGGCTCCTGTCAGGTATATATTATTGTAGATATAGACTGTATGGGCTCCTGTCAGGTATATATTATTGTAGATATAGACTGTACGGGCTCCTGTCAGGTGTATATTATTGTAGATATAGACTGTATGGGCTCCTGTCAGGTATATATTATTGTAGATATAGACTGTACGGGCTCCTGTCAGGTGTATATTATTGTAGATATAGACTGTACAGGCTCCTGTCACGTATATATTATTGTAGATATAGACTGTATGGGCTCCTGTCAGGTATATATTATTGTAGATATAGACTGTACGGGCTCATGTCAAGTATATATTATTGTAGATACAGACTGTATGCGCTCCTGTCAGGTATATATTATTGTAGATACAGACTGTATGGGCTCCTGTCAGGTATATATTATTGTAGATATAGACTGTACGGGCTCCTGTCAGGTATATATTATTGTAGATATAGACTGTACGGGCTCCTCTCAGGTATATATTATTGTAGGAGTAAGCAGCACTGAACATGAGCTCCTGAATTTTCATCACTTTATACCTTGTAATGAGGAAACTTTAGGACACAACCTGGAAAAATTCATCCCCGTGGAATACAGAAGTGAGCAGGACGGAGCCGGACTAAAGATTTTATGAAAAAGGAGGAAAAAATAAGTTCCAAAGGACAAAACAAGAATCCCCTGGAGGACAGACAGCAACCACCAGGCAGCACCAGGTCTGACATCCAGAGGACAGCACCCGCAGGTAGGACCATCCTCAGCCTCACCACACTCAGAATCTTGCTAGAACTTAAAACTATCAGAAATAAGAATTAGAATTATAAAAATGGAAAATGTTAATTTGGAACAAGGGAAACTGAACAAAGTAAATGTTGATAGAGAGCCGGAGACACAAGGCAGCAGGGGGTCTAAGATCGTGGAGATAACACACTCTGAAGGGCAGAAGAACAGTCATGCAAAGAAAGCCATAAAAACTGCCACAATTAGAGAAAACCCAGAGACCCTGTATGCAGACTTCACATCTAGTGAGGAAGAGAAAAGGAAAACCAATGTGTTATTCTTCACAGAGCATCTCCGAGCCTGGCACACCGCCCTGTGCAAGCAATATCAACACACAACCAAGTCTGATACCAATAATAGCCGGCAGATCAGAGTCAGAAACCATGAAGACGACGAATGCAGCTCACTCACCATCACTCTGTACAACAGTGGCACCGTCCTGGTGCAAGGGACTGAGGACAATCTGGGGCAATTTGAAGACAGGTTCCCTCATATTAAACTCCAGGCCCAATCCCACAAAGAACAACAAACCCCAGCCACCTCTGATATCCACACCATTACAGCCACCTCTGATGTACACAGGCCTACAGAGACCTCCAGAGACACCACTGCCCCCAATGCTTCACACCCCTCACCCCAGACCCTCAGAGACTGTTTATCTCAATTAGAAAGAGAATTTGTACAATTTAAGGAAGAACATCTGAGAAACACTGGTGACAGAAATGCGAATGACCACATAGTTACTGAGATAAGCAAACTGAAATGTGAATACAGGTCATCCCTACAGCAAATACGAGCCTCAATGTGTGAACTGCAGGAAGAAAATGCCATGCTGAGAAAGGAGATAGAAAAGCTGAAAGCACCAACACCTGGACATCTGAGCCAGGAGGGGGCCATGGAAACGAGGAGTGGAGAGGACATGACCTCCACTGGCCAGGAGGCTGAGAGGCCAAACAACCCCAATATGGAGGAACCGGAGTCTAATCAAAGTGAGCCAGAAACAAGACCCATAGAGGAGAGAAGAGAACCTGCTACCAGCATAATCTCCAGCACAGACCCCCATCAGCAGCCACATCCCCCACCAACAACATCACAAAGTCCTGACACCGTCCTCATAATGGACTCAAATGGGAAATACCTGAATACAAGGCGGCTATTCCCAGGAAAAAGGGTCAAAAAAATCCGCTGTGCAACTATTGAGCAGGTGACAGCGGTCATCAATAATCCACGGTTTTCCAACCCAAACCATATCATTATACACACCGGCACAAACAATCTGCCAGACCAGCACCAGCAGATCTCAGGAGAACTGGCCCAACTAGCAAAGACGGCACAACTAAGATTCCCAGACAGCAAAATCATCCTGTCATCTCTGCTCCCAAGAAAGGACATATCCAACCACACCATCCAGAACATCAATATGGACCTAACAGAAAGAATGAAATCTGTGCCAGGAGTGATTCTGGCCCAACACCCCTCCATAAATCACCATCACCTCTATGACAGTAAGCACCTGAACAAATCAGGGGTCAGCCTTCTGGCCAAAGAGCTGAAGGACATTGTACTAAACAGAGACCACCCTAGGCCTGGAGCCAACACCAACCAGAATCCCATGAAAAGACCCCCGACAATAAGAAGGAAAGAAACAACAATTATATCAAAGGAAGCTGAAAACATACACCCTCACCCAAAATTGGACCATCAGAGGAGGAGACCACCATGGAGGAGTTCACCGACCTCACACAGAGACATGCGAAACAGAGGCATACAGAGCAGAGATATACAGAGCAGAGATATGGAGGAGATAAAGACTCTACTCAACACAGTGTGCAGGAAACTAATGTGACTGGACGGAAACAACACCATTAATAAACCAGTCAGAGATCCGGTGTGTCCTACACAGCCATACTCATTACAAGGTATATACACCCAAGATATATAGAAAAAAAAAATGACCTCACTTACAATCAGCAGCTGGAATATTCAGGGTCTCAACACCTCGGCCTTTGGATGTAAAACAAATGACCCTGACTTTATACAAAGACTGAGAAATATAGACATTCAGATCCTCCTGGAAACATGGACCAGAGCCGAAGACGAATCTCTGGTGCCCATCGGATACAGGGAAATCTCTGTCCCTGCCCTGAAAAATAAAAACATCAAACAGGGTCGGAGCTCAGGAGGAATACTGATCTGGCATAAAGAGGAGCTCCACTAGTACATCAAACCGGTGAAGAGAGGAGGCAGCCACATATGGATCAGGATCAGCAGCTCCATCCTCACCTCTCAGTCTGATGTCTATCTCTGCGCCACCTATATACCACCGCCAGAGTCACCCTACTTCAATCCAGACTGCTTCGAGATCTTACAAAGAGAAGCCGCCCACTATCAGGGCCTGGGCAAAGTTCTCATCTTTGGAGACCTCAATGCAAGAACAGGGAGAGAAAACGACTTCCTGACCACGGATGGGAACATCTACATATTTGGAGCAGAGAATAACGGCCAAGACTCAGTAGTCACAGAGAGAAACAGCTATGACAGTACAGTCAACAAAAGTGGTAAAAAGCTCCTGAATGTATGCAGAAGTTTAGAACTTCATATTCTTAACGGACGAACCAAAGGAGACTCCTTAGGGAGGTGCACACTAAACTCCCATGTAGGGAGGAGTGTAGTAGATTATGCCATTACAGATATGAACCTGGCAAATATCAGCGCCTTCATAGTCTCCCCACAAACGCACCTGTCAGACCACAACCAACTTCTTCTGTACCTGAAATCTACAGAGAAACCATCCACTCAAAAGCCACAGTAGAGCGGCCTCTTCACCCGGCCTCCATCCTATAAATGGCACAAAACGTCGGCATTAAAGTATAAAGAGGTTCCCAGCAGACCTGAAATACAGCGGATGCTCCACCACTTCTACAACTACGAGTACCAGCCTAACCCAAAGGGAGTGAGTCAAGCTGCAAAAGACCTCAACAATATATTCTATGCAATGGCCAGACTGTCCGACCTTAAAAAAGTCAACTACAAGAGACCAAAAGAAAAACAGATCAATGGATGGTTTGACAGAGAATGTAAAGCCGTACGGAAGACCCTGAGAACAGCCTCAAACAAGAAACACAGAGACCCCAACCACCCGGGTCTGAGGGAAGCCTATGAAACCATACAAAGGCAGTACAAAACCATCCTCAGGAGGAAGAAGCAGAGTTACATCTCCACCAAACTTAACCAACTCCAAGACGCCCTCCAAGACAACTCCTTCTGGGAACTATGGAACCACATGGGCACAAAAGACAAGAAAAACAACATCCATATCCAAAATGGCAACATCTGGCTCCAGTACTTCAGAGACCTCTATAAAGACATTCCAAAGGAAGAACTAAGCCAAGAACAGGAAAACATAATGGCAAAACTA
The DNA here is from genome assembly GCF_039654945.1 of Dendrobates tinctorius. Classification (NCBI taxonomy): domain Eukaryota; kingdom Metazoa; phylum Chordata; class Amphibia; order Anura; family Dendrobatidae; genus Dendrobates; species Dendrobates tinctorius. Next base: position 557,068 of record NW_027361869.1, on the reverse strand, counting down.
AAAGCAATGGAGGAAAAAGTAAAAAATTTCCAAAACCCCGTGGATGCACGTATTACATTACAGGAAGTAGCAGAGAGAATCTCTTCCATAAGATGTAGAAAAGCCGGTGGCCTGGATGGAATCCTACCAGAAATGCTGAAGTACAGCCCACCAGAAATACAGGCCGCAATGGTTAAACTCTTCAATATTGTGCTAAGTGCCGGCTACTTCCCTCCTACCTGGAATCAAGGCCTCATCACACCCATCCACAAGAATGGGGACAGGTATGACCCAGCCAACTACAGAGGAATATGTGTCAGCGGCAACCTGGGAAAACTGTTCAACAGCATCCTGAACAAGAGGATCCTCAGTTTCCTCACCGAGCACAACGTCCTCAGCAAGAGCCAAGCAGGGTTCATGCCAAACCACCGCACTACTGACCACATCTACACCCTGCACAGCCTCATTCAGAGCCACGTCCACAATACAAAGAACGGGAAGATATACGCCTGTTTCGTGGACTTTAAAAAGGCCTTTGATTCGGTGTGGCACCCAGGCTTATTCCTGAAACTGCTGGAGAGCGGAATAGGAGGAAAGACCTATGATGTTATCAAAAGCTCCTACACCGAGAACCTCTGCAGTGTGAGTGTGAACGGCAGAAGAACGGCTTATTTCCAGCAGAGCCGGGGAGTCAGACAAGGCTGCAGCCTAAGCCCAACGCTCTTCAACATTTACATCAATGAGCTGGCTACCGCTCTGGAATCTTCCACAGCACCAGGTCTCACCCTCCACGACGTGCAGGTGAAATTCCTGCTGTATGCAGATGACTTGCTGCTTCTGTCACCAACCGAGAAAGGCCTCCAAGACAACCTGAAAATCTTAGAGAAATTCAGCTCCACCTGGGCTCTACCGGTCAACCTAAAGAAAACCAACATCATGGTGTTCCAGAAGAGAAAGAGAAAATCAGACCAGCACCCTTCATTTATCCTCAACAACTGCGCCCTTACAGGAACGGACAAATATACCTATCTGGGCCTAGAGATTCACCGATCAGGGAGCTTCAAACAAGCCATAGAGACCCTGAAAGACAAGGCATGCAAAACCTTCTATGCCATCCGAAGGAAACTCTACCATCTAAAGCCACCAGTGAGGGTCTGGTTAAAAATCTTCGATTCTATCATCTCCCCAATCCTCCTGTATGGCAGCGAAGTCTGGGGTCCTCACACCTACCCAGACTGGTCAAGGTGGGATTCAAGCCCAACAGAGATATTCCACCTGGAATTCTGCAAGCACCTTCTCCAAGTCCATCGGAGCACCTCCAACAGTGCTTGCCGGGCCGAGCTGGGCAGATTCCCTCTACACCTAACGGTTCTAAAGAGGGCACTGTCATTCCGGGCTCACCTACGTAGGAGCAATCCAAGCTCCCATCACCATAAAGCCCTGACACATGTAGGGGAAACAGAAAAACCAGGACCCTCGGAACAGCTCACCCAAACCCAACCTGACCAGAAAACCAATCACAACAACCTGACAAAAGCCGGAATCAGGAAGATGGTAGACGAAGGCCAGGAGAGGTACGTAAGTGACTGGAAGAACGACATCATCAGCTCACAGAAACTGACCATGTACCAGAGTCTACAGAGAGACTACAGACTGGCTCCATACCTGGAGAAACTCCAGGACCCCAAAGACCGCAAGATCCTGAGCCGGTATAGACTCAGTGCCCACAGTCTGGCCATCGAATCCGGCCGACACAGGCAGAGCTACAAGCCCAGGGAGGAAAGACTGTGCCAACACTGTGACCAGGAGGCCCTGGAGGATGAGACCCACTTCCTGCTACACTGCTCCAAGTACTCAGCAGTGAGGGACACTCACTTCAGGAGACTCTCACATCTCTTCCCGGATTTCACCACCATGAAGGAGGAAGAGAAAACATACATCCTGCTGGGGGAAGAAGAGAGAGCAGTGGAGATAGCAGCGCAATATGTGAACGAATGCCATAGACTGCGAGAAAGAGAACTCTGATATGCCATGGACTTCTATGGCACCCACCCTGGATATGCCCCAATCCCCCATCCACCTTCCCTATGCCATGGACTTCTATAGCCTCATCCTGGATCTGCCCCCATGCCGCCATCCACCTTCCCTATGCCATGGACTTCTATAGCCCCAACCTGGATCTGCCCCATCCACCTTTCCTACAGCCCCTTCCCAACATCCCTACAGTCCCTATCCCTATTCCCTTCTGTACACCTGCTTTGGCAAAACTAATGTGTATTTAGTCCTGCCAATAAAGCTTCTTTGAATCTTGACTGTATGGGCTCCTGTCAGGTATATATTATTGTAGATATAGACTGTACGGGCTCCTGTCAGGTATATATTATTGTAGATACAGACTGTATGGTTCCTGTCAGGTATATATTATTGTAGATATAGACTGTATGGGCTCCTGTCAGGTATATATTATTGTAGATATAGACTGTACGGGCTCCTCTCAGGTATATATTATTGTAGATATAGACTGTGTGGGCTCCTGTCAGGTATATATTATTGTAGATATAGACTGTACGGGCTCCTGTCAGGTATATATTATTGTAGATACAGACTGTATGGTTCCTGTCAGGTATATATTATTGTAGATATAGACTGTATGGGCTCCTGTCAGGTATATATTATTGTAGATACAGACTGTACGGGCTCCTGTCAGGTATATATTATTGTAGATATAGGGTGTACGGGCTCCTGTCAGGTATATATTATTGTAGATACAGACTGTATGGTTCCTGTGAGGTGTATATTATTGTAGATATAGACTGTATGGGCTCCTGTCAGGTATATATTATTGTAGCTATAGACTGTATGGCTCCTTTCAGGTATATATTATTGTAGATACAGACTGTACGGGCTCCTGTCAGGTATATATTATTGTAGATACAGACTGTACTGGCTCCTGTCAGGTATATATTATTGTAGATACAGACTGTACGGGCTCCTGTCAGGTATATATTATTGTAGATACAGACTGTACGGGCTCCTGTCAGGTATATATTATTGTAGATATAGACTGTATGGGCTCCTGTCAGGTATATATTATTGTAGATATAGACTGTACGGGCTCCTGTCAGGTATGTATTATTGTAGATACAGACTGTACAGGCTCCTGTCAGGTATATATTACTGTAGATATAGACTGTATGGCTCCTGTCAGGTATATATTATTGTAGATACAGACTGTATGGGCTCCTGTCAGGTATATATTATTGTAGATACAGACTGTACAGGCTCCTGTCAGGTATATATTACTGTAGATATAGACTGTATGGGCTCCTGTCAGGTATATATTATTGTAGATATAGACTGTACGGGCTCCTGTCAGGTATATATTATTGTAGATATAGACTGTATGGCTCCTGTCAGGTATATATTATTGTAGATATAGACTGTACGGGCTCCTGTCAGGTATATATTATTGTAGATATAGACTGTATGGGCTCCTGTCAGGTATATATTATTGTAGATATAGACTGTACAGGCTCCTGTCAGGTATATATTATTGTACATACAGACTGTATGGGCTCCTGTCAGGTATATATTATTGTAGATATAGACTGTACGGGCTCCTGTCAGGTGTATATTATTGTAGATATGGACTGTAAAGGCTCCTGTCAGGTATATATTATTGTAGATATAGACTGTATGGGCTCCTGTCAGGTATATATTATTGTAGATATAGACTGTACGGGCTCCTGTCAGGTGTATATTATTGTAGATATAGACTGTATGGGTTCCTGTCAGGTATATATTATTGTAGATATAGACTGTATGGGCTCCTGTCAGGTATATATTATTGTAGATATAGACTGTACGGGCTCCTGTCAGGTGCATATTATTGTAGATATAGACTGCATGGGCTCCTGTCAGGTATATATTATTGTAGATATAGACTGTATGGGCTCCTGTCAGGTATATATTATTGTAGATACAGACTGTACGGTCTCCTGTCAGGTATATATTATTGTAGATGCAGACTGTACGGGCTCCTGTCAGGTATATATTATTGTAGATATAGACTGTACGGGCTCCTGTCAGGTATATATTATTGTAGATATAGACTGTACGGGCTCCTGTCAGGTGTATATTATTGTAGATATAGACTGTACGGGCTCCTGTCAGGTGTATATTATTGTAGATATAGACTGTACGGGCTCCTGTCAGGTATATATTATTGTAGATATAGACTGTATGGTCTCCTGTCAGGTATATATTATTGTAGATATAGACTGTATGGTCTCCTGTCAGGTATATATTATTGTGGATATAGACTGTACGGGCTCCTGTCAGGTATATATTATTGTAGATATAGACTGTATGGGCTCCTGTCAGGTATATATTATTGTAGATATAGACTGTCATCCTGGATCTGCCCCCATGCCACCATCCACCTTCCCTATGCCATGGACTTCTATAGCCCCAACCTGGATCTGCCCCATCCACCTTTCCTACAGCCCCTTCCCAACATCCCTACAGTCCCTATCCCTATTCCCTTCTGTACACCTGCTTTGGCAAAACTAATGTGTATTTAGTCCTGCCAATAAAGCTTCTTTGAATCTTTGAATCTTTGAATCTTGAATCTTTGACTGTACGGGCTCCTGTCAGGTATATATTATTGTAGATATAGACTGTATGGTCTCCTGTCAGGTATATATTATTGTAGATATAGACTGTACGGGCTCCTGTCAGGTATATATTATTGTAGATATCCTGGATCTGCCCCATCCACCTTTCCTACAGCCCCTTCCCAACATCCCTACAGTCCCTATCCCCTTCTGTACACCTGCTTTGGCAAAACTAATGTATATTTAGTCCTGCCAATAAAGCTTCTTTGAATCTTGAATCTTGATATAGACTGTATGGGCTCCTGTCAGGTATATATTATTGTAGATATAGACAGTACGGTCTCCTGTCAGGTATATATTATTGTAGATATAGACTGCACGGGCTCCTGTCAGGTATATATTATTGTAGATATAGACTGTACGGGCTCCTGTCAGGTATATATTATTGTAGATATAGACTGTATGGGCTCCTGTCAGGTATATATTATTGTAGATATAGACTGTATGGTCTCCTGTCAGGTATATATTATTGTAGATATAGACTGTACGGGCTCCTGTCAGGTATATATTATTGTAGATATCCTGGATCTGCCCCATCCACCTTTCCTACAGCCCCTTCCCAACATCCCTACAGTCCCTATCCCCTTCTGTACACCTGCTTTGGCAAAACTAATGTATATTTAGTCCTGCCAATAAAGCTTCTTTGAATCTTGAATCTTGATATAGACTGTATGGGCTCCTGTCAGGTATATATTATTGTAGATATAGACAGTACGGTCTCCTGTCAGGTATATATTATTGTAGATATAGACTGCACGGGCTCCTGTCAGGTATATATTATTGTAGATATAGACTGTACGGGCTCCTGTCAGGTATATATTATTGTAGATATAGACTGTACGGGCTCCTGTCAGGTGTATATTATTGTAGATATAGACTGTACGGGCTCCTGTCAGGTATATATTATTGTAGATATAGACTGTACGGGCTCCTGTCAGGTATATATTATTGTATATATAGACTGTATGGGCTCCTGTCAGGTATATATTATTGTAGATATAGACTGTACGGGCTCCTGTCAGGTATATATTATTGTAGATATAGACTGTATGGGCTCCTGTCAGGTATATATTATTGTAGATATAGACTGTACGGGCTCCTGTCAGGTATATATTATTGTAGATATAGACTGTATGGGCTCCTGTCAGGTATATATTATTGTAGATATAGACTGTATGGGCTCCTGTCAGGTATATATTATTGTAGATATAGACTGTATGGGCTCCTGTCAGGTATATATTATTGTAGATACAGACTGTACGGGCTCCTGTCAGGTATATATTATTGTAGATACAGACAGTACGGGCTCTTGTCAGGTATATATTATTGTAGATATAGACTGTACGGGCTTCTGTCAGGTGTATATTATTGTAGATATAGACTGCATGGGCTCCTGTCAGGTATATATTATTGTAGATATAGACTGTATGGGCTCCTGTCAGGTATATATTATTGTAGATACAGACTGTATGGGCTCCTGTCAGGTATATATTATTGTAGATACAGACAGTATGGGCTCTTGTCAGGTATATATTATTGTAGATATAGACTGTACGGGCTCCTGTCAGGTGTATATTATTGTAGATATAGACTGTACGGGCTCCTGTCAGGTATATATTATTGTAGATATAGACTGTATGGGCTCCTGTCAGGTATATATTATTGTAGATATAGACTGTATGGGCTCCTGTCAGGTATATATTATTGTAGATATAGACTGTACGGGCTCCTGTCAGGTATATATTATTGTAGCTATAGACTGTATGCGCTCCTGTCAGGTATATATTATTGTAGATATAGACTGTACAGGCTCCTGTCAGGTATATATTATTGTAGATATAGACTGTATGGGCTCCTGTCAGGTATATATTGTAGATATAGACTGTACGGGCTCCTGTCAGGTGTATATTATTGTAGATATAGACTGTATGGGCTCCTGTCAGGTATATATTATTGTAGATATAGACTGTATGGGCTCCTGTCAGGTATATATTATTGTAGATATAGACTGTATGGGCTCCTGTCAGGTATATATTATTGTAGATATAGACTGTATGGGCTCCTGTCAGGTATATATTATTGTAGATATAGACTGTATGCGCTCCTGTCAGGTATATATTATTGTAGATATAGACTGTACAGGCTCCTGTCAGGTATATATTATTGTAGATATAGACTGTATGGGCTCCTGTCAGGTATATATTATTGTAGATATAGACTGTACGGGCTCCTGTCAGGTGTATATTATTGTAGATATAGACTGTATGGTCTCCTGTCAGGTATATATTATTGTAGATATAGACTGTACGGGCTCCTGTCAGGTGTATATTATTGTAGATATAGACTGTACAGGCTCCTGTCAGGTATATATTATTGTAGATATAGACTGTATGGGCTCCTGTCAGGTATATATTATTGTAGATATAGACTGTACGGGCTCCTGTCAGGTATATATTATTGTAGATATAGACTGTATGGGCTCCTGTCAGGTATATATTATTGTAGATATAGACTGTATGGGCTCCTGTCAGGTACATATTATTGTAGATACATACTGTACGGGCTCCTGTCAGGTATATATTATTGTAGATATAGACTGTATGGGCTCCTGTCAGGTATATATTATTGTAGATATAGACTGTATGGGCTCCTGTCAGGTATATATTATTGTAGATATAGACTGTACGGGCTCCTGTCAGGTGTATATTATTGTAGATATAGACTGTATGGGCTCCTGTCAGGTATATATTATTGTAGATATAGACTGTATGGGCTCCTGTCAGGTATATATTATTGTAGATATAGACTGTATGGTCTCCTGTCAGGTATATATTATTGTAGATATAGACTGTACGGGCTCCTGTCAGGTGTATATTATTGTAGATATAGACTGTATGGGCTCCTGTCAGGTATATATTATTGTAGATATAGACTGTATGGGCTCCTGTCAGGTATATATTATTGTAGATATAGACTGTATGGTCTCCTGTCAGGTATATATTATTGTAGATATAGACTGTACGGGCTCCTGTCAGGTATATATTATTGTAGATATAGACTGTACGGGCTCCTGTCAGGTATATATTATTGTAGATATAGACTGTACAGGCTCCTGTCAGGTGTATATTATTGTAGATACAGACTGTACGGGATCCTGTCAGGTATATATTATTGTAGATATAGACTGTACGGGCTCCTGTCAGGTATATATTATTGTAGATATAGACTGTATGGGCTCCTGTCAGGTATATATTATTGTAGATATAGACTGTATGGGCTCCTGTCAGGTATATATTATTGTACATATAGACTGTATGGGCGCATGTCAGGTATTTATTTTTGTAGATACAGGCTGTATGGGCTCCTGTCAGGTATATATTATTGTAGATAGACTGTACGTGCTCCTGTCAGGTATATATTATTGTAGATATAGACTATACGAGCTCCTGTCAGGTGCATATTATTGTAGATATAGACTGTATGGGCTCCTGTCAGGTATATATTATTGTAGATACAGACTGTATGGGCTCCTGTCAGGTATATATTATTGTAGATATAGACTGTACGGGCTCCTGTCAGGTATATGTTATTGTAGATATAGACTGTATGGGCTCCTTTCAGGTATATATTATTGTAGATACAGACTGTATGGGCTCCTGTTAGGTATATATTATTGTAGATATAGACTGTACGGGCTCCTGTCAGGTATATATTATTGTAGATATAGACTGTATGGGCTCCTGTCAGGTATATATTATTGTAGATACAGACTGTATGGGCTCCTGTCAGGTATATATTATTGTAGATATAGACTGTACGTGCTCCTGTCAGGTATATATTATTATAGATACAGACTGTACGGGCTCCTGTCAGGTATATATTATTGTAGATATAGACTGTACGGGCTCCTGTCAGGTATATATTATTGTACATACAGACTGTATGTTTCCTGTCAGGTATATATTATTGTAGATATAGACTGTATGCGCTCCTGTCAGGTATATATTATTGTAGATACAGACTGAACGGGCTCCTGTCAGGTATATATTATTGTAGATATAGACTGTACGGGCTCCTGTCAGGTATATATTATTGTGGATATAGACTGTATGGGCTCCTGTCAGGTATATATTATTGTAGATACAGACTGTATGGGCTCCTGTCAGGTATATATTATTGCAGATATAGACTGTACGGGCTCCTGTCAGGTGTATATTATTGTAGATATAGACTGTATGGGCTCCTGTCAGGTATATATTATTGTAGATACAGACTGTATGGGCTCCTGTCAGGTATATATTATTGTAGATATAGACTGTATGGGTTCCTGTCAGGTATATATTATTGTAGATATAGACTGTACGGGCTCCTGTCAGGTATATTTTATTGTAGATACAGAGTGTATGGACTCCTGTCAGGTATATATTATTGTAGATACAGACTGTACGAGCTCCTGTCAGGTATATATTATTGTAGATATAGACTGTATGGGCTCCTGTCAGGTATATATTATTGTAGATATAGACTGGACAGGCTCCTGTCAGGTATATATTATTGTAGATATAGACTGTACGGGCTCCTTGCAGGTATATATTATTGTAGATATAGACTGTATGGGCTCCTGTCAGGTATATATTATTGTAGATACAGACTGTATGGTTCCTGTCAGGTATTTATTATTGTAGATATAGACTGTATGCGCTCCTGTCAGGTATATATTATTGTAGATACAGACTGTACGGGCTCCTGTCAGGTATATATTATTGTAGATATAGTCTGTATGGGCTCCTGTCAGGTATATATATTATTGTGGATATAGACTGTATGGGCTCCTGTCAGGTATATATTATTGTAGATATAGACTGTATGGTTCCTGTCAGGTATATACAGTGGGGAAAAAAAGTATTTAGTCAGTCAGCAATAGTGCAAGTTCCACCACATAAAAAGATGAGAGGCGTCTGTAATTTATATCATAGGTAGACCTCAACTATGGGAGACAAAAAAAAAAAATCCAGAAAATCACATTGTCTGTTTTTTTTTATTTTATTTGCATATTATGGTGGAAAATAAGTATTTGGTCAGAAACAAAATTTCATCTCAATACTTTGTGATATATCCTTTGTTGGCAATGACAGAGGTCAAACATTTTCTGTAAGTCTTCACAAGGTTGCCACACACTGTTGTTGGTATGTTGGCCCATTCCTCCATGCAGATCTCCTCTAGAGCAGTGATGTTTTTGGCTTTTTGCTTGGCAACACGGACTTTCAACTCCCTCCAAAGGTTTTCTATAGGGTTGAGATCTGGAGACTGGCTAGGCCACTCCAGGACCTTGAAATGCTTCTTACGAAACCACTCCTTCGTTGCCCTGGCGGTGCTTTGGATCATTGTCATGTTGAAAGACCCAGCCACGTTTCTCTGTCCTGGGCCCTGTATTGTTCAACATCTTTATCAACGATTTAGATGAAGGAATTGAGGGTAAACTGATTAAATTTGCTGATGACACAAAGCTAGGAGGGATAGCTAATACTAGAGAAGAGAGAGAGAGGATTCAAAAAGATTTAAATAAACTGGAGAAGTGGGCAGCAACTAACAGAATGGTTTTTAACAGGGAGAAATGCAAAGTACTACATCTGGGCAATAAAAATGAAAAAAGCATATATAGAATGGGAGGAATAGGGCTAAGTGACAGCACATGTGAAAAAGACTTGGGTATACTAATAGATCACAGACTGAATATGAGTCAACAGTGTGATGCAGCAGCAAAAAAGGCAAATGCAATTCTAGGATGTATTAACAGAAGCATACAGTCTAGATCACGTGAAGTCATTATTTCCCTCTACTCCTCTTTGGTCAGACCTCATCTGGAATATTGTGTCCAGTTTTGGGCACCACATTTTAAAAAAGACATCAACAAACTGGAGCAAGTTCAGAAAAGAGCGACCAGAATGGTGACCGGTCTGCAAACCCTGTCTTATGAGGAAAGGTTGCAGGATTTGGGAATGTTTAGTTTGCAAAAGAGAAGACTGAGAGGAGACTTAATAGCTGTCTACAAATATCTAAAGGGCTGTCACATTGTAGAAGGATCAACTTTATTCTCATTTGCACAAGGAAAGACTAGAAGCAATGGGATGAAACTGAATGGGAAGAGATACAGATTAGATATTAGAAAAAACTTTTTGACAGTTAGAGTGATCAATGAGTGGAACAGGCTGCCACGAGAAGTGGTGAGTTCTCCTTCAATGGAAGTCTTCAAACAGAGGCTGGACAGACATCTGACTGGAATGATTTAGCGAATCCTGCTTTGAGCAGGGGGTTGGACCAGATGGCCCAGGAGGTCCCTTCCAACTCTACGATTCTATGATTCTATGATTCTATGATTAATCTTCAATGCCCTTGCTGATGGAAGGAGGTTTGCACTCAAAATCTCACGATACATGGCCCCATTCATTCTTTCATGTACCCGGATCAGTCGTCCTGGCCCCTTTGCAGAGAAACAGCCCCAAAGCATGATGTTTCCACCACCATGATTTACAGTAGGTATGGTGTTTGGTGGATGCAACTCAGTATTCTTTTTCCTCCAAACACGACAAGTTGTGTTTCTACCAAACAGTTCCAGTTTGGTTTCATCAGACCATAGGACATTCTCCCAAAACTCCTCTGGATCATCCAAATGCTCTCTAGCAAACTTCAGATGGTCCCGGACATGTACAGGCTTAAGCAGTGGGACACATCTGGCACTGCAGGATCTGAGTCCATGGTGGCGTAGTGTGTTACTTATGGTAGGCCTTGTTATATTGGTCCCAGCTCTCTGCAGTTCATTCACTAGGTCCCTCCGCGTGGTTCTGGGATTTTTGCTCACCGTTCTTGTGATCATTCTGACCCCACGGGGTGGGATTTTGCGTGGAGCACCAGATCGAGGGAGATTATCAGTGGTCTTGTATGTCTTCCATTTTCTAATTATTGCTCCCACAGTTGATTTCTTCACTCCAAGCTGGTTGGCTATTGCAGATTCAGTCTTCCCAGCCTGGTGCAGGGCTACAATTTTGTTTCTGGTGTCCTTTGACAGCTCTTTGGTCTTCACCATAGTGGAGTTTGGAGTCAGACTGTTTGAGGGTGTGCACAGGTGTCTTTTTATACTGATAACAAGTTTAAACAGGTGCCATTACTACAGGTAATGAGTGGAGGAAAGAGGAGACTCTTAAAGAAGAAGTTACAGGTCTGTGAGAGCCAGAAATCTTGATTGCTTGTTTCTGACCAAATACTTATTTTCCACCATAATATGCAAATAAAATGAAAAAAAACCAGACAATGTGATTTTCTGGATTTTTTTTTCTCAGTTTGTCTCCCATAGTTGAGGTCTACTTATGATGTCAATTACAGACGCCTCTCATCTTTTTAAGTGGTGGAACTTGCACTATTGCTGACTGACTAAATACTTTTTTTCCCCACTGTATTATTGTAGCTATAGACTGTATGGCTCCTGTCAGGTATATATTATTGTAGATACAGACTGTATGCGCTCCTGTCAGGTATATATTATTGTAGATACAGACTGTACGGGCTCCTGTCAGGTATATATTCATAGAATCATAGAATCGTAGAGTTGGAAGGGACCTCCTGGGCCATCTGGTCCAACCCCCTGCTCAAAGCAGGATTCGCTAAATCATCCCAGTCAGATGTCTGTCCAGCCTCTGTTTGAAGACTTCCATTGAAGGAGAACTCACCACTTCTCGTGGCAGCCTGTTCCACTCATTGATCACTCTAACTGTCAAAAAGTTTTTTCTAATATCTAATCTGTGTCTCCTCCCATTCAGTTTCATCCCATTGCTTCTAGTCTTTCCTTGTGCAAATGAGAATAAAGTTGATCCTTCTACAATGTGACAACCCTTTAGATATTTGTAGACAGCAATTAAGTCTCCTCTCAGTCTTCTCTTTTGCAAACTAAACATTCCCAAATCCTGCAACCTTTCCTCATAAGACAGGGTTTGCAGACCGGTCACCATTCTGGTCGCTCTTTTCTGAACTTGCTCCAGTTTGTTGATGTCTTTTTTAAAATGTGGTGCCCAAAACTGGGCACAATATTCCAGATGAGGTCTGACCAAAGAGGAGTAGAGGGAAATAATGACTTCACGTGATCTAGACTGTATGCTTCTGTTAATACATCCTAGAACTGCATTTGCCTTTTTTGCTGCTGCATCACACTGTTGACTCATATTCAGTCTGTGATCTATTAGTATACCCAAGTCTTTTTCACATGTGCTGTCACTTAGCCCTATTCCTCCCATTCTATATATGCTTTTTTCATTTTTATTGCCCAGATGTAGTACTTTGCATTTCTCCCTGTTAAAAAACATTCTGTTAGTTACTGCCCACTTCTCCAGTTTATTTAAATCTTTTTGAATCCTCTCTCTCTCTTCTCTAGTATTAGCTATCCCTCCTAGCTTTGTGTCATCAGCAAATTTAATCAGTTTACCCTCAATTCCTTCATCTAAATCGTTGATAAAGATGTTGAACAATACAGGGCCCAGGACAGAGCCCTGTGGTACCCCACTTGAGACATTCTTCCAACTGGATGTGCAGCCATTTACGACCACTCTTTGGGTCCGATCACTAAGCCAGCTATGAATCCACCTAACAGTTGCCTTGTCCATTCCATACTTAGTCATTTTTTCAATAAGGATTGTATGAGAGACTTTGTCAAATGCTTTGCTGAAGTCAAGATATACTATATCTACAGCATTTCCTTGATCCACCCAATCAGTGATACCGTCATAGAAGGAAATTAAGTTAGTCTGACATGACTTATTAGTTACAAACCCATGCTGACTCTGTTTGATCACTTTATTCTTATCCAGGTATTGACTTACATGTTGTTTAATAATTTGTTCAAAGATCTTTCCTGGTATAGAAGTCAGACTCACTGGCCTATAGTTGCCTGGGTCCACCTTCTTCCCCTTTTTGAAGATAGGAACAACATTTGCTCTTCTCCAGTCTTCTGGCACTTCTCCTGTTCTCCAAGAATTTTCAAAGATTATGGAGAGTGGTTCAGAAATTTCTTCTGCTATCTCCTTCAGTACTCTGGGGTGTAATTCATCTGGACCTGGAGACTTGAATTCATTTAGGTTAGCTAAGTGTTTCCTCACTATCTTTCTGTTTATAGATATCCTGGATTCTTCTATTCCCTTAATAGGACAGTGAATAACAGTTGGTGTTACATTTCCTTTCTGAGAGAAAACAGATGCAAAATAGGAATTTAAAAGTTCAGCCTTCTCAACATCCTGTCTTACCATTTCATCATTTTCATCCTGTAAAAATCCTATAGCATCTTTGACTTTTCTTTTACTTTTGACATATCCCCAAAATCCTTTATTATTGCTTTTGACATCTCTTGCAAGCCTCAATTCATTTTCAGCTTTAGCTAATCTGATTTGTGCCCTGCAGATTCTGCAGACAGCATTATATTCTTCTTTAGATATGCCTCCCTCTTTCCATTTTATAAACATGTTTTTCTTCCTTTTTAGCATGTGCTTAAGTTCTGTGTTCACCCATCCTGGTTTCCTTAAATGCTTCCTATTCTTCCCTCTTTTCGGAATTGTTAACAACTGTGCTTTGAGAATTTCATTTTTCAAGATTTCCCATCCTTCCTGGACATTTTTGTCTTTAAGGATATCCAGCCATTGGATCCCTCCAATTATCTTTCTGAATCCCTTAAAATCTGCCTTTCTGAAATCTAACCTTGACGTCTGAGTCTTCACAGGTCTTCCGCCTCTAGTTATCCAAAATTCTAAAATAGCATGGTCGCTACCTCCTAGGGTCCCAGCCACTTTTACCTCCTCAACCATTTCCTCCCTGTTTATAAGGATTAGATCCAAGCTAGCAGTTCCCCTTGTTTTCTCCCCTACCTTTTGGAAGATAAAGTTGTCAGCAAGAGAGGATAAGAATTTCCTTGACCTGTTAGTTTTGCCTGAGAGAGATTCCCAACAAATGTCTGGATAGTTGAAATCTCCCATGACAACTATGTCATATTTTTTGGAGAACTTGGCCATTTGATGCATAAAGAGTTCATCCATATCTTCAGCTTGCACAGGCGGCCTGTAGTAAATGCCTACAATGGTGTCCTTTCCATTGTTCTGTCCTTGTATTCTTACCCAAACAGTTTCCACAGAACTCCCAGTCTCTGAAGCTTCAATCTCTGTGCAGATATACGCGTTTCTAACATACAATGCAACACCCCCTCCTCGTTTATCAAGTCTGTTTCTTGCAAATAAGTTGTATCCTTCTAGTCTTGTATTCCAATCATGTGTATTGTCCCACCAAGTTTCAGTGATTCCAATGACATCATATTTCTGTTCCTGTGTTAGTAGTTCCAATTCTCCTTGTTTGTTGCCCATGCTTTGTGCATTAGTATAGAAACATTTTAGTTTGTGATTGGTTTCTCTTTCTCCAATATTGTTATTAATTAGATTCTTTCGTCTTTGTTCTTCCTTTCCACTTCTATTAGCAGAGTTCTCAATAGCATTTGTCAGGTGTATGGCTTTTTCTGGTCTTTTGCTTCCCTTCCCATGTTGTTCTAGTTTAAAGCTCTCCTTACAAGTGTAGCAAGGCGACTTCCAAATACATGCTTTCCAGTCTTCGTAAGGTGCACCCCATCTCTAGCAAGTAGTCCATCGTATAAGTAGTTCACTCCGTGATCCAGAAATCCAAATCGTTGCTGACTGCACCATCTATTATTGTAGATATAGACTGTATGCGCTCCTGTCAGGTATATATTATTGTAGATACAGACTGTATGCGCTCCTGTCAGGTATATATTATTGTAGATATAGACTGTACGGGCTCCTGTCAGGTATATATTATTGTAGATACAGACTGTATGGGCTCCTGTCAGGTATATATTATTGTAGATATAGACTGTATAGGCTCCTGTCAGGTATATATTATTGTAGATATAGACTGTATGCGCTCCTGTCAGGTATATATTATTGTAGATACAGACTGTATGGGCTCCTGTCAGGTATATATTATTGTAGATATAGACTGTACGGGCTCCTGTCAGGTATATATTATTGTAGATATAGACTGTACGGGCTCCTGTCAGGTATATATTATTGTAGATACAGACTGTATGGGCTCCTGTCAGGTATATATTATTGTAGATACAGACTGTATGGGCTCCTGTCAGGTATATATTATTGTAGATACAGACTGTATGGGCTCCTGTCAGGTATATATTATTGTAGATATAGACTGTATGGGCTCCTGTCAGGTTTATATTATTATAGATATAGACTGTACGGGCTCCTGTCAGGTATATATTATTGTAGATATAGACTGTACGGGCTCCTGTCAGGTATATATTATTGTAGATACAGACTGTATGGGCTCAAACATGATCGCAGTGTACCGGAGGATTAGGGAAGCATCGTCAGGGAGGGGGCTCCCTGCGTGCTTCCCTGAGACCCCCAAAGCAGCACGATGTGCTGCTCTGCTCTGACGGTCTCCTTCCCGGATCCAAGATGGCCTCGGTGGCCTGCAGGGAGGCAGCTTCCTCAGTGCCTGCAGAGAGCAGGCACGGAAGAAGTGCTGTGCAAACTGTCAGATCAGCGATCTGACACATTACAGTAATGTCCCCCCCGGGACAATAAGATAAAGTGAAGGAAAAAAAAAAGCGTAAAAATTATTTTTAAAAAAATCACTAAATAAATAAAAAAAATTCCCTAATTCATTTTTTGGAAATAAAAAAGCAAAACAATAAAAGTACACATATTTAGTATCGCCGCGTCCATAACGACCCGCCCTATAAAACTGTCCCATTAGTTAACCCTTTTAGTGAACCCCTTAAAAAATAAAAATAAAAAGCAAAGCAAAAAACAATGCTTTATCATCATACCGCCGAGCAAAAGTGCAATAACACGCGATCAAAAAGATGGATAGAAGTAACCATTGTACTGCTGAAAATGTCATCTTGTCCTGCAAAAAAGAGCCACCACACAGCATCATCAGTGAAAAAATAAAAAAGTTATAGTTCGCTGAATAAAGCGATGCAAAAATAATTATATTTTATATAAAATTGTTTTCATTGCATAAAAGTGCCAAAACATAAAAAAGACATACATGAGGTATCGCTGTAACCGTACTGACCCGAAGAATAAAACCGCTTTATCAATTTAACCACACGTGGAACGGTACCCCCTAAAAGAAATTCATGAAATGCTGGTTTTTGTTTATTCTGCGTCCCATAAATCAGAATAAAAAGTGATCAAAAAAAGTCACGTGCCCGAAAATGGTACCAATAAAAACGTCAACTCGTCCCGCAAAAAATAAGACCTCACATGACTCGGTGGGTGAAAATACGGAAAAATTATAGCTCTCAAAATGTGGTGATGCAAAAACGTCTTTTAGCGTATGACAGCTGCCAAACATAAAACCCGCTATAAATAGTAAATCAAACCCCTCGTTATCACCCCCTTAGTTAGGGAAAAATAATAAAATTTAAAAAAATGTATTTTATTTCCATTTTCCCATTAGGGTTAGGGCTGAGATTAGGGTTAATGATGTGTTAGGGTTGGAGTTAGAATTGGGGGGGTTTCCACTGTTTGGGCACATCAGGTGCTCTCCAAACGCAACATGGCGTCTGATCTCAATTCCAGCCAATTCTGCGTTGAAAAAGTCAAACGGTGCTCCTTCCCTTCCAAGTTCTGCCATGCGCCCAAACAGTGGTTTACCCCCACATATGGGGTATCAGCATACTCAGGACAAATTGCACAACAACTTTAGTGGTCCAATTTCTCCTGTTACCCTTGGGAAAATAGGGGGCAAAAATATCATTTTTGTGGAAAAAAAATGTTGTTTTTTATTTTTATGCCTCTACGTTATAAACTTCTGTGAAGCACTTGGGGGTTCAAAGTGCTCACCACACATCCAGATAAGTTCCTTGGGGGGGTCTAGTTTCCAAACTGGTGTCATTTGTGGGGGGTTTCCACTATTTAGGCACATCAGGGGCTCTCCAAGCGTGACATGGCGTCCGATCTCAATTCCAGCCAAAAAAGTAAAATGGCGCTGCTTCCCTTCCGAGCTCTGCCATGCGCCCAAATAGTGGTTTACCCCAACATATGGGGTATCGGCGTACTCAGGACAAATTGCACAATAACATTTGGGGTCCTGTTACCCTTGGGAAAATAAAAACTGGGGGTGAAAAGATCATTTTTGTGGAAAAAATATGATTTTTTTAATTGTACAGCTGTACGTTATAAACTTCTGTGAAGCCCTTGGGGGTTCAAAGTTCTCACTACATATCTAGATAAGTTACTTGGGGGGGTCTAGTTTCCAAAATTGGGTCACTTGTGGGGAGTTTCCACTGTTTAGGCACATCAGTGGCTCTCCAAAGGTGACATGGAGTCTGATCTGAATTCCAGCCAATTTTGCATTGAAAAAGTCAAATGGCGCGCCTTCCCTTCTGACCTCTGCCATGTGTCGAAACAGTGGTTCCCCCCCACATATCAGGTATCAGAGTACTCAGGACAAATTGCACAATAACTTTTGCAGTCCAATTTCTCCTGTTACCCTTGGTGAAAAAAAAAAAAAAATTGGACCTGAATTAATTTTTTTGTGAAAAAAAGTTAAATGTTCATTTTTTTTTAAACATTCAAATAAATCCTGAGAAGCACCTGAAGGGTTAATAAACTTCTTGAATGTGGTTTTGAGCACCTTGAGGGGTGCAATTTTTAGAATGGTGTCACTTTTGGGTATTTTCTACCATATAGACCCCTCAAAGTGACTTCAAATGTGATGTGGTCCCTAAAAATAAAATGGTGTTGTAAAAATGAGAAATTGCTGGTCAACCTTTAACCCTTATAACTTCTTAATAAAAAAAATTTTGGTTCCTAAATTGTGCTGATGTAAAGTAAACATGTGGGAACTGTTATTTATTAAGTTTGTTGTGTGCCGTATCTCTGTGATTTAAGGGCATAAAAATTCAAATTTGGAAAATTGTGAAATTTTCAAAATTTTTACCAAATTTGTTTTTTTCACAAATAAACGCAAGTTATATGAATGAAATTTTACCACTAACATGAAGTACAATATGTCATGAGAAAGCAATGTCAGAATCACCGAGATCCATGGAAGCGTTCCAGAGTTATAACCTGATGAAGGGACAGTGGTCAGAATTGCAATAGTTGGCCCGGTCATTAATATGCAAACCACCCTCGGGGGTAAAGGGGCTAAACTACTGTGTTTTCTTGGGGCAGGGCACATCCTGGGGACCTTTACACACAGGCATGAGGTAAAAATCGGGTGGCCATTGAGCGGACTTACTTATGTCTACCATATTTACAGACACACATACATGTCCTGCTATTTGCCCCAATTTTGGTTGTTGCTCCATTGTAGCCTCCTTCTTGGGTTGACCATTTTGAATTTGCACTTTATATTTACCTACCATATGCCTGCATATATCTGTACATCAGGACTTTTTTGATTGCATCTTTTACTCTTGTGGCATAATTATTGTTATATTGACCTTTGCTATACTTCAATAATAATAATGGTATGGTACTATGTTATAATATCAACTGGCCACATTACATTGATTTGAAATCATTGTCCCCTGTGTTGACCCTTTTTCTTTGATATTGTGTTCCCCACCCCTCCTTATGGTTTGTGTATTTCACAATTAATATTTTTCTTTATTTGAATATTGGACATTCCTTCGGGGTTCTTTGTCGTTGGTTACTCTAATTTCTGATCTGTCCTTTTGCATTGTCCATTTGTGCACTGATGATAATGATAGTTTGGACTTAGTGTTGATTTTATCATTCATTTTATATATGTGCACTTTGCCTTGGAATCTTTTTGGACCTTATACACACTAGTCTAGAGTGGTGTACATATGTCCCTAAGCCAATGTGCATAATGGAAATAACTTCTTATACTCAACTTCTTATACTCACCTACGAGGCGGTCTGGTATTATGTTTGTCACTGGTCTTCATCCAGCGCAGTCCTCCGTCCTGTGGATGATGCATCGTACGTCATCCACACAACCTCCCCATCACGCTTCTGTGCAGGAACTTGTCTCTACCCTGCCAAGCACAAAGTATTGCAAAGCGCAGAGAGAAGTGAGCCTGCACCGGAGCGCGATGGAAGACACTGTGTGGATGGACTTAGGACGCACTATCGCCTCAAAGAAAGAAGGACAGTGATAGAAGAGCAGGAGGCACCTGATTTAGACTAGCGAAGCCCATTGGATGGGACTGCCCCTAGGCAAGTCTAATAAGTAATTAAAAAAACAAACAATTAACGTTATGTAGATTGGCATTCCAGAATCTTGTGTGTGTATATATATATATATACACACTCATACATACACATTCAGGTAGTGGTCGTGCTTTATAAAATGCTGTAGAGGGTATACAGGTAGTGGTTGTACTATATACACAGTATTCTACAATGCTGTATATGGCGACATACAGGTAGTGGTAGCACTTTATATTGGGGGGTGGGACAGAAACCATGATTGAATACCCTGTAGTAAATAAACAGCAATAGTGCATGAAAATATAGGGTACTTTAACAAGTCTTTTTTTTAATTAAAAAAAAAAAAAAAATGCAAAAGCCATCTTACCATTTCACAGTGACCCTAATGGGGACAGTCCTAACTAATATTAAAAACCTTTGTATATTGATTTGGTTTCCCATTTCTGTGTGTCCACTATTTGGGTCTAGTCCTTCTCAGTCCTTATCCACATGCATGTCACAGGACTAAACGGTAAGGTTTTAAATATTAGAGTTAGAACTGTCCCAGTTACGGTCACCGTGAAGTGGTGGGATGGCTTTTTTTTGTTAACTAAATCCCCTATATTATTTTCATGCACTATGCTATTTACTGCAGGGCATTCAATCATGCTTGTCTGTTTTTTTTTCTGTTCAGTGACCAGTGTGAACGTGCGCTTACACGCTCCATACACACCAGTTTGTACCGGTTTTTTTATGGGGAAAACCTGGTGACAGGTTCCCTTTAGGCTGGATTCACATGTAGCGGAACTCTCCCAGAAATTACCGCGACAATTCCGGAATTCCATTCCGCGGGAAAATCGTTTTAAATTCCCGCGATTTTCCTGCGGAAAAACTAGCATTTTGCAAGCGTAATTAGCTTGCAGAATTGCTAGCGTTTTCCAAGCGATCTGTAGCATCGCTTGGAGAACTGATTGACAGGTTGGTCACACTCGTCAAACATAGTGTTTGACGAGTGTGACCAACTTTTTACTATTGAGGCCGCCTATGCGGCATCAATAGTAAAAGATAGAAAAGTAAAAAACAATAAAAAAAAAATAAATATATTGTTATTCTCACCTTCCGACATCCCGCGCAGCCTTCCCGCCTCTCTCCACGGTCCCAGTAATCCTCTGCAACAATTACCGCAATGACGTCTGTTCCCGCGGGATGACGATGTCTCACGGTCATTCGCGATGACGTCGTGAGAATAACCGCGAGACTTCGCGATCCCGCGAGAACAGACGTCATCGCTCGCAAAGGCTTATTGGGACCGGGAGCGTGGAGAGAGGTGGGAAGGCGGCGCGGGACGCCGGAAGGTGAGAATAACAATATTTTTTATTTTAAATTATATTTTTTTTTTACAGGGATATGGTACCCAAAGCCTGGAGGACAGTCTCCTCTCCTCCGGACAGTAGGTACCATCTGCAAATGTTCTGCTTACTTTTCGCATGGTGTGCACAGCCACATGCGGAAAGTAAGCAGAACAATGCATTCCTATGGGTGCGGGATCACCGCGATTCCGTGAAATTAATGAGTATGCTGCGTTTACCACGAAGCGATTCCGCCGCGGTAAAAACCGCAGCATTGCGGTATCCCATAGGAATGCATGGGATGCTTATTTTTCGCGGCAAAAACATCGCGGAAACACGAAAAAAACGCCACGTGTGAACTCAGCCTTAGGCAGGTTTACATCTATGCAGCTTGTACAAGAGAACTTCGTGGTTTCAAAAGTGGTTTACCTGTCTAACCCTGTTATTTGTCCTGCCCCATGCATGAAATAAAAAGCTAAATTACAATATGGAGACTTAGAGCAATGTTTTATTTACATTCAGAACCAGTTTAAGAGGAACAAATTAAGATTTCCCACAGAAATCTCAGACTTTTACTTACAGAAATATTGGCTAAATAACATTCTTACATATATAGAAACCTTTCTAATTTTATAAAAGTGCATTTTTTTTGCATTGAAAACTTTTGCTTGTTTCATTTTATGCATTTCTTATGTATTGTACAACTAATATGCTGTTGGTGCACACGGGCAGGACTGATGGAAGGGTCTGTGTCTCGGCCCCCCCAGGCCTGCTTTCGGTGTTTCAGACCAGAGATCATAATACCTGCCTTGAATAGTGAAGGAGACGGCAGCCAACCCTGAGAGACATCCAAGGTGGGAACACGCCGTCATGCCAAAGGGAGTCTGCTAGATCTAGGCCTAGCAGACCAGCGCTGATGGGTTCGTGGACGCCAGGAGGGGGCTGGCCTGAATGAAGGTCTCTTTTCCTGTCGAGTAGGAGAGTTGTCCTGTTGGTTGTTTTTTTTGGACAGAACATTTTCAAAACAACCACAATTGGACTGTGCACCTCTTGGGAAGCGGGAGTTTAGTCCTCTGTTGCAGAAGAAAAGTCCTCTTACCCTGATAGGCAGAGGGCAGGAAGCACTACAAAGTTGGCGTGCATGATTGTTCAGGGCGCTGGTGGTGTGGCTCGGCCACCGGAGAAGGCTAGACGAGAGCTTGGATTTTTTTTTTTTTTTTTTTTTAAGCATAGGGTCGCAGGAGCATCTGGAAAACGTGGAGGCCGCATGAAGGAAGGTTTCCCAAGGAGACGTCCATATTGCTTAGGAGAAAACTAGGACATATTTGTCCTGTCCCTTCATTTTTTTTTTAATGGAGCCACCTCACTGCCTGGTAGGACATACCTGTCCTGAAGATCCCAAATCCTTCTTCGCAGACTGGTGTTGAAGACGGGCATGGAATAACCTGAACACAGACTTTCGGGCGACTGGCAGGTAACGGATTTGTCTTCCCTCCTTACTCTATCTGGCTCTGGGCAGCGAGAGGGTAGGGGATTAGTGGCAAGGACCGTCCGCCGGGAAACCCCAAACACTCTTGATGTGTTAGGGCCCTGCCTCGTAGACCACAGATGATGCGGTAGTGACACAATTCTAGGTGGGAGATCAGAGTGATAATTCCACTCTGTCGCCCTCAAAAGCCATATCTGAAAGAAAAAGGGAAATCATTAATAAAAAAATCAAGACCTAAGGCAGAAACCAGCCTGGGCGGTCCGGACCCATGTCTGCCTCCTACTGGCACTAAGCTAAAGCGGATTAGGTTCGTGCCAGTTGGTGGTGTACCCTCCTCTCTGGGGGGGGAGAAGGGGGATGAGACCTAATTTTTTTTTTTTTTGCATAGCATAAGCAGCATACCAACCATAGCTTTTTCTGTGCTCCAATGAAGCATTAACCACCTTGCACACCACCAATTAGAGGGCCACACAGCCTAACCCCCCTCTCCAATCATAAACCTCCACCTCACACTAATCAGTGGACCCGATAGGATAAACCCAACAAAACCAAAACGCCCCCTCCACCCCAAGTGCAAATCCCCATCAGATGCCCCCTCCCCTCCCTCACATGCACCAACCCCCCAATCGGACGCCATCCCAGCTTAAACCCCCCATTGGATGCCCCTCCCCCACAGCATCAATCCCATCGAACGTCTAACCCCCAAGCATAAACCTCTATCAGATGTCCACACCCCCCCCCAGCATTGCTCCTATCAGACACCAACCCCCCACACCCAAGCATAAGCTCCCATCGGACGTCCAACCCCCCCAGCATAAAGCCTCATCGGACGTGCACCCCCCCCAGCATAAAGCCTCATCGGACGTGCACCCCCCCCCAGCATAAAGCCTCATCGGACGTGCACCCCCCCCAGCATAAAGCCTCATCGGACGTGCACCCCCCCCAGCATAAAGCCTCATCGGACGTGCACCCCCCCCCAGCATAAAGCCTCATCGGACGTGCACCCCCCCCCCAGCATAAAGCCTCATCGGACGTGCACCCCCCCCCCCAGCATAAAGCCTCATCGGACGTGCACCCCCCCCCCCCAGCATAAAGCCTCATCGGACGTGCACCCCCCCCCCAGCATAAAGCCTCATCGGACGTGCACCCCCTTCAGCATAAAGCCTCATCGGACGTGCACCCCCCCAGCATAAAGCCTCATCGGACGTGCACCCCCCCCAGCATAAAGCCTCATCGGACGTGCACCCCCCCCCCCAGCATAAAGCCTCATCGGACGTGCACCCCCCCCCCAGCATAAAGCCTCATCGGACGTGCACCCCCTTCAGCATAGAGCCTCATCGGACGTGCACCCCCTTCAGCATAAAGCCTCATCGGACGTGCACCCCCCCAGTATAAAGCCTCATCGGACGTGCACCCCCCCCCAGCATAAAGCCTCATCGGACGTGCACCCCTCCCAATCATAAACCCTCATCGGACGTCCACCCCCCCAATCATAAACCCTCATCGGACGTCCACCCCCCCAATCATAAACCCTCATCGGACGTCCACCCCCCAAGCATAAACCCTCATCGGACGTCCACCCCCCCCCCCCCAAGCATAAACCCCACCGGATGTCCATCCCCCCCAGCATAAACCCTCATCGGATGTCTACCCCCCGTCGGACAACCCCCCCCCCCCCCCCAAGCATAAACCCCCACCAGATGGCACCTCTCCCCCAAACAAAAACCCCCTACCAGTTGAGCGTCTACCCCAAAATCAATCCCCCCCTTTCAAGTCACAACAGATGCAGACCGATCCGCCCCAAGCATCAAGTCCCCAAAACACTCAGACACCACAATTGTGCATTAAATCCCCCCCCCCCCCCCCCCGAGTCCAACCAGACCAGGGGGGGGTTAATGCACACTTTTGGGGTCTGGTTGTCCCCGAGTGGGTTAATGAACACTTGTGTCATCTAGTTGGGCTTCTGTGTGGGAGATTAATGCACACTAGTGGGGTCTGGTTGTCCCCAGGGTGGGTTAATGCACGCTTGTGGGGTCTGGTAGGGCTTCCGGGGGGTAGGGGGAGATTAATGCACACTTGGGGGGTCTGGTTGGGCCCTGCATTAACCCCCCCAAGGAGTCAACCAGACCACAAAAGCATGCATTAACCCCCCTCCCCGTGAGCCCAGCCAGACACACAAGCATGTATTAATCCCCCCCCCCCAGGGAACCCAACTAGACCTCACAAGCGTGGATTAACCTCCTCGTGCTTGTGGGGTCTGGCTGGCTCCGGGGGGGGGTTAATGCACGCATGTGGGGTTTGGCTGTCTCCTGGGGGGTTAATGCAGGGCCCAACCAGACCCGGCAAGCTTGCATTAACCCCCCTGGGAGCCCACCCTTACCACTCAACCGTGCACTAACCCCTTGGGACCCTACCCTTACCACTCAACCGTGCACTAACCCCCCCCGGGACCCTGCCAGACCCTGCAAGCATGCAGTAACCCCCCCCCCGGGAACCTACCAGACCCCGCAAGCGTGCAGTAACCCCCCCGGGACCCTACAAGTGTGCAGTAACCCCCCCCCCCGGGACCCTACCAGACCCCGCAAGCGTGCAGTAACCCCCCCCAGGACCCTACCAGACCCCGCAAGCGTGCAGTAACCCCCCCCCAGGACCCTACCAGACCCCGCAAGCGTGCAGTAACCCCCCCCCCCCGGGACCCTACCAGACCCCGCAAGCGTGCAGTAACCCCCCCCAGGACCCTACCAGACCCCGCAAGCGTGCAGTAACCCCCCCCCAGGACCCTACCAGACCCCGCAAGCGTGCAGTAACCCCCCCCCCCGGGACCCTACCAGACCCCGCAAGCGTGCAGTAACCCCCCCCCCCCCCGGGACCCTACCAGACCCCGCAAGCGTGCAGTAACCCCCCCCCCCCCGGGACCCTACCAGACCCCGCAAGCGTGCATTAAACCCCCCAAAGCTCCCAGATCACACAAACATTAAGTCCCCAAATCCCACTAGATAGCCCCGAGTATCAGCCCCCTCAACCAAAAACCTAAGAAGACATCAACCCGTTAATTAATAAACACTCCTGTTTGTCAGTGAGGCCGCTGACCTCGCTCCCTGCTGCTCACAGACGCCGGCATCAGACGGCTGAGACCAATGTGTAATGGAGGCTTCTCTTCCTGCTTTTGCCAAGTCAGAGAGAAGAGCCAGGACTGTGGAAACCGGATTTCTATTTAAAAAAAAAGAGCCGTTTAAAGAGCCGGCTCTTTATGGTGAGCAGAGCCGAATCACCAAAAAAGAGCCGAACTTCCCATCACTAGAGAGAACACGACCCCCGGTATGACGCGTCCCCGGAAATTACGTCATACCTGGAAGGAGCCGTAGCGTCTCCCATAGCAATCAGCTAATCAACTCCCTCCCACCCATCGTGGATCCGGATCCCCTTCTGAGCTGTGATTGGTGGACGGACGGAGGCGTTTCTGTCTCTGGCCCGGGACAAGCACTGGGAGTTCTCCTCGCTGCGTCGCTCCAAGTGGTCCACGCTGTGCATGCTGGGGGAGCTGCGCACACAGGGACAAGACAGATGTGTGCACACCTGCAACGAGTGCAAGCACCAGGGGGAGACGGCGGGCACTGTCCTGTATGTGAGGTGAGTGGGGGCAGGGCTGCCACTAGGGATTTCAGGGCCTCATATGGCAAAATTATCGGGGCCCCCTTGAGACGCCGCCCAGGCTCCACCCCTCGAACTGTCCACAGCCCCACCGCTCTCTCTTGGAAAAACTCCACTTCTCACCAATCACACATTAACCCCTTCACGACCTTTGACGCCAGAACGACCCATGACGCCTATGTGGCGTCATGACTTTAAAGCCCCCCTGCGGGTCGGATGACCAGGGTCACTGAAAGGTCACCAGACCCGCAGATACAGGGGGCTTTGTTCTTCACCACAGGGGGCGTGGCCTCGCCCCCACGTGGCTACGATCGCTCTGATTTGCTGTTAAAAGTGAAACAACCAATCAGAGCGATAGTAATATTTCATCAATGAAAATTGATGAAATATTACAATCCAGCCATGGCCGATGCTGCAGTAGCATCGGCCATGGCTGGAGACCGTGATCCGACCACCCCGCCCCACGACTCACGGGGCCGATCGGCCCCCGATACCGACTGACGGCGGCAATGTGCCGCCACCGTCATCATCGGCTCCCCTCCCCCTTCTCTGTGCTCCCCCCAACTTCCGACCCCCCCCCCCCCCGGTACCTCCGATGTCCCTCTCTGCCTCCCGGTGTCCCACGGTCCCGGACCATGGGCGCCGCCGTCTTGAAAATGTCGGGCACATGCGCAGTCCTCCCGCCGACTGCAATTTCCCTTCATTCTATTTTAATCACTGTGATAAACTCTCACAGTGATCAAAATAGAATGAAAAGTAAATAAACCCCCCGTTTATCACCCCCATAGGCAGGATCAACTAATAAAATAAAGAAATTTTATTTTTCCGTTAGGTTTGGAATTAGGGTTAGGGATGGAATTGGGGTTACGGATAGGGTTAGGGGTGTGTTGAGGTTAGGGTTATGTTAGGGTTGGGATTAGGGTTAGGGATGTGTTGGGGTTAGGACTGTGGTTAGGGGTGTGTTGGGGTTAGGGTTGGAGTTAGAATTGAGGGGTTTCCACTCTTTAGGCACATCAGGGGGTCTCTAAACGTGACATGGTGCAACCATTGATTCCAGCCAATTTTGCGTTCAAAAAGTCAAACAGTGCTTCCCTCCTTTCCGAGCCCCGACGTGTGCCCAAACAGTGGTTTACCCCAACATATGGGGTATCAGCGTACTCAGGAAAAATTGCACAACAACTTTGGTGGTCTAATTTCTCCTGTTACCCTTGGAAAAATAAAAAATTGGGGGCTAAAAAATTATTTTTTTTGAAAAGAAATGATTTTTTTTATTTTCACGTCTCTGCGTTATAAACGTCTGTGAAGCACTTGGGGGTTCAAAGTGCTCACCACACATCTAGATAAGTTCCTTGGAAGGTCTAGTTTCCAAAATGGGTCACTTGTGGGGGGTTTCTACTGTTTAGGCACATCAGGGGCTCTGCAAACGTAACGACGACAGCAGACCTTTCCATCAAAGTCTGCATTTCAAAATGTCACTACTTCCATTCTCAACCCTTACGTGCGCCCAAACAATGGTTCCTCCCAACATATGGGGTATCAGCGTACTCAGGACAAACTGGGCAACAACTTTTGTGGTCCAATTTTTCCTGTTACCATTGGGAAAATAAAAATTTGCGAGCTAAAATATCATTTTTTGATGAAAAAAAATGATTTTTTATTTTCACAGCTTTGCGTTATAAACTTCTGTGAAGCACTTGGGGGTTCAAAGTGCTCACCACACATCTAGATAAGTTCTTTGGGGGGTATAGTTTCCAAAATTGGGTCACTTGTGGGGGTTTCCACAGTTTAGGCACACCAGGGGCTCTGCAAATGTAACATGACGCCCGCAGACCATTCCATCAAGATCAGCATTTCATAATGCCACTACTTCCCTTCCGAGCCCCGACGTGTACCCAAACAGTGTTCCCCACCCACATATGGGGTATCAGAGTACTAAGGACAAACTGGACAACAACTTTTGGGGTCCAATTTATCCTGTTACCCTTGTGGAAAAAAAATTGCTGGCTAAAAATCATTTTTTTTTTAGCAAAAAAAAATGATTTTTTGTTTTCACGGCTCTGCGTTATAAACTTCTGTGAAGCACTTGGGGGTTCAAGGTGCTCACCACACATCTAGATAAGTTCCTTGGGGGGTCTAGTTTCCAAAATGGGCTCATTTGTGGGGAGTTTCCACAGTTTAGGTACATCGGGGGCTCTGCAAATGTAACATGATGCCTGCAGACCATTCCATCAAAGTCTGCATTCCAAAACGTCACTACTTTCCTTCTGAGCCCCGACGTGTGCCCAAACAGTGGTCCCCCCCACATATGGGGTACCAGCGTACTCAGGACAAACTGGACAACAACTTTTGGGGTCCAGTTTCTCCTGGTACCCTTGTGAAAATAAAAAATTGTTCACTAAAAAATAATTTTTTGAGTTAAAAAAAATATTTTTTATTTTCACGGCTCTGCGTTATAAACGTTTGTGAAGCACTTGGGGGTTCAAAGTGCTCACTATGCATCTAGACTTTTCTAGATGCATAGTGAGCACTTTGGGGGCACTTTCCTTAGGGGGTCTAGTTTCCAAAATGGGGTTATTTGTGGGGGAACTCCAATGTTTAGGCACACAGGGGCTCTCCAAACACGACATGGTGTCCGCTAACGATTAGAGGTAATTTTAATTTCAAAAAGTCAAATGGCGCTGTTTCCCTTCTAAGCCCTGCCGTGCGCCCAAACATTGGTTCCCCCCCATATATGGGGTATCGGTGTACTCAGAACACATTGCACAACAACTTTTGTGGTCCAATTTCTCCTGTTACCCTTGCGAAAATAAAAAATAGCGTGCTAAAAAATCATTTTTGAGGAAAAAAAATGATTTTTTATTTTCACTGCTCTGCGTTATAAACTTCTGTGAAGCACCTGGAGGTTCAAAATGCTCACCACACATCTAGGTAAGTTCCATAAGGGGTCTAGTTTCCAAAATGGTGTCACTTGTGGGGGGTTTTCACTGTTCAGGCATACATGGGCTCTCCAAACGCGACATGGTGTCCGATAATGATTGGAGCTAATTTTCTATTCAAAAAGTCAAATAGCGCTCCTTCACTTACGGACCCTGTCGAGCGCCCAAACAGTGGTTTATGACGACATATGAGGTATCGATGTATTCAGGAGAAATTGCCCAACAAATTTTAGGATCCATTTTTTCCTGTTGCCCATGTGAAAATGAAAAAAATGATGCTAAAAGAAAATTTTTGTTGTAAAAATTAAAATGTACATTTTTTCTTTCCACGTTGCTTTCGTTCCTGTGAAACACCTGAAGGGTTAATCTTCTAGAATGTAGTTTTGAGTAGCTTGAGGGGTGCAGTTTTTAGAATGGTGTCACTTTTGGGTATTTTCTGCCATATAGACCCCTCAAAGTGACTTCAAATGTGAGGTGGTCCCTAAAAAAAATGGTTTTGTAAATTTTATTGTAAAAATGAGAAATCACTGGTCAACTTTTAACCCTTATAACTTCCTAACAAAAAAATATTTTCTTTCCAAAATTGTGCTGATGTAAAGTAGACATGTGGGAAATGTTATTTAGTAACTATTTTGTGTCACATAACTCTCTGGTTTAACAGAATAAAAATTGAAAATTTGAAAATTGCAAAATTTTCTAAATTTTTGCCAAATTTCTGATTTTTTGACAAACGCAAAAATTATCAACCTAAATTTACCACTAACATGAAGCCCAATATGTCACGACAAAAACAGTCTCAGAATCGCTAGGATCCGTTGACGTGTTCCTGAGTTATTACCTCATAAAGGGACACTGGTCAGAATTGCAAAAAATGGCCTGGTCATTAAGGTCAAAATAGGCTGGGTCATGAAGGGGTTAACAGTTCCCATCACCAGATCATACACATAGCCAGCAGCTTTTGTTTTGGCCTAAAGATTTTTTCTGTTCTGCCATCATGACAAGGTAGACTCTTCTGGCCGGGCCCTACTCTACTCTAACCCCTTAGTGAAGGATCGAAATTTTTTAAATCTGACCATTGTCACTTTATGTGGTAATAACTCTGGAACGCTTCAACAAATCCCAGTGATTTTGAGACTGTTTTTTCGTGACACATTGTACTTTATGATAATGGTAAATTTAGGTCAATATGTTTTGTTTTTATTTATAAACAATATCAGAAAATTGAGAAAAATGTTAAAAAATGTGCAATTTTCAAACTTTGAATGATTATCCCTTTAATCCAGATAGTCATACCGCACAAAAACATTCATAAATAACATTTTCCGCATGTCTGCTTTACATCAGCACTATTTGTAAAATGTTCTTTTATTTTGTTAGCATTTTAGGAGGTTTAAAAACGTAGCAGTAATTTTTCATTTTATCAAGGAAATTTATCAAATATATTTTTTTCGGGACCTATCCAGGTTTGAAGTGACTTTGGGGGTCCTATATATTGGAAAACCCCCAAAAGTAAAACCATTTTAAAAACAGCACCCCTTGAAATATTGAAAACTGCAGTCAGGTAGTTTATTAACCCTTCAGGTGATTTTCAGGAATTAATGCAAAGTGGCATGACAGAAATGAAAAAGTGTATTTTTACCATCTAAATGTCGCTGGCTTCTGAACAGGTTACAACAGCCGTCAGACTCTAAGGCCACTATTTGGTCATGAATTGCCATGGCAAACATTAGGACCACATAATCATGATCTTAGGGTGCGGATGTGGATAAAGAGGAAGCCCTCACACTCTGAAAACCATTTATATGATGTTGTCACTATTGACAGCAGCATCTAAGGGGTTAAAAAGATTTGGACGGTGCAATCACTGATTGTGGCTGATGCAGCAAGTTGTCAGCTATAGTGTACAGCCAACAGCTGCTGGATTGTTACCTGTATGGGGATGCTATTCTCTTATATCTCACGTCAGTTAAAAGACATATTGGCGGTCATTAAGGGGTTAAAATATCAAATACAATTTAGGATTATTTTTTATTTATTTTTCAATTTTTAAAATGACCAATAATACCACATACACACATACATACCACATACATACACTGTGACTGAATACTACTGTCATGATCCATGCTGGATCAGGACTGATAAAAAGCACAGGTAACCTTTTTTTTTTTTTCTTAAGCTGTGCTTAAGTTTGTTTTTTGCCCCGGTGGCCATTAGGATTAGTGCACTGTGGTGTCGTTTGTTCTAAGTTTGCCCCCGGTGGTGGTGAGCGTCATTGCACTCTGGTTTCTTTAGTTACGTGCACATGATTATAATGCAGGTGTGATTGCTCTGGCTGCTATAAATGAGTCACAGGTGTTGCAATCAGTGTTGGTGATAGTGTTCATTTCAATCAGCCTTGGTGGAGGAAGGAGCTGGAGAGCGTTCCTTGCAGCACTGTCTTAGCCCTGTTGTGGAAGGAGTCATAGGGGATTTCCTTGTAGCTCTGACAGAGCTTGTTGGCAGTGATTCAGGAGGAGAGCTGCATTCTGGTGGTGGACTCTGTTGCCAGGAGCAAGAGCAACAGAGTAAAGCTAAGTGGTGTTTCCCTGTTTGTGGTTTTCCTTAGTGTGTATTAGTACAGCCGTGGGGCCAGTGCCTGCGCCACCCAGCTCCCTAGCAAGGCATAGGTGTAGGGTGTGCTAGGGTGACAGGTTCCTGATCGGCGCCCGGTAGGGAACCCCGGCATAGAGAACGTTAGGAGCGTTAGGGACACTGACTCAGGGGAGTGCAGGAGGTCTCCACGTCCCCTTTCCCTATCGCAGGGCCCACCGTTGTAACTGTATTCCCTTCCCTTGTCTTGTTGTTTTAGTTACCGGCCTGCGGGCTGTGTCACACAGGACTGTATCACGTGCCGCGCCTTGTTGGTTACAGTTACCGGCCTGCGGGTCACGTCACACAGGACGGGTCCACGTGACAACTACAATACTGATCATTAATAAAAAAAAAAATACTATCACCATAAGTGCCATTTTACACAGAAGATCTGTACTTAGTATGCAGTGTCTGTGTACAGGCAATACAATGATCACCGGTGACATTATACACAGGAGCTCTGTATATAGTGTCAGTATACAGGAAATACAGTGATCACCAGTGACATTATACACAGGAGCTCTGTATACAGTGTATAGTGTACAGGTAATAAGGTAATACAGTGATCACCAGTGACATTATACACAGGAGCTCTGTATATACTGTCAGTGTACAGGTAATACAGTGATAACCAGGGACATAGTACACAGGAGCTCTGTATACAGTACCAGTGTACAGGTAATACAGTGATCACCAGTGACATTATACACAGGAGCTCTGTATACAGTACCAGTGTACAGGTAATATAGTGATCACCAGTGACATTATATACAGGAGCTCTGTATATACTGTCAGTATACAGGTAATACAATGATCACCAGGGACATTATGCACAGGAGCTCCATATATAGTGTCAGTGTACAGGTAATACAGTGATCACCAGTGACATTATACACAGGAGCTCTGTATATGGTGTACAGGTGATAGTGATCACCAGTGACATTATACACAGGAGCTCTGTATATACTGTCAGTATACAGGTAATACAATGATCACCAGGGACATTATGCACAGGAGCTCCATATATAGTGTCAGTGTACAGGTAATACAGTGATCACCGGTGACATTATACACAGGAGCTCTGTATATAATGTCAGTGTACAGGTAATACAGGGATCACCGGTGACATTATACACAGGAGCTCTGTATATAATGTCAGTGTACAGGTAATACAGTGATCACTAGTGAAATTATACACAGGAGCTCTGTATATAGTGTAAGTGTACAGGTAATACATTGATCATCAGTGACATTATACACAGGAGCTCTGTATATTGTGTATAGTGTACAGATAATACAGTGATCACCGGTGACATTATACACAGGAGCTCTGTATATAGTGTCTGTGTACAGGTAATACAGCGATCACCAGTGACATTATACATAGGAGCTCTGTATAAAGTGTATAGTGTACAGGTAATACAGTGATCACCAGTGACATTATACACAGGAGCTCTGTATATAGTGTCAGTGTACAGGTAATACAGTGATCACCAGTGACATTATACACAGGAGCTCTGTATATAGTGTCAGTGTACAGGTAATACAGTGATCACCAGTGACATTATACACAGGAGCTCTGTATATAGTGTATACAGTCATATGTTAAAGTTTGGGCACCCCTATTAATGTTAACCTTTTTTCTTTATAACAATTTTGGTTTTTGCAACAGCTATTTCAGTTTCATATATCTAATAACTGATGGACTCAGTTATATTTCTGGATTCAAATGAGGTTTATTGTACTAAGAGAAAATGTGCAATCTGCATTTTAACAAAATTTGACCGGTGCAAAAATATGGGCACCTCAACATAAAAGTGACATTAATATTTCGTAGATCCTCCTTTTGCAAAAATAACAGCCTCTAGTCGCTTCCTGTAGCTATTAATGAGTTCCTGGATCCTGGATGAAGGTATTTGTGACCATTCCGGTTTACAAAACAATTCTAGTTCAGTTAAGTTTGATGGTCGCCGAGCATGGACAGCCCGCTTCAAATCATCCCACAGATGTTCAATGATATTCATGTCTGGGGACTGGGATGGCCATTCCAGAACATTGTAATTGTTCCTCTGCATGAATGCCTGAGTAGATTTGGAGCGGTGTTTTGGATCATTGTCTTGTTGAAATATCCATCCCCTGCGTAACTTCAACTTCGTCACTGATTCTTGCACATTATTGTCAAGAATCTGCTGATACTGAGTTGAATCCATGCGACCCTCAACTTTAACAAGATTCCCGGTGCCGGCATTGGCCACACAGCCCCAAAGCATGATGGAACCTCCACCAAATTTTACTGTGGGTAGCAAGTGTTTTTCTTGGAATGCTGTGTTTTTTAGCCTCCATGCATAACGCCTTTTTGTATGACCAAAAAACTCAATCTTTGCTTCATCAGTCCACAGGACCTTCTTCCAAAATGTAACTGGCTTGTCCAAATGTGCTTTTGCAGACCTCAGGCGACTCTGTTTGTGGCGTGCTTGCAGAAACGGCTTCTTTCGCATCACTCTCCCATACAGCTTCTCCTTGTGCAAAGTGCGCTGTATTGTTGACCGATGCACAGTGACACCATCTGCAGCAAGATGATGCTGCAGGTCTTTGGAGGTGGTCTGTGGATTGTCCTTGACTGTTCTCACCATTCTTCTTCTCTGCCTTTCTGATATTTTTCTTGGCCTGCCAATTCTGGGCTTAGCAAGAACTGTACCTGTGTTCTTCCATTTCCTTATTATGTTCCTCACAGTGGCAACTGACGGGTTAAATCTCTGAGACAACTTTTTGTATCCTTCCCCTGAAAAGCTATGTTGAATAATCTTTGTTTTCAGATCATTTGAGAGTTGTTTTGAGGAGCCCATGATGCCACGCTTCATAGGAGAATCAAATAGGAGAACTACTTGCAAGTGGCCACCTTAAATACCTTTTCTCATGATTTGATACACCTGGCTATGAAGTTCAAAGCTCAATGAGGTTACAAAACCAATTTAGTGCTTCAGGAAGTCAGTAAAAAGTAGTTAGGAGTGTTCAAATCAAGAAAATGATAAGGGTGCCCATACTTTTGCACCGGTCAAATTTTGTTTAAATGCAGATTGCACATTTTCTGTTAGTACAATAAACCTCATTTGAATCCAGAAATATAACTGAGTCCATCAGTTATTAGATATATGAAACTGAAATAGCTGTTGCAAATACCAAAATTGTTATAAAGAAAAAAGGTTAACATTAATAGGGGTGCCCAAACTTTAACATATGACTGTATTGTATAGGTAATACAGGGATCACAGTGACCTCATAATACACAGGAGCTCTATATATAGTGTCTGTGTACAGGTAATACAGTGATCAATGACATTATACACAGGACCTCTGTATATAGTATACAGTGTATAGTGTCAGTGTACAGGTGACACACTGACTCACCAGTGACGTCTCTAGCTGAAGTTCTTCATCTTTGCGTTTCTTTTTAATCCAGCACAGACCGCATCACTTCTTTCAGCCAGGACTCGTCTCTGCTTAAAATAACAGTTATCTAGAGCACCACTTCCAGAGCACATTCCCCACTTTTTCCCTTTCTTCTACACTACACGTCTGAATACAGATGTTCACCCACCATTAATATATAATTGGTTATTATGCAACCCACCATTCCAAATTTAAATAATAATCTGCCACTGTGCCCCCACTATTTGTACATAGACACTTTCCACATTTAATATATAAATTAATTAGCACCTGTACTCTTTCCCCCAAAGCTTTGCCAGTCACTTTATCCTCAACGCCCCCCACTATGTGCCTCCCGCTCTAACCCTTAAACCCGATTCATTATAGTTACATACCCCTTCTGCCTCAATTCATTGTCATGTCTTCTCTCTCTCACCTTCTATTCATTATCAACTGCTCTTCCCCACATTCAATACATCATTTACTCCCCCACCCTCGAAATTCATCATTATTTGCTCTCCCCACCTTCAATTCAATTGTTGTCCCCTGTGCCTCACTTCATTTGCAGTCCCCATCCCCCCTCACTTCATCATTTGCAGCCCCCTATCATTTCATCATCTGCAGTCTCACCCCCCCACCTCACCCATTTAAAAAAACAAAAACTTTTTTTTTATACTTACCTTAGTCGTTCCCGGGGCGTCTAGTGTTTTCAGCAGTGAAGCAGCTAGAATGTATGGGATATAGTGGGGACATGAAAGGAGCCCATACATTCTAGCGCATTCACTACTGAGACGGCTAGAATGTATGGGCTGTAGTCGTGACCTGCCGTCAGCCCATACATTCTAACTACAGCCGAGCAGGAGCTGCGCAGCCAACTAGGTAAGACAGCTGTGGACAGCTCCAAAAAGGCTCCTGGGCCTCAGCGCCGACGTGTGTGCCGCAGTGCACAGTATTTTAGTGCATAATGGGGCCCGATCCGCAGAATCACAAGAGTGAGGCCCCGGAACTGCGAACCCCTTTGTGTACTGCTGCTGATCAGGCCCCATACAGCAATAAGGGCAGTAATGCCCTGATGGCGGCCCTGAGTGTGGGCCTCGAAACCACTGTATGTGAGGTGCGCTTACATTGTCTACAACAGTGGGTTAACTCTTTCACTCCTTTGCAGGATTATGATCTATGTGTGAACTGCTACAACACGAAGAATCACGAGCACAAGATGGTCAAATGGGGTCTGGATGATGAGGGCAATAGTCAAGGAGAAGCCCAATCCCAGAGCCCTCAGGAATCGCGGCGACTGAGCATCCAGTCACTGGTGCATGCCTGCAAGTGTCACAACGCCAAATGCTCGCTTCCTTCGTGTCAGAAAATGAAGAGGCGTGTTCAGCATACAAAGCGTTGCAAGCGCAAGACAAATGGAGGGTGTACTGTCTGCAAACAGCTTATTGGCGTGTGTCGCTACCATGCAAATCATTGCCAGGAGAACAAGTGCCCCGTTCCTTTCTGTCTCAACGTCAAACAGAAGCTGCGGCAGCAACAGATCCAACACAGACTGCGGCAGGCGCAGCTGATGAGGCGGCATATGGCTACCATGAACCCACGGACAGTTCCTCAGCAGCCGCTACCTTCCCCTACACCGGCAACTCCTGTGACGCCCACGCAGCATCCCCACACTCCGCAAACCCCACAGCCTGCCCCTCAGCCGTCTCCTGGAGGAATGGCCTCACCAGGCTTCCCTAACGTGGCCAGGACTCAGGTAATGCAATGATCACCGGTGATATCATACACAGGACCTCTGTATACAGTGTATAGTGTTAGTGTACAGGTAACACACTGACTCACCAGTGACGTCTCTAGCTGAAGTCCTTCATCTTTGCGTTTCTTTTTAATCCAGCACAGACCGCCATTACTTCTTCCAGCCAGGACTCGTCTCTGCATAAAATAGCAGTTATTTAGAGCACCACTGCCAGAGCACACTCCCCACTTTTTCCCTTTCATCTACACTACACATCTGAATACAGACGTGCACCCTCCATCTATATATATATAATTGCCTTAAATTGTCTGTCATCCACTTCCGTCTGGATGTCCCCGAATCCCACAATCCACTGCTCCGCACCGGGAGTACGCCGACCGCCATTTTGGTACACCTAAGCGATGCTGCTCGGATCCAGGACGCAGCTGCGATCCCGACGGCCATTGGAATCACAGCCGCCGCTGGGATCCCGGCCACTGCGCATGTGTGAATTCAGTTGCTCTATCTGTTCATATATGAACTGCGTCACAGCATGTCATTGCTGTGATGCACCTGTCAGCGGACTCTGCATTGGTGTACATAAAAAAAAGGTTACACTTACAGCCTGTCACTGGACCTAAAACATACACATTACAGTGTGTTACTGGACCTAAAATAATACACGCTACAGCATGTCGCTGGACCTACAAAAGACACATTACAGCGTGTCGCTGGACCACTGGACCTAAAATAATACACTCTGGTGGCGCCGCACTCCATCTCCAGCACAGGCCGCAAGCCACGGTCTTTCCAGCCAGCTGGCCGCCGCCAGGAGCCCGGCCGCCGCTGAACCCTCCCGCCGCCGCCTGCCCACCATGTACATACACACACACGTACATACACACACATACTCACACACACACCCCACACACACACTTCCCTCCCGATGCGATAGCATCGGGCACACCTCTAGTTAATATATAATTGGTTATTATGCAATCCACCATTCCAAATATAAATAATAATCTGCCACTGTGCCCCCACTATCTGTACATACACTTTCCCCATTTAATATATAAATTAATTAGCACCTGTACTCTTTCCCCCAATTCATTGCCAGTCACTTTATCCTCAACGCCCCCCACTATGTACCTCCCGCTCTAACCCTTGCCTGATTTATTATAGTTACATGCCCATTTTACCTCAATTCACTGTCAT
Source organism: Dendrobates tinctorius (assembly GCF_039654945.1). NCBI lineage: Eukaryota > Metazoa > Chordata > Amphibia > Anura > Dendrobatidae > Dendrobates > Dendrobates tinctorius. The sequence continues at coordinate 518,739 of NW_027361869.1, read as the reverse complement.
GTCTTCTCTCTCTCTCAACCTCTCTTCATTATCAACTGCTCTTCCCCACATTTAATACATCACTTACTCCCCCATCCACAAAATTCATCATTATTTGCTCTCCCCACCTTCAATTCCATTGTTGCTCCCTGTCACTCACTTCATCTGCAGTCCCCATCACTCCGACTTCATCATTTGCAGTACCCCTTACTTCATCATCTGCAGTCTCACCCCCCCACCTCACCCTTTTAAAAAAAACAAAAACTTTTTTTTTATACTTACCTCAGTCGTTCCCGGGGTGTCTAGTGTTTGCAGCAGTGAAGCAGCTAGAATGTATGGGATATAGTCAGGACCTGAATACATTCTAGCGCATTCACTACTGAGACGGCTAGAATGTATGGGATATAGTCAGGACCTGCCGGGAGCCCATACATTCTAACTACAGCCGAGCAGGAGCTGCGCAGCCAACTAGGTAAGACGGCCTTGGACAGCTCCAAAAAGGCTCCCGAGCCCCAGCGCCAACGTGTGCGCCGCACTGCACAGTATTTTAATGCACTATGGGGCCCAATAAGCAGAAGCACAAGAGTGGGGCCCTGGACCTGCGGGCCCCTCTGTGTACTGCTGCTGACCGGGCTCCATGCAGCAGTAAGGGCTGTAATGCCCTGATGGCGGCCCTGAGTGTGGGTTTGGAGAGCACTGTATGCGAAGTGCACTTACATTGTCTACTATGGTGGGTTAACTCTTTCACTCCTTTGCAGGATTATGATCTACTAGCTGAAGAGCCCGGCGCTGCCCGGGCATAGTAATTAACTGTGGTTAGTTGTAGCAAATTATAATTATCCTCCATCCCATAGTCCCATGCCCATATACCCATCATACATATCCACCATCCCTTAGGCCCGTGCCCATACACCCATCATACACATTCGCCATCCCATAGTCGAGTGCCCATATACCCATCATACATATCCGCCATCTCATAGGCCCGTGCCCATATACCCATCATATCATACATATCCTCCATCCCATAGTCCAGTGCCCATATACCCATCACACATCCTCCATCCCATAGTCCCATGCCCATATACCCATCATACATATTCTCCATCCCATAGTCCCATGCCCATATACCCATCATACATATTCTCCATCCTATAGTCCCATGCCCATATACCCATGATACATATTCGCCATCCCATAGTCGAGTGCCCATATACCCATCACACATCCTTCATATCATAGTCCCATGCCCATATACCCATCATACATATCCTCCATCCCATAGTCCCGTGCCCATATACCCATCATACATATCCGCCATCTCATAGTCCCGTGCCCATATACCCGTCATACATATCCTCCATCCCATAGCCCAATGCCCATATACCCATCACACATCCTCCATCCCATAGTCCCGTGCCCATATACCCATCATACATATCCGCCATCTCATAGTCCCGTGCCCATATACCCATCATACATCCTCCATCCCATAGTCCAATGCCCATATACCCATCATACATATCCTCCATCCCATAGTCCCGTGCCCATATACCCATCACACATCCTCCATCCCATAGTCCCGTGCCCATATACCCATCATACATATCCGCCATCTCATAGTCCCATGCCCATATACCCATCACACATCCTCCATCCCATAGTCCAATGCCCATATACTCATCATACATATCCTCCATCCCATAGTCCCGTGCCCATATACCCATCATACATATCCGCCATCTCATAGTCCCGTGCCCATACACATATCCGCCATCCCATAATCCCGTGCCCATATACCCATCATACATATCCTCCATCCCATAGTCCAGTGCCCATATACCTACCCATCACACATCCTCCATCCCATAGTCAAACAATATGACATCATAATGAGCGGCGGCGGGGCTTGCAACCTATGATGACATCAGCGTCGCCATGGCAACCGTTGTGACATCATAATGAGGGGCGGGGCTTGATACGCAAACCCCACAGCCTGCCCCTCAGCCGTCTCCTGGAGGAATGGCCTCTCCAGGCTTCCCTAACGTGGCCAGGACTCAGGTAATGCATTGATCACCAGTGGCAATTGACGCGCCCCAGAGGCCGTGGGATACTCGGCGCTGGGCCTGTTAACTTCAGTGGGAAATGTCACAGTGGCGGTGACCCGGTCCGTGGCCCCAGGCGGTCATGTAAAAGGGGTAGAATTGATGGGGATAAAGTTTATGAAGTGATTTGTGACGCCACCTGTGGTTTCTGGTCAGATTTACCAGCGCTGCAGTGTTGCTTCTCTGGGACAGATGTTGTGGTGCAGCTGAGATGTAGAAGCTCTCCATAGGTAGAGCTGTAGTCCCAGGGCAGATGAAGTGAGTTGGTAGATGGTGAGGAAGTGTGGAGTGGAGTATGTAGCAGAGCTGGGTGTGAGGCATGGAAAGAATGTGTAAGACACAATTGCATGTAGTTCCAAAGGGCTTTACTCATGGTTCCGGTGCACACAGATGCCCGCTTCAGTGCTGCGTCCTCCAGGTGAGGGGTCCAGTCAACTTCCAGACAAGATGAAAGTCTTAGTTACTCACCGGTTAACGGTATTTTTCGGAGTCCATGACAGCACCACCTGAGAGAGGGGATCCGCCCTTCTTAGGAACAGGAAAACCTACAGATACAAAAAGGGCGGCACCTCTCCCACGCATCAGTTGGATTACAGAGTATAAAAAGAGGACCTCCAAGGTTAATGCATGATTATATGTACAACAATATTAATACTTAAATCTTTATCACCCGTGGATATGTACAAAGGGAAGACGTGCACACCCAAATTAACTAAGGGAAGGGAATCTATGGGTGCTGTCATGGACTCCGAAAAATACCGTTAACCGGTGAGTAACTAAGACTTTATTCGGTCGTCCATGACAGCACCACCTGAGAGAATTACAGAGAGTAATCACTACTTTAGGGGGGGACTACAGCCTGCAGAACCCTGATACCGAAGGAAAGGTCTGCAGAGGCACCCAAGTCTAGTCTATAATGACTATAAAAAGTGCTCGGAGAGGACCAAGTGGCCGCCTTACAAATCTGGTCGATGGAGACTTCCGATCTCTCGGCCCACGAGGTCGCCACGGCTCTGGTGGAATGCGCCTTCAATTTCTCCGGAGCTACTCTACCTTTTGAGGCATAAGCTAACGAGATTGCTTCTCTAATCCACCTGGCTAGTGTAGATTTGGACACCCTAAGACCTTTCCTAGGGCCTTGGTAGGAGACAAAGAGGGCATTGTCTTTCTTCCAGGGATCGGTAGCCGCTAGATACTCCAAGAGGCATCTCCTAACATCTAAAGTGTGTAGCTTCTCCTCTTTCTCATTAGTTGGATTAGGGAGGAAGGATGGAAGGACCATTTCCTGCGACCTATGAAAGCTGGAGGCTACTTTTGGTAAATACGCTGGGTCGGGTCTAAGTATTACCCTATCCTCTTTTACCTGAAGAAAAGGTGGGCGCCTAGACAATGCCTGAATGTCGCTTACCCTACGGGCTGACGTTATGGCTATTAGGAAAGCTATTTTGAGGGACAGGCTCCTAATAGAGGCTGACGAGATGGGTTCAAATGGCGATTCTGTCATAGCTGTGAGGACTAGGTTCAAATCCCATGGCGTGAGTCTATTCTTTACTATTGGTCTGGATCTACTCGCTGCTTTGATAAATCTATTGACCCAATAATTAGCCGCGATGTTGCAGCTAAAGAGGGCCCCTAAGGCGGATACCTGTACTTTAAGGGTACTGGTGGAGAGACCCAAGTCCAGCCCTTTTTGTAAAAATTCCAAGATCTGGCCTATGGGGACGGAATCATTAGTATTTATATTTGAGCTTTCGAGGAACCTCTTCCAAATTCTGACGTAAATCTTAGTTGTCACCACTTTCCTACTTTTTAGTAGAGTGTCAATTAGGTCTGGGGAGAAGCCTTTACTTTCTAGCAGTGACTGCTCAAATTCCACGCCGTGAGATGTAGGCCAGCCACCTGAGGGTGGAAGACCGTGCCCTGGGACAGAAGGTCCGGGATGTCCGGGAGAACCCAAGGATCGTCTACCGACATGATCCTGAGGTTCGAGAACCATGCTCTTCTGGGCCAGAACGGGGCGATGACTATGACCTTTGCCCTGTCTTTCCTGATCTTCCTCAACACCAGAGGAAGTAGAGATAGGGGAGGAAAGGCGTAGGCTAGCCTGAAGTCCCATTTTATCAGTAGCGCATCTACTGCCAGAGGAGTCTCCCTGGGATTTAGGGAGCAAAACTGTGTCGTTTTCGAGTTCTTGGTGGCGAATAGATCCACCTCTGGCTGACCCCATCTCTGCACAATCTGAACGAAAATGGAGGTGTTCAAGGCCCACTCTCCTTGTTTTAACAGATTGCGGCTTAGGAAATCTGCCGCGACGTTCTCTTTCCCTCTTATGTGAAGAGCCGTGAGAGATAAAAAATGACGCTCTGCTAGCTGGAACAACTGTCCTGCCACATTCATCAGAGTTCTGGATCGAGTTCCGCCTTGGTGGTTGATATAGGCCACGGCTACTCGATTGTCCGAGAGAACTCGTACGTGATGGCCCTGTAGATACATAAGGAGCTCTTTAGCTGCGAGTACTACCGCTGTTAATTCTCTCAAATTAGAAGACATTTGTATCTGATCTCGTTCCCATAGGCCCTGGACCAGAATTTCCTCCATATGCGTCCCCCAACCGGAAGGACTTGCATCCGTGGTGACCACGCGGGTAATGTTATACTCCCAAGGGACCCCTCTAGACAAGTTATTTCTTTCTAGCCACCACTCCAGGGACTCTATTGTGTTTCTGGATAAGGTCAGTCGACCTTCTAAATTACCCCCCAGGATTCTCTGATACCATAAAACTTCGCCCTGTAGAGTTCTCGTATGAACTTGGGCCCACTGGACTGCGGGAATGCAGGATGAGAGGGAACCCAATAGGGACATGGCTTTCCTGAGGGACATGGAGGGGTTGTTGGAAGCGTTCAGGACCCGGCCATGCAGGTGCAGCAGCTTCTCTGGGGGCAGACAGCATTCCTGCTTTTTAGAATCTAGGGTTAGGCCTAGAAATTGTTGAATTTTTAATGGCTGCAAACGGGATTTTTTGATATTAAGTAGCCATCCCAACCGCTCTAGAGCCGCCGTTGTTTTCTGTAATTGTTCTAAACACTGCTCGGCTGAACTGCCTATTATAAGGAGGTCATCTAAATAGGGGACGACTAGAATGTTTAGCTCGCGCAGATGGGCCATCACCTCTGCCATCACTTTGGTGAATACTCGGGGCGCAACCGCCACCCCGAAGGGTAGGGCCGCGTACTGGAAGTGCTGGATTGACCCATCCAACTGAACCGCCAGTCTAAGGAAAGATTGGTGTGCTAGACAAATCGGTATATGGTAGTAAGCGTCTTTCAGATCTAGGACCACCATGAAGCAGTTTTGAAACAGCATTTTTATTGCGGTGTTGTTTCCATTTTAAATGGACGTACAACCAGGAATTTATTGAGGGCTTTGAGGTTAAATATAGCCCTAAATGAGTCGTCCGGTTTACGGACCAAGAACAGGGGGGAATAGAAGCCTTTCCCCCTCTCTTCCTCTGGAACTCTCGTCAGGACTTTTTTGTCCAGTAGCTCGAGGACCTCGGTCTCCAGGGCAGCTTGTTCTAGCGGGGAAGATTTGAGTGGAGTTACCTTGAACCGATCTTGGGGAACGCAGGAGAACTCTAGGTGCAGTCCTGTAGCTATCACCCCCAGTATCCAGCTGCTATTCGAGATTCTGGCCCAGGCCGGGTAGAAGGCAGATAATCTTCCTCCTACCGGAGCCACTAGTCATTGGGGTGGCTTCTTATTATCCCGTGATGGACCTTCTTGGCGCCCCCCTTCTCCATACATGAAGCCCGTACCTCTGGTTTTTTTGTTGTCCCATCTGTTCTGATCTCTGGCCTGTCTCCTGCGGGAATACCCTTTCCTAGAAAAGGGACGTCTCCAGGATGTTTTCGGCAGACTCGGAAATTTCTTTTTCTCATCCCCGGCTTTCTCTAATAGTTCGTCTAGAACGGAGCCGAACAAGTATTCACCCTCACAGGGGATAGAACAGAGACGGGACCTGGCTTGGATATCTCCCGGCCAGCATTTTAACCAGAGGGCTCTTCGGGCCGAATTAGACAAACTTGCAGACCTGGCCGCCATTCTTACTGAGTCCGCCGAGGCATCTGCCAGAAAGGCAGCAGCATTCTGGATAATTGGAAGAGACTTACGGATGGAGGCTCGCGAGGTTCCATCCTTTAGCTGAGAGTCCAATTGATCCAGCCAGACCATCATGGATCTGGCTGCGCACGTGGCTGCTATTGCTGGCCTTAGGGCGCCTGCTGACATCTCCCATGTGCCCTTTAAAAAGGAATCTGCCTTTTTATCTAGGGGGTCTTTAAGGGAGGCCATATCGTCGAAGGGTATAGATGACTTTTTTGAGGCCTTAGCTACCGCTGCATCCAGCTTGGGGGCCTTATCCCATCGACTTACTATTGGGTCCTCAAAGGGGTATCTACGCTTGAAAGCAGGCGGCATAGAACCCCTTTTTTCCGTTTTTTTCCACTCCCTGTCTATCAGGTACTGGACTCTTTCGTTTAGTGGAAAAGTCCTTTGTTTTCTAGGGTCTAGACCCCCGAACATAATGTCCTGAGCAGACAGTTCTGTCTTTTTTTCTTCTACCCCCATGATTGACCTTATGGTTTTAATTAATTTATCCATTTGGTCCAAGGGGAAACAGAACCGGCTGGAATCCGCTTCGGAAGAAGAAGAGGAGGCCGAGGACTCTGAGGAGATATCTTCCTTCCTAGGGCCGACTGAAGACTCTGAGCCTGAAACACTAGCTCGTCTTCTTTTAGAAGAATCTTCTTTTGATAGGGCTTTAATTTCAGTCCTGATTAATTGCCTCAGGTCTGTAGCGAAGCTTGGAGCTTCTTCCGCTACCTGCATAAATAGGGAAGAGTGTAAGAGTCTGATACTCCACTCACGTTCTACCCCTCATCTCCGTCCCTACCGTCTGTCTCACGCAAGACTGACACAATCTCTTGGGGTGGCCATCTGGTAAGGGGCAACTACAGAGGGCACATTCCTTGTGCTTCTGCTTCCCTGTGGCCTTCTTCCCCTGAGAATCAAACACATAAGGGGACACTGCATCAGGGTACATTCTCGTAGATCTCTTACCCTTGCAGATGAGGACAGGTACCGGATCATGGGGGGCTGCAGGAGGATCCTTTGACCTAGAGGAACTGCTGTGGCTCTGTCCACTCGAACGTCCCTCCTTCCGCCTCTTAGGTTGGTCACTGGGGCGCTTTGCCACGGGCTGCACCTCTTGTGGGTCCATGGGGGCTTCTGTTGTGTCCATCGCTGGGCCTCCAGAAGCACCTCAGCAGCAATGCCTTCTGTCTTAAGAAGGCTCCCCCTCCGGATTAGCAGGAACTCTGTCCGGTGTTCGGGCCCCCCATTGGACCGCTCCTCGCGATCCTCCCCCTCCCCTTCAGGTGCCCGGCCCCCTCAGGCGGCGGGCGCGCATCGGCGCGCGTCCACCACAACAGGAAGCCGGCCGGCATCCAACTTCCGGTTTCGGCGCTAGGCCCCGCCCCCTTCACCGCGTCACTGCGCCGCCGGCTCGGAACCGCCGCTCCCTTTGTGGGACACCGCTGGCGGCGCCCGCCCGAACGGACCGTACCCCCGGGGGAAGGAGACACAGGGGGGCACCGCTTACCTCACCGGCCCCGTGGAGAAGGCGACCGCCGGACCCTGTCTCCGCCTGCTCTTACCACTGCCGTGGAAATCCTACCCGGACCCACCGTGGCGCATCCAGGGCCCCCAGCGAGACCGAGGTAGGAGAACCCCCCGCTACCTGAGTCGGTCCGCTGGCCTGGGATTCGGTTATCCATGACGGACGATCTGTAGGGAGTTCTGTCCTTGTTAGGAACAGGAAACCAACTGATGCGTGGGAGAGGTGCCGCCCTTTTTGTATCTGTAGGTTTTCCTGTTCCTAAGAAGGGCGGATCCCCTCTCTCAGGTGGTGCTGTCATGGACGACCGAATAAATGCACATTTCCAGCTTTCCCTGTCAGTGTGTGCCTTTCCTGGTCATTACCAAACAATTTGCTGCTTAAACTCCTTCCTTCCACTCCAGCATTTCACAGTTGTCGTTCTAGGCCAGCAGCTGCGAATCCTGTTCAGACAACGCCTCACCATTTCTGTGATTCAATATAGCGCCTTTCCAGTCGGATCAACTGTGGTAGGGGCGATGGTCCATAAAGTAACCAACGCTATCGGCTTGCTAGTGGCACCCTGAGGAATGCGATCTAGGCTAGGGGCCGTTCCCTTTGTGCGCAGTCTGGTTCCTTCTTCCACCTGACGGCAGTCGGTGTGGAACGAAACCCTACGGGATACACTTTCCAACCGTGTCTCTGGAAGAACCAATCTCTCCCATGGAGAACCTTCCTTTTAAGTCCACTTCGTACGGCAACTCCTGGTGCAAGTCAGGAGCTGCTCAAAACACGTCCGTCTGCTCCCCTCCCTCTAAGGGAACTAACCTATCTAATAATTCTAGCATTCTCCCTCCTAAACTACGCTCCACCCACCTCCCAGCACTCTTCGTGTTCCGAGCAGGGAGCCATAAAGGGTGCTCTGCTACACTTCTGGTTTGTGTGGGGAGTGGGTGTTGGAATTTGGTCGGTGCACTCGCCTTATCTGGTTGTGGGATACCACACCTCTGGGTGAGGTGCAGTATCTCTGTGGTGACTGGACCCTCAGGGGCACCATACATTATTCACAGGAGCTGTGTATATAGTGTCTGTGTACAGGAAATACAGTGATCACCGGTGATATCATACACAGGACCTCTGTATACAGTGTATAGTGTCATTGTACCGGTAACACACTGACTCACCAGTGACGTCTCTAGCTGAAGTCCTTCATCTTTGTGTTTCTTTTTAATCCAGCACAGACCGCCATCACTTCTTCCAGCCAGGACTCGTTTCTGCATAAAATAACATATTTACCTAGAGCACCACTTCCAGAGCACATTCCCCACTTTTTCCTTCTCTTCTACACTACACATCTGAACACAGACGTGCACCCACCATTAATATATAATTGGTTATTATGCAACCCACCATTCCAAATTTAAATAATAATCTGCCACTGTGCCCCCACTATCTGTACATAGACACTTTCCACATTTAATATATAAATTAATTAGCACCTGTACTCTTTCCCCCAAAGCTTTGCCAGTCACTTTATCCTCAACGCCCCCCACTATGTGCCTCCCGCTCTAACCCTTACCCCGATTCATTATAGTTACATACCCCTTCTGCTTCAATTCACTGTCATGTCTTCTCTCTCACCCTCTATTACTCCCCCACCCACAAAATTCATCATTATTTGCTCTCACCACCTTCAATTCACCATTTTCTCTCCCCACCTTCAATTCCATTGTTGTTCCCTGTCCCTCACTTCATTTGCAGTCCCCATCACCCTGACTTCATCATTTGCAGTCCCCCTCACTTCATCATTTGCAGCCCCCTGTCATTTCATCATCTGCAGTCTCACCCCCCCCCACCTCACCCTTTTAAAAAAAACAAAAACTTTTTTTTATACTTACCTCAGTCATTCTTGAGGCGTCTAGTGTTTTCAGCAGTGAAGCAGCTAGAATGTATGGGATATAGTCAGGACTTGAAAGGAGCCCATACAAATTTCTAGCGCATTCACTACTGAGACAGCTAAAATGTATGGGATATAGTCAGGACCTGCTGGGAGCCCAGACATTCTAACTACAGCCGAGCAGGAGCTGCACAGCCAACTAGGTAAGACGGCCTTGGACAGCTCCAAAAAGGCTCCCGAGCCCCAGCACCAACGTGTGCGCCGCAGTGCACAGTATTTTAATGCACAATGGGGCCCAATCCGCAGAAGCACAAGAGTGGGGCCCCGGACCTGCGAACCCCTCTGTGTACTGCTGCTGACCGGGCCCCATACAGCAGTAAGGGCAGTAATGCCCTGATGGCGGCAATGAGTGTGGGCCTCGAGAGCACTGCATGCGAGGTGCACTTACATTGTCTACTACAGTTGGTTAACTGTTTCACTTCTTTGCAGGATTATGACCTATGTGTGAACTGCTACAGCACGAAGAATCACGAGCACAAGATGGTCAAATGGGGTCTGGGTCTGGATGATGAAGGCAATAGTCAAGGAGAAGCCCAATCTAAGAGCCCCCAGGAATCGCGGCGACTGAGCATCCAGAGGTGCATCCAGTCATTGATGCATGCCTGCCAGTGTCACAACGCCAACTGCTCGCTTCCTTCGTGTCAGAAGATGAAGAGGCAAGTTCAGCATACAAAGGTTTGCAAGCGCAAGAAAAATGGAGGGTGTACAGTCTGCAAACAGCTTATTGCATTGTGTTGCTACCATGCAAAACACTGCCAGGAGAACAAGTGCCCCGTCCCTTTCTGTCTCGACATCAAACAGAAGCTGCGGCAGCAACAGATCCAACCCAGACTGCAGCAGGCGCAGCTGATGAGGAAGCATATGGCCAGTATGAGCACGCGGACAGTTCCTCAGCAGCCGCTACCTTCTCCTACACCGGCAACTCCTGGAACGCCCACGCAGCAGCCCAGCACTCTGCAAACCCCACAGCCTGCCCCTCGGCCGTCTCCTGGAGGAATGGTCTCACCAGGCTTCCATAACAGGGCCAGGACTCAGGTAATGCAGTGATCACCAGTGGCATTATACACAGGAGCTCTGTATACAGTGTATAGTGTCAGTGTACAGGTAACACATTGACTCACCAGTGACGTCTCTAGCTGAAGTTCTTCATCTTTGTGTTTCTTTTTAATCCAGCACAGACCGCATCACTTCTTTCAGCCAGGACTCGTCTCTGCATAAAATAACACAGTTACCTAGAGCACCACTTCCAGAGCACATTCTCCACTTTTCCCCTTTCTTCTACACTACACATCTGAATACAGACGTTCACCCACCATTAATATATAATTGGTTATTATGCAACCCACCATTCCAAATATAAATTATAATCTGCCACTGTGCCCCCACTATCTGTACATAGACACTTTCCACTTTTAATATATAAATTAATTAGCACCTTTACTCTTTCCCCCAATTCATTGCCAGTCACTTTATCCTCAACGCCCCCCCACTATGTGCCTCTCGCTCAAACCCTTACCCCGATTCATTATAGTTACATGCCCCTTCTGCCTCAATTCATTGGCTTGTCTTCTCTCTCTCTCACCCTCTATCTAGGGCAGCACAGTGGCTCAGTGGTTAGCGCTGCAGCCTTGCAGCGCTGGAGTCCTGGGTTCAAATCCCACCTAGGACAACATCTGCAAGGAGTTTGTATGTTCTCCCCGTGTTTGCGTGGGTTTCCTCCGGGCACTCCGGTTTCCTCCCACACTCCAAAGACATACTGATAGGGAATTTAGATTGTGAGCCCCATCGGGGACAGTGATGAAAATGTGTGCTAACTGTAAAGCGCTGTGGAATATGTTAGCGCTATATAAAGATTATTATTATTATTATATTCATTATCAACTGCTCTTCCCCACATTCAATACATCATTTACTCCCCCACCCACAAAATTCATCATTATTTACTCTCCCCACCTTCATTTCACCATGTTCTCTCCCCACCTTCAATTCAATTGCTGTCCCCTGTCCCTCACTTAATTTGCAGTCCCCATCACACCGACTTCATCATCTGCAGTCCCCATCACCCCCACTTCATCATTTGCAGTCCCCCTTACGTCATTTGCAGCCCCCTATCATTTCATCATCTGCAGTCTCACCCCCCCCCCCCACCTCACCCTTTTTAAAAAATAAAAACTTTTTTTTTTTACACTGACCTCAGTCGTTCCCGGGGCGTCTAGTGTTTTCAGCAGTGAAGCAGCTAGAATGTATGGGATATAGTCAGGACCTGAAAGGAGCCCATACATTCTAGCGCATTCACTACTGAGACGACTAGAATGTATGGGCTGTAGTCAGGACCTGTCGGGACCCCATGCATTGTAGCTACAGCCGGTTAGGAGATGCACAGCCAACTAGGTAAGATGGCCTTGGACAGCTCCAAAAAGGCTCCCGGGCCCCAGCGCCAACGTGTGCGCCGCAGTGCACATTATTTTAGTGCACGATGGGCCCAAACAGCAGAAGCACAAGAGTGGGGTCCCGGAACTGCGGGCCCCTCTGTACTGCTGCTGACCGGGCCCCATACAGCAGTAAGGGCAGTAATGCCCTGATGGCGGCCCTGAGTGTGGGCCTCGAGGGCACTGTCTATATGCGAGGTGCACTTACATTGTCTACTACGGTAGGTTAACGCTTTCTCTCCTTTGCAGGATTATGATCTATGTGTGAACTGCTACAACACGAAGAATCACGAGCACGAGATGGTCAAATGGGGTCTGGATGATGAGGGCAATAGTCAAGGAGAAGCCCAATCCCAGAGCCCCCAGGAATCGTGGCGACTGAGCATCCAGAGGTGCATCCAGTCACTGGTGCATGCCTGTCAGTGTCACAACGCCAACTGCTCACTTCCTTCGTGTCAGAAGATGAAGCGGCAAGTTCAGCATACAAAGGGTTGCAAGCGCAAGACAAATGGAGGGTGTCCTGTCTGCAAACAGCTTATTGCATTGTGTTGCTACCATGCGAAACACTGCCAGGAGAACAAGTGCCCCGTCCCTTTCTGTCTCAACATGAAACAGAAGCTGCGGATCCAACACAAACTGCAGCAACCGCTACCTTCCCCTACATCGGCAACTCCTGGAACGCCCACGCAGCAGCCCAGCACTCTGCAAACCCCACAGCCTGCCCCTCGGCCGTCTCCTGGAGGAATGGTCTCACCAGGCTTCCATAACAGGGCCAGGACTCAGGTAATGCAGTGATCACCAGTGGCATTATACACAGGAGCTCTGTATACAGTGTATAGTGTCAGTGTACAGGTAACACATTGACTCACCAGTGACGTCTCTAGCTGAAGTTCTTCATCTTTGTGTTTCTTTTTAATCCAGCACAGACCGCATCACTTCTTTCAGCCAGGACTCGTCTCTGCATAAAATAACACAGTTACCTAGAGCACCACTTCCAGAGCACATTCTCCACTTTTCCCCTTTCTTCTACACTACACATCTGAATACAGACGTTCACCCACCATTAATATATAATTGGTTATTATGCAACCCACCATTCCAAATATAAATTATAATCTGCCACTGTGCCCCCACTATCTGTACATAGACACTTTCCACTTTTAATATATAAATTAATTAGCACCTTTACTCTTTCCCCCAATTCATTGCCAGTCACTTTATCCTCAACGCCCCCCCACTATGTGCCTCTCGCTCAAACCCTTACCCCGATTCATTATAGTTACATGCCCCTTCTGCCTCAATTCATTGGCTTGTCTTCTCTCTCTCTCACCCTCTATCTAGGGCAGCACAGTGGCTCAGTGGTTAGCGCTGCAGCCTTGCAGCGCTGGAGTCCTGGGTTCAAATCCCACCTAGGACAACATCTGCAAGGAGTTTGTATGTTCTCCCCGTGTTTGCGTGGGTTTCCTCCGGGCACTCCGGTTTCCTCCCACACTCCAAAGACATACTGATAGGGAATTTAGATTGTGAGCCCCATCGGGGACAGTGATGAAAATGTGTGCTAACTGTAAAGCGCTGTGGAATATGTTAGCGCTATATAAAGATTATTATTATTATTATATTCATTATCAACTGCTCTTCCCCACATTCAATACATCATTTACTCCCCCACCCACAAAATTCATCATTATTTACTCTCCCCACCTTCATTTCACCATGTTCTCTCCCCACCTTCAATTCAATTGCTGTCCCCTGTCCCTCACTTAATTTGCAGTCCCCATCACACCGACTTCATCATCTGCAGTCCCCATCACCCCCACTTCATCATTTGCAGTCCCCCTTACGTCATTTGCAGCCCCCTATCATTTCATCATCTGCAGTCTCACCCCCCCCCCCCCACCTCACCCTTTTTAAAAAATAAAAACTTTTTTTTTTTACACTGACCTCAGTCGTTCCCGGGGCGTCTAGTGTTTTCAGCAGTGAAGCAGCTAGAATGTATGGGATATAGTCAGGACCTGAAAGGAGCCCATACATTCTAGCGCATTCACTACTGAGACGACTAGAATGTATGGGCTGTAGTCAGGACCTGTCGGGACCCCATGCATTGTAGCTACAGCCGGTCAGGAGATGCACAGCCAACTAGGTAAGACGGCCTTGGACAGCTCCAAAAAGGCTCCCGGGCCCCAGCACCAACGTGTGCGCCGCAGTGCACATTATTTTAGTGCACGATGGGCCCAAACAGCAGAAGCACAAGAGTGGGGTCCCGGAACTGCGGGCCCCTCTGTACTGCTGCTGACCGGGCCCCATACAGCAGTAAGGGCAGTAATGCCCTGATGGCGGCCCTGAGTGTGGGCCTCGAGGGCACTGTCTATATGCGAGGTGCACTTACATTGTCTACTACGGTAGGTTAACGCTTTCTCTCCTTTGCAGGATTATGATCTATGTGTGAACTGCTACAACACGAAGAATCACGAGCACGAGATGGTCAAATGGGGTCTGGATGATGAGGGCAATAGTCAAGGAGAAGCCCAATCCCAGAGCCCCCAGGAATCGTGGCGACTGAGCATCCAGAGGTGCATCCAGTCACTGGTGCATGCCTGTCAGTGTCACAACGCCAACTGCTCACTTCCTTCGTGTCAGAAGATGAAGCGGCAAGTTCAGCATACAAAGGGTTGCAAGCGCAAGACAAATGGAGGGTGTCCTGTCTGCAAACAGCTTATTGCATTGTGTTGCTACCATGCGAAACACTGCCAGGAGAACAAGTGCCCCGTCCCTTTCTGTCTCAACATGAAACAGAAGCTGCGGATCCAACACAAACTGCAGCAACCGCTACCTTCCCCTACATCGGCAACTCCTGGAACGCCCACGCAGCAGCCCAGCACTCCGCAAACCCCACAGCCTGCCCCTCAGTCGTCTCCTGGAGGAATGGCCTCACCAGGCTTCCCTAACGTGGCCAGGACTCAGCCTTCCAATGTGGCATCGCAGGGAAAGCCATCCAATACGTTACCTGTGGTTTCTCCTTCCCAGCCAACGGTGCAGCCACCTTCCTCCGCAGTTGCAGCTGCCCGGCAGGTCACGCTGGAGGCCCAGCAACAGTAGCTATACAGTGTTCCCAATATTGATGGCATGCCTGGCGTACGGAGAGTTGCGCTCTAAATAACGCGCTCATTTTTATGCTAGTCCCTGTGCGCTGTGCACAATGACAGCGCACTCTCTCTCGCGGGCTCAGATCTGTGGTGACAATCCTGCAACATGGGCATTGTAAGAGTACCCGGCGTGCAGGAAACCAGCGCCATTCCTGCTAGTGACGTCAATGCTCTCTGTGCGCTGGGTAATCTGATTCTCTTGAGTTGTTACTGCTGATCTGAGCAGGCAGAAGAGCGCGCGCTGTCATTGTGCCCAGCCCCTGAAATAAGTGGCACTGATGACGCTTTGCAGCATACACTGGGATTCCCAAACGAGACGTCATCCAAACAAATGAAAAAAGAAAAGCAGTTGGGGAATGGTAGGGAATTTTTAATTCAAGTTTATCAGAAAATAATTTAGATTCTGACACTAAATAGAGATTTAGGAGAATAAATACGTTGGTCTTCACCCCCTGTAAGGCTTGATGTAACATCGAAAACAAAAGCAGCAATTTACAATAATAAAATTGCATTTCTACACTAATTCAGATGGTGCATTTGTTTTCCTTATATTTCACATGTGCTTTTTCTAAAAAAAAAAAAATATTTATATATATCTACATTCTTACTGTAAGGCTGAGTTCACACGTTGCATTTTTTTCGCGTTTCCGCGGCGGTTTTAACCGCCCGATTTTGCCGCGAAAAATAAGCATCCCATGCATTCCTATGGGATTCCGCAATGCTGTGCGAATGCTGCGGTTTTTACCGTGGCGGAATCGCTTCGCGGTAAAAACCGCAGCATGCTCATTAATTTGCGGAATCGCGGCGATCCCGCACCCATAGGAATGCATTGTTCCGCTTACTTCCCGCATGTGGCTGTGCACACCATGCGGAAAGTAAGCAGAACAATTGCGGATGGTACCCACGGTCCGGAGGAGAGGAGACTGTCCTCCGGGCTTTGGGTACCATATCCCTGTAAAAAATAGAATTTAAAATAAAAAATATTGTTATTCTCACCCTCCGACGTCCCGCGCAGTCTTCCCGCTTCTCTTCACGCTCCGGTCCCAGTAGTCCTTTGCGAAAATGCTCGCGATGACGTCCGTTTTCGCGGTCATTCGCGCGACGTCATCGCGAATTACTGCGAGACGTCGCGATCCCGCGAGAACTGACGTCATCGCGGGCATTTTCGCAAAGGATTACTGGGAACGGATGCGCGGGACGTCGGAGGGTGAGAATAACACCGTTTTTTATTTTTTTTTTACATTCTATATTTTACTACTAATGCTGGATAGGCGGCCTCAGTAGTAAAAAGTTGGTCACACTCGTCAAACACTATGTTTGACGAGTGTGACCAACCTGTCAATCAGTTCTCCAAGCGATGCTACAGATCGCTTGGAGAACGCTAGCATTCTGCAAGCTAATTACGCTTGCAAAATGCTATTTTTTCCGCGGGAATTTAAAATGCGATTTTCCCGCGGACTGGAATTCCGGAATTCTCGCGGTAATTTCCGCGAGAGTTCCGGTACGTGTGCACTTAGCCTAATTTTAGTTTCACTCAGTTCCAAGAAGCTTAGCAGCAAAAAAAAAAATGCAGAAAAATTGCAGAATTTGGATAGTAGGTTTCTGCCTGCAGTACATACAGTGGGGCAAAAAAGTATTTAGTCAGTCAGCAATAGTACAAGTTCCACCACTTAAAAAGATGAGAGGCGTCTGTAATTTACATCATAGGTAGACCTCAACTATGGGAGACAAACTGAGAAAAAAAAATCCAGAAAATCACATTGTCTGTTTTTTTTTCATTTTATTTGCATATTATGGTGGAAAATAAGTATTTGGTCAGAAACAAGCAATCAAGATTTCTGGCTCTCACAGACCTGTAACTTCTTCTTTAAGAGTCTCCTCTTTCCTCCACTCATTACCTGTAGTAATGGCACCTGTTTAAACTTGTTATCAGTATAAAAAGACACCTGTGCACACCCTCAAACAGTCTGACTCCAAACTCCACTATGGTGAAGACCAAAGAGCTGTCAAAGGACACCAGAAACAAAATTGTAGCCCTGCACCAGGCTGGGAAGACTGAATCTGCAATAGCCAACCAGCTTGGAGTGAAGAAATCAACTGTGGGAGCAATAATTAGAAAATGGAAGACATACAAGACCACTGATAATCTCCCTCGATCTGGTGCTCCACGCAAAATCCCACCCCGTGGGGTCAGAATGATCACAAGAACGGTGAGCAAAAATCCCAGAACCACGCGGGGGGACCTAGTGAATGAACTGCAGAGAGCTGGGACCAATGTAACAAGGCCTACCATAAGTAACACACTACGCCACCATGGACTCAGATCCTGCAGTGCCAGACGTGTCCCACTGCTTAAGCCTGTACATGTCCGGGCCCGTCTGAAGTTTGCTAGAGAGCATTTGGATGATCCAGAGGAGTTTTGGGAGAATGTCCTATGGTCTGATGAAACCAACCTGGAACTGTTTGGTAGAAACACAACTTGTCGTGTTTGGAGGAAAAAGAATACTGAGTTGCATCCATCAAACACCATACCTACTGTAAAGCATGGTGGTGGAAACATCATGCTTTGGGGCTGTTTCTCTGCAAAGGGGCCAGGACGACTGATCCGGGTACATGAAAGAATGAATGGGGCCATGTATCGTGAGATTTTGAGTGCAAACCTCCTTCCATCAGCAAGGGCATTGAAGATGAAACGTGGCTGGGTCTTTCAACATGACAATGATCCAAAGCACACCGCCAGGGCAACGAAGGAGTGGCTTCGTAAGAAGCATTTCAAGGTCCTGGAGTGGCCTAGCCAGTCTCCAGATCTCAACCCTATAGAAAACCTTTGGAGGGAGTTGAAAGTCCGTGTTGTCAAGCGAAAAGCCAAAAACATCACTGCTCTAGAGGAGATCTGCATGGAGGAATGGGCCAACATACCAACAACAGTGTGTGGCAACCTTGTGAAGACTTACAGAAAACGTTTGACCTCTGTCATTGCCAACAAAGGATATATCACAAAGTACTGAGATGAAATTTTGTTTCTGACCAAATACTTATTTTCCACCATAATATGCAAATAAAATGAAAAAAAGATGGATTTTAGGTTCTTACCGTAAAATCTTTCTTGGAGCCTTCATTGGGGGACACAGAATACCATGGGTGTATGCTGCTGCTGCTAGGAGGCTGACACTATGCAAAAACAGAAAATTAGCTCCTCCCCGGCAGTATACACCCACCGACAGGCACCAAGCACCTCAGTTGGTGAAAAAGCAGTAGGAGAAGCAACGAGAAAAACTCGAAACATATGTACCAACCCAACAAGGGACTCTAAGACCCAACACGGTACAACTTAAACAGGGAGGGTGCTGTGTCCCCCAATGAAGGCTCCAAGAAAGAGATTTTACGGTAAGAACCAAAAATCCATCTTTCTTTATCGCCTTATTGGGGGACACAGAATACCATGGGACGTCCCAAAGCAGTCCCAAGGGTGGGAACAGCAAAAAGGAACGAAAGTAACCGAAAGGCTCAGGTCGGCCGGTGCGCCACCGCCGCCTGCAGAACCTTCCTACCAACCACAGCATCAGACGAAGCCTGGGTATGAACCCTGTAGAACCTCGTGAAGGTGTGCAAAGATGACCAGGTTGCAGCCTTGCAAATTTGCATGACCGAGGCCTGGTGACGAGCAGCCCACGAAGCCGACACAGCCCGGGTGGAGTGAGCTCTTACTCCCGGAGGGGGCCGCTTTTCCTGAAGACGATACGCTTCCAGAATGGTAGAACGAATCCAGCGAGCGATCGTGGATTTGGAAGCCGGAAGGCCCTTCTGGCGACCTTCAGAGATGATCAGCAAGGAATCGGACAGACGAAAGGAAGAGGTCCTGGCAAGATAGACACGCAGGGCTCTAACTACGTCCAGTTTGTGGAGAGACTTCTCAAGAGGATGAGATGGAGCCGGACAAAAAGAAGGAAGGACGATATCCTCATTGATATGGAAAGCGGAAACCACCTTTGGAAGAAAGGAAGGAACGGGCCTGAGGACGGCCTTGTCCTGATGAAGAATGAGGTAAGGAGAACAACATGACAAGGCCGCCAATTCAGAAACTCTTCTGATGGATGAAATGGCGATCAAAAAGGTGACCTTCCAAGAGAGAAGGGACAAAGGAATGTCCTGGAGAGGCTCGAACGGCGCCTTCTGGAGCGCGCTAAGGACGAGGTTGAGATCCCACGGGTCTATTGGCGAACGATGAGGAGGAGCCACGTGGGAAACCCCTTGTAGAAAGGTCTTGACCTGTGGTAGAGAAGCTAGCTCTCTTTGGAAGAGGATAGAGAGAGCGGAAACCTGGCCCTTGCGCGTACTGAGGGACAGACCCGCGTCTAACCCAGCCTGAAGAAACCCCAGGATAGACGGGATAGAAAAAGACATCGGGAAGACTCTTATCATCGCACCAACGGAAAAAAGCCTTCCAGTACCTATAGTAAATGCGGGAAGAGGCTGGTTTCCTGGCTCTGATCATAGTTTGAATAACCTGACTGGACAGACCTGATTCCTTCAGAATTGCGGACTCAACGGCCATGCCGTCAAATTCAGAGACTGAGAATTCTCGTGGTAAAGGGGGCCTTGCGAGAGAAGGTCTGGACGGTCCGGAAGCCTCCAGGGAACGTCCGCGAGCATGTTGACCAGTTCCGCGTACCAAGGCCGTCTTGGCCAATCTGGAGCGACTAGAATCACTGGTACGCCTTCCGATTTTATCTTTTTGACCACCCGAGGGATCAATGCCAGAGGCGGGAACAGATACGGAAGTTGAAACTGGGACCACGGAGTCACCAGTGCGTCGCATGCGACGGCTAGAGGGTCCCTGGACCTGGCTACGAACTGCGGCACCTTGTGGTTCATCCGAGATGCCATGAGATCGACATCCGGGGTGCCCCAACGGTCGCATATCTGAGAGAAAACCGCGGGGTGCAGGGACCATTCGCTAGGCCCTGGCGACTCAAAGTCGGCTGCCCAATTTTCCACCCCTGGAATATGGACGGCGGAGATTGTCGGAACGTAACGTTCTGCCCAGCGTAGTATCTTGGCCACTTCTGACATTACTTGTTTGCTGCGCGTGCCCCCCTGATGGTTTATGTACGCCACGGCCGTGGCGTTGTCCGACTGAATATGGACCGGCTTGCCGGAGAGGAGGGGCTGCCAGTGAAGAAGGGCCAGGAAAATTGCCCTGATCTCCAAAAGATTGATTGGAAGGAGAGACTCCTGTGGCTGCCAGCGGCCTTGGGCCGCTTTCTGATGGAACACGGCTCCCCATCCTAGAAGGCTCGCATCGGTGGTGATGATTCGCCACTGAGGCGGAAGGAAAGACCTCCCTTGGAGAACTGACACTGGCCGTAGCCACCAAGTGAGAGACTGCCTCACTCTGAGAGGAAGCCGAATAGGACGGTCCAAGGACCTCGTGGTCTTGTCCCAGGCTGAAAGCAGAAACAGCTGAAGGGGGCGAAGGTGAAACTGCGCAAAGGGCACTGCTTCCATGGAGGCCACCATCTTCCCCAGGACCTTCATGCAGAACCGAATGGGAATGGGAGCAGGCCTCTTGAGAGTTCTGATGCCCTTGGCCAGAGTTGTAAATTTTTCCTTTGGAAGAAAAACACGGGCTAGCTCCGTGTCGAATTCCATACCCAGAAAGGTCAGACGCTGGGTGGGGATCAGAATGGACTTCTCCTTGTTGACCAGCCAACCTAGGCGGCTGAGAGTGTCCAGGGTTATCTGAAGGCTCCGGAGACAGTCCTGGCGAGACGAACCCTTGATCAAAAGATCGTCTAGATAAGGGATGATGAGGATCCCTCTGGAGCGAAGGATGGCCATGACGGTCGCCATCACCTTCGTGAAAACCCGGGGCGCTGAAGCTAGGCCGAAAGGGAGAGCTGTGAACTGAAAGTGGTCTCCCTGAAACGCAAATCGAAGATACTTCTGATGTTGCACACATATTGGAATGTGCAGATAGGCATTCCGAATGTCCACCGAGCAGAGAAATTCCCCGGGCTCCATGGAAGCAATAACCGACCGAAGAGACTCCATCCTGAAATGAAGAATCTTCACGTGGCGATTGAGCAATTTGAGGTCCAGAATAGGACGAAGAGAGCCGTCTTTCTTCGGGACTACAAAGAGATTGGAGTAGAACCCGGAAAACCGTTCGTCTGAGGGAACGGGAACAATGACTCCGGCGGAAAGGAGGGAGGAAATGGCCTGCAGAAAACCCGGAACCTGGGGCCGCTGTTGCGGAGGCCGAGACCGGAAAAACCGTCTGTTCGGGAGTGAAGCAAATTCGATTTTGTAACCGGATGCGACGAGTTCTCTGACCCAAGCGTCGTCTACAACGGACAGCCAAGCATCCGCGAAAAAGGAAAGTCTGCCGCCCACCCTGGAAGAAATTCCAGGTGGGGGTGACCCGTCACTTAGATGAAAATCTGCCGGAATTGGCTCCTGCAGATCTGGAATATTGTCCTCTAGATCTCCAGCGAGGAGCGGGCTTGTAGGAAGGTTTCCTCTGATCCCGCTCCCTGGTGGCAGGCGGCCGATCCTGTTGAGTGACTCTCTCCGTGGCAGGGAAGGGACGAAAGGGCCTGAATGGTCGAAACCCCCTTCTGTTGAAGGGACGTTTTGGTCGAGACTGGGGAAGCGAAGTACTTTTACCTCCAGTGGCATCGGAAATTATCTGATCCAGCTTTGCTCCAAAGAGCCTAGAGCCATGGAACGGCAGATTGGTAAGCGACTTTTTTGAAGTAGTGTCCGCATTCCATGACTTTAGCCAAAGGACTCGGCGTACAGCTACTATGTTGCTGTTAGCGCTTGCTACGCAGCCGGCCGCGTCCAAGGAGGCGGCCAAAAGGTATTTTCCCGCCTGGTTAATCTGATCTGCAAGATCTGCCAACTCGTCTTGAGGAGCTGACGCTAAGATGCCTCTGCGAAGAATTTTTGCCCAAGCGGAAATGACCTTCGCCACCCAGGCGGATGCGAAAATAGGGCAGAGAGAGGCGCCAGATGCCTCAAAGATTGAATCTCTGGCTAAATCTATCTGCCTGTCAGTAGGATCTTTGAGCGATGCCCCGTCGGGCAGCGAGAGCACCGTTTTAGAGGCTATCCGGGATACTGGAGGATCTACCTCTGGAGCCTTGGACCACTTAGAGAGCAGTTCTGCGTCAAAGGGGTACAGAACGTCCAAGTACTTGCGGCCTGAGAAACGTTGCTCAGGGCGCTCCCAGTGTTTGGATAAGGTAGTATCGAAATCGTTGTGACTGGGAAATGTTCGAGACGGAGGTCTGGTTCGTCTAAGGAGAACCGAGCTTTCCTGAGCTGGAGCCTCATCCTGTTTAAGCTTTAGTGTTTGGAAGATAGCTGCAAGAAGACTATCGACCTTGTCCCGCGTTTTAGAAACGCTGTTCCCCTCTGAGCTAGCTTCCGAATGAGAATCATCGCCTGACTGAAGGCTGTCCTCCGAGGAAGGAGGAGGCCTGGGAGCGGAAGGGCCCTGCGAGCTCGAAGACGAAGTGGACAGAGCCCGCTTCCGAGAAGTCCTTCCCTGTCTGTCTCTGAAGGTCGCGGTCAGGTGCGGACGACTCACCCCGAGAGGTGGTCGGGGCAGAGGTGGCTGAGGATAGCTGAGGCAATCGTTCTAAGACCTGGACCAGCGACTGTGATACTTTTGTCAAGTCAGAAACAGACTGTGACATTGTAACGGCCCACTCCGGAGGGAGAGAGGAGGGAAGAGCGCCCTCCGCCCGGGATTCTGTGCGTTCCTGAGATGCTGACATATTGGAAGGACTGCAGGGGGGGCAGAATGGGGACGACTGACCCGATGCCCACTTCTTTTTACAGCACGCACAGGCGTAATAGGTAGCGGTGGGCCTGAAGCAGAGATCCCCTGAAGGGTTGGGCATAAGTGAACTGCACTGAATGGCCGCAGAAATTAGGGAAAAACTGCCGAGGAGAGCTAATCCCTGTGCCAGAGCCGAGCCTACCGAGATTCTGTGAGCAGCAGAAGAAACGCCGAAGTGTCCCCCAAGCAGCGCAGGAAGGAGTGAAAAACCAGGAAATCCTTGTGCTGGAAGAAGGGGGGGCGGAGCTTAGCGGCTGCACCGTGATTGGCTATCAGCGACGGAGGGGCCTGACCGAGAGGGGAGGCTGGCAGTCCAAAGAGAAAGAAGCCCTGTGATGGGCTAGAAAAAGGCGCGCTGAAAAGAGAGCGCTCAGGAAGGGAGGAGGGAGCAGAGAAATTCCCCTGGCTGAGGGAAAGTGAAAGTGACGGCGCCCGCGCCGGCGCTGCAACCCCTTGCCTACCCCGACATACCGCGCTCAGGAATCAATATGAAGCGGTCCCCTGCTTGCGACGCTGCTGCGGTGAGTGAAGGGATCCGCAGCGTCTCCCTGACTAGAAGAGGGGAAGGGATAGTGTCCGCATTCCATTGTGTGAGCGCGCGGCAGGCAGAAAGGGCGGGAGATTCAAAAACAGTGGACCTGTAATCCCAAGGTCCAACTTCTCCCATGCACTGGAGCTTATGCGGGGGCCGGAGGGAACGTACAGGCACTTACCTGACGTCACTGAAGAGGATGACCACAGGGGCTCACGGGGAAACGGCAGGCCGCTGGGAGGGGAAGGAGTCCTCTGTACCCGCATCCTGCAGAAGACGGCTTGAACCACCTGCGATCGCCGTCTTCCTCTCAGCCCTGTCCCGAGAGAGGGGTGAGGAGGGGGATTCGGCAAGGACCAGCCACCTGTCCACAACCCTTATCACCGGAAGGTGATAGGGAAAAGTCCTGCCTGCGGTACTGAGAGTTGCGATGTGGATGACACCACACTGCTCGCTCAGCCGCATGATATAGGAAATCAGGGTGATAAGTATACCCTGTTTCCTAACGGAAAAACCTAAAAGATAAAAGAAAAAAAGATTAAAAAGTTCAAACTAAACCCTGAAAGGAAAAATTGGATTAATAACTGCGGATCTGGGGAGATCCCGGTCCGCCTCCTACAGACACTAAGCACAAACTGAGGTGCTTGGTGCCTGTTGGTGGGTGTATACTGCCGGGGAGGAGCTAATTTTCTTGTTTTGCATAGTGTCAGCCTCCTAGCAGCAGCAGCATACACCCATGGTATTCTGTGTCCCCCAATAAGGCGATAAAGAAAAATATGTGATTTTCTGGATTTTTTTTTCTCAGTTTGTCTCCCATAGTTGAGGTCTACCTATGATGTAAATTACAGACGCCTCTCATCTTTTTAAGTGGTGGAACTTGCACTATTGCTGACTGACTAAATACTTTTTTGCCCCACTGTATCTTTTCATGCAAAAAAAAAGGTAAAAAACGGAATGCTCAGAGAAGATTGTTGTGTACGTAGTTTGGTGCAGACCAGAGCAAATATAAAACCGCAGGACTAAAATAAACGCAGCATTTATTCTACGTGTGAACACAGCCGTTTGGTGTGTACAATAAAAAGTCAGGGTCTTTGTGGGGATTTTATGGTGCCCCCCCACCCCCAGTAAACCCTCCACAATACAGGTGGTGCAGATCCGGTCAAAAATACCAGACCCCATGACGAAAAACAGACTCCATTTTAGACAGAGGTCTGCCTGATCTGGTCCTTGTTGTGCAGCCGGTTGGCTCTTCCTATTTCTGATCCTATGGGTGAAAGTAACAGCTGTGAACAGTCCCCCCCCCCCCCCCCCAAAAAAAAAAGCTCCCAAAAACCATAAGATTTTTTTTTTTTTCACATTGCCAAAGGCAGAATTACAGAGAAAAAAATACATAATGAGTGAGAATAGAAGAAAGAAGTGTCCCCATGTGGTCCTGGCACTGGGGGCAATAGTTGGGTCACCAGTGGCCCCTTGTGGTCCTGGCACTGGGAGCAATAGTGGCGTCACCAGCGGCCCCGTGTGGTCCTGGAGCTGGGGGGGGATAGTGGTGTCACCAGCAGCCTTGTGTGGTCCTGGCACTGGGGGCAATAGTGGCGTCACCAGCGGCCCCGTGTGGTCCTGGCGCTGGGGGGTGAATAGTGATGTCACCAGCGGCCTCGTGTGGTCCTGGCACTGGGGGCAATAGTGGCGTCACC
This sequence comes from Dendrobates tinctorius, assembly GCF_039654945.1. Lineage (NCBI taxonomy): Eukaryota > Metazoa > Chordata > Amphibia > Anura > Dendrobatidae > Dendrobates > Dendrobates tinctorius. The sequence continues at coordinate 493,396 of NW_027361869.1, read as the reverse complement.
AGCGGCCCCGTGTGGTCCTGGCACTGGGGGGGAATAGTGGTGTCACCAGCGGCCCCGTGTGGTCCTGGCACTGGGGGCAATAGTGGCGTCACCAGCGGCCCCGTGTGGTCCTGGCACTGGGGGCAATAGTGGTGTCACCAGCGGCCCCTTGTGGTCCTGGCACTGGGAGCAATAGTTGGATCACCAGCGGCCCCTTGTGGTCCTGGCACTGGGAGCAATAGTGGGGTCACCAGCGGCCCCGTGTGGTCCTGGCACTGGGGGGGGGTAGTGGTGTCACCAGCGGCCTCGTGTGGTCCTGGCACTGGGGGCAATAGTGACGTCACCAGCGGCCCCGTGCGGTCCTGGCACTGGGAGCAATAGAGGCATCATCAGCGGCCCCGTGTGGTCCTGGCACTGGGGGAATAGTTGTCAGCAGCAGCCCCATGTGGTCCTGGCAATGGGGACAATAGTGGCGTCACCAGTGGCCCCGTGTGGTCCTGGCACTGACTGGGGGAATATTTGTGTCAGCAGCAGCCCCATGTGGTCCTGGCACTGGGGGAATAGTTGTCACCAGTGGCCCCGTGTGGTCCTGGCACTGGGGGAAATAGTGGCGTCACCAGCGGCCCGTGTGGTCCTGGCACTGGGGGGGAATAATGGTGTCACCAGCGGCCCCGTGTGGTCCTGGCACTGGGGGCAATAGTGGCGTCACCAGCGGCCCCGTGTGGTCCTGGCACTGGGGGCAATAGTGGTGTCACCAGCGGCCACGTGTGGTCCTGGCACTGGGGGAATAGTAGCGTCACCAGCGGCCCTGTGCAGTCCTGGCAGTGGGAGCAATAGAGGTGTCATCAGCGGCCCCGTGTGGTCCTGGCACTGGGGGAATAGTTGTGTCAGCAGCAGCCCCATGTGGTCCTGGCAATGGGGACAATAGTGGCGTCACCAGTGGCCCCGTGCGGTCCTGGCACTGACTGGGGGAATAGTTGTGTCACCAGTGGCCCGTGTGGTCCTGGCACTGGGGGGAATAGTGGTGTCACCAGCGGCCCCATGTGGTCCTGGCACTGGGGGGGGAATAGTGGCGTCACCAGCGGCCCCATGTGGTCCTGGTACTGGGGGCAATAGTGGCGTCACCAGAGGCCCCGTGTGGTCCTGGCACTGGGGGTGGAAAAGTGGCGTCACCAGCGGCCCCGTGTGGTCCTGGCACTGGGGGGGAATAGTGTTGTCACCAGCGGCCCCGTGTGGTCCTGGCACTGGGGGCAATAGTGGCGTCACTAGCGGCCCCGTGTGGTCCTGGCACTGGGAGCAATAGTTGGGTCACCAGTGTCCCCTTGTGGTCCTGGCACTGGGAGCAATAGTGGCGTCACCAGCGGCCCCGTGTGGTCCTGGCACTGGGGGGGGGGTAGTGGTGTCACCAGCGGCCCCGAGTGGTCCTGGCACTGGGGGCAATAGTGGCGTCACCAGCGGCCCCGTGTGGTCCTGGCACTGGGGTGAATAGTGATGTCACCAGCGGCCCCGTGTGGTCCTGGCACTGGGGGCAATAGTGGCGTCACCAGCGGCCCCGTGTGGTCCTGGCACTGACTGGGGGAATAGTTGTGTCAGCAGCAGCCCCATGTGGTCCAGGCACTGGGGGAATAGTTGTGTCACCAGTGGCCCCGTGTGGTCCTGGCACTGGGGGGGGGGTAGTGGTGTCACCAGCGGCCTCGTGTGGTCCTGGCACTGGGGACAATAGTGGCGTCACCAGCGGCCCCGTGAGGTCCTGGCACTGGGAGCAATAGAGGCGTCATCAGCGGCCCCGTGTGGTCCTGGCACTGGGGGAATAGTTGTGTCAGCAGCAGCCCCATGTGGTCCTGGCAATGGGGACAATAGTGGCGTCACCAGTGGCCCCGTTTGGTCCTGGCACTGACTGGGGGAATAGTTGTGTCAGCAGCAGCCCCATGTGGTCCTGGCACTGGGGGAATAGTTGTGTCACCAGTGGCCCCGTGTGGTCCTGGCACTGGGGGGAAGTGTTGTCACCAGCGGCCCCATGTGGTCCTGGCACTGGGGGGGGAATAGTGGCGTCACCAGCGGCCCCATGTGGTCCTGGTACTGGGGGCAATAGTGGCTTCACCAGCGGCCCTGTGTGGTCCTGGCACTGGGGGGGAATAGTGGCGTCACCAGCGGCCCCGTGTGGTCCTGGCACTGGGGGGAATAGTGGTGTCACCAGCGGCCCCGTGTGGTCCTGGCACTGGGGGGAATAGTGGCGTCACCAGCGGCCCCGTGTGGTCCTGGCACTGGGGGGGGAATAGTGGTGTCACCAGCGGCCCCGTGTGGTCCTGGCACTGGGGGCAATAGTGGCATCACCAGCGGCCCCGTGTGGTCCTGGCACTGGGGGCAATAGTGGTGTCACCAGCGGCCACGTGTGGTCCTGGCACTGGGGGAATAGTGGCGTCACCAGCGGCCCTGGCAGTGGGAGCAATAGAGGTGTCATCAGCGGCCCCGTGTGGTCCTGGCACTGGGGGAATAGTTGTGTCAGCAGCAGCCCCATGTGGTCCTGGCAATGGGGACAATAGTGGCGTCACCAGTGGCCCCGTGCGGTCCTGGCACTGACTGGGGGAATAGTTGTCACCAGTGGCCTCGTGTGGTCCTGGCACTGGGGTGAATAGTGGCGTCACCAGTGGCCCCGTGCGGTCCTGGCACTGGGGGCAATAGTGGTGTCACCAGTGGCCCCGTGTGGTCCTGGCACTGGGGGGGAATAGTGGCGTCACCAGCGGCCCCGTCTGGTCCTGGCACTGGGGGCAATAGTGGCGTCACCAGTGTCCCCGTGTGGTCCTGGCACTGGGGGGAATAGTGGCATCACCAGCGGCCCCGTGTGGTCCTGGCACTGGGGGCAATAGTAGAGTCAGCAGCGGCCCCGTGTGATCCTGGCACTGGGGGCAATAGTAGAGTCAGCAGCGGCCCCGTGTGATCCTGGCACTGGGGGCAATAGTAGAGTCACCAGCGGCCCCGTGTGGTCCTGGCACTGGGGGGAATAGTGGCGTCACCAGCGGCCCCGTGTGATCCTGGCACTGGGGGGAATAGTGGCGTCACCAGCGGCCCCGTGTGATCCTGGCACTGGGGGGAATAGTGGCGTCACCAGCGGCCCCGTGTGGTCCTGGCACTGGGGGGAATAGTGGTGTCACCAGCGGCCCCGTGTGGTCCTGGCACTGGGGGGAATAGTGGCGTCACCAGCGGCCCCGTGTGGTCCTGGCACTGGGGGGAATAGTGGCGTCACCAGCGGCCCCGTGTGGTCCTGGCACTGGGGGGAATAGTGGCGTCACCAGCGGCCCCGTGTGGTCCTGGCACTGGGGGCAATAGTGGCGTCACCAGCGGCCTCGTGTGGTCCTGGCACTGGGGGCAATAGTGGCGTCACCAGCGGCCTCGTGTGGTCCTGGCACTGGGGGGAATAGTGGCGTCACCAGCGGCCCCGTGTGATCCTGGCACTGGGGGGAATAGTGGCGTCACCAGCGGCCCCGTGTGGTCCTGGCACTGGGGGCAATAGTGGCGTCACCAGCGGCCTCGTGTGGTCCTGGCACTGGGGGGGAATAGTGGAGTCACCAGCGGCCCCGTGTGATCCTGGCACTGGGGGGAATAGTGGCGTCACCAGCGGCCCCGTGTGGTCCTGGCACTGGGGGGAATAGTGGCGTCACCAGCGGCCCCGTGTGATCCTGGCACTGGGGGGAATAGTGGAGTCACCAGCGGCCCCGTGTGGTCCTGGCACTGGGGGGAATAGTGGAGTCACCAGCGGCCCCGTGTGGTCCTGGCACTGGGGGGAATAGTGGTGTCACCAGTGGCCCCGTGTGGTCCTGGCACTGGGGGGAATAGTGGAGTCACCAGCGGCCCCGTGTGGTCCTGGCACTGGGGGGAATAGTGGTGTCACCAGCGGCCCCGTGTGGTCCTGGCACTGGGGGGAATAGTGGAGTCACCAGCGGCCCCGTGTGGTCCTGGCACTGGGGGGAATAGTGGAGTCACCAGCGGCCCCGTGTGATCCTGGCACTGGGGGGAATAGTGGCGTCAGCAGCGGCAATGCGTGGTCCTGCCACTGGGGGCAGTGTTGGTTGTCACCGGCTCTCCTGCACTAGCGGCCATAGAGCTGGGAACAGGCAGACACGCCCACCAATGACGTCCCCGCAGACGGCTTCCTTGGTCGCGCACTGGTGACGTCACTCACGTGCGCGCGTCCCTGAAGTGACATGGCGGCTTCAGCACTGCTCAGAGGATACCTCAGCCGGTCGCTGCGGTCGTGGAGCCGAACCGGGGCTGTGATATCAGGGAGGAGCCTGAGCGGTGAGTCTGACGTCACCACTAACCAGCCTGATGTCATAGGTAGCTTTTAAAGGTTTTTTGTTTTTTTTTGACCAGAGCTGTGACACCCACGTGCTGCCCGTCACCACTGTGTCCTCTAATGTCCTCTCCAGGGAGACAGTGGGATCAGGCTTCACCTGCGGGTCCAGCACCGGAGAGGGTCACGTGACCGGAGCTGGATCGTCTTGAATCGCACAACTTTCTTGTTCACGTCACGTTGACAATGTCAATATCTCCTGCTGTCCACCTGTATGCTGGGGGCGATCATGTCATCTCTATGGGGAGACGAGGGTCAGCTGGACTCTGCTGATCTGCCCTGAGACTCAAAGGATCGGACATATTCACATCCAATATGTCCAAGCTTTGTTTTTTTTCCTCTTGTGTCAGAAAGCATTAGATGGACATTAATTCATAAGGCCTCCTTAAAGGGGTTATTCCCATTCTCATAAATGGGTATTGTCAGCTCTTGTAAATATAAACAATGTTGCAATTTTCTGCTTATTAAAATTGCGTCCGTTCTTGAGATATTAACACTTTTCCTTTTGTTTACAGCTCGTTGCCTTGGAGACCGACCACCACTTTTAGTCAGTGCTTACAAGCGCTTGTTTTGAAGCTCTGTTATCCTGGTTAGCTTCATTGCAGCGCTTAAAACCAAGAGAGCAGCGGTGGTCGGTCTCCTAGGTAACGAGCTGTAAACAAAAGAAAAGTGTTAATGTCTCGAACGGGTGCAAATTTTAACAAGCAGTAAATTGCAAAAGTGCTTGTTTTTTATAAGCTCTGTCCAACAGTACCCATCTATGAAGATGAAAATAACCCTTTAAGGGACAATGCAGCATTATGGGTAGTTAAAGGGGACATGGGGTGGCTAAAAATTGCAGACGGGTTGCAAGTGAGTGTGATTTTCGATATGGTTTGGCCTGGAATTGCTGCACATGGCCCAAGATCAGGTGTCGCAGCTCCAGCACAGTCATTTCTCTGCTCGACGTCGTCATCATAGGAATCTGTGTAAGTCCATAAGGCGGGCGATTTTTCACTCCGAGTCACTGGGGCTAAGAAGAATCCTTAGATCATGGTTTCCATCGTCGTCAGTGACCCCCAGCTCCCCTCACTGATCGTTCTCGGGGACGTAGTGAACGTCGGGTGCTTTGTGTAAGGGAGAGAAAAAGGCTGTTGGCAATAAAAGGGTTACAGTGCAATGTCACAGAGGACGCGGGTCCTGTATAGGAGGAGGACCGTAGGCCGTCTGACTGCGATCGGCAAACATTGCATCACCGACTGACCCCAGTCAGGACAAGATCAAGGGCGTTATCACCTAGTGAGTGGCACATGGCCTCCTGATCATTTTCAGGCTTTATACATTTAAGCCCATGATTTAAAGGTATCATTTCCTCTTAAATGGGTCAAACTGCAAAGTTCTCATAAAAACAGGCAACTTTACAACTTGTCATTAAAAATCCTCTCCAGTCTCGGGAACAAAGGGATTTTTTAATTTTATAGTTTACAACCTGTTGCTTAGGTTACCGGTCACCGCTGCAGTCTGTTAGCATTGATCGGTTTCCTATGAGAGGAGCACAGTGAATAAAAGGGCTTTTATGTAGAGGTTGTAAGTGGTGTTTAGAAGCTGCTTCGGTTCCCATGTGCTCCTCTGCTCTTAGCACACAGTTCAGATGAGCGGTGCAAGGGTGTTACTGCTCCGAACTGTCAGTCATCAACAGCGCAGTGTCCCCCTTCCCACCGGCAAACAGAAAGTCGGGAGTTTGAGGAGCGGCGCCGCCGCTCCTGAAGACAGAGGATGATGCAAGCCTTTAAAATGTCTGCATTCTAGACCTCCCCCTTTAAAGTAATTGGAAAAAAGCGCCACTCTTGTCCCTGGCTGTATGTGGTATTGCACCTGTTTTCTGCAGTACTACAGCCAAGAGAGGCGCTATTTCTTGATCTTTTGTAGCTTTGGTCAACCCCTTTATTTGCAAGCTCTGTGTTTGTCCCTGCCACCCCCCACCTAATCTGAAGCATATGGACACCTGGAATCACCATATTGAGGAGTATTAAAAGGGTTTTCTGGCTCCAATCACTTTCACATTGGGAAGGGAGCGGACCTGACTCCTAGCAGGTATGGGACACCATTCTAATGAACAGAATCGGTGTACGGACCCCACCAATTGCGCAGGCAACACATAATGATGTGACGTTAGCAGCACCGCTCACCTGCCGCTGCGGAGCTGAATTATCACTTTAAAAAGAGAATCTTGTTTAATCCAGAGACAATCTCTTTATATACCCCCCAAAATATGTTTGTGGCTTTCATGGCACTCTGGGATTTGTAGTTCTGCCACAGTTAAAAAGCCGCAAGTCCCTATAATCTTTGTTTGCCAGTCACTTGGAGCAGAGTGATATTTACCTATGTCATACCAATAAGATTAGTGAAGTCTTAGGTTTCTATGAGAAATCTGGAAACTGCACATGGCAGACTTTTTGCAAAATGTGTGTTGGGAATCCTCCGTGTTCTGTTGGTCGGAGGTATCAGTGTAAATGGTGGAGGTTATGACCAACAGAACAGAAGTCATCTGAAGTTTGGATGTCGGACATCAGTTTGCTGATGCTAAAGGGATCTGTTGTTTTTTTTTGTTTTTTTTTTTGGTGTTTGTTTCAGGTTGCATCTCCAGGTACCAGCCGTCTCCCTGGCATTCAGTGCCCACCTCCAGGAAGAGCCTCCCCACACTGAGTAGTGTAACATACCGAAGATATACCACACAGACCGCGGAGAACAAGGAGGAAGAGCCCGCGCTGCACACAATCATCTCCGACACTGAGAGCGTACAGGGTGAGCACACGGCTGTCACCGTCTCCAGTATAGTACTGCAATCTGACATTTTATATAGTTCTATGCATGCGGCCGGGCTCCAGTATGTCCTGATAGCACTCTGGGTGTTGTATCATGCAGATATATCAGAAATCTGCTTCTTTTGCAGAACTTCAATGCCCAGAATGCCCTGACGGCATGGTGAGAGTAGGGCCTTGCAAAAGGTCTGTGATCCCCAATCTGTGGCTCTTATATGCCATCATCCATTGGGGTCCGAGCATTAGTCCCACCGATCCTGATGCTTCACTGTATCCCCTTGTACAGCAGATTGAGGCTTGGATGTTATTATCAAGGGGCCACAGTGCTAAACCAGCTCTTCATTATCACAGTAGGTGGTGGTCCTAGTAGTTGGACCCCCACCAATCTAATATATAAAGCTCAAGTGTGTGTATGAATGTATGTCTGGGATAGGCATCCGCACCATCGCAGCTACAGCCACAAAATTTGGCACAGTCACACGTCTGGACCCCGAGAGCATCATAGGCTATGTTGTGAGGTGAAATTTTAACCCCGCGTGTTCCAATTCACAAAACAATTTTGCCCCTATCTACATAATGGGGAAAAAGTGAAAGGAAAAGTGTTGGAGGCAAATTGACAGCTGCCAGATGTGAACAAGGGGGACTTAAAGAATGAGAGCGATAGCGCCAAAGACTATATACCGTACAGTTGCTAAGGTGGGGCCCTGACATGGGATACTCACCACCCACGGGGATATGAACACACACACAAAATGCGCCACACACTACCACGTGCTTCAACACATATACCACCCTCAGCACACATTTCACCAACCTTGCCACATAAAAGTCGAAACACAAAACTCGCCACGCTGTCCTAGAGCTGTTTAACAGGTGAAACATGAGCTGTGATTGGTCACTATCAGCAACAGTTTTCCTTGTAGACTTGTGGTAACTGAGGCCCATTATTCTTATCATTTCTATGGTGTGATCGTCTATTAGATACACGGCTCAGCAGACAGTATCACACAGAATAGGATTAGATACACGGCTGAGCAGTCAGTAACACACATGATAGGATTAGGTACACGGCTCAGCAGTCAGTATCACACAGGATAGGATTAGATACACGGCTCAGCAGTCAGTATCACACAGGATAGGATTAGATACACAGCTCAGCACACCGTATCACACAGGAGAGGATTAGATACACGGCTGAGCAGTCAGTAACACACATGATAGGATTAGGTACACGGCTCAGCAGTCAGTATCACACAGGATAGGATTAGATACACGGCTCAGCAGTCAGTATCACACAGGATAGGATTAGATACACAGCTCAGCACACAGTATCACACAGGAGAGGATTAGATACACGGCTGAGCAGTCAGTAACACACATGATAGGATTAGGTACACGGCTCAGCAGTCAGTATCACACAGGATAGGATTAGATACACGGCTGAGAAGTCAGTATCACACAGAATAGTATTAGATACACGGCTGAGAAGTCAGTATCACACAGAATAGTATTAGATACACGGCTCAGCAGTCAGTATCACACAGGATAGGATTAGATACACAGCTCAGCACACAGTATCACACAGGAGAGGATTAGATACACGGATCAGCAGTCAGTATCACACAGGAGGGGATTAGATACACGGCTGAGCAGTCAGTATCACAGGAGAGGATAAGATACACGGCTGAGCAGTCAGTATCACACAGGAGAGGATTAGATACACGGATCAGCAGTCAGTATCACACAGGAGGGGATTAGATACACGGCTGAGCAGTCAGTATCACAGGAGAGGATAAGATACACGGCTCAGCAGTCAGTATCACACAGGATAGGATTAGATACACAGCTCAGCAGTCAGTATCACACAGGATAGGATTAGATACACAGCTCAGCAGTCAGTATCACACAGGATAGGATTAGATACACGGTTGAGCAGTCAGTATCACACAGGATAGGATTAGATACACGGTTGAGCAGTCAGTATCACACAGGATAGGATTAGATACACGGTTGAGCAGTCAATAACACACATGATAGGATTAGGTACACGGCTGAGCAGTCGGTATCACACAGGATAGGATTAGATACACGGCTCAGCAGTCAGTATCACACAGGATAGGATTAGATACACAGCTCAGCAGACAGGATCACACAGGATAGGATTAGATACACGGCTCAGCAGACAGTATCACACAGGAGAGGATACTTGGGTAATCGTTTAGTTAATTTGTGTTGCAAATCTGTAGTGTTGAATATATGATGTGAAATGTTTTTATGTGCAATATCATCATTATAATTTGTTATAAATAACCACAGTTGGTTACTATGCCCAGGCAACGCCGAGCTCGTCATCTATTCCCTGATATTATCACTTTATAAAATGGAAATGCAAGAGTGGGATTCACCATAACCCTTCTAACTGGTTACTTGCCTTCCTTGAGGGTTTGTAGATGCAAGTATTTTATTTCCACAATTTTCCGATAATCCAGAACATCCAATAATTCAGGAACCTGTAATATTGTGCTAAAGTAAGATGACAACGTGCAGAGAAAATCACAGATCGTCTGTAAATGTCTCGCAGGTGTCGCCTCGAAGCACGAATTTCAGGCCGAAACAAAGAAGCTCCTGGACATTGTCGCTCGCTCATTATACTCGGAAAAAGAGGTGAGAGCGTCAATTTATATGTTTTATCTTCATCAATGAGCAAACAGATGGGAAAGACACATCTGTAAACCAGAGAGATAACCGCCGTCTCGGCAATGGAGAAATGTGGCTTCAGATGAGCTCGGTCTATTGTTGATATATGTCTGATGCCGTGTGTCACCAGGTGTTCATCCGGGAACTGATCTCAAATGGTAGCGATGCCCTGGAGAAGCTGCGGCACAAGCTCTTGTCTCAGGGGTCCGGAATGCCGGAAATGGAGATCCACCTTCACACGGATAGCGAGAAGGGCACGGTCACCATACAGGTAAGGCGTCCACTACCATCTCCCTCTTATCAAATTCTGTACTTTGGACATAAGTACCCCCTTTGACCTCCATTGATAAGTGGTGTAAACGCTGGATCAAGATCTGGGGTGTGACATGACCGCTGCTTACCCAGCTCCGTCCTGTCCTGCGCTGTTGATGGAAGTAGTTAGCACAAGTACAGGTACAGGCAGCAAAATCTCCTGCATCTGCACCAGCGCTAAATAAGACGGAGGAGAATGGGGGGCGGCCAGGCGCATACCACCTGTCCCTAACTGTGACATCATTCATGTAGGACACCGGAGTGGGAATGACCCAGGAAGAGCTCATCTCTAATCTGGGCACCATCGCACGGTCGGGATCCAAGGTAATCCTGCAGACCAGGTCATTTTCAGGCTCTTCGTACACACCGTCACTTCTGTCTGTGATTTGCTTTTCTTTTTCCCTCAGGCCTTCCTCGACGCTCTGCAGAACCAGGCTGACAGCTCTGGGAAGATCATAGGTCAGTTCGGTGTCGGCTTCTACTCCGCGTTTATGGTGGCTGACAAAGTGGTTGTCTACTCTCAGGCCTCAGAGCCTGGCAGCTCCGGATATTGCTGGACTTCTGATGGGTCAGTACAGAATTGAGAACGCTCTGACCATCCTTTATGTGCACCAACTTATAATATAGCGCTGTATAATACTCCGGGCACATGGTTTGGGATTCACTACATTTGCTTCTTTCCTCCATAGATCTGGAGTGTTTGAGTTGGCAGAGGCCGATGGTGTGAGGCCGGGGACAAAAGTTATCATTTATCTTAAAGACGACTGTAAGGAGTTCGCCAGTGAGGACAGAGTAAGAGGTGAGTCCCGATGGCTGCACCCCTGCTGTCGTAGAGCTCATTTGTATATTAATTGTCCTAAAATGAATGGGCTTTGGGATTTTTATTGGATACATTTATTTTGGAAACTTACTGAGGTCTGTGCTGTTCAGTTGCCATTAGCATTTATGACATGTACGTAATTTAACCCTTTTCTGACATAGGATGTATTAGCATATTCTATGTCAGGTGCAGGTGTACAGAGCGGGCTCGGGAGCTGACACCTGCTTCCTTCAGCGATCGGCGCCAGCTCTGGTCGCTGCCTTACCATTTAAATGCTGACAGGAGCATTAAAGTGGCGTTTGCTGACTCTGACCTAAATTTACATCAGTCAGGGTGCCGGGTGTAAGGAGCTAGCGCCGATCGCTGCCGTTCAACCACTTAGATTCTGTTGTTAATCACTGGCATCGGCATTTAAATGGCCTGTTTGCCGGTTTGCACATTCACTGGCTCCCATCGGCCTCCCTACGACTCTAAAGCCTGAGGTCAATGGGTTCCCGTGGCTACTGCGGGCCATGTGGATGCCATGTTGGTCCTCCTATGAAGTATATAGTGTAAGCAATCAAATACTGCAGATTCAAGTCCAAGAAAAGTGGTTAAAGAAAATAGATGGTTAACGCTAAATTTTCTAAATTCCAAAAATAAAGATGAAATAAAATAACCTTATTTTTAGTTTTGTTTTGTCTGATCTGTAAATCTATAGAATTAATAAAAATCTGTTAAACGCCAATAAAAAAAATCGAGATGCCGGAATTCTTCTGCACAAAAGCGCAAACATTTCTTCTGATGTTTCAGAGGTGGTGACGAAATACAGCAACTTTGTCAGCTTCCCCCTGTACCTTAACGGAAAGAGGATCAACACCCTGCAGGTAGGAGGTGAGCCCTCCACTCCCCCGTATTCGGGATTCCTCTCCCCTCTCTGACTTTCTATAGGGTCTCTCTTCAGGCTCTCTGGATGATGGACCCCAAAGAGATCGGAGAATGGCAGCATGAGGAGTTCTACCGGTTTATTGCCCAGGCGTATGATAAACCGCGCTACATGCTTCACTACAAAGCGGACGCCCCTCTGAATATTCGGAGCATCTTCTATGTGCCGGAGATGGTGAGCCATCCGTGACCTGATGTAATGATGATTGGCCATGGCCGGGGGTCGGTGCATAGATTGGGAGTAGTGCGCGCCGGCCACTGCTTGCTGTAATGGATGCGGTGTGATCTTTTATGCAGAAACCTTCTATGTTTGACGTCAGCCGGGAGCTGGGGTCCAGCGTGGCCCTGTACAGCCGCAAGGTCCTCATCCAGACCAAGGCCGCAGATGTGTTGCCCAAGTGGCTGCGCTTCCTGCGAGGTGAGCACTTCATACATGCTTTCCACCCCTTTTCTCACATTCAACTTTTACAGTCCGTGTACAGACCACCATGTTCGGACCGGCCACGGGTCTCCAAACCCGGACACAAACACATGAGGCTGTTGAATATGGGTCAGAAGACCCGTGGCCTGTCCACACAGACCGTAGCAGCCAATTGTATGTAACTGACTTTAAAGGGGTTTCAGTATATGGGGACATTTTTTTTTAATTATTCTTGCTCAAAAGTTTATATTTGGGGCTAAAAATCATTTTTGCAACTGGGTTTCTTTAAAAATATTACACCATTTTCTTTCTAAAGCTTCTGGGATGCAATGAGTTAACTGAGAATCCATCAGAGAGCTCGTTCTGACAAAGGAGTTTATAACTCTTATCTTTCCTTTTTTCTCAGCTCCTCTCAGCTGATTTATGACAAAGAAAAGCAGGAAAGAAAAAGAACCTGCAAAACAGATTAACATATTTGATGAAACCCGATGGCAATGTTTTTTTTAACTCCAAATACATTCATTTAAGTTGAAAAGAAAAAATATTCCCAAAGATGGACAGCACCAAAGTTGCTTCGCCAGCACAGGGATCGGCAATCTGACTCTCCAGATGTTGATAAACTACAACTCCCATCATACTCTGACAGTTCTGTGTTTCTGCTCTCTGCAGGGGTTGTTGACAGCGAGGATATTCCCTTGAATCTCAGCAGAGAATTGCTGCAGGAAAGTTCCCTCATAAGGTGAGAAATAGCTGACAGCGGGATTTTACACACATCGGCCGTAAGCGCATCGTTCATCCCACCCGTCGGCCCACCTGTCACATGATCACGGGATGCCGATGGGTGTCATGATAAGCTGGGGGGTCTGCTGAAGACCCTCGTGCTTGTTATTGTGTCAGAAAATAGCAGCTACAAGTCTCCTAGGGGGTCTATTAAGTGAAGTAATTGGGAAAAAAAAAAGTTTTTTTGTTTTTTTTAAACAAAAGTTAAAATCACCCGCCTTTTGCTCCATTGAAAGTAAAACACTTAAAACAATAAAATAGATGCACATATTTAGCATCGCTGCATTCAGAAATGTCCGTTCTATCAAAATAAAGTAAATTAATCCAATCGATAAATGGCGTAACGATCAAAACGCCAGAATCAAGTTGTTTTTTGGCTGCCGCAACACTGCAATAAAATGAAATAAGAGGCGATCAAAACATAGTATCTACCCGAAAATGGTATGAATAAAAATGTCAGCTCTGGGCGCAAAAAATAAGCCCTCACTCTGCCCCAGATCCCGAAAAATGGAAATGTTATAGGCCTAAGAAATTTGAGACAACAGCTAAAAAAAAACCAAACCCTTTTCCGTCAAATTTCCTAACACTTAAATAAAAAATAAACTATCCATGTTTGGTATCTGCGCACTCATACTGAGCTCTTCTGATGTACTGAAGGAACGTTTGTAACTCTTTTATCTGTCTTTCTCTGAGCTCCTCTCAGCTGATTTATGGCCACAGACCACAATAAAGTTGAATGTGCAGGAAAACAAGGAAACCTGTAAAAGCAAAACGGTGCACAATGTTTAATGAAACCTAATTGCAAAAATGTTTATCTCCCCCCGCCCCCGACTGAATTGTACAGCGCAGCTTTTTTGAAAACTACAGCATGTCACTTCTTTTTGCAGCATTTCGTCACCCATAGAAGGCAATGAGTAAGTGCAAAAAAGCAGCAAAGCCACTGCTATCAGTTTTGGCAGCAGTTCGATTAAAAAAATGCAAATACAGCAGGATGTGAAAGCCATTTTTTTTTGTGATTTTCCTAAGTTTAAACCATAATTTCTTGGTGTCCTTACATGAGCATCGATGTTAGTATTAGGAGTATTGGTGATATTTGTAAAAGTAAACAATGCCCGACCAAGGTGTAAACGTAAACAATGACTAATCAACTCAATGCAAGCCAGCAAAGTCACGTCCACAGTGGCCGTCAACACGCCGTGTACATGTCAGGTGAATACCCACCCAATGACATCAATAGACATGGTGTTTATTAGACAACCACCAGGAACATAACCCAGCTGCAAATCCCAGTTCAGGACACTTCACATGAATCTCCCTTGAAAAAGCATTCACGCGAAACACGTTTCCTCTTTATTAGACTTTTACATTGTATATTGTTTATAAATATATATTTAAAAAATAAATTCTCTAATAAACTTGCAAGTTTTTTAAATTGTTGCCTGAGGACTTGTGGTTTCTCCATCTTTTGGTGGTAGCGCAAGTTTCTTTATCGCTTCATTGGGGGACACAGGTTACCATGGTGTATGTAGCACAAGTTTTCAATGTGTGAAAGTAAACCATGCCCTACCAACTCAATGCCCGCCCTATGTGATGAGTAAACAATACCCGACCAATAAAACTCGCCACTTCTCCTTTCACATACGCCTAACAACTTGTATTGTTCATGCTTGCAAGGTGGAGTCAAAGCTGTACTTTGGTATCCTGAAAAAACTAGCAAAAAAATACAGCAAGAAAACAGCAAAATGGGAGCAAAATCTGTGTTTTGGCTGCAGGTTTTTTTTTTTTTTTTTTACTGCTGCAGAAAAAAGGCTACATATGAACATTGCCTTAGAATCATCCAAGAACCTCACAGAACAGAAGAAGAAATCCTCACTGTGTCTTTCGAACTTCACCAGAGATAACCTAGAGGACTAGAGGAGTGGTTCCCATTTTGTGGCTCTCCTGTTGATGGAAAACTTCAACTCCCATCGTGCCCTGATAGTAGTTTGCTCTCATGGCATGATATGAGTTGTAGTTCTGCAGCTGCTGGAGATCCACAGGTGGGGGAACACCGTCCTAGGGCAAGTTTCCAAATGCTGTCCGTATCCGACCTCCTGCGCTCTTCTGTGTTGTCTGTGCTCGTACAGAATTTGGGATTAATAAACGAGTATTGTTTTAATTCCTTTTTTAATCAGGAAACTACGTGATGTGCTGCAGAGACGACTCATCAGATTTTTCCTCGATCAAAGCAAGAAGGATTCAGAGAAATACAAGAAATTCTTTGAGGACTATGGGCTTTTCATTCGAGAAGGGATTGTGACCACCCAAGAGCAGGATGTGAAGGTGCGGGGTCTCGTGTGTGCAGTGCAGTCATGGCAAAGTATCAGGAGCTGCTGACATCTGGGTCGATGGGCGCTGCACAGGGCACATGAACCTGCTCCATGTTGGGTTTTTGACCGTTCCTCTTAAGGTTTCCATGTGTTGGTTACACAACTTTCCCATCCATCATTACAGGAGGACATTGGGAAACTGCTACGTTTTGAGTCGTCCTCCCTGCCGGCAGGAGAACAGACCAGCCTTGCCGAGTACGCCACTCGCATGCCAGCGGGATCCCGCAACATCTACTACTTGTGCGCACCCAACCGCCACCTTGCGGAGCACAGCCCTTACTATGAGGCCATGAAACAGAAGCAGACAGAGGTGCTGCTCTTCCCCCCCCCCCCCCCCCCATTTTGTATACTCTTCTGCGCCCCTTTTCTCACCCTGACCTCCCCGTCGGCTTTGTCTCTCCAGGTTCTCTTCTGCTACGAGCAGTTTGATGAGCTAACACTGCTGCACTTGCGGGAGTTTGAGAAGAAGAAGCTGATCTCGGTGGAGACGGACATCGTGGTCGATCATTACAAGGAGGAGAAGTTTGAGGACAGCCGTGCAGGTAGCAGTCATTTGATTTCTGGCCGGTTGGGGTGAGGGGATGACTTTGACTTAACAGTCTCACGTCTCCTTCAGCTTCTGATAAACTGGGCGAGAAGGAGTCCGAGGATCTCATGGCCTGGATGAGGAACGGTTTGGGGACTCGAGTGACCAATATCAAGGTATATCCACACCCCGAGTATAGAAAGTCATCCTTATAGCCTGCACGGGATTAGTAATGCTTTTCTTCATGTAGGTCACACCACGTCTGGACACTCATCCGGCCATGATTACTGTGTTGGAGATGGGGGCGGCCAGACATTTCCTGCGCACACAGCAGCTTGCCAAAACAAATGAAGAACGAGCTCAGCTCCTGCAGCCCACCCTGGAGATCAACACTGGGTGGGTGTCTACATTCATAAGACCTAACAGACAGTACCTGACTAATTGGATCTGCCCTTGGTGCTTGGGGGCACTACTGGTGAGATCTTGCAGGTTTTAGTAGGAGCATGGTAGTGGTGGCTTGGGGACAGGTCAACCACTCCATCCGACACGCAGCATTGTGCTTGGTGATGTACAGCTGCATGCAGCTGCTCGGCCATGAAGCTCCCGGCGGAGGCTCAGTGTTTGTGCTGATGTTACTGGAGGAGGTCTGTTCTCTGCAGTTATGGGGTCAGAAGAGTGTTAGTGACTTTTCTGCAGTTCTCACTTGACCCCCCACTCTGTAACATTACGGGGTCTCCACTTCGTGGCTGAGTTGCTGCGCTTCCTTACGCTTCTCAATAATATCACTCACAGGTGTTGGAAGATTTAGGAGGGAAGAAATGTCATGGACGGACTTGTTACACTGGTGGCTTCTATAAGGATCATGCTGGTATCAGTTAACTCTTATATATCGGGGGGGGGGGAGAGTATTCACTGGGGGGAGTGGCTGGAGGTTATACATGGGAAGGAGTGGCCGTATGTTATACACTAGGAGGAAGGAGAGGCAGCATGTTATACACTGGGGGGAAGGGGGCGAATGGCTGGATGTTATGCATTGGGGCAATGGGACTAAGTGATTCAATGATTAAGACGTGTGTCCTAATACATTTGTCCATACGTTGCATATGGCTATGATATTGTTAGTTCGGGCCACAATTTGCAGACAGACTAGGAATTGCGCTCGTTATGCAGATGAGCAGATGCAGCTATAACACCATTGTGTAAAATCCCATTTATGTTGGTTCTCTATTACTGCGCCCCCTAGTGGCAGAACATTTTCTTTTATACAGACTCATTCCAGAAATACTTTTTATTCCTCAGTAACAGGCTGTGATTTCTCGGGTCGAGTATTAGTCGCTTGTGTAACTCAGCTCCATCTAGATTTAAAGGGACATGATCATTTATGAGATCTCCAATACAGCAGAAATCCGTGCCACTGCCTACTGTTTGTGAACCCCTTGATCTGACATTATTATAGGCATCCTCTTATTAAGAAACTCGAACAGCTGAAGGACACAGACCAAGATCTGGCCAAATTACTTCTCGATCAGGTAAGACACAAGCTGGAGCCATAGTGGAGCGCTATACGCGGCACAGACTTTTACTTCATGCACTTTAATTCTTTATGGGTTTATAAACCTAAGCACAGATTATTAATGCCAAGCACAATATAATTGCATAAGTAATGGCGTCCTAATATATCATACTATTTATTCATGTGGAAACTGAAGTGAGCGGTAATGACCAATGTGATCAGGTATTGTTGGCACATCATGGCCGCCGGGTGTAAACGCCGACACTTGTCCTAAAATCTGTCTTGTTTTACACAGATCTATGAGAACGCCATGATCGCCGCCGGACTGAACGACGACCCGCGGCCCATGGTAGGGCGTCTCAACGAGTTGTTAACAAAAGCCCTGGAGAAGCATTGATCACGTCCACCATCATCATTCTCCTGTAAGATCTGCTCCCGGGAGCGATGGACCCCACACCCTGGATGCAAAGTGGCGTTTTGGGATCCTAGACAAGCTGTATCCGTCTGACACAGCCGCCATGTTTCCTATGGAAAGAGAGACTGAAAAGATACAATCTGGATGTATTTATTGGACAGTCCCCGCACCTCGACCGCAGGATTCCCCAGTGTTCGGCCGTGAAGTAACGCTCCTTCATTGTTGTATATGTTATACGTGTAACCAAGAGATATTAAAGATGTCACTAATTTGTATAATGTCACTGTGTTCTTTTATTTGTCTATTTTTCATACTTGTCGACTGTCGTTACCTAGCCAGCACCCGAGAGTAGCTCAGGATTCCTGCTCTTTCTTGTTTTTTAGCACACAAAGGCTATCATCAGCAATATGGAGGATATTACACATTAGTAGTAAGCAGTGTATATGTGACTCCAGCTCTGAAGTGAAGTAAGACTTACTATAGAGCTCACTGCGATCTTTCTATGTCTCTCTTTCCTCGCCCTCCCCTCGAATATAACATGATCTTGCAGTCAAGACAGGTTTAAGGTGTTTTTTTTTTCAGAATGGATGACAAGTTCAAGGGGGAGAGGAAGAAGTGGCTCATAAGTGAGGAAGGAAGTGGATTTCTCTGATAAGACATATTATAAAGTTGCTTATATTCGCCTGTACTGTTAATTTGTGCAAAGTTTGTACAGTTCCCTGTTAAGAGGCTGAAATGGGGAAAGATGCCCCTTGTAAAGCTCATCATCATGCCAGGCAACATGATTGCGGAATGGCAATGTCATGGCAGCTGGGGGCTGCTGAAGACCTCCGGGTTTGCCATGTTTGTGCACCTATGAAGCTGCTCATCCTGTGGCCATAAGCGATCGTTACTTCCATAATACACTGTAATATCACTGTATAGCCGTGTATCGTACAAGTGATCTTGGGCAAAGTCCCCTAGTGGGACTAAATAAAAATGTAACCCCTTAGTGACGGTGCCAAATTTTTGAAATCTGACTAGTGTCCCTTTATGTGGTAATAACTCTGGAACACTTCAACATATTCCATTGATTTTGAGACTGTTTTTCATGACACATTATACCAGGGGTCCTCAAACTTTTTAAACAGGGGGCCTGATTACGGTCCCTCGGACCGTTGGAGGGCCGGAATATAGTTTAAAAAAAATTATGAATAAATTCCTGTGCACACAATAGGCAGCACAGGTCCCCATTAGGCAGGTAGATGTCCCCATTAGGCAGATAAATGTCCCCAATAGGCAGCACAGGTCCCCATTAGGCAGGTAAATGTCCTCATTAGGCAGCACAGGTCCTCATTAGGCAGCACAGGTCCCCATTAGGCAGCACAGGTCCCCAATAGGCAGGTAAATGTCCCCATTAGGCAGCACAGGTCCCCAATAGGCAGGTAAATGTCCCCATTAGGCAGCACAGGTCCCCATTAGGCAGGTAACTGTCCCCATTAGGCAGGTAAATGTCCCCATTAGGCAGCACAGGTCCCCAATTGGCAGGTAAATGTCCCCATTAGGCAGTAAATGACCCCATTAGGCAGGTAAATGTCCCCATTAGGCGGCACAGGTCCCTATTAGGCGGCACAGGTCCCCAATAGGCAGGTAAATGTCCCCATTAGGCAGCACAGGTCCCCACTAGGCAGGTAAATGCCCCCATTAGGCAGCACAGGTCCCCAATAGGCAGGTAAATGTCCCCATTAGGCAGCACAGGTCCCCATTAGGTAGGTAAATGTCCCCATTAGGTAGGTAAATGTCCCCATTAGGCAGCACAGGTCCCCACTAGGCAGGTAAATGTCCCCATTAGGCAGCACAGGTCCCCAATAGGCAGGTAAATGTCCCCATTAGGCAGCACAGGTCCCCAATAGGCAGGTAAATGTCCCCACTAGGCAGCACAGGTCCCCAATAGGCAGGTAAATGTCCCCACTAGGCAGGTAAATGTCCCCATTAGGCAGGTAAATGACCCCAATAGGACCCGGCGTTAAAAAAAAAAAAAAAAGTACTCCCCTATGTCCCCCGCTGCTCTGAAGAGGCGCCCGCTCATCTCGGTCTTCTTCCTGCACAGGCACACAGGCGGCGTGACGTCATCAGGCCGTCTGTGTGCACTGTGCTCTGCTGCATACGGAGGGCTGCGTTAACGCCTTTCCTCGGCGCCTCGTCCTGCCCGCGATTACAGGGCCCGCCGGCATTGAACTGCAGTGCAGTTCATGAGTTCATTGTCGGCCTGGCGGGGGGCCGGATAAAAGTCCTTTGCGGGCCGCATGTGACCCGCGGGCCGTAGTTTGAGGACCCATGCATTATACTTTATGATAATGGTGCATTTAGGTCGATATGTTCTGTGTTTATTTTCAAAAATTATCACAAATTTGACAAAACTGTTAAAAAAAAAAATGCAATTTTCAAACTTTGAATGATTATCTCTTTAATTCAGATAGTTTATACCACACAAATACATTAATAAATAACATTTACCACATGTCAGCTTTACATCAACACCATCTGTAAAATGTTATTTAATTTTTTGTAAGCATTTTAGGAGGTTTAAAATGTAGCAGCAATTTCTCCTTTTTTCAAGGAAATTTAATACTTTTTTTAGGGACCTATCCAGGTTTGAAGTGACTTTGGGGGTCCTATACTTTGGAACCCCCCCCAAAAGTGATACCATTTTATAAACAGCACCCCTTGACATATTGAAAACCGCTGTCAGGTAGTTTATTAGCCCTTCAGGTGCTTTTCAGGAATTAAAGCAAAGTGACGTAACAGGATTGAAAAAATGTATTTTTGCGACCTAAATGTCACTAACGTCTGAACATGTTACTATAACCGGCAGATTCTAAAGCTGCAATTTGGCCAAGAATTGCCATGGCAAACATCAGGACCACACAATCAAGATCTCAGGTTGCTGATGGGGATAAATAGGAAGCCTGCACACTGTGTTAACCTTTTATAAGATGAAGTCACTATTAGCAGCATCTAAGGGGTTAAGCAGATATGGTCGGTGCCAACACTGATTGTGGCTAATGCCGCAAGGTGTCAGCTATAGTGTACAGCCGACAGGTGCTGGATTGTCACCTGTATGGGGATGTTATTGTCTTATATCTCAGGTCAGTTAAAAGACGTATTGGCCGTCATTAAGGGGGTAATATACAGTATATATAATGTCCACATCATTCTCCTTTTTGCTAGAACAGAAAATCTAAAAACAAAGCATCGTACTTGGTATTGCTGCATGCGTAACTGTCCAAACTAATGAAGTATCAGAATATTTATCCCATATAGTGACCGCCAAATTGCAAATGGCAGAATTGCTGATTTTTGGTCTCTTCACCCCCTAAAAAATTGTATGTATAAGTGGTGTCTGTTTATACGGTTTATGTATAGGTGCGGTCTTTTTTATACAGGTCATGTATAGGTGAGGTCTGTTTATACAGTGGGTACGGATAGTATTCAGACCACTTTAAATTTTTCACTCTTATTTCATTGTAGCCATTTGGTAAATTCAAAAAAGTTAATTTTTTTTCTCATTAATGTCCACTCTGCACCCCATCTTGACTGAAAAAAACCCAAATGTAGACGTTTTTGCAAATTTATTAAAGAAAAACTGAAATATCACACGGTCATAAGTATTTAGCCCCTTTGCTCAGACACTCATATTTAAGTCACATGCTGTCCATTTCTACTTCGTCTCATTGGGGGACACAGGTACTGTGGGTGTATGCTACTGCCGTCTGGAGGCTGACACTAAGTATACAAAAAAAAAATAACTCCTCCTCCGCCGCTTACACCCTCGCCCCGATTGCGGGCGGAAACCAGTTTTTTTGCTTAGTGTCCTATGGAGGCACACGCAGTCTGGATCTCTCCAGACTATTTTTTTTTGTTTTCTTGCTATGAAGAGGAGACAGGGGCGACGGATCCTATTGAAAGGGTCCGATCTCCCCAAACCATCAACGGGCGAGCACGCGTTGAGTATCGCCTCCGCGTATCCTTTCCCGCACCGAGGGACATCTCTGGGACTTTTCCCCGGACATCTATTTTTCTTTTTTCTTTTTCTAAAATGAGACGGGCAACGCATCCTATTGAAAGGATCCGATTTCCCCAAACCATCAACGGGCGAGCACGTGCGAGTGTCCCTCCACGTATCCTTTCCCGCAACGTGGGATATTATGCCAGACTTAGCCCTGTCCACCCCTAGGTATTGAAACCATGGGCTTGCATAGAGGCACAAGACTAGTCTGTGCGGCCCCCACTGCTCCACCAACGCTAGACGGTGCTGCATGGCGGCAGACGGTCCCTCTCCTCGCCCCTGCAGGGCAGACGGTGCTAGGGTGCCTGCACCGTCCTAAAATCAAATACCCCAGGTGCCGCTACCGAGTACAGGCCATGATGTAGGTATGGAGCTGGGGAAGGATCTGTGCAGCGTTTTTTTGTAAGGTGGTCCCCCCTATAGAGGCCAATATTAATCAGGGCAGCTGCGATTGCAGCGGCCATGCAGCTCCTCGGGATAGTGGGCATTCCCCCACCCTCCCCCTGTCTCTCTCTCAGGGGCCCTGTGTTCCTCCTCTCACCTCCTCGTCTCCCGTCCTCCCTCCGGGCCTGTGCGCGCCTGGGTCCAGGAGGCTAACCCGAGGGCCGGCGCCGCCAGCGGAGGGAGGGGAGCAGTGTGGGGGATCCAGATCGCCGGGCTAGCGGGGGCGCCTGCGCTAGAGCGGGCGGACGGGTCTAATTTAGCCCGCGGCTTCGGCCTAGGCCGCGGGTGGAAGTCCCGCCCCCCGCCGCGACGTCATATCTGGCGCCGCCCCCCGTGGCTAGGGCGGGTGCCGGATAAAATTGAGGCCCCGGCTTCAGAGCAGGGTAGGCCGCGATCAGAGGAGGCACTCGCAGCCTACCTAGAGGTGAAGGAGCGCGGGGGGACACACAGGAGCAGGGTAAGCGCGACCCCGTCCCGGAGCTACGCTAGGTGCATTTAAGGGTTACCCTCCTCCTCCTTCCCATCGAACTCTCATAGGAGTTGGCCTAAGCAGCAATATGTCTGGGAAAGGAAAAACGCACACGTTCCTTTATGCCGCATGCGTTTCCTGTGGGGTGATGTTCCCACGAGCGCAGACTATTAAATTATGTGAAGCCTGTGATTCAGAACGCGCCCAGGAGCCCTCCCCTGCGACGGAGCCCAGGGGTCTGGATCCCCCGGAATGGGCGTTATCACTTTCTCGGTCCATGGTTTCGCTTACGAAGGCGATTGAGACCCTTCAGGCCCCGGATAGGGGTAGAGACGACGGCTCGCCTGTTGGGGAGGCGTCATCCACCTCACAAGAGCCTCCGGCCTGCAGGGGCCGCACACTCTCTAGGCAGACGCATAGGAAGAGAGCCCACACTGCGTCTCCGGGCCCCTCCGGTGCTTTGGCATCAGTGAGTGCGGCGTCTCGCTCACCATCACCATTTTCCGGGAGCGAGCAGAGTTCAGGTTATGACGGGGAGGAATTCTTGCATCCGGGGTGTCGGGAGACGGTTGACAGCCTCATTGAAGCGGTCAATCAGACTTTGGGTATTGAGGAGGACGTCTCTCTAACGGCAGGTCATAAGGTATCCTTTAAGAAGGCCAGGAGACCTCATAGGGTATTTAGCACTCATCCAGAATTCGAGGACATAGTGCAGCGACACAGGGAACGTCCAGACAAGCGTTTTTCGGGCCAAAAAACGCTAGAAACAAGATATCCGTTTGCACCAGAGCTCTGTAAGAAATGGGCGGAATCTCCGGTTGTGGATCCCCCAGTGTCACGTCTGGCCTCGAGATCTTTGTTGTCGGTGCCTAGTGGTTCTTCTATTAAAGACCCCACGGACCGGCTCATAGAAAGTTTAGCCCGCTCGGTGTATGAGGCATCAGGATCAGCACTCTCTCCTTCATTTGCAGCAACATGGGTAGCCAAGGCCATAATGTCATGGTCAGATTCTTTAAATAAGGTCCTACAGGATAGAGACCAGCCGACGGAAGTGTCTGAGATAGCAGGTCAGATCGCGATGGCAGGTGACTATTTAATCAATGCGTCCTTGGATGCGGCGAATTGCGCAGCACTAGCGGCGGCGAATGCAATCGCCATTAGGAGAGCCTTGTGGTTAAGGCTATGGCGGGCTGATTCAATTTCCAAGAAATCTTTGACTTCCCTGCCTTATCAGGGTAGCCGCCTATTTGGGGAAAAATTAGACAAGCTCATCTCAGATGCTACAGGGGGAAAAAGCAATTTTCTCCCACAACAGAAGATTAAACTGCCTTTTCGTCAGCCTCAGGCACGCTTTCGAGCATTTCACAGCCCCGGGTGGATGGCAGCGCCCAATTCGTCCGCCCCAGCTCGCTACAACCAGGACAGGGAGCGTCAGGTCACGTATAGGGCCAACCCGCTGGGTAGGATGCGAGGCCGCCCGCCCAGGTCAAGGGAAGCCAGATCCCAGAGGCCCTCAGCGAAATGACTCGGGGCATTCGGTACCCGAAGACTGCAGAGTGGGCGGACATCTACTCAGGTTCTGCCACGTTTTGGTCACGGTGGCACGTGACGCATGGGTGGCGAACTAGTGTCGTCAGGGTACAAAATAGAATTTGTCAGAGATCCTCCAAGATGATTTTTTCTCTCCCGGCTGCCCAAAGCAGAATCCCGGGCAGAGGCGTTGCTAGGGGCCATCAAGGTGCTGCAGCGCAACAGGGTCGTTGTCCCTGTACCAGAGTGCGAGAAAACGCAAGGTTTTTATTCCAACCTGTTCGCGGTCCCCAAGAAGGACGGGACAGTAAGGCCGGTTCTGGACTTAAAGCTCCTGAACAGGTTCATCAGAATCAGGCACTTTCGAATGGAATCTCTCCGTTCAGTCGTATCGTCCATGGAGCAGGGAGAATACTTTGCCTCGATCGATGTCCAGGATGCTTACCTGCACGTCCCTATTTTTCCCCCGCATCAAAGGTTCCTACGTTTTGCAATCGATGGTCGGCATTTCCAATTTGTGGCTCTGCCCTTCGGGTTGGCCACCGCCCCCAGAGTGTTCACGAAGGTAATGGCGGTCGTCATGGCCATTCTACATTCTCGGGGCATAGTGGTTTTACTGTACTTAGACGACCTCTTAGTGAAGGGTCCATCTTTTCGGGCATGCGAAGAGAATGTCAGCATCATGCTGGATACCCTGTCTCGCCTAGGATGTTTGGTCAACGGGAAGAAGTCATCCCTTGTCCCAGCTCAGAGGATCTCATTTCTAGGGAAGATTTTCGACACCTCCTGAGGGTTGGTAATTCTCCCTCGGGACTAGGCTCGAGCGCTCCGTCAGGTAGTTCGGAATCTTCAACAACCAGGCCCTCACACCATTTGATTCTGGATGAGGGTCCTAGGGAGGATGGTGGCGGCAATGGAAGCGATTCCGTTTTGCAAAATTTCATCTTCGTCCCCTGCAGCACGCTCTCTTGACATCTTGGGACAAGAGTCCATTCACGCTCGATCATCAGTGCAGGTTGCCCCCTCGAGTCAGACGGTCACTTCGGTGGTGGACGCGCGACTCCTCTCTTCTTCAGGGGAAGACCTTTCCCCCAGATCAGTGGCTGGTGATCACAACTGATGCGAGTCTTCTCGGTTGGGGAGCAGTTTTTCGCCATCACACGGCTCAGGGGCAATGGTCGCATCAGGAGGCGCGCCTCCCGATCAACTTGTTAGAGATTCGAGCGGTGCGGCTGGCACTGCAGCATTTCCAGCACTTTCTAGCAGGGCGTCCGGTCCGGATTCAATCGGACAACGCCACGGCGGTGGCATACGTAAATCACCAGGGAGGCACGCGCAGCAGGGCAACCATGCGCGAGATAGAGCATGTACTACGCTGGGCCGAGGGGAACCACTCGGTAATCTCAGCAGTCCACATACCAGGCGTGGAAAATTGGACAGCAGATTTTCTAAGCCGGCAGGGTGTCGCGGCCGGGGAATGGTCCCTGCACCCCGAGGTCTTCCAGCAGATATACCAACGGTGGGGGACTCCGGACATGGATCTGATGGCCTCCAGGGAAAACGCAAAAGTGGCCGTGTTTGTCGCTCGGTCCCAAGACCCGCGAGCAATCGCAGTGGATGCGTTGGTCTTACCGTGGAGCCAGTTTCGGCTCCCATACCTGTTTCCCCCGCTGCCACTGCTTCCGAGGGTCGTCAGAAAAATCAAGGCAGAGGGGGTTCCGGCGATTCTGCTGGCCCCAGACTGGCCGCGTCGGGCATGGTATGCATATCTGGTGAAGCTCCACGCAGATGTGCCTTGGCGTCTGCCGGAATGGCCAGACTTACTGTCTCAGGGGCCGATCTGCCACCCGAACTCAGGGGCCCTGTGTTTGATGGCATGGCCGTTGAATCTTGGATTCTGACCCAGGCGGGGTTTGGGCGTGAAGTGGTTGCTACAATGGTTAGCGCCCGGAAGCCTTCCTCGGCGAGAATTTACCATCACACTTGGAAGGTTTTCTTTCATTGGTGTCAAGAGCACGGGGTTGCTCCACTGTCTTTTTCGGTTCCCAACATCCTGGCTTTTCTTCAGTCAGGCCTAGACGCAGGATTGGCCCCGAGCTCCCTTAGGAGACAGATATCGGCCTTGTCTGTCCTGTTCCAGCGAAGGATCGCTACTAATATGCAGGTCAAGACGTTCAACCAAGGGGTCTCCCATTTGGTGCCCCCCTATAGAGCGCCCATAGACTCCTGGGATCTTAACCTGGTCCTGGGTGTCCTGCAGGAAGCTCCTTTTGAGCAGTTACAAGAAATTTCATTATCATATCTTTCCAGGAAGGTCGTATTCTTGGTAGCCATAACTTCCATTAGGCGGGTTTTGGAGTTGGCAGCCCTATCTTGTAAAGCACCATTTCTGACTTTTTACAAGGATAAGGTGGTTCTTAGACCAGCTCCCCCCTTTCTGCCGAAGGTCGTGTCCTCTTTCCACATTAATGAGGACATTGTTCTGCCTTCATTTTGTCCAGCGCCAGTACATAGGGTGGAAAGGGCGCTCCACACGTTGAACCTAGTGAGAGCACTCAGGAGGTACGTGTCAAGGACAGCACCTTTTCGCCAGACAGACTCGCTGTTTGTGATCCCCGAAGGGCGCAGGAAGGGGCTCGCAGCCTCGAGGTCGACCATAGCCAGATGGATTCGTCTAACTATTCAAGAGGCTTACCGTATTAGAGGCACACCGATTCCAACAGAGATAGGGGCGCACTCTACTCGGGCAGTGGGCGCCTCTTGGGCGCTTCGGCACCAGGCTTCAGCAGAGCAGGTATGCAAAGCAGCAACCTGGTCCAGACTGCACACTTTTTCTAAGCATTAAAATGTGCATACTCAGGCTTCGTCAGATGCGAGCCTGGGTAGAAAAATTCTCCAAGCAGCAGTGGCGCACCTTTAAACAGGGGGCATGCGGCTTGGATCGGTGAGTTGACTTCCCACCCAGGGACTGCTTTAGGACGTCCCACAGCACCTGTGTCCCCCAATGAGACGAAGGAGAAACATGGATTTTTGTGAGTACTCACCGTAAAATCCTTTTCTCCGAGACGCTCATTGGGGGACACAGCACCCACCCTGACAGCCAGTTGGCTCTTGTTTATTTAATTAGTAGAATTCCTTTTTTAAAAGGTAGGGTGGTCCTTTTTCAGACATATGTATTCTGCGTTAAGGCTAATTTGTTTTGTGTTCTCCTACTGCTGTTGCACTAAACTGGTTTCCGCCCGCAATCGGGGCGAGGGTGTATGCGGCAGAGGAGGAGCTAACCTCTTTTTTTTGTATACTTAGTGTCAGCCTCCAGACGGCAGTAGCACACACAGTACCTGTGTCCCCCAATGAGCGTCTCGGAGAAAAAGATTTTACGGTGAGTACTCACAAAATCCATGTTTCCTTGTGATCCTCCTTGAGATGGTTCTACTCCTTCATTGGAGTCCAGGTGTTTAATTAAACTGATAGGACGTGATTTGGAAAGGCGCACACCTGTCTATATAAGAGCTCGCAGCTCACAGTGCATGTCAGACCAAATGAGAATCATGAGGTCAAAGGAACTGGCCAAGGAGCTCAGAGATAGAATTGTGGCAAGGCACAGATCTGGCCAAGGTTACAAAAGAATTTCTGCAGTACTCAAGGTTCCTAAGAGCACAGTGGCCTCCATAATCCTTAAATGGAAGTTTTTTAAAATTCAGTTATTAAACTTTGAAACAAGAAAATAATGTAATGTACAGCATACATATTTGCTTGTGGTTATGAACGTTGAACAGAGCATACAGATTACCGTCTTTATGTTAAATACTAAACAAAAATTGAACACTCTTATTAATATACAGGTAATACATGCGTAATCCCCCAAGCATATACAAAGAACAACAGGCTATATATTATAAGCATGTACATCAATCATATCTCACAGGCCTCTATCATGTCACTCAGATAATGTAGATTGATTATAAGTTCCTAAACTAAACTACAACTACTTCAGCTATCTACTAACTCGCAGCCTACTGTCTTGCACTATATAGTCTCATATGCATTGTCTCCATTCTACAATGTAAGATGAGAAGAATTTCAATTCTCCCAGATCTTTTCAAATTTACCCAGGCATCCCCTGTTCTGATATAATGTGCGCTCGTATGGAACAATCGTGTTTTCTAGGTCAATCCAGGTTCTAAGAGAGGGACATGAATTACCCATCCACCGTAGTGCCAATACTTTCCGTGCCATGAACAGCGTTTCACGTAGAAAAATCCCAACATGGTGACCCCAAATCTCTTCCTCCCATACCCCAAACAAGCAGACCAGTGGTTCAAGAGGGACAGGAGTTTGCACCAGTGATGACAAAAATAGCGTCACCTCTTTCCAGTACTGTAGGATAGTGGGACACTGCCATATCATGTGAATAAAGTCTGCATCTGGTGCATGACAACGCAAGCATTCTGATGATTGGAATCGACCCATCTTAAAAAGTCGTATAGGAGTTAAATATGATTGGTTTATTATATACAGCTGTGTCATTCTATTATTAATAGATGGTGATACTCCGATCGGAGACTCCAGGATCTCTTCCCACTCCTCTCCCTATGTATTAGGGATGAGTCTTTCCCACTTCCCTTTAACTGAGCTTATGGCAGACTCTGCTCCCACCGACAGCATGTACGTATATAAAGAGGAGATGCGGCCCTGGGGACCCTGTGAGTTAAGAATTCCTATCAAAGGTAGGGACGAAATGGCACGATCCACACCCACACACCTTATGTGCGACTGGAGAGCTGATCTTAGCTGTAAATAGCGGAAAAATTGAGATCTCGGAACATCATGTTTAGCCTGTATCTGCTCGAAAGACATTAAGGTCCCATGATCGTACAAGTCTCCTATCAGGGAGACATTATGTTGAGTCCAAAAATCAGTGGACGGGTGACTTAGTAATACCGGAAAATAGGCATTTTTCCATAGGGGCATTTCAGCTATGATATCCTTAAATCCAATCACTTTCTTAATTTGCCTCCATACTAATCGTGCCAGACGGAGCAGGGGAAGTAAACGAGGGACACTAGGCCTCTCCAACTCCAGGAAACCCATTGGACAATCGGTTCTTGCAGCGTGAAGTAAGTGACTTGCAGAATTAGGGAGATCATTACCCGGCATCCATTTACTTAGGGCTTTAGCCTGTCCAGCCAAATAATATAGGAAGAAATCTGGTAGCGCCGCCCCGCCTTCCTTTTTAGGCCTCTGTAGAGTGGACAATTTAAGTTTGGGTCTGGTTTTCCCCCATATAAAAGATGTGACCTGGGAATTAAGATTCACAAAGAAGGACTTGGGTATCATTGCAGCACTATGCTGAAGGGAATAGCTGAGTTTGGGAAGTAATATCATTTTAATCAGGTTGATGCGTCCGGCCACAGACGGTGGTAATTTGCTCCAGGTTGCAAATTTAACTCTAACCTTATATGTATTGCCAATGCCTCAATCGCAAGGGCGAAGAGGGCCGGGGAAAGGGAGCACCCCTGACGGGTCCCCCTGTGTAATGAAAAGGACTCAGATATGGAATTGTTCACAATAATACGGGCTTTAAGTTTCATATATAGTGTTTTAACCCATTTTATGAACTTATCACCAAAGCCATACCTCTCTAGACATGCGGAGAGGGAAGGGCCACTCAAGAGAGTCAAAAGCCTTGTTGGAATCTAACGATGCCAGTGCCCATTTGTTGTCTGGCATTAGGGAGCTATATTGGACTATTGACTGGACCCGTCTGATATTAATTGAAGTGCTCTTACCAGGCATAAAGCCCGTCTGGTCAGGATGTATGAGGTTCAATATGATTGAATTTAATCTGGTGGCGAGAATCTTAGTAAAGATTTTATAGTCCACATTTACTAACGATATGGGACGATAGGATCCACATTCCAAAGGGTCCTTCCCCTCCTTCCTAAGCACTATGATATTGGCCTCGTAAAAGGATTCAGGCATAGATTCCCCCTCCCATATTCCCCGAAATACCTTTATCAGTAGTGTCGTTAATATGTCTCGGTACTTCCTATACAATTCAATAGGGAACCCATCCGGCCCATGGGCCTTCCCAGAGGCCATATCCATTATGGCATTCTCTATCTCTTCCACAGTGAATTCAGCGTCCATAAAGGCTTGCTGATCAGGATCTAAGGTAGGGAATGTTACATCTGACAAGTAATCCAAACACCCCAAATCATCAGAGCCACTCTTGGATTCATATAATGACTTATAATAATCAAAAGCAGCCAAGAATCTCCTCAGTTGAAGACACCAACGAATCATCCGACTTTCGGATCTGTAATATTGTATTAGAGGTATTATGGTGGCGCACCAGATAGGCCAAAAGTTTACTCGCTTGGTTTCCAGGTTCAAAATAAGACTGGCGGGCAAAGAATAATTTGTGCTTAGACTTAGTGTCTATATGCTGGGTGTATAATCGCTGGGCAGCCAACCACTCAATTATTGCCATTAGTTTGGTTAGATATGTATGCAGCCTCTGAATCCTTCAATCGCCGTTCCACCACATCATCTTCCCTTGAGGTTACCCGCTTAATATAAGAAATTGTGGAGGACAAGCAGCCCCTCAGACATGCCTTAAGGGCATCCCAAAATAAATTAATATCCTGAGGTTCCTGATGGGACAAAATGAAGCAATGCAATTGATCGATTCTTCTATCAGGGGTTATTATCAGTTTCAGCCAGAAAGGGTTCAGCTTCCAAACCATCCTGTTATTTAATTGCCCGTACTTAAGTTTGAGGATGACCGGGCTATGGTCTGAGATCCATCTACTACCATGCTCCACACTATCCACCCACATCGCCACACCACTGGTTCCGAATATGTAATCTATGCGCGATAGGGACGATGAGTGGCAGGTATACTCTCTCAACTTAGGGTGCCGCACTCTCCACAGATCTAGCCACCCGCTACCCTCCATAAATAGCGATAGTTGGGTTGCTGTTGGCGAAGGAACCTCCCCAGCTACTCCATCATCCAATCTCAATTTATCAAGACGATTGTTCATAACCATATTGAAGTCCCCCATACAGATAACATCCGCGTTTGCATAATTTAGGGCGAAACTCATCGCCTTCTGGAGAATGGACATATTAGCCGGAAGCGGATTATAAACACATAAAATCACATATTTCCTGGTATTTATTGATGCATATACGAAGACAAAACGACCCTCAGGATCCCTCCGGGTCTCCCTGGCTTCCCATCTAACATCTCTATGCACCAACAGTGAGACCCCCCTCGAGTAACTAGTATGGAATGCATGAACCGACCATTGTACCCAAGGCTTCTGCACGCACCGAGCTGTATCCCTGGTCAGGTGCGTCTCCACCAAGGCCACAATGTGAGGGCGGTAATGTCTAATCTGTGAGAAAACTTTGATCTTTTTCCAGGTTTTTTTTTATACCTCTCACATTCCATGTCATAAATATAATCTCAGACCCCATATTTACCCCGCTGGATATGGCCTACATCAATACCCAAGTAAAATTTAGAGACACCACACATAAACTGAAATTGCATTGGCTGCGAATTATAGCTAAAAAACAAATAAAACCACTATAAAAAAAACAGCTTGGAAGAACAAACAATACGGGAGCAAAGTCCTGCTCTCCCATCACGAAATAGACACGGAGATACCATCACTGAGCTCAGTGTCCGGTATTGTTGGGATTCCGGACGTCCGTGGAAAGAGCTCCAATCAAACCATCAATAAAAAGAACTCTGATTATCAGTAAAAAACATTAGGATTCCTGGCAGCAGACCCTTTGTGGGACCGTAACCACTGAGCCGCCTCTGCCGGATCCGTTAAAAATATAGAAGAACCCTTGTGGACCGGAGCATGGCCGGATAGATCATTGAGTACACGACATTCCTCTCCCGTAGCCGCTTCTTGATTTCCATGAATTGTGCTCGTTGTTCCTGGAGTTCCATGGAAAAATCCGGAAAAATTGAGATTGCGGCATTGTTGAACTTGATGGGACTTTTTTGTCGAGCTAGACGTAGAATCGCATCCCTGTCCCTGCAATTGAGGGGACGTGCCAAAAAAAGGTCTAGGTGGGGGCTCCAGGAGGAAGAGGTCTTGTAGGGACCCTGTTAGCCCTTTCCACAGCAAATGTTGGGGAGAATTCGTCTCCCAGAGCGTTTTGAGCCAATCTTCTAGAAACTGTTCCGGATGTTGACCTTCTGAGCGTTCCGGCAGACCAATAGCTCGGATGTTATTCCGACGCATTCTATTCTCCAGGTCGTCTGCTTTTTGCCTCCATGCGTTCACCGAGCCCACCGCTTTCGTAAGCTTGGCTTCCATGGGTGCAATGGTGTCCTCTACCTTGGACACCCTTGTCTCCACCTCCGTAATGCGCCCTCTCATGGCCGGCATATCTTGTCGAAGACGCCCCACCTCAGTATACACGTCCTCTATTTTCCCCATCAGCGATGTCCTAGCTAAGGAGATGGCCTGCATCAGTTGCTCAGATGCTTGCTTGAGGGTTAATTCCTCCTGCTCACTCTCCTCTTCACCCTCAGAGGGACGGTTTTTACGCTGAGTCTGTGAGGGGTTATTTCTGAGGGACCGTGTGGTATCAGAATGGTCAGGTCTAGCAAACTCTTTCAATTTTTCGGCTGCTCCTGCCCCCTTGGAGCGATTCATTTTCAATAGCAATATGGCACAGCCGGGTAACAGAAATGATATGTCCAGGGGGTTCCCAGGTCCAAGTTATGAGCACAGCAGTGCTATAATATGATGATAACAAGTGTCCCAAGGGCAACACAGAGCAGAAGGGCCACACAGGAGAATAAAATTCGGCTCTGAGGAGTAACCGAGAGGCCTTATGGCTGGGGAGGGATCCGCAGTGCCCACAGAGACAGCAGCCAGGGATGGGTCCAGAGGACCCTAGAGTAATAACACCGACTAGCTGGGTGACTTAGCAGAGGGGAGTGCGGGGCCCAATCTTCCAGGGCACTCACGGCTTCAGATCCACAGGATATGTGCTCGCCGTCCTGTCAGCGCTGCGAGGAGGGAGCCAGTGCCACGTCTCTCACAGCCAGAGCGTCCGCTTCTGAAAATGGCCGCCGCCTCGTGCAGGCCCCGCCGGCTGCCCCGGCCTTTACCGCGATCAGCCCACCAAGATTCGGCCTCCCGCGGGGGTCCAGAGGTGCTCCACAGTCCAGGGGGTCCAATACCGGCAGGTATGCCGCGGCACCACGAGTCCGCTGACCGGATTAGAATCAGGATGTGAGGAGCTCTCCCTGAACGAGTCCACTCTCAGCCGCTACATAGCCACGCCCCCTAAATGGAAGAAGTTTGCGACCACCAGAAGTCTTCCTAGACCTGGCTGTCCAGTCAAACTGAGCAATCGGGTGAGAAGAGCCTTGGTGAGAGAGTTAAAGAAGAACCCCAAGATCACTGTGGCTGAGCTCCATAGATGCAGTAGGGAGATGGGAGAAAGTTCCACAAAGTCAACTATCACTGCAGCCCTCCACCAGTCGGGCCTTTATGGCAGAGTGGCCCGACAGAAGCCTCTCCTCAGTGCCAGACATATTAAAGCCCGCATAGAGTCTGCAAAAAAAAAAAAAAAAACACATGAAGGACTCCCAGACTATGAGAAATAAGATTCTCTGGTGTGATGAGAAGATAGAACTTTTGGGTGATAATTCTAAGTGGTATGTGTGGAGAAAACCAGGCACTGCTCATCACCTGCCCAATACATTCCCAACAGTGAAACATGGTGGTGGCAGCATCATGCTATGGGGGTGTTTTTCAGCTGCAGGGACAGGATGACTGGTTGCAATTGAAGGAAACATGAATGCGGCCAAGTACAGAGATATCCTGGATGAAAACCTCTTCCAGAGTGCTCTGGACCTCAGACTTGGCCGAAGGTTCACCTTCCAACAAGACAATGATCCTAAGGCTAGGTTCACATTGCGTTAGGGCATTCGTTTAACGAATCCGTTAAACAGATGCCCTAACGCTTATGTAATTTTTGACATCTTTATTGCCCTAGCGCTAATGGTATGCGTTAATGCATGGTAGCGCTAAGCTACCATGCGTTAGCCCATGCAGTTCTATGCACAGCGAACAGGTCCGTTCGCTGTATGTTACTGCCAACGCACCCAAAAACACTGTATGCAGCGTTCAAGGGTGCGTCATGAATTAACGCATACTTGCTAACGCATGCCGATTTTGGCATGTGTTAGGATGCGCTACATTCATTGCGAGCAATGGCGGCGTTAACGGATCCGTTACATAGCCGCTGTGTAACGGATCCGTCAGCGCATTGCCCCCTAACGCAATATGAACCCAGCCTAAGCACACAGCTTAGTTTCCAGAAACGTGTCAATAGCTCTACCTGCCTTTTACTGTGCTGATGATTTTTCCTCCCTCTACAAATGCACCTATACCCGACATTGCCATTTCTGTGTATGGTTCCACTATTACTCCCCAGCAACATGCCCGCTGTCTTGGGGTCATACTTGACTCTGAGCTTTCCTTTGCCCCCCACATTCGATCACTGGCTCGCTCGTTATCTGCATCTCAAAAACATTTCTAGAATTCGACCTTTTCTTACCTTTGACTCTGCAAAAACTCTTACTGTTTCTCTTATTCATTCTCGTCTCGACTATTGTAACTCTCTTCTAATCGGTCTCCCTCTTACCAAACTCTCCCCTCTCCAATCTGTCTTGAATGCTGCAGCCAGGATCATATTCCTCACCAATCGTTACACCGATGCCTCTACCTTGTGCCAGTCCTTACACTGGCTACCCATCCACTCCAGAATCCAGTACAAACTTATTACCCTCACCCACAAAGCCCTCCATGGCTCCGCACCACCCTACATCTCCTCCCTTGATTCAGTATACCATCCTACCTGCGCCCTCCGTTCTGCTGATGATCTGAGGTTAGCATCCTCGATAATCAGAACCTCCCACTCCCGTCTCCAAGACTTTACACGTGCTGCGCCAATTCTTTGGAATGCACTTCCCAGGTCAATACGATTAGTCCCCAATCCCCACAATTTTAAGCGTGCCCTGAAAACTCATTTATTCAGACTGGCCTATCACCTCAACATATTAACCTAATCTATCCCTGTGTGGCACAGCCAAAAGTTTTACCATAAGCAGGTTCCCCCGTATCATGTTCCCACATGCTTTATGCATCCATTAGCCCTCTGTGTCTGTACTGTTACACACTTAACATTATGGCTGGTCCAAACAATCAGGGCAACTGTTACCACCCACCTTTCGTGTCTACCTCTTTCCTCATAGACTGTAAGCTTGCGAGCAGGGCCCTCATTCCTCTTGGTATCTGTTATGATCTATGTGATTATTGTTATGCTGTAATGTCTATCGTCTGTACAAGTCCCCTCCGAAATGTAAATTGCTGCGGAATATGTCAGCACTATAGAAATAAAATTTATTATTATTATTTTATCCTCTGTTTAAGAAGTTTTTGGTGAATAAATTTTGGTCTTCACTAATTTGTTGAGCTGGACGTTTCTCTTTTGGCGGTTTGTTTATACCGTATATGGTATAGGTACTGTCTGTATGCGGTTTGTGTATAGGTGCGGCCAGTTTGTATGGGTACTGTCTGTATACGGTTTGTGTATAGGTGTGGTCTGTTTATACCGTATGTGTATAGGTGCAGTCTCTGTATACGGTTGGTGTATAGGTGCGGCCAGTTTGTATGGTATATCTATAGGTACTGTCTGTATACGGTTTGTGTATAGGTACTGTCTGTATACGGTTTGTGTATAGGTACTGTCTGTATACGGTTTGTGTATAGGTGCGGTCTGTTTATACTGTGTATGTATAGGTGCGGTCTGTATACGGTTTCTGTATAGGTGCGGTCTGTTTATACCGTGTATGTATAGGTGCAGTCTGTATACAGTTTGTGTATAGGTGCAGTCTGTATACGGTTTGTGTATAGGTACTGTCTGTATACGGTTTGTGTATAGGTGCGGTCTGTATACGGTTTGTGTATAGGTGCAGTCTGTATACAGTTTGTGTATAGTTACGGTCTCTTTATAAGGTATATGTATAGGTACGGTCTGTATACGGTTTGTGTATAGGTACTGTCTGTATACGGTTTGTGTATAGGTACTGTCTGTATACGGTTTGTGTATAGGTACTGTCTGTATACAGTTTGTGTATAGGTACTGTCTGTATACGGTTTGTGTATAGGTACTGTCTGTATACAGTTTGTGTATAGGTGCGGTCTGTATACAGTTTGTGTATAGGTACTGTCTGTATACAGTTTGTGTATAGGTACTGTCTGTATACGGTTTGTGTATAGGTACTGTCTAAACAGTTTGTGTATAGGTACTGTCTGTATACGGTTTGTGTATAGGTACTGTCTGTATACGGTTTGTGTATAGGTGCGGTCTGTATACGGTTTGTGTATAGGTGCAGTCTGTATACAGTTTGTGTATAGGTGCGGTCTGTATACGGTTTGTGTATAGGTGCGGTCTGTATACGGTTTGTGTATAGGTACTGTCTGTATACAGTTTGTGTATAGGTACGGTCTGTTTATAAGGTATATGTATAGGTACGGTCTGTATACGGTTTGTGTATAGGTACGGTCTGTATACGGTTTCTGTATAGGTGCGGTCTGTTTATACCGTGTATGTATAGGTGCGGTCTGTATACAGTTTCTGTATAGGTGCGGTCTGTTTATACCGTGTATGTATAGGTGCGGTCTGTATACGGTTTCTGTATAGGTGCGGTCTGTTTATACCGTGTATGTATAGGTGCGGTCTGTATACGGTTTGTGTATAGGTGCGGTCTGTTTATACCGTGTATGTATAGGTGCGGTCTGTATACGGTTTCTGTATAGGTGCGGTCTGTTTATACTGTGTATGTATAGGTGCGGTCTGTATACGGTTTGTGTATAGGTGCGGTCTGTATACAGTTTGTGTATAGGTGCAGTCTGTATACGGTTTGTGTATAGGTACTGTCTGTATACAGTTTGTGTATAGGTGCGGTCTGTATACGGTTTGTGTATAGGTGCAGTCTGTATACAGTTTGTGTATAGGTACGGTCTCTTTATAAGGTATATGTATAGGTACGGTCTGTATACGGTTTGTGTATAGGTACGGTCTGTATACGGTTTCTGTATAGGTGCGGTCTGTTTATACCGTGTATGTATAGGTGCGGTCTGTATACGGTTTCTGTATAGGTGCAGTCTGTATACAGTTTGTGTATAAGTACGGTCTGTTTATAAGGTATATGTATAGGTACGGTCTGTATACGGTTTGTGTATAGGTACAGTCTGTATACGGTTTCTGTATAGGTGCGGTCTGTTTATACCGTTTATGTATAGGTGCAGTCTGTATACAGTTTGTGTATAGGTACTGTCTGTATACGGTTTGTGTATAGGTACGGTCTGTTTATAAGGTATATGTATAGGTACGGTCTGTATACGGTTTGTGTATAGGTATGGTCTGTATACGGTTTCTGTATAGGTGCGGTCTGTTTATACCGTGTATGTATAGGTGCGGTCTGTATACGGTTTGTGTATAGGTGCGGTCTTTTTATACCGTGTATGTATAGGTGCGGTCTGTATACGGTTTCTGTATAGGTGCGGTCTGTTTATACTGTGTATGTATAGGTGCGGTCTGTATACGGTTTGTGTATAGGTGCGGTCTGTATACAGTTTGTGTATAGGTGCAGTCTGTATACGGTTTGTGTATAGGTACTGTCTGTATACAGTTTGTGTATAGGTGCGGTCTGTATACGGTTTGTGTATAGGTGCAGTCTGTATACAGTTTGTGTATAGGTACGGTCTCTTTATAAGGTATATGTATAGGTACGGTCTGTATACGGTTTGTGTATAGGTGCGGTCTGTTTATACCGTGTATGTATAGGTGCGGTCTGTATACGGTTTGTGTATAGGTGCGGTCTGTATGCGGTTTGTGTATAGGTACTGTCTGTATACGGTTTGTGTATAGGTACGGTCTGTATACGGTTTCTGTATAGGTGCGGTCTGTTTATACCGTGTATGTATAGGTGTGGTCTGTATACGGTTTCTGTATAGGTGCAGTCTGTATACAGTTTGTGTATAGGTACTGTCTGTATACGGTTTGTGTATAGGTACGGTCTGTTTATAAGGTATATGTATAGGTATGGTCTGTATACGGTTTGTGTATAGGTACAGTCTGTATACGGTTTCTGTATAGGTGCGGTCTGTTTATACCGTGTATGTATAGGTGCGGTCTGTATACGGTTTGTGTATAGGTGCGGTCTGTATACGGTTTGTGTATAGGTGCAGTCTGTATACAGTTTGTGTATAGGTACTGTCTGTATACGGTTTCTGTATAGGTGCGGTCTGTTTATACCGTGTATGTATAGGTGCAGTCTGTATACGGTTTCTGTATAGGTGCGGTCTGTTTATACTGTGTATGTATAGGTGCGGTCTGTATACGGTTTGTGTATAGGTGCGGTCTGTTTATACTGTGTATGTATAGGTGCGGTCTGTATACGGTTTCTGTATAGGTGCGGTCTGTTTATACCGTGTATGTATAGGTGCAGTCTGTATACAGTTTGTGTATAGGTGCAGTCTGTATACGGTTTGTGTATAGGTACTGTCTGTATACAGTTTGTGTATAGGTGCGGTCTGTATACGGTTTGTGTATAGGTGCAGTCTGTATACAGTTTGTGTATAGTTACGGTCTCTTTATAAGGTATATGTATAGGTACGGTCTGTATACGGTTTGTGTATAGGTACTGTCTGTATACGGTTTGTGTATAGGTACTGTCTGTATACGGTTTGTGTATAGGTACTGTCTGTATACAGTTTGTGTATAGGTACTGTCTGTATACGGTTTGTGTATAGGTACTGTATGTATACAGTTTGTGTATAGGTGCGGTCTGTATACGGTTTGTGTATAGGTACTGTCTGTATACAGTTTGTGTATAGGTGCGGTCTGTATACAGTTTGTGTATAGGTACTGTCTGTATACAGTTTGTGTATAGGTACTGTCTGTATACGGTTTGTGTATAGGTACTGTCTGTAAACAGTTTGTGTATAGGTACTGTCTGTATACGGTTTGTGTATAGGTACTGTCTGTATACGGTTTGTGTATAGGTGCGGTCTGTATACGGTTTGTGTATAGGTGCAGTCTGTATACAGTTTGTGTATAGGTGCGGTCTGTATACGGTTTGTGTATAGGTGCGGTCTGTATACGGTTTGTGTATAGGTACTGTCTGTATACAGTTTGTGTATAGGTACGGTCTGTTTATAAGGTATATGTATAGGTACGGTCTGTATACGGTTTGTGTATAGGTACGGTCTGTATACGGTTTCTGTATAGGTGCGGTCTGTTTATACCGTGTATGTATAGGTGCGGTCTGTATACAGTTTCTGTATAGGTGCGGTCTGTTTATACCGTGTATGTATAGGTGCGGTCTGTATACGGTTTCTGTATAGGTGCGGTCTGTTTATACCGTGTATGTATAGGTGCGGTCTGTATACGGTTTGTGTATAGGTGCGGTCTGTTTATACCGTGTATGTATAGGTGCGGTCTGTATACGGTTTCTGTATAGGTGCGGTCTGTTTATACCGTGTATGTATAGGTGCGGTATGTATACGGTTTGTGTATAGGTGCGGTCTGTATACAGTTTGTGTATAGGTGCAGTCTGTATACGGTTTGTGTATAGGTACTGTCTGTATACAGTTTGTGTATAGGTGCGGTCTGTATACGGTTTGTGTATAGGTGCAGTCTGTATACAGTTTGTGTATAGGTACGGTCTCTTTATAAGGTATATGTATAGGTACGGTCTGTATACGGTTTCTGTATAGGTACGGTCTGTATACGGTTTCTGTATAGGTGCGGTCTGTTTATACCGTGTATGTATAGGTGCGGTCTGTATACGGTTTCTGTATAGGTGCAGTCTGTATACAGTTTGTGTATAAGTACTGTCTGTATATGGTTTGTGTATAGGTACGGTCTGTTTATAAGGTATATGTATAGGTACGGTCTGTATACGGTTTGTGTATAGGTACAGTCTGTATACGGTTTCTGTATAGGTGCGGTCTGTTTATACCGTGTATGTATAGGTGCAGTCTGTATACAGTTTGTGTATAGGTACGGTCTGTATACGGTTTGTGTATAGGTGCAGTCTGTATACAGTTTGTGTATAGGTACTGTCTGTATACGGTTTGTGTATAGGTACGGTCTGTTTATAAGGTATATGTATAGGTACGGTCTGTATACGGTTTGTGTATAGGTACGGTCTGTATACGGTTTCTGTATAGGTGCGGTCTGTTTATACCGTGTATGTATAGGTGCGGTCTGTATACAGTTTCTGTATAGGTGCGGTCTGTTTATACCGTGTATGTATAGGTGCGGTCTGTATACGGTTTCTGTATAGGTGCGGTCTGTTTATACCGTGTATGTATAGGTGCGGTCTGTATACGGTTTGTGTATAGGTGCGGTCTTTTTATACCGTGTATGTATAGGTGCGGTCTGTATACGGTTTGTGTATAGGTGCGGTCTGTTTATACCGTGTATGTATAGGTGCGGTCTGTATACGGTTTGTGTATAGGTGCGGTCTGTATACAGTTTGTGTATAGGTGCAGTCTGTATACGGTTTGTGTATAGGTACTGTCTGTATACAGTTTGTGTATAGGTGCGGTCTGTATACGGTTTGTGTATAGGTGCAGTCTGTATACAGTTTGTGTATAGGTACGGTCTCTTTATAAGGTATATGTATAGGTACGGTCTGTATACGGTTTGTGTATAGGTGCGGTCTGTTTATACCGTGTATGTATAGGTGCGGTCTGTATACGGTTTGTGTATAGGTGCGGTCTGTATGCGGTTTGTGTATAGGTACTGTCTGTATACGGTTTGTGTATAGGTACGGTCTGTATACGGTTTCTGTATAGGTGCGGTCTGTTTATACCGTGTATGTATAGGTGTGGTCTGTATACGGTTTCTGTATAGGTGCAGTCTGTATACAGTTTGTGTATAGGTACTGTCTGTATACGGTTTGTGTATAGGTACGGTCTGTTTATAAGGTATATGTATAGGTACGGTCTGTATACGGTTTGTGTATAGGTACAGTCTGTATACGGTTTCTGTATAGGTGCGGTCTGTTTATACCGTGTATGTATAGGTGCGGTCTGTATACGGTTTGTGTATAGGTGCGGTCTGTATACGGTTTGTGTATAGGTGCAGTCTGTATACAGTTTGTGTATAGGTACTGTCTGTATACGGTTTCTGTATAGGTGCGGTCTGTTTATACCGTGTATGTATAGGTGCAGTCTGTATACGGTTTCTGTATAGGTGCGGTCTGTTTATACTGTGTATGTATAGGTGCGGTCTGTATACGGTTTGTGTATAGGTGCGGTCTGTTTATACTGTGTATGTATAGGTGCGGTCTGTATACGGTTTCTGTATAGGTGCGGTCTGTTTATACCGTGTATGTATAGGTGCAGTCTGTATACAGTTTGTGTATAGGTGCAGTCTGTATACGGTTTGTGTATAGGTACTGTCTGTATACAGTTTGTGTATAGGTGCGGTCTGTATACGGTTTGTGTATAGGTGCAGTCTGTATACAGTTTGTGTATAGTTACGGTCTCTTTATAAGGTATATGTATAGGTACGGTCTGTATACGGTTTGTGTATAGGTACGGTCTATATACGGTTTCTGTATAGGTGCGGTCTGTTTATACCGTGTATGTATAGGTGCGGTCTGTATACGGTTTCTGTATAGGTGCAGTCTGTATAGTTTGTGTATAGGTGCAGTCTGTATACGGTTTGTGTATAGGTACGGTCTGTTTATAAGGTATATGTATAGGTACGGTCTGTATACGGTTTCTGTATAGGTGCGTCTGTTTATACCGTGTATGTATAGGTGCGGTCTGTATACGGTTTCTGTATAGGTGCAGTCTGTATACAGTTTGTGTATAGGTACTGTCTGTATACGGTTTGTGTATAGGTACTGTCTGTATACGGTTTGTGTATAGGTACGGTCTATATACGGTTTCTGTATAGGTGCGGTCTGTTTATACCGTGTATGTATAGGTGCGGTCTGTATACGGTTTCTGTATAGGTGCAGTCTGTATAGTTTGTGTATAGGTGCAGTCTGTATACGGTTTGTGTATAGGTACGGTCTGTTTATAAGGTATATGTATAGGTACGGTCTATATACGGTTTCTGTATAGGTGCGGTCTGTTTATACCGTGTATGTATAGGTGCGGTCTGTATACGGTTTCTGTATAGGTGCAGTCTGTATACAGTTTGTGTATAGGTACTGTCTGTATACGGTTTGTGTATAGGTACTGTCTGTATACGGTTTGTGTATAGGTACGATCTGTATAAGGTTTGTGTATAGGTGCGGTCTGTATACGGTTGGTGTATACGTGCGGTTTGTCTATAGGTGCGGTCTGTATACGGTTGGTGTATACGTGCGGTTTGTCTATAGGTGCGGTCTGTATACGGTTGGTGTATACGTGCGGTTTGTTTCTACGGTATATGGGACAGTGGTTTGGTCACTGCCCACCATACAAGGCTCCAGTCTCTGGTGAGGACAGCTGGAATCCCCTACATTTGCTCTGCGCACAGAGACCGCGGCCGCCATTTTGTCGGAGACTCATTAGTCCTCGCTGAGGCGGCAGTTTCCAGTTTGAATCCGTCGTCATGGGAACAGCTGAGCGCTCGTGCGGGTCGCCTTTGCGCGTTGACGTCATGCTGCGTAACTTCCGGGTCTCTAAACGTACGAATGGCCAGAGGTAGGTGAAACCCAGTGGGGGAAACACAGCGACCGGCACCGGGCAATGGCGGACACAGCCGGCTCCTACACGGGCAGCTGGTGGAGGAGGAGACAGATCTCCCAGCGTTCTCACGCAGCTTTCTGCTGTAGAACTACAAGTCCCATGCTGGGAGTCTGTACTACTGATCTCTTTCTGGGATCCATTCACCTTCCTGGCCCTTTATATACATAGATCTGCATGTGATGCTGTCATTAAAGGGGTTGTCCATTTTTGGTGACATTTTTTTTTAAACTTCTTGTATTTTTGGGACTAAAAGTGAT
The DNA here is from genome assembly GCF_039654945.1 of Dendrobates tinctorius. Lineage (NCBI taxonomy): Eukaryota > Metazoa > Chordata > Amphibia > Anura > Dendrobatidae > Dendrobates > Dendrobates tinctorius. Next base: position 449,925 of record NW_027361869.1, on the reverse strand, counting down.
TTTTTTTTCCATTGGGTTTCATTAGACATTTTGCGCCGTTTGGCTTTTTATTTTCCTGCACATTCAGCTTTTCTGTGGTCTGAGGTTATAAAGCTCAGAAAAAGAGCGATAAAGGAGTCACAAACTGTTCTCAGCCGTCACAGCTGGGCTCACTGACAGATTCTCGGTTAACTCCTTCAGCATGACCAGACCGTGCGACTCAGAGGCTGTAGGAGGCGAACGGTGCAAGATTTTTAATGAAACCCAATTGCAGAACCGCGTGATATTTTGTTGCAAGTTTCGTGACATTTTAAGCTGAACATGTGACTTTCTACTCTAAAAGTTTAAAGACTAAAATTAGGAGTAATTTTTTCGTTAATTTTGCGCAGTATTCCTGAAAAATTTGGTGCAAAAAAAACCTGTTAAATCCCACAAGGCAAAAAGAATAAAAAACTGATCGTAATCCTGGTGTTGTGAACATAGGGCAGAGGAGCGCTGTCTGACCGCTGCCGTGTGAGGCCGGAGTCACACGGAATACGGATGAGTGCTGTGCGAGAAAAAATCACAGCACTCAGATCAATGTTAATCTATGGGGCAGCTCCCATCACCCATTTTTATTTTTTTTTCTCGGCTGTATTATACGTGCGGGTGAAAAGCCGGCATGCTGCGACTGGCACCGTATTACGCCAGAGACTCGCCAATGCAAGTCTATGGGTGCGAGAAAGAAATCGCTCAGCACACACATCATGCGAGTGCTGTCCGATTGTTACGCACCGGTGTCCATTGAAAAGCCGGCAATTTATGTGCGGTGTACAGTAAAATCACACTGACGGCTCACAAAACACTAGATATATACACATAGAATATGTCAGTAATGTCAGAAGTGTCAGTAACACACACACATATATAATATATATATATATATATATATACATGTCAGTGAAAAATTATTGACATGTATTCATTTAATAAATGATTATTTCAAGGAAAAAAATGGCTTGGGCTCCTCCTATAATTTATAGCCAGCAATAACTATGCAGATATTTATGCCCCCCCTCCCCCCCCCGGCTACAAACATCAGTACTCAGCCGCCCCAGAAAAGGCGCATCTGTAAGATCCACCAATTCTGGCACATAGCCTTGCTCTTCCCACTGCCCTGTAGCGGTGGCATATGGAGTAATAGTTGGGGGGATGATGTCACCTTTGTGACATCACACCCCTAGGTTAGTAATGAAGATGTGTCAATTAGACGCCCCCATTACTACTAACCCCATATAGTCACCCCTTTAAAAATCCTTTATGTGAAATAAATACACAGACTCCTTTATTGTTCTTAAATAAACCATACTTACGACCTCTGCTAATTCCCTGAAGCCCTTGCTCTCCTGTAAAAAGCCTAAAATAATAAACCAACAATATACCATACCTGTTCGGCGTTCTGTCCCACGCCATAATCCATATCTGGGGGATATACAGTTTATAACCAGGACGGTGCCAAGATGCGACCATCCTGGCTGCAAACTACTGATGAGTGAATGATGATGCCAGCGCAGATTGAGTGACTAGTGGTGACGTCACTGAGTCTGCGCTCCCTCACTGCCTGAACTGAGATGAACTCTTGAGCGTGGGAAAATGCCAGTTGATTTTCCCACGCTCAAGAGTTCAACGGGGGTCAGGTTGTGAGGGAGCGAAGCATCAGTGACATCACCTCTATTCACTGAAGCTGTTCTCGCAGTCGGCGTGAACTGCTGTGACCTCAGGACCGTGTGAAAATGCCAGTGATACCTGTGATTCTTGGCCATCAAAATAGGACCGATTTTACTTACGTGACTCGAGCCTTATAGGGACACAAAGGGACTTTTTTTTTTTCCAATTAAATGGAAACCTTTCCCCGTCCCTTTATCAGAGCAGTCCAATCAGCTGGCACCCATTTCTAGTCAGTGTTCTGTTTCTGTGCAGCGCCTCCGCAGGGAAAATTAAGCATTACACCGTCTCTATGTAATTCAGTAGGTTGAGATACGATCAACAGAGGAGAGGATCCTGCGCACAAGACCCCTCTCCCCCCGCTATTTATTAACCCCAATTCCCCAGTGGTATGTATAGAGATGGGTCTTGTAACCAGACAACCACTTTGATGACTTTTCTCTCCATTTTTCCAGCAGCTGGTATTATGATGGAGAGGTGAAATGAGGGAACGCCCCCCATCCCCCACCCCGATATAACCATCTCACCACCGCTCCAGAGACGACGTCACTAATGGTCGAGTCGGATGATGAATTTGCTGAACTTTGCTCCAAACTATTGAAACGGGTTAAGAAGAATAACAACCCCATAGAAAGTCAAAATGTCCCCAAAGCCAGCACCGCAGCAAAGGGGAAAGTCAAGAGGATCAGACCGCCTGCGAGCAAGAAGCAGAAAAAAGATGGGGGCAGCAGAGAGGCCGAAGTGGGTGTCACATCGGGACCTGGCTTAAACAGACCGGAGCAGAGGAATGGTACGGCACAGATCCACCTTACTAATGGCCTCCAAGATGGTAATAAGAGGAAATCAGATCATTATTTTAGTAGTAACAGAGCTGCAGTACCTACAAGTGGCCACTAGGCGGTGTTCAGCTCTGTGGCGGTCCCAGCGCTAGGTAGCAGTCGGGTGTCGGACCCCGAAAGATCTAATATTAATTACCTGTCCTAAAGATAAGTCATCCTGGACAGCCCCTATAACCACAGCTGTAAATTCCATTTCATCAGATGGCGGCCAGAGAGGAGACCCCAGAGCCCTCGACCATGTGAATGTAAAAGATCTGGTCTTGGAACGGATGCAACAGTTCAAGAGGACAGTCCCCAGCCGGCTGAAGTTGGACTCCACAGAGATCAGCGAAGCCCCCGGTGAGATAGCAGCGTCATTGTCTTTCTCCGTCTCGTCATCATTTCTTTCCTTCCATCTTACTCTTTCTTAATTTGTTCTTGTAGTCGGACCTCTTATAGCAGGACTGAGCACGCGGGACGATGGAGCTCTGGCCCTGGCGAAGCCTCCTACGGCAGGACCGAGCATGCGGGACGATGGAGCTCTGGCCTTGGCGAAGCCTCCTGCGGCAGGATCGAGCACGCAGGACGATGGAGACCTGACCCTGGTGAAGCGTCCTACAGCAGGACCAAGCGCGCAGGATGGTGGAGCTCTGGCCCTGGTGAAGCCTCCTACGGCAGGACTGAGCGCGCAGGATGGTGGAGCTCTGGCCCTGTTGAAGCCTCCTACGGCAGGACAGAGCGCCCAGGATCGTGGCGCTCTGGCCCTGTTGAAGCCTCCTACGGCAGGCCTGAGCGCGCAGGATGGTGGAGCTCTGGGGAAGCCTCCTACGTCAGGACCGAGTGAGCAGGATGATGCAGCTATGGCCCTGGCGATGCAAATGAATGTCAAAGAGAAGCCATCTAGCTTGGAAGACCAAGGACTCTTTTTTTGCCAGTTGTGCCAAAAAGACTTGACCGTCATGACCAGCGACCTCAGGGAGCAGCATGTGAACAGGTAAGTGGATGTTTCCCCAAATCCCGCTACATGGCTCACATCTGGAGACATCTACATTGGTTCCTTCATTTCTTCAGGTGCTTGGACCAGGTGGAGAGTTTGGGAGGAAACTCCGTGACCCCGTTAGTTCCTAGTTGTCCTTTGTGCGGGAAACCTTTCAGCACAGAGAAGAGCCGGGCGTCCCATCTAAAACGCTGCGCTGCAAAACTGGAGGTTCCTGCTCAGACGCTACTGCAGGCAGTTCAGAGACAGGCGGCTGAGGCGGGATCAGGGGTGCCACCACGGTAAGATCGAGACTCTATCTCGCAGTAAAATGTTGCACACCTAAATAGATTTATCTGACCTCATAAGGCCGGAGTACTTACTTTGAAAATCCATGTCCAGAATAGCAGTATAATTCTGATAGTAAAATGAGCATCTTACCTGGACTCCTAATTACACATCTTGATATCAGAATGACACAGCCAATCTCATGAAATATTTTCATAGTTCCCCAGCCTCATCAAGGACCAAGAGGTCGATTTAATATTATCTTTGGTTTGTATTGTATTGTGAAATCTGGTGGCGGTATTTAAAGTTTCCCTACTTCATCTCTCCAGGGTCGTCAACGGGAAAAGAAGAGGAGTAACAAAACAGAAGGAACCCTCCAAGAAAAGGAAGATTGGTCAGACCGGTGCGGAGATGGAGGATTTGATGGTCGCCATGGCATTGTCTCGATCAATACAGGAAGAGAAGAGGGCGCAGACTGCAGCTGGAGGTCAAGTCACCCCGGATCCGCCTGCTCGAGGTACCACACTGAGATTGGGGCCGTCATCTGTTTAGTTGGGCACTTCCAGGGCTACTGCCAAATGTCTGGCTCTGTGGACGGCGGCCAGCCTTCACTCCATTAAGAGGAGAAGTCATTTAATAAGAAAGGCTTTTCTTACTGGAGTCAAAAATTAAAGGTGCATCAAATTTATCCAGAGGCACTCACCCTTTAATACATTTGGAGCACCTCAGACTGTCCAGACGCCATCTTTGAGCAGGCATAGAATTGCGCTTTTATTTGGTCCAGTCTTTCAGGCCATGGCCCCTAGGCTTACCGGGGTCTTCCGGTTTTGAAAAACGCCTTTTCTCGAATGCAGTTTCTTAAATAAAAATAATAGCCTGACTCGCCCTCCCCGGGTCCAGATCTGAGTCTTTGCCGTTGCTCCCGGTGTCTTATTGTCTGTAGCTTCGAGGTCACATCGACTGCGCTGCTGCCAATAATGGAGAATAGCGGAGTCACTTAGACCCACTGGGCTCATTGATTGGCTGCAGTGCTTTGGATTTGACATCAGCACTGCAGACAATGACAGCGTAGGGAACTTAGTGCAGGACCTGAGGAGGTTGAGTAAGGACAGTTTTTTTTTTTTGTTTTTTTTTTAATCCCAGAAAAACTTAATCCATCCACTTTTCTCAGCACTAAGGCCGGTTTCACATTTGTGCTTTATGGCGCTGCGACGGCCTGCGCACGGCCGCCGCTAAGCCCCGCCCCCTGCCGGCTCCCTGCCCGCCCCATCCGGTCATCGCCGCCTACTAGCGCACATGGTCGCTTGCGATCTGCGCACACTATCTTTAGCATAGGGTGCTCAGATCGTGCGCTGGCCGTGCGCTAGCAGGATTTTGCCGTGCGCTGCGCACTTTTGAAGGTGCGCCATGCGCGCCGAAATGCAACATGCTGCGTTCGGCGCACACGGGCGCACCTTCAAAAGTGTGCAGCATACGGCAAAATCCTGCTAGCGCACGATCTGCGCACCCTATGCTAAAGATAGGGTGCGCAGATCGCAAGCGCCCATGTGCGCTAGAAGGCGGCGATGACCGGAAGGGGCGGCCGTGCGCAGGCCGTCGTAGCGCCATAAAGCGCAAATGTGAAACCGGCCTAAGTGACGTGAGAGATGCAAAATGGCGAAATGTCTAACAAAAAATGTCGCCCACCCCCCGTTTTGTTTCAGAAAAGAAAAGTCGTCGGAAGCAAAAGGATAAACCTACCCCCCTTCTGCTGGTCCAAGCCCCCGAGGAGACCAAGGAGAAGCTGCAGAAGAGATTGTCCATGCTGCTGACCGAAGAGGCTGCGGAGAACAGTGTCCTCACATTGCCCCCGAGCCATTTCTGGTCAATGATGGAAGAAGAGCGAGAAAACTGGAGACTGCGAGGAGGAAAGCGATGTGTCCTGTGGGAGATCAGTAATCTGATGGAGAAAAGAGACCCCCAGAGCTACTACACAGCTGAGCTGATGCCCCCGATAGCTGCATGGAAGTCGCCTGTGAAGGTGAGACACACACACGCATGGAGGCGCAGTATCGGCACTGGATGGAAATTGTCAACATTGCTCTTGTTTCAGAAGTTGCAGAGTTCAGAGACGAGTGTGAACACAACCGTATTACGTCCTGGAAAACTGCAGAGCCAGACGGCCGGTGACCAGGATCCCGATCCCCTGTCCTGGGAGGATAAAAACCCGCTATCCGACAGTCAGAAGGCATTGCTGGACCTCGCCGAACTGGCCGGAGAGGGGATGACGCTCACTCAGTGGAATGGAGGTGGCGGCACTTATCACGAGTGTACAGGTAACATGGCTTCTCGGCTCCTCCGTACAGTGCGGCCGTCCGTATACTAATGACACTATTGTACGGCAGGCCGAGAGTCACCGATCGGTATCGCATCGAGCGGATTCATCCTGGCACAGGAGGAGAGGAGCAGAAACGAGATCCGTGCTCCTGATTACAAGGTACGACCGTCGGAAAGGAATGGCCCGCGCTGACACTCGTTACTTACATATGTCTCATTTATCTGTCCTTTCTTTTGTTTTTTTTTAGCTCCAACTGCTTGTTCTGTCAGCCGATTTCATGGAGATGGTGAACAACCCCCATCTGAGTGACACCCAGCTGCAGACTGACTGCGGGGAGGTGCTGCATGCTCACATGTTTGTGCTGTATGCACGCTGCCCCCTGCTGGTCGAAGCCGTAAGTGAAACATCTTCTAGATTTTGCATTGATGGCCTATTGTTGGGATATGCTATTAATGCTCCAGCGCTCAGCACCATGTCCTCCACTGGACTTATTTTACTTTTATTCCTCTTTTGTCGGATCTTCTTTTCTAGATCCACTCTGAAGGCTTCTGGGTAGATGAATCCGGCACGGGCCGAGCTCGACGCCTCCTACTGAACGATGTGTCTGCGGAGGCCGCCCTCTGCTTTCTCCAGTTTATATATTCAGCCACCTCGGATATTCCCAGCCATTGCCTGCCGCACGTTTGTGAGCTGGCGCGCAGGTATCTGATGTAGTGAGGACATAGGAGATATCAGCACATCCCATCCCTGTGTGTCTACCAGTGTCGGTGCACATTCCCCGCACTGCCGGATAGACATTTTTTGCAGAATTAGCAGGAATTAGATATATTCTATTTCAAGCAACTTTTGAGACACTTGTTGAGTAGCAGAAAGCGCAAAACCTCCTATTTTTAAACGTTCATACATCCAAAAAGTTATAAAATCAGGTTACATGGGGGCCCACATCTGTAACATATAGTAACAGTAAGACCGAAAAAAGACATTAGTCCATCTAGTTCAGCCTATAAAATTCTGTCAGAATAAATCCCCACATATACGTTCTTCTAAAGAACCTAACAATAACTGTAAGATACAATATTGTTACGCTCCAGGAAGACATCCAGGCCTCTCGCCGTCACCATCTCCTCAGGCAGGGAATTCCAGATTCTCACTGCCCTAACAGTAAAGAATCCTCTTCTATGTTGGAGGAAAAACCTTTTCTCCTCCAGACGCAGAGAATGCCCCCTTGTGACTGTCACCTTCCTTGGTATAAACAGATCCTCGGAGAGATATTTGTATTGTCCCCTTATATACTTATACATGGTTATTAGATCGCCCCTCAGTCGTCTTTTTTCTAGACTAAATAATCCTAATTTTGCTAATCTCTCTGGGTATTGTAGTTCCCCCATCCCCTTTATTAATTTTGTTACCCTCCTTTGTACCCGCTCTAGTTCCATTATATCCTTCCTGAGCACCGGTGCCCAAAACTGTACACAGTACTCCATGTGCGGTCTAACCAGGGATTTGTACAGAGGCAGTATAATGCTCTCATCATGTATATCCAGACCTCTTTTAATGCACCCCATGATCCTGTAATAATTCTGATTTGTGCTACGATTACTTTGAGGAAACTGGTATTAATCAGGATTTTGACTTCCTTCTAGGTTTGATGTGAAAAGTCTTATAGAAGCCTGTGAATCTCTAATCGCTGGAACGCATAACTCCGAAGGTCAGATGTCCACACAAGAGGAGGAGGGTGATGATGGAGGAGAACGAGCAGAGACTTTCCAGGAGTTGCTGAAGTCCATGTGGTTGGATGAAGGTGAGGACGTCTTTGAAGATTTGAAAGCGGAGGATGAGGAGAAGCCGGATGATAGCGGCGGTGTAGGAGAGGGAGAGCTGGAGGAGATCTACGAATTTGCTTTGACTCAACGTAAAATGATAGCAGAGCAAGAATCCGAAAGTGAAGAGGAAGCGAAATCTGAAGACGTTTCTCCAAAGTGTAGAAGTCTTACTCTAGATGAGAGAAAAGGAATGGATTTGGTAATCACCGCTCCACCTAAAGTGTCTGCATACCCAAAAGTCATGGACAATTCTCCCAGAAAATCACCCGCATGTCTTCTGTCTCACAGCCCCGAATATTCTGTGGTTCCTTCCGTAGCTTCTTCTGCCAAGTCCAAAATGGAGCCGTCATCTTCTTGCTCTGATGTTCACGTTAATGTTACGGGGACTTCTCCAACTAAACAAGTCATTACCTCTCCCGTCCCTGTCATTTCTCTGATCTCCCCAAACAGCGATGAAGACCCCGAGGCAGATATGTTTGCTCAGCACAGTCCTCCACCTTTAGATGATAGTTACGACCGCATGTTCTCTCAGACATGTGGTGAATATGGGGAGCCGTCCGGTGTGGGGGAAAGCAAATCCCAGATAAATCCAGCTAGTCCTCAAGATCAGCAACCCATACTTACCAGCTCACCTACCGCCATGCCGTATCCCACCCTCAGGTGTTCTCCAAACATCCGGCCACATTCATTTCTAGACCGACCTTCCTACTCAAGTGAACATGAAAAATCCCTGCACTCCAGTGTCAGAGATTCTCTTCATGGTACAGCCTCTCAGAATGGAAAAGATCCTTCTCCCAAATCTCAAGATGCCGACATCATTCTGATCTTGTCCTCAGATGAAGAGGCTGAGTCCAGCAATCAATCTGCGGCACCGACCAGAAGTTCACGCTCTGACGTGCCTGATATAGCAAAGGCCATTAAAGATTCTCCGGTTAGTTTTACACAGGAAAGAAGAAGCGAAGGGCTATCCTGTCTAGAAATGAGCAGTAGCTCAGAGATGTCTTGGTTGGTGCCCGCAACACCCTTACCCCAATTAGCAAGCTCCAGAATTTCCCCGCTGCAGACATCATGTTTACCTTCGACCAATCAGTCTTTACAGAAGACGTCACACGCAACTCAGTCGCCTCCAAATTCATGGAAGACGTCCCACACCGATCAGTCACCACCAAATTCCAAGGTGATCTCCCAAGCAACTCAGTCGCCTCTAAATTCATGGAAGACGTCCCACACTGCTCAGTCACCACCAAAGTCCAAGGTGATCTCCCATGCAACTCAGTCGCCCCCAAACTCATGGAAGGCGTCCCACACCGATCAGTCACCTCCATACTCACAGAAGACATCCCACACCGCTCAGTTGCCGCCAAAGTCCAAGGTGATGTCCAACGCAACTAATTCACCTTCAAACTCACGAAAAAAATCCCCCCTCACTTGGTCACCTCCAAACTCACAGAAGTCTCCTATAACCTCCAGTGAGACAGCAAAATCATCTAAAAAATCTAGAAACTTTGACCTTGATGTTTCCTGTAAAAGTTTGGTTTCTCAGACTCAGACAAGCCTAGTGTCCCTCCCTTTGATGTCTCCAAAGACTCCCAGGTCACTGCGACCCTCCATACAAGAATCCTTTGAGGCACAGTCTAGAGCGCCTAGTAAAACCCCTTCTTCCCCACTGATCTCCAGCGCTAGCAGCACTGTGTTTGAGATTGGGGACAGCGAGGACGAGGCCCCTGTAGCAGAGCCCCAGGCCAATATCAGCAACTGCAGCTTCCAGTTTGACTATGATGAGCCTCCTATCCCCATGGAGGAAGATTTATGGCACAGCATGAATGAGACCCCAAAGAAGCCTTATTCTCCTCCTTCTCCACCTTTACGTTTGAATAAGACACCAACCAAAACCTTGAGTTGTGATGCAAACAATCCTTCACCTGCGAAAAACAGAACACCAGCAAATATCGAAGGCTCCCCACCATCCGCAGCCTCTCAGAGCAGCCGTCAGAGCTATCTCAACTCCAGGTTGTGGGAAGACTGGGAGGATGAAGACCCCAAGCTGCCCGCTGTCCTCCCTCTGTCTCAGCGACTAAGTGTCCCAGAGGTGCAGAAGGAGCTGAGGACTCCAGGTAAGGCACGCTATGTATCCGGAAGGTTGTTTATCACATGACAAACATGTATCACCAGTCCACAGTAGCGGTAATGTGCGGGCAGCGGCGGCCCATCTGCTGGAATATTTACCTCTTGTTCTGGTTGAATGGAGTGGGGGAGTCTCAGCAGTAGGTCCAGCGTGAAGTCATCAAAAGATGCCTTGGGATTGCCCCGCAGGTTGCAGGAGGTTCGCAGTGCTCTTGTCTGGCAGTCACAGTCTACCGACTTGGTCTTTCAATCAGGGTCCTGCAAACTTTTTTTTTTTTTTGCCCAACACTAGTTTTGGCTATCTAACATGATGACTTGGACCAATGTAGGACTCTTCTAACAAACTGTGTTTCCTCAATAGTTTCTATCGTGCGTAGAAGAGAACTTGCTCCCAAGGTTCCCATCACTCCACTGCCTGACTATTCGGAGATGGACACTCCAGTCCTGAAAAAAGAGCTAAGCAAGTAAGTTCTCTCCATGTCGCACTGTTATACTTGTATTACTTGCTTATGGCAGAACTATCATCATTAATTTGCTTCCATTTTTCAGAAAATATAGCTTGTTTTCACCGGACCTTCCCTTTGTCATTGATCTGCAGGATAGGTGATAACTTGTTGATTAGTGATGAGCGAGTGTGGTCGGATAAGGCGTTATCTGAGCACGCTCGTGCACTAATACTGTGCTCTAATACTATGGGCAAGTAGCAGTGGCCTTATGTCTCTTAGCCTGTTTGTTAGGCAATCCCTGCATGTGTTGCGGCTGTCGAACAGCCGCGGTGACTCAAACATAGTATTCGAGCACGCCAAAAACACTCGTTTAACACAGCTCGCTTATCACTATTGATGAGGGGGCCCGACCACTGTGATCTGCAGAAGAACAAGGAGCTGTTAAAGTGGAGTGTAGTGCACATGTCCGACCACCGCTCCATTCGTTCTCTATGGGGGTGGCGGATAAAGCAAGGCACAGTTCTCGCAGCGCCGTCGGGGAAGAATGGAGTGTCCAAGCATGCACACTGTGCTCCATACTAATGGAGATAGAAGCCGATCATTGGGGGTTCCAGTGGTCGGACTCCCACCATTCAATCAGCTATCACGTTAGATTTGAAAGATGGTGCACATGCAGATTTCAGAGCGCAGTTCTTGGGATTGATGGGGGTCCCAGTGGTCAAACTCCATGGGTGTTCAGCAAGTCACTTATCCTGTGGATAGTTGATGTCTTGCCCAGGTAGGAATAACCCTTTAACCACTTTTTCGACATTTGGTTTACATGGATCATACATCTCAGGTGTGGGTGTAGGGAACGGGTTCAGTAGCTGAGCCCAATGTACACACAGTCAGCACCTGCTGCTAACAACATTGACCAGAGCCATTATTGCTGCTGGTTAACTCCTTAAATACCACTGTCAATCACAGACAAAGGCATTTTTAAGTGGCTCCTGGCATAAGAGAAACAAAAATAAAAAGTGGCTGCACTGGGAAGTTTTACATTTTTTTTTTAATTATTCTATGTATCTTTGACTGCTGTAATTTCCGTCTGCTACTTAGATTTGGCGTACGTGCTCTCCCCAAAAAGAAGATGGTACTAAAGCTGAAAGAGATCTTCTGCTACACCCATCAGGTCATGAGCTCCGAATCTGAGGAAGACGTCCCTTCATCCCAGCCCCATCGAAGCAAAGGCAGCAGCGTAGCTCAAGTGCTGCCAAAACCTTCTGAAGGCAAACAGCGGCATCAAAACAATACCATGGGGTCCAGCAGCTCGCACCTGGGGAAAAAAGGGACCTCTGTGTGCACAGCGAAGGAAACAGACCCAGGAGACGATCAGTCACTGACAGCATCTCAAGAGTCAACTACGTCCTCTCTGGCTGCAAGCGATACCTCATCCTTATCCCAAAGGTAACGCGATCCAGCGGCACTGTTCACATTGTATGATTGACAGTGGTAGGGATCATAGATTGGAGTGGGAGGTAGTGATTGCACCAATGCTGCCCCCTCAGCTACGTCTCCTCCAGGTGTCATCTCTAGTTTCTGTATCTCCGGCTCCATCTGGACACACATCCGGCCAGTGATTGTCAGCAGAGATCACATGTTTGTCCAGACGGAGCAGATAGTACCAGAGACCCAATTAATTCATGCGGCTGCCATTGGGCAGAACGTACCCGTACAGATGTTTCGCTCCTCACTCAGGTGTTTCTTTTTTACGTCCTTCTGTAGCTCTAACAACAATGAGTTTGAGACAGCGTTTGCAGATGAAGACGACGACGAGCCAATGCCAGCCTCACAAGCCGCCAGCAAAGAGGCTCAGACAGCGGAGGCCGTGAGGAGCTTTATCGAAATGCATCCCGAATTACATAAGCGGATCTTGCTTTATCAGCCCCTGGACCTGGCCGGCCTTCAGGCGGAGCTCAAACAGAATGGTATCAAAATTGCCGCTGGGAAACTGCTGGACTTTCTGGATTCGCACTGTATCACTTTTACTACCGCTTCCACACGCAAAGAGAAGAAGAGCCGAACACGGAGGAAAGCTGGGAAGCGCTACTGAGATGCTTCAAGGGAGTCTCTACAAGAAGGTTGCCTGGCGACAATGGAACTTTGATTTTTGTTACTTCTGTATGGTAGTCACAAAGTTCTAGCTGTATATAATGGTTTGTGACATGGTCATCTACGGCCTCAGGAGCTACGGATGACTGCTGTTGCCTCCATTAGAGGGGGGCCTCTTTAAATGGAAAATAAGGTTAATGTCCTTCTAAAAGTTGTGGCGTGAGACGCATCTGCAAGAGCAGGAGATCTGGTTTCAGAAAACCCTGTCTATGGGCTGCAGTTTGTTTGAAAACAAACTTTGCTTTACTCACCCTCCCCGGGTCCAGCGCTGAGTCTCCACCGCTGCTCCCAGCGTCTTATTGTCTGCAGCTCTGACATAACGTCGACAGCGCTGCAGGCAATCAGTGAGCTCAACAGCTTTTTGCTGAGCTCCGTTTTTGGCTGCAGCACTGTCACCGTGACGTCAGTGCTGCAGACAATAAGACGCTGGGAGCAGCGGTGGAGACTTCGCGTTGGACCCTGGAAGGGCGAGTAAGGCATATTTGTCCTTTATTAATAAGCTTCCGCTGGTGGAATGGTGCTTTCCTTGTTTTCGGAAAACCCATTTAAGCAATGGTATCTACAGCGCCTTCTGCTGCTTCTTGCGCTGCCACTTTTGGGCACAATTGTGAATATGCAGCAGATTTGCCATTTGCAGAAGATCTGTTCCCTATTTGTGCAGCAGCATTGCAAATGCGATTCCTTTCATTCCTGTTCACACGCTGCACAGAGAATCTTCAGACAATTAATTTTTACTGTGGATGTTAAATCAGAAATGTAAAAAGGTGAAATGTGCAGAAACTCTCCATCTTTTCCTCAATGAAATTCACAGCAGATTTTTGCTATACAAAAACCCATACGACATGTGGGAACTAAGCAAGAGACAAAGGAGGAACTCCTGATCAGTGTATGTGACATTTTTGCATGTTTTAAAGTAACAAAATTTTTTTGTAAATTATGTATTTTCAGTTTAATTTGTAATAAATACGTAAAGTCAGTTGTCTTCATATAGTTGATTACTACAGATAAAATTATTAGTAATAAAGGGATTGTCTAAGATGAATCTTTAGGAGCGCACCGCTCCTTTGCCTCAAGTGGGTGACGAATCTTCAGGAGTGCACCGTTCTTCTGCCTCAGGTGGGTGACTATTCTTCAGGAGTGCACTGCTCCTCTGCTTCAGGTGGGTAGTGAATCTTCATGAGCGCACTGCTCCTCTGTCTCAGGTGGGTAGTGAATCTTCATGAGCGCACTGCTCCTCTGCCTCAGGTAAGTGACAAATCTTCAGCAGTGCACCGTTCCTCTGCCTCAGGTGGGTAGTGAATCTTCATGAGTGCACTGCTCTGCCTCAGGTAAGTGACGAATCTTCAGGAGTGCACCGCTCCTCTGCCTCAGGTGGGTAGTGAATCTTCATGAGTGCACTGCTCTGCCTCAGGTAAGTGACGAATCTTCAGGAGTGCACCGCTCCTCTGCCTCAGGTGGGTGACGTATCTTCAGGAGCGCACCCCTCCTCTGCTTTATGTGGGTGACTAATCTTTAGAAGCGCATCGCTCATCTGCCTTAGGTCGCTGAGGAATCTTCAGATGCGCACCACTCCTCTGCCTCAGGTGGGTGGTGAATCTTCAGGAGTGCACCGCTCTTTTGCCTCGGGTGATGAATCTTGAGGAGTGCACCACTCCTCTGCCTCAGGTAGGTGCATTTTAAGGAGTGCACTGCTCCTCTGCCTTGGGTGGGTGATGAATCTTCAGGAGTGCACCACTCTGCCTTGGGTGATGAATCTTCGGGAGTGCACTGCTCCTCTGCCTCAGGTGGGTGATGATTCTTTAGGAGTGCACGGCTCTGCCTCAGGTGGGTGATGATTCTTCAGGAGTGCACCGCTCTTCTGTCTCAGGTGGGTAGTGAATCTTCATGAGCGCACTGCTCCTCTGCCTCAGGTAAGTGACAAATCTTCAGCAGTGCACCGTTCCTCTGCCTCAGGTGGGTAGTGAATCTTCATGAGTGCACTGCTCTGCCTCAGGTAAGTGATGAATCTTCAGGAGTGCACCGCTCCTCTGCCTCAGGTGGGTAGTGAATCTTCATGAGTGCACTGCTCTGCCTCAGGTAAGTGACGAATCTTCAGGAGTGCACCGCTCATCTGCCTCAGGTGGGTGACGTATCTTCAGGAGCGCACCCCTCCTCTGCTTTATGTGGGTGACTAATCTTTAGAAGCGCATCGCTCATCTGCCTTAGGTCGCTGAGGAATCTTCAGATGCGCACCACTCCTCTGCCTCAGGTGGGTGGTGAATCTTCAGGAGTGCACCGCTCCTTTGCCTCGGGTGATGAATCTTGAGGAGTGCACCACTCCTCTGCCTCAGGTGGGTGCATTTTAAGGAGTGCACTGCTCCTCTGCCTTGGGTGGGTGATGAATCTTCAGGAGTGCACCACTCTGCCTTGGGTGATGAATCTTCGGGAGTGCACTGCTCCTCTGCCTCAGGTGGGTGATGATTCTTTAGGAGTGCACGGCTCTGCCTCAGGTGGGTGATGATTCTTCAGGAATGCACCGCTCTTCTGCCTCAGGTGGGTGAATCTTAAGGAGTGCACTGCTCCTCTGCCTTGGGTGGGTGATGAGTCTTCAGGAGTGCACCGCTCCTCTGCCTCAGGTGGGTGATGATTCTTCAGGAGTGCACCGCTCCTCTGCCTCAGGTGGGTGAATCTTAAGGAGTGCACTGCTCCTCTGCCTTGGGTGGGTGATGAGTCTTCAGGAGTGCACCGCTCCTCTGCCTCAGGTGGGTGATGATTCTTCAGAAGTGCACGGCTCCTCTGCCTCAGGTGGGTGATGATTCTTCAGGAGTGCACCACTCCTCTGCCTCAGGTGGGTGAATCTTAAGGAGTGCACTGCTCCTCTGCCTTGGGTGGGTGATGAATCTTCAGGAGTGCACCACTCTGCCTTGGGTGATGAATCTTCGGGAGTGCACTGCTCCTCTGCCTCAGGTGGGTGATGATTCTTTAGGAGTGCACGGCTCTGCCTCAGGTGGGTGATGATTCTTCAGGAGTGCACCGCTCTTCTGCCTCAGGTGGGTGAATCTTAAGGAGTGCACTGCTCCTCTGCCTTGGGTGGGTGATGAGTCTTCAGGAGTGCACCGCTCCTCTGCCTCAGGTGGGTGATGATTCTTCAGGAGTGCACCACTCCTCTGCCTCAGGTGGGTGAATCTTAAGGAGTGCACTGCTCCTCTGCCTCAGGTGGGTGATGAATCTTCAGGAGTGCACCGCTCCTCTGCCTCAGGTGGGTGATGATTCTTCAGAAGTGCACGGCTCCTCTGCCTCAGGTGGGTGATGATTCTTCAGGAGTGCACCACTCCTCTGCCTCAGGTGGGTGAATCTTAAGGAGTGCACTGCTCCTCTGCCTTGGGTGGGTGATGAGTCTTCAGGAGTGCACCGCTCCTCTGCCTCAGGTGGGTGATGAATCTTCAGGAGTGCACCGCTCCTCTGCCTCAGGTGGGTGATGAATCTTCAGGAGTGCACCGCTCCTCTGCCTCAGGTGGGTGATGATTCTTCAGAAGTGCACCGCTCCTCTGCCTCAGGTGGGTGATGAATCTTCAGGAGTGCACCGCTCCTCTGCCTCAGGTGGGTGATGATTCTTCAGAAGTGCACCGCTCCTCTGCCTCAGGTGGGTGATGAATCTTCAGGAGTGCACCGCTCCTCTGCCTCAGGTGGGTGATGAATCTTCAGGAGTGCACCGCTCCTCTGCCTCAGGTGGGTGATGATTCTTCAGAAGTGCACCGCTCCTCTGCCTCAGGTGGGTGATGAATCTTCAGGAGTGCACCGCTCCTCTGCCTCAGGTGGGTGATGATTCTTCAGAAGTGCACCACTCCTCTGCTTCAGGTCGCTGAGGTATCTTCAGGTGCACACCACTCCTCTGCCTCAGGTGGGTGGTAAATCTTGAGTGCACCGCTCCTTTGCCTCGGGTGATGAATCTTGAGGAGTGCACCACTCCTCTGCCTCAGGTGGGTGAATCTTAAGGAGTGCACTGCTCCTCTGCCTTGGGTGGGTGATGAGTCTTCAGGAGGGCACCGCTCTGCCTTGGGTGATGAATCTTCGGGAGTGTAATGCTCCTCTGCCTCAGGTGGGTGATGATTCTTCAGGAGTGCACCGCTCCTCTGCCTCAGGTGGGTGGTGAATATTTAGGAGTGCACCGCTCCTCTGCCTCAGGTGGGTGATGAATCTTCAGGAGTGCTCCGCTCCTCTGCCTCAGGTGGGTGATGAATCTTCAGGAGTGCACCGCTCCTCTGCCTCAGGTGGGTGATGATTCTTCAGAAGTGCACCACTCTGCCTTGGGTGATGAATCTTCGGGAGTGCACTGCTCTGCCTCAGGTGGGTGATGATTCTTCAGGAGTGCACCACTCCTCTGCCTCAGGTGGGTGAATTTTAAGGAGTGCACTGCTCCTCTGCCTTGGGTGGGTGATGAATCTTCAGGAGTGCACCACTCTGCCTTGGGTGATGAATCTTCGGGAGTGCACTGCTCCTCTGCCTCAGGTGGGTGATGATTCTTTAGGAGTGCACGGCTCTGCCTCAGGTGAGTGATGGTTCTTCAGGAGTGCACCGCTCTTCTGCCTCAGGTGAGTGATGAATCTTCAGAAGTGCACCGCTCCTCTGCCTTAGGTGGGTGATGAATCTTCAGGAGTGCACCGCTCCTCTGCCTCAGGTGGGTGATGATTCTTCAGAAGTGCACCGCTCCTCTGCCTCAGGTGGGTGATGAATCTTCAGGAGTGCACCGCTCCTCTGCCTCAGGTGGGTGATGATTCTTCAGAAGTGCACCGCTCCTCTGCCTCAGGTGGGTGATGAATCTTCAGGAGTGCACCGCTCCTCTGCCTCAGGTGGGTGATGAATCTTCAGGAGTGCACCGCTCCTCTGCCTCAGGTGGGTGATGATTCTTCAGGAGTACACCGCTCCTCTGCCTCAGGTGGGTGATGATTCTTCAGGAGTACACCGCTCCTCTGCCTCAGGTGGGTGAATTTTCAGGAGTGCACCGCTCCTCTGCCTCAGGTGGGTGATGATTCTTCAGGAGTACACCGCTCCTCTGCCTCAGGTGGGTGATGATTCTTCAGGAGTACACCGCTCCTGACTCAGGTGGGTGATGATTCTTCAGGAGTGCACCGCTCCTCTGCCTCAGGTGGGTGATGATTCTTCAGGAGTACACCGCTCCTCTGCCTCAGGTGGGTGATGATTCTTCAGGAGTACACCGCTCCTGACTCAGGTGGGTGAACCTCTTTATGGTTCTCTTCTTGCAGCCCCAAAAATCCCATCACTGGTGAAATATGGACAGATCTGCTTAGTGGTCTTTGCTGGTGAAGTCCTTTTATGCCTCACTTTTTTGCCAGAGCAGATTCAAACAGCATATCCCGCTCTGGAGGATGTGTCCTGTTCTGCATTACACGAGACAGTTCATTGATTTTAATGAAAACTGTAATACTACATGTCACCACTGGTGGCGCTGCAGGCACATTGCACACTTCCAGATTTCCCCACTGATTGCAGCTAATCACTGGGGGACCGTGCGACGCACATTTTTTGGAGAAACCTTCCTAATGATATGGATTAACACCTCAGTGCATAAAACAAGGTAAAAAAGATGACAAATTCTCAAAATGCTTCGAAAACTAATTAACAAGGCGCCAGTGGCCACAGGGTTGTGGCTAGGTGATGCCAGCGAGCAGGTAGCTGCCCCGTAGCGTCACGCAGCGTTGCTGGGACGCCTCCAGACTTTGCAGCGCTCACACACGTAGGTCTGCCTCCTTCCTCGTGTGGTTTGTTACATCCTGAGTGTGACCGGAGTCAGACGCGCAGATATTCTTCCTCTGTATTTATATCAATGCAAAAAAAAACCCCATCAGAACCTTCCTCCATGTGCACAGGAGGTACAGATTACCACCAGGATCACCCCCCACACCATAAAACTGCAGCATGGATGCTCGGTGATGGCCATACACCTTTAGATCAATGTTGGGCAAATCTAGATGTACTTGATGGGGATGTACTAACTTTCCCCAGTTGGACAATACACCATCAGTAACTCCTCCAGGCCCATCATACACATGCACGCTCAGGCCCAGTGTATGTGTGCTTTCATTAGTGGGGGCTAAACTTCAGAAGAAAGGATTGGGCATACTGAAATTCAACATGCCTGATCATTCAGCAATATAACATGTTGTGGGAGTTACTAGGCCCCCCATACAGGGCACTACTGGGATTGGCCATTTTCACTCTTTTATCCATGGTTACGTCCACTAACAACTAAATAACTGTCACTATGAATGGTCGTAACCGTGGATACCTAAGACACTGCACATGGGGTAAACAACTAGGCTAATCAGAAGAACTATACTACATTTGTAATTGGAGGTGTTTGCTAATATTCTTATTATTACACCTACTACTTATTGGGATAGGATCTTGGAGATGGGAATACAATGTTATAAACAGATATTCCGACGTGGATCAGTTCCTTATGCTCCTTGTTCCAGTTATTGGAGACATTCTGAGCTGGACATTTTAATTTCTGAGACCCTAACCTCAGTAGCTGTCCCAAAGGTACTAATGAACATTTGGTTACCCCGTTTTCTAGATGATCAGATTCCGGATTACAGGAACTATACAGTAATACAGATTTGTAGATGAATCCTCGCCGCTTCTCCTCTCACTTCTAGTAAATGGTTCTTCTTGTGAATTGTCTCCAATGACAAGCTGATCTTTATTTTCTATTCTTCTAAGTTTAGTTTCAAGACCTAAGACAGGAAGCCAGAGAGGGTGAGACGCTGAGGCGGAAGAGGTGAGATGCTGAGATCAGTGGGACCAGACTGAAGAGCACGGCGCATAGCAGAGCTGAGAAGGTGGTCAGAAGGCTGGAGGGCCGGGGAGAAGCTGCGGCACCAGGAGCTGCCGAGGAGGATTAAAGACCGGCCACAGGTAACGGAGGTATTGCCCATCTGTCTGGGCTAATAGGATGAAGCAAGGAGACCGAGATCAGCGGTGATGATACAAGACCGCCACTCACCCTAGCTCAAAACTGCGGAGGGTCCATAGTGAAGAGGCCACATTGCCCCAATGCGATGGGCAATATGAAACTAGCTAGAACAATGGGGCTGATCCTCACGTGGGTCTGTGTGCAATAGAATGAGGGCGATGGGAGATCGACTCGGGTCAGTAGCAGAGGGCGATGGGAGATCAACTCGGGGTCAGTAGCAGAGGGCGATGGGAGATCGACTCGGGGTCAGTAGCAGAGGGCGATGGGAGATCAACTCGGGGTCAGTAGCAGAGGGCGATGGGAGATCGACTCGGGGTCAGTAGCAGAGGGCGATGGAAGATCAACTCGGGGTCAGTAGCAGAGGGCGATGGGAGATCGACTCGGGGTCAGTAGCAGAGGGCGATGGGAGATCGACTCGGGGTCAGTAGCAGAGGGCGATGGGAGATCGACTCGGGTCAGTAGCAGAGGGCAGCTTTGGGAATATGTGACTGAATCCCATTGTGCCCCTCTTTGCTTTTGATTTTTAAAAGCTATAAAACTTTTTTTTTCTCCAGTTGATATCATTGCATCAGGGTACGAGCTGTAGATTTATTAACTTTCATTGGGGTCAACAAAACTTTTTTACGATTTATTTTTCATTTTTTTTTTAGAATTGTAGCGACCATTTACATTTTGTCTTTTTCCTTTTGGAGTGAAAGGTATGTGATAAGTATTATATTTTATTAGTGCAGACAATTAGAAACGTGGCAATAGTTAATTTTCTTTTATTTGGAAAAAGCACTTTTTTATTTTTATTATATATTTTTTTTTAAAAATTTTTATGGTCCCCCTAGGGCACGTGAACCTGTGATCACTTGATTGCTTCTACATTGTAATCTGCTATGTCAATGCTCCCTTGTTGTGTAAGAAACTGATGGCAGGAGGGACACTTTCCCCCATTTCCAACCTCTTAGATGCTGCTGTCATAAATGAGCGCAGCATCCAAGAGGTCTGTATGAAATGGACTTCATGTTGGTTCCTGTTTCTGTTGTTCCTTTTGATATAGGCAAAATTTGGGGTTTATTGGGGGGTTGGGACGAATTTTGGTTTTGGGCTTATTTTTTATAATTTTTTTTTTTTGCACGCTGTTTCCCTCTTAAATCAGCACTAAGGCGAGAAGTCAGGGCTGTGGAGTCAGTAAATCAAACCTCTGACACCGACTCCACCAAAATGGGCTCCCAACTCCACAGCACTGCGACAAATTAATGTTTAAATTAAATGAGAAATATAGTCGTCACCGGAGGTTTTTTTTTACTTTTGTATGCTCTTCCTGATTCTGAAGAGGTAAGGTCTTTAAGATAATCCTGCAGAAAACACAGGGGTTAATCTCCCCCAGAAGATCAGTTTAATTTTGCTTGCCCTAAGGGGGAGGAGCTTATTGATTCTAAGTCCTAGCAGTGGGGGGGAAGCTCCTGCTGCAGTGGGGGGGAAGCTCCTGCTGCAGTGGGGGGGAGGCTCCTGCTGCAGTGGGGGGGAGGCTCCTGCTGCAGTGGGGGGGAGGCTCCTGCTGCAGTGGGGGGGAGGCTCCTGCTGCAGTGGGGGGGGGGCTCCTGCCGCAGGGGGGAGGCTCCTGCTGCAGCCAGTTGTCTTACAGAGGAGGCTATAGCTGAACTCTTCAGAAACAGAGATTTCTTTATATTTTTTTTAGTTTTCATTGTAAAACAAGACAAATAGGATAAAAAGATATGAAGCATGTTAGGTTAGTCTTCATCTTTTTAACATCAAGATATTGAGTTTATTATATGCATTTTTTTGTTTTTTCATTCCATGTGTGGACTGACATAAATTAGTTTTATGACCTCGGGACGCTGTCTGCTGGGTTTAGTCTACCTTCAGCATAGATGAAGTGATGACATGGACCTTGATCACGTCTGGAATCCTGGAATTTTGTGTTATTTCAAAACAATGACATGGAAGGTTTGTAAACAGCTCTTTATATACTATATGCCTTGTGCTGTTCAAGGGTACATGTCCTTACCCCACCTCTTTATAGCCTTGGCCCACAAGGGCTACATACACCTCCTGGTGGTAAAGTTATTTAGTAGAGTTTCTGTCTCCGAATCCACTGTAGCTCTGTACAGCTACTGGTAGTAAAGTTATTTAGTAAAGTTTCCATCTTCTGAATGAGTATCTGACTTCAGTATTGTACTTTATTCGAGGAAGCTGCTCAACCACCAACATGGTGGGAATTTCTTGTAAATTCATGTTTATTGGGTGATTAATTTTTTGCTTAATTAGACAAATTTAGCATTTTGGGATCCTGGAAATAAAATATAAACTAAATGAGTTTGTCTTTTAGACCTAGAATGAAAAGAAATGCGCTTCAAGATTTTTTTTCATTTTGAGCTATTTAGGCATTGCTTACCTGATAGTACGTCTCTATCTTGTTTTTAGGCCTATGGATTCTCCGGTACAGGAGACAGCTGGCATCCAGTGCCTGTCCGGAATCCCTCCAGGAAATCATGACAAAGCTACAAGATCTGCAGCTTTTGGCTGCAGACGAGGTGAAACGCCTTCAGGAGTTACCATTGCCCAAGCGGGCAGAGGCCCTTATGGACACTGTAGGTGGGAAGGGCAGGATGCCTCTCCAAGCTTTTCAACACTGCATAGAGAACAGTCGCACCTGCCTTTACCTGCGGATCCGCCACTATGGTCGGTGAAGTCCTATATGTGAACTCTAGGGTTTGTCTTAACTTTCTTGAAAAGCTTGAACACACTTGTTCATACAATGGTTTGTTTTATTTTGTTCTTATTTGAATGTGCACATTGTAGATTCAGAATTATGGCAGCAAAACCGCTAAAAAACAGATATGGAAACAAAGAGTATTTGAAACAAACCACAATGTGTGTTATATCTTAGATTCCTCACAGTACTCTTGGTATTCTCTCCAGCAGCTTCATCAGGTCATCACCTGAAATGGCTTCCAATGGATAGGTATGCCTCACCAAAGCTCATTTGGCCTTCAGCAAATGTTTGTGACCATCAGATGTATTTTTGCAGAGGTAGTGTTGGTACACAGATCCATAGTTTACAACTGTTCTAATTTGGAATATTGCAAGAAGCACTGAACTAAGTACAGAGAAACAACAGTCCATTGTTTATTGTCAGTCAGAAAATTGCTAGAACCTTGAAGAAATTCTCAAGCGCAGTCATGAAAACAATAAATCTCTATGATTAAACTGGCTCTCAAGAAGACCACCCCAGGAAAAAGACGACTAAGAAGCCTGGTTTGGGATGATATTGACAGCAGAGTAAAGGCAAAGCAGTCAAGAAGTGCTCGGCCCATCTTGGAACTCATTCATAATGGTTGGAAGCCATTCTTGGTGAAGACCTGACAACGCAGCTTGAGAGAATGCCAAGGGGGTGAAAAGTTGACAAGAGGGGTACCATAATATTCTGGTTTCACACGTGTTGCTTAGCTTCTTGTTGCCACGTGTCCCTTTGTGGTTTTGCTGCCTTCAATCTGAATCTATGTGCATATTGCAGTAAGAACAAGGAAAACCATTGCACAAACAGGTGTGTCCAAACTTTTGACTGGTACTCTACTTCAATCACATTTGTCTTTTTACAGATCCACTGGTGCGGAAACATTTGGACAATGTGGAATACGATGATCACCAGCCACTCTTGGCGCAGTTAAGCTCAGTTCTGATGGTAGAAGGTCTCAAAGATGCCCAGATTCAAGAACATGACGTTGGACAGCTAGAACTAGAGCAGGCTGGACGAGCAGGCGCAAAGTGGTTGCCTCTTGAAAAAATGCTCATGCCGTTGTCACGAGTCAGTCTTCCCCCACGTATCACCCTAACTGTGGGGGTGGCAGGGGTGGGCAAGAGCACTCTCGTTCAACTGTTTGTGGAAAAGTGGACACGTGGCAAGTTGTGTCCAGAAATTAAATCTGTGTTGTCTCTGAAACTGTGGGAGCTGAATATTCATGATCGCCTCTCGGCAGAGAAGTTAGTCCGTATTGCTTGCCCTGGAACTACCACTCTACCGCCAAGTTCTCTTCTCATTTTGGATGGTTTGGATGAATTACGAGCACCACTCGATTTCTCAGACTCTGTTGGCAGCATTGACCCCCAGAAAGAGCTTTCTCCAGAGTGTCTCATTACCAATATTTTAAGGGGGAACCTGCTGCCAGATGTCACCGTGTGGGTCACATCAAGACCAGGAGCAGCTTCAAAGATTCCTGGTGGGCTTGTAGATCGTATGACAGAAATCCCTGGTTTAGGGTCAAATGACATCAAGGATCTTCTAGATCATGTGATACATGACACCAACGGCACCCTGCAGAGGGTCTGGGATCATCTACAATGTCATCGTGCCTTGAAGGCTCTATGTTCTGTGCCCACCTTGTGTCATATTATAGGACTTTCTCTAGAGTTTACATTGCATGCTCAAGACTCAACAAATCAACATTTACCAGATACGTTGTCGGCCATATTTTCCTGGTACTTAAAAGCCCAATTCTGTGATGCAGAAGGGATAGAACAACCATCAAATGGTCGGAGAATGGTTGGAAATTTGGGCAAACTGGCATTCCAGGGCCTGCTTAGAAAACGGACAGTTTTCTATGAGTCAGATCTGAAATCTTGTGGGATCGAGACCCCAGTTCTGCCTGGCAGCTTATGTTCACGATTGCTGGTTTCTCAACACTCTCCCTCATGTGCATCTTTCGCTTTCTCCCATCTTTTGCTGCAAGAGTTCCTGGCAGCTGTTCACTACCACTCTGCTGCTAAACGTGCCATCTTTGACCTTTTTGCCGATGGCGGAGTCTCTTGGCCCAAGTTGGGCTTTCTCAATCACTATAAAAGTGCCACCCAGCGCGTTTTACAAGCTGATGGAGTACAGTTGTCTATTTTCCTCCGTTTCCTATCTGGACTTCTTTCAGCACAGGTCCCGCGCGTCCTAGCCGGATGTCTTCCAAGTAAAGAGGAACCAAGCAACCATCGTGGGTCGGCTATAGATCACCTTCAGAGCTTGCTCAGTGCGGGAAAGGCAATCTCTGGTGGGATGGTGAACTTGGTGTGCTGCCTTTACGAGATGGGTCATACTGAGCTGATCAGTGCAGTGGATGAGGCTCTGAAGACGGGGACTCTTAGGGGTCAGTTGAACCCACTGACAAGTTCTGCTCTTGCCTATTTGCTGCGCGTGTCATGCAGCTGTTCCCAAGAAACGAACCTCAACCAATGCCTGAATTATGGACTAGTCCAGAACTTCCTTCCTCAACTCCAGTACTGCACCAACCTCCGGTAATTACTACAAGTCTTGCGACTATCCATAACGTGCTATTACATGTGCGATACGGGGTGTTTGCATCTCATATACATTTCTTTATACAGAATGGAGAATAACAACTTTAAGGATGATGTTATGGAACTGTTGGCCACCATCCTGCGTGCCAAAGACTGTGCCATCCAGAAAATCAGGTGAATAGCCCATGATCAAATATCTGTCCGAACACACAAGTAATACGAGTAGAGGTCTTGGACTCATTGAGAAGCTATAACAATAAATCTGCCTTTTCTCGACGCTCTTTATTTACAGCCTTGCAGAAAACCAGTTGGGTAATCGTGGTATTAAAGTGTTGGGCAAAGCTCTCATGGTGAACCAGACTCTTTCATCTCTTGAGTAAGTCTCCATGAATCAGACGGGAACCTGTAGGATGTCATTGAGGTATGAAGGCCCTGGTTTCTCCTTGAGGAGATCTAGATGGTGTTAGAAGCAAATTAGCTTCTTCCAAATGGTAAACAAAACTTTAGATTTTGTTTTTTATTCCTTTTGGCTCACCACGAGCTTGAACTTTGTTATTTTTTGGTTGATTTCATTGTATAAAAGCTTGTTTTATTGTGGTACAAACTGTAGTTTCTATCAATAACATTTCTGATCTCGTTTTATTAATTTTTGGGAAAGCGAAATGGCCAAAAAACAGCGATTCTGCCTTTTCAATATTTATTTTGGATTTACCGTATGGGATAAATAATATAATATTTAATTAGTTTAGACATTTTTGCACGGAGCGATACTACATGTCATTTTTTTTCGCTAATTTTAATGAATGTTTTGGAAAAAGGGAGGGGCACAGTGGGCCACGATGCTTCACCTGGGGCAGTGGAACATAATGTCAGGGGGCAATGTGCCACGACGTTTTCTCGGGGGCAGTGGAATATGACGCTAGCCCAGGGGGAAAACGGGCCACGATGCTTGCCAGGGGGCAATGGAACATGATGCTAGCCTGGGGGCAGTTGGCCATGACGCTAGCCCAGGGGGGCAACGAGCCACGACGCTTGCCCAGTGACAGTGGAACACAACCCTTGCCCGGGGGCAGTGGGCCACGACGCTAGCCCGGGGGCAATGGAACATGATGCTAGCCTGGGGGCAGTTGGCCATGACGCTAGCCCAGGGGGGCAACCAGCCACGACGCTTGCCCAGTGACAGTGGAACACAACCCTTGCCCGGGGACAGTGGAACATGACGCTAGCCCGGGGGGGCAACAAGCCACGACGCTTGCCTGGGGTGGCAGTGGGCTATGTTGCTTGCCTGAGTTCGCCATGTGCTTGCTTTGGTGCCACCAACTGGAGGTAGCTACACTGTACGTCCTTTGAGACACAAACATACTATTAATCGCCTGCATTTTATACCACAGCCTGCACAGCAATATCATTGGACCCAATGGTGCCCGAGCCTTGGCAGAATATCTGAGGAACAATCAAGTACTTCTGAGTCTGGAGTGAGTAGACAGTACTGTGTCACACTGACCTCCTCTATGCATCGGTTAGAACAGTCAGACGTGAAGAAAAATTTGCCTTTGTTGCCCATAGCGACCAATCAGAGCTCAGCTTTAATTCTTAAACTGCCCTAGTAAAATGAAAGCTCTGTTGTGATTGGTTGCTATGAGCAACACAGACATGGTTTCTTTTAGGTGGTTTTGATAACTCTGCCCTAACGAATGCCTCGCTGCCAATACTAACATGATCTCTCCCTAGCTGCAATTAGAAGGACTTTTGGAGAGCAGACGACTTACTGCCAGTCAGTCACTTGTATCCATGGCTGGCCTCACATTGGTTTGTGCCCTCGGTTGCTCCTTCCAGAGGTGCTGTCTATATGGTGCACGATGTGTTCTATTCATTATGCCATAAAAGGTCTAATTATCAGCATCATACGGTAAATAAATACTGCACATAGTGCCTAAATAATACTACCTTATAGTGCTTATAAATTAGACAATGACCAAATAATAATACCAGATAGTGCTCAAATAATGCCGACACACAGTGACCAAATACCACCATAAAGTGACCAAATAATACCACCATACAGTGACCAAATGACAGTGATATATTGAAGTATGGTATAATGTTCCTCCTTGCAAAGAGCGACGTGTCAACCCTGACATGCCGAGGTGAGGAGACTTTTAGGCCGCAATGCTCCTCTGGGAAATATGCAAATTGTCTCTTCAGATGGGAAGAGGAGAACTCTAGCGCCACCTATAGGAAGTAGCAATCCTAAAATCCTAATAGAGTCAATATTGATTTTTAGAATCGTTACTTCTTATAGGTGGCGCTAGAGTTCTCATCCTCTTCCTCTCTGAAGAGACAATTTGTATATAGACGTATGGCACTGTACAGCGACTAAATAATACTGTTATACAATTAATGTTAAAATGTGTGTTGGTGACACTATTTGGCTGCTCACCCGTCGGTGTGGCCCCTGCAGCACGGACGGCTGATGCGCCTCATACGCAGAGGATTTCCCTAATCCCAACCCTTTGTCACCTTCAGTGCATTCATGAGGTGCTTCTCCTTGTATCCTGGGAGCGTCACCTGGACCTCCACCCTCGTCAGATTCTTGTTAATGGGGCTGTGCCTTCATCTTTATTACAGTCTACAAAACAACCGCATCAAATCTGAGGGGGCCGAGCACCTGGCGCAGTCTCTACGGAAAAACCGCAAGCTGAAGGCCCTGAAGTGAGTGGACACGTTATTTATGGGTGACGTGAAGATCCCGGACCCCAAAGCCAAATCTGCAACCGGGACCGGCCAGGGGCCATTTCTAATACTAGCGGCTTGTGATGTGGTACAGCAGCATTTGGCTCCTGCAGGCACCAGGGTCCAGGTGTGACTCTACACCCCCACAAACTGTCCATCGGGGTTCCATATTAACCCCGTTCTTACTTAGGATGTAATATTACGTCCTATAGTGGGTGCGGATGTATGGAGTGGGCTCAGGAGCTGACCTTGCTTCCTACTGGTCAGGCGCTGGCTGTGTCATACCGCCAACACCTGCCTGTAACGGCAACCCGCTCTGATCGCTGCTGTTTAACCATTTAAGTGGCAACATCAATCTCTGACGGAAGCATTTACATGGCACGACTGGGTGGCGCTATGATTCCAGCATCCATTGCTCCACTTACCACGAGGCGATGGGGGAGAAGATAGGTTGCGACTATAGCAGAGCGCCTACTGTCGCTCCTCCACCACCATCTTGGGGCTCCTAAGGGCTTCATAGAAGATTGTGGTGCAGTACATAGTACAAAGCAATCAAGTACTTGCAGAATTAAGTCCACTAGGGGGACTAAAATATACTTTTTTTATATAAATTTTTACTGTAAAAAAAAAATACACAAAATTTAAACCCTCTTTCAATTAAAAAAATAAAAAAAAATTTGGTATTTTTGTGCCAGTAAAAGTCCATTTTACAGTCGCCAGCCACACACACACACACACACACACACACACACACACACACACACACACACACACACACACACGCTATAAAAAAAACTAAAAAAAACACAATTTGCAACAGAAAAAAAGACAAACAAACCCTCATATGGCTATATCCGCTGAAGAATTAAAACTCCATCTTGCCTTACAACAGTATTAAGAAGAACGGCATTGAAGCTGCGGGGGCAGAGAGCCTGGCGTCCAGCCTGAAGGAGAACCAGGTACTCCAGGAGCTGTGGTGAGTGATCTGCTCTGTCGTGTTCCCGACCTCTCAGCCCACCGCACGGTGTCATAAAGGGGAAGTTCTGATGGTTTCACATCCTTTGGGTGGGTTTCTTGCAGGTTATCAAGCAACAGCCTGGGAGACCAAGGAGCCGCGGCCTTGGCGGAAGCTCTCACTGCAAACTCAAGTTTAATCACCCTGGAGTAAGTCATATCTATGAATGGGGGGGTCCGAGGCATGGGGGTCTGAGGCAGGTCACATCCGTGTGGATCCCACTGATTGCCTTGTTCCTCGCTTTTACAGTGGCTCACGAAAGTATTCGGCCCCCTGGAACTTTTCAACCTTTTCCCACATATCGTGCTTCAAACATAAAGATACCAAATGTAAATTTTTGTTGAAGAATCAACAACAAGTGGGACACAATTGTGAAGTTGAACGAAATTTATTGGTTATTTTAAATTTTTGTGGAAATTCAAAAACTAAAAAGTGGGGCGTGCAATATTGTTCGGCCCCTTTAACTTAATACTTTGTTGCGCCACCTTTTGCTGCGATTACAGCTGCAGGTCGCTTGGGGTATGTCTCTATCAGTTTTGTACATCGAGAGACTGAAATTCTTGCCCATTCTTCGCAAACAGCTTGAGCTCATGGAGGTTTGATGGAGATCGTTTGTGAACAGCAGTTTTCAGCTCTTTCCACAGATTCTCGATTGGATTCAGGTCTGGACTTTGACTTGGCCATTCTAACACCTGGATACGTTTATTTGTGAACCATTCCACTGTAGATTTTGCTTTATGTTTGGGATCATTGTCATGTTGGAAGACAAATCTCTGTCCCAGTCTCAGGTCTTTTGTAGACTCCAACAGGTTTTCTTCAGGAATGGTCCTGTATTTGGCTCCATCCATTTTCCCATCAATTTTAACCATCTTCTCTGTCCCTGCTGAAGAAAAGCAGGCCCAAACCATGATGCTGCCACCACCATGTTTGACAGTGGGGATGGTGTGTTCAGGGTGATGTGCTGTGTTGCTTTTACGCCAAACATATCGTTTGGCATTGTTGCCAAAAAGTTCGATTTTAGTTTCATCTGACCAGAGCACCTTCTTCCACATGTTTGGTGTGTCTCCCAGGTGGCTTGTTGCAAACTTTAAACAACACTTTTTATGGATATCTTTGAGAAATCGCTTTCTTCTTGCCACTCTTCCATAAAGGCCAGATTTGTGCAGTGTACGACTGATTGTTGTTCTATGGACAGACTGTCCCACCTCAGCTGTAGATCTCTGCAGTTCATCCAGAGTGATCATGGGCCTCTTGGCTGCATCTCTGATCAGTCTTCTCCTTGTTTGAGTTTAAAGTTTAGAGCGACGGCCGGGTCTTGGTAGATTTGCAGTGGTATGATACTCCTTCCATTTCAATATGATCGCTTGCACAGTGCTCCTTGGGATGTTTAAAGTCTTGGAAATCATTTTGTATCCAAATCCAGCTTTAAACTTCTCCACAACAGTATCACGGACCTGCCTGTTGTGTTGCTTGGTTTTCATGATGCTCTCTGTGCTTCAAAACAGAACCCTGAGACTATCACAGAGCAGGTGCATTTATATAGAGACTTGATTAGACACAGGTGAATTATATTTATCATCATTAGTCATTTAGGACATTGGATCATTCAGAGATCCACAATGAACTTCTGGAGTGAGTTTGCTGCACTGAAAGTAAAGGGGCCGAATAATATTGCACGCCCCACTTTTCAGTTTTTGAATTTCCACAAAAATTTAAAATAACCAATAAATTTCGTTCAACTTCACAATTGTGTCCCACTTGTTGTGGATTCTTCACCAAAAATTAACATTTGGTATCTTTGTTTGAAGCATGATACGTGAGAAAAGGTTGAAAAGTTCCAGGGGACCAAATACTTTATCATTGATTGCAGTGGCTGTGCCATTGTAGAAGGTACGCCTCGCTCAGGGATTGCCTGCAGAACTGTAATCTGACTTAAGATTTGGTATCTTTGAAGCATGATATGTGGGAAAAGGTTGAAAAGTTCCAGGAAGCCGAATACTTTCGCAAGGCACTGTACCTGGTTCTCCCCCGACCGTAAGACACAGGACAGAAAAAGTTAAACAGACCGGCTGGTTGCACATGTGCCCCGACGTTCCATCAAGTCTGCACTTGGCTCTAGTCGTACTGTCAGTGCGATAGATTTAGAGAGGCGTGACGGGACACATGAGTGACCAACCGATCCATTCAAGGCATCCTGCTCATGATCTTGCTGTGCAGAGAAGAGGGACACTAATATAACAGCTAACACTTATCCAGGAGAGACTGGAATATACCTTTAAATAAACAGTTGCCATGCAAAGTCTAGGGCCGCACGCAGCCCTATAACGGTTCCATGTTATATGGACAGTGGCCAGAGGCAGCAGTGGCCCATACCGTACCTGATTTTTTTACAGACACGCGGAGTTGTTTCTCATGGTTGCATATTACGCTGGATGACTAATCTCTATATAATATATCAGTATTTATTTCCTCTTTGTGTCATTGCAGTTCCCTATCCTTTAGCTGAAACGTTCCTACTAACTGTGAAAGTCAGGAAAGAGGGACACAGTGTGGGCCGGGGGACTTTATATTTTACGCTATTTCCCGTACCTCACCTATTTTTATATATGTGTTCGCTCAGAAATAGTGCTCTGTGAAGCCCAATAGTGTCCTCACACAGTACAGTACCCCTTTCATGGCCACCACAGACTATCTACGCGCTCACAGTATGATGCCAAACAGTACATTCCCCACACACAGTATGATGCCCCACAGTACATTCCCCCCACACACAGTATGATGCCCCACAGTACATTCCCCCCACACACAGTATGATGCCCCACAGTACATTCCCCCCACACACAGTATGATGCCCCACAGTACATTCCCCCCACACACAGTATGATGCCCCACAGTACATTCCCCCACACACAGTATGATGCCCCACAGTACATTCCCCCACACACAGTATGATGCCCCACAGTACATTCCCCCACACACAGTATCATGCCCCACAGTACATTCCCCACACACAGTATCATGCCCCACAGTACATTCCCCCACACACAGTATGATGATCCCACAGTACATTCCCCCACACACAGTATGATGCCCCCACAGTACATTCCCCCCACACACAGTATGATGCCCCCACAGTACATTCCCCCCACACACAGTATGATGCCCCCACAGTACATTCCCCCCACACACAGTATGATGCCCCCACAGTACATTCCCCCCACACACAGTATGATGCCCCCACAGTACATTCCCCCCACACACAGTATGATGCCCCCACAGTACATTCCCCCCACACACAGTATGATGCCCCCACAGTACATTCCCCCCACACACAGTATGATGCCCCCACAGTACATTCCCCCCACACACAGTATGATGCCCCCACAGTACATTCCCCCCACACACAGTATGATGCCCCCACAGTACATTCCCCCCACACACAGTATGATGCCCCCACAGTACATTCCCCCCACACACAGTATGATGCCCCCACAGTACATTCCCCCCACACACAGTATGATGCCCCCACAGTACATTCCCCCCACACACAGTATGATGCCCCCACAGTACATTCCCCCCACACACAGTATGATGCCCCCACAGTACATTCCCCCCACACACAGTATGATGCCCCCACAGTACATTCCCCCCACACACAGTATGATGCCCCCACAGTACATTCCCCCCACACACAGTATGATGCCCCCACAGTACATTCCCCCCACACACAGTATGATGCCCCCACAGTACATTCCCCCCACACACAGTATGATGCCCCCACAGTACATTCCCCCCACACACAGTATGATGCCCCCACAGTACATTCCCCCCACACACAGTATGATGCCCCCACAGTACATTCCCCCCACACACAGTATGATGCCCCCACAGTACATTCCCCCCACACACAGTATGATGCCCCCACAGTACATTCCCCCCACACACAGTATGATGCCCCCACAGTACATTCCCCCCACACACAGTATGATGCCCCCACAGTACATTCCCCCCACACACAGTATGATGCCCCCACAGTACATTCCCCCCACACACAGTATGATGCCCCCACAGTACATTCCCCCCACACACAGTATGATGCCCCCACAGTACATTCCCCCCACACACAGTATGATGCCCCCACAGTACATTCCCCCCACACACAGTATGATGCCCCCACAGTACATTCCCCCCACACACAGTATGATGCCCCCACAGTACATTCCCCCCACACACAGTATGATGCCCCCACAGTACATTCCCCCCACACACAGTATGATGCCCCCACAGTACATTCCCCCCACACACAGTATGATGCCCCCACAGTACATTCCCCCCACACACAGTATGATGCCCCCACAGTACATTCCCCCCACACACAGTATGATGCCCCCACAGTACATTCCCCCCACACACAGTATGATGCCCCCACAGTACATTCCCCCCACACACAGTATGATGCCCCCACAGTACATTCCCCCCACACACAGTATGATGCCCCCACAGTACATTCCCCCCACACACAGTATGATGCCCCCACAGTACATTCCCCCCACACACAGTATGATGCCCCCACAGTACATTCCCCCCACACACAGTATGATGCCCCCACAGTACATTCCCCCCACACACAGTATGATGTCCCCACAGTACATTCCCCCACACACAGTATGATGCCCCCACAGTGCATTCCCATACACACAGTATGATGTCCCCACAGTACATTCCCATACAAACACAGTATGATACCCAACAGTACATTCTCCCCACACACAGTATGATGCCCCCACAGTACATTCCCATACAAACACAATATGATACCCCACAGTACATTCTACCCACACAGTATGATGTCCCCACAGTACATTCCCCCACACAGTATGATGTCCCCACAGTACATTCCCCTACACACAGTATGATGTCCCCACAGTACATTCCCCACATACAGTATGATGTCCCCACAGTACATTCCCCCACACACAGTATGATGCCCCCACAGTACATTCCCATACAAACACAGTATGATACCCAACAGTACATTCTCCCCACACACAGTATGATGCCCCACAGTACATTCCCATACACACAGTAAGATGCCCCACAGTACATTCCCCCCCACAGTATGATGTCCCCACAGTACATTCCCATACACACAGTATGATGCCCTCACAGTATATTCCCCCACACACAGTATGATGCCCCCACAGTACATTCCCATACAAACACAATATGATACCCCACAGTACATTCTACCCACACACAGTATGATGTCCCCACAGTACATTCCCCCACACAGTATGATGTCCCCACAGTACATTCCCCTACACACAGTATGATGTCCCCACAGTACATTCCCCCCACACAGTATGATGCCCCCACAGTACATTCCCATACAAACACAGTATGATACCCAACAGTACATTCTCCCCACACACAGTATGATGCCCCCACAGTACATTCCCATACACACAGTAAGATGCCCCACAGTACATTCCCCCCACACAGTATGATGCCCCACAGTACATTCCCCCCACACACAGTATGATGCCCCACAGTACATTCCCCCCACACACAGTATGATGCCCCACAGTACATTCCCACACACACAGTATGATTCCCCACAGTACCTTCCCCCCACACACAGTATGATGCCCCCACAGTACATTCCCATACACAGTATGATGCCCCACAGTACATTCCCCCCACACACAGTATGCTGCCCCACAGTACATTCCCCCCACACACAGTACGATGTCCCCACTGTACATTCCCCCACACACAGTATGGTGTCCCCACAGTACATTCCCCTCACACACAGTATGATGCCCCACAGTACATTCCCCCACACACAGTATGATGCCCCACAGTACATTCCCCCACACACAGTACGATGTCCCCACAGTACATTCCCCCACACACAGTACGATGTCCCCACAGTACATTCCCCCCACACAGTATGATGTCCCCACAGTACATTCCCCCCCCACACACAGTATGATGTCCCCACAGTACATTCCCCCCACACACAGTATGATGTCCCCACAGTACATTCCCCCCACACACAGTATGATGTCCCCACAGTACATTCCCCCCCACACACAGTATGATGCCCCACAGTACATTCCCCCCCACACACAGTATGATGCCCCACAGTACATTCCCCCCAGACACAGTATGATGCCCCCACAGTACATTCCCCCCAGACACAGTATGATGCCCCCACAGTACATTCCCCCCACACACAGTAGGATGCCCCCACAGTACAGTCCCCCCAACACAGTACGATGTCCCCACAGTACATTCCCCCCACACAGTATGATGTCCCCACAGTACATTCCCCCCACACACAGTATGATGTCCCCACAGTACATTCCCCCCACACACAGTATGATGTCCCCACAGTACATTCCCCCCACACACAGTATGATGTCCCCACAGTACATTCCCCCACACACAGTACGATGTCCCTACAGTACATTCCCCCACACACAGTACGATGTCCCCACAGTACATTCCCCCCACACAGTATGATGTCCCCACAGTACATTCCCCCCACAGTACATTCCCCCCACACACAGTATGATGCCCCCACAGTACATTCCCCCCACACAGTATGATGCCCCCACAGTACATTCCCCCACACACAGTATGATGTCCCCACAGTACATTCCCCCACACACAGTATGATGTCCCCACAGTACATTCCCCCACACACAGTATGATGTCCCCACAGTACATTCCCCACACACAGTATAATGCCCCACAGTACATTCCTCCCACACACAGTATGATGCCCCCACAGTACATTCCCCCCAACACAGTACATTCCCCCACACACAGTATGATGCCCCCACAGTACATTCCCCCACACACAGTATGGTGTCCCCACAGTACATTCCCCCCACACAGTATGATGCCCCACAGTGCATTCCCCCCACACAGTATGATGCCCCCACAGTACATTCCCCCACACACAGTATGATGTCCCCACAGTACATTCCCTCACACAGTATGATACCCCACAGTACATTCCCACACACACAGTATGATGCCCCACAGTACATTCCCCCACACTCAGTATGATGCCCCCACAGTACATTCCCCCACACTCAGTATGATGCCGTCACTGTACATTCCCCCACACACAGTATGCCCCCACAGTACATTCCCCCACACACAGTGTGATGCCCTCACAGTACATTCCCCCACACTCAGTATGATGCCGTCAGAGTACATTCCCTCACAGACAGTATGATGCCCCACAGTACATTTCCCCACACACAGTATGATGCCTCACAGTACATTCCCCCACACACAGTATGATGCCCCACAGTAGATTCCCCCACACACACAGTATAAGTGTCCACCCACACCCTCTAAGTGTGCATGCACACATGCAGTATCATGGCCCATACAGTCCCTCCCATACAACCATCACATTTGCCCGTCACACCCCTGCTCGCTGCTCCTAGATAGCGCCTGAAAACTTGCCAAGACCTTCTGGTAATGTGACATTTTCGGTTGCAGAACCTTCAGGCTATACCTAGACAGAATTTTAAGTTTAACCCCTTAGTGACGGGCCAACTTTTTAAATTCTGACCATTGTCACTTTATATGGTGATAACTCTGGAAAGCTTCAACAAATCCCATTGATTTTGACATTATACTTTATGATAATGGTAAATTTAGGTTGCTATGTTTTGTATTTATTTATAAAAAAAATTCAGAAATTTAACAAAAATGTAAAAAAAAAAATTGCAATTTTCAAACATTGAATGATTATCCATTTAATCCAGATAGTCATTCTACACAAAAACATTAATAAATAACATTTCCCACATGTCTGCCTTACATCAGCACCATTTTTACAATGCTAATTTATTTTATTAGCCTTTTAGGAGGTTTAAAAAATGTAGCAGCAATTTTTCATTTTTTCCTGGAAATTTACAAAAGTTATTTTTTTGAGGGACCTATCAATATTTGAAGTGACTTTAGGGGTGCTATATATTGGGAAACCACAAACGTGATACCATTTTAAAAACAGCACCCCCTGACACATTTGAAAACTGCTGTCAGGTAGTTTATTAACCCTTGAAGTGATTTTCAGGAATTAATGCAAAGTGGTATAGCCGGAATGAAAAAGTGTTTGTTTACCACCTAAATGTCGGTAACTTCTGAACTGACCGCTATAGCCGGGAGACTCTAAAGGTACTGTCACACTTAGCGATGTACCAGCGATCCCGACCAGCGATATGACGCGGTCAGGATTGCTGGTACATCGCTAAGTGGTCGCTAGTGAGCTGCCACACAGGCAGATCTCACCAGCGACATCGCTGGGGTCGGGGGTCGCTGATGCAGCAAGTTGTCAGCTATAGTGGACAGCCGACAGCTGCTGGATTGTCCCCTGTATGGGGATGCTAGACTCTTATATCTGATGTCAGTTAAAAGACGTATTGGCGGTCATTAAGGGGTTAAAGAGGTAAACTGTCCCTCTAAAATGAATGACTATTACTTAATTCTTCTGCTATAGATGGTGGGATTTGTGGATTTCCTAGTTTTTTCATGTATTTTCACACTGATCTCCTTTGTGTCCAGCCTGCAGAGTAATTCCATCAGTAATCGTGGCCTGACGTCCCTGACCGGTGGCCTGAGCCAGAACTGCGGTCTCAGACATCTGACGTGCGTCCTCAGCGTTCCCTATAGACGGTGACATCTCAGAATATCGCATGTATTATATATTTTTTGCCGTTTTTTCCTCTGTTTCCCAGTTTGCGGGAGAACTCCATCAGCATTGAGGGCGCTCAGGCCCTGTCAGAGTCTCTCCAAAAAAACACCACTCTGACACACTTGGAGTAAGTAGTCACCCTTAAAGGGATATTAACCCCTACATTAATTGTACCCTTCCAATAATACAACCTGCTTAAAGGGGTGGACTGGGATTTTAAAAAAATAAACCAATGGGCAGGTCAGTACTCACCCGGTAAATCCTCGCCTGTTTGCTTATCCGGTGACGTGACTCAATCACGTGTCACTGCAGCCATGTGCCGGCCATGGTTGGCCTGTTGCTTACATGCCAAGGCCAGTGATTGTCTGCAGTGGTCACATAGATATAAGGCACGGTGCCGCTATTTATACGTTACACCAATGTGACGGAGATGCCACATAGTAACTTAGGATATTTATGACCCCTTCAGTCTGACGGCGAATCTGCTGCACGATGAAGGCGTGGAGGCTCTTTCCGGAGCGCTGAGGGAGAACCGGAGCCTGGAGACTCTACAGTAAGTTCTCACAACGGGCGTTAGCCATGAATTGGCTTTTTTTTGGCCATTTTTTGACTATCGGTAAAGATCAAAGGTGTTAAAGGGGTTGTCCAATCAGAAATGGGGCATATTGAGATCGTTGACTCTGTACTCATTTGTGAGCCGGAGTGCTACGTAGCAAGGGCAACGGTGATCTCTTGCGGCCTCCCCTCCAAGGCATGCGCAGAAAAGGCATGGCCACGACCCTCCCGCTTGGTCTGTGGGATGTCAATCAATCCAGTGGGCCGCTCATGAGAACCCGCCCACAGGACTCCTTAACCTCATTGTCACCGTCCTGGATGGATAACTCTTTGGAGGCATTTTAAGGGAGAGGATGAGAAGGCTAAATCATCATGCATGTTCGTTTTAACACCATCTAATTCCTCTCCGTCAGCCTCCAGTGGAATTTTTTACGGGCGGGCTCGGCGTGGTCCCTTGCAGGAGCCCTTCGTGTTAACCAGTGTCTGCGCCTTTTAGAGTAAGTATGAAGCATAAACTAAATGTGGGTATATAGGGGGTAAATAATATAGAATCACATTTCATACTCGTGTCTAGCATTCTGTGCAGGGTAATTTTCTAAATTTATCCTTGTATTGGTTGGTGCTCCAAATCCCCATACATAGAGGTAGAGTAAATTCTAACTTCCTGCAGCAACCACGAGGGGGAGCTCAAGGGCTAAATTCAATGTACGCAGTAAGCTCCTCAGCTCCCTCTAGTGGTGGCTGCAGTCAGACAGAATTTACTCTGCGCCAGCACTGAATACATCAGAAATGTTACAGGATTTTCGTATTTTTAAAATTTTTGAATAATAAACTGCCTAAATATTCCAATCTGATTAGTTTACAGGAAAATGCCATTGGGGACGAGGGCGCGTGTGCACTGGCTAGTGCCCTGCAAAACAACTCTACACTTTCTGCTCTTTGGTAAGTCTTCTTAAAACAAAATTCAGTGGACTGTCATGTGAAAATGATTTCAGAATGAGTGAAACACAGGCAGATGATCGTAAGAAGGATGAGGAGGAGCACAACGAGATGGCAAAAAGGATGTACAGACCAAGGTGCGAGAAGGAGAAGATGGAATAAGTGGCTGAAAACTTGGGAAAATTGGCAAATGTGGCATTCCCTGGGGATAAAATACAAATATAGGCCTGAGAACGATCAATCACCAGGGGTGTGATTTAGGATGAATGAATGAATAGCAGTTGACAGAAAAGTCACCATAAAGTGATATCATCATAGTGGCGAAGTACAACCCTGACCCAATGACCACTGGGTGTCAGGAAAGCTACATGCGGAGTCTTATCTGCGTCCTCCAGCAGAATTGTGCAGTCATCTGTCAATAGATCCATTTCCTGCTACTGATGAGAGGTCTCTGCCGACTCTGTCCCAATCTACAAAGCAAAGCTGAAAAGTAAACTGCAGAAAACAGGAAACATGTGATGTGAAAACTGAAAGAACACCGATTCCAATTAGGGTATGTGCACACACTGCGGATTCTGCTGCGGATCCGCAGCGGTTTTTTCTCTGCGGGTCCGCAGCAGATTCTGTTGCATTGTACAGTACCTTTATTTCCTATGGAAAAAAAAAAACGCAGTGCACATGCTGCGGACTTGCTGCAGGTTACAATCCGCAGCATGTTAATTCTTTGTGCGGTTTCCGCTGCGGTTTCACACCTTATCATTATGAGGTGTGAAACCGCTGGGCAAAACCGCAGGCTAATCCGCAGATAAACCGCAGGACTTCTGTCCTGCGGATTTTCCAACAAAATCCGCACAACCTGAAAACTACGTGGGCACATAGCCTCACATATGAGCACAATACATTTCTCCTGCATTTTATCATCATTTATTATGTCACAGTCTGCAGGGTGCAGCTGTCGGACCGTCGGGAGCACAGGCTCTAGGAGAGGCTTTAATGGTGAACAAGACTCTGACCACGCTTGAGTAAGTACCTTGCACAGATGTAGCAGAGCTCATTTTGTCACAACCCCTGTTCCTATCGCAGGTAAGCCTGTTGTGGTGATTTATTATTTATGTAACTTGATGATTTATCCATTTTTTTTGCCTTTCTTTAGTTTACGAGGGAACAATATTGGCCTTCGAGGAGCTAAGGCTTTGGCGGCTGCGCTGAAGGTTAATGGCGCCCTGCAGATTCTGAAGTAAGGACTACACATGGGAAGGTCTGTAATGTAACACAGGCAGCTACCTACCAGCCATCTTGTCTTCTCAGCTTGCAGGAAAACTCCATCGGTCTCGACGGTGCCATCTGTCTTGCCAACGCAGTCTCTGGAAACTCTTCTCTCGTCTCCCTCAGGTATGTCTCCATTGCCTCCAACATCCAGGTGAGCCCTAATACTCGCCATTTAGTAAGAGACCCCCCATTCAGATCTCTTACCTAATAGTGGGAGGGTGACCCTGCATTACGGGGCAGCCTATTGACATCACTGGGAGTAATGCAGTACTTAGTTTTTCCTGAGGTGGCGCTGCAAGGAAATTGAACATTTTATAAATATTCAGTTTGCAGGGAAACCACATTGGTCAATCCGGAGCCAAAGTGATTTCAGATACGCTGAAGAACGACGCCCCACACTGCAAGGTGAACCTATGAGAAGCCTTCATGCCGCTCCGTGGGCCTGGGGGCACTGGACAGAGCACAAGGGTGTCAGACTCATAATAGATATTGGAGAAACCATAATTAGGGCGATGCTATCGAGCAGTCTCATTAAACTCTTACTAATTTAAGGTTTTGGGTGTTTCCCTTTAAATTATTCGCAAAAAAAAAAAAATTGGGGGAGATGAACACTTGTCTGATAACCTCCCAGGAGTGAAATTTAGAAGACAAATAAGCCGGCTCTACTATCATAGCGCAACAGAAAGGCATTAGGACCTCCCGTCACAACATAGAAGGATGTATATACCAAAGGTGGGGGGTGAACTCAGATACCCCCTGTAATCACATATATTACCCCCAGGGGTGAAGTATGGTGGGGAACAGTGGTCACAACTGCACCCAGAAGTAGAATTAAGGGGGTCTCAAAGGTTCAGCTAAATGTTATATGTTTGGTAGTTTTGATCAGTGGGGGTTCGAGTCCAGAGAAGCCCCCCATAGACTGACTATTGAGTCCATGCACAGCTGAAGCTGGGGGGCTTCTGCCGTCCCTTGTGCGATCGATGGGAACATCAGCGCCCGTCTGCCACTGATCAACACTAAAAAATTTTTTTTCAAAGTTTAGTTCCCCTTTACCATCTTCTCCTTTTTATGCTTTTGTTAAAAAAATCATTACATTAATTTGTTTATTTTTATAGATCTAGATTATGTAACAAAAGGTGTAAAATTGTGAAGCGATAAGGGAAGAATAAATACAAGAGGAGGAGGAGGGTGGCTGGGAAGAGAGTTAGAAGTCGTTGTCGCTCTCCACAAATGATTCACTTTGCTGCAATCGCCTACTCGGTTTACCCAGTCCTCTCTTGGGTCCCCTTGCCCTTACGATTTCTTCCTCATCATCATCATCGTCGTCGTCATCATCGTCTTCGTCCTCATCATCTTCGTCCTCCACATCCATTTCACTGTCTTCTAATGCATCCTGTGCAAAGGAACGATGGCGACATATTTGTTCAAGGTTCATCCATATTGCAATGGTCTGGGCCTCTTCTGACACCACTGGGGAGGCTGCCACGTCCCGTGGTTAAAGGGGCTTGTACCAACCTGCTGGCAGCTGCTCAGAGCCTCAGTATTAACTATAACAGCAGGACTGGCTGCCGCCTCCACGTAATGACAGCAAGGAAATAAAAAGGAGACATGAGGATGAAGAGGAGGAGAGAGCGCGAGAGTATAACAACAGTCAGCAATGAAGAACGGAATGGGAAATGGATAGAAAAAGGCAGCAACCTGCGGGTGACGAACCGGAAACCCAAACCCATATTACATACGGTATAAAAATATACGCAGTCATGACTGAACGTATTAGCACCCTTGAAATTGTTCCAGAAAATTAAGTAATTGCAATCATTTTCTAGGAGAAATACAAGTTTTCTTATACACGTTTGTTTATTGGAAAAACACACACAAAAAAAAAAAAGATAAAAAAAGGCAAACTGGACATCATTTCACACAAAACCCCAAAAATGGGCCGAACAAAATTGTTGGCACCCTCAGCTAAATATTTGGTTGCACACCCTTTGGAATAAATCACTGCAATCAATCGCTTCCTATAACCATCCACAATCTTCTTACACCTCAACTGGAATTCTGGACGACTGTTGTTTTGCAACCTGCTCTAGGTCTCGATATGAAGGAGCCTTCTCCTGACATTTAAGATCTATCCACAGATGTTCAATGGGATTTAGATCCTGAATCATTGCTGCCACTTAAGAACCCTCTCCAGCGCTTTGTTTCCATCCATTTCTGGCGCTTCTTGACGTATGTTTGGAGTACGCAAACCTAACTTACTGACACTGGGAACTAGATTGAGACCCTAAATCCTTTGGGAATCTTCACATTTCATGATGTCTTGCATACAGTCAAGGTCCC
Organism: Dendrobates tinctorius; assembly: GCF_039654945.1. Lineage (NCBI taxonomy): Eukaryota > Metazoa > Chordata > Amphibia > Anura > Dendrobatidae > Dendrobates > Dendrobates tinctorius. The sequence goes on along the minus strand of NW_027361869.1, from coordinate 407,458 downwards.
TACTGGCAGAGGCAGCAAGGCCACCCCAAAACATCGTTAAACCTCCACCATACGTGACTGTAGGTACTGTATTCTTTTCTTTGTAGGTCTCATTCCATAAACAGTAGAATGATGTGTTTTACCAAAAAGCTCTATCTTGATCTCATCTGTCCACAAGACTCTATCCCAGAAGGATTTTGGCTTTTGGTGCCAACAGTTTTGTACAGCCCATTTTGGGGGTTTTGCTTGAAATTATGTCCAATTTGCCTTTTTTTATTTGTGTTGTTCCAATACCCACAAAGGAAACAAATGTGTATAACAAAACATGTGTAATTGCTAAAATTGTCTGGGAGAAAATACTTCATTTTCTGGAACAATGTCAAGGGTGCCAACACTTTCAGCTATACAAAGAATGGTTGCACTCTATCATGCTAAGGCATGTCAATGTGGAATATATGTAATTAGAATTGCAATACAGCTTTAGAATTAAAGAAAAAAATATATGAGACTCTTAGCATAAAATTTGGCCAAATATTATCTGCCCACCAGCCAACGTCAAGGAGTGCAACCATTCTTTGTATACTGTATATGGGGGTAGCTCCTCTTGGTATGCACCTATTCACATTAGTTTGGATGTGCCAGTCAGTTTTTTTTAACACTTTCAGCTATGACTGTGTGTGTATACATATATACAGTGGGGAAAATAAGTATTTGATATTCTGCTGATTTTGCAAGTTTTCCCACCTACAAAGAATGGAGAGGGCTTTAATTTTTATCATAGGTACACTTCACCTGTGAGAGACAGAATCTAAAAAGAAAATTTCTGGATTTTTAGATTGTATGATTTTTAACCCCTTCACCCCCAAGGGTGGTTTGCACGTTCATGACCGGGCCAATTTTTACAATTCTGACCACTGTACCTTTATGAGGTCATAACTCTGGAACGCTTCCATGGATCCCGGTGATTCTGACAATGTTTTCTCGTGACATATTGTACTTCATGTTAGTGGTAAAATTTCATTAAAATAACTTGCGTTTATTTGTGAGAAAAACGGAAATTTGGCGCAATTTTCCAACTTCGAATTTTTATGCCCTTAAATCACAGAGATACGGCACACAAAAAACTTGATAACTAACATTTCCCACATGTTTACTTTACATCAGCACAATTTTGGAACCAAAATTTTTTTTGTTAGGAAGTTATAAGGGTTAAAAGTTGACCAGCGATTTCTCATTTTTACAACACCATTTTATTTTTAGGACCACATCACATTTGAAGCCACTTTGAGGGGTCTATATGATAGAAAATACCCAAAAGTGACACCATTCTAAAAACTGCACCCCTTAAGGTGCTCAAAACCACATTCAAGAAGTTTATTAACCCTTTAGGTGCATCACAGGAATTTTTTTGAATATTTAAAAAAAATGAACATCTAACTTTTTTTCACAAAAAAAATATTTCAGGTTCAATTTTTTTTATTTTACCAAGGGTAACAGGAGAAATTGGACTGCAAAAGTTATTGTGCAATTTCTCCTGAGTACGCTGATACCTGATATGTGGGGGGGGGGGGACGACTGTTTCGGCGCATGGCAGAGCTCAGAATGGAAGGAGCGCCGTTTGACTTTTTCAATGCAAAATTGGCTGGAATTCAGATCGGACGCCATGTCACGTTTGGAGAGTCCCTGATGTACCTAAACAGTGGAAACCCCCTACAAGTGACCCCATTTTGGAAACTAGACCCCCCAAGGAACTTATCTAGCTATGTGGTGAGAACTTTGAACCCACAAGGGCTTTACAGAAGTTTATAACGTACAACGGTACAATTAAAAAATCATATTTTTTCCACAAAAATGATCTTTTCACCCCAATTTTTATTTTCCCAAGGGTAACAGGACCCTAAAAGTTATTGTGCAATTTGTCCTGAGTACGCTGATACCCCACATGTGGGGGTAAACCACTATTTGGGCGCATGGCAGAGCTCGGAAGGGAAGCAGCGCCATTTGACGTTTTTGGCTAGAATTGAGATCGGACACCATGTCGCGATTGGAAAACCCCTGATGTACCAAAACAGTGGAAACCCCCCACAAATGACACCATTTTGTAAACTAGACCCCCTAAGGAACTTATCTAGATGTGTGGTGAGCACTTTGAACCCCCCAGTGCTTCACAGAAGTTTATGACGCCCGGGCGTGAAAATAAAAAATTCGTATTTTTTCCACAAACATGATCTTTTAGTCACCATTTTTTTATTTTCCCAAGGGTACCAGGAGAAATTGGACCCCAAAAGTTGTTGTCCAATTTGTCCTGAGTACGCTGACGCCCCATATGTGGGAGAAAACTACTGTATGGACACACGTCGGGGCTCGGAAGGGAAGTAGTCACGTTTTGGAATGCAGACTTTGAGGGAATGTTCTGCGGGTGTCATGTTGCCTTTGGAGAGCCCCTAATGTACCTAAACAGTGGAAACCCCCCACAAATGACCCCATTTTGGAAGCGAGACCCCCTAAGGAACTTATCTAGTTGTGTGGTGAGCACTTTGAACCCCCAAGGGCTTCACAGAAGTTTATAATGCCCGGGCATGAAAATAAAAAAATCGTATTTTTTCCACAAACATGATCAATTAGTCCCCAATTTTTTCATTTTCCCAAGGGTAACAGGAGAAATTGGACCCCAAAAGATGTTGTCCAATTTGTCATGAGTACGCTGACACCCCATATGTGGGAGAAAACTACTGTATGGACACACGTCAGGGCTCGGAAGGGAAGCAGTGACGTTTTGGAATGCAGACTTTGATGGATTGGTCTGCGAGTGTCATGTGCATTTGGAGAGCCCCTGATGTACCTAAACTATTGAAACTCCCCACAAGTGACCCCATTTTTGACACTAGACCCCCCACGGAACTTATCTAGATGTGTGGTGAGCACTTTGAACCCCCAAGTGCTTCACAGAAGTTTATAACGCTCGGACGTGAAAATAAAAAAATCATTTTTTTCCACAAAAATGATATTTTTGCCCCCATTTTTTTATTTTCCTAAGGGTAACAGGAGAAATTGGACCCCAAAAATTGTTTTGCAATTTGTCCTGAGTAGGCTGATACCCTACATGTGGGGGTAAAACACTGTTTGGGCGCATGGCAGAGCTTGGAAGGGAGGGAGCACCATTTGACTTTTTCAACTCAGAATTGGCTGGAATTTAGTTCAGACGCCATGTTGCATTTGGAGAGCCCCTGATGTGCCCAAACAGTGGAAACCCCCAATTCTAACTCCAACCCTAACCCCAACACACCCCTAACCCTAATCTCAGCCCTAGCCCTAACCCTAACGGAAAAATGTAAATAAATACATTTTTATTTATTTTATTATTTTTCCCTAACTAAGGGGGTGATAACGGGGGGTTTGATTTACTATTTATGGCGTTTTTTATTTTTGGTAGCTGTCGCACGCTAAAAGACGCTTTTTATTGTAAAAATAGTTTTTGCATCGCCACATATTGAGAGCTATAATTTTTCCGTATTTTGACCCACCGAGTCATGTGAGGTCTTATTTTTTGCGGGACGAGTTGACGTTTTTATTGGTACCATTTTCGGGCACGTGACATTTTTTGATCGCTTTTTATTCCGATTTTTGGGACGCAGAATGAACAAAAACCAGCGTTTCATGAATTTCTTTTGGGGGGGTGCGTTTACACTGTTCCGCGTGCGGTAAAATTGATAAAGCGGTTTTATTCTTCGGGTCAGTACGGTTACAGCGATACCTCATTTAGGTCGTTTTTTTATGTTTTGGCGCTTTTATGCAATGAAAACAATTTTATATAAAAAATAATTATTTTTGCATCGCTTTATTCTGCGAGCTATAACTTTTTTAATTTTTCGCTGATGATGCTGTGTGGCAGCTCGTTTTTTGCGGGACAAGATGATGTTTTCAGTGGTACCATGGATATTTATATGCGTCTTTTTGATCGCGCGTTATTACACTTTTTGTTTGGCGGTTTGATAATAAATCATTATTTTTTGCTTCGTTTTTTATTTTTATTTTTTAAGGGGTTCGCTAAAGGGGTTAACTAATGGGACAGTTTTATAGGGCGGGTCGTTACGGACGCGGCGATACCTAATATGTGTACTTTTATTGGTTTTTTTTTTTTTATTTCCAATAAATGGATTTATTTGGGGGAATATTTTTTTTTTTTTCTAATTTATTTGGCGATTTTTTTAAAATTATTTTAACACTTTTTTTTTTTTTTTTTTTTAAACTTTATTAAATAGTCCCAGGTGGGACTTCACTGTCCTGTGACAGATCGCTGATCTGTCACATCACAGATCACTGTGACAGATCAGCGATCTGTCACCGGCAGTGCAGAAGGCTTCCTCATGCCTGCGCTTTGCAGGCACTGAGGAAGCCAGCTTCCTGCAGGCCCCCGGAGGTCCCCGCCGCCATATTGGATCCGGGGACCTGCAGGAAAGGAGCCCCCTGCAGCAGCGCTGCACATTGCGCTGCCGTGGGGGGCTCAGGGAAGCACGGAGCGAGTCCCCTCCCTGCCGATGCTTCCCTTTAACCCCCGGTACACCGCGATCATATTTGATCGCGGTGTGCAAGGGGTTAACGTGTCGGGGGCGGTCCGTGACCGCCCCTGACACATTGTGCCGGGTGTCAGCTGTGATAATCAGCTGACACCCGGCCGCGATCAGCGGCGCTCACCACGTGGGCGCCGCTGATCGCGGTAGACGTACTATCCCGTCCATGGGCATAGGGGCCCGGGTCCCATGGACGGGATAGTACGTCTGATGTCAGGAAGGGGTTAAACAATTAAATTGCATTTTATTGCATGGAATAAGTGTTTGATACAATAGAAAAACAGAGCAGATCTTCTCCAGATCTTTCAGGTTTCAGGGCTGTCGCTGGGCAACATTGAGTTTCAGCTCCCTCCAAAGATTTTCTATTGGGTTCAGGTCTGGAGCCTGGCTAGGCCACTCCAGGTCCTTGAAATGCTTCTTACAGAGTCACTCCTTAGTTGCCCTGGCTGTTTCGGATCATTGTCATGCTGGAAGACCCAGACACGACCTATCTTCAATGCTCTGACAGAAGGACGTTGTTGGCCAAAATTTTGCGATACATGACCCCATCACTCCTTCTTTCAATATGTTGCAGTCATCCTGTCCCCTTTGCAAAAATTCACCCCCAAAGTATGATGTTTCCCCCATTATGCCTCACAGTTGGGACGGTGTTCTTGGGGTTATACTCATCCTTCTTTCTCCAAACACGGCGCGTGGAGTTGATACCAAAAAGTTCTATATTGGTCTCATCTGACCACCTGTCTCCCTTGCCTCCTCTGAATCATCCTGTAGCCCAGGGTTCCCCAACTCCAGTCCTCAAGGCCCATCAACAGATCATGTTTTCAGGATTTCCCTAGTATTGCTCAGGTGATAATTGCTTCACCTGTGCAATACAAAAGAAATCCTGAAAACATGATCTGTTGGTGGGCCTTGAGGACTGGAGTTGGGGAACTCTGCTGTAGCCTATCCCAGACTTATGCAGGTCTACAATTGTGTCCCTGGTGTCCTTAGACAGCTCTTTGGTCTTGGCCATGGTGGAGTAGTTGGAGTGTGATCAAGTGTGTGGACAGGTGTCTTTTAAACAGGTGCAATTAATACAGGTAATGAGTGCAGAGTAGGAGGCTTCTTAAAGAAAAACTAACAGCTCTGTGAGAGTCAGAATTCTTGCTGGTTGGTCGGTGATCAAATACTTATTTCATGCAATAAAACCCAATTTAATCATATTAAAATCATACAATGTGTTTTTCTGGATTTTTTTTTTGGGGGGGGGATTCTGTCTCTTAGTTGAAGTGCACCTATGATAAAAATTACAGACCTCTCCATTAATTGTAGGCGGGAAAACTTGCAAAATCGGCATACACCCCCCTCTATTTGCATATTTACAAGATTGCAGTTTCCTTGCTTGGCAACTAGGCAGCAGTAAAGGTTACCCTATGTAATATCCACTCAAGGTATGGGGCCCGAGTCATCAATTTTTTCCCATCTAGACTTTGGTGATTTTCATTTTCACTATCTTTGGAAGTTTTAAGGGCAATCTATGAGATTTCCAGATGCTTTCATCTGATTCAATTTTATGTTTTATTAGTCTCAAATGTTCCCCTCCAAATTATTTTATGTACATGTGATTTTTTTTTTTTTTAACAAAATGTGTGCCATTTTACAGTTGAAAACATTTTTGGTTTTGGGCAACATTCATGTGAATGATTATCATGAAGACTTTGGAGCAAATAATGTCATCTGATACCACAAAAGGAAAAAAGGAAAGTGACTAAAAAAAACCCCATCACAAATGATGACTCAGGGCCACAGTGTCGATTTCCGGATTTAATAGACTGAGCCGTATCGTGGTCATCCTCTGCGGTCACTTACCTCGTCGCTGTCACCTCCGTGCATGGTCCCCACAATACGGCCTCCCCTCCCTGTAACAACACATATTTGTTAGTCACGTCCCCTGCTCCTGCCTCCTGTTCCAATGTTCAAAAAGAAAGGGTTAATGTTCCCAGAAATCAGTAGTGGTGCAGACGTTCTGCGCTGATGATGCCGGGACGTGACACCACATACTGGAGCGCAGTACCTTGCATGCTGCGCCCCATCTGGAACCTGCCGAGTCTTCTCTCCTCGTCCTCCATCTCGTCAGAGCCGTCGTCCTCCTGGATCTCAATGTCCGAATCTTCATTACTAACTAGAGCAGATAAAGTCGTGAGAAACACGGGACCGACACCCCGGGCTCATGTGCGAGAAGGTAGAAGGATGTGCGACTAGTTATGTAACGGACCTGACACAGGTAGTAGAGGTGGTATGTGATGGCTGCTATGTGGATGAAGTACAGGTAGCGGAGGTGGTATGTGATGGCTGCTATGTGGATGGAGTACAGGTAGCGGAGGTGGTATGTGATGGCTGCTATGTGGATGAAGTACAGGTAGCGGAGGTGGTATGTGATGGCTGCTATGTGGATGAAGTACAGGTAGCGGAGGTGGTATGTGATGGCTGCTATGTGGATGGAGTACAGGTAGCGGAGGTGGTATGTGATGGCTGCTATGTAGATGGAGTACAGGTAGCGGAGGTGGTATGTGATGGCTGCTATGTGGATGGAGTACAGGTAGCGGAGATGGTATGTGATGGCTGCTATGTGGATGGAGTACAGGTAGCGGAGGTGGTATGTGATGGCTGCTATGTGGATGAAGTACAGGCAGCGGAGGTGGTATGTGATGGCTGCTATGTGGATGGAGTACAGGTAGCGGAGGTGGTATGTGATGGCTGCTATGTGGATGAAGTACAGGCAGCGGAGGTGGTATGTGATGGCTGCTATGTAGATGGAGTACAGGTAGCGGAGGTGGTATGTGATGGCTGCTATGTAGATGGAGTACAGGCAGCGGAGGTGGTATGTGATGGCTGCTATGTGGATGGAGTACAGGTAGCGGAGGTGGTATGTGATGGCTGCTATGTGGATGGAGTACAGGTAGCGGAGGTGGTATGTGATGGCTGCTATGTAGATGGAGTACAGGTAGCGGAGGTGGTATGTGATGGCTGCTATGTGGATGGAGTACAGGTAGCGGAGATGGTATGTGATGGCTGCTATGTGGATGGAGTACAGGTAGCGGAGGTGGTATGTGATGGCTGCTATGTGGATGAAGTACAGGCAGCGGAGGTGGTATGTGATGGCTGCTATGTGGATGGAGTACAGGTAGCGGAGGTGGTATGTGATGGCTGCTATGTGGATGAAGTACAGGCAGCGGAGGTGGTATGTGATGGCTGCTATGTAGATGGAGTACAGGTAGCGGAGGTGGTATGTGATGGCTGCTATGTAGATGGAGTACAGGTAGCGGAGGTGGTATGTGATGGCTGCTATGTGGATGGAGTACAAGTATCTGAGGTGGTATGTGATGGCTGCTATGTGGATGGAGTACAGGCAGCAGAGGTGTTATGTGATGACTGCTATGTGGATGAAGTACAGGTAGCGGAGGTGGTATGTGATGGCTGCTATGTACATGGAGTACAAGTAGCGGAGGTGGTATGTGATGGCTGCTATGTGGATGGAGTACAGGCAGCGGAGGTGGTATGTGATGACTGCTATGTGGATGGAGTACAGGTAGCAGAGGTAGTATGTGATGGCTGCTATGTAGATGGAGTACAGGTAGCGGAGGTGGTATGTGATGGCTGCTATGTGGATGGAGTACAGATAGCGGAGGTGGTATGTGATGGCTGCTATGTGGATGGAGTACAGGCAGCGGAGGTGGTATGTGATGGCTGCTATGTGGATGGAGTACAGGCAGCGGAGGTGGTATGTGATCGCTCCCTGTACTCCATCCACATAGCAGCTATCACATACCACCTCCGCTGCCTGTACTCCATCCACATAGCAGCTGAGGTGGTATGTGATGGCTGCTATGTGGACGGAGTACAGGTAGTATGTGATGGCTGCTATGTGGATGGAGTACAGGCAGCGGAGGTATGTGATGGCTGCTATGTGGATGGAGTACAGGCAGCGGAGGTAGTATGTGATGGCTGCTATGTGGACAGAGTACAGGTAGTAGAGGTGGTATGTGATGGCTGCTATGTGGATGGAGTACAGGTAGTAGAGGTGGTATGTGATGGCTGCTATGTGGAAGGAGTACAGGCAGTGGAGGTATGTGATGGCTGCTATGTGGATGGAGTACAGGCAGCGGAGGTAGTATGTGATCGCTACCTGTACTCCATCCACATAGCAGCTGAGGTGGTATGTGATGGCTGCTATGTGGATGGAGTACAGGTAGTAGAGGTGGTATGTGATGGCTGCTATGTGGATGGAGTACAGGCAGCGGAGGTAGTATGTGATCGCTACCTGTACTCCATCCACATAGCAGCTGAGGTGGTATGTGATGGCTGCTATGTGGATGGAGTACAGGTAGTAGAGGTGGTATGTGATGGCTGCTATGTGGAAGGAGTACAGGCAATGGAGGTATGTGATGGCTGCTATGTGGATGGAGTACAGGCAGCGGAGGTAGTATGTGATCGCTACCTGTACTCCATCCACATAGCAGCTGAGGTGGTATGTGATGGCTGCTATGTGGATGGAGTACAGGTAGTAGAGGTGGTATATGATGGCTGCTATGTGGATGGAGTACAGGTAGTAGAGGTGGTACAGTTAGGTCCATATATATTTGGACAGAGACAACATTTTTCTAATTTTGGTTCTAGACATTACCACAATGAATTTTAAACAAAACAATTCAGATGCAGTTGAAGTTCAGACTTTCAGCTTTCATTTGAGGGTATCCACATTAAAATTGGATGAAGGGTTTAGGAGTTTCAGCTCCTTAACATGTGCCATCCTGTTTTTAAAGGGACCAAAAGTAATTGGACAGATTAAATAATTGTAAATAAAATGTTCATTTCTAGTACTTGGTTGAAAACCCTTTGTTGGCAATGACTGCCTGAAGTCTTGCACTCATTGACATCACCAGACGCTGTGTTTCCTCCTTTTTGATGCTCTGCCAGGCCTTCACTGCGGTGGTTTTCAGTTGCTGTTTGTTTGTGGGCCTTTCTGTCTGAAGTTTAGTCTTTAACAAGTGAAATGCATGCTCAATTGGGTTGAGATCAGGTGACTGACTTGGCCATTCCAGAATATTCCACTTCTTTGCTTTAATAAACTCCTGGGTTGCTTTGGCTTTATGTTTTGGGTCATTGTCCATCTGTAGTATGAAACGACGACCAATCAGTTTGGCTGCATTTGGCTGGATCTGAGCACACAGTATGGCTCTGAATACCTCAGAATTCATTCGGCTGCTTCTGTCCTGTGTCACATCATCAATAAACACTAGTGACCCAGTGCCACTGGCAGCCATGCATGCCCAAGCCATCACACTGCCTCCGCCATGTTTTACAGATGATGTGGTATGCTTTGGATCATGAGCTGTACCACGACTTCGCCATACTTTTCTCTTTCCATCATTCTGGTAGAGGTTGATCTTTGTTTTCATCTGTCCAAAGAATGTTCTTCCAGAACTGTGCTGGCTTTTTTAGATTTTTTTTTAGCAAAGTCCATTCTGGCCTTTTGCTTCTTGATGCTTATGAGTGGCTTGCACCGTGCAGTGAACCCTCTTTATTTACTTTCATGCAGTCTTCTCTTTATGGTAGATTTGGATATTGATACGCCTACCTCCTGGAGAGTGTTGTTCACTTGGTTGGCTGTTGTGAAGGGGTTTCTCTTCACCATGGAGATTATTCTGCGATCATCCACCACTGTTGTCTTCCGTGGGCGCCCAGGTCTTTCTGCATTGATGAGTTCACCTGTGCTTTCTTTCTTTCTTTCTCAGGATGTACCAAACTGTAGATTTTACCACTCCTAATGTTGTAGCAATTTCTTGGATGGGTTTTTTCTGTTTTTGCAGCTTAAGGATGGCTTGTTTCACCTGCATGGAGAGCTCCTTTGACCGCATGTTTCCTTCACAGCAAAACCTTCCAAATGCAAGCACCACACCTCAAATCAACTCCAGGCCTTTTATCTGGTTGAATGACATAACGAAGGGATTGCCCACACCTGTCCATGAAATGACCTTGGAATCAATTGTCCAATTACTTTTGGTCCCTTTAAAAACAGGGTGGCACATGTTAAGGAGCTGAAACTCCTAAATCCTTCATCCAATTTTAATGTGGATACCCTCAAATGAAAGCTGAAAGTCTAAACATCAACTGCATCTGAATTGTTTTGTTTAAAATTCATTGTGGTAATGTCTAGAACCAAAATTAGAAAAATGTAGTCTCTGTCCAAATATATATGGACCTAACTATAATGGCTGCTATGTAGATGGAGTACAGATAGCGGAGGTGGTATGTGATGGCTGCTATGTGGATGGAGTACAGGCAGCGGAGGTGGTATGTGATGGCTGCTATGTGGATGGAGTACAGGTAGCGGAGGTAGTATGTGATGGCTGCTATGTAGATGGAGTACAGGTAGCGGAGGTGGTATGTGATGGCTGCTATGTGGATGGAGTACAGGTAGCGGAGGTGGTATGTGATGGTTGCTATGTAGATGGAGTACAGGTAGCGGAGGTGGTATGTGATGGCTGCTATGTGAATGGAGTACAGGCAGCGGAGGTGGTATGTGATGGCTGCTATGTGGATGGAGTACAGGTAGCGGAGGTAGTATGTGATGGCTGCTATGTAGATGGAGTACAGGTAGCGGAGGTGGTATGTGATGGCTGCTATGTGGATGGAGTACAGGTAGCGGAGGTGGTATGAGATGGTTGCTATGTAGGTGGAGTACAGGTAGCGGAGGTGGTATGTGATGGCTGCTATGTGGATGGAGTACAGGTAGCGGAGGTGGTATGTGATGGCTGCTATGTAGATGGAGTACAGGTAGCGGAGGTGGTATGTGATGGCTCCTATGTGGATGGAGTACAGGTAGCGGAGGTGGTATGTGATGGCTGCTATGTGGATGGAGTACAGGCAGCGGAGGTGGCATGTGATGGCTGCTATGTGGATGGAGTACAGGTAGCGTAGGTGGTATGTGATGGCTGCTATGTGGATGAGTACAGGTAGCGGAGGTGGCATGTGATGGCTGCTATGTGGATGGAGTACAGGCAGCGGAGGTGGTATGTGATGGCTGCTATGTGGATGGAGTACAGGTAGCGGAGGTGGCATGTGATGGCTGCTATGTGGATGGAGTACAGGCAGCGGAGGTGGTATGTGATGGCTGCTATGTGGATGGAGTACAGGTAGCGGAGGTGGCATGTGATGGCTGCTATGTGGATGGAGTACAGGCAGCGGAGGTGGTATGTGATGGCTGCTATGTGGATGGAGTACAGATAACGGAGGTAGGCAGCTGTATGTGGATGATCGGGGGTCCGTCCTACCTGCGGACTTCTGCAGTCTGTTCTCCTCCTCTCTCAGTTTGCTATGCATCAGCCTCAGAGTATTTTCTGCCTCCTGCAGACAAATTCCATCAGTTATTCCCAACAGTCTTACACATTCTGGGGGGTCCGCAGACCCCGTATCTCTCACCTGGAGAAGAACTTTTAGTTTTCGCCTCATGTAGCTTCAGTGGCATGTAAAAGTCTGTGCACCCCTGGTCACAATTACTATTATTGTGAACATTTAAGCAAATTGAAGATGAAATGATCTCTAAACGGCCTAAAGTTACAGGTGACACATTTCCATTGTATTTTAGGTAAAATATATCAATATATTTTTTCATCTTTTACATTTTAAAAATTATAAAAAAGGAAAATGGGCTGATGCAAATGTTTGGACACCCTGCATGGTTAGTACCAAGGAGCGCCCCTTTTTGCAAGTATCTTAACTGGTAAACACTTTTTGTAGCCAGACAAGAGTCTTACAATTCTTGTTTGTAGGATTTACATAATTTCATTGAATCCATTCTTCCCTATACCCGTGAATTGTTCCTCGTGCCATTGTCTGCAACACAACCCCAAAGCATGGTTGATCCACCCCCATGCTTAATGGGTGGCTAAATGTTCTTTTCCTGAAATTCTGTGGCCTTTTTTCTCCATACATACCTTTGATCATTGTGGCCAAAGATTTCTATTTTACCTCATCGGTCCACAGAACTTGTTTCCAAAATACATCAGGCTTATTCAGATGGTCTTTTGCATACTTCTGGCGCTGAATATAATGGTGAGGATGCAAGAGAGGTTTTCTTCTGATGACTCTTCCGGGTGTCTGGGAACAGTAGAACAGCGTACCACAACTCCAGTCTGACAAACCTTTCTGAAGGTCCTTTGCAGTCTAGCGGGTGTTCTGATTCGCCTCTCTGGCACTCCTACGTGCAGCTTTCACTGAAATTTTGCTTGGTCTTTCAGACCTTATCTTGACCTCCACTGTTCCTGGTAACTGCCATTTCTTATTTACATTTCAAACTGCGTAAAGGGAAATGTGAAAAAGCTTTGCTTCCTTCTTATAGCCTTCTACTGCTTTGTGGGCCTCCACCGTTTTTAGAGTGCTAGGCAGCTGCCTAGAAGAACCCATGGCTGCAGTTTTTTGGCACAAGGTTAGAGGAGGCTGGGTATTTATAAAGCTGAGAAATTTGAATCGCCGGGCCTTTCCAAACAATGATTATAAACAAGCCATAACAGGCTAATTAAGGTCTGAAACCTTGGTCAAAGTTATATGAGCACATAAATCTCTAAGGATGCCCAAACTTTTGCATAGGCCCATTTTCCTTTTTGCAATTTTTAAAATGTAGTATATATTTATTTACTAATACCTAAAATAGAAAGAAAATGTGTCATCTGTAACTTTAGGCCTTTCAGTGATCATTTCATCTTCAACTTCCTTAACAGTTCACAATAACAGTCATTTTGACCAGTGGTGCCTAAACTTTTACATGCCAGTTTATATATGGTATTCGGGATTTCTGTGGCACAATGATGGCTCATATTATGTCTTTTACATTTTCTGTGATTTCCATGTTATTTCACATTTACGTGGTGGGTCCTGAGCAGACGCTTCATCCCTCCAACACTACCATAGACACTGCCGTACCCGTTATTCCTCCTGGAAATGAATAAATTGACACTGGTATTACCAGATGCAGGGGGGGGTGATCTACAAGCATTGACTCTGTCCAGTATCAGACTATCCAGGGAGACAAAGAATCGAGATATCAATGTATTCAAATATTTCCAGGAGGAGTAACAGAGGAACAACACAATGCAGGATTCTAAGAATAGTTAAAGGAACACTCCAGGCATAACTGATACAACATGTTATATATTACCTAAGGGGGGAAGCAGGATCTGAGCTTCCTGTGTAATGCTCCACCCTCGCAGGGCCTTATATTAGACATAACTTAGTATTTCACTTTTACCTGTACTGTCACTTTAACATATTGCAGCAGTGCATTAAAGTCGGCGCTCCAGGAGGACACTCCCTTTATTTCCCTGATGCATTGACACATTAGAGGACCTGTCGTCCACATGTCAGCTTCCACTCATCCTACTTTCAGCTACAGATGAATAGACAAATGGGCACATACTGATCCCCCCCCCCCCCCCCGCAGAGTGGTTAACGCTCATGTGAAGAGGCCGGCGAGATGTGCGCTCCATCAGATGTACACCCTGCTAGATGTGAGCCCTGCTAGATGTGAGCCCTGCTAGATGTGAGCCCTGCTAGATGTGAGCCCTGCTAGATGTGAGCCCTGCTAGATGTGAGCCCTGCTAGATGTGAGCCCTGCTAGATGTGCGCCCTGCTAGATGTGCGCCCTGCTAGATGTGCGCCCTGCTAGATGTGCGCCCTGCTAGATGTGCGCCCTGCTAGATGTGAGCCCTGCTAGATGTGAGCCCTGCTAGATGTGAGCCCTGCTAGATGTGAGCCCTGCTAGATGTGAGCCCTACTAGATGTGCACTCTGCTAGATGTGAGCCCTACTAGATGTGCACTCTGCTAGATGTGAGCCCTACTAGATGTGCGCTCTGCTAGATGTGTGCCCTACACTCTGCTAAATGTGCGCCCTGCTAGATGTGCGCCCTAATAGATGTGCACTCTGCTAGATGTACACCCTGCTAGATGTGCACTCCACCAGATGTGTGCCCTACTAGATGTGCGCCCTGCCAGATGTGCGCCCTGCCAGATGTGCACTCCGCCAGATGTGCACTCCGCCAGATGTGCGCCCTGCTAGATGTGCGCCCTGCTAGATGTGCGCCCTGCTAGATGTACACTCCACCAGATGCATGCTCCACCAGATGTGCGCCCTACTAGATGTGCACTCCACCAGATATGCACTCCACCAGATGTGCGCCCTACTAGATGTGCACCCTACTAGATGTGCACCCTACTAGATGTGCACCCTACTAGATGTGCACCCTACTAGATGTGCACTCCACCAGATGTAAGCTTCACCAGATGTGCGCGCTACTAGACGTGCACTCCACCAGATATATGCTCCACCAGATGTGCGCCCTACTGGATGTGCACTCCACCAGATGTGCACTCCACCAGATGTGCGCCCTACTAGATGTGCACTCCACCAGATGTGCGCACTACTAGATGTGCACTCCACCAGATGTGCGCACTACTAGATGTGCACTCCACCAGATGTATGCTCCACCAGATGTGCGCCCTACTAGATGTGCACTCCACCAGATGTATGCTCCACCAGATGTGCGCCCTACTAGATGTGCACTCCACCAGATGTGCGCCCTACTAGATGTGCACTCCACCAGATGTGCGCCCTGCTAGATGTGCACTCCACCAGATGTGCGCCCTACTAGATGTGCACTCCACCAGATGTGCGCCCTACTAGATGTGCACTCCACCAGATGTGCGCCCTGCTAGATGTGCACTCCACCAGATGTGCGCCCTACTAGATGTGCACTCCACCAGATGTGCGCCCTACTAGATGTGCACTGCACCAGATGTATGCTCCACCAGATGTGCGTTCCACTAGATGTGCGCCCTACTAGACATGCGCTCTACTAGACTCCATTTCAGCAATGAAGACAAGACCACCGGAGGGAAAAAGAAGAAATGTAAAAACGGGAATAATAATAAACATCCATGTAAGACACGCAGCGGTCTATTCTGTGCAGTAGGAAAGCCCTACTGATCCGTGCCGGGTCCCTACTGATCCCCCTAGTGGTGTCTGCAGGCTGTCAGCATTTTGTCATGCAACTGTGTGAAATGGACGTTCTGAGCTCCAACTGTGAAAAATGTATCTCTGGCAATTTAAAATATATTAAATAAAATTACAATGGATATTAAAAGGGGGTTGTCCAGGGTTAAAAAACAGCTGCATTCTTCTAAAAACAGAGCCACCCTTTGTGCATAGCTTGTGTTTGGTACTCAGCTGCAGTAGCAGAAGTAACCCGTGGACAGATGGGGCGCTGTTTTTAGACAAAAGTAATCCCGGATTCAGGGAAATAGGAGACCTTGTAATAAAATCTTGAGTCCGCCCGAGGTAAGGTCACTCTTTGCATTCTGCTCTGGGGGGGGGGGGTCTCTGAATGCCGAACCACCCTTTGCAATGTCAATATGCCATAATAGGATGTAGGTGCAGAGATCAGAGCGATCAGAAGGTGGTCTCTATGGGACCGGACATTACATAACTAGTTATCCCGGGCTCAGATAGGTCTTTATAATTGCTGCATTTATTCATCGCATCAATGAAGCGGGAGACTGGACAGATCAGGATCCGATGGACAGCCTCATACGGAGAGCGTGTGCTCCCGGAGTTGGGGGGCTATGAGCTCATGGGCTACAGAAATGTACTCAGCAGAATAACAGATCACAGGCACATAGTCAGTGACAGGTCAGGAGATGGCCGAGCGAATGAAAATTACAGGAATTGTATCTCTATTATTGCTAGCTGGTGCCAGGAATAATAATAACAGAGGACGCGATATAGGAATACGAAGGGTCACTTGGGGGTATATACTCATCCGAGCTCAAAACATGAACTCGTGAGAATCCCCTGCAGAATGAAACGATAAAACTGTGCACCTGCAGCCACCACTAGAGGGAGCCGAGGAATGCACTGCATACGGTTTATGCATAGGGCTCAGTAATAATAGTGTAGGCAGTGTGCTCCTATAGCTCCCTCTAGTGGTGGCTGCAGAGAGACAACTTATTTACACGTCAGGGTTGGAAAATACTAGCTTCAATCTAATGTTATTGCGGTTCTCCTTCACGTCAAATTCCATAATCGCATGGTGTCCTCACCTCAAAGCGCTCCTGCTCCACCCGATGGTGGTCCTCCAGCTGCTGCTCCAGGAAGCAGAGGTTCCGGTACTTGCTCATGTAGATCTCATACTGCTTTTGTAGCTCTTCCTCCAACTTCTCATACTCATCCATAAAGGCGGGTCTGTCCAGACACAGAAGAGGCCCGTTATTAACCTAAAACGGGACCGTGGCCACCAATGATGGTGCAGGAAAAGGCGCTAACCTGACGCTCTGCAGGGTCTGGAGTCTCGCTCGGTTCCTCTCCAGCTCCTTTTTGCGCTTTTCTATTTTGGACTCTAGGGTCACCTCGTCCGATGAGCCATTGGTTTGAAAATCTCTCATCTTCTGACACTGGTCCTGAAATAGAGGGAATAACCGGGATGAAGGGGGTCGCTCCATCCCCTAAAAATACTAGAAACACACTGTATGAGATGTCAACCACATTGCTGCTCTTTTCCACAAACAGCGCCACTCTTTTATGAAGGACGTGTCAGGAATTGCATTATTGTGGACGAGTTGCAATACAATCTATGATCAACAGTGGCGCTGTTCCTAAAGGATAGCGACCATGAGATAGTCCCGCTCTAATGAAACATCCTGCAACAAATTTTTATTAGAAATGATCCTTAGGCCGCGTTCACATGTTCAGTATTTTACATCAGTATTTGTAACCCAAAACCAGGAGTGGTCGGCAGGTTTTATTATTTAATTTGAGAGCAGCATGATGTAGAGGCAGAGAGCCTTACTCCAGGGATGTGTCAATACAATCAGTGTTTTATCAGCAGGAGATTACTGCAGGACTAGGTGTCGCGTGCCAGGCAGTCCAGATATGTGGTTATACAAGAAGCTCAGCCTTCACAGTACCGCTAGAATGGCAGCAGAGAAAACAGGGATTCTATCAAAACTGAAGCAAGCAGCCCTGTAAGTGATGACTTCTGATTTACGGCCTTTATCCTCCCCACTGATCACATCTACCATATGTTTTCCATGGCTGCCTCATAACCCAGCCCATATCAGGGATCGCTCCATCAACGCTGATCATGGAATTTACAGGGGATGTTCCATATTCTGCCATGCAAGTGCATAAATATGAAGATGACAAGCCCATTTTACAGTCACCTTGATGCAGACATGTGACCGTATCATTGTGCATCATCTCGAATCTTCCACAGTATATACAGCTGTGCTCAAAAGTTTACATACCCCGGCAGAATTTTTGCTTTCTTGGCCTTTTTTCAGAGAATATGAATGATAACACCAAAACTTTTTCTCCACTCATGGTTAGTGGTTGGCTGCAGCCATTTATTGTCTAACTACTGTGTTTTCTCTTTCTAAATCATAATGACAACCCAAAACATCCAAATGACCCTGATCAAAAGTTCACATACCCCATTTCTTAATACCGTGTATTGCCCCCTCTAACATCAATGACAGCTTGAAGTCTTTTGTGGTAGTAGTTGTGGATGAGGTTCTTTATTCTCTCAGATAGTAAAGCTGTCCACTCTTCTTGGCAAAAAGCCTCCAGTTCCTGTAAATTCCTGAGCTGTCTATCATGAACTGCGCGCTTGAGATCTCCCCAGAGTGGATCAATGATATTGAGGTCAGGAGACTGAGATGGCCACTCCAGAACCTTCACTTTATTCTGCTGTAGCCAATGACAGGTTGACTTGGCCTTGTGTTTTAGATCATTGTCATGTTGGAACGTCCAAGTATGTCCCATGCGCAGCTTCCGGGCTGATGATTGCAAATTTGCCTCCAGTATTTGCCGATAACGTGCTGCATTCATCTTTCCTTCAACTTTGACCAAGTTTCCTGTGCCTTTGTAGCTCACACATCCCTAAAATATCAGCGATCCACCTCTGTGCTTTACAGTAGGAATGGTGTTCCTTTCATCATAGGCCTTGTTGACCCCTCTCCAAATGTAAAGTTTATGGTTGTGGCCAAAAAGATCAATTTTGGTCTCATCACTCCAAATTACCTTGTTCCAGAAGTTTTGAGGCTTGATTCTGTGCTGTTTTTGGTATTGTAGGCGAGATACTTTGTGGCATTTGCACAGTAAGGGCTTTCTTCTGGCAACTCGACCATGCAGCCCAATTTTCTTCAAGTTCCTCCTTATTGTGCATCTTGAAACAGCCACGCTGCTAGTTTTCACAGAGTCCAGGATTTCAGCTGATGTAGTTTGTGCGTTTTTCTTTGCATCCAGAATAATTTTCCTGGCAGCTGTGGACAACATTTTTGTTTGTCTACATGACCGTGGTTTGGGTTTTACAGAGCCCATGATTTTCCATTTGTTAATCACAGTTTGAACGCTGATGACTGGCATTATCAATTACTTGGATATCTTTTTGTATCTCTTTCCTGTTTTTTACAGTTCGACTACCTCTTCCCGTAGACAATTCTTTTGCTTTCACCATGACTCACAATCCAGAAACGTCAGTGGCTGGATGAAAGATGCAAGAGTCTGTGTGGATCCCAGAAACTCACTCAGCTTTTATGCACACACATTGATTACAAGCAAACAGGTCTCAAGTGAGGATGTTACCTTTAGTAGCCATTCAAACCCATTTGAGCCAACTTCTGTGCATGTTATTAGGCCAAAATCACCAGGGTATGTAAACGTTTGAGCAAGGTCATTTGGATGTTTTGGGTTGTCATTATGATTATAAAAGAGAAAACACAGTAGTTTGACAATAAATGGCTTCACCCAACCACTAACCATGAGAATAAGTTTTAGTGTTATCATTCATATTCTCTGAAAAAAGGCCAAAAAAGCAAAAATTCTGCCGGGGTATGGAAACTTTTGCACAACACGATATATATATCCACCTGCAATATGACGCCTGGATGATCATAGGATGACCGATCAATCAACTGTTTCCAGGACAAGTAGGAAGAGAAGATCCTTTCATGCCACATATGATTATTACATGCGGCAACTGAGAAATCGTCCGCTAAATATGAAGGCTAAAGACTCAGACGAAGAATCGCCAGTCACTGGACTCCTCGGCTTCCAGGATGGTTCGGCCGCTAATTATAAGAGGAGGAAATTGTAGGGCAGAATGTGGCTTCACAAGACAGAAGAAAAGAAAATGTTATAGGCAGAGGAGGGGACATCTTCACCATTGCTATAATGCACAACAAGGCGATTACACTGATGAGAATGGCGTCACCCCGAGAGCGGCCGATAAGTACACGTTGGAAGGCTGTAATTCAACCACTATGTATATATATTATATGAATGAATTGTTGTGCCTTTATCCAGAAGAGCATTTGTGCGGTCAGATACTGATGCTGGGGCGAGGCCGCACTCATAATCTCTGCTCTACCTCATTCCGTAGGTGTTGGATGGGATTGAGGTTAGGAGTCCACATTAAACTCCCCTTCCATGTCTGTATGGAGCTTGTGCACTGGGCACAGTCATGGGGAACAGAAAAGGGTCTTCACCAATCTGTTTCCGCAAAGCTGGAAGCTACAATTGTCCACAATGTCTTGTGATGAAGTATTAAGATTTCCCTTTAATAGACCCAAGGGGCCGAGGCCGACCCCTGATAACAGCCCATAGCGTTATCCTCCTCCATCATCTGTACAGCGGGCACAATGCAGTCAGGGGGTAACGTCCTCCCGGAATCACCACACCCAGACTCCTCCATCACACGCAGATAGAGAAGTGCGATCCGTCACCGCACAGAACATGTCTCCTTCAGAGTCCAGCGGTGGCAGCTTTACATCACTCTATCCGACGCTCGGCATTGTGCTTGGTGATGTACGACTGCATGCAGCTGATGGGCCATGAAGCTCCTAGCGGGGGCGCTGTGTTTGTGCTGATGTTATACCATAGGAGGTCTGGACTCTGCAGTTATGGGGTCAGCAAAGCGGTGGTGACTTTTCTGCCCTCTGCACGTCAGCACTTGGTCCCCCGCTCTGTAACATTATGGGGTCTCCACTTTGTGGCTGAGTTGCTGCGGTTCCTTCCAGTTCTCAATAATATCACTCACAGGTGATGGGGAAAGATTTAGGAGGAAGAAATGTCATGGACTGACTTGTAACCCCAAATGGCTCTTATTAGAGGACCGTGCTAGTATCTGTGAGCTCTACACCACTGGCCGATCTGTCACATGGTAGTAAAGACATACGGCATGGTGGAGGGGCTGCAGGTTATACACCGGGGTGGCGAGAGTCTGGATGTTATACACCGTGGGGAAAGGGGCTACAGGTTATATAGCGGGGGAGAGGGGCCAGATGTTATACACCGTTAGCAATGGGCGGGATGATATACACCAGGCGCCGAATGGCAGGATGTTATACACTGTAGGGCGAGGGACGAATGGACAGAGCATTCTGAGAAATCCCGATCCTGGCCAGCTACAGTGCTACTGTGCTCCTCCAGAGCTGCAGAGGTAAAGCTGCCTCTGCTTGAGAAAGCGCGCAGCGCGGGTCAGAGGGTCAGCAATGCTGCTGCTCTGAACTGTCCATCAAGCAGAAACACCCCTAACAAGTGGAAAATTGGGAGGACGGGTATCAGTGAGCTTCGGAAGAAAGAAGATAAGACAACCCCTTTAAATACTTGCATCATGCTCCACCTTATTGGCATCCCCAATAAGCGAAACACAGCCGATTAGATTTGCCTGGAGTGTCCCTCTATCAACCAACAATGTTTTTCTCCCAAATATTATTAAAAAAAAAAAAAAAGAATATATATATATATATATATATATATATATATATATATATATATATATATATATATATTCTTTTTTTTTTTTTTTAATAATATTTGGGAGAAAAACATTGTATATATATACACACCAAATGATCACACATAACCTCTGACTCATCCTGCACTTCTCCTCCGAGTGGGAGGATTTCTCCTGCCAGTTCACAGGCGTACAAGATGGCATCGTCCTGGCATCACACTGACAGCCCTATAAAATATTGATTAGAAGCGCACACCACATCGTTTTCGAGCACTGAGCTAGTGGAGGATCTGAATTACATTTTACTCCCACCCTGTAGAAAAGTGGAGGCCGCTTGATTGAACGCCACAATGGCTCCTCTGGTGAACATTGTATGAATGTACGAGGAGTAGAATGGAGAAAATCAGCTCCAGCGGGGAGCGTTGGCGATATCCGGGATTGTCACTTGGAACCAAGTTGCTTTTCTATGTCTTCTGAACAATATCTGAGAGCACAGGAATATAGAAGGTGGAGGAATATGTCGTCCAAGGTCCCTTTAAGGTTATCATGTTGGGTTTTAATATGGCACCCAATATCTCGGGACTTACCAAATTTAGAAAAAAAGTTAGAGGATATCCCAGCTTAGCAAGTGTATCACATATCCAAAGAGTAAGTGTCAACGTACTGATCGCTGGGAGAAGGGGGCCTTGAAGTGCCCAGCCGGAATGGAGCAGTACTGAGCATGTGCGACCACCGGACAATTCACTGACCATAGGAGTGGTGGTCGCACATGTGCACTTCTGGTCCAATCACCCACGACTTTGGGGTCAGAGGGGGTCTCATCCGCAGATTCATTATTTAATAATATATAGTTTATGTGAACCCCCCCAAAAAAGGGTATGTTATAAATGCTGGCATTGGGAGGACCCCTTTAGAAGGCTCGGGTGACTGGGTGAGGGAATCGCCGCACACTTACCAAAACTTCTCTGATGGACAGCCTCAACACCTTCTCCGTCTCATTAATTTCCAGAGGACGGGCGATGGCAGCCACTCTCAGATCCTGCAAAATGACAAAGAATGTCATTAAAAAGACGCCGAGGAGGGTCACAATCCCCCGATCCCGTTCTGCTACCAGCTCAGAAATCAATTATGTAAATGCTCTGTGCGGTGAACAAAAGGCGCCGTGTCGCTGTCAGCAAGGAACATGCAATTTGGCAAAAAGCAACAAACACTTTACTCCCAAACAGGTCGTCTGAGACAATGCGAAAAAAAAAAGTCACATCACAGAGAATTAAGAGCTTGTTTTGTACGGGCGCAGCGAGAGGCGACATTCACCGCCGCTGTTTTCCAATGTGCAACATGATGATAATTAAGAAATAGGCGACGTGAGCGACAGAAGATGGCGCACTGACATCTGCGAGACAACAACCGGCGTATCAATACCTGGAGCGCTCCACAGATTACCTATTTTACACCTCCTGCTGTGGCGTCAATAATATATATACACCCTATTAGAAAATCCCAAATTAATAAAGGAGGTTCTTCTGTTTAGGATCTTGGTTTCTTAGTCAAAGTGCAGAGCGCTGGAGGACCTGTCCTGTCCTGTATTACACCTATGATATGAATGGGCACGATGTAATACTCTATTCCCCCTACGGGGGAGCTGCAGGAAAACAAAACAGTTACTGCCAGGTTTTTCTCCTAGATTACAGATGATCGATCTGGGTTTGCAGAAGGGAGACACTTTATAATCAGTTGATTGACAAGGGACCCTTCTTACAAGTAGTTATTGTTCGAAGTGGGGATCCCCTTTTACATATTTTGGCTCCAGCAAACCATTATTTTTTTTTTCGTACATTGATTTTCAAGATTTCTACTTGCGGCCATTGGGCAGAACCTGTATGATTAATTCCTGCCTGATCATAGCCAATCACAAAGAGAGAACCCCCTATGATCCAGAGATCTAAGCACCTAAATCTCTGCCTGTGCCAAACCGTTAACCCGAACGTATCGACCATTCCTACGTCTGCACGTGTTGTGGGACAGTGCTGCCACTAGGGGGAGCAAACTAAGGAAGGCGATAACACGCTAGTACAGCATTCAGGTCTTTAAAAATCAGTCTTCGCAGTGCTCCCCCTAGTGGCAGTCTCTTTCTGGAGAATTAAAAGTCTTTGTATGCAGTAAAATGTATTAATCTGTAGTTGAGGCGGATCAGCCCAGAGTTTCCTAGACTGGATGCAATTGTAGCAAACACTCAGCTGTAGGTGACCTTTAATTATAGTTGTTTAACCCCTTAGCATCAGAATAAATACTCCATACACAATGGGTGCTGTGCGTTACACTGCCAACACACATCTGTCACTGCTGGACGGCCCCTGTAAGTCTACATTTTCATAAAAGAAGAAATGGGGCACAATGAGCTTCATCTGCGGTCGTGTTATACGTTGTACAGAAGTGTGGGCCCGGCCGCACGCTTCTTCACCTACAGATCTGACACTATTTGCTCATGGAATATATTCAGTATTTGCTCATGGAATATATTCAGTTTCTGTATGAAAAATGTCTTGAAAGCGCAGCAGAGATGATTCACAGAGGATGGCTTCAGAGCTGAAATCCGAGGTAGCTGTCCCCGGCGGCCACACATCCAATGCTGCATGGAGAAAGAGCGCTTATTCCCGTATATAACAAAAACCTAGAAATTAAAGCATCGGGATGAAACGAGCAAGAATACAATGTAAGTAAACTAAATATACCCACAGTGCACGGCCGAGCTGCTGCCATGAATTTCACCACGCAGCCTGGAACTTAGGAATAAATAGAATTATATTAGTTTGTTACAAACAGATGGGCACAGACGCACTGTGAAGAGACTGGCAGATGGAGAGATGGCCGGGCCGGCCTCGGGGTTCGTGTGTTCACCATGAGCTCATTGTGGCTCCTCTGTGCCGTCTGGTTTACACCCGTGATCTCATAGCAAACTGGCTACTAGGCGAGAACGAGCGAATGCAAGCGGCTGTCAATAGCTTAGATATTACCTACATAGAGAACAGAATTACTGTTACTACGCTTACCATTATACTCCAGAGCTGCACTCACTATTCTGCTGGTGCAGTCACTGTGCACATACATTACATTACTGATCCTGTACTGATCCTGAGTTATATCCTGTATTATACTCCAGAGCGGAAGTCACTATTCTGCTGGTGCAGTCACTCTGTACATACATTACATTACTGGTCCTGTACTGATCCTGAGTTATATCCTGTA
Organism: Dendrobates tinctorius; assembly: GCF_039654945.1. NCBI lineage: Eukaryota > Metazoa > Chordata > Amphibia > Anura > Dendrobatidae > Dendrobates > Dendrobates tinctorius. The sequence goes on along the minus strand of NW_027361869.1, from coordinate 382,835 downwards.
TTATACTCCAGAGCGGAAGTCACTATTCTGCTGGTGCAGTCACTCTGTACATACATTACATTACTGGTCCTGTACTGATACTGAGTTACAGCCTGTATTATACTCCAGAGCTGCACTCACTATTCTGCTGGTGCAGTCACTGTGTACATACATTACATTACTGGTCCTGTACTGATCCTGAGTTATATCCTGTATTATACTCCAGAGCTGCACTCACTATTCTGCTGGTGCAGTCACTGTGTACATACATTACATTACTGGTCCTGTACTGATCCTGGGTTATATCCTGTATTATACTCCAGAGCTGCACTCACTATTCTGCTGGTGCAGTCACTGTGTACATACATTACATTACTGATCCCGAGTTACATCCTGTATTATACCCCAGAGCTGCACTCACTATTCTGCTGGTGCAGTCACTGTGTAATAATAATAATATAATAATAAATTTTATTATTTTTATAGCGCCGACATATTCTGCAGCACTTTACATTTCAGAGGGGATTTGTACAGACAATAGACATTACAGCATAACAATAATCACATACAGTAGATTATAACAAATACCAAGAGGAATGAGGGCCCTGCTCGCAAGCTTACAGTCTATGAGGAAAGAGGTAGACACGAAAGGTGGGTGGTAATAGTTGCCCTGATTGTATGGAACAGCCATAATGTTAAGTGTGTGACAGTACAGACACAGAGGGCTAATGGAGGCATAAAGCATGTGGGAACATGATGCGGGAAATCTGGTTATGGTAAAACTTTTGGCTGTGCCACACAGGGATAGATTAGGTTAATGTGTTGAGGCGATAGGCCAGTCTGAATAAATGCGTTTTCAGGGCACGCTTAAAATTGTGGGGATTGGGGACTAATCGTATTGACCTGGGAAGTGCATTCCAAAGAATTGGCGCGGCACGTGTAAAGTCTTGGAGACGGGAGGTTCTGATTATTGAGGATGCTAACCTCAGGTCATCAGCAGAACGGAGGGCGCGGATAGGGTGGTAGACTGAAACAAGGGAGGAGATGTAGGGTGGTGCTGAGCCATGGAGGGCTTTGTGGGTGAGGGTAATAAGTTTATACTGAATTCTGGAGTGGATGGGTAGCCAGTGTAATGACTGGCACAAGGTAGAGGCATCGGTGTAACGATTGGTGAGGAATATGATCCTGGCTGCAGCATTCAAGACAGATTGGAGAGGGGACAGTTTGGTAAGAGGGAGACCGATTAGAAGAGAGTTACAATAGTCGAGACGAGAATGAATAAGAGAAACAGTAAGAGTTTTTGCAGAGTCAAAAGTAAGAAAAGGTCGAATTCTAGAAATGTTTTTGAGGTGCAGATGACAAGAGCGAGCCAGTGATCGAATGTGTACATTGCATTACTGATCCTGAGTTACATCCTGTATTATACTCCAGAGCTGCGCTCACTATTCTGTTGGTGCAGTCACTGTTTACATACAGCTCTAGCAAAAATTAAGAGACCACCACATCAAATCCTTGTCATGGCCAACCCAATCTCCAGACCTGAACCCCATTGAAAACATCTGGAATGTAATCAAGAGGATGATGGAGAGTCACAAGCCATCATACAAAGAAGAACTGCTTACATTTTTGTACCAGGAGTGGCATAAGGTCACCCAAAAGCAGTGTGAAAGACTGGTGGAAAGCAGCCAAGACGCAGGAAAGCTGTGATTAAAAATCATGGTTATTACACAAAATATCGATTTCTGAATTCTTCCTGAGTTAAAACATTAGTATTGTTGTTTCTAAATGATTATGAACTTGTAGCAACCAGCCACTGTGAAGAGAAAATCCCATATAAGGGTTTACCAGAGACATGCAGCCTGATCTCATGGTCCACAATGAGGGTCCTATGGGTTCCCAGGTGGCTATATTGGACCTAGTGTATAGCACCACTGAGTGGTTTGTTTGTCTTTGCACGTGTACCTTAATTATCTTTGGTATTTTAATTAATTAAATAATGTTTATTCGTTATATTTTATATTCCAATACGCTAATCCCTACTTAACAAGATTGGAAATACCATCCGCTAATTACACAGCGTAACCCAGAAGGGAGATTTCACTTATATGTGGGAGGATAATAAATATGGCATGCCTTCTTTAATTATAGCCATGGATGCGATGGATGGATGCGATGGATGGAAGAGCCCTGACCCCACACTGGTAGGATCACACAGGAGCCCCTGGTGGGACAGCAGCAATTATTCCACCTCCATACTGTGTCATACATGACGGACACACATATATTACAGTCAGTAATCTAGGCCAGGCTGCATCACTGCATGTTCCTTAATTACATCGTAAGAGCGGCACCTTCTCTAATGACAAAGGTCTCATGTATAATCAATAAGTTCCCCGAAATACTTTGTGCTATAATAACCTAAAATGTCACTGCGTTTTCCAGTGTCCAGGAGGTGGGGTGGGTCTTTTTCCCCCTCTACAGGAGGTGGGGGCGGGTCTTTTTCCCCCTCTACAGGAGGTGGGGGCGGGTCTTTTTCCCCCTCTACAGGAGGTGGGGGCGGGTCTTTTTCCCCCTCTACAGGAGGTGGGGGCGGGTCTTTTTCCCCCTCTACAGGAGGTGGGGGCGGGTCTTTTTCCCCCTCTACAGGAGGTGGGGGCGGGTCTTTTTCCCCTCTACAGGAGGTGAGGGCAGGTCTTTTTCCTCTCTACAGGAGGTAGGGATGGGTCTTTTTCCCTTCTACAGGAGTGGGGCGGGTCTTTTTCCCCTCTACAGGTGAGGGAAGGTCTTTTTCCTCTCTACAGGAGGTGCGGGCAGTTCTTTTTCCTCTCTACAGGAGGTAGGGGTGGGTCTTTTTTCGCTCTACAGGAGGTGGGGGCGGGTCTTTTTCCCCTCTACAGGAGGTGGGGGCGGGTCTTTTTCCTCTCTACAGGAGGTGGGGTGGGTCTTTTTCCCCTCTACATTAGGTGAGGGTGGGTCTTTTTCCTCTCTACAGGAGGTAGGGGTGGGTCTTTTTCCCCTCTACAGGAGTTGAGGGCGGGTCTTTTTCCTCTCCACAGGAATGGAAGTCTTCAAACAGAGGCTGGACAGACATCTGTCTGGGATGATTTAGCGAATCCTGCTTTGAACAGGGGGTTGGACCAGATGGCCCAGGTGGTCCCTTCCAACTCTATGATTCTATATAATCACTGTGTCGACACAGGAATGAGAAACTGCTGCAAGATAGCAAATTAATGTTGTCATCTCTCCTCGTTCCAGCACTGGAGGCTGCATATTCTTCTTTCTGTTCCTCAGCACATCAGCTTGCCATGGCACACATCAACTCTGACATCATGCCTCCATTCTTTTAGGTTGGCTCAGGTTGCAGATAAGCGCCTGAGTATTCAGGTTGTTGGCATTCACATCATTACTGTTCTTTGTACCATCTCCGCATTTAAATCTCTGACAAACCAAGTTCTACTGCTCAGTCAGCTCTGCTATACTGCTGTGCCAGTTTTGCTTTGGAGTCCCTGACAATCTCAGCTCGGACGCTGAATCATCTGAGCTATTCTGCTACGTCAGCTCCACATTGCTTCTGCTGCAATGTCAGCTCCGCCGCTGAATCAACTCTGCTATACTGCAAGATCGCTCTGAGTCTACCCTGTGGCCCCTGCAGGTGAAATCTCCGGGGGCCTCGTCCGCTGACGTTCTCCATGAAAAGTTACCTCTAGGCAGCTGCTAATGAAATCTCCTGAAGTTTAAAGAATGGGGGCGAGTGTGGCAATGCCGGGGACTGTGAGCGCGGCGATCCATCACGCTGAGGTGCAGCTCATTAGCTGCGGTGAGTAATGGGCTCGCGGTGGTGTTATAGCGGACGATGTGCGCACTGGATGCCGCTTTGCTTCCTATTCCAGTCCCATATTTCTAATTATACACATTGTATGTCACCGGTGACCACGTTACTCGTCTGTCACCTCAGGAGGCACAATAAAAGAAAATAAAATTAATTTTGTTTAACCCTTTACCTTGACACAAATAAAATTATGGAAAAACAAAAAAAAAAAAAAGTACAAATATATAAAAATAAGCTGGAGGCAAGTTTAAGAAGCTTCCTAAACTTGTAAGGATGCAAAAAAAAATCCGAAGGGGAATGATGTGCCTCCTACACCACAGCGTTTCAGGCCACCCGGATGTGCAACCGGCTCCTTGGACTTTCATGGAGCTTTGCTGCAGTGCTCAGCATAGTGGACAGCCTGGAGAACCGCAATGCAGGGAAAAACAGAGATGAAGATCTGCAGACCCTCATTAGCAGGATCATGGGGGGTCCCAGGGATCAAACTATTGCTAATCTGATGGTGGTGGCATTTCCCAGTGATGTGTCACCACCTTATAGGATGAGACCGACGCTTTAAATGGCTTTATGTAAATCAATAGCACGAATAAATATTAAATACTTTGTGATGCTGTATATCATCAACAAATTTTGCTACTTTCTACACTCATGAGCCACTTCTCTGAAGCCTGAACTCATCACTATGAAAAACTGCTAAAATCTGACTTGGTCTAAAGATAGACTGCCAGCCCACTGAGGGATCAGAAGTCAGCTGTCTATAGAGGTCTATGGAGATGGGAAAGGGAGATGAAGGAAACTGAATGAGAAAGACCAATCACACTGCAGCTTTCTGGTGTTTTATCTATCGTGAGTGCTGGATTCACAGCTACACTGTATAATGTCCCCTCATGTGGCTGCTGCTTCTAAACATGAGCCACAGAGACACAGGAGAGCAGGAGTCCCTCATGTCTGCGTGTGCTGTGTTTCCATCTCAGACAACCCCTTTAACAATTCTTTTACTTACTCTCAGGTCCGCTTCCTTGCCCAAGATGTCATACAGCAGGGCTCCCTTTGAGGTGATTTCGGATGCAAGCTGTCTGGCATTCTTTAAATCAGTAATCTGAAATATAAAGGCAACGCGCAGATTTTAACAACCGCAACTGTGTAGAGAAACAGCACTATAATGGCACGGAGATAACCTTAAAGGGGTGTTCCGCATTCGGAAAATCTTGTACCCAAGATGCAGTTTGTTTAAAAAAAATAAAATAAACTGTCTTTACTCACCCTCCCCAGGTCCATCACTAAGTCTCCGCTACTGCTCCCAGTGTCTATAATTGCTGACAGCAGCAATCAATGAGTTCAGTGGCTCATGCAGGTTTTTTTCCTGCAGCGCTGTCGATGTGATCTCAGCGCCACAGACAATAATAGACCAGGGGCGAGACTCAGTGCTGGACCTGGGGAGGGTGAGTAAAGTACAAAGAAAAACTGCAGCTGGGGTACAGCGGTTTTTGCAAACTGTAAAACCCTTTTAAGTATTTGTTTTCATGTAGGAAACATACAAGAGATTTTCAGCTGCGGATCTGCATGGTACTGCAGCACTGATATTTTGGATGAGATTTTACCAAACCTCATCCAATCAATGAAGAAAAAAAAACAATCTGCAGATCTCACCCTTTAATTCCCTCCTGTAACGGCAGCGATATTATATGTAAAGTCGGATCGCCGCCGGGACTTATCAGCTGAAACATGCAAAGTTTTAGAGGGGTCTTCATTAAATCCCTTCAGAAAAACTGGAGATCCCGCAAAACTCACTTTAGTTCCCAAGTCAAACTTGAAGGAGGAGGTGTCTTCCTCCCCGATCGGTGTGTCCTCGATGCCCTTCGTCTTCATGGCGTTGTACAGCACGGTGGTGACCTTCAGCAGCTCTTTCACAGAGTAGCCGTCCGCCTGGTACAGCTTCTTGGTGTTCAGCTTGATGTGCGCTTTAGTGGCCTGAAATTAACATTTGCAGAAGGTGAATCCTCATTGTAACTTTCTACGCTGCTGCAATGATCCTGGTGTGTGGGCAGCACAGCCCCATTGTAGTAGATGGGGTCGGCTCTGGTGGCAGGGCGATAACCAATATGAAAGCGCTACATCAGGATCGGTGGGGATTTGCCATCAGCTAAAGGGGATGTGTCATCAGAAAATAACCTACTGCTTAAAGCAGGATTTACATTAACTTTTTTTTTTTTTTTTTTAAGTCTTGCTATTTTCACTCTGGCTATTAGGCCTTATACCATACACATACTTCCTATTTTGCACATAAGCCTTTTCAGCAGCCTCATTATCATCACATACAATATAACAATTTTCTGATAACACCTCAATATAGAGTTGATAATACAGGATTCACAATAGGTGATATCACAGATCACCTCCTCCTCCTCCTGTACAATAACTGATAACACCCCTATATACAGTAAATAACACAGGATCCACCATTCACAATAGATGTCACAACTCAACTACTCCCTCTCCTATACAATGACTGATAACACCTCTATATACAGTACATAACACAGGATTCACTACAGGAGATATCACAGCTCACCTCCTCCTTCTGTACGATTGACAGCATCTCTATAAACACAGGATAAACCATTCACAATAACTGATGCCACAGTGACTGATCACACCTATATACGGCAGTACAGCAAATATCACCCAGTTTGAATGGTGGATCATGTGTTATCCGCTGTACTGCTGTATATATAGGTGTGATCAGTCATTGTACAGGAGGAGGGGGAGGTGAGCTGTGACATCATCGATTGTGAATGGTTGTTTCTGTGTGATATGCTGTTTATAGAGGTGCTATCATTCATTATACAGGAGGAGGAGGTGAGCTGTGATAACACATGATCCACCATTCACACTGGGTAATATCACAGCTCATCTCCTCCTCCTGTATAATGACTGATAAACACCTCTATAAACAGCATATCACACAGGAACAACCATTCACAATAGAAGATGTCACAGCTCACCTCCCTCCGCAATTACCTTTGCTCTCATGAGAAGAAGAGATCTATCTAAGGAGCTATGTCCAGAGACAGCAGAGTATTTCCACTCTGGATCTTTAGTGATTCCACACCAAAATCTGACAGTGGAAAGATGCAGATTTTGCAGCTGATTTTACCCCATTTTCAACATTACATTACATTCCTTGGTGAAAAAAAATCCTATTTACGAACAAACCTAGAAGCCGGGGAAAAATTAGCACCTTTACAGCAAAATAAAAAAGGCCATTCTGGATGATGGTTCAACCTGGGATTGGCCTGAAAGGAGAAAGCTTGATGCACAGAACATAATGTCAAATTGCAGACAAAGAAGCGAGCGGGATCCCGCTGCCCCCTGATCAAGAGGCGCTGCCAGTTATTACAGTCATGGTTGTCTGGAGGGACGCGCACCCTGCCAGGAAACCCCAACCTTCAAAGCAAATTGACCCGCTTTTCCATGTCCATAATTGTGCTGGATGCCTCGATTTAATTGCACACGTCTTGATGTTTGGGGGGGGGGGGGTTATATAGGAAAAATATAAGAAAGTAGTGTCTACCAGTGTTTCCATGGAAAGTCAGTGCAGATAATTACCGTATATCATATGTATCTACCCGGTGACTGTCATACGTGACAGATGAATATCATATCCTTTTCTTTTTTTCCTCCGATCTGCGTTACACATAAGCCGTATAGTTAGGATGGGAAAGTCTCAGAGGACCCGAGTGTTCCGGATCTAATAGTGCTGGCATCATTACGTTACCTCGCCATCCACAGCAGGAGTGAAGGAAAAAAAAATCCCAAAAAAAGGCCAATTATGTGTCAGATATGTACCCTAGAATTGGCAAAATTCCAGTGTGACGGTAGAAAACATTGAGCTTCACGAGACTGAACCAAAAGGTCAAAACGTCTTGACACTTCCGCAAGGATTTGACCCATGTAGGGACCCGTAGACAATCGGAAGATCCAGCAGCAGCAGCCGCTGCAGGGGAAATGGGATGTTCCACCATTCCCCCTCTTCTTTCTATAGTCTTTAGCTTTCTCATCCATAACCAGTCACAGCATATACACCGTCTCCTTAGCCATTCTGGAGGTTTTCTAGAGGCATCATTCCACTTGAAGCCTTTCCTCCATCTTTCATCCTTGATGTGGAGGCTTTATTGCTCTTCTTGACAGCTGGATCCTTAGTGGTGCAGATAACAGATCTCAGCAGATAAGAGTTGTCATCTCCTCACTTGTTCTCACAGTCACATCTGGACCCCTCGCTGTTAACCCTTTGCCGATGTAAGCAGTTCTGGTGGAGACTTTGACCTTCCAAGAGCTAGAACTTTTGGATTTTGATCGCCGGCGGTTTTGTTGTGATTGAGGCATCGTTCTAATGATAATTGAGTGTCCAATGTGGAGACGCCATTTACCGGGAAATATCCACAGTGCAGTCAGTCTGTTATGTACGGGGGCGGCAGAAGGCAGATGTGCCCCGTCACATGTTTGCCACTGATTTCTGTACATTGATGTAACTGAAAAGAATTTGTCATCAGAACATTACCTCTCGTTTAAAATTAGGTTTTTATGCTATTTTTTTTTCACATCAATCATATCTAAAATTGGAAATCTTGCTATTTTCACACTAGGAGCTTGGCCTTATACTAGACTCCGATACTTCCAATTGAGGACTAAAGACTTTTCAGCAGTCCCATTATCATAAGAGACAGGATGACAACGACAAATATCTACCGTACATAGAGATGTTAACATAGGATCCATCATTCACAATAGGTGATGTCATAGCTCACCTCCTCTCCTCCTGTACAATGACTAACACCTCTGTGTACAATACATGACACAGGACCCACCATTCATAATAGGTGATGTCACAGCTCACCTCCTCCTGTACAATGACTGATAATGCCTCTATATACAGTAGATAACACAGGAGACCACCATTCACAATAGGCGATGTCACAGCTCACCTCCTCCTCCCCCTCCTGTACAATGACTGGTATCCCATCTATATACAGTAGATAACACAGAATCCACCATTCACAATATATGATGTCACAGCTCACCTCCTCCTCCACAATGACTGATAACATCTCTATATACAGTAGATAACACAGGATCCACCATTCACAATAGGTGGTGTCACAGCTTACCTTCTCCTCCTGTACAATGACTGATAATGCCTTTATATACAGTAGATAACACATGATCCACCATTCAGAATAGGTGATGTCACAGCTCACCTCCTCCTGTACAATGACTGGTAACACCTCTATATGCAGTAGATAACACAGGATCCACCATTCACAATAGGTGATGTCACAGCTCACCTCCTCCTCTTGTTGTACAATGACATCTATATACAGCTAATATCACAGGATCCACCATAGTTGATGTCATTCATCCTTTATAACACAGCTCGCACTAGTGGTGACAAGTAAAAGGTTATTGCACCACCACCTGGTCCATCGGACTGAAAGTGACGTCCTATAAATCTGTGCAGTCCAATTACAATGCCCACAATTACCATTAATCTTAGACGCTGCTTTGCGTCAATTACAAGAGATTATTACCAGATGCTGGTAGAATTAATGGCAGGGAAAGCAAACAATTGTACGGTGATGTCCCGCCTCTATGTGACTGATGGGCGCTGTCACTAGAAGATGACCGCCCTCACGCCTCCAATCTCAGCTCCTCGCTTCTTCATTTCTGATCGATGGGTAATAAGATTCCATCATGCCGCTGTGTGGAGGCTTTATTCATAGGCTTCCCATGGGAGTCCCTCTCAACCAATAATTCTCATGTCACGCATCTTGACTTATTGCACATTTTTTTTTTATATATGCACATAATACATACACAGTGCTCAGACTAAATGAGTACACCCCCTTTGAGAAGTAATATTTGATTCAGTATCTCACTAAACACAAGGGCAATTTTCCACATTTTTAACCCATAACAGGAAGGCAAGACCAATAATATAACTTTCACTACAAAGTCTTCAGTTTTACTTCATTTAGTTGATACAAAAATGAGTACACCCCAAATCAAAAACTACTACATCTGGTATTTTGCATGGCCGCTATCATTTTTGAGGACAGCACCAAGTCTTCTAGGCCTGGGATGAACAGGTTGGTGACATACTGTAACATCGATCTTTTCCCAATCAAGGACGAGCTCTTTGAGAGCCTGGATGCTGGAAGGAGAGGACGACTCATCCCTGCAGAATTGCCCATAGGTGTTCGGTTGGGTGCAGATTAAGAGACACTTGGCCACGGAGTCACCAGTTATACCTAGTTCTTCTTCAGAAATGGAACAGCTGTGGTTTGGATCACGGTCATGCTGGAAGAGTGCGGGTCAACGAAGGGCACGGCGTGATGGTGGCATCTCCTCTTTCACTATAGAGCAGAACATATACACAGTCTGAAAAGAACAACAATCTGCCATCTGATACAGCCGAATATTTCACATTTTGACTCCTCAGTCCAGAGCAGCTACTGACATTTTTCTGCATCCCAGATGCTGTACTTCCATGCATAGTCGAGTCGCCTGATTGTTTCCACATGAAAGCTCCAGACAAAATTCTTCCACAAAGAACACTTTTGGCCAGACTTCTCCAAACCGTAGAAGGTCATAGCTATTTCCCCACTGGTTGCAGCCAGTTCTGAATTGATGGCACAGCTGGAAGTCATCTGATTTCTAAGGGAAGTAACATGATGCGTCTTTCATGTGCTGCACTAAGATTCCTTGTGTGACTACTTCGTCTACGGCCCTCAATGTTGCCCAATTCTTGGTGATACATCAGAGCAGCTTGTACAAAAATTCCTGAAACCCCAATCTGCTTTGAAATCTTTTGCCTGGGAGAGACTTTGCTGATGCACTATAACTACCTTGTGTCTTACTGCTTTGCTCTACTTGACATAATGTACTCCCTGTTACGTGAAATTGTTTTCCACAACTTCACCTTTGTAGCGGAGTCTGGTTGTTCCTCACCCAGGTGTGAGCCCCCAACATATATGTTTCTGTTTCAGTTAATAGCTGTCTCAGTTTACATATGAAAATAATTATCACCTGTTTGGTATAATTGGTTTCTCCTACACCTGACGATAATCCTACAAGACTCCTGAAAGTGTGCAAGTGTAACTAGAGGAATTGATGCAGTTTTGAAGGTAAATGGAGCTCACCAAATATTAGTGGGATCTAGATTTCTATTTTGTTCATTCACTTTGCATTTTGTTAATTGCTAAAAATAAACTATAAACACTTCTGCCTTTGAAAACATTCTTTCTAGCATATTTTTCCACAGCTGCCTAAAAGTTTTGCAGTGTTCTATATATGTACAGCTAGGTCCAGAAATATTTGGACAGTGACCGAATCTTTGTGATTTCAGCTCTGCAGGCCACTACCTTTGGATTTAAAATGAAACAAGGGAGATGCAATTGAAGTGGAGACATTCAGGTTTAATTAAAGTGGGTTGAAAAAGAAAAAATATCCCGTGAAACGTTTAGGAATTGCCACTATTTTTTCTACAAATCCTCCTCATTTCAGGGGCTCAGAAGTAATTGGATAAATTAACTTTATCATAAATACAGTGTTCATTTTTAATACTTTGTAGAGAAACCTTTTCAGCAATAACGGCCTGAAGTGTGGAAGCCATGGACGCCAAACGCTGGTTTCCTCCTTTGTGACGCTTTACCGCCTTTACTGCAGCTGACTTTAGTAGTTACTTGTTTCTGGGTCTTTCTCCCTAGTGTTTTGTCTTCAGCCTGTGAAATGCTGCTCGATGGGGCCGAGATCAGGTGATGACTCGGCCACTGCAGAATATTCCACTTCTTTGCCACTTCTCTGCTTTTGCAGGATGTTTTGGGTCATTGTCCATCTGTCCTGTGAAGCGCCGTCCAATCAACCTTGCTGCATTTGATTGAATCTGAACCCGGTGCCATTGGAAGACACGCATGCCAGCGCCATCACACTGCCTCCACCATGTGTTACAGAGGATGTGCGGTGCTTTGGATCATGAGCCGTTCCATGTGTCATCTCCATACTTTCTTCTTCCCATCATTCTGGTACAGGTTGATCTTAGTTTTGCTTTTCCAGACCTGGGTGGCTTCTTTAGTTATTTTCTGGGGTAAAGTCTAATCTTGCCTTTCTATTTATAAGGCTGATTTGATGGTTGGCACCTTCTGGTGAACCCGCTGTATTTGCTCTCATGATGTCTTCTCTTTATGGTAGCCTTAGATACCAACTTCCCAGAGAGTGTTCTTCACTTGGGCAAATGTTGTGAAGGATTTTTCTTCACTACAGAAAGGAATCTGTGATCATTCACCATTGTTGTCTTCTCTGGACGTCCAGACCTATTTGTGTTCCCAAGATCACCTCTTTTTTTAAGAATGTACCAAATTTTTGATTTGGCCACTCCTAACATTTCAGCCATCTCTCTGATGGATTTCTTCTTTTTTTCAGCCTAATGATGGTCTGTTTCTCTCCCATTAAGAGCTCCTCTGACGGCATATTGTGAGTTCACAACAACAGCTTCCAAATGCAAATACCACACCTGGAATCAGTTCCAGACCTTTTACCTGCTAAAATAATGATGGATTAGTGAGGGAACAGCTCATGTTGTCCATTATAGAGCTTTTGAGATAATTGTCCAATTACTTTTGGTTCATTTATTAAAAAGAGGCAGATGCATATTAAAGAGCTGCAATTCTGATATCCTTACCCCAATTGGGATGTTGATACCCTCAAATTAAAGCTGAGAGTTTGCACTTTAGCCCATATTGACTACATAGCTATCTTGAACATGTTTTTTTGTAAACCGCTAAAACGCCAAAACTTGTGTCACTATCCAAATATTTCTGAACTATATACATATGCATAATATATATGATGACACCCACTCATAACCTGTATATATAGAGATGCTGCACCTACCTCTATGGAGATATCCTGCATGTTTAACTACCCTGTGTGTTTGCATTGGCTGGAGTAAAAGGGCTTTTACATCATCATTGTCATGAATTCCTGTGTACTCCAGGATGACATAACCTATTAGATCCCTGCTGGCAGCTCTCAAACACCTCTCCTCACCAAACAACTTCACCCCCTCCTTGTCCCCATACACAGCTAAAGATATCAGAAAATGTATGAAACTTGTATAAAAGGAAAGCTGCAATGTGATTAGTTTCTACGGGCAGCTTTTCATTTGGAGTTTCATTAATCTGTCCCATCATTACTGGTGTACATAGGAAAGCAGTGATAGTGTAGATGAGACTAAGAGAGGCTGAATCGGCACCGCATCATAGGATATGCTGAGACTGCTGAGTATACATCACATAGGAGACACAGACCGTTGTATACATCACATAGGATACAAAGACTGCTATATATCAGAGACTGCAGTACATAGGAGACACACACTGCTGTACATAATGACATGGAAGACCTTGAAACTGCTAAATATACATCACATAGGATAAATTGAGACTGCTGTATATGCGTCACGTAGGAGACTGACTGCTGTATATACACATCACATAGGAGACACAGACTGCTGTATACATCACAGAGAATACATCAAGACTGATGTATAAATCACATAGGATAGACAGACTGATTTTTATACACCCCATAGGACTCCCCCAGAAGAAGGCTGTAGCACCAAAACACATGTAGGAGATTTGGCACCACAAGAAATATTTACATCTTCTGTCTTTCCTTATTTATGCTTTATTAGGGTTGTGCAACCGCTGCATAGAATACTACATGTGCCATATGGGACAATATAGATGACTTTAGATAATATGCAACTGATGCAGTGAAAGCCACATGTACAACTCTTGTAGTTTTGCATATTTGGGGATCATTAGTTAAATGTCTGTTACATATAATTTTTTCCCTATCGCTGGTATATGGTGCCAACTTTTGGCTAATCTGTATAATTATATGTTTGAATGTACCGTATTTTTCGCTTTATAAGACGCTCCGGATTATAAGACGCACCCCAAATTTTGAGGAGAAAAATAGGAAAAAAACTTTATTTTTAATAAAATGGTGGTGCATCTTATAATCCATGCGTCTTATTGCTTACCAGGGGTGGTGATGGAGGAGGCCGGAGTGGAACATTGCTGCTGGGATGAGGGGGTGTTTTGATGTGCAGCGTGCCGCTGCCGGTGTCTGTTACTGCCGCCGCCCTCTGTCCCCTGATGCTTGCCACCACCGCCACGCTCTGTCCCCCGGTGCCTGCTTGCCACCACCGCCGCACTCTGTCCCCCAGTGCTTGCCACCACCGCCACGCTGTCCCCCGGTGCCTGCTTGCCACCACCGCCGCGCTCTCCCCCGGTTCTTACCGCCACGCTCCTATCCCCCGGTGTTTGCCGCCATCGCCGCGCTCTGTCCCGTTCTGAGGGTACTTGCCGTGGCACTCTGTGCCCTGATGCTGCCGCTGCGCTGTCCGCCACCGCCGCGCTCCTGTCCCCCGGTGGTTTCTTCCGCCGCGCTCCTGTCCCCCGGTGGTTTCTTCCGCCCCACCGCCGCCGCCGCGCTCTGTCCCGTTCAGCGTGGGGGGTTCTCTGTCGCTCCATGCCTGCTTTCTTCCTGGAAAATGGCCGCCGCGCATGCGCAGACGGACATCTCGGCACTGAAATCTCGGGAGATGAGATTTCAGCGCTGAAATCTCATCTCCCGAGATTTCAGTGCCGAGATGTCCGTCTGCGCATGCGCGGCGGCCATTTTCCAGGAAGAAAGCAGGCATGGAGCGACAGAGACCCCCCCACGCTGAACGGGACAGAGCGCGGCGGTGGGGCGGAAGAAACCACCGGGGGACAGGAGCGCGGCGGTGGCGGACAGCGCAGCGGCAGCATCAGGGCACAGAGTGCCGCGGCAAGTACCCTCAGTGGCAGCGCAAATGTATATCCTCTTTGTAAGACGCACCCCCTTTTTCCCCTCAATTTTGGGGGAAAAAAAGTGCGTCTTACAAAGCGGAAAATACGGTATTTCTGAATAATAGTATATTTATATCTATTAAAACCCTTTTCCTTGTTTTTGGTTATTTTGCACTTCTTTCTATATGATTCTATATATACACTTCACATAGGAGACACAGATGGCTGTATATAGAACACATTGAGTCTGCAGTATATACACATCACATAGGATACAATGAGACTGCTGTATATACATCATGTAGAATACAGACTGCTGTATATACATCACATAGGAAACACTGAGACTGCTGCATATACATCACATAGGAAACACCGAGACTGCTGCATATACATCACATAGGAAACACCGAGACTGCTGCATATACATCACATAGGAAACACCAAGACTGCTGTATATACATCACATAGGAAACACCAAGACTGCTGAATATACGGCACATAGAATTCACCAAGACTGCTGTATTCACATCACAGTGCTATTGCTCTAATTTTAACTCCTGAGGTGCTGCAAGGCCACAGAAACCTCAAATAAGCGGTATTATCATATCTTGAAAGCGCAAGCAGAACTAATACATAACACCAAGCAACACTGAATAAATACATGCATGGTACGGGGTGCTTGTGACCTCCAGGATGTAGGACGCATTACTATGATATTAGAGAATGAATAAGCATGGGGTGGTAATTCATAACGTGTGAAGATGATTTGTGATGAAACAGCAAAGTAATTCTGTCCTCTTAATAGATTACCTCCCCTAGAAAAACAAATGAAAAATCTCTTTGGAAATTTAGAAGGCTGTACAGATAAGAGATGTATGAGATTTTTCATCTGAGTGGCCTGACGATGAATGGTCTTAATAATGTGAAGGAAACAGATCTGTCCTTATTGTTCTCTATATTAGAGAATTTCAAGCATGTACTGATGTATGTATTCAGTGTGGTTTGGTATTATATATGAGCTGTGAAGATACAGTACAATACAATATCGCTGATTTCTATGAAGCCGCTGCAACTGAGAATTGGCACTATGACACCTCCAGGGGTTTTTGGGAAAAGTCCCATCTTTTAGTACGGTGTGCGCCGTCATTTCTGGTGTTTCCGGGTGTGACGAAACGGAAATGGAGATTTTATGTTTGAAGATCAGGTTGGGGGTGATGGGCAGAGACAAGACGAAACCCGTGGCGCCTCACGCAGGCTTCTCCCTGCACTGCTCCAATTGTGTAAATCAAGACGGACCTGGAAAGAAGCTTGGAACAGCCGCCCAGGAGCAAAGCCGGATTAGTTTTGCCTCCTCCTATGGTTCCCGGCTGGATATTCAAACCAGAATTTCTCTAATGCTCCACAAAAATATGCCAGGCTGCAATTCTACAGCCGGGATCTGATTCATGCTGTCTGTGGTTTAGACATAAATCATTTGACAGGTTCTGGTGAGGGAAAAGGCCCCAGAAACACGTTACTGCCGTAAAACGTGTACGTGTCATTTTATAGTTTTTATAGTGTATTTATATACATTCATATTTGGAGTGTGGGTACACAAAAAAACAAGCCACCCAAAAAATACTTTGAGACCGCAGGAGAAAAAGCTTCAGCGATCTTTGTGACCAGCTCTGGGGACATAAGAACGGCTCCTCCATAAAGAGCGAGAGCCATCTTATGACTATGCGTGATAATGACTGCAGTGAGGAGGAATGGAGGATCGCGATCCCCGCTCCAGTGATCGGTGGGGCTCTCAGTGATCAGACATATATGAATCAGTGATTAATGTCTTTTATGGGAACAGACCCTTTAGACTTCTTACCATGAACTGCGCAACTGCCTTGATGAAGAAGACCCTGTCCTGCTCCGTGTCCACATCCACAGGTAAGGTCATGTCAGGCTCATACCTTGAGAGGAGAAAAAAAAAAAAAAGGTATACAGTTGCTATAGTGCACTGATCGTACGTCACAATCAGGCCGCAATAGTGTCTGAAGTATAATAAATGTATATATTTTACCTTTTCACCAACCAAATGAGAACTTCTGTGACCAGAGGAAAGTTGGGGCTGCGGAAATTCTCCAAGGAGATGAGGCGAGGGTAGCCGAGCGCCCGCATCATTTCTGTGAAGTCTGAGGACAGAGCAGGAAACAATTAAATTACATGGTAAAGGCGGGCAAAAGAGAAAGTGTCGGGTCCCCCACATCGGCCGGGACTGTGACCTCAAGATACAAAAACAGCACAGGAAAGATACATGTATAAACTGCAGCAACCGGGAAACAGAAAACTCCAATACCAGAGAAGGTGTCATTAAAAGAACGGGCAAACTGAGGGTTATATGGCCCTTAGGCTCTGAAGGGGAGCCTGTCAGCACAAAATGACTGTTCAAAACAAGCAGAGCAGCGTGAAGAAGTGGGTCATTGCCTCTCTACAGGAAGCGGGGGGCGGGCCTCTGCCTCTCTACAGGAAGCGGGGGGCGGGCCTCTGCCTCTCTACAGGAAGCGGGGGGCGGGCCTCTGCCTCTCTACAGGAAGCGGGGGGCGGGCCTCTGCCTCTCTACAGGAAGCGGGGGGCGGGCCTCTGCCTCTCTACAGGAAGCGGGGGGCGGGCCTCTGCCTCTCTACAGGAAGCGGGGGGCGGGCCTCTGCCTCTCTACAGGAAGCGGGGGGCGGGCCTCTGCCTCTCTACAGGAAGCGGGGGGCGGGCCTCTGCCTCTCTACAGGAAGCGGGGGGCGGGCCTCTGCCTCTCTACAGGAAGCGGGGGGCGGGCCTCTGCCTCTCTACAGGAAGCGGGGGGCGGGCCTCTGTCTCTCTCTACAGGAAGCTGGGGCGGGTCTTAGTCTCTCTCCCTCTCTACAGGAAGTGAGGGCGGGCCTTTGTCTCCCTCTAAAGTGAAGGCGGCCCTTTTTCTCTACAGGAAGCTGGGGGCGGGCCTTAGTCTCTCTCTCTACAGGAAGCTGGGGGCGGGCCTTAGTCTCTCTCTCTACAGGAAGCTGGGGGCGGGCCTTAGTCTCTCTCTCGCTCTCTCTCTACAGGAAGCTGGGGGCGGGCCTTAGTCTCTCTCTCTACAGGAAGCTGGGGGCGGGTCTTTTTCTCTATACAGGACGAGGGGGCTGGCTTTGCCTTTCGGCTTCTGCTCACCTGCCTGCGAACCTTAATACAGGCAGAGCTTAGAATCGGGAATTCAGTCCACAGAAGGCAAGCCATTGAAAATGGCAAGAGCAATATATGTTGGGAAGTGAGGAAAAAAAACAGTGCAGCACCTATAGTAGCAGAATGATAATAATAATAATAATAATAATGAGACTGATAATAAATGAGAAACTCCCGCAAGCACACACTCAAAAAAAGTGGGCACCAAGTTACAGAGTGCACTCAGCTATAGTGTGAGCTTTTTAACACTATTCCAAAGCAGCACCAAGTTACAGAGGAGGAGAACTGGCCAGTTCCCAGCCATATTAGATGAGCATGTGCGACAAAAGCAGCTGTGCCTTGTTGTGGATGATGAGGTCGGCAAGACCATGCTTAGTCTACAGGATTTTGGTGAAAGGTCAGGTATGCTATAAGAGCTCTGACAACCCCCAAAGCTTTAATATACTCGACATAATGAATGGAAACCTACAAATTAATGAATTGTCCAGCACTACAGAACACTGAGGCCTGTGTGAATTGTGCAAAGTGCTTTTCATCCAGGTCAGGTGCCCACGCATGGCCTACATATTCTGCTTTAACTATAACTAGCACATGGCTGACCTATGAACTCACACAACCTGCTCTGTACGAGTAAGACAACACTAAAGTGGAGCGGTCACCAGACTTGACAATGCAAGCTGCATACATTAATAAAAATATAACAATCCTGATGAGGCAGGTGTACCTACCTTCAAAATCCGTATTGGACCGGTTGGGTACTCCCGATAAATAAAATTAGCATTTTATGAGTCTGGCTAAACAGTGAAAGAGCTCAGGAGTCCAATGTATTCAGCCTCCACCCACTCAGCCTGACAGCTACAGCTTGTACTGAGCAGTGTGAGGATTAGGAACATTGGGGAGCTGTCATTCAAGCTAGGAAGGTGGAGCTTGAATCTTAAGCTATGCCACAGTGTTCCAGCTTTCTGTTAATTGCTTGTCGCAGTTATTGCATCCATGAACTGTTATCTAGTTTCCAGTAGAGATAAACAGTCCTGCACTCCGCTCTGCCTGCACAACAGAGCTGACAAAAGCAGGGTTGAACTATGTATGATGCTTACCATTGACAGATCAATGATGTGAACCTGCAAGTGCAGCTCTGTTGATGCATATGGCAGATGAAGTTCTTCAACAAAGCGGCATTTTTCAGATTGTCAGCAACAGGAACAAACCCAGCTCAGCCCTTCTCCATTGTGGCAGGAAGAGCATATTGTAGTGCAGGACTGTCTCCACTGGAAACTAGCTAACAGATCATTGAAGTAAAAATACACTGTCAGCTGTACTGATGCAGAAGATATTGTAAATCAGTCAGACAGAGTTGTGCACAGGATCATACACTGAATAGAATAGGGTGATTTACCAAGAGCACAGCATAGCAGAGCTGTGCTGGAAGCCTGTGCTGTTTTGCACTTGTACCAGTTATCAATTCAGAGGTGTAAGGCTGGTCAGGAGCACACACATGAGGGAGGCAGGGGCCTGAAGCACTGAGAAGAAGGGTGCTGCTGGGAAATGTAGTTTTGGCAGTGTAACAATAGGAACATCCATTCAGCTATGTGAAACTGGACGCACAGAGGGGCAAACGGAAATTAAAAACAAGACACAAAGGGTACAAGAACTAAACGTTATGTTGGGCTTGGTCTGTGTATTACCAAGTATGCATTTACTTCTCTGTGGAAAAAATAATGCATCCACTTATGAAATTTTAGGAGGACGTCATGTGGTCACTGCACCACTCACTGGTGGTTTACCAGAGTCAGCGGCTTTGGGGGCATCCAACGCATGCACTTTACATGTGATCTGGGGGAGCCACGTGTGGCGACATGTTGTGAGGGCATTGTGGTCCCTCTGAGGCACCCACTCACAGGTTGCACCATGGGGGTCGGTTTCACACGTTCGATACTCACAGTACAAATACAGACCGCCATGTCTGGACCGGCTGCGGGTCTCGACCTAGACAAATAAGAGGCCATTAAAGGGGTCGTCCACCACTCGGACAACTCCTTCTCAACCCGTAGGTTTCCACCAAGTAAAACA
The DNA here is from genome assembly GCF_039654945.1 of Dendrobates tinctorius. Classification (NCBI taxonomy): domain Eukaryota; kingdom Metazoa; phylum Chordata; class Amphibia; order Anura; family Dendrobatidae; genus Dendrobates; species Dendrobates tinctorius. The sequence continues at coordinate 362,870 of NW_027361869.1, read as the reverse complement.
ATAAACACCTATACGCATCGTACCAGCGGTGTCGGTACTGGCTCTCCCGGGGTTTGCCACACGCCAGTCCCTGTGCAGACAGACATCGCTGGGACGGTGCTGGCACCGGAGGGGAGTGTGTTATTAATTTTGATTGAGGTGTAGTCTGAGTAGTGAACAACCCCTTTAAGTTTAGGTCAATAACCCCGTGGCAGGTCCAGACATGGTGGTGTGTACACAGGCTACAAATGGCCTGAATCTCAGGAGCACGGGGATATAAACACTGATTATCACGATGACGTGGTTACTGGTTATGACAATTCTACAACACAAAAAAAAACAAAACACTATGACGTCATTGTCATCATTTACAAGCTGTGATGTCATCTATAAAAACAACCAATCACACAATACAGGAATTAGATCACAAACTGAGCTGCTTCCCGCATCAACCAATCATACCACAGCTTTTGTGTGCAGGTTAGAGAGCAGCGATCTGATAGGTTGTCCACCTTTTGAGGTGACCTCATATAAACGTCTCTCTCTCCATACAGATTGATTTATGGCTACAAGGTGGGTGGGGAAGAAATGAGGATAAGACTAGAGCGCTTACTCCTTAGGTCCCGGTAAGACATGGCGCCGAGTCCCGCTCCACTACAGCTGATAGACTAGGCCGTTACCAGGCGGAGGAGTTTCGCTGCCATGACAACTGCTGCTTGAACGGAAGCTCTCTCAGACCATAAAGGAGCGGAGCGAAACTTGGAGCATGCGCATTGTGTACACATTTTTACGCTGCAGGAACGCCTGTAGTTTATCATGTATCGAAAAACACTAATGGGAAAGAGGGAAAAATATGTTACTGCGGCCCTCAGTGACCCCACAACAGAGGCAGCTGCATTCACAATATTCTTGCAGGGCTTTGGTCCCTTTTGCCTTAAAGGGGGTGTCCACTTTATGGTAAAAAAAACTTGAATCCAGTTAAAAATTCTGCTAATGCCTAACTGGGACGCTGCCCAGTGAAAAACATCACTACTGTATAGCACACACCACTGTGGCAATAACTCATATTTCTATCCAGCATCGCAGCTGCGATAGAAAGGTGTCAGGACACGCAGAGCATCGCAGCTGTGATAGAAAGGTGTCAGGACACGCAGAGCATCACAGCTGCGATAGAAAGGTGTCAGGACACGCAGAGCATCCCAGCTATGATAGAAAGGTGTCGGGACATGCAGAGCATCGCAGCTGTGATAGAAAGGTGTCAGGACACGCAGAGCATCGCAGCTATGATAGAAAGGTGTCAGGACACGCAGAGCATCGCAGCTGTGATAGAAAGGTGTCAGGACACGCAGAGCATCGCAGCTGTGATAGAAAGGTGTCAGGACACGCAGAGCATCGCAGCTGTGATAGAAAGGTGTCAGGACACGCAGAGCATCGCAGCTGCGATAGAAAGGTGTCAGGACACGCAGAGCATCTCAGCTGTGATAGAAAGGTGTCAGGACACGCAGAGCATCTCAGCTGTGATAGAAAGGTGTCAGGACACGCAGAGCATCGCAGCTGTGATAGAAAGGTGTCAGGACACGCAGAGCATCACAGCTGTGATAGAAAGGTGTCAGGACACGCAGAGCATCACAGCTGTGATAGAAAGGTGTCGACACGCAGAGCATCACAGCTATGATAGAAAGGTGTCAGGACACGCAGAGCATCGCAGCTATGATAGAAAGGTGTCAGGACACGCAGAGCATCGCAGCTGCGATAGAAAGGTGTCAGGACACGCAGAGCATCGCAGCTGTGATAGAAAGGTGTCCAAGACACGCAGAGCATCGCAGCTATGATAGAAAGGTGTCAGGACACGCAGAGCATCTCAGCTGTGATAGAAAGGTGTCAGGACACGCAGAGCATCTCAGCTGTGATAGAAAGGTGTCAGGACACGCAGAGCATCACAGCTGTGATAGAAAGGTGTCAGGACACGCAGAGCATCACAGCTATGATAGAAAGGTGTCAGGACACGCAGAGCATCGCAGCTATGATAGAAAGGTGTCAGGACACGCAGAGCATCGCAGCTGCGATAGAAAGGTGTCAGGACACGCAGAGCATCGCAGCTGTGATAGAAAGGTGTCCAAGACACGCAGAGCATCGCAGCTATGATAGAAAGGTGTCAGGACACGCAGAGCATCTCAGCTGTGATAGAAAGGTGTCAGGACACGCAGAGCATCTCAGCTGTGATAGAAAGGTGTCAGGACACGCAGAGCATCGCAGCTGTGATAGGTGTCAGGACACGCAGAGCATCGCAGCTGTGATAGAAAGGTGTCAGGACACACAGAGCATCACAGCTGTGATAGAAAGGTGTCAGGACACGCAGAGCATCACAGCTGTGATAGAAAGGTGTCAGGACACGCAGAGCATCGCAGCTGCGATAGAAAGGTGTCAGGACACGCAGAGCATCACAGCTGTGATAGAAAGGTGTCAGGACACGCAGAGCATCGCAGCTGTGATAGAAAGGTGTCAGGACACGCAGAGCATCGCAGCTGTGATAGAAAGGTGTCCAAGACACGCAGAGCATCGCAGCTATGATAGAAAGGTGTCAGGACACGCAGAACATCTCAGCTGTGATAGAAAGGTGTCAGGACACGCAGAGCATCTCAGCTGTGATAGAAAGGTGTCAGGACACGCAGAGCATCGCAGCTGTGATAGGTGTCAGGACACGCAGAGCATCGCAGCTGTGATAGGTGTCAGGACACGCAGAGCATCGCAGCTGTGATAGGTGTCAGGACACGCAGAGCATCGCAGCTGTGATAGAAAGGTGTCAGGACACGCAGAGCATCGCAGCTGTGATAGGAAGGTGTCAGGACACGCAGAGCATCGCAGCTGTGATAGAAAGGTGTCAGGACACGCAGAGCATCCCAGCTGTGATAGGTGTCAGGACACGCAGAGCATCTCAGCTGTGATAGAAAGGTGTCAGGACACGCAGAGCATCTCAGCTGTGATAGAAAGGTGTCAGGACACGCAGAGCATCTCAGCTGTGATAGAAAGGTGTCAGGACAGGCAGAGCATCTCAGCTGTGATAGAAAGGTGTCAGGACATGGAGAGCATCGCAGCTGTGATAGAAAGGTGTCCAAGACACGCAGAGCATCGCAGCTATGATAGAAAGGTGTCAGGGTACGCAGAGCATCGCAGTTATGACAGAAAGGTGTCAGGACACGCAGAGCATCGCAGCTGTGATAGAAAGATGTCAGGACATGCAGAGCATCGCAGCTGTGATAGAAAGGTGTCCAAGACACGCAGAGCATCGCAGCTATGATAGAAAGGTGTCAGGGTACGCAGAGCATCGCAGCTATGATAGAAAGGTGTCAGGACACGCAGAGCATCCAGCTGTGATAGAAAGGTGTCAGGACACGCAGAGCATCGCAGCTGTGATAGAAAGATGTCAGGACACGCAGAGCATCGCAGCTGTGATAGAAAGGTGTCCAAGACACGCAGAGCATCGCAGCTATGATAGAAAGGTGTCAGGGTACGCAGAGCATCGCAGCTATGATAGAAAGGTGTCAGGACACGCAGAGCATCCAGCTGTGATAGAAAGGTGTCAGGACACGCAGAGCATCGCAGCTGTGATAGAAAGGTGTCAGGACACGCAGAGCATCGCAGCTGTGATAGAAAGGTGTCAGGACACGCAGAGCATCTCAGCTGTGATAGAAAGGTGTCAGGACACGCAGAGCATCGCAGCTGTGATAGAAAGGTGTCAGGACACGCAGAGCATCCCAGCTGTGATAGAAAGGAGTCAGGACACGCAGAGCATCCCAGCTGTGATAGAAAGTTGTCAGGACACGCAGAGCATCTCAGCTGTGATAGGTGTCAGGACACGCAGAGCATCTCAGCTGTGATAGAAAGGTGTCAGGACACGCAGAGCATCTCAGCTGTGATAGAAAGGTGTCAGGGTACGCAGAGCATCGCAGCTATGATAGAAAGGTGTCAGGACACGCAGAGCATCGCAGCTGTGATAGAAAGGTGTCAGGACATGCAGAGCATCGCAGCTGTGATAGAAAGGTGTCAGGACACACAGTGCATCACAGCTGTGATAGAAAGGTGTCAGGACACGCAGAGCATCGCAGCTGTGATAGAAAGGTGTCCAAGACACGCAGAGCATCACAGCTGTGATAGAAAGGTGTCAGGACATGCAGAGCATCGAAGCTATGATAGAAAGGTGTCAGGACACGCAGAGCATCGCAGCTGTGATAGAAAGGTGTCAGGACATGCAGAGCATCGCAGCTGTGATAGAAAGGTGTCAGGACACGCAGAGCATCGCAGCTGTGATAGAAAGGTGTCAGGACATGCAGAGCATCGCAGCTGTGATAGAAAGGTGTCAGGACACGCATGGCATCACAGCTGTGATAGAAAGGTGTCAGGACATGCAGAGCATCGCAGCTGTGATAGAAAGGTGTCACGACATGCAGAGCATCGCAGCTGTGATAGAAAGGTGTCCAAGACACGCAGAACATCGCAGCTGTGATAGAAAGGTGTCCAAGACACGCAGAAAATCGCAGCTGTGATAGAAAGGTGTCAGGACACGCAGAGCATCGCAGCTATGATAGAAAGGTGTCAGGACACGCAGAGCATCGCGGCTGTGATAGAAAGGTGTCAGGACACGCAGAGCATCGCAGCTGTGATAGAAAGGTGTCAGGACACGCAGAGCATCGCAGCTATGATAGAAAGGTGTCAGGACACGCAGAGCATTTCAGCTGTGATAGAAAGGTGTCAGGACACGCAGAGCATTTCAGCTGTGATAGAAAGGTGTCAGGACACGCAGAGCATTTCAGCTGTGATAGAAAGTTGTCAGGACATGGAGAGCATCGCAGCTGAGATAGAAAGGTGTCCAAGACACGCAGAGCATCACAGCTGTGATAGAAAGGTGTCAGGACATGCAGAGCATCGCAGCTGTGATAGAAAGGTGTCCAAGACACGCAGAGCATCGCAGCTATGATAGAAAGGTGTCAGGACACACAGAGCTTCGCAGCTGCGATAGAAAGGTGTCAGGACACGCAGAGCATCACAGCTGTGATAGAAAGGTGTCAGGACACGCAGAGCATCACAGCTGTGATAGAAAGGTGTCAGGACACGCAGAGCATCACAGCTGTGATAGGTGTCAGGACACACAGAACATCGCAGCTGTGATAGAAAGGTCTCAGGACATACAGAGCAGCCAGCTGTGATTGAAAGGTGGCAGGACATGCAGAGCATCACAGCTATGATAAAAAGCCATCAGGACACGCAGAGCATCACAGCTATAGTAGAAAGGCATTAGGACATGCAGAGCATCGCAGCTATAGTAGAAAGGCATTAGGACATGCAGAGCACTGCAGCTGTGATAGAAATGAGTCAGGACGCACAGAGCATCACAGCTATGATCTGAATTTTTTGGAGGGTTTTTCCTCTTTTTGAGGTTTTCATGTTAGAGTAAGACTGGCAAGTGTAAGGAACTTTGACGCAGTTTGTCAGCTTCCGTATTAAGGCCTTAATATCAACCAATACCTTACATATATTGATATGTTTTTTGTGCACTTTTTATATTTCTTTCAGGGTGCAGTTGGGCCCAAATGGTTCTGCAAACTTTGTGGCCTCTGTTCACACGGGATGCATTGTAGTTGGCACTGGGCAGCCCCCCTATATGGTGTTACTAAGAGGTTGTGAACCAGAAGCCCTGCATTCCCTGTGTGAACACTGCCAAATGCGGATTATTTCTTCTGCACTGGTGTACCACACGGCCAATCACCGACTATCACCGACTTCCGAATGAGCCCCTATTCTCCGCCCCGGCGCTGTCTTTGTGGAACACGGATCCACTGCGCTAATTCACCGCAGGCCATGTGAAGAATAAAATCACAGCATGTGAAAGTCCTGTTCGATTTACGGAACCCTCTGATGCATGTAAACAGCAAGCGGCTTTTGCGCCCCTCCGTTACGCGCACACGGAGACGGTCACGTCCGTAATTTGCAGATGTGACTGACTTGGGTTTTACAAACAGAAGTCTGAACTTCCCTTTAATGTAAGTGAAGCAATTAATCTTCATCTGCTCTAGGAAACCAATTAGTGATGATTAGCGGCAACATGGAGCGTCCTGCAGCTCAGACGCCGCGGACAGGGCGACCGGGTGAGAGCAGATGCAGATCGCTAAAACTTAATTAGACCTCTGTGCTCCTGTCCCCCAGTGTTCATGACAATCACAATTAATTACGGTGTTACCCAACAGTGTCTGGTGCCGAAACCCAGAGAGAGATCTCCGCCTGATCGATAGATCACATTCTTTAGAACTGCACATAGTAAAGACTATCAGATCCATTGATTCTTTTGTGAAGTCTTGTTATGCTGATTATTAGGTGATCAGAACAAGCTATATTACAGTATTCACACCTCTCATATACATCTGACCCCCATATTAAAGGGGTTTTATAATTTTGTTTGTTTTGTTTTATTCTAGGGAAAAAATAATACAATTAGAAGTATTCACCCTTCCCAGGTCCAGTGCTGACCCTCTGTCGCTTCACTGCTCATGGCCTTTCTTGACAGGCAGAAGCTGCATCTTGACTATAGCACACATGACTGCTGCAGACAATCCCTCCAGACCCTATACATACAGTATATATTCATATTCCTTTATATGAATGTCAGATACCAGATCCCTAAACCAATATCAGATCCCACACCGAACCCCTATTTATTGTACAAATAGATCCATATACATATCTACCGAATGTCTGACATTCTTCTTCATCATTGATCACTATCTTCAATCTTCCTCTCCTAGAGTTAAGGTACTGTCACACTTAGCGATGCACCAGCGATCCCAACCAGCGATATGACGCGGTCAGGTTCGCTGGTGCATCGCTAAGTGGTCACTAGTGAGCTGCCAAACAGGCAGATCTCACCAGCGACATAGCAGCGGTCGGGGGTCGTTACTTACCTGTCAGACGAGGCGATCCTGACGTCCTCCCGCCCACGTCCACGCGTCGCTCGTCGGCGCCACAGGAAGCCCAGCAGGAAGCTGACGACGAGAAATGATCCAGGACGTTCTCACGCGATCAGCGATAATCAGTGGGGGGAGCCGGTCAGAGATAAGTATCAGACATAGCGATATCGCTAGCAATATCGCTGCTACATCAAAAACCAGTGACGTTATAGCGATATTGCTAGCAATATCGCTTAGTGTGACAGGCCCTTAAGGGGACATCATGTGAGACAAGGATCCACTATTCACAATAGGTGATATCACAGCTCACCTCCTCCTCTTGTACAATGACTGATAACGCCTCTATATACAGTAGATAACATAGGATCCGCCATTCACAATAGATGATGTCACAGCTCACCTCCTCCCCCTCCTGTACAATGACTGATAACACCTCTATATACAGTAGATAACATAGGATCCGCCATTCACAATAGGTGATGTCACAGCTCACCTCCTCCACCTCCTGTACAATGACTGATAACATCTCTATATACAGTAGATAACAGAATCCACCATACACAATAGGAGATGTCACAGCTCACCTCCTCCTGTACAATGACTAATAACAACTCTATATACAGTAGATAACACAGGATCCACCATTCACAATAGGTGATGTCACAGCTCACCTCCTCCTCCTCCTGTACATTGACTCTTGCACACACTCATTAGATGCTTCAATACGACAGCTAGAGTCTGGGTCGGGCTATTGCTGCTAATGTAGATGTGAATTTGTCTAGAATAACGCCATTGGCCAGAGTGAAAATTGTAAGATTGATATATTTTTTAATACAAATAATGACATATTTTTTAAAAAAAATACATAACCTGATTTAGGTAAGTTTTTGATGACCCAATTTCTTTTTCAGGGTCAAGATTTAAAGGGCTATTAGGGCATATTAATAAAGTTAAGAGAGACCCTCTCCAATAGCCAGGCAGGGGAGCTGCTTACAAGCTGCAGACTTGATACACAATACACAATGGTTGCATGTACTGTAATACTATAATTTACCCTGTAGTGGGCGCTGTTTGCAGAGACAAACCAATTAAACCATGGAGTCCGTGAGGAGTCATTTCACCTCCATCAGCTCCTGTTCACCCGACATGGTCTCGCTCTTCGGATATTCTCCATTTACCGTGCTCAGGTGTCTTCTACACACAGTCATCACAGATGCTTTGTTACAGGCGGAACCAAAGAATTCGAGGCAGCATCGAAAGATATTTGTATTCGGAGCTTATTTACTGGACGGCATTCCTGAATGATTTATTTTTTTGATTCAAGGCTACTAAAGCGAAATATGACGCAGTCACCGCTGCCAGCAGCGCACTGAAGGAGCGCTTCTACATTCAAAATGGAACAATGGTTCTAGAAGTCCGTCATTACCATCCTACTATGGTTTCTACATAAATAATGAAAAATTTATATTAGTTATTGTGTATTAATCCAAAGTTACAGTCTGAATTGTAGATCGGAGCTGCATTCACAAATTTGAAGGCTTCAGAGCTAAAATCTCAAAGCATCTAAAACCCAAGCATTTAAATGCCGCTGCCAGTGATTGAGAGCAGCATTTAAATGGTTAAACAGCAGCGATCAAAGCTAGCTCCGGTTGCTTCTGTATAACAGCTACACCTGCCGAGTATGGTGCAGGCTCAGCTCCTGAGCCCGCACCATACATGAGGAATACTACATCCTACGTCGGACTGGTTCTACCAAGTATAACGTATGTGGTATGTGCTATCCCCTACTATTAGGATAGGGCATAACTAATTTATCACTATTGGGCCCCCCAACGATTCAGAGCATGCTCACCTCTGCTCCGTTCCTTCTCTATGTGATGGCTAGAGATAGTCGAATACTAAGTGTGGCAATTAGCAGTAGTCCTATGGAGAATAAATGGAGCGGAAGTGCGTCTGTTCTCGGATCAGTGGGGGTCTCAACAGTTTTACCTCCAATGATCAGTAAGTTGTTCTATAACTTAACCCTTTAATTGCCTGAATGTGTTTTTTGCACCATTTATATAACCTATCCCCTATGATGATCATGATACCTTCCAGCATTTCTGTGATGTGATCCCATGTGATCTCCAATCCAAAAAAAAGGGGGTTGTTTGGAGCAGACAACTTTTCTATTGAGGGGCAGCACGGTGGCTCAGTTGTTAGCACTGCAGCCTTGCAGCACCAGGGTCCTGGATTCAAATCCCACCAAGGACAACATCTGCAAGGAGTTTGTATGTTCTCCAGGTGTTCCCGTGGGTTTCCTCCGGGTTCTCCGGATACCTCCCACATTCCAAAGACATACTGATGGGGCTCACAATCTAGATTCCCTATTGGGGACAGCGATGATAATGTGTGTAAAATGCTGCGTAATATGTTAGTGGGTCGCCCCCCCAGGGCTGTGGTGTACTCGGTACCGGGCCGGTCTGTCAAAGGGGAATGTCACGGCAGCTGTGACACGGTCCGTGGCCCTGGGCGTCCATTGTAAAAGGGGAATGTTGAGCTTGTGGGTGATGATTAAAGTTTGTGAATAAATGAGTCTTGACGCCACCTGTGGTGTTAGGCAAGGGAGATGTTAAGCCGACGCTGCAAGCAGATCCTCTGGGACAGATGGAATAGTGCAGCAATGATGGTGTAGCCCTCCACAGGTAGGGCTGTAGTCCCAGGGCAGAGTAGGTGAAGTGGCGGTGAGGGGAGACGTGGATGGTGCAGTGTTAGGCACAGAGATGTAACAGTGCTGAGTGTGTTGGCGCAGGAATAAGCGGAGGACACCAGGGCATATAGTCCCAAAGCGTTACTCACAGTCTGTGATGGTACAGGTGCCTGCATCCGTGCCGTGTCCTCCAGGGCAGGAGCTCAGCCAACTTCCAGGCAAGATGAAGTACTCCTTTCCAACACTCCGCCAACATGTGCCTTTTCTGAACGTCTCCCTTTTGGTGAAGTACTCCCAGTACTGAGTTACACTGGAGTTCCTCCTGTCAGATGTTCCTAAGAACTCTACTTGTACGGCAGACAGCTGTAGCCTGCTTCGGGGACTCCTTGCTACCTAGTCCCGGTTCACTCACGTTGCTGTTGTGCCCCCAAATCTTGTGTGGGAATAAAGTGGTGACAACTTCTCTTCCTCCGGTGTCTGCTGCAGGACCATTAGTATCCATACAACCTTGGGGAACGGACCCCGGCTTTGCGCTTAGAACTTGGGAAGGGTTCTGCTCTAACCATAATCCTTAGTCCTCCTCTCCTTACGTTCCGTACTAATCCTTCTTTCTTATGGAGAGAGTCAGGCTTTCCATCAATGTCCCTTTCCTGTGCCAGCGGACCCAGGTCACTGAGGTCGGCAGCAGCACTTCCTTCATCCATCCCACTCAGGGGATCTTCTCTCTTCCACTGACTCTGTCAGACTGACCAAATCCTAAACTCTTCCTGCTCTCTTGGTGCCAACTAAGCTCCACCCACCTCCCAGCACGCTTCATGTTCCAAGCAGGGAGCCACCAAAGGGTGCTTTGCTACACTACTGTGTTGTGTGGGATGCAGGTGTTGGAGTGTGGTCAGGTGTCTCCACCTTACCTGGATAGTGGGGTACCACACCTCAGGAGGAGGTGCAGTACCTCTGTGGTGTCTGAACCCTCAGGGGCGCCACATACCCCCCCGTTAAACACAGCACGTCCGTGGGCTGCAAGTTAAATAAAGACAAAATATAAGGAACATACAAAAATGTTTAAATGCTTAATAAACAATACTTATCTAAACTTCCCAATATGGGAGGCTCTGACTCTTGAACGTTGCAAACAATTTAACTAACTATCTATGTTGAAATATAGTACCTAATTTAAAGTGCTATTGACAGTAAACTCACTACCAGTTCAAGTATTATCATTAACACATTTCTTTCACCTTTTTACTATTACTTCTAGACCCTAGGTGACAACCGCTGATGCCTGGTTCGTCACCTGCATTTTCAAATCTTTATTCAAATTTTTCATCTTTATTCAAACATTAGCATGAGTCTAAACTTTGTAAAACATTCACTATTGTTCCGATTCCTAGATCTCACTACCAAACTATATCCTATATAAAATCTGTTCTATTTCCATTAATGTCTTTATTAAACACTATCACTATTTACTTTTTCTATCAAAATGCTAAACATTATTATTTAAGTGCAATTATGTAAAGTAGACACTGATCAAGCCAAGATGTCTTGAAATGTCCCTATTAAAGCAGGTCTATGTAAAACCAAGAGAAAGCAACTTAAGAAGTGCAACTATTTACAGGACAGTTCTGGATCATTCATTGTCCATGATCTCTGCAGTTCAAATATAAAGGGCTGCCAAAGAAACTGGGCAAACTGGAATCAAAAGAAAAAAAACAACATGATGAAAAAAAAATGAAAAAGGCATATGTGGCGCCCCCAGGAGTATGGCCGCCACAGTGGCTTTGCCTTCCCCCAGGGAGGGTAATGCCAGGCTTGGAGGCAAGGATGGGTCTCTCTCGCAGTTAACCTATACATGCAACACAGTTCCACTCCAGGCCAGCAGGGGGGACTTTGAACCGGAATTAAGGGGAGTGCTCTCTGAGGGCCAAGAGGAAGGAGTGGTCAGTTAGTCTGAGGAAGGTGAAGTGTGCAGACGTGTGGGAGAAGCGCGGAGATCGAGCAGAGAGGAAAGGCTCATCTCCAGTGAGAGCGCATGAACTGGAGCCTGGTCTCCACGGTTGTATGGATACTAATGATCCTGCAACAGACACCAGAGGAGTAGGAGGCTGTAAATGCCCTACCCCCATCTAAGACTCGGAGGCACAACAGCACGGAGTGAGCCAAGAGAGGAATAGCGGCTACAGCTGTCTGCCATACGAGGAGTGAGAGTAGAAGAGAATTGAGAGGAACTTCAGTGTAACTCAGTACTAGGAGTACTTCACTCAAATAAGCGCTAGGAAGGAGACTGCACAGCCCATCTGCTTAGAGAGAATTCCTGAGTTGCTTCCAGGCTAGCCTGCTCCGGTACCATCTGTAATCAGGACCCTGGACTGCATTTATCAAGTAAAGGTACAGAAATTGCACCCCGCTGTGTCTTGTCTGCTTCCTACCCTTCCAGCACCGCTACATCCCCGTGCCAACCACATCTACACTGCCCTGGGACTACAGCTTCACCTGTGGGGAGCTTTTACATCTTTTCTGCACCATACCATCAGTCCCAGTGGATCTGCATGCAGCGTCGGCCTAACATCTCACTTGCCGAACACCGCCGGTGGCGTCACAAACTATTCATTTACATTCCATCATTTCCAGTCTCCCCGTTTTACATTGGGCGCCCAGGGCCACGGACCGGGTCACCGCTGCTGTGACACATCCCGCTGACACCAGCCCGGTACTGAGTACCCCACAGCCCTGGGAGGGCGACCCACATAACGGTGCCTATACCCTCCTGGGTAACAGTTAGTTATTAATACTTAGTGATGGTCCCCTCCTGGGGTGGTGGAAGCGGGTCGCTTGGCTGCTTCCAGGGGAGAACTGAAGGACATCCTCTTCTTGCTGATTGTCCACAAATTGCATGTATTCCTTCTCACAGTCAGCTTAGTGTCCCCAAATTGAGAGCATAGCTCTTCCATTTGTCCCATGTGCATGTGGAGTTCAAGCCTGCCGTTCGCAGTACATGAAAACTCAGGGGGTAACCCATTGGCAGGGGTGGCAGTCATACCTGAAGCCTCCCGGCGTTGCATGATGTTCACTAGAGTCGCCTGACCCAAGATCGGAGATGATGACGGGGCAGATGGCGGCTCCGGGTCCGCAGGGGTCTCCGGTGGGACCTGCGCAGCCGCGACAGGTCCAGACAGGAGTTCAACTTCCTCCGCTTCAGCCTCCAGGCCCCCAGAGAACTCCTCATGACAGGCCGCGCTCAGCGGTGATTGCAGCGTGGAGGTGGAGACTGGCGCCGCCGGTGACAGGGCAGCGGCCGTAGGTTCCACAGGTGCTGCCTGGGGGAGATCTTGTGCAGCAGCGCCGGGTACCGCAGGTGAAGGTACCGGTGATATAGCAGCGGCGGCGGGTACCAATGGCGAAGGTACCGGTGCTGGAGGTACCGATGGTGTAGGCCCCTCCCGGGCGTGCTGCCAGTTCATCATCTAGAGCGCCTCCTGTCTCAACCGCAGACGGTGGGTCAGCTGAACAATCTCGTCCTCCAGCTGCTGACGGTCCATTTTGGAAGTCTGATCGGAGCCTTCAGCCAATGCGCCAGGGAGGTTCAGCTCAGCCTCCCTGTGCTCTTCGGGCCTCCCTCCTTCTTCCATCATGGCGTTCTGGCGTTCTTCCTCCTTCCTGGCCTCTTTTCCCGCCACCGGCTCTCGCTCCTCCTTCTGAGGGCGGCGTCTTCTTCCTACTCCTCCATACCAAGCCAGTATCCGAACCCCTCGGGGGGTGGGCCATGTTGCAGTCGCATAGAAGTTCAGGCAGGAGAGGCCCAGGACAGTTCGCGGTCTTTTCTTAGGTCCACCCATGTTGTCACGCCCTTCTTCACCGTGCCGGCGGCCATTTTTAGAGTCCATTTTACAGTCTATTAACTTGGTTATTCTGCACATTCTCAGCAATGTTTAAGTCCAATAAAGCTTAGGCACACAGAACCCGGTGGCACCGGGCTTCGTCATCCTGTTCGTGATGCCAAGTTGGGTCGCCCCCCCCCCCAGGGCTGTGGGGTACTCGGTACCGGGCCGGTCTCTCAAAGGGGAATGTCACGGCAGCTGTGACACGGTCCGTGGCCCTGGGCGTCCATTGTAAAAGGGGAATGTTGAGCTTGTGGGTGATGATTAAAGTTTGTGAATAAATGAGTTGTGACGCCACCTGTGGTGTTCTGCAAGAGAGATGTTAACCCCTTCACCCCCAAGGGTGGTTTGCACGTTCATGACCGGGCCAATTTTTACAATTCTGACCACTGTACCTTTATGAGGTCATAACTCTGGAACGCTTCCATGGATCCCGGTGATTCTGACATTGTTTTCTCGTGACATATTGTACTTCATGTTAGTGGTAAAATTTCATTCAAATAACTTGCGTTTATTTGTGAGAAAAACGGAAATTTGGCGAAAATTTTGAAAATTTCGCAATTTTCCAACTTTGAATTTTTATGCCCTTAAATCACAGAGATACGGCACACAAAAAACTTGATAACTAACATTTCCCACATGTTTACTTTACATCAGCACAATTTTGGAACCAAAATTTTTTTTTGTTAGGAAGTTATAAGCGTTAAAAGTTGACCAGCGATTTCTCATTTTTACAACACCATTTTATTTTTAGGACCACATCACATTTGAAGCCACTTTGAGGGGTCTATATGATAGAAAATACCCAAAAGTGACACCATTCTAAAAACTGCACCCCTTAAGGTGCTCAAAACCACATTCAAGAAGTTTATTAACCCTTTAGGTGCGTCACAGGAATTTTTTTTAACATTTAAAAAAAAATGAACATCTAACTTTTTTCATAAAAAAAAAATTCAGGTTCAATTTTTTTTATTTTACCAAGGGTAACAGGAGAAATTGGACTGCAAAAGTTATTGTGCAATTTGTCCTGAGTACGCAGATACCTGATATGTGGGGGGGAACGACTGTTTCGGCGCATGGCAGAGCTCAGAATGGAAGGAGCGCCGTTTGACTTTTTCAATGCAAAATTGGCTGGAATTCAGATTGGACGCCATGTCACGTTTGGAGAGTCCCTGATGTACCTAAACAGTGGAAACCCCCTACAAGTGACCCCATTTTGGAAACTAGACCCCCTAAGGAACTTATCTAGATGTGTGGTGAGAACTTTGAACCCCCATGGGCTACACAGAAGTTTATAACATAAAGCCATACAATTAAAAAATCATATTTTTTCTACAAAAATGATCTTTTCACCCTCAATTCTTATTTTTCCAAGGGTAACAGGACCCTAAAAGTTATTGTGCAATTTGTCCTGAGTACGCTGATACCCCACATGTGGGGGTAAACCACTATTTGGGCGCATGGCAGAGCTCGGAAGGGAAGCAGCGCCATTTGACGTTTTTGGCTGGAATTGAGATCGGACACCATGTCGCGTTTGGAAAACTCCTGATGTACCAAAACAGTGGAAACCCCCCACAAATGACACCATTTTGGAAACTAGACCCCCTAAGGAACTTATCTAGATGTGTCGTGAGCACTTTGACCCCCCCAGTGCTTCACAGAAGTTTATAACGCCCGGGCGTGAAAATAAAAAATTCGTATTTTTTCCACAAACATGATCTTTTAGTCACCATTTTTTATTTTCCCAAGGGTACCAGGAGAAATTGGACCCCAAAAGTTGTTGTCCAATTTGTCCTGAGTATGCTGATACCCCATATGTGGGAGAAAACTACTGTATAGGCACACGTCGGGGCTCGGAAGGGAAGTAGTGACGTTTTGGAATGCAGACTTTGATGGAATGGTCTGCGGGTGTCATGTTGCCTTTGGAGAGCCCCTAATGTACCTAAACAGTGGAAACCCCCCACAAATGACACCATTTTGTAAACTAGACCCCCTAAGGAACTTATCTAGATGTGTGGTGAGCACTTTGAACCCCCCCAGTGCTTCACAGAAGTTTATAACGCCCGGGCGTGAAAATAAAAAATTCGTATTTTTTCCACAAACATGATCTTTTAGTCACCATTTTTTTATTTTCCCAAGGGTACCAGGAGAAATTGGACCTTAAAAGTTGTTGTCCAATTTGTCCTGAGTATGCTGATACCCCATATGTGGGAGAAAACTACTGTATGGGCACACGTCGGGGCTCGGAAGGGAAGTAGTGACGTTTTGGAATGCAGACTTTGATGGAATGGTCTGCGGGTGTCATGTGCGTTTGGAGAGCCCCTGATGTACCTAAACTATTGAAACTCCCCACAAGTGACCCCATTTTTGACACTAGACCCCCCACGGAACTTATCTAGATGTGTGGTGAGCACTTTGAACCCCCAAGTGCTTCACAGAAGTTTATAACACTCGGACGTGAAAATAAAAAAATCATTTTTTTCCACAAAAATGATATTTTTGCCCCCAATTTTTTATTTTCCTAAGGGTAACAGGAGAAATTGGACCCCAAAAATTGTTTTGCAATTTGTCCTGAGTAGGCTGATACCCTACATGTGGGGGTAAAACACTGTTTGGGCGCATGGCAGAGCTTGGAAGGGAAGGAGCACCATTTGACTTTTTCAACTCAGAATTGGCTGGAATTGAGATCAGACGCCAAGTTGCATTTGGAGAGCCCCTGATGTGCCCAAACAGTGGAAACCCCCAATTCTAACTCCAACCCGAACCCCAACATGCCCCTAGCCCTAACCCTAACCCTAGCCCTAACCCTAGCCCTAACCCTAATCCTAGCCCTAGCCCTAACCCTACCCCAACACACCCCTAGCCCTAACCCTAATGGAAAAATGGAAATAAATACATTTTTTTTATTTTATTATTTTTCCCTAACTAAGGGGGTGATAACGGGGGGTTTGATTTACTATTTATGGCAGTTTTTATTTTTGGCAGCTGTCGCACGCTAAAAGACGCTTTTTATTGTAAAAATAGTTTTTGCATCACCACATATTGAGAGCTATAGTTTTTCCGTATTTTGACCCACCGGGTTATGTGAGGTCTTATTTTTTGCGGGACGAGTTGACATTTTTATTGGTACCATTTTCGGGCACGTGAAATTTTTTGATCGCTTTTTATTCTGATTTTTGGGACGCAGAATGAAGAAAAACCAGCGTTTCATGAATTTCTTTTGGGGGGGTGCGTTTACACCGTTCCGCGTGCGGTAAAATTGATAAAGCGGTTTTATTCTTCGGGTCAGTACGGTTACAGCGATACCTCATTTAGGTCGTTTTTTTTTGTTTTTGTCGGTTTTATGCAATGAAAACTATTTTATATAAAAAATAATTATTTTTGCATCGCTTTATTCTGCGAGCTATAACTTTTTTATTTTTTCGCTGATGATGCTGTGTGGCGGCTCGTTTATTGCGGGACAAGATGACGTTTTCAGCGGTACCATGGATATTTATATGCGTCTTTTTGATCGCGCGTTATTACACTTTTTGTTTGGCAGTATGATGATAAATCATTATTTTTTGCTTCGTTTTTTATTTTTATTTTTTAAGGGGTTCGCTAAAGGGGTTAACTAATGGGACAGTTTTATAGGGCGGGTCGTTACGGACGCGGCGATAACTAATATGTGTACTTTTATTGTTTTTTTTTTTATTATTTCCAAAAAATGGATTTATTGGGGGAATATTTTTTTTTTTTTTCTAATTTATTTGGCGATTTTTTTTTAATTGTTTTTACACTTTTTTTTATTTTTTTTTTTACTTTATTAAATAGTCCCAGGTGGGACATCACTGTCCTGTGACAGATCGCTGATCTGTCACATCACAGATCACTGTGACAGATCAGCGATCTGACACAGGCACTGCAGAAGGCTTCCTCATGCCTGCGCTTTGCAGGCACTGAGGAAGCCATCTTTCTCAGGCCCCCGAAGGCCCCCGTCGCCATCTTGGATTCGGGGGCCTGGAGGAAAGGAGTCCCCCGCAGCAGCGCTGCACATTGCGCTGCCGTGGGGGGCTCAGGGAAGCACGGAGGGAGCCCCCTCCCTGCCGATGCTTCCCTTTAACTCCCGGTACACCGCGATCATGTTTGATCGCGGTGTGCAAGGGGTTAACGTGTCGGGGTGACACATTGTGCCGGGTGTCAGCTGTGATAATCAGCTGACACCCGGCCGCGATCAGCGGCGCTCACCACGTGGGCGCCGCTGATCGCGCCCGACGTACTATCCCGTCCATGGGCATAGGGGCCCAGGTCCCATGGACGGGATATACCGTCGGATGTCAGGAAGGGGTTAAGCCAACGCTGCAAGCAGATCCTCTGGGACAGATGGAATAGTGCAGCAATGATGGTGTAGCCCTCCACAGGTAGGGCTGTAGTCCCAGGGCAGAGTAGGTGAAGTGGCGGTGAGGGGAGACGTGGATGGTGCAGAGTTAGACACAGAGATGTAGCAGTGCTGAGTGTGTTGGCGCAGGAATAAGCGGAGGACACCAGGGCATGTAGTTCCAAAGCTTTACTCACAGTCTGTGATGGTACAGGTGCCTGCATCCGTGCCGTGTCCTCCAGGGCAGGAGCTCAGCCAACTTCCAGGCAAGATGAAGTACTCCTTTCCAACACTCTGCCAACATATGTGCCTTTTCTGAACGTCTCCCTTTTGCGCCTATGGTGAAGTACTCCCAGTACTGAGTTACACTGGAGTTCCTCCTGTCAGATGTTACTAAGAACTCTACTTGTACGGCAGACAGCTGTAGCCTGCTTCGGGGACTCCTTGCTACCTAGTCCCGGCTCACTCACGTTGCTGTTGTGCCCCCAAGTCTTGTGTGGGAATAAAGTGGTGACAACTTCTCTTCCTCCGGTGTCTGCTGCAGGACCATTAGTATCCATACAACCTTGGGGAACGGACCCCGGCTTTGCGCTTAGAACTTGGGAAGGGTTCTGCTCTAACCATAATCCTTAGTCCTCCTCTCCTTACGTTCCGTACTAATCCTTCTTTCTTATGGAGAGAGTCAGGCTTTCCATCAATGTCCCTTTCCTGGGCCAGCGGACCCAGGTCACTGAGGTCGGCAGCAGCACTTCCTTCATCCATCCCACTCAGGGGATCTTCTCTCTTCCACTGACTCTGTCAGACTGACCAAATCCTAAACTCTTCCCGCTCGCTTGGTGCCAACTAAGCTCCACCCACCTCCCAGCACGCTTCGTGTTCCAAGCAGGGAGCCACCAAAGGGTGCTTTGCTACACTACTGTGTTGTGTGGGATGCAGGTGTTGGAGTGTGGTCAGGTGTCTCCACCTTACCTGGATAGTGGGGCACCACACCTCAGGAGGAGGTGCAGTACCCCTCTGGCGACTGAACCCTCAGGGGCGCCACATCAGCGCTATATAAATAGATTACTATTATATTGTCCTTAATCACAGCTAAGCCTTTCTGAAAGAGACAATGCGATGAGTCATGTCAGCGCGCAGAATCCAGTTTTGTGCCTGCATTGTCTAAGGCCTACATATGTGGCCACCAAGCTTTTTGCCAGCGGCGTGAAATTGTTGGTCGGTTGCAATTATGCAGAGTGTTCTCAGCAATGATCAGGGATGGAGCCAAGGGGCACCGTGCAGTTAGGGCAGGGTTCCCCAACTCCAGTCCTCAAGGCCCACCAACAGGTCATGTTTTCAGGATTTCCTTTGTATTGCACAGATGAAGCAATTATCACCTGAGCAATACTACGGAAATCCTGAAAACATGATCTGTTGGTGGGCCTTGAGGACTGGAGTTGGGGAACCCTGAGTTAGGGGACCCAGTCTATGCCGCTTATCTCAGGGGGGCAATAATGATGTTGACAGGGGGCATGGGGGCACTATGGCGCAGGAGGGATTCTCTTTGTTGTCTTGCTACTGCTTGCTGCATGGGATAAGAGATCCACAGATCTCAGTGCCTCCCGAGGAAAAAAAAGAGTTACACATTTATCACTGTGTGTTGTGCAAGTATTCAATTTTCCTACAGTGCCTCCCTAGGAGAAAAGAAGAATTACACATTGATCGCTGTGCGCTGGGTCCTCCAAATAAAGTGATGGTTTTTGCACATGCTCTTTGTCCTCACTAATAGATGTGGGTCCTCAGCGGGGATCCCCTCTATGTACCTAAATTTCACCAATGGAGTACTTAAAAAATGGTTCCCCATGACAGATCAGCTTTTTAGGGGTATGTTCACACACAGGAAAAAATTCTCAGCAGATTGTTCCCAGGAAACAGGTTTAGATTAAAGGAGTTTTCTCCTTGCCTAGGAGACTGGCCGCCCTGATTGACTGCAGCAATGCGTAGTAAGCTATGGAATTAAAAATCTCTCCGTTTTTGAAAGCATAGCCTTAAATCATGGCATGTTGAGGCATGGCGGATCATGTATTTATCCACACCGCCACTATGTTCCTAAATGGAAAACAGACACTTACTGGACAATGCAAATGTTCGGCCTTTATGACTCCCTGTCCTGTGTGCTGCTTTACACTGTGTCTATCCAACTTTGTTTTCCAATGAACGATGTCGATGAGCGATATACTCCAGGTGGGATCTATCAATGCCTCTTACATTAGTGTCCTTCTCCGCAGCCCCCCCATCACTGCTTTCAGTTGCCTGGTTATTCTGGCATCTACTTCTACCCTTAATACAACTCACAAGGGATTAGCCCCAACTAGATGAGACTGTGAAATGCTTTTATTCTGATGTTTTCTGCAGACATCGCATGAAGGATTGATGAATGATCTAAAAGGGGTTTTCCGGGCTGAATAAATTGTACACAGCTACTGTATGTGCTTGCAATCTGTCGAATTGTGACAGTGTGCAATGCGCACACTGTCAGGATTACCCTCTATTGCCAGCTCAAGTGGGTTGTCATGTTACCATAAGCATGCATTTTGCATAGTTGCAGTCATCCACTTCTCTCAGTACTCCAGTGTTTGCATAGTTGCATTCCCATACCTACTAGATTCACATCTAGGACTCTCAATGTTCTAATTCTTGTATAGCTGCAGTCACGTGCCAACTAGATTCTCATCCACTTTCCCCAATGTTCTTATGTTTGCATATGTCACAACTCTGTTGTCAGGTGTCTCGGGACCAAGGGCTCATTCCCTGTCCCTAACTCTAGGGATGCCCTAGCTTGCCCTTTTCCCCAGATTACTTCTGTTGGTGAAGACGCCGGGGCCACATGCCTTGCCTTAGCTCCTGAATCCGCCCTCAGTCTGTACCCTTCCCACACCCAGGGAAGAGGGATGAAGTAGTGTACCTGAATACATCAACTAGACTAACAAGCTAATACGAACAGGGATAAAGGAAAATATCAATCATACACAATATACTCACACATATAACAGAAGAATGCACGGGGGAGAGGAGGATGGAATAAAACCAAAGTAGGAGAAGAAGGGGAATTAGCACACACTCAAAACCTATCAACAATCTCAGATAAATCCCCCAAATTCCTTCTCAAATAACAATCAACAACCTCCCAGCCATGCAGCATAAGCTACTCTGACAATGAGTGCTAGCCAAGGCCCAGATTATATAGGAGATGGGAGTGGCTAACAGTGCACAGCTGAGAGCCTTAATGCAGGAAAGCTTCCAGGAGCTCTTAACTGAGCAGATTAACCCTTGCACTGCTAAAAGAAACCTGCAGCTTTTTATAAGAAGGTGAAGTGCTTCTAATCAGTGCAGGAGTAGGAGAAATCAGAAGCTACGGTCTTCTGGCTCCTCTCTGTTGCAGTGAACCCGTGACAGCATGGTTGCAGTCATATGTCGACTAGATTCTCATTCGCTTCTCCCAATATTCTAATATTTGCATAGCTGCCATTGTGTGCTTACTAGATTCTCATCCTCTTCTCTCAGTGTTGGAATGTGTGTGTAGTTGTGGTCATGTGCCGACTAGATTCTCATCCAGTATTCTCAATGTTCTAATTCTTGCATAGTTGCAGTCATGTGCCGACTGTTAGGAGTCAGATTTCTGCGGTTAATAAGCAGGAATCCAGACCCTCACATTCTGCAGTCTCCTGCTGTTTATCTACTGCAGAGGAGATTGCAGAAGAGATTGCCTTGCAGCAGATCTCTCCAGAGGCTAAGTTCTTCCATCTGCCTTCTGAGCATGCTCATGAGACGGTCTCCCATTGGAGATCGGGAGTCATGTGCTCAGGTCCCGCTCCAGATCTCATTGGTCCATCTCGGAGGTCTGGAAGCTTCCGGAAGGTCCCGGCTGCTATAAAAAGCGTGCATGGCCGTTCCGCCATGCGCTAGTATAGTCATACTTGCTGCTGTGTGTTTGTTGATGGATGCATGATCTGGTGAATGACTCATTTGAAACCCCCATTCCTATGATATTACGTCTGTGTGAGGGATTGAGTTACTACCAGTGCCAGCGCCAGCGCGCTATTTTTCTATTACCACAGCTGCTAGCGTCCGACATCACGCTTGCGCCATAGCGGTGTCATCCAGTGGCAGTATCCACGCCGTGCTGCTTTAGCAGCCCTTTGAGCGTTCGCGGCTGGGACGCTATATTCTCCGATAACAACGGTAGGTCTAGAAGGTTTTAGTACCGCCATCTTGGACTACTCCTGTGTCCTTTTACCATCCTGTGTGTATTCTACCTGAAGCCTGTGTCACAAACAGGTTCAGTGTTTTGTGTTTTTTGTTACGGTACTTCTGGGTGTGAACAGAGCCCGTCCTGCACACTCCGGGTGAAGTTTAACCCGTGTGCATAATCGCCATATTGTCTCTGCCACCATCTAGCAGCGGTTATATCACCTACTGCACGGTGGACCCCGAGCGGCGAACGCACTTTATTTATATTTTTATTTAGTGCGTTCCGCCGTTCCCAACATTATACTAGCGCCAGGGTCTGGCTAGTGATGGCAGAACAGCAGCAACTCCTGCAGTGTATTCGGCAGCTCTTGAGACGGCTCTCTCTGTTGCACAATCCACTGAAGCTGCTGTAAAGGCACTTACTGACGCGGTTTCTCGTATGTCCATGTCCTCCCTCGCGCCAACAGTTACCCGCCTCCCGTTGCCCGATTAATTTTCTGGTGATGGCGCCTCCTGTAGGGGTTTCATCAGCCAGTGCTCTATTCAGCTGGAGCTGCTGGCTGAGCAATTCCCTACGGAACGGGCCAAGGTGGCATTTATTGTTTCCCTTCTGTCGGGTAAGGCGTTGGAGTGGGCTACGCCATTATGGGAGCGTGGTGACCCAGAGATTCGGACCGCTGCTCACTTGCTAACAGCCATTAAGCAGGTCTTCCTCGGTCCACGGGTCACGCACAATACCTCTCTTCAGCTTCTTGCTCTTGCTCGGGGTTCCCTCTCGGTTAGTCAGTAAGCCGTCCGTTTTCAGACACTGGCTTCCAAGCTGGAGTGGTCCGATAAGGCTCTCATCCCTGTGCTTTGGAGAGGTTTAGCGGAGCATGTTAAAGATGCTCTCTCTACCAGAGAGATTCCTACCAGTTTGGAAGAGCTGATTGCTATTTCCACCCGCATCGACCTCCGTTTTTCGGAGCGCGGTATGGAGCGTGCTCAATCCAAACAGAAGGTTACTCCGGTTCCCAATTTTTTTGAGCCTCTGGAGCTGCCCGAGCCAGAGGTTCTACCCCCAAAGCCCATGGAGGTGTCTCGCGCCATACTTGAGATGCGCCCGGCACAAGATTCCATTTGCAGTTGTCACCGTCTACACGTTGACAGCACCCCACAATGGTCAGATTCTGTGCCGCCCGGCGAGACCTTTGTTCCTCCTCGCCTTCGGCCTAAGCTTCTTGCGTGGGCACATGCGTCCAATGCGGATGGTCACTGTGGCTACATGCAGACCACGAAACTCCTGGCTGGGTCGTATTGGTGGCCGCACAGGGCTCGGGACATTAAAAAGTATATTCGGGCATGCACCACATGTGCTCAAGATAGCCTCTTTAAACGGACAGTGGCGATGCCTGCCAACTCACGGTGGCGTTCCACTTTAACTCCTGCTCCCATCGTCTCCCGTGTGTCCCTTCTTAAACCTGGCGATCTTGCCACCCCTGACGCCTTCCGCGTGTCCCGGTTTTCTGTGTCACCTACCGGGAAACCAGACTTGCCTATGGACAGGTCTGAGGCCCATGCCACTGATAGGCATAGGTTGGTGGGTCGGAAGGCTCAGGGAGGGGGGGGGGGCCCTAGGAGGGGGGGTAATGTTAGGAGTCAGATTTCTGTGGTTAATATGCAGGAATCCAGACCCTCACATTCTGCAGTCTCCTGCTGTTTATCTACTGCAGAGGAGATTGCAGAAGAGATTGCCTTGCAGCAGATCTCTCCAGAGGCTAAGTTCTTCCATCTGCCTTCTGAGCATGCTCATGAGACGGTCTAGCATTGGAGATCGGGAGTCATGTGCTCAGGTCCCGCTCCAGATCGCATTGGTCCATCTCGGATGTCTGGAAGCTTCCGGAAGGTCCCGGCTGCTATAAAAAGCGCGCATGGCCGTTCCGCCATGCGCTAGTATAGTCATACTTGCTGCTGTGTGTTTGTTGATGGATGCATGATCTGGTGAATGACTCATTTGAAATCCCTACCCTTTGATATTACGACTGTGTGAGGGATTGAGTTACTACCAGTGCCAGCGCCAGCGCGCTATTGTTCCATTACCACAGCTGCTAGCATCCGACATCGCGCTTGCGCCATAGCGGTGTCATCCAGCGGCAGTATCCACGCCGCGCTGCTTTAGCAGCCTTTGAGCGTTCGTGGCTGCGACGCTATATTCTCCGATAACAACGGTAGGTCTAGAAGGATTTAGTATCGCCATTTTGGACTACTCCTGTGACCTTTTACCGTCCTGTGTGTATTCTACCTGAAGCCTGTGTCACAAACAGGTTCAGTGTTTTGTGTTTTTTGTTACGGTACCTCTGGGTGTGAACAGAGCCCGTCCTGCACACTCCGGGTGAAGTTTAACCCGTGTGCATAATCGCCATATTGTCTCTGCCACCATCTAGCAGCGGTTATATCACCTACTGCACGGTGGACCCCGAGCGGCGAACGCACTTTATTTATATTTTTATTTAGTGCGTTCCGCCGTTCCTAACACCGACCAGATTCTCATCCACTTCTGTCTATGTTGTAATGTGTAGAAGCTGGAGAAAAAGTGAAGGTAAATCCGCGCTGCCAATAGTATCAAATGCAGAGAGAGAACGTAAAAATCCAAATGCTGTTTTTATTCAACGCGTTTTGAAGTACAACAGCTTCTCCATCAGGACAAACCACAGAGATTCAGAGATATGTTGCAATGTACGCGTAGTTGTGGTCATGGGCCACCTAGATCAGGGGACTCAAACTCAGCCGGGTAAATGGGTCGCACATAGAAAACATTTGAACATGAAGGGCCACGTTCTTTGTGGGAGAAGATGACATTTACAGTGATACCATTATTTTTCAGAATGACTTTTTGACTATCATAATTTAGTTTTTATTTTTTGGCATGTTTTATTCTTTTTAATGGGTCATTTGGATGTTTTGGGTTGTCATTATGATTTAAAAATAGAAAACACAGTAGTTTGACAAAAATGGCTTCACCCAACCACTAACCATGAGTGGAGAAAAAGTTTTGGTGTTATCATTTGTATTCTCTGAGAAAAGGTCAAGAAATCAAAAATTCTGCCGGGGTATGTAAACTTTTGAGCACGACTGTAGACGAGTGCGGCACGGTGATCAGAATGTGATTGTGACTTGTAATTGATGCTGTTTTTGTAACTCCACTCTAAGACTCTTCACATTGGCTATTTGCTGTGTCTCCTTCACCTCCAGATAACGCACACATTTTATTTCAAGCATCACCTTTCTCTTGAAATAATTTTCATCATGTTCAACAACAAAATATCGATCTTCTCACAGATAGCTCCTCATTTCTTGAACCACTGCAGAGCATTGCTTATCTCATTGATGGCCAAACAAGACTTGTGTCAGAAATGCTCCTCACCTGAACGGGTGTAGGAACAAAAAAGCTATATTAATGTCTATTTAGTCCAACATAGATAGAACACAAGTAAAAATGGATAAGACAACATGTCTAGAGCATACCTGGAAATGTAAGACTCTGAGATGTCTTCTTCTTGGAAATCTTAGAATGTCCTGATTAACCATTTCTGAGCAATTTTACATGGGTAACACATGCCAGAAATAACTACTAATCCATTTACTCGATAATCAGGGAGTCTACTGAAGAAAGGCAGACTTTTTATTGAAAGATTAGTCCCACAAAACCTAATAGCACCCACCACTTGGGGGAGTTTACAGTGTATTTATTTTTTTTGTTTTATTGAAAGCTTAAAGGGGATATATCACTTGCCATGAATATGTAATTTTTTAATGTAGTGTAAATGCCACAGTTCTCCTGAATCCAATGTTGTTTTTATTTTGTTCACCCGCCTCTCTGTTGCTGAGATACGTCCTCCTCTTCCCTGTAAATGAATCTAGTCTTTTTATCTAAGTGGGTGTGGTCTTCAACTCTTCTCTGTGGGTGTGTTCTTGAGAATCTAACCCAATTGGCTAATAAGAAAAAATGTATACACAGGAAAGAGGGGGTCATATCTCAGGAACGGAGAGGCGCAGGAACAAAAGAAAAACATCGCCAGATTTAGGAGAACGGCGGCATTTACACCAGGTTGCAAAATTTCTCTATAGAAATATATATTTATGGCAAGTATTAGATCCTCTTTAACTGTGCACGCAATGAGTTCTGCCTTGTGGTGACTATAGGCGGCAAGAATATTTCACTTTATGACTGTGATGGGAAGTACTATAGTGACAATGTTTATGCATATTTACCAACATTGGTGTTCGTAGTTAAGTCCTGCCCCAATTCTGCCCCAAAACACTTCAAAAACCACAATGTGACCACCTTCTTTTAAGCAGGTTTTACATAAAGCCCTGCCCTCCTATTTTTGGCCCAGGATAGCTTCAAGCTTGGAAGAATTGTAACTGAAAAATTAGGACTATTCTGGGAAAATTTGGATTGGACGCAGCTTTGGTTTATAAGGGGGCAGCAGGTTTTTTTTCTAAAGGGGCCTCCTTGCCAACGTTTTATTTTCCCAAAATCATGCATGGGTGGCCATCATGACACCCCCCTAACACAGTACTTATCTAATCTGAGTGACAGATTCCTGTCCTCCCCTACACACAGATCCGGTCAGCATAATGCAGTGATATCAGTGCGCCGCTTGCTCTGCACGTTGACAGCTTATAGCTATATGTAGGTTTTGCAACCTACAGGATGGAGTATAGTGGGGCAGGGAAATTATGGTTTCTTGTTCTAGAACAAGATCTAACAGTTCAAAGTCATGCTCACCCAGAGATCTATAGTATCCACTCAGAAGTCTGGGGCATGTACATCGACTCAAATCTTTGGCAATAGCAACACCAAGTTGTTTTTTTTTTACTTACGAAATTTTGAGCCCCTAAAAATTTTGCATCTAGGACAATTGTCCCTATGGCCTTCCCCCAAACTGTACCGCTTCATATGCTGCCACCCACCCTTTTTGCGTTTCTGTTATAAAATATTGTAGGGTTTCAGTCGCTCTGATAGCTTACACACAAGGCGGTTTATTACAGAGTCCAGAAATCTTCAAAGCACATGATTATAGAACACCATCGGCATAAAATATGTGCGACAAAAATAAACAAAAACAGTTCCCATAGCAGGTTTGGATCACACGTTTGCAAATTAGATCCACACTTAATCAGACGCTGGCAGAGAATGATGAGCATATCAGAGGTCTTTCCACCTCTGCTCAATGGCAATTAATAAAGCAGCTGAGCTGCCTTAAAAAGGCCTTTCAAAATTTGTAAATTGAGAAATGGGAGCGGCCAGTCCCACCCAGCTCTTGTAGCTGTTCCTAAAACCCGTCCCAATATGCCAAAATATTTTGCTTTTGGCACCCTCACTTCGAGAGACAACACTCATCTGTGGGCCACAGGTGTCCAGATGCTCTGATGACAGCGCTATCCTTCCATAGTACGGCGAGTGACACCCCCAGCTGTCACACACTGCTTTTAACATATGTCATTGCTTAGCAACAGTCTAAACATTAATGAACATTACCAGTGAAGAATTAGGCAATCAATAGACTCTCATTGTGTCATCTAACCTGACCATTTGGTGATAATATAGCAGGGACATTTGACTGGTACAAGTGAAATTTCCATAACTCGTTATTCTTGCATTCTAGGGACATAATGTTCCCACTTCACAATAAATCATGTTCCCACTTCACAATAAATTTTGGCCAGAAGATTCATTGTCTATTTAGTGGAACACAAAAGGTAGAATCAAGGCCACATGGTGGGAGGAAAATGCTGGGCCCTATGTATGTTATAGGCTCATCTGGTGAGGTGTATTATCTGAGCTGTAGGACAGAGTGAGCAGGTGGACTGGAGGGGATGGTGCAGCGGAGAAGACCTTGATGGTCAGCACTTGGATCAACGAGAACAAGTACAGCCGGATATGCAGGAGGGCGACCAGACAATTGGAGCATGAAACACCAGATGAAAAAGAGCCAAGTGTGATTATATGCAAAGATAATCGGGAAGTTGTATAGACAGTCCACGACTTTCAGCAGTTTTAGAAAAAGAGAAATGTCCATTAAGTTGAACCAAGGGATGGGAAAGCATGAAAAGAAAAAGGGTATAGTCATGACCACAATGCATGATCCTGTCCACCCCAGAATTGCTCATCTTTCCTTCCTGATCCTAATTGTAGATCCACTGCACTAAATTTTCTGAAAAGCCCTTTACACATTTACATAAATATTTTTTACTCCTAAAAACAAGCATTTAAGCCTTTTTTTAAAACTATCAATGGTTCCACTGTGACCAGCTCCTGAAGTACACTATTTCATAGTTCTAATGGTAAAGAATTCCTGTCTCCTCTCCAGATTTGACTTTCTTTCTCCAGGTGGAGGGATTACCCCCATATCTCTCTGCCATTGACCATTTGCCTACTGACAGCATACAACTCTGCTTTTAACCATTTGTCTGCTGTAACTTTTTGGATTAATTATTCGTCTTCAGTTCATGAGTATATCCACATTCTTGGCTCCATGTTTTCCGATGTGTCCTGTTTTGCTTGTCAGCCGGCTATCCTGCATACCCCTCATCCTTATCGTTCCACGTGTCATCCATCTCCACTGTGACATAGCCTTGGTCCGTGCTGCTCACCTTGACCTACGGCGAGGTGAACCCCTAACAGTGGTATTGCAGGTCAGCCAATACTAAAAACAATCCATGGAAGCGCTATTTCAAGAAGAATGCACTTGAATGTATGACCATTGATTTTTTTTTATATTTTCCCCCCTTTTTTAAAATTGCCCTAGTCAGCTGTGTACGTACTGTTCCTTGCCCTCATCTTTCCTTTGAGTCAATGATATAAATAAAATTAGTATGCGTGAGCATAGTCAATCAAATTGTCAAGGAGAAGGAAGGTAATTACTTTTATAGACCTCCACGTCTCGGCATCGGGACTTTTTCATTCATTTCACCGGTGCCTGTCAGTATTCCGAGGAGTCGTCTTGTATTATGATAATGGATTCTGTGATCCGGGTCTGTTATGAGATGAAGGACAGGAGATTCGATAGGACAGGACGTACAGGAGAAACACTTAAAGATATTAATGGCTGAAGCCGAGGTATCACAGTAAACTGTCAGGTGAGATTGAGATCTAATACAGTAAAGGAGAAAACCATGGTGGTGTTATTTATATTAATGCGGCCAGGCGGGCGCTCGTAACATGACAGATGTCAGGATGAAGAGTGCATGTCGTAGACCAGTGAATTATCACAGTATGATTATAGGTCTGGGGGAAACACAGTGTTCCCATTAATGGTATAATCAGTCATTCATCCTGAGGATTGGTATTTTTGTTCCTATGTCACATTACGATGGCACCGAAAATATAACCGAAAATTCAGGAACAGTTCCCTCCACTTCCAATATATATACATAAACCATGTCATTCCGCAATACCAGACATTGACGTAGATTTATCGAAACTGGAACAGTCACTCTTGGCAATCAATTAGATTGCAACTATAATTTAAGAAAAAAAACCCTATGAACACGAAAAAAGCAATCTGATTGATTGCAATTGGCAAATACAGCATACACTATATGGAAAAAAGTATGTGCCCCCCTCCACATTCCACCTACATGAATTTTTTGACCTCCCATCCTGCATTAATAGACATTAATATGGAATCAGAGGATATAAGAGCTCCCACTATTCTGGGAAGGATTTCTTCAAGATTTTGGAGGCGTTTATGAGATTTTTTTTGCCTCTCCATCCAGAAGAGGTCAGACACTGATGTTGGGGAGAGGTCGGGGTCACAGTCTCCAGTGTTGGTGTTGGATTGGCTTATGTCCAGGCTTTGTGCAGTCGGTCAGGTTCTTCCTCCAAACTCCCTCAACCATGTCTGTATGGACCTTGTGCAATGGGCACAGTCATGGAAGCTACATGTGAAACAACATTGTGTGCAGCACCATTCTTACTTCCAAAATGACGGAAACCACAACGGACCCCATTGTAAGTCAATTGAGTCTTGTAGGCTCCATCACCTGGAAGCCTCCAACAGTAATGTAGTCAGAGCCTTACACGCACTATACAAAGCTTCCCACAGATGAACCATACACCCATCGTAGCAAAAGTCCCTATAATATTATACAAATGGTCCATGTTGTTTCCCTTGCATGCCAAAAAAGACATCCCATCCCAAAAGTGCCCTAGCCACATGCTTACTTGTACGTATCACCATCTGATATGATTTTGTACTCTGTTATGACTCTTTGTACATTACTCATCCCATTCCTTATGTATTGTTATGTCTATGATATGTAGTTGTGGTGTTTGCAGGTACGCAGGATGCAGTGACGAATCGCGAGACGATTTGGTGCTTTCTATAATAACATTTATAAGACTAAAGGGAACTTTCCTCAGTCACGGCCTGATCAACAAAAGGGGTAACACGGGTTGCCCTCGCAGGGGCTCTATACAAGCAAACACAAACGGGTAGAACACGACTACTTCCGGCAATAGTCGGTCACTATAGGGCTGCGGTATGGCCAACTACGGGTCCTTAATTATATAGTCAACTTAGCCGTCCAGACGTCCCTCGCCGTTCAGGATGGTGGTCTTTTGGCGTAGTTGTCGCTGGGCCCAGTTGCTGAGGCTCTGACGAAGCCTTCGCGCGCTCCGGTGCGCAGATGACACTGGAGCCCCACAGGCCCTGGCGGAGTCCTTGGACGGATGGGCCGCAGCCCCCGGACTGGAGCATGCGGCAGCAATGTGGGGTGGCGAATGACAGGCCACCTGCGCAGCTAACGACTGCGACGGGGAGTCCGCGGCCAGCAGAGGCTCGGCCCCTGCTGCGGACCGGAGAGGGACAGTGGTGGCCGCCGACGGCACTGTACTTGCCGCTGCCACTGGTGAGAGCAGGGCGGCTGCGGGTGGCGGGGATCGTCCCGGGAATTCCCCGCCTCCATTATACTGTTCCCTCCCCCAGCCCATCTGTCTGTCACAACGGTCCGACCCGAACTCTGTCCCCCGGGGACAGTTTCCCCCGGAACCCAGATGACGGCTTCCTTGGTTCCGGCCCGGACACTCGACGGGGGCCGTTCCTCCCACATAGTATATCACTGAAATAAAGAAGAAAGACAGTCCATGTAGATGAGTTTCCTCTCCTCCATTACTGTATTGTTAAGATGTCCTCTTTCTAGCTGCTCCTTATAATTATTACCCCAAAAAGTAGGTAGTTTCTTTCAGAGGACAGCCAAACTGGTACTTTGTGTGTAAGATAATCTAGTCACTTGGACAATATTTCTTTCTTTCTGTAACTTTTTCTTAGAGCTGAGGTTTGCGCATCATGTGTTCTTCTGGACATGTGATTTCAGCAACCTCTACGTATTCCACTGAAAGTGATATTATAGCGCCCGGTATTCCACATTATTTTGTAATAGATTTTTAGTAGTAATAACAGGGGAATGGTAGAGATCTCAGAATAGATGTCCAAGTTTTTATTTTTGTTTATTTTCTCTGCATGATTATGATACTTGTCAACTTTTTAATTGCAAAAATTAGAACCAATAAACACCCCCAAAGTGTCAAAGAATGTCCCCAATCAATGTGTTTGTGTAGAGTAGTGTAGTGAGCATGTGCTACACACCTGTCCTCAGTTACCCGGGCTCCGCTTCCTTCCCCTGGGTTCGCTGCCCTCTGCTGTGCTCCACGTTGGGTTTTGTAAGTTGTCCATAGTGGATCTATGACATCATCTCCCTAGACCTATTTTTGGTCCGTTTGGTGTGCTCCACCCTCTGTGCTTTTTGTGTTTGTGCTTGCATTCTTCCCTGCTGGGTTCCCCTTCATCCATCCTGTTTCTGGTCCAACAATCGCGGTCCGTGTGCCCACCAGGTCCTAAGTGTTAGAGGAGCTACCACAACTGGTGAACCTAACAGCATGCGTTGCTCCCTACAGAGAGACCGAGGAGGTAAGAGGAGCTGAGCTGTCCCCATTTACGATTGTCAATTATTTACAATGTGCTACTTATCGGCATAATCCCACCCTCTTTTATGATGACCCCACCCGGGTAAGGACTGGGGCTGAAATTCAGCCCTGGCATTTGAAATCACACAGGCCCATGCCGTCCCCATCCCCAAGCACCAGATGGGATATATTACTAATAATACCCCGGATAGAGGAAAGGAAGACTAACTACAAGACCAATATTTCTACTGATACCCATGGCCTGCTGGGGTGACAGAGTCAGCGACTTTGTGCTTCGTCACAACTCTTAACAGTATGGGTGTCTCTAGAAAACTGATTCTGTTAACAACGTAATAGACAAGGCAGCCCACGACTAGACAGGCCCTTCTGGCATTTGCCAGAATTGCCAGATGGCCAGTCCGTCCTTGACCCCACCCCATTGTACACAGCACCATCTAAAAAGGTTATTTCAGTCTCATTTTTTTTTCATGGAGGTTGAGCTATAAAGTCAGCCAAGAGAGGCTGAGCTATTCTGGTTTTGTAACTCATATAGAAATGAATGCTGTGCTTTGCTATTTCTGTAACCCCCATTTGTTTCTATGGGGTTATGGAACCAATGAAACTCAACTGCTTTGTGCTGACAGTACCGGGGACTGCCTAGGAGTGGTACATGGAGGTTACCTGCAGCTCAGGTCTAACTCCGCCATCAGGAGCTCTAGCGAAAACTGGGTAGCCGCTAGCTTTGCCCCCCTAGGTAAGCTCGGCCCGTGGCCCAGTGGGTCCATGATCCACGTGTGTGACATATACAGTTATACCCTTTTATTGGGAAGGGGTGTACCATGTTTTTGGCAAGATCTTGCATAGCATTGGGTCCACAATATGGTACTGTTAGGTAATAATACGGCACATTATCCTTCTATTTTCGGCCATACAATAATTTACACATAAGCCTTTCTCTGTATTTTCTGCATATAATCGATGTGGCGGAACACACTTGAGAGATTACATTTACCTTCAGTCTTTGTGGCTCCGACATCTCCAGACGATGTGGAATTACGACTCTCGTTTTTAAATTCAGTTTTTTTACCCTAGTGAAAAGAGATCGAACTAAGGTTAACTAATGACTGAGTTTCTATATTTTCCCTGTAGACTGGAACTACAACTCCCAGGAGTTTTTTTTAATCTAGATGCAAGTGTTTATGCCTGAAGAATCTTAAGGAAAAATCCAAAGACTAATCGGTGGTGATTTTTCTATACAGGCACAAGGAGGACGAGGCTGCGGAGGAGTGGGCAGAGGAGGGGTCTCATGGAAAGATGTATAGTATAGGTGGGAATTCTCACCAGAGACATCGCAAAGAAGGAGTCTGGAGAGCAGGATGGTAAATGTGTCTGTATAGAGTAAGCCATAGACTTCAACATGTGGAACTAGTGGCACATAAATGGGCACCTGCCAGGTGATGACCCGGGCACAGGCTTGGCTGCACTTGCACATTGCTCTCTATGCCAGGTAAGTGAACAGCTCATATGGTGGCATTATACTAGTATGAATCTGTTTTACTCCCCTCCAGGGCTGCAATTATCTATCCTCAAAGTCCAAAATCTGCTAAATTAACACCCCCCCTTGTTAAAAAAGCTGAGATATATGGAGCTGTTTGCATGGTCCTAGCGTAAAGCTGCCATCAAACAGCTCCTCATATCTCGGCTTCCTCAATCAGAGTTAATTGCAGCCTAAAAATGTACTTTTTTGTGCAGAATTGTAATTGCCGGTGTTTTACATAGGACTGCAAGTAAGAACTACTGCATTATCATACCTAAGAGAAAATGGTCAGTGGCGGATCACTTCACTTTTGGGATCAGTGGGGTTTCCTGCGAAGAGATCCTCGTCAATTACACTTTTATGATGTACCTGATGTAGTACGCCTATGGCTGGAACGTGGAAACCTCATTGAAGTAACATACTCAGCTCTGCTGTACCATTATACTGCACTATGTGAGATGTATTATGCATCAGCTTTGCACATGTTCACACTGTACATACTTTCTTATTGTGTTGGATAGTGACAATCAATGGCGGAGATTATAAGAAGGCAGAAAATGTTTCAACTTTCTAGACGCATAATACACTACTTTATAGTTTTATCTGTATCCAGAAAAGCTAAGTGATAACCAATATGGCTGCCTTTGAACATGTCATGACAATTTTACTACTCAGACTAGTGGCATGGCTGTATAGGTCCTAGTACGACAATAAAAACGATACCTTTCTTGTAGTAATCCGATGCACCAGCGCTGAAAAACTAAGCTTTGAAGCCATATGCAAATTAACCTGGAAGTGCACGGGGCGTGTCAGAATACAAGAAGCCCCCAATGCACTTCCAGGCTAATTTGCATATGGCTTCAAAGCTCAGTTTTTCAGCGCTGGCACATCAGATTACTACAAGACTGGTATCATTTTAATCGTAATCCCAGGATCTATAGAAGTGTATCACTAATTTCAATAGTAAAATTCCCCCTTAAATCTCCTACATGGGATGTCACTCAGCTTTCCATGACCGCTGAATGGTAAACTTGGCTAGTGAATCAGCTGCTTCAGATTACTACATGGATTTGCTGTTCAGAACTGAAGGGAAGTTAGATGTCAGAACATGTAATGGCAGCCACCAGTATGTGTTTTGGAGTGTGGGAGGAAAGCGGAGAACCTGGAGGAAACCCAGGCAAACACACAGAGAACATACAACCTTCTCGCAGATGTTGTCCTTGGTGGGCTTTGAACCCAGGACCCCAGTGATGCAAGGCTGCAGTGCTAACATACAGCTCCACAGAGGATTTCAGGAAGTTTACAGATGAAGGGAACTCAATCTTTCATCATGTGACTGTCTAACTTTTTGACAGTTAGAGTGATCAATGAGTGGAACAGGCTGCCACGAGAAGTGGTGAGTTCTCCTTCAATGGAAGTCTTCAAACAGAGGCTGGACAGACATCTGACTGGGATGATTTAGGGAATCCTGCTTTGAGCAGGGGGTTGGACCAGATGGCCCAGGAGGTCCCTTCCAACTCTACGATTCTATGATTCTATGATTCTATGTATTAAAGAATTAGACCTGTATCATTCACAAAGTGACAACATCATGGTTGTCATTGTGTGATCATCTCGGCGGGATTGTTCCCGGGTGAGAAAGAGTTAATCAGATGACAGTATGAATTATTTATTGCATGTTCAGATGCAATGTGATGAGCAGGACCCGTGCGATGCTCTATAATGACAGTCGTCTGCTGCAAATTGCTTGGGAGGCAGAAATTTAATGGGGTTGCTAGTTACATTTATGCATGAGCTGTACTTGGAGGGTATGTAGACTTTTGCAACTGATTTTCTTTTGCTTCAAGGCATTGTTAGGAAAACCAGGAAGCAACTTGACAGCTTGTCTTAATTAAGAATCACTTATTATTTTGTGGTTGCAGCTGCCATGCAGACCAATGTATCTCCATGATTATACTTATCTGATAAATAAGAAATATATCAAAGAGGGACACGTACTGTGTAGCGCACAGCGGCAATTTGTATTTTACACTAAGTCAGTAAAAAAAAAACATTGCCCCATCCTTTATATTAGCTGTATGGATAGCAGGGGCGTGTCAGGTTGTCAGTGCTGTCAGTGACAGCTCAGCAGCCCTATCGATAGCAGGGGCGTGTCAGACTGTCAGTGCTGTCAGTGACAGCTCAGCTGCCCTATGGATAGCAGGGGCGTGTCAGGCTGTCAGTGACAGCTCAGCAGCCCTATCGATAGCAGGGGCGTGTCAGGCTGTCAGTGACAGCTCAGCAGCCCTATCGATAGCAGGGGCGTGTCAGGCTGTCAGTGCTGTCAGTGACAGCTCAGCCGCCCTATGGATAGCAGGGGCGTGTCAGGCTGTCAGTGACAGCTCAGCCGCCCTATGGATAGCAGAGGCGTGTCAGACTGTCAGTGCTGTGAGGGACAGCTCAGCCGCCCTATGGATAGCAGGGACGTGTCAGGCTGTCAGTGCTGTGAGTGACAGCTCAGCCGCCCTATGGATAGCAGGGGCGTGTCAGGCTGTCAGTGCTGTCAGTGACAGCTCAGCCGCCCTATGGATAGCAGAGGCATGTCAGACTGTCAGTGCTGTCAGTGACAGCTCAGACACACCAAACCTTGTCTAATGACTAATGCACTAGCAGGATGCAGGGGGCTCCCAAAGATAAAGGCTGGAGCAGCGCATCTGTGTGCCTTTTTTCCACTAGGCAGCTAACACCTTCATCATCACTGCTATAGTGACAGGGTGGCTGCTCTCATCAGTGGTGGGCACCTGCGCTGCTCCAGCCTTTATCTTTGGGAGCCCCCTGCATCCTGCTAGTGCATTAGTCATTAGACAAGGTTTGGTGAGGCTATTTTCTGTGATGTGTTTTTGCTAAAATTTACAGGATTTTTAAGTCCTTTTTTCTCTGTCTGTGAGCTTTGGAGTGACAGCTCAGCCTCCTTATGTATAGCAAGGGCGTGTCGGGCTGTCGGTGTTGTGTTTGGGTTTCCTCCAGGTGTTTTCCTTTCCAGATAATTTCCAGGCTTTTTACCTAGTTGGCAATGTCAGATCATTGCCAATTGTAGCTTCGGGTCAGTGGTGTCTTTACTCTCTGCTCTATGTTTTTGATATGCTGATCTTTTGCTGCTGGACCTTGGATTTGCTTTCAACTACTAGTTTGTAAAACCCCTTTTGCCTTTGACATATTCTGACTTTAGTTACCAGACCCGGACTTTGCCCCTGACTATCCGTTTGTCTTACCACTCTGTCTTTGACATACCTTCCTGGCTTTTGATCTTGGACCTCTTGACTACTTTGCCTCATGTCTAGTCCATGAATAGTGACTACTGTCACAATTACATTACCCCCACACAGTATGATGCCTCCTCAATACATCCCTTCACACAGTATGATGCCCCAAAGTTCCCATGACACATAAAATGATGCTCACAAAGCCTCTCACCACACATAGTATGATGCCTCCACAGTGATATATCCCCGACCTACCGTAACAGATCTTCAAATTTAGGATGGTTGATCGGTTTGCAAGAAGAAGGGCAGAGTGAGTGGAGTAACATGTTGGCAGGATCACACTACGCAGGGTTCATTTGTGATCAGTAATCATGCAGACAAACTGGTCTGCATAGGGGCCGAATACTCAAAATTGCAGGAGATAGTCAAAGGGGAAGCATCAAAAAGGGATAATCCTTAAGGAGGACTGATCACTTACAATAAATATGATTTTTTATTACCGTGTATCGAACCCGCTGTTCTCCTGATTTTGGCGATACTTTTCTTGGGTCCTTGCGCCTTTCCGTTCCCTAAGTATGATCCCCTCTCTGCTGTATATAAATCTAGCCTCGGCCTTGTTAGCCAAGTGTGCGTGGTCCTCAAGAAGACTTCCATAGAGAAGAGTTGAGGACCATGCTTACTTGGCTACAAAAAAGGCAAGAGTATTATCTTAGGAACGGAGAGCCACAGAAAAAAAAAGAAAAATAACACCGGATTCAGAAGAACAGCAACATTTACACCGGGTAAAAAATTAGATATTTTTGGCACGTGGAATGTTTTATGGCTTAGTGTGACACACACAGATACACAGTGCAAAGATTTGGACAACTTCTACCATTTTTATCTGGTTTCAGGTGTGATTTTCCTATTGCCCACACCTGTTACTTGCCACAGGTGAGTTTGAACGAGCATCACATATTTGAAACAAAGTTGTTTACCCACAATTCTGAAAAGGTGCCAACAATTTTGGCCTGCCCATTTTGGGGGTTTTATGTGAAATTATGTCCAATTTGCCTTTTTTTCTCTGTTTTGTTCCAATACACAGAAAGGAAACAAACATGTATAACAAAAGAAGTGTAATTGCAATTATTTTCTGGGAGAAATACTTCATTTTCTGGAACAATTTCAAGAGTGCGAACACTCTCAGCCACGACTGTATGCTCTTAAAAGGAAAGTTGCACATTTTTTTCGAGCTGGACAACCCCTTTAATAATCTTCGCTATAGAAAATAAGTGCTGGAAATGGAAAACAGGCAATTAGATGCACATTCTATTTTTTTCCCCTTTTATGCATGAGTGCAGCTGGCATCCTTATATACATATTTTCACTCATAATCTGCCCTCAGGTTATTTTACTGTTAATAATGTTTGTGGTTATTGTATACGAGGGGGTATAGCGGGAGGGGTAGAGCAGCTTTCCGCTATCCATAGACTCCTCTATTGTCAGCACCTCTATGATGCTTGTGCCAGATGCTTTCTTCGTGTTCTTCTTCTTCGTTGTGTGCAGCTCTGCAAGTAAGAGCCCGAAGGTCAATTCCCTGGAGCTACTTAGACAATAAGTGGCATCAGGAGAGATTCTGTGGTTCCTGACCCCTGTGGGAGTCATAAAATGCAGGTCTGAACAGCGCCATTACAGGTGGATAATAATTAGTTTGGATCGTGTCACAATGGC
This sequence comes from Dendrobates tinctorius, assembly GCF_039654945.1. NCBI lineage: Eukaryota > Metazoa > Chordata > Amphibia > Anura > Dendrobatidae > Dendrobates > Dendrobates tinctorius. The sequence goes on along the minus strand of NW_027361869.1, from coordinate 324,337 downwards.
GGTCATTACCATGATCATCTAGTGCGTCCTCCCAATGGAGTATGGCCAAAAATTTCTGTATGAAATCGGTGGTGCCGTACCCCACTATGTCAGAGGTATAAGGAGCCATAAGATTGTCTACATTAACTGATTTCTTCTAGTGATGAGCGAGCGTGCTGAGATAAAGGCGTTATCAGAGCATGCCCGCGTGCTAACCGAGTTTCTTCAACGTGCTTGAAAAATCTGAGTCCTCGAGCCTTCATGTCTCACGGCTGTTCGACAGCTGCAAAACAAGCGAGGATTGCCTAACAAACAGGAAATCCCTGCATGTGCTGCTCTTGTCAAACAGCACCGAGACATGCAGCCGCGGGGACTCGAAGATATTTTTTGAGCGCGCCGAAGTCACTCGGTTAGCACTCGGGCATGCTCTGATAACACCTTATCCCAGCACGTTCGCTCATCTCTAATTTTTGCCACTCCGATTGCCCAATGTACAAACATTCTACACGTGGACTCAGTTTTGCTGTCAAGCAATGTATATTTTGTTCCTGATGGGGCACAAAGCCTAAATGTCGCCGAGCTTGAGAGATACAGTCTTTTGCAGGACTTTGGCCAGCATGCGGGGAGCCCAGGCAAGTGATGGGGTCCTTTTACACCCAATGGCTTCATCTTGCACTGTGTGCACTGCACGTAGGGAGCGGGCTCAAGAGCTGAGACCGCTTCATACAGATCAGGAGTCGACTGTATTCTACAGCCCACACCTGAGTCTAACTGGAAATGGGGTTCCAATGGCTCCTGAAGGCCCCAATGTCTGCAATATTTGTACCCCTATGAAGCCCTGCCTGTGGCAAGCGAGAGTGATATTCTGCAGATCGCACCGTAAATCGTAGATATGAGACTTTGTGATGTTCTGCAGCTCACAAGACAGATGACGGGTAAAACATAAGAGTGTGTAATGTTCTGCAGAGCACTAGAGCATGATTGGAAAAAATAAGTAATGCTCTGCAGTTCTTTCCGTAAGTTATGTTCCATGCAATACTCTGCAGGTCTGATTTGTGCTGATATTGTTTTGTCTCCTTTGACCCCACAGCTGGATGAGACCCTCACCTCTTCTCTCCTTTCTCATTCTCTGCACCCTCTGTCACTCACAGGTAAGGGATAACGTCATTTTACACTTTAACGAGTCCCCTAGTTTGCCATAATAATGATTTCCCAGGGGCCCTCCAGGATAATATGCCATCGGACCCCGGGAGGATGACACTTGTGGCATTTTATCGTTCATTGCATTTTACTCCTGACTGTTTCCCAACTAGACACTTACTATTAAAATATGAGATAAAATGGAACATATGTGGGAACTATCCGCTCTTACCCTTTATGGCAAGCAATGAAATCAATAAGTTAGTAGGATTTCACATCTGGGATCAGAGAAGAATCCAGGCTGTGGCATCTACAGTATATGCTGTCAGTTCGTAGCGTGGGTGGGCTGTCGGCGCCCAGGGTGCAAGGCACAAATTTTGTATCCTCTTAACCTGTGGACTGTTAGCACCCCTGGACGCCCTTCCACCAGTATGGACCTCCTTATAGCTCGAGCACATGCATTGTATTTTAAGAAAACATGAATGTAATTATAGTTTGCCATCTTGTCTTCCCTCAAGTTTCTTCTGCTTTTTGTTGAAATACAACATTAATTTTTAGGCCTAAAAAAATTATACACTGTTATTGCATTTTTTTTTACTATGTCTTACATTATTTTGTGTTTTTTTTATATAACTATTTTATTACCCTCACCCTCCATACTTTAACCCTAACCCTACCTCTAGTCCATACTTTAGCCCTAAGGGTATGTGCAGCAGAATTAGCTGCGTTGTACAGTACCATTATATCCTATGGAAAATGGAAACCGCAGTGCAGACGGTGCAGAATTTTCCGCGCGGTTTTTGCTGCGGTTTCCAATCCGCAGAAAGAATTGACATGTCATTCTTTTCTGTGGATTCCGCTGCGGTTTGCCATCTCCTCCATTGCAGAGATGAAAAATCGCAGGGCAAAACCGCAGGCTAATCCGCAGATTACCGCAGATCTTTTGACCTGCGGATTTACCTGCGGATTTTGTAAAATTTGCGCGGAAAAATAGGCAGACCAATCCGCAACGTGTGTACATAGCCTAACCCTACCTCTAGTCCATACTTAAGCCCTAACCCTATGTTACTTGGGTAGGGTTTTTTATACCAGGAACTTTCACAAAATTCAATACTGTTTTAATTTATTAGCTGCTCAGCCTCTGCCATCACAGCCATTGCATACGCAGAGTGCAGCAGTCAATGACAATCTCATCTTGTCTGCTGCACTCTGCATAGGAGCTGATGACAAAGCAGCTCATAACCGCCTTACTTTTTCGGTTCCCCGCCCGCGCATATTGGCACACGTGCAGCACTCTAAGGCTGGTTTCACATTAGCGCTTTTTTTTTTTGCAGCGCATCGTGCGCGTCCATGCACATGCGTCATGCGCATCTATGTTTAACATGGGGGCGCATGGTCTTGCGTTTGCACGCGTTCATATGCGTTTTCGTGCGCATGCGTTTTTTAAAGTGTGCACCTAGGCGCGCCAGATGCAACCTGTTGCATTTTTGGGTCCGTCCAATGGCGTCAAAAAAACGCATGCGCACACTTGCGCATGGAATGTGACAGCATAACGCATTACAGTCTATGGGAACGCAGGAGTGCGCATGGACATGCGCACGCCTGCATTAAAAAACGCATGCATTTTAAGAGTTAACATGGCTAGAAACTGGTTAAAACACATGCGCCTAAAAAACGCAAACGCATGCAAAGCGCATGATGCATTTTTGGCATGCGTTTCTATCGCGCATGAAGCGCTGCGCTAAAAAAACGCTAATGTGAAAGTAGTAATGTTTGCCATTGCCTCAGATTTCTCAGCGCTAGTCCTCTACGATCATTCTCCTTCTGGACTGATCTTTTTTCTCTCAACCCATTGGCAAAATCTGTTAAGACAGATTTTTTGCCATTACTGAGATAGGAGGTGAGGGTTGGTGCTTATATAGTTCTATGAAGAGGAGGAGGAAGGAGCTAGAGGCCCAGACATTTTGCTGCAAGTTCTCATGAAACGAGTTAAAATTTTGTAAAAAATCGTTTTAGGAGCACTTGCAGCAGAATGTCTGTGTGTTCCACAAGCTTCTCCATAGAATTTTAAAAGCACCAACTGTCATCTACTAATGATGGGAAAATATGTCTATATTCAATACAGATTTTTCCCCAAGATTTGAGAGTGAAATATTAATCCTGGAGGAGAAAGCAGAAGATTTTTCTGATAAGATATATTGCAAAGTTGCTTATTTTCACGGGTACTATTAATCTTTGAAATAAAAATTAAAACGACAGCTACTCTTTAAATTTCCACCCACTTAGTCCGCTCCATCATTGGGTGAAATAATAAAATTTCTCTGTGCGCAATTATTCTGGAATTCAGATTCTTAATGCATCCGAAAGAATGAGAGGATTTGATAAATTGATTATAACAATAATTGAGGTTACGTGTCGGTTGTGAAGTTACATTTCTAATTTATGAGATCCCCACTCTCGCCGGAGGAAACATGGTGCGATGATACATTATCTATTCTTCAGAGCTCTTCCGGGAATTATCCACACGTAAATGCATTCATTCTTGTTAATTAAGGGCAAAAGTGTGCAAATTAAAAGTGCAAGACGCAAATGAAAACGAGCGTAAAAAAAAAAAAACAGAGAAAAAGAAAGGTGCATATGCAATAATGAATTGGATGTACGGCACAGAAAACTCCTCTACGCCTAATTAAAAATCTGAACGAGTACCAATCTTTACTGTCCTAGATGCTGAATGGAGGGGGCAGACCTCATGCACAAGTTTTGGGACTAGGACCCTCCTGGAAGGTTTTGGAGGGGATATTACAATAAGGAGTCAGAGAATCCAAGTCAGAGTCAAAGAAAAGCTTTAAAGAGGACTTATCATAGTCATAAATATGTCATTCTTTTACCTGGAGTAAATGCCGCTGTTTTCCTGAATCCAGCGTTGTCTTTCTTTTGTTCCTGCCCCTCTCCGTTCCCGAGATATGGCCTCCTCTTCCCAGTATATAAAGCTAATACTTTTTAGCCAAGTGGGCGTAGCAATCATTTTTTCTCTATGGCAGCTTTCCTGATGACCCATGCCCACTTGATAAAGAAAAAGGCTTGATGTCAGATTCATCATTGCGTTTGTCGCCTGTTTTTTGCCTACTTTTCAATGTTTTTGCCCTCTGTTATTTTTTTTAGTTTTTCTCATTTGCACCATTTTTGATGTCACGTTTTTATGTGTTCGCATGTTTTTTGCGTTTGTTTTTTTTTCTGTTAGTTTTAGTTTGCAGAGTTTAGGGTTTCAAGATGTTTTTGCCTGATTAATCATTTGTGTCACAGAGTGATTTTTATGTATGCCAAATATTTTGGATCAAATTTTTCACTATTTTGGGAAAGATGCCACATTTTTTTTTCTGCTAAATAGTCACCAAAATGTTTAAAGCCAAAACTAAAGACCTTTTCTAACTTTTTGTTGTGTTGTTGCAGCAGCCAAAAAGTCACCATATCAATGTTTTGTTTTTATTTCATTACGTCGCTTACCAATCTGATTAATTTATTTTATATTTTGATAGAATGGAGTTTTACGAACACCGAGATATCAAATATGTGTATTTTTTCATTTTATTTCTTTTACTTTTCACTGTATTTGTTAGTCCCCTTAGGGGACTTGAGCCTGCAATCATCTGATCGCTTGTGCTATACGTCGCAGTACCATCATGACAAGCATGGAAGTCTTCAGCAGAACCCTGGCCGTAATGGCAATCCATCTACTCCCCGCGATCAGGTCACAGCTGCGCCGATGGGTGCATAGAACAGTGCGCCCCCTTAACAGGTTAACAGCCACGGGAAGAGCGCCACTCCACCCGCGGCTGTTACAGGTAGGTGATGGCTGAATAGCACAGCACTTATTTTCCAGAAAAAATGCAGGCTCGGCTTGTGAGCCTGCATCAAAGACAGAGAGGCGGCACATATAGTACCCTGTAAGTCATATGTCATTAAGGGGTTAAATACATTTCAATTGTCTTTTTTATGATAATATTTATTATTCTGTGTACTAATTTACATTGGTTATGTATACACACGAGACATTACTAGAAAACATTTTGTATTTCATACATTCTTTTTGTTTTTGTTCCTAATGGGGGGAGGATGTTTTTTATTTGTTTTTCTTGTATATTTTATTGCTTAAATTGCTGTAATGTATGTACAATGGGGAACAAAAAAAGGGAAAAATCTGCTTTGAGAAAAATGATCTGAATAAAGAAGTCACGCTCTCATTCCTACTAAATATATAAGACAATGTACAGGGTGTATAACTAGGAGTCACAGAGAGCATGATCACTCCAGAGAGGCCTAGCGAGCCGGAACTGACCCCGAAAAGGTAACGCATAAGAACAGGGTGAGATCTGTGTGCCCCAATGTACGTACAAGAAGTGATGGGGCAGGGAGGAGAACTCATTCTTGTGACCCATGGATACAACATCCCTAAACATCAATGAAGGATAGATGACGTTCCCCAACCTGAGGGGATGTTTCGCATCAGAGAAGACCTTGATGCACAAGAGGTCTTAGATGAAAGGTTAGCGGCCTTGGAGCAGGCAAGTCACAAAGGTTTCGGCTTGAATCTGTGGGTCTTCTGGAGTCAGAAGACTTGTCACCTCTGATGGCAGAAGAGTTGTGAATGGAGGGCAACATCTAGGATCGCCTGGTTGTCTAAGAACATGTACGATTTGGGGGAGAAAATTATGCTTCCCTCATCCTATCTAAGATGATTTAATCGGGATGCTTGCCAAGGAGTCTTAATTGACAACTCTGGCTTGCTTGGATAGTGCAGTCTGAAGAGAAGTCTCTGTGCAGCAGCGAGCACAGACATCACTCTCTCCTCACTGCTGACTTCGCGCAGGAATAGCTTTGTAGTGGGAAATATCAGCAGAGAGGAGAGAAGGATGGGTATGCCCTCGTCTACACTGAGGTGATAGCAGAGACAAGCGATGACAGCAGAGAGGACAGAGTGATTTGTGCGCTGTCTTCTACACTGAGTTGATAGCAGAGGAGACGAGCAATGTCAGCAGAGTGGAGAGAGTGATGTCTGTACTCACTTCCACACAGGGACAGTCTGCACATTATAAAGGTTTATCTTCAGACAGCACTGGCTCTAAGCAAGCCAGTGCTGTCATTCAATATAGGAAGAGCGCACCCAGGAGTTCAGTCACGGCAAGGGTACACATTTTAAGGCTTCATTCACACGTCAGTATTTGCTATCAGTGTTTGTATGCCAAAACCAGGAGTGGACCTTACAGAGAAAAACTAAAATTGAAAGACTGACACCTATTCTGTGTTTTGGAGACACTCCTGATTTAGGCATACAAATACTGATGAATTACTGATCAAAATTACTGATGTGTGAATGAGGCCTAAGTGTAAATTTGAGCTGCCATTCCCTTTCAGGGCTCATATTACACAAGTATATTGTATGTACGTGTGCTGTGTCAGTGTTAAAATTGGATAGCACACGTTCAGCACCCCTACTAATGTGATTGACTAGGGCAGTTCAGAGGGCAGTTCTTCAATATGGACTGGGTTTCCGTGTGAAAAAAATCACAGCAAGCATTCATTAGTCTCTGTATTTCAGATGAGACTTGGCCATTGAAGTCTACGAGTTCTGGACATCCGTATGGAGTCTGATTTATATGGATACATTGCCACTCTTAATATAGGAAACGGTATTTGGTCTTGTAAATGTTATTGACTCCTGATGAGCGATGAGCGAATCTGAACTTCGGGGTTTGTACCAGACAGTAAGGCCGGGGTCACACTGGCGAGGAATACGTCCGAGTGAGAGGCGCTAAAAGCACGCATTACACACGGACCAATGATTCTCTATGGGGTCCCTCGCACCAGCCGTATATTTCTCATCCGTATTCTACGGTCCGTGCCAATCGCAGCATGCTGCCATTGTCAGCGTACTACGCCCGTAATACGCCAATGCAAGTCTATGGGTGCGCAAAAAATACGGATTACACACGGACCACACATGTGACTTGCGAGAAATACGCACCCGGTGTCTTTTAGCAAAGCTGGCAATTCAGTGCGCTATACAGTAAACTCACACTGACAGGTTTAATAAAGAAACGAAAGAATAGATATAGACATATAGAATATATATACAGTATATATATATATGCATTCTATATGTCTATATCTATTCTTTCGTTTCTGTTTAGAAACCCTGTCATAGGGCTCCATTATATGTCCATTTTGCAAGCCTGCAAGAAAATCTCACCATACGGATGCCATACGGATTACATACGGATGCTGAAATGCGCAAAATACGCGACCACACCTTGATTACGGATGACATACGGAGCACTGTTTAGGGGTCATTTATCCGTATTACGCATGTAAACTACGGACCGTATTTTGCGCTGGTTAGTGTGACTCCAGCCTTAGTGTCCGATGCTAAACACTGAACATGGACTTCGTTGGGGGAGGAAGTGTCATGGTTAGGACATGGTTAATGTCCTGTTCTCACAGGGTTAACTTTTGCCGGCCTCTCTTTGTATCTGGTAGGGGTATTTATACTCACTCCAGACTAGCATTCTCTGTCAGCTATACTGTTATTCTGGCTGTGTGTCTGACCCCCCTGGTGTGCGTGTACCGCATTGCTTGTTTGATTTCCGTGTATGACCCGGCCTGTCCCCTCACTCTGAACTCCGTCTCACGTTTTAGGTACTATTGTCTTTTCTGGTTCTGACCTCCTGGCTTTGCTATTTTTACTCCGCTACCGTTTGCCCCTATTGTACCGTCCATTGCCCGTTCTGGTTTTCTGATCTATTGCTACGTCCTGACTATCCGCTCTGTCTAACCCTTTGGTACTGTCCTGCTATCTCGTGCATTGACCCCAGCTTGATCTGGTTTCCGCCCCTGTCTATGCCCCTTGGTAACTTGTCCCGCAGTTACCGTTCTAGGGGTTTCCCTGCAGCTCCTAGCTCTGTGGAGCTTAGGCCACGCCCCCAGCAGTCACGTGCTTCAGGTCCTGTTAGCTTGAAGCACGCATTGTCACCGCTGCTGCCCTGCTCCACAGGTATCTTTGAGCACGGTTTTTTGTACTCAGGACATGCGCACTGGCTCAGTGAGTGAGTGTAGTGCGGTGTTCCTGACAGGAAGGGAGAGAGACATGCCTGCTCCAAAGTTTGGGTCCCCATTGCTTTCAATGGGGTTCTGGTTCAAATTCTGGTACCCGATCCGAACTTTGGACTAAAGTTCGGGTTTGGTACAAAAATCCAAATTTCCATGGGTCGCTACTCCTGATGTATAAAAACGTATTCCATACAGATGTAAAAAAATGGATATCTGGATGACGCATGGATGAAAATTTTTCCGATGCTCGTGTGACCCTGTCTTAATGGACGGCAGTGAAGCTGTAGATCAATGTGTTACAGTCTATGATGCGCTACTTTCTATGTGACATGTCGGATATCAGATCTGCCAATATTAGTAACAAACCCATTGCGAGACAGCTGGCCGCATGTGCATAGGCAGCCGACCTGGCACGTAATATTGATCGGACTCGGACATAGAGCAGATCAGGTAGATGCTGTCACGCAGGACGTCTATCTTCTGTTTTCTTTTCTTCCTGCGCTATATTCAGAACTTCTTCTCCCCTGGGAAGCTGCCATTGTGAAAGGTAAGGAGGCGGACGATAATCCTGCAAATAGCAGAAAGACAAATGTAAAATAAAAAATGGGTAAGATAATTAAGGAGCAAACATGACATTCTCCTACGTTTTCTGACTCCTTCACCTTTGTGGAATAAAATAAATTTTCCTCTATGCTCTACTTACATAAAATGTGCCTGGGATATACAGTGAATATAAAAAGTCTTCACACCCTTGTTAAAATGCCGAGTTTTTGTCATGTAAACGCTGCAGCTGATCAGTGGCCAATGACCGTCTGCTGCTTTACTACTGCAATGGAATGGGGGACCACTGATTGGCTGCAGCTCTCGCGTGACATTGCATTGGGGGACGCGGTAACGACATCGTAGGAATGGCTCCGGGGAGGGATGGGAGCATAAACTTTACTTGGGGACTTGGGCATTTAAGAAAGTGTTATCCAAGTAGTGAACAACCCCATTAAAAAGGCCTATGCCGAGCCTCCCTGCCAGTGGTAATGTCCTGTTTTCAATAATAGGAAAATAAATAAAAATAAGCTGCAGTACCTGACACAGCCCAAGGACGAGAGTGGCGCTGTTTGCGAAATAAAGGCAAACTCTTTTTTTTTTTTTCTAATAATATACAAACCCTTTTCAGGTAGTTTCTTAGCAATGGTCTTTTCATACAGAAAAGCACATGATGGTGTTGTGTTGTCATACTTCTTTCATGGCTTGTTTTTATATAAATTCCTTGTATACAAAGGAAGACATCAGGTGCGAGCCGTACACGGAGCACAGAACATAATGTTCAGTGAAGAGCTCGACGACGAATGCTAGTTTAATGGGACAATAAAATGATGAATATTACTTTTGTGTAATCGGAAAATAGAATTAAAAAATGCATTAGATTTTTTTGGATTTTTTTTTAACAAGCATTTAACAAGTATTAGAACAGAGTAACAAAATCTGCAAAATAAACTAATGGTAAATACGTCACCTTTCAAAAAAAAATAAAAAAAATATGTGAGTGAGAGATAGTTAACCTGATATGGAGTAGAAAATCATTAGTAAATCCTTCTAATAAGTCAAACAATTTAACATTTTAAGATTTCATAACACAAAAATACAATTATACAGTGCTTAAAAATATTGCAATATGGAGCCCATATTATGCACAAAAATGCTGCAATATGCAGCTCATATAATATTTAAAAATACTGCAATATGGAGTCCATATTATATATAAAATACTGCAATATGGAGCCCATATTATATATAAAATACTGCAATATGGAGCCCAAATTATATATAAAATACTGCAATATTATCAAAATGCTGCAATGTGGAGCCCATATTATTTAGAAAAAATACTGCTATATGGAGCCCATGTAATACTGCTATAATGGTTAATGATTATACAGTGTCCATATAATACCACCATACAGAGCTGAATTATTCCATATACAGTCTCTACATAATATCACTGTACAGTGCTTAAATAATAACCTTATATAATGAACAAATAATACCATCATATAGTAGGAGTTTTTTCTATTATACTGCTATACAGAACACAAATAATATCAGTATACAGTGCCAAAATTGTACCACAATAGAGTGCCCTAGTGAAACCAGTACATAACGGCCAGATAGCAGAGCTACACTTTCTCCACATAAGCATAAATACCTCTGAGCAGAGCCCATGTAATACTACTGCACCCATACAATACTACTACAGAATCCACATTATACTGCTGTACATCGACTAAATAATTATTCCGTAAAGATCTTAAATAATACCACTATATGGTGCTCAAGTAATAATACTTTACATAGCCTACAATTGTGGCCAAAAGTATTGACACCCCTGCAATTCTGTCAGATAATACTCAGTTTCTTCCTGAAAATGATTGCAAACACAAATTCTTTGTTATTATTATCTTCATTTGTCTTAAATGAAAAAACACAAAGAGAATTGTCCTAAAGCCAAATTGGATATAATTCCACACCAAACATAAAAAGAGGGTGGACAAAAGTATTGGCACTGTTCGAAAAATCATGTGATGCTTCTCTAATTTGTGTAATTAACAGCACCTGTAACTTACCTGTGGCACCTAACAGGTGTTGGCAATAACTAAATCACACTTGCAGCCAGTTGACATGGATTAAAGTTGACTCAGCCTCTGTCCTGTGTCCTTGTGTGTACCACATTGAGCATGGAGAAAAGAAAGAAGACCAAAGAACTGTCTGAGGACTTGAGAAACCAAATTGTGAGGAAGCATGAGCAATCTCAAGGCTACAAGTCCATCTCCAAAGACCTGAATGTTCCTGTGTCTACCGTGCGCAGTGTCATCAAGAAGTGTAAAGCCCATGGCACTGTGGCTAACCTCCCTAGATGTGGACGGAAAAGAAAAATTGACAAGAGATTTCAACGCAAGATTGTGCGGATGTTGGATAAAGAACCTCGACTAACATCCAAACAAGTTCAAGCTGCCCTGCAGTCCGAGGGTACAACAGTGTCAACCCGTACTATCCGTCGGCGTCTGAATGAAAAGGGACTGTATGGTAGGAGACCCAGGAAGACCCCACTTCTTACCCCGAGACATAAAAAAGCCAGGCTGAAGTTTGCCAAAACTTACCTGAAAAATCCTAAAATGTTTTGGAAGAATATTCCCTGGTCAGATGAGACAAAAGTAGAGCTTTTTGGGCAAAGGCATCAACATAGAGTTTACAGGAGAAAAAAAGAGGCAGTCAAAGAAAAGAACACGGTCCCTACAGTCAAACATGGTGGAGGTTCCCTGATGTTTTGGGGCTGCTTTGCTGCCTCTGGCACTGGACTGCTTGACCGTGTGCATGGCATTATGAAGTCTGAAGACTACCAACAAATTTTGCAGCATAATGTAGGGCCCAGTGTGAGAAAGCTGGGTCTCCCTCAGAGGTCATGGGTGTTCCAGCAGGACAATGACCCAAAACACACTTCAAAAAGCACTAGAAAATGGTTTGAGAGAAAGCACTGGAGACTTCTAAGGTGGCCAGCAATGAGTCCAGACCTGAATCCCATAGAACACCTGTGGAGAGATCTAAAAATGGCAGTTTGGAGAAGGCACCCTTCAAATATCAGGGACCTGGAGCAGTTTGCCAAAGAAGAATGGTCTAAAATTCCAGCAGAGCATTGTAAGAAACTCATTGATGGTTACCGGAAGCGGTTGGGTTGCAGTTATTTTGGCTAAAGGTTGTGCAACCAAGTATTAGGCTGAGGGTGCCAATACTTTTTTATGGCCCATTTTTGGAGTTTTGTGTGAAATGATCAATGTTTTGCTTTTTGCTTCATTCTCTTTTGTGTTTTTTAATTTAAGACAAATTAAATGAAGATAATAATACCAAAGAATTTGTGTTTGCAGTCATTTTCAGGAAGAAACTGAGTATTATCTGACAGAATTGCAGGGGTGTCAATACTTTTGGCCACAACTGTATATTACGCTTCTATATGATGCCTACGTGCCAAATTTTACTTCTATACAGTGTCAAAATAATAACAATAACACAGAGGGCTCAATAATAACCTACTACAATAAGGTGTCTACATAATACTGCTATACTGGGACGGCATAGGACTATTAAACAAAGCCCAAAAAATACAAAATACTACAATACAATGCCAAATTATACTTCTATCCAATACTCAATACAGTTCCCAAATAAAACCACTATGGAAATGCCAAATATAAGCACTATAAGGCGCTTTAATGCCTCAGCCCTCAATAATTGCCAAGTAAGTGAAAAGGGAATAGCGTGGACGCTACACGGTAAAGGATAACACAATGGAAGTTCTTGGATGTTGATGGCAAAAAAAAACCAACAACACTTTTCTTGTTTTCGATCTTCATCATGTGATTCTCAGCTATCCAACGCCAAGGAGCAATTAACTCAGGATGAGATTTCTATATAGTGTTTTGAAGAAAGCACTATCCTGTAATCCGAACGCTGCTAACTTATTCTTCTTCTTCTTATTATTATTATTAAGTTGATTTCCGCAATTAATGCGGCCCGAACCGCTACACGCACAGACGCCGTTGAGGTGTCGTTTCGAAGCCAGCGTCCATGAGAGGTGTGATAAGTATTTTTCGTGTCGATCGGATTTGTAGTTTTTGCGCAATTTGCGTTTGAAATTTTTTTTTCCCGTCATTGGAATGCACTGTCTCCAATGCTTTTCAATGGGTAATGGCAAAACGTGCCCTGAGGCGATTGAAATGGCAGTTGAGCTCATTGATATGCGCAGGCAGACCCAGTTACTATGCCAACGCCTACGAACGTCACATGACATCCCAAGGACAGAGCTTGTGCCACATAATATCAGCTCTTAAAGTGAAACCCACAGCACAAATGCAAATCTAGCTTCATCACATGACACATTCCCCTGAGATAGAATGTGCGACAAAGTGGATTTAGAAGCCCAGTGAGCCACCCTGGCTCTTAAAGGGCCGACGTGCCACAGTGATTCTTAAAGGGCCAGCGCACCGAAATAAGTCTTAAAGGGCCGGCGCGCCAAATCGAAAGCTGAGCGACCCCGGCCTCCAAATCGTAGGCTGAACCACCCCGGCCTCCAAATCGTAGGCTGAACCACCCCGGCCTCCAAATCGGAGGCTGAGCCACCCTGGCCTCCAAATCGGACCCAGTGTGGCCCGCTCAAAAAATCAGACCCAGAGTAGCACAGCCCACCAAATCGGATACCTGAGGGGCCCCGCCCACCAAATCAGACTCCGAGTGGCCCCGTCCACCAAATCGGACCCTGAAGGGCCCCATCCACCAAATCGGACCCTGAGGAGCCCCGCCCACCAAATCAGACCCTGAGAAGCCCCGCCCACCAAATCGGACCCAGAGTGACCCCGCCCACCAAATTGGACCCTGAAGGGCCCCGCCCATCAAATTGGACCCAAAGTGGCCCCGCCCACCAAATCGGACCCTGAGGGGCCCCGCCCACCAAATCGGACCCCGAGGAGCCCCGCCCACCAAATCGGACCCAGATTGACCCCGCCCACCAAATCGGACCCTGAAGGGCCCCGCCCACCAAATCGGACCCAGAGGGGCCCCTCCCACCAAATCAGACCCAGAGGGGCCCCGCCCACCAAATCGGACCCAGAGGGGCCCCGCCCACCAAATCGCACGATGAGGGGCACCGCCCACTAAATCGGACCCAGAGTGGCCCCGCCCACCAAAATGGACCCAGGGGGCTCCACCCACAAAATCAGACCCTAAGGGGCCCCACCCACAAAATCGGATCCTGAGTGGGCCCGGCCACAAAATCAGACCCTGAGGGGCCCCAACCACAAAATCGGACCCTGAGAGACCCCGGCCACAAAATCGAACCTAGAGGGGTCCCAGTCACAAAATAGGACCCTGAGGGGCCCCACCCACAAAATCAGACCCTGAGGGGCCCCACCCACAAAATCAGACCCTGAGGGGCCCCACCCACAAAATCGGACCCTGAGGGGCCCCAGCCACAAAATCGGACCCTGATGGGCCCCACCCATAAATCCAGACCCTGAGGGGCCCCAGCCACAAAATCGGACCCTGAGAGACCCCGGCCACAAAATCGGACCCTGAGGGGCCCCAACCACAAAATCAGACCCTGAGGGGCCCCAACCACAAAATCAGACCCTGAAAGGCCCCAACCACAAAATCAGACCCTGAGGGGCCCCACCCACAAAATCAGACCCTGAGGGGCCCCACCCACAAAGTCAGACCCTGAGGGGCCCCACCCACAAAATCGGACCCTGAGGGGCCCCACCCACCAAATTAGACCCTGAGGGGCCCCACCCTCAAAATCGGTCCGAGGGGCCCCACCCTCAAAATCGGACCCTGAGGGGCCCTGGCCCCAAAAATCGGACCCTGAGGGGCCCCAACCACAAAATCGGACCCTGAGAGGCACCGGCTACAAAATCGGACCCTGAGGGGCCTCAGTCACAAAATCAGACCCTAAGGGGCCCCGGCCACAAAATCAGACCCTGAGGGGCCCCACCCACAAAATCGGACCCTGATGGGCCCCACCCACCAAATCAGACCCCGAGGGTCCCCGCCAGCCAAATTGGACCCTGACGGCCCCGCCCACCAAATCGGACTCTGATAGATCCCGCCCACCAAATCAGACCCTGAGGGGCCCAGCTCACCAAATCGGACCCACAGTGGCCCCGCCCACCAAATTGGACCCAGAGTGGCCCCGCCCACCAAATTGTACCCTGAGGGGCCCCACCCACAAAATCAAATCCTAAGGGGCCCCACCCACAAAATTGGACCCTGAGGGGCCCCGGCCACAAAATTGGACCCTGAGGGGCCCAACCCACAAAATCGGACCCTGAGGGGATCCGGCCACAACATCGGACCCTGAGTGGCCCCACTCACAAAATTGGACCCTGAGGGGCCCTACCCACAAAATCGGACCCTGAGGGGCCCTACCCACAAAATCGGACCCTGAGGGGCCCCAACCACAAAATCGGACCCTGACGGGCCCCGGCCACAAAATCGGACCCTGAGGGGCCCCGGCCACAAAATTGGACCCTGAGGGACCCCACCTACAAAATTGAACCCTGAGGGGCCCCTACCACAAAATCGGATCCTGAGGGGCCCCACCCACAAAATCGGACCCTGAGGGGCCCCACCCACAAAATTGGACCCTCAGGGGCCCCGGCAACAAAATCGGACCCTGAGGGACCCCGGCCACAAAATCACATCCTGAGGGGCCCCAACCACAAAATCGGACCCTGAGAGGCTCCGGCCGCAAAATCGGACCCTGAGGGGCCCCAACCACAAAATCGGACCCTGTGAGGCACCGGCCACAAAATCGGACCCTGAGGGGCCCCACCCACAAATCCAGACCCTGAGGGGACCCGGCCACAAAATCGGACCCTGAGGGGCCCCGCCCACCAAATCGGACCCCGAGGGTCCCCGCCCACCAAATCGGACCCCGAGGGGCCCCGCCCACCAAATTGGACCCTGAGGGGCCCCGCTTGCCAAATCGGACCCTGAGGGGCCCCGCTCGCCAAATCGGACCCTGAGGGGCCCCGCTCGCCAAATCGGACCCTGAGGGGCCCCGGCCACAAAATCGGACCCTGAGGGGCCCCACCCACAAAATTGGACCCGAGGGGCCCCGGCCACAAGATTGGACCCGAGGGGCCCCAACCACCAAATCAGACCCTGAGGGGCCCCGGCCACAAAATTGGACCCTTAGGGGCCCCACCCACCAAATCAGCCCCTGAGGGGACCCGGCCACCAAATCAGACCCTGAGGGGCCCCACCCACCAAATCTGACCCTGAGGCCAAAGTGGCCCCTGAGAGGCACCCACAGTTAAAACGGATCCTGAGTTGAAAGTCTTGCAGGTGCAGCAGGCAAGTCTCTCTTAAAGGGGCAGCCTGGGCAGCATTTCAAACCACTATCTGTACTTCCTTCAGGAAATACACATCTAGTATTAATGTTGTAATCCGAACGCTGCTAACTTTTTCTTTTTATTCAGTTGATTTCCGCAATTAATGCGGCCCGAACCGCTACACGCACAGACTCCGTTGAGGTGTTGTTTCGAAGCCAGCATCCACGAGAGGTGTGCTAAGAATTTTTCGTGTCGATCGGATTTGTAGTTTTTGCACAATTTGCATTTGAAATTTTTTTTCCCGTCATTGGAATGCATGTCTCAATGCTTTTCAATGGGCAACTTAACACGTGCCCTGAGGCAATTCAAATGGCAGTAAAGCTCATTGATATGCGCAGGCACACCCATTTACTATGCCAATGCGTACGAACATCACATGACGCCCCCAGGACAGAGCTTCTGCCACATAATATCAGCTCTTAAAGCGAAACCCACAGCACAAATGCAAATCTAGCCTCATCACATGAAGCATGCCCCTGAGAGAGAATGTGCGCCAAAGTGGATTTAGAAGCCCAGTGAGCCACCCTGTCTCTAAAACGGCCGACGCGCCAAAGTGATTCTTAAAGGGCCAGCGCGCCAAATCGAAAACTGAGTGACCCCAGGCTCCAAATCGGAGGCTTAGCCACCCCGGCCTCCAAATTGGAGGCTGATCGACCCTGGCCTCCAAATTGGACCCAGCGTGGCCCCGCTCAAGAAATCGGACCCAGAGGGACTCCGCTCACCAAATCAGACCCAGAGGGGCTCCACTCACCAAATCGGACCCAGAGTAGCCCCGCCCACCAAATCGGCCCCCGAGTGGCCCCGCCCACCAAATCGGCCCCGAGTGGCCCCGCCCACCAAATTGGCCCCCCGAGTGGACCCGCCCACCAAATCGCCCCGAGTGGCCCCTCCCACCAAACCGCCCGAGTGGCCCCGCCCACCAAATCGGCCGAGTGGCCCCGCCCACCATATCGGGCCCCGAGTGGCCCCACCCACCATATCGGGCCCCTAGTGGCCCCACCCACCAAATCGGCTTCCGAGTGGCCCCACCCACCAAATCGGTCCCAGAGTGTTCACGCCCACCAAATTGGACCCAGAGGGGCTCCGCCCACAAAATCAGACCCTAAGGGGCCCCACCCACAAAATCAGACCCTGAGGGGCCCCGGCCACAAAATCAGACCCTGAGGGGCCCCAACAAAATCAGACCCTGAGGGGCACCGGTCACAAAATCGGACCCTGATGGGCCCCACCCACAAAATCGGACCCTGATGGGCCCCACCCACCAAATCAGACCCCGAGGGTCCCCGCCAGCCAAATTGGACCCTGACGGCCCCGCCCACCAAATCGGACTCTGATAGATCCCGCCCACCAAATCAGACCCTGAGGGGCCCAGCTCACCAAATCGGACCCACAGTGGCCCCGCCCACCAAATTGGACCCAGAGTGGCCCCGCCCACCAAATTGTACCCTGAGGGGCCCCACCCACAAAATCAAATCCTAAGGGGCCCCACCCACAAAATTGGACCCTGAGGGGCCCCGGCCACAAAATTGGACCCTGAGGGGCCCCACCCACAAAATCGGACCCTGAGGGGATCCGGCCACAACATCGGACCCTGAGTGGCCCCACTCACAAAATCGGACCCTGAGGGGCCCTACCCACAAAATCGGACCCTGAGGGGCCCTACCCACAAAATCGGACCCTGAGGGGCCCCAACCACAAAATCGGACCCTGACGGGCCCCGGCCACAAAATCGGACCCTGAGGGGCCCCGGCCACAAAATTGGACCCTGAGGGACCCCACCTACAAAATTGAACCCTGAGGGGCCCCTACCACAAAATCGGATCCTGAGGGGCCCCACCCACAAAATCGGACCCTGAGGGGCCCCACCCACAAAATTGGACCCTCAGGGGCCCCGGCAACAACATCGGACCCTGAGGGACCCCGGCCACAAAATCACATCCTGAGGGGCCCCAACCACAAAATCGGACCCTGAGAGGCTCCGGCCGCAAAATCGGACCCTGAGGGGCCCCAACCACAAAATCGGACCCTGTGAGGCACCGGCCACAAAATCGGACCCTGAGGGGCCCCACCCACAAATCCAGACCCTGAGGGGACCCGCCACAAAATCGGACCCTGAGGGGCCCCGCCCACCAAATCGGACCCCGAGGGTCCCCGTCCACCAAATCGGACCCCGAGGGGCCCCGCCCACCAAATTGGACCCTGAGGGGCCCCGCTTGCCAAATCGGACCCTGAGGGGCCCCGCTCGCCAAATCGGACCCTGAGGGGCCCCGCTCGCCAAATCGGACCCTGAGGGGCCCCGGCCACAAAATCGGACCCTGAGGGGCCCCACCCACAAAATTGGACCCGAGGGGCCCCGGCCACAAGATTGGACCCGAGGGGCCCCAACCACCAAATCAGACCCTGAGGGGCCCCGGCCACAAAATTGGACCCTTAGGGGCCCCACCCACCAAATCAGCCCCTAAGGGGACCCGGCCACCAAATCAGACCCTGAGGGGCCCCACCCACCAAATCTGACCCTGAGGCCAAAGTGGCCCCTGAGAGGCACCCACAGTTAAAACGGATCCTGAGTTGAAAGTCTTGCAGGTGCAGCAGGCAAGTCTCTCTTAAAGGGGCAGCCTGGGCAGCATTTCAAACCACTATCTGTACTTCCTTCAGGAAATACACATCTAGTATTAATGTTGTAATCCGAACGCTGCTAACTTTTTCTTTTTATTCAGTTGATTTCCGCAATTAATGCGGCCCGAACCGCTACACGCACAGACTCCGTTGAGGTGTTGTTTCGAAGCCAGCATCCACGAGAGGTGTGCTAAGAATTTTTCGTGTCGATCGGATTTGTAGTTTTTGCACAATTTGCATTTGAAATTTTTTTTCCCGTCATTGGAATGCATGTCTCAATGCTTTTCAATGGGCAACTTAACACGTGCCCTGAGGCAATTCAAATGGCAGTAAAGCTCATTGATATGCGCAGGCACACCCATTTACTATGCCAATGCGTACGAACATCACATGACGCCCCCAGGACAGAGCTTCTGCCACATATCAGCTCTTAAAGCGAAACCCACAGCACAAATGCAAATCTAGCCTCATCACATGAAGCATGCCCCTGAGAGAGAATGTGCGCCAAAGTGGATTTAGAAGCCCAGTGAGCCACCCTGTCTCTAAAACGGCCGACGCGCCAAAGTGATTCTTAAAGGGCCAGCGCGCCAAATCGAAAACTGAGTGACCCCAGGCTCCAAATCGGAGGCTTAGCCACCCCGGCCTCCAAATTGGAGGCTGATCGACCCTGGCCTCCAAATTGGACCCAGCGTGGCCCCGCTCAAGAAATCGGACCCAGAGGGACTCCGCTCACCAAATCAGACCCAGAGGGGCTCCACTCACCAAATCGGACCCAGAGTAGCCCCGCCCACCAAATCGGCCCCCGAGTGGCCCCGCCCACCAAATCGGCCCCCGAGTGGCCCCGCCCACCAAATTGGCCCCCCGAGTGGACCCGCCCACCAAATCGCCCCGAGTGGCCCCTCCCACCAAACCGCCCGAGTGGCCCCGCCCACCAAATCGGCCGAGTGGCCCCGCCCACCATATCGGGCCCCGAGTGGCCCCACCCACCATATTGGGCCCCTAGTGGCCCCACCCACCAAATCGGCTTCCGAGTGGCCCCACCCACCAAATCGGTCCCAGAGTGTTCACGCCCACCAAATTGGACCCAGAGGGGCTCCGCCCACAAAATCAGACCCTAAGGGGCCCCACCCACAAAATCAGACCCTGAGGGGCCCCGGCCACAAAATCAGACCCTGAGGGGCCCCAACAAAATCAGACCCTGAGGGGCACCGGTCACAAAATCGGACCCTGATGGGCCCCAGTCACAAAATCGGACCCTGAGGGGCCCCGCCAACCAAATCGGACTCTGAGGGGCCCCACCCACAAAATCGGACCCTGTGAGGCACCGGCCACAAAATCGGACCCTGAGGGGCCCCACCCACAAATCCAGACCCTGAGGGGACCCGGCCACAAAATCGGACCCTGAGGGGCCCCGCCCACCAAATCGGACCCCGAGGGTCCCCGCCCACCAAATCGGACCCCGAGGGGCCCCGCCCACCAAATTGGACCCTGAGGGGCCCCGCTTGCCAAATCGGACCCTGAGGGGCCCCGCTCGCCAAATCGGACCCTGAGGGGCCCCGCTCGCCAAATCGGACCCTGAGGGGCCCCGGCCACAAAATCGGACCCTGAGGGGCCCCACCCACAAAATTGGACCCGAGGGGCCCCGGCCACAAGATTGGACCCGAGGGGCCCCAACCACCAAATCAGACCCTGAGGGGCCCCGGCTACAAAATCGGACCCTTAGGGGCCCCACCCACCAAATCAGCCCCTGAGGGGACCCGGCCACCAAATCAGACCCTGAGGGGCCCCACCCACCAAATCTGACCCTGAGGCCAAAGTGGCCCCTGAGAGGCACCCACAGTTAAAACGGATCCTGAGTTGAAAGTCTTGCAGGTGCAGCAGGCAAGTCTCTCTTAAAGGGGCAGCCTGGGCAGCATTTCAAACCACTATCTGTACTTCCTTCAGGAAATACACATCTAGTATTAATGTTGTAATCCGAACGCTGCTAACTTTTTCTTTTTATTCAGTTGATTTCCGCAATTAATGCGGCCCGAACCGCTACACGCACAGACTCCGTTGAGGTGTTGTTTCGAAGCCAGCATCCACGAGAGGTGTGCTAAGTATTTTTCGTGTCGATCGGATTTGTAGTTTTTGCACAATTTGCGTTTGAAATTTTTTTTCCCGTCATTGGAATGCATGTCTCAATGCTTTTCAATGGGCAACTTAACACGTGCCCTGAGGCAATTCAAATGGCAGTAAAGCTCATTGATATGCGCAGGCACACCCATTTACTATGCCAATGCGTACGAACATCACATGACGCCCCCAGGACAGAGCTTCTGCCACATAATATCAGCTCTTAAAGCGAAACCCACAGCACAAATGCAAATCTAGCCTCATCACATGAAGCATGCCCCTGAGAGAGAATGTGCGCCAAAGTGGATTTAGAAGCCCAGTGAGCCACCCTGTCTCTAAAACGGCCGACGCGCCAAAGTGATTCTTAAAGGGCCAGCGCGCCAAATCGAAAACTGAGTGACCCCAGGCTCCAAATCGGAGGCTTAGCCACCCCGGCCTCCAAATTGGAGGCTGATCGACCCTGGCCTCCAAATTGGACCCAGCGTGGCCCCGCTCAAGAAATCGGACCCAGAGGGACTCCGCTCACCAAATCAGACCCAGAGGGGCTCCACTCACCAAATCGGACCCAGAGTAGCCCCGCCCACCAAATCGGCCCCCGAGTGGCCCCGCCCACCAAATCGGCCCCCGAGTGGCCCCGCCCACCAAATTGGCCCCCCGAGTGGACCCGCCCACCAAATCGCCCCGAGTGGCCCCTCCCACCAAATCGGCCCCCGAGTGGCCCCGCCCACCAAACCGCCCGAGTGGCCCCGCCCACCAAATCGGCCGAGTGGCCCCGCCCACCATATCGGGCCCCGAGTGGCCCCACCCACCATATCGGGCCCCTAGTGGCCCCACCCACCAAATCGGCTTCCGAGTGGCCCCACCCACCAAATCGGTCCCAGAGTGTTCACGCCCACCAAATTGGACCCAGAGGGGCTCCGCCCACAAAATCAGACCCTAAGGGGCCCCACCCACAAAATCAGACCCTGAGGGGCCCCGGCCACAAAATCAGACCCTGAGGGGCCCCAACAAAATCAGACCCTGAGGGGCACCGGTCACAAAATCGGACCCTGATGGGCCCCAGTCACAAAATCGGACCCTGAGGGGCCCCAACCACAAAATCGGACCCTGAGGGGTCCCAACCACAAAATCGGACCCTGAGGGGCCCCACCCACAAAATAGGACCCTGAGGGGCCCGGCCAGAAAATCAGTTCCTGAGGGGCCCTGCCTACCAAATCAGACCCAGAGTGGAACCACTCACAAAATCGGAACCTGAGGGGCCCCAACCACAAAATCAGACCCTGAGGAGCCCCGGCCACAAAATCGGGCCCTGAAGGGCCCCACCCACAAAATTGGACCGAGGGGACCCGGCCACAAAATCGGACCCTGAGGGGCCCCACCCACAAAATCAGACCCTGAGGGGATCCGGCCACAAAATCAGATCCTGAGGGGCCCCGGCCACAAAATCGGACCCTGAGGGGCCCCACTCACAAAATCGGACCCTGAGGGGCCCACCCACAAAATCGGACCCAGAGGGACCACACCCACAAAATCAGACCTTGAGGGGCCACACCCACGAAATCGGACCCTGAGGGGCCACACCCACAAAATCGGACCCTGAGCTGCCACACCCACGAAATCGGACCCTGGGGGCCACACCCACAAAATCGGACCCTGAGGGGCCACACCCACAAAATAGGAGCCTGAGGGATCCCGGCCAACAATTCAAGCCCTGAGGAGCCCAGGCCAAACAATCAGATCCTGAGGGGCCCCACCCACCAAATCAGACCCTGAGGCCAAAGTGGCCCCTGAGAGGCACATACAGTTAAAACGGATCCTGAGTTGAAAGTCTTGCAGGGGCAGCCCGGGCACCATTTCAAACCACTATCTGTACTTCCTTCAGGAAATACACATCTAGTATTATTATTACTATTCAGTTGATTTCCGCAATTAATGCGGCCCGAACCGCTACACGCACAGACTCCATTGAGGTGTCATTTCGAAGCCAGCATCCACGAGTGGTGTGCTAAGTATTTTTCGTGTTGATCGGATTTGTAGTTTTTGCGCAATTTGCGTTTGAAAAAACATTTTCCTGTCATTGGAATGCATTGTCTCAATGCATTACATTGGAAAAATGTTGCCATAGGGAAAACATGGGGCAGTCGTGAGGTGGCAGTTAAGCTCATTGATATGCGCAGGCACACCCAGTTACTATGCCAACGCCTACGAACTTCACTTGACCCCCAGGACAGAACTTCTGCCACATAATATCAGCTCTTAAAGCGAAACCCAAAGCACAAATGCAAATCTAGCTTCATCACATGATGCATGCCCCTAAAAGATAATGTGCGCCAAAGTGGATTTAGAAGCCCAGTGAGCCAAACGGGATCTTAAAGGGCCGAAGCGCCAAAGTGATTCTTAAAGGGCCGGCGCACCGAAAGGAGTCTTAAAGGGCCGACACGCCAAATCGAAAGCTGAGTGACCCCAGGCTCCAAATAGGAGGCTGAGCCACCCCGGCCTCCAAATCGGAGGCTGAGCCACCCTGGCCTCCAACTCGGACCCAGATTGGCCCCGCCCACCAAAAACGGACCCAGAGTGGCACAGCCCACCAAATCGAACACTGAGGGGCCCCGCCCACCAAATCAGACTCAGAGTGGCCCCACCCACCAAATCGGACCCAGAGGGGCCCTGCCCACCAAATCGGACCCTTTGGAGCTCCGTCCACCAAATCGGACCCAGAGTGACCCCGCCCACCAAATCTGACCATGAAAGGGCCCCGCTCACCAAATCGGACCCAGAGGGGCCCGCCCACCAAATCGGACCCTGAGGGGCACTGCCCACCAAATCGGACCAAGAGGCCACGCCCACCAAATCGGACCCTGAGGAACCCCGCCCACCAAATCAGACCCCGAGGGGCCCCGCCCACCAAATCAGACCCTGAGGGGCCCCGCCCACCAAATTGGACCCAGAGTGGCCCCGCCCACCAAAATGGACCCAGGGGGCTCCACCCACAAAATCAGACCCTAAGGGGCCCCACCCACAAAATCGGACCCTGAGTGGAACCGGCCACAAAATCGGACCCTGAGCGGCCCAACCACAAAATCGGACCCTGAGGGGCCCCGACCAAAAAATCAGACCCTGAGGGGCCCCGGCCACAAAATCGGACCCTGAGGGGCCCCAGCCACAAAATCGGACCATGAGGAGTCCCACCCACAAAATCGGACCCTGAGGGGCCCCACCCTCAAAATCAGACCCTGAGGGGCCCAACCAACAAAATCGGACCCTGAGGGGCCAAACCGACAAAATCGGACCCTGAGGGACCCCAGCCACAAAATCGGACCCTGAGGGGCCCCGGCCACAAAATCGGACCCTGAGGGGCCCCGCCCACCAAATCGGACCCTGAGGGGCCCCGCCCACAAAATCGGACCCTGAGGGGCCCCACAAACCAAATCAGACCCTGAGGGCCCCCGCCAACCAAATCGGACTCTGAGGGGCCCCACCCACAAAATCGGACCCTGAGGGGCCCCACCCTCAAAATCGGACCCTGAGGGGCCCAACCAACAAAATCGGACCCTGAGGGGCCACACCCACAAAATCAGACCCTGAGGGGCACCACCCACAAAATTGGACCCTGAGGAATCCCGGCCACTAATTCAAATCCTGAGGAGCCCAGGCCACCGAATCGGACACTGAGGGGCCCCGGCCACAAAATCGGACCCTGAGAGACCCCGGCCACAAAATCGAACCCACAGAATTGGACCCTGAGGGGCCCCGTCCACCAAATCGGACCCTCAGGGGCCCCGCCCACAAAATCGGACCCTGAGGGGCCTCGCCCTCAAAATCGGACCCTAAGAGGCCCTGCCCACCAAATCGGACCCTGAGGGGCCCCGCCAACCAAATCGGACTCTGAGGGGCCCCACCCACAAAATCGGACCCTGAGGGCCCCCAATCACAAAATCGGACCCTGAGGGGCCCCAACCACAAAATCGGACCCTGAGAGACCCCGGCCACAAAATCGAACCCAGAGGGGCCCCACCCACAAAATTGGACCCTGGGGACCCCGCCCACCAAATCGGACCCTGAGGGGCCCTGCCCACAAAATCGGACCCTGAGGGGCCCCGCCCTCAAAATCGGACCCTGAGTAGACCCGGCCACAAAATCAGACCCTGAGGGGCCGCAACCACAAAATCGGACCCTGAGGGTCCCCACCCACAAAATCGGGCCCTGAGGCGCCCCACCCTCAAAATCGGACCCTGAGGTCAAAGTGGCCCCTGAGAGGCACCCACATTTAAAACGGATCCTGAGTTGAAAGTCTTGCAGGGGCAGCAGCCAAGTCTCTCTTAAAGGGGCAGCCCAGGCACTATTTCAAACCACTATCTGTACTTTCTTCAGGAAATACATACTGTATCTAGTATTATTATTACTATTCAGCTGATTTCCGCAATTAATGCGGCCCAAACCGCTACTCGCACAGACTCCGTTGAGGCTTCGTTTCGAAGCCAGCGTCCACGAGTGGTGTGCTAAGTATTTTTCCTGTCGATCGGATTTGTAGTTTTTGCGCAATTTGCATTTTTGAAAAAACATTTTCCTCAATGCATTTCACTGGGAAAATGTTGCCATAAAGAAAACATGGGACAGTCGTGAGGTGGCAGTTAAGCTCATTGATATGCGCAGGCTCACCCAGTTACTATGCTAACGCCTACGAACGTCACATGACCTCTCTAGGGCAGAGTTTCTGGCAGATAATTTCAGCTCTTAAAGTGAAACCCACAGCACAAGTGCATATCTAGCTTCATCACATGACGCATGCCCCTGAGAGAGAATGTGCGCCAAAGTGGATTTAGAAGCCCAGTGAGCCAAACTGGCTCTTAAAGGGCCGAAGCGCCAAAGTGATTCTTAAAGGGCCGCCGCACCGAAATGAGTCTTAAAATGCCGACACGCCAAATCGAAAGCTGAGTGACCCCAGGCTCCAAATCGGAGGCTGAGCCACCCCGGCCTTAAAATTGGAGGCTGAGCCACCCTGGCCTCCAAATTGGACCCAGAGTGGCCCCGCCCACCAAAAACGGACCCAGAGTGGCACAGCCTACCAAATCGGACATTGAGGGCCCCCGCCCACCAAATCAGACTCAGAGTGGCCCCACCCACCAAATCGGACCCAGAGGGGCCCTACCCACCAAATCGGACCCTGAGGAGCTCCGTCCACCAAATCGGACCCAGAGTGACCCCGCCCACCAAATCGGACCATGAAGGGCCCCACCCACCAAATCGGAAGCAAAGGGGCCCCAGCCACAAAATCGGACCCTGAGGGGCCCCGGCCACGAAATCAGACCCTGAGGAGCCCCGGCCACAAAATCGGACACTGAGGGGCGCTGGCCACAAAATCGGACCCTGAGGGGCCCCAACCACGAAATCAGACCCTGAGGGGCCCCGGCCACAAAATCAGACCCTGAGGGGCCCTACCCACCAAATCGGACCCTGAGGAGCTCCGTCCACCAAATCGGACCCAGAGTGACCCCGCCCACCAAATCGGACCATGAAGGGCCCCACCCACCAAATCGGAAGCAAAGGGGTCCCAGCCACCAAATCAGACCCCGAGGGGCCCCGCCCACCAAATCAGACCCTGAGGGGCCCCGCCCACCAAATTGGACCCAGAGTGGCCCCGCCCACCAAAATGGACCCAGGGGGCTCCACCCACAAAATCAGACCCTAAGGGGCCCCACCCACAAAATCGGACCCTGAGTGGAACCGGCCACAAAATCGGACCCTGAGCGGCCCAACCACAAAATCGGACCCTGAGGGGCCCCGACCAAAAAATCAGACCCTGAGGGGCCCCGGCCACAAAATCGGACCCTGAGGGGCCCCAGCCACAAAATCGGACCATGAGGAGTCCCACCCACAAAATCGGACCCTGAGGGGCCCCACCCTCAAAATCAGACCCTGAGGGGCCCAACCAACAAAATCGGACCCTGAGGGGCCAAACCGACAAAATCGGACCCTGAGGGACCCCAGCCACAAAATCGGACCCTGAGGGGCCCCGGCCACAAAATCGGACCCTGAGGGGCCCCGCCCACCAAATCGGACCCTGAGGGGCCCCGCCCACAAAATCGGACCCTGAGGGGCCCCACAAACCAAATCAGACCCTGAGGGCCCCACCCACAAAATCGGACCCTGAGGGGCCCCACCCTCAAAATCGGACCCTGAGGGGCCCAACCAACAAAATCGGACCCTGAGGGGCCACACCCACAAAATCAGACCCTGAGGGGCACCACCCACAAAATTGGACCCTGAGGAATCCCGGCCACTAATTCAAATCCTGAGGAGCCCAGGCCACCGAATCGGACACTGAGGGGCCCCGGCCACAAAATCGGACCCTGAGAGACCCCGGCCACAAAATCGAACCCACAGAATTGGACCCTGAGGGGCCCCGTCCACCAAATCGGACCCTCAGGGGCCCCGCCCACAAAATCGGACCCTGAGGGGCCTCGCCCTCAAAATCGGACCCTGAGAGGCCCTGCCCACCAAATCGGACCCTGAGGGGCCCCGCCAACCAAATCGGACTCTGAGGGGCCCCACCCACAAAATCGGACCCTGAGGGCCCCCAATCACAAAATCGGACCCTGAGGGGCCCCAACCACAAAATCGGACCCTGAGAGACCCCGGCCACAAAATCGAACCCAGAGGGGCCCCACCCACAAAATTGGACCCTGGGGACCCCGCCCACCAAATCGGACCCTGAGGGGCCCTGCCCACAAAATCGGACCCTGAGGGGCCCCGCCCTCAAAATTGGACCCTGAGTAGACCCGGCCACAAAATCAGACCCTGAGGGGCCGCAACCACAAAATCGGACCCTGAGGGTCCCCACCCACAAAATCGGGCCCTGAGGCGCCCCACCCTCAAAATCGGACCCTGAGGTCAAAGTGGCCCCTGAGAGGCACCCACATTTAAAACGGATCCTGAGTTGAAAGTCTTGCAGGGGCAGCAGCCAAGTCTCTCTTAAAGGGGCAGCCCAGGCACTATTTCAAACCACTATCTGTACTTTCTTCAGGAAATACATACTGTATCTAGTATTATTATTACTATTCAGCTGATTTCCGCAATTAATGCGGCCCAAACCGCTACTCGCACAGACTCCGTTGAGGCTTCGTTTCGAAGCCAGCGTCCACGAGTGGTGTGCTAAGTATTTTTCCTGTCGATCGGATTTGTAGTTTTTGCGCAATTTGCGTTTTTGAAAAAACATTTTCCTCAATGCATTTCACTGGGAAAATGTTGCCATAAAGAAAACATGGGACAGTCGTGAGGTGGCAGTTAAGCTCATTGATATGCGCAGGCTCACCCAGTTACTATGCTAACGCCTACGAACGTCACATGACCTCTCTAGGGCAGAGTTTCTGGCAGATAATTTCAGCTCTTAAAGTGAAACCCACAGCACAAGTGCATATCTAGCTTCATCACATGACGCATGCCCCTGAGAGAGAATGTGCGCCAAAGTGGATTTAGAAGCCCAGTGAGCCAAACTGGCTCTTAAAGGGCCGAAGCGCCAAAGTGATTCTTAAAGGGCCGCCGCACCGAAATGAGTCTTAAAATGCCGACACGCCAAATCGAAAGCTGAGTGACCCCAGGCTCCAAATCGGAGGCTGAGCCACCCCGGCCTTAAAATTGGAGGCTGAGCCACCCTGGCCTCCAAATTGGACCCAGAGTGGCCCCGCCCACCAAAAACGGACCCAGAGTGGCACAGCCTACCAAATCGGACATTGAGGGCCCCCGCCCACCAAATCAGACTCAGAGTGGCCCCACCCACCAAATCGGACCCTGAGGAGCTCCGTCCACCAAATCGGACCCAGAGTGACCCCGCCCACCAAATCGGACCATGAAGGGCCCCACCCACCAAATCGGAAGCAAAGGGGCCCCAGCCACAAAATCGGACCCTGAGGGGCCCCGGCCACGAAATCAGACCCTGAGGAGCCCCGGCCACAAAATCGGACACTGAGGGGCGCTGGCCACAAAATCGGACCCCGAGGGGCCCCAACCACGAAATCAGACCCTGAGGGGCCCCGGCCACAAAATCAGACCCTGAGGGCCCCCAACGACAAAACCGGACCCTGAGGGGCCCCAACCACAAAATCGAACCCAGAGGGGCCCCACCCACAAAATCGGACCCTGAGGGGCCACACTCACAAAATCTGACCCTGAGGGGCCACACCCACAAAATCGGACCCTGAGGGGCCACACCCACAAAATAGGAGCCTGAGGGATCCCGGCCAACAATTCAAGCCCTGAGGAGCCCAGGCCAAGGAATCAGATCCTGAGGAGCCCCACCCACCAAATCAGACCCTGAGGCCAAAGTGGCCCCTGAGAGGCACTCACAGTTAAAACGGATCCTGAGTTGAAAGTCTTGCAGGGGCAGCAGGCAAGTCTCTCTTAAACGGGCAGCCGGGTACGATTTCAAACCACTATCTGTACTTCCTTCAGGAAATACACATCTAGTTCTTCTTATTATTATTATTCAGTTGATTTCCGCAACTAATGCGGCCCGAACCGCTACACGCACAGACTCCGTTGAGGTGTCGTTTCGAAGCCAGCGTCCATGAGAGGTGTGCTAAGTATTTTTCGTGTCGATCGGATTTGTAGTTTTTGCGCAATTTGCGTTTGAAAATTATTTTTCCCGTCATTGGAATGCACTGTCTCCAATGCTTTTCAATGGGAAGCTTAAAACATGCCCTGAGGCGATTGAAATGGCAGTTGAGCTCATTGATATGCGCAGGCACACCCAGTTACTATACCAACGCCTACGAACACCACATGACGCCCCAAGGACAGAGCTTCTGCCACATAATATCAGCTCTTAAAGTGAAACCCACAGCACAAATGCAAATCTAGCTTCATCACATGACACATGGCCCTGAGAGAGAATGTGTGCGCCAAAGTGGATTTAGAAGCCCAGTGAGCCACCCTGGCTCTTAAAGGGCCGACGCGCCAAAGTGATTCTTAAAGGGCTGGCGCACCAAACTGAGTCTTAAAGGGCCGGCGCGCCAAATCGAAACTGAGTGACCCCAGGCTCCAAATCGGAGGCTGAGCCACCCCGGCCTCCAAATCGGATGCTGAGCCACCCTGGCCTCCAAATCGGAGCCAGAGTGGCCCCGCCCACCAAATCGGACCCTGAGGGGCCCGCCCACCAAATCGGACCCAGAGTGGCCCCATCCACCAAATCGGACCATGAGGGGCCCCGCCCACCAAATCGGACCCTAAGGAGCCCTGCCCACCAAATCAGACCTAGAGTGGCCCCGCCCACCAAATCAGACTCTGTGGGGCCCCGCCAACCAAATTGGACTCTGAGGGGCCCCGCCCACCAAATTGGACCTTGACGGATCCCGTCCACCAATTCTAACCCTGAGGAGCCCAGGCCACCGAATCAGATCCTGAGGGGCTCCGGCCACAAAATCGGACCCTGAGGGGCTCCGGCCACAAAATCGGCCCCTGACGGATCCCATCCACCAATTCAAGCCCTGAGGAGCCCAGGCCACTGAATCGGATCCTGAGGGGCCTCACCCACCAAATCAGACCCTGCCACAGAGAAAACATGCCCTGAAGCAATTCAAATGGCAGTTAAGCTCATTGATATGCGCAGGCACACCCAGTTACTATGCCAACGCCTAAAAACTTTACATGACGCCCCCAGGACACAGATTCTGCCAGATAATATCAGCTCTTAAAGCGAAACCCACAGCACAAATACAAATCTAGCTTCACATGCCCCTGAGAAAGAATGTGCGCCAAAGTGGATTTAGAAGCCCAGTGCGCCAAAGTGGCTCTTAAAGGGCTGGCGCGCCAAAGTGATTCTTAAAGGGCCGACGCACCAAAATGAGTCTTAAAGGGCCAGCACGCCAAATCGAAAGCTGAGTGACCCCAGGCTCCAAATCGTTGACCCCGGCCTACAAATCGGACCTACAGTGGCCCCGCCCACCAAATCTGACCCAGAGTGGCCTCGCCCACCAAATCTGACCCAGAGTGGCCCTGGCCCCGCCCAGCAAATCGGACTCAGAGTGGCCCCGCCCACCAAATCGGACTCTGAGGGGCCCCGCCCACCAAGTCGGACAGAGTTGCCCTGCCCACCAAATCAGACCCAGAGTGTCCCCGCCCACCAAATCGGACCCAGAGTGTCCCCGCCCACCAAATCGGACCCAGAGTGGCCCCGCCCACCAAATCGAACCCTGAGGGGCCCCGTCCACCAAATCGGACCCTGAGGGGCCCCGCCCACCAAATCAGACCCTGAGGGGCCCCGCCCACCAAATCAGACCCAGAGTGGCCCCGCCCACCAAATCGGACCCAGAGTGGCCCCACCCCCCAAACCTGACACAGAGGGGCCCCGCCCACCAAATTGGACCCAGAGGGGCTCCGCACAGAAAATCAGACCCTAAGGCGCCCCACCCACAAAATCGATCCCTGAGGGGCTCCGGCCACAAAATCGGACCCTGACGGATCCCGTCCACCAATTCAAGCCCTAAGGAGCCCAGGCCACCGAATCGGATCCTGAGGGGCCCCACCCACCAAATCAGACCCAGGGGCCCCACAGGCCAAAGTGGCCCCTTAGAGGCACCCACAGTTAAAACGGATCCTGAGTTGAAAGTCTTGCAGGGGCAGCAGGCAAGTCTCTCTTAAAGGGGCAGCCCGGGCACAATTTCAAAGCACTAGCTGTACTTCCTTCAGGAAATACACATCTAGTTATAGTGATTTGAAAAAACCACTATATTGTAATCCGAAAGCTCCTACTTATTTTTCTTCTTTTTCTGCTTCTTATTATTATTATTATTCAGTTGATTTTCCGCAATTAATGCGGCCTGAACCGCTACACGCACAGACTCCGTTGAGGTGTCGTTTCGAAGCTAGCATCCACGAGTGGTGTGCTAAGTAATTTTCGTGTCGATCGGATATGTAGTTTTTGCGCAATTTCCGTTTGAAAAAACATTTTCCTCAATGCATTTCAATGGGAAAATGTTGCCACAGAGAAAACATGCCCTGAGGCGATTCAAATGGCAGTTAAGCTCATTGATATGTGCAGGCACACCCAGTTACTATGCCAACACCTACGAACTTCACATGACCTCTCCAGGACAGAGTTTCTGCCACATAATATCAGCTCTTAAAGCGAAACCCACAGCACAAATGCAAATCTAGCTTCATCACATGACACATGGCCCTGAGAGAGAATGTGCGCCAAAGTGGATTTAGAAGCCCAGTGAGCCAAACTGGCTCTTAAAGGGCCAACGCGCCAAAGTGATTCTTAAAGGTCCGGCGCACCGAAATGAGTCTTAAAGCACCGGCGCGCCAAATCGAAAGCTGAGTGACCCCAGGCTCCAAATCGGAGGCTGATCGACCCTGGCCTACTAATCGGAGGCTGAGCCACCCTGGCCTCCAAATCGGACCCAGAGTGGCCCCGCCCACCAAATCGGACCCAGAGTGGCCTCACCCACCAAATCGGACCAGAGGGGCCCCGCCCACCAAACCAGACCCAGAGTGGCCCTTCCCACCAAATCAGACCCAGAGTGGCCCCACCCACCAAATCAGACCCTGAGGGGCCCCGCCCACCAAATCTGACCCTGAGGGGCCCCACCCACCAAATCTGACCCAGAGTGGCCCCGCCCACCAAATCAGACCCTGAGGGGTCCCGCCCACCAAATCAGACCCAGAGTGGCCCTGCCCACCAAATCGGACCCTAAGGGGCCCCACCCCCAAAATCGAACCCAGAGTGGCCCTGCCCACCAAATCGGACCCTGAGGGGCCCTGCCCACCAAATCGGACCCTGAGGGGCCCCGCCCACCAAATCGGACCCAGAGTGGCCCCACCCACCAAATCGGACCAAGAGTGGCCCCGCCCACCAAATTGGACCCTGAGGGGCTCCACCCACAAAATCAGACCCTAAGGGGCCCCACCCACAAAATTGGACCCTGAGGGGCCCCGGTAACAAAATCAGACCCTGAGGGGCCCCAACCACAAAATCAGACCCTGAGGGGCCCCGGCCACAAAATCGGACCCTGAGGGGCCACACCCACAAAATCGGACCCTGAGGGGCCACACCCACAAAATCGGACCCTGAGGGATCCCAGACACCAATTCGAGCCCAGGCCACCGAATTGGATCCTGAGGGGCCCCACCCACCAAATCAGACCCTGAGGCCAAAGTGGCCCCTAAGAGGCAGCCACAGTTAAAACGGATCCTGAGTTGAAAGTCTTGCAGGGGCAACACGCAAGTCTCTCTTAAAGGGGCAGCCCAGGCACCATTTCAAAGCACTATCTGTACTTCCTTCAGGAAATACACATCTAGTTACATTTATTAATCTTAATGACCTTCCTCTCAAACACAATCACATCTATCATTTGAGATGAGAGAAATAAGAATGCGGATTGGGATCTAAGAATATCACGCTGGTCCCTGCGGTGTCTTCCTTGCTTCTCTCTTACTTTCCTCTTCTTCCACTTTTCTACTTATCTACTTATAGATCACATTCCTTTTAACAAACTTTACATAAATCAATAGCACAAGCAAGGATTAGAATCTTTATAATATATTATATAACAGAAAAATGTACTTCTTTCTCCACTTATGAGCCACTTCTTCGTCCCCCCCTTTCACAACTAAAGAAAAATGTTACAGCTCCCTATTGAAAAACTATGCAGAGGGGAGGTGAAAGGAAACAATAGGATCTGAGTGAGAGAAGCAGAGAATGAGACAAACACACACACATCTTGCTGCTGCCTTTTAGTAAGTGTTTTATTGCACCCATGAGCTGCATTCACAGCTACACTGCTCAGTCCTGATGTATAATGTGCTCCATACTACTGCTGCCTATTAGTAAATATTTTATCTTACTCATGAGCTATATTCACAGCTTCACTGCTTAGTCCTTATGTATAATGTGCTTCAAGCTGGCTGCTTCCTTTTAGTGTTTATCTCACCCAAGAGCTGTATTCACTGCTACATTGCTCAGTCATGATGTATACTGGTCCACATGCTGCTTCTTAGTGTTTTTTTTCTCCCCCATGAACTGTATTCATGGCTATACTGCTCAGTCCTGATTTATAATGTTTTCCATGATGCTGCATCTTCTGTACATCTGCTACAGGAAAACAGAAATCTTTAATGTAAATGTCTGTTTTGTATAGGATACATCATAACAGCTAGTCTCCTTCCACTAGCACAGAGACAACTGAAAATTGGAGACAGAGTATGCAGAGTGGAAAACAGAGGAAAATGCTGGATACAAGTCATATAATGGCAAGAAATAGTGTTATTTTCCTCATGTACACATGGCAGCAAATTCTGAACAGTCACCTGAAATGACTGTTGCAATTTAAAGGAATTTTACAGTTTATGAGTAAGTTTAATGTTTGTATAAATTTAAAAGTTCTACAACTTTTTAATAGTCCCAAACATTTTCAAGATCTTTGCTTGTCAGTGAATGAGAACATTCTACTATGGAAACTTGTGGCTCTCAGGTGAGTAACAGGCATACAGTAATGAGCACGGCCGAATGTGTTGGCACCCTTGAAATTGTTCTAGAAAATTAAGTATTTCTCCCAGAAAATTATTACATTTACACATGTTTTGTTATACACGTTTGTTTCCTTTGTGTGTATTGGAACAACACAAAAAAAAAAGAGAAGAAAAGGCAAATTAGACATAATTTCAAACAAAACTCCAAAAATGGGCTAGCTCGTTTCTACAATTGTGGATAAACAATTTTGTTTCAAGCATGTGAAGCTCGTTCAAACTCACCTGTGGCAAGTAACAGGTGTGGGCAACATGAAAATCACACCTGGAACCAGATAAAAAGGGGAGAAGTTGACTCAATTTTTGCATTATGTGTCTGTGTTTGCCACAGCATGGAGAACAGAAAGAGAAGAGAACTGTCTGAAGACTTGAGAACAAAAATTATTGAAAAATATTAACAATCTCAAGGTTACAAGTCCATCTCCAGAGATTGTGATGTTGTTGTTTTCTCCTCTGTGTGCAACATATTCAAGAAGTTTACAACCCATGGCACTATAGCTAATCTCCCTGGATGTGGACGGCAGAGCAAAATTGATGAAAGGTTGCAACGCAGGGTAGTCTAGATGGTGGCTAAGCAGCCCCAATCAAGTTCCAAATAAATTCAAGCTGTCCTGCTGGCTTCAGGGTGCATCAGCGTCAGAGCGGACTATCCGTCGACGTTTGAAGTAAATAAAACACTATGGCAGCAGAACCATGAGGACTCCACTGCTGACACAGAGACATAAAAAAGCTAGACTGCAGTTTGCCAAAATATGTTACTAAGATAAAATCCTTCTGCGAAAGCGTCTTGTGGACAGATGAGCCCAACAAAGAGCGTTCTTTTAAAGCATATCATTCGATTTGCCGAAAACAGAATGAGGCCTACAAAGAAAAGAACACAGTACCTACAGTCGAATATGGTGGAGGTTCAAAGATGTTTTGGGGTTGTTTTGCAACCTCTGGCACTGGGTGCCTTGACTGTTTGCAAGGCATCATGAAATCTGAAGACTACCAATGGATCTTAGGTGGCAATCTTGTGCCCAGTGTCAGAAAGCTGGGTTTGCGTCCTAGGTCATGAGTCTTCTACCAGGATAATGGCCCCAAACATACTTCAAGAAGCACCAGAAATGGATGGAAACAAGGTGCTGGAGAGTTCTGAAGTGGCAGCAATTAGTCCAGATCTAAATCCCATGGATCACCTTTGGAGAGATCTTATATTGCTGGTGGGAAAAGGCGCCTTCAGATATAAGAGACCTGGAGCAGTTTGCAAAAGAAGAGTGGTCCATCATTCCAGTTGAGAGATGTAAGAAGCCTGTGGATGGTTATAAGAAGTGATTGATTGCAGTTATTTACTGTGCAACCAAATATTAAGGTGAGGGTGCCAACAATTTTTTTCCGGCCCAGTTTGGGGGTTTTGTATGGAATTATGCCCAATTTGCTTTTTTTTCTCTGTTTTATTTTGTGTTGTTACAAAACACACAAAGGAAATAAACATGTGTATAACAAAACGTGTGCAAGTGCAATCATTTTCTGGGAGAAATACTTCATTTTCTGGAACAATTTCAAGGGTGCCAACACTTTCTGCCATAATCGTATTTGTATCAATTGTAATTTATAGCTAGACGCTGCAATGATCTAAAGCTTCTCACAGCTGAGGGTTTGCTGCACTTGTTCACAGTTCTCTGTGAGTTAAATACATCAACAATTCTGTGTGTTGATAGTGTGTTGCAATGTATCAGTGCAGGTAAATTGCAGATAGACTGTTGACTCAGAGAGAATTGTTTTGATTGGATACAGTTGTAGCAAATCTCCCGATTTCACTGTTGTCAGATTGACACTTTTGATTCCTTGTTTTGCAGAGCGTTGCTGGTAAAGTTCTAGAGAAAACGATTGAAGAATGGATGAGATATAAAGAAGACTGCTACAGATGGATGGAAAGAACGCCACGTCCCCAAGGTCAGCACCGCCATTGCTTCTTGATCCCGGGGCGCCAATGGGTTGTCGTGATGGCTGGGGGTCTGTCTTTAAAAGTGAATATCTCCATAATATGACATTTGACAGCAGATGCCACAATGTCTTGTGCATCCTTATCAAATCCATGAGGGAAAAAAAATAGTGTAGATGTGTCTAAAAGAAAAATACTGTTTTTGTCTTCGTTGCCCATAGCAACCAATGGCAGCGCAGCTTTCACTTTGCCAGAGCAGTATAAGAAATGAAAGATGCTCTGTGATTGGTTGCTAGGGACAACAAAGACAGTGTTCATTTTAGTCACTTGGCCGATGAGGCCTAGTGTTTACCCTGTAAAATCAGTGGCACAAAAAGAAGCAACATGGTCGTGGGCATAAATACGGTACTTGCTTAACCCCTTGGCGCATGTGGACGTAACTGTATGTCCAAGCCGGGGTCCACATGTGATGAAGCCAGTGAGTTACCAGTGAAACTGGGACCTGATGAAGGCCCCAATGGCTGCCATCTTGGTAATGCTGTGAAGCCCCGCCACACGCTGAGCTTCACACACCATCATTTACTATATACTGCAATACCGTTGTATCATAGGATCGCAGGTTCAAGTGCCCTAAGGGGTCTAAATAAAAATAGTAAAAAAAATAAATTGAAAAATTATGTAAAAATCTCCTTTTTTCAGTCTACAAAGAAAGTAAAAAAAGTAAACATATCTAGTTTCACCCAGTCCATAAGTCCGATTTATGAAAATATAAAAATAATTAATTTGTACAGTAAAGAGAAAACTAAACATCAGAAGAGACATTTTTTGGTCACAATATATCTATAAAAAAAATGAAAACAAAAAGCAATCAACATATCGTATATACCCAAAATGGTATCGGTAAAACGCCATCTCACCATGCACAAAAACATGCCCTAACACTGCGCCATTGCTGGAAAATAAAATAATGTTATAACTTGAGTCTTAGAAAATGTCAACAAAAATTTTTAATTTTTTGTTTTACAGAGTTCTGAATTTGTTTTAAGCACTAAAATAATAATAATAATAATAATAATAATAATAATAATAATAATAATAAAACTGCACAAGTTTGGTATCGCCGTAATCGTACTGACATGGAGAATCAGATTATCAGGTCATTTTTACCATAGCGTGGATGCTTTAAAATCAAAATGTAAAAAAAACAAAGGCAGAATTGCTGTTTTTTCATCATTTTATAATACTAGGTATTTTATGGAATTCTATGGGAAAATGAATGGTGTCATTCAAACCTACAACTCATCCAGCAGAGATTTGTAAAATTAGCATTATTTATACGTGTCACATCGCTGCGGGGCAGGTGAACTTCTGGATTTTCAGTGAGGCGCTCAGTCTGGAAAAACTGGTGACACTTGACCCCATAGGTCAGCATAAGGAAATGACCTTTCCTATAGCATCTGTCCAAATGTTTACAAGACGTGTGATTGCAGGAAGTGACACGGAGCTTACAATCTATTTCCCAGAGCAGATGTGTTTACTTATAGGATAATTTTGTCCTGAAAACCTATGAGAAATTCTGAATTTAATACCCAAACCCCTTCGCTCTACTGAACCAAACTTAGAGCCCTGTAGGGATCCATAGTGCTGTAAGTTCAGTTTAGTAGACCCACCAGGGGTCCAGACATTATACAGCTGATTCCTGCCTGTAACTGCTGCGATTAATGCTAAACAAAACGGTTGCAGTCTAACCGCTCAGATGCTGCAGTTAATAGTGACCACAGCATCTAAGCGGTTAGAAAAAGTAACTTCTCCTATCACCCAATCTCTTTTCTCCCCTGGGATCACAGGATGCTGGTGGGATATTAAAGTAGTTTGGGGTGTAATGAATGCTCTTGTGCTTGCCATTTTTGTAACCCGTCATAGGCAGGGCCTTAACAGATAATACTGTAGATGAAATTAAAATACACTGAAATATACATATATTTTAGTGTACTGAACCTGCAATCTAGTAACCACAAGTTCAAGTCTGTTATATATAAAAAGCTTGTTGTCAGAGGGAAGCATGAAGTGCTCTAAAATGTCCTGGTAGACGGCTGCGCTGACTTTGGTCTTGATAAAACACAGTGGATCTACACCAGCAGATGACATGGCTCCGCAAACCATCACTGACTGTGGAGACTTCACACTGGAGAGGCCACAATCCAAGCTGCTGGAGGTCTGGTGTGAAGTCTCCACAATCAGTGATGGTT
The DNA here is from genome assembly GCF_039654945.1 of Dendrobates tinctorius. Taxonomy (NCBI): domain Eukaryota; kingdom Metazoa; phylum Chordata; class Amphibia; order Anura; family Dendrobatidae; genus Dendrobates; species Dendrobates tinctorius. Next base: position 285,752 of record NW_027361869.1, on the reverse strand, counting down.
TGGGGAGCCATGTCATCTGCTGGTGTAGGTCCACTGTGTTTTATCAAGACCAAAGTCAGCGCAGCCGTCTACCAGGACATTTTAGAGCGCTTCATGCTTCCCTGTGCCGACAAGCTTTTTGGAGATGGAAATGTCATTCTCCAGCAGGACTTGGCCCCTGTCCACACTGCCAAAAGTACCAATACCTGGTTTACAAACACCAGTGTCACTGTGCTTGATTGGCAGAAAACTCACCTGATCTTAACCCCATAGAGAATCTATGGAGTATTGTCAAGAGGAAGATGAGAGACACCAGACCCAACAATGCAGACGAGCTGAAGGCTGCTATCAAAGCAACCTGGGCTTCCATAACCCCTCAGCAGTGCCACAGGCTGATCGCCTCCATGCCACGCCGCATTGATGCAGTAATAGGAGCCCCGACCAAGTGCTGAGTGCATTTACTGAACATACATTTCAGTAGGCCAACATTTCATATTTTTAAATCATTTTTCAAGCTGGTGTTATAAAGTATTCTAATTTACCGTGATAATGACTTTTGGGTTTTCATTGGCTGTAAGCCATAATCATCAACATTAACAGAAATAAACCCGTGACATAGATCACTGTGTGTAATGACTCTATAGAATATATGATGTTCACTTTTTGTATTGAAGAACTAAAATAAATTAACTTTTTGATGATACTCTAATTTTGTGAGATGCACATGGGTGTGTGTATATATATATATTTATTTATTTTATTTTTTTTTAAAGAGACTTTTTGTAGTCCTGTTGCAGAAAGTGATGGAAAAGTTGTCTACATCAACATTGTATTTTTAATTTTTAGCAAAACATAAAAAAAACTACATAAATGTTATATCTAAGGGGTTTGCGTTCATGCCCTCTACCTCTGTGAAGGGACAATTTGCTTATATAAATGTGGTATCTCCGTAATCGCGCTGGGCCCGCAGAATAATGTTGCCATGTCTTGTTTGCCTCATATTGAATGGAAACCCCAAAAAGCAATGGCAAAATTGTTCTTGGATATTGGAAGGAACGGTTAAAAAATACAAAAAACAAAAGCGAAAAATGAAAACTATCTGTGCCTGGAAATGGTTAAAAATATTAATAGCATATTGATAGGATCAGTGGGGGTCCAACCGATGGGATCCTCACCAATTAAAAGAATGGGGGGCACCGGTCCAGATTGGGATCCTCAGCTGTTTTCCATATACTATACTGTAAAGTCACCAACATGGATCTCCTCATCGCATCTTCTGACCTTCTTGATTTTTGCGCCCCTCCTCATAGGTCTGCATTGCAATCGCACTTTTGATATGTATGCCTGCTGGCCAGATGGCGCACCCGGAGCGATCACCAGCGTGTCTTGTCCTTATTATCTTCCTTGGTTCCAGAAAGGTAATTACATACTTATGTCATCTGCTTAGAATGTTTTGTATCCGTTCTTTAATAACTGTTCAGCCTCTTGAGGCACGAGGCTCTGGAGGCCTCATGATATGTGAACTGACTTCATATTGCGGTTTTCTGCCTATGTAATTAAGGGTTATACTGAAAAATCCATAGCGGTGGAGGTGATAATATGCCGAGAGTAATTTGCAGGTAATCTTTAGGATGTGGCGGCCTCGGGGTCCACTCAGAGAAGAACTTCTCAGCCTCTGTCAACTACATGAATGGAGTGTATAGGCTTTCTTGTGCCCTCTAGTGGTGATTTTGAAAACTGCATGTTAAAGAGAATTGAAAACCACTTTCTTGGGTGAAATTTTTGCTGAATTTTGGCTGCTCAAAATATAATATTATATATATATATATATATATATATATATATATATATATATGCACACCTCTATATATAATATTTTTTATTTCATTTATTTTATTTTTTGATACATATAATTATATATTAAATAAAAAATATATAGGTTCTATATATTATACATTTTTTTACGGATAGGTTATGCTATCAATGCTTATTAGGGGGTCTGTTGACTAAAAATAATGGGATGCAGCCATAGTAAAGTATGGCATTTGCATACTATGTAGCCCCATTTGCTCGTCGGGATCAATCTTGGGCAGAGAAAAATGCTCTGAGAAGGTGTCTGTAGCATGCATGTCTGCTGTCATGTGGATATTCAGACTTTTAAACTTGCTGTCCCCTTATAACCTATGATTATCCACATATGGGTTAGATGAATGCACAGTACTATATACACACTATATATACTACAGTCATGGCCAAAAGTTTTGAGAATGACACAAATATTAATTTTTACAAAGTCTACTGCTTCATTTTTTCTAATGGCAATTTGCATATACTCCAGAATGTTATAAAGAGTGATCAGCTTAACAGCAATTACTTGCATAGTCAATATTTGCCTAGAAAATGAACTTTATCCCCCAAAACACATTTCAACATCATTGCAGCCCTGCCTTAAAAGGACCAGCTAACATCGTTTCAGTGATTGCTCCATTAACACAGGTGTGGGTTTTGATGAGGACAGGGCTGGAGATCAATCTGTCATGATTAAGTAAGAATGACACCACTGGACACTTTAAAAGGAGGCTGGTGCTTGGCATCATTGTTTCTCTTCTGTTAACCATGGTTATCTCTAAAGAAACACGTGCAGTCATCATTGCACTGCACAAAAACGGCCTAACAGGGAAGAGTATCGCAGCAAGAAAGATTGCACCTCAGTCAACAATCTATCGCATCATCAAGAACTTCAAGGAGAGAGGTTCCCTTGTTGCCAAAAAGGCTCTAGGGCGACCAAGAAAGACCAGCAAGCGCCAGGACCGTCGCTTAAAAGTGTTTCAGCTGCGGGATCGGGCTACCAGCAGTGCAGAGCTTGCTCAGGAATGGCAGCAGGCAGGTGTGAGTGCATCTGCACGCACTGTGAGGCGGAGACTCTTGGAGCAAGGCCTGGTCTCAAGGAGGGCAGCAAAGAAGCCACTTCTCTCCAGGAAAAACATCATGGATAGACTGATATTCTGCAAGAGGTACAGGGAGTGGACTGCTGAGGACTGGGGTAAGGTCATTTTCTCTGATGAATCCCCTTTTCGATTGTTTGGGACATCTGGAAAACGGCTTATTCGGAGAAGACCAGGTGAGCGCTACCACCAGTCTTGTCTCATGCCAACTGTCAAGCATCCTGAAACCATTCATGTGTGGGGTTGCTTCTCAGCCAAGGGAATGGGCTCTCTCTCAGTCTTGCCTAAAAACACAGCCATGAATAAAGAATGGTACCAGAATGTCCTCCAAGAGCAACTTCTCCCAACCGTCCAAGAGCAGTTTGGCGATCAACAATGCCTTTTTCAACATGATGGAGCACCTTGCCATAAAGCAAAGGTGATAACTAAATGGCTCAGGGAACAAAACATAGAGATTTTGGGACCATGGCCTGGAAACTCCCCAGATCTTAATCCCATTGAGAACTTGTGGTCAATCATCAAGAGACGGGTGGACAAACAAAAACCTTCAAATTCAGACAAAATAAAAGCATTGATTTTGCAAGAATGGACTGCTATCAGTCAGGATTTGATCCAGAAGTTGATTGAGAGCATGCCAGGGAGAATTGCTGAGATCCTGAAGAAGGGTCAACACTGCAAATATTGACTTGCTGCATTAACTCATTCTAACTGTCAATATAACCTTTTGCTACTCATAATATGATTGCAATTATATTTCTGTATGTGATAAAAACATCTGACAAACACACATAAAAACCAGAGGCCAGCAGATCATGTGAAAATATAATATTTGTGTCATTCTCAAAACTTTTGGCCATGACTGTATATACTACGCACAGTACTGAGTATTGATGTTTCTTGACAGTAAAACATGGACTAGTTTCCCGCCGCTGCGGACTGGATGGATTCTGGGTGATGATCAATGGGACCCAACCGTGGAGGAACTCATCACAGTGTGAAGACGAGATGGAGCTGACGAAGGAAGAGGTGACAGTATTATATACACATATATAATACACTAGATACAATTCTGCATACTGGGTTATAATTGGGTTTAAAGGGGCTTCCTTCCTCCCTGTCCCTCAAACTTTGATTTATTGACCCTCGGGGGGGGTCTGGTGCTGAGTTTTCGCCTCTAATTCCGGTATCTGGCATTGTCTGCAAAGCTGTCATGTCTACAGCGCTGCAGCCAATCGGTGAGCTCAACAGCTGCAAGCCGTTCATACCTTCAACGCTGGCAGAGCTTCTGCACTCAGTGATTGGCTGCAGTGCTGTCAACACGACATCAGCAGACAATAACAGACACCGGGAGCAGTGGCAGACACTCAGGGCTGGACCGGGGAAGGGTGAATGAAGCACAATTTGTTTATTTAAACAAAACTGCAACCGGCGGACAAGGGTTTTCTAAAGGCAGAAAACCCCTTTAATTTTGTTTATGCATATGCTATAACTCGTGATCATAGTATTACTCCGTCTCTGTTTTTCTAGGTGGACACCAAGGACTTACTGCTGAGTTTCAGGGCGCTGTACACTGTGGGATACTCGGTGTCCCTGATGGCCTTGCTGTCATCCCTACTGATACTAACCATGTGTAGGTAAATATCGCCCCTACTGAGGCCAGGTTACATAGAGCAATACACCACCTGTCTGCACGCCACGCCTCGGCCGTCTCCGCAGAGGATGTCCTGATACCACAAGGTCTTTAACCCCTGACTACCATGGGAAAGGGGGAGCGTGATGGGCAACCAAAACGTAGCGCCACTGAGCTTGAGCTGCCTAAATGCCACTTTCAGAGATGACAGCAGCATTTAAATGGTTAAATAGCAGCGATCAGAGCGATCTCAGATCCCTGTTGTTGGAGGCAGTTGCTGGCTGTATGACACAGCCTGCGCCCTCCATGTATGGAGCTGACAAAGCTATTGAGCCAAGAAATGACCAATAAAGGGTTTTCCGTCATTTTAGGCAGGTGACCCTTACATGATGTCCATATCCAGGCTGTGTATTGTACCTACATGATAGGAGAGGTTCCGCTATAATGGGTGCGTAGGCTGCACACGGGCCTGGGCCCCAATGAAGGTTGACCTCCCTGGTAAGACTTTGTCATGGAGCTTGGAGTTGAACGATGTATGAGGCTTATGAAAGATCTTCTTGCCCACACGGCCTCCAGTGCATGACAACCTTCTCCATTGGCCATTTTGCAGTGGGGTAGACCATTGATTCTTCTGACCTGGATCCACCAAGTTCCTTATATCTTTCCAGGAAATTGCGCTGTACCAGGAATTACATCCACGCCAACCTGTTCTTCTCCTTTGCCCTGCGTGGAATATCGGTCATTGTGAGGGATGTTTTACAGGAGAATAGATGGGGCATGCAGATCATTGAGGTGTCAGACTGGGAGGTTCTCATCAGCAACAAGGTAAGAGAGGGGATGCCACCATGCACAATCCTCCAGTGATCAAGGAAGGTCCCGGAGGTCCGGTCCACCACTCTTCATATATTGATTAATTAGCGCCTTCAGTGCGTGCCTGCTCAGTGTATCTGACTAGTCGTCAGACGCTATAGATGACCGCCCCCTATAATCATCTCGTTATCGAAGAAAACCAATTAATTAAAACCCATACTGTGATAGGCAGTGCAAAATCCACTGCGTATATGGCCGACGCGCCCATACGTTTAGCCCCGGTTTATACATCCTTGTTCTTTTAACTTTTTTTTACTTTTTTTATTGTGTTTTTAGGTGCCTTTTAAATGCAGGAAAAAATTGCATTTTTCTATGTTTTTAACGCTATTTTTGGCTGAGCAGTTTTTTTTGTTACAGTTGGAAAACATTAGAAATATTGTATTTTTTTAATGGTTTTATTTTTAATGGGGCAAAAGGTGGGTGATTTGAGCCTGTGGGTTTTTTTTTCAATTTTTCCTCTTTTTAAAAACATTTCTTTTTACCTTTTTTCTGTATTTAACAGTTCCCTTAGGAGACTTGACGCTGCGATCGTCCGATCGCTTGTGCTATACAGGGCATCATCAGTCACTGCTATGTATACTGAAAATCATGATCTCCTCTGAGCGCCGGCCTCGAGCTGGCATTCACGGGAGAATCGGCATGACCAGCAGCGGGGCCTTCAGTAGACTTGAAATGGTTTCCGCTCCCTGGTGTTGTCTGTAGTGAGGACGTTATGTCAACAGCGCTGCAGCCAATCAGTGAGAGCAGCGGCTCAGCCAAGTGGATTGGCTGCAGTGCTGTTGACATGACGTCAGCGCTGCAGACAATAGCAAACAGGAGCAGAGGACGAGACTCCGTGTTGGACCTGGGGAAGCGAACAGTGCACATTTTTAAAACAAATTTTTAACAGAGGGACAGTTTTTTTTTTAAAACTTCAAAACCCCTTTAATAGTTCTTTATACAGTATATTATTAACTTACGTCCTACAGGCCGCCATCGGATGCCGCGCGGCGCAGGTGATAATGCAGTACTGCATTCTGGCCAATCACTACTGGTTTGTGGTGGAGGCGGTCTACCTGTACAAGCTGCTGATCAGAGCCGTTTTCTCCGAGAAGAATAATTATACCCTCTACCTGTATCTTGGATGGGGTAAATAAGGATATTATACTATTCCTGCTAGGCCAGTACAGTACGGGGCGCTCACATCATGTTCATTAATTTCGCTCTCTCCGTTGCAGGGACGCCAGTTTTATTCGTAATTCCCTGGATGACGCTGAAGTATCTCAAGGAGAATAAAGAGTAAGTGACGCCATATTAGATGTCCCTGGCCAGGTTTTGTTTTGATATTTTTACTTTTTTCATTTTATTTTTTTTTTAATCTCTGATTGGTTGAAGTTTTCCTTTTCCAGATGCTGGGCCCTAAATGACAACATGGCCTACTGGTGGATTATCCGGATCCCCATCCTGCTGGCCTCTGTGGTGAGCGATGATATTGGCGGTACATTATATTTACTGGGCTGTATACTGCGGATTTACCGGTGAGATGTCGATAACAACAAGGCCCGGCCTGGTCATCTAGGCCTGGCCATCCCAGTCTGGTCATCTTAGGCTGGTCATCCTGGCCTGGTCATCGCAGCCTGGTCATCCCGGCCTGGTCATCTTAGTCTAGTCATCTCGGCCTGGTCATCTCGGTCTGGTCATCTCAGCCTGGTCTTCCCGGCCTGGTCTTCTCAGCCTGGCCATCCCAGTCTGGTCTTCTCGGCCTGGCCATCTCGGCCTGGTCATCCCGGCCTGGTCATCTCGGCCTGGTCATCTCGGACTGGTCATCTCGGACTGGTCATCTCGGACTGGTCATCTCGGACTGGTCATCTCGGCCTGGTCATCTTAGTCTAGTCATCTCGGCCTGGTCATCTCGGTCTGGTCATCTCAGCCTGGTCTTCCCGGCCTGGTCTTCTCGGCCTTGCCATCCCAGTCTGGTCATCTCAGCCTGGTCATCCCGGCCTGGTCATCTCAGTCTGGTCATCTCGGACTGGTCATCTCGGACTGGTCATCTCAGCCTGGTCATCTCGGCCTGGTCATCTTAGTCTAGTCATCTCGGCCTGGTCATCTCGGTCTGGTCATCTCAGACTGGTCTTCCCGGCCTGGTCTTCTCGGCCTGGCCATCCCAGTCTGGTCATCTCAGCCTGGTCATCTCGGACTGGTCATCTCGGACTGGTCATCTCGGACTGGTCATCTCGGCCTGGTCATCCCGGCCTGGTCATCTCACCCTGGTCATCCCGGTCTGGTCATCTCAGCCTGACAACTGGTTGCTAAGCAACTCTCAGAACTCATTGGTGATGAGGCCTAACATAATTGGCAATTGAGTCATTAAAGGGGTCGCTTTTGCAAATCTTTTAGGACAGAACCTAGTGGGTTATGTGAATTTGCCAGAATGGTCCTAATATGTTTGGAAACAAACATAAGTTTTTTTTTTTAGGTGCCGGATTCAATTTCCATCCATTTTTGGTCCGTGTGTCCATTATAACCATCAATGTTTAATATGTTTTTCTTGCACGCAAAAAAGAAAAAAAAACCTTCTACCTATCAAACAGTATCAAACAGCTGAAAACAGACATCACTTGGACAGCGCATAGACGTCAGCCATTGTTTTTCTTTTGGGATCCGTTGATTTTAATGGGTGACTTGTCCGATTTTTATCCAAATCATTTAAGTCTCCATTTTTATTTTTGCAGTCACTTGGTATTCAAAAAACACGTAGATGTGAACAGCCCCGTAGACTGTAATGGGTGCGTGTTATAGCCGTGAAAATCACAGATCGGACATGTGAAAAACAGACTTCATTAAACACAATGGGAATTTTTTCTAATTTATTTATGTGATGACGCCTGCCTTACGCCCAATGTCTTCCTTTACTCATTAGATTAATCTTGTGATTTTTATGAGGATCTTGAAAATGATATTGTCCAAGCTGAGAGCCAATCAGAAAGGTTTTGCGGACTACAAACTGAGGTGAGGATCCATGATCCCAATCATGTCCTGTATCTCCCCCCCCAGGGATGTCGGATATATATTGCCTTTGCGAGGGTTGTAGTCGCACTTTGTTCTGGCTGATAGAGAGGGTATATCCTGAACACAGTATGGCGGCACTATTCTATGCACGGTTTATGGAAGCAATATGGAAACTAGAGTTGGTGGGAATCGATCTGTAGGTCCTGGTCCATCGGTCATGTCAGCAATCTGTGCCCACCGGATTACCGGTAGATCCCTGAGAATCGTCTCCCATCTCCCGACATCTGCGGCTCTTCTTTTGATTACGTGGCCTGGCGTGCTGTCACCTATGCATCATACTGCAACAAGGCCAGGTAATCAAAAGAGGAGCCGCAGCTGCCGAGAGGAAAGTCTTAGTTACTCACCGGTTAACGGTATTTTTCGGAGTCCATGACAGCACCACCTGAGAGAGGGGATCCGCCCTTTAGGAACAGGAAACCTACAGATACAAAAGGGTGGCACCTCTCCCACGCATCAGTTGGATTACAGAGCACAAGAGGACTTCCAAGGTTAATGCATGATTTTTGTACAGTATTCTTATTATTATTATAAATGTTTATCACCAGTGGGCATATACAAGAGGAAGACGTGCACACCCAAACTAAACTAAAGGGAGGGAATATACGGGTGCTGTCATGGACTCCGAAAAATACCGTTAACCGGTGAGTAACTAAGACTTTATCGGTCGTCCATGACAGCACCACCTGAGAGAATTACAGAGAGTAAAACTATTTAGGGAGGGACTACAGCCTGCAGAACCCTGATACCGAAAGAGAGGTCTGTGGAAGCACCCAAGTCTAGCCTATAATGACTATAAAAGGTGCTCGGAGAGGACCAAGTAGCCGCCTTACATATCTGGTCAATGGAGACTTCTGATCTTTCGGCCCACGAGGTCGCCATGGCCCTGGTGGAATGCGCCCTCAGCTTCCCGGGTGGCGACCTGCCCTTTGAGGTGTATGCTATTGAAATCGCCTCTCTAATCCATCTGGCTAGCGTATTTTTCGACGCTCTACAACCTTTCCTAGGGCCTTGATGGGAGACAAATAGGGCATTATCTTTCTTCCAGGGATCGGTGACTGCCAGATATTCTATGAGGCATCTCCTAACATCCAGGGTGTGTAGTTTCTCTTCCTTCTCGTTAACTGGATTAGGGAGGAAGGATGGGAGGACTATTTCCTGTGTCCTATGAAAGCTAGAAACTACCTTAGGTAAGTACGATGGATCAGGTCTAAGTATTACCCTATCCTCTTTGAACTGTAAATAAGGAGGACTCCTAGATAATGCCTGGATATCGCTTACTCTGCGAGCTGATGTTAGAGCTACCAGGAAGGCTATTTTGAGGGACAGGTTTTTTATGGAAGCCGATGAGATAGGGTCGAATGGTGTTTCCGTCATAGCAGTGAGGACTAGGTTCAAATCCCATGGCATGAGTCTATCCTTCACTATTGGTCTGGTTCTGCCTGCCGCCTTAATGAACCTGCTGACCCAGTAATTACCAGCGATGTTGCAGCTAAAAAGGGCCCCCAAGGCTGATACTTGTACTTTAAGGGTACTGGTGGAAAGCCCCATGTCCAGACCTTTCTGTAGAAACTCTAATATCTGAATTATAGGTGCTGAATCCCCAGCGACTACTCCTGAGTTTTGAAGGAATTTTTTCCAAATTCTAACATAAATTTTCGTGGTAATGATTTTTCTACTTTTAAGTAGGGTGTTAATTAGGTCTGGGGAGAAGCCTTTCTCTTCTAGCAGCGACCGTTCAAACTCCATGCCGTCAGATGTAGGCCAGCCACCTGAGGATGGAAGACTGGGCCCTGGGATAGGAGATCCGGGATGTCTGGAAGAACCCAAGGATCAGATACCGACATGGTCCTGAGGCATGAGAACCATGCCCTCCTGGGCCAAAATGGAGCGATAACTATAACCCTTGCTCTGTCTTTTCTGATTTTCCTCATCACCAGGGGTAGTAGAGACAGAGGAGGGAAGGTGTAGGCTAGCCTGAAGTCCCACTTTATCAGAAAGGCATCTACCGCCAGAGGATTCTCTCTGGGATTTAGGGAGCAGAATTGTCTCAATTTTTTGTTCCCCTTGGTGGCGAAGAGATCTACCTCTGGATGTCCCCACTTTTGTACAATCAGGTTGAATATGGAGGTGTTTAGGGACCATTCTCCTTGCTTTAGCCGATTGCGGCTTAAAAAGTCTGCCGTGATGTTGTCCTTCCCTTTTATATGTAGAGCTGTTAAAGATAGAAAATGCTGCTCTGCTAGTTGGAACAACCGCTCTGCTACAATCATCAGGGGTCTGGAACGGGTCCCGCCTTGGTGATTGATATACGCCACGGTGACCTGATTGTCGGAGAACACTCGCACGTGATGGCCCTGTAGATACACAAGGAGCTTTTTAGCCGCCTGTTCTACTGCTGTCAATTCTTTTAGGTTAGACGACATTCCTAACTGATGATGTTCCCATTGGTCCTGGACTAGCTTTTCACCCATATGAGCCCCCCAACCGGAAGGGCTAGCATCCGTGGTGACTATGCGGGCTATGTTATACTCCCAGGGTACCCCTTTAGATAAATTATCCTTATCTAGCCACCACTCTAGGGACTCCCTTGTGTTACGGGACAAGGTTAGCTGGCCCTCCAAGTAACCCCCAAGGACTTTTTGATGTAATAAAACCTCACTCTGAAGTTTCCTTGCATGAAACTGGGCCCACTGGACTGCCGGGATACAGGCCGAAAGAGAGCCTAGAAGGGACATGGCTTTCCTGAGGGACATAGTGGGGTTATTGGAGGCGTTCAGGACCTGGTAGTGGAGGCGAACAAGCTTCTCCGGAGGCAGACGGCATTCCTGTTTCTCAGAATCTAGGATTAGGCCCAAGAATTGTTGGACTCTCATCGGTTGCAACCGAGATTTTTTGATGTTCAGCAACCATCCTAACCGCTCTAGGGCAGACATTGCCCTTTGTAGCTGTTCCAAACAATGATTCGCCGTTTTGCCTACGATAAGAAAATCGTCCAGGTAGGGGACCACCAGAATGTCTGACTCACGTAGATGGGCCATGACCTCCGCTATCACTTTAGTAAATACTCGGGGGGCGACTGCCACCCCAAAGGGAAGGGCCGCATATTGGAAATGTCGAACTGATCCATCTAACTGAACCGCCACTCTGAGAAAACGCTGATGAGCTGCATGGATGGGTATATGGAAGTAGGCGTCTTTTAAATCTAACACCACCATAAAGCAGTTTTGGAACAGCAATTTTATTGTGGATTCAATTGTTTCCATTTTAAACGGACGTATGACCAGAAACTTGTTGAGGGCCTTAAGGTTTATTATAGTCCTAAAGGAGCTGTCTGGCTTGCGGACCAGGAACAGAGGGGAGTAGAAACCCTTCCCCCATTCTCCCTCTGGAACCTCTGTTAGGACTTTCTTGCCGCACAGGTCATGAACCTCGGCCTCCAGGGCAGCTTGTTCTGAAGTAGAAGACCTGAGTGGGGTGATTTTAAATCGATCATGGGGGATCCAAGAGAATTCTAGTCGCAGTCCCACAGCTATTATCCCCAGTATCCAGATGCTATTAGAGATCAGCGACCAGGTTGGGTAGAAGGCAGCTAGTCTCCCTCCTACCGGGGCAACTAGTCATTGGGGTGGCTTTTTCGTGTCACGAGCTGGACCTTCCTGGCGCCCCCCTCCTCCAAACATGAATCCTGTACCTTTCCTTCTTTTCTCATCCCATCTGCCCTGATCTCTGGACGGCCTTCTACGGAAATATCCTTTCCTGGTAAAGGGACGTCTATAAGAAGGATTCGGCAGACTGGGAAATTTCTTTTTGTCATCCCCAGCTTTTTCTAATAATTCGTCCAGGACGGGGCCGAATAGATACTCCCCCTCGCAAGGAATGGAACAGAGACGGGACCGGGCCTGAATATCTCCCGGCCAGCACTTTAACCAGAGCGCTCTCCGCGCTGCATTAGATAGACCCGCGGCTCTAGCCGCCATCCTTGCAGAGTCTGCTGAAGCATCGGCTAAAAACGCAGCGGCATTCTGGATGATCGGCAGATTTTTTCGAATGGATGCTCTTGAGGCTCCGTCTTTTAGCTCGGAATCCAGTTGATCTAGCCAGACCATCATGGACCTGGCTGTACAGGTGGCAGCTATCGCTGGTCTTAGTGCGCCTGCTGACATTTCCCATGTTCCTTTTAGAAAAGAATCTGCATTTTTATCTAGCGGATCTTTCAAGGAGGCCATATAGTCAAAGGGTATGGAGGATTTTTTGGACGCTTTGGCTACAGCTGCGTCTAGTTTCGGGGCCTTATCCCATCTGCTTACTACTGGGTCATCAAAGGGGTATCTTCGCTTGAAAGCTGGTGGCATGGTGCCCCTTTTTTCAGGTCTTTTCCATTCTCTGTCTATCAGGCTCTGGACTTTATCATTTAATGGAAAAGCCCTGCGTTTTCTGGGGTCTAGACCCCCAAACATTATGTCCTGTGCTGAGAGTTCCCGTTTTGTGTCCGCTACCCCCATGGTGGACCTTATTGCCTTCACTAGTCTGTCCATTTGATCTAAGGGGAAGCAGAACCGGCTAGAGTCTTCATCCGAGGAAGACGAGGAGGAGGCCGAGGAGTCCGAGGAGTTATCGCCTTTCCTAAGGGTGACTGAGGCCTCCGAGCCTGAAACACTAGCCTCTCTTCTTCTAGACGGTTCCCCTTGAGATAAGACTTTCATCTCCGACCTGATTATCTCCCTCAGGCTTGAATTGAAGTCAGGTGTCTCTTCCGCTACCTGCGTAAACGGGGGAGAGTATAAGGGCCTGACAATCTACCCCTGGACTCCCTGTCTCTATCAACCCCTACCGTCTGTCGTATGCATGGCTGACATAACTTTTTAGGGTGGCCATCTGGCAGGGGGCAACTACAGAGGGCACATTCCCTGTGCTTCTGTTTTCCCGTAGCTTTCTTCCCCTGCGAAAAAACATAAGGGAACACTGCATCAGGGTACATTCACGGAGATCTCTTACCCATGCAGTTGAAGCAGGTACCGGATCACGGAGGGAGGCAGGGGGATCATTTAGTCTGGAGGAACTTCCGCGGCTTTGGTCGCTTGTTCGTCTCTGTTTCTTTTGCTGGCCACTCGTATGTGGTTTTGTTGTGGCCTGTTTCTGCGAGCGCTCCTGCGCCTCGTCCTGCTGGTCTATGGGGGCTTCCGTCGTATCCATTGCTGGGCCCTTCGGAAGCACCCCAGCAGCGTCCCCACCGGCCTTATATGGCCTCTTGGTGTCCGGGTCAGCAGGGATCTGGCCATGGCACCACCCACCCGGGATCCTCCCGTGACCTCCCCCCCATGCTCCGGCCCCCCCCACCTTCCCGAAGCCGCCGCCCGCGACCCCCAGACAGGCGTACACCCGCGGCGCGCATCGGAAGCCAGCCGGCACCCGACTTCCGGTTTCGGCATTCCCGGCTCCGCCCCTTCCGCCGCGTCACTTCCGCCGCTCACCAGAGCTTTGCGGGAGCGCGCGCGAAGGAGCCGGCACGGCGCCCCCCCCGCTCGGAATGCCTCCCAGCCCCGCGCGCGCCGCCATGACCGCCGACCAGGCGCCGACGTCGACCGGGAGGACCGGACCCGGGGGAGCGCACCAGGAGGGCCCGGGGCATACGTACCCGGTGCTGGCGCTCTGGAGGCGGTGTCCACCGGACCCTCTGCTCCACCTGCTCCGTCCACTGCCGTGGTGACCTACCCGGCCCCACCGTGGCGCTTCCAGGGACCCCGCACTGACCGAGGTAGGAGACCCCCCCGCTACCTGGGTCGGTCAGCCGGCCTGGGAATCCATGACGACTCCATGACGGACGATCTGTAGGGAGTCCTGTCCTCTAGGAACAGGAAACCAACTGATGCGTGGGAGAGGTGCTACCCTTTTTGTATCTGTAGGTTTCCTGTTCCTAAAGGGCGGATCCCCTCTCTCAGGTGGTGCTGTCATGGACGACCGATAAAGTAGCGGTTCTCATGGCTCCCGACCAGCGTCCACAGATTAGCAACATGGCCGAAGGACCGGATCCTGTGAATCGATTTGCACTAACTGAAATCTACAGCTGCTGTGGGGCAGCAAAAAAAAAAAAAAAAAATGGCAGCTATGGGCGTCTCATTCATGTTTTTGTTTTTTTTAAACTCTTAGCTTTCGCAAATAAGGCATATGAATGGAATGGGTCTTGCAGGTGAGGGGCCGCTTCCCATCATTCATTAATTATGATACGGCTCTCCGATTGCTTCGCCTGTCATTCACATCAATTAGCGCTATCCCCCGCCGCTTTAAACAGCTCCGCTTGGTGCTGATTGCACAACTTGTGCCTGACAGATCCTTGTCACAGCAGAACGCGCGCTGATGGGGGCCGCCATTCATCACTTACCCACGAATGGAGGCCACACAAATACCACCTTGATTACTTAGATGCCTTGTCCTATAAATACTGTGTATTTTTAGCTTCCATTTCTAGGCCTATAAAAGTCTTAAAGGGGACGAATCACCTGCCATAAATTTGTAATTTTTATTACCTGGTGTAAATGTCGCTGTTCTCCTGAATACGGCGTTGCCTTTCTTTTGTCCCTGCGCCTCTCCGTTCCTGAGATATGGACCTCTGTTCTGGGTATGTAAATCTTCTGGGCTCCTCAGCTCTTCTCTGTCAACGTTCTCTTGTTGACCACACCCAGTTGTCTAACAAGACTAGATTTACGTACAGGGAAAAGTGGGTCATATCTTGGGAACGGAGAGGTGCAGGAAGAAAAGAAAAACATCACCGAATTCAGAAAAACAGTGGCATTTACACTGAGTAAAAACAAATTACATATTCATGAAAAGTGATAGATCCTTTTCATGAAACAACATTTGGGGTCTATGATGGCATTTATTTATCGATACTTGATACCGACAGCAGATTTTGAGGTTTCATCCCTGGTTTAGCACTAGCCCATGCCAAACAGGCCTTTCATTCACCAACAGACCTAACAGACTGCCTCTTGCGCAGGCCTATTCACTTACATAGTAACGCTCCGCAGTGGGTGGCTGGAAGTGACGCCGTGCAGAGGATGCAGCAGACTCTTCATTGGCAATGGTTGGCTGGGGTCCCCACCAATCCTAAGAGGCAGTATATCCTAGTAATAAGCGATTACCTACAGAGCTGGGAATACCCTTGTGACGTACAATTTCATAAACGCCTCATTGGGGAGTGATCACTCCATGTTATTACACCTTTCTGTGTGTCAAATTCTGTTATTCAGCAGAATAAATGTATAACTTTGCCTTACAGGGGGCTCACAGATCCATTTTTAATATTCTCCATTTCTCCATTTTTAGACTGGCAAAGGCGACACTGACTCTCATCCCGCTCTTTGGGATCCATGAGGTGGTGTTCATCTTCGCCACGGATGAGCAGACATCAGGGATCCTGCGGTACATTAAGGTCTTCTTTAACCTCTTTTTCAGCTCTTTCCAGGTATTATTATTTATTATTATAGCGCCCTTTATTCCATGGCACTTTACATGTGAGGAGGGGTATACATAATACATACAAGTACTATTAAACAATACAGGTCACGACTGGTACAGGCGGAGAGAGGACCCTGCCCGCGAGGGCTCACAATCTACAAGGGATGGGTGAGGATACAGTAGGCGAGGGTACAGCTGGTCGTGCAGCGGTTTGGTGGATCGGTGGTTACTGTAGGTTATAGGCTTGTCGGAAGAGGTCGGTCTTCAGGTTCCTTTTGAAGGTTTCCATGGTAGGCGGTTGTCTTATATTTTGTGGTAGAGAGTTCCAGAGTAGAGGGGATGTGCGGGAGAAATCTTGTATGCGATTGTGGGAAGAGGAGATAAGAGGGGAGTACAGAAGGAGATCTTGTGAGGATTGGAGGCTGTGTGCAGGTAAAGGGCCTGTCACACTAAGAGATATCGCTAGCAATATCGCTATAACTAGTGACGTTATAGCGATATTGCTAGCGATATCTCTGTGTGTGATACTTACCTATGACCGGCTCCCCCGCTGGTTATTGCTGATCGCGCGAGAACGTTCAGGACCGTTTCTCGTCGTCAGCTTCCCGTGGCGCTTCCTGCTGTGAGGACGAGCGACGCGTGGAGCCGGGCGGGAGGACGTCAGGATCATCTGGTGTGACAGGTAAGTAGCGATCCCCGTCCCTAGCGATGTCGCTGGTGAGATCTGCCTGTGTGGCAGCTCACTAGCGACCACTTAGCGATGTACCAGCGATCCTGACCGCGTCATATCGCTGGTCGGGATCGCTGGTACATCGCTAAGTGTGACAGTACCTTAAGTACCAGGAGACGAGGTCACAGATGTATGGATGGAACAGGTTGTGGATGGCTTTGTATGTCATGGTTAGGGTTTTGAACTGGAGTCTTTGGGTAATGGGGAGCCAGTGCAGGGATTGACAGAGGGGAGATGCCGGGGAATAGCGGGGGGGACAGGTGGATTAGTCGGGCAGCAGAGTTAAGAATAGATTGGAGGGGTGCGAGAGTGTTCGAGGGGAGGCCACAGAGCAGGAGGGTGCAGTAGTCAAGGCGGGAGATGATGAGGGCATGGAGTAGGGTTTTTGCAGATTCTTGGCTGAGGAATGTACGGATCCGTGAAATATTTAAGAGTATCTCAGAGAGAAACCAACAAAAAATGAGCTAACACTTTAATCAAGGATTTATGATTGATTACCAAATTTGGGGGGAAAATGGGGGTGCGTCTTATAATGCAGATCTACCTTAACAAATGGAGAAAAGGTTTTGGTGTTATCATTCATATTCTCTGAAAAAAGGGCCAAGAAAACAAATATTCTGCTGGGGTATGTGAACTTTTGAGCACAACTGTAGCTGATAACACAGGATCCACCATTCACAATAGGTGATGTCACAGCTCACCTCCTTCTCCTTTTGATTGACCGATCACACCTCTATATACAGTAGATAACACAGGATCCGTCCATTCACAAGGTCACAGCTCACTTCTTCCTCCATTTACGGTTTTTGTCCTTACTGGAGCATGCTCAGCATAGACGATCAGAAGGTTTTGATACAAAAGCTAGGAATAGACTGACTCAGACCCCGACTCTATCCCCAGCCCCTTGTGGATGGTGGACGTCATCTAACCACAGTTACTGCTGTCATTGTCTTGCAGGGTCTCCTGGTGGCGGTATTATACTGTTTTGCTAATAAAGAGGTAAGTTAAGTTCATGATAAATGACAGTCCTGGTTCTACTAATGTACACAGATTAAAGGTGAACAAATCAATTCACAGATCCCTGCTGCAGTGGGCAGGTCAGTAATTCGTGGCTGCCGGACGGGAACCCTGCGAACCACCTCCTACCTGCCAGAATACCCATCTCCTCTTCTGACTTGTAGGACCGACACCACAACGAAATAATGAAGCCGCCCTGGGTCAGCAAATCAGAACCGGCGCTGGGGATGCAGGCAGGAGGTCGTTCTCAGAGCCGTGGACTATGGATGTGGGTGCTGAACCAGAGTCCTCTAAATCTATGTGCTCATCTCTAATACACACCGACAGGATGGTTTTTTTTCTTCTCATTGTTAAAAAGAGGGCTGGATTGAACAAAATGCACGCCTTTCACGCTGATCTGAGGCATTTGGAAATTACAGTGTACTAAAATAAATATTAAATTTCAATATTTTAAAATATTAAAATAAAATTTATATAATATAGATTTTGTGTGTGTGTGTATATATATATATATATATATATATATATATATATATTTCATTTTATCATTAAAAAAATATATATTAGTGTGTACGTCTAATTAAAAAATAAAATATAAAAAAATTTAATACATAAAAATGTAAAATACAATTATACGTACACACTAATATATATGACATGTGTACGTATAGTTGTATTTTGTTAATTTTAAAATAAAAAAAAATTATATATATATATACACATATATATATATATATATATATATATATATATATATATATATACACACACACACACACACACACAATATATATATAATCATACATACAATTGTGTGTATGTATATGTGTATTATATATAACATTGTATTAATTTTACTTTAAAATAAAATACAATTAACACACACAAAATGACAAATTAACCCTCTCCCCATACAAAGGCCCTTTTGTTCTGCCGATTGCACTAAGGCCATGAAAACGCCATTGATATTCCTCATCATTATGTATGATTGCATTGTAGACCGTAATAATAATAATTTTGGCTCCTTTTCAGGTAAAGTACGAAATACAGAAAAAGTGGCAGATGTGGAAAATGGACGGCTCCTGTCTGCGGTGACCAACACCTGCTTATACGCAAACTTTACAAACTTTTAACCTAATCCGGTATGCAAGTAATGGCTGCTGCATGTGCTTCACCCCGATGGGCGAGAGCCATCATGAAGAAGTCTGCTTGCTAAGCATCGAGGGGTTACAGGCCTTAGAAATCCCAATGGGGGTGGCCAATAATGAAAGTATTGCCAAAACAGAGTCATCTGGACGTCTCTTTGTTCTGCATTTTTTCATCAGAAATGGAGCCTGAAACTTTTTTTTAAAATGTGTTTCAATTTTATTTTGGGTACATAACGTTCATCTGTGCACCATTGTAACAGCCTGCGAGGCACAGTCTACCCGTTAAACCCTTCTGCTAAAATAAAAATCCTGGACAGGCGTCTGAACCCTATGATCCTGCACACGTCCGATAAAATAAAAAAGGTATCGCGGACCGCAATGGCTGAATCAGTGAGAAAGCATAAAAATGTCACCTCCCCCTTTTCACTTTCTGCAAAAAAAAAGGGGGATCAGTAGAATATCACCGGAGATTGCAGTCTGCCTCTAACGTCGTCAGCCCAGAAAGGGTACTGCATCTGTGTCGCCATCTGAGCCGAGAAGACCGGGGGCTGCCAAGGGCGGCGTGATCAAGGATCGCCACATCTTCGGGGTGGAAAGTTTCACCCACCGTCTGAGGTATGGTAAAAGCATCTCCTAGGAAGGGGAAGATTACAGTCGTTATGCAATATTTGGAGGTGGAGGATTGAAAAACACCAAGATGAGGGCCATACAAAGCTGGACTCCTGTACAGGGAGTTATAAAAGGACTTGGGGAAAGGTTTACAGGAGTCTTCTGGAAATAACGATTCTGCACTGTATAATAAAAAGGTCCGCAATTTTCTTATTTTATTTTTAGGATGTTTTCTGGGAGACCCTAATATCCCCATCTAGACAGACGGGTCAAGGACATTGCCACATTTCTCCTCTTTCACACTTTGCTAAAACCTTCCTGACATTAGAAACCCGTTTTTTTTGGAATCACGGACCTCTTATGTTCCCCAAAGCAGTACCACCTTGCCCAAAGGCGGTTTTCGATTTTGCAACTAAACCGCAATAGAATGACGGTTCAAACCAAGCACAGGCGCTCAGTGCAGCTTTGGTGTGGCCAAACAATTCAGTGCACCTTCCCACCTATCTCCGCCCTTCTCTGACTCTATACATTCAAAGCTGTCAATTAAAATAGAAGAGGGAAAACAAATAGGCGAGAAGGTGCTCTGAACTGTTTGGCCACACCAAGGGTGCACCGAGCATATGTGTTTGCGCAGAATAGGCAATCTGCACTGAGACTCCCTTTAAGGCACTGTGTAATGCTTAAACCCCACCCTGCGGAGGCGCTGTAGGGAAACTGAACACTTCTTGCTGCATTCCAGGTGATTGCTTCCAGTTATCAGCTTAAAGGGGTTTCCGAGTGGTCAAAATATTAGGCAAGGGGAAGCATTCCTTTGCTGTATAGTGCCGAGGCCGGTCACATGTGGCATAGAGCACGTCTTTGCTGTGGCCAAATAGACAAAGGTCGGCTCAGAGCTGCAGCGCTGCAATGGTGGGTACTCACCAAGGAAGCAATGCATCTCTATTATTATATTGCGCCCCCAACTCTCTAACAAGAAGGCACTGATCAAAGCAAATGGAGCTGAGTGGTGGTCTCCTTTGATCATTACCTAATGAAGCATCATTTGATCACTTATTGCTGCATACACATTAGATGGAGGTGGTCCGGCCTCACTGACTTTTGCGGACCATCTGACGTGTATGAGAGATGGGGAGTCATGACTCTTCCCCAATGAAGATGTCAAGAGAAAGGTCAGGGTATGAATGGAGTGTGCATACGGAGGGAAAGGATCTAGGAGTAAATTTCCAACAAAGGGTCGCTGACGCATAGAAGAAAATCATGTCTTCTGTTACCTGCCTTCTCAGGGATCCGGCCATTTATGTCTCCCCTTGTCTGAAGTCCTCATCTTCTCCAGGTTCTCCTGCAGCGCTCTCATTGCCTTCTCTGCAGAGACAGGAACCGTTCACATCTCCATTCTCTTACAGTAGAGAGTTTTCAGGTCTCTCGTCTAGAGAAAGATCCCACGACTTACCCAACACCGCCGTGCTTTCCTCGAGAGATGACGAAAGCTCCTGCACGTTAAAAGACTTCATCGGAGCAGCATTACTGACCGGTGGGGCTAAGAGAAGAAGAAACGAGATTATCACCCGAAATCCAGGTCCCTCACTTTATCCAGCCCATGCCTCCCCATAACAGCCATTACTGGAGGAGGAACCGGGTGCTGGAATAGGTTGATCAGTGGAGGTCCGACTGCTAAGATCTGCACCAACTGGCAGAACCGGGCAAAAATGGAGCCCCAGTGCACATATCCGACCCCTGTGACTAACTCCAATCCTGACACTAGAAGGCCGATTGAGTGCGGTGTCCTCCTATTTAATTTTGTTTTGCACTGCAGCACTACTGGAAACCCTCCACTGTACCGGCAGCTGCAGCCGCCGGCCTCTTGTCCAGGTCTCTGCTGTGCAGCTGGGGTGGACGCTGTAGAGGAATTGCAGCCCTATACCATCAGCGCAGTCACTATGCTTAGGATGGGTTGGAGATCAAGACATTTTTTCATTAAATTTTTTTTTTTTTTTTTTATACATGACCAGTCATAGCTTTGAATAACATCATTCATTTTACTATATACTAAACCCAAAATAAAAACTAAATGAGAACCATAAAAAGGGACCCAGTCCCTCTTCTACCCCCCCCCCCCAACAACATGTCACCCTATTAAACAAATATTTCATAGTTCTGTCCACAGCAGATTTGAACCACTATCGTAATGATATTAATGGGGAAACCAGATCTTGGTTTGGCACAGTTATATACATGCCGTAAGCTGCCCATTATTATTATGCATTTATATAGCGCCATTTATTCCATGGCGCTTTACATGTGAAAAGGGGAAATATAGACAAGTATAGTAAACATGTGTAAGATAAGGGACACACAAGTACAGAAGGAGAGGGGACCCTGCCCGCGGGGGCTCACAGTCTACCATTATGGAATATAACATCCATCGTATTTAAATTGAATCTACACATAAATCAAAACAGACTTAATCGGAATCTCTGCAGTTCTGCTAGGCCGGAGCCGTTAATCCATGGAGCCCATATTTTTTCGAATTTGGAGATGGCCTTCCTTTTCAAATATATTCTTTGTTCCAGATTTAATAGCCAATTAGTTTTATTTATAAATTCTGTTACTGTGGGCGCCTGCTCTGATAACCCAACACTGGTTATTAGTTTCCTGGTCATGTATAACATGCGTTCATCAGTGCTCAAATCTTCTATATATCCCAGTATACATATAGTCATGCGCAAAAGTTTACATACCCCGGCAGAATTTTTGCTTTCCTGGCCTTTTTTTCAAAAAATATGAGCCATTCAAACCCATTTGTGTCAACTTCTGTGCATGTTATCAGGCCAAAATCACCAGGGAATGTGAACTTTTGTCAGGGTGATTTGGATGTTTTGGGTTGTCATTATGATTTAAAAAGAGAAAACACAGTAGTTAGACAATAAATGGCTTCACCCAACCACTAACCATGAGTGGAGAAAAAGTTTTGGTGTTATCATTCATATTCTCTGAAAAAAGGCCAAGAAAGCAAAAATTCTGCTGAGGTTATGTAAACTTTTGAGCACAACTGTACTAATGGTAAGGGATCTGTATCTACTGAGTAAGTTCTATTAATGATCGCTATTACATCCCTCCAGAAAGTTTCTAAAGTGGAGCATATTCACATCATATGAAGTATATTAGCCCGGGATGTTTTACATCTAGCACATAGGGAGTCTGGTCTAAGCCCTATATCGTGGAGAAATTGGGGTGTTCTATATGACTGGTGTAGTACCTGTAAGTGGGAGAATATATGGGATTCACTCAAAGACAACTGTGGAACTCTTTCCAGTAGTTCAGACCACAATAGGCCTATCATGCCCTCCCATTTTCCTTTTGACCGTATGGGGTGTTTTGTTATTACAAGGTCCAACAGATATCTGTAAAGTAATGAGATTAGTCCCCCCCCAGAGTTATATGAGCTGGCGATTCTCTGTATTACATCATTTTTGATCACTCCGTTGTTTAGGACGGGACCTTCTGCCTGATATATGACCACATATCCAAGCCCTCACCTCCTCTTGCCGCCTCAAACTCAAAAATATTTCCCGGATCCGCTCATTCCTCAACCACGAAACCACAAAAACACTAGTGCATGCTCTTATCAACTCCCGCCTCGACTACTGCAACCTCCTACTCTCTGACCTCCCCTCTAGCACTCTGGCTCCGCTCCAGTCTATCCTACACTCTGCTGCCCGACTAATCCACCTGTCTCCCCGCTATTCCCCAGCGTCGCCCCTATGCCAGGCCCTTCACTGGCTTCCTATTGCCCAGAGGATCCATTTCAAAACCCTAACCATGACATACAAAGCCATCCACAACCTGTCTCCTCCATACATCTGTGACATGGTCTCTAGGTACCTACCCACACGCAACCTTCAATCATCTCAAGATCCCCTTCTCTACTCCCCCTTATCTCTTCCTCCCACAACCGCATACAAGACTTCTCCCGTGCTTCCCCCATACCCTGGAACTCTCTGCTGCAACACATCAGACTCTCACCATCAACGGAAACCTTCAAGAAGAACCTGAAGACCCACCTGTTCCAACAAGCCTACAACCTGCAATGATCCTCGGTCTACTGAACCACAGCATGACCTGCTCTACCCTCTCCTACTGTATCCTCACCCATCCCTGTAGACTGTGAGCCCTCGCGGGCAGGGTCCCCTCTCCTTATGTACTTGTGTGTCCCTTGTCTTACACATGTTTATTATACTTGTCTATATTTCCCCTTTTCACATGTAAAGCGCCATGGAATAAATGGCGCTATATAAATGCATAATAATAATAATAATAATAATAATAATAATAATAATAATAATAATAATATGCATGTCGTAACTGAACATACTTATAAAATTCCGTGTTGGGCAGTCCATAGTCATTCCGTATTTGTGAGAACTCCTGGGGTGTATTTCCCTCTGAAACGTGTAAATCTTTCTACTCCTTTTAGACTCCAGTTTTTAAACCCTTCCAAATATTATAGATTAGGGAGCCACGGCGTTTCCCACAATGATGTAAATTGTGAACTTCCTTGTATAACTTGTAGTTTCTTCACCGTCCCCCAAAGTTTGTGTATTAACAGTGTAGTTGGGGTTCTACAAGAGGGGATCGGAAATTTGTGAGCCTCCAATGCTTCACAGAGTCAGAGTGATTTAAACTGTGATCGGAGTAGTAGACGCTGAACTCCCCGTCCCCCTCCAGGGTCGTCCCACCCAGGAATGTGCTGGAGCTGAGCTGCCATGTAATTAACCCATGCATTTGGGACTGCAAGGCCACCCAGTGTTTTATCTCTTTGCAGAATTTCCAATTTAATTCTTGGAGCTTGTCTTCCCCAGATTAAGTCTCTAAACATCCTATTTTTAGGTTTTTAAAACTTTTTTTGTTATTACATTACACTTATTATTTCAGTCTCTCTAGGGAGTTTGAACTTGCGATCACTTGTACTATATATTACAATACTACTGGATTGTAGTATATAGTAAAAATCATGACCTCCTATGAAGCTAAGTAGGCAGCACGGGGGTCTCCACTGCTCCCCTCCCATCTGTCATGTTGACACCGTGCAGGCAGCGAATGGCAATTTAAATGCTGCTGTCAGCAGTGATCAGAGCTTGCTCCAATCACTGTTAGAGGCAGATGCCAGCTGTATAACACAGTTGGCATCTTCCCTGTACGGAGTGGGATCATCTTCTGAGCCCGCTCCATACACCCGCACCTTGTATATGACATACATGGACATTAAGGATCAGTTAAGTAAGAGGTTAATGGACATCACGTTCCTAATCTAATGCTTTCCATCCCCCAGCCTCTTACCTGTAAGTCTGCAGCCAGGCGGCCTTGTCCTTGTAGTGCTACCCTTGCCGAGCCGCTCTGATAGCTCTTCCTGGCAGGTCCTATGGGCAGTCCACAAAACTGTAAGCTCCTCATCAGTTCTCATTATGGTCACATACATATCAGTCCAGCACTGAATATCGTGGGTACCTCAATTGGGCTAGTGCTCGCTGGGCATCAGTAGCCAGGTTGCTAGTGGCATCCAGCTGGCTTTGAAAAGCCCTCCATTTTGTCTCTTGCTCCATAAGACACCCCTCGGCTACGGCTCGGAGCGCCTTCTCCTGGTCCACCTGTCCTTTCAATGTCTCCGTCTCCTCGCAACGCTATGCAGGAAAAAAAAGAGAAATGATCCGGGGTCCAGGAGGCAAATAACGACTGATGGCGCTGTACGCGGCTACCTTATGAAGCTGTATGGCTAGCTCCTGCATCTCCGCTTCCAGACGGTCGGCGTAGGCTTGTTCTAGCGCATCTCCTAGAGGGCGGGCAGAACTATGCCAACGGGCAATGGCGGACGTCATTTTCCGCTTTGGCCCAAATAAGCTATAAAATAAATAGAAACCAAAAAACAAAATATAGAATATTTTTCCGGCAGCTGCTCTCCTTCTCATTTATAGCAGGGCGGACATCTAACAACACTTGGCTCTTTTTGAAGGAGCATCATGGAGTCACCGCATCATACACGATTCGCTCTCTTTGTGCAGCCACAAATACCAGCCGCCCTTTACTTACGTGATGCCCACCTCCCGCAGGTCAGTTTCAGTAAGGGTAAGGAAGATTCGGAGATTAACGTCCTGCTCCTGGAAGACCGACAAGTACTTGGAGCAGCCGATCTGCTCCAGAAGCTCCGCCAGGTCCTGACCACGGGACATAAAGCGATGAGGAACACAGAGGTTAGAACAGGAATGAATGAGCGGCCTTCGTCTACGCCGTTGTCGCTGCAGCCAATTGTCATTTTTGCACTTTATTTCTTTTTCTTACTCACTGTTGCTTTTTTTTGGTTTTGCTTCTATGGCGTTTAGTGTGCGGCAAAACAGGGCTGTGGAGTCGGAGTCGTGGAGTCGGTGGTCATTTTGGTGGAGTCGGAGTTGGAGTCGGTATAAAATGGACCGACTCCGACTCCTAAAATATATAATAAATTGGGTACAGTAGTTCAATGCAGAATGTGCTGAATATTTTTTCATAGGAGTTTGGGAAAGTTATGAAATGTCCTATAAATGGCTGTTATATTCCTGATCTAAGGCTACATTCACACACAGCGTTTTTCCTGTGTTTTTTGAGGATACGTTTTTCAGCTGCAAAAGCTGATCATCTTTTTAAAAAACTGCATCACCTGAAAGGTTTTTGAGCTCATAGATAATGTTTTCAATAGCAAAAGCAGATTAGAAATCTGCTCTATCTATCCATTTATCCATATCTGTCTATCCATATCGCATCTGTACCAAAAAGAATGAAAACCGGGTAGTACACCAATATATATTCTGTTCTATCTAAATATCTTGATTATTGGATCATAAAAATGATTAAATGTCTGAGGTTCACATTGTACTACAATAAATTTTTCACTTAAATATAAGCAATATGTGTGGGAGTCGGAGTCGTGGAGTCAGAGTTGGAGTTGGAGTCGCAGGTTTGGCTTACCGACTCCACAGCCCTGCGGCAAAATTGACCTGGTGCCACGATTCTGGCGATATCAATCTAGTATAGTTTCTTTTATATTTTAGTAATTTCATTTTTTTTTTTTAAACCAAGATTATATAATTTTTTATTTTTTGTCAATGGAATTTTTTTTTTTTTTTCCAAGGCAAGTCGTCATTTTGGATGGGTATCATTTTTGAGGAACTTCCAATATTCTGATTATTTTTTACTGATTTTTTTCCTCAGGGTGGTGGTGGCGGTGGAGGAGCGAGGAAGGTTGCAGTCACAAAAAAAAAAAAATTTTTTTTTTTACATTTATTTTTGTATTTGGAAAGGAGTGGTGGCGGACTTTAACTTTTATATTCCTATTAAATCTGTTTTTTTACCCCCTCTAGTCTTGAGGGTACTTGAACCTGCGATCATTTCATAGACTGCATTGTGTACTGCAGTATCGCCTATGAAGCCTAGCCCGAAGCTGGGCTTCATAGGAGTACAAAGATGGAAGTGACCGAGTCCTTTAATAGCCCCCAACCTGAATTGCATCACTGTCAGAAAGGTTAAGTATGAGAAATCTTGCTACCAAGTATTGCGCAGGCTCGGCTCCTGGGCACGCCCCCTGCCCAGGCTCAGCTCCTGGGCTCGGCTCCTGGGCTCGCCCCCTGCCCAGGCTCGGCTCCTGGGCTCGACCCCTGCCCAGGCGCGGCTCCTGGGCTCGACCCCTGCCCAGGCTCGCCCCCTGCCCAGGCTCGGCTCCTGGGCTCGCCCCCTGCCCAGGCTCGGCTCCTGGGCTCGCCCCCTGCCCAGGCTCGGCTCCTGGGCTCGCCCCCTGCCCAGGCTCGGCTCCTGGGCTCGCCCCCTGCCCAGGCTCGGCTCCTGGGCTCGCCCCCTGCCCAGGCTCGGCTCCTGGGCTCGCTCCCTGCCCAGGCTCGGCTCCTGGGCTCACTCGTCCTACCTGATGTTTGACACCCACTACTCTTGAGAATTGAGCTGTGACGCCACTTTAGAGGAAGCGAGAAAGGACCACAGAGCGGAGGACCTCTTCATTATCAAAAAGTCGTTCGGACCTCCGCAATCATACATTTATGGCATATCCTAGTGACATCCCATCACTTTATGAGAGGAGACCCTTAAGTGCAGGTCACACTTGATATTATTGCTGCTGTTCAAACACAAAACTACTGATGAAGTTCCCCACAAAGTTGCCCAGGATGCGTCACCATGCGCTATGATTGGCGTGCTAATGGACCCCAACTGACCAGTTTTGTATAGGAAAAATATTCCTATAAATAGTCACATATTAGATCTGTGTATTGTACCTTGGGTCCAGTATATGGTGGGATGTTCGGCTCTGCCAAGGGGTTGGAAGCCCTGCAGTGCGAGGATCCAGGGGCAGTATGGGTGTCACCATTGCGCTGTCTCCCTTTGCCGGATGATTTGGGGTGCTTCCTGTTAGCGGTTTCTAACGCTGGATCAGAGTCCTAAAGATGAAGAGAAGCCTGGCTTAAAAAATTGCCGCTCTTTTCAGTGCAGATACCAGATGTAACCCAAGAGGGGCACCATTTCCAAAAAAGAAGACCCTTGTAAATGCTTGATCCTTTTAAATATGCATAGAGGTCGGACATGCGAGGAGGGCGAGAGAGCGAGTTTATCACGCCGGTCCTGCCTACCTCATTGCTCTCCAGCGAGGCCTCGCTGCTCACATCTGTGCTGATACATATCCCCTCACTGCTGCTGCTCCGCGGACCCCCGGTGTACCCCTCCTCTGAAACAGAGCAGATTTCCTTCAATAAATCATATACTCATGGGTGCCATGGGTATTCTTACATCCAGAGTACCAACCTTTACTGCTGCCATTACTCTCCACGTCACGCTCGTTGATGGGCGAGGTGACATCTCGATATCGGAGATCTGAACCTCCAGACTCATAGTCGCCATCACTGAAGGTAAAATAGCCCTGAGGAGGAACCTGAACACCTAAAGTGAAGGGAAGGACCATCTTATACCCTACAGCCGTGATTCTTCGACTGCTGCACAACTACAAGTCCCAGCATGCTCACTACAAGGAGGAGGCCAGTCTCTAAGCAAAAAACTAAGGAAGCTGCAAGCGGAGGATGAATGTACTCACCAGAGCTGGGACCACCGGCCGTCATCTTGGCCAGGGCTTGCGGACCATCGTGAATACTGGGACCTTTAGGCTTACGTTGGTGCCTTGGTCGGTGGGGGGTGAAGGAGGACTCGTCAGACGAGCTGAGATCCTCATGACGTGCTGAAAAACCAGGAACACAATGTGACATAATGATACCCAGAAGATAATGACTTTACCGCCATCTAAGACGTAGGAAAGGTCATTAATATCAGTATCGGGGGGGTCCGACACACAATCAGCCAGTATTTAATAGCTTATGGGGCCAGAACATACAGAGTAGTGGTCGTTCTCTGTACTGCAGCCCAGCTCCCATTCATGTCAACAGGAGCAGTGCTGCAGAATCTGAGAACGGCCACTAAACAGTGCTCGGATCGCCATCTTGCCACGCTAGGAGCAACGTGGGCTACGCATGTGACCTAGAAACCCGATCACTGTGCACGCTTCTGTGGCATCAACCTATCCAATTATATTGGCTTCACTTTAAGCCGGCGCAGATCTTACCTGATCCTCGACTGTGAGTCCGGGAGCCCTTGACACGATGGGAGTCCAAAAACGTCACTATCCTAGAATGGCCGTACCTGGCTGCTAACTTGCGGGCGGTGTCTCCTTTGTGATCTGTCTCAGTCACTTTGACCCCCTTTAAAATACAAAGAATTGGAGGTCTTGATTGTGTGTTTTACAATGTGCCCACGTTGTCATCTTCTACCTGTTGATGGGAAATAAAGCCTGGCGGAGACCCGTCAACGGGCCGTCATCAGAGCCGCGGACCTCCCAATGCGGAAGGCAGCGGAGCACCTATTGACTCTGGAGACTTACGTGGTTCAGTAAATGCTGCACTATGATCTCGTGTCCTGACGCCGCAGCCTCCATTAGGGGAGTGAAGCCGTACACCGGTTCCCTACAAGGAGTCAAACAGTTTTCCAGTTACGTTCAAGCAAAAGACGCCTCTAAATGCAATACAGGGAACGATAACAATCGCCCCTTTATTATTCTAATCGTTGCCTATATTCTGCAGAAACTGAAGTTTAATCAGATATGCTAATTAGGTGATTGGTGCACCC
The DNA here is from genome assembly GCF_039654945.1 of Dendrobates tinctorius. Taxonomy (NCBI): domain Eukaryota; kingdom Metazoa; phylum Chordata; class Amphibia; order Anura; family Dendrobatidae; genus Dendrobates; species Dendrobates tinctorius. Next base: position 256,124 of record NW_027361869.1, on the reverse strand, counting down.
TGGGTGTGGCTAAACAGCTCCGTGCACCTTTCCACCCAGCGCTGGCTTACCTGGAATGATTGCTGTCTGCCCAGAAGACTCAGACAAGACAGCACCGTCACTCACCAGTGAAAGAGGCGGGAAACGCAAAACCACTGGGCGGAATGGTGCACTGAGCCTCGGCTCCATTCATCGTCTATGGGGTTGCCGATAAAGAATAATGGCCAACTCCGGCAATCCCATAGGCAATATAGCAGAGGTGCGCATGCTCTACTTCACTCCGACTCGCTGCAGGGGCCCACCCTCAGAACACTGGGGTCCCAACAATCATTAAGTTATTCCCTACATTACACCAAGGGGAAGGACTCACTAAATTAAGAAAAACCCTTTAAAAAAAGATGAACAGGACACCAGAGAGCTCGGGCACCATCTAACAGCTGATGGTAGGGGTGCGGAGAGTCAGGCTGCACAGTGGAACCCAAAAGGGCTTGGCATCCTTACTTGGCATCGGCACTGGCGCCATTTTCCAGCAGGAAGCGCAGCATCCGCTGATGCCCAGCACTGGTGCAGTGGAACAAGGCGGTCCAGCCACGGGCATCTCTCGCCTCAATCTCAGCGCCCTGCTGCAGGAGGGAAACAGAGACTAATGGTGATCACCGATTATGGTGAAGACCAGATCTAATTCCACCCACAGGCCAGGGTCGTACCTGGATCAAGAAGTAAGCAACGCTTTCATTGCCACAGCTGGCTGCCAGGATGAGAGGGGTCTGCCCGCTGGGGGTCCTGCAGTTCACATCCACCCCGGCCTCCAGCAGCAGGCTGACCACAGCGTCATGGCCTATGTATGAGGCATACATGAGCGGCGTCCATCCACCCAGGTTCGCCTGGTTCAGATCCACATCTTTCCTGTGCAAAGACAAATCACACAAGATTAGTTACCGGGAGCAGCGACTGGCACTGATGAGGGGCAAAGGGCAGCCACCATGAAAAACAGAGCGATAACCAGGAAATACAGCAGAAAGGGGCTTAAAGGGGTTGTCAGAAACAGGACACGGCACGAGGAGGGTTTAACAGGTTTTAAGTATATTAGATGGAAACCGATAAAAACATCTCATTAAACTCATCATCATCATCCATCTCTTACCTGCGCACACAGCACTGAACCACCTCATACTGACCGATGGAGGCCGCGGTGTGAAGGTCCAGGGACAACTCCTGACCGTCCACAGGTTCTCCATACCACATAGACAGGCTGCAGCTCAGCATCTCTGTCTCACTGGCTTCATCGCTGAGCTCTGCCATGTCACTGATCTATAACGCGATGTCCTACAAAATAAGGAGACAGATTACAGCCCCGTCCTCCTCCTCCTAATACACAGGGATCAGGACACAGCCCCGTCCTCCTCCTCCTAACACACAGCCATCAGGACGCGGCCCCGTCCCCCTCCTAACACGCAGCCATCAGGACGCGGCCCCGTCCCCCTCCTAACACGCAGCCATCAGGAAGCGGCCCCGTCCCCCTCCTAACACGCAGCCATCAGGACGCGGCCCCGTCCCCCTCCTAACACGCAGCCATCAGGACGCGGCCCCGTCCCCCTCCTAACACGCAGCCATCAGGACGCGGCCCCGTCCCCCTCCTAACACGCAGCCATCAGGACGCGGCCCCGTCCCCCTCCTAACACGCAGCCATCAGGACGCGGCCCCGTCCCCCTCCTAACACGCAGCCATCAGGACGCGGCCCCGTCCCCCTCCTAACACGCAGCCATCAGGACGCGGCCCCGTCCCCCTCCTAACACGCAGCCATCAGGACGCGGCCCCGTCCCCCTCCTAATACGCAGCCATCAGGACACGGCCCCGTCCCTTTCCTAATACGCAGCCATCAGGACACGGCCCCGTCCCCCTCCTAATACGCAGCCATCAGGACACGGCCCCGTCCCCCTCCTAATACAAAGCCATCAGGACACGGCCCCGTCCTCCTCCTAATACACAGCCATCAGGACACGGCCCCGTCCTCCTCCTAATATACAGGGATCAGGACACGGCCCCGTCCTTCTCCTAATACACACCCATCAGGACACGGCCCCGTCCTCCTCCTAATACACAGCCATCAGGACAACTTCAAACTTGAGATTTTCGGCCAACTACATTTCCCACAGTGCTTTGCGGCAAGCTCCGCCTTTCTTTTGAGTGACAACTGTTGTATCCAATCGAATAAGCAACTACTTGAAGGACGTCTAGTAAAGTAACCAATAGGGAGGCTCCACACAACGTCCTGCCATCCCAGCCATCCGGACGCGGCCCCGTCCCCCTCCTAACACGCAGCCATCAGGACGCGGCCCCGTCCCCCTCCTAACACGCAGCCATCAGGACGCGGCCCCATCCTCCTCCTAACACGCAGCCATCAGGACACGGCCCCGTCTCCCTCCTAACACGCAGCCATCAGGACACGGCCCCGTCTCCCTCCTAACACGCAGCCATCAGGACACGGCCCCGTCCCCCTCCTAATACGCAGCCATCAGGACACGGCCCCGTCCCCCTCCTAATACGCAGCCATCAGGACACGGCCCCGTCCCCCTCCTAATACGCAGCCATCAGGACACGGCCCCGTCCCCCTCCTAATACGCAGCCATCAGGACACGGCCCCGTCCCCCTCCTAATACAAAGCCATCAGGACACGTCCCCGTCCCCCTCCTAATACACAGCCATCAGGACACGGCCCCGTCCCCCTCCTAATACACAGCCATCAGGACACGGCCCCGTCCCCCTCCTAACACGCAGCCATCAGGACGCGGCCCCGTCCCCCTCCTAACACGCAGCCATCAGGACGCGGCCCCGTCCCCCTCCTAACACGCAGCCATCAGGACGCGGCCCCGTCCCCCTCCTAACACGCAGCCATCAGGACGCGGCCCCGTCCCCCTCCTAACACGCAGCCATCAGGACGCGGCCCCGTCCCCCTCCTAATACGCAGCCATCAGGACACGGCCCCGTCCCTTTCCTAATACGCAGCCATCAGGACACGGCCCCGTCCCCCTCCTAATACGCAGCCATCAGGACACGGCCCCGTCCCCCTCCTAATACAAAGCCATCAGGACACGGCCCCGTCCTCCTCCTAATACACAGCCATCAGGACACGGCCCCGTCCTCCTCCTAATATACAGGGATCAGGACACGGCCCCGTCCTTCTCCTAATACACACCCATCAGGACACGGCCCCGTCCTCCTCCTAATACACAGCCATCAGGACAACTTCAAACTTGAGATTTTCGGCCAACTACATTTCCCACAGTGCTTTGCGGCAAGCTCCGCCTTTCTTTTGAGTGACAACTGTTGCATCCAATCGAATAAGCAACTACTTGAAGGACGTCTAGTAAAGTAACCAATAGGGAGGCTCCACACAACGTCCTGCCATCCCAGCCATCCGGACGCGGCCCCGTCCCCCTCCTAACACGCAGCCATCAGGACGCGGCCCCGTCCCCCTCCTAACACGCAGCCATCAGGACGCGGCCCCATCCTCCTCCTAACACGCAGCCATCAGGACACGGCCCCGTCTCCCTCCTAACACGCAGCCATCAGGACACGGCCCCGTCTCCCTCCTAATACGCAGCCATCAGGACACGGCCCCGTCCCCCTCCTAATACGCAGCCATCAGGACACGGCCCCGTCCCCCTCCTAATACGCAGCCATCAGGACACGGCCCCGTCCCCCTCCTAATACGCAGCCATCAGGACACGGCCCCGTCCCCCTCCTAATACGCAGCCATCAGGACACGGCCCCGTCCCCCTCCTAATACAAAGCCATCAGGACACGTCCCCGTCCCCCTCCTAATACACAGCCATCAGGACACGGCCCCGTCCCCCTCCTAATACACAGCCATCAGGACACGGCCCCGTCCCCCTCCTAATACACAGCCATAAGGACACGGCCCCGTCCTCCTCCTAATACACAGCCATCAGGACACGGCCCCGTCCCCCTCCTAATACACAGCCATCAGGACACGGCCCCGTCCCCCTCCTAATACACAGCCATCAGGACACGGCCCCGTCCTCCTCCTAATACACAGCCATCAGGACACGGCCCCGTCCTCCTCCTAATACACAGCCATCAGGACACGGCCCCGTCCTCCTCCTAATACACAGGGATCAGGACACGGCCCCGTCCTTCTCCTAATACACACCCATCAGGACACGGCCCCGTCCTCCTCCTAATACACAGCCATCAGGACACGGCCCCGTCCTCATCCTAATACACAGGGATCAGGACACGGCCCCGTCCCCCTCCTAATACACAGCCATCAGGACACGGCCCCGTCCTCCTCCTAATACACAGCCATCAGGACACGGCCCCGTCCTCCTCCTAATACACAGCCATCAGGACACGGCCCCGTCCTCCTCCTAATACACAGCCATCAGGACACGGCCCCGTCCTCCTCCTAATACACAGCCATCAGGACACGGCCCCGTCCTCCTCCTAATACACAGCCATCAGGACACGGCCCCGTCCTCCTCCTAATACACAGCCATCAGGACACGGCCCCGTCCTCCTCCTAATACACAGCCATCAGGACACGGCCCCGTCCTCCTCCTAATACACAGCCATCAGGACACGGCCCCGTCCTCCTCCTAATACACAGCCATCAGGACACGGCCCCGTCCTCCTCCTAATACACAGCCATCAGGACACGGCCCCGTCCTCCTCCTAATACACAGCCATCAGGACACGGCCCCGTCCTCCTCCTAATACACAGCCATCAGGACACGGCCCCGTCCTCCTCCTAATACACAGCCATCAGGACACGGCCCCGTCCTCCTCCTAATACACAGCCATCAGGACACGGCCCCGTCCTCCTCCTAATACACAGCCATCAGGACACGGCCCCGTCCTCCTCCTAATACACAGCCATCAGGACACGGCCCCGTCCTCCTCCTAATACACAGCCATCAGGACAAGGCCCCGTCCTCCTCCTAATACACAGCCATCAGGACACGGCCCCGTCCTCCTCCTAATACACAGCCATCAGGACACGGCCCCGTCCTCCTCCTAATACACAGCCATCAGGACACGGCCCCGTCCTCCTCCTAATACACAGCCATCAGGACACGGCCCCGTCCTCCTCCTAATACACAGCCATCAGGACACGGCCCTGTCCTCCTCCTAATACACAGCCATCAGGACACGGCCCCGTCCTCCTCCTAATACACAGCCATCAGGACACGGCCCCGTCCTCCTCCTAATACACAGCCATCAGGACACGGCCCCGTCCTCCTCCTAATACACAGCCATCAGGACATGGCCCCGTCCTCCTCCTCACACACCGGCTCCTGTATAGACAGCAGTAGCTGACCACCTTTCTTGGCTCTCGCAGCCTCCAGCTGTTGTTCCCTCTTCCCGCTCAGGACTCTGGATTCTGTAGTTCTCTCCTAATTAGTAACTTCAAACTTGAGATTTTCGGCCAACTACATTTCCCACAGTGCTTTGCGGCAAGCTCCGCCTTTCTTTTGAGTGACAACTGTTGTATCCAATCGAATAAGCAACTACTTGAAGGACGTCTAGTAAAGTAACCAATAGGGAGGCTCCACACAACGTCCTGTCCGCTGCACACTGCAGAATATACATAAATACAGCTTTACCCAATAGAGGTGACATAGACGTTCATGTGCAGGCGGAGGACTCGCTGTCGTTACATTCTGAGCCCGATTTGAGTCCGGACACCAATCACAAGCACTGAGATTTAGCCCTTGTTTTATTTATCTGCCAGGACCTTAAGAGGCGGAACATGAACTGGTTGTCTGGGTGACCGAAAGGCGAGCGACGCGAAAATACGTTATGGAGGGCTACAAAGTGTTTAGTAGGCGTGGTTTGGCAGTTAGCAACTCCACTCACGAGCTTGGACGTGGGCGTGGTCTACACTGTACCCTCGCACCTGTAGTAATTCAGCAGGTGGGCGTGTCCTGGTGAAGGGGCGTGGCTGTGCCGGTCATTTGAAGGAACGCAAGAAGTGACGGACAGTTGTTCGGTGAACGTCAGTATTAACGTTAAGGCCCCGGAGGGGAAGGTGCTGGGAGATAGGGATTATATGCAGGAGACGTCTATTCACCGCAGCCGTGCCCGGTGCACACTGAGCAGGTAGACGAGGTTTCCATGGAGACAGGTACGCTGTGAGGAGCGCGAGACGTGACGGTTCACAGGACACAGCAGGGGCCCGCGGGGAAGTGACGGGGCCCGGAGCACGCGTGTGAATGCCCCCCCCAAATAATAATTACTGTATATATATATCCCTATTGTCTTCACCAGCAGGAGGCGCCTGTTATGGCCATTATAGAGAATGATGGTCCCAGCTACCCACTGAGCATGATGTATCCTCCACCAGCCCCCCAATCAGTATGATAGACCCCCAACAGCCCCCAATCAGTATGATAGACCCCCCCAGCCCCAATCAGTAAGATAGACCCCCAACAGCCCCCAAACAGTAAAATAGACCCCCCAGCCCCAATCAGTATGACGGTCCCACCAGCCCCAATCAGTATGATGGTCCCACCAGCCCCCAATCAGTAAGATAGACCCCCCCCAGCCCCCAAACAGTATGATAGACCCCCACCAGCCCCCCAAACAGTATGATAGACCCCCACCAGCCCCCCAATCAGTATGATGGTCCCACCAGCCCCCCAATCAGTATGATGGTCCCACCAGCCCCCCAATCAGTATGACGGTCCCACCAGCCCCCAATCAGTAAGATAGACCCCCAACAGCCCCCAATCAGTATGATAGACCCCCAACAGCCCCCCAATCAGTATGATGGTCCCACCAGCCCCCCAATCAGTATGACGGTCCCACCAGCCCCCAATCAGTATGATAGACCCCCCCAGCCCCCAATCAGTAAGATAGACCCCCAACAGCCCCCAAACAGTAAAATAGACCCCCAACAGCCCCCCAATCAGTATGATGGTCCCACCAGCCCCCCAATCAGTATGATGGTCCCACCAGCCCCCCAATCAGTATGATGGTCCCACCAGCCCCCCAATCAGTATGATGGTCCCACCAGCCCCCAATCAGTATGATAGACCCCCCCAGCCCCCAATCAGTAAGATAGACCCCCAACAGCCCCCCAATCAGTATGATGGTCCCACCAGCCCCCCAATCAGTATGATGGTCCCACCAGCCCCCCAATCAGTATGACGGTCCCACCAGCCCCCAATCAGTATGATAGACCCCCCCAGCCCCCAATCAGTAAGATAGACCCCCAACAGCCCCCAAACAGTAAAATAGACCCCCAACAGCCCCCCAATCAGTATGATGGTCCCACCAGCCCCCCAATCAGTATGATGGTCCCACCAGCCCCCCAATCAGTATGATGGTCCCACCAGCCCCCAATCAGTATGATAGACCCCCCCAGCCCCCAATCAGTAAGATAGACCCCCAACAGCCCCCAAACAGTAAAATAGACCCACCAGCCCCAATCAGTATGACGGTCCCACCAGCCCCAATCAGTATGACGGTCCCACCAGCCCCAATCAGTATGATGGTCCCACCAGCCCCCAATCAGTAAGATAGACCCCCAACAGCCCCCAAACAGTAAAATAGACCCCCCCAGCCCCCAAACAGTATGATAGACCCCCACCAGCCCCCCAATCAGTATGATGGTCCCACCAGCCCCCCAATCAGTATGATGGTCCCACCAGCCCCCCAATCAGTATGATGGTCCCACCAGCCCCCCAATCAGTATGACGGTCCCACCAGCCCCCAATCAGTAAGATAGACCCCCAACAGCCCCCAATCAGTATGATAGACCCCCAACAGCCCCCAATCAGTATGATGGCCCCACCAGTCCCCCCAATCAGTATGATGGTCCCACCAGCACCCAATCAGTAAGATAGACCCCCAACAGCCCCCAATCAGTATGATAGGCCCCCAATCAGTATGATGGCCCCACTAGCCCCCCCAATCAGTATGATAGACCCCCCACCAGCCCCCAATCAGTTTGATGGCCCCACTAGCTCCCCCAATCAGTATGATAGACCCCCACCAGCCCCCCCCAATCAGTATGATAGACCCCCAACAGCCCCCAAACAGTAAAATAGACCCCCCCAGCCCCCAAACAGTATGATAGACCCCCACCAGCCCCCCAATCAGTATGATGGTCCCACCAGCCCCCCAATCAGTATGATGGTCCCACCAGCCCCCCAATCAGTATGACGGTCCCACCAGCCCCCAATCAGTAAGATAGACCCCCAACAGCCCCCAAACAGTATGATAGACCCCCACCAGCCCCCCAATCAGTATGATGGTCCCACCAGCCCCCCAATCAGTATGATGGTCCCACCAGCCCCCCAATCAGTATGACGGTCCCACCAGCCCCCAATCAGTAAGATAGACCCCCAACAGCCCCCAATCAGTATGATAGACCCCCAACAGCCCCCAATCAGTATGATGGCCCCACCAGTCCCCCCAATCAGTATGATGGTCCCACCAGCACCCAATCAGTAAGATAGACCCCCAACAGCCCCCAATCAGTATGATAGGCCCCCAATCAGTATGATGGCCCCACTAGCCCCCCAATCAGTATGATAGACCCCCCACCAGCCCCCAATCAGTTTGATGGCCCCACTAGCTCCCCCAATCAGTATGATAGACCCCCACCAGCCCCCCCCAATCAGTATGATAGACCCCCAACAGCCCCCAATCAGTATGATAGACCCCCCCAGGCCCCCAATCACTATGATGGCCCCACCAGCCCCCCCAATCAGTATGATAGACCCAGCCCCCAATGATAGACCCCCCCACCAGCCCCCCTAATCAGTATGATAGACCCCCACCAGCCCCCCCAATCAGTATGATAGACCCCCCCACCAGCCCCCCTAATCAGTATGATAGACCCCCACCAGCCCCCCCCCAATCAGTATGATAGACCCCCCACCAGCCCCCCCAATCAGTAGTTTGACAATAAATGGCTTCCCCCAACCACTAACCATGGGTGGAGAGAACGTTTTGGTGTTATCATTGATATGTATACTTTTGAGCAGATCTGTATGTGTAACCATCTTACAGGTCCGTGAAGTTGACAACATGGCCAGCGAGAACGGACAGACGGCTCATGAGCTGGAGCTGCTCCTCTCCTCCCTGAAAGCCCCCTCCATCGCTTCGGATGTCAGCTCCCTGGTGAGCGCCTTATGGGGGGATTTGGCGCCCCCAGATGATGGGCGCACAGTGATAATCTCTCATGAACGTGTCACTATTTCCAGTCTGACCTGGAGTCCGAGGACGCGGAGATCCTCCAGATGGACGACTGCCACATATCTGATGGGAGTGATGATATAGAGAAGGTGAGAACGACCAGGAGCAAAGTCGGGGGGGGGTTGGTTGAAAAAGTTGCAGTTTGGAGTTTATAATACGGGATGAATAATTTTTAGACATCGTGTTTTTAGGAGCGTGGCGTTACCAAGTATGTTTATTTATTTTTATTATTATTTATTTGTATTTGGATCTCAGGCTGTTAATTTGACCTTTTTTAAGTTTTATTTTTTTATTAATATTTATTATTTATTTGAACTTTTTAGATTGAATTTTTATTATTTATATTTATTTGAACGTTTTCTGTTTATTTTGTATTATTTATTTCTTGGTCTCCTATGTCCTGTACTAACCCGATTCTTCTCTCCGTCCCCCTTTAGGTTCTGCCTGCGCCAGCGGTCGGACAGTCAGACCGTGGTGGTGCGGTGACATCAGACATGACGGCGTCACAAACGCTTCCAGATTTGTCAGGCTCATCATTAGGGCGCGATACTTCACCCCAAGAAGACCCGACGCACCCGGCTCCTCCCCAGACGCTGCCGGGAAGTGTTATCTCACCGGAGCCGGGTCATCCTGAACGAAAAGCCGTAGAGCGACTTGTAAAGTCGAGAAGTGGTCCAAAAGAGCACGACCCCCATCAGGTTCAGGAACCATTGTTCCCCCCGCCCGGCGTACAGGTGAGAGACGCTCCCCGAACGGAGCAAACACACAAGTAAAAAAAAATGTAAAAAGCTTTAGTATGGAGCTGAGCCCGCAGCATACGAGGAAGATGCCGGCTGTGTCATACAGTCAGCGCCTGCTTTGTAACAGCAGCGATCCGAGCTAAAAACAAGCAGGTGGGAGGGAGCACTGAGCGGTTTGGTGGGCCGAGCGCCAGTGCTTGGTTTGAACAGTCATTTTCTGCTGACAGATTCCATAAGTCATTAGCACATGGCCTGTGGGGTGGAGCACGGCGGACCCTCGGGGGGGGGGGGGGGGGGGGGGGTAATATACCTGTTCCATGGAAAGTTCCTTTAAATGAGGTCCAAACACCATGAAATCTGTAAAGACGGTGCCTCTAAAATGTCTTCTTTTCCATTTCAGCCGATAGATCGGGAGGATTTGGAGGCGATCCTTCTACGCCTGGAGGCCGAGGCTAAAATACGGCAGTCTTCTAAGGAGCCGGGTGAGCGCCGTATATGTGTGGACCAGATCCTGCGCCATCCTAACCGTACCTGGCACAGTGAGATTTGTGACTTTCTCCTTATGTTCATACACGGCCTCTTTTCTGCCCACAGAAGAAGCGGCGCCCCCATCCGTACCAACCATGGCGACCAGTGCGAAGAAACGGCAAGAGCAGATCATGGAGCAGCTGGCAGAATTAAGTGCCCGGCAATCACAGGGTCAGAGTCTTAAGGGGGGACGCGTGGACAATGAAGGAGTCAGGCCCAGTGGTCACAGGTATCCAGACCGGGGGGCGAGAGACTTAGTAGGGGTTTGGGTGGGCCAGAAGTTTAGCATCAGTGTCCTGGAGGTATGGCACGTTCTGTCCACTAGGGGTCAGGCCATCCATACATCTGTTGTTGCCCCCTGTCCATCTCCGCACGTTCTGTCCACTAGGGGTCAGGCCATCCATACATCTGTTATTGCCCCATGTCCATCTCCTTCCATATGTAACCGATTGCATCACACGAAAGTGTCTCCAGCAGCGCAAATGTGACCGAGAAAAAAGTCCACGTGGGGCGTAAAGAGAATAACCCCACAGTCTTCATAGACCTGAGAGCCGCGTCATCCAGCCCAAACCTGACAGCTGGTATAGGGGGAAAACCAGCGCAGAAGAACCAGAGGAGAGCAGATGTGCCACGGTACGTGGAAGGCGCTGCATTTACTGGCTGCGCACAATGTAGAAGATGCCGAACATCTGCCCCCCGCATCCGAAAAACGACTACAGAGATGTCACGGCCAAATATGAGTCCACACTTCGCCGTCTAGTGGACATCGCTGACACTGCACCTTTTTATTACGTTTTATATTTTTATTTTGGTTTTACAGCATTAAGTGTTCAGTAAAAATGACACGACTACAGCGATAACAAACTCGTATAGTGTTTTTAAAAAAAAAAAAAAAAAAAAATTTTAAGTGGTGAAAAAAAAATTGAAACTGTTGTTTAAAAATGTATATTTATGTTTGTGTCACCATTTTCAGAGATCTATAACCTTAATATTTTTTTTTTGTTTTTTTGTCAGTGGAGCTGAAGGAGGGTTAGTTTATCTGTATAGTGAGCTGTTGTTGTTATTGGTCCCATTTTGGGGTACATACAACATTTTGATTGCTTTTTATAGGGTTTTTTGGGAGGACGTACGGCAGCTGGAAAGTTGCAGTTCCGGCATTTTTAATTTAGATTTATTTATTTACTTTTTTCTGTAGGACATTAACTTTATGGGTTAATTTCATAAATATATTGATCAGACTTCTACTTTAATATGTTAATTTTTTTTCATTTTCTTTATTTTTGGAATTGAAGGGGTGATTTGAATTTTTATGCTTTTTTTTTTTGTTTTTTTTGTTTTATTTTTTTATACTGTGTAGCCTGTCATCATTAGATCTCTTGTAGTATATCCCCAAGTATTGCAGTATACAGTAAAAATCGCAGCCTCCTGTGAAGTCCAGCCTGGGCTTTACAGGAAGACTTAGATGGTGACAACAGACCCCCAACAACCCATTGGCACCCCTTCATTCGCATCACTGGGAAAGTGGGGGCTGGGGTGGGAAGGACATCTCAGTAGAATCACTGCAGAAATTGATGGTGGCATTTCAGGGGTTAAACAGCTATGGTCGCTGCTGATAGTGGCAGGTGCTGGCTGTATAACACAGCGGGCACCAGATCAGCTTCTCAGCCCGCTCCATAGACTTGCACAAGCTCCGTGACGTTTTTCTTTAAAGGGCAGTTTGTAATTATTTGGCATTATTTTAAGCCAAATAATAGGGATGATGCTCAGAAATCCCTTTCTGTCTGTGCCTCCTCAGATATGTTACGAAGGAGATGAGAGCAGATAAAATGAACACATGTCTCAGGATCAGACTACACTGGGTTTGTTTGTAGTCTGTAACCATGGTGATACATAAGTCGGAATAGGAGCTGTTGACATTGTTTGTTTATTTATTTGTATTATTTACAGCAGTAGTAATATTGGTTGCGCAGCTGGATGTTGCCTTTTAGTGCCTGTTTATAGCCTTAATAAAATCAGAACAGTAATAACATCAGGATACATGTTAACAAAAGAACTGTACCAGGCAAACAGGAGGGTTCCGACTTATTAGCACATATTCATTGTGACCATTGCACCTTTATCCCGCAGGTCAGTCCACACCGGGAAAAGTGCATTGCTGCAGCAGCTGCGTTGGAGCAAGATGGGACCTTGCTCGCCACCTCCGGACTGTAGAGCTCATCCGCCTGTCACCGGCAGCCCGGAGCTGCCCAAAAAGATCAGATCCCATCAGCTGCACAGATCGAACGTCAAGTCGGATGTCCGAGCAGGCAGCCTCCCGAACAAAGAAGACATGCCAGAGATGGACAGCAGCTTCAAAGATGGAGACACAGCAGAAGAACATCCAAGGAAAGAGACTGAGGAACCCCAAAAAACGCAGGAAAGCCGCAGGTAAGGAGAAGCTTTGCATGAGCCCTTAGGACCTTTTCATTTAAAAAGTTTGGGGGTCATTTTGTTTTCTTCTCACAGCAGCACAGAGGAGCTGACACAGGTAGAAAAGCAACTCGGGGAAAATAAAAGCAGACAGAACATGCAGAGCCGGATAGAGGGGATGAAACTTCAAAGCTCTGCGAGCAGCCAGCGGCCGACGGCGGAGCAAACACCGGTGCTGTTCCATCTGGTAAGACGTCTGATCGGTAATATGATGGCACAGGAGGGGGCTTGTATATGATAACCAATTGGCTTCCTCCTATGAAGCTCAGCCACTGGTAGGAGGCGATGATCATCGGAACTGATGGCCACCATCTTTTAAATGCTGCTGTTGCCTTTGACAGTGGCATTTAAGAGGTTAAACTGCTGAGATCGGCACTAGCCATCACCCACACTGTATGGAGCGGGCTCAACTCCTGAGTCCGCTCCATACAAGCAGGGAGCACAAGGGCTCAAACGGATATAAATCGGTGAGGGTCTGACTGTTTGGACCCCACAATTAATGGGTTGCAGCACTAATGCAGCGCTGCATTTCCGTGACTGTTTTTCTTGCACAGCTGCGCTCCCCACCACCCAGCTGGGAAATGAATAGAGATGATGTTCCTTGCACAGCCAGTAAGGGAAAACAGTAATGGAAAACAGCGCTGTTCTCGTGCTGCTTCCGCTTTATTCTCAGGATCGTGGCGATCCCTGAGGTCGATCATAAAGTGAAGACACTATAAAATTACAATACCTCTTATAAGGATCCCCCGCTCTTTGGTGGCCATTAGCGTACACACAGGCAATGGCTCTGGTCCAGCATGACAAGGTTTATTAAGTTCACAAACACCGGAGGACTCCAGGCAAAACAAAAACAACGTTTTATGGCATAAAGGTACAACAGAAAATAAACAGCTCGCACCTCAGTATGGGCACACCCGCTCAGATACAGGTCCAACTCCCACAGAACCTGCAGAGTCTAGACAACCTTAGAGTCCTTCCCTTCTCCAACACAAAGCCTGGACTGGAGCTATGGGAGGGACCATTCCCACCCAAGCTCTTCTGGTCGCTCCTAAAACCTGAACCCAAAATCCGGTCCCATTAAAAAAAACTTCCCAGTCACCTTTTATTCCTGGAACTTTAATATCCCAGACTTGCATAACCAAAGCTAGCCACCTCAGTGACACAAATCTCCCGCCCAGGACTTTACCACCTGCTGCTTTACACCCTATAATAGTTTTGTGTGTTACTGATGCCCCTTATTACATTATTCTGTGTCCTGGCTGGCAGGTATTATATAAATCTAATATATGAGGTGGTGCACATTAAGGAGGATACGGTATAGAAGGAACTCTGTTATGTCTTCACAGGAAGCCTCCTACAGCCCGGAGATTGACACTTTGCCACCAAGGAGCGGTGTGGAGACTTTACTCCTCACCATCTGGCTGTCCAGCTGCGGGCAGCTCCTCATGCCAGGGCAGCACATCAGCCGCTACGCCACACTACCAATGGCCAACGCTTACAACGCTCTGCTCGTCTGGCTTCTCTCCCTGGTAAGAAAGATAAGTGCTCCAGGCCAATATCCAGCATTATCTAGTCATGGTGTCCTCTGTCACCATAGGTTGCCCCTTTAAACCCCCAGTACAAGGGCGATGCCCCATTCCAGGTGCTGGGACTTCAACAGATGTGGCTGGAGGAAGGATTGGCGTTGTATGTCTGTGTTTCGCCAAGAGATGTTTCGACTCGCAAAAGTATTAGGATGCTAAAGTACAAGGTAGGAGGACTGTGGTTAGATGCGTTATTATTGGGGGGGCAGGGTCACAATCTGGGGCATGTTCCTCTATTATTCCTCCTGGAAATTCTTGTATCAGTTGACAACTGGGCGTTCCCAGGAGGATGCTGGGACTTGGGATTTATGGTTTTGCCTTGTCACAGACACAGGGCTTACGTGGGACTTCGAATTTCTACCTGCACGTGTCCACGTTCCTGTCGCACCACACCCTGCAGAGCATCAGCAGCTGGAAGGAGGGCGTCATCCGGCAGCTGCAGGGGCGGCTGTTCCCGCTACACCTGGAGGTGCCTGCCATGAGGTTAAGCAGCATAGTAATGCTAAACCCCGACCCACAGGTAACAAAGACCACCCTTAAATGACGGTATATAAGTGTATTTGCCCACCACCGACAGGGCCGGCACTAGAGTTATGCGGACCCTTGGCCCACAAAGTCCCAGTGGGGCTGCTCATCGATTTCTATTTTTCCTCCTCACATTCCAAGAGTTAGAACTTTTTGATTATTTTTCAGCCGATTGGTATCAGGACTGCTTGTTTCTTGTAGCACAAGCTGTAGTTCTCATCGTCTCCATTTTGGTATCCATACGACTTTCTAATCTCTTTGCATTCAATTTTTTTTGGGGGAAAGGATAAGTGACCATAAATCAGCCATTTTGTCATTTTATTTTGGGATAAATATTACAATATTTATTAGTTCGTCCAAATACAGCATGGATTTATTTTTTCCTTTTTTTAGATTTTTAGATCTCATCCAGGTTTCAGGAAAAGGGGGCAACATAAAAATTTACCATTTC
The DNA here is from genome assembly GCF_039654945.1 of Dendrobates tinctorius. NCBI lineage: Eukaryota > Metazoa > Chordata > Amphibia > Anura > Dendrobatidae > Dendrobates > Dendrobates tinctorius. The sequence goes on along the minus strand of NW_027361869.1, from coordinate 240,621 downwards.
TATTTTATTTGCATTTTATTTGTTTAAGATTTTATGAAAAGTGGGGAAATATATATATATATATATATATATATATATATATATATATATATATATATATATATATATAATTTGTTCATGTTGTCCACTTTTCCTGAAACCTGGATGAAATTTTAAAAAATAATTAAAATATAAATATTTAATATTTTAATATAAAATTATATATGTGTGTGCGTGTATATGTATGTATGTATATATTGTGGTGTAATGACCACTGTGTCCGCTAGGGGGTGCTGTGCGGATGTCCTAGGAGAAAGGATGAATGGTAGAACCATGAAGGACCATTATGTATCTCAAGGTGGGTGGCCTTGAGATGGAGACTGATGCGTGTATTGACCAGCAGTGATACTGCTGAGGTGTCGTTTCTACGTATTAGGGAGAAGTCTCCAGGTAACTAGAGAGTTGGGAGGGCCTGGTTACCTACAAACCCACCCAGGGGGTCTGTTTAAAGCACTATTGTAAAAGAGTATGGAAATGCCTGAAGGACCTGTGATGAGGTCATGGTCATGTGACCTGGTGGGTGTGGCTATGGACCATATAATATGGCCAGAATAGGTCACATGGAGTGAATGCTGGGACCCGGTTGGTCCAGTGTGGAAGGTCCTGCTAGGAGAAGCATCTCCTGGCTAACAGTCTGTGGAGTGGCTGTGTGGAATGGCTGCCAGCATCTGGGAGTTCCCAGAGGAAGGAAAGGAAAGTCTGCACTCTGCAGTGAGCTGTAACTGCCACGAGGTAACCCTGAGAGGGGTGAGGAATCTGTGAGGCTGAAGAACCTGAGTACTGGACATTGAGACCCTGTGTGACCACAGGCGTAACAGAGGACAGCTCTGTAACGGACGCTATGCTGGTGATATGAGCTGTATGTTATTGGTCACGGTTTCTGCTGTATAATAAACCGCAGGGACTGATATAGCTTTTTGAAAACCTGTGCCGGACGTGATTATTCGCTGCGCGTGTTCCCCAACCCTGAATGACAGCGCTACCTCACATATGGTGGAGAATTGCAAAGGGCAATGTTGTAGCCTTGTTGCTAGGGGCAATGGAAAAGGACTGCAAAACTCAGTTGCTAAGGGCTGCGGTTCCAACAACACATGTTGCAGTGCTGGCAACGCTGAGCCAGGAGGGCTGATGGTTGTGGAAGCCGTGTGATATACTGACAGCAGGTCAGTGAAAGAGACTGGTGATTGCTAGGGTGCCTCTGCGGATAAGAGGTACCCGAGGACCTGTGTGGCCGACACAGGTAACGGACTGGTGTTCGTTGTTGTACTGACCTGGGTCAGTGAGCAAGGTCCTGGAGGGTCAGTGTTCGGAGGTTCTGGGAGAAGAATCGGATCCCTGGAACATGTGGTATGACCTTGGACCTGGTGAGGCGTGAGTGTTGGGCAGTCTCAGGCGGAGACGGATGTCCTGAATAGCACCCGCTGAGCCCTGGACCTGGTGAGGCCGGTGTGTTGGGAAACCCTGGGAGGAGGGTTGGCTCCCTGAATAGCATCCGGTGCGCCCTGTGTGTTGGACGGGCTCAGGCGGAGACGGTACGTCCTGAATAGCACACAGCAAGTTTTTTGTGTGGTGTTTTTTCTTTTCTCAACTCAGTCTGCGGTGGCTCAGTGGGAGTCAAAAAGGTGACAAGCGGCTTGCTGTAACTCGGCGGGGTTACGAAGGGGACAAGCGGCTTTCGGTAACTCGGCGGGGTTACGAAGGGGACAAGCGGCTTCCTGTAACTCGGCGGGGTTACAAAGAGGACACCAGCAGCTGTGTGTGAACAGCAGCCGGTGGTGTCGGTGACAGCAAGAGCTGTGGTGGTGCCAGCAAGGACTGGTGTGGTATCGTAAGAGACACAAACTGTGTGGTGTAAACTGTGGTCTGAGAAGACCAGTATAACGGACATGGGGAGATCCCGAAAGGGGGTGGAGTCCCAGAAGGGGGCGGTGACCCAAATTGGGGTGGTAGCCCAAAAGGGGTGGGGTCCCAAATTGGGGTGGTAACCAAAAAAGGGGTGGAGTCCCAGGAGGGGGCGGCAACCCAAATTGGGAAGGTTCAGGAAATACCCACTGAGGCAACCAGTGCTGCTATGTCTGGGGAACCGCAGTGTGGGTGTATGTCTTGGGAGGAATGCGGTGTCTTTTCCTGATAACGACGGGCCACAGGTGTGTACCGTGATGCTGCACCGGGAAGGAGTCCCTGTTAGGCTGGACACAAAGAGTCAGGTGACTCTGACAGGAACTCCGCTCGTTTTACCTCTGACCGAGAAAAACGTCAGAGTTCGCTGCGTCCACGGGGTCATTGTGAATTATAAGGTGGACAGAGTCCTGATTGAGATGACAAAGGGGGAGTACCAAGGTGGTAGTATGCCACCAAACCTAGTGCATACCTTTGAGAGGCGCCGGGACTTTGTCATGTTTAAAGATGTGGGGCAGGAGGATAGAGATGTTTCTACTGTAGGGCTAGCAGACACCTCCTAACGTGGACAGGCCAGACATAGGGGCGACTGGAGAAAGAATTGCGTCAGACGAATTTACTGACCTGACGTCACCTGAAGGGTACCACAGTGTGAATGAAAATGGTGTGGTAAACAAAAAGAGCGGAGCTGACACACGGATAGAGTGCCTTGGGGGTTCACCGTACGATGTGGTGTGACTGTGACATGTTGTTGCCAGTAGCCACCACTACGACAGAATCTAGTGCTGTGCTGACTGAAACTCGTGACAGGACTGATGGTAACCTAATTGAGAAGATAACGGGAGTAGAAACACGGTCAGAGGGTGACTGGAGGGTTCACTTGACTGACGGGACTGACTCAGCGGTACCCTTTGACGACATAATTAAAGAATTAGTGGTGCGACACGTGCTGGCCAAAAGAGAACAAGATCAGGAGATACAGTTAATAAAAGAGACACTAGAAGAACATGTCAAACGAGAAGGAATCTTGAGACAATTGGCTGAGCACAAGGTGGAGGAGCACGAGAAAGAAATCTTGGAGCTCAGAGGTCACCTGTCCACCTGTTAAACTGTGAACCAGGGCCTTAAGGAAGAGATGGAAGAACTTAGAGGAGTAGTAAAAGGTCTTCTGCGGGAGAAGTTGGACGAGGACTTACCGCGGGTGAGCGCGAGTGACAACAGGACGGAACTGCCAGTATCCATCGTGGCCAAGGGTCATGAAGAGATCAAAGCGTGTGAAGTTTGTGAGTTAAGAACTGAAGAAGACAGTCACCCGGTCTGGTCAACTGTAGTGAAGGAAGTGTCCGTGGTAAAGCCAAAGCCTTCGGTCCAGGAAGAGAGCAAGACCACGACCTTCAAATCTATGATCGAGGTACCCGAAGACCTGCAAGAAGCCTGTGCGGAGGAAGGTGTACATGAGGCTTTCAAAGAGGCGGTCAAAGCGTGTGAGGTGCACTGGGCACCTGAGACTTGGCAGTTGGTGGTAATATCAGCCACAGAAGATACATCAAACCGAGTAGCTGTCCTGAAAGAAATGCATTTACAATGTCTCCACGCCAAACAGCTGGTCAGGCGGAGTAATATGAAGGCTGCTCGACGCCTAGAGTTAGCGTAGGAGGCTATAGATCGGCTGAGTTTGCGGAAAGGTGTGGTTCCGGTACCCGAAGCTCTGATTGGAAGAATCATTGGAAGGTCCGGGAAGGTAATGCAAGACCTCATGAATATCTCCGGTGTGGTGAGGGTGAGAATCCCTCCTGATGATGAAGACCAGGTATCCAGTGAAGTGGGTAGGATTCCCATCATGGTGGTTGGCTCCGTGGAAAGCCTGAGAGACTTTCGGATGCACGTGGAGTATCGAGTGGAGTACCTGCAAGAAATTGAGCAGTTGAGGTTGGACCGTAGGCGAATTAATAAAGAAATACGGGATACCAGGTGGCGGCCGCCTCCAACCTAAGATGTAAGGACCCGAACGGTTCCTCCAAGAAGTGACATGGCAGATGGCCGAAGAGTGTTAGCAAGGGGTAGTTCGACTGGCAGGTTGACGTTGGAAGACCGTAGTTCCTGTGAGACGCTGAATGGGTCAGACTTAGGCCAGACAGTAGGACCGATTAAGACTGATGACTGTACCAACCGGGAGAGCCGGTCAGTGAGAGTAAGGTCAGGTGATGAAGTGCACTATAAGAGTGTGGTGACTAAACAGTGTCTGATGACGCAGACAAACCGGGACTGGAGGACCAAAGACAATGACCGGTATTATGACCGCTGGGAGCGGGGGAGGCCTAACGTACAAATGAGGCCATATGACAAATGGAAACGGTTCTCTCGACCTGGGGGGCAAGGCATAGTGAGTGCCCGATCTCGAGAGCCAGGGGTTATGCTGTGTGTTCAACCCCACAGGTTTGAACATAGGGGGAAGGTATGTGGTGTAATGACCACTGTGTCCGCTAGGGAGCGCTGTGCAGATGTCCTAGGAGAAAGGATGAATGGTAGAACCATGAAGGACCATTATGTATCTCAAGGTGGGTGGCCTTGAGATGGAGACTGATGCGTGTATTGACCAGCAGTGATACTGCTGAGGTGTCGTTTCTACGTATTAGGGAGAAGTCTCCAGGTAACTAGAGAGTTGGGAGGGCCTGGTTACCTACAAACCCACCCAGGGGGTCTGTTTAAAGCACTATTGTAAAAGCGTGTGGAAATGCCTGAAGGACCTGTGATGAGGTCATGGTCATGTGACCTGGTGGGCGTGGCTATGGACCATATAATATGGCCAGAATAGGTCACATGGAGTGAATGCTGGGACCCGGTTGGTCCAGTGTGGAAGGTCCCGCTAGGAGAAGCATCTCCTGGCTAACAGCCTGTGGAGTGGCTGTGTGGAATGGCTGCCAGCGTCTGGGAGTTCCCAGAGGAAGGAAAGGAAAGTCTGCAGTGAGCTGTAACTGCCACGAGGTAACCCTGAGAGGGGTGAGGAATCTGTGAGGCTGAAGAGCCTGAGTACTGGACAATGAGACCCTGTGTGACCACAGGCGTAACAGAGGACAGCTCTGTAACGGACGCTATGCTGGTGATATGAGCTGTATGTTATTGGTCACGGTTTCTGCTGCATAATAAACCGCAGGGACTGATATAGCTTTATGAAAACCTGTGCCGGACGTGATTATTCGCTGCGAGTGTTCCCCAACCCTGAATGACAGCGCTACCTCACAATATATATAATATTATTTTTTTTACATTTTTATTGGTCCCCCTAGGGCACTTGGATCTGTGATCACTTAAATCACTTCTACAATACACTGCAATTCCGTAAAATTAGCAATGTATGTGCAAACATGGCAGGCACGTTGGGCTTCAGTAGGCCCCTGGCTGCCATGACAATGCCATTAGCACCCTACCATCATGTTGTTGAGGGTGGGGAAGCAAATGGACACTTTTCCTCATTTCTAACCTCTTACATGTTGCTGTCATGATTGGCTGCGTCATCTAAGAGGTTAAACTGCTCCTTGCACAGAAATGACTCTCGAATGCCGGCTATATAACGCAGCTCCTTATCCTGCTCCATACTTGCGTACATCCGCCATACACAAGCAGCGCATATTGAAAAATTCATTGTAGCCCCCCTAACACCCTGGGACCCACTTATAGCCCTGCGAGTAGACTTAGAGATAAATGATATAAGTGACTACCACTAGGGGGAGCCGTGGTTTTATTGAGCATGTGAGCTCCCCCTAGTGGTAGCTGACTGGTTGTGCAAATTCTGCAATGTGAATCGTCTCCTGAATTGCCAGAATATTATCAGTTTTTAGTGTTTTGTCCTCTTCTAGTAATATATGACCGGGACGCTGGTTTGCTCCAGTGATCTGTTCACCTTGTCGCCCCCTGTCAGGCGGTGGAGAAGGTTTTCTGTTCCCCCTGCGGATTCTTATGGAAGACGACGGACACTGAGGAGAAGCTAAGTCCTCTGGCCCCGGATTTCTTCGAGGATGGTGAAATTGAGGTGGGAATTTTTCTTCCAACCAGTAATTTAAATCCCAGACCGGCTGTTCTGGACCTCAGAGAAGTCGTCTGACAACCCTCTTTTCTCCTGGCACTCATTACTGGTTGTTACTCGCCTATCTAAGAAGCAAATAAAGCAGATTGTAGCATTGCACCTTCCTGGACTCATTTGGGTCTTTCCTCTCTCGCTAGGTGGTTACCGTCAAAATGTATGATGCCCTCTTGCAAGATTCTCTGGCTTTCCACCATGCTTTACACCTCATCCTCACCGCAGGGCTGGACGTATGTGGAATAAGACTGCTGTACCCACAATCCTCTGCTCTATGTCCTCAGATCTGTACGTATGAGTCTATACTATATGTATACTTATCCTACATGGACCCACGTAATATTGTGCTCCAAAACAGCTCTGACCCATCGTGGCCGGATCACTGGATCCCGTGGTCCTGAGCGTTGCTCGCTGTGGCCTTAATAGATCAGACTTCTGATTCCGGATTAGTTGGATTCAGATCTGGAGAATTTGGAAAGAAGTCCTCATCTTGATCTCTTTTGTCATGATCCCTGGACTATTCCTGGCCAACCATTATCCCACTGCGAGGGGCTCTGCTATTGGGGAACCCCGCTGCCATGAGGGGGTGCTTGGTCTGTACATTTTTAGGTAGCTGTCACATAATGGCTGCCATCTTGTCTTCTTCCCATAGTGCATCCTGGTCCCATCTCTACAGGTAAGTGGCGCACAAGTACCGGCCATCCTCATGATGGAAAAAGGGATTCAACAGATCCGGCGCCTTCTACCATTGCTCCTGGTCCAATTCTGATGCTCATGTGTCCAGTGTGGGTGGTGGGCAGGGGTCATCATGGGCGCATTTAAGGCTCCATATACAGCAAGCTGCGATGCTCCGCGACTCTCTATAATATCCAGCAGTAACAGTTTTAGCAGTTTCTGTATCTGAAGATATCCTGTGTATTCGGACCAGACAGACTAGCCCTCGCTCTGCAAAGATCAATGAGCTTTTAGTGGCCGTGATCTTATTGTCAGTTTTACTGGTCATCCTTCTTTAGACTACTTTTGGTAGGTACTAAGACCTGCCATATACCGAGAACACCCTCCAGGACCCGCTGTATACAGGGAACACCCCACAAGACCTGCCGTATACAGGGAACACCCCACAAGACCTGCCATATACCGAGAACACCCCACGAGACCTGCCGTATACCGGGAACACCCCACGAGACCTGCCGTATACCGGGAACACCCCACGAGACCCGCCGTATACCGGGAACACCCCACGAGACCCGCCGTATACCGGGAACACCCCACGAGACCCGCCGTATACCGGGAACACCCCACGAGACCCGCCGTATACCGGGAATACCCCACGAGACCCGCCGTATACCGGGAACACCCCACGAGACCCGCCGTATACCGGGAACACCCCACGAGACCCGCCGTATACCGGGAACACCCCACAGGACCTGACATTTTTAAAGTAACCCAGATGCTTACCCATCACAATTTGGCCCTGGTCTCAGTCGCTCACATCCTTACGCTTTTCCAACTTCCAGCACATCACGGAGACCTGACCAGTCACTTGCTGATAATATCTCCCCCACATCGGCGCCGCTGTCACCAGATTATCATGTCGTTCACTTCCGCTGTCGGTGGCGATGGCTGCTCAGTCCATATATACAGTCTGTATATATGTAGAACACGACAATTGAGCGTTCGCCCTTTTCTTTCCAGACGTCGTCCCTTTGTCGTACGCCAGACGAGATGGTGAGATCCGCCCAGTCCTGGTCGTGGCACTTCGCGGCTTCCGTGCATTGAAGATTTGGGACGACATATCAGGCCCTTGTGACCCGCAGCTCGCCCGTCAGACAGACCCGAACTCCCTGAGCGCTCTCTATGGTCTCACAAAGGAATCTCCCCTCCTGCATTATTCCCGCACGTCAGGCAACATGATGAAAGACCTCTGTCTTTGGTTTGGGGGTAGAATACCCAGTAATGGTATCCTCAGTACTCGACTGTCATACTCATCAGGAAGGAGCGTCCCGCCCAGGTAATGAGGCTTAGTTTTCTATTATTATGTTCTTTATTATTATGTGATTTTTTTTTTTTTCTTATTTTTTTAGCTCTCAGAGCCCTCCTGCTCTGCTGACAGCGACTACGAGGGGTAAGTCAAACAGTTATGGATACACTACTCTAACCCCCATTCTTTGTGATTCCCTACAGCAGGGGTCTCTAACCTGCAGCTCTGGGGCCGTTGCCTACGGCTGCCTGTGTATGTTGGGAGTTGTGGTTTTGTAACCGCTGGAATGGGAATGATAAAGCGCAGGTATAACCTGATACTGTCATGTTTACCCCTCCAGGTGATGTGTTTCTGGTCGTCTCTCCTGCGGTTCCACCGTGCGCCTATGGGGATTTGATTGACACCTGCTGCCAGCAGGGTTTTGCCATTCATGGTATCCGACGCCTTCGACTTGCTGCTAAACGTGGAGCCATGCTGAACATGTCTGCTGCCCAGGTAGGATATTTAGCATCCCCTTGGTCTGGACACTCATTTAGACGACAGCAGTCTCTGCTGACCCCCCTATATACATGCATGATCGACTGGGCTGAGTGTGCTTGTGTTCGATAGGAGGTAGTAAGCCGGTGACTGATGCCTCCAACCGCTGCTTATCTTCCATGAGAACATAGCACGGGGGCAATCTGATGACCTCCCTGCCTGAAAGTCCTCACCCCTGGTCTCTGCCGTGTATATAACGCACATAACCACCCTTAAAGGGGTTGTCCAGTGGAGACAAGCATGTCTCTTTAAAGGGATAGTCCATGGGATAGGTGATAACTTATTGATTGTGGGGGACCCACATGATCGGCATTAAGGGAAACTTTTAACCCCAACAGGTCCCTTTCTTCCCTTTCCAAAAATTGACCATATCTCCATTCACTCTCTATGGGGCTGCTGGAAAAATTCAAGCTCAGAGCCGGGCAGCCCCATAGTGAATGAACGGGTGTGGGTCGCAAAGGGGATAAAGGTGCCCTGTTCTGCCGATCGGTGCGGGCCCCGGCCGTCGGACATGGCAGCACTTATCACAGCTTAACTATTAATGTTCTCTCTTTATTGCAGGTGAGTTTCTTCTGCCCCAATGAACCATCATTCTCACCAGAGGAGAAGCCGCACGCTCCTGCACCGCATCTCCACTGCTTACTGCTCCTCCTGAGGAAGGAGAACGCCGGGCATCACACAGCCGCTCTGCTCCAAGGTGACGTCCTTATAAGCATGCTAATCCAATACATCCCATCCTTCTTTCCCTCTGGTCACACCGAGATCGTCAGATTTGGCCAACGTTAATCCAGCTTGAATGGCGGTCTGTTTGCGGCAGCTATTTTTGCAAAAGTGACCACATGACGCGCAGCCATATATGGATTAAAGCAGTATTCCCATCTCCACGACCCTATCCCAATATATAGGGATGTAATAGTAGTAGATGTAATAATAACCATATTAGCAAATACCTCCAATTAGAAATGCAGTATAGTTCTTCTGATTCACTATGTCGCTTACCCCATGTGCAGGGCATTGCAGTAGCGTAGGCATCCATGGTCACGACCACTACCAACTAACTAACTGTCACTATATGTGTGGTCTTAACCATGGATTCCTAAGCTACTGCAATGCCCTGCACATGGGGTAAGTGACATAGCGAATCAGAAGAACTATACTGCATTTCTAATTGAAGGTATTCGGTAATATTATTACACCTACTACATATTGGGATAGGATCTTGGAGATGGCATAAATGTTATTTGGGAAAACTCTTTAAAGAATTGACCAAAGGGAGTGCGACTGTGGGGATTGTTTGTTACCATGGAGATGCATAATTCTACATAGGAGCTGTATACACAATAGGATAGGTTTGGCTCTGCCCGCTTTTTGGGGTATTTCTATAAGAAGGCAGCCTATGGCTGATGTTGATTGATCGCGTGTCGCCCCTTTTTCTCCCAGGACTAATGAACAATCTGGCTGAGCAGGGTCTTCTGGGTGTCATCCGGACTAGTGAACTTCCTGTGGATCACACTTTGTGCTTCCATGCGCTGCCTTTTACTGACAGTCTGCTACAAATCCTGGGTAAGACGAGGTCAGGACACCTTCTATGGCCACAAGTCAGTGTGGAGTGATGGGGAGAGAGAGGGGGGAGATGCAGCTGCACATTCCTTCTTTCTTTGCGCCTGTGAAACTACATAAAGAGGAGCAGATGTAGGGAGACATTTGATTATCTCTGAGGATGCAGGAAACTCCACCAAAGGAAGGGCAAGTGTCAATCTGGGGAAAGTAATCCATGTAGCGCAGGTTGGATACATTTCTGGTTGAGCTATGATGGCTGTAAAATCATATGAAAGGGCCGGTCACTGCCTTCTACAAGGTCAGCACAGTCTGCCCCCGCTGCGCTCATCATTCTCACCACAGGCACAACCCGCACCTGTGTACACCTCCGGTTATTTTGTGATTTTTGGCAGGCGGCACCTTGCACACTGTACCAGACTCCAGCACCGTATGGCACATGCAGGCCCGCCGACCTTGTAGTTTTGACCCCGAGGTGGAACAAGTGGTGGTCCTGACCATTAGCGGCAGGCAGGCCCCGCAGAAAGCAGGACACTTCCTCCGTCAGATCCTTAGGCCAAAGCCTAAAATTCAAGAGTCAGCGCCAGGTAAGAATAAGTATCTTTAAGGTGTGGGGTGATCACGGGATCGAAAAACGTACTGCAGCTCATGGGGCAAGAGAGGATGGATTTCTTGCTTGTGTTATCTTCCTAGTCCTTACAGGATACAAAGGTTTTACATTTCTTGCTGCCATCCTGTAGACTTTCTAATCCATGGAATAATCAATAGTCTGATTGGTGATCATGTCATCGTCTTCTTACCGTCAAAATATATATATATATTATGCTGTGTGCTATTCACAAACACGCCACTAGGTGGCAGCAGACACACTGAAATAAGTAGGTTTATAGTCTCTTCTGTATCTGCTGATGGCACATTCTACAAATACACAAGGGTGTGAATCACACCGAGTCCTCCAAGCGGCGCAAAGGCAAATAATCGTATGTCAAATAAGAATAATTATTGTATTCATTGCCATAGCTTAAGGGGATTTATTGCAAGGATATGCCATCACTATATGATCAGCAGGCGTCCGATCTCCAGGAACCCCCACCGACACGGAGAATGAAAGGACCATAGCACCGATTTAGTGCTGTGTACAATTCACTGCACAGCAGCTTTCTTTATCACACAATTGCCGTAAATTGCAGCCGGCCACATTCACTTGAATGGGACTGCAGTTTAATTCCATGCTCAGCAGGTGGCAAGGTTGTCCCCGTGCAAGATGAAGGGGGCGACCGCATCACATCAGCATTGCATCCCCCTCCTTGGGGCGACCGCATCACATCAGCATTGTATCCCCCTCCTTTTCAAAATCAGTGGGGGTCCAGGAGTCAGATGTCCACCGATTTCGAAGGTGATGGCGCATCCTACCAATAGGGGAATACTCTTTAAACATGGCTAGAGACTGGACTTTTATAGCTGTCTCTGGATCAAGGTATGATACATGACGGATGTATAGGGGCTTGTCCCCCGATAAAAACGATACCTTTTTTATAGAAATCAGATGTGCCAGTCATGAGAAATCAAGTGTAGAAGCCATATGCAAATCAGACAGAACATGCACTGGGGGCGTGTCAGGAAGCAGTGATGACACGCCCCGAGTGCACTTCCTGTTGGATTTGCATATGGCTTCTACACTAGATTTCTCATGACTGGCACATTGGATTTCTATAAAAAAGGTATCGTTTTTATCGGGGGACAAGCCCCTATACAGCCGCATCACAACTTCCACATGTAAAAATGTGCAGACTGGTTCACTTTAAGTCAAAGCAATTTTTAGAACTGAATAGCAGATATCGCATTTCTTACTAGCTAATCGCACAGTTAGAGAAGTAAGTACCCCCTTCTCCCCACTGCTCCCATAAATCAGTGACTTTGGCCATGACACCCATGGCATAATGAATGTGGTTCACATCTGCCCGACTTTCTGCAACTTTTCCATTGCGATCGCAGCAACTTGTGGTTTCGCAACGCAACTATGCAATTTTTGATCGCATTCCATGCATCGCTTCCAAAGTCGCCATGTACCTACAGCCTAAGAGTAATGAATCCTCCAGAAGACGGATGAAAAGTGAATTATGAATCCACAATCTGCAGAGGTGCACGTCTCCCCGGCGCTATCAGATCCTTCCCAGTCGTCATAAATACAGTTATAACCTCGGCCATCGCTTCTAAGCAGCCCCAAAAGAAATGTACTTCCCATCACAGATGTCCTTGCCAGACAGACACAAGTCATTTATCATCTCCGCCACTATCTGATATTAATATATCTGACAGATGTAATCTGCAGAGCGATGGTCCAGGGTCTGCAGCGCATTTAGTGACCCTGCTTATACCGAACGTCTACAAGGAAACCAACAGCGATAAGAACGGCATCATTTTCCTAATATATTGGATAAGGTTCCAGTGCGTCATTTAGTGAATAAATTCCATAAAAGTGGTTTTGATAAATTCCCCCAAAAAAGTGTGCCAGAGAACACGTATATGTAGCAGAGCTGAATGTCAGATGTAGCAGAGCTGACTATGTCAGATGTAGTAGAGTTCATCTGCTAGCTGTCCTGCTGTATTATCTAACCTTGTGTCACGACACAGCTGTCGGGTGACCCGGGACCAAGGGCTTCTTCCCTGTTCCTAACACTAGGGGATGCCCTAGCTCGTCCTGTTCCCTGGGATACTTCTGATGGTGAAGATGCCGGGGCCTCCACCCTTGCCTTATTGCCTGAGTTAGCCCTCCGTCTTTTCTCTGCCCCCACCCAGGGATGAGGGGGCACTACTGTGCACCGCAGTACACCAACCCAACAAACAGGGTAACAAAGGCAAGGGTTAACAGAAAACTCCACACACAAAATATTCACTCCTATATAACAGAGGAATGCACCGAGGTGTGAAGGTAGGGGAATAAACCAAAATAGGGAAGGATATGGAATTACCAAACGTACCCACCAAGCAACAGTCGCTAATAAATCCTTCAACTCTCCTTCTCATACCAACTTCTCTCCCTCCGATAGCCATGCAGCAAAAGCTTACTCTGACGAGGATTAGTAATAGAGCCCAGCTTATATGGGGAAAAGCAGTGGCTAACTGAGCTCAGCTGAGCACAGGGATTTCCAACATGGCCGATTAACCCCTGTTCAGTCGGAAGAAATAAACCCGTTTAATAAGACGGAGAAGTGCTTCTTCTCAGTGCCAGAATAGGAGCAACCACACGCTGCAGTCTTCTGGCTCTGCTCCGTCGCGGTAACCCTATGACACCTTGCTTTACACAATAAAAGTTGTTAACACTGAGCTCTGATAAATCTTTGGGTGAAGTCAGGAGAAGCGACCGAGTCGTGCCGTCGTGTGGTCGCAATATGGCCAAAAATAGCAGCGGTCCAGGATGGTCCCAACCTGGTTTCTTCAAACATATCCATAGGTTCCAAGTGATCGGATGGTCCCAACCTGGTTTCTTCAAACATATCCATAGGTTCCAAGTGACCGGATGGTCCAAACCTGGTTTCTCCAAACATAACCTTAGGTACCAAGTGACTGGATGGTTCCAATCTGGGTTTCACAAACGTATCCATGGTTCAGCAATGGTCAATGGAGCAGATCCATATTCTTCGAGCCGGGGCCGAGGTCCCTTAAGCTGGCATCCTGTAGAATGATAAATCTGGTGTCCCTCATGATGGAGCCATGATAACATGGCTACAGTCTCTCTGACTCAGAGGCATATCCCCTCCTTTTATGTTTAACAAGTGTCCTTCAATCCAGCATCACAGATAAGGGGAAGGATGGTGACCACCAAGTCACATTGTTTGATTATGTAATCTATTTGCATAGATTTTCCTCCTCTGTTTTAAAATTCAACAAACTATCAGGCCTAGACAGTGCGTAATTAGCATATCAGTAAACATCACTAGTCACCAAGGATAAGAGCACAGTATGTTACATCAAATGCCACCTTAAAAGTCAGTATCACAGGCTTACACAAGCAAAAATCTGTTTTCTTGACCAACCAGAAAGAAACACATTAAATTCAAAAGTCTACATATAGATAACAGTCTATTCTTCCTGGCTTGCTGAAAATAGGCATCTGGATAATTAAGATACAATGCTGCGTCTCCAGATACCCACCTGTGATGTCACAGCAGCATGTCTGAGTAATACTCATTTGTGTACCCTTCTGTAATTTCACCACATCTCACCGCAGAGACACACACTTGTGATAGCACAGCAGCTCACAGAGATTTGATGTCCCAGCAGTCCCATCACAGCGGCATTTTGCTCTATTCCTTTAATATGTATTCTGAAGAGAGACATTGGTGACCTTCAGCCTCATCTATGCACAGTCCATGCTGCACCTATCCTGCTTTTCTTTGGCGTAGTTCGATGCTCTGAAGATCTTTTCAGACCTTCACTGAGAACACCTGTGTCCTGCAAATAGCCGGCACCACTTTGTTGCTTCCAAACAAAAGTGAGCGCCTCCGTGCCCCAGCAGGGATGACTCAACAGTACGATAATATAGAGTCAGGACCCCCGGGACAAGGGATCAGATAGAAACAGAGCTCAGCTTTTGTGCTGGGAGATTTCTGCAGACATAGACACATCTGGCCGGATTGCAGACGCTCTTGCCATCATGGTGCCGGGCAGCAGCTGCGGGAGTGCCCGGCATACACAGATGCCCTGCTGCGTCTCTTCAAGTCCATGCCATCATTCCATTCTTTCCCTCCACACTCTCAGGATTTTAGAGGGCTTCGCTTTAGGCCACAAATGCAAGTTTTCTTATCTATCCAAGGAGTTTACTTAAAATTTCTGTTTGCACATGCTCAAAAGAAAGCATCTCACTTTACAGCCTGCAGTAAAAGTATTAGCCCCATTATAATTAGCAGGTAGACATATAGCAGAATGAGGGGAAAGGGATATCTTGAAAGGGTTTGGGACATCACAGGGTGAGGGGCGCAGTCATCTGTAGATTTGGTGCCACAATGAAGGGGCATGGTTTTCTAGGTGTTCTTCAGGAAGGGGGTGTGGTTATCTGAAGAATGCCGGTGTCACTTAGGAGGCGGAGCTGTCTGAAGTGGGTTGATGTCACTTAGGAGGCGGAGCTGTCTGAAGTGCGCTGATGTCAGGAGAGGAGCTGTCTGAAGTGGGCTGATGTCACTTAGGAGGTGGAGCTGTCTGAGTAGGCTGATGTCACTTAAGAGGCGGAGCTGTCTGAAGTGGGCTGATGTCACAGGAAGGGAGCTGTCTGGTGGGCTGATGTCACAGGAAGGGAGCTGTCTGGTGGGCTGATGTCACAGGAAGGGAGCTGTCTGGTGGGCTGATGATGTCACAGGAAGGGAGCTGTCTGGTGGGCTGATGATGTCACAGGAAGGGAGCTGTCTGGTGGGCTGATGATGTCACAGGAAGGGAGCTGTCTGGTGGGCTGATGTCGCTTAGGAGGGGACCTGTCTGGTGGTCTGATGATGTCGCTTAGGAGGGGACCTGTCTGGTGGGCTGATGAAGTCACTGAGTGAAGGGATGTGGTTTTCTAGATAAGGTGTAGAGCAGGGTTATCGGGGAAGTTGGTGATGTCATTGGGTGAGGGGCGGTGATGTCACGGAGTGTAGAGCAGGGTTATCGGGGGGAGCTGGTGATGTCATTGGGTGAGTGGCGGTGATGTCACTGAGTGTAGAGCAGGGTTATCGGGGGGAGCTGGTGATGTCATTGGGTGAGTGGCGGTGATGTCACTGAGTGTAGAGCAGGGTTATCGGGGGGAGCTGGTGATGTCATTGGCTGAGGGGCGGTGATGTCACTGAGTGTAGAGCAGGGTTATCGGGGGGAGCTGGTGATGTCATTGGCTGAGGGGCGGTGATGTCACTGCCCAGCTCCCTTTCTAGATATTGTTGACCATAAAGCGCCCCTCTTCTGCTGTGAAGTCATTGTTGTGGGGGGGGGGGGTATTTAAGAACCTCGAGGAATATGAAACAATGGAGTAAAAGACGTGAATTGTATAAATATTCCACTGCTTTAGTTGACCGCGTCCCTCTAGGATTTCACCGTTATCCTTCCCACACTGACCTCGGGGTAAACCTGTATTTGAGCGTCCCCCTGCCTTTCACAGTGGGTGTGAAGGATTTTCCTGCTGTTCTGTGTCCTTCTCATTACAGATTTCTCAGCTTCCACTCTGCACATTTGCTCCCATCCCCCTGAGGCTCGCTCTCCTTAATGGGCACACAGGGCCTGAGGCTTTGCCACCAGCTCATCTGAATGTAAGAATCGTCTATTTTAGGGTGATTCCGTATATAGGAGTCCGAGGGCTTCCCTGCGGGTGTCGTCTGAGCTCCCTGCTTGCCAGTGCGTCACTGGTTCTGACGAAGCCAGATAAATTCTGGCAAATGGGACGTCTGGTGGGACCCGGCTTTCATTTGCCTTCAAACAAAATCCCAAAGAGATGGCCCAGTGTTCTCATCCACATAATCCTGACCAAAGGGATCAGCATCATAGACCATAGAGGTGGTCACCCAGCTTCTCTCTGGTGCTGCATGGCAAATGTGCCCCTATTTCTCTGCACAACCAGGCACATGATCAATGCAGGAGTCCGGGAACGATGGGGGCTCTAACAATGTCTGCCGTTCATCGCCATCCTGCTACCTCACAACTGGCTAGATAGAAGTTTTTTTTCAGCCCAACAGAAGGAGACAAATAATTTGGTGCCCCTACAGGTAGCCAACCTGTATGTTTTTACCCATTGTTATTGCATGGTATTGACGTACCTGTAGATAGCATTAATGAGTTTTCGTTCCCCATTGTAATACTTCACACATCAGCTGACTCTCCACAGTGACTCTGAAACATCTATCTACAAATAAGTGTCTAGTTTAGGTAATATCCCAAGTAAAGGGGTCATTCCCATCTTCATGGATAGGTATTATTGGATTGAGCATGTAGAAACAAGCACTTTTGTAATTTACTTATTAGAATTTTCTGCCGTTGTTGAGATATTTAAAACTTTTCTTATCTGTGCAGCTTGTTGTCTTGGAGACCGACCACCTCTATTGGTCTCCTAGACAATAAGCTGTAAACAAAAGTGTTACTATCTCAAGAATGGCTGCAAATTCTAACAAGCAGTAAATTGAAAAAGTGTTTGTTTTCACAAGCTCTACCCAAGAAAGTATGAAACTTTGAAGATAGGAATAACCCTTTAATGTTTTAGAGACTGACATTTTTGTCTCCCCGCACCCCCTTCTTATCTCTTAGAGGAGAGATGGGTGTTTTGAAGCTGCTCATACCACAAGAGTCTCTTGTTTTATTGTTTTTTATTGTTTTTCTTTCCAGGAGGAACTGAATTTCAAGGTTTTGAGCTTTTGGGTCTGAAGTGGATGCCTTCCCTGAGTTTGGCCCAGGCTACTGAGATCACCCCGTATGAGGTCGGAGAAAATCTCTGGCAGGAGAGTGTGGACCAGCTAGCCTCCAACCCAGCCCTGGTGTGTGTCCTGCGCCGCATCCAGGCCTTCTCCAAACTAGCAGACGTTATCAAAGAGCTTGTTCTGGGGATCGGAAAATGCCCAGCCCCGTTCTTCATGTCCGCTACCCCTGAAGTGGCTTTTCGTCAGGCCATCCACTTTTTCTCAGAGAAGGACTTGGTTTCTGGTAATCAACATCTTAAGTGTCAGCTCTGCTCTTCCTTATGGTTTGTGTCTTCCTTTTTTCTCCAACTGATTGTTCCATCCTTTGAGTCCTACATAGAGATGCATAATGACCTTGTAATCTTGCAATTTGTTGTCCTCTGTTTTCAGCCATCATTATACAGAAAGGCCAGGAGTTGTCCATGGTGGGCAATTTATGTTAAAAGTCTGTGTGGCCTCCATTAGCATGCTGCCTTAGGTTCCTTCTCTGCTGCTAACGCATGCTTATAGTAATATTCTACTTTTTAGATTCCCAAAGGCGACCCGTTCTGAAATATCTCGCTCCTCCTGAGATCTACTGCAAGTCGGAAGGTAAGTGTGACCGTAACCTTATGGATTAGACAGGGTGGAGAGTAGAAACCAAGAAGGTCTTGCTCTGGAGGATCTGGCACATCCATCCAGTACATGGATACCCTATTCATATCACTGAGATCTGTGTAATGCTTTATGTCTCCTGTGGGGGCACTGCAGGGAAATGGAACCCTGGCTACTGGGTTCCTGTAGGTCATCATTGATCACTGGGAGTAACTGGCCTTCTATGCTGCATTGTTTCCCAACGAATGACTATGGATGGCAACATCGCACTATCACCTGTGTATACCCTCGACCTAAAAAGCGTTTTTGGCCCTTCTGACAGGTGGAAGAGAGCACAGGGGACAGACGGAGTCCATATTTATGTACATGCTGTCTGGTAAGTTCTCCATGTCATTTTTTAGGGGAAAAAAATAAGTAATTCCCAAATCTCTAAAGTTGTAGAATGAGCGAAGATATATCTTAAAGGGGATTTCCAGTGAAAACAAGTTACCACCTATCCACATGATAGATAAAGTTACCAACATTTTTCGTAATGCCATTCGGTGAGGTTCCCTTAGGTCGGACCCACTCCGATCAATAGGTTATCATCTATGCTGTGGAAACCCCTTTAAAGGGACATGCTTTGATATGCAGTCTGCAGTTCTCTGTTGTCAGCCATGTCAGGCTAGGTAACGAATAACTCAAGTCCACCAAAGCGCTTTCAATGGCTTTACATATGTCCCAGGAAGCAATCGTTTAGTCTAGCCTTACATATTAGATTAATGGTGGCCTGACCCTTTAACTTTAGTGGGATCAGCCAACCATCGAATGTGCATCGGGGTGTCCCAACTTTCCCCGGCATCTAATGTCGGAAGAAAAAACCATTGTTTGTCGGATTTCATTCTTAGGGGAGATAAGATGTACGGGATGGACCTATTCTTTTTCCGCAGGAAGAACACATGCACGCTCTGCTGAATAGAGCATGCATGTGTATAGGAACAAGCATTGAGCCCAAAGCTGTCAGAACGGTCATGGCCAGCTGTAGTCTCCACCTTCTTCCCTTTTTGCCTGCAGTGGATACCAGGCAAGATGCCACCTCCGCCTTAGCCAAACTGTGCCCCTTCGTCAGCCAGGCCCAGATTAAAACGGATGAGGAGCGTTGAAATTGTTTGCAGTTTTCGAGCATATTCATTTCTGGGTTTATCGTCCCTATAAATGATGTTTCGCTGAACAATGGCGGCTCTGTTAGTGTAGGTCACCTGGGAGCGTCCGTGTCCCTGCGCCAGTAATAGGAGCTCCAGGTCTTTCCAGGCAACAGAAACAACAAGACTGGTGGGAAATTGGCTGAAGATCAGGTTTGGATTAAGGCTGTCAACACATGGACTGTTCCCGCCACCGGATTTAATTTTGTTTGGCCCCTTGGGTCTAGTGGCCTAATTACTTTCGGCTACATAATGGTGGCAGCGCTTGATGTTCGGCTCTGGTGTGCTTTGATGTGTACAGTAAGATAAGCTGGTTTTGTCCTCGTTGTTCCTCTAGGTCCTCCTCTGTTGTTCACCGTTCTTCTCCTTAAGCCCCGATCCTGGAGCGCTAACCTGGGGAAGATCATGCGCAAGATGGAGCTGCAGAAGTTTGTCCTGGTGGGAATGAAGCTGGTGACACTGACCACAGAAGACTCATTACAGATCATCCCCGCCGAGGACAAAGAGGTGAGGCGTCCGTCTGGCCTTGGATTTAATTGTCACATCATGCGGGGTTCACATCCCTCGTTCATCACCCGTCCTGGGCAACATCAGACTCGCCCAAAAACAGGTCTCAGTCCTCCGTGTAACCATTGACTTCAGTGAGGCAAGTGGAGTCCAAAATATGGAACTTTTACCTCCTTTTTCGCAGTTTTACTAAAACACAATAGCATAATAGGTTCAGCATTTGCATGGGGGCCCAGGAGCTATTACGGGAATCTGTCAGAAACCTTTACCCCCAAAAATCTCTAAGCCAGTCATTCCCTTTATGACCCCAGAGTGCTGGTCTGGCAGTGAGAAATCTAATTTTGAAGCTGTCAGTCTGGAAATGCATTGGAGTATGAAAATGCACTTACAGCTCCTCAGGCTCCGCTGTATTTCCTACCCAGCAGTAGCCTCCCTGGCTGAATGACAGATTAATTACTTTGGTATATGGCTATTGACCTGTCAATCAGCCAGGAGAGGGTGCTGCTGGGTAGGAAATACAGCGGAGGCTGAGGAGCTGTAAGTGCATCATCACGCCCCAAAGCACTTACAGACACGACTTCAGAATGAGATTTCTCGCTGCTGGAGCAGCGCTTTGGGGTCATAAAGGGATCGTCTGGATTCTCTTATGAAGGCCTACAAGGTGTAGGCCACTGCCAGAAACTTTTGGCGGCTTCTCATCTTCCTAGAAAACAAAAAGGATTGAGTGTTAAAATTCATCCTGATTCTTCTCCCTCCCGAAATCAGTGGGGAGGTGGGAAATCCTTCTACACAGCATGCCTGTATTCTATAGAGGTTTGGTGATCACCATTTTATTAGAAGAGATGACATCAGACGGCAGAAATAAGGGGTTGACAGGTAGAAAAACATAGGTGTACATCCCCTCCCCCCTGAAAGCCCACCACCACTATCTGGTATTGCAGCATTCATTTAATTGGGTCTGAGATGACAAGGAGCAAGAGTTGCTGTGTGTTTGCTAAAAGTATCAGACCTTTTGTGCATGGAAGGCATTGTATGGGATCAGAGCTGCAGTAACAGGCACAGCCCATGGACTAGAGGGGCGCTGTTTATGCAAAACAAGACTTTTTTTCTAAGCTTAATGCACTTTCTATTATATTTGTTCAGTAGACATTCATCATTGATTGTTGATATCTTTAAAGGACAAAACGCTCTGCCAAGCACACTGTGACTACCTGACGTCAGCGCCGAGCCTTGTGCTCTGTCTCCAGAGGATTAATGCAGTTCTCAAACTCCTAGACGTTCTGGGCCCAGATGATCCCCAGCTGTGTAAAGCTCAAGACCAGTTCCTCTTGAGAGCGCATTATGGAACAAGTTCTGTGCAAAATGCCATGTATGGTATGTGGGTCCTCCACATAAATTTCCTTCTGTTATTATGTCCCATATTTATGAAATAGCTTCTTTATTCTTAGGATCATTGATGGCTTAAGAGGTAGGACCCCCAGCGTCCAAGTGATCTCTTATCCTTTACTAGGGAATACACCTTTAGGGCTATGGACACACTGGCAATGGAAAACTTATTTTTACATGTTACTAGTTACTTTTTATTAGTTTCAAACTGCAATCTTCATTCCTTCATTAATTTTCAGATTTTCAGACTCCCCCTGATATGCATTTTACATCTTGATCCAAATTTCAGATTTTTATTTTGTGGGAGTGTCTCTTCCTGTAATACAGGCTGCATGTGAGGACTGTATGTATCCAAAGTGCTGCTATCATATATCGGCACAGCTTATATTCTGCACTTATTTACGGGCTTTTCTCCTTATCTACAGACTGCTTTCTCTGCCTTCCCTGAAACTATAAATGCTTTCTCCTCATCTAAAGACTGTTTTCTCACTCCTCACTGAAACTGTACATTGTTTCTCCTTATCTAGAAACTGTTTTCTCTGCCCTCCTTGGAACCATACATGCCTTTTCTTTGTCTACAGACTCTCTTATCTGCCCTTCTTAAAATTTTACATGCTTTCTCCGTATCTACAGACTGTTTTCTCTCCCTCCTTGAAACTATAAATGCTTTCTCCTTTTTTCAATCTATAGACTGTTTTCTCTGCTCTCCCTGAGACAATACATGTCTTCTGCTCCTCATCTACAGGCTGTTTTCTCTGCTCTCCCTGAAACTATAAAGACTTTTTCCTCTTTATGTGCCCTCCATGAGACTTTACATGCTTTCTCCTTTCTTTAGTCTTCAGATCTGTGCGCAATTCTCTGTTTCCAGGACGTCCACCTGACAGCACTATGGAGGACGTCCTCCTCCTCCTTACAGGGACAGGAAAGCACACGAGAGGTTAAAAGGCCATGTCCCACCCCCTTTCCCTCAGTGTTTTTCCTGTCCCTGCACGGAGGGACACGCGAGAGCTTACCGGAGGGACCCAGGGGATCGTGCGGCCGGTCCAATCCTTCCCCTGTCAAGAGGTCCCGGAGCCGAAACTTCCCGGTGGGGAGTCCCTCGGTTCCAAAGGCCAGGAGCAGGACGGCGCTCCTGGAGGGAGCCGTTCCTCCCGGTGGGGGGGCTCTCGGCTCCAGGACGGGTCGGCTCCCCGCAGGCGGCTGGCCATGCGGGCACCGACAGAAGCGGGGCGGCGGGCCGAGCCCGCAGAACGACGCTGACGCTGGGCAGTGGAAGCCGGAGGGCTCGCGCCGAGCGCGGTCGCGCGCAGATGCCCGGCAGGAAGTGGAGGCGCGGCTTACCAGCGTCACATCCGGTGACGTCAGACGCCGGTTTCAAATCCAGGGCGCGCGCGCTCCTGGACCAAAGCCTTCTCCAGAGTCGTCACAGGCGGTTCCAGGCTGTGTGACTGCATCAGGACGCCAGGGGATGGAAGGCAACACTGCATCTGGTGGAGGGGTAAGTGTGCATAGCGCAGACCACCCTCCCCACTCGTCCCCACAGCCCAGATCTGATGAGGTGCCCCTTATATTATTAGGAAAAGGGAACCCCGGCTGAGTCCCCCTCGGGAAAGGACCCGGCGAAAGCTACCGCCAAATCAGTCAGATGTCCGGTGTGCAGAGTAAAGCTGCCAGACACCTATAGCAAGACCCTATGCGGTCCCTGTACCTCCAGGGTCATAGGCGAGGAACAGCCATCTCTGCTTTCCGAAATGAGGTCGCTGATAAGGGAAGAGATTCAGGCCTCTACGTCCCGTCGATCCCCCAGCCCTGGGCCAGGTCGCAAGCGTCCGAGGTGGGAACCAGTCCCAGTATCAGAGGCGAGCCCTAGCGAGGAATCCGATTTCCGGAACTCAGATCAGGAGGAAGAAGGCGAGATCCTGGGGGATAGTCAGGAACAGAACAGAAAGTACCTGTTCAGACTGGAGGATACGGACGAGCTGGTACACGCGGTCAGAAATACCATGCAGATGGAAGAAGTCCCTAAGCCACAGTCCAGACAGGACTTAATGTTTGGAGGACTGGTGTCCCGCAAACAGGTGGTGTTCCCTGTGAGCGAGCACATCAAGGCAATGATCCAGGAGGAGTGGAAGGAAGCAGAGCGTCGGTTGACACTCTCCCGAAACTTTAAAAATAGACTGCCCTTCGATCCCGAGGAAACTCGGGCGTGGGAAGAGGTCCCTAAGATCGACGTCCCGGTTGCCAAGGTTACGAAGAAATCGGCTATCCCAGCCGAGGACTCGTCCGGTCTTCGAGACCCAATGGATAGAAAGGCGGACGTTTTGTTAAAAAGAACATGGGAGACGTCGGCGGCCCTGATTAGAGCCAACATAGCAGCCACCTCGGTGGCCAGGTCTATGTTCCTGTGGTTGGGGCAGTTGGAGGAAAACCTAACCAACAAGACCCCGAGGTCAGAGATTCTAGCATCTCTTCCTCTTTTGAAATCAGCCACGGCGTTCCTGTCGGATACGTCGGCGGAATCAGTTAGGTTTGCGGCCAGAAACAGCTCCCTCTCTAATGCGGCCCGGCGAGCAGTCTGGCTTAGATCCTGGTCGGGAGATAACCCTTCTAAGGCCAAGTTATGTGCCATCCCTTTCTCGGGTCTGAGGGTGTTTGGTCCAGCCCTGGATAATATCCTTGAGCTGGTGTCTGATAAGAATAAGGGATTCCCGGAAGAAAAGCCCAGACGGTCCCAGTCCTTTCGGAGAGGCTCCTTCTTCAGAGGACAGTCAGAGTTTAGGGGCCGGGCGAGGTCTAATAGAAGCTCCTACAGAGGCTCCTTCAGCCAAAGTGGGAAGAGCAGAGATCCCCCATTTGCATCGACATCTAGGTCGAGGAGACAATGACGCCATAGGCATTGGGGGGAGACTTCGCCACTTTGCAGCAAACTGGTCGCGAGTCACCAACAATCAGTGGGTTCTCAGAACCATCAGAGAGGGTTACAGGATAGAGCTCTATTCTCCTCCCCCCGACAGATATATTGCCCCCACTGTCGTCCAGGAGGACTCCGCAATGTGGTCGGATCTTCAGGACATGCTAGACTCAGGGGTCATAATACCAGTTTCACCATCAGAAAGAGGGAAAGGTCACTACTCTTCCCTGTTTGTAATTACAAAAAAATCCGGAGAGGCCCGCACCATCATAAACCTGAAGCCACTAAATGCTTGGGTCAGATACAGGAGGTTCCGGATGGAGTCAATCCGATCCGCAATTCCTCTGATAGACAGGGACGCAGTTATGTGCACCCTAGACCTAAAAAAGGCATATTATCAGGTTCCTATTCATCCCTCATCCCAAAGCCTACTAAGGTTTGCGATCAGTTCACCAGCCCGGACCTGCCATTTTCAGTTTCAGGGTCTTCCATTCGGGCTGGCCTCAGCTCCCAGGATCTTTACAAAGCTGGTGGTAGAGGTGGTGGCCTACCTGAGAGATCAGGGTATTGTGATTGTGCCGTACCTGGACGACTTCTTACTGGTGGCAAGATCCAAGGAAGCGCTCATCCGAGACAGGATCCGAACAACTACTGTGTTGGAGTTCCTGGGCTGGGTGATCAACTGGGAGAAGTCGGACCTCACTCCAAACACCAGAAAGGTTTTCCTGGGAGTCCTCCTAGACTCAGCCGACAGAATATCCTGGCTACCCGAGCAGAAGCAGAAGTCCATTCAGGCCAGAACCAGAGGTCTGTTGAAGCGTCAATGCTCCATAAGGGAAGCAATGGAGGTCCTGGGCCTTATGACAGCCTGCATCCAGTGTGTCCGTTGGGCCCAATTCCACTCGCGGTTGTTACAAAGAGAAATTCTCGCGAGGTGGGACAGGAGTCAGGCGTCGCTAGACAAACCCCTAAGACTCTCAGGACGAGTAAAGGAGTCCCTTCGCTGGTGGTTACAGGCCAGGAATCTTCAGGTGGGCGTGCATTGGACAACCTCTCCATACGTAGTAGTCACCACAGACGCAAGTGCGTGGGGATGGGGAGCCCACATAGAAGGGAAGATCTTCCAGGGGAAGTGGCCAGCAAGCATCAAGGCCAGATCCTCCAATTTCAAGGAACTCTTCGCGGTCTGGGAAGCGTTGCGGAGAAACCGGTCGGTACTAAAGAGTCGTCATGTCCGCATTTTATCCGACAATACGACGACAGTGGCATTCCTGAAACACCAAGGAGGAACCAGACATCAACCACTTCAGGCACTGGCGGAAAAGATATTCACGTGGGCAGAACGGACAGTTCGATCCGTGACCGCGGTACATCTAGAAGGTTCCCAAAACGAAGTGGCGGACTACCTGAGCAGACAACAGATCCACCCGACAGAGTGGGAACTGAACATAGAGATCTTCAACCAGCTTTGTCAGCGCTGGGGGAACCCCAGTATAGATCTCTTCGCAAGCCGCAAGAACGCGAAGGTTCCCAGATTCTACTCCTTAAATCCGATGGACCATCCAGAGGGCGTAGACGCCCTGAGTCAGACTTGGGGAGAATCCCTCTCTTATGCGTTCCCACCACTGGCCCTCATACCGGCAGTGCTCAGAAAGATACGCGAGGACCACGCAAGAGTGATATTGATAGTGCCATACTGGCCGAGGAGAAGCTGGTTTTCCCTTCTGGGAGCCATGGCAGTAGAAGATCCAGTCGAGCTGCCCTTGTGGAAGGACATCATCCACCAGGGCCCGATCCACCACCCGGACCCAGCAAGACTCCATCTATCAGCTTGGATCCTGAGAGGGACATCCTGAAGGCAAAAGGATTGTCGGAGCAGGTCATATCCACCCTACAGGCCAGCAGGAAGCCGGTGACGTCGGCAATCTATCGGAAGATATGGAGGAGATTCTGTCTGGAGGGTGGCAGGTCCGAGCTCGTGGCAGGTACCCCGGATCTCCCTAACATACTAGGGTTCCTGCAGGCAGGCTTTAATAAAGGCCTCAAGCCCAGCACTCTAAAAGTCCAGGTTTCAGCTTTGAGCGCCTTCTTTGATTATCAGTTAGCTGCACATCCCTGGGTGATAAGGTTTATAAAAGCCACACAACGCCTGCGTCCCACGATTAGGCAGCTCACCCCACCATGGGACCTGGGCCTGGTACTTCGGTTCCTCTGCTCGGACACTTTCGCCCTTAGTGAGAAGATACCCATCCGTGCTCTCACTCGTAAAACGGCCTTTCTAGTAGCCATTACCACGGCCAAAAGAATAGGGGAGATCCAGGCCCTATCCACTAAGGATCCATACCTCCAGATAAGAGAGGATAGTATAATCCTTAGGTTAGACCCGGCATTTACCCCGAAGGTAGCCTCCACAAGAAACCTGAACCAGGAGGTAGTGTTACCCTCTTTCTGTGATAATCCCCGAAATGAGAAGGAGCGGCGGCTCCACTCGCTAGACGTGAGGCGCGCAGTTATAGAATACCTAGAGGCCACTAATAGTTGGCGTATCGACCCGAACCTCTTCGTTCTCTTTGGTGGTAGGAATAAAGGGAAGAAGGCCTCTAAGGCGTCCATAGCGCGTTGGATTACCTCAGTAATCTCGGACGCCTACCAGGCTGAAGGCGCCAGCCCGCCTGATTCCTTAAAAGCCCACTCTACAAGGGCGGTATCGGCCTCATGGGCCGAGCGGGCAGGGGCGTCAGTTGATCAAATTTGTCGAGCGGCAACCTGGGCTAGTCTTAATACATTCTGCAAACACTACAAACTAGATGTGTTAGCTGGCCAACAAACCGCATTCGGGAGAAAAGTTCTCCAAGCAGTAATCCCACCCTGAGGAGGTGCTTTGGTACTCTCCATAGTGCTGTCAGGTGGACGTCCTGGAAAATAGGTATTAGACCTACCGGTAATGATGTTTCCAGGAGTCCATCCTGACAGCACGGGTAGTTCCCTCCCTGGTATGTTATACTATGTTGTATTATGTTATGTCATATGCTGTAATATGACTGTTTCATTAAACCGTTACTAGCATCATCCACCTTGTGGTACTTGTCAAATCACTGAGGGAAAGGGGGTGGGACATGGCCTTTTAACCTCTCGTGTGCTTTCCTGTCCCTGTAAGGAGGAGGAGGACGTCCTCCATAGTGCTGTCAGGATGGACTCCTGGAAACATCATTACCGGTAGGTCTAATACCTATTTTTTCTCCTTCTACCCCTAGCACTGAGTGAAGAGCGTGGGGAGTAGAGAGAACCATCATAGCTCCCGCACCTGGTTCTGACTGCTCTGAAACATTTTTGAAAAAAAGTAATCATCTAGATAAAGACTTACACTCGGTATAGAAAAAAATTATAACAAAGACAATTTAGAAAGTTGCTTAATTTTGCTTTCAGGAAGCAAACTAACAATAAAAATAAAATTCAAACCAAGATGTATATAACGTTGTAAAATAAATTAAGTGTGCCCGTATCACTAATGACCTCTAGATGTCGCCGCACTGATCCCTTTACACTGTCCATTGGTCGGGATGGATCATGTATAGCATATTATCACATCACACGGATGCCGCGAATCAAATATACATGCTGCATACTATAAAATGGTCCTCATGAAAATTCAGCGCTCTCCTCACCCATATAGGGTCCATCCAATTCAGAGATTTTGCTTTTTCCTTCGTTTTATCATTAAATTTTAGCTCCTAAGATGATCATTTGCCTTCTGATATTTCTCTTGAGCCGTAATTGCAGAATTTCCAGTGTGTAAAGGGGGTAAGTGCTGAACGTTTTACACAATTAATGACCCGCCGGAGAGGACAGCGCGGACCATTATTAACCACCTTGTCAGTCCAGCGTTCCGACTTACTGGAAAACCTCAGGATGGAGCGTCTCCATTATTGATGCTTTTCCTGTATGGCTTGCAATGGCTGTCATCTCCAGGGCTCCTGATCTTACGGACCCCAGTGACCGTACTCGACACATGTGTTTCCCAAGTGTTAACAATCCTGATGCATATTTTCATAAAATTCTGCATTGTGCTATTCCTCTGTTACTCCTCCTGGAAATGTGCAAATGCTCTACAGTTTATGCATATAGTACCCAGAAGTGACTATGATTCAAGTAAATTAGATTATGTAGGGATTCTCTACAGTTCAGTATTTGTTGGCACATCCGTTACATATGGCATCAGGGGTTGCCTGGTGAAGGTCTGACCACGGCACTCTGTAAAGAGGAGGTCCCACTTTGAGGGTTTCATAAACTGACATCATATAAAAACTGCATTCACAGCCCAATTCACGTTGTAGGGATAATCTACAGTAAGAGCACATAGATTCAATCAGTAAATGAGAATGACTTAGATTGGGGTAGGTAGACATTCTCTACAGTAAGGGCATGTAGTATCCATTAGTGAATGAGAATGAAGTAGATTGGAGTAGGTAGGCGTTCTCTACAGTAAGGGCATGTAGTATCCATTAGTGAATGAGAATGAAGTAGATTGGAGTAGGTAAGTGTTCTCTACAGTAAGGGCATGTAGTTTCCAGTAGTGAATGAGATTGATATAGATTGGAGTACGTAGGCATTCTCTACAGTAAGGGCATGTAGTATCCATTAGTAAATAAAAATGACATAGATTGGAGTAAGTGTTCTCTACAGTAAGGCCATATAATATCCAGTAGTGAATGAGAATTAAGTAGATTGAAGTAGGTAGGTGTTCTCTACAGTAAGAGCATGTAATATCCAGTATAGAATAAGAATTACGTATATTGGAATAGCTCATATAATATCGAGTAGTGAAAAAGAATGACGTAGATTGGAGTAGGTAGGTGTTCTCTACCGTAAGGGCACATAGTATCCAGTAGTGAATAAGAATGACGTAGATTGGAGTAGGTAAGTGTTCTCTACATTAACGGTATGTAGTGTCCAGTAGTGAATGAGAATGACGTAGATTGGAGTAGGTAAGTGTTCTCTACATTAACGGTATGTAGTGTCCAGTAGTGAATGAGAATGACGTAGATTGGAGTAGGTAGGTGTTCTCTACAGTAAGGGTATGTGGTGTTCAGTAGCGTATATAATTAAAGTAGATTAGGTAGGGATTCTGTACAGTTTAGTATTTAGTCTTGAATTAAGTGAATGCGAATGAATTAGATTGGAGTAGATGGGGATTCTCCATAAGAGCAAATTTGTACAGTGACGAATGAAGAAAATGAGAATGAAGTATTTTAGAGGAGGTTGCAAGTCTCTGCAGCAAAAATGCAAACTATCCAGTAGTGAATGAGAGACATGTAGTTTGGCTAGGTAAGGATTCTCTACAGTAAGTGCACATAGTATCTAGCAGTGAATGGATTGCTTGCACTCTGCCTCCTGGGTGTTCCTGACCGTTCACCATTGTGTCCTCCTCTCTAGGTTCCACCTCTTACCGGGCTGCCATCCGAGAGATAAAGCACTTTTTCACTGACGGACTTGTCTGTGATCACCGGTCCATTGTTCTAGAAGAAGAACAGGTAACTCCATCCCCTTTTCTTCCTGTCCTGAAAATCTCCTTTCCGTGATGCGTGCCAAGTAAGCCCGACTGACCTCTTTTATTTCGGAGATTGACCCCATTTTACAACCCACTGGACCAGACACGAAGTGAAGGAAATGGAAAGTATTAGTGTGCGGCGGCTTCCTAAGCATATGCTGCATGTATCATGCAGTGCCGCGCGCCTCGTCTATTTATAAGGGAGGTCTCCTCTGCCTATACATTGGCTGATGGCTCCATGGGGTCGACAACTACAGCGTGGCAAATCGGAGCTTTTATTTTCCGCTGTTTCTTTAATTTAAAGGGCTATTTACAGGACCTCTCATAAAGTCAGGGAACATCGCTAGGGTAGACCTATGCTGGGCACAGGATCTGATGACTGGTAAATGGTCCATGTGCCTTCAGACAATGTGATCCCATTTAATAGACAATATGATAAATGGATAATCTGCAAATTACTTTATTCACAAATTATGTTGTTTTCCCGTCAAAAATTTACTCTACAGTATGAACCACCAGGGACCTCCCATCTCTGTAACTGCCTGTCCTCCGCCTGTTGTCACGTGTAATCTGTCTCCAGCAGCAAAGATGCCGAGATGGATTACTGGCCATGAGGGCAGGGATTTAGCGTTGCATAAGAAGTGGGGGCGGGTCTTTGGCTTTTTACAGGAAGTGGGGGCGGGTCTTTGTCGTTATACAGGAAGTGGGGGTGTGTCTTTGTATTTCTACAGGAAGTGAGGCGGGTCTTTGTCTTTCTACAGGAAGTGAGGCGGGTCTTTGTCTTTCTACAGGAAGTGAGGCGGGTCTTTGTCGTTATACAGGAAGTGGGGGTGTGTCTTTGTATTTCTATAGGAAGTGTTGGCAGGTCTTCTTTATTTCTTCAGGAAGTGGGGACTGGTCTTTATCTCTACCTTAAGTGTGGGGAGGTATTTGTCTCTTGGAAGAAAGTGTGTGCGGGTCTTTATCTCCACAGGAAGTGGCGGCCGGTCTTTTGTATTTCTATGTCAAGAGGGAGTGGGTCTTTATTTCTCTTTCTCTACAGGAAGTTGGGTGGGTCGTTGCATTTCTGTAGGAAGTGGGGGGTAGGTCTTACTCTGTCGCCTAATTGGGGGACACAGAACCGTGGGTGTATGCTGCTGTCCACTAGGAGGCGACACTATGCATAATCTGAAAAAGATTAACTTTGACTCCTCCTCTGCAGTATACACCCCTGGACGGCGTCAGCCTTCTCCAGTTTTTGCTTAGTGTCGCAAGGAGGCACACCTAAGATTTTTTTTTTAATCCGTTTTTTTCTTCCTTGATTTTTTTCAACAGATTACAGATGAAGAAACGTGGGTCTCCAGCGAGACTCCCGGCATGGCTCCCTCCTCGGTCCCCTATTAAGGGGTACCCGGTTGAGGTCGAGATGACTCTTCCCCATGTCGCTCCTTCCCCAGTCCTTCAGGTACTGGTTCGAAGTCGAGAACCCCCCCTCCTTCCCCAGTTCCCTTGGGCTCTGGGTTGAGGATAGGATGAAGCCCCCTGACGGTGACAGGAGCATCCTCCCTAATCTCCCTATGGGGGCATTAGGTTGAGACACCGCAGGTAGGGCCTGTATCAGGCACCGTTCGGCCACTTACAAGTCCAGTGACCCCAGCCCAGCTGCGGGCTCCTGTTGGGACTGGTGGAGGTGCAGGCAGGCATGGCACTTGTCAGAGACAGGGCTCCCTGCGCCCCTGTCTCTCCGGCAGCACCAGCTGCATAGCGCCTCAAAGGGACCCCCCACAGGGCCCAGGTTGCGCACATGACCCCACCGCTAGCCTACCATTCAATCCGGGGGGGTCTGGTTTGAATCCGACAACCGCGCCGTCCTGGAGTCCTTCTGGGCATGAGGTATCAAATTTAGGCCGCGGCTTCGGCCTAGCCGAAGTCGCCGGCTTATTCCCGCCCCCCGGATGACGAAAATGACACTCCGCAGTGTCATAGAAGGGGCGGATTGAGTCAGGAAGGGCGCGCTTTTACATAGCTCAGCGCTTTTCAGCATCTCCGCCCCCTTCCTCCTCCACCTCAGAATTCCGGTGGCCATCTTGCTGCACCTGAAGCTGAAGGCAGCACAGCGGTCTCTGGGGGGCACAGGAGTGGGATTTATCGGCGCTGGACCTAGGGGGCTCACCGGTGGGGTAAGATCACAGCTGGGTTCTCTGTACTCAGCTGTGAGTTCATATAACCTATAACGCTCCCCTATTCCTTTTCCACTGCGTAGATACCCCTGTAGGGCCTCTGCTAATCAGCCTCTAGACACTATGTCGAGCTCAAGGAAAAGGACCAGACAAGACTGCTTTTATGCAGTCTGCACAGCCTGCAAGGCCACTCTCCCCAGCAGCAGCACGTACCTGCACTGCCGGGACTGTACCCAAAACACAGGATCAGAACCCCAAGAAGTCCCTACCAACGCTTCTGCGACCGCTACTGCGCCGGAATGGGCGACTCAGATGTCGCAGTCTATGACACAGTCTATAGATAACCTGACCTCCACACTACTGCAGGGTCATGTCTCGGCTATGAACGTTACCCAGCAAAGATCTCAGGGACAGACCGCTTCCGACAGTTTGAGTCGTAAGAGGACCCACAGGTCGCGTTCATCTGCGTCCTCACATCGCACTAGGTCGCCCCCCTCCAGGGAGAGACACAGTGGCTCCAGGTCACCGAGACCGTCCCCTGATAGAGAAACACAATGCGGATCTTCACAACGATCCCAGACCACAGAACACCTCCGCCCTAGTTCGCCCGCTAGGGAGCTCCTTAGCGGTGCGCAAGACTCAGAGGGCGTATGTGACTCTAACTCAGATAATGAAAGGGAGAACACTCTGGTCCCTTGTCCCTCTAGCAATACAGCGCTAGTTGAGGATATAATCTCTTCCATCCTTCGGGTACTGGACACAACCCCGGAAGCATCAGAACACAAGATTTCCTTCGAGAGTGTTCAGAAACCATCTAAGGTCTTCCCTAATCACCCGGAATTTCAAAAAATACTTTCTAAGCATTTTTCGCAGCCTGAGAAAAAATTCGCCAATCGCAAATACTTGGAAGCAAAGTACCCCTTCCCACAGAAGGAGACTAAGGATTGGACAGATCCGCCTGAAGTGGACCCCCCAGTCTCTAGGCTGGCAGCACAAACACTTCTCTCACTGCCGGACAGCTCATCCCTCAAAGACGCAGCAGACAGACAGGTAGAACGCATGGCGCGTTCAATCTTCGAAGCGGCAGGTGCCTCTCTGGCTCCCACATTTGCTTCAGTTTGGGCAGCCAAGGCCATTATGGCCTGGACTAATCTATTGCAACAGGGCCTCCAAGCTTCAAATCCTCAGCTGGCGGACCAGGCAGTGCAAATTGCAGTAGTGGCAGATTACATGGTCCATGCAGTGTTGGATTCTGCAAGAGGGGTAGCGGGAATAGCATCAAACGCCATCACAATCCGGCGTATTCTCTGGCTGAGAGCATGGAAGGCGGATGCGGCCTCAAAAAAGTCCCTGACAAATCTCCCGTACTTCAGTGGACATCTTTTGGGTGAAAAGCTGGATACAATGATTTCCAATGCTACTGGGGCTAAAAGTACTTCTCTCCCTCAACTAAAACCAAAACGCACGTTTATCTCGTTTCCGATCCTTTCGGAATTCTTCAAGCTGGTCCGTCTCGCGCCCAGCACAAAATCGTAACCGCTCCCCCCGCAGAGACAACACACTGGCGGCACAGAGGCCGGACAGGAACTCGCAGTCAAAAGCAAGCCAGGCAAAATCCAAAGGAGGAAAAGCTCAGATTTTCCCCTCATCATGACTCATGCCCTCCGGAAGACACCCCACTTGTGGGCGCACGACTGCTACTCTTTCAGCATGTCTGGCTTCCTATTACAGAAGACAGGTGGGTCAAGGAAATAGTGTCTTCAGGATACAAGATCGAGTTTACTACCAGCCCACCGCACAGGTTCTTTCTCTCCGTTCCTCCAAAGCCTCCACTCAAAGCTCGAGCCTTCCATCAAGCGGTTTCTTCCCTCCTGCAAGCAGGAGTCATAGTACCGGTTCCAGCAGACGAGCGATTCCGAGGGTTCTACTCCAATCTGTTCGTGGTGCCCAAGAAGGGAGGCAGGGTCCGACAAATACTAGACCTCAAGCAACTCAACAAGTATGTTCGAGTTCGTCACATTCGCATGGAATCCCTCCGGTCAGTCGTTGCGTCCATGGAAAAAGGAGAATTTCTCGCCTCCATAGACATACAGGACGCATACCTGCATATACCGATTGCTCCCGCCCATCAGAGATTTCTCAGATTCGCAATCAACCAAGACCATTACCAGTTTGTGGCCCTCCCGTTTGGTCTCGCCATGGCTCCCAGAACATTTACAAAGGTCATGGCGGCCACCATGGATGTTCTACACTCCAGAGGCATAGTAGTCGTTCCATATCTGGACGACCTTCTCGTCAAGGCCACCACCTTCAAGGACTGCGAGGTCAACGTCTCAATCACCATCGACACTCTGAGTCGCCTGGGATGGTTAGTCAATTTACAGAAGTCCTCGACTACCCCTTGGGATGCTATTCGACACCTCCTGGGGTCTGGTGATCCTCCTCAGGGACAAGGCACTGGCCCTCCGTTTGGGAGTTCGCTCTCTCATCCACAAGTCCCCCCGATCTCTCCGGTATGCCATGAGAGTAGTTGGCAGGATGGCAGCGGCAATGGAGGCGGTACCATTTGCCCAGTTTCACCTCAGACCCCTTCAACTGGCCATCCTCAAGTCCTGGGACAGGAATCCGTTCTCCCTCGACAGGGAGTTCCGGTTATTATCGAAAACCAGGAGGTCCCTGCACTGGTGGCTCAAGCCAACCTCGCTTGCACGGGGAAAATCCTTTCTCTCTGGTCAATGGAAGGTTTTGACCACCGACGCAAGACTTACGGGTTGGGGCGCGGTGCATCTACATCACAGAGTGCAAGGCAAGTGGTCACCAATGGAAGCGACCATGCCCATCAACATCCTGGAAATTCGGGCCATCTTCCTGGCATTGAAAGCCTTTAATCACTTGCTAGCAGACTCTCATATCAGAGTACAGTCGGACAATGCCACGGCGGTGGCATACGTGAACCATCAAGGCGGGACCCGCAGCATCCAGGCGATGAACGAAGTAACACGTATCCTACACTGGGCGGAGGATGCGAGGTCGGTACTCTCTGCGGTCCACATTCCGGGTATGGACAACTGGGAAGACGACTATCTCAGCAGACAAGGAATGGACTCGGGGGAGTGGTCTCTCCATCCCGAAGTTTTTCGTCAGATCTGCCATCGCTGGGGGACCCCGGACGTGGATCTGATGGCATCCCATCTCAATGCCAAGGTTCCCAATTTCATGGCCAGGACGCGCGACCCGCGGTCGCTAGGAGCAGGTGCCCTGGTTCAGGACTGGACCCAATTCCAGCTTCTGTACATTTTTCCACCCCATCCCCCTGATCTCCAGAGTCCTGAGGAAGATCAAGCAAGAGGGAGTTCCCACCATCCTGATCGCTCCAGACTGGCCCAGGCGTACATGGTACGCCGACGTCGTGCAACTCGCAGCAGACGCTCCCTGGCATCTCCCCACACATCCTGACTCTCTGTCACAAGGCTCGTTCTTCCACCAGAACTCAGGAGCTCTCAATTTGACGGCGTGGCCATTGAGACCTGGGTTTTGACCCAAGCAGGTTTTTCGACGGACGTCGTTAAAACCATGATCAGGGCTCGAAAGCCAGCTTCAGCCAGGATTTACTATCGTACCTGGAAGACTTTCTCCACATGGTGCGAATCTCGAGGACAGGTCCCACTTCCCTACTCTCTTCCAAAGATCCTCGGTTTCCTTCAGTCGGGCCTGGACGCCAGGCTATCCCTGGGCTCGCTTAAGAGCCAAGTGTCAGCGCTTTCAGTGCTCTTTCAGAGGTGTATTGCTAATAAGCCGCAAGTGAGGACTTTTCTACAAGGGGTTTCCCGTTTGATTCCCCCCTACAAACATCCATTTGAGACGTGGGACCTCAACCTGGTTTTGACAGCATTGCAGACACCTCCTTTCGAATCCCTTAAGGAGGTCTCACTCCGCCTTCTGTCATAGAAGGTGGTCTTTCTGGTGGCAATCACCTCGCTACGCAGGGTGTCCAAACTTTCAGCACTTTCCTGCAGACAACCCTTTCTGGTTTTCCATCAGGACAAGGTGGTTCTCCGTACAGTCCCATCCTTCCTTCTGAAGGTTGTGTTCAGCTTCCACCTCAATGAGGAAATCTCACTACCATCTCTTTGCCCGGTTCTTGTTCATAGAGTAGAGAAGGCTCTGCATACACTTGACCTGGTCAGGGCATTACGTATTTACATGTCTAGGACTGCTCCCTTCCGGAAGTCTGATTCACTTTTCCTTCTTCCAGAAGGCGTTCGCAAGGGTCTACCGGCTTCCAAAGCCACCCTTGCTAGGTGGATCAAGTCCACCATGCAAGAGGCTTACCGACTTGTCAATTCCCCTCTTCCGGCCGGTATCACGGCACACTCTACGCGGGCGGTAGGAGCCTCTTGGGCCATTCGGCATCAAGCCTCGGCACATCAAGTGTGTAAGGCAGCCACTTGGACTAGCCTGCACACATTTACAAAACACTACAGAGTGCATACTCAGTCCTCAGCGGATGCGAGCCTGGGTAGACGGGTCCTGCAGGCAGCAGTACCCCAAATCTAGGGGACTGTCAGCACAATATTCGTCCACTGCTTCCCACCCAGGGACTGCTTTGGGACGTCCCACGGTTCTGTGTCCCCCAGTTAGGCGACATAGTAAAGGAGATTTTTGTGTACTCACCGTAAAATCTTTCTCTTAGCCTTTAATTGGGGGAAACCGCTCCCACCCTGTTGCCCTTACGGGCCGTTGTTAGTTGAGTTCTCATATTGTTCTTTGAGCTCGTACATAGTGGCCTTCTTACAGGCAGGGTTGTTATTTGTGTTACGTTCCTCCTAATGCTTTTGCACAAAACTGGAGAAGGCTGACGCCGTCCAGGGGTGTATACTGGAGAGGAGGAGTCAAAGTTAATCTTTTTCAGATTATGCATAGTGTCGCCTCCTAGTGGAAAGCAGCATAACACCCACGGTTCTGTGTCCCCCAATTAAAGGCTAAGAGAAAGAGATTTTACGGTGAGTACACAAAAATCTCCTTTTTCTTTCCACAGGACTGGGGGTGGATCGTTCTAAAAGAAGTTGCGGCGGGCCTTTGTATCTCTGTTCCCACTCTTCTATCAGACTTCATACAGTTATAACATAGAGGCTGGCATTCGGTTCAGGGCAGGCAAGCTATTGGACAATGGCAGGAGCAGTGGATGTTGGGAATTGAAGGGGAAAGCAGTTCCAGCTGTCAGAATGGTGATAAAAAGAAAAAACCTATAAAATAGTGATCGGCAGGTGACAGAGGCCTGAAGTTCAGAACATATCCGGTATGTGCACGTAGTTTATCTGTATGATGGGTGATCGCACCATGTATAGGGGGCACATCCTCCTGTAATCTCGCAGACACTGTGTTCTAGGCCTGAAATAAACCACCTTGATTTTCCTTTTTTAAATGAATTTCCCGGAAGAGTTAACACAATCCAAAAAATATTTTTGGCCGGGAATTGGGCTACCAGACTGCACAGATTTTACGGAACACACCATGAGACTTTAGCCTGGAATAGCTACCAGGAAAGTACAAGGCGTGTGCTGATATTTTTGGTTGTC
This sequence comes from Dendrobates tinctorius, assembly GCF_039654945.1. Taxonomy (NCBI): domain Eukaryota; kingdom Metazoa; phylum Chordata; class Amphibia; order Anura; family Dendrobatidae; genus Dendrobates; species Dendrobates tinctorius. Next base: position 203,256 of record NW_027361869.1, on the reverse strand, counting down.
CTGGATTGTGCAGGCAGAATATATATAGGAGGGTCCGCATCTGATGCATGCACAGCTGTGCCCGCAGGGTCACCTGCCCAGGTTGACGTCATTGTGTAGGACCGGTAATTATTTACATGCTGCATCCGCGCCTCCATCCTTTTATTATTTGGGTCTTCTTTTCGGAAGGGAATGGGGCTGATGAACACGTGGAGGCTTCGTGGAACCTTCTGCAGAGCATCCACATTGAGCTGCCCTTCACCTTTACACCACAGGGGGTAACTCTGCAAATTAGACAGGTGACCTCAAACCAGACATTCCTCCCACATAAAATCGTTTTCCAAGTGCCACTTATATATTGTTTGATTGATATCCCAATTAAGTGATTATTTACCTTTTTTTTTTTTTTTTTTTTAACTTTTTTTTTTATTTCATTAAATGCATGTATTTGAAGCTTAAAATCATTTTCTCCATAGGGTCTCATTAAAACTTTTGCACCGTTTACCTTCTATAGACCCTGTGTTGCGCTGCTGATTGCTGGCTGCAGAATGAGTCAACTGAGGATCCAACAGTGAACTCGGCATGTTAGTCTTATAGGAGAGTTTGTAACGCTTATCTATTTTTCTGAGCTCCTCTCGGCCGATTTATGACCACAGACCATGTTAAAGTTGAATGTGCCAGAAACATTTTTAATGAAATCCAAATGCAAAAATGATTTTTTTTTTAGCCCAAATACGGTACATGCATTTAGGAAATTTAAAAAAAATGCCCCCATAGGCAGACAACCCCCTTTAAGGGCTGGGGCTTGGCTTAAAGGGTGACCGCCTATAGGTGGCACTAGAGAGACCATTTCATTTTGCACTTTTTCCCCCAGGGAGCATTGCACTAGTTGGATCCCCTCGGTTCAGTCATTACTCTTCATTATGGAGGAAATGACGATGGAATTCTTAAAGGGATTTTTACTGCAAACTATGATAATTTCGTATCACCTGAATCTGCCGGAAATATCTCACCTTTTGAGGGTCTAACGCCAAAATCCCTAGTGATTCCAAGAAAGTAGGTGCTGGACTCTCGCTGCCCGGGGTCTATTCAGCATGGATCAGGTGACAGGTTCCCTTTAATGGTCAGCTGATGAAGCAGTGGTTGCACATGCTCAGTAACACTTCATTCACACAGGAGAGTTTTCTTTCTCTTGCTCGGTGGGACTTCAGCGATGATGCATATATCATCTATGCTGTGGATCGGGCAGACATGTTGTTAATGGCACATCCCCTTTAAGTCTTTTAAGGCTCAAAAGGCAAAATACAGACCAAAAATGGCAGCCTGTCCTTTACATATGGCACGTATTGTCTCGTTCCGGCCCTGCTCCGTTATTGGGTCGTTCACGTTCCTACAGATAGCGTTACCTAGAATGGGGCGCTGAGGATTCTGCCCTGACCGCTAGGACTGGGTGGGGGTCCCGAAGGTCAGACCTCCATCGATCATAAGCTAGCTGCACATCCTAGCAATATGTCATCACTTTATAAGATGCGACCCTCCTTTACTATTCATCACTGTGTGTCACGTTATTATTATTATTACTATATTATATTTTAGGCTTTTTCTATGACTGCTTTTTATTACTATATATTATTATATTTTAGGCAGTTTGCTAATACTTTTTATTACTGTGTTATATTTTATGCTTTTGGTATTACTGTTTTATTCGGTCGTCCATGACAGCACCACCTGAGAGAGGGGATCCGCCCTTCTTAGGAACAGGAAAACCTACAGATACAAAAAGGGCGGCACCTCTCCCACGCATCAGTTGGTTTCCTGTTCCTAACAAGGACAGAACTCCCTACAGATCGTCCGTCATGGATAACCGAATCCCAGGCCAGCGGACCGACTCAGGTAGCGGGGGGTTCTCCTACCTCGGTCTCGCTGGGGGCCCTGGATGCGCCACGGTGGGTCCGGGTAGGATTTCCACGGCAGTGGTAAGAGCAGGCGGAGACAGGGTCCGGCGGTCGCCTTCTCCACGGGGCCGGTGAGGTGAGCGGTGCCCCCGTGTCTCCTTCCCCCGGGGGTACGGTCCGTTCGGGCGGGTGTCCCACAAAGGGAGCGGCGGTTCCGAGCCGGCGGCGCAGTGCTAGCCCCTTGCCGCGCGTCCCTGCTGCCTCTATCGCGCGGTGGAAGTGACGCGGCGAAGGGGGCGGGGCCTAGCGCCGAAACTGGAAGTCGGATGCCGGCCGGCTTCCTGTCGTGGTGGACGCGCGCCGATGCGCGCCCGCCGCCTGAGGGGGCCGGGCACCTGAAGGGGAGGGGCAGGATCGCGAGGAGCGGTCCAATGGGGGGCCCGAACACCGGACAGAGTTCCTGCTAATCCGGAGGGGGAGCCTTCTTAAGACAGAAGGCATTGCTGCTGAGGTGCTTCTGGAGGCCCAGCGATGGACACAACAGAAGCCCCCATGGACCCACAAGAGGTGCAGCCCGTGGCAAAGCGCCCCAGTGACCAACCTAAGAGGCGGAAGGAGGGACGTTCGAGTGGACAGAGCCACAGCAGTTCCTCTAGGTCAAAGGATCCTCCTGCAGCCCCCCATGATCCGGTACCTGTCCTCATCTGCAAGGGTAAGAGATCTACGAGAATGTACCCTGATGCAGTGTCCCCTTATGTGTTTGATTCTCAGGGGAAGAAGGCCACAGGGAAGCAGAAGCACAAGGAATGTGCCCTCTGTAGTTGCCCCTTACCAGATGGCCACCCCAAGAGATTGTGTCAGTCTTGCGTGAGACTGACGGTAGGGACGGAGATGAGGGGTAGAACGTGAGTGGAGTATCAGACTCTTACACTCTTCCCTATTTATGCAGGTAGCGGAAGAAGCTCCAAGCTTCGCTACAGACCTGAGGCAATTAATCAGGACTGAAATAAAAGCCCTATCAAAAGAAGATTCTTCTAAAAGAAGACGAGCTAGTGTTTCAGGCTCAGAGTCTTCAGTCGGCCCTAGGAAGGAAGATATCTCCTCAGAGTCCTCGGCCTCCTCTTCTTCTTCCGAAGAGGATTCCAACCGGTTCTGTTTCCCCTTGGACCAAATGGATAAATTAATTAAAACCATAAGGTCAACCATGGGGGTAGAAGAAAAAAAGACAGAACTGTCTGCTCAGGACATTATGTTCGGGGGTCTAGACCCTAGAAAACAAAGGACTTTTCCACTAAACGAAAGAGTCCAGTACCTGATAGACAGGGAGTGGAAAAAAACGGAAAAAAGGGGTTCGATGCCGCCTGCTTTCAAGCGTAGATACCCCTTTGAGGACCCAATAGTAAGTCGATGGGATAAGGCCCCCAAGCTGGATGCAGCGGTAGCTAAGGCCTCAAAAAAGTCATCTATACCCTTCGACGATATGGCCTCCCTTAAAGACCCCCTAGATAAAAAGGCAGATTCCTTTTTAAAGGGCACATGGGAGATGTCAGCGTGCGCCCTAAGGCCAGCAATAGCAGCCACGTGCGCAGCCAGATCCATGATGGTCTGGCTGGATCAATTGGACTCTCAGCTAAAGGATGGAACCTCGCGAGCCTCCATCCGTAAGTCTCTTCCAATTATCCAGAATGCTGCTGCCTTTCTGGCAGATGCCTCGGCGGACTCAGTAAGAATGGCGGCCAGGTCTGCAAGTTTGTCTAATTCGGCCCGAAGAGCCCTCTGGTTAAAATGCTGGCCGGGAGATATCCAAGCCAGGTCCCGTCTCTGTTCTATCCCCTGTGGGGGTGAATACTTGTTCGGCTCCGTCCTAGACGAACTATTAGAGAAAGCCGGGGATGAGAAAAAGAAATTTCCGAGTCTGCCGAATACATCCTGGAGACGTCCCTTTTCTAGGAAAGGGTATTCCCGCAGGAGACAGGCCAGAGATCAGAACAGATGGGACAACAAAAAAAACAGAGGTACGGGCTTCATGTATGGAGAAGGGGGGCGCCAAGAAGGTCCATCACGGGATAATAAGAAGCCACCCCAATGACTAGTGGCTCCGGTAGGAGGAAGATTATCTGCCTTCTACCAGGCCTGGGCCAGAATCTCGAATAGCAGCTGGATACTGGGGGTGATAGCTACAGGACTGCCCCTAGAGTTCTCCTGCGTTCCCCAAGATCGGTTCAAGGAAACTCCACTCAAATCTTCCCCGCTAGAACAAGCTGCCCTGGAGACCGAGGTCCTCAAGCTACTGGACAAAAAAGTCCTGACGAGAGTTCCAGAGGAAGAGAGGGGGAAAGGCTTCTATTCCCCCCTGTTCTTGGTCCGTAAACCGGACGACTCATTTAGGGCTATATTTAACCTCAAAGCCCTCAATAAATTCCTGGTTGTACGTCCATTTAAAATGGAAACAATTAACACCGCAATAAAAATGCTGTTTCAAAACTGCTTCATGGTGGTCCTAGATCTGAAAGACGCTTACTACCATATACCGATTTGTCTAGCACACCAATCTTTCCTTAGACTGGCGGTTCAGTTGGATGGGTCAATCCAGCACTTCCAGTACGCGGCCCTACCCTTCGGGGTGGCGGTTGCGCCCCGAGTATTCACCAAAGTGATGGCAGAGGTGATGGCCCATCTGCGCGAGCTAAACATTCTAGTCGTCCCCTATTTAGATGACCTCCTTATAATAGGCAGTTCAGCCGAGCAGTGTTTAGAACAATTACAGAAAACAACGGCGGCTCTAGAGCGGTTGGGATGGCTACTTAATATCAAAAAATCCCGTTTGCAGCCATTAAAAATTCAACAATTTCTAGGCCTAACCCTAGATTCTAAAAAGCAGGAATGCTGTCTGCCCCCAGAGAAGCTGCTGCACCTGCATGGCCGGGTCCTGAACGCTTCCAACAACCCCTCCATGTCCCTCAGGAAAGCCATGTCCCTATTGGGTTCCCTCTCATCCTGCATTCCCGCAGTCCAGTGGGCCCAAGTTCATACGAGAACTCTACAGGGCGAAGTTTTATGGTATCAGAGAATCCTGGGGGGGTAATTTAGAAGGTCGACTGACCTTATCCAGAAACACAATAGAGTCCCTGGAGTGGTGGCTAGAAAGAAATAACTTGTCTAGAGGGGTCCCTTGGGAGTATAACATTACCCGTGTGGTCACCACGGATGCAAGTCCTTCCGGTTGGGGGACGCATATGGAGGAAATTCTGGTCCAGGGCCTATGGGAACGAGATCAGATACAAATGTCTTCTAATTTGAAAGAATTAACAGCGGTAGTACTCGCAGCTAAAGAGCTCCTTATGTATCTACAGGGCCATCACGTACGAGTTCTCTCGGACAATCGAGTAGCCGTGGCCTATATCAACCACCAAGGCGGAACTCGATCCAGAACTCTGATGAATGTGGCAGGACAGTTGTTCCAGCTAGCAGAGCGTCATTTTTTATCTCTCACGGCTCTTCACATAAGAGGGAAAGAGAACGTCGCGGCAGATTTCCTAAGCCGCAATCTGTTAAAACAAGGAGAGTGGGCCTTAAACACCTCCATTTTCGTTCAGATTGTGCAGAGATGGGGTCAGCCAGAGGTGGATCTATTCGCCACCAAGGAGAACTCGAAAACGACACAGTTTTGCTCCCTAAATCCCAGGGAGACTCCTCTGGCAGTAGATGCGCTACTGATAAAATGGGACTTCAGGCTAGCCTACGCCTTTCCTCCCCTATCTCTACTTCCTCTGGTGTTGAGGAAGATCAGGAAAGACAGGGCAAGGGTCATAGTCATCGCCCCGTTCTGGCCCAGAAGAGCATGGTTCTCGAACCTCAGGATCATGTCGGTAGACGATCCTTGGGTTCTCCCGGACATCCCGGACCTTCTGTCCCAGGGCCCGGTCTTCCACCCTCAGGTGGCTGGCCTACATCTCACGGCGTGGAATTTGAGCGGTCACTGCTAGAAAGTAAAGGCTTCTCCCCAGACCTAATTGACACTCTACTAAAAAGTAGGAAAGTGGTGACAACTAAGATTTACGTCAGAATTTGGAAGAGGTTCCTCGAAAGCTCAAATATAAATACTGATGATTCCGTCCCCATAGGCCAGATCTTGGAATTTTTACAAAAAGGGCTGGACTTGGGTCTCTCCACCAGTACCCTTAAAGTACAGGTATCCGCCTTAGGGGCCCTCTTTAGCTGCAACATCGCGGCTAATTATTGGGTCAATAGATTTATCAAAGCAGCGAGTAGATCCAGACCAATAGTAAAGAATAGACTCACGCCGTGGGATTTGAACCTAGTCCTCACAGCTATGACAGAATCGCCATTTGAACCCATCTCGTCAGCCTCTATTAGGAGCCTGTCCCTCAAAATAGCTTTCCTAATAGCCATAACGTCAGCCCGTAGGGTAAGCGACATTCAGGCATTGTCTAGGCGCCCACCTTTTCTTCAGGTAAAAGAGGATAGGGTAATACTTAGACCCGACCCAGCGTATTTACCAAAAGTAGCCTCCAGCTTTCATAGGTCGCAGGAAATAGTCCTTCCATCCTTCCTCCCTAATCCAACTAATGAGAAAGAGGAGAAGCTACACACTTTAGATGTTAGGAGATGCCTCTTGGAGTATCTAGCGGCTACCGATCCCTGGAAGAAAGACAATGCCCTCTTTGTCTCCTACCAAGGCCCTAGGAAAGGTCTTAGGGTGTCCAAATCTACACTAGCCAGGTGGATTAGAGAAGCAATCTCGTTAGCTTATGCCTCAAAAGGTAGAGTAGCTCCGGAGAAATTGAAGGCGCATTCCACCAGAGCCGTGGCGACCTCGTGGGCCGAGAGATCGGAAGTCTCCATCGACCAGATTTGTAAGGCGGCCACTTGGTCCTCTCCGAGCACTTTTTATAGTCATTATAGACTAGACTTGGGTGCCTCTGCAGACCTCTCCTTCGGTATCAGGGTTCTGCAGGCTGTAGTCCCCCCCCTAAAGTAGTGATTACTCTCTGTAATTCTCTCAGGTGGTGCTGTCATGGACGACCGAATAAAGTCTTAGTTACTCACCGGTTAACGGTATTTTTCGGAGTCCATGACAGCACCCATAGATTCCCTTCCCTTAGTTAATTTGGGTGTGCACGTCTTCCCTTTGTACATATCCACGGGTGATAAAGATTTAAGTATTAATATTGTTGTACATATAATCATGCATTAACCTTGGAGGTCCTCTTTTTATACTCTGTAATCCAACTGATGCGTGGGAGAGGTGCCGCCCTTTTTGTATCTGTAGGTTTTCCTGTTCCTAAGAAGGGCGGATCCCCTCTCTCAGGTGGTGCTGTCATGGACTCCGAAAAATACCGTTAACCGGTGAGTAACTAAGACTTTCAGTACTGTGTTAATCATAGAATCATAGAATTGTAGAGTTGGAAGGGACCTCCTGGGCCATCTGGTCCAACCCCCTGCTCAAAGCAGGATTCCCTAAATCATCCCAGTCAGATGTCTTTCCAGCCTCTGTTTGAAGACTTCCATTGAAGGAGAACTCACCACTTCTCGTGGCAGCTTGTTCCACTCATTGATCACTCTAACTGTCAAAAAGTTTTTTCTAATATCTAATCTGTGTCTCCTCCCATTCAGTTTCATCCCATTGCTTCTAGTCTTTCCTTGTGCAAATGAGAATAAAGTTGATCCTTCTACAATGTGACAGCCCTTTAGATATTTGTAGACAGCTATTAAGTCTCCTCTCAGTCTTCTCTTTTGCAAACTAAACATTCCCAAATCCTGCAACCTTTCCTCATAAGACAGGGTTTGCAGACCGGTCACCATTCTGGTCGCTCTTTTCTGAACTTGCTCCAGTTTGTTGATGTCTTTTTTAAAATGTGGCGCCCAAAACTGGACACAATAATCCAGATGAGGTCTGACCAAAGAGGAGTAGAGGGAAATAATGACTTCACGTGATCTAGACTGTATGCTTCTGTTAATACATCCTAGAATTGCATTTGCCTTTTTTGCTGCTGCATCACACTGTTGACTCATATTCAGTCTGTGATCTATTAGTATACCCAAGTCTTTTTCACATGTGCTGTCACTTAGCCTTATTCCTCCCATTCTGTATATGCTTTTTTCATTTTTATTGCCCAGATGTAGTACTTTGCATTTCTCCCTGTTAAAAACCATTCTGTTAGTTGCTGCCCACTTCTCCAGTTTATTTAAATCTTTTTGAATCCTCTCTCTCTCTTCTCTAGTATTAGCTATCCCTCCTAGCTTTGTGTCATCAGCAAATTTAATTAGTTTACCCTCAATTCCTTCATCTAAATCGTTGATAAAGATGTTGAACAATACAGGGCCCAGGACAGAGCCCTGTGGTACCCCACTTGAAACATTCTTCCAACTGGATGTGCAGCCATTTACGACTACTCTTTGGGTCCGATCACTAAGCCAGTTATGAATCCACCTAACAGTTGCCTTGTCCATTACATACTTAGTCATTTTTTCAATAAGGATTGTATGAGAGACTTTGTCAAATGCTTTGCTGAAGTCAAGATATACTATATCTACAGCATTTCCTTGATCCACCCAATCAGTGATTCCGTCATGGAAGGAAATTAGGTTAGTCTGACATGACTTATTAGTTACAAACCCATGCTGACTCTGTTTAATCACTTCATTCTTATCCAGGTATTGACATACATGTTGTTTAATAATTTGTTCAAAGATCTTTCCTGGTATAGAAGTCAGACTCACCGGCCTATAGTTGCCTGGGTCCACCATCTTCCCGTTTTTGAAGATAGGAACAACATTTGCTCTTCTCCAGTCTTCTGGCACTTCTCCTGTTTTCCAAGAATTTTCAAAGATTATGGAGAGGGGTTCAAAAATTTCTTCTGCTATCTCCTTCAGTACTCTGGGGTGTAATTCATCTGGACCTGGAGACTTGAATTCATTTAGGTTAGCTAAGTGTTTCCTCACTATCTTTCTGTTTATAGATATCCTGGATTCTTCTATTCCCTTAATAGGACAGTGAAGAACAGTTGATGTTACATTTCCTTTCTGAGAGAAAACAGATGCAAAATAGGAATTTAAAAGTTCAGCCTTCTCAACATCCTGTCTTACCATTTCATCATTTTCATCCTGTAAAAATCCTATAGCATCTTTGACTTTTCTTTTACTTTTGACATATCCCCAAAATCCTTTATTATTGCTTTTGACATCTCTTGCAAGCCTCAATTCATTTTCAGCTTTAGATAATCTGATTTGTGACCTGCAGGTTCTGCAGACAGCATTATATTCTTCTTTAGATATGCCTCCCTCTTTCCATTTTATAAACATTTTTTTTCTTCCTTTTTAGCATGTGCTTAAGTTCTGTGTTCATCCATCCTGGTTTCCTTAAATGCTTCCTATTCTTCCCTCTTTTCGGAATTGTTAACAACTGTGCTTTGAGAATTTCATTTTTCAAGATTTCCCATCCTTCCTGGACATTTTTGTCTTTAAGGATATCCAGCCATTGGATCCCTCCAATTCTCTTTCTGAATCCCTGAAAATCTGCCTTTCTGAAATCTAACCTTGACGTCTGAGTCTTCACAGGTCTTCCGCCTCTAGTTATCCAAAATTCTAATATAGCATGGTCGCTACCTCCTAGGGTCCCAGCCACTTTTACCTCCTCAACCATTTCCTCCCTGTTTATAAGGATTAGATCCAAGGTAGCAGTTCCCCTTGTTTTCTCCCCTACCTTTTGGAAGATAAAGTTGTCAGCAAGAGAGGATAAGAATTTCCTTGACCTGTTAGTTTTGCCTGAGAGAGATTCCCAACAAATGTCTAGATAGTTGAAATCTCCCATGACAACTATGTCATATTTTTTGGAGAACTTGGCCATTTGATGCATAAAGAGTTCATCCATATCTTCAGCTTGCACAGGCGGCCTGTAGTAAATGCCTACAATGGTGTCCTTTCCATTGTTCTGTCCTTGTATTCTTACCCAAACAGTTTCCACAGAACTCCCAGTCTCTGAAGCTTCAATCTCTGTGCAGATATACGCGTTTCTAACATACAATGCGACACCCCCTCCTCGTTTATCAAGTCTGTTTCTTGCAAATAAGTTGTATCCTTCTAGCCTTGTATTCCAATCATGTGTATTGTCCCACCAAGTTTCAGTGATTCCAATGACATCATATTTCTTTTCCTGTGTTAGTAGTTCCAATTCTCCTTGTTTGTTGCCCATGCTTTGTGCATTAGTATAGAAACATTTTAGTTTGTGATTTGTTTCTCTTTCTCCAATATTTTTATTAATTAGATTCTTTTGTCTTTGTTCTTCCTTTCCACTTCTAATAGCAGAGTTCTCAATAGCATTTGTCAGGTGTATGGCTTTTTATGGTCTTTTGCTTCCCTTCCCATGTTGTTCTAGTTTAAAGCTCTCCTTACAAGTGTAGCAAGGCGACTTCCAAATACATGCTTTCCAGTCTTCGTAAGGTGCACCCCATCTCTAGCAAGTAGTCCATCGTAAAAGTAATTCACTCCGTGATCCATAAATCCAAATCGTTGCTGACGGCACCATCGACGTAGCCAGTTGTTCACCTGCAGAATCTTATTCCACCTCCTTGTTCCATGGCCATCCAGCTTTTTGCTAACTTTTTATTACTATGTTTTATTAGTATACGTAGGCTTTACTATTACTTTTTTACTATTATATATTTTAGGCTTTTGCTATGACTGTTTATATTACTGTATTATTGTTATTACCGTACTATTATATTAAGTATTTTATTTTAGACGTTTTGCTATCCTTTTTACTACTATATTATACAGTTGTGGCCAAAAGTATTGACACCCCTGCAATTCTGTCCGATAATACTCAGTTTCTTCCTGAAAATGATTGCAAACGCAAATTCTTTGGTATTATTATCTTCATTTAATTTGTCTTAAATGAAAAAACACAAAAGAGAATGAAGCAAAAAGCAAAACATTGATCATTTCACACAAAACTCCAAAAATGGGCCAGACAAAAGTATTGGCACCCTCAGCCTAATACTTGGTTGCACAACCTTTAGCCAAAATAACTGCGACCAACCGCTTCCGGTAACCATCAATGAGTTTCTTACAATGCTCTGCTGGAATTTTAGACCATTCTTCTTTGGCAAACTGCTCCCGGTCCCTGATATTTGAAGGGTGCCTTCTCCAAACTGCCATTTTTAGATCTCTCCACAGGTGTTCTATGGGATTCAGGTCTGGACTCATTGCTGGCCACCTTAGAAGTCTCCAGTGCTTTCTCTCAAACCATTTTCTAGTGCTTTTTGAAGTATGTTTTGGGTCATTGTCCTGCTGGAAGACCCATGACCTCTGAGGGAGACCCAGCTTTCTCACACTGGGCCCTACATTATGCTGCAAAATTTGTTGGTAGTCTTCTGACTTCATAATGCCATGCACACGGTCAAGCAGTCCAGTGCCAGAGGCAGCAAAGCAACCCCAAAACATCAGGGAACCTCCGCCATGTTTGACTGTAGGGACCGTGTTCTTTTCTTTGAATGCCTCTTTTTTTCTCCTGTAAACTCTGTTGATGCCTTTGCCCAAAAAGCTCTACTTTTGTCTCATCTGACCAGAGAAAATTCTTCCAAAACGTTTTAGGCTTTTTCAGGTAAGTTTTGGCAAACTCCAGCCTGGCTTTTTTATGTCTCGGGGTAAGAAGTGGGGTCTTCCTGTGTCTCCTACCATACAGTCCCTTTTCATTCAGACGCCGACGGATAGTACGGGTTGACACCGTTGTACCCTCGGACTGCAGGGCAGCTTGAACTTGTTTGGATGTTAGTCGAGGTTCTTTATCCAACATCCGCACAATCTTGCGTTGAAATCTCTTGTCAATTTTTCTTTTCCGTCCACATCTAGGGAGGTTAGCCACAGTGCCATGGGCTTTACACTTCTTGATGACACTGCGCACGGTAGACACAGGAACATTCAGGTCTTTGGAGATGGACTTGTAGCCTTGAGATTGCTCAGGCTTCCTCACAATTTGGTTTCTCAAGTCCTCAGACAGTTCTTGGGTCTTCTTTCTTTTCTCCATGCTCAATGTGGTACACACAAGGACACAGGACAGAGGTTGAGTCAACTTTAATCCATGTCATCTGGCTGCAAGTGTGATTTAGTTATTGCCAACACCTGTTAGGTGCCACAGGTAAGTTACAGGTGCTGTTAATTACACAAATTAGAGAAGCATCACATGATTTTTCGAACAGTGCCAATACTTTTATCCACCCTCTTTGTTATGTTTGGTGTGGAATTATATCCAATTTGGCTTTAGGACAATTCTTTTTGTTTTTTTCATTTAAGACAAATTAAATGAAGATAGTAATACCAAAGAATTTGTGTTTGCAATCATTTTCAGGAAGAAACTGAGTATTATCTGACAGAATTGCAGGGGTGTCAATACTTTTGGCCACAACTGTATATTCTATTTTCTACTTTTGCTATTACTGATTTTATTATTGCATCATTCTTATACATTTTATTACATTAAGTGTTTTATTCTTTTTGCTATAACTGTTTTTATTATTGTATTATTATTATTATTGTTGTTATTATTATTTTATTATATTAGTCTTTATTTCAGGCTTTTTGCTACCTTTTTATTAGGCTTTTGGTATGAATGTTTTATTACTATATTATGGTATATTTTAGGAATTTTGCTATGACAGTTTTTAGTACTATATTATATATTGTATTTTTGGCTTTTTGATATCCTTTTTATTAATATATTATATCTTAGACTTTTGCTATGACTGTTTCATTACTGTATTATATAATATATTTTGGGTTTTGCGACTACTCTTTTTTAATATTATTATTATTATTTATTATGAGGATTTTTATTTTTGCTTTTTTATTCTTTTTTATTATAATTTTGCTATGACTGTTTCATTTCTGTATTATATAATATATGTTTGGGATTTTGCTATTGCTCTTTTTATTAATTATATTTTAGTCTTTTTGCTATTCTTTTTTTATTAGACTTTTGGTCTGACTGTTTTATTATGATATTATATTTTAGGCCTTTTGCTATGGCTGTTTTTTATTACTATATTATATTTTAGTTTTTTTGCTATCCTTTCCAGTACTATATTATATCATAGACTGTTTTATTACTATACATTATACTTTGGGCTTTTTGCTATGACTTTTGCTTTATTACAGTGTTTATTATTATATTTTGTTTTTTTTTTGTTACGTTGTGTCACTAAGCTCACATTTTGGCAGGCAGTTTATTGTCGGGAAAGTGGGTCTTTGTGCATCCAGCTTCCTTTGTAACAGACCCAGTTTTCCGGCACCTCCAGGGTAAGGCCTAATCTGCTGTCTTGGCATTCTTTGCTGCTGCGACGCATCCTCAGGCTCATTTTTTTCATGTACATGTGGCTTATTACAAAGGGACTGAACTGCATCAGAAAATGCAGCACATTAATAATGTCGTGACTCTTTGATATCAATCACTCCACCTTTCAAGACTTCCAGTAACGATAACCCCAAAAATAGCAGGGACCCCTTTTAATATTCTGTTCAGCCTTGTTCTGGGTAGGTGAAAGATGTGGATTGCTTCCTTTAATTGAAGCCATTACAGAGGTCTCGGGGGTCGTAACAAGGCACGAAAGAATGATATCACTACTGGGCCATCGATGTTAGTTGTAGCAATGCTGTAGTTCTCACTCATGAACCAGGAGGATCAGGATGAACACTCGGGATTGTGCTGCATTGCTGGAGATCTGTAGGGAAAGCAGTTTGAAGGATTATTCCCATTTTATCAGTAAGCTATGCCATGACATAGTACTCTGGCTGGGGCCCCAAAAACAAGTCATGCTTCGTGCCGCTGCCGCTCACCCACTTTGCAAGTCAATAGGGCTGAATTGCAGGTCTCGGCGCCAGGGCAGTTGCCTCTTCACACAGGATTGTCAGGGTCCCGGCAGTCGAACCCCCAACAGTACAAAACGATGGGGTGTCCTAAACAATATGCCATCACTTCTGATTATAATTTACTATGTCACCTTCACCTTTTGTCTCTTCAGATCCCCAGAATGACGCAGGACGCCATATTTAACAGCCGAACACAAAGACATACTGTGAATAATCTGGATTGCAATGGCGGACTGTCACCAAGTGCAGGTAATGGGGTGCAAACATGTCCTAGAAAGTTGTGGCTTGGGTTCTATAAGAGAAGCAACGTCCATACTAATTTAGGATAATTAACATGGTGACTTCACCTAAAAGCATAATATATTAAATACACCCCACGAGACCCGCCGTATACCGGGAGCACCCCACAAGACCCGCCGTATACCGGGAGCACCCCACAAGACCCGCCGTATACCGGGAGCACCCCACAAGACCCGCCGTGTACAGAGAACACCCCACAAGATCTGCCGTATACTGGGCACACCCCACAAGACCCGCCGTGTACAGAGAACACCCCACAAGACCCGCCGTATACTGGGCACACCCCACAAGACCCGCCGTATACTGGGCACACCCCACAAGACCCGCCGTATACTGGGCACACCCCACAGGACCCGCCGTATACCGGAAACATCCCACAAGACCTGCCATGTACAGAGAACACCCCACAAGACCCGCCGTATACCGGGCGCACACCCCACAAGGCCCGCCGTGTACCGGGCACACCCCACAAGGCCCGCCGTGTACCGGGCACACCCCACAAGGCCCGCCGTGTACCGGGCACACCCCACAAGGCCCGCCGTGTACCGGGCACACCCCACAAGGCCCGCCGTGTACCGGGCACACCCCACAAGGCCCGCCGTGTACAGGGAACACCCCACAAGACCCGCCGTATACCGGGCACACCCCACAAGACCCGCCGTATACCGGGCACACCCCACAAGACCCGCCGTATACTGGGCACACCCCACAAGACCCGCCGTATACTGGGCACACCCCACAAGACCCGCCGTATACCGGGCACACCCCACAAGACCTGCCGTATACTGGGAACACCCCACAGGACCCGCCGTATACCGGAAACATCCCACAAGACCTGCCATGTACAGAGAACACCCCACAAGACCCGCCGTATACCGGGCGCACACCCCACAAGGCCCGCCGTATACCGGGCGCACACCCCACAAGGCCCGCCGTATACCGGGCGCACACCCCACAAGGCCCGCCGTATACCGGGCGCACACCCCACAAGGCCCGCCGTGTACCGGGCGCACACCCCACAAGGCCCGCCGTGTACCGGGCACACCCCACAAGGCCCGCCGTGTACCGGGCACACCCCACAAGGCCCGCCGTGTACCGGGCACACCCCACAAGGCCCGCCGTGTACCGGGCACACCCCACAAGGCCCGCCGTGTACCGGGAACACCCCACAAGGCCCGCCGTGTACAGGGAACACCCCACAAGACCAAGACTATACTGATAGACCTGGAGGCCATTGTCCATGAGGAATAGGCTAAGATTTCACAGGAACACTGCCATAAGCTGGTGTCTGGCTATGCTTCTGCAGCAGGTTATAACATTCAGAGAGGCAGCAGGTCATAACAGCCTGAAGGGCTGTACTAAGTATTAAAGATCCTTGTCATGAAAAGGGTAAATAATTTTGAGACGTCAGTAAAAGTGGCATTTTATGGTGAATTTGGAGAAAGCGCTTGTTCTATTAGTTCTGTTGTGTTGCGCTATTTACGTTACTCTGTTTTTATTGGTTTGTTACCAGCAGCAGAAAGCAGCACTTCCCCTTTGTGTTCTGTCTGATTGATGTATGTGAGGGCTCTGCCACACGGGGTTAATGGTAAGGACCTGCGGCTGTGCGCTGACAAGTGCTTGCAGCTTATAGTTTAAGTATATGGAAAAATGCAAGTCACATACAGAGCGACACGTGTGCTCGGCTAATGACGCAAGCGGGTGTCAGCGTCTCTGCACAGGAGCACAGCTGCCCAATACTGCCGCCACTATCCCACTCCTTCAGGACCAGGCATCTTGTTAACCCTTTCCAGCCCCACAGCCGGGCTCAGCTGGCGGAAACGACTTCAGTTTAAAGTTAAATAGTTTCCGCCTGTCGAGCGGATGAGCAGAGTTGTGTTATGTGCCAGCAACAATGGAAAGCCTCAGGCCGATGTTCTGCTTTTGGCCCAGAGATGTGGACCTGGCCTAGTGAGATCCTTAAGTGATCCGCACTGAGGGGCCGAACCTTCTGAAATGATAGGTTGGGATGTCTTTATCACCGTGGGCCGCAGTGAAGTCACCGGAGTTTCTGTTAATTGAGATTCTTCGCTGAAAAGATCTGTCAAAACATGACAAATGGTGGATGAAGACAATGGGATGGAGGAGGCTGGTGCAGTCTGCAAGGTGGTGCAAACTATGCAATTTTCAAGGTGGTAGGGTATGGTGCAGTATGCAAGGTGGTGCAGTGCACAAGGTGACACAGACTGGTGCAGTGTGCAAGGTGTTACAGACTATGCAATGTTCAAGGTGGTAAGGCATGGTGCAGTGTGCAAAGTGGTACAGGTTGGAGCAGTGTGCAAGGTGTTGTAGGCTGGTGCGAAGTGCCATAGGCTGGTACAGTGAGCAAGATGGTACAGGATGGAGCAGTGTGTAAGGATTTACAGACTCGTGCAGTGTGCTATGGTTGCAAGTTATCATATGCTAAGGTTAAAAGTTGGTGCAATGTGCTAAGGTTACAGGTTGGTGCAGTAAGTTAAGGTTACAGGTTGGTGTAGTAAGTTAAGGTTACAGGTTGGTGCAGTAAGTTGAGGTTACAGGTTGGTGCAATGTGTTAAGGTTACAGGTTGGTGCAGTAAGTTAAGGTTACAGGTTGGTGTAGTAAGCTAAGGTTACAGGTTGGTGCAGTAAGCTAAGGTTACAGGTTGGTGCAGTAAGCTAAGGTTACAGGTTGGTGTAGTAAGCTAAGGTTACAGGTTGGTGTAGTAAGCTAAGGTTACAGGTTGGTGTAGTAAGCTAAGGTTACAGGTTGGTGTAGTGTACTAAGGTTACACGTTGGTGCAGTATCCAGTTACACCATGTTACTATGTTGTGATCGTGGACTGGTACATGGTGCAGTGATCACGAGTTGCGCAGTTGTCACACGTGGTGCGCTCTGCAGGGATCACAGATTTGTACAACATACAGTGATCTCAGATGGAGTCGGCCCTGGTTCTTGTTGTCGGTGGGTTTCTAGGCTCCAGAGAAAACAAAAAGCAAAAAACACAAATATCCGGAACTAAAAAGTAAAAAATAAACTGCAAATAATACATAAAGGTGGTGGTAATAATAATAATAATAATAATAATAATGGTATTTAGTAAACATAATTTTGATCAAAATAATGTACAAGCCATCCCACCACATCACGGCAACCCTTGTGGTACAGTCCCTACTCTAGTATTTAAAACCTTTTCACTTGCCAAGTGACGTGAATGTGAACAAGGACCGAGCGGCTGAACCACTAGTAACAGCTTAGGCCAGACTGGATGGCTTTCCCAGTTCAGAAAGAGGGCGGTCACACCCCTATATGCACTGAATGCACAACGAAATGAATAAAAAACGAATCTGAACTGAGAAAGAAAGTTAATGTGTACGCACGATGTAAGTGCATATTAACACATGACCATTAACCAGAGAAAACAAAAAGCAAAAAACACAAATATCCTGAACTAAAAAGTAAAAAATATACTGCAAATAATGTATAGGACTGCACTGATGACCTCTACCATTATAGCCGGCCATGGTATAACCCAGATTTCCGTGCAGCAGACCCCCAGACTGGGCGGTGCAGCAATGCACGTTCTGGGCTCTGCTACATTCTCTCTTTAGCAATGATATTGTTATTACTGAGATATCGCCTTGCGTGAAAAATCCAAATTCCGGCACAATGGATGTGTCACTGGAATGCGATGTTTCTGCTATTGTTCCCGCCACGGTGGCGGTGCACACATCGTGTTATTTCCACATAATAATTATATCGTCATGTCAATATTTAACATATAATAATCAGGGAGTGGCGCCGTAATCACACGATGAATTACATGTGACTGACAGGTGGAGTGACACCGGCTCATTGTCACAAATCCCATTACGCGGAGGAAGACGCGGCACAATTAACACAATTAGATTATTACACGCCTGCATTAAGTGTTTGTATCTGCCGCGCACCATCAGACGGGTGAGAGCCGCTGCCGTGTGTTTTGTATTGCAGGGACGCCGCTCGCTGCTACCTTGTGCCAGACCACCTGCCTGCTGTTACCGTCTCGGGCGCTACGTGGCTCCTCACCAGCGTACGTCCAAGTGCTAGAGCAGCTGAGCCGCAGAGCGTTCCACATCACCGCCGCGCGACTCGCCGCCTTCGACCAGTCCCAAGCTCCATTTGTTGCGGAGCTCTATAGCCTACGGGACAGCCTCTCCGCGAAGGTAGGTTCGCCGTGAATCGCAGTTTGTATGCGACATCCTAGACCACCCATCAGATAACGTCTCACTCTTCTTGCAGTTCAAGGCTGAGATCGCCGGCCCCTGTCTGCTGGTGGCCGCCCAGCGGGACAACGCCGTGACCTGTTTCCACTCGCTAATGGCCAGGTAAGCGCCAGTGTATTTCTGTCAAGGAAAGAAGAAAAAAAAACTCCGGAGAGTAATTAGCTAAGGAAATGAAGTGAATAATTCATTACAGCCGCATCGATCAGATCTCGCTGCTCGGACATGGAGCCTCCAGATGAAGAATCCTCCCATGCCCGCATCCATTGGCATCGCCGCCCGCTAGAATAACCGGGCAGATAAATACTTAAGATAGGTGATAAACGCATGATCACCAGGGGACCCCTTACCAGTCATGAGTAAAGGGGGTCCTTTCCTGTGTGATAGGAACGTTAGTGTTCATGCGAGACCACCACCCCATCCATTGCCTATGGGCATGGTGGTCACACAGCTCTGATCTCATTGCGGACTTTGGTACCTCTACTCCCATGAACAGACCCCATCTGTGGATACATGTTGTGTGTTGTCTATGTCCCGGTTTATATCTGGTCACGGGTGGTCCCACTGTTGTTTTTCCCACTGAGAATTTATTATTGATGACATTATTGTTGGAAATGTGAAGGATCTTTCTAAGAATTGGGCACCTAGGGCCACAGAGACTGCCACATGTCCCAATCACCATTGGTTGCCTAAAATGAACAATCCCTTTAATGATATTTTCCACTGAGACTCCAGTCATCCTGGCCGTGTGTAAATGGTCAGGGTTCAAAGGATCAAGCAGCAGGATGAGTGGGGTAGTAGTGACAGCTGGCCATTTTATTTTTTAATGAATGGCCGCTCCTCATCAGAACTTAAAACGTGGGGGCTTGTACAGGACTTTCTTGTCTGTCACCCTTTTATGATGACATTTCCATCTTGCCATGTAATGAACAAGGTGCAGGTATTTCCTACAATCCGCTTTAGGGTTAGGGTCCGAGGGTGTTTGTAAGACCAGGGTTAATGGCCACCTTCAGTAATTCGAGCAGTGTAGGGTTAAACTGCGGCACAGCAATAAAGGGGGTCATGGACAGGGGATTTGGGAGATTGAAGCCTGGACAGTTCAGTTATCTCTGATGGATTACGCCTCAGGAAAATCCGTTTATAGAAGGCTTTTGTTATGTCACAGATTAGGTGGTGTGTCAGGATTTCCATGACTTAAAAGATGCCATGGAGCTGCCCATACATTCACCGAGATGAGGGCACCTTCACGTTCCGCCAAGGACATCCAGCCGGTTGGCTCTGTCTCTGCCAGTCTTCTCCTTCCAGCTCTCCAAGCCTTCCAGTTCATTAGGATATCACTCAGGCACGGCAGATGCTGCGCCGTGAGGGGCCCATACACCTTAGATCACTGTTGGCCTAACCCGCTTATGACAAACCGCCATCTCTCCCGTATTCCCCATACACTTGCGGATCAGGGGGAAGGTTCATATGTTCTCCATGGGGAGCCGCCGACAGACTTTTCTTTCAAACCGTTGAGGCTTCTAACCAATCTGGGCACACTTAACATTTCGTCAAAACCAACAATGGCAAATGTTATGAGCAAGAAGGATCAGGCTGATAGATTTCAACATGTCCAATCTATTTTGTTTTCAAGAGTGATAAGCCGTCGAAAGGGCTATCTGGCAACTCTTCTCTTCCTATCGAGAACGCATACAACATCGGCCAACCATACATGTGTGTGAGGGGTTTTTTCTACCCAACTTTCCTACCATAAACCTGCACGACTGAGACTCCTATCTAGAGTTCAGGCCAGCTTTTGGTTGGTAGACTGATCTTTAATAACAACTGTGTGCCATCTGTGCCAGCTTCCTCGAGTAGACCTGTTGGGAAGGATGTCTCCTTAGGTCACCAAGACTTTGAGCATGACGGTGGACGTGGTTGATGTTCTTACGGGTCTTTTTGATGTCTCTGGCGTCACCAAAATCCAGGACTTTATTATTCAGCTACCCCAACCAGGTCGATCCAGAGGCCTAGTGCCCACCCTCTCCGCAGTGAAGCCAGATCTCAAGTTCTTCCTCTGTGTGATACAGGAAAGATGTATATCTTTGTACCGTGTTAGCCAGTGGATAGAAAAATATTCAGGATTGAGAGTCCTCAGTAGTTGATAACTTTTAATGGCTAACTGAAAAGATGGTAATACATTGCAAGCTTTCGAGACTACTCAGGTCTCTTCATCAGGCTAGACTAATACAACATCTGAAGTCACATATTTATGCACAATACAGCCTAGAAAAAATGCAATAGATAAGACAAGTGACGTGAAGCAGAACTATCAATATGGGAGAGGGAGAAACATAAATATAAACATTGGACCAGTTCATAGATAAGGAGTCTGGATGTTTTATGGTCCTCTGATTGGGGTCTAGTTCTGTGTTGCCCCGCAAGGTTTTAAAAGGAAATTCCTTAATTGATGTAAAAAGACATATGACGAACTTTGACACTCTCAGTGCTGGAATGAATGTGTCGCATGGATTTATGTCTTTTTACATCAATTAAGGAATTTCCTTTTAAAACCTTGCGGGGCAACACAGAACTAGACCCCAATCAGAGGACCATAAAACATCCAGACTCCTTATCTATGAACTGGTCCAATGTTTATATTTATGTTTCTCCCTCTCCCATATTGATAGTTCTGCTTCACGTCACTTGTCTTATCTATTGCATTTTTTCTAGGCTGTATTGTGCATAAATATGTGACTCAGATTTTGTATTAGTCTAGCCTGATGAAGAGACCTGAGTAGTCTCGAAAGCTTGCAATGTATTACCATCTCCTCTGTGTGATGGAGTCTTGGCCTTCACCTGAGTTTTGGGCCACCCTTTTAGACCTGTATGGCCACCATCTGACATGTCAGTGCTTTTCGGGGTCTCCTTCCAAGAAGGCGTTTATTTTATATGCAGAGTTCCTTGGTAGAGTAATATGGAGCCAGCAATCACTTTTGTCCCCCAGAGTGCGCACACGTGTCTGTAAAACCGCACACACGTGTATAAGTGCCCCACGAGCATATAGACTTCTTTTTGCGGCAGGGAGCAGGCTGCGTGACAAGAGGCTGTGTCGGTCCCAGCAGGGAGCAGTGTTGATTTCTTCTCTGTTGAAGGAGAGGGGGGTGACAGGAGCGTCTGAGATGCCTCCTCCCAGCTCTCTTATCTCTGATGTTCCAGCACCGCTCTCCTCAGAACCATGAGTTATAGCCAGCTGCACAAGAAAACTAGGCCAGACGGAGTTTAAAACAGTCTATTGAAATCATGCAAAACCAGAGCAAAGGGATTTTACTTGGCGGTGCAGTTGTTTCGGTTACCTCCATGGAAATCGCTTCTTCAGCAAGTTATTTTGAGGTCGTTTTGGAGTGTGATTATTTTTACTTGTTACTTCAGATTTAGTGAAAATCTCCACCTGGACCACGGCAGAGTTTGGCATTTTTTATTATAAACTATAGGAGGACGTGTGCTGTAATGACCTAAATCAAAAGTGGGTCACCCTCCCAGGGCTGTGGGGTACTCGGTACCAAGCCGGTCTCTGAGGGAGGTGTCACAGCAGTGGTGACCCGGTCCGTGGCCCTGGGCGCCCATGTAAAAGGGGTTGAGTGATGGAATAAAGTTCAGTGTGCTTATGTTGATTAAAGTTTATGAATGATTCGTGACGCCACCTGTAGTGTTCGGCAATGAAGATGTTAAGCCGACACTGTAGGCAGATCCTCTGGGACAGATGGTGGGGTGCAGCAAGGATGTTATAGCTCTCCACAGGCAGGGCTGTAGTCCCAGGGCAGTGTAGGTGAAGTGACACGTAGATGGTGCAGTGTCAGGCACGGCGCAACCGTGCCGTGTCCTCCGGGTCAGGAGCTCAGCCAACTTCCAGGCAAGATGAAATACTCCGCTCCAACACTCCGCCAACATGTGCCTTTTCTGAACGTCTCCCTCTTAGCGCCTAGAGTGAAGTTCTCACAGCACTGAGTTACACTGGAGTTCCTCCTTTCTGATGTTCCTATGAACTCTACTTGTACGGCAGACAGCTGTAGCCTGCTTCGGCGACTCCTTACTACCTAGTCCCGGCTCACTCACGTTGCTGTTGTGCCCCCAAGTCTGGTGTGGGAATAAAGTGGTGACAACTTCTATTCTTCCGGTGTCTGCTGCAGGACCGTTAGTATCCATACAACCTCGGGGACCGGACCCCGGCCTTGCGCTGTGAACTTGGGAAGGGTTCTGCTCTGACCCTAGTCCTTAATTCCCTTCTTGTCCTCACGTTCCATACAAATCCTTTCCTTCTTATGGAGAGTCAGGCTTTCTATCAATGTCCCTTTCTTGTGCCAGTGGACCCAGGTCACTGAGGTCGGCTGCAGCACTTCCTTCATCCATCCCACTCAGGGGATCTTCTCTCACAGACTGCCTCTGTCTGACCCCCTGACTGACTAACTGACAAAATCCTAAACTCTTCCCGCTCTTTTGGTGCAAACTAAACTCCACCCGCCTCCCAGCACGCTTCGTGTTCCAAGCAGGGAGCCACCAAAGGGTGCTTTGCTACACTACTGTGTCGTGTGGGATGCAGGTGTTGGAGTGTGGTCAGGTGCCTCCACCTTACTTGGACGGTGGGGCACCACACCTCAGGAGGAGGTGCAGTACCTCTGTGGCGACTGAACCCTCAGGGGCGCCACAAAAGCACTGCAGCAAAATCTGAGGATCAGTTCACAAGTTGCGACCAAATCCGCAGAGAACTAGATTGTCACCAACTGAGTTGACTCCTTTTTGGAAAGTTGTGCTCAGTTCTCGAGACCTCTTCAAAAAAATATTGTTTGGATACCTGTTAGAAATGGCACTAGTTGTGGAGGACAGATACCTTGTGGGACGCTCATCCGAAATGGTGCTTCCCTTCTAAGACACTGATCACTCTAAGACACTTACCCTCTATTGTTGCTCCCTTCTGGGACACCTTTAGTATTTACACCTACAGTAACTTCTAGGACACTTTTCTTCAAGGACACCCAATATAAAAGTACACCAGACTTATAGGACACCTGCATGATGGGACAACCATTAGAAAGGACACCTTTTACCTTCTTGGGCCGTCTTTAGAATGGAGACTTATAGGATATCCATTATAATAGATGCTTTCCTTCTTTCACACATTTTATAATAGACACCTACATTCTAGAACATCCTTTTAGAATGTGTCCTTCTAGGACACCCTTTAGTATAGACAACTACCTTCTAGGACCGCCTTTAGAATAGACACCTACTTTTTAGGGCACCCTTTAGAACAGACACTTGCTTTGTAGGGCACCCTTTAGAACAGACACACTTTCTAACAGACACTTACCTTCTAGGAAACCCTTAAGAATAGACACCTTTTACGACACCCTTTCTAATAGACACTTACCTTTTAGGAAATCCATTAGCATAAACATCTAGCTTCTAGGAAACCCTTTAGAATAGACACTTACCTTCTAGGACATCTTTTACAATAGACATCTAGACTTCTAGGACACCCTTTCTAATAGACGCCTACCTTTTAGGACATTCTTTAGAATAGACACCTACCTTCTAAGAGCATTTCTAGAATAGTGCCACCCATTAGAATAGATACAGTGGTGTTTAAAAGTTTGTGAATTCTTCAACATTTTTCAAAATTCTGCATAGATTTGACCTAAAACTTTATCAGATTTTCATACACGTTCTAAAAATAGATAAAGAACCAAATCAAACAAATGAGTCCAAAATTTTAGACTCTGTCATCTTTTTATAGTGGGTGGAAAATGGTATCACACGTCTGTGAGTATCAAAAGTATGTGAACCTTTAGGATTACCAGATAATTTGAGTATGAAATCCTAGTCTGGTGTTTCAATCAGTGAGATGACAATTAGTTGTGGGTGGGCAACCTGTTTTGTTTAAAGAACATGAATCTATCAAAGTCTGATCTTCACAACATGTTTGTGTAGAGATTTCTGAGGACCTCAGAGGAAGAGTTTTTAAGGCTCATTAGGCTGGAAAAGACTACAAAACCATCTCTATAGAGTTTGGATTCCTCCAATCCACAGTCAGACAAATTGCGTACAAATAGGGGAAATTCAAGACCTTTATTTCTCTCCCCAGGAGTGGTCAACCAACAAAGATCACTCTATGAGCAAGGTGTATAATAAATAGCCTGCTAAGTCATAAAGGAACCCAAGATAACATCTAAGCAACTAAAGGTCTCTTTCACATTAGTTAATGTTCATATGCAGCACCATGCATGATTAGATTTATTTAGTTAGGGGGTACTTCCACCTGTTCTAGGACCCCCTTAGAAATGGACTCCTACTCCATAGGACCTAGCCTTATATGTAACATAGGTTAGTACCCTTTTGCTTTGGCACGTTGAAGCTCTTTTATAGTTAGTATTTATGCTTTTATATCTTCCTTCTCACAGCCACAACTTGCAGAAGGACCAGAAGAGTATGGCCTTCATCTTGAGCCCTCAGAGCCAGTGGCAGGTAGGTCCTACGTCCGCTTCTCCAGCGTTGCCTCATTATATGATGACACATACACGACGTACATAAACCAGATGCCGGGAAGGTGATGGACAATTGCATTTATATCATTGATTTCATTTAGCAGAAGTGAATTACATTCTCCCTTGGGCCTTTGGGACTTGTGAGATAAGCGGCGGTTGTGCTGACGCCAGATTGTGTGCTCCATTATTTCCTCCGTCTCATCCTCACGCCTTGCATCTTCGCATTTTCTTCCCTTTAGGCCGTCGGGATGATCAACTGCTTTTTTGATTCACTGACTCCTGACAGCATTCACCGAATTGTGCCTCAAGCCTCCTGAGAAGAAGAGGCGAAATTTCCTGATGTCCTTCATCAGGCCTCAGTGACAAGGCTCAATGTCACCCTGAAAGCCTTGTGGGTTGGTAATCCGATAAAACTTTACCCGTAAAACTGATAAGATCTTCTGATAGTCTCACTAGTCTGGCATGCTGGGAGTTATAGTTTTCGCTGCCAGCATCACAGGAGGACAAGTCAGCGACTCATCCTTAGAGGTCAAACCAGAAGGATCATTAAACAACTAAGTGTCGCGGAGACCTAATTTCTGACGAAGGCAACAAATACTTCTTAGGCACCAATGCCCTGTTCTGCTCCACACAACACTCATCGTCTGGTCCTTTTACATTCCGTCAATTACCACTTCCTCCTCTAGGTGGCGCCAATCAGTATTTCTACCACATGAGGTCAAAAATCGACTAGAAAGCGCCACCTAGAGTGAGAATTTTGTAAGGTTCGCCCGGACCAACGATCAGAACCTTCATCTGCTATAGAAAAATAAAAAGTAGAACATGATTGCAAAAGGAAGAGATCTGCAGATAGAATTAGCAGGGAAAGTTTTGCTTGATGTTACAGTATATCCCCCATATCCTTTTTTATTACTCCAGTGCATCTAAAAAGAATTAAAAAATGCAAATTTGAATTCATTCTTTATGTAAAATTTCTTACTGTTTTGTGCCTACAGTTCCTATTCAGACTGATGTGTCTCCATGGTGACAGACTACAAACAAACAGGATGTAGTCTGGCCCTGCAATCTCACTCCCTTCCATCGGTGCCCTAATTCTTGCTACCCTTCTAAATGCACGATATCAAGAAATAAGGGAGAGGTGGCAGGATCAGACTACACAGGGTTTGTGTGTAGTCTGTAACCATGGAGGCACATCCAATGTTTCCATGGGCAACGGGGGGAGGCACAAATTCCAGAACTGCAGCAACGAGTGAGCTGCCGTAGAATTTTCTGCGGCAGAGGACCACCGTTTATCCTGCCGTTTTGCGTTCACTGCTCTTATGCAGAGCGATGTGTCTCCATGGTGACAGACTACAAACACGCTCCGTGTAGTCCGACCCTGCAGACATATTCCCTTTCCACCGTTTCTCCATTTCATGCAGTGACACTCCCTTCCATCTGCCCCCCCCCCTCTAATTCTTACTACCCTACCGATGTATGCCTGTAATCATAGAGGCACGAAGGTCTGCGTAGGAGCTGTTCACACAAAACGGTGGGAGAATATAACATAAGTCTAAATGAAAAGTTGCTTCTTTTTTATTATTATTTTAGATGAATTGGAGAAATAAAATAAAAAATTGTTTGCAAAATTATGCACACCCTTTATATAAAAGGGGAGATGTGCCTTTAAGTAGATCGCAACAGGTTGCAATTTGGTGCGCTCGGCGCAGCGTCAAAAGGACGCATGCGCCGCCAAACGCATACTGCGCACGGCCTGCGTCCCCAGTGCTAAAGATAGGGGACCCATGCAGCGTCATGCGTCCGTAGGCGGAGCTACCGGCGGCAGGGGGCGTGGCTTAGCGGCGGCCGTGCGCAGCCCGACGCTGCGGCCGTAAACGCTAATGTGAAACTAGCCTCAGAAATTCAAAAGTGCGCTACGCGCGCCATAGTGAGAAGAGGTCACCCGGCGATCTATCCTGGGGACCCTCGGTGACCCCTTCAGACAGCGGAGACCTCCGGATCGGTCAGGGGAGAGGACCACAAATTGGAACCAAGTTTACTTTGCATATCTTTGCTTCCTGTTCATCCTAAAACTAAAGGGGTTGTCCAACATTAGAAGAAGAGAGGTTTACTCCTTACAAGAACAGCGCCACTCTTCTCTACAGGTCATGTTTGACATTGCAGCTTAATGCCATTCAAGTGAAGACTGCAATACCAGACCCAGCCTGTGGTCAGGAGTGGTGCTATTTCTTTTTTGAATCAGATCTTTTTTATTAAACATTCAGGAATCAATACAGAAAGAATATGACATCTTATATAGCTAGTAAAATTTACATTGAGAGCAAATATTATTTAAAGGGTAAAACTCTTCCTGTGTAAGAATAAATAAAAAGAAGAAATCTCAAAACACAGATATTTGCATAAAATTGAGCCTATAAACAACATGGCTCCACAAATAAACAAAAATCAAAATTATACATCAGTGCCTCATTTCAGCGGGAAAGGAGTGGTGCTATTTCTAGAAGAAAAAAAAGAAGACTTTCTTCTTTTTATGGATAATTCCTTTAAGACACTAATGCTTGGAATGGATGACACGGCAAGACGTCTTATATTCCCAGAAGTTTATGTATAGAATGTGTAGGCTCCAGAGCAATGGTCTGAAACCTATATTGAGAGTTAGAGACCGACAGATTAGAGGATATAAGAATGAGCGTCCATTATTGCCAAAGAACTCAGACATATATATAGATGTATAGTACCATGCAGCACCTCAGGGTTTTTCATTTTTGAGGGTTTACAAAAAAAAGCCATAAAAGACCCATTAAGGTGTCTTCTATTAACCCTTGATGTTTCTATAGCACTTCCGGATGAGATAAGAGTAAGCCATGTACTTTTAGTTTTTTTTAGTGCTCCCTCACACATCGGGGGTTTAGATACACAATGATGATTCCGTATTTTTAAAGTTTTGAAAGGTTCCGAAACGTTCTAATTTACTTTAGTCCTCTGCTTGTTACCGGTGAATGGAAACAACCTCAGAGTACGTCGACACAACATCTTTTTCAGGTGGGTCAGCTCCTGAAAAAGCGCTCAAAACGCATAAAAAAGATTCCAGAGACGTGTTGTTAACTAGGCTGTGTGGTGTTGTACCAATAAAATTAGCAGGAGATTATCACTACAGGACTAGGTGTCTCATGCCTCTTGGTCCAACTCCAACCACACCCCTATCACATTGCACACAGCTTCCAATCAGTGGTGTGGGCGGGGTTATACAGAGCTCAGCATTTAGAGCTCTGCTAGATCTGTAGCAGAGTAAACTGTGATTGTATCACAACTGCTGCACCCAGTAAACCATGTGAAACATTGCTGAAATCAAGGTCTCTGTCCCTATATCATGCTGCTGCCAGATTACATAGCAAAAACTTACTGACAGATTCCCTTTAAGAATGATACTTTCCATTTATGCCTCCTTTTAGTGACTTTCGGTCAAAATGATCCGTTAAAGACAGAAATTTAAATCACTAAGCTTATGGTGATGAAAATATGAGATCTTTTTGTAAACTGGTCACCTTTATTCCTTAAAGGGCATCTCCATCCACAATATACACTGCTCAAAAAAATAAAGGGAACACTAAAATACCACATCCTAGATGTCACTGAATGAAATATTCCAGTTGCAAATCTTTATTCATTACATAGTGGAATGCATTGAGAACAGTTAAACATAAAAATGATCAATGTAAATCAAAATTAATATCCCATGGAAGTCTGGATTTGGAAGGATACTCAAAATCAAAGTGGAAAATCAAATTACAGGCTGATCCAACTTCAGTGGAAATTACAAGAAAATGATGCTCAGTAGTGTGTGTGGCCTCCTCATGCCTGTATGCAGGGCCGGACTGGGACTAAAATTCAGCCCTGGCATTTGAAGTTACACAGGCCCACTAGTCACATGGTGACTATATAATATCTTTGTACACTTGTAGGTTACAAGAAGTGAGAGGAGATTAACACGACTATATAACATGTAGTCACAGCTGTGCCCAGTATTTCAGCTCAGTCCTATTTATTGCTTTTAGGTACAGTACTCCTCCCAAATCTCTGTCCCCTTTTGTACGCACGGTAACAGAATTCCTGGCAGAACTGCTCTTTATTGGGCAACCAGACCCCCTGGTCATAGCCGCCCCTATCATACCTCCCAACTTTTGAAGAAGGGAAAGATGGACAAAGACTGCGGCGCGCATAGCGCGCCGCTGCAAATTTTGCCCACGCCCAGCCACACCCATTTCACAACTAGTCACACCCATGTACACACCTAATCGCACCCATTTAGCACTGCTGATCACACTGACTGGTACTGAGGGCACAGTGGCTGGCATTATGGGCACACTGACTGGCACTAAGGAAGAGAGAAAACAGAGAGAGAGAGAAAAAAGAAAACCGAGAGAGAAAGAAAGGGGAAAAAAAGAAAGAACAGTGAGAGACAGAGAAAGAACAGAGAGAGAAAGAAAGAGGGGAAAGAAAGAAAGAACAGAGAGAGACAGAGAAAGAACAGAGAGAGAAAGAAAGAAGTAAAGAAAAGAAAGAACAGAGAGAAAGAGAGGAAAGAAAGAGGGGAAGAAAGAACAGAGAGAAAAAAGAAAGAACAGAGAGAAAAAAGAAAGAACAGAGAGAGAAAGAAAGAACAGAGAGAGAAAGAAAATGAGGGAAAGACAGAACAGAGAATGAAAGAACAGAGAAAGAAAGAAAAAGAGAGAAATAAATAAATAAAGATTCTACAAAGATACTATAGCAGCCCGGCTCCCATTGTAGTGCCCACCTGAGCCTCCCGGTGCAGGACGTATCATGATCCGCTCACATGGCCGGCATCCCCGATTCCAAGGCGATCCTGCTGTCTGCGCTGTCGGAGGAGGACACGATGATGGATCTGAAGCATTCCTGGTTCCGTCACAATCTCCTCAAGAAATTCTCATTTCCGGTCAGCTTCCAGCACATCACTTCAGGTGGAACGTCATGTGTGTGTTTTAAAATGCTCCTCGGGGCTCCACCGTGTACTCCTGTGTCCATGGGAAAAGCCCGCTTTGTATGCTTTGTACACACTTGGCTCCTCTCTGTACATCCCGTACACATATGGCTCCACTCCATACACACGGCTCCACTCCGTCCACCTCGTACACGCGTGGCTCCACTCCGTCCACCTCGTACACGCGTGGCTCCTCTCCGTACACCTCGTACACGCGCGGCTCCGCTCCGTACACCTCGTACACGCGCGGCTCCGCTCCGTACACCTCGTACACGCGCGGCTCCGCTCCGTACACCTCGTACACGCGCGGCTCCGCTCCGTACACCTCGTACACGCGCGGCTCCGCTCCGTACACCTCGTACACGCGCGGCTCCGCTCCGTACACCTCGTACACGCGCGGCTCCGCTCCGTACACCTCGTACACGCGCGGCTCCGCTCCGTACACCTCGTACACGCGCGGCTCCGCTCCGTACACCTCGTACACGCGCGGCTCCTCTCCGTACACCTCGTACACGCGCGGCTCCTCTCCGTACACCTTGTACACACGGCTCCTCTCCGTACACCTCGTACACACACACGGCTCCGCTCCGTACATCTCGTACACACGGCTCCTCTCCGTCCACCTCGTACACACGGCTCCTCTCCGTACACCTCGTACACGCGCGACTCCTCTCCGTACACCTCGTACACGCGCGGCTCCTCTCCGTACACCTCGTACACGCGCGGCTCCTCTCCGTACACCTCGTACACGCGCGGCTCCTCTCCGTACACCTCGTACACACAGGGCTCCGCTCCGTACACCTCGTACACACAGGGCTCCGCTCCGTACACCTCGTACACTCACGGCTCCGCTCCGTACACCTCGTACACACACGGCTCCGCTCCGTACACCTCGTACACTCACGGGTCCGCTCCGTACACCTCGTACACACACGGTTCCGCTCCGTACACCTCGTACACACACAGCTCTGCTACATCCACACTGTAAATCCTGACCCCACACATACATACCTCAACCAGTACCATGACAACAGCAAAGCAGAGTCTTGCAGACGGTAGAGGCAAGGCTGAGCGCACAGGACCTGTGATGAGGTCACAGGAGAGGCGGAGTCAGGGGTGACATGATCAGGGGTCTGGACAAAGGCTCCTGCTGATCATGTGACCCCCTGACTCCTCCCCTCCTGTGAACTCATCACAGGTCCTGCGAACAGAGCGAGCAGGCAAGCGAGTGCGACGCTGTGAGTGGCTGCGGAGGGGAGGGGGTCTCATGCTAAGGCGAGGATGGGGTGCGTGGCGGCTTATCTCCCTGCAGTGCGGGAGGAACTTGAAACTATCACCGCCGTGCCCGCAGAGGGCCAGCGGCAGGAGCAACAGTGGCCGCAGCAGCTGGCAAGCGGCCACCCGCGGCCCACGTGACAGCGGCCCAGCGGGAAAATGCCCGGTTGGTTATATTGCCAATCCGGGCCTGCCTGTATGACCTGCCTACAATGCCTGGGCATGGTCCAGATGAGGTGACGGATGTTCTCCACGGCATCTTAAGACTCGCATGTGCTCTGTGTGAACCTGCTCTCATCTGTGAAGAGCATGTGGCACCAATGTCAAATATGCCAATTGCCCAGACTGTAAGCTCAACACTTGTGGACGTCGGGCCCTTATACCACCCTCATGGAGTCAGTTTCTGACAGTTTGAGCAGACACATGGATGTTAGTGGCCTGCTGGAGGTCATTTTGCAGGGCTCTGGGAGTGCTCCTCCTGTTCCTCCTTGCACAAGGGAGGAGGTAGCGCTCCTGATGCTGGGTTGTTGCCCTCTCCACATCTCCTGGTGTACTGGCCTATCTCCTGGTATTTGCTCCATGCTCTGGACACTATGCTGACACATAGCTACCCTTCTTGCCACAGCTCGCATTGATGTGCCATCCTGGATGAGCTGCACTACTTGAGCAATTTCTGTGGGTTTTAGACACTGCCTCATGCTACTGTACTGTACCTCTAGGGGTGAGAGCAATGATAAAATGCAAAAGTGCCCAAAACAGCCAAAAAGGATGAGCGCAGACAAATGGTCTGTGGTCACCCCCTGCAGAACCACTCCTTTATAGGGTTTGTCTTGCTAATTGCTGATTATTTCTACCTGTTGTCTGTTCTGTTTGCACAACATCAGGAGAAATTAATTCACAATTGGTGTTGCTTCAAAACTGGACAGGTTGATTTCACAGAAGTGTGGCTGATTTGAAGTTACATCGTGTTGTTTAGGTGTTCCCTTTATTTTTTTGAGCAGTGTACTTACAAAATCAGCGCTGATGAAAAATGCTCCCATATTAGGAAATTTTGAGTAAATTGAAAGGGGAATCTCTAATCAGAAACTTAATGTCTTGGCAAAAGTGGTGAGCTATTACAAAGAGCGTCTCTTGCTGTGGAAGACCTGTCCTGTCCTGCATTAACTCATTGGTTTTAATGGACAAAGTGTAATGCTTCACTTCTCCTGTGGGGGAGCTGCTGGGAAATTGAACACTTAATGTAAGACTCTAAACACATGACAGCTGATCCCCGAGGATTACAGCGGAGAAACAATTTGTGATCTGCTCATTGTCAAGTAAGGAGCGTAAAATAGCCTTTCATCTATTCTGTTTTTTAAAATGGTGTTGCTAGCCCTTTAAATGAGATTATATTTTAGTAATTCTGGGTATATTTGCCCATTTTTTGGCATAGGCTAAAGAAGCTTTACTCCAAATAGCATTTTTTCCTCCCACAGATGCCCACTTGGATGGAGAACGTGTATATTATGTGAAGATGGAGGAGACAGTTTTAGCCTTGTGTCATAAAAGCTTCATCGAAAACTAATAACAGATGGCAAGATGCTGACACAAAGGGATGCTGCAGATCACAATGCTCTCATGCATTAAAACCCCGCACTTCTTATATCTGGTGGCTTAAAGGGGTATTCTCATCTCCAAGATGCTATCCCAATAGGTAGTAGGTGTAATAATAATAATATTAGCAAATGCCTCCAATTAGGAATGTAGTATAGTTCTTCTGATTAGCTATGTCGCTTACCCCATGTGCAGGACATTGCGGTAGCTTAGGTATCCATGGTTACAGCCACTCATATAGTGACAGAACACAAAAATTGAGCTTGGTTTGAGTTGGTACACATGCAGCATATAAATGCATGTTCACATGGCCAAAAGCAAACAAAACCTACAAAAGACAAAATGAAAATAACCCTGCTGTAATTAAATAAGTAAAAAGCAAAAGTGCTATTCACACAGACGTCAACTTTGACACATGATAAGGTTATTAATACTAGACAGTGTAGGACCGCCCCACCACAGAGTCACCTTGTCGATGGTGGGACGGCTTTTATGCTATGTTTGATCAAATACAGTATTACTAAGAACTCTGCATGATTTAAATGAACTTTTGCTTTTTACTTATTTAATTATAGCAGGGTTTTTTTCATTTTGCCTTTTGTAGGTCTCATATAGTGACAGTTAGTTGTCAGTTGTCATATCCATGGCTACCTAAGCTTCTACAACGCCCTGTACATGAGGCTAGCCACATAGCGAATCAGAAGAACTATACTATATTTCTAATTGGAGGTATTTGCTAATGTTATTATTATTACATCTACCACATATTGAGAATACATCTTTAAAATGAAAAAAAAAAATAAATGGAACGGCCCCGTCATAAAAGGCAGAAATCTGAAAAAAAATTCTGCTTTAGACCCTCGACTCTCTCATCAAGGGGCCGGTGCCGGTAAACCGTTCTGCTGTCACATAGGGACATACGTGTCGTCATGGTTACACATCCTCCGGGTGTCGGTGTTGGTCCTTCCAGCTGTGTCTCCGTGTTCCCAAGGGGGACCCGGTGCATCGACACTTCTGTGTATGAGATTGATAGATCTGCCGTTCTCCATTTAACCCATGGGAGACCTGCGCTTTGTCTGTGGGGACTTGGGATAAGCAACTTTTTTTGTCTATTTTTTGAAGGCTTTCACTATATAGAATAAATAATTAGATTTTTTTTTACTATTTTTATTTTTAAGTTTTGGTCATAAAAATGATTTTAAAAGGGCCAGGATCAGAGCTGACGCCAATCTAGGGTGTCCACTGCTTATCTGGGTACATACCCACATGTGCCATATAAATACAAGGTGAAAAAGAGGTAGGAGGATCACTCAGGGCAGAGGTAGTGCCCGATGTTATGCCAAATGCTGGGTCTCGGGCAGAACAGAAAAGATGTAATCCCTATGTCGTGCGTCTCATCGCCTCTTAAGATCCTATATGAGGCAGCGTTTCAGCTTTAGAGTCCTTTAATTTCATGTCTGTGTGATTAAAAAAAATTGCGTCCCTCTGTTATTCCTCCTGGAAATGTGTAAGCTTTTGGCAAAGTATTTAGTCTGGTCAGTAGGACATGTCCTTCCTTCCATAGACTGAGACTATGAATCAGTGATTCTATGATTTTTTGGGGCAATGGAAGCGTTACTGAGGGAGTCCAAACTCGATACCAAAATGGTCGACCTCAACCATAACAAACGATCGCCATCTGATCATTTCGACCGACAACCAACTGGCAAACGTTTTGGAATCATTTATAGTGATCTGTGATGTGTTTTTGGGCCAGTGATGAATAATCATTTGTCTGCCCATTTTCAGCTAGTGAGTGGGGGCCTTATCATCCACTTACTAATGTGATTACATAGTACATTTCCAGGAGGAATAACAGAGGGACACATCAAAGATGCTCCAGAATCATTGTTTCATAAGGGAATACAGACATTACAGTTAGGAGACACTAAGACAAGTCATAGGGATGTAACCTCATCTGATCCAGCAGATCCCCTCCGGCTGCTGCAGGCCACACTTCACCCTAATGACCCCTAAAATTTGGGTCATGTTGCTCCTAAGCTCGTAAAGTTGGGGTAACTCTGTCCGATTATATTCTAAAAATCTCCATGCCGCACAGACTATTGATGGAAACTGCGAATCCAGATTATCAGACAGAATTAAATCATTTCCCCAGAATGAACAGAACCTTCTGATCACATAGCAGGTATGGCGCGGGCAGCAGCAGTGCCAAGCAGCGCCCACGCGTACTACCCTGCCAGATCCTCCTCCTGGGCACAGAACAGGTACAGAAGGGGCGGCAGCAGCGTTGTCCTCTCCCACACAGGCACCGTCCTGCCAACTGCTCTGTTTGCACTTGAAGAAGACAGTGCCAGCCCACCCCTCTCTGTGCCACATCCATGCCCTCGGTGTGCCCCCTCTTTATATCAGTGCTTGTCGTTTCCATGTGAGTAGAGATAATGTATGACACCCTAATCAGTCGAGATCTGTGGTCCTCATTTGTGCGGTTACCTACCAGCCAATACCGCCATATGTGGCACTTCACTGTGTAATATCTGGATACACACTGAAGCATAGCTGTCTACCAGTGCAAATAACATGATATGTCATGGTGCTCCTATGCCCTCCTCTATTGGATCATATGCCTTCCACTATTGGATCTTATGTCCTCCTCTATTGGATCATATGCCCCACCTTATAGCCTCCTATGCCTTTCCCTATTGGATGATATGCTCCCCCTATTGGATCTTATGTTGTCTCCTATGGGATCCTGTGCCCTCCCCCATTGGATCCTATTCCCTCCCTTATTGGATTCTATGACCTCCTCTATTGGATCTTATGCCATCCCTTATTGGATCACAAACCCTCTCTTATTGGATCCTATACTCTCCCTTGTTGCATTCTATGCCTTCTCCTATTGGATCCTATGCCCTCCCCTATTGGATTCTACGCCCTCCCCTATTGGATTGGATTCTATGCCTTCTCCTATTGCATCCTGTTCCCTCACTTATTGAATCCTATTCCCTACCCTTTGTATTCTATGTGCACCCCTATTGGCTCTTATGCCCTCCTATATTGGGTATTATGCCCTCCCTTATTGGATGCTCTTCAAAATAGGGTTTGTTATTAAGGTGAGATAGGGCCCCCTCAATTGGCTCTTCCAACACACAAAAGACAGACTTTCTTCCAATTTTTGACAGTTTTTTCCATAATTTCAGTACACATACTACCGCCATACTGAGCCAAGATTATACTGGTCAACTCTACCAGAGCATCCAGGAATCTCCAGTAAAAATGTGAGGCCTCTTGGATTCCTGGAAAAGGTGCGCAGAAAATGCATCCCTCAAAGGAGCGCTCTCTCAACAAGCTGAGCCCCAGTATCTAGATGCATAGGGGTGCAGGGACAAGTTGCCAAAAATGGGGTGTAAGTTGAGATAGGGGTCTGATCTGTGTTTATAAAAACAAAACGGTGAAATGTTTTGTGCGCTGCAAGTAACATTGTCCCAGAAAAGTATGTAAATATGGCCAAAATAATACCGCCATATACAGCTCGTATAATACCGCTGCACTGTGTCCAAATAATATTGCCTTGACCATATAATACTTTACTACATGGCTGGTTTTAGTTTTCTCTTGGCTGTAATTAGGAAATTGGGTCTTTGAGCAACTGCAATCGGGGGGCTCCTGGAATAGTCCCCCCCCAGTTCTAAAAAGTTTTCTCAATCGGCTGAAGGAAACATTTCATCTGATAAATCTCAGGCCGATAATCTCAGAAGCCGTCCTTCACTTCTTCCATAATCCCAGATGAAGAAATGCAGCAACAGATGGAGCAGATTCTCTCATGCTAGGACCAAACTGCTCCGAATCCTGTATTACTCCGTAGGACCCCCGATACTGAGGCGGTGGGGAGATTTCCTGGCGGCCTCCATATACCAGATCTGTGTGACCACGGGGTGTATTTAGGCCATAGAAGAGCAGACCTTCTAAGCTGCGGCACAGGACGAGTCTAATAAAATCCATATTCATCGTGCATTAAGCGGAATGCTGAAAGCGCCATCTACTAAAATGCCACCATATATACAGTATATATATAATTAATATTAAAAAGTCAGGGTATTTTGACCACCAGATACGTATTTTATTCTTAAAGGGGTTTTCCACAATTTTAAAAATAAATTAACTTTTTTTTTCCCCTATAAAAAACAGCACCACATCTGTCCCACAGGTTGTGTCAGGTCTTGCAGCTCAATTAAAGTGAATGCAACTGAGCTGCAGTACCACATACAAGCTGTGGACAGGTGTGGCGCTGTTTTTGGAAGAAAGATGTGTTTTTCTAATCTTGGCCAACCCCTTTAAAAAAAACAACAACCAAAACAGCAAGAATACATAACCTTCTCGTTTGCTGTTGCCATCGCCTTCTTCTGTGTGCACCAAGTGCTGAAGAAGCGACAGTCCACAAAGGGACCTAATAGACTACAGAAGAACAGGATTATACAACAGCTCTAGATGCCACCTTTACAGTTTGCACTTTGCATGATGCTATCATATACGCACTATATGGCGGTATTTTTTTGACATTTTACTAAGGGGGCAGGGTCAGACCTCTTCCATCTATTAACTATGGTAGGCCACCGAGGTTTAGAGGGGTTGTCCGGGACTTTAACATTGATGGCCTATGATTAGGATAGGTGATCAATGTCTCATCGGTGGGGGTGCGAC
Organism: Dendrobates tinctorius; assembly: GCF_039654945.1. Taxonomy (NCBI): domain Eukaryota; kingdom Metazoa; phylum Chordata; class Amphibia; order Anura; family Dendrobatidae; genus Dendrobates; species Dendrobates tinctorius. The sequence goes on along the minus strand of NW_027361869.1, from coordinate 165,850 downwards.
ACCCCAACGATCAACTGTTCCCGTGTGTCAACAGTGGCCGGAACTGCTCAACAGTTCTCCTCCTCTGCAGACTCTTTAATTTTCAATTATCTCTGAGCTAGTGGGAAGAGAGTAGTTGGTGTAATGTTTCCTATACGCAGCAAACACAGACATAATGGATTCCTGCTCTGCCATTTCTTTGTAGCATATATTCAGCAGCAGCAGCATTGGGGGGCATTATACAGCAGTATTGAGCGGTGTAGCTGTAAATCCAGCTCTGGGGGTGAAGTGAGATAAAACACTTACTAGAAAGCAGCAGCAGTACCATTTGTGTGTGTCTCTCTGCAGGTTTTCACTTTGATCCTCACTCCTTCTTTAATTAGCTACTGGAATCTGATCCCTTGTTTTTAGTAAGACACATTTTAACAGTTTTTTTGTGAATAATTATAGAATATTATGAATTCAGAGGCAAGGTCTACGTGTATCATAAGGGTTGGAAAGAAGCAGATTTCTCGGATATATTTCAAAGTTTTTTTATAGTCAATTCTACAATATATATATATATATAATATAAGTTCTGTTACTGCCATCCAGTACCTAAATAGTGCAGACATATAATGCTCAGAATATACCAGTATCCAAATAAAACTGCCATATAGTGCCCACATGGCACTGTCATATACGTCCGGTGTTCACACAATACCATCATACCATTAGTGGTAGTCCCCGGTGGTCTAGGACATGCTCTCCCCACAGGTTGCCCCTGAGGACACACCCTTGGGGGGTGAAACAAAAGGTTACCTCGAGAATTGTCGGAGATCACGTCCTGGTAGTCTCCGGGATGTACAATATGAATTTAGAAAATCCCTTTAAAAAATAAGTGAACCATGTACAGACTGAGGATTCTCGGGGCTATGGCTTCTGCGACAAGCCCCCCGATCTACCTCTTTATTCCCTGGCGTTCTAGGTAACAGAGCCGTGCGCCGTGTAGGGGGGCTCGGTGCAGAATCCTCAGCTCCCTGTGTAGCTCTAACAAGGGACACGCTCCGCGAGCTTCTTTCATGTGGATGGTTATCTGATGCGGTTGCCATGGTAACCATGAGATCCCGTGCTGTATGGTCTAGATATAGCTAAGGTATAACACTAAGGGCCATCCCTGACAAGCAAGGAACACGAGCGCTCATACGGGGGTAACGTGTATATATAGGCGAGCAGCGGGGAGCGAGCGATGTACCGAGCGCGCCAGCATGGAGAGAAAATGAGAGTAGTATCAATATATATACGGAATGAGATTACTGTGTAGTGGAATTATTAACGTTATATGGTACGGAGGGAGATTAAAGGGGTTATCCAGGGTCATAAAAAAAACCATGGCTGCTTTCTTCTGGCAGGGTACCATAGTGAAGGTTCAAATTTTCCCCCTTCTTTCCTCACACATGGGCCTCTAGCTGCCATTAAAGAACCCATCGGGCTCCTGCCATTGTCTAACTGCTTAGGTGCCTCGGTCGGTATTCACCACGGCATCTAAGGGGTTTTAACTGCTGTAAATAGAGCTAGCTGCTATCGCAGCAGTTACGGGTGGGTGTCTGCTGCGTAAAACAGCTGGAATCCGCCAGCTTAAAGGGGTATTACAGTTGTGGAAAACCTCTGCCCCCCCCCGGCTGCTGTTTGCTTTAAACACAAAAAAAAGTGAGCCTCAGTCACCCTCCCCAGGTCCGGCGCTGAATCTACACCGCTGCTCCCAGTGACAGTTAACTGTCTGCAGTGCTGACAGCGCTGCAGCCAATCAGTACACTCAGCATCTCGCCTAAGTTGACTTTACGAGTCTCTGAGCTCACTGATTGGCTGCAGACCCTCTGTCATATCTCGCTGCCCACCCCTATAGTGGACCTGATGGTTGTTGTCACCTGCTTGGAGTAAATGACACACGGAGATAAAGGCGGGAACTGACCCCGACAGTGATAAATACATGCTGCCATATATCGGCTACAGACATGATAGGCGTGTAATTCTGAGAGTGCCGCTTATCAGTCCCATAGTCCCCTTTAGTTTGGCTGGATTAACTCACCATAACTCAGGCAAGTGAGGTGTGCAGTTATTTGGATGTTGTGGGTTTTTTTGTTACCTCTTTGATGAGTGTTCACTACGCTCTTAGGGTAATTTCGGTCAGCCAGCCACTCCTGGGAAGCTTCACCACTGTCCCATGTTTTTGCCATTTCTGGATAATGGCTCTCACTGTGGTTTGCTGGAGTCCCAAAGCTTGAGAAATGGCTTTATAACCTTTTCCAGACTGATGGATCTCAATAATTTTGTTACTCATTTGTTCCAGAATATCTTTGGACAGCGGCATGATGTCTAGCTTTTTATGATCTTTTGCTCTACTTCACTTTGTCAGGCAGGTCCTATTTATGTGATTTCTTGATTGAGAATAGGTGTGGCAGTAATCAGGCCAGGATGTGACTAGGATATTGAATTAAGCTTCCCAAAGATGTGATAAACCACAGTTAGTTACTTTATGTTTTAAGGGGGAAGGGGCAATCACTTTTTCACACAGGGCCCTGTAGGGTTGGATTTCTTTTTCCCTTAATTATAAAGACCTTCATTTATAAACTGCATTTTGTGTTTGCTTGTGTTAGCTTTGTCCAATATTTAAATTTGTTTGGTTATCTGAAACATTTAAGTATGACAAACATGCAAAAGAATAGGAAATCAGGAAGGGGGCAAACACTTTTTCATACAACTGTAGTTTGTCTGTGTTCCTGTGACTGCTTTGGTGGATCCACGAACCACATGCACCACCTATGGGGGTGACAATTATTATCTCACTCTATGGAAGTGTTATGTTGGCTCTAGCGGTGTGCAATATTTGGATACTTTTTGACTGTATTACATGGGGTTATAAGACACTACTATTATCTCACTCTATCACCTCACAGGTGGAACACCTCTCCACTTCAGCATCTGCAGTACACAAGTGACCTTGACTTATCCACTAGTGGCAGGAACTCACTTTATACTAGGTTACTCATGGCGTCTTGCGAACACTCCTATAGCCTCACTTCACCATACTTTCTAATCTCATAGTACCAGGTCTCTCTTACAGGCGTTCTGTATTCTTTGCCTTTGAAATCTACAGAAAAGCTTCTTTGCTCCTCAGCCAAGACAGCACCTCATACCTAAAAATGTAGCCATCACAAGCTTTGTGTATAAGGATTGTAGACAACAGCTTAGTTATCGATTGTGTGAGTGCCCTCTGTAAGTGACCCCTGCAGCAGAAAAAAACATCTAAAATATACAGACGTATATCACGTGTTCTCTGCAAATGCAATGAGATTCTCACATGCACAGCACAGCACATAGCTTAGGCTAGTTTCACATTAGCGTTTTTTTGCGCAGCGCATCGGGTGCATAAAAAACGCAAAGAAAAACGCAAAACAAACGCGTGTTTTTTTAGCGTCATGCGTACGCTGATGCGTCAAAAAAACGCAGCGTTGCTTGCGTTTTACATGCGCTTTTGCATGCGTTTGCGTTCTTTATGCGCATGCGTTTTTAGGTGTGACATTTTTTCCATTGTCTAGAAAACATTCCAGACTTGTTTACCTCAAAAACGCATGCGCAAAAAAAACCGCAAGCGTGCGCAAGACCATGCGCACGCATGCATTCTCATGGACTTCAATGTGTTGTTTTTGCGCATTCCGTGCGCAAGCGTGCGCATGCGTTTTTTTGACGAGACAGGGCGGACCAAAAAATGCAACATGTTGCGTCTGGCGCGCCTGGCGCGAAAGACAAAAAAACGCATGCGCACAAAAACGCAAGTGTGCGCAAGACCATGCGCACGTCATGTTAAACATAGGTGCGCAAGCGCACGGGTGCGCACGATGCGCTGCGCACAAAAGCGCTAATGTGAAACCAGCCTTATTGAGTCACCAAGGACCACCAACTTGTTCACACCAGCCATTTACCTTCCCTGCAAATCACATCACTCCACATCGACATCCCAATATATGGACTCCCAGAACACAACCACACACACACATATTGCAGAAGAATAACATTGAAGTGCTTATGTATATACAGTGCATGTATTATAGCCGAAAAACAGGCAATTTACCCAACATGGGATAAAGCCAACATGGCATTACGGGAAAACAAGGCATAATATTAGTGGGGGCGGTCTGGCACGAGAGCTTGGCACTGCAACCGGTACGAGAGAAAACAAACACTTTTCCAACCTTCTTACCCCGAGATGGAAATCACTCAGATCGCTCAATTTTTATCATTCAAATGTGGATTGAAACTAAAACTATCCTCCTGATTTTGTGTGGTGATCGCAGGTCACGTGTTTAATTTCCACACGGGCGAACTCCAATGGTGAATGGGCCGATCCGCGTATATGGTTAGTGTATATTATAGTTTATGATTATTATGTATAGGTTCAACAAAACCTTCTTTCTGGAATCTATAACTGTTGTATTTGGCGTAAAAAGAAGGAATATCCACTCTGTCATTATCACCCACGGTTTTTTTTCTTCAGCTTTATTTTGCAGAGATTTTCATGTGTTAATCCGGTTGTTAAATATAGGACATTTCACCGTGTAAGACTATAAGCTGCGTGAATATAGAAAATGTGTTATTCATATGGCTGGCAAGAGACTAGCGGATACAGCCATGCGACCTTCTTATGCAGCGTTGGGTACATGCATTAACTCTTTTGCTTCCGTTTAGAAAGCGGCTGAAACTGTAATGGTGGCCAATCTTTTCAATTGCTCTGCAAAGGGTCTAAAACAAGCCTGTTAAATAAGGAGAATCAGTCTGTTATAAAGCAGAGAGAATGTTCTGTGACCTCTCCAGTACAGCAGGTAAGGTGAGGTTTACATCCTACTTGTCAAATTTTGCAAATTGCCAAATGGCATAATAGGGAGTAGGCAGACTGTTTCTCCACTGATCATACCTGCTCCTATGGCCACACCTCATCCACGACTCGTTCCTGCTCTGCTCATGTATCTGGATACCAGGGCTCGATGTCGAGGTGAAGAACTGCTACCCTGAAAATTGTGTAGCTCATGGAGTACTCACCAACTCATCCAGAAGTCAATTTGGTCTCCCGTTACCTTGAGTCTCTCTCTCGGAGTGTTAACCCTGTCCACTAGACTTTCTTGTGCTCCATGTTGGGCTTTGCAAGCAGCCCGGCATGCTCCCATTTGTTGTATTTTCTAGGCCTATAAAAGGCCTCCCAAGACACACCCCTGTGTCTTGGTATTGTTTTAAGACTTTCTGTTAGCTTCTATATGTCCGCATGCAGCTTCCAGGACATCTACTGTCCGCTTGTTGCTTCCAGAACCCCTTCAAGACTATCAGTTTGCCTCTACATGTCTGCCTGCGGGTTCCAGGATGTCTCCTATCTGCTTGCAGCTGCCAAGAGACCTTTAAGATTTTCAGCTTGCCTCTATATGTCCGCCTGCCGCTTCCAGGATGTCTCCTATTCGCTTGTGGCTACCAGGACCCGTTTGAGACTTTGTTTGCTTCTACATCTCTGCCTGATGCTTCCGGGATGTCTCCTGTCTGCTTACGTCTTCCAGGTCCCCTTGAAGACATTCAGCTTGCCTCTAGGTGTCCACCTGCGGTTTCCAGGACTTCTCCTATCCGCATGCATCTTCCAGGTCCCCTTTAAGAATTTTAGTTTGCCTCCAGTAACTCTGCTGTTTCTTACGTTCAACACCCATGGCCGTGTGCCCACTCCAGACCCCAGCTTAGAGGATCCACCTCACCTAGTTTGCCTGCTTTGTGCAACACAGATATTTTGGAGAGTTGACTAATATGGTTTGCATTCAATTGATCAAATTTTTGGCCAGTCAGCCCAATATTAATCTAAATTGGTGGGTAAATGATCAGTTGATCTTTTTAAAATCTGACTTCTCCACCAAAAAAGACCAACCATCAAGACGTTGGTCTGATTAGTTTGAATTTTCAGAAATGGAAGGCAACCTGAATTTCCACACCTACAAAGTACACGAGAGTCTTGAAGGGTGAGAAAAACTAATTATATAATTTAAAAAGGTTGTCCCCTGCTCAGCCTTTCAGGATTGAGACGGGAATAACTCAGTCTAGACTCTGACCACTGAAGGTGGGTATGCAGAAACAGTCATGTATGGAATCATTATTAGATAAGGGGTTCCACACCAAAGATCTAATTAAGCCCCCTATTTTGGTTCCAATATTTACTATACGGAACAGAAGATCCTATGTGCAATTTACTTGAACCTTGATTCCTTAGCTGACAGTCCAATATTTCTGGGGACTCCAGATGCTCCCCTGTCAGATCATGGCCATGTAGATAAGAATCTGGCATAGTGGAGATGAGCCGCCATCAGAGATGTCTTGAAGAACGTTCCTGTGCATTGGAGAGTCAGGCGAGAAAGCTGCTGGCCAAACCATCAGCTGAGCAATTGTTTTGCCAACAACTATCTAAAGTGTATGGGGGGCTCTAACCTCCTGTTAACCAATGCCATTCTTCTGGAGATAAATCCTATATCGATTCTTGCCACCCAGCAAGAAGGAAGATGGGACCCATCAGGGCTTGGTTCTTCTCTCCAAGGTCCCGATAGTTTATCTCCATTGTAAATGACACAAAACCTCCAATTTTATTATTTTCAGTATTTTAATTTATTGTCTACCAGGAAAAGAATAAAAAATAAAAATACACACACATTTTATAAAGTTTCCTCTGCACCGCCGGCACGGCACGTATGATTTACAGAGTCCGCAGGGAGGATTTCAGTACAATGAATACATTTCTGAGGGCATGATTTACTTAGATCGTTCATTTGCTAATTGCTCCTCCCTCATTTGCAGCGCAGGAATACAGAAAGACACCTTCAACACAAGGACAGACTTCACAAATCAACAAAAGAAGACACGTTATGTTTCACGGTCCTCGGCGACCTCTCTTTGCCCCATCCGAAGAAATTTTAAAAAAAAGCAAATTTGGCCAAATTTTTTCTTTGTTGCACGTACCGCGCTTTGTGTGTCACATTTTGCCGCGCACCTATTTTATTTGGACATATACACAATCCTGTTAGTGGATCTAATTATACGGTAATAGGAAATGCTGAATAAAATATCCGTCCTCGCTCAGTAAAACGGTGAGGCCATTACTAACTGTTAGTGGACGTGCGGTTACACTTTAATGACTACGTTCCCCAGGGAACAAGTTAAGTATCTTATTTATAATGCATTCTACTGTATTATTAAGTTTTCTTAAGAGAGAGGATAGAGAGATAAATTAAAGACCCGGAGGACAGTGCGTGGAGGGTTTCCTAAGAAGACACACGTAGGGTCATGCATCTAAAGTGGTGTTTTTGCACAGCACTTCAGCTTCTATTGAAACGCCACTGAAAAGGCCAAATCTGGCGAAACAATTCTAGCACATGTCACGAGCTGTCAGAAAAGAAGTTATATGCATGGCCGACGTTGGCTACGTCTTGCTGCCCACCTCCGATGGTCGAAAATGATGCACGGCAAAGCCTACTTTGTCTCCGTCTGTATCAGTCTAGTTAGTAAATGACCCCGTTGGCGCATACACCCGAATCCCGTTTTGCGGAGGTTTGGACGTAAGCCTCAACTGAGTCTCTGGCCAACCATATGGGTTCACACAAGGGTTTTGGAGGCGTTCAAAAACAAGTTTTTCCAGCAGAAACCACTTTAGGAAGCGCTCCTTTTTAGGGAGTTTTTCTTTTTCTGAAGTATTTATGAAAATTTTAGAAGATTTTTTTTTTTACTGAAATGTTCGATTACAGAGTGCTTAGTTTGGAAAGTTTTTCTTCAACATCTGATGTGCATTTTTCGAAATCTCTGCTGAAAAAAAAATAGTTCAAAAGAACAGTAAAGGGTGTGTTCACATTGAGTCTTTTGCTGATTTTTTTAGGACCAGAAATTTCAAGACAGTGAACACATCCTATTTTGGATTTCCCATAGCGTTTTTGAAGAAGATTTTGGCGAAAAAAATAATCTGATGGCCCATATCCTTAGGGTATGTTCACACGTAAGGTTTTTTCTATGAGGATTTTGAATGGGATCTGCTTCAAAATCCGCATTTGAAGTGGTTTTGGATATGGAATTTGGGGCACCTCCTCCTCAAAAACCTTCGGGTGAACCTAGCTTTGGTATCTAGTTTCATCGCAGATTAAGAGGGGGTCTCACAGACTTTGTGATAATCGAAGGACCTTTTCAACAAGTAGGGAAGAACTCCTTTAACTTTTAATGTTTTTTTTTGTAGGGGTTTTAGCCTTTTTTAAACCAAAATGCCCATTTAATGGGTTTTAAGATTGTTTTGTAGGCGCCCCTGACAATGAATTGCTTAGACATAGGCTTAGAGAGTAGTAGAGGCACGTGGAACAAAAGGCGTTATAGTCACATTAAACAAAAAGTCCACATATAGGAATATGCTTTTCTACATCTAAACAGATCTATATACGGTATCTATATATATATTGTATCAGGTCAGCTAAACTGAGGTAACTTTACTAAGCTAGCCCTAGCCTTGAATCAGAAATACCCTACACGCAAGGTAAAAAGTTCATCAATTATCACCTTATCTACATTATTGCACTAATATTGTGAACATTGAAGACGTCTAAGGCAAATAGGGAAATATGCTACTTAAGTCGTCGGAGGAATATACAGGGTCTCACTTAAGGGGGGGGACTTGGGAAAAAAAGTGTGTGACATATCTAGGCCCTAATCCTGGGGAGAGACGAAAAAGAAGGATTGGGGCCTCGTATCAAAACTGTATTTAGAGGGGGGAAAAAAGTCTTGTTTGTTGCCCATAGCAACCAATTAGAGCTCATATATAATTTCCTAATTTTACAAGGTTGCCAAGACTAAAGAAAATAGATTTCTCATAGCAACCAATCAGAATTCAGCTTTCATTTTAGAAACTGTACTGGAAAAATGACACGTAGGCTCTGATTGGTCGTTCTGGTCAAACAATACAGTTTTATTACTCTTTAACGTAAATGAAAGCAGAGTTGTGATTGGTTGCTATGGGCGAAAACAAGGCCATTTCTTTTTGTTTTACCTGATACACGGGGGCCCATTATTGTGCTCTGACTGCTTGTTTCCAAAGACGGAAACGCGTATTCGACAGTTTTATAGACACCAAAAAATGATTATCTTTCTCGAGAACGCCGATGTCTTGAGAGAAGGAGCTAGCTCCGATGGCAGCCATTTTGTGTTAATATGATGATTTTTTTTTTTTTTTGTTAACGGCCACTGGTTTTAGGTTAGCATTTCCGCTGTTTTAGCTGTAGCCCTTGATATGATTTGTATTGACTGTGGCCAAGTCCTCGGAGAGACAGAAGAGGCTTGGAAACCATTGTTGTAGATAGTGAGGGAGCACTTGGCGAATATGGCCGCCATTTCATGACACGAGCAGGGAAGTTTACTTGTCACATGATCTAAAGATGGATGAAACACATACATGTAGGACCCATTAGTTCAGTTTACATTAAAGTCATGGTTCTCTTCTTAATGGCCACATCTTGATACCCAAAGGGGATCATGTAAGAGGTTGAACTTATCATACTCGATCTCCATTTTTGCAACTTCCGTAACGGAATGATAGAATACGGTACACTCAATATGGCGCCCGTTTTAGATGGAATATCACTTGTGATGGATATGGGATCCCAATAGTGGGACGCCATTTTGTTGGCCAATTTGATAATGGTGTAGGTCCTAGAATCAACTGTTATCTTCACACACAAAATGGACGCCGACATTTGTCTCTTTTTTTGTAGATGTCGAATGTCATTAGATAAACCGTGTTATAGTACCAGCCTTTCCAGACGATGTATGGTATATACCCAACAAAAGACAAGAAAATGACTAAACAGTAAAACATCTGCTACATGTATTCTGCATAGGCAGTTTTTGTTTTTTTTTGGAGGGGGGATCAGGAGAAAATGTCCTCCCTCGATGACCCTCTGCGGCAGAATAACTGTCAAGGCAATGTATTGCTATATGTGCATTCAGCAAGTCTTCTGGTAGGTGATGAGCGGGACGGGCAGACTCCAGTGCATCGTTACCGAGTGGGGGGAAGGGAGATGTCATCAGTCATAGATGATCGGGTGATTTTATAGGTGTTAACAAAAATATCTGATGATGCCAAAAATGACTTCATAAAGAAATGAGGTGTTAACGATTGATAGACCTGAATTAAATAAACACCTTCCACAAATTCCGAGAGGAACATTCTATAGTTCTCCAAAAGGTTATGACAGGTTCCACGTTTCCATGGAAACTGCCGGAGCTGATAAGTGCCACTTTCACAATTAGCTATATGAGACTGGCTCTACGATGGCCAATAATAATAGACCAAACACGTTTGTGGCTCTTCTGGACATCCATCGGCTACAAGGACCATTAATAGCAATATGGCAGAAATATGGTTGCTCACAATTACAATGGCGTCCGGTTAAAAAAATTAAAAAAAAAACAAAAAATAAAAACACCAAGATTAAAACAAAGTACGATATGCTAGAAGAAAATGTAAAATGTGGAGTAAGGAGTTTTTATTCTTTAAGTGATTACCCTGGTACGGCAGCCATTAAGCCTCAGGATGAGTTATAATGTAAGCCCTTATTAGTTTGGTGGGTTGATCAGCCATAAAGGTGGTGCTAAGGCAACCATTAATAGACAGCTGTAACTGATAGCAACCATATTGTTTACAAAAGAAAAAAAAACAACAACAAAAAGGCTAAACTGGTTGCTAAGGTTACAGATTTCCATAGTTACCTCCTTACCAATTTTATTAGGCCGTGGTGTATTTTTTGTCATATGGAACAATGTAGGATAGTATCAGTCAGTCAGGCGTATAAAGAAACTGGACTTCTGGGTATGTAAGAAGATTGCACTCGTCCTGCCTGTGCTGTTTCATCTTTTTTTTGTGGGGGGGAAGGGTAGGGTTTGGTTGTAGAGTATGACAGGAGACGCTTGTGTGAACACTAACTGTCTTATATCAGTCTTACATATAAGTCCTTCACACCAAAGCAGAAGCAGCAATTAGTCACCAACCCTAACAATCCTTGATCAAAAGGCTTATTTATCCCATCAGACGTGGAAATTATCCAGAAATGTCCATCCTTCCTTTCAATGAGTGTTCTCACGCTTTTTTATTCTTTATTTTTTTTTTGCTTGTAGGCTCATGATCAAAAAAATGCTAAGAGGTCTACCCTGCTTTACTTCTTAAACCAGGAGGTGACCGTTATTGGAGAGAATGACATCAGTTCCCAATGGAGTAGAATCCAACTGGGTGGTCCGTCCATGTTACACACAAATCTCAATGGCAGTTGCCAGTAGCATTTGAGTTTTATTCTTGTCCTGACGCCCATCTGTCCTGCCAGAGCCAGAAGGTGGCTGGCTAGGATCTGGCAGAGAGTGAGGAACACGAGGTGAGGAACCTCCCTCGGTAAGTATTGTCCTCTTGAGAGGAGTGGGATTCTCATGACGTTGGGGCACGGGTGGTAGCTTTTCTCCTGTTTGCTTGCGAGAGCGGTAAGAAGGTCTACGTCGAGCTTCCGATAGTAAGTCGTACTTGATGTAGAAGAAGACCTCCTTGACTGGGCTCCTCTTTTCTGACTCTAAGGAAAGAAGGCGTTGGAACATTCGTAGAGCATTGTCCGAGAAGCGGCGCCACTGAGAAGGAAGACCAGGTAGACGACCCTTCTGCCAGTGTACAAACTCCTCAAAGAAGGCATCTCCTGGTGATGCTGACTCCCAAGGAAAGTTGCCAGTGAGCACACAGAAGATAAGTACCCCAAAAGCCCAGACATCCAAGCTTGTCTCTACTGGAAAGCCTTCGGACCGTCCCGCCTGACATACTTCCGGGGCTGTATATGGGATTGTGCCACTCACTCTTTTAACACGGCAGCCCACTTTACGGGTCATGCCAAAGTCTGCTAGCTTAACTCGCCGACACTCCCGATCGAAAAGAAGGACATTTTCTGGCTTAATGTCACGATGAACTAGGCTTTTGCTGTGCATAAAATCCAGAGCTAGTCCCAGTTGTTGAACACATCGTTTTACCATATCTTCCGGGAGACCCACCTAGAAAAAAGTAGAAAAAATGATAGCTACTAGGAATAATAGCAATAAACCACATGAAACCAAAAATCTAGAGCCTAACATATACTAAATTATATAAATAGCCTGAACATATGAAGGTGTCTTCTCCATAAAGCAGTGGACCAATATTTAACCCAAAGGATCAAAACAGAACCAAAATATAAAGTAACAGCCCAATATCAAGACAAATACAGGTTAAAGAATAGCACAAAGAGCTAAGAAGCTCAATAAATAGACAAAGGACAAGTCATCACACTCTATTATGCCGAATGACTCATGAACCCATGACTCACGAACCGTGAACGTATTCAAGTACAATTCAGGTATGCACAGCCTATTATTCAGAAATGTCCTTCTAAAGGTACTCATGGATCGAGACTCACCAAGTAGGAAATTCATCTCACCTGTGGTGGAATAATATCAAAGAGGTCTCCAGCTGGTGCATATTCTTGAGCAAAGACGTAGCAGTCCTCTGTCTGGAACAGCACATGAAATGCTCGGATAATAAACGGACTGCAGGATAGTGCGCTGGTTACACTGAACTCCCGTAGGAAACTCTTCAGTTTCGTCTTGTTCTTGTTCACAAATTTCAGAGCCATCTTGTTGCCTAAAATGGAGAACATGGGTCTTAAATGTATCAGAGCGTCTACTTTATATCTGTGGATGTCGGGGTATTTCAGACCCTGATGTTTTGGGTGGAATATTTCAAAGATTAGATCTAATTTGAATGGCTAGGTAAAGTTAGCCATGTCCTATAGGACACTGTTTATGGAGTGGGAACCTCCGGGGGTCTCCACCAACCGTGATCTGGTCTTGGAAGTCTACACTGGCCCCTTATAAGCAAACCTGTCTCTACCTACCATTATTAAGCTCTTGGTTACATTACAAGCACAAGGACTGTTTGGTCCATTAAGCGAAATACATCCAGGACATTTGCTTTTTAAGCTTCCCTTATAAGAACATATCCTGCATTGAAATATATAACCATTTGTCTCCGGTCTGGAACAGAGAGGCCTTTGGGACCTCTAGGGCCTCTGCACGCCCTGCTTCGGACCATGTGACAATATAGCAAAACCTTGAACATGCACATCTGCTGTCTTGGCAGAATAAGATGTCATACTCTTCTATATAAGGGATTGAGAATAAACTAACCATCTGGACACCAGAAAGAAGCAACTAAAGTGGAATTTTAACAAGTCCCCTTTCCCTCTACCTTTACAGGGAAAACTTGGATATCATGCAAAGTAAGGGTGTATGACCTCTTACATTTCCTGGTCTTACCTGTGCTCTTATGGGACACCAGCTCCACCCTGCCATATGTCCCCTTCCCCAGTTCTCGAATCAATTCATAGTGCTTCTGCACTTCGCTTCCGGACAGGCTGCGGATTGCTAACGCCTGCATGTCTTCCGTGATCACAGGTACACCACAGCAGCCTAGCTTCTGGGACGGTTCTTGATCCACCGACCCAGCACTCATGCTCACACTACGAGAAAAAAAAAATACTAAGTTAGAACCAGAACATACAGAGGTTGACCAACTGTATGGAACTAATATACAAAATAATTGTATATCAATATGGAAGTGTAGCATATATTATACACAAATTAGGAGTTTCACAAAAATTGATAGTCAATAAAAATGCCAATTTCGCATCATATTGATCCACCACACACAAATTTTACCAAAATTTTACACTGTTACACTGTAGGAAAAAAACACTAAATATTAGGTGACCTGGGTCAGTCATGTGAGGGACATCCTATAGGGCAACTCTTTTAGATAAATGGTCTCCAACCTGATATTCTCTGGCTATTCTGAAACTACATCTCCCAGCATGTACTGGCTGAGTGTATCAGTCTATGTAAACTATACCCATTTTTTTTCTTAAAGGACCTCAATTGACTTTCGAGAAGCCCAAGTTTGCCCAACTGTACCCCTGAGGCCAATTTCTGATGTTCACGGATTGCAATGTGTGGACCAGGTGAGAGTCCCCCGACCTAAACTTTACAGCATCTTTTATGTCTAGTGAGCTCAGGCAAGGAGATTCGCAGCTGGTGAAGACATCAAGGTTCATAGTCAGTCAATGGCCTAATAAACATTTCACCTGGATGGAAACCCCGTAAGATCAATCAAGTACCTAAATTATAATAAGCCAGGTTTGAAACAGATGAAATACTCAAATTCTTGTTTGTGAGGAAGATAATAAAATATACCGTATTTCCCTTTTTCTTTTTTTATATTATTGGCAGCATTTTTGCCGCAAACAGGGATGACCAAGATTGTGGTTTGTGCCAATTGGTAGATTTGCCAACTGAATTTCTCCCAATTAAAGCATTGGAAACCTAATGGAGACAGATCCATATTTTAGCCTCCTTTGTCTTACATGGGAAGGGACTGAATACATGGACTGGCAATATGCAATTTACTGAACGGTAGACAGTCCACATGATACAAGATTATATGGAAGAAGTCCTTGTGCCAAGTCCCCTAGAAGCCCATCATGTCCTTCTACCATATGATGAATTGATAAAGTTGGCATTGTGGCGTTTATTATACACAAATAAAGGGTTTCACAAAGGATCTGAGGTAATAAATATTACAATTTTGCATCCTATGGATTAAACACACACAAATTTTGCCAAAATTTTAAGTAGGTCGATTGTCTTCTGTCCCTGACTTTCACAAATCATATGAAAAATTTGCTCTTACAGGAATTGCCTTTAGTTTACATGATGACGATAATTGAAAATTTCTTCCGAGATGGTCAATATATTTGTTCCTCATCGATTAACAGCAATCTTATGGGATGAGGAAATCTACAAAATGGCTGTCCATCTTTCTGGAGGCTGTATGTGTATTTTTAATGGTGTTAGAAAGGAAGACTAGAGAATAGAAAGGATTTAAAGTCCAGGCGGAAGGAGGTGAGCGTATAAACTTGGAGTCCTGTCAATATTCCTGTCATATAGTTAATATATAATGAGTCCCCTGTGTCCCATCGATGTTCTGTCTCTGAGTACACTCAGTCTTTTTATCAGTCATGTCTGATGTCACTGGCACAGAAACACTAAGTTATTGATGAAGCCTATATAGAATATCCAATTCACACCAGAACAGCGGTGCATTTAGTGTAAGCTCCAATCTGCCACATGCACATACAGGAGGCGGCCATTTTGTGAGCTGAACCTATTACCTAATATTGATCGGGTCGGAGTCATATTCCTGAGCATATAATACTGCTGGGAAATTATATATATATATATATATATATATATATATATATATATATATTCTGTTCATTGCTTCCATTAGAAATTCTCATACTGAAGAAAATTATTATCCCTTTCAATAGATTTTGTATTACTTGTGATTATTATAATCACAAAATTCTGACATCTACATTTATATACTGTATATATGTGTACAGTATACATCCCTGTATGGGAAATATGTACTGGTATATTTATATATA
The DNA here is from genome assembly GCF_039654945.1 of Dendrobates tinctorius. NCBI lineage: Eukaryota > Metazoa > Chordata > Amphibia > Anura > Dendrobatidae > Dendrobates > Dendrobates tinctorius. The sequence continues at coordinate 150,278 of NW_027361869.1, read as the reverse complement.
ATATGTGTGTATGTACAGTATATATGAATGTGTATGTATATGTGTATACAGTATATTTGACTGTATGTATGTGTATACAGCATATATTACTGTGTGTATGTGTTTACAGTACATATGTACTGTATATGTGTACATTCTATATGACTATGTATGTGTGTACAGTACATGTGTATACAGTATGACTATGTATGTACAGTACTTCTGTATATGTGTACAGTATATGTGTACATGTACTGTGTGTATGTATGTGTGGACAGTACATATATATATGTGTATGCTGTATATATGAAAGTGTATATGTATGTGTGTACAGTACATATGTATATGTGTGTACAATATGAATGTGTGTATGTGTTTGTATATTGTACAGAGTATGTGTGTATGCAGTATATATTTATACACTGTATATGTGTACTGCATACATGTACAATAGCTGTCTATGTATATACAGTGTATATATATATATGAGTATGTATGTCAGTGTCCAGCTGCAGCAATGAGACTCATGGGTCTTTCCCACCTGGTGATCAAGTTCCTGCACGGACTGGATTAGGAGTAAATCCTTCAATAGGAGAACAAAAAGGAAATCCAGCAAGGATTCAGCAAACCAGGATTGGAGTAAAATAATACTTTTCTTTATTTCTTCAAAGGTTAAAAAGACGACCCACAAGAATCAGGAACCAGAGTGCGTGGCAGAAATAAACGCAAATGGAACTACGCGTTTCGGCGACCTAAACCTAAACCAGTTTGGACCGTGAAGAAGGCGGATTAGGTCGCCGAAACGCGTAGTCCCATTTGCGTTTATTTCTGCCATGCACTCTGGTTCCTGATCCTTGTGGGTCGTCTTTTTAGCCTTTTTGAAGAAATAAAGAAAAGTATTATTTTACTCCAATCCTGGTTTGCTGAGTCCTTGCTGGATTTCCTTTTTGTTTATTTATATATATATATATATATATATATATATATATATATATATATACCTCAAAACTGCTGGAACAGCATGTATATCTTGAACTGTCCTCCCACCTCTCCTCCTGTTCCCTCTTTGACCGGTTACAATCTGGTTTCCGACCGCATCACTCAACCGAAACTGCCCTAACTAAAGTCACTAACGACCTACTAACCACCAAGAGCAAGCGACACTACTCTGTCCTCCTTCTCCTGGACCTGTCTTCTGCCTTCGACACCGTGGACCATTCCCTCCTGCTGCAGATTCTCTCATCTCTTGGCATCACAGACTTGGCCCTATCCTGGATCTCATCATACCTAACAGACCGAACATTTAGTGTCTCCCTCTCCCACACCACCTCCTCACCTCGCCCCCTGTCGGTGTTCCTCAAGGCTCAGTCCTCGGACCCCTACTCTTCTCCAGCGACACCTTCAGCCTGGGACAGCTCATAGAATCCCACGGCTTGCAGTACCACCTCTACGCCGATGACACGCAGATCTACCTATCTGGACCTGACCTCACCTCCTTACTGACCAAACTCCCACAATGTCTGTCTGCTATTTCAGCCTTCTTTTCTGCTGCTTTCTCAAGCTGACCATGGACAAAACAGAATTCATCATCTTTCCCCCATCTCACTCTACCCCTCCACTAGACCTATCTATCAATGGCTGCTCTCACTCCCCAGTCCTGCACGCTCGGTGCCTTGGGGTGCTCCTCGACTCTGCCCTCTCTTTCAAACCACATATCCAAGCCCTTGCCTCCTCCTGCCGCCTCAAACTCAAAAATATTTCCAGGATCCGCGCATTCCTCAACCATGAAACCACAAAAACACTAGTGCAAGCCCTTTTCATCTCCCGCCTCGACTACTGCAACCTCCTACTCTCTGGCCTCCCCTCCAGCACTTGACCCTATCCTCGATCTCATCATACTTAACAGGCCGAACATTTAGTGTCTCCCTCTCCCACACCATCTCCTCACCTTGCCCCCTGTCTGTCGGTGTTCCCCAAGGCTCTGTCCTAGGACCCCTACTATTCTCCATCTATACCTTCAGCCTGGGACAGCTCATAGAATCCCACGGCTTGCATTACCACCTCTACGCCGATGACACGTAGATCTACCTATCTGGACCTGATCTCACCCCCTTACTGACCAAAATCCCACAATGTCTGTCTACTATCTCAGCCTTCTTTTCTGCTGCTTTCTCAAGCTGACCATGGACAAAACAGAATTCATCATCTTTCCCCCATCTCACTCTACCCCTCCACTAGACCTATCTATCAATGTCAATGGCTGCTCTCTTTCCCCAGTCCCGCACGCTCAGTGCCTTGGGGTGATCCTCGACTCTGCCCTCTCTTTCAAACCACATATCCAAGCCCTTGCCTCCTCCTGCCGACTCAAACTCAAAAATATTTCCCGGATCCGCGCATTCCTCAACCATGAAACCACAAAAAACACTAGTGCACGCCCTTATCATCTTGCCTCGACTACTGCAACTTCCTACTCTCTGGCCTCCCCTCCAGCACTCTGGCACCACTCCAGTCTATCCTACACTCTGCTGCCCGACTAATCCACCTGTCTCCTCGCTATTCCCCTGCCTCCCCCCCCCCATGCTAGGCCCTTCACTGGCTTCCTATTGTCCAGAGGCTCCGGTTCAAAACCCTAACCATGACATACAAAGCCATCAACAACCTGTCTCCTCCACACTTCTGTAACATGGTTTCCCGCTACCTACCCGCACGCAACCTTCGATCCTCGCAAGATCTCCTTCTCTACTCCCCCCTCATCTTTTCTTCCCACAACCGCATGCAAGACTTCTCCCATGCTTCCCCCATACTCTGGAACTCTCTGCCGCAACACATCAGACTCTCACCAACAACGGAAACCTTCAAGAAGGACCTGAAGACCCACCTGTTCCGACAAGCCTACAGCCTGCAATGATCCTCGGTCTAGTGTATTATTATTATTATTATTATTTATTTATAAAGCACCATTGGTTCCATGGTGCTGTACATGAGAATGGGTTACATACAAATTACAGAGATCACTTACAGTAAACAAACTAACAATCACAGACTGATATAGAGGGGAGAGGACCCTGGCCTTTCAGGCTTACATGCTACAGGATGGTGGGGAAGGAGACAGTAGGTTGGGGGGTTGCAGCAGCTCCAGTGATGGTGAGGCGGTAGCTCCAGTAGTGGTGAGGAGGCAGCGGGGATCATTGCAGGCTGTAGGCTTTCCTGAAGAGATGGGTTTTCAGGTTCCATCTGAAGGATCCGAGTGTGGTTGACAGCCGGACGTGTTGGGCTCAGGGAATTCCATAGGATGGGGGCTATTCGGGAGAAGTCTTGGAGGCGGTTGGGTGAGGAGCGAATAAGTGTGGAGGAGAGAAGGAGGTCTTGGGAGGACAGGAGATTACATGAGGGAAGGTATTGGGAGATTAGTTCAGAGATGTATGGAGGAGACAGGTTGTAGATGGCCTTGTAGGTCAGTATTAGTAATTTGAATTGGATACGCTGAGGGAATGGGAGCCAGTGAAGAGATTTGCTGAGGGAAGAAGCGGAGGAGTAGCGAGGAGAGAGATGAGTTAGTCGGGCGGCAGAGTTGAGGATGGACTGGAGAGGTGCAAGGTTGTTAGCAGGGAGGCCACAGAAAAGGATGTTGCAATAGTCGAGGCGGGAGATGATGAGGGCATGCACAAGCATTTTAGTAGATTGAGGGTTGAGGAAGGGACGGATTCTGGAAATATTTTTGAGCTGGAGGCGACAGGAGGTGGAGAGAGCTTGGATGTGTGGTTTGAAGGACAGGGCAGAGTCAAGGGTTACTCCGAGGCAGCGGACCTCTGGTACGGGGGAAAGCGTGATGTTGTCAATTGTTATAGAAAGGTTGGGTAAGGAAGATCTGTGAGATGGGGGAAAGATGATCAGTTCAGATTTGTCCACATTGAGTTTGAGGAAGCGAGAGGAGAAGAAGGAGGATATGGCTGATAGACACTCTGGGATTCTGGAGAGCAGAGAGGTGATGTCTGGGCCAGAGAGGTAGATCTGAGTATCATCAGCATAAAGGTGGTACTGGAATCCGTGGGACTTTATGAGTTGCCCCAGGCCAAGTGTGTAGATTGAGAATAGTAGGGGTCCTAGAACAGAGCCATGGGGGACTCCAACAAAGAGGGTGGGATGAGGAGGTAGTGTGGGAGTGGGAGACGCTGAATGTGCGGTTGGAAAGGTATTAGGAGATCCAGGATAGGGTGAGGTCTTTGATGCCAAAGGAGGAGAGGATCTGTAGTAGGAGGCAGTGGTCAACTGTGTCGAAAGCAGAGGACAGGTCTAGAAGCAGGAGTATAGAGTATTGTCTGTTAGCTTTGGCTGTATGTAGGTCGTTGGTAATTTTGGTCAGGGCTGTCTCATTGGAATGATGGGGGCGGAAGCCAGATTGTAGATTGTCAAAGAGAAAGTTAGATGAGAGGTGGGAGGAAAGTTCAGCATGGACATGCTGCTCCAGGAATTTAGAAGCGAATGGGGGCAGTGATATTGGGCGATAGCTGGATGTGGCTGTTGGATCGAGGGTTGGCTTTTTAAGGATAGGCGTGATTGTGGCATGTTTGAAAGCAGAAGGGAAGGTACCAGAAGTTATTGATAGGTTGAAGAGGTGGGTTAGGGATGGGATAAGAGTGGTGGTGATGTTGAGGAGGAGGTGGGATGGGATAGGGTCAAGTGCACAAGTGGTGAGGTGTGATTTGGAGAGAAGATGAGCAAGCTCCCCTTCAGTGATGTTAGATAAGGAGGTTATGGGGTTTGGGCATTGGTCTGGTATACAAAGGGGTTGTGGTGGTTGGGCAATAAAGACTTTCTGTGTTTCGTCTATCTTGTTTTTGAAGTGTGCGGCAAAGTCCTCGGCAGAGTTTAGGGAAGTCGGAGGGGGCAGTGGTGGGCGGAGGAGGGAGTTAAAAGTATTGAACAACTGTTTGGGGTTGTGGGATAAGGAAGATACAAGGGATGTAAAGAAGGCCTGTTTAGCAGAGGTGAGAGCTGATTTGAATGCAAGTGTTGCTTGTTTGAGTGCAGTGAAGTCATATCCTCACCCATCCCTGTAGACTGTGAGCCCTCGCGGGCAGGGTCCTCTCTCCTTCTGTACTTGTGTGTCCCTTGTCTTGCACATGTTTATTGTACCTGTCTATATTTCCCCTTTTCCCTGTAAAGCGCCATGGAATAAATGGCGCTATATAAATGTATAATATTAATAATAATAATATAATATTATATATATATATATATATATATATATATATATATACCGTGTTTCCCCGAAAGTAAGACCCTGTCTTACATTAATTTTACCCCAAAAAGTCCCACCCTGTCTTACTTTCGGGGGAGGTCTTACACATTAGCCGAAAAAAAATGACAATTTCTTTTTAACCAATAAATTAACATTTATTAACATGCTGTTATACCCCATAACAGTGCCGTATCCCACTGCACACAGCCCCACACCCCATAACAGTGCCGTATCCCACTGCACACAGCCCCATACCCTATACAGTACATGTTTCCCTACTTGGTTTTTAAATGCTGGACGTTTTCCTCTGCGGTGCGGCTGTGGGTGCGGAAGGCCTGTGCTGCAGGGAACGCTGTGCCAATCAGCAGGGAAACAGCGGTGATGTGGGGCTGGGGCGGCCAATTACAGCCCGAGCTGCTGGACCAATCAGTGCTCGAGCCGGGGGCCGGCGGTGACGTGGGGAACAGGGGCGGCCAATGAGCTGTTGAGCTGGGCGGATTGCGGGGTTAACACGGCGAGTTAACCCCATGAGCGCTGGACCCGCCCAGCTGCACCTGAGGACACCTCTGGAGCCTGGGGACCCAATGGGGGACAGCGGCGGCCCAAAGGTAAGGGCCTTACATTTCACAGCGGCCCCCAACCCTGCCTTACATTCGGGGGAGGCCTTACATTGAAGGACCCCCCGTAACCCCCACCCTGTCTTACTTTCGGGGGGGTCCTACTTTCGGGGAAACACGGTATATATATACACACACTAGCTGAAGAGCCCGGCGCTACCCGGGCATAGTAACTAACTACAGTTAGTTATAACAAATTATAATGATTATATCTATATATATAAAGCGGAGTGTATAGCCCCGCCCACTCCGCATAGCCACATTCACTATAATATCCCACATCATCCCGTCAGCCAGAGCCCCCAGACTACTAATATCCCACATCATCCCGTCAAAGCCACCGGACTACTACCCCTAATATCCCACATCATCCCATCAGCCAGAGCCACCAGACAACTACCCCTAATATCCCACATCATCCCGTCAGCCAGAGCCACCGGACTACTACCCCTAATATCCCACATCATCCCGTCAAAGCCACCGGACTACTACCCCTAATATCCCACATCATCCCGTCACAGCCGCCGGACTACTACTCCTAATATCCCACATCATTCCATCAGCCAGAGCCACTGGACTACTACCACTAATATCCCACATCATCCCGTCAGCCTGGGGTCAGAACCATGGCGCTGAGTGGAACGGTTCTAACTTCCACACCAGGTATCCCTTTAAGAGAGGCCTGGGGTGAGAATCAGAGCGCTGAGGGATTTACCCTAACTTCCATACCGGAGATCCCTTTAAGAGAGGCCTGGGGTCAGTACCAAAGCGCAGAGTGGATTTGCCCTGACTTCCATACCGGGGATCCCTTTAAGAGAGCCTGGGATCAGAACCAGAGCGCTGAGTGGATTTGCCCTGACTTGCATACAGGAGATCCCTTTAAGAGAGCCTGGGGTCAGTACCAGAGCATTTGAAGGCAATTGCCCTGACTTCCATACCGGGGATCCCTTTAAAAGAGGTCTGGGGTCAGAACCAAAGCACTGGATGGATTTGCCCTGACTTCCATACTGGAGATCCCTTTAAGAAAGGCCTGGGGTCAGTACCAAAGCACAGAGTGGATTTGCCCTAACTTCCATACCAATGATCCCTTTAAGAGACCCTGGGATCGGAACCACAGAGCTGAGTGGAACGGTTTTAACTTCCATACCGGGGATCCCTTTAAGAGAGGCCTGGTGTCAAAACCAAAGTGCTCTGTGCTCCTTTCTAGGGGGCAGACAATGGCTGGGAGCTTATGTTCGCGGGGATGCTAGATTTCTCCCACCCAGTCAGTGTCTGCTGAGGTGTTGTCAAGTGGTAAAACTTGCTCATAGCAACCAATCACAGCTCAGCTTCTTTTAACCAGCTCTGGTGAAATGAGAGATGCTTAGTGATTGGTTGCAAGGAAATCTGTTGCTCATAGCAAACAATCACAGCTCAGCTTCTTTTGAACAGCTCTGGTGAAATGAAAGATGCTTCATGATTGGTTGGTGATACACACATACATATATTCATATATATGCACATACAGTATATATGAATGCACGTGTGTTTGTATGTACAGTGTACAGTTATATGTCTGTATCCAATATACTGTATGTTTATATACAGTATTTTTGTAGAGCATACATGTGTAATGCGCCAAAGTTGTAGTGTATGTGCCTTTAAGATGTAGCACAGCTAACAGCTACCTCATTATGCTTGCACAATGTTAACATTACCTTTTGCAGATAATGTACATGAGAATATAACACATAAGTGGTTTACATATGTATACAGTGATGTACTTTTTGTTATGTTCTGCTATCAGGAGCTTGTGAAGAGTTAACAAAGCATACAGTATATGGCCATAAAGTCACATGGTTAGAACACATGACTGGGTCCTAGGGTTGGTAGAGAATGAGACATTTTGTGCACAAGTGTAGTTGCCTAGGAAAGCTAAAGGAGCAGGTAAGGGAGCAGCCAAAGCTCCTGTATGAGTATCTGCAGTACTATACTGGAAAGTAACTGTGATTGCTGCAATGGAATTGAATCTATGTTAAACATGAATGTACTTGTGTATTCGTGCAACAAGTAAAAGTTATCAACAGTCCCTCAGGCCTCCCTGTTTTTCTGGACTATTTGGAGTGCACCACATTACATCACACTACCAGTAAGCAGAGGTGAATTAACACAAACTTTATTTTCTTCAATTTTTTTTGTCCCTGCCATAATGAAGTGGTGACAACAGCACACCACATGGTGTGTGACCTATGGCATAGTAGTGCGTGCATTACAGTTTCTAGGGTCCACAAACAGGATCCAAATAAATTAAAGGTACGCAAGGAGCCCCAGCCCAGTGTGACTGCAGAGCTTTATTATTGAACGGTAAATGTTCTAATGGCCTCAGGGAGGACACGCACAGCACCAGAAGCAAGCCCTGCCTTCTTCATCAAGCCTCAGCCAATTGTCGGACAGCGCGCCAAAGAAGAGGAAGTCCCGCCTTATATACAGTCCCCTAGTGATGGGCAGACCGGCTCTTTTTGGTGATCCAGCTCTCACGACTCCGCTCACCAAAAAGAGCCGGCTCTTTTTGTATCCTTAATGGATCCCTATTGCATACATATTCAGGCGCCTGAATCTCCGCCCACCTACCACATAAACCACGTCCACTTTCTAGGAGCCAATTAAATTGCTGAGTGGGTGGAGTTTTGTTCAGGTGGGCAGAGTTACGTCTTCCGAAAATCAGGATTTTACGCCCAGTGAAGTGGCTCGCACTAGGGTGCCAGCTCCCATTGGTCACAGCAGGGAGCCGGCGCTTTGAGTCGGATCGTTCGCGAACGACACATCACTACAGTCCCCCTCGTAACACAAAATTGCGCAAAGCAAGTACCTCCATTATCCACAGCTACGAGATAACAGTGAATCCTGCAGCAGAAGAGAACTGGATAATAGCCGCAATTAAAGGGACAGCAACCCTGGAAAAAGGTGAGAATAACAATATTTTTTATTTTAATTCTATTTTTTACAGGGATGGCAAGCGATGCCGGGCGCTCGGCATCACTGTGCTGATCGCTGGTGAAGCTGTCTGTGTGACAGCTCACCAGCGATCACATAGCGACTTACCAGCGATCCTGACACCTTGATATCGGTGTCGGTATCGCTGGTAAGTCGCTATGTGTGACTCCAGCTTAAGGAAACTTTATCAGCACCAGATAATAATAGATTGTACAACATGCCTGAGGATAAAGAGTGCGACCTACCCAGCAGTAGTGGAGCTTCCAGCACGGCCCATGCAATGCCTCTAACTATGCTGTATTGTTTTGGAGCACCGTAGCTCCCAAGCTATAAAGGGAATGCCCATGAACAAAGAGACTTCAGAGAAAAGATGCAAGCTATGTTTAGACTTAACCAGTGTCCACAGAGCAGAAGGTGGAAATATTAATTGGGCAATTGAGTGGAGCAGCTCTAAGGGAGGTGAAGTCCTGGCCCCATACTGAGAAAAGAACTGTTGAACGAATCTTTGAGAGACTGATTGCCACCTTTGATAAGAGAACAGTCCCAGAATTAAAACCGTGTTTTTTGGGGGGCAGAAAACAGCAGCTTGATGAGTCATTCAGATATTTTGCTGTTAGCTTGCGAGAAGCACTGCACGCTCTAAGTCAGATAGACCCCCATGAAGTAATGAGTGCAAATATCACCCTAAGGAACCAGTTTGTAAGGGAGCAAGGACAGAGTCTATCAAGACTCATCTGAGAATACTGTCCCTACAGAAACTCAGCGCATTCTTAGAATTCAAGGAGATGGCCATTAGAGTCCTGGGAATAGAAGCAGGTTACAGCCAAGTTCCAACTTGCACCAGCCTAAGAACCAAGTGAATGTTTTCCCTAGTCCTGAAATGGCACCACCAACTGGCCTCAAAGAGACTGTTACCAACTATACTCAAGTTGAAGCCCGTGATGCTTCAGGAGAGCTGCGCAAGCAAGTTGTAGAACGCACCAAGAGACCGACAGTGGTGTGTGAGGAGCTAAAGGATTTAAAGCATCAGCATCGGCAACCTAAAGACTCCTGGTTCCACAGAGACCGATGGCGTTATGGCTCCAGAGACAATGGCTATGGCAACCCAGGAAGACTGTCCACAGATCAGTTTGACACTCAAGGGAGGCCCATCTGCAGGACGTGCTGGAGAAGTGGCCACACCTAACGGGAGTGCCAACAGTTAAACTGTAACGCCCCGAGGGAGAGGACCAACCCTGGGGAGAAGATCACTTAGATCCAGACTATCCAAAATGGGCCCCTAGATACATTTGCAAGTGTCCAGTAATCACTATTGAAATTGATGGAATTCCCTTCTTAGCTTTGCTTGACACAGGCTCGCACGTCACCACCATTCAAGTCTCCTACTATGAACGCTAGTGGAATACTGGCCAGTTCCTAAACCTTCCATAAATGTTATCACCAGCAATGGACAAGCTGATCCCCAGCAAGGTTATTGGGAACCTAACCTTTACTAAGATACCAGAATAAAAACAGATTTGTGTCAGCCAAAGTGAAAAAATATAAATGTATAGGTTAAGTCACAATCGAAAGGAAACCAATTGGAAGGGCATAAAGACGCAGCTCTCTCAGGAAAGATGATTTCTACTTGCAATGGCTAGAATGAAACCAGCATATACCAAAATATATCATTGTAAAACTGGGAAAGGAATCCCACATGACCATTCAAACAACAACTTAGATATTTTGGTTGCATATAACGATAATAACTGGAATTTTGATAACATTAATGTAGTTACCACAAGAAATGTGCCATAGCAAAAAGTGAGAATAAGACAGGGCCTAACTGTTGTTGACGTCTAGGATGATGGCTTCCCCCTGTTGTCCTGGGTATGAATGTTTTGGAAAACTGCCTGCAAGAGATGCTGGATGTGTTGAAGCATGAATTGACTCTGGCTCCATGCAAAAATAGATAAGTGATCCAGAAAGCCATCTGCCTACTGCATAGGCACCAAACAATTGCTGGCCCAGATGGGACCATCGGTATGACCCTGATGGTGAGTAAACGTCCTATCTTTTTACCTGCAGGTACTGAGACAATGATCTGGTGCAAAGCACGAATAGGACCGGGAGGTCAAAACTATGATGTCCTGGTGGAACCAATCCCGCTGAATGGTGAAGTGTCCATTCTGGTTGTATGGAGTCTAGGTACGGAAACGAGAGTCCCTATTTGTTTGTTGAATTTCAGTGATCAACAGGCGAAGTTGAGAATGTACCATTTGAGACGGTCCTCATTTATCTGGATGATGTGGTTGTCTTTTTCAGAACATTTGAAGAACACCTTGAGCACCTTTGAGATATTTTCAAGACTCTTACCAGCTATGGCCTGAAAGTCAAGTGCTGTATATAGACCACATAGTGAGTGCTGAAACTGTTTCCAGATCCTGAAAAGATTGCCGCTATCCAGAAGTGGCCTGTCCCTACTACTGTCTGAGAAGTCAGAAGTTTCTTGGGATTTGCAGGATACTACTGCCACTTCATCAAAAATTTCACCCTGATTCCTGCACCCCTGCAATAGCTGTTGAGAGGTCATTCTGCACACCAGACAAGAACTAGTGAATTGATTGCCTGGACTAAGGAACTAGATGTCTCCTTCATTCAACTGAAGAAAATAATGATAGAGGCTACTATCCAAGCATACCCTGACTATAACTGTCCGTTTCGCCTTTATACCAATGCTAGCAAGAAAGCACGGTGCTGTCCTTGCACAAGTCCAAGATGATAAGCAGAAGGTAATTGCCTATTCGAAATCCAGGGAACTACAGTTACTTCAAACTTGAGTTCCTCACATTGGTACGGGCATTGAGAGACAGTTCAGAAACTTAATAAAAAAAAAAATTGAGCTTGGTTTGAGTTGGTATGCATGCAGCACATAAACACATGTTCACATTGGCCATAAAGCATACAAAACCTACAAATTGACATGGTGACTGATCGGGGCGGTCCTACACTGTATAATATTAAAAACCTTACCATGTGTCAAAGTTGACCTCAGTGTGTGAATAAGGGCGGACAAAAGGACCGGGTCCCAACCAGTGGACACCGCCCCGATCAGAGTCACCTTGTCGACAGTGGGATGGCTTTTATGCTATTTTTTTATCAAAAACAGCATTACTAAGAACTCTGTATTATTTAAATGCACTTTTGCTTTTTACTTATTTAGTTGCAGCAGTGTTTTTGCTCATTTTTTCTCTTGTAGGTTTTGTATGCTTTATGGCCAATGTGAACATGTGTACCAACTCAAACCAAGCTCAATTTTAGTGTTTTTTCTTTGTATTTTTGCATTCTGTGCAAGATGGGGCGTGGCCTCCCTCTCCTGAGCTGGAAATTGCATATAAGGCTTCCCCTGACTGGTGTCCACTGGTTGGGACCTAATCCTTTTGTCCGCCCTTATTCACACACTGAGGTCAACTTTGACACATGGTAAGGTTTTTAATATTAGACAGTGTAGGAAAGCCCCGATCAGAGTCACCTTGTCGACGGTGGGACAGCTTTTATGCTATTTTAAGAACTCTGTATTATTTAAATGCACATTTGCTTTTTAGTTGTTTAGTTACAGCAGGGTTTTTGCTCATTTTTTCTCTTGGAGATTTTGTACGTTCAGAAACTACTTGGCGGCTACTCCTTTCATAGCCTTCACAGACAACAACCTGTTCTCGCACATAAATGTGGCGCCCCTGAGGCTTCAGTCGCCACAGAGGTACTGCACCTTCTCCTAAGGTGTAGTGCCCCACCATCCAGGTAAGGTGGGAACTCCTGACCACGCTCCACACCTGCATTCCACACACAGGATAGTTCAGTGGGGCCACCTAACAGCTTCAGGCTGGGGGTTAGCAGAGCACCCCTCGTGGAACCCTGCTTCGTAATACGAGATGTGCTGGGAGGCGGGTGGAGTGAGATGATATAAAAGAGTGGGAAGAGTGAGAGTTAGGGGTCGTTGGTTAGAGGAGAGAGAAAAGAGAAGATGGGTGTCTGAGGGACGTGCTGCAGCAGGTCCCAGTGATCTGGGCTGTTGGCACGAGAAAGTCCAGAGAAAGAGACTGATAAGATTGATAACCTAACCTTCCATAAGAGAGAGAGAACAGATCGGAACGAAGGAGAATAGAAGGACGGTGGGAAGCCGGTTGAAGAAAGATAGAGAACCTTTCCAGTCCAGAGAGCGCAAAGGCCGGGGCCCGGTCCCCGAGGTTGATTGGATCATTATGTCCGTCAACAGACATCGGAGGAGTAGTGAGCCGCTAACGCCTTCCTCCCATCATAGACTTGGGACACAACAGCAACTGAATAGAGAGCCGGGACGCAGAGTGGAGTCCCCGAAGCAGGCTACAGCTGTCTGTCATACAAGTAAAGACTGGGAACACCTAGAGAGAGGCATTCCAGGGTAACTAAGTACTGGAATGCTTCGCACCTGGAGGCGCATTGTAGGAGTCGTTCAGTAAGGTACATGTTGGCGGAGTGTGGAAGGGAGAATCCTATCCTGCCTGGAGGTTGGCTGGAGCCCTGACCTGGAGAAGACGGTACGGAGGCAGGCAGTTGAGTGAACTGCAAACAGTGAGCAAAGCTTTGGAACCGCATACTCTGGTGTCCTCCAGTTATTCCCGCACCACTACACCTGGGTACCAGCCTCCATATCATTCTGCGGCTCTCCTCATCCATTGCACCTACACTGCCCTGGGACTACAGCTCCACCTGTGGGGAGCTACACCATCTCTGCTGCACCACACCATCAGTCCCAGCGGATCTGTATGCAGCGTTGGCTTACCATCTTACTTGCCAAACACCACGGGTGGCGTCACAAACTATTCATATAAACTTTAACACCATTAACATCACCGCCATTGATATTGGGCGCCCAGGGCCACGGACCGGGTCACCGTTGCTGTGACACATTCCCACCTTGACACTGGCCCAATACCGAGTACCCCGCTGCCCTGGGTGTGTGAGGGCGACCCATAAACATGACCCGACTGGGAGCCCTAGAACAGAGATGGGCATCACGATTGGAAAATTACCAATTCACTATCAAATACAGAGCAGGAAAACCTAACATCAATACTGACGTGTTGTCCCAGCTTCCTACTTGTAAAGAACCTGAACTTAATAAATGGTTAGAAGTAGAGGTGCCAGATTTCCACCAATTGTCTGTCAAGCAAGAAGCCTGTGTGTTGAGGTGAAATCTTCAGACTTTATCTAACCAACAAGAGCAACAGTTGCACGCTGACAGAGTCCAATGGATCCAAATCCAAGAAGAGAGTAGAGTGCTGAATACTCTAAGGAATCTCCTCACTACGAAGAACGGACTCCATAGAGATCAGGGCAGCTACAGGAACATTGAGTTGAAAAGACTCTTGAGACAGTGGAAATGGCTATTATTTGTAAGAGGACTGGTTGTTCGAAGAACCATTGACCCAACTACCCATGAGTGAGTTAATCCAGATCGTTGTACCAAGGGAAGATGCCAACATTGTTTTGGAAGCCTATCATAACAAATCTGGACATTTTGGTTGCCACGAGACTGAGGCCAACATCCGTCCTATTGGATCTGCAAATTACATAAAAAAATGGTGCAACGAATGTACAGCTTTTACATTGAGGAGTGGAGAAAGCACTGACCGGAAAGCACCCAATAGTCACTCACAAGCCACTGGAGTGGATTGCATTGGATCATGTGAAACTACAGTCTAGTGCAACTGGAGTTCCCTATACCCTGACTGTCATTGACCACTATACAAAATTTACTGTGGCACTGCCAGTGGAAGACCTTACAAAAAAAACAATAGCCAAAATCTTCTGGAAGACTTTCGTACAACCTTATGGATACCAAGAAAAGATCCAAACTGATAGAGGTTCTACATTGAATCAGAACTGTTACAATAACCATGTACTCTCTATGGCTGTAAGAAAGTGAGAACAAACAACTGCATATGATCCTCAGTGTAAAAGTGTGTGCACGGATGAACCAGACTCCAATGGACATGTCATGTGCAATACTTGCTAAGCAGAGAACCTGACTGGCAAGATACACTGCCAGAATTGGTCTCTCTCTACAATAACATTGTCCATTGTTCCACCGGGTATACGCCTTATTACCTGATGTTTGGTAGGCAACGAAGACTAGGAGCAGATGTGCCTTGGAAGTGCGAGTTCCAGAGACAGTCAAAACCCTCTACCACACACTGACTGGGTTATAAAGCATCAGCGACGACTAGAATAAGCTAATGTCATTGTGGAAGAGAGAATGAAAGTCATTCGTCAGAGACATGAAGAGATCCACAACGTGAATGCCAAAGCAAAACTCCTGAGAGTCGGAGACTGAGTTTTGCTTAAGAAGAATCATTGCACCAGCAAACTAGATGAGAAGTGGGAGACTTGCTCATACATCGTTCGAGCTATCCCTCTGCCTGGAGTTAAAATCTGCAATATCGAAAAACAGAATGAAGAGACATCCAAGTTGGTACACCGTAGCCACATGAAGCTTTGCTTGACAGATGACATCCGAGATCCCTCAAGAGATTACATCGCCAACCATCCACTAGATGACTTCAGAGCTGATTCCAGGAAGAATCCTGCAGAGAGTGCCATTCCAGGTCAGCTACCCCTTGAAAAACGGTCAGCGACACCTGCAGTATTTCCTGTTGGATGGCTATTTGGTCCTCGCTTGCAGTGGTCCATCTCACAACCTAATTACCCACAGTATTGACTTGTTGATTCTCAGCCAACCCCACAGAAGGTATTGAGTCCCCATCAGATATGACAAGTGATTCATTGAGAAGGTCAGAGATAGAGACCAAGGGTTGTGTGCCAGTAAGATACCTTGAATGACTGAGTTAAACCTTTACTCTATTTACTTTAATTGGGACTATTAACAGAGAAAACAGCCCACTACAAGAGAGTGTGACATAACAGCCCAATGTTCTTCATTTCCCTCAATTTATGGAACGTTCAAGCTACGTGCCTTCAAGGACTTTTTAATTATATTATATTTCTTCCAGGTTACAGCATTTATACAAAGACTCATGGACTACTGATATTTTACTTGTTGCATTTTACGTGTGTTTCTCTTCTAGGTTGTCCTAGAACACAGTAAGAAGCTTTGGATTCATGGGGACATGCATATTTTTTAAAGTGAGTGAATATGTAATGACCCAATATTGTGGTGTATGGGCCTTTAAGATGAAGCAGATCTAGAGGCTACCTCATTACGTTTACATAATGTTCACATTTCCATTTGCACATAATGTACATGAGAATTCAGTACATAGAAGTGGTTTATAAATGCACATAGTGATGTACTTGTTATGTTCTGCTATCGGGAGGTCGTAAAGATTTATCAAAGCTGTTCTTCTTTCCATATATGGCCATAAGGTCACATGGTTAGATAGAATACATGACCAGATTCTGGGTTGGAAGTGAAGGAGATATTTTGAGCACAAGTGGAGTTGACCAGGAAAGCTGAAGGAGCAGGTAAGGCCATGTGCACACGCTGCGGATTGGTCTGCGGATTTGTATCTGCGGAACCGCAGGTAAAATGACCTGCGGTTTTACCTGCGGATAGGCCTGCGGTTTGACACCTGGACAATGGAATAGGTGGCAAACCGCAGCGGAATCCGCGGAAAGAAGTGACATGTCAATTCTTTCTGCGGATTCAAAACCGCAGCTTTTCCGCAGTGTAAAATCTGCAGCATGTGCACTGCGGATTGTACGTCCCATAGACTTACATGGTACTGTACACTGTCTGCGGAACTGCTGCAGATCCGCTGCGGCCAAATCCGCAGCGGATCCACAGCAAAAACCGCAGGGTGTGCACATATCCTTAGAGAGCAGCCAAAGCTCCTATATATGAGAAACCACAGCCTCCGCCTCAGATAACCGTGTGATAAGAACTATGCATCTAAGCAGAAGGTGAGACTCAAGAATCACTGCACCATATATGTATATCTGCCTTACTATACTGAAAAGTAACTGTGATTGCTGCATTAGGATTGAATCTCTATTAAATCATCGTTTATCTGGATGTACCAGTGTATTTGTGCAACAAGTAGAAGTTATCAACAGTCCCTCAGGCCTCCCTGTTTTTCTGGACTATTTGGAAGGCACCACATTACATCACACTACCAGGGAGCAGAGGTTAAATATGTGCATCCTGGCGTTACAAACTTTATTTTCTTTTTTTTGTGTCCCGGCCATAGTGAAGTGGTAACATCTGCACACCACATGGTGTGTGACGTATGACATAGTAGTGCGTGCATTACACATATACAAAAAGTATGAATAAGTATATGTATAAATGAGTGTACAGTAGAAATGTGTATGTACAGTATGTGTTGTATATGTGAGTACAGAATATATTTCTGCATATACTTTGCTCAACATTGAAATTATAGCAGCAAGAAGGCAATGCTAAGATTTGCGAATTAACACATTTTCAAGTACTTCACTCCAATCTGTGGCGTGTGTGTGTGTGTGTGGGGGGGGGGCATAAAAGCCAGATCAAAATCAAATTTTTTTAGCTACGTAAAAGCTCAAAATATCAGATCAAGTCTTGTGGGATGATTCTGTGATGCCTCGTGTTCGTCGACGTGCAAGTTATCTCCACTTGTCGCAAACTGAGAAGGACGGAATCCTTGAACTAAGAAATTTTGGATCGTCACTCCAGCAGATCGCAACGCACGTAGGCCAAGATGTCAGCACTGTACTATGTTGGGTGTCCCAGGGGTTGGGAGAAAAAAGATGAACTGGAATAACAGCAAGAAATGCACAGAGGTGAACATCTGCAGAGACGGATGATCAGTTTATAAGAATGGCGCTCAGTGATTCTTTCTGTATAGAAAGTGAAACTGGATGTCATATACCGAGCCTAAGGCATCAAATGCTACACAAAGCATCAGAAGGCATTGGTCTACGAGCCAGATGTCCGGCTACAGGTGTCCACCTATGTCACGACTCTCAAAGGCTAGTATGTTGCTTGTGCTAGTGTGAGCCACCTACATGTCCTAAACATGCTACCATGGCTGCAGTGTCTCCAGACTTGTCTCCGATCGAGCACCCTGGGGACGTCTTTGGTCGGTGATTACACAGAAGCTGCCAGCAGCGGATCTTGATGATTTTCCCAAGTCCATTCAGCTCAGTAGAACCTTCTTCAAATGACCATTAATAACCTCAGTGATGGCAGCTGAGGCTGTAAGTGTGAGGAGTTCTGAACTTGGTGCTCATACTCCATACTGAGTAATTCAAGAGGTTTTTAAAATGTAGTTTCCATTTTTTCATCTTTTCTACATCGTTAACATATCTCCATCCTGAGATTACCATAATTCCATCACTTTTAATTTTTGCATTGTAATTTCATCGTTGAGAAGTGTATACATGTATATATTTATATACTGCATATACTTTTACGTGTTTTTCAGTCTTTCGGTTTTCTTTTGACATCTCATGTATTCTGGGGACCTGTCTACTTCCAGTTCCATCCATTTATCATTTTGGCACATGTGTCTCCATGATAATCGCTGTTTTTCTCATCCTCTTCTGAATTGATTGATAACCTAGCAGGATACGTCATAGAGGGAATAATTTCTCTGGCATCCGTACATGTGTTAATAAGGCTTTTTATACATCCTCTAATGATAAAAACTCACGGTTGTAACATCAAAAGGGACTTTCTTGTGAAAAATTCATATCGTGTAAAATGTTTTATTAAGGTGATTTGAAGGCATGGTGCTACTTCATCTACTGCCAGCTGTGTATGACCCGAGGCCGCAGAGTCAGTCCTGTATAGTCAATAGCCCCCTATGCCGCGTTCTCGACAGGCGCCACCGCCACTTGGTTTAAGTGATCTACGGAGAACACAGAGTTCAGACCCCGGCTGAACGGATATTGATTGAGTATCCTAATGATATAGCAGTGACGTCTGTCCTGAGACAACCCCTCTAAGCATCGTCAGCCTGAACAGCTCATCACCACAATGTTAACTATTCCAGAGGTAACTATCAAGACTTAAGTGGATAACTTCAGTGCACCCAAGTAGTGATATCGGTGCACCCAAGCAGTGACATCGGTGCACCCAAGCAGTGACATCGGTGCACCCAAGCAGTGACATCGGTGCACCCAAGCAGTGACATCGGTGCACCCAAGCAGTGACATCGGTGCACCCAAGCAGGGACATCACTGCACCCAAGTAGGGACATCACAGCACCCAAGCAGGGACATCACAGCACCCAAGCAGGGACATCAGCTACTGTTACTCCAATAATGTACAAATAAGTGCACACTTTGGGATTAATGCATTATTGCATTTGTGCTTTTTTGTCTACTTTTTGGTGGGGGGGGTTTTTTTGCCTGTTTTTCATTTGTGCCTTATTCTTCATTTATTCTTTGTTTTTTTTGGGACCTGTTATTCATTTGTGCTGTATTCTTTATTTAATTTGTACCTATATTTGGTCTGGTTTTTGTTTTTGTTTTTTTTTAACTGTTTTTCATTCCTTAATCTTAATTTCATTTTTGCTTTTTTTGGAACCTAATTTTTGTTGTTTTTTCCCCTTTTTTTTCAATTTGCGTCTTAGCCTTCATTTGATATGTGCTTTTTTGGTGTTTTTCGCCTGTTTTTCATTTGTACTTTATCCTTCATTTTATTTATACCTCTTTTTGGTCTAGTTTTTGTTCAGTTATGATTTTTTTTAAAAAGTCACAAAATTTGGCGACTATCCTCCAGGTCTTTCCCTGCAGTGCACACCAGATGCTTTGGTACAAATTTTATAGCATCATATGGCAAAACGCATTACTTTTTGCGCTAACAGGACAAAGGCAAAAATTAAGAGCATTCTTGATTTTGAGCAAAAATTTGTAAACCGCGCGCACCATTTTGAAGAATTAGGAGTGGAAAAATGTCAATGAATGTCAGAAGAGAAATAAAAAAGGGACTTAAATAAAACGCAATTTATAAACTGGGCCTTATGAAGTTTATGTGAAAATTGAATATATGAAATTTTGAACTGAGTTATTTCTATAAAGACTGTACTTGTAAAATAGCGCACAAGTCTGCCAATTTGTGTATTTCCATGGGGTTATACTTGGAAATGGGCAAGTAGAAATTGGCCAATTTGGGAATGTAATCCGTGAACTACCACGAGTCAGCGTGGCCATATTTTTGCTACCATGTGCAGACTCCAGGATCGTCTCTCCAGCCCTCCATACTTGACCGTCTCTCGGCTCTGCTGTACCTTGACGATCAGTACATTTGACAGTGCGCCACTATTTCATGCTATGAGATTGATCCGTCAAATGCACAAGCTGACAAGGCTCAGTACAGCTCGGAGGCCGCCAAGCATGCGGGAGAACGGAGAAAACCCTGAGCCGGACCATCACTGGAGATGTCACTTTACATTTAAAGAAACTGTAACCTAAAAAACAAACAAACAAAAAAAAACCAATTAAAATATAATAAAATTTCAGATCATATTCACGGGAATAGGACCACATGGCTTTGTCTTGTACTCATCATCGCCCCTGCTGACTAAGGCAATTTGCATGGGATGACTCAAATAAAGGAGAACAAATAGCAACTTTTTTGAAAAATGACTCACTTTTCAAGCCTATTGAACCATTGGTCCAATGCTCCTATCATCCTCTACAAGAGTTGCATTTTATTATAAATTGTTTTTACATATTAATCCTTAAAGGGGTTGTCCACTATTCGGACAACAAATTCTCACTCATAATAGTCCCCCTTGTAAAATAAAAACAGCCTGTATTCACCTCTGTTGCCGACTGTGTCTGCAACGTATCTCCATTCACTGACGTCAGTAAAAAGTGAGAACTGCTGCTGCTCTCTGACTTCCTTGTGTCATGGGTTAACTTTTCTCAGCCTCAGTCTGGTCTCAGGTTTGCTATTTAGCTCCGCTGCATCCTGCAGGCGGTGTCAGCTATAGCTCTGCCTTCGGCATGTGTCTTCGGCGTGTGTATCTGACTCTGGTACATCCTGATTTGTCCTACTGTGATACCTGATTTGCCCCGTGTCTGCTTATTCCTTCTGTCTGTCCTCACTCAGTGTTTCCCTGTAAGTTTGTTGACTCCCTGGTTTTGACTTGGCTTGCACTCGGACCTGCTTCTGTCTTTGTCTTATCCGCTTCCGAACATTGCTGATCCCCTGGCTTGTTTCTGACCATGTGTACTGCTGTGACTTCTGGTACTTCTGCTCCTGACTGTTTCTGACTTGGCTCGTCTGACCACTCTTTCGTCACCTGGTGGCGCTTGTGCTGCTGCTCAGTTTTGCTACACTATGTGTGCAAACTCTCTTTCCTCACCAGTACCCCCTGGTGGAGGTTGCGCTATACTGCACTGCAGTAGCATGACACCTTGATATCAGTTACGTCCGAAAGGAAGAAGGAGTTAAGCGGACCATTAGCAGGAGCTGATTGACTGCAGTGCTCATGTGACATAACGTCATGCGAGCCCCTCACTGGAATGGTGCTGACACCAGAGGTGGGTACAGACTGTTCCTTGTGTTACATGGTGGACTATAGTGATTGAGATGAGGTTGACCGAATAGTGGACAATCCCTTTAAAGGGGCCCTATCACTTGCTTAAATATGAAGTTTCTTTACCTGGTGTAAACGCTGCTGTTCTCCTGAATCCAGCAAGGTTTTTCTTTTCTTCCTGCGCCTCTCCATTCCTGAGATATGGCCTCTTCTTCCCGGTATATAAATCTAGTCTTGTCATCAAGTGGGAGTGGTCCTAAATTATCTGTGGGCGTGTCATGTTGATGGCCTTCCCAGTTGAATAACAAGACTAGTTTTATTTATAGGGAAGAGGAGGCCATATCTTAGGAATGGAGAGGCGCAGGAACAAAAGAAAAACAACACTGGATTCAGGAAAACAGCGTCATTTACACCAGGCAAAAAAAAGTAACAAGGATTTTCCCCCCAAAATGACCAATTTCTTATACAAAGTCTAATCAGTGGTGCATGACTGCACATACAGGGTCACTTCTCGGTTTTAAATTGTGACCGTCTATCCTAGTTCACAGGATTGGTGGAGGTCATATAGGGCGGATCACTCCATTGTGACAGGTGGATATAGGATATAGCGTAAAGGTTAAGTGTTCAAACCCCCCTCTTTTCGTAAATAAGGGATTTCAGCGGAGAAATGTTAAGTTAAATTTAAAAAAAAAAAGCATATGACCCAAGTCTAATTAGCCCTCCATATAATGTGCCATCCCTCCATCGCTGCTGCGCTCCCTGCAGGGTAATGTATTAAATGGTCTTTTCATGATGGCTGCTCAGAATAAGTTTTTTTTTTTTGCGAATTTATTTGAAAAATTTTCAATCTCGTGTGCTGATGGGTACAAAAAAAAATTCCCTTAATGAGTGTCCTGACGATGATCTGGGTACAGAGAGTCCTTCATGCGGCTTCGTGCAGGGAGTGAACGCACAATTGGAACCCGGAGTCTCTTTGATATATAGGATTCCGAGTACAGTCAGTCCTCTCGTCACCATCGCCCTGCGGAGGGAGAGCGCTGGGAAAAATGAAGCATATTGAATTCCTTCCTCGGCCTCATTCTCTGCAGTGTCAGGTTCCTGAGCCTCTCATACCTGAGCAGATATTATATAGATCACATAACAGTAGCATTAACCCTTAGAACACAGCAACAGGCAGGGACACTGCCTGCACTCGGGGTCACCTGTAAAGGTCTAGTCAAAAATGGCCATAGATAGGCCGATCTAAGGTACCTTTTACTGCAAAAGCGGCATTTTAAAGGGTGCCCCTCTCCAATCCCCCCTGGGGTTTGTTTAGAAGCAGTGGTCACGTCCCGTGCTACTGACATCACGGCTCCAATTTTTGAGCAATGTAAGAGACCTCCCGAGCTTCTTCTTGGTCGTCGGGGAATAGTAGAGGCGAGTATTGTTATTTTCTTGTTATTTTTGTATATTTTCTGACATTTTTATTTTTTTTTCCCTAAAGATCAGATAACCCCTTTAAATAATAAAGGTCTGTCTGAATTCAGCTGCCACTAGAGGGAGCTGACTGCATAGTCTCCTAATGAACTAAGTGACCAATCGGGATACACTGAGCTCCCCCTAGAGGTGACACAAGTCGACAGATAACCAGATAGAATACAACACATGCTACGCAGGAATCCACTTATTCTGGACAGTACACAGCACAAGGTAGAATGTAGTCACATAATAGTGATAACTGCTTGATATGGCATATATACACAAGGGGTACACGTACAGTCCTACTTATTGTGGATCAACGCTAGCAATGACCACTACAGGTTAGCACCTATACACGGCATAAACACTGCATATACTGTACATGTACACGGCATAAACTCGGCGTATACATGTACAGGGCATAAACCCTACATATACTGTAAATATACACGGAATAAACTCTGCATATACATGTACACTGCATAAACTCTGCATATACTGTACATATACACGGCATAAACTCTGCATATACACGGCATAAACTCTGCATATACATGTACAGGGCATAAACCCTACATATACTGTACATATACACGGAATAAACTCTGCATATACATATACAAGGCATAAACTGTACATATACTTATACACGGCGTAAACTCAACATACAGTATACACAGCATAAACTCTGCATATACATATACACGGCATAAACTCTACATACAGTATACACAGTATAAACTCTGCATATACATATACACGGCATAAACACTACATATACACGGCATAAACTCTACATATACACGGCATAAACTCTACATATACACGGCATAAACTGCATATACACGGCATAAACTCTACATATACATGGCATAAACTCTGCATATACACGGCATAAACTCTGCATATACATATACACAGCATAAACTCTACATATACACAGCATAAACTCTACATATACAGGGCATAAACTCTACATATACACGGCATAAACTCTACATATACACGGCATAAACTCTACATATACACGGCATAAACTCTGCATATACATGGCATAAACTCTACATATACATGGCATAAACTCTGCATATACATATACACAGCATAAACTCTGCATATACATATACACGGCATAAACTCTACATACAGTATACACAGCATAAACTCTACATATACACAGCATAAACTCTACATACAGTATACACAGCATAAACTCTACATATACACAGCATAAACTCTACATATACAGGGCATAAACTCTACATATACACGGCATAAACTCTACATATACACGGCATAAACTCTACATATACATGGCATAAACTCTGCATATACATGGCATAAACTCTACATATACATGGCATAAACTCTGCATATACATATACACAGCATAAACTCTGCATATACATATACACGGCATAAACTCTACATACAGTATACACAGTATAAACTCTGCATATACATATACACGGCATAAACTCTACATATACACGGCATAAACTCTACATATACACGGCATAAACTCTACATATACACGGCATAAACTCTGCATATACAGGGCATAAACTCTGCATATACACGGCATAAACTCTACATATACATGGCATAAACTCTGCATATACATATACACAGCATAAACTCTACATATACACAGCATAAACTCTACATATACAGGGCATAAACTCTACATATACACGGCATAAACTACATATACACGGCATAAACTCTACATATACACGGCATAAACTCTGCATATACACGGCATAAACTCTACATATACATGGCATAAACTCTGCATATACACGGCATAAACTCTACATATACATGGCATAAACTCTACATATACACAGCATAAACTCTACATATACAGGGCATAAACTCTACATATACACGGCATAAACTACATATACACGGCATAAACTCTACATATACACGGCATAAACTCTACATATACACGGCATAAACTCTACATATACACGGCATAAACTCTACATATACACAGCATAAACTCTGCATATACACGGCATAAACTCTACATATACATATACACAGCATAAACTCTACATATACACGGCATAAACTCTACATATACACGGCATAAACTCTACATATACACGGCATAAACTCTGCATATACACGGCATAAACTCTACATATACATATACACAGCATAAACTCTACATATACACAGCATAAACTCTACATATACACGGCATAAACTCTACATATACACGGCATAAACTCTGCATATACACGGCATAAACTCTGCATATACATATACACAGCATAAACTCTACATATACACAGCATAAACTCTACATATACAGGGCATAAACTCTACATATACATATACACAGCATAAACTCTACATATACACAGCATAAACTCTACATATACAGGGCATAAACTCTACATATACATATACACAGCATAAACTCTACATATACACAGCATAAACTACATATACAGGGCATAAACTCTACATATACATATACACAGCATAAACTCTACATATACACGGCATAAACTCTACATATACACAGCATAAACTCTACATATACACAGCATAAACTCTACATATACACGGCATAAACTCTACATATACATATACACAGCATAAACTCTACATATACATGGCATAAACTCTACATATACATATACACGGCATAAACTCTACATATACATATACACAGCATAAACTCTACATATACACGGCATAAACTCTACATATACACGGCATAAACTCTGCATATACACGGCATAAACTCTACATATACACAGCATAAACTCTACATATACACGGCATAAACTCTACATATACATATACACGGCATAAACTCTACATATACACGGCATAAACTCTACATATACACGGCATAAACTCTGCATATACACGGCATAAACTCTACATATACATGGCATAAACTCTGCATATACATATACACAGCATAAACTCTACATATACAGGGCATAAACTCTACATATACACGGCATAAACTCTACATATACACGGCATAAACTCTACATATACATGGCATAAACTCTGCATATACATATACACAGCATAAACTCTACATATACACAGCATAAACTCTACATATACAGGGCATAAACTCTACATATACATATACACAGCATAAACTCTACATATACACAGCATAAACTCTACATATACAGGGCATAAACTCTACATATACATATACACAGCATAAACTCTACATATACACAGCATAAACTCTACATATACAGGGCATAAACTCTACATATACATATACACAGCATAAACTCTACATATACACGGCATAAACTCTACATATACACAGCATAAACTCTACATATACACAGCATAAACTCTACATATACACGGCATAAACTCTACATATACACGGCATAAACTCTACATATACATATACACAGCATAAACTATACATATACACAGCATAAACTCTACATATACACGGCATAAACTCTACATATACACGGCATAAACTCTACATATACACAGCATAAACTCTACATATACACGGCATAAACTCTACATATACATATACACGGCATAAACTCTACATATACACGGCATAAACTCTACATATACATGGCATAAACTCTGCATATACATATACACAGCATAAACTCTACATATACAGGGCATAAACTCTACATATACATATACACAGCATAAACTCTACATATACACGGCATAAACTCTACATATACATATACACAGCATAAACTCTACATATACACGGCATAAACTCTACATATACATATACACGGCATAAACTCTACATATACACAGCATAAACTCTACATATACACGGCATAAACTCTACATATACATGGCATAAACTCTACATATACATATACACGGCATAAACTCTACATATACACGGCATAAACTCTACATATACACGGCATAAACTCTACATATACATGGCATAAACTCTGCATATACATATACACGGTTATAAACTCTACATATACATGTACAAGGCATAAACTCTACATATACACGGCATAAACTCTGCATATACATATGCACATACCTATATACAGAATATGTATATACAAATATATGACAAACGCTACATACACAGAAAAATACGTGGCATAATCTCAGCATATATATACATATACACGGCATAAATTTGGCATGTAAACGTGCATGCACATGAGAAATACATACGGTACATACTTGCATGGCATAACCTCGTTATACATATACACCTCGGCATATACACACACAGGAATATGCATGGTGTAAATGTGCCATATACATCTACTCGGTGGGACAATGTGAGTAAACACTCAGAGGAGCGGCCCGAATAAGATAAGAGAGCAGTAGTTTCTTTAGCCCACAACGCGTTTCGACGGTAAACCGTCTTCATCAGGTGGCAGTTTATTGATTTAAACAGGAAGGGGTATATATGTGACCAGCAACCAATCAATGGTCACGGTGGTTAGACACATGATTGACAAGTCACATGACAGAGTGAAATCACAGGAAGAAATAAACAAGGGGAATAAAATATATAGAAATTGAAACAAGGTAAAAAGCAAAATTAAGAACACTTATGTTATAGTAAAATGGTGACAAATAAAACAATAAAAGAAACCAGTAAAAAGATATATATATATATATAAAATATGTAAGACGAAAAAAGTGGTTTGGTACCGTGTTAGCCAGTAGAAAAAAAAAAATATATATATATATATATATATATATATATATATATATATATATCAGCCTGATGAAGGGACATAAGCAGTCCCGAAAGCTTGCTTTGTAACAACATTCACTATTATTTGTTAGCCATTAAAAGGTATCATACCCACAAGATTCCTATTTTGTTTCTCTCACTGAGAGCACTTTATATATAAAATATGTAAAATATCTAGAATTACCTCATCACTTTTTCAATGGTTAGGTTCAGTCCCTAAACGATTTTTTGAATTTCTAACATTGATAGTGTGATAATTACACATGATAAATATTCATCAGTCACCGTCATCTACACAGCTCATATCAGACAATAATAACATCATCATCCTCTACCATTTGGATGATACTGAACTTGACCCTAACTACCTTCGTTCCTATTATCCGGAGCGTGGTACTCACTCGGGGAGGTCTCCGTATACACAAGAGCCAGGTCTGCACATTGTGGATCTGTGTAATAGAGTATATACCCCCCACCTCCATTATGGCACCACACCTCAATGAACACCCAGCTGCAGACGGCCCCCAGAGCCACCGCACACCTGTACAGACAGCACTCCGAACAGTCCCCGGCCCTGGGGGGATGAGTTCTAGTGACACATGAATAAACCTGCCAGGGTAAAATGACACCTAAGGTCCAGACCTGGAAGCGACGTCTATTGTCTATTCCATTCCTGCCCATAAGAAACATGGCGTCTAACGCTTCCAGACCCCAATGTCATTCCGAAATTGTAGACTTTTTATTATTAGACCACTCTTATGATATCAAAATAGCGCCGACTAATTCTAATCTATAGGGTTGTCCGATACCTATAGGCGGTTGACTTAGTCGGGCCTTTGTTGCCATGATTTCACCCATTGTCTTTGTTTTCTTGGAGACAAAGCAATGTTGTGAGACATTTTTCAAGATGGCTGACACGCAGAGTTTTCTGTGTATCCCTGACAACGTCCACATTCAGATATATCCTGAATGGAGTTAATTGTACTATTAGTAGTAGGAAAGCCTATATACATATGTGGGCAGATATTACAGTAGGGTCCATTCACTGCCATTATATGTGGTACTCTATTATAGGCGTAAGGGGGTCAAAGATCTGAATAATGGTGCTCCACGGATGAGTGACTACTACGAGTACGGGGCCTTGTCATTGATGTACAGTCCTCACAATGCTGCGGAGCTGCGCTCCCTCCACAGACACCGTGCAGCCCTGTAGGTGTCATTCACAGCCATACACACAGGCCTTGTGTGTCCCCAACATATACCCGCCATGAGAGTGACATTGCAGACCGGCCTTGCCATGTCCCGGACACTTAAGTACACAAGTATGCTCAGATTTTCCAGGATACAACGACAGGGCTTCAGTAATGTCAGTCAATGCAAGAGTCCGTATCCTACAAGGGTTATATGACCCATATCCAACATTACAGAGAACGGGAGGGATCGATGTTGGGTTTATATGGCAATGCCCCTATGGGAGTAACACTCTGCAGGCCTCAACGTGGCTCACAGGAGATCTGCCAATGAAAGTGATGGTCTGCAGTTGCTGGGCAGAAAAGTGTTAATGTGGTGACATTCCTTCTGGATTTCGCATGTAAAAATAGGTTAATGGGTTAAGTTGTGGAAAGGGTTAATCAAGGTTCAAAGCTTGGAACTGGGTCACATATGTGGACATATTATGCAATGGTTTTGGAAATTTTACAGTGACCGTGAATGTGTCTGATAAGGGGTTAATAGGGTATGCTGGATTCTGACGATAATATATATATATAATATATAGGGGGAGGGATGCATTATAGAAGGGTTATCTATAGGGGCTCTCTTACCTGTATAGAGTAGTATTCAGATTGTAGGTGGGAGTCCTCCCCCGACTTCTCTCATCCCGTGTCCTGGAGGGTCTTCTGTACCAGTATGAATGGTCCGGTCACACATCAGACTAGTGCATCCCAGATCTGCCTCCTGTCCCTTCCATAGGCTGGGCCTTTCCTAACAGGTCGTCTGCCACCCCGTCCCCCCGCACACAGAGCCAGTGATACAGCAGCACAGCCTGCCGTCTACCTGCACAATCTGTATTCACCACCATCTATTCCTCCGCCCGTCTGTGTCCTCCCAAGTCACTGCCGCTATTCTCTGCTTATCCTATATCTATACCGTCCCATCCATATCCTTTATCCCTGTCCTATCCTGTCTCCTTTCTCTGTATCCTATATCCCAGCGCTATCCCACCTCTCCTTTGTCCGTATCCTATACACCTGTCCTACCCCAACACTATTTCCAATTTCCTATATCCCTGTGCTATTTCCTATCCTATATGTGTTTTATCTTTACTTCTTTGTCCATATCCTATATCCCTGTCCTATTCCGTCTCCTTTGTCCATATCCTATATCCCTGTCCTGTTCCGTCTCCTTTGCCTGTACCCTATATCCCTGTCCTATTCCGTCTCCTTTGTCCGTACCCTATATCCCAGTCCTATTCCGTCTTTGTCCGTACCCTATATCCCAGTCCTATTCCCGTACCCTATATCCCTGTCCTATTCCGTCTCCTTTGTCCGTACCCTATATCCCAGTCCTATTCCGTCTCCTTTGTCCGTACCCTATATCCCAGTCCTATTCCGTCTTTGTCCGTACCCTATATCCCAGTCCTATTCCCGTACCCTATATCCCTGTCCTATTCCGTCTCCTTTGTCCGTACCCTATATCCCAGTCCTATTCCGTCTCCTTTGTCCGTACCCTATATCCCTGTCCTATTCCGTCTCCTTTGTCCGTACCCTATATCCCAGTCCTATTCCCGTACCCTATATCCCTGTCCTATTCCGTCTCCTTTGTCCGTACCCTATATCCCTGTCCTATTCCGTCTCCTTTGTCCGTACCCTATATCCCTGTCCTATTCCGTCTTTGTCCGTACCCTATATCCCAGTCCTATTCCCGTACCCTATATCCCTGTCCTATTCCGTCTCCTTTGTCCGTACCCTATATCCCTGTCCTATTCCGTCTCCTTTGTCCGTACCCTATATCCCAGCCTTTCTCCCCCTCCTGCATGTGAACCCTATATCTCGGTATTTCTGTCCACTCCTGTGTCCATCTCCCATATCCTTTGCCCCAGTCCCTGTCTTTCCTCTTGTCCTTCACCGTCTCTATATCCCGGTCTCCCCTTTCCGCATCCTATACCCTTGCGTCTGCATCGTATACCTCGGTCCTGCTGTGTGTTCTATGTCCTCACTCTTTCCTCGGTGGTCTCGCTTTTGTCATTCCTCTGTAATCCCCCAGCCTGAGTCTCGGTTTCACACTCCCTTGTTCCTCCAGGATCCTTTCTTTCTCTGTCTCTTCTCAGCCTCTCTCCTCCCTGTTTATCCTCTCTGCCTCCCCCTCCCCTGTGCTGTATCCCGTCTCTCTCTTCTGATCTCCCTCCTTCCACCACCTCTCCTCTAGGTCCACATCAAGCTCTCTGTCCTGTGATAACCTTGTGTCCCTCTTGCTGACACTCTAATTAACCCCTTTAGTCCCTTGCCAATTTCTCTAGTCACCCCGTGCTCTATTTTGCTCTCAATGCCGTATACCTGTCTCCGGCTCACCTGTATACCTTCCTTGCTGCCATCAATCAGTTGATGCATCCCCCCCCACCCCGATCTCTCTTTATGAATGGATCCTTCCAAGCTCCAATGTTGGGGCATGCTCGGGTGCTCATACATTATTCTGCACCCCCATTATTTTATTCCACAGCCTGGCACCCCACTAATCATTTCTTCTCCATATCATGTGACAGACTGCACCTGGGTCCTAGAGGAAGGATGTTAGTTTCTAGGTCAACCGTGCTGGAGGGAGGGACGCCAGCGAGTATGCGCTGTCTCTTTAACAGCAGGTGTTTTGAGCTTTCCTTAACTCCTTCAGCGCCTCTAGCCTTATAATAAAAAAACTGGAGCCTCCCTGAATCATAAATCCCACCCCTGTATTCATAAGCGCCCATTTAATGTAGGAGCGTCTGTGATATAGCACAATAATGATAATATGCAGAACAGATGCTCTTATTGTGTACCGACATTGTACGCGAGCCTATTATACACTTCACTTGTGCCTTTTTATTTGCTCGTCTGTGCATATTTTGACTCGTGGAGTTTTATGCGCGCTCCTTTAAGGGTGGATGTAAACATTATATAGCTGTCGACTGAATAATAGTTTGAGTAATCAGATTATTTCCGTTAAAAACGGAGATGAGCGGCTGGCATATACAGCCATTGTGCCGCTTACCTCCGAGAAAGGATCAGGCAAGAACAAAGTGTGTATTATTGTCCTACACACTTAAAGCGTTTTTTTCACCTTCATAAATGGATACGGTCAGACAGGACTTGTTAAAACAAGCACTTTCGCAATTCACTGCTTATTAAAATTTGCAACCGTTCTTGAAATATTAACACTTTTCTTTTGTTTACAGCTCGTTTCCTAGGCGACCGACCACCGATGCTGTCTAGCTTGTAAACGCTGCTCTGAAGCTGTCCAGGATTAAAAGGTAACAGTGCACTCCAGCGATCCATATTTTCAAAAGTGCTTACCAGCTCAACAGAAAAGAGCTTGTAAGCACTGAACATGCCCTGCTGTCTAGCAGCTGTGGTCGGTCTCCAAGGCAACGAACTATAAACAAAAGTCTTAATAGTTCTAGAACTAAAATTTGAAACTGTGTTTGCACTGCCTGTTGTCAACAGAAGCCTGTGATTGGTTGCAGCGGTCTGGTAACAAGAAAAGTGGTCATCGAAAGTTTATCTGATGACGCGCTATTCCGGTCGCCTGACCGCTGCAGTCAATCACAGGCTTTAGGTGTCCTGTTGGTACGCTTTCGATGTTAGCACAGAATTCCAAAGCAGCTGGTGCTGGGTTCTCGGGGGTGACGGAAGGTGAATATGCCTCCATTTATTCGAATTTATTTATTATGCCTTCATGTTTTGTTTTGTTAAACATTCATGCCTAAAAAAATAAATTATTCAAAATTGGACAATTCCTTTAATCTCAAAGGAATACCAGATTCTTAAGATATCACGGAGACATCCCGCTGTGACAGATTCTTCTGAAATCACTCATACAAAGAGAATAAGAACAGATAGTAAGAACAGATAGTAGGAGTGGCATCTGTCACACAGACGTGTATGGTGCAGCTGCTCTGGATAGAAAAATGGAGACACTTCCAAGGAAAAAGATTTCCAAGGAGCGATCTTTGACAACAGGAAGTGTCGTACTAACTTCGAGCGTTTGAGATGCAAGAAGTGAGGTGACTTTATCACGTTTCCAAATAGGACAAGTATCTAATAATATGCAACATATACAGTCATGGCCAAAAGTATTGACACCCCTGCAATTCTGTCAGATAATACTCAGTTTCTTCCTGAAAATGATTGCAAACACAAATTCTTTGGTATTATCTTAATTTAATTTGTCTTAAATGAAAAAACACAAAAAGAATTGTCCTAAAGCCAAATTGGATATAATTCCACACCAAACATAACAAAGAGGGTGGACAAAAGTATTGGCACTGTTTGAAAAATCATGTGATGCTTCTCTAATTTATGTAATTAACAGCACCTGTAACTTACCTGTGGCACCTAACAGGTGTTGGCAATAACTAAATCACACTTGCAGCCAGTTAACATGGATTAAAGTTGACTCAACCTCTGTCCTGTGTCCTTGTGTGTACCACATTGAGCATGGAGAAAAGAAAGAAGACCAAAGAACTGTCTGAGGACTTGAGAAACCAAATTGTGAGGAAGCATGAGCAATCTCAAGGCTACAAGTCCATCTCCAAAGACCTGAATGTTCCTGTGTCTACCGTGCACAGTGTCATCAAGAAATTTAAAGCCCATGGCACTGTGGCTAAAGGCCCTTTTACATTTAGCGATGCACCAGTGATCCGACGAGCGATCCGACCCGGTCAGGATCGCTGGTGCATCGCTAAATGATCGCTAGTGAGCTTTCATACAGAAAGATCTCACAGCGATGCAGCAGCGACGCAGCGCACGATACTTACCATTCACACACAGCGATCCTGCGTCCTCCCGCCCGCCTCCACGCGTCGCTGGACGTCACAGCAGGAAGTCTCAGCAGGAAGCGCCCGACGAGAAATGGAGCCGGACATTCTCGCGCGATCAGCGATGAGCAGCGGGGGAGCCGGTCGCTGGTAAGTATCACACATAGCGATATCGCTAGCAATATCGCTATAACGTCACAAAACCAGTGACGTTTTAGCGATATTGCTAGCGATATTGCTTAGTGTAAAACCCCCTTAACCTCCCTAGATGTGGCCGGAAAAGAAAAATTGACAAGAGATTTCAACGCAAGATTGTGCGGATGTTGGATAAACAACCTCCACTAACATCCAAACAAGTTCAAGCTGCCCTGCAGTCCGAGGGTACAACGGTGTCAACCCGTACAATCCGTCGGCGTCTGAATGAAAAGGGACTGTATGGTAGGAGACCCAGGAAGACTCCACTTCTTACCCCGAGACATAAAAAAGCCAGGCTGGAGTTTGCCAAAACTTACCTGAAAAAGCCTAAAACATTTTGGAAGAATGTTCTCTGGTCAGATGAGACAAAAGTAGAGCTTTTAGGGCAAAAGCATCAACATAGAGTTTACAGGAGAAAAAAGAGGCATTCAAAGAAAAGTACACGGTCCCTACAGTCAAACATGGCGGAGGTTCCCTGATGTTTTGGGGTTGCTTTGCTGCCTCTGGCACTGGACTGCTTGACCGTGTGCATGGCATTATGAAGTCTGAAGACTACCAACAAATTTTGCAGCATAATGTAGGGTCCAGTGTGAGAAAGCTGAGTCTCCCTCAGAGGTCATGGGTCTTCCAGCAGGACAATGACCCAAAACACACTTCAAAAAGCACTAGAAAATGGTTTGAGAGAAAACACTGGAGACATCTAAGGTGGCCAGCAATGAGTCCAGACCTGAATTCCATAGAACACCTGTGGAGAGATCTAAAAATGGCAGTTTGGAGAAGGCACCCTTCAAATATCAGGGACCTGGAGTAGTTTGCCAAAGAAGAATGGTCTAAAATTCCAGCAGAGCATTGTAAGAAACTCATTGATGGTTACCGGAAGCGGTTGGTCGCAGTTATTTTGGCTAAAGGTTGTGCAACCAAGTATTAGGCTGAGGGTGCCAATACTTTTGTCCGGCCCATTTTTGGAGTTTTGTGTGAAATGATCAATGTTTTGCTTTTTGCTTCATTCTCTTTTGTGTTTTTTCATTTAAGACAAATTAAATGAAGATAATAATACCAAAGAATTTGTGTTTGCAATCATTTTCAGGAAGAAACTGAATATTATCTGACAGAATTGCAGGGGTGTCAATACTTTTGGCCATGACTGTAAACTGCACAGTGAACACTGGAACATCCCATCTATATAATAATAATAATAATAATAATAATAATAATACATTTTATTTCTATAGCGCCGACATATTCCGCAGCACTTTACATTTCAGAGGGGATTTGTACAGACAATAGACATTACAGCATAACAATAATCACATACAGTAGATTATAACAAATACCAAGAGGAATGAGGGCCCTGCTCGCAAGCTTACAGTCTATGAGGAAAGAGGTAGACACGAAAGGTGGGTGGTAACAGTTGCCCTGATTGTATGGACCAGCCATAATGTTAAGTGTGTGACAGTACAGACACAGAGGGCTAATGGATGCATAAAGCATGTGGGAACATGATGCGGGAAATCTGGTTATGGTAAAACTTTTGGCTGTGCCACACAGGGATAGATTAGGTTAATGTGTTGAGGCGATAGGTCAGTCTGAATAAATGCGTTTTCAGGGCACGCTTAAAATTGTGGGGATTGGGGACTAATCGTATTGACCTGGGAAGTGCATTCCAAAGAATTGGCGCGGCACGTGTAAAGTCTTGGAGACGGGAGTGGGAGGTTCTGACTATTGAGGATACTAACCTCAGGTCATCAGCAGAACGGAGGGCGCAGGTAGGGTGGTATACTGAAACAAGGGAGGAGATGTAGGGTGGTGCTGAGCTATGGAGGGCTTTGTGGGTGAGGGTAATAAGTATATACTGAATTCTGGAGTGGATGGGTAGCCAGTGTAATGACTGGCACAAGGTAGAGGCATCGGTGTAACGATTGGTGAGGAATATGATCCTGGCTGCAGCATTCAAGACAGATTGGAGAGGGGAGAGTTTGGTAAGAGGGAGACCGATTAGAAGAGAGTTACAATAGTCGAGACGAGAATGAATAAGAGAAACAGTAAGAGTTTTTGCAGAGTCCAAAGTAAGAAAAGGTCGAATTCTAGAAATGTTTTTGAGGTGCAGATGACAAGAGCGAGCCAGTGATCGAATGTGGGGGGCAAAGGAAAGCTCGGAATCAAGTATGACCCCAAGACAGCGGGCCTGTTGCTGGGGAGTAATAGTGGAGCCACCCACAGAAATAGCAATGTCGGGTATAGGTACATTAGTAGAGGGAGGAAACACCAGGAGTTCAGTTTTTGACAGGTTCAGTTTCAGATATAGTGAGGACATGATATTAGACACAGCGTTTAGACAATCGCCGGTGTTTTCTAGAAAGGCTGGCGTGATGTCAGGAGAAGAAGCGTATAATTGGGTGTCATCAGCATAGAGATGGTACTGGAACCCAAATCTACTGATTGTTTGACCAATAGGGGCAGTGTACAAGGAGAAGAGGAGGGGGCCTAGAACCGATCCTTGGGGGACCCCAACAGTAAGGGGAAGGTGAGAGGAGGAGGAACCGGCAAAAGATACAGTAAAGGAGCGGTCAGAGAGATAGGAGGAGAACCAGGAGAGAACGGTGTCCTTGAGGCCAATGGAACGGAGCATAGTGAGGAGAAGCTGATGATCCACAGTGTCGAATGCTGCAGAGAGATCCAAGAGAATTAGCATGGAGTAATGACCATTTGATTTAGCTGTTAGCAGATCATTAGAGACTTTAGTGAGGGCAGTTTCAGTGGAGTGTAAAGAGCGGAAACCGGATTGGAGAGGGTCGAGAACAGAGTTTTCTGAGAGATAGCGGATAAGACGGGAGTGGACCAGGCGTTCCAGGAGTTTAGAGATGAAGGGAAGATTAGAGACAGGTCTATAGTTAGCGGCACAGTTTTGGTCGAGGGATGGTTTTTTAAGTAGTGGATGTATGATAGCATGCTTAAATGAGGAGGGAAAAATACCAGAAGAGAGAGAGAGGTTAAATATTTTAGTTAGGTGAGGGGTGACAGTAGGGGAAAGGGACTGGAGGAGATGTGACAGAAATGGGTCACTGGTGCAAGTAGTTGGGCGAGAAGATGCAAGTTGCCTGCTTACTTCTTCTTCTGTGACTGGTTCAAAATCAGAGAGTGAGCTAGATACAGTGGGGGAGGGAGGACAGTGCGTGGTATGAGGTGATTGGGAGATAATTTCCTGTCGAATCTGGTCAATTTTTTCTTTGAAGTAATTGGCCAGATTGTCAGCTCTGAGCTCTGTGGTTGGGGCCTGTACTCTTGGATTGAGTAGAGAATGAAAAGTGTCAAAGAGACGTTTTGGGTTATTTGACAGTGATGTGATGAGGGTGTTGAAATAGGTTTGTTTGGAGAGGTGAAGGGCAGTGTTGTATGTTCTAAGCATAAACTTAAAATGTATGAAATCTTCGTGTAGATTGGATTTTCTCCACAGACGTTCGGCGCACCTGGAGCACCACTGCAGGAAACGTGTTTGGGAAACGTGTTTGCACCATGTGCCAGGGTTGTCGCTGTCTGCGTTGTGGTGTTCTATTTATAGGGGTGCAAATTCATCCAGAGCACTTTGAAGTGTTTCATTGTAATGCTTCAAGTATTCAAGTCATTGAATAATGGAAGAAAAAAATGTATACTGGGAAATGAGGTAAACAATATCCCAACACATGTAATGCCGGCAGAATGCTGATGAAGAGGAACCACCTACTGAAAAAGAGTAGGTGGTAAGTAACACAGCAGGAGAAGTGGGACAGTTCCTGGACATATTAGACTGGTATGGGTAAAGATAACCAAGTTTTATCTTGTTTTGGTTGATGATGGCAGCAAGAACGGCCATGCCTTTACTCTGGTAGATGACAGCTAGGCTTTAAGAGCATTAATGCTGTGAGACAGTGATGTTGGGTCAATGTTTTGATCTGGTTGAGGTCATGACTACAGTTCCTTCACGGCACAACAGAAAACAACTTTGTTTTAACAAACCTTCCTTAGTACTCGGTGTCAGTGTTAGGGCAAAAGAGGCCTTCTATATTCTCTAGATTTTGATTGTAAGGTTTTAAGATTCTTCTTCTTCAGCTTTAATAAAATCAGCCCACCAAACCTTACAGCTAGCACTAAACAATCCTGCAGCTAATATCTCTTGGTATCAACGAAAACTGTCAGATTTATCCATCAAGACTTTAAAATTCAGAATTTATCACGCTACGGTGTCAGAGGCCTAAGGTGGGTACATCCGGCCAGCGCTCGGCACTCTGTAGGTGGCCTCGGGGTCCTGATGCTACTCAGCACAGGAATCCAAAGTTCTAAAGCTCCCGATGGTCAGTTCTTTTACTGAAATTGCTTCCAAAAACTATTTACAACCTGGTAGACTTTTTATGTTCGTATAAAAGATGCCATCAAACTACAGCTGGTCCAGTTGGCAGACGTGTTTACACAGGGCAATGGTTGGGAAGAAATTTTCTCTTGATCACTCATTTGGCTAAAATTTATGTGTAAATTGGCCCCAAGATAGTACGATACTGGAAACCACTGAATTAATCAGTATAATTTATTAAGATCATATCTCCCTAAATAGATAGATAATAGACAAGTGATAGATAGATAGATAGATAGATAGATAGATAATAGATAAATAGATGGATAAAAAGATAGATAAATTCTGTAGGCAAAAGTTTTGGGGCACATCTTTCAATCATTGAACTCCAGTTTATCATTCAGCCTCATTGCCATCCGGTGTATAACAACTGGTCCCTGGCCCCCAGTGTATAAGATCTGGTCCCCTACCCCTGGTCTATAACCTCCGGCCCCCGCCATGTCGTACGCCTTTACTATCGTGACAGA
Source organism: Dendrobates tinctorius (assembly GCF_039654945.1). NCBI lineage: Eukaryota > Metazoa > Chordata > Amphibia > Anura > Dendrobatidae > Dendrobates > Dendrobates tinctorius. The sequence goes on along the minus strand of NW_027361869.1, from coordinate 111,724 downwards.
ATGGCCGGTGATACCAGCGTGGTTCTGTCATAGGAGCCACCGGGATAACAAGTCCGTCCATGACATTTCATCCTCCTAAATCTTCCCCCATCACCTGTGAGTGATATTATTGATAAGCGGAAGGAACCGCAGCAACTCAGCCACGAAGTGGAGACCCCGTAATGTTACAGAGTGGAGGGTCAAGTGAGAATTGCAGAAAAGTCACTAACACTCTGCTGACCCCATAACTGCAGAGTACAGACCTCCTCCAGTAACATCAGCACAAACACTGAGCCTCCGCCAGGAGCTTCATGGCCCATCAGCTGCATGCATCCGTACATCACCAAGCACAATGCCGAGTGTCGGATGGAGTGGTATAAAGCCGCCACCACTGGACTCTCGAGGAGACGTGTTCTGTGCAGCGATGGATCACACTTCTCTATCTGCGTCTGATGGACAAGTCTGGTTTTGGTGATTCCAGTAGAATGTTACCCCCTGACTGCACTGTGCCCCCTGTACAGATGATGGAGGAGGATAATACTATGGGCTGTTGTCAGGGGTCGGCCTTAGCCTCCTAGTTCTAGTGAAGCAAAATCTTGATGCTTCAACACAAGACATTGTGGACAACTGTAGCTTCCAGCTTTGTGGGACAAGTTTGGGGAAGACCCTTTTCTGCTCCCCATGACGGTGCCCAGTGCACAAGGTCTATAAAAACAGGGAGGGGAAGAACATGACCGGTCACACAGAGCTCCAATCTCAACCCCTATCCAACCCCTATAATGGAGATTGTGAGCCCGGCCTCCCCACAACATCAGTATCTGACCTCACAAATGCTCCTCTGGATGGAGGGACAAAAATTCCCCCAGACACCTCCAAAATATTGTAGAAATTGTTTGCAGAAGAGCAGGAGCCGTTATATCTGCAGAAGGGCCGACTCCAAATTAATGACTATGGATGCAGGATGGAAGGTCAGAAAACCTCCTGGAAGTGAATGTGGAGGGGGCACATACTTTTTTCCATATGGTGTAGATAAATAGTTAGATATGAGAGAGATTTCATATCAATCTATCTATATTGGCTTGCGAAAATATTCACTCCCTTGGCTTTTTACCTATTTTGTTACATCACAAATTGAGTTGAAATATTTTTGTAATCTTATTTGTCTGTGATGCATCAGCACTAAATAGTCTAAGTTGGTGAAGTGAGAAAAATATAGGCATAAATTAAATTTATGGGATCAAATAACTAAAAATTGGCATATGCATATGTATTCACCCCTTTTGCTATGAAGCCCCCTAAAAATTCCTGGTGCAAACAATTACCGCTATAAGTTGCATTCTTAGTGACAGGATGTCTCCGTGTGCAGTCTAAAGTGACACATGTCTGTCAGTATATACAAGTTACCTGTTCTGAAAGGCCACAGAGACTGCAACACCATTAAGACACAGTAACCAAACACCATGAAGACCAAGGAGATCTCCAAAACACCAGCATGAAGACCAAGGAGATCTCCAAAACACCACCATGAAGACCAAGGAGATCTCCAAAATACCATAATTAAGATCAAGGATATCTCCAAAACACCACCATCAAGACCAAGGAGATCTCCAAAACACCACCATCAAGACCAAGGAGATCTCCAAGACACCACCATCAAGACTAAGGAGATCTCCAAAACACCACCATCAAGACCAAGGAGATCTCCAAAACACCACCATCAAGACCAAAGAGATTTCCAAAAACACCACCATGAAGACCAAGGAGATGTCCAATCAAGTCAGGGACAAAGTTTTGAGAAGTATAAGTCAAGGTTGGGTTATAAAAAACATCCCAATCTCTGATGATCCCCTGGAGCACCATCAAGTCCATAATCAAACATAAAGAACATGGTACCACAACAAACCTGCCAAGAGGGGGCCGCCCACCAAAACTATCAGCCCTGGCAAGGAAGGCATTAATCAGAGAGGCAGCACAGAGACCTAAAGGTAACCCTGAAGGAGCTGCAGAGTTTCCAAGAAGAGACTGCAGTATCTGTCCATATGACCACATACTCCATGGAGGTGGCCTTTATAGAAAAGTGGGCATTTTTTACTTACACAACTTGTAAGGCACATTTTGAGTTTGCCAAAAGGTGTGGGACACTCCCCAAATGTATGGAGGAAGGTGCTATGGTCAGATGAGACCAAAATTGAACTTTTTGGCCACCAGGGTGAACGCTATGTCAAGCGACAAACCAACACAGCTAATCATCCCAAGAAAACCATCCCCATAGTGAAACATGGTGGTGGCAGAATCATGCTGTGGGAATATGTTTTGGCAGCAGAACAGGGAAAATGGTTCAAGTCAAGGGGAAGATGGATCGTGCAAAATACGGGGATATTCTTGAGCAAAACCAGTTTCAGTCTGTCAGTGATTTAAGACTGAGACAGAGGGTCACCTTCCAACAAGAGAATGACCCAAAGAATACTGTTATATCAACATTTGAGTGGAAGAGAAAGGTAAGGGGAAACGTGTACATTTTTGGAGTGGCCTAGTCATAGCCCAGACCTCAATCCAATTCAGAATCTGTGGTCAGAAGTGAAGATTGCTGGTCACCGGAAGAAACCATCTAACGTGAAGAAGCTGGAGCAGTTTTGCCTTGAGGAATGGGCAAAAATCCCAGTGACAAGATGTGGAATGATCATAGAGACTTATCCAAAGCGATTTGTAGCTGTAATTGCTGTAAATGGAGGGTCTACAAAGTAATGACTTTAGGAGGTGAATAATTATGCACAATGAAATTTTCAGTTATTTTGTCCTATTTGTTTTTGACTTCACAAAAAAAGGAAAACAAAAAGTTCACAGTTGTAGGCATGTTCTGTACATGAACTGATGCAAACCCTAAAAAAAACAGTGACTTCCAGGTTGTGAGATAGAAAAACAAGGAAAAATGCTAAGGGGTGAATACTTTTGCACACCTCAGTGATCTGTTCTTCTCTGCTTCTGATACTATGGCTTAGAGGTTAATAATGAGCTTTTATGGAAAATCAGGAACAGAAGTACAACTGATTCATTTTAATATCTTGCCGAAAATATGAATGACCTTTAAACAAGTTTCGTGCGCAGATGTCACAGATTTCATTCACTTGATGCCTCCAAATTTGACAAGCGGAACCAAAAAGAAGCCTTTCCAAGCATCCAACACAAAATTAGAGACATCATGTACAACGACTATCATGTGAGGTCACCAAATAGCGGAGGAAATAAAACATTTTAGAGTACAGGGGAGTCACAATTGTACTGATACCCACAGCATGCTCTGGATTTAGGGTTTATGTGTGTAAGCAATTAGCACTTTCAAAACTAGATTTTGTGTCACTAAATCATGTTGTGTCTATGTGCCATGTAATATATCAAAAGGAGTACATTTACATGATCATTCGCCATTCATCAAACCCTGCATAAAGATTGACAGCTCACTGAGGGATCACATTACAGCTGCCTACTGAAGTCTATGGAGCAAACTGAAAAGAGAGTCAGAGACACAGACAGACCATGCTGTTGCCTTCTAGGGTTTTTCTCATCACAGAGTTGGATTCACAGTTATGAACACCGAACATGTGATGATCAACTCAACGCAGTGAACACGTGTGTCACCAGAGCGATCAACACCACAAAAACTTATCACTGTAATATTTTATTGTTGAAACATCATGCAAAATTCTGAAAAAATGACAATATAATTGAGTGAGGACTGGTAAAAGACATAACTTGGCACAACACGACAACTAGGGTCAAGCAGAGAAATCCCGGCCTTAGAGCGGGATAGTAAATTTTTTTTTTAACTGTGTCAGGATCTTAATATTAATTACCCAGCAGGATTATATATAAGAAGACCATTATAACGTGGACTATCACAAAGAGATATAAATTATACAACGGGAAAATGCCCAAATAAACATAAATCACAGTGATAGTTATCCAATACTAATGCTTTCACTACACACTCATTATCTTATATAAGGATTAAATGTCCCACATTTCAAAATAACTTGAACATGTAGTCCAAGATAGAACTGGGCTATATAGATAGTGAACATACAGAATTAAAGCATCGGTATGCCTATATCAACATATAATTATACCTGCTGTCATGGTTCCCGTATGTGAGGCAGGGAGACGCTGCAATGTCCCACTCAGTTGCACCTCAACGCGCGTTTCACCTGAGCGGCTTCGTCAGGATTCACAGTTACACTGCTTAGTGGTGCTGTATGATGCCCTCTATGCTGTTGCCCCATTTGCACCTGTGCTATGTAGAGATAGGACAGCAGGAATCCTTCATGTCTGTGTCTGTTGTGTATGGGAGACATCATAGTCTCCACACACTAGCTCATAGACAACTGAAAATAAGAGAGTGAAACACTGGTGAAAATGCAGGATACAAGTCATATAATGGCTACAAATTCCACATGTGCACATACAACAGGATAATGTGCTGCTTGTAGCATACTGGCTTCCATTCATAGCATCACCGATTCCTATCATAGCGCCATGATTTCCATTACTAGTGTCATGGCTTCCATTCATAGCATCTTATATTTTGTTCATAGCGACGTGGCTTTTGCTTTTCGCGTCATAATTTCTGTTCCTGGTGACATGGCTTCCATGTCTAAAATCATTGAAAGCATAATAGTTTCTAATTTTTACTATCATGGCTTTTGTTCATGGTCTCCATTTCTAGCCTATTAGAAAAAACTTTTTGACAGTTAGAGTGATCAATGAGTGGAACAAGCTGCCACGAGAAGTGGTGAGTTCTCCTTCAATGGAAGTCTTCAAACAGAGGCTGGACAGACATCTGACTGGGATGATTTAGCGAATCCTGCTTTGAGCAGGGGGTTGGACCAGATGGCCCAGGAGGTCCCTTCCAACTCTACGATTCTATGATTCTATGTGTTTTTAGCATTATGGCTTCCATTCTTAACATCATGGCTGTCATTAAGGGTCATGGGTTCCAATCATAACTTATTGGATTTTGCATATGACATCATGCCATAAAATCCTGGCTTCCACTCATGGTGTCACGGCTTCTATTCACAGCCTATTGGCTTTAATTAAAGAGCATCTGTTAGTAGGATCCACTCTCTTACGCCGTCTATACAGACATGTAGGTCATAGAGAGTTGAATAAAATGATACCTTAATATCTGCGATCTGATGTCTAATTCCGGAGAAATCCGCGTTTTTCTTAATATGTAAGTGAGCTGTTAAGATCTATGGGCCGGACATAGATATCCCCGAGAATCTGTCTTCGGAGATTACTATAAATTAAACCAGTGTGAGACATGTAATCACTGACAGTCTGCTCTCCTGATCGACACGTCTCACACTGGTAACGCGCTCTAACATTTAAAATAATTCCTGGCGGCAGATTCTCAGGGAGATCTATGCACCGCCCATAGATCTTAACAGCTCATTTACATATTAAGAAAAAGATGAATTTCTCAGGAATACAACATCGGATCGCAGATATCAAGGTATCATTTTTTTCAACTTTTTATGACCTACAGGCCCGTATAGACGGCTTAGGAGAATTAATTCTACTGACAGATGCCGTTTAAATGTCATGGATTCTGTTCATAGAATCATGGCTTCCACTCTTAGAACCATTTCTTCTTGTTAAAGGGAACCTGCCATCTTATCCATACTGCCCAAACCATGGACAGTGTGGATCAGAGCCTTGGCTGCATAATTGCTCCGGTCTTTCAGAGAAAATGCATTTTAAAGATCCAGCCGGGGACCAGACTGTTGTGAACACTTTTGACCTGGCTTCTGAGTTTGGGCTCCCTCTGGTGGTTGCTGCTGGTAATGGAGCTGGTCTGGCTGACAGAAGTCAATCACCTGAGGAGGATGACTGGAGGTCAGGTGTTACAGACTGGAGAGATTTAAGTGAGCAGGCTTCCCTCAGTTGGCTGGTGATTTGGTTTTCTTCCTGTGCATTTTGGAAGTCTGCTTGCCTCCTGCTTGGTCCTGCATATTTCAGATAAGTCATTTGTTTGCTTTAACCTTTTTGCATTTGATCCATTTTTTGCCTTTCTCTGATTTCTGCTTTGCTGGTGTGAGTTCAGCCTTGTTCCCTGCTGGGACCTGTGCTGGACCTCATTCCATATGCCACAGCTCATGTCAGTCTTTTCAGTATTTCTAATCCCCTGTTATATCAGTATCTTTTGTTTTGCTTCCAGTTCACACCAGAATTCTGATCTAGTGGGGGAGAGGTCATGTGGCTTCAGTATTTTTGCATATCAGACGTGTTGGATTTTTCTTAGGGTTTTTTGCGTGATTGCAGACAGTATCTTTCCTGTCCTGTTTTTCCAGTTTGGGCCCCATCATTTGCTTACTCTATTTTCTGCCTGTGTTTTGTGCCTCATCTTGTCTCACCGGCAATATATGTTCGGGGGCTATCTTTTCCTTTGGGGGTCTACTCCGGGGCAGTTTAGCTTTCCCCTTTCTTTTTTTAGGCTTAGTTAATTCTTTGGCTGTGCCGAGGCGTCTAGGGCATCGTAGGCACGTCCCACGGCTAATTCTAGTTGTGTTATCAGTTTAGGGGTCTGCAATCCGCTAAGTTACCAACCTCTCTGGTTATCTGGTTGCCTAGCCTATTCCCCGGCTATCCTCCTCGGTTACCTAATCATAACACCAGACTGCTGCAGAGAACAATCTACCTGGCTGCAATTGTACGCTACATCCCCACTGTGCCTGAGATTTATCAGATTCATGTTCTCAGATTGTAAAACTAGTTTGAGTTGATTTGTGATTATGTCATTAAACCATTTTGTTGCTATAAATTATGAATGCTCCATAAAGCATAACATTTCCGTTCGTAACACAAACTTGCACAATTCTCGGAGATGGAACACTTTTTGAACTTTTTTTTTATTTAAGTGCTTTATAAGCAGGAAATCACAAGCTCTAATGAGAGGTTATTATTTTATATATTTTTTTTAGACCTCGCACTTTGGCTAATTAAAGCCATTCGGTGTAACCTGTAATTCCACTTTTGCACCAGCCGTTCCTTTATACACGTTTCTTTTTGTGTTAAATATAGCTAATTTACTTCTTCCGGTGCTAATTACAGCAGTGGTGGTTTCTTTTTATGCCGCAGCTCACGAAACCGTCGTGTTGGCTGCAATGTACAAGTCTCTATTTTCCATCCCTATCGTGCTGTTTTAGGTAAAGAACATGGTGGAAAATTAAGAATCAAAAATAGTAATGCGAGATGGACGTCTTAGGAGATTCCTCAAGTGTATGCCACATGGCTGATTGTAGGAGAAAGAACAGTATGTCGCATGGGACAATCGCTGGTCCGTCGTCCTGCCGGGGCCCTATTAATGGTTGCGTTGATTGCACCAGTACAATGGGTGCAGGAGAAAATAGACTTATTTCGGACTTGTAAGACAATTATCTGCTCAATCACATTGATAGAAGTAAAGAAAAGGTGAAGACAAAAGTTATTTCGGGAGGCACCATAAGAGGAGCCTATAATACTGCCCCTGCCACCCTTAAAGAGGTTTGTTTTTTTAGCCCTATTGTTTCTCTTTTTGGAAACAGCTGACATTGCCATTAATAAACCAAAGTAATACTCACCTCACCCATGTCCATGGTTGTGCTTCTCAGGTCCTCTCGTTGGAAACAAAGACTGCCAAGGACTTGAGAAGCATAAGAACACAGACCACATCTTCTACTCCAAGTTGTACAAAACATGGAAAATGTAAATATCCCATAATTATTGGCAAGATACAAGGATTTTCTTGTATATTGAGCCACTAGGACCTTTGGTGTCCATTCTTCAAAGGTGGAGAATCAGTAACTCATCTTGACCCTCATCAGTCAAAACCAGTTTAAAATGGATATTCTCTGGAGGATGGGCCCCTATAATCTAAAAAGACTTCATGTTTATGGACTATAAAGAAGTGGTCACAGACCACCCAATCTTAAAAAGAAGCAGACCCAGAGATTGGTCAATCAATGCACGTCTTGCTTCACAAACCCCAGGTGATCAGCTGGAAAATTCTGCTCATTGGCAATTTTAGGCCAACAAAACTTGAGATGCTCTCCAGTGTGGCTCTTTGAGGGTGGACTCGACTAAGGGATGCCTCTGTGAAGTCCACATGCCACGATAGGGCATAGTGAGAGAGTCCCTTTTTGTTGGCCGAGCTAATTGATTCTGGTGTGGCTAACGAAACCCCTGGTGTTTAGCTGGTATATCAGAGAAAGTTGTGTTCATGAGCATATTAAGACCATAAGTAGTAGACCTACCCTCCTTTCCGGTTCCTCCAGGATGGGCTCATGTGGATCGTAAGACCACAAATGCTAGAATCACCCTCCACTACAGTTCTTCAGGGTTGGGCTCAAATTTGACACTCCTCTGTATTATGACTATAGCTGGTATAGTCAGGGAGCTTGTATTCATGAGCATCTTAACACCACATGTGCTAGAGCCACCATCCACTTCAGCTCCTCCAGGGTGGGCTCAAGTTGGACAATCCTCTCTATGATGTCTATAGCTGATATAATCCAGGAAGTTGTTTTCATGAGCATCTTAAGACGACAAGTGCTAGCGTTATCCTCCACTCTGGTTCCTCCAGGATGGCTCAAGTAGGACGCTCCTCTCTATGATGTCTATAGCTAGTATATCCGATAAAGTTGTGTTCATGAATAATTTTGGGCAACTAGAGCCACCGTCCACTCTGGCTCCTCCAAGATGGGCTCAAGCAGAGCACACCCTTCTGCAATATCCAAGAAATCAATAGAGCATAATGTGATACCCCCCTTTTTAAATAAAGTAAGCTCAGCTAATAGAGGAGGATACGGCTTCAGAAACTCGAGTCGACATACTAAGGAAAGATAATGTTCAGGGGAACCTTAGAGTCACTCTCTACTCGGGTTCCTCAAGGGCGGGCTCAAGGAGGACACTCCCCTCTATGATGTTTATACGCCCCAATAACGCATAGTGTGATACCTCATTTTTTTAAAATAAAGTTAGCCTGACTAGTCAACATTGGTCTGGCTTCAGAAACCAAAAGGTGATCAAACAGTATTGCCAGTAAAGGTTTGCTCACAGAAAACTTCAGGTCAACAGAGCCAGAGCTACTCTCCACTCCGGCTCCAGGAGGATAGGCTTGAGTTGGACTTCTCCCTCTTATGATATCCATACGATCTAATAAAGCAGCGTGAGACAACCCCTTTAACTTTTAATATCAAAAATAATGAAAAAAAACCCTGTTTTGTACTGATTAAAAATATTTATACCCTGACCGAGGCACCACATATATTTAGTATTGTGACTCAGACCCAGTGTCATTTTTAGCAATGTTATATTAGTCTCTTGTACATGGATAGGATTTATCATTCAGATCTTTTAATTGGGCTTCATCGTGAGGTAGCGATCACAAACCCACGGCCATGTGTCCATAAAAGAAGAACATGGGGGTTGGAGAGGGACAGTATTACAAGTTGCACATCATAGCAAATAATACATTTTATGGTCGTTCTGAAATAATGATTATTTTTTTTGCAGTACTTCTGGCATGGGGGTACTATTACTGACCGGTACCCTTTAAGGTTTATGTAGACAGGACTGAACCACCCCTTTATTGGGCTCTTGGAATTGCACCAATAAGAAGAGGCAGTACATTGACTTTTGCCAACCCCTTGCTATCAGAAGAAATTAGTGGAAGGGGCTCTAATGATATGCCTTAAATTATAGAAACTACCCTTTAAAGCTACACTTTCAGAGTACTTTAGTATTTTTTTTTTTCCCAGAAGCAGCGCCACTCGAGTCTGTAGGTCGTGTCTGGTATTGCAACTCATCCCCATTTTAATTAATAGGGCTGATCTGCAATTCCAAACACAGTCTATGGTTTTGAGTGGCGCTGTTTCCTCCAAAAAGAAAAAGAAAAGTTGCCCCTTTTTGCTAATACCTCACCATCCTTTTGCCTGTTGAAGTTCCCGGGTGGCAGGACCAGACTTCTCGCTGTACCATAAGTGATGACAATGGCTGCCTTTAATATTTATTCTGTGAATCACATCCCTTCCGAATTGTCATTGCGTGATGCAGAAGTGGCGGTCACAATCATCTGTGATAACAGAGACTCTCGGTGACAGAATTAAATTTAGAAATGTAATTACAGGAGGAAGCGAGCGATCCCACTGCTGCCAACCTTAAGGGCATCATATTACTAGGACCCATGGAAGGAATTCACCAGAAATAAGAATTCTCATCGCCCCTTGACAGATTCTTGTTAATCTTGACCTTTGTAAATGTCATTAAATGTATGTGATCCTGTGATATATAATATACATAATTCATTTTCCTGCGTCATAAAAGAGTCCATACGTGTTACATATCACAATGTAATCACTGTGACATCACCATATTTATTATCCCTGTGCTGTGACATCACTGTGTGTATTATCCCTGTACTGTGACATCACTGTGTGTATTATCCCTGTACTGTGACATCTCTGTGTGTATTATCCCTGTACTGTGACATCACTGTGTGTATTATCCCTGTACCGTGACATCACTGTGTGTATTATCCCTGTACTGTGACATCACTGTGTTTATTATCCCTGTACTGTGACATCACTGTGTGTATTATCCCTGTACTGTGACATCACTGTGTGTATTATCCCTGTACTGTGACAACACTGTGTGTATTATCCCTGTACTGTGACATCACTGTGTGTACTATCCCTGTACTGTGACATCACTGTGTGTATTATCCCTGTACTGTGACATCACTGTGTTTATTATCCCTGTACTGCGACATCTCTGTGTGTATTATCCCTCTACTGTGACATCACTGTGTGTATTATCCCTGTACTGTGACATCACTGTGTGTATTATCCCTGTACTGTGGCATCACTGTGTGCATTATCCCTGTACTGTAGCATCACTGTGTGCATTATCCCTGTACTGTGACATCACTATGTGTATTATCCCTGTACTGTGCCATCACTGTGTGTATTATCCCTGTACTGTGACACCACTGTGTGTATTATCCCTGTACTGTGGCATCACTGTGTGCATTATCCCTGTACTGTGGCATCACTGTGTGCATTATCCCTGTACTGTGACATCACTGTGTGCATTATCCCTGTACTGTGACATCACTGTGTGTATTATCCCTGTACTGTGGCGTCACTGTGTGCATTATCCCTGTACTGTGACATCACTGTGTTTATTATTTTTGTACTGCAAACACTGAAAACAATGAATAAAATAATTTTGTAAGAAATGTCATTTTTTGATGACAGTTAAGCAGTACTGGCTTCTTCCCCAGCTGTCACTTTCCTCATTTCCACCATTGTAGTCTTTTCATTTGAGAGGGATGAAGTATTTAACGAGAATGACGCAAATATGCAAGTGTTGTTTGACATTTCTTCACTGGAGAGGGGGTTGAGGCGACCACAATAGCCGCATTACATGTAAAATTAGCATATTAATGTTTGCAATGAAAGTCTGCTTAAAATGGACTCTAAATTTTAATGCGTTAAACATCAGCTCAAAGAAAAACAAGTGGGCAATCAACTTTTTATCACCATTTGCAGCCACCACTAGAGGGAGCTTAGGAGCTTACTGCATACTATCCTCAGTGTATTCACAATATGCAGTGAGCTCCCTCTGGTGGTGGCTGCAGGAAATCAACATGTTATCTTTTAAATCCATAGCTATACCGAGGATTTGGTGCTCTGTATCAGGAAAAGAGAGCCCCAACCATGAGAAAGATAGCAAAATAATCGTCATAAATTTTTAAACCTATGGGATAAATAAAAAGAATGCACCTTCAATTGTAGCTCTTTATCGGTATGCTAAAATTGGAAAACGAACATCTGCTTGCCCCAAGCAGTGAAAGATGTCTTTTGGTGGTCCATTTGCAAGTGTAAGCTGGTATGCATCTGCTATCAGGAATGTTGGTAGACTCTGCAGATACCTCAGGCACCACTGGGCACTGGTAGTGGAGGAGGGGTATATATACAATTAAATATAGTGATGGTTGGAGCCAAGAAATCCGCGGCATGTGGCAAAATACTCAGGACACATGTCCCTGGTGCAATTCTTAGGGTTCGCCGTGAATACGGTTTTATAAAAATCCGCACTGCTGCATTTCCATTCTCCGCACTCTCTCATATCGTGACTAAGAAATGAAATTAATTATTATTCCATCGATCGATATCCCCTTATTGATCGGCCTCAGCGCACAACATTTGATTTGGAAAAGTAGAAGAAATTTCCCAAATGGAAGTACTTATTTATTATTTAGGTGATCAAATTGTGCGGCACTTTGTGAAAGGCGTATCATGCACAGATCATCCTAAAAATTAAAGAGAACTTGTTCTGCTCCAATTCTGAGGCATTTAGGGTGTTTTTAGCCTTGGACGCTGCCTTTATATTAGGATGATCACCGCTGATCTGCCATGGAGTCGAGCAATAAGTGTTTTCTTTTTCTGCAGCTCCCCCACAGGAGAAATGAGGAATTACACGGATTCATTAGAATGTCCATGCAATAGACACATGTACTGTGTCCTCCAGAGTAAAATACACTCAATATAGCAGCTTTCCACTCTAACTAAAGATAATACTACCTCTTATAGCCCACATAATACCACCATATAGTGCCAAGATAATACTGTCGTATACAGGCCACATGATACCACCATAGAGTGCCAAGATAATTTCTTATGCAGCCCACATAATACCAGATAGGGTCAAAATAACATTTTATATAAGGTCACTTAATGCCACCATATGGTGCTACGATAAAACAGCTATATAGCATCATACAGTGGCAAGTCATGATAGTATTATGTATACAGGTCACATGATACTACCGTATAGTTCTAGGATAACATTGCCATATACAGTACAGCCCATATAATACCACTGAATAGTACTAATATAATACTGCTTTTTACAACCCACTTAATACCACCATATAATGCTAAGATAATACAGCCGCCATATACAGCCCACATAATAACACCATATAGTGCTAAGATAATATAGCCATATACAGCCCACATAATACCATTATACTGTGTCAAAATAATACTGAAATAAATACTCTAATACTGTTATATGGTTCCAGGATAATAGTTACAGAAAATACACCATACAGTGCCAAAATAATACCGTTGAACATAGCGCAGATAATTCTGCCACACAGTGCTCAACTAAAATACAGTATCAAAATACCTCTTTTCATATTACTGCCATATAGTTCCTTACTCAATTTGCAGATACCACCTTTCATCGTTAAATAATACAAACCACCATCACTTGGTGCTAAGATTGCACTGTTATATATAAGCCCACATAATGCTGCCATATAGTGCCATGATAATACTAGCATATACAGCTAACCTGTCACAAGTGCCAGGAAAATTGTTTGGGATGCAAAGTATAACATCAGCTGAAATCCTGGACTCTCTGAAAACTAGCGGTGTGACTGTTTCAAGATGCACAATAAGGAGGAACGTGAAGAAAAATGGGCTGCATGGTCCAGTCGCCAGAAGAAAGCCATTACTGCGCAAATGCCACAAAGTATCTTGCCTACAATACGCAAAACAGCACAGAGACAAGCCTAAAAACTTCTGGAACAAGGAAATGTGGAATGATGAGACCAAAATTGAACTTTTTGGCCACAATCATAAACGTTACATTTGGAGAGAGGTCAACAAGGCCTATGATGAAAGGAACACCATTCCTACTGTAAAACACGGAGGTGGATCGCTGATGTTTTGGGGATGTGTAAGCTACAAAGGAACAGGAAACTTGGTCAAAGTTGAAGGAAAGATGAATGCAGCACGTTATCAGGAAATACTGGAGGCAAATATGCAATCATCACCCTCACCCCGAAGCTGCACATGGGACGTACTTGGACGTTCCAACATGACAACGATCCAAAACACAAGGCCAAGTCGACCCGTCATTGGCTACAGCAGAACAAAGTGAAGGTTCTGGAGTGGCTATCTCAGTCTCCTGACCTCAATATCATTGAGCCACTCGGGGAGATCTCAAGTGCGCAGTTCATGCTAGACAGGCCAGGAATTTACAGGAACTGGAGGCTTTTTGTCAAGAAGAGTGGACAGCTTTACCATCTGAGAAAATGAAGAACCTCATCCACAACTACCACAAAAGACTTCAAGCTGTCATTGATGTTAGAGGGGGTAATACACGGTATTAAGAAATGGGGTATGTGAACTTTTGATCAGGGTCATTTGGATGTTTTGGGTTGTCATTACGATTTAGAAAGAGAAAACACAGTAGATTGCCAATAAATGGCTTCACCCAACCACTAACCATGAGTGTAGAAAAATTTTGGTGTTATCATTCATATTCTCTGAAAAAAGGCCAAGAAAGCAAAAATTCTGCCGGGGTATGTAAACTTTTGAGCACAACTGTACTTCCATACACAGCCCACATAATTCCACTATATAAGCCACATAATAGCACCATGTTGTGCCAAAATAATACTGCCATATACAGTTCACATATTCACCATACAGTCTCAAGATAATACTGTCATATGTAGAACACATAATGCCGCCATATAGAGCTCAATAAATACAGTGTTAAAATCCTAAATAAACAAATCCTACTTTTAGTAATACTGCCATATAGTTCTGAGCTCAAGTCACAAATATGAGCAATGGTCCAGTTTGCCACCTGAAACCTGCCCAGCGGTAAACATTATTGATGCAACATGGCGGTTTTTATGAGTGACAGGAGCCATAACTGCAGTTTGCTCTGCCAGGGAGGTCAGTCATTTCTTTCTGGTCCATAATAGTAAACTTTTTTTTTCTTCTTTGGAATTTACAGAAGAAATCTAAAGTGCACAGATACGGTATACTGGAAGGAAAGGCCCCAGAAATACCAGGCGGTGATTGTGTAATTTTTTATAACAGGCTTGAATGCCCCCTTGTAGCCCAAGGCTTTCAGAGATATGGAAGACAACGTTCAGCTCAGTAATCTGTAATGATTTCCCCGGAGTTTTATCCCTAGGAGCGCTGAATTATATGGAATATCGGTCTCTGGCGGATACTGTCTCTTTCTGGATGACGTACATCTTTCTAACCTCATACTAAAAATACCATCTTTATAGCATTTGAAAGTTTTCTGATGCAAAGTTCCAAATCTCCTGCGCAGACCTAGCACTGAAATTATAAAACTCTTGCTACCTGCAGTCACCACTAGGGGGAGCTTACTGCATACATTGAACTCAATAATAAAACAGCATGCAGTAAGCTCCTGAGCTCCGTCTGGTGGTGGCCGCAGGTAGAGAAAAATGTTTCCATGTGAAAAAAAAAGCCAAGAAAGATATTATTAGATGCAGAATTTCGATTGCAGGTTGGACTTGGGGGAAAAGAATCCACTAAATTTGGTGGTTAAAATCAAACATTGCTTCACTGGTATATATGGGGGTGTGTCAGCGCTGCCCCTGGCCCCGCTGCTGATCCCGCCCCGGTCCGATACTCACCGCCACCGGTCTGGGTTCTTCTGGTGGGGGTTCTCCTTGCACTCCCGTTCGCCCTGGGTCCGTCCCACTGTCTGCTCCAGCACGCGCATCCTGTCCTCCTGCTTTGTGGCAGGCGGCTTCCCAGCACGCTCCTCCTTCTCTGCCGTCAGCCGTGCGCACTGTGCCTCTGTGCATGCGCCGGAGGCCACTCGTCCCTGCAGCTCCTGTACCCTCTGACGTGCCCTGACCCGGAAGCCCCCTCTGACCTATCAGAGGCAGCCATCAGGTATTTCAGGCCGCCCTCCCTCTGTGGAGGCGCCTGACTATTGAGTTTAACTCTCTTTGTGTCCAGGCCCTGTTCGCTACCGCTAGCCTTGCTTGCTCCCGATTGCTACCCCTGGTGTTATGAATGGGTCACCGAGGAGGAAAAAATAAACAACAAGCTAAGTCTCAGAAAACCAGAGAAGTTGGTAACTATGCAGATTGCAGATCCCTGAACTTAACCGCACAACTAGCAGCAGCCGTGGAGCATTCCTACGTTGGTCCTAGACGCCTCGTCACAACCGGAGAGCTACATAAGCCTAAAGCAGGAAAAGAGGAAAACTAACTGCCCCAGAGGAGACCCCAAAGGAAAGACAGCCCCCCACATGTATTGACGGTGAATCAAGATGAAATTACAAACAAAGGCAGGAAAATAGGCTGAGCAAACGATGGGGCCTGGCAAACTAAACAGGACAGGAAAGGAAAGACACTGTCTGCAATCTGCCAAAAAAACCTACAAAAATATTGTCCAATACTTCTGATAACAAAATTAACCCTGAAGTCACTAGACTTCTACACCTATATCAGCACTCTGAAATATTCTGAGACAGAGCAAAAAGAGACCAATCCAATAAAGGACAAAAAGCAGCTTGGCAAATACTGATACATAGGAGTGGAAATTCAGCATAGCCCCAGCAGGGGCAGGCTGACCACACAAGAAACTGAACTGACCAACAAGCGCAAGTGTGAACAATAGCAAAAAACAAACTTAACTTGAGAAGACTGGAAGAGAGCTGAAGTCCAGGACCTGAGAAGCAGACTGAATCACCAGCACTAGGATAGGGCGTCAGCTGTCTTATATCCAGTCTGATACTCCAGAGATCCAATCGTTATCTTCCTCATCAGGTGGCAGATCACTACCACTTAAACCAACCTCACTACCTCCTGTCACCACCAGAGGGAGAACGGGAGGGGAACTCTCAACTGGTGGAGCCGAAAATGAGTTCATAACACCCTGGTTCCCGTTGTTTTCCCGTCTCTGGCTCCTGCTAACCCCTGTTTGTCCTTGCCTTTCAGCTCCTGCTCCAGCCCCGTCTCCTTCAGGCCTCCCTTCTCCCTCCACCATCCTGCACCCTACTAACTCCACCCTCCGGACTCTGGTTATCCCAAACTCCTCTCCAGGATCCTCGTTGCTCTACATCGACTGGCCATCTTCCCTGGTCCTGGCTGCTGTGGCGCTTGAACTCCCTGTGCCTGCTCCCTAACAGTCCCTGTATAGGGGTTGGTCCCACCTGGCGCGCTCGCATGGGGAGGGTTCGGCGTCACGGTCCAGTGGGTCCACTCTTGCCCTCGTCACCCTCGGCGTAACAGAATAGTCAGGCCATGGACCCCACTGGGGCCGCCGCCCAGAAAGAGTTAGTGTTCCTACGGGAGAAACAGACCCGTATAATGTCTTTTATGAAGACTATGGATTCCCGTTTGTTGGCCTTGCATGCCGCCGACCCGGGTAACGCCTCCCAATTGGCCAGCCTCCAGCAAGAGCTGGTTCAACAACGTGACACCCAGGCCCATATTCTCTCTTATATGGCTTCGGTCGACGATCGCCTGCTTTTCCTACAGTGGGCCTCCTCGCGAGACCCACCCCCCAATCCTGATTCTGTCTCTGCTTCGTCCCCTAGGCTTGGGAAACCGCCTCGGTATGGTGGAGACCCAAAGTTATGCAGGGGTTTTTTGAATCATTGCCGGCTGCATTTCGAACTCCTGCCCCATCAGTACCCTACCGATCGGGCTAAGGTAGCCTTTATCGTGTCCCACTTGGAGGGAGAGGCTCTTTCCTGGGTGAACCCCCTGGGGGAGCGGGACGATCCCATAGTCTCCAGTGTCCAGGCGTTCACGGACACTTTCCTAAAAGTTTTTGATGAGCCCGGACGGCTGGCTTCCGCAACAGAGTCCCTTTTCTGCCTCACTCAGGGTACTCTTACGGTCAGACAATACGCCATCCGTTTCCGTACCTCGGCCTCTGAGTTGGGGTGGAACAATGAGGCTATGTTTGGGGCCTTCTGGTGTGGCCTCTCTAGTAAAATTAAGGACGAACTAGCTGGGCGAGATACCCCGACCGCCTTAGAGGATCTTGCTTCATTGGCCACCCGTATCGACCTCCGGTTTCAAGAACACGCCCGTGAGGCTGCGAGGGAGAGGAGACCGCTTAGATCATCTTCTCTTCACAGGCCATCCAGTCCACGTCCTCTCGGTTCCTCTTCCGGTCCGGCGCCAGAACTTATGCAGGCGGATCGGGTCAGTTTGGAGGAACAACGCCGAAAGGAGAGGTTGTCGGAGGGACCTATGTCTGTATTGTGGCAGCGCTTCCCACTTCTTGCGTTCTTGCCCAGAGAGGCTGGGAAACTCCTCCACCTAGGCCAGGTAAGAGAGGCCTTCCTATGTGTGTCCCACTCCTCTCATCCTCTTACCCTTTCTGTTCAGCTGGTTTTTGGTCAGAGACGTGGCTCGGAGGTGGCTTATGTGGACTCAGGCGCGGCGGGGAACTTCATTAGGCTGAAAGAGGTGAAGAAGTATCAGATTCCCGTGAGCACTCTGAAGACTCCACGCGTTATTGCCTCTGTGGATGGGAGGCCTCTAAAAGAACCCGTATCCTTGGTCATAGAAGAGGTGCATCTGCAAATCGGGGCGTTGCACCAAGAGTGGATTGCATTCTACGTTCTACCCAACCTATCCCATGCTCTGCTGCTCGGCCTTCCCTGGCTTAGGACACATGAGCCAGTCCTGGATTGGCGTTCTGGAGAGGTCCTACGCATACCAGCCGCATACTGGTCGTTTTCGGATGTGTTTGATAAGAAGGAGGCAGAGACACTACCCCCGCATCGCCCGTACGACTGTGGTATCGATTTGCGACCTGGAACTACCCCGCCCAGGGGGCGAATTTTACCTTGTCTCCAGCCGAGACCTCAGGTCATGTCCGAGTACGTCCGTGAGAATTTAGCCAGAGGTTTCATACGGAAGTCTTCTTCTCCTGCCGGTGCCGGGTTCTTCTTTGTGAAAAAGAAGGACGGTTTGCTCCGTCCTTGCATCGACTTCCGGGGATTGAACAACATTACCGTGAAGAATAAGTATCCCTTGCCGCTCATCCCTGAACTCTTCGACCGTCTACGGGGAGCCCACATCTTCTCTAAGTTGGACCTACGCAGAGCCTATAATCTCATCCGCATTCGCCCCGGCGACGAGTGGAAGACTGCCTTTAACACCCGGGATGGGCATTACGAATTTCTCGTTATGCCCTTTGGCCTCTGCAACGCCGCCGTGGTGTTTCAGGAGTTCGTCAACGATATCTTCCGAGACTTGCTGTACTCCTGCGTGGTGGTGTATCTAGACGATAGCCTTATTTTTTCTCCGGATCTGGCTTCCCACAGGAAGAGTGTTCGTCTGGTGCTGCAGCGTCTGCGGGAGAATCGCCTCTACGCGAAGCTTGAAAAATGTCTCTTTAAGCAGTCTTCCTTGCCCTTCTTGGGCTACATAGTTTCGGATTCTGGATTGGAAATGGATCCTGAAAAACTGTCGGCAATTCTTCAGTGGCCACGTCCAGTTGGGGTCAAGGCGATTCAACGTTTTCTCGGCTTTGCCAATTACTATCGTCAATTTGTGCCACATTTTTCAGCCGTCATCAAAGCCATTTCCAGCCTCACTCATAAGGGCGTCAACTCCTCAGTCTGGCCCCCGGAGGCCGAAGAAGCCTTTTCTTGTTTGAAACAAGCCTTTGCAGCTGCACCTGTTTTACGCCGTCCCGAGGCTAACAAACCGTTCATTATGGAGGTAGATGCTTCTTCCACGGGAGCCGGTGCAGTGCTCTCTCAGAGGTCCCAGTCCGGCAGCTTGGTTACATGCAGGTTCTTCTCAAAGGCCTTCTCTCCTCCAGAGTGTAATTACTCCATCGGGGACCGTGAGTTGCTAGCCAGAAAGTTGGCACTACTTTAGAAGAGTGGCACTATCTCCTCGAGGGGTCGGTCCACCCGTTCACCATCTTTACCGACCATAAAAACCTGGCATACCTCCAGTCAGCCCAGAGACTCAACCCCCGGCAAGCCAGATGGTCTCTCTTCTTTGTTCGCTTCGATTTAGAACTGCGTTTCCGTCCCGGGCCAAATAACATCAAGGCGGATGCGTTGTCCCGGTCCCTGCAGTCTCCCGATGTGGTGGAAGAACCGACTCACATTATCGACCCGGCAAAGATCATTACTGTGGCCCCGGTGAGACTGATTGATCCGCCTCCGGGCAAAACCTACGTTCCAGAGTCTGACAGGAAAGGGGTGCTACGTTGGGGACATTCCTCTAAAGTTTGGGGACATGTTGGAGTTAAGAAGACACTGGATCTTATTGCTTGTTTTTATTGGAAGCCCTCTCTTCGTCAGGATGTGACTGACTTTACGGCTTCTTGTCCCTCTTGTGCCAGGATCAAGGTTCCTAGACGGCCACCCTCGGGACTTCTGCTTCCCTTGCCGATTCCCTCGACTCCATGGCAACATATAGCTCTGGATTTCATCACGGATCTACCCTGCTCGTCCGGATGCACGACTATCCTTGTTGCAATAGATCGCTTCTCCAAAATGGCCCACTTCGTTCCTCTTCCAGCGCTGCCCTCCGCTCCTGAGTTGGCGAAGATTTTTATCCAGCACATCTTCCGCCTTCACAGCTTCCCGCAACACATTGTCTCAGACCAGGGTGTACAATTCACCTCTCGTTTTTGGAGAGCCTTAAGTAGACTTCTGGAGGTGAAATTAGACTTTTCCTCAGCGTATCATCCTCAGTCCAACGGTCAAGTGGAACGCGTTAACCAGGTGCTGGCGTCATATCTACGTCTGTTTTCCAATGCGCATCAAGATAATTGGGTCCACCTTCTTCCCTGGGCAGAATTCGCCTATAATAATCATTCCAGCGAGTCCTAAGTCAAGTCCCCGTTTTTTGTGGTATTTGGGATGCATCCTGGTATTCCTCTACCTATATCCACTACTTCCGCTGTACCTGCAGCGGATTCCTTGACTCTAGAGTTCTCCAAGATCTGGTCTGAGACTAAGGAGGCTCTCAAAAGGTCTGGAGAGCGCATGAAGAAACACGCTGACAAAAGGCGTTTGGATTCCCCAACTTACCTCCCAGGGCAACGAGTATGGCTTTCGGCTAAGTACATCAGGTTGAAGCTTCCCTCCTACAAACTGGGACCTCGCTACATTGGGCCTTTCAAGATTCTCAAGCGCATTAACAACATGGCCTACAAGTTGGAGTTACCCGCCTCGCACCTTCCACGTCTCTCTTCTTAAGCCAGTTGTCTTGAATCGGTTCCATTCCTCTTCTCCTCTACCAGTCGGTTCTGATGATGTCTTCGAGGTGAAGGACATTTTGGCCTCAAAAAAGGTTAAGGGTAAAACCTTTTTTCTAATTGATTGGAAAGGTTTTGGCCCCGAGGAGAGATCATGGGAGCTGCAGGAGAATATCAATGCCCCACGCATTCTTAGGAGGTTCTTATCTAAGCACAGTAGGGGAGGGTGTAAGAGAGGGGGTACTGTCAGCGCTGCCCCTGGCCCTGCTGCTGGTCCCGCCCCCGGTCCGATACTCACCGCCACCGGTCCGGGTTCTTCTGGTGGGGGCTCTCCTCGCACCCCCGTTCGCCCTGGATCCGTCCCGCTGTCCGCTCCGGCGCGCGCCTCCTGTCCTCCTGCTTTCCGGCAGGCGACTTCCCGGCGCGCTCCTCCTCCTCTGCCGTCAGCCGCGTGCACTGTGCCTCTGTGTATGCGCCGGAGGCCGCTCGTCCCTGCAGCTCCTGTACCCTCTGACGTGCCCTGACCCGGAAGCCCCCTCTGACCTATCAGAGGCAGCCACCAGGTATTTCAGGCCGCCCTCCCTCAGTGGATGTGCCTGACTATTGAGTTTAACTCTCTTTGTGTCCAGGCCCTGCTCGCTACCGCTAGCCTTGCTTGCTCCCGCTTGCTACCCCTGGTTCCCGTTGTTTTCCCATCTCTGGCTCCTGCTAACCCCTGTTTGTCCTTGCCTTTCAGCTCCTGCTCCAGCCCCGTCTCCTTCAGGCCTCCCGTCTCCCTCCACCATCCTGCACCCTACTAACTCCTCCCTCCGGACTCTGGTTATCCCGGACTCCTCTTCAGGATCCCCGTTGCTCTACATCGACTGGCCATCTTATCGAGTCGACCCCTGGTCCTGGCTGCCGTGGCGCTTGAACTCTCTGTGCCTGCTCCCTAACAGTCCCTGTATAGGGGTTTGTCCCACCTGGCGCGCTCGCACGGGGCGGGTTCGGCGTCACGGTCCAGTGGGTCCACTCTTGCCCTTGTCACCATCGGCGTAACAGGGTGTTAATAGTATATAAGGGGCATTCTCATACGATGTATTACATTATGGGGGATTATTCTGCTGCTTTGGGATACATCTGGTTAGGGAGGAGAAGAAACATCTATCCTTCCTAGGAGCCGTTAACCCCGTAGCTTCCACGGCCGGGCAGAGAAAGGTCACTGATTTACGGGAAACGCTAAGAGGTTGGGAATGGAAGACATTGATTTTTCCCAATGATACGATGAAGTTTTCTTTCTTCCGGGAACCCATTATTCCAGGGAGGGGGAGATGACGGACAGGCGGCGGCTCTGGACATCTCAACCAGATGCAATATTCCAAAGTCTTCTCCGATTTCACAATCATCAGACAATTATCACGGGCGCAGGCTCCGCTATGAAACAATAGGAGGATTTTTTTTCATATTTTTTCTTTATTTATTTTCTTTTTTGGCCAGGAGTGAAGCTGGCAGCTGCCAGCCCCAGGCACCATATTTCCATTTTAACGCCGTCGTAAACAGTAATGCCATTAGATTGCTGTAATGTTTTCTACAAATAAAGATGATAATGAGGATAATAATAACACGGGCGGTAATTAGCTCAGGCCGGCTAACCATGACTAAATCCAACTTGTATGGCAGATCGCTGTCCCCAGAGCGAGTGGTCCTACAAGACACGAGATGTGTGCTCGTAAGCATGGTGGTCACACTGGGACCACTTGGGATCGGACCTGAGGGACCACAGTGCAAGGATAGGAGGCAGGAGCTAATATGAGGGTCACAGCGGAATACGGGGGTCCATAACTGAATGTGGGACAAGAACCAATATGAGGGTCTACAACTGAATATGGTGTAGGAGCGAATACAAAAGTCCACGACTGATTATGGGGCAGAAGAAAATATTAGTGTCCATAGCTGAACATGGGGGTCCATAACTGAATGTGGGGCAAGAACTAGTATGAGCGTCACAGCTGATTAAGGGGCAGAAGTGAATATGAGGGTCCACAGCTGAATATGGTGTAGGAGCTAATATGAGCGTCCACAGCTGATAGTGGGGCAGGACATAATGAAGGTCCACAATTGAATGTGGGGACAAGGGAACACGAGGGTCCACAGCTTATTGTGTGTCAGGAGCTAATGTGAGGGTCCACAGCTGATTGCGGAGCAGAAGGAAATATGAAGATCAGCAACTGAATATGGTGCAAGTCCGAATACGAGGGTCGACTGAATGTGGGGCAGGAGATAATATTAAGGTCCACAGCTGAATATCGGGACAAGGGAATAAGAGGGTCCACAGCTGAATGTGGGGAAGGAGCCAATATGAGGGTCCACAGATGATTGTTGGGCAAGATCAAATGAGGTCCACAGCTGAATGTGAGGACAAGGGAATACGAGGGATCACAGCTGATTTTGGGGAAGGAGCTAATATGAGGGTCGACAGCTGAATGTGGGGTTGGATGTTATCAAAACTGAATAAGGGGGTCGGTAGCTGATCTAAGAGAAGACGGCACAAAGATAAATCACAGAAGATAATTGGAGAGTCCACACCTGAATCAAGGGCAGGGCCAGAATTCACCTAAGAAATCAAAGATAAAAGGGGTTAGGCCCTCCAGAAGCTGGTCTGAAGGACCATGGTTGAATAATGAACCCAGGAACTGATCTGTAGGACTGCAGCTGCATATAAGGGTGTTACAAGCATATATGAGGTACTAAAGTTGAATGAAGTGGCCTAGAAGTTGGTCTTTTTGATAACAGCTGAATGTGAGACCCTAGGAAATAATCCAAAGGCCCATAACTCAATAATGGGGTCTCTTGGAGCAGAGTTGTACACCACAGATGGATGAAGGGGGACCTCAGTGCTGATTTGAAAGTCCATCCACAGCTGAAGGATGGGTAACCTTAAGAGATGATCTGAAGGCCATCACTGGATGAAAGAGCCCTCAGTGCTAAACTTTGAGGCCAAAGTTAAATTTAGGGGCCCTAGTAAAGGCCTGAGGAAATCCAAATAAATAAAGAGTCACTGGGAACTGATCTGCTGGACCATAGTTGAATAAAGTGGCCCTGGGAGGTGATCTTTGGGACCAGAGCTGAATAGGGGTGGCCTTAGGAAATTAGATGTGGGACCATAACTGATTAAGGGGGCATTAGGAACTTATTTGTGCATCATGGCTGGATGAAGAGGCTCTCATTGTTTACTTGGGGGACCCCAAGATAAATGATAGGAGACCCTAGGAGCTGATTTGAAGGGCCACAGATAAATAGAAGGCACCTAGGAATTGATCGTAGGGACCACAGATGAATGGAGGGACCGCAGGAGTTGATCATAGGGATCAGAGCTGAATAGGGGTCATCAGCTCCAGTCTACGGGACCATCGCTAAATGGATGGGTCCTAAGAGCTCATGCAGGAGACCATAGATGAATGTCGGGCCCTGAGAACTAATCTAGGAGACCACAGACTCTGCAAGCTGATCTGAGGGACTCCAACAGAGGTGAAGTGCCCAAGAACTGATGTGAGGGGGCATGGCTGATATGGGGGGGGGGGCATTGTTTATTTAATGTTGCTCATCTCTCAGCTGCTCCCCTGCCTAAAATGGCTGTTAACAGGAAACAATAGGCTCCAAAGCACTGCAAATGGCGAGAAGTAAGAGCAGGTTCTGACTTCAGCACCACAGATAGTTCCTCTCGCCTACAATGCATCGCGGTTCGTCCGGAGTCTGATAAAGCCAGTGACAAGTTCTCGGCCCGAGCGCTGATGAAGTGAGATTAAACCCACAGCTGTGGGATCTTATAGGGAGACGGGGAACGTTCTGCTGCCGCGGATTATGGCATTTGTCTGCAGGCCGATTGAACACGGCGAGCGTGGCCTGCAAACCTCCAGACGTAGAGCCACAACTATCATAGGGTAAGGTCAACAGGATTCAGCGGCTTAACACGACCTTCTACGGTTACGTCGGTCAGAAAGCCATATAAGGTTTATAGAGACGGCCTGTAGATATAGGTGATGTCACATTACTGGACAGGTCGCACACCAGACAGACATCCAGCGCCGGTGGCTGACTGATGACTTAATACTGACATATTACGTCCTGTCTGCCGCAGTCTGGGAAAATAATCCTGACTGCAAGGCTGAGCCTTAATCTTACACGTAGCACATTGACCTCTCGTCTGTGTCCAGGAGGAATTAGCAAAGACCGTGGATGATTAATGTACCAAAAAAAAAAAATCAAGGAGAATCAACTAAAATCATTTTGTGCTGCGCCGATGGGTAAAAATGCACTAAACTTATTAGAATTGTGCTCCCCTTAAAGATTGGAAGTCATTGCTTACCCATGGGGGTCGGCGGACCCCCAGTTCTGGAGACATTTATTAAACTTTTCTATGGATATCCCATAAATGTCTAGGATGGAAATACTCCTTCAATGAAGTCGGTGGAGCACCGGGACCTTGTAGGATCAGTTAGACTTAGCAGGATACCCCGAGCTTATGCATCCCCCTTTAATAGCCAATTCTGAAGTCTGATCATGATTAATGCAAACTGGATATTTATCCTACAAATATGAAGTGCCAAGAATAATCGGGTCAGCGTCAAAGTCATGCATCTGATCTAATGTCAAGAACATGACCGGGAGGAGAACCCTGCACATGGCTATCCCCCAATACCATGGCGCCCTCTACTGGTTGTCCTAGGGGAGTACACCAACAGATACAATATATGAGAAAAGTCTCTGTGACAGCAGAGGCAGAGCTGCAAAAAATACTAAATGGTGAGGTCTAGTTCTCTAAAATGCTGATTTTTTTTTTCTATTTTTCCAAGGTCCAAAAGGATGGATATTCCATCTGGGATCAATAGGATATAGTACGTGCTGCTCTTTAAAGTAGTATTCCCGTCTCATAAAAGGTGATGGTATATAGCAAGGACGTGCTATGACGCAGTGATCGGTGGGGGTCTGACCTCTGGGAGTCCTATTAATCCTGAGAATAAAGCGGCTGCAATGCTGATTTAATACTGCATGTCTCCATTCATTTCCATGTAGCTGTGCTGCAGTTCCCTGCAAAGTGGGTGACCGAAAAAGGGGATGCAGAGCTACCCTAGCATTGTGACCCGTTCATTCTCAGGTTTGGTGACCCCTAAAGAACATAAAGTGATGGAAAATCCTATAAGATGATAGTAAAGAGGTATAATGCTATATTTTAGGGTCAGGGTATTGCAGCCACATTTTACAAAACCCATTTGCATGGGACCTTAGAATCATGGGGGTCCGGTTTTGCATTGACCTTAAATTGAATGAAATTGATCTTTCATTCTGGTAGTCACCCAACTTTCCCGAAAATTTAAAAAAACTAGGGCAAGATATAAAACCTCACCTGCAGACATTATACAACTTTAGGAGGTCATGATCATTAGGGAATAATTGGTAGAGTGGCGCCACATGTACTGTACATACTGATTTTATAGCAATTTTCCAGCAGATAAGAGTTCTATAAAACAGCAATATCCTGACGTCCGGGACCCCCGCCGATCCTGAGAATGAAGGGGCCGCAGCGCTGCTTCAGTGTCTCTGTGCAGCTGCATGGCTGGGAAAGTGATGAAGGGGACACAGCGCTGCAACCCCCTTTCTTTTTAGGATCTGTCGAGGTCTGAGCGAACGTTAAGCAATGACAAATCAAACTGATTATAGCTTTAATGGAGGGGCATCATATTGCATTTCTTCTAGGAAAGTATAAGGAGTCGTACAGAGACACCACAGTGTGCATCGGTGCTTGACAATATAGACCCTCGAAGACCCCATACACGCAAACCGGCCATGTGCATACAGTAACAGAAAGGAAAAAATAGAGACCACCAAAACTCCCAACACCCAGGACCCCCACGCGCCCAGGACTCCCAGACACCCAGGACCCCCACGCGCCCAGGACCCCCACGCGCCCAGGACTCCCAGACACCCAGGACCCCCAGACACCCAGGACCCCCACGCGCCCAGGACTCCCACGTGCCCAGGACCCCCACGCGCCCAGGACTCCCAGACACCCAGGACCCCCACGCGCCCAGGACTCCCAGACACCCAGGACCCCCAGCCACCCAGGACCCCCAGACACCCAGGACCCCCATGCGCCCAGGACTCCCAGACACCCAGGACCCCCAGACACCCAGGACCCCCATGCGCCCAGGACTCCCAGGACCCCCAGACACCCAGGACCCCCATGCGCCCAAGTCTCCCAGACATCCAGGACCCCCCCCTGCGCCCAGGACTCCCAGACACCCAGGACCCCCAGACACCCAGGACCCCAACGCGCCCAGGACTCCCAGACACCCAGAATTGATTCTCGTTTCATTAGCGTGCATGGCTTCCGTTAATCTGAGGTGAACGTTTATTTAACCCTCCGAGGTCAGCAGTAACCCAATATAAAAAGCCCTGCTGGCCTCAGCTGTAGTTAATGTTTCATGGATTGAAATCTCCCAGATCTGGGCCCGCGGTCTGGATATTTGTGTTAGAATTAGTGGTACTGCCGGCAGGTCTGGATGCCTCTTTGTAACCACACAAATCCATCAGGAAGGTAAAGCAATGGCCGCAGAACTTCTCAGAAGTGTAATTACAGCAGGAGGGACGGGCACGGAGAGCTGAGATGGGAAAAGAAAGTGGACAAAGAATGATGGGAGTATGAGACGGCCAAGAATACACAGAATACATGCTACACTGATGTGCATGTGTGTACGGGTACATGTACTACTATCCCATATCTATACGGTACGTGTACTACTATCCCACATCTATATGGGTACATGTACTACTACCCCACATCTCTACGGTACGTGTACTACTATCCCACATCTATATGGGTACATGTACTACTATCCCACATCTATACGGTACGTGTACTACTATCCCACATCTATATGGGTACATGTACTACTATTCCACATCTATACGGGAACATGTACTACTATCCCACATCTATACGGGAACATGTACTACTATCCCACATCTATAAGGGTACGTGTACTACTATCCCACATCTATATGGGTACATGTACTACTATCCCACATCTATACGGTACGTGTACTACTATCCCACATCTATATGGGTACATGTACTACTATTCCACATCTATACGGGAACATGTACTACTATCCCACATCTATAAGGGTACGTGTACTACTACCCCACATGTATACAGGTACATGTACTACTACCCCACATCTATAAGGGTACATGTACTACTACCCCACATCTATACGGATACATGTACTACTATCCCATATCTATACGGTACATGTACTACTACCCCCATCTATAAGGGTACATGTACTACTACCCCACATCTATACGGATACATGTACTACTATCCCATATCTATATGGTACGTGTACTACTACCCCACATCTATACGGTACGTGTACTACTATCCCATATCTACAGTATACGGTACGTGTACTACTATCCCACATCTATACGGTACGTGTACTACTATCCCATATCTATACGGGAACATGTACTACTATCCCACATCTATACGGGAACATGTACTACTATCCCACATCTATACGGGAACATGTACTACTATCCCACATCTATACGGGAACATGTACTACTATCCCACATCTATACGGGAACATGTACTACTATCCCATATCTATACGGTACGTGTACTACTATCCCACATCTATATGGGTACATGTACTACTACCCCACATCTCTACGGTACGTGTACTACTATCCCACATCTATACGGGTACATGTACAACTATCCCATATCTACAGTATACGGTACGTGTACTACTATCCCATATCTATACGGTACGTGTACTACTATCCCACATCTATATGGTACGTGTACTACTATCCCACATCTATACGGTACGTGTACTACTACCCCACATCTATACGGGTACATGTACTACTACCCCACATCTATACGGTACGTGTACTACTACCCCCCATCTATACGGGTACATGTACTACTATCCCACATCTATACGGTACGTGTACTACTATCCCACATCTATACGGTACGTGTACTACTATCCCACATCTATATGGGCACATGTACTACTACCCCACATCTATACGGTACATGTACTACTACCCCACATCTATACGGTACGTGTACTACTATCCCACATCTATATGGGCACATGTACTACTACGCCACATCTATACGGTACATGTACTACTACCCCACATCTATACGGGTACATGTACTACTATCCCACATCTATATGGTACATGTACTACTACCCTACATCTATACGGTACATGTACTACTACCCCACATCTATACGGTACGCGTACTACTATCCCACATCTATACGGTACGTGTACTACTACCCCACATCTATACGGGTACATGTACCACTATCCCACATCTATATGGTATGTCTACTACTACCCTACATCTATACGGTACATGTACTACTACCCCACATCTATACGGTACATGTACTACTATCCCACATCTATACGGTACGTGTACTACTATCCCACATCTATATGGGCACATGTACTACTACCCCACATCTATACGGTAAGTGTACTACTACCCCACATCTATACGGTACGTGTACTACTACCCCACATCTATACGGGTACGTGTACTACTATCCCACATCTATATGGGCACATGTACTACTACCCCACATCTATACGGGTACATGTACTACTATCCCACATATAGAAGATTGGGATGCTAGTTTAACTTGTGGTTCACTAGTAAAACTACAACTCACAGCATATCCTGACAGTCGCAGGTAGAGGTACAAAATACCACCTGAAACCCCCAACCTCTTCTGCTACAAACATGTCATAGATATTGGGAAAGAAAAGACTAAGAAATCACTGCGGAAAACTGGTGTAATGTAATGAGAAATCGCTGCCAAGGCAGCTTCATCTGGACCAAAAATTTAGATATATAGATAATAGATTATATAGATAAATAATAGATAGATGATAGATAGATAGATTATAGATAGATAGGCAGACACAGATGTCTTCTGTTCTCTGTTATCAGCCATCTCAGGGCAGAGACCGGGTGTTTTTTCTAATGGAATGAGTTACAGGAAGAACAGATAAATCCCGGCTCGGTGATCAGCACTTTCTCATGTGTCCCCGGACCCCCGGACACGTTATGTACAGAGGTGTGGATGGCGTCACGTTTCGGCTGCCATGGTGGGTGCAACGCTTCTTACACAGAACATTCGGACTTCTCTCTCTTTCTCTCTTTTTAGAATTTGCTCCTTTCGATATAAGACAATATCCACAAGTACTGACGGACAGTGGGATTACTTCTGGGGGCGACGCTGGGTCTACGTGCACATGACAGTGTATGTGAAGAGGGGCGAGAGGAAGAGCACCTGATGTGACAGGAGGGAGGGCGCCTGCGAGCACAGAAGTTATTTTTAGGGTAAGAGAATAAGAATCTGCAGGTGAGAGGAATGGAAATAACGAGGTGGCAGGAGGAAAGGGAACAAGTCTGGGAAGACGGTATTTTTAGGATGTTTCGTGCCTTGGGGTAGCACACCCAAAAATTAATAACATCTGACGTTTTTAATAAAAGACATATGACGTCTCAGGCCATGACAGAGAGGTGAAAGTTCTCACACTCCAGGCTAAAAACAGGAAAAACTTATATTAATGAAATCACAACATCACATATTATGGAGAGAAAATCATCCAGGACCCAGAATGCATTACTCCTCCATTAGAATAAGTCTATTTAAAGCGATATTACACGTTCGGTAGATAAAGCCTATGCGTTGTATAATGATAAGTTACACTTTTTAGTATCAGTGTCTCTTTTTTTTCCCAAGATCTCTGCTTCCTGTCATCCATTATCACTGTTTGGTCACCAATCCCCCGGGATCACACAGGTGCAGGGCTCGTTAAACAGCAGCGTTCAGTATGGAGGGTCACGGCTATAAACTGTATAAGAGGCTGCCACCATGCAAGTCTGGGGGTGCTAAGATAATGTATGGACTCGTATAAAATTAGCTTGGCACTTTAATAAAACTTTACCAAATTCCGCAATCAGTCAGGTGTGGGCAGAATTAAAGAACTGGCAGTGCCCACGATAAATAGGGTAATAACAGGAATTAGCTTATAGGTTGGCGAAGACCAATAAACCTGTAAAAACAGAATATTTTCATCTTTACGCCATACAATGCTCATGCCATGTAACGTGACCTTGTGTCGCCTGGCACATCCTGGGTACATCTACCATACTATGCCCACTCTTACCTTGTGCTTGGCAGCTGCTGCAGAGCTTTCCGATGGAAACAGATGAAGCAGAAGGACTCCATGAGCCGGCTGGGTGAGATAACATGAAGGATTCCCTGGACTGGGGTTGGTACACCTGGTGTTGACTCCTTGAGTTTCTCTCACACCTACCAGGGCACAAGATGCCAAGTCTGCAAGAAAAATGAGAAGGGTATACTAAGTCTTGTGGACGGAGTACGAGGATATGATGACTTTCTTAGTCTCTTCTTTCGTGAGATGACCACAGAAAAGCAATAGCCGATGGCTGAAGGAGTTTATGGAGCGATGCTCTGCAGGCGTTAAAGAGGCAGATCTCCTCTAATGTGTCTTCTTAGAAGAGGGCAATGATGGAAGCAGGCAGGTTTAATTGATTGATGTTCTGCAGAATTAAAGGGCTGGATGCTCTGCAGGAGACATCCTGTGAATGAAGCCTGTGCTGCCGACTGGATGTCCTAGGGGCTTTCATCCCCCAATTTGTGTCTTACTCCCCCAGGACCGGGGCTGCATGTGGCAGATTTGACCCAAGCTGCGGAGAGAGCTGCCATCACACCGCCACGCACACACACTTGTGTACACACACAGAGGGGTGTGCGAGCAGCCTGCTGGCGGTAACAGACACAGCCTGGTATAAATAGCTCATGCTACCAATTCTGCCAGGGTAACCCTTTGTAATCCGTCACAGCGACAGCACGGATACATACCGCCGTACACTGGGGACCTGCGAT
Source organism: Dendrobates tinctorius (assembly GCF_039654945.1). NCBI lineage: Eukaryota > Metazoa > Chordata > Amphibia > Anura > Dendrobatidae > Dendrobates > Dendrobates tinctorius. The sequence goes on along the minus strand of NW_027361869.1, from coordinate 79,670 downwards.
GTGCCACTAATCACCAAGAGGATGGAGGGAAGGATAGATTATTTGTGAAATATAAAAGAAAATATATGGTTTCTAATTATTTTAAAAACAGAAATCTGAAAATTGTGTTGTGCATTCGTATTCAGCCCCCTGTAGACTGATACCCCTGAATAAAATCCTGAGTAACCAATTGCCCCCAGAAGTCACATAATTAGTAAAGTGAGTCCTCCTGGGTGTAACATAGTCTCAGTATAACTACCGCCATTCTGTGAAGGTCTCAGGCTTGTGTGAGAACATTAGGGATCAAACACAATCATGAAACCAAGGAGCTCACCAGACAGGTCAAGGATAAAGTTGTGGAGAAAAGTAAAGTTGGGTTAGGTTATGAAAAAAATAGCCAAAACTCTGAATATCTCGTGGAGCACTGATCAATCCATCAGCCAAAAATGGAAGGAGTATGGCACAACTGCAAACCTACCGAGACATGGCCGTCCACCCAAACTGACATACCAAGCAAGGAGAGAACTAATTAGTGAAACAGCCAAGAGGCCCACGGTCACTGTGGAGGAGCTGCAGAGATCCACGGCTCAGGTGGGAGAATCTGTCAACAGGACAAATATTAGTTATATACTCCACAAATCTGGTCTTTATGGAAGAGTGGCAAGAAGAAAGACATTTTTGAAAGCCAGCCATAAGAAGTCATGTTTGCAATTTGCAAAAAGCCACATAAAGCTATGTTCACATGTTGCGTGTTTGAAGCATTTTTTTTTTTTTAATGCAAAGTTCAAGCTGTCTCTTGTGCATGTTGATAAAGTTTAGTGCCCCCCCCCCCCAAAAAAAAAAAAGCTTGATTTTCCTTTCTTGGGTTTTTTGCACCAAAAAGGCAGCAAAAACTGATATCTGCGTTTTTTGTTGTTGCAATTTTGCATTTATCCATTGTTTCCTATAGGCGAAGAAATGCTGCAAATATGCTGAAAGAAGGGACATGCTGCAGCTTTAAAAAACGCAGCAGTTTTCCAAATCAGTCAGGAAAATAAAACCAAGATGTGCGCAGCTGAAAATTTGCATTAAAAAACACTGCAAAAATGCAACGTGTGAACATAGCCTTAGGGACACAGCGAGCATGTGGAAGAAGGGCTCTGGTCAGATGAGACCAAAGGAGAACTTTTTCTGTTGAATGCAAAATGTGAAATATTGTACATACAGGAGAGGAAAGGTTTAATCTCCCTTTACTTTGGGAGTGCAGACTGGTTTTTAGCTTTCTGTACTTATTACACTACAGCTTCGGACGTGAGACCACCATCATTTTATAGTCAATCATCTTGACTATCTCATACATAAATCTGACTTGCAGCTATTTAGCATATGATAAGTTATGCAGATTCTCGTCATGTCGCTGCATTGTTACTGTTTTACTCCTGGTGATGGAAACATCTTTTTTTTCCTGAATACTGCAAAATACAACCTGCTCTCACATTCCCTAAGAGCTCAGTGTATTATTAGGACGATTCCCAAGTGAAAGGTCACTGGTCCGAATCGAGGAGCCGCCATAATGAAGATTTCCCAAGAAAAGAGAAGCAGCATCATCCAGCTCATCAATAGCGGTCTATTAGCCAAGAAAATTCCCAAACCGCTTCATGCGAGCACCGTAACAGTTAGAAGAATACGACATGAAGTCCGTCCATCCAAAAGCCAAGAGGTGAACGTCCAGGCGAAATATCAGAGTCAACAAGTCCGCTCATCGCAAGGTCTATCAGTTCTGGGGCGACAAACTCGACAGTGGAGGAGGCTCGTATGCTCCATCATAGTGAGAGCACAGACGTCTATGGAAGCACCGTGCGACACACATTACACAAGTCTGGAATGGTGGCCTGACAAATGGTGAAGAAACCTCGACTTAAATATTGTCATAAGAAGCGTCAGCTCGAGTTTGCAAAAAAATACGAAACGTGGACAGTCGAAGTTGGAAATGGGGGATTTGGAGTGATGAGAGGAAAGTCAATAGACGGCTCTGATGGGTCTGGAAGAAACAAGGGAAAGGGTCTAAAGGATCGAGGAATCGAAGGAACTGTGAAGTTCGGTGGAGGAAGCCTGATGATATGGGGTTGTTTCACAGCCAAAGGCATTGGATACTGGACCAGGGTCAATGGTGGTCTCAGTGCTGCGCTGTATGCGAGTGTCCTACAAGAGTTGCTTCGTACATACAGTACAAAGGGTATGAGAAGGACGACACTGTTTCAACAGGACAACGACCAGAAGCATACGTCGAGATTGGCGAAAAAATGGATCAATGACAATGAAGTCGGTTGCTGGATTGTCCCCTCAGTCCCCGACCTCAACCCAATCCAACACTTGTGGGTAGAATTGTAGAAAAAGCCATATACAGACCCCAGTGAGGCGACCAGTGTGCACCAACATTGGGAACGTGTAGTAGATACCTGGGATCAGATTTCGGTCGAGACATGCTTGAATCTCATTAAGAGCTGCCCGGAAGGATTCAGGCCGTGCTGAAAGCCAAAGGTGGATTACAAAATACTAACAAAATAATCATTTTGTTTTTTTATGAGCCAAACAGTGACAATACAGGGGCATGACAACAAACCGCATAACTAATCATATGCTAAATAGCTGCAAGTTAAATATATGTGTCAGATATCTAAGATGATTGTCTATAAAATGATGGCAGCCTCACATTAGAAGCAGTGGTGGATGGTGAGATATGGGGCCTGAAAGTCAAAAGTTCACAATATTGTTACCCTTTTGCTCATCAGTGTGTATGAATCCATCAGTTCATACAGTGCTGCTTATTTCTTTTGTTTGTAGATAGATTTATAAGATGATAGATAATAGATAGATGATAGATAATAGATAGATAGATGATATAGATAGACAGATGATAGATAATCCATAGATAGATAATAGATAGATGATAGATAATCCATAGATAGATAGATAGATAGATGGATAATAGATATGTGGTAAGGGCCCAGATTGGGGGGTGGTCCACTGTTTACCGCGCACAGACGACACAGACACCAGACGAAGGCAGATTTTGGTTGCAACAGGTCCGAGTTTACTGGCCGTCCTCCTGACGACCGTAGCCATACACCGCAGCTCCTTTACAGCTCTCCGTATTCAGGCCCGGGTACCTTCACCTTCCTTCAGTTGTAGTGACGTTCCTCGCAGATCTTTCACTGGGGCTGCCCTAGGCCTATCTACCGCCAGCGCTTCACCAGTCCGAGGTCGTCGTCCAATCGGTACCCCCGGGGCCTCATCTGTCCTGCGGTTCTTTGTGTCAGGGCCACCCCCCTGACTGTCTCTTCCTATCAGTCCCCTGGTCGAGCTCTCCACCGTTGTCAGTCCTCCGTACTGATTCTTCTCCTCCTGAGCTCCTCTCGGGACTAGCCTAGCCTGGAACCCTGTCCTGTCCTATTTATCCCCTTCCTCGGGAATTTCCCTCCTGGGTTCCTATCTCCCCGCCCCCGTGACTAAGCGGTTTCGTAGCCCTAAGCTGCTGTCAAGTCCTGAACTATGCCCCCCCTGCCATCTTGTGGTCAAATCTAGGTATTGCACTCCTTTTCCATCTTCCCCAGCTGTTTCCCTTCTGCCATTGCCAATATCCGTCTATAGTGCACAAACCATCCCTCCTTCCTTCAGTCAAGTCTGTCCGTCAAGTCACCTTCCCCACAGATAGAGGATAGATAATGAATGGATGGATAGATTTGATTATCTAGACCTCATTGCTTGAAAATAGTTTCTATATTCTGTTTGTAAACAAGTCTTCTGTTCCTATCGATTCCGCGCTTCCATTATGACGGGACATTCGGACGTCCGCTCTGACTGAATGCTGAAAAGCTGCGGCTGATCAGTAGCCACTGATTGACTGCAGCGGTCACATGGCGTAACAATGACTTGCAATAGACTTCTCAGAAACTAAGAATAAAAGCACAGCAGCAAAGTCGGGATTTGTAAATGTTCTGTGAAAGAAACAAAAAAATAAGGTTAATGTCAGGAAGTGGTTAACTTAACAGATGATATTACAAAGCAGGAGAGTGTCGAAACTTTTGACCGAGATTTATCTGCTCTTTTTTGGGTGATACATTTTAATTTAACAAAAGCGCCTTTAATTTCACGTGAGTCCGATCCTATAGATTAGATTATGTAAATGACTGCAGCGATCAGTTGTGATTTGTGGTGGAACCTTGCTGCAAGTGATCAATATCTATACAGTGACACCACTGGGCAAATAAGGTATTACACCTTGCCCAATGAAATGTATGGACATGCCAGGTCCTCCAGAGAGAAGGAGAATTGCTCCAGGAAGCAATTTTTCAGTGGCTAATTAATGGTGACAAGAACTGAGCATTATCTGCCTTTTTTTAAAGAAGAACTATCCCCAACTTAATATGGCTTCACTAAACCAGCAATCCATTGTAAAAGTTTGGTTTTCAACCGACCTCTCTATAAAGTGAATAGAGACAGCTATAGTGATTACAGGGGTTGTTGTTATACCCGGATGCTATGGGGGCGCAAAATATCTCTGAATAGACCAGCAATAGTTGGGGGCCCTGTTGGAGATTTTACATTGTGGACCACAACTTCAAGGTACCCCACTGGAGGTGAAGGGTTAACAGTACTGGTGATTTTAGGCTCCTGGCACCAGAGGGAGTTACTAGGATGATGCACTTTCCATTGATAATGTGAATTATTAATCAGTTTATCTTTGTGCTTTTATTTTCCATGATGAGAAAATCAATTCATATTCATTTAGTGCTTATTGCCATAATGTAGACAGATTAATCAACTTGTACCTGTTTATTACTTGTTGCCATTTTTAATACGGATTACCATAGTAAAAAGGTACACCGATGTATAAAAGGTCCCACCTCTAGTTTAGAGGGGTTCCCCACCTTTGGGCACATAAAGTATGTATATATTTACTTAAATGCATGCATGAAAAAATGTTCAGTTTGCTTTCTATCCTCTGTGCTGCACTGTCTATTGCTGGCTGCAGAATGAGTTAACTGAGATTATATCAGTGAGCTGTTTCTGACACTGAATTTGAAACTTATCTGACTTTTTCGAGCTCCTCTCAGCTGATTTATCGCTACAGACCTCATCAAAGTTGAATGTGCAAGGAAACAAATGACCTGTAAAAGCCAAACAAGACAACAATTTTTATTAAAATTTTATAAGTAAAAAAAAACCAAAAAACTGTGCATGGTGCCACACTAAAGTTTTTGGAAAAAGTTTCCAAAAACTTGGATTAAGCTTTCTGTAACAAGCAAAGAAGAAAAACAATCTGGCTAGGGCTTGCTTAATGGAAATGAGAGGTTAAAACATTTTTTTTTGGTACTTGGCTCCTCCCATAGTATTGAAGCCACACCCACAAATCACAACTGTATGCATAATAGTGCTCATATAATTCCACCATAAAGAGTCCATATATTTTCAACCTTAGGCACACAGCGAAATTAGAACACAGATATGCAGTATACAGCAGACTATACATGTATCACTTGTCTGTAGCAGGACATTACATTGTATGGACATCATATCCTTGCGACCCCCTCCACCAGAATTCTAAAGAAAAATCCATTGCATATCTGTCTCATGTCAGCTACCCTTAAAAAATGGAAAGTGAGGGCTTAGAGCCCATACTAATGGTGCAACTGAAGCAAGTTTTATGGGTGGAGTTATAAAAGTGGGGTTCATGTCAGGACTGAAGACACTGGTCACAGCTGTCGGCTACAAGGAAGGTCCCTGAGCTAGTACCTACCACCATTGTAGACAGAGCTTGAGGGCTATGGTTGCCATCTTTCCAGGCCTCATAAAAAAACATAGGGGCTTCCTCATGGGCGGTGCTATTGCCAGAGCAGATGCTAATTGGACCACAGTTAGTTAGATTGTTCCTTGGATGATGTTACCATGTTCTCCTTTGGGCAGGACTGAAGACATTGGGCACAGCTGTCAACTACAAGGAAGGCCCCTGAGCTAGTACCTGACACCATTATGGATGGAATACGAGGCCTATGGTTGCCATCTTTCCAGGCCTCAGAGGAACCATAGGTGCTTCCTCATGGGCGGTACTATTGCGAGAGCAGCTGCTAATTGGACTACAGTCAATCAGATTGTTCCTTGGATGATGCTACTGTAACAACCCTGCCGGCATCACTGCATGGCCTCCCATCCCCCACCTGCCTTACACACCAACTTACTCACTACTCCGGGCCATGCGGTAAGTTCTGTCTTCTGCCGGCTCCATACTGGGTGCCTCTTGCCTGCTCTCTGCATGCTTCCTGGCTGTGTGCATAGGAGAACGGCACTCTCTGGCTCTTATTGGGTCAGTGTGCACCTTCCTAAGGTGCCCCCTGCCAATTGTCAAGAAGCTTCAAGTACTTAAGGCAGCTCCACCCATTGGCGACTGCCTGAGAAACTATTTCCCTCAGTCAGTGTCTTGCTGCTGAGCTGCCAGGTCCTGTCCTGTTTTCTGCCTTCTCTGGCGGCTTAATACCCAGACCTGTTACTGTACTTTCATACCTTGGTCTTTACCAGTGTTTCTTGCTTAGTCCGCCACCCTGAGGGCAGAATACCCAGGCCTGCGTCCTTAATTCTTGTGCCTGTTCCTGTACCTGACCTTATCTTTACTCTGTCCTATTTCTGTGTCCATTGTATCCTTGTCTGTAGCCTTTCCCTGCTGTGTCTTTCCTTGTGTCCTCTCCGTCTGCCCTGCTCTCGTTCCTTGTTCCTGCGGTTCTGCCTTTGCTCCGCACGCCAGAGGTTCTGCCTTTGCTCCGCACGCCAGAGGTTCTGCCTATGCTCCGCATGCCAGAGGTTCTGCCTATGCTCCGCACGCCAGAGGTTCTGCCTATGCTCCGCACGCCAGAGGTTCTGCCTATGCTCCGCACTCCTTGCGGTTCAGCTTGCTGCACTGCATACAGCGACTCTGTTCTGCTCTCCACTCCCTTGTGGTTGTTCTCCGCTCTCGTTCCGCTTCCTGCGGTTCTTTATCTGTCCCTGCTCCTCCAGTCCGAACAGGGCCCTAGCTGTTCCCACAGACTACTCTTACCTGTTCCCATATATCTCTCTTTCCAGTTTGTGTCTCTGTCCTTCCTGAACCAGCCCCAGCTTCTCCAGTCTGAACAGGTCCCTAACTGTTCCCTTGTTCCATTCTTACCTGCCCGTGTTCATGTCTTCCTAGTCAGTTCCTGTCCCTTCTGTCTCAGCCGTGTCCTATCTGCCAGTGTCTCAGCCGTGCCCGCCTGTCTGCCAGTGTCTCAGCCATGCCCGCCTGTCTGCCAAGAGTACCTGCCGTGCCCGCCATAATACCAGTCGTGCCTGACGACTCTCGCCCGCACCTGTCATAGTGTTCTGGTTCCAGTGGGATCAGCAGCCACAGCCAGACACCACCCTGGAGTGGCACCTGGCAGCTGCCTGCCGCACAAGCCTGACCTCACCATCAGAGGCTCCAGTGAACACCAAGGTAGCTGCTTAGTTACGCCCCTTCCAGGGTAGTCTGGTTTGTGGCACATTGAGGCCACACTCCCCACGTTCACGCCAACCAGTCACGGCGCGAGCGTAACAACTACCATGTTCTCCTTTGTGCAGAAACGAGCTATACTTCACTACTTTCCATGCCTTAGCAACGTTTCCTCAATCTTTCTCAATTTTTTTCGCCATGTGGAGGTTTTTGGAAGTGTACCTTCTCAAATAATAATTATTGGGATACCATGTGAATATTAGTGACACCATATCACCCTACAGAGGGCATGGAAACCTGTCTTTATATGTCACACATGTTCTGAAGAAGCTGCTGCATGAAGGACATTATACAGCAATACTGTGCTATGTAGCTGGGAATCCAGCACTGGCATGAGATAAAACACTAGATAGCTGTATGATCTGTCTTTCTCTGCTTGTTCTCTCACTGTGCCCCACATTCTCTCTCTAGCCTGCAATAGGCAGCTGTAATCTGATACCTCAGTGAATGGCCCATTTGTATTATCTTGAACAAGATTAATTTTAACAGTTTTTCACAGTGAATGATGAGTTCAGGAGGAAGGGGGGGAGGGACTCATAAGTGGAAGAGGAAACATTATATGCTATATAAAGAACACTATGACACGGCAGTAACTCTTAGGGTGAGTGCACACGCTGCGGATTTTACCGCACGGATTTGCAGGTAAAACCGCAGGTAAAGTGACCTGCGGTTTTCCCCTGCGGATTGACACCTGGATAATGGAACAGGTGGCAAACCGCTGCGGAATCTTCAGAAAGAATTGACATGCTGCGGATTTAAAACAGCGGAAAATTCCGCAGCATGTGCACTGCGGATTTGAAATCCCATTGGCTAACATTGTACTGTACAATGTCTACGGATCCGCAGCGTGTGCACACACCCTTATGCATTCCTACCGATGTGCTACTTATTGCGTTCGCCACTCTGCCCGGCTACTGCACAGAGTCCATGCAGCACTTCCAACTCTACTGCATATCCCTGATGTCTCCACATAGTTATTGGGTGGTGCAGCCAAATTCTGCAGGAATTTAGCACTGCTGTGTCCTGCAGGGTTTTGATTCCCTAGCCAATCACCATCCACCAGGTGCTATATTAGGCAGCGCTGCCCTGCACACTTTTGCCTGCGCTTAGGTTCCAGTTTGCATCTAGTTCCTATCAAGGTGTTCTGTTGTTTATGCCTCCTGTTACTGACCCTGCTTGTCTTCTCGTCCTGTCTGTCCTCCCCACTCCTGACCTTGGCTTTGTAATCTGAACATTTGCTGCCTGCCCCGACCCCAGACTGACTATGCTTCTGTCTCGCCCCTCGGTAACTCACATACCTGCTCTGACTTGTGGGTCAGCTGCTGCAGGCGCGGACACTGCCCTGGAGTGGCACCTGGTGGCTATCCTGAGGCCTAAGCCTATCCACACCATCAGAGGCGCTAGTGAAGACCAGGTAGCCACTTATTCAGGCCCCTCCAGGGTAAGTCCGGCCCGTGTCGCAGTGGGTCTACACCCACCAGTGTTAAATACTATAAGCCCCAATATGGCCCGACAATTTGCTATAATCAGTATACAATTCTATTATCTTCTATACATAAAACACTAAAACTCCCAACATGATATCAAATATTACAATCTGATTAAGTGGTATACAGAGAAGACTAAGCCTTCAACATTACTTGACCACTATCCTATAAATTCAAAATTGCACCTTCCAACATTATCGGATGCGGTTAATTGACTAATTTGAAACTTGAAGACCCCAATGCAAAATTTCTAAGGGGGTCCCCAGTCATCACAAGTCTTTAATAAAACCTTTAGGACCCCTTTCGGTTTCAGGACCACTGCAACCACTAAAGTTACGCCCCTGGACACCGACATAATGCAACCCTACCATAATGCGTATAGTACAACACCACTACAACCCCCAAGATAACACGGGGAGACATAACCACTGTACCGACCAATCAGATTACAGCTTTCATTTCTGAGACGCCCTTTTTGAAATGAGAACTGCAACTCCATTGGCTGCTAGAGCTAACTTCTCCATGTTGTTTTCATATATCCAACCCCTTCCCGTTTGTTATATTTTTTATGACGGACGTCCATAATCACCAGCCACATGTCCAAGATAAATCTTTTGTGCCAATACTGTAGATATGAGATCATTTACACTGATCGACTGCCGTGTATGTGGTAGACATTAATGTAATAAAATGCAATCCAATCCATTAGCAGGAAGCTGGCGGGAGGATGATGGGAGACTTAGAGGTCAGACCTCCTCCCCTCCTCTGTGTACAAGGATATGTTCGGCTATATATAGGCCATGAAGGACTGAGGAGTCACGAGATAATCAATACTGTCTGCGAGTAACTCTGCTGTCCCACCAGAGACTGCTCATGGCTGCCGGTCCGGCCCAAGCACCTGATTGCCTGACTGTGACGCTCCTCCAGATCCAATGATTCTATAGAAAGGCGAATGTTTGATATAAAAATCCAGTCAGGCCTCTTTGCAATGGCGGCATTGCCCATAGCAACCACCTGTAATCTGACATGTTGCTATGGTAGAAAGGCCTAGTTCTACGTTTATGGCAAAGCTAGGTGACAACCAACAAGATGCCTATTATTTTTTAGTCAGGAAAGGAGGGTAACCATGCTTTCTTACACCTCTGAATGGCATTCGTGCCAACTCTACAAAAAGATGGAGACTTTGCAAGGCAAGTCGCTCAGGCACCTCACAAATTTCCTGTTTGGCATTATTCTGCAATGTTTCCGTAACTGCGACACCAAAACCTGCTGTCCTGAAAGGGCTAAAAATTGTACGCGTGACCAACGCTTCATATAACCGAGGGGACACAGGGTCTCTATTTTGGCGATCAATGTTACAATCATTGAGATCCAAAATGGAGGCTCACAGCTCCTGGTTAATCAGCGTGTTAATCGCGTATATGCCTAACCAATCCTTTCAATTTCTTGTGAACAAATAACCAAGACTTATTTTTAACCCCTTTTTCAGGTCATGCCCCTTCTATAACCATGCTTGCAACCCCGAAAGTGGTTTTTAAAGGAAACTGTGGGGCGTACTGCTTTGCAGGAAATTTGTGAGACATCCAAGTGACTTGACCATTCAGCAGCCTAAGAAAGCTTGTCCGAAAAGTTGGTTGTCGCTAAGCTTTACTTGAAACAGATATAAATGAGACTTATGTGGTTGCTATGGGCAACGCCTTCATTTGGTTTCTACGTTACAAAGAGGCCTAGCAGCTGTCACCAGCCATCCATTCTGGCGATTGTGAGGCTGACTGAATAAGGCCTTCGATAGGTGAAAAAGAGATTGATGGTTGGGGATTTCACCGCTGAGACGTCACCTCCAGAACTTCCCCAAAACAGCGCCATTTTTGACTGCAGGCTGCTTTCTTATTGCAGCAAATTTTTAAAGTTAAAAAAAACAGTAATATCTGGCAGAACCCATGGACAAGAGAGGAGCTGTCTCTTAAAAAAAAATACATGTTATATCTCTCACTTATATATCTCACTTTTTCCTGGTAGGACCACCCTGGGTCTGCAATTTGATAGTCGGTATATGCGCAAGGTCTTCACAGGTAAGCAGAGCCCGTTATGTACCCAAAGTAAAACTGACACCTAATGTGACAGGTTCCTACAAGTCGAGAGGAAGCATTCGGAGATACTCCTTAGGGTGAGAACTTGCCGCTTGCACAGTGGCAGCGCGTGGCACTCTTGTAATAAGCAGATATAGAAGTGTAAGTGCCCAGTAATGTGGGCAAGACACACATATTACCGCACTGACGGAGACGTCACAAACAAACAATGATATACTCGATATTATTTGTTTCCCCCCTTGCAGGAAGCTTCTGTGCGAGTGCAAATCATGGAGGGAGAACGGTGCAAGAGCAAGATGTGACATGACAGTCCCCCCAGGACACAGCAAGAATGTCACATATCTGAAGTAGTACAGCTGAAACCTCTCCTGTAGTTACAGAAATCAGCCAGAGCCCTGCACTGATTAAACACAGAACGGACAAAGGTCAGATCGCAGGTCCTAATACATGGGTGTCTAAAAACACATCCTCCTGACACACAGGGATTAGGACGCGGCCCCGTCCTCCTCCTAATACACAGGGATCAGGACATGGCCCCGTCCTCCTCCTAATACAGTCATCAGGACACGGCCCCATCCTCCTCCTAATACACAGCCATCAGGACACGGCCCCATCCTCCTCCCAATACACAGCCATCAGGACACGGCCCCGTCCTCCTCCTAATACACACAGTCATCAGGACACAGCCCCGTCCTCCTCCTAACACGCAGTCATCAGGACACAGCCCCGTCCTCCTCCTAACACGCAGCCATCAGGACACGGCCCCATCCTCCTCCTAACACTCAGCCATCAGGACACTGCCCCGTCCTCCTCCTAATACACAGCCATCAGGAAACGGCTCCGTCCTCCTCCTAATACACAGCCATCAGGACACGGCCCCGTCCTCCTCCTAATACACAGCCATCAGGGCACGGCCCCGTCCTCCTCCTAATGCACAGCCATCAGGGCACGGCCCCGTCCTCCTCCTAATGCACAGCCATCAGGACACGGCCCCGTCCTCCTCCTAATGCACAGTCATCAGGGCACGGCCCCGTCCTCCTCCTAATGCACAGCCATCAGGGCACGGCCCCGTCCTCCTCCTAATACACAGCCATCAGGGCACGGCCCCGTCCTCCTCCTAATGCACAGCCATCAGGGCACGGCCCCGTCCTCCTCCTAATGCACAGCCATCAGGACACGGCCCCGTCCTCCTCCTAATACACAGCCATCAGGACACGGCCCCGTCCTCCTCCTAATACACAGCCATCAGGACACGGCCCCGTCCTCCTCCTAATACACAGCCATCAGGACACGGCCCCGTCCTCCTCCTAATACACAGCCATCAGGACACGGCCCCGTCCTCCTCCTAATACACAGCCATCAGGACAGGGCCCCGTCCTCCTCCTAATACACAGCCATCAGGACAGGGCCCCGTCCTCCTCCTAATACACAGCCATCAGGACACGGCCCCGTCCTCCTCCTAATACACAGCCATCAGGACACGGCCCCGTCCTCCTCCTAATACACAGCCATCAGGACACGGCCCCGTCCTCCTCCTAATACACAGCCATCAGGACACGGCCCCGTCCTCCTCCTAATACACAGCCATCAGGACACGGCCCCGTCCTCCTCCTAATACACAGCCATCAAGACACGGCCCCGTCCTCCTCCTAATACACAGACATCAAGACACGGCCCCGTCCTCCTCCTAATACACAGCCATCAGGACATGGCCACGTTTTACGACTGCTCCCATTCTATCAGACAACTCTAACATAACTGTCTATGAAAAAAAAACTGTCAAGTCCCCAATTGCGATGCATCCGTTCCTCAACCAACATGGCGGCTAAAAGCGCACAACTACACGTCACGTGACAGGGCCATTTCAGTTCCGAACTTTCTCTGTCTCTGCTGCCATTGGTCGGCTCCAGCAGCTAAGATGAGACATTCCCCTACCAACATGGCCGCGGGTCTCTTCCCTTACTCTGATTGGACGCCCCGTGTGATGATCCCGCCTCTCTTTCGTCTCAACGTTATCTCATTGGCTCCGGTCCCGGGCCGGCCAGGATGACTTCCGGCCAAGCGGAAGGAGTGTAAGGCTCTGTCAATTAAACGGGGAGACGACAGAGGAGAACCGTAGAGGCACAAGTCACCCGCCCCCCAATCCCAGGACAGGAAGCGGAATACAAGCTCGATAAAGACCCCCTTGGGAGTGGTGAAGACTGACCTCTGACCCCCCATATAGTCATTGCTAACTGGGTGTGGCCCCTAACACTGACAGGGGCCACATGTGCTCTATATCAGGCTCCCAGTCACCATATTGGTTATTAACTGTAATTTTATGTCTCCACCATTCATCTCTGCCCCTGTAATTACAGAGCTGGAGCTGTGTGCTCCCCCCAGAGGTGCCACAATGGGCTGCTCCTTATAACTTGTTGCCCCCTTCGGGGTAAACCAAGGGCTCACCCTGTGGGGGTGTTTGTAGCGTTTTAGATTTTATAGTGTGTCTGCTGTAATGATGTGTTAGGCTGGCACCACAGACGTTTGGTGGAGGGCGCTGCGCTGCCAGCTCATTACCGTGCCATTTTAAACCCAGTGTGGGGGAGCTCTGGGTCACGTCTAGTCTTAGGGGTGACATGTGCCCGGAAAAAGGCGGTGACACGAAGAGAAGAGCGTGAGAACTAATCCCAGGATGGTGAGTGTCTGGGCATGGGTGATAACCAGCCCCAGGGGGCATTGCTATGAGGGTGCTTGTGTGGCATTGGGGACCCTACTATATCTTTTTGCTTGCAGCTCAGGACATCCAAGCTGCACCTCTGCCCCTTCCCCAATATTCATTGTTGGTGCCTATAAGGGCGATTTGGGGGCAAGGAACTTTTGTAAAATTGACTCTTGCTTTAAGTTAGGTCCTGAGGGTTCTTGTCCGCTTACTGTTACCTCGTCTGGGACCCAGGAGCGATGAAATCCATGCACTGGTACATGTGATCGTTGCAGCCAATCACTGACTGCAGTGGTCACGTATCGTGTGTGCATTATAGCCAAAGCCTGTAATTAGCGCTATAGTGATGCGGATGTACAGTGCGAACAGCAGGAGATGAAATAGTTATGTTTTTTTATTATTATTTAAAGGGGTTTTCCCCTTCCAAAAATATATGCAAAAACCCAAGAAAAAAACAAATTGAGCTTTTCTTCTCTCCCTGCGTTGAGTTTGCGACTCTGTCCCAGTCTTTTTTGTGATCGGCTGCAGCGGTAATGTCACATCAACAGCGCTACGGACAGTAACTGAGCTCAGCTGGTGTAGACAGCACAAATTGCTGAGCTCAGTGATTGGCTGAAGCCGGATAACAGAGACCTGGGGAGGGTGAGTAAAGCTCAGTTTTTGTTCTTATACTTGTTGCTGAGGTTGGGGGCAAAAGTTTTTTTTTTTTTTTTTTTACTTTAATGCTAACAACCCCTTCAATACAATGATCTGTTGCATTTTTCGTAATCTTTTGCCTCTGCAGCCGTTTTTATCTTTATATTTGCAAAGTTCTTGCATCAATGCATCATTGTTGCAGTATAACATGAGAATGGAGGTCCCTTTCTTAATGCTCCGCCTGTGGCTGAACTTCCACTGTCAAGTGCCACTGTCGGAGATTGACAGCAGTATCGAAATGGTTTACAGCAGCGATCGGAGATCAGTTCTAGTTGCTGCTGTTAGACGCAGGTGCTGGCTATATTCCATACCACATGCGGAGAAATCTACACTCCTGAGCCCCCTCCATCCACTCTGACCCCCAAAATTGACATGCATGGAAATTTGTGATAAGGGGTTATTGCGAGGTAAGTCCTAAATTTAAAGGGGTAAACAACATTTACTGCCTATCAACAGGAGAGATGATAAATGTATGATTTCTATAGGGTTTGACTGCTCAGACCGTGCATGTCAGGGGGTCCCAAAATCCCCCGTGTGGATGGATCAGTAGTGAGCATGTGCAAGCAGTGCCCCATTCAATGTCTAAAACAGCGGATGTTGCACATGCACACGGCAGATTTTGGGTCTCTAGTTTTTGGGATTGGTAGCCCTCTATGATCATACGATTAACTATGGTATATGATCTAATTTGATAAGATTGGAGAACCCCTTTTAAGAAGCTGAACTGCTCAGATCATCATAGTGAGAGTTATAGTTTTGGAGCAGCTATATTTATATTACTGCTAGTCCCACCGTCTGACTTTACAATCTCTTTCTGTTCCCAGGCGTCCGAGGAGGCCTCACTCCGGGCCTTGGAGAGTCTTATGAGCGAGTTCTTTCACACCAGCACATCCAATGATCGAAAAAGAGAGATCGGTGAGACCACCACTAATGACATTTAGCACGGGAGGGGGGTGTTTTTAGGTGACCTTGGTTGATGCTGCTTCTATTGGATAACCTGAGGGGTGCAGCCAGGACCTATCCTCTTCTTGTGCCCCTTGGGATAAAGGAACCTGATAATAGAGGGCTTGGGAGAGAATGAAGAGCTGCTGTATAAAGATTTCACATGACCATGTATTACACAGTCGCCTTTTACTATGACATCATAAATTAAAGTGATCACTGATGTATAGAGAAGAGCCAGAAGATTCGGTCCATCCCCTTTTGGACTTCACTTTTGTGACCAGTATTTCTTGGGGGGCCTCTAGCGGTTGCATTACTAAAATCTGAATGGACCTTAAATCTGAACTAAGAACCGTAAGTCTCTTCGCTCATCTGTCTACCCCTTTAAATTAGAGAATACAAGGCTGCCGTTGCATGGGCGGCCGAGCGCTCAGCTGATAATTGCAGCGTACATTCGACTTAGGGTCTCGTTACACATTGCGACCCCCGACAACGATACGACCTGGAAAGGATCACTGGTGTGTCGCTATAAGCTGTCAAACAGGTAGATCTACTCAACGACGCAGCAACGATTCGGCGGTCGTTGGGACCTTGTCCACACAGCATCTATTCTGACGACTCAGACCTCTATAGGCGTGCTTCAACGTTGCTTTTTCCTCACCCCTCTGCTCCGACTGGTGGCCACTACTACGCTATCACTACGCGGTTTGCTTCAGCGTCCCTGTCTGAGTCGCTAGTGCGCTCTTTATTCGTGGATCCACAGTCACTGACACCGGGACACGTGATTATTATAACTGTACATGTTAAATGTTATGATTACATATAATTGATAACTGACCTATAAAAGGAAACCCTACAAAGATCCTAATTTAAGACCACCAATCGGAGCTGAGGGGGCGCTGAAAAGACCAAGCAAAATCACGCCTGCGTCCCTAAGTTCTGAGTCGCCAGCGAGGTCGCTCGTCGTTGTTATGGGGTCAAACACAGCGATGCATGCCGGCCAGTGGGACACCAACGATCAAAAAATGGCCAGGACATTTGAACACGATCAGTGATATCGCAGCGGTGGGGGTCGCCACTGTCACACGTAGCGAGATCGCTGGCGCGTCACAAAACCTGTGACGTTTCAGCGATCCCGCTAACGATCTCGCTATGTGTGCAGTACCCGTTAGAAATATGGTGCGATTGTCGTGTGCCAATAGCAGCAATCTGCGAGTAAATGGCAGCGCAAGGGAATTGCCCAACATGCAACGACAGTCCAAAGGCTCTCAGCAAATGATGGGAGTTGTAGTTTCTCACTGCCTTCAGCCAAAAGAAGCAAAGATGATGATCTATTGTTAAGAGAAGGGGGAGCCAACCTGTCCGTCTGTGCAGACCTTAGAGAAGGATCCTGTTCTGGCTGCACTAACGCGTTTCAGACCAGAGACGATTGCGTATGTTCATTGCTGCGTAACTTCCTCTTGTGCTGCTAAAAACAAACGAAAAAAACCCTTTATTTCTCTCCAATTCAGAATTGTAGTAAAGAGTTAAAAAAATGACACCAGGGTTCGTGCACCATTCATGGGGTTTTCCATACTTTCTTTTTTTTGAGGGGGTTAATAGACTAGATCTGTGGAGGCAGTGAAAGGGAGCGTTCTTGTTCTTACACAGAGCGTCCTAGCACTTCACATCCAAGAGGTTGGCACTTGTGATCGGCACTGAATGCATTGTGTCACAGACTGGATATAACCGTGTTTCAAGACAAGGCGGCGTACCGAAACGTGGCTGTCGATGTGCGTGTGTGCATCACAATTTCTGAATCCGTTTTCTATGGTGGATCAGGGGGGAAAGACTACCACGTTACCACCGCTCTTGCTCAACTGGTGTGAACAATTCCAAATTTCCATTCCCTGACAGCGAGCAGAGATCTTGAAAATGAAGAGGAAGTAAAACACAAAGTAAAGGTTAAAGTGGTCCCCAAATAATTGCAATCATGTAAAATAAGCATCACATACCCCCGTACCCTCCCCCCAGTACAGCGTCTGCTCTCAGTTGCTGCTCCGGTCTCTGTGTATTGGCCGCGGAGGTGACGCCAAGTAAACACAGCTCTTATCACCGCTGCAGCCGGTCACTGACCTCAGCGGTTTGTGCCGTGCACATCAGCAGAACCGCTGAGCTCAACGATCTGTTGTGCACCAGATTAGGGGCCGGTATTCGGGAATCATGAATTCTGCTATTTTCACCCCATTTATATGAAAGTCCAGAATCCTGTTTGCGGAAACCATAGCTCCCAGCATGTTTATCCGGACCCTGCTGTACACCTTATTCCGGCGTCCCTTTTCCTCCCCGGTCACGCTCTGCTTTTGCTCTTCTTCACAGAGGCGCTGTTAAACAACTTTGCTCAGCAGCTCGGAGCTTGGAGGTTCTGCTTCTACTTCCTGTCCAGCTCGCACAATGACTACGTCCTGATGTACAGTCTCAGCGTGTTTGAGGTGAGAACTGATCACTTATTATTGCACGGGCACGTGGTGTCTGTAACTTGCATCTAAAATCGCTCTTAAGGCTATGTGCCCACGTAGCGTTTTATTCCGGACACTAGAAACCGGACTCCTTCCCAGAAATCGCGCGTTTTTCTTTATCGCCTTATTGGGGGACACAGATTACCATAGTTTGTGCTTAGATTACCATGGGTGTATGCTGCTGCTGCTAGGAGGCTGACACTATGCAAAACAAGAAAATTAGCTCCTCCCCGGCAGTATACACCCACCGACAGGCACCAAGCACCTCAGTTTGTGCTTAGTGTCTGTAGGAGGCGGACCGGGATCTCCCCAGATCCGCTCTTATTAATATCCCCTTTTTTCTTTTAGGTTTCCAGTCGAACCTTTTAATCTTTTTGCTTTATTTTTCAGGTTTTCCGTCAGGAAACAGGGTGTAGCTTCACCCTGATTTCCCATATCAGGCGGCTGAGCGAGCAGTGTGGTGTCATCCACATCGCACCTCTCAGTTCCGCAGGCAGGACCTTGGCCCTATCACCTCCCGGTGCTAGGGGCTGTGGACCGGTGGCTAGTCCTTGCCAACTACCCTCCTCACCCCTCTCTCTGGACAGGGCTGAGAGGAAGACGGCGGTCGCAGGAGGTCTATGCCGTCTTCTGCAAGATGTGGGCATAGAGGAGCTTCTCCAGTGGCTTTCACCGTGGGCCCCTGTGACAGCCTCTTCAGGGACGTCAGGTAAGTGCCCTACGATCCCTCCAGGCCCCACATCATAACCAGCTGCCTGCCAGCCAGCGTACCTCTGCAGAGAAATCCTGAACTAGACTTCCAGATTTGAATCTCCCGCCTCTTCTCGTCTGCATGCCGTGCGCCGACCTCAGCCGCGCGTCTCCCTTCCGGTGAGAGGGGACAGATCAATGAGCATAGGGGGAGTCATCGCTCTCAGCGCATTGTCACACCGGCGTTTATATCGTCCCCCCCCCGGAGTGGCTTCATCGGTTCGGGCAGTGCGGGGCTGCGGAGTCCGGGTCAGTTTCGCTTTCACTTTCGTTCGGGCGCCTCAGCGCGCCCCTCCTCTGTTCTAAGCGCGCTTTCCTGCGCTCCCTTTTCTGCCCCATCACAGGGCTCCATTCACTTTATTACTCCAGCCTCCTCCGCCTTTCTCCAATCGCGGCACGGCTGCAAAGCTCCGCCCCTCCTTCCTTAGGTGTTTCCTGGTTCTTCATCTCTTCCTGCGCTACTTGGGGGACACTTCAGCATTCGGCTGCTCATCTGAATCTGGGTAGGCTCTACACTGTGGCGCTAATTAGCTCCCTCCTGCAGTTTTTCTCACAACCTATTGCGGTCTCTCAACGCATTTTTACTTATGCCCAATCCTTCAAGGGATCTCTGCTTCAGGCCCACCGCTACTCATTACGCCTGTGCGCGCTGTAAAAAGAAGTGGGCTTCGGGTCGCCCGTTCCCCTTTTGCCCATCCTGCAGTCCTTCCGCTATGTCTGCATCCCAGGAGCACGCAGAGCCCCGGGCCGAGGACGCTCAACCTCCCCCGGAGTGGGCCATTGTAATGTCTCTGACTTGACTAAGGTTTCCCAGTCGCTGGTCCAGGTCTTAGAACGACTTCCACAGCTGTCTATTGCCACCTGCGCGCCTACCGCCTCTCAGGGTGAGTCGTCCGCTCCTGACCGCGACCTTCCAAGAGACAGACAAAGCAGGAGCTCTAGGAAGCGGGCTCTGTCTACCTCGTCCTCTAGCTCGCAGGGTCCCTCGGAACCCGTCAGATTGCATTCTCCTTCCTCCGATGGCGACTCCAGGTCTGGCGATGACTCTCCATCGGAATCGAGTTCAGAGGCAGACAATGTTTCTAAAACGCGGGACATGGTCGATAGTCTGATTTCGGCTATCTTTCAAACCCTTAAAATTAAGCAGGACAAGGCTCCCCCTCAGGAATGCTCTGTACTCCTTAAACGAGCAAGACCTCCGTCTCGGACCTTTCCCAACCACAATGATTTCGATACTACCTTGGCCAAACACTGGGAGCGCCCTGAGCAACGTTTCTCAGGCCGCAAGTACTTAGACGTGCTCTACCCTTTTGAGGCACACCTGCTCACAAAATGGGCCAAGGCTCCTGAGGTGGATCCCCCGGTTTCCCAGATAGCCTCCAAAACGGTGCTATCCTTACCTGATGGGGCATCGCTTAAAGACCCTACGGACAGGCAGATCGAATCTCTGGCTAAGTAAATTTTTGAGGCATCCGGCGCCTCTCTGTCCTATTTTCGCATCAGCCTGGGTAGCGAAAGTCATATCCGCTTGTGCAAAAATCCTTCGCAGGGGCATATTGGCAACAGCTCCTCAGGACGAATTGGCAGATCTTGCAGATCAGATTAACCATGCGGGTAAATACCTTTTTGGCCGCCTCCTTGGATGCAGCCGGGTGCGTGGCCAGGGCAAATAGCAACATAGTAGCTATACGCCGAGTTCTTTGGCTAAAGTCATGGAATGCGGATACCACTTCAAAAAAGTCCCTTACTAATCTGCCATTCCACGGTTCTAGACTCTTTGGAGCCAAGCTGGACCAGCTAATCTCCGATGCCACTGGTGGTAAAAGCACCTCTCTTCCCCAGTCTCGCCCACGACGTTTCCTTAATAGAAGGGGTTTTCGCCCGTTTAGGCCCTTTCGTCCCTTCTCGTCCACGGACAGATCTGGCCAGCAGGATCGCTCATCGGCCACTAGAGAGCGAGATCAGAAAAAGCCATCCTACAAACCAGCTCCCCGCTGGAGATCTAGAGGACAATATTCCAGGGCTTCAGGCGCCAGTTCCGGCAGGTTTTCTTCCAAGTGACGGGTCACCCCCACCTGGAAGTTCTTCCAGGGTGGGAAGCAGACTTTCCTTTTTCGTGGATGCTTGGCTGTCTGTTGTCGACGACGCTTGGTTCAGAGAAATTGTAGCATCCGGCTACAAGATCGAATTTGTTTCTCCCCCGAACAGACGTTTTTTCCGGTCTCGGCCTCCGCGACAGTGGTCCCAGACTCCGGGGTTTCTCCAGGCCATTGCCTCCCTTCTTTCCGCCGGGGTGATTGTTCCCATTCCCTCAAACGAACGGTTTTCCGGGTTTTACTCGAATCTCTTCGTAGTCCCGAAGAAAGACGGCTCCCTTTGTCCAATTCTGGACCTCAAGTTGCTCAATCGCCACGTGAAGATTCTTCATTTCAAAATGGAGTCTCTTCGGTCGGTGATTGCCTCCATGGAGCCCGGGGAATTCCTCTGCTCTGTGGACATTCGGGACGCCTATCTGCACATTCCGGTTTGCGTGCAACATCAGAAGTATCTTCGTTTTGCGGTTCAGGGAGACCACTATCAGTTCACGGCTCTTTCTTTCGGCCTAGCTTCAGCGCCCCGTGTTTTCACGAAGGTGATGGCGACCGTCATGGCCATCCTTCGCTCCAGAGGGATTCTCATCATTCCTTATCTGGACGATCTTTTAATCAAAGGTTCGTCTCGTCAGGACTGCCTCCAGAGTCTTCAGATCACTCTGGACACTCTCGGCCGCCTCGGTTGGCTAGTCAACAGTGAGAAGTCCATTCTGATCCCCACTCAGTGTCTGACCTTTCTGGGCATGGAATTCGACACGGAGTCAGCCCGAGTGTTTCTTCCGAGGGAAAAGATTGCGGCTCTTTCCAAGGGCATCAGAATTCTCAAGAGGCCAACTCCCATTCCCATTCGGTCCTGCATGAAGGTTCTGGGCAAAATGGTGGCTTTTGCGCAGTTTCATCTTCGCCCCCTCCAGCTGTCTCTGCTTTCAGCCTGGGACAAGACCACGATGTCCTTGGACCGTCCTATTCGGCTCCCTCTCAGAGTGAGGCAATCTCTCACTTGGTGGTTACTGCCGGCGTCAGTTCTCCAAGGGAGGTCCTTCCTTCCTCCCTCCCCGGTGGCAAGTCATCATCACCGATGCCAGTCTTCTTGGATGGGGAGCCGTGTTCCATCAGAAAGCGGCCCAAGGACGCTGGAACCCACAAGAGACTCTCCTCTCAATCAATCTTCTGGAGATCAGAGCAATCTTCCTGGCCCTTCTTCACTGGCAGCCTCTCCTCTCCGGCAAGCCGGTCCGTGTTCAGTCGGACAACGCCACGGCCGTGGCGTACATAAACCATCAGGGGGGCACGTGCAGCAAGCAGGTTATGTCGGAAGTGGCCAAGATATTCCGCTGGGCAGAACGTTACGTTCCGGCAATCTCCGCCGTTCATATTCCAGGGGTGGAAAATTGGGCAGCCGACTTTCTGAGTCGTCAGGGCCTGGCGTCCGGCGAATGGTCCCTGCATCCCGCAGTCTTCGATCAGATATGCCACCGTTGGGGCACCCCGGATGTCGATCTCATGGCATCTCGGATGAACCACAAAGTGCCGCAGTTCGTAGCCAGGTCCAGGGACCCTCTAGCCATCGCGTGCGACGCTCTGGTGATTCCGTGGTCCCAGTTTCAACTTCCTTATCTGTTCCCGCCTCTGGCCTTGATCCCACGAGTGGTCAAAAAGATAAAATCGGAAGGCGTACCAGTGATTCTTGTCACTCCAGATTGGCCAAGACGTCCTTGGTACGTGGAACTGGTCAACATGCTCGCGGACGTTCCCTGGAGGTTTCCAGTCCGTCCAGACCTTCTCTCGCAAGGCCACCTTTACCACAAGAATTCTCAGTCTCTGAGTTTGACGGCATGGCTGTTGAGACCGCAGTCTTGAAGGAATCAGGTCTGTCCGGTCAGGTTATTCAAACTATGATCAGAGCCAGGAAACCAGCCTCTTCCCGCATTTACCACAGGTACTGGAAGGCTTTTTTCCGTTGGTGCGATGATAAAAAAGTCTTCCCAATGTCCTTCTCCATCCCATCTATCCTTGGGTTTCTTCAGTCTGGTTTAGAAGCGGGTCTGTCCCTCAGTACGCTCAAGGGCCAGGTTTCCGCGCTCTCTATCCTCTTCCAAAGAGAGTTAGCTTCTCTACCAAAGGTCAAGACCTTTCTCCAAGGGGTCTCCCATGTGGCTCCTCCTCATCATTCGCCGATAGACCCGTGGGATCTCAATCTCGTCCTTAGCGCTCTCCAGAAGGCGCCGTTCGAGCCTATCCAGGACATTCCTTTGTCCCTTCTCTCGTGGAAGGTCACCTTTTTGATTGCCATTACATCCATCAGAAGAGTTTCTGAATTGGCGGCCTTGTCTTGTCGTTCCCCTTACCTGATTCTCCATCAGGAAAAGGTCGTCCTCAGGCCCGTTCCTTCTTTTCTTCCAAAGGTGGTTTCCTCTTTCCATATCAATGACGATATCATTCTTCCATCCTTTTGTCTGGCTCCCTCTCATCCGCTTGAGAAGTCTCTCCACAAACTGGACGTAGTTAGAGGCCTGCATGTCTATCTCGCCAGGACCTCTTCTTTTCGTCAGTCTGATTCCTTGCTGGTCATCTCTGAAGGTCGCCAGAAAGGACTTCCGACATCCAAATCCACGATCGCTCGTTGGATTCGTTCTACCATTCTGGAAGCGTACCGACTTCAGGAAAAACGGCCTCCTCCGGGGGTAAGAGCTCACTCCACCCGGGCTGTGACGGCCTCGTGGGCTGTTCGTCACCAGGCTTCGGCCATGCAAATTTGCAAGGCCGCAACCTGGTCATCCTTGCACACCTTTGCGAGGTTTTACAGGGTTCATACCCAGGCCTCGTCTGATGCAGTTGTTGGTAGGAAGGTTCTGCAGGCAGCGGTGGCTCACCGGCCGACCTAAGCCTTTTTCCGATTCTTTCGTTCCTTTTTTGCTGTTCCCACCCTTGGGACTGCTTTGGAACGTCCCATGGTAATCTGTGTCCCCCAATAAGGCGATAAAGAAAGATGGATTTTTGGTTCTTATCGTAAAATCTCTTTCTTGGAGCCTTCATTGGGGGACACAGCACCCTCCCTGTTTAAGTTGTACCGTGTTGGGTCCTAGAGTCCCTTGTTGGGTTGGTACATATGTTAGAGTTTTCTCGTTGCTTCTCCTACTGCTTTTTCACCAACTGAGGTGCTTGGTGCCTGTCGGTGGGTGTATACTGCCGGGGAGGAGCTAATTTTCTTGTTTTGCATAGTGTCAGCCTCCTAGCAGCAGCAGCATACACCCATGGTAATCTAAGCACAAACTATGTTAATCTGTGTCCCCCAATGAAGGCTCCAAGAAAGAGATTTTATGGTAAGAACCAAAAATCCATCTTTTTCCGCGCGATTTCACAGCGATTTTACCGCGATTTTCGCGTGCGATATTCAAGCACTTTCCAAGCGATTTGAAGCATCGCTTTGAAAGTGATTGGCAGGTTGGTCACACTCTACAAACATAGTGTTTGACAAGTGTGACCAGGTTTTTACTATTGAGGCCGCCTATGCGGCCTCAATAGTAAAAAAATGTTAAAATGCTAAAAAAAAATAAAAAAATCGGGGTATATTTACCTTCCGGCGTCCCGCGCTGCCATCCCGGGCCTCGGCGTTCCCAGTAATGCCTTGCAAGACCTGTGATGACGTAGTCTCGCGTTGCTATAGCGATCTCGCGAGACCACGTCATCACAGGGCCTTGCCACAAGGCATTTCTGGGAACGCTGAGGCCCGGGATGGCAGCGCGGGACGCCGGAAGGTAAATATACCCCGATTATTCTTTTTTTTTTTTTACAGGGGTCTGGTACCCAGGGCCTGGAGGACAGTCTCCTCTCCTCCACACCGTGGGTACCAACCGCACATGAGACGCTTAACTTCGCGCATGGTGGGCATAGCCACATGCGGGAAGTAAGCGATTCTCATGCATTCCTATGGGTGCGGAATCGCGGCAATTCTTTGCGATTCCGCACAAAAGAATGAGCATGCTGCGATTTTTTTTTTTTTTTTTTTTTTTTTTTTTTTTTTTTTTTCCGCGATGCGATTCCGCCGTGGAAAAAAGTGCAGCATTAGCACAGCGTGTGCGGAATGCCATAGGAATGCATGGGGGGGCGTTCTGTACACGATTTTTAAACGTTTTCGCTCCGAAAATCGCGGCAAAAAACGCTTAAAAATCGCTACGTGGGCACACAGCCTAATGGTGTTTTCCAGGACTGTGATATTGATGGCTTATCCTCAGGCTAGGTGATCAATATCAGATATGTGGAGGTCCAGCACCCCCCCCCCCCCCCCCCCCCCCCCTCCGCTTGGCAGCAGCAACATGTAAGTAGTGGGACATCACAGCTTCATACACTCCTGGGTACTGCAGCTCCGCTACTAGTCACTTTAGTAGGAGCATAGCTACAGAACCAGGCAATGGCCAGTACATGGAGCTGTGGTTTTGAGGCTTCATCCACTATTTACATATGAGCTCCAAACAGTTGATTGGAGGGCTCCGCCATTTTAATCACCCATCTTAAGCATAGCTCTTCACTATCACAGTCCTGGACAGCCTCTTTATAGGAATTGTCCACTTTTCTGTATGTGCTTAGATGGAAAGATTAAAGCCAGGATGACTTGGGGCAGAACTGGGCTTTGATTGCCCAAAATGCAACGCTGCACACCAAATTATAGGGGGTGAAGGCTTAGAGTGGACAGTCCAAAGATGCACGAGATATAGCCATCGCATTATGGACAGTTTTTCATGGGTTGCTAAAGTCTTGGCACAAATGAAAGTCGGCTGAGAGGTGGCGGAAAGAAGAGCAAGGTGTCTAACATCTAGGAAGATTTTGCCAGACTTGGCGCATCTTCTCCCCGCCCAGTGTAGTTTCGGGCTGTCTAATAAATCTTCCCACGTTGTTTTAATCATACAGAACCTAATCAATAAGATGTGGCTGGGTGTCCCATCAGAGGAGAAGATGGAGATCCGCAGCTCGTTGCCCAAGCTTCTCCTAAGCCAGCACAAAGCTCTGCCAGGCTTCATCTGTAACAAGCTGTGCAAAGTGATCGTGGATATGGGCCGACAGGACTGGCCGATGTTCTACCATGACTTCTTCACCAACATCCTGCAGGTGAGGGCGAGCTTTAGTTAGAGGTTGAATAGAAAATAAAAAAGCTGCTTTCTTCAAGAAACCACGACACATCTGTCCATTGTCATATCAGCTAGGCTCCATCTAAGTGCAAAAGGCCAAGTTGTGATACCACATGTCACCCGTGGACAGGTGTGGCGCTGGTTTTGGGCATGTTTGTCTAATTCGGCCCAACTCCTTTAAGAGCCAGTCTTGCAGCACATATTTACTGTAGGCCTCTTTCACCTCTCGTGTAGCTTATCCAGACCCCAAGCACAACGCCTCTGGGATTGATCATGCTGAAGACGGCATCTGAGGAGCTGGCGTGTCCCCGGGAGGACCTGAGCGTGGCCAGGAAGGAGGAACTTCGCAAACTGCTGCTGGAGCAAGTGCCAACCGTGCTAGGTCTGCTGACAGGTAGGATTATCGCTGGGAAGCAAGCTGCACTATAGGGGGCGCTATCACTGGGGAAAACATTCCTCATTTATTTTGACCCAGTATATACCAAAAGCCACTCCTGGCATACGCTGGATATATGATGCCCTATGCATATATTTGGTGTCCACTCTGAATATATACCAAACCTGAGCTTAAAATAATGTGAGCAGAACTTACAGGGGGTTTCCAGGAGTTTGAAAATAAAGAAATGGGTGTAACTTGCCTCTCCAATCCCTCCCGCTGCACTTTCCCCACCAAGACCTGAAGAGGTGAAAGGTCTTGTTCATTTAGGGCCCCATTCATTATTGCACATCTTACTTTGCGACGTTTTATATAGTTTAACTTATATGTTCACATGGCTTTTGTTTTATTACATTTTTGTTCTTTAGTTGTTGTGCAGGGTTTGAGGTTTTCAGATGTTTTTTGGTTGATTCACCAACTGCTACTTTGCAAAAAAAAAAAAAAAAAAAAAAGGGCAAAACTTTTATGCAAACTTACTGTAGTCCCCCTACCAGAGTGATTATTTGACTGAATTTTTATTCGGTCGTCCATGACAGCACCACCTGAGAGAGGGGATCCGCCCTTCTTAGGAACAGGAAAACCTACAGATACAAAAGGGCGGCACCTCTCCCACGCATCAGTTGGTTTCCTGTTCCTAACAAGGACAGAACTCCCTACAGATCGTCCGTCATGGATAACCGAATCCCAGGCCAGCGGACCGACTCAGGTAGCGGGGGGTTCTCCTACCTCGGTCTCGCTGGGGGCCCTGGATGCGCCACGGTGGGCCCGGGTAGGATTTCCACGGCAGTGGTAAGAGCAGGCGGAGACGGTCCGGCGGTCGCCTTCTCCACGGGGCCGGTGAGGTAAGCGGTGCCCCCCTGTGTCTCCTTCCCCCGGGGGTGCGGTCCGTTCGGGCGGGCGCCGCCGGCGGTGTCCCACAAAGGGAGCGGCGGTTCCAAGCCGGCGGCGCAGTGCTAGCCCCTTGCCGCGCGTCCCCGCGGCCTCTATCGCGCGGTGGAAGTGACGCGGCGAAGGGGGCGGGGCCTAGCGCCGAAACCGGAAGTTGGATGCCGGCTTCCGGTTGTGGTGGACGCGCGCCGATGCGCGCCCGCCGCCTGAGGGGGCCGGGCACCTGAAGGGGAGGGGGAGGATCGCGAGGAGCGGTCCAATGGGGGGCCCGAACACCGGACAGAGATCCTGCTAATTCGGAGGGGGAGCCTTCTTAAGACAGAAGGCATTGCTGCTGAGGTGCTTCTGGAGGCCCAGCGATGGACACAACAGAAGCCCCCATGGACCCACAAGAGGTGCAGCCCGTGGCAAAGCGCCCCAGTGACCAACCTAAGAGGCGGAAGGAGGGACGTTCGAGTGGATAGAGCCACAGCAGTTCCTCTAGGTCAAAGGATCCTCCTGCAGCCCCCCATGATCCGGTACCTGTCCTCATCTGCAAGGGTAAGAGATCTACGAGAATGTACCCTGATGCAGTGTCCCCTTATGTGTTTGATTCTCAGGGGAAGAAGGCCACAGGGAAGCAGAAGCACAAGGAATGTGCCCTCTGTAGTTGCCCCTTACCAGATGGCCACCCCAAGAGATTGTGTCAGTCTTGCGTGAGACAGACGGTAGGGACGGAGATGAGGGGTAGAACGTGAGTGGAGTATCAGACTCTTACACTCTTCCCTATTTATGCAGGTAGCGGAAGAAGCTCCAAGCTTCGCTACAGACCTGAGGCAATTAATCAGGACTGAAATAAAAGCCCTATCAAAAGAAGATTCTTCTAAAAGAAGACGAGCTAGTGTTTCGGGCTCAGAGTCTTCAGTCGGCCCTAGGAAGGAAGATATCTCCTCAGAGTCCTCGGCCTCCTCTTCTTCTTCCGAAGAGGATTCCAGCCGGTTCTGTTTCCCCTTGGACCAAATGGATAAATTAATTAAAACCATAAGGTCAACCATGGGGGTAGAAGAAAAAAAGACAGAACTGTCTCATCAGGACATAATGTTCGGGGGTCTAGACCCCAGAAAAACACAAGAACTTTTCCACTAAACGAAAGAGTCCAGAGCCTGATAGACAGGGAGTGGAAAAAAACGGAAAAAAGGGGTTCGATGCCGCCTGCTTTCAAGCGTAGATACCCCTTTGAGGACCCAATAGTAAGTCGATGGGATAAGGCCCCCAAGCTGGATGCAGCGGTAGCTATGGCCTCAAAAAAGTCATCTATACCCTTCGACGATATGGCCTCCCTTAAAGACCCCCTAGATAAAAAGGCAGATTCCTTTTTAAAGGGCACATGGGAGATATCAGCAGGCGCCCTAAGGCCAGCAATAGCAGCCACGTGCACAGCCAGATCCATGATGGTCTGGCTGGATCAATTGGACTCTCAGCTAAAGGATGGAACCTCGCGAGCCTCCATCCGTAAGTCTCTTCCAATTATCCAGAATGCTGCGGCCTTTCTGGCAGATGCCTCGGCGGACTCAGTAAGAATGGCGGCCAGGTCTGCAAGTTTGTCTAATTCGGCCCGGAGAGCCCTCTGGTTAAAATGCTGGCCGGGAGATATCCAAGCCAGGTCCCGTCTCTGTTCTATCCCCTGTGAGGGTGAATACTTGTTCGGCTCCGTTCTAGACGAACTATTAGAGAAAGCCGGGGATGAGAAAAAGAAATTTCCGAGTCTTCCGAATACATCCTGGAGACGTCCCTTTTCTAGGAAAGGGTATTCCCGCAGGAGACAGGCCAGAGATCAGAACAGATGGGACAACAAAAAACCAGAGGTACGGGCTTCATGTATGGAGGAGGGGGGCGCCAAGAAGGTCCATCACGGGATAATAAGAAGCCACCCCAATGACTAGTGGCTCCGGTAGGAGGAAGATTATCTGCCTTCTACCCGGCCTGGGCCAGAATCTCGAATAGCAGCTGGATACTGGGGGTGGTAGCTACAGGACTGCACCTAGAGTTCTCCTGCGTTCCCCAAGATCGGTTCAAGGTAACTCCACTCAAATCTTCCCCGCTAGAACAAGCTGCCCTGGAGACCGAGGTCCTCGAGCTACTGGACAAAAAAGTCCTGACGAGAGTTCCAGAGGAAGAGAGGGGGAAAGGTTTCTATTCCCCCCTGTTCTTGGTCCGTAAACCGGACGACTCATTTAGGGCTATATTTAACCTCAAAGCCCTCAATAAATTCCTGGTTGTACGTCCATTTAAAATGGAAACAATTAACACCGCAATAAAAATGCTGTTTCAAAACTGCTTCATGGTGGTTCTAGATCTGAAAGACGCTTACTACCATATACCGATTTGTCTAGCACACCAATCTTTCCTTAGACTGGCGGTTCAGTTGGATGGGTCAATCCAGCACTTCCAGTACGCGGCCCTACCCTTCGGGGTGGCGGTTGCGCCCCGAGTATTCACCAAAGTGATGGCAGAGGTGATGGCCCATCTGCGCGAGCTAAACATTCTAGTCGTCCCCTATTTAGATGACCTCCTTATAATAGGCAGTTCAGCCGAGCAGTGTTTAGAACAATTACAGAAAACAACGGCGGCTCTAGAGCGGTTGGGATGGCTACTTAATATCAAAAAATCCCGTTTGCAGCCATTAAAAATTCAACAATTTCTAGGCCTAACCCTAGATTCAAAAAAGCAGGAATGCCGTCTGCCCCCAGAGAAGCTGCTGCACCTGCATGGCCGGGTCCTGAACGCTTCCAACAACCCCTCCATGTCCCTCAGGAAAGCCATGTCCCTATTGGGTTCCCTCTCATCCTGCATTCCCGCAGTCCAGTGGGCCCAAGTTCATACGAGAACTCTACAGGGCGAAGTTTTATGGTATCAGAGAATCCTGGGGGGTAATTTAGAAGGTCGACTGACCTTATCCAGAAACACAATAGAGTCCCTGGAGTGGTGGCTAGAAAGAAATAACTTGTCTAGAGGGGTCCCTTGGGAGTATAACATTACCCGCGTGGTCACCACGGACGCAAGTCCTTCCGGTTGGGGGGCGCATATGGAAGAAATTCTGGTCCAGGGCCTATGGGAACGAGATCAGTTACAAATGTCTTCTAATTTGAAAGAATTAACAGCGGCAGTACTCGCAGCTAAAGAGCTCCTTATGTATCTACAGGGCCATCACGTACGGGTTCTCTCGGACAATCGAGTAGCCGTGGCCTATATCAACCACCAAGGCGGAACTCGATCCAGAACTCTGATGAATGTGGCAGGACAGTTGTTCCAGCTAGCAGAGCGTCATTTTTTTATCTCTCACGGCTCTTCACATAAGAGGGAAAGAGAACGTCGCGGCAGATTTCCTAAGCCGCAATCTGTTAAAACAAGGAGAGTGGGCCTTGAACACCTCCATTTTCGTTCAGATTGTGCAGAGATGGGGTCAGCCAGAGGTGGATCTATTCGCCACCAAGGAAAACTCGAAAACGACACAGTTTTGTTCCCTAAATCCCAGGGAGACTCCTCTGGCAGTAGATGCGCTACTGATAAAATGGGACTTCAGGCTAGCCTACGCCTTTCCTCCCCTATCTCTACTTCCTCTGGTGTTGAGGAAGATCAGGAAAGACAGGGCAAGGGTCATAGTCATCGCCCCGTTCTGGCCCAGAAGAGCATGGTTCTCGAACCTCAGGATCATGTCGGTAGACGATCCTTGGGTTCTCCCGGACATCCCGGACCTTCTGTCCCAGGGCCCGGTCTTCCACCCTCAGGTGGCTGGCCTACATCTCACGGCGTGGAATTTGAGCGGTCACTGCTAGAAAGTAAAGGCTTCTCCCCAGACCTAATTGACACTCTACTAAAAAGTAGGAAAGTGGTGACAACTAAGATTTACGTCAGAATTTGGAAGAGGTTCCTCGAAAGCTCAAATATAAATACTGATGATTCCGTCCCCATAGGCCAGATCTTGGAATTTTTACAAAAAGGACTGGACTTGGGTCTCTCCACCAGTACCCATAAAGTACAGGTATCCGCCTTAGGGGCCCTCTTTAGCTGCAATATCGCGGCTAATTATTGGGTCAATAGAATTATCAAAGCAGCGAGTAGATCCAGACCAATAGTAAAAAATAGACTCACGCCATGGGATTTGAACCTAGTCCTCACAGCTATGACAGAAGCGCCATTTGAACCCATCTCGTCAGCCTCTATTAGGAGCCTGTCCCTCAAAATAGCTTTCCTAATAGCCATAACGTCAGCCCGTAGGGTAAGCGACATTCAGGCATTGTCTAGGCGCCCACCTTTTCTTCAGGTAAAAGAGGATAGGGTAATACTTAGACCCGACCCAGCGTATTTACCAAAAGTAGCCTCCAGCTTTCATAGGTCGCAGGAAATAGTCCTTCCATCCTTCCTCCCTAATCCAACTAATGAGAAAGAGGAGAAGCTACACACTCTAGATGTTAGGAGATGCCTCTTGGAATATCTAGCGGCTACCGATCCCTGGAAGAAAGACAATGCCCTCTTTGTCTCCTACCAAGGCCCTAGGAAAGGTCTTAGAGTGTCCAAAACTACACTAGCCAGGTGGATTAGAGAAGCAATCTCGTTAGCTTATACCTCAAAAGGTAGAGTAGCTCCGGAGAAATTGAAGGCGCATTCCACCAGAGCTGTGGCGACCTCGTGGGCCGAGAGATCGGAAGTCTCCATCGACCAGATTTGTAAGGCGGCCACTTGGTCCTCTCCGAGCACTTTTTATAGTCATTATAGACTAGACTTGGGTGCCTCTGCAGACCTCTCCTTCGGTATCAGGGTTCTGCAGGCTGTAGTCCCCCCCCTAAAGTAGTGATTACTCTCTGTAATTCTCTCAGGTGGTGCTGTCATGGACGACCGAATAAAGTCTTAGTTACTCACCGGTTAACGGTATTTTTCGGAGTCCATGACAGCACCCATAGATTCCCTTCCCTTAGTTAATTTGGGTGTGCGTGTGCACGTCTTCCCTTTGTACATATCCACGGGTGATAAAGATTTAAGTATTAATATTGTTGTACATATAATCATGCATTAACCTTGGAGGTCCTCTTTTTATACTCTGTAATCCAACTGATGCGTGGGAGAGGTGCCGCCCTTTTGTATCTGTAGGTTTTCCTGTTCCTAAGAAGGGCGGATCCCCTCTCTCAGGTGGTGCTGTCATGGACTCCGAAAAATACAGTTAACCGGTGAGTAACTAAGACTTTTGCATAAGTTCCACGTTTTGGTGGAACATGGAACCTTGCAAAATGTTATGAACTGTGTGTTTTGAGGCATGTAGCGCAAAAAAAGTCAAAAAATGAGAAAATACCCCCCCAACAATAGATAAATAAAAAAAATTGCTGTATTGGGCCATTAGTTACCTGATTTCTGGGGAAGCTGATTGATAAACAGTCCATCGTCAACAAAGGGAGAGATGACGTTCGGTCGCCTGAACCTGTATGAGTGACTTGTATGGGACGTCATCACTTCTCGTCTTGGTGAATGGGCTAAACGTGAAATCCCGTTCACAGGGCGGCCCTAGGGATCGTTCATAGGGCGGCCCTCATGTACACACTGGCAGAGCTGCGCTCTCCTTGGGCCTTTGCTTTCTTGTTATTGGAAACAACATTACGGACTTCATTGTTGGAGTAAAGCCCCCATTACACATAGCAATATCGCTAGCAATATCGCTGTAAAGTCACCGATTTTGTGACGTAGCAGCGATATTGCTAGAGATATCGCTATGTCTGATACTTACCTCCGAACGGCTCCCCCGCTGGTTATCGCTGATCGCGCGAGAAGGTCCTGGACCGTTTCTCGTCGTCAGCTTCCTGCTGGGCTTCCTGTGGCGCCGACAAGCAACGCGTGGACGCGGGCAGGAGGACGTCAGGATCGCCTCGTCTGACAGGTAAGTAACGACCCCCGACCCCTGCTATGTCGCTGGTGAGATCTGCCTGTGTGGCAGCTCACTAGCGACCACTTAGCGATGCACCAGCGATCCATATCATTGTCGGGATCGCTGGTGCATCGCTAAGTGTAACGGTACCCTAAGGACGCACTTGTCAGATGTTTGCCTTCTGTCTCAGGCTATAGTCCACTATCTGTATAGAAACAGGAACCTTTTTATACTTTCATATCCATTCCTGTTGAGAGGGGGTGTTTCAGTTGCATAGAACTTTACCAGATTTCCAGGATTTAGTTTAAAGTAACTAGTGCCTTTTTTTTTTTTTTTTTTTATATATTTTGTGCTAAGATTATTTTTTTCGTTTAAATCTAGGAGTGCTTGAAAGTATATGGGATAAACACAGCGTAACCGCAGCCACTCCTCCACCGTCGCCAACTGCTTCAGATGCCGGTAAGTGCGCCAGCTCCATAAATCCATATATGTTTTCAGTGATCTTTTTTTTCATTTATGTTGATACTGGGAAGTATTTGATCCTTGAGCTTGATGAGCGTGCGCTGAATATTGAAGCACATAAAGGGGGTATCCGGGTGTGGGATTGAGCGACGTTGCAGATGACTGGTGTGGTGCACTATGGATGGGTACAGTGCCCACGTCCTAGTACAGCCATGCACAAAACCCAAAACCTGCTCATACCTGATTTTGTGTTTATTGTTGCAACGCTCCCATCGCCTGTCGACAAAGGAAAACTGTTTATAAAAGTGGTGTCCAAGATGTCTTTAAGATGCAAACAGACGTGCCAAGGTTTCCGAGATGAAGCCACGTCTGCCGGTGTTTTTTTCTTTTTTGTTTTTTTTAAACTGCTTTGCTGTAATTTTGGAGACCGACATCTATTTTTTTTTTTTTTCTTTAATTTCTGATAACTAGCGAGCATGTTCGAAGAATGAAAAACTTCTTTTAACCACTTGATGGTTTCTGAACCTTGAAGCATTAAATAACGAAAGACTGAACATGTGCACAGCTGGGTCATTTTCACATTGCGCGCTATGTTCTTTTTTTTTTTTTTTTTCGGTGGAATTGTCCTGAAAAAAAGATGCTGTGTGCACGTAGCCTAAAGATTAGAAGAAGGCACATAGATTCTCGCTCGGATACTGGTAGCCTCTAAGAATAAGGAGGTGAGAAAAAGATGGCTACATTCCTCACTTGTGCATCGACTGCGTCTGTTATTGCTGCTCGGCCATCTTTGGGTGAATGCCACACACTGTCCCTGGACAAGAGGTGTTTTTGTGTAATTATATGGGTTCACGGTCATTATTTAGAGTCCTTATACTGCTCTGCTCACATCTTGGAGGAGAGTCAAAGGGACGTAGCGATCAGCGAGCTCCTCTGCCCATTTGTTCCAACAATCGATGGCCTGCAGACCCCTTCGTCATGCCTTGTTAGAGTATATAAACTTCACAGAGAGAGGTCCTGCACCCAGCGCTCTGATTAATGGGCAGGAGCAGAGATCTGATGACCTGCAGTGGCTCTGACTCTGTTGCATCTATTTACATGGATGACCATCTCTTTGCGTGTCCTCATGTAGTCCTGGATTTCATGTGCATCGCCTTCTACATCCGGACGAATCTTCCCTTCTGGCAAAATCCGCTGTTTGCCAGGGAGGTTCGCCAGCGTCGGCACTCTTAAGACGACCCCTTTAGGGTCAGACAGTGACCGTCTCTCTTGCAGGGGACTGGAATCGCTCTAGTATTTCACATTCTAAATGAATGAGGACATTCCAGTTTCTGCTCAGCATCTCTGTAAGAAACATGTCGTCGTCATTGCAGCACAGCGCCGTGCGAGTCTTGCCCTGTCTTCGTCACGCAGTGTCTTCTGGCATGTATGACATTTTCTCCTGAGATCAATGGTGTCTGCTTGTTGCTTATTTCCTTCCTGTTCACGAAAGAATTTGTGGTTCCCTTGTGTAATGTGGCTGAACACTGTGTGTACTTGTCTGATGACTGGGTGCGGAGACGTCAAAAATGACACAAGCCCCAAACTACGTAAACTAATCTCATCAGTCATTCTGCTTTCCTGGACGAGCCCTTTAAGGCCGTGGCATCAGAACATCTAAGTGAGTGGAGCCATGTGCACTAGAATCCATGTAATAGTGCAGCTTTTGGAAGAGATATAATATAGGCACATACAATTCTGAAAGGCATATGGAGGGTTAATTTGCAGTGTGCATTAGGCCTTACGCGAGTATTTAAGGTACGACTACGTATCCGCTGCAGGGCGCTCAGCTGGTTTTGTGCCGTCATGAATACAATATCGGGGGCGACTTGCAGCAAGGGAAATGCTAAAGCGATGGCTTTCTATATGTACTCTAGTACATACATAATTAGTGCACGGTGTTAATAAAGGGCACAAAGCCCTCTCCAGCATAAATGGGATCCCACCGATCGCCGTCCCGAATACACTTACTACCTGCCCCCAGGGTCCATATTTCCATATACTTTACATCAGGTCTAGATAATTTCCCTGAATAAATATTCCATCTTTATTTTACAATTTATGCAAAGAAAGAAAATTGTAACATTTCCGACCAATGGTCCGTGGCTAGGTTGGATGGGTCAGTGCCAGCTGCGGGCAATGTCTGCTGTGTGCTAATGACTCTCTCCTTGCTGGAAACATCCCGGAGATGTGCGGTGTAATGACACAGGAATTCCTCGCCGTCTCATGGGCTGAGTGGGATGTCAAGGATTTACACTAATAAAGCCTGGAGTAGTTCAGCAGACGTCCTTGAAATCACGGGAGGATACCTGCTGGGGGGTGTTATACCCTGCTGGCGGTGCTGTACATAAGGGATTAGCCTAAAGCTCATCTGTATTGTATAGGTTTCCACTACGAGTTGTGTTCTGTCCTCTATATGATCTCTATCCCATTTCCACTACATCAGGCCATGCTGGGAGCTGTCGTTGTGCAGCATAGCCAGATGTGATAGGCAATACTTTCTTTCACTGGGGCTACCATGATAACCCAGCACATTCATGGCCTGTCATCATAGTGATGGCAAATCCCAATTCTGAAATATCCTCTGAATGAAGGGGTCCTAGCATTGATGCATTCCCTTCACTTTCTTGCGTTGCACAGTGGAGCCCCAGCCGTCCACAGATGTAGAAAACTGCAGCACGGCTCCACACAAACGGCTGCAATTCCCCTGCACAGCCAGATATCGGAGAGGGCCGCAGCCATGTAGCTCCGTATCGGTGGGCATCTGGGATATTCTAGTCAGGTCACATAATGAGATGGAAATAGCCCTTTAAAACACAGAGATAGATGTATATAATTTTCTGTTCACAAAATAAAGGTAGGCAGCAACCCAAAGCTCCTTGGGCAGCATGATTATTAAAGAGGGACTGTCTGCAGTTTCCTGCTGCCCGAAGAGCTGTGCGTTACTGTAAGGGGCTGCGTCATTGGCGGGACTTGTCAATCAATAAGTCAGACGAAGCCACAGAGCGGACTCTACTCCCGACTGCCTGCTGTTACTTGTCCCTTATTCTCTATCTTCTCACTGCTGTGACCCTTCCCTTTGTCCATATTTTTTTCTTTTCTCTTTGCTGACCGGTCTTTTTTTTTTTTTTTTTTTTTTTTTACCACTCCTCTCCTCTTTTCTGCCTGCTGACCGCTCTCCTTCTCTTTTCTGACCGCTCTCCTTCTCTTTTCTGACCGCTCTCCTTCTCTTTTCTGACCGCTCTCCTTCTCTTTTCTGACCGCTCTCCTTCTCTTTTCTGACCGCTCTCCTTCTCTTTTCTGACCGCTCTCCTTCTCTTTTCTGACCGCTCTCCTTCTCCCTTCTGACCGCTCTCCTTCTCCCTTCTGACCGCTCTCCTTCTCCCTTCTGACCGCTCTCCTTCTCCCTTCTGACCGCTCTCCTTCTCCCTTCTGACCGCTCTCCTTCTCCCTTCTGACCGCTCTCCTTCTCCCTTCTGACCGCTCTCCTTCTCCCTTCTGACCGCTCTCCTTCTCCCTTCTGACCGCGCTCCTTCTCCCTTCTGACCGCGCTCCTTCTCCCTTCTGACCGCGCTCCTTCTCCCTTCTGACCGCGCTCCTTCTCCCTTCTGACCGCGCTCCTTCTCCCTTCTGACCGCGCTCCTTCTCCCTTCTGACCGCGCTCCTTCTCCCTTCTGACCGCGCTCCTTCTCCCTTCTGACCGCGCTCCTTCTCCCTTCTGACCGCGCTCCTTCTCCCTTCTGACCGCTCTCCTTCTCTCTTCTGACCGCTCTCCTTCTCCCTTCTCTTCTCTTCTCTTTCACCCTTCCCCCTTTTCCATAGCTAATTTTTCCACTCGTCTTCTTCTAAGCATTTCATAGTGAAGCCCCTCCGTATGTAATTGAGCCTGTATGGATTTCATACTGCTCGCGTGACCGTTTTCGTACAGTCACCTCTGTTTTTCCCGCCAGGAGCGTTAAACTGACTGTGGCAGCCGCAGCTTGGAGAGATGGCAGACTAATTGCTTAGGGAAACATATGACAACGGAAGCTTCTTTCTCGTGTTTACCCCCCCCCCCCAAGAGGTTTTTGGTGTCAGTTAAGCGACCCATTTATCCTCTGTTCTGGCTGTCTCCCATCATCCGCTGATATAATACCTTCAAGTACAGTAGAGCAAAAGATTTTCCCCTCCCTGGTTCAGTGGCCACATCCGTCCCAGAGCCATACCACCCTCCTACCTGCCGGCATCCCCAAGCGCGGCACCACATCCTCATCATTCGCCTCTTGTAAATAGAAATGTCGCTGGGTATATCAGCAGGTAGGAGACGGTTCGTGGCGAGCGTGGGCTACCAATGTGGCCACTGGACCCGGGTCTTGCAAATCTTTTTTGTTTTATTCTGTTCACGACTAATTTTCTTTGATCTAGTATGGAAATGAAAACTTCCTCGCAGTTAATCCCTATTAATGTCAATATTGTTTTGGTAAAGGGTTGGAAAAAAAAAAAAAAAAAATATCAAGACTGTTTTCAAACACCTGAGGATTTCTTGTTCAATATAAAGTGTATAATTCAGATGTTTTTCTTCCTTTTTAGATGACCTCCTCAGTAACCTTGTCCACACACCAGCCTTGTCCAAGCAGCTGAGCCAACCACCTCCGAGCCTGGAAGCCGAAAGCGAGCGTATCTGTGCCCTGGCCCTCGAGTGCCTCTCGCATCTCTTCAGTTGGATCCCCCTTTCCGCCAGCATCACCCCCTCGCTGCTCACCACAATCTTTCACTTTGCCCGCCTGGGGTGTGACGCCCGATCACGAAGGACTCATGCTGTCAACAACACCAATGCCATCACCCTAAACGGTGGCGGCAGCAGTAGCCCTCCATTACCATTGACATTGCCCACCTCTCAGCAAGACTGTAACAGACTGGGGGTCTTAGCGATGTCCTGTATTAACGAACTGATGTGTAAGAACTGTGTCCCCCTGGAGTTCCAGGAATATCTGTTACGTGTGTGCCAGCAGACCTTCTATCTCCTGCAGAGGATCACACGGGAGACGAACGCCCACAGTGTACGCAGCCGGCTGGAGGAGCTGGACGAGAGGTATTTACACTGTGGCCCGATGTAATCTGGTCCTGCTCTAAGATCTAGGACCCCACCTGTGCTTTTTTTGTTTCATGTGTCCATGACTGTCTGTCTGGGTCAAGTCCCCATGGACACACACTGGTCTGCATAAGAGCTGTATACAGCAATCAGGCACAGTATGCAAACTGCTGACTGTCAGGGTGGATAACAGTATCAGGTGAGGATGGTGACTGTCAGGATGGATAATATTAGGC
Source organism: Dendrobates tinctorius (assembly GCF_039654945.1). Taxonomy (NCBI): domain Eukaryota; kingdom Metazoa; phylum Chordata; class Amphibia; order Anura; family Dendrobatidae; genus Dendrobates; species Dendrobates tinctorius. The sequence goes on along the minus strand of NW_027361869.1, from coordinate 40,749 downwards.
AGCGAGTGATCAGTTAGTCCTTGTCATGCACTAAATGCGGGAAAAATGGGGAATGGAAGGATGTGTGACTGCCATATTGTGGTGTCTAAATGACTGTTTAGGAGCATCTCTAAAATGGCACATCTGGAGGGGGTGTCTGCCGAGCCTGCTGCCCTCTGGCGGGGTGCCGAGCCTGCCGCTTTCCGCCGGCACCTGCTAGGGGTTTTCTGCTATACAGAGGTTAGTACCAAAAGTAGTCCAAAGAATGACAACTGCTGACATTGTGACTGGGTCATGGGTCTCTAGGGCTCCTCCTATTCGCAGTCAAGTTGCACATCTGATCCAACCACACAGAAGACTGACTGTATCCTGAACTGCTGACAAGGTGTTGGATCCGGCAGAGAACGCATCAGAACATGGAGCAATGGAAAGGAGGCGCCCGGTCTGATGAATTCACATTCTTTATTCCATCATGTTAGATGGACAGTAGATGGGAACATCGATCAGCTGTAACAAAACCATAGGGGGCTGTGGAATTCCCTGCTGTGCAGACATACGGAGCTTTGTTAGGAAAAGCATCATTCAGAGATGGAGTAAGAGCTAATAGGAGGCTGGTCAGGGACCGTGTATGGGACGCACCGCTCTTCTGCAGCCTCCAGATATGCAGTAATGTCCCTCCTTGCTGATTCTTTCTGTCTTTACAGTTATGTGGAAAAGTTTACGGACTTCCTTCGACTCTTCGTCAGCGTCCACTTGAGGAGGATAGAGTCCAATGCCCAGTTCCCGGTGGTTGAGCTCCTGGCACTACTCTTCAAATACACCTTTCACCAGGTAATGTGGTGGTCTCGGGTGTGAGTGCAGCATTAAACATGCAACGGTTGTGCACTACGGATGCCGACATGATGCCTCCAGAATTAGATCTGATTCCATTGGAGGCCAACCTTTATTAATTATGGTCCCATTGGGTGTTGGTGTGTCAGACTTTTAACTCCTTAAAGGTGTTGTTCACTGGAATCATATTGATCACCCATCCCTTAAATGGGACATCAGTATCAGCCCTGCTAAGGTCTGTCTGTCAGCGATGTACGCACCGTCAGTTACACGGCCACTTCCGGGTCCTGCAGATCGGCTCTTGTTCATTTACACCAACCTAAAGTCTGCTGACTTGATCTTAACGACCTCGTTATATGCTTGTTAGCTGAGGTCAATGGGCCCATGGTTGGTCCTGGCATGGTGACTTGTAAATGGACCGTGAAGCCAGCCTCAGCCAACAGACATCCCAATCAGTGGCTCATGTCGAGCGCTCGGGCACAGCTGCTGAGCGCACCAATTTGTTTGTGATGTAAGCGCTACAGACAACAGAGAGCAGCGGTGGAGACTGGGCTGGACCTGGGGAGGGGAAATAAAGCTGAGTTTGCAACAAATGGACAGATTTCTTATGCTGATGACATCACGCTTACTATGTAATTGTCTCTGCAGCCGACACATGAAGGTTACCTCTCGTGTCTTGACATCTGGGCGCTTTTCTTAGACTATCTAACAAACAAGATAAGAAACCGGCTAGAAGACAGAGAGACCATTATGGGCAGGTAAGGGGTCTTGTGATCATGTGGCGATAAGGTTGGGGTTTTTCAAGCGGATAAAGCGAAGGTGGCCCTATGGAGATAGTGGACACTACTGGTGGTCTCTGCTTACATAGACGCATATTAATATTGTGTCCTTCATAGGTACGAAGATGCCCTGGTGCTGCTGCTCACCGAGGTGCTGAACCGGATCCAGTTCCGCTACAACCAGACGCAATTGGAGGAGTTGGATGACGACACTCTAGATGATGACGTGAGTATGGCAGTACAGTCACAGCCACTGCCGTTTTTGCTCTTTTGGTGCTGAATTAACTTAACACACAGGTCAGATTTCCTCTGCTTGCACTTTATGGTTTAATTGCAGTACCAAACATGTGGACAGTAAGAGGTGCAATATGTGTGTTAGGCTTATGTAGGGCTCCGATATAGAGGTTTTCAATTTGACCCTATCCCTCAATTGAGGCGCTGCATGGAAGAAATCCTAATAAAATATTGGCTGCGTCTTACTCCTTTAGGTACTAAAACAAATATCGTCTTTTCTTTCCAGTCATGGCATGTACTGAAATGTGAAAGCAGAATGTTTTTCAAATTTTATTTTTGTGCTGACCGGTATGTTGCATCTTGCTTTACAGCAGCAGACGGAGTGGCAACGATATCTACGTCACAGCTTAGAAGTGGTAGCCAAAATCATGGAATTGCTCCCAACGCATGCCTTCAGTACTTTGGTAAATCCCGGATTGAGACACTTTATACATATATTCTTTTACTTACTGTTTTACCTGAGTTACATCCTGTATTATACCCCAGAGCTGCACTCACTATTCTGCTGGTGCCGTCACTGTGTACATACATTACTGATCCTGAGTTACATCCTGTATTATACTCCAGAGCTGCGCTCACTATTCTGCTGGTGCAGTCACTGTGTACATACATTACTGATCCTGTGTTACATCCTGTATTATACCCCAGAGCTGCACTCACTATTCTGCTGGTGCAGTCCCTGTGTACATACATTACATTACTGATCCTGAGTTACATCCTGTATTATACCCCCAGAGCTGCACTCACTATTCTGCTGGTGCAGTCACTGTGTACATACATTACATTACATTACTGATCCTGAGTTACATCCTGTATTATACTCCAGAGCTGCGCTCACTATTCTGCTGGTGCAGTCACTGTGTACATTACATTACTGATCCTGAGTTACATCCTGTATTATACCCCAGAGCTGCACTCACTATTCTGCTGGTGCAGTCACTGTGTGCATACATTACATTACTGATCCTGAGTTACATCCTGTATTATACCCCAGAGCTGCACTCACTATTCTGCTGGTGCAGTCACTGTGTGCATACATTACATTACTGATCCTGAGTTACATCCTGTATTATACCCCCAGAGCTGCACTCACTATTCTGCTGGTGCAGTCACTGTGTACATACATTACATTACATTACATTACTGATCCTGAGTTACATCCTGTATTATACTCCAGAGCTGCGCTCACTATTCTGCTGGTGCAGTCACTGTGTACATTACATTACTGATCCTGAGTTACATCCTGTATTATACCCCAGAGCTGCACTCACTATTCTGCTGGTGCAGTCACTGTGTGCATACATTACATTACTGATCCTGAGTTACATCCTGTATTATACCCCAGAGCTGCACTCACTATTCTGCTGGTGCAGTCACTGTGTGCATACATTACTGATCCTCAGTTACATCCTGTATTATACCCCAGAGCTGCACTCACTATTCTGCTGGTGCAGTCACTGTGTGCATACATTACATTACTGATCCTGAGTTACATCCTGTATTATACTCCAGAGCTGCGCTCACTATTCTGCTGGTGCAGTCACTGTGTGCATACATTACATTACTGATCCTGAGTTACATCCTGTATTATACCCCAGAGCTGCACTCACTATTCTGCTGGTGCAGTCACTGTGTGCATACATTACTGATCCTCAGTTACATCCTGTATTATACCCCAGAGCTGCACTCACTATTCTGCTGGTGCAGTCACTGTGTGCATACATTACATTACTGATCCTGAGTTACATCCTGTATTATACTCCAGAGCTGCACTCACTATTCTGCTGGTGCAGTCACTGTGTGCATACATTACATTACTGATCCTGAGTTACATCCTGTATTATACCCCAGAGCTGCACTCACTATTCTGCTGGTGCAGTCACTGTGTGCATACATTACTGATCCTCAGTTACATCCTGTATTATACCCCAGAGCTGCACTCACTATTCTGCTGGTGCAGTCACTGTGTGCATACATTACATTACTGATCCTCAGTTACATCCTGTATTATACCCCAGAGCTGCACTCACTATTCTGCTGGTGCAGTCACTGTGTGCATACATTACTGATCCTGAGTTACATCCTGTATTATACCCCAGAGCTGCACTCACTATTCTGCTGGTGCAGTCACTGTGTGCATACATTACATTACTGATCCTCAGTTACATCCTGTATTATACTCCAGAGCTGCACTCACTATTCTGCATCCATACATTACTTACCCTGTATTACGCGCCGCAGCAGCTTATGTTTACAGTCCTGTCGCCCATCATTCTTTGTCCTTCCCTCTCCGATCACTTACAGACATTCTTGAGAAAATTTAGTCTGTTAAAAAAAAAAAAAAAAAAACAACCCCAACTCTTCTGGGCCATAATGGAGCAGATGAGAGGATGTCTGGAGCCGGAGCCACTGACTCTTGTTTCCATTTTATTTCTCTTTCTGCGGGGGTTTCAGCTCTTCCATTATCTTGTCACTTTGCATTTTCAATCCAATTTCCAACATAATATTTGTAAATTGGACAATTTCTTCTAAATGACCTTTTCTTGAATTTCCTTTAATTTGCCTTTTTAATATTCCATTTGGGAAATGTCTTTATTCCTGCCGGTGATTTAATTGGTTGGGGTTGTAGATGGACATTGAATATACCGGATATCATAGGTGGACGAGCTGCTAGTGCCCGGTAATGGGAAGTGTAATTCAAGGTGACCATAGGGGTCTGTCTTGGACTTGCCCCTTTTATTCAATGGGTTTCCTATTAAGCTGACAACATGGTGTCCTACTGCTGAGATCTCCAGCGATCAGCTGTAGTCTGCAGGCAGACAAGCAGCAAGTGTCCAGTTTCCCTGCAGTGCCTCTGCAGGAGAAATTAAGTATTGCACCCTCTTTTCAATACATAAGCTATGACCTCTAGAACAAGGTGCTTGCTGACTAATTCAGATACTGAACAGGAGACCCCCTCTCGCCCTTAAATCAGGTGTATGTAGAGTTGTCTATTCTCAATGGCAGTTATCGAGTTTCTTCTTTTTGCTTCTATGCAGTTTGCTGCGCTGCAGGAGAATTTGGACGTGTATCTGGGGCTGCAGCGGTGTATAGTGAACACGGGGGCAGGTATGTATCTCCATCGACTGGTATAAGATGAGCTTTAATGCTGGTTAAAGGGATCTAGATCAGTATGGTTGTACTGCAGTCATATATGCCTAGTAGTTTTGTTTTTTTTACCCATTCACTGCATTTTAAGGCCTTCTGCTGCTCACTATTTGGTGATCTAGGGTGGCTCTTCTGTGGCCAAGGTGGCGGCAGTTACGTGATTTACTCTACTGCTTCCTCAGCTTTGCCCTTTGCTGCACAGGTGGCGCAGACCCTTCTGCGCAGGTGCCGCAGGCGTTAAAAGGACCCCTCTGCGCAGGTGCCGCAGGCGTTAAAAGGACCCCTCTGCGCAGGTGCCGCAGGCGTTAAAAGGACCCCTCTGCGCAGGTGCCGCAGGCGTTAAAAGGACCCCTCTGCGCAGGTGCCGCAGGCGTTAAAAGGACCCTTCTGCGCAGGTGCCGCAGGCGTTAAAAGGACCCCTCTGCGCAGGTGCCGCAGGCGTTAAAAGGACCCCTCTGCGCAGGTGCCGCAGGCGTTAAAAGGACCCCTCTGCGCAGGTGCCGCAGGCGTTAAAAGGACCCCTCTGCGCAGGTGCCGCAGGCGTTAAAAGGACCCCTCTGCGCAGGTGCCGCAGGCGTTAAAAGGACCCCTCTGCGCAGGTGCCGCGCGATTTCACTGCAATTGCGAAAGAGAACTAATTTGGAAGCGTTTATGGGGGTTTCACAAACGCCACAGTCTTAAAGGCAGCTAAGGCTTAAAGGGAATCTGTCACCCTTTTTTGTGATATCATATAATGATATCATTCAATTGTGTGTCACATAAGGATTCTCTTAGTACTTTTGCTTCCCCCTGACCCCGCACCTTTGATGCATAAATACCTTTTCTCGTTCGCCTTATTGGGGGACACAGAGACCATGGGTGTATGCTGCTGCCACTAGGAGGCTGACACTATGCACAAAAAAAGGTTAGCTCCTCCTCCGCAGTGTACACCCCACCGACCGGCAGGAAGTTCCTCAGTTTAGCTTAGTGTCAGTAGGAGGTGGACACGGGTCTTTTATTAGACCCCTATCTACCTCGTCGTGCGTCGTTCCTTTACAGGTTTCGGAGGGATACGGAGTGAACAGTCACATCCGTACTCCCACAAAGAGACTATGAGTACGGCGTGTACTGCCACCCCGTATCCTCATAGGTCTCCGTGGCAGGACCAGGAGCCTCGCACAGGTGCGTGCCAGCTATACGGACGGTCCTTGCCCCCCGCCTCCCACCATCTCGCCTACCAGAGCCTGACGGTTGGACGAGGCGTGGATTCCATAAAGACGACAGACAGCGTGGGAATCTCAGGTACCTTTATTGTGGCCCCCGGCCTGGGTGAGTATGCGGTCTAGCGGTCCCCCGGCGTTTTCATCCTAAGGCGGTCGCCAGGGGACCACGGTAGGGCCTGCGCGCCCGCTTCTCCCCACGGTCGCCGCATCCATGAAGGCCCCTTTTCTTTCGGGCCTTGTTCTGAGCCCCCCCCCCCCGTTTCTTCTTCATCCCGGCAGGGGTATACAGGGGTCGGGCTGTGGGAAGCAGGGACGCGGCCCGGGGTTGCGGCCCGGTGTTGCGGCGCGTCTTCCGCGCCGACCCCCTGCTGACAGGCGGCCGGCGCTATTAATTTAGGCCCCGGCTTCATCTCGGGCCTACCGCTGCGTCGCGGCCACGCCCCCTGCCCCTTTCTTCTAAGCGGGCTTCTCTCCCGCCCGTCCTAGGCCTTCCCAGCCCCCTTGCCTCACACCAGCCTGCTATTGGACAGCGGGCGGTGCTAAGGGGATCTCTGCGGCGAGCTTCTTCTCCCTCTGGCAGCGCGCCCTTTCCCTGGTGGTCGCCATCTTCTCAGCCTGCCAGTCGGACCTCATTCCCTGCCGGATTTCGGTCGCTGGGCCTTTTTTCATCCGGATTGGCCTGGCCTCATCCTGCAGCTAGATCAGAGAGCGTCGCCCTTGGGGACACCGGACCGTGAGTAGCTCTGCACCTGCAGACTGACACCCTTCTCTGCCTTCTGTCCCCCAACCGGCCGGCACTGCCTCTCTTTTCACTATGTCCAACGCTAAGTCTGATCGTACCCGCTCTGCGTCCAGCCCGACGCCGCTCAGGAGCCATCCATAGCCCCAGGGGCGAGTGAGCCCCCCATGCCGGGTTGGGCCTCCTCTCAATCACAGTCAGTGGCAGACCTCATCAAGGTGTCTCAGTCCCTAGTAGCCGTTCTGGACAAGTTGCCCTTGGGAGCTTCGGCGGGACCCAGCACGTCTCAGGACGTCCCATCTGAGCCAGCCAGCGGCAGTCGCAAGAGGCCCAGGCAGGACCTCCAGGCGGAGTCCTCCCCTCGTCCTACCTCACCCCATAGTCCCCAGCAGTCTCCCTCTCGGGCCTCCTCCCCCGAGTCAGGCGAAGCGCTTTCGGAATCGGAAGGGGTCTTAGAGCTGGATTCGGACCAGGATGCGAACATGAAGGTTACGGTGCAAAACCTCATTGCCGCGATTCACCATACCTTTGACATCGCTGACGCCCCTGCGAAATCCTCAGATCAGGAGGTTTCGTCCAGACGGGCGGAAACACCATCCAGGGTGTTTCCCTTCCATTCTGAGTTTGGAAAGATTTTTACAAAGGAGAGAGAAGATCCGACCAGACGCTTTCAAAGAGGAAAGCGTCTCGGCGTGCTGTACCCGTTTGCTAAAGAGCTCACGGACAACTGGGCCGCTTCTCCCTCGGTGGACCCTCCCGTGTCCAGACTTTCTAATAATACGGTCCTTCCGCTGTCAGGTGTGGCGTCGCTAAAAGATTCTAATGATAGGATCATAGAATCTAGCAAAATCTGCCTTCGAAGCGGCATCAGCAGCGGTATGTCCAGTCTTTGTTTCTTCTTGGGCAGCAAAGGCCATATCCACTTGGGCAGATGACCTTCGGCAGGGCGTTCTGTATAAGGCACGACCAGAGCATTTGGCCGATCTCGCCAATCAGATTTCCCATGCGGGGGATTATCTGCTTTCTGCCTCCTTGGATGCCGCATCTTGCGCAGTTCAGGCGTCAAGTAACATCGTGGCAATCCGAAGTACAATTTGGCTCAAGGCCTGGCAGGCGGACTTGTCCTCTAAAAAGTCTCTGACCAATCTGCCTTTTCAGGGAGTGCGTCTCTTCGGATCACAATTGGATCAGATTATTAAGGACGCTACCGGAGGTACGAGTTCTCTTCTCCCCTCCAAGCCTCGCAGACCTCCTCCAAGGCGTCAGTTTCGTCCCTGTCGGACTTTCCGCCGTTTCAATACTGCGGAAAACCCTTCCAACCAGCAAAGGCCACAGGCACGTCAGGAAAGAAAGAAGGTTTCCTTCAGGCCCACTCCGTCCTGGCGGTCCCACTCTTCCCAGGGAAGACCGTCCAGATCTAGATCTGGACGGTCTACGTCCGCATGACTACCATCGGTCTCCCGTGGGTCCCTTCCAATTGGGAGGTCGACTTCTCTTCTTCAGCGACGTCTGGCTCGCCTCAGTAGAGGACGCTTGGGTCAGAGAGGTTGTATTAACAGGATACAAAATAGAGTTCATTTCTCTTCCACGGGATCGTTTCTTACAATCCCGTCCGCCGAGGGATCCGGCCTTGGTCCCGGGGTTCGGTTCGGCCATCGCCTCTCTTCAGTTCCGGGGTGATTGTGCCCGTTCCCGAATCGGAACGCTTCACAGGGTTTTATTCAAACCTGTTTGTGGTGCCGAAAAAGGACGGGACAGTTCGACCCATCTTGGATCTCAAGTTACTCAACAAGAGAGTTTGCCTTCGCCACTCCAGATGGAGTCAGTTCGCTCGGTAATTGCTTCCATGGAGGAGCAGGAATTCATGGGTTCCATAGACATCCAAGATGCCTATCTACATGTGCCCATATTTCCCGGACATCAGAAGTTCCTGCGGTTTGCGATTCTTCACGAACATTACCAGTTCGTCGCGCTTCCTTTCGGGCTCGCCACCGCTCCCAGAGTCTTCACGAAGATTATGGCGGCGTTGATGGCCTTGTTGAGGATCAGAGGTCTCGTTCTTTTTCCGTACCTCGACGATATCCTGATCAAGGCCCCCTCCTTTCAACAGGCCTGCCTAAGTGTGGCGATCGTTCTAGACACCCTGTCCAGTTTTGGGTGGATCGTCAACCGGGAAAAGTCCTGTCTGGTCCCTACTCAACGCCTTGTGTTTCTGGGCCTTCTGTTCGACACTCGTCGGTCAAGGGTATTTCTCCCACAAGACAAGATTCTTTCCCTGCAGCAGGGCGTGCGATCATTACAGATCACACGATTTCCATCCCTCAGGTCAGCCATGAGGGTCCTGGGGAAGATGGTGGCGGCGATAGAGGCAGTTCCCTTTGCCCAATTTCACGCCAGGCCACTCCAGCAGGCCATTTTGTCCAGGTGGAACAGGTCTGCTCTGTCTCTGGATCGTCCGGTTCGCCTTTCCTGCCGGATCAGGCGGTCTCTCAACTGGTGGTTGACGTCTCCCCTCATTCTCTTGGGGCGGTCTTTTCCCGTTTACTGGCAGATTGTCACTACGGACGCCAGCCTCATCGGCTGGGGTGCAGTGTTCCGCAATCACACTGTTCAGGGTCGATGGTCGACTCAGGAATCAGCTCTGCAGATCAATGTCCTAGAGATACGGGCGATCCATCTAGCTCTCGTCCACTGGGAAAGGCGCCTCAAGGGCCTGCCTGTCAGGATTCAGACAGACAATGCCACAGTGGTGGCGTATATCAACCGCCAAGGGGGGACACGGAGTGTCTCAGCCCTGGCGGAAGTGTCCAGAATTCTTCAATGGGCAGAGACCTTTGTTCCAACGATTTCCGCGGTTCACATTCCCGGCGTGGACAACTGGGCCGCCGATTTCCTCAGCCGCGAGGGTCTCGCGGCAGGGTAATGGTCCCTACATCCGGAGGTGTTTCATCTGCTCTGCCGTCGGTGGGGAACCCCGGATGTAGACCTCATGGCATCTCGCCTCAACAGGAAAGCCCCACAATTCGTATCCAGGTCTCGGGACCCTCTGGCAGTGGGCGTCGACGCTCTGGCCGTCCCTTGGTCACAGTTCGTGCTCCCCTACCTGTTCCCTCCTCTGCCTCTTCTTCCCAAGTTGTTGAAGAAAATCAAAGCAGAGGGGATTCCAGTCATCCTCATCGCCCCGAATTGGCCCAGAAGGTCTTGATTCGCAGACATTGTCAACCTTCTCGCGGACGCCCCCTGGAAGCTTCCCGACGGGCAGATCTGCTGTCTCTAGGCCCGATTTGCCACCCCAATTCTCGGTCGCTCAATTTAACGGCGTGGCTGTTGAGACCGAGGTTTTGAGACGGGCAGGATTCTCTGATCGGGTAATTCATACCATGATCCGCGCCAGAAAGCCGCCTTCTTCGAAGATCTATTACCGTACTTGGAAAGCCTATTTCTCCTGGTGTGAGGCCAATGACATCGCGCCCTTGGTTTTTTCGCTCCCTTCTATTCTGGCGTTTCTTCAGGCAGGGCTGGATGCGGGGCTTGCTCTCAGTTCCTTGAAGGGTCAAGTTTCGGCACTGTCCATTTTATTTCAGAAAACGCTGGCCTCCCGGCCCCAGGTCAAAACCTTCCTCCAGGGTGTGGCTCACACGGTTCCTCCGTACCGAGCTCCCTTGGATCCTTGGGATCTTAATTTGGTTCTTCAGGTTCTGCAGGGTCCTCCTTTTGAACCTCTCAGGGACGTTTCCCTTTCCCTCCTTTCTTGGAAAGTGGCCTTTCTGGTGGCCATTACCTCCATCCGGCGCGTGTCGGAATTAGCGGTACTTTCTTGCCGCTCTCCTTTTTTGGTCCTTCATCAGGACAAGGTAGTTCTGCGGCCTCCGCCCTCTTTTCGTCCGAAGGTGGTATCTTCGTTTCACCTCAATGAGGACATTGTTCTGCCATCCTTCTGCCCGAGCCCAGCTCACCCTCGGGAGCGGTCTTTGGACAAGCTGGACCTAGTCAGGGCATTGAGAGTCTATCTAGCCCGGACGACTTCCTTGCGGAAGTCAGACTCTCTGTTCATCACCCAGCCTCAAAGGCCAATATTGCGCGCTGGATCAGATCGGCAATTTTGGAGGCATACCGGGTCAAGCATCGAGTGGCCCCTCCAGGGATCAGAGCGCACTCTACCCGAGCGGTGGGTGCCTCCTGGGCGGTGCGCCACAGAGCTTCCGCGCTGCAGCTTTGCAATGCTGCAACGTGGTCATCGGTTCACACCTTTGTGAAATTCTACAGGGTCCACACCTACGCTTCGGCGGACACCAGCCTAGGTAGAAGGATTCTGCAGGCTGCGGTGGCGAGTCCACTGGCCTGATGGAAGTTTGTTTCCCACCCCAGGGACTGCTTTGGGACGTCCCATGGTCTCTGTGTCCCCCAATAAGGCGAACGAGAAAACAGGATTTTTTGGGTTGCTTACCGTAAAATCTGTTTCTCGGAGCCTTCATTGGGGGACACAGCACCCTCCCATGTTCTACAACTCCTGTTCTTATGTTTGTCGGTTTGTTACAGTTGAGTTGTTTGTTCTGCTTTCAATCTATTCTGTTACTTCTCCTACTGCTTTCTCACTAACTGAGGAACTTCCTGTGGGGTGCACACTGCGGAGGAGGAGCTAACCTTTTTTTGTGCATAGTGTCAGCCTCCTAGTGGCAGCAGCATACACCCATGGTCTCTGTGTCCCCCAATGAAGGCTCAGAGAGACAGATTTTACGGTAAGCAACCCAAAAAATCCTGTTTATATTATCGGTTCAGATGTATGTAAACTGCCGCTGTCCGGTCCGCTGGGCGGGGCTTATTCCACTGCCCCCTCCCTGTCTTGCTCTACTCAACAAGAAATGCGTCGAGCAAGACGGGGGGGGGGGGGGGGCAGGTGAATAAGCCCCGCCCAGCGGACCAAACAGCAGCAGTTTACATACATCTGAACCGATATAAAAAAGGTATTTATGCATGAAAGGTGCGGGGTCAGGGGGAAGCAAAAGTACTAAGAGAATCCTTATGTGACACACAATTGAATGATATCATTATATGATATCGCAAAAAAGGGGTGACAGATTCCCTTTAAGAATTGTGGTTAGGACACCACACTCTAGGACATTGTAGCATTCCACCGGTTGCAGCGGATAACTGTTATTTCTGCTCTTTCAGAACAGCGTCTCAATGTGACTGCCGAGAACGACTGTCGCAGGCTGCACTGCTCCTTGCGTGACCTCAGCTCCCTCCTTCAGGCTGTTGGCCGTCTCGCCGAGTACTTCATCGGGGATGTGTTCGAAGCTCGCTTCAACGATGCCCTTACAGTTGTGGAAAGGTAATTTCTGATATGACACTGGCTTAAAGGGGATGTCCACTACATTTACATTGAAGAACTATCCTGAACATTGTTCATCAATATCAGATCGGTGGGGGGTGTAACACAAGGAATCCCCACCGATCAGATGTTCCTAGCCGGATGTGATGCGCGCCTTACCTCCGTCACCTGTATGGTAGCCGTGGCCTGGTACTGCACATCTGCCTCTACCCAAATGAATGGGAGTGGTTCTACTCTACCCTTCTGCAGCCACTATGTAGTTGTCCGAGCTGTGTTGTTCCGCAACTGATCACATCCGACCGCCACCTTTATTGCCTAGTCATCAATATAAACGTAGTGGACAATCCCTTTTAAAAAAACAAAACAAAAAAAAAAACGCATGAAATGTAGGTTACATTGATATTTTCCTTCATCCTCTTTTCCTCATCTCTGCTAGATTGGTCAAAGTCACGTTATATGGCTCTGAGATCAAACCGTACAATATGGAGACGGCGGTGCCTTCAGTGCTGAAGCCGGACCTTGTGGATGTGTGAGTATTTCATCCCGGCACTCTTCCTCCTCCAGAGATGAGGGCTCATACTTGGCAGCCTGGCATGCTGTATTATTGATGCGTATAAGTGACAGATCCGCCTGTAGGCTTGTATGTAATATCTGCACTGTTCTCCTTTGGCAGCCATGCCCAGTCCCTGGCAGCGTTGCAAGCCTACTCCCACTGGCTCGCCCGGTTTTACAGCGAGGTGCAGCACCAGAACCCCCAGCAGTTTGTGTCTATCGTCTCCTCAGTGATGGAGGCGCTACCCCCACTCATCAGCACAAAGGTGAGCCATGGTGGCAGTGGTTGGGATTAGAGTGGCTGTCCCATTGCTAAAAATGGCATGACTTTTTAATAAATTGGGTCACAAAATCCTGCAGTGCCGATTAAGCGCAGCAACCCCTTCACATTTCCAGCACAGTGAATGGGGCAGCTGGGTGTACCCTGTTTATAAATATGCCTTCTGGGGGTGACCCTGAAGACCCCCTTACTAACTCTCGAGTCTTTCTAGGTACAAGAAAAGCTGCTGCTCTCTGCTTGCCATCTGCTGGTCTCTGTGGCCACAACGGTGCGGCCTGTATTCCTGATAAACATTCCTGCCGTCCAGAAGGTGTTCAGCCGCGTGACAGACAGTTCTGCGCAGAGACTTCCAGAAGAGGTGGGCTTTCTCATTCCTGCTCACTGCACCAGTCCCCAACGGGACTTTTCTACTATGATGTTGCAGCGGCCATAATGTCCATTTATATCTTCATGGATACATGGCAGAAATTTGGCTTGCTGCTCCTAGGGAAGTGGTTCTTGTGTATGGGTACTACAATCATTCCAGAGGTGGTGGTCCCAGATACCTGTATATTCTCTCCATGGTGGGCTTTGCTTCCCTAGGTCATGCACCAGGCATAATCAGTATGGATTTAAATATCATTTAACCTTTATGATGCCTACATGTAGGAAAATGGAGTGGACTGATCGTCAAATTAATGTAAGCAGAGAAAGAAAAAAAAAAAAACGATCAAAGAGTCCAAAATGATGAAAAATATATATATATAAACACTTTTTATTATTTCATGGTAAGAACAGATTTGGATGAGGAGAAAGGAAGAAGCGTATGTGCATTATAAAGTGCAGGATGCACAGTGCAAGCTGCAGGTCAACCAATCAGATTATTATATTTGGTAACCAACCATCATGTAGTAATACAGATAGTATAGACCAAATGCCCAAGATATATATCACAGTGGTATGGTGATCAATAAAGGGTGGAGTATGCAGAGAATGCACTTAGGCATTCAAACTTTAGAATAGTACACAAAGCATATACATTAAGGTTCTTAAAAGCATACCTGTTAAGGACACCATATGAAAGAGGGCTCAGCAGCATGTGCGTCCGCCCTGACGCACGTTTCGGACCTGCCTTCGTCAGTTTGTCAGTGCCCCCTAAACCTTTTACTTTTTCTTCCAGTCCCTTTACCTGGCCTGTGTCAACCTGTCTTACAATGATTTAACAAGTGTAATATTTTCTGGTTTTTCATGACTGTGCTCTCTGAATATCTACATCTGATATGTCTGATAATTCTATAACCATGCACGATCCTCCATTGTAAATGATTCTTTCTCCGCCTCATGCAGGCTCAGGTGCTGCTGTGTCGCGCCCTCTCTAACGTCCTCCTTCTCCCATGGCCAAATGTCCCAGAGGGCGAGCAGCAGTGGGCCGAGCGCTCGAGTCATCATGCCAACCTCCTGAACAGCTTGACCAGAGACTACCGCCATCTGAAGGGTACGACGCCTCCTCAGAGAAAGGGGCAGCTTGAGGCTAGTGAGTATCTGGAACCCCACCGCTGTCATTGTATTCCTCTCTCACTTTCCCCCCATTACTATTTTTTTTTTTTTTTTTTCTTCTAATAACTCTATACTTTGCTCACCTTTTTTTTTTTTTTTTTTTTGTTCTTTCCTACTCTTCTGTAGCCAAGCGTGTCATTTGTCAGACCCTGGGTGTGTTGAAGGACATCGTAGAGAACATCTCCGGAGAGGGCACCAAATCTCGGCAGATCTGCTACCAGTCTATGCAGGAGTCGGCTCAGCTCTCCCTTGCTCTTTTCCCATCATACATTCACCAGTCGGGTATGATATCCTGTGGTTGATACACAAGTCCACGCTGGTGGATTTTTGAAGGTTACAGCCAATCAGCAGCTGCTGATTGGCTGCAGTGGTCACGTGACATTGGTTATGCTATGAGACAGGGCTCGGAATGAAGGAGCAGGGTCGGTCAGACCCTTTAAGCTCCAGTGAAGGGTTATGAGATTTACTTAAAGGGGTTGTATGCTTTCTCCTTCATCAGGAGCACACCACTCCTGTGTCTCCTTGCCGGTGGATCAACAATTCGGGTCAGCGGCATGGTTGCACTACTGATCTGAACTGTCAAGGATATTTAGTAGATCAATCCCTATGTTAAAGCAGCCAATGGACATGGCTTTCTGCTCTGAAAGCCGTTTCTATTGGCTGAAGTTGACAATGCAGTGCCCTGGTTCTGGTGAGACTGACTGAGCATGTGCGTCCACCAGCGCTCTGACCACCAGATGGACCTGCACATTGTTATACTCTGTGAACACCAGGTGGCGACAGGCTATGTAATTATTTATTTCTTTAATGATCCGTTTGCCCTTTTAGCCCCTGAAGGATTTCTTGCAGAAATCTCCGAAAGCCACAACACACTGTCTATGGATAGCTCTAGTGAATGCAAGTGGTGGTATTTTCAGGGGAGTAATTTAATGCAGAAAAATCCATTAAAAATGTAACGCCGCAGTCAGGAAACACTCCGTGCCCTTGGTTGCAGCATCGGTAGGGGAATATTTTGTCTTATGTACAATAAGTTAGTGCCATGTTGTGAAATTAGAACAAGTCTCGTTGGGAGAAGGATGTGAGCTCCATACAAAGGGACAATCTGCACTTCCTTTTCTCTGAGCTGCAAGGCCGCTCCGGGACTTGTCGCTGTACATATTTGTTCTTTTTGTGCATGTCTGATTTTTCTTTCTTAGATGTGACCGAGGAGATGCTCAGCTTTTTCTTGGCCTTATTCCAAGGACTCAGGGTACAAATGGGGGTGCCGTTTACCGAGCAGATCATACAGACCTTCCTCAACATGTTTACCAGGTAACTATAGCCCGTCCTACATGCATGGATTATTTTTTTATCCCACAGTGATCACCCCAGAGTGCTCATTATCTCACGCCGTCCCACAGGGAGCAGCTGGCAGAAAGCATCCTACAGGAGGGCAGCGCCGGCTGTCACGTGGTTGAGAAGTTTCTGAAGATCCTGCAGGTTGTCGTCCAGGAACCTGGTCCGGCCTTTAAGCCTTTCCTGCCAAGTATCCTGTCCCTGTGCATGGAGCAGCTCTACCCCATCATCGCGGAGGTAAGTGCTCATTGCTGGAGAGGTTTTGCTCTTCAATTCTTGTTTCTTCCATTTCCTAATTTTCTGCTTTTGCAGCGTCCGTCCCCCGATGTGAAAGCTGAGCTGTTCGAGCTGCTCTTCCAGCTGCTGCATCACAACTGGAGGTATTTCTACCGAGCCTCTGTTTTAGCCAGCGTCCACAGAGAAGGGGGCGACGAGCCCATGGAAAACCAGGCACAGTTCGTTGGCGTCATGCAGGTCAGTGCTCAACTAACCCAATTTTTTTCTCTTCCTTTCCAAGTAAGTAGAATTCGCCAGAACACTGTTAAGCCCTTCACGACTGATGACAAATATTTAAGTCGTCGGTCATGTCCCTGCCTTTGATGGCTCTGGCCCTGATCCTGCAACTTTCCCTGAACTTGATGGCTGATTTAATCCACCATCAAGTGCCTCTAAAGGCTCCTTTACATTTAGCGATGCACCAGCGATCCCGACCACGATACGACCCGGTCAGGATCGCTGGTGCATCGCTAAATGGTCGCTAGTGAGCTGCCAAACAGGCAGATCTCACTAGCGATGCTCGGCGGTCGTACTTGCCTTTCAGACGAAGCGATGACCGCCGTCTTCCGCCCGCGTCCATAGCTCGCTCATCGGCGCCAGCAGGAAGCAGGCGACGAGAAATGGACCAGGCCGATCTCGCGTGATCAGCGATAGCCAGCGGGGAGCCGGTTGGAGGTAAGTATCACATGTAGCGATATCGCTGCTGCGTCACAAATCGGTGACACGTTAGCGATATCGCTATGTGTAGAGCCCCCTTAACACTTGCGGGTGGACCCAATATCACCAGTTACATGCCGCTGTCAATCAGACAGCAGTATTTAATAAGCGCCGAACAGAAGCGTATCACAAGTCCCACCCTCTGGCGCCCCTGTCACTTGACCGTTGGGTGCCGACGGATTGTCATGACAGCCGGTGGTGTGCAGAAGACGCTTGGTGCTAGTCATCACAATCCTCCTGTGAATGCCAGTCCGTGACCAGCGTTCACAGGAGATTGTGATTTACTCTGTCGCCTTATTGGGGGACACAGAACCGTGGGTGTTATGCTGCTGTCCACTAGGAGGCGACACTATGCATAATCTGAAAAAGATTAACTTTGGCTCCTCCTCTGCAGTATACACCCCTGGACGGCGTCAGCCTTCTCCAGTTTTTGCTTAGTGTCGCAAGGAGGCACACCTTTTTTTCTTTTTTTCCTTTCGTCGGAACAGATGAAGAAAAGTGGGTCTCCAGCGAGACTCCCGGCATGGCTCCTTCCTTGGCCCCCTTTTTAGGGGTGCCCAGTTGAAGTAGAGATGGCGGTCCCCCATGTCGCTCCTTCCCCAGTCCCTCGGGTACTGGTCCGAAGTTGAGACCCCCCCCTCCTTCCCCAACCCCCTTCAGGGTCTGGGTTGAGGTTGAGGCAAGGATGAAGACCCCCTGATGGTGACAGACGCACCCTCCCTAATCCCCCGCAGGGGGCATTAGGTTGAGACGCTGCAGGTAGGGTCGGAGTACAGACAGCATTCTGCACCAGGGACCCCAGCCCAGCTGTGGGATCCTGCTGGGGCCGGGGGAGGGTGCAGGCAGACGTGGCACAGCAGAGACAGGGCTTTCTGCGCCCCTGCCTCTGCAGTAGCAGTGGCTCCATGGCGCTCCAGGGACCCCCCACACAGGAACCGCTAGCACTGCTGCCCCCACCGCTAGCCAGTCGCCCATTCTGGGGGGGTCCGGTGCAAATCCGACCCCCTCCCGGACTACCGCGCCGCTCTGGAGCCCTCCTGGGCATCAGGTCTCTAATTTAGACCGCGGCTTCGGCCTAGCCGAAGCCGCCGCCTTTTCCCCGCCCCCCCGGCCCGCCCCTGGCACGCCCCCCCGGATGACGAAAATGACACTGCAGTGTCATAGAAGGGGCGGATCGAGGCAGGAAGGGCGCGCTTTTACATGGCCCAGCGCGCCCTTTTCCAGCTCTCCGCCCCCTTCCCTCTCCACCTCAGAATCCGGTGGCCATCTTGCTGCACCTGGAGGAAGGCAGCACAGAGTCTCCGGGGGGCACAGGACATGGGGCTTATCAGCGCTGGACCTAAGGGGAGCACCGGTGGGGTAAGATCACAGCTGGGTCCTTGGTACTCAGCTGTGAATTCCTATAACCTATAGCGCTCTCCTACTCCTTTTTCCTCTGCGTAGATACCCCTGTAGGGTCTCTATTAATCAGCCTAGGTACTATGTCGTATCCGCACTGCCGGGACTGTACCCAAAAAAACGGAGCAGAACCCCAAGAAGTCCCTACCAACGCTTCTGCGACCGCTACTGCGCTGGAATGGGCAACTCAGATGTCGCAGTCTATGACACAGTCTATAGATAACCTGACCTCCACATTACTGCAGGGTCATGTCTCCGCTATGAACGTTACCCAGCAAAGGGACGTCCGGTCTCATGATCAGGGCGCTTCCGACAGTTCGAGGCGTAAGCGGACCCACAGGTCGCGTTCAGCTGTGTCCTCACATAGCAATAGGTCTTCCCCCTCCAGGGAAAGACACAGTGGCCTCAGGTCACCGAGGCCGTCCCCTGATAGAGAAGGACAATGCGGATCTCCACAATGATCCCAGACTACGGGAAACCTCCGCTCTAGTTCGCCCGCTAGGGAGCTCCTTAGCGATGCGCAGGACTCAGAGGGCATATGTGACTCCAATTCAGATAACGAAACAGAGAACGCTTTGCTCCCTAGTCCCCCTAGCAATACTGCGATAGTTGAGGATATCGTCTCTTCCATCCTTCGGGTGCTGGACATTTCAGATCCAACCCTGGAAGCACCAGAACACAACATTTCCTTTGAAAGTGTTCAGAAACCATCGAAGGTCTTCCCTAATCACCCGGAATTCCAAAAAATCCTTTCTAAGCATTTTTCGCAGCCTGAGAAAAAATTCGCCAATCGCAAGTATTTGGAAGCAAAATACCCCTTTCCACAGAAAGACACCAAGGATTGGACAGATCCGCCTGAAGTGGACCCTCCAGTCTCTGGGCTGGCAGCACAAACGCTTCTCTCGCTGCCGGACAGATCAACCCTCAAGGACACGGCAGACAGACAAGTCGAACGCATGGCTCGTTCAATCTTTGAAGCGGCAGGTGCCTCTTTGGCTCCCGCATTTGCTTTAGTCTGGGCAGCCAAGGCCATCATGGCTTGGGCTGCTCTATTGCAAAAGGGCCTTCAAGCTTCAAATCCTCAGATGGCGGACCAGGCGGTGCAAATTGCAGTGGTGGCAGATTACATGGTCCTTGCAGCGTCGGACTCTGCAAGAGGAATAGCGGGAATAGCATCAAACGCCATTACAATCCGGCGTATTCTCTGGCTAAGAGAATGGAAAGCGGATGCGGCCTCAAAAAAGTCCCTAACAAATCTCCCGTACTTCAGTGGCCGTCTTTTCGGTGAAAAGCTGGATACAATGATATCCAATGCTACCGGGGGTAAAAGTACTTCCCTCCCTCAACTAAGACCAAAAGGCACGTTTAAAAGGCGTAATCAATCTCGTTTCCGATCCTTTCGGAATTCTTCGGGCTGGTCCGTCTCACGCCCAGCACAAAACCGTAATCGTTCCCCCCGCAGGGACAACACACGGCGGCACAGAGGCCGGACAGGAACTGGCAATCAAAGGCAAGCCAGGCAAAACCTAAAGGAGGAAAACCTCAGACTTTTCCCTCGTCCTGACTCATGCCCTCTCGAAGACACCCCACTTGTTGGCGGACGACTGCTACTCTTTCAGCAGGTCTGGCTGCCTATTACAGAAGACAAGTGGGTAAAGGAAATAGTGTCTTCAGGATACAAAATCGAGTTTACTACCAGCCCACCGCACAGGTTTTTTCCATCTGTCCCTCCAAAATCCCCGCTCAAAGCTCAGGCCTTCCGTCAAGCGGTTTCTTCCCTCCTGCGAGCAGGAGTCATAGTGCCAGTCCCAGCAGAAGAGCGCTTCCGAGGGTTCTACTCCAACCTGTTCGTGGTGCCCAAGAAGGGAGGCAGCAACCGACCCATACTAGACCTCAAGCAACTCAACAAGTACGTTCGAGTTCGTCACTTCCGCATGGAATCCCTCCGGTCAATCGTTGCCTCTTTGGAAAAAGGAGAATATCTTGCCTCCATAGACATACAGGACGCATACCTGCATATACCAATTGCTCCCGCCCATCAGAGGTTTCTCAGATTCGCAATCAACCAAGACCATTATCAGTTTGTGGCCCTCCCGTTCGGTCTGGCCACGGCCCCCAGAACATTTACAAAGGTCATGGCAGCTACCATGGATGTTCTGCACTCCAGAGGCATAGTAGTCGTTCCATACCTGGACGACCTTCTCATCAAGGCCTCCACCCTCAAGGACTGCGAGGTCAACGTCTCGATCACGATCGACACTCTGACGCGCCTGGGATGGTTAGTCAATTTACAGAAGTCCTCGACTACCCCGAGTCAGTCTCTGACCTTCCTGGGGATGCTATTCGACACCTCCAAGGGTCTGGTGATCCTCTCCAGGGACAAGGCACTGGCTCTCCGTCTGGGAGTTCACACACTCCTCCGCAAGTCCCCCAGATCTCTCCGGTATACCATGAGAGTACTTGGCAGGATGGCAGCAGCAATGGAGGCGGTACCATTTGCCCAGTTTCACCTCAGACCCCTTCAACTGGCCATCCTCAAGTCCTGGGACAGGAATCCGTTCTCCCTCGACAGGGAGTTCCGGTTATCAGCAAACACCAGGAGGTCCCTGCACTGGTGGCTCAAGCCAACCTCGCTTGCAAGGGGAAAATCCTTTCCGGTCAATGGAAGGTTTTGACCACCGACGCAAGCCTTATGGGTTGGGGCGCGGTGCACCTACATCACAGAGCGCAAGGCAGGTGGTCACCAAGGGAATCGACCATGCCCATCAACATCCTGGAAATTCGGGCCATCTTCCTGGCGTTGCAAGCCTTCCATCACTTGCTGGCAGACTTTCATATCAGAGTACAGTCGGACAATGCCACGGCAGTGGCATACGTGAACCATCAAGGCGGCACCCGCAGCATCCAGGCGATGACCGAAGTAACGCGTATCCTACAGTGGGCGGAGGATGCAAGGTCGGTACTCTCCGCGGTCCACATTCCGGGCGTGGACAACTGGGAAGCCGACTATCTCAGCCGACAAGGAATGGACTCTGGGGAATGGTCTCTCCATCCCGAAGTCTTTGGTCAGATCTGTCATCGTTGGGGGACCCCGGACGTGGATCTGATGGCATCCCATCTCAATGCCAAGGTTCCCAATTTCATGGCCAGGACGCGCGATTCGCGATCGCTCGGAGCAGATGCCCTGGTTCAGGACTGGACCCAGTTCCAGCTTCTGTACATTTTTCCACCCCTCCCCCTGATCTCCAGAGTCCTGAGGAAGATCAAACAAGAGGGTGTTCCCACCATTCTGATCGCTCCAGACTGGCCCAGGCGTACATGGTACGCCGACGTCGTGCAACTCACAGCAGACGCTCCCTGGCGTCTCCCCACACGTCCCGACCTCCTGTCACAAGGCCCGTTCTTCCACCAGAACTCAAGGGCTCTCAATTTGACGGAGTGGCCATTGAGACCTGGGTTTTGACCCAAGCAGGTTTTTCACCGGACGTTGTTAAAACCATGATCAGGGCTCGAAAGCCAACTTCAGCCAGGATTTACTATCGTACCTGGAAGGTTTTTCTTCACATGGTGCGACTCTCGTGGGCAGATTCCACTTCCCTATTCTCTTCCAAAGGCCCTCGGGTTCCTTCAGTCAGGCCTGGACGCCGGGCTATCCCTGGGCTCGCTGAAGAGCCAGGTCTCAACGCTTTCAGTGCTCTTTCAGAGGCGTATTGCTAACAAGCCGCAAGTGTAGACTTTTCTCCAAGGGGTTTCCCGATTGGTTCCCCCCTACAATCGTCCGTTGGAGACGTGGGACCTCAACCTGGTCTTGACAGCACTACAGTCACCTCCTTTTGAACCCCTTAGGGTGGTCTCACTCCGCTTTCTATCGCAGAAAGTGGTTTTCCTGGTGGCAATCACCTCGCTACGCAGGGTGTCTGAACTTTCAGCTCTTTCCTGCAGACGACCCTTCCTGGTTTTTCATCAGGACAAGGTGGTTCTCCGTACAGTACCATCCTTCCTTCCGAAGGTCGGGTCCAGCTTCCACCTCAATGAGGAAATATCACTACCGTCTCTTTGCCCGGCTCCCGTTCATAGGGTAGAGAAGGCTCTGCATACGCTTGACCTTGTCAGGGCATTGCGTGTTTACGTGTCTAGGACTGCTCCTTTCCTGAAGTCTGATTCACTTTTCCTTATTCCAGAAGGCGTTCGCAAGGGCCTACCGGCTTCCAAAGCCACCCTTGCTAGGTGGATCAAGTCCACCATTCAAGAGGCTTACCGCCTCAACAATTCTCCTCTTCTGGCCGGTATCACGGCACACTCTACGCGGGCGGTAGGGGCCTCTTGGGCCATTCGGCATCAAGCCTCAGCACATCAAGTGTGTAAGGCAGCCACTTGGACTAACCTGCACACATTTACAAAACACTACAGAGTGCATACCCAGTCCTCAGCGGATGCGAGCCTGGGTAGACGGGTCCTGCAGGCGGCAGTACTCCAAGTCTAGGGGACTGTCGGCACAATATTCGTCCACTGCTTCCCACCCAGGGACTGCTTTAGGACGTCCCACGGTTCTGTGTCCCCCAATAAGGCGACAGAGTAAAGGAGATTTTTGTGTACTCACCGTAAAATCTCTTTCTCTTAGCCTTTAATTGGGGGACACAGCTCCCACCCTGTAGCCCTTGCGGGCCGTTGTTACGGTTGGGTTCTCATATTGTTGTTTGAGCCTGTTTATAGTAGCCTTTTTTTTTACAGGCATGGTTATGTTTCTGGTATATTCCTCCTAATGCTTTTGCACAAAACTGGAGAAGGCTGACGCCGTCCAGGGGTGTATACTGCAGAGGAGGAGCCAAAGTTAATCTTTTTCAGATTATGCATAGTGTCGCCTCCTAGTGGACAGCAGCATAACACCCACGGTTCTGTGTCCCCCAATTAAAGGCTAAGAGAGATTTTACGGTGAGTACACAAAAATCTCCTTTTTGCTTTTCATAGCAGGGCTTCAGCTCTGCTATGTGTAGCACGGACTAAGGGACGATCGCCGCTTCAAGTCTCCTAATGTGACTATTAAATAAATTAAAAAGTGGTGAGAAAAAACACAAGTTGCAGCATTAAAAATAAAAAATACACCTATTTGGTATGTGTTCATAAATGCCCAATCTAACAAAATATAAAGTAAATTAATCCGATGGTAGAAGGTTTACACAGTAAAATATCGATATTTGCAGATGATACAAAACTATGTAAAGCAGTCAATACAAGAGAAGATAGTACTCTGCTACAGATGGATCTGGATCAGTTGGAGACTTGGGCAGAAAGGTGGCAGATGCGGTTTAACAATGATAAATGTAAGGTTATACACATGGGAAGAAGGAATAAATATCACCATTACACACTGAACGGGAAACCACTGGGTAAATCTGACATGGAGAAGGACTTGGGGATCCTAGTTAATGGTAAACTTAACTGGAGCAGCCAGTGCCAGGCAGCGGCTGCCAAGGCAAACAGGATGATGGGGTGCATTAAGAGGTTTGGATACACATGAAGAGAGCATTATACTGCCTCTGTACAAATCTCTGGTTAGACCGCACATGGAGTACTGTGTACAGTTTTGGGCACCGGTGCTCAGGAAGGATATAATGGAACTAGAGCGGGTACAAAGGAGGGCAGCAAAATTAATAAAGGGAATGGGGGAACTACAATACCCAGAGAGATTAGCAAAATTAGGATTATTTAGTCTAGAAAAAAGACGACTGAGGGGCGACTTAATAACCATGTATAAGTATATAAGGGGACAATACAAATATCTGTCCGAGGATCTGTTTATACCAAGGAAGGTGACGGTCACAAGGGGGCATTCTCTGCGGCTGGAGGAGAAAATGTTTTTCCACCAACATAGAAGAGGATTCTTTACTGTTAGGGCAGTGAGAATCTGGAATTCCCTGCCTGAGGAGGTGGTGATGGCAAACTCAGTCAAGGGGTTCAAGAGAGGCCTGGATGTCTTCCTGGAGCGTAACAATATTGTATCTTACAGTTATTAGGTTCTTTAGAAGGACGTAGATCTGGGGATTTATTCTGACGGAATATAGGCTGAACTGGATGGACTAATGTCTTTTTTTTTCGGCCTTACTAACTATGTTACTATGTAATATGTAAACGGTGTAACGAGAAAGAAAAATCAAATGCCAGAATTAAATTTTTTTTTTTTTGGTTGCCGCATCATTGCAATAACAGGCAAAACATTGTATCTACCCCAAAATGGTATCAATAAAAACGTCAGCTCGGGGCCCAAACAATAAGCGCTCACCCAGCACTACATGATGAAAAATGAGAAAATGACAGGTCTCGGGGAAATGGCGACAAGTGCAAAAACCTTTCTTCCAAGTTTTGGAATTTTATTTCACCACTTAAACAATAAACTATACATGTTTGGTATCTACGTACTCATACTGACCTGAGGAATCCAGCCAGCTCCGATCACTGCTGTTTAACCCCTAAAATGCTGCTTTCAATATGTGACCGCTGCATTTTAAGTGGTGCATCTGTCCAGGCACCCATCGCCCAAGAAGTGATGGCCGTGTGCCAGTGAAGGATTGCAGTGTATAAAACAAGCAAATCAAATGATCCTAAATAAAATATAACAAAAGCAGTAAAAAAAAAAAATAAAAAATAAAAAATCAAATTTTCACTTTTTCTATGCACCCCAGAACTGTACAAATATGACTACTGCTTGACCCTGCATAAAGTGATCCCTCGCGCAGCTCTGGTGATGGAAAATAAAGTTATGTGTCTTGGAAAATGACAATACAAACCAATTTTTGATTTTATTTTTATTTTTTTGTCACTAAAATAATCATAAATACAAGTTTGGTTTTGTTAAAATTATTGAATGCTAGTCGGAATTCGGTGTTTTGTTTTTTTTTTTGTGTGGTGTTTTCAACATTTTATTTAAAAAAAAAAATAAATAAATCAGTACTTTATAAAGTGATATGAATGGTGTCATTAAAAAGGACAGCTTGTCCCATAAAAGTAAAGCGAATCGTAGCACGGCTATGTCAACAGAAAAATATAACTGTTATGGCTCCTGGAAAGAGGGGAGATAAAGTGCAAAAATGAAAATTTGTCTGCAGCAGGGAGGAGTTAATGCACAGCATAGAAGGATTGTATTGTAACCTCCAAGAACCAGAAAAAAAATGTCCTTTTATCAAATCTGTGACTGAGGATCTAGCCCTTCATGTTCTCCTATGTTTCCTGCAGGCATTCGGTCAGTCATTTCTGCAGCCAGATATCCATCTCTTCAAGCAAAACCTTGGCTATCTGGAGACTCTGAACAGCAAACACAAATTGTACCATAAGGTAAGATGCTGCGTCTAAAGCCCCCCGTCACACACAGCGATCTCGCTAGCGAGATCGCTGCTGAGTCACAAGTTTTGTGACGCAACAGCGATCTCACCAGCAAGATCGCTGTGTGTGACACTGACCAGCGACCGCCCCCCCCCCCCCCCCCCCGCTGGGTATCGCTGACCAACATTTTTTTGATCGCTGGCCTCCCCCTGGCCAGCACGCATCGCTGCGTGTGGCAGGCGGGAGACCAGCGATCAGCGAGCTGGCGCTGGTAGCTAAGGTACACATCGGGTTTCTAAGCGGCGCGCAGAACAGGCAGCTTCACCAGTGATCAGCACCAGCGACACACGTCGCTTAGTTGCGCACTGTGTACCTTAGTTACCAGCGCGCTGGTGCAGGGAGCTGGTAACCAAGGTACACATTGGGTTTCTAAGTGCCGCGCGCCGCTTAGAAACCCGATGTGTACCTTAGTTACCAGCGCGCTGGTAACTAAGGTACACAGTGCGTAACTAAGCGACGTGCGTCGCTTGTTACCCGCATGTCGCTGGTGAAGCTGCCTGTTTGGCAGCTCACCAGCGATCATGTAGCGATGTACCAGCGATCCTGACAAGGTAATATCGTTGTCAGGATCGCTGGTGCGTCGCTATGTGTGACGAGGCCCTAAGTGTGGGATACTCAAGACCTCGGTCTGTGTAAATTCCCCCTGACACATTAGACTGTTGTTGGCTGAACCCACCGTGTTTTACTTGTTCGGCGGACGGTCATGTGTGTATCGTCGGGTGAGATGACTATCATGTGCGTCCAATTTAAAACCGCCAATCATTCTGTTCTCGCAGAGACAAGCCGCTGGCTGACAGTCGGCGGCTTTCTTATCGAGAACACCGGACCGCTCAACCTCTGTAAGGGAGAGATTTCCAAGATGACTGGCGGACGACAGTGTATATGACGGCCTTAAGTGTAGAAGATCCACTTGTCAGAAGCTTTGGATGGCGGGGTCTTGTATTGAGATCCCACTGATCACTAACACAAGAGATCAGACGGTTGCTGTTGTCTTTCCGCACTGAAGAGCGTCTTAATAGACAGTTTTTTTAATCCGTCTGCTGTCTCCAATTAGAGCGTCCCCTTCACTAAAGCACAGGATCAGAAGCCATTGGGGAGGACACTGTGCACTGGTTAATACTGATTAAAACTTCTGATATGTCTTGTGATCTGTAAAATTGATCAGACAACATGGGGGTCTTACTGGGGGGCCTCAGCAAAGCAGACTTGGCCCGGTTTTTGGCTGCAGGTTTCAAGTTTGCCTGCAGAATGGGGGACCAGCATCGGTGCCTCGAACAGCAGTCTCCTTCTCCTCACCTCCCCACTCCCTCTCATCACTTTTCTTCTCCTGTCTCTTCCAGAAACTGTTCCGGGCGATGATGCTGCCGCAGTTTGTCAGTGTTTTACTTCAGGTTCTTATCCACAAGTCCCATGATCTTCTTCAGGAAGAAATCGGCATCGCTGTCTACAACATGGCATCCGTGGACTTCAGCACTTTCTTCTCTGCCTTCTTACCCGAATTCCTTGCCGGCTGCCAGGGCCTTGATAGCGGTCAGAAGAATGTCCTTGCCCGTAATTTTAAGATGGAAAGGGTGAGGGCTAGATAGAGGAAAACCAAAATCATTGATTGTTAAAAGTGCTGATATGATCTTTGTTGTTCAGGAGCACAGCGCTCCCCTGCCTCTGTTTCCTGCTTGCCGGGGGAGCTGTGCGCTCCTGATTGAATCAGTGACCTGAACTCCTCAGACTCAGATGGCCCCAGTAAATAACCCCCCATTGTCTTCTCTCTTCTTCCAGGACCTGCCTTCGTTTACTCAGAGTGTGCACCGCTTGGTGAATGACCTCCGATATTACCGACTCTGCAACGACAGCCTCCCCCCAGGCACTGTGAAACTGTGACAGAACCGCTCCCCACCTTTTTACCCCCCCCCCCAAAACCCAAATCTTGCATCAATAGTCTTAACTCACCCGCTACAGATGTGAATCTTCGCTCCTCCACTCATCCCGTATATATTTCTGTTCATATAATATATATATATTATTTTTTAATTAAAGGATTTTAGCACTTTCTCTCTGCGAGATTTCAGTGCCTCCCCTGTTTACGCCACTTTAATCCCTTTGTTTAAAGGGTTCTTATAAATCCCTCTGGTAGCTCAGGGGTTAAGCAAACGCTCCCTTGGTTTTTTTAGATGTAAAAGAAAAAAATTAAAATATGAAAACAAAAGTGGATTTCACAAAGCTTCAATACCATTCCCTGATACCGGAGAATGTGGGTGACCGTCGCCCATTATGGACACTGACGTCTGGATTTTAAGCCCGTAAAGGCCACTTATTTGCCCCCGGTCAGTTGGGGGTACACTCACTTTATTAAGTATTGTTTTATATTTTTTTTTTCTTGTGTGTTTTTGTTACCATTCCATTGTGAAATTGCAGTCGCTTCTTGCGAATAAAATGAATGCGTTGTTTAATACCGGCGGTGCTTGTGTTCTGGCCTGTAGATTGGGGACAGGGGCCGGGGTTTGTTTTGAGGCCTCTGGCCTTACGGTTCTGTGACCTACTTGTAAAAAAAAAAAAAAACTATTCTGTAACTTGTATTTTTTTTTCCCTAGAACTTTGCCTTGTGCTTTTCCTCTGTTGTTCCTCCTGGAAATGTATGAATGACTTGATGGGTGGTCCCATTGCCAATACCGTTGGGTTGTGTCCCTACACACTGTTCAATGAGGGCTAATGATTCAAGAAAAGCCTTGTGGAAATGGAGAATGGCAACACCCAGTTGTCAATTTATTCATGCAAATCCATGAAGAATAGCAGAGGGAACCGCTCATCCTGAAATTGCCACTAGAGGGCGCAGTGTTGATCATGTGTCGGCAGGACTGATCCTGCTGATCTCTTGGGAGGGTGCTATAAGCAAAGACGGGATTGTCCTGTCTGGAGAAGATGATTCATTTTTTCTGCCTCGTTCTCGGTACCGTTATCTTCTGGGAAATCTTCTTGGCTTTTTTTTTTTTTTTTGTTCCTCCTCATTATAGAACTTCCTGCTAATTGCTAAAATGTCATGTCGGGTTGTAGCATTCATCCATTTATCCCCTCCTGGGAGCTTGGATCCACAGAGCACTTAGATGCAATCATGAAGCCTGCACCACGTTAGATCTCCGGGTTTTTCTTTGATCTTTCTCATGCACTGATGACAGAGGTAGATGGCTTAAATGCTGTCCCGTGTAAGTCCAAGAAAGAGCAGAGGCTCTACAGACACATGGTATACAGCTGAAAAATAAAAAGGGCAATATTGTGCCAGAGGGGGAAGGAGACTGATCCTGATCTTATCCTTCACGTTGCAACATGCAATCAAAACATGGAAGTATGGGGAAAAAAAAAATATACAAGTGTATGGAGCGAGGTCGGGCTCTGTATAACACATATATACCTTCCGATCCCGGCTCAGAAACTGGCGAATCCTCACAGCGCACAATGCATGGGGGGATTCATAAGTCTGCAGTCATAGGGTGACTGCAGACTTATCGATTCAGACCGGACAACCCCTTTTAATGTCACCTTATTTCTTAATACAAATTGTATAAATTATGTAAGTGCTTTGGACCTGATGGGGCTTGTGTACTTACTGTGAAATTGCATGTAAACAATCACTTTTATAATTCTAATCTAAAAATGAGCACTTAGTGCCTCTCCTCCATTTCATTGTGCATTTTATGCAGAAGATGATGAGGGTCTTATGTTTGCTGCCGGACGGCAGCGACTGATTCATTTAAAAAGCTTTTATCGCAGTTGTGACAATCCCTGCTCCATCAGGTGAGCAACATTTCCTCATACCCTACTGCCCTATGGGTAGCTTGTGTCTCCTTTTCTTTTACACGTGTGATTTCTGCTCATGTCTCTTTTTTGGAGGGAGGGTCTCTGATGACCAAGTGGAAGGTGATCAGGTAATTGGAGATTATGGGGCAGGATTCTTGATCTGCTGCCTCCGGATTCTGGTTTCGCCTCCTTCGCTGGTCACTTTTCCAGTGGCAACATGAGCAAAGTTTTCCTGGTCCGACCCTTTTCGTTTAAGTTCCTGACAACGTCCTGGAATAAGTTCTGCTCCGTGACTCTCGTCCTCGCCGTAGTCTTCGCTTTTGCCTGCAGATTTGTTTGCTGTTTTGGAGGCAATTCTCCAGTCTTCTCTTTTTCCACGTAGGTCAGTCTGAAGTCTCGGAGATCAACCATTTAATACGCAGAACATGGAATATAAAGCCCGCCGCTTCATACTCTCTCCATTTCTAGCATGGACGATGTTTGGCCAAGAGACGTTCCAATTTTTTTTCCTTCTGGAAGAGACCCCGACATTGGCAATATAATGTATGATTGAAGACCCCAACCTGCTCTGGGCGATAGGAGGTGTTATGATAATTCTAAGTCCGTCAACTAACTGCTTCCCAAACCCATCTTCCAAAATCATTAAAGGGGTTGATTTATGCTGTATTTTGAGAAGCGCATCATTCTTCTGCTGCCCAGGTTCCTGCTTGTTGATGGGCTCCTGACTGAGTAACCATTCATACCAGCGGCATTGTCCAGGCAGTGTGCACAGCTATTCTGCAAGCAAGGGGGCAGCTTTACCTCTGTAGCTGGCCTTGTCCATCGGTCTGATCTGTTTCAGGGACGCGCTTACAAGCTCTATTGGAAAGAGCTTGTAAGGGCTGCACTCCTTGCCTTGGGCATCGGACACTGCTAATGGACTGCAGAGGTGGCAGATAAGGCCTCTTTCACACTTCAGTTTTTTACAATCAGTCACAATCCGCCAGGTTTTGAAAAAAAAACGGATCCTCAATTTTCTGTTGAGGATCTGTTTTTTTCCCCACTGACTTTCATTAATGGCGGATTGTGACGGATTGCCGTCCGTTGTATCCGTTTTTTTGAGGATCCGCCAAAAGTTTCTGTCCGTCACCATCCTCAAAGATTTCAAAACGGAGCTTGCAACGTTTTTTTCCCTTACGTCCCTCCGGACAGCACCATGGAGGACGTCCTTCCTTGCCCTATAGTGGGACAGGATCAGAGAGAGGTTAAAAGGCACCTCCCACCTCCACCCTCCAGTGTTTTTCCTGTCCCGGCAGGGGACGGTTGTATGAGAGGTTGCTCTTAGAGCGAAGATAGCCTGTGGACATTTATTGCTTTCCATTCCCCTGGCAGGTGGTCTGTGGCTGATTCCTCTCTGGGAGAGGTCCCTCAGCCGTCATTCGTTGTACCAGACGGGATTGGGGGTCTCAGCCCTCTCTTCCCCGCTGTCAAGTGGACTGTGGCTGACACCTCTTAGAGAAGTTCCTCAGCCAGCCTGCATGATGGGCTCAGGGGGATCGTGCGGTGCGTCCAATCCTTCCCCCTGCCAAGGGGCCCAGGGCCGACACTTCCCGGTGGGGAGTCCCTCTGCCCCAGAGACCAGTCGAGCGGACGTGCTCCTGGGTTGAGCCGCTCCTCCCGGTGGGAGGCTCTCGGCTCGGACGCCGGCCGGCAAAACATGGTTAATTCCGGAAAGCATGCGGTGGAGAAGGCCGCCGCGCCTCCGGCAACGTCAGCATAAGGTCGGCGTGCGTTCCACGGCAGAACGCGGAAGTGCAGAACGAGACAGGCAACAGCCTAGTTTCTTGGATCTCGTGGGGAAATCACTGGCAGTAATACAACATTCCTGACCGAACGCCAATTCCCTCCATGGTAGGCTCTCGGCGTTACCAGCTCCCCCTGTCTTTCTAGCAGGTGTGGAGCCAGCACAGGTGAGTGCACGCTGGAATGTTGTGTTCAGAGCCTGGCCTCTGGGTTAATACTAGCCTCATGCCTTGGTGCCAAAGCTGGGCCTAGAGCCTCATGTGCTGAGATATGCTCCACATATAAGCAGCTAGGCCTTGGACCTCTAGGCTATAGTAAGGCCATTTGTCCAAGCCACATCTCATAATGGGACCTCAGTTAGTTGCAGACCAGGTCTGCACAGAGCCTTATGGCTGGACACATGGTGGAATGCAACACAGGGTCTCCAGGGAGTCTGCTCTCCACCTGAGTCTCATTAATTAGCTCCTTCAGGTGGAGCTGGTCTGACAATTGAGATATACTATTCAGAGCGAAGGTTTATCCGGATCTCTGATTGCTCTCTTGGAGGTAGCTGGGGACCTGGCCTCTTGTTTGGCACCTTCAAGCAGGGCCGTAATCTGTGCATCATATTACATCATGGGGGCATCGTTTTGTCTCTGTGCATCGTATCGCCGCTGAACATCGTATCGCTGTGCACGACATACGGCCGCTGTGCACGACATACGGCCGCTGTGCACGACATACGGCCGCTGTGCACGACATACGGCCGCTGTGCACGACATACGGCCGCTGTGCACGACATACG
The DNA here is from genome assembly GCF_039654945.1 of Dendrobates tinctorius. Lineage (NCBI taxonomy): Eukaryota > Metazoa > Chordata > Amphibia > Anura > Dendrobatidae > Dendrobates > Dendrobates tinctorius. The sequence goes on along the minus strand of NW_027361869.1, from coordinate 8,620 downwards.
GCCGCTGTGCACGACATGCTGCTGCCGTGCACGATATGTTGCCGCCGTGCACCATACGACCGCCGTGCGCCATACTGCCTCTGTGCATCATTGTGCCTCATATTGCATCACTGTGCATCATATTGTATCATTGTGCATCATATTGCATCACTGTGCATCAAATTGCATCACTGTGCATCATATTGTATCATATTGCATCACTGTGCATCAAATTGCATCACTGTGCATCAAATTGCATCACTGTGCATCATATTGCATCACTGTGCATCATATTGTATCATTGTGCATCAAATTGTATCATTGTGCATCATATTGTATCACTGTGCATCATATTGTATCATTGTGCATCATATTGCATCACTGTGCATCAAATTGCATCACTGTGCATCATATTGTATCATTGTGCATCATATTGCATCACTGTGCATCAAATTGCATCACTGTGCATCATATTGTATCATTGTGCATCATATTGCATCACTGTGCATCAAATTGCATCACTGTGCATCAAATTGCATCACTGTGCATCATATTGTATCACTGTGCATCATATTGTATCATTGTGCATCATATTGTATCATTGTGCATCAAATTGTATCACTGTGCATCATATTGCATCACTGTGCATCATATTGCATCACTGTGCATCATATTGCATCACTGTGCATCATATTGCATCACTGTGCATCATATTGCATCACTGTGCATCATATTGTATCACTGTGCATCATATTGTATCATTGTGCATCATATTGTATCATTGTGCATCATATTGCATCACTGTGCATCAAATTGCATCACTGTGCATCATATTGCATCACTGTGCATCATATTGCATCACTGTGCATCATATTGCATCACTGTGCATCATATTGCATCACTGTGCATCATATTGCATCACTGTGCATCATATTGTATCACTGTGCATCAAATTGCATCACTGTGCATCAAATTGCATCAAATTGCATCACTGTGCATCAAATTGCATCACTGTGCATCATATTGCATCACTGTGCATCATATTGCATCATTGTGCATCATATTGTATCATTGTGCATCATATTGTATCATTGTGCATCATATTGCATCATTGCGCTTCAGGTTGCATCATTGTGCTTCATAGTACCTCTGTGCATCATATGGCGTCATAGTACTTTGGTACATCATACGTCATCATATGGCTTCATAGTGCCCTTTGTACATCATGTGGCTTCATAGTTCCCTTGTGCATCAGACTGCATCAGGGGGCTGCATAGTGCCTCTGTTCACCATGCGACATCATGGGACCTCTGTGCAGCGTATTCCACTATGTGGCTTCATAGTGCCTTTGTGCTGCAACATAGAGCTCTATAGTGTCTGTGCGTCATACTGCATCATATAGCTTCATAGTCCCTGGGTGCATCATATTGCATCATAAGCCTTCACAGTGGCTCTATGCATCATATTGCTTCATAGCGCTTCTGTACAGCATAAGGCTTTTGTGCATCATATGGCGTCATAAGGCTTTGGTACCCCTGCGCCTCAGGGGGTCGTTTATGGGTCCTAATACCTCTGTGCTTCATAATACCTCGGGTGCTGTGGCTTTGGGCCTCTGGCTTAGACCTTCTGTCCTAGGCATTTTTGTGGGCCACACCTTGTATGGTTGTCTCAGGCCCCAACTCTGGTCTTTGTGTTTCGGGCCTAGACCCAGTTTCGGTTGCTTCATTCTTGGCAGCTGGACTTAGCCAGACGAACAGTTATGCTTGAATTGGCCTAGTAACTTAGCATTTCTTCTATTTGGAACAGAACTCTAAAGCGAGTTACTGTCTTGAGGGCTAAAGGCAGGTCCCTCTCATAGTCAACTTTTAAAGCGAGACATACGTCTTTGGGGTTCATCCTTTAAGTGGACATAGCCTGGGTGCAGGAAATCCCATAAGGTGGGAGGAAACAATTCTTCCCGACTCCACATAGAGCAGTCGGACTGGTTTCCTTGATAGAGACCCGTTAGGCAGATTCTTGTCCTATAAATCAGTTCTATTATGTTTACCAGGGGTGGCATCACTACTTTTTGTACCTGGTGGCGGTTCAGCAGCCCTGCATCAGGTGGCAGAGGATCCCATACTCGCTGCTCTTACGGGAGTCAGGGCTCCTAAGGTAAAGAAGCGGTATCCATGACTCTGGCAGTCGAGAACCCATAGCCCATCTGCCTCGCAGTAGTCAATCCCCTCTGCGATGGGAGGAAACCTACTTCCCTCTAGTTAAAGAGTGTGGTTCCTCGCACCATAGCAGTCAGGGGTATAAATATCTCTAAGAAGATTGCCTTTTAGGATATAACATATGAATAAGTTTACACATTTACAGTGTCTGGGCTAATGACTTGTATAGAAGCACACACTTACTCTCCTCAGTTCCAAAGTCCAGACTCCCGTGTCTAACATCAGTAAAACAGGCGTGAGGATCCACATTTCCCTTTCAATGCTTCTAATGAAAAGCCAATGTTGGTAAGTGGCAGGAGAGGTTACCTGCCAGATGGAGTATTTCCTTAGTCTTAAATAATAGCCAACCCTTTCTTGAGGTTTAGACATGTAAAGGATTCAGAATACACAAGACCTCCTGGATGAGTAGGGTACATACGTCCCAATACTCCGCTATTTTCCATGTACTGTTATTGCTCTGATCGGCCAGCGGAGCAGGGTCTCTGGCCTGCAGGTTTCCTTGTAGTATGGTAAGGTGGTCTCTAGCCAAGATTTAAGCCGGGCCCAGGAGGACCGACGAAGGAACTATCCTGTGTTATAAGCAAATACAGCGAATAAACGGTCTGTACAGTCCTCTTTGTATTATGGCTGTGGTTATCACCATACCTTTTGCTGGACAATAAGGTTTTAATCCTATTTCTGTGACTGCGGTGTTCATAAGTATCTATCACAATAACTGTAATTCACTGCGGTTCATTAGTGGTATTGGGGTGCAACAGGTTGTTCCACTGCAAATCTTGTAGCCACATTCATACTGAAATTGGCCATTATAGACATATATCAGACACTCACTGCGGTGATTACCTTTGTAGATCCCTTTCGATATCTATATTTCTTCTCATCTTATAGATAATGTCTGGATCTAGCCTGGTTCTTACCTAGAACTTTGATCTGGGGGCTTCTGTACCCACCCTGAGACCTTTGCTTTGGTATTCTCCATGGTGCTGTCCGGAGGGACGTAAGGGAAAAAGGGAATTAGACCTACCGGTAATTCTGTTTCCTGTAGTCCCTCAGGACAGCACCCTTAGTTCCCTCCCTTATGTTTGTCTTTAGGCTTGCATGGAATCGATCGGCAGATTGTTCATCCATCAGGTCATCGTGGCTCGAGATGGGGATGGAGCCGCTAAAGGGTCTTACGGACGCGTTTGTAAGGGCGTGTTTAGACCATTTCCATCCATCCTCGGTGGTACTTTGAAAAAACACTGGAGGGTGGAGGTGGGAGGGGCCTTTTAACCTCTCTCTGATCCTGTCCCACTATAGGGCAAGGAAGGACGTCCTCCATGGTGCTGTCCTGAGGGACTACAGGAAACAGAATTACCGGTAGGTCTAATTCCCTTTTTCTCTGGCGGATCCTCCAGACACTCATTTAACCCGAAATTCTTTCTG